>NC_059216.1:24144886-26562386 GCF_020615455.1 Coregonus clupeaformis | reverse complement strand
GGAATGGAATTGGGACTCGGGATCTCTGCTTAGGCTCCTGGTCAAGACTGTTCTATCTGCTACCGCACGGCAAGCGGTACCGGAGCGCCAAGTCTAGGTCCAAGAGGCTTCTAAACAGCTTCTACCCCCAAGCCATAAAACTCCTGAACATCTAATCAAATGGCTACCCAAACTATTTGCATTGCCCCCTCTTTTACGCTGTTGCTACTCTCTGTTTATTATCTATGCATAGTCACTTTAATAACTCTACCTACATGTACATATGACCTAAATTACCTTGACTAACCTGTGCCCCCGCACATTGACTCGGTTCCGGTACCCCCTGTATATAGCCTCGCTACTGTTACTTTACTCCTGCTCTTTAATTATTTGTTACTTTTATTTCGTATTATTTTATATTGTATGTTTTTGTGTGGTTTTTTGGGGGTATTCTTTCTTAAAACTGCATTGTTGGTTAAGCATTTCACTGTAAGGTCTACACCTGTTGTATTCGGCGCATGTGACAAATACATTTTGATTTGATTTGATTTGGTTCATCCTTTTTCAAGACGTCTTCGTAATTAAACTCCATAGCCTGTAAAAGTTATTTCAAAGGGACAAAAACAATATGAAAGAATGTGAGGTCAGGAACAGGTGTGAGATCAGCCAGGCTGAGGTGCATTGCGGTGATCTCTCTTTCTCCCATTGAAGCTGTTTGTTTCTCTCTCTCTCTCTCTCTCTCTCTCTCTCTCTCTCTCTCTCTCTCTCTCTCTCTCTCTCTCTCTCTTCATGCATCAGGGAGCTTGTGCTGTGAGAGATATGATGACTGACTGATTGACTGACTGGCAACTAACTGTTGCTCAGAACCATTCATGTTGATGATCATGATTATAATAATGATGATGTGAGTGAAGAAACATCATCAGTCTAATGATGATAATGATTCATTGTAGTCCTTCAAGCCTTTTGGTATATATTCCACAACTGGATGTGAAGCCACTAATAATTTTTTTCAGTGTTTATAGCATAGGGTATCGTTCAATAAACTTTCAGCGGTATAGTATACCTCCATGTGAGTAACAGTATCCGTTAAAATACATGTGGATGTCTACTGGGTTAGCAGGTTAGAGGCTTACAACATCCAGCATAATCATTTTCTTCAGGTTTTTAATATGGCTATGCAAATGAGGATATCAAGGAGCACAAATTGCTTTACTACTGGGAATTTGCTACCAACCCCACTCACAAACATATTTAATAATTTCTGAAGTAGATTGTATTTAATGAAGCATGGATTTGTGTGTCTCACTTGGAGGATTATGACAGTGTTCCTCCAGTTGAACCTGGTTGAGAAAGACACAGATGTTTTATACTCCAGAGAGAAAGTGTGACACAATGTAGTAAAATTGGTTGATAGAGAAACAATAGAGGGGGATAAAACTGGTTGCCTTAGTGATAAGGTAACATCAGGTTGCTGATGTTACCTTAGAGGACACGACACACACACAATGTTGCGGAGTGGGGCGTGTGAATAGCAGCACAGCAGTGTACGTGTGTGTGCGCGCATGCACTTGCGTCATGCCTCTTGTGAGACGTACTGTATTTTAATGTCACAGCAGATGTTGATTCCCGTAGAATGACATGTGCCAGCTGTTCGTCATACGTTATCTGAAACAAAAGAGAGTGCGGGGATGATGATTGTGGAACGTAGCGCGAGGGAAAAGAGACAGGGGTGGAGAGAGGTAGAGGGAGGAAAAAGAAAGGAAAGAGAGAGAAGAGGTAGAAAGAGAGGTAAAGAGAGGTAAAAAGAGGTAGAGATAAAGAAAGAGGTAGAGCGAGGGGTAGATCAAGAGATAGGTAGAACGAGAGAAAGAGAGTGTGTTTTTGTGCGGTGTTGTGTGTGACTGACTAGATTAAGGAGAGTCATTAATGAGTGGATGGAAAGGCATCTCATATTCATCTCATTCCTTTCCATGGATACCCTTCGCTGCCCCCGCTTCCAGCAGCCAAACCATCCAGCAGCCATCCACACCACAGCTCCATAGATGGATGAAAAACCAAATGAAAAGGGACGTGTACAGTAGAGCAAATATTACAGCATAGATTTTCTTCTAACACAAGACCATTGCATAATTTTGGGGATTTTACAATCCTTACTCTTTGCTCTGTAATATTTAGTCCACTGGACCCCATCTCTTTCTCTTGGTGTAAATGTAATGTGTATGTATGGATATTTGGTAGCTTGCTACAAGATCTGTGTGTGCTGTATAGTCAACTCCTATAGTCGCATAACAGCCAATATACAGCACAAACAGATCTGGGACCTGGCTAGATATTTGGGACGCCTACAGAATGACAGAAACTATAAGACTTCCTGTGAGAAATGAACAAGATACCTACTTGGACAGAAAATATTAATAAACAATTTGGTTCGTTCACCATTAAGGGGTTCGACCAGCTGACTAATTTGACAGTTAAAATGCTAGCTTCAACTGAACACAGAACCCAACGGCTTGTTTTTATGTCCTCTTATTTTCTCCTGCAAAAAGCTTTATGGAGTTTGTGGTGTCACATACTTTGCATTCTGTATTTTAGACATTTGTTTGTATTGAAGCTGTGGGGCTTTTTTCTTTGACTCGATAAGGTATGATGATTTCTCACCCTTTCTCACTAGCTCTTTGTGGAATATCAAATGCTTCAATTTATAAACTTGAAGCATTGCACTGGAGTCTCTCTTTGCAGAGCAGAGCCTTGTATACAGTTTTGACTTATAGATTGGACAATTATCCGCTCAGTCAGGCTTTGATGTAATTCGTGGGTTGTATATTCAAAATAAACGTACTTGAATTTGCTTTACCTGGTGTTCATTATACAGTGTAATGTGTGCGTGTGTGTCATCAATAGTGGTCCAATCAGTTTGATTGTATCAGTTTTATTATACTGTATACTAGATGTAGTGGCAGCACTGTATTTCTTTCTTCTAATAGGCAGATTTATTTGTCATCAAGATCTAAAAGAAAGCATGGTGTGGCCAATCAGTTTGATTGTACGCACTTAACAATGGGTTTCATGTGCCTCTCCAGATGCTTGGCAACACACACACACATTCAATCAAACACAAACACACACACCACTCCGATGTGATCAAACCCCACCAGATGCCATTGTCAAAACACAAATCAGAGGGAGGAGGAGAAGGAAGGGATTTAAATCACGACTGCATTACAGACAGACACTGTTTCACTCGCTAGGCAAGAGACGACAGAGGTTTGATTTGGAGGTGCTCCCTTCCTTCTTGTTTCAAGGATACCACTATGAACTATCAAGCCTCTCATTCAAACAAATGTCAGAAACCAAGGTTCCTCTGGCTTGTGATTTATGGGAAAGTGTGTGGTGTACAGGTTTCTTTTTTTCTTTCCTGTTTTCTTGAGTGAACATGTCTTCTGTACACCAAGCAGATCAATGAAAAATCTCTGCACATTACCCCAGCTCCATCCATGGCATTCAGTGGAGGCTGCTGAGGGGAGAACGGCTCATAATAATGACTGGTACGGAGTTAATGGAATGGCATCAAACACCTGGAAACCATGTGTTTGATGTATTTGATACCATTCCATTTATTATGCTCCAGCCATTACCACGAGCCCGTCCTCCCCAATTAAGGTGCCACCAACCTCCTGTGATGACATTACACTAGATGTAAGATTGCGGACCATTGCTGAAAACTATAATTATTGCTCAATGTTCGGGTCTATTTGGAACTAAAAACTATTTATTGTAAAGTAAATCCAATGCGTCATACACGGGTAGCTACATCCTTGAAAGGAGTAATATGAAAATACACTGAGGAAGAAACAGGAACATAATGTCAAAGGAGTAATGGAGCTATGAATCAGAACAGTAGTGTGAGAGTGTGATTTGAAGGAGTCAGGCGCAGGAGGGTAAATCACAGAATACAGAGTTTATTCCGTAGTACACAGTTACGCTGGATAGCGTCAACAGTCCAGTGCGCAAAACAGGCGCACTGGAACAAATACAGGCACACTGGGAAAATATACCCCGGCAATACAAAGTACAGGTAGCTCCACCGAGCTACACTCATCTCACATGAAATAATCACCCACAAGGACAAGGGGGCAGAGGGAACATTTATATATGTACTAATGAGGGGAATATGAGCCAGGTGTATGTAATTGACAAGACAAGACAAATGGAATGATGATATATGGAGCGGCAGTGGCTAGAAGGCCGGTGACGACGAACGCCGAAGCCTGCCCAAACAAGGAGGGGAAGGCAGCTTCGGAGGAAGTCGTGACAGTACCCCCCCCCCCCCTTTGACGCGCAGCTCCAGCAACAGGGAGGGATCGAGGAAATCCCTCACCGGGACCCAGCACCGTTCCTCCGGACCATACCCCTCCCACTCCACGAGGTACTGAAGGCCCCCCACCCGACGCCTCAAATCCAGGATGGAACAGACGGAGTACGCCGGGGCCCCCTCGATGTCCAGAGGAGGCGGAGGGACCTCCCGCACCTCAGACTCCTGGAGCGGACCAGCCACCACCGGCCTGAGGAGAGACACATTCATACGGTAATCAGGGGGGAGTAATAACCTATAGGTAACCTTGTTGATTCTCCTCAGGAATTTGAATGGCCCCACAAACCGCGGGCTCAGCTTTCGGCAGGGCATGCGGAGGGGCAGATTCTGGGTTGAGAGCCAGACCTGATCACCCGGTATGAAGACCGGGGCCTCACTGCGGTGGCGGTCAGCGTTGGCCTTCTGACGATGCACAGCGCGTTGGAGGTGGACGTGGGCAGCGTCCCACGGCTCCTCCGCACGCCGAAACCAGTCAACCACCGCAGGAGCCTCGGTCTGGATCTAGTGCCACGGTGCCAGAACCGGTTGGTAACCTAAAACACATTGGAATGGCGTTAGATTAGTGGAGGAGTGACGGAGAGAGTTCTGGGCATATTCGGCCCATGGCAAGAACACTGATCACTCCCCCGGCCGGTCCTAGTTGTAGGACCGCAGGAACCTACCCACATCCTGATTTACCCGTTCCACCTGCCCATTAGACTCGGAGTGGAAACCAGAGGTCAGGCTGACCGAGACCCCCAGACGTTCCATGAACGCCTTCCAGACCTTGGATGTGAACTGGGAACCTCGGTCAGACACTATATCCTCTGGTACCTCGTAGTGCCAGAAGACGTGTGTAAACAGGGCCTCCGCAGTCTGCAGGGCCATGGGGAGACTGGGCAGAGGAAGGAGGCGGCAGGCCTTGGAAAAGCGGTCCACAACGACCAGGATGGTGGTGTTACCTTGAGAGAGGGACAGATCAGTCAGGAAATCAATACTTAGGTGAGACCATGGCCGTTGTGGAACTGGTAAAGGCTGTAACTTACCCGCTGGGAGGTGCTTAGGTGGAGATGGCTCTGTGCGTAACACCTGCTCTATATCCGCGTCCATCACCCATACTACCGGCACCACAATGCAGGAGGACGGGAGTATGGGGGTGTTGTCTCTGGGCCTCTCCTCTGTGTCATACAGCCGTGACAATGTGTCTGCCTTCACGTTCTTCGTACCCGGGATGTATGATAGTGTGAAATCAAACCAGGTGAAGAATAGGGCCCACCTGGCCTGGCGAGGATTCAGCCTCCTCGCTGCCCTGATGTACTCCAGGTTACGGTGGTCCGTCCAGATGAGGAAAGGGTGTTTCGACCCCTCGAGCCAATGCCTCCACATGGTCAGGGCTCGGACAACGGCCAACAGCTCCCGATCACCAACGTCGTAGTTCTGCTCCGCCGGGCTGAGCTTCTTAGAGAAGAAGGCACAGGGGCGGAGCTTGGGTGGCGTACCCGAGCGTTGAGATAGGACTGCGCCTATCCCTACCTCGGACGCATCCACCTCCGCTACGAATGGTAGTGATGGATCGGGGTGGGCCAGTACCGGGGCTGAGGTGAACAGACCCCTCAGTTTACTAAAGGCCCTGTCAGCCTCAGCAGATCAGCGGAGCCGGGACGGCCCACCCTTCAACAGAGTTGTAATGGGAGCTGCGACTTTGCCAAAGCCCCGGGATAAACCTCCGATAGTAGTTGGCGAAGCCAAGAAAGCGCTGCACCTCCTTGACCGTGGTGGGAGTCGGCCAATTACGCACGGCTGAAATGCGATCTCACTCCATCTCCACACCTGAGGTGGTAATGCGGTATCCGAGGAAGGAGACGGACTGCTGGAAAAACATACACTTCTCTGCCTTCGCATAATGGTCATTTTCCAACAGTCGGGCCAGCACTTTGCGTACCAGGGACACATGCTCGGCGCGCGTAGCGGAATACACCAGAATGTCATTGATGTAGACCACTACACCGCGACCAAGCATGTCCCAAAACACCTCGTTCACAAAGGACTGGAAGACGGATGGAGCATTCATCAAACCGTAGGGAATCACCAGGTTTTCATAATGCCCCGTGGTTGTGCTGAATGTTGTCTTCCACTCATCCCCCTCTCGGACACGCACCAGGTTGTATGCACTCCGGAGATCTAATTTGGTGAAGAAGCGCGCCCCATGCATTGACACGATCACTGAAGGAATGAGGGGGAGAGGATAACTAAATCTTATCGTCGCCTTGTTCTGTGGTCGATAATCAATGCAAGGGCGCAGACCTCCGTCTTTCTTCTTCACAAAAAAGAAACTTGAGGAGGCGGGTGAAGTGGAGGGACGTATATACCCCTGGCGAAGGGACTCGGTGACGTATGTTTCCATAGCCTCCATTTCAGCCTGTGACAGGGGATACACATGACTCCTGGGAGGCACAGCATCTACCCGGAGGTTTATCGCGCAATCCCCCGCCCGATGAGGTGGTAACTTGGTCGCCTGCGTTTTAGATAACGTGTGCGCCAAATTCGAGGTATTCGGGGGGATTGCGCACGGTGGAGGTACTGTCTGGACTTTCCAACGTGGTTGCACCAACGGAAACACATAGACACCTAACCTGACACTCTCGCGACCACCCCGTGAGAAACCTCTGCAGCCATGAGAATGTGGGGTTGTGGAGTGCTAACCAAGGGATACCTAATACCACAGGGAAAGCAGGAGACTCAATAATAAAAAAAGTGACTTGCTCGCAATGAGTCTCGTGGGTAATCATGGTGACTGGTGCTGTAAAAAAGAAACCCAGACCCTAATGGTCGACTATCAAGTGCTCTGATGGGGAGTGGAATGGATAGGGGAAACAATGAAATGTCTAGACTGTGTGAGAATGCCCTGTCCATAAAGTTCCCAGCTGCGCCTGAATTGACTAGCGCCTTACACTGGGGAACTACAATGTAATCAGGAAAGTGGATGGGTAGGTTACAGTGCGCAGCAGAGGGCTCTGAATGAGTGTGGGTGTTCGATACCTGGGGTGATGCGAGAGTGCCCTGCCTGCCAGCTCCAGACCCAAAAGAACGCTTTGTGCCACCAAAGTGACACTGGCGCTGTCGTCCTCCGCTCGGTTCCACCTAGCTCCATCAGCTCGGGATCCGAGTCGGCCGGGGTGGGAACGGGCAGACCCCCTCCAGGACGTCCTCTGTCTGCCAGCAGGTTGTCCAAACAGATGGCCATGTCCACCAGTTGCGTGAAGGACAACATGGTGTCCCGGCAGGCTAGCTCCCTTCGGACGTCCTCCCGCAGATAGCACCAGAAGTGGCCGATAAGGGCCTGCTCGTTCCACCCGGACCCAGCTGCTAGAGTCCGAAACTCCTAGGCGAAGTCCTGCACTCACCCGCCTCTCGTCCTTCGGGCGGGTGATCGAAGACAGCCTTAAAGAGGCGAGCGAACTCCCCGTAGTTGTCCAACGCGGCTCCTCCTTCATTCCAGACCGCGTTGGCCCACTCCAGGGCTTTCCCCGAGAGGCAGGAGACGAGGGCGGACACCTTCTCCCGCTCCGATGGGGCTGGCCTGATGCTGGAGAAGTAGAGCTCCAGTTGGAGGAGGAATCCTTGGCAGAGAGCAGCTGTCCCGTCGAACTCCCGTTGTCGGGATATATGGATCACTCTGGGTGCTGGGGTGTGGGTGGCTGGATCTGATTGGCCAGCTGGTCTCGACAGATTGGGTCCTCTCTTCTCCAGGCGTTGGACGACCTGAAGAACCCGATCCATCGCTTTTCCCAAGCTGGCTAGCATCGTTAAACGCTCCTGGACCCGTGCCACGACTTCAGGCATTCGCTACTCTCCCACTGACTCCATAGCTGGTGGGGGATTCTGTGACAGTGTGATTTGAAGGAGTTAGGCGCAGGAGGGTAAATCACAGAATACAGAGTTTATTCCGTAGTACACAGTTACGCTGGGTAGCGTTAACAGTCCTGTGCGCAAAACAGGCGCACTGGAACAAATACAGGCACACAGGGAAAATATACCCCGACAATACAAAGTACAGGTAGCTCCACCGAGCTACAGTCATCTAACATGAAACAATCACCCACAAGAACAAGGGGGCAGAGGGAACACTTATACATGTACTAATGAGGGGAATATGAACCAGGTGTGTGTAATTGACAAGACAAATGGAATGATGAGATATGGAACGGTGACGACGAACACCGAAGGCCGGTGACGACGACGAACACCGAAGCCTGCCCGAACAAGGAGGGGATGCAGCTTCGGAGGAAGTCGTGACAAATGGTCACCAACCTTTTCTGAGTCAAGATCACTTTCAGAGTCAAAATGCAAGCTGAGATCTACCACTCAGATGTAAAAAAAAAAAAAAGACTTAAAAACTTAAGCCTTTGCAACATTAAGCAATTAAAAACAGTTCTGTAGCAATGTGGTTTGTGCAGTAGGCTATAGGCCCAATACATTATCACTGCATATTGGCTATGCTTGAATTGCCCTGCCAATGTTGTTCTACTCAGACCATTTAGAAATTATATTTAAAACAAATTGGTATATGATCACACTGGAAATAGATAATTTGTTGGATTACTTGTGAGGCCAAGCTGAGTGAGCATAATATATACAGTGGGGAAAAAAGTATTTAGTCAGCCACCAATTGTGCAAGTTCTCCCACTTAAAAAGATGAGAGAGGCCTGTAATTTTCATCATAGGTACACGTCAACTATGACAGACAAATTGAGAATTTTTTTCTCCAGAAAATCACATTGTAGGATTTTTAATGAATTTATTTTCAAATTATGGTGGAAAATAAGTATTTGGTCACCTACAAACCAGCAAGATTTCTGGCTCTCACAGACCTGTAACTTCTTCTTTAAGAGGCTCCTCTGTCCTCCACTCGTTACCTGTATTAATGGCACCTGTTTGAACTTGTTATCAGTATAAAAGACACCTGTCCACAACCTCAAACAGTCACACTCCAAACTCCACTATGGCCAAGACCAAAGAGCTGTCAAAGGACACCAGAAACAAAATTGTAGACCTGCACCAGGCTGGGAAGACTGAATCTGCAATAGGTAAGCAGCTTGGTTTGAAGAAATCAACTGTGGGAGCAATTATTAGGAAATGGAAGACATACAAGACCACTGATAATCTCCCTCGATCTGGGGCTCCACGCAAGATCTCACCCCGTGGGGTCAAAATGATCACAAGAACGGTGAGCAAAAATCCCAGAACCACACGGGGGGACCTAGTGAATGACCTGCAGAGAGCTGGGACCAAAGCAACAAAGCCTACCATCAGTAACACACTACGCCGCCAGGGACTCAAATGCCAGACGTGTCCCCCTGCTTAAGCCAGTACATGTCCAGGCCCGTCTGAAGTTTGCTAGAGTGCATTTGGATGATCCAGAAGAGGATTGGGAGAATGTCATATGGTCAGATGAAACCAAAATAGAACTTTTTGGTAAAAACTCAACTCGTCGTGTTTGGAGGACAAAGAATGCTGAGTTGCATCCAAAGAACACCATACCTACTGTGAAGCATGGGGGTGGAAACATCATGCTTTGGGGCTGTTTTTCTGCAAAGGGACCAGGACGACTGATCTGTGTAAAGGAAAGGATGAATGGGGCCATGTATCGTGAGATTTTGAGTGAAAACCTCCTTCCATCAGCAAGGTCATTGAAGATGAAACGTGGCTGGGTCTTTCAGCATGACAATGATCCCAAACACACCGCCCGGGCAACGAAGGAGTGGCTTCGTAAGAAGCATTTCAAGGTCCTGGAGTGGCCTAGCCAGTCTCCAGATCTCAACCCCATAGAAAATCTTTGGAGGGAGTTGAAAGTCCGTGTTGCCCAGCGACAGCCCCAAAACATTACTGCTCTAGAGGAGATCTGCATGGAGGAATGGGCCAAAATACCAGCAACAGTGTGTGAAAACCTTGTGAAGACTTACAGAAAATGTTTGACCTGTGTCATTGCCAACAAAGGGTATATAACAAAGTATTGAGAAACTTTTGTTATTGACCAAATACTTATTTTCCACCATAATTTGCAAATCAATTCATTAAAAATCCTACAATGTGATTTTCTGGATTTTTTTTTCTCATTTTGTCTGTCATAGTTGACGTGTACCTATGATGAAAATTACAGACCTCTCTCATCTTTTTAAGTGGGAGAACTTGCACAATTGGTGGCTGACTAAATACTTTTTTTCCCCACTGTATATATTTTTTTTACAGGACTGATGGCGTGCATCTGATGGTCAGTCTGAGGGAGGGAGAGATCAGCGGTGAGGCTGCCTCTCACCTGACTCACCGTCCCTCCGCTCTCCCTCCCTCCGCTGAGAAAAGAGGACACAGTCCAGCTGATGGCGAATCTCATGTCGCACTGCATTATTTCTGCCTCTTGCACCAATTCATGTTGGTACTCCTATGACCAGAGAAAGTGAAATATTTCTTGATATTAAAAAAGACAAGCTGCTAATAATAACAACGCACGTTTATCAGAACACTTTCATATTCTCATTCATTGCAGCTGCGGTGCTGGTTGTAGCGTGAGCATGCACATTTCATGGCTTATAAAAGTGTTGACAGTGCTCAATAACTTAAACATTAACTTACTCATGAAATCGGCAGCTCTTTGCTGTATTTGTTGAGTCTCTCTCTAGTAATGGCTTTAAAAATTTTGAATTCTCACAGTATCAACTTTGATGTATGTTCCAGGTTTCTTTTTACTGTCGATGGCTTGAGGAAACTGTGCAGACACGGTGATCTGAGCTATCTGATTGGCCAGCGGTAGTGAGAGACGGTTCGAGTCACGCCTTTGATTTTAAGGAAATATTCATCCCATTGAAATAGAAATCCACATTTGGGTCAGGAAATGCATTTTCAGAGCTTACCACATCCATAAAGGAGAGAACGTAGCTACAAAATGTTCTCTGCTTTTTGCAGCTGAAAAGCATACACTCTGACGTTGACTTGCACTGCTACACTGAACATAGAAAGGGGAGGAATTGGTTGGCAAATTGGCAACATTTAATTTGCAATTTGCTAGCTACGTATGTTAACATGTTGAGTAAGTCTCTACAACACACACACTGCTGACAGCCTATTACATTACACACATCCACTGTGTCCTACTAAAGCTCGATACCTGTTGTCATTTACATAAACAATTATATATTTTCATGTAGACATACTCATATGGAGTCAATGACTAAGATGAGGTACCAGAATCAACTGTAAGTCAATTGTTACCATCTATTTCCTTGCCAAGCACCATTATGTTGGATCTTTCCCAGCTAGCAGGCAAAACTGGTTGAAATAACGTCATTACAACATTACACTTTTGTCCGCTGGATTGTTGCTGTGTTCAGAAGAGTTCAATTGACCATCCTCTGACATTCACAGATGCTCTTAACCATAGCGTCTAACAGACCTAAAAGTTTCATAGGGTCAGAGTGAAGGAGTAGGAGGATGTTGTTACCGTACCAACATCAATTGGTCCATTTCTTCGAAAGATGTTGTTTACTTTCAAAGGTGTTGTTTACTTTCCATAATTTCCATGGGTAAACCATGCCATTTGGTATCCATTTTGCGCTTACCTTTTTACATTCAGCAGAAATATGTTTCCACAGTCCTTTTAGTGAGCGGTCCATTGTGAACTCTGAGATGTGAAATACGGCTGTATAATCACACCAACACAGTTGTTAAATATGAACAGCTTTCTAATAGACAGAAAGGTGTCATATTCTTATGTCATCCGCAGCTCCTCTTTTGTAGTTCCTTTCATTGTGTTCCCAAACACTCTCCTCCATCTAATATAGCCTAATTATCCTCCTCTCAGAGTATCACTGCTCTCTTTTAGGGTCCTCTTTCTCATTTTTTCTCTCTTTCTCTGTCCGACATCACACAGAATCAGTAACTTCCAGTAGAAAGACAGAATATATGTATTTAATACAGTGGATGTGTTTTTTAAGAGCCAATGTCAAACAAGTAAGTTAGTACAAAGGCGGATTCTATAGTAATTTTTCCACTATTCTCTATACAGCTCTGAGCTCGGCTAAAACATTTAATTAAAGAGACCAGAATCATTATCTTGTTAGATTAAACCATTTTCTCTTTCTGCTTTTTCCTTCTTTGTTGCTTTGCACAAGATCCTGATATGATTTGAAAAAGAGATACAAAAAACAGAAAGCTATCCTTGTCTTTCAGTGTTGGGGAGTAGTGAACTACATGTAGTTCAACTAGTAATGTAACTACATTTTGCAGTAGCTTAATGGTCGTTGAACTAAATTGAAATCTAGGTAGTGTTTTCAGTAGTTAATTACTTTTTTGACATGTAGCGGTGTAGCTAACTACTGGAACTACACACTACTCTTTTTGAAAAAATTTTATAAAATATGTGTAAATTAGGCAATAATTTCCTTTCTTTTTCGGAATCAGACCTGCCTAATTCTCACTTGAAACATTGTTTTTGTGTTTAATAGGCTAAATTACACATTCTATTAACATATGGCCCAATTTGTAGTCTATGACATTTCAGATTTACATATGATAATTTTTCATGAACTAGTTTAGATGTAGTGAACTACTTTTTCAAAGTAATTTTATTGAAGTAAAATATATATAGGGTAGCTTTAATGTAGCTTAACTTCTTCCAGTGTGAAGTAATTGGTAGCTTGGTAAACTATATTTTCAGAGTAGCTTCCCCAACACTGTTGTCTAACTTGTCTTCAGTAGTGTTTTTGCTAATCTGCAGTCATTATAGAATTATAGATTGGCTTTACCAGACAGGCCCTTTGCTGAGGTAGCTGGAGCCTAACTTCACAGCGAAGCTCTATTCTGTGTTAGCTAAACTTGACCCGTCACAGAAAATCATTATACTACAGAAGCTTTTGTCCAACCCTATGGTGAAACTCTTTCTTCTTCTTTCTTCGTCAAGCCCAACAAAAACAACAAGAACAACACTTAAAAGCCAGTCGTACCCCAGCGGCAAATAGGCCGGCTTCACTCAGAAAGATCAAACCTTCTAGAGTTACCTCTAGAGCTTCAGGAAGTAAGACTTGGAGGCCGTTATAAAGCAGAGTGGATTACCTTTTAATTTTGCAGTGTTTGACGTGTGTGTGTTTGTGTGCATGTGTATGTGTGTGTGCGTGCATGTTTAACTTTCGGCCAGTTAGCCTCCTGCGTCTGTGTGTTATCCTGAAAGAGAGGGGGTTAGCACTCCACACTTCTCTCAGTTCCTGTTTGTGTGCTCTACTCATCATTCCACCAGTTGACATTTACACTTCATTCACATTCACATAAATGTTCAATGCTTGTTTTACCTGCCCCTCTGGTGCACTTTATACTTCCTTAATCTCGCTCTCTGTTTCTATAAAGGTCAGATTCGTACTGAATATGTGTATAAAATCTTGGACTTTGACCTGCATGGTCAGTAGTCAATTTGATTGACTGCCCAGTTGACACCTTTTAGTTCCTTGAACATTTATTCTTAAAGGTTAGCAATAACATTCCTGATTCCTCTAATGACTTGCCCAGTTTTCTTGGTGTCCCCACCCTCTGCGTGGTCGGTAATAACCGGATGCATCCGGTTTTCAGGGGAAATGGAAAGAGAACCTGTTACACGACTTCCGCTTTTGGACGTTAACAAGGTGAAACTCCATTTTAACTCCTCCTCCATATTTACTGGATTGGTTGAACAGTGCAGAAGAGAACCTACCCCAACATTTATTTTTCTCATAAGCACCAGAAACAAAGAAATCCCGCTCAGGCTTTTCTTTTATGCCTGCTATGTTAGGTTAGGGTGTCGCAAGTGTGATCCTTTGAGAAACATTCGCTGAGAAAAACAGTCAAGTTTTAAAGTTTCCGTTTGAAATTCCTTTAAATGTTTTTAACCCATTACACTGAAAATAACAGCCAGGGCAGATTATTTAATCTATAACTGTATAAATATTGGTTTAAAGCTACAGTCAACAATCTGATCTCCTCTTTTGCAGAGGAGCGGCCTGACTGTTCCAAGGCGCGGTGTGAGGTGCAGTTCTCACCCCGCTGCCCTGAGGACTCGGTGCTAATCGAAGGCTACGCACCCCCTGGAGAGTGCTGTCCCCTGCCCAGCCGCTGTGTCTGTAGCCCTGCAGGTTGCCTGAGGAAGGTGTGCCAGCCTGGATATCTCAACATCCTGGTGTCCAAGGGCACTGGGAAGCCTGGAGAATGCTGTGATCTATATGAGTGCAAGCCAGGTAGCTACAAATAACAATTCATCGCAACTATTTGTGACATGGCAACAATGTTTTCAGATTCTGATACTTAGCTCACTGTAGTAATAATAATATTTAATTTGTAGAATTTCTTAAACTCAATGCCCAAATTGTAGGCTACATATGAATGTGTTTACACTCATGAATGGCAGCTGTATCTGCCAGTGGTTTATCACCTCTGAGCTGTGGTGTGGCGTAATGTAGGCCATAGCCAACAGAAGCAATGGTTGCTAGGATAGGAATGTGCCGGTGCCGTGACCTCCCTGTTCAGGTCGGTTTTCTTAACACACACTACTCCCAATGTGCTCCTCTCCAAGGGTTTTTACAATCAGGGTAATTGCCATAAACACTTACAAGGAGGAACATACAGTGGGGAAAAAAAGTATTTAGTCAGCCACCAATTGTGCAAGTTCTCCCACTTAAAAAGATGAGAGAGGCCTGTAATTTTCATCATAGGTACACGTCAACTATGACAGACAAATTGAGAATTTTTTTCCCAGAAAATCACATTGTAGGATTCTTTATGAATTTATTTTCAAATTATGGTGGAAAATAAGTATTTGGTCACCTACAAACAAGCAAGATTTCTGGCTCTCACAGACCTGTAACTTCTTCTTTAAGAGGCTCCTCTGTCCTCCACTCGTTACCTGTATTAATGGCACCTGTTTGAACTTGTTATCAGTATAAAAGACACCTGTCCACAACCTCAAACAGTCACACTCCAAACTCCACTATGGCCAAGACCAAAGAGCTGTCAAAGGACACCAGAAACAAAATTGTAGACCTGCACCAGGCTGGGAAGACTGAATCTGCAATAGGTAAGCAGCTTGGTTTGAAGAAATCAACTGTGGGAGCAATTATTAGGAAATGGAAGACATACAAGACCACTGATAATCTCCCTCGATCTGGGGCTCCACGCAAGAGCTCACCCCGTGGGGTCAAAATGATCACAAGAATCCCAGAACCACACGGGGGGACCTAGTGAATGACCTGCAGAGAGCTGGGACCAAAGTAACAAAGCCTACCATCAGTAACACACTAGCCGCCAGGGACTCAGATCCTGCAGTGCCAGACGTGTCCCCCTGCTTAAGCCAGTACATGTCCAGGCCCGTCTGAAGTTTGCTAGAGTGCATTTGGATGATCCAGAAGAGGATTGGGGAGAATGTCATATGGTCAGATGAAACCAAAATAGAACTTTTTGGTAAAAACTCAACTCGTCGTGTTTGGAGGACAAAGAATGCTGAGTTGCATCCAAAGAACACCATACCTACTGTGAAGCATGGGGGTGGAAACATCATGCTTTGGGGCTGTTTTTTCTGCAAAGGGACCAGGACGACTGATCCGTGTAAAGGAAAAGAATGAATGGGGCCATGTATCGTGAGATTTTGAGTGAAAACCTCCTTCCATCAGCAAGGGCATTGAAGATGAAACGTGGCTGGGTCTTTCAGCATGACAATGATCCCAAACACACCGCCCGGCAACGAAGGAGTGGCTTCGTAAGAAGCATTTCAAGGTCCTGGAGTGGCCTAGCCAGTCTCCATAGAAAATCTTTGGAGGGAGTTGAGAGTCCGTGTTGCCCAGCGACAGCCCCAAAACATCACTGCTCTAGAGGAGATCTGCATGGAGGAATGGGCCAAAATACCAGCAACAGTGTGTGAAAACCTTGTGAAGACTTACAGAAAACGTTTGACCTGTGTCATTGCCAACAAAGGGTATATAACAAAGTATTGAGAAACTTTTGTTATTGACCAAATACTTATTTTCCACCATAATTTGCAAATAAATTCATAAAAAAATCCTACAATGTGATTTTCTGATTTTTTTCTCATTTTGTCTGTCATAGTTGACGTGTACCTATGATGAAAATTACAGGCCTCTCTCATCTTTTTAAGTGGGAAAACTTGCACAATTGGTGGCTGACTAAATACTTTTTTCCCCACTGTAGCTTCATAGCAAACATAGAAGGAGGAATATTATTTATATAAAACCACATACTTTATAGTTTACAGTTCTTTTCTTTATCCAATTTGAGCCCACTGCTACCTCTATGATGATTGTCTTTGTGTTATACCCTACCTAGTGTTTAGTGTGGACTGCAGCACAGTGGAGTGTCCTCCTGTCCAGCAGGTTCAGTGTCCACCTGACAGCTATGAGACCCAGGTTCGTCTCACCGCAGACGGCTGCTGTACCCTTCCCACCAGGTGAGCCTCGACCTCCCCCTGAATGCAACAATCATCACACTCTCTTTGGCAGTCCTAAAAAGTAGTCAGGGTAAGTCAGGTGTGAGGGTGGTCTATCTGATGTGTACTAACTCTATGACTCCCCCTCTCTCCATCCCATCTCTAGGTGTGAGTGTTTGCCTGGCCTGTGTAGTTTCCCACAATGCACCGCCGGGAGCTCCCCCGAGGTGGTCTTCCACGGCGACGGTACCCCCGGGCGATGCTGTGATGTGTACGAATGCATCAACGGTGAGTTTGGCCCTTCTCGCGTACTCTGCTTGGCTCTGGCCTGAACCACACAGCTCCCATATCACTGTTCCTGAGCTGTTATTAAGGAATGAGTGATACAGGATGGATGGCAAAGCCTTGTTTTCCTGCTTTCTGCTCCTGTTAATTTTAAAATAATATTGTACCGTGCCAGGCCAGCTGACGGGGGAGGTTAGGAGATATCACTAAGATGACAAGAAAATATTTACAGTGAGCTCCAAAAGTATTGGGACAGTAACACATTTTTAGTTGTTTTGGCTCTGTACTCCAGCACATTTATACAATGATTATGAGGTTAAAGTGCAGATTGTCAGCTTTAATTTGAGGGTATTTTCATCCATATCGTGTGAACCGCTTAGAAATTACAGCACTTTTTGGACATAGCCCCCCCATTTTACGGGACCAAAAGTATTGGGACATATTCAAATAAAGTAGTAAAAAGTGTTTGGTCCCATATTCATAGCATGCAAGCGTGTGACTCTACAAATTGGTTAGATGCATTTGCTGTTTGTTTTGGTTGTGTTTCAGATTATTTTGTGCCCAATAGAAATGAATGGTAAATAATGTATTGTGTCATTTTGGAGTCACTTTTATTGTAAATAAGAATAGAATATTCTTCTAGATTAATGTGGATGCTACCATTATTACGGATAATCCTGAATGAATCGTGAATAATGATGAGTGAGAAAGTTACAGATGCACAAATATCACCCCCCCCCCAACAAAAAATGCTAACCTCATTTTACATTACATTTTAGTCATTTAGCAGACGCTCTTATGACTTACATTATTATTATTTATTTTTTTCATACTGGCCCCCCGTGGGAAACGAACCCACAACCCTGGCGTTGCAAACACCATGCTCTACCAACTGAGCTACATCCCTGCCGGCCATTCCCTCCGGCCATTCCCTCCCCTACCCTGGACGACGCTGGGCCAATTGTGCGCCGCCCCATGGGTCTCCCGGTCGTGGCCGGCTACGACAGAGCCTGGATTCTAACCAGGATCTCTAGTGGCACAGCTAGCACTGCGATGCAGTGCCTTAGACCACTGCGCCACAGAACCTCCCCTGTTATTGTAATGGTGAGAGGTTAGCATGTCTTGGGAGTATGATATTTGTGCACTTATTAATGATTCAGTTAAAAGTGCATGGAGCATTTTAAGAAACTAAAAGTCCATGGTAGCCACAATTCTTAATCAATTGCAGGGCTAAACTATCTCTAGAATAGTCCCTAGGTCTTCCTTAATGGTCCTGTTAATCAGGTGAATGGCCCCTGGCAAAAACAAGGCCCTGCGCCTATTGGTGGGGCACTTGAGTCAGCGCAGGTGACGTCCAAGGGGGAGCAGTTGGAACTGCGGGTTGAGGACATGGGTGCTGTCCCCCAGATTGTTATAGGCCTTCCTCCTGACCTGCTGCTCAGAGAATGAAGCCAGTCTTCTGAGAGGCACCCCGGTGATCTTAGAGCAATGGCTTTGAGGCGGTTCTTGACAGAAAGGGATGTGAACCAGCATACGAAGGAGAAACACAGAACGCTCTCGATGAAAGAACTGTAAAAGGTTTGCAATATTGATTTGTGTACACTGTAGTATAGTATTCTAAAGTATACTACAGTTTACTACAGAATTCTATAGTAAGTACTGTAGTATTCTATAGTACATTGTAGTGTTTTTTCATGTGGGATTGTAAGCAGAAGAAGACAATTACCCCACCCTCAATGTGCTCTGTTTCATCAACCCAGCAGCTTTTTTGCCTTAGATTCTGCAGGTTGAAGAAGAGTGCAAATTAGTGAGGAGTAAGAGAGAGGTGGTTGAATGGGCAGAGGATACTTTTCAAATTAAAGCAAATTATGAATGATTTATGGAGCGGCGGAGAACTTTAAAGGGTGAGCCAGCCTTAAAATAATAATTTAAAGACCTTGCTTTTTTAAAAGGGTAATCTCTAGTATCTTAAAAAAACGAATACATTTGAAAGATTGTTCCTTGGCTCTGAGAGGAGGTCTAAGAGCCGTGACATATGTTGCAAATTACGTGCGAAAAGCGAATCTACTGTAGCGAGGAGGAGATTTTTTCCGTTGGTTGACGTTGGGGCGACAGGGGAGAGGGTGTGACAGGCAGCACTGAACTTCCCCTCTTAGCCCTACTAGCTAGAACAAGCATCTGTTGGCGATGTGCAGCCAGGAGCAATGGGTTCAGAGATCTGCCCTGGGAACAGCAAAACACTGAACAGAAATATAACCTGATTGAACATCTGGTTCTATGGTGGCTTTATCTGCCTGGATAGAGGGAATAGTAGGGAGGGAGAGCGGGAAGCAGGGAATGAGGGAGGGGGGAGATTATTTAATATTCTGTGGCTGAAGGGGGTGGAAAGGAAATGGGGAGTGAAGATGAACTCATCCCTAAAGGGTGGGAACTGATCTGGGGATCAATAGATCAACAGCTGTTGAGCACACGTCACCCCTGCAACACACACACACACCCACACATAAACACACACACACTGCAACACTGCATCTCTGCTGTAATCCTACCTGACCCCTTCAGGGCTTGCCGTGACTCCCAGTAATTCACATTCAGCGAATGAACGGCAAACGGCAAACACACAAAGACAACATGATAAACCCTGAGGGTGATGCTTAAGAGATACACAACCACTGCTTAGTAGGAGGGCTACAGATACAGAGGTATTTCTACACTGTTATTGATTGTGATAATCCTACTTACATAGATGTAATCTTTGATAAGCAATCGCGGCTGGCTGCTCAATATTGCTGACACATACAGCATTTTTGAATGTGTGTGTGTGTGTGTGTTGTGTGTGTGTGTTTGGAACATACTGTTCTCAATCAATGACTACTGACAGAGTTTTTCAGTGTGTTTCGCTACAGGGGAACTGAAACGCTCAACAGCTGTGTTATGGTGTTCATTGGACAATCTAGACTTTGCAGACAAATATTGACCCAGACTCCTTGATTTAGTTGTTAAACCAGATTTCACCATTGCTTTTCTCTCCGATGTGTGCCCATTCGTTCAATGAAAGGCAGTTGAATGGACATAAAAGATTTCTGAAGTCAGCAAGCAGAACTATCAAAGGACTAAAGGATGTCATGTCTGTCTTCTAACACTACCTCCTCACAACCATCTGTGTTGGAAACCCTATTCAGGGAACACAAATAGAACATGGGGCCAGGACATAAGGAGGAAGGTTTGACTGGATGAACTGTGGAAGCCATCTGCAAACAGTGGTGTCTGCAGGCTTCTGTTGTCCCACTCTGATAGTAAATGTTAGCAGCAGCAGACGAGACATGAGACAGCTGAGGTACTCTACAGAGCATGTTTGGAATGGCCTTGGAGCCTGCTGCTCACACACACACACACACACACACACACACACACACACACACACACACACACACACACACACACACACACACACACACACACACACACACACACACACACACACACACACACAGTTAGGTACCAGGTAGCTTCCTCCTCAGACTGTGATCTCACCCTCCTGCTTGGAGATAAGCGTTTCATCAGGCTGTGTGTGTATGTGTGTGTGTGTGTGTGTATGTACACGTGTGTGTACAAGTGTGCGTGTGTTCTATGTGTGTGTGACCGGGATCTCTCCTCTAGACAAATAATTGAGGTTCCTGTCAATAGTTAAATCGAGGACAGTCTTAACTGAATGAACAATGGAGACAAAATGCAAATATGAACATTTATTAAAATAGTTTGGGGGATGGCCTCGTCTCTGAGGAATTATCCTCGGCGCCAGATGCTGTGATGGCAGGTAGCCCTATGCGGGGCAGCTGGCATCAATAGAATACCCCCTCAAACCTGCCCCCCTCCCCCACATGCTGAAGTTCCAACTTCAGCAAGTGAGAGAACAAGGGGTAAGTTGACAAATAAATACGTCCCAAGATTTATGCTCATTGGTGAAGAGAAAGGTGATTATTGCACGAATGTGGTGAAGCTGCATTATTGTGTCGTGCTCATAGGCTATAAGGTGAATGGCATTCTGCATGTGCCTAATGTTAAAAGAGGAGGAGAGAGGAGAGACATGACACTATGCTGATAATGATAACGTTTGTAAACACTAACATAATATGATACATTCCAACTATGCCCATAGAAAAGGAAGCAATGTGAATTATATTGTGCTTACTGAATGAAGTTAAAGTAAGCTAGCCATTCAGACCTGCCTTACTGATTGAACCTTCATAGGTTTTTGTCAAGTTTGTGGCCTCAGTCTCTGCTCCTGCCAGGGAGGTAACTTAGAGATGTGGATAGCCCTTACACACACACACACACATATACACACACACTCACAATTAATCTGCTTTCTAGTCAATGAGTCAGCCCTTTGATACTGTGTGATGTTGTCCGTGCTGGAGATGCTCAGAGGAAATGGAAAGTGAAGCCTTTTGTCTTGTTGGTGACAAAGGAGCTGGAAAAGCTGGCAATCTCTTCTGGCAATTAGGGTAGATACACTTAACGAAGACATTTCTATTGAATGCGTGTGGCATTTGGATTGAGTGTGTAACTGTTGGGCCCCCGTGTTGAGGGTCAGCGTGGCAGAGGTGATGTTGCCTACCCTCACAACCTGGGGTCGGCCCGTCCTCAGAGATGACATACTATATGTGCCTATTCATGCCCTGCAACGAATAGAGACAGAAGCAGGCTGGTGTTATTTCAGGCAAGCTGTTGCTATCTAACAGCATCTAGACAGCCATTACTTCTACTTCTGCAGACTGATCCGACTACATTGACATCGTTCAATTTTCCCATCAGACTTTGCATAAACATATATAATATGTGTAAAGCATGCACACTGACTGACAGACTATATGATTACTTATTTATCCATCTCTATGAATCAGACATGATTCTCTCTGATGAAAGCAGAACACACCCTATTGACTCAGATCATTCATGCTTAGGCCGATTCAGGTTTATTCAGACTGCCCATTTGAGGGCTGAGAGAGAACAGAAAAGGGCAGGCTGGTGGTTGAAACAGGACTAGTGGTTGCCATAGTGAGGCAGGTGATTGACAGTTTATGTAATCCGCTCAACACATGGTCTGAGAGTGAGTCGGGAAACCACCTTAAACGTCTTGATCTCACGTTGTCGGTTTTTCATAGGCTCCTTTTCCCTTTTTGAGTATTAACTTTGCTATGTCAGCCCTGGCCTCAGCCTTCCAAAAGCAGTGTGTGTACCCGACCTTAAGAAATTAGCCCAGGGATAATCCCTAGCTGTCTATAGGGCCGGGTCGTTCTGCCTGCTCTGGGATGACGTGGAGAAAGCCAGACAGAACAATGTGCTCTATCTTACAGCTACAGCCAGATTAACACACATCAAGTTATGAAGCAGCCTCGGAATGTTCAACAGAGGCAGACAGCAGTCCGCTATTTTGAGAGATTACTACTTACCGGTACCTTAAACCCCACTCTGGCTTGATCAGCGACTAATGTTATGTCAGTTCACAGACGGCGGTTAGAGTAAACAACACATTCCTGGACCGCTCAGTCAGAAGAGAACCTGGTGCTGTTATTGGCTTTAGAAACAGGAAGTTGACTAAAGGTCATCCGCTCCACTCAGAAACACTGACTCTGTTTCAATATCCTTTCTAGTCTCAGACCTGGGTTCAAATACTATTTAGTGTATTTCAATTACTTTCAAAGACATTGAATATTGGAATGTATTTGGAAATACACTTGGAAACTATTTGAAAATACTCATATACACTGACTCAAATACACTCCAATGCATTTAACCCAGGTATTTGAAAATAGTATTTGAAATAAGTATTTGAAAATACTTTAAAATAGTAGGCAATAGGAAATTATTTGAAAATACAGTACTTTCAAATACTTCCAATAGAAGTAGTTGATTCTGTCCACATTATTTGAAAGTACTCAAATGCACAGAAAATAAGTATTTAAAGCTGCAATATGTAACTTTTTGGGCGACCCGACCAAATTTACATAAAAATGTGTTTTATAGATCTGTCATTCTCGTTGAAAGCAAGACTAGGAAGCGATAGATCTGTTCTATGTGCTCTATTTCTATGCTTCCCATTCTTAAGTTTAGTTTTTGCGTATTTTACTTTCGTTTTTGTACAATATACAATATTTTTGGTTAGGATAAATATATTTCACAGCCGTTTACATGGTACAATGATTCTCTACACTATACTTGCTTGTTTTGTCACAAACTGAAATTAGGTGAACTATTAGAATTTTAGCAACCAGGGAATGGTGGAGCGATCTCTGCATAGTGCATCTTTAAATAACAAATACTCAAATACACATTTATTTGAACCCAGGTCTGACAAGTCTAGGCTAGCATACCACTTTGAGTGAAGCAAAAATATATGCGCAACATGTAAAGTGTTGGTCCCATGTTTCATGAGCTGAAATAAAACATCCCAGAAATTTTCCATACCCACAAAAAGCTTATTTCTGGCAAATTTTGTGCACAAATTTGTTTACATTCCTGTTAGTGAGCATTTCTCCTTTGCCAAGATAATCCATCCACCTGACAGGTGTGGCATATCAAGAACTGATTAAACAGCATTATCATTACACAGGTGCACCTTGTGCTGGGGACAATAAAAGGCCACTATAATGTGCAGATTTTTCTCACAACACAATGCCACATATGTCTCAAGTTTTGAGGGAGCTTGCAATTGGCATGCTGACTGCAGGAATGTCCATAAGCCTCCTCCAACGTCATTTTAGAGAATTTGGCAGTACGTCCAACCGGCCTCACAACCGCAGACCACGTGTAACCACACCAGCCCAGAACCTCCACATCTTGCTTCTTCACCTGCAGGATCATCTGAGACCAGCCACCCAGCTGATGAAACTGTAGGTTTGCACAACCGAAGAATTTCTGCACAAACTGTCAGAAACCGTCTCAGGGAAGCTCATCTGCATGCTTGTCATCCTCACCAGGGTCTTGACCTAACTGCAGTTTGGCGTCGTAACCGACTTCAGTGGCAAATGCTCACCTTCGATGGCCACTAGCACGCTGGATAAGTGTGCTCTTCACGGATGAATCCCGGTTTCAACTGTACCGGGCAGATGCCGCCATGTGGGCGAGTGGTTTGCTGATGTCAACGTTGTGAACAGAGTGCCCCATGGTGGCGTTGGGGTCATGGTATGGGCAGGCATAAGCTACTGACAAAGAACACAATTGTATTTTATTGATGGCAATTTGAATGCACAAAGATACCGTGACGAGATCCTGAGGCCCATTGTTGCGCCATTCATCTGCCGCCATCACCTCATGTTTCAGCATGATAATGCACTGCCCCATGTCGCAAGGATCTGTACACAATTCCTGGAAGCTGAAAATGTCCCAGTTCCTCCATGGCCTGCATACTCACCAGACATGTCACCCATTGAGCATGTTTGGGATGCTCTGGATCGACGGCGGGTTCCAGTTCCCGCCAATATCCAGCAACTTCACACAGCCATTGAAGAGGCAACAATCCACAGGCCACAATCAACAGCCTGATCAACTCTATGCGAAGGAGACGTGTCGCGCTGCATGAGGGAAGTGGTGTTCACACCAGATACTGACTGGTTTTCTGATCCACGCCCCTACCTTTTTTTAAAGGTATCTGTGACCAACAGATACATATCTGTATTCCCATTCAAGTGAAATCCATAGATTAGGGCCTAATTTATTTATTTCAATTGACAGATTTTCCTTATTTGAACTGTAACTCAGTAGAATCTTTGAAATTGTTGCATGTTTCGTTTATATTTTTGTTCAGTGTAGTCTGCTAGTATATACATTGGAACACAGTGATTGAATAGGCGCAACAACTTAACCTATAAAGTATTTGGAGGAGAACAACAATTGATCGGGCCTGGCAGCCATTGTGAGATCAGATGTTGTTTATGTTTCATTGCATCGCTGTAAGCAGTAAGCACTATCACTCAATAAATTCACATTATTCTGAACTCTGAAGCTGTTTGTGTGATGCAGCCTTGATTTGTAAGTGTTGTTGCCTGCCTGTCTGGTGGGGCCTTTGTGTGTTATTCTGTTCATCCACAGAGCTGAGGCTTGTCTGTCTGCTGAGGTAGAGGGGGAGGCACACCTGTCGAGTGCTGCATGTTATCACATTATTTAGTCTCTGTCTCAGCAGCACAGCCAAAACATGAGGGTGCGGCAGCATGGGGGAATGAAGAAATCTGGCTAGCTGGCTGCCTGGCTCGGAGGGAGGGAGGGAGGAAGGGATGTGATTGGTCTGGTCCAGACATAGGGGAGAGAGGGGGGTGGTTAGGGGGATGGCAGGGGAGGGGAAAGGAGGAGAGAACTGTACACGAACAGAGAATAATAGACAGACAGACAGATAGGTAGAAGGGTTGGACAGGAGTGCACCAGGAGAGCATGGTTCTCACTGGTTCCTGATAACTAAGAGATAGGACATTACATGGAAGGTTTAGTACAGAGGAACAGGCGGAGACCTCTGCTTCTCTGTTTTCTATAAATATGATGGTGATAATAACCCTGGAGAACATTGTCTGCTGCAAACAACCTACTGTGTGTTTATCAAACCTCAGTTAATGTAACTGGCTGTTGTTTTCTACCATGGGAAAGTACACACATAGAAGTGGAATGACTAGTATAATCTAGAATAGATTATATTTCTATGAACACAGGTACCATAGGATTGGACTGCTATTAATACCATTTTCATTTATAGCTATCAAATGAAGGCCGTTGGCGGTCGAAACCTTTTAATGTTAACCTTAAAAGACCACTTCAATCAGCTTGTAATTTTTATGGATAGCAGATCATTTCTTCAGTTCTAATATGTAGCTATACTAGTCACAGTGGTCCTGGGATGAAGTATACCATTGAAGCAGTTTATATGCTACAGTATATTATTTCAATCCTACACTCCTCTCGTATGCCAGCAGGTTATGAGTGTCTTATTCTTGCTTCTGCCGTTCTTCTCCCCAGGAGCTCACAGCTTATATGTGCTAGGAGGCTCCTACAGAGTATCTGTGTGTGTGTGTGTGTGTGTGTGTGTGTGTGTGTGTGTGTGTGTGTGTGTGTGTGTGTGTGTGTGTGTGTGTGCGCCTCAGGAGTACTAGCTCCCTCCTTGTTCTCTCTCCTCACACACTCAAATGCTCTCCTTCCAAAGAACTGCAGTCAAAACCAAAATTGGTTCACTGAATACAGGCTTTCTGTATGCTAGGAGTTTGGGGTTAAATTATATAGGTGTGAAGTTTGTAGTTGTTCATGCATCCATGCTTGCCGTTGCATGGCACTGTAGGCCTAAGCTTATTGTGAATTTTGTTAGCAGTCAAAGACACTCACACGGTGTACAAGTAAGAGTTGGTTAGCTAAGTGGTTCGAGCATTGCTCTTAACAGCGTGGGGAAATGTGTGGCCTAACACCTAGTATTTTTTTAAAATCCTTTGTCAGCCGGTAACTTTCTTGCAAACAACTGCCGGTCCCACAGTAATTGACTGTTAATTAACATAAACACGTTTAGCATCTCCGGCTTCCATGCATAGCCTACAAGCCACTGATGCAGACCTTTGGAACATCTACATTTAAGAAAGTCTAATAAATACATGTAATATAGACTACACCATCACAATAAATCCATTATTTATTTTAGGCAGGTCTAAAGAAACATTATGATATGAAGAAAATGTAGCCTATTTCAGAAGAACAGAATAGCATATTCTGAGTGATCCTTATGTTAGGCCCTGATCTGGTTATGCAATATGGCTGTGGGCTACAGTAGTTCATTTAGCAGATAAGATTAGCTTATATTTCCTGTGGCATTATTTTATATTTTATATAAATGTTATATAAAATGCATGCGCTGTTTCTTGCCTTACAGTCTGAAAAGAAAAGGTTCCTGGAGGAAAGGGTTCCTTAGATTGCAACACCGGCGGAACCCCTAAAGGTGCCTGCAGTAACCTTTTCCCTGACGAACGTTTTAACCCCATAAGGTCGATGTCCGCGCCCCCGCGGAAATCTAATTAGCATAATACAACAATCCCCATAGAAATCCGTCAGTTTAAGCTAGAGATTTTGCGGTGAAAGGTGACAGAGCTAGAGTGGTGTTTGTCAGACCATGAGACATCCCAAAAATCGGTCTTCTCACAAAATCGTCTGTAGCATTCAAACAGTTTAGCCTATAAACTCACGAACACGATGGTGTTCTCCGTTGTGCTCTACGACCCCCACAAGCGTCTTGGGACTCGTCTGAAGTCAGTAAAGCCGATCTGCCAACTTCTGTCTGTAGCATCCGAACAGTTTGGGTTACACACTAATATGGCCTCACAAGACTCGTCTGAAGGTCCCTTGGTACCAGTAGAAAAAATGAATGGAAGTATGTATGGATACTGTTTATTGCCAAAAATAAGGGGTTAAATACATGTAAAAAAAATAAATAATAATAAACTAATGTTTCCAGTTCTTTCTTTAACTGTATCTCTAAGATATAGGACAGACACTTCAGAACAAACTTCCTTTAGATCAATTTTTTGGGGACTATCTGTTGTTCTATGTAGTGAATCTGTAGGGGCTAATAGCAGTAAGGCCAAATACAATTTGTCATCAAATAATGTTTAAAAAAATTTTTTGAGGGGTCTTCAAATTCAAAATCAAATAGCAAAATGATCCTTGGTATGACCTTCTTAAAACAAATCCATATGGCTTAGTAGAACCCCCCCCCTCCTCCCTCCCCCGGCTTAGACAGGGCTTAGACTCTTATGGGTTAAAAAGGTTCCTCAAAGAACCTTCTAGGGTTTTAAGGTTCCTGTAGGAACATTTTATGTCCCATGTATTCTATTATGAATAATAGCAATACTGCTACTACTACTACTACTACTACTACTACTACTACTACTACTACTGTACTAATACTACTACAAATAATAATAATAATAATAATAATAACAATATACTATTAACAATAATAATACACATAATATTGAGTGGCAAACTTGTAAAGTCACAAATTCATTTTATTGACATTGAAAGTCACAGAAATCCAAATATGCAATCAATAAATAGTCAACCGTTAACGAACCTTCATATTTGATGTGTATCGACAACAAGATAGGAACCTATACTAAAAATACTATAATAATTATTGTCATCAACTATACCAATCAAAAGACCCCATCTTACTGATAAAAATGATATATTTAGATACATGGAGAATATTTCACAGGTCAATAATCAAAAATAGGTATGTAGAGACACTAACAAAGCATTAGCACATTGGATAACTGCTTTCTAAGTGGTTTCTAATTTGAATACTTTGGCTGTTACATCTGACCTCGCGTTACTTTGTGCTCTGGTCTCCCCTATCCCTCTCTACAGCAAAAGGTTTGCCATTCAACATTTGCTGGTAATTTACCCCCCAAGAACACATTTCTGAGTATGTGCTCTGCTATCAGCTGCTGTGATGATGACAAGACAGTATGGAGAGGGAGAGTATGGAGGACAGAGACAGGAGTAACAGAACACACAATAATCACACTGTAAATACATTCATTTACCATTCAGTTAGTAATGGAAAATACAAAGAAATAACACAGAACACGCTATACTCACACTGCAAATACATCCAAAGACTTTATAGAGGCTAACCTGTTTGTAGATCCATAGTGAGCTTTAAACATGGTCTTGCTTTGGTCTGAAATGCAGACAGAACAGGCCGCCCCAATACACCAGCCTGAAAGACATCAATTAGACTCAAACGCAACATAAACAACATGAGTATTAAATATCAAATGCATCAAACTAATCTGAGGTGTTTTATTTATTTATTCCTCTTTTTGTCAAGTTTAACATAACCTACATTGGGTCATCTCTCTCTCTCTCTCTCTCTCTCTCTCTCTCTCTCTCTCTCTCTCTCTCTCTCTCTCTGTGTCTCTCTCACTCTCACTCTCACTCACTCTCGCTCTCTTTCTCTCTCTCTCTCTCTCTCTCTGCAATATGTAACTTTTTGGGTGACCTGACCAAATTCACATAGAAATGCACATTATAGATCTGTCATTCTCATTGAACGCAAGTCTAAGAGGTGGTAGATCTGTTCTATGTGCACTATTTCTATGCTTCCCGGTCTTCTGTTTCGTTTTTTGCTTCTTTTACTTTCTGTTTTGTACACCAACTTCAAACTGCTGCTCGAATTGACTTTTTCCCTTCTCTCACTTCCTTGGCTGCTCTCTCTATCTTGAGTTCATATGCATGACACATTGCAAAAATACTATGCATAAAACGGAAAAAAATGTAATCATCATTTGTATAGGGTATGGTGGCCATTGGCTTAACTTACCCCAAGGCAAACATTTTGACTATATTAGCCCACACAGCTACAAATATGCACTTTCATGCTAAATTTAGAACCTCA
This sequence comes from Coregonus clupeaformis, assembly GCF_020615455.1. Taxonomy (NCBI): domain Eukaryota; kingdom Metazoa; phylum Chordata; class Actinopteri; order Salmoniformes; family Salmonidae; genus Coregonus; species Coregonus clupeaformis. The sequence continues at coordinate 26,532,890 of NC_059216.1, read as the reverse complement.
TATTGAAGCTTATAGAGACCACAACTGACGTATAAAACAATCTTAAAACGATCTACTTTGGTTTAGATACAAGCAACATGAAACCTACAGTTGAAGTCGGAAGTTTACATACACCTTAGCCAAATACATTTAAACTCAGTTTTCCTGACATTTAATGCTAGTAAAAATTCCCTGTCATAGGTCAGTTAGGATCACCACATTATTTTAAGAATGTGAAATGTCAGAATAATAGTAGAGAGAATTATTTATTTCAGCATTTAATTATTTCATCACATTCCCAGTGGGTCAGAAGTTTACATACACTCAATTAGTATTTGGTAGCATTGCCTTTAAATTGTTTAACTTGGATCAAATGTTTCGGGTAGCCTTTCACAATCTTCCCACAATAAGTTGGGTGAATTTTGGCCCATTCCTCCTGACAAAGCTGGTGTAACTGAGTCAGATTTGTAGGCCTCCTTGCTCGCACATGCTTTTTCAGTTGTGCCCACACATTTTCTATAGGATTGAGGTCAGGGCTATAACTAACTTTGGAAGTATGCTTGGGGTCATTGTCCATTTGGAAGACCCATTTGCGACCAAGCTTTAACTTCCTGACTGATGTCTTGAGATGTTGCTTCAATATATCCACATAATTTTCCTTCCTCATGATGCCATCTATTTTGTGAAGTGCACCAGTCCCTCCTGCAGCAAAGCACCCCCACAGCATGATGCTGCCACCCCCGTGCTTCATGGTTGCGATGGTGTTCTTCGGCTTGCAAGGTACCCCCTTTTTCCTCCAAACATAACGATGACGATTTCATTTGAAATCAGCCAAGAGGCACTGAGTTTGAAGGCACTGAGTTTGAAGGCAGGCCTTGAAATACATCCACAGGTACACCTCCAATTGACTCAAATGATGTCAATTAGCCTATCAGAAGCTTCTAAAGCCATGACATCATTTTCTGGAATTTTCCAAGCTGTTTAAAGGCACAGTCAACTTAGTGTATGTAAACTTCTGACCCACTGGAATTGTGATACAGTGAATTATGAGTGAAATAATCTGTCTGTAAACAATTGTAGGAAAAATTACTTGTGTCATGCACGAAGTAGATGTCCTAACCAACTTGCCAAAACCTATAGTTTGTTAACAAGACATTTGTGGAGTGGTTGAAAAACGAGTTTTACTTCAACTGTATAACACAATAAAATAATTTGACTTTTTGAAAATCAGTTGCTAACTTGCTTACCACTTTTTCCACACTTTGCCAAACAGTGTTGGTTTCCTGCCTTTGCTTTATAGGCTTTTTTGTAGAATTCTACCTGAGCCCTTAAGAGACAGTGGACTCAGCATCATCCATCACCATGATAAAATGAAATCGTCCTCCAGGTAATGAGATATAAAGCCTTGTTAAAAGTGACCAATAAGAGGATATTTTTCTCTACCTGAGAGCAGGACTTTCTTTGAGCATGTCCAAGGGGAACACATTGGCAATAAGAGTGTTTTTGAGCATGTCCAATGGGAATGAACACTTTGGCCATAGAAGAAAGTATCGATGTTTCATAGCCCTGGCTGTCTGTAATATGCTGCCTGCCAAACTCTAACTTTTCAGTCACATAAAGTTAAGTTCCATCTGAGTGGTCCAGGATTCAAAGGCCTGATCCTGCTTTCGTGTTTACCGTTTGAAAGGTTGTTTGGCTTGGTTATATGGAGGTGGATCGTTGATCAACAGAGCTATGGCAGCAATACTATGGGGATAATGAATATTTACATGGCTGTAGCTTGCTAGATCTAGCTATATGCTTAAGATATTCAACCACATCTCAGGGGTGAAAATGCAGTCAATAACAGGGATTTCTTTATGATTAAAAACCAACATATTTCTGTAAAACGTTCACCATCAGGGCTCTCTATCCTTGCAGCAACCATATATCCAGGCAGGAAGCTATCCATTAGACAGACACACGCACGCCTCCTCGCTTGCACACCCGTCCACTAGAGCCACTAGAACTGATTACATCATTTTCGTCAGGCCAGACGGGCGACCCTGACATGTGTTCCAAATGGAAATATGAAATATGAAAATGCTTTTGGATGCAGTTAGCCCCTTAAGAATTCCCTTCTGTGAAGGCTCATAAAAATGAAATCACCACGAGACAGACACCTTGGATGGCATTTTTGGATTGATATTGGCAGAAATATAAGGTTTTACTGTTTCAGTCTGGCAGCTAAACGGTCGTTCCATTCAACCAAAAACCGAAAAGCCCAAATGACTCCAAAATCTGGAAACCCATTCATTCCATTTCGGAAAACTTTTCCCACCAAACAATGCAGAACATACTGGTATTATGATTATCAAATTTCAAGTTTTAATGTCACATGCACAAGTATAGTGCAATGCCTTTGTTGCGAGCTCTAAACCCAACAATGCAGTAATCAATAACAATGTAATACTACAAATATCCCAGTCATGGATGCAGTTCAAATGCCAAATGATACGTCTATTGAGTGAGGAAGGTCCCAAAACACTCAGCAACAATAAAAATCCACAGCTTGCAAAATGATTGTCTTTGTCTGCAAACATGATCCTGCTTATGTGTGGAGAGAAGAAGATGAGCTCTATGGAGAATCAGACTATGGCTTCAGCTTGGTTTCTGCCCAATCAAACTGCATACACAGTCAGTCAGTCTCCAAGACCAATTCATTCTCATGGTTAAAATAACCATGTGGAGAATAATCATGTGCTTCAAATGCATCATCACTGCAGCAACGGACCAATGACACAGTGAAGCACAGCTGTGAACAGGAAGGAACTCTCTCTTACCCTAACCTCTGATTGGTTTAGTCATTACTGCAGTGGACCATTGACATGCTGAAGCACAGCTGTGAACATGATGGCCACAGTGCTTTAAATCAAGATGTATATTGAGAAACAATAGTCCCAGGGGACCTGCTCTGTCCTGTCCAATCACACGCCTATAGTATGGATGCGTTGTTTCCTATTCGGCAGAAAACACCCAACAAGAACAGATACAACATTAGAATCCCCTGTGTCCTTGTGCCACCTAGCCACCTAACACAGTACAGTGTTTTGCTCTACTAGCCTTTAGTGTTGCTGGCCTGTGGTATTCGTGTGCCAGCGGTTAACTGTTTCATTTATAAAGGTAATAATACCCAAGAGTCAGGCAGCTCTGTTCCACTGCAGCCTGCAGCCCCCAGCACTGATACATAACAGTCATCACCTACTCTGTCTTACAGAACCCACTACTGTAACTAGAGCACAGATCACATACTGTACCGTGGATGGAACAGACTATGGGTTCAGATAGTATTTATTTTCTTCCAAGTACTTTGACCTATTCTTGATTGAGTTTACCTGATGCAATGGAATTGTCCCAAAAGTGCAAACCCCCGCCCATCTCCATCACCTGCACTCCAGGTAGGCTCATCAAATGCTCAATGTATTTGAAAGAAAACACGAATACTACAAATACAGGTATGAATCACAAACAGAACCTTGAAACACTGCTCCTGAAATACATTCATTGTATGAATGCTATGCATTGTACAGGGATGTCCTTGCATGACATCTACACACTGATGCCATCACAATAGACAATAAACCATTAGGAATGTATATCTGTTACATCCTCCTCCTATTTATTCATTTTGATGTCAGATACACACACACACACACCCCAGTGCTTTATACACACCATAGCAGTCAAGGGAGGGAGGTACGCACATACACATGGAACAGCAGCTGAGAAGATATGAACAGAAGTGGGCCTGATTAGAAAATTGTTGAGTGAATTCACAGCCCTCACTGGTGTGACAACCATGCATGCAGTATCGCCCCATCACGTTGTTATTCATTGAACCACAACTAATTTACAAAATTAGTAGCAGAAAATGAAAGACCCCACATGCCATATTGGCAGGCACTGTAATTGTAAACATGTAGAAACCAATTTTGCAGTCCCATTGATTCCTGGGAATTTACTGTTCTCTGATACAGCTGCACTAGATTAAATGCTTCTGGGTTTTTAAATATTTTTGTACCAGAAAAACGTTAAATGGTCCAAAGCCTTGGACTTTTAATAGCTGAAGAGGACGGGGAAATTACCAGTTGCTCGTGGAGAGGACAGACTCCTCCTGAGAGTGATTAGAGATAAGAGAGTTGTGTTGTGTTGGAGATGTGGAGAGCGATCAAATGAGTTGACAGTTATGAAATGTTAAGAACTTTGTGTTTGGTGTGTGCATGTGTGTGTCTTGCGGTCTTGTGTCTAATGACTTCCTATGGTGTTGCAGTGTACCTACAGTTCCATACATCTGAAGGTACTATAGTTAATGATCTGTCTCTCATGCATGGATTTCTTTGAGTTGCACTCGTTGACAAACTCTCTCCACTGTAGGCATTATATCAAGCACCGGGCTAAAAGGTGAATTATGCACCTTGTGTTGCCATGGAGACCCGGAGAGACCGTCTGAAACTCTGCTGAATCTTTACAACAGCTTTTCTCTCAGACAAATACACGCTAGCTGTGTGATGGGAGTTTTGGACCACTTTTGTCATCGTTATAAAGTGTTTCCCTCTTTTGTTCCTACTTTTAAAAATGTTTTGTTCTGTCGCTCGGTCGGTGGGTGTACTAAATGATCCTGAAAGGGAGTGTTTCCTAGACAATGTGCCTCTGCTTCTGCTTGCTCTTTGAGGTCAGGGCGGATTATTGTAAAACTACTTAGTGACAACTGCTGATATAAAAAAGCATATTTGATTGATTCATTTGTCTCATCATAAATCCTATCTCCTCTCCAGAGACCAAACCGGCGTGCAGCTTCAACGGGTCGGAGTACCATGACGGAGACATGTTCCGAATGGACGCCTGCCGCTTCTGTCGATGTCAGGGAGGGGTGTCGGTGTGCTTCACCGCCCAGTGTGGCATCTTGCACTGTGAACGCTACTACGTCCCTGAGGGGGAGTGCTGTCCTGTCTGTGAAGGTATGACTTCCTCACCAAATGACTTCGCCCCTGACTAATCCCTCCCTGATTCCGTTCCTAAACAGTGACTATTATGGGATTTCTATATAATCCTATTCATCATGATCTGAAAGGCAAAACTGATCCTTTATCAGCACTCCTACTCTGACACAACTCTTTGTGAATACAGAGGGAGTCTGTGTCCTGAACTATTCCTTTAAAGGGAATCACCAAACCAAACCTCGTCCTTACTATTGTATGTATTCAGATCGTGATCAAGCCTATGACCAATGTTACCTTGGTTTCTAACATTCAGAGACGTGGCAACAGAAATGACAGTCTGCTGAGACCAAAGCATTTCATATCATCTCAAATTAGTGCCTGTGGTAAAGGGCGAGTGCAGAGCATCAATAAACATCAGGAGAGAGAAGAACTGAGGAGAACGCCAAACGTCTACACCGCCATGGCAATATCCAGCTGCACGCAATCAAAGGCTGAATGATGAGAGGGCTTAAACAGTCACTCAGTCAGTCGTCCCCCCTTCTGCTCATCACTCAACCTCTCTTTGAATGACTGTCTTTGGTTCAGGGACACACACAAACAGAGCGCACATGCACACACTCACACACACAGCTGTAAAAACACACTGACAGACGGGTAAGAAAGCTCCTTCACAACCTGAAGATAATTTTGCGTTAGCTCTGTATTTAAGAATACATGAATGAATATAAAACTATATTCATGATGGTATCACATGTATTACAGTGTGACCTTGGAATCCATCAGACAATGAAGTATATTTTCAGAGCACCACATAAAATATTTTAAATTGCTGCTTTTTTCAGGGTTGGTGAGAGAAGATGTGAATGCTTTCAAAAGCCATTCTCAAGTTCACATGGCTTTCATCTCAACCTCAACCTTTAAACTATAACCTCTTTAGTCTTTTATCTTTATCAATGTGTTCTCTATCTCTTTTCCAGACCCTATCTACCCAGTGCTGAACTTTGCTGGTTGCTACGTGAACGGGGAGATCCTAGCACACGGAGACCACTGGCGTGAGGACGACTGTACGTTCTGCCAGTGTGTGAGCGGCGACGCCCGGTGTGTGGCCGCCGCCTGCGGGCACAGCTGCCTCAACCCTGTGACCGTACCAGGAGAGTGCTGCCCAGTGTGTGAGGGTAAGTGTGTATGTGTGTGTGTGTGAGGATAAGGAGAGCAACACACACCTCCACCCGACGTGCCCTCTCACCTCACCCTGTCTGTCTCTGTTTGTGTCTGTATCATTGCCACTGTCTGGCTGCATCTCCAGCTCTCTACTCTGTTGGTGTCTATTTACATCTCTCTTGCTAGCTGTGTCTGTTTCTATCTCTTTTTCTGTCTTACTTTCTCTCTGTCTCTATTTCTTGCCTCTTTCTCTCAGCTAAAGTCTCTCCCTTTGTCTGCTTCTCTATCTATCTCTCTCTTTCTCCCTCCACCTCACCCCCCCTCTTTCTCTCTGCCATTGTGTACTGTTTTGTTTTATGTTTATTTGTATCCATCTGTGGACCTGTGTATTTGTTTGTCTGTGTGTGTGTCTCTGTGGACAGACAGGGTCAGTGTCTGTGCCGATTCAAATGTTAACATCTTTGTTTATTCCTTGGTAAAAACCCAAACATCCGAGTCAGTAGTCATACAGTAGCAGTAGAACAGTACAGTAGTCTATGAGCAGCTCCAAATCAGCCCGGCTAGGGAAATATGCCTCTGAGGCTGAGCAGAATCACATCCTTTCAGTTAGCAGGTGTGTGGCTCGGCTTCACTACCGCTGGTGTCACGCAGCAGCAATCTGCATACAAACAGTGACAACACACACGCACAAGCACGCACACACACACACACATACACAATCCTCAAACCTTCCTGGTGTTTTTTTTCCCTAACATTATGCACTGCTTTATTGAGTTATTTATTATGCACTGCTCAGAATACCACATTACTGTCTCCTCTATCCTCCCATGTATTTTTCAAATTGGTTTGGAAAGACCAGCTCGGTCTACACTGGGGACTAGGGCTGCGTCTTGTTGCTCGTTTGTCTGGTTAGTGGAAGCAGTGAGCTTAGTGGCTTACAGAATCATAATCTTTTATTAGGGAAGTCTGTAGTATGGATTTTTGCAAAACTATCTGGGGATGTTTCTGTGTGTGTATATGTGAGGCTCTCTCTGGCTTCCTATCACTGATGAGATTACATCTAGGGTACAAGGGACTAGTCCAGTGTAGTATGCTGCCGGTTTCTATATTACACACACACACACACACACACACACACACACACACACAGAGCAGATATTGGATCGATGGTACTGTAGGTGATGATCTTGGTTGATTATAATCTATTTTACCTTGGTAGCGAGGTACCACGGTTCTGGTACAGCATATTGCCTTATCTTATGAATACCCGGAACACTGTATATGGACCTAGCACCGCATCAAATGGCCTGTTACCAAACGTGTATAGGAGTTAATCATAACCAGTCAAACCTTGGTAGGTGGAAGTCACGATGAAACAAAGCTTCAAGAGTGAGTAATTGCCTAAATCAGTGATGCAAGATACTGTATGGATACTTAGTTACAGCTTAGCATTGTTAGCTGCAAAACAATGAGTTGTAAGACCCCTTTTAGCGTTAGCACGCTCTACTGTAGCCTAGCATGCTTGACCTAGAAGATATTGATACAGTTGAAGTCGGAAGTTTACATACACTTAGGTTGGAGTCATTAAAACTCGTTTTTCAACCACTCCACAAATGTCTTGTTAACAAACTATAGTTTTGGCAAGTCGGTTAGGACATCTACTTTGTGCGTGACACAAGTAATTATTCCAACAATTGTTTACAGACAGATTATTTCACTTATAATTCAATGTATCATAATTCCAGTGGGTCAGAAGTTTACATACACTAAGTTGACTGTGCCTTTAAACAGCTTGGAAAATTCCAGAAAATTATGTCATGGCTTTAGAAGCTTCGTTAGAAGCTAATTGACATCATTTGAGTCAATTGGAGGTGTACCTGTGGATGTATTTCAAGGCCTGCCTTCAAACTCAGTGCCTCTTTGCTTGACATCGTGGAAAAATCAAAAGAAATCAGCCAAGACCTCAGAAAAAAAATGGTAGACCTCCACAAGTCTGGTTCATCCTTGGGAGCAATATCCAAACGCCTGAAGGTACCACGTTCATCTGTACAAACAATAGTATGCAAGTATAAACACCATGGGACCACGCAGCCGTCATACCGCTTAGGAAGGAGAAGTGTTCTGTCTCCTAGAGATGAACGTACTTTGGTGCGAAAAGTGCAAATCAATCCCAGAACAACAGCAAAGGACCTTGTGAAGATGCTGGAGGAAACAGGTACAAAAGTATCTATATCCACAGTAAAACAAGTTCTATATCGACATAACCTGAAAGGCCGCTCAGCAAGGAAGAAGCCACTGCTCCAAAACCGCCATAAAAAAGCCTGAAACAAAAACTGTTTGGCCATAATGACCATCGTTATGTTTGGAGGAAAAAGGGGGCAGCTTGCAAGCCGAAGAACACCATCCCAACCGTGAAGCACGGGGGTGGCAACATTATGCTGTGGGGGTGCTTTGCTGCAGGAGGGACTGGTGCACTTCACAAAATAGATGCCATCATGAGGAAGGAAAATGATGTAAGATATATTGAAGCAACATCTCAAGACATCAGTCAGGAAGTTCAAGCTTGGTCGCAAATGGGTCTTCCAAATGGACAATGACCCCAAGCATACTTCCAAAGTTGTGGCAAAATGGCTTACGGACAACAAAGTCAAGGTATTGGAGTGGCCATCACAAATCCCTGACCTCAATCCTATAGAAAATGTGTGGGCAGAACTGAAAAAGCGTGTGCGAGCAAGGAGGCCTACAAACCTGACTCAGTTACACCAGCTCTGTCAGGAGGAATGGGCCAAAATTCACCCTACTTATTGTGGGAAGCTTGTGGAAGGCTACCCGAAACGTTTGACCAAAGTTAAACAATTTAAATGGAATGCTACCAAATACTAATTGAGTGTATGTAAACTTCTGACCCACTGGGAATGTGATGAAAGAAATAAAAGCTGAAATAAATCATTCTCTCTACTATTATTCTGACATTTCACATTCTTAAAATAAAGTGGTGATCCTAACTGACCTAAGACAGGGAATTTTTACTAGGATTAAATGTCAGGAATTGTGAAAAACTGAGTTTAAATGTATCTGGCTAAGGTGTATGTAAACTACCGACTTCAGCTTTATATCTGGGGTAATGAATAGTATTTGTATTTAAAGGAGTTGGACTCTATCATGCAGTCAGTAAGTGGATGGATGATCTGACAGGGACAGCCAGGGGACTTGGTAAATTAACCTCATATCACCTCAGATTCATATTTCCCCTCATGGGTTCTTACTCCACTTCTCCCTCCAATTAAACAGTACACTATCAGACTATCAAAGCATTTTAAAACACAATCAATGAATAACAAGTAATTGGAAACAACATTATACATTACAAGCTCAACCCAGGGAATTAGTGGTGAGTTTTGTTTTCTAATCAGGATGCAAAGATCTCCAATTAGGTAGCTAGTTCCACTGGCCTGGGGTCATTTCCACCCGTAAATATTCTCTAATGTGGACCTGGGTTGGGAAGGAGGGAAGGGGGATGGAGGGAGGGAGGGAGGGAGGGAGGGAGAGAGAGAGGGAGGAAGAGAGAGAGAGAGAGAGAGAGAGAGAGGGAGTTTAGATGGATAGATGAATAAAGGGATGGATAGAGGGATGGATGGATGGATTGATGGAGGGTGAGGGAGAGAGGGTGGATGCATCCTGACTGAGCACAGGAAGGACGAGGAGAGTAGAGGGCAGTGGACCATGCCATGTCTCAATGCCTGCAGGCTTCTTTACCTCTGCCCCATTGTGGGCAGAACCCTGGCCGCTCACGCTCAACCCCCACCTCCACCCCCTTCCATTCATCTTTTATGCGCCTGTCCGACTCTGAAGCAATTATGCGTGTTTGAGTGACCGAGCCTCAAACCTAGGGAGAGAGAGGCAGGTAGGGTGTGGAGGTAGGATGCATCCCTCAGTCCTCCCACGCTAACCCAACCGTCACACTCCTGGCCATGCACCCTGAATGGTAATATTAATAATAACAGATTATGTGTATTTATGTTTTTATAGACCGTATAACTGGAGCATCTGTATTATGTAAAATAGGTGCAATAAGCACAACATTGTTCACTCACTGCTATTCTACACAGAAGGATATTTGTGTTGCTGATAGTGATTTTGTGTGTGTTCTGTCCTCCTCATCAGGGTTTCCAGGGTTTTTCAGATCAAAGCAGAGATAGATGGGTATAGATATGATTCCCTTCTTTGATATGCTCGTGCTCACACACTTTTACAGCCATTACATTTACTGATAGGGGAATTGAATCTCTATGGGGCATCATGTTTTTACTCACTGGGCTAGGCTTGGCTTTGATTTACTTCAATTTCAACAGTGGCTGGAGAGAGACTGGAACAGATTGGAACAGATTGCAACATGTGATTTCTCCCAAACACCTATTCATATTTGTATTCCATTCATGGATGGGATGAGTTTTTGTATGATACTGTAAGATGGGTTTGACAACGTCACTATAGGAGAAATTGACCATTGTGTCTTGGTGGGGGATGAGAGAGATACTCTGAGAGCAATATGACAGTGAGCAGCAGAGTTTAATGCATGCCCTGACATCGTTATCCCACTAATGACCTTGCTCTGCCTCCTTAACAAAGACTCCTGACATTGGTGATGTGCAGATAGCTACCCTTTATAGAAAACCCCCGCAGCTCACTGGTTATGACCTCAACCAGATTTCCCTGGCATGTAGAATCCTCTGAGAAACAATCAATGGGATTGTCTCATCTATTTGCCATATCAAATATTACTCTAACACTATTACAATGGTTGTTTTGATTGATTTACACCAAGATAGTCACCATCTTGCAGTGTGGAGGTTGCAGTAGTACAGTACGTTGCCTGTTAGAGCCCGTCAACTTTAAACCTGAGGGGAGGTCAGTCAGTGTGAGCTGTGTTGTCATTGCCATGTATTGCGTGTGTACTGGGTCTGGTCCTCTGTGTGTACTGGGCCTCTGGGAACACCAGGTAAACACAAGCCAGGTCCTGCCACTGTCACCCCTGCCCTTGTCCCTCCCAGGCAGTACACACACAAACGCACACGCACACATACACACACGCTCACACACACACACACACACACACACACACACACACAAACACACACACACACACACACACACACACACACACACACACACACACACACACACACACACACACACTCACACACACACCCCTGCCCTTGTCCCAGCGGCCCCAGGGCACACGGCCCTCTGCTCCCGGCAGCTTAATTTAGCTCCCCCACAGCCAGGCCAGCGCTTTATGCATTTTTATTTCCTAATTATTATTTGTTAGGAGAGCTCGTTTCCTCAAGGTGACACCCCCTCTCTGTCAGGGTGGTTATTGTGCCAGACACACTGTGTGTAATTAAGCAAATCAAGGCTGTCACATTGGAATGAAGCCCTCTGGAGGCCTCTGCCATGCTTAATGTTTAATGCTACATAACTCACCTACACCGGGGATACAGAGCGGGGAAGGGGGAGGGGGAGGGGGGGTTGCTTTGTGTGCATTTGTGTTTTGTTACTGTTTGTGTGTATGGTCTATTTGGCGATGCATTAGTTTTTTTGCCTTGAATTGCCATGTCCCGGCTACTGTAACTACCAGGCTGTTTTGAGCCTGCCCACCAGTTGTTTGTTAACAGGGATACCTTGTTTTAGCCCTAGGTTGTAGCAAGTTAATGAAATCAGAGCGAGAGAGCTCATTCTTAATTCATAATAACTATAAGTCCTGAAATAAAGACATGGGGGCGTTCATCAGAGACAAATAACCTTGAGGGGAAAGCAGATGGGAAAAGAACATTGTATCATTTTGTTACTTTTATCTGATGGGACTTAATTAAATTCACACCTCCAGAATAATTGGTACTGCACTGTTTTCAGACAGATCTACTCTCCTTCCCTACCTGGCCATTTTGTGTTTACCAGGAATTAATTCATCACAAAGTGACCCCAACACATTTGTTTGCCTTTGTTTAATGAAATGTCCTTATAGGCTTCTATTTATTTTGTTTGAAATGGTTTCCAATAGATTTAGCATTGTCTATGCATTATTAGCATTGTCACTATGTTTTCTTTCTACTACTATGTTTATGTTGTGCATTATTACATTCATAGTCTCTTGTGACAGACTAGACTGGCCAGCGTACACGTGATTTGCATTCATGATAAGATAGCCTACTTCAGAGAGAAGCTGCAGTTAGTCACTGGTGTCTCCTCTGACCTTGACTGTCCTGTCCTCCCCCTACCTCCTCCTGGCCACCTCCACCTGTCCTCCTCCCCACCTCCACCTATCATCCTTGCCACCTCCACCTGTCCTCCTCCCCACCTCCACCTATCATCCTTCCCATCTCCTCCTCCTCTCCACCTCCTCTTCCTCCTCCCTTCCTCCTTCTCTTATCCTACTCCCCATCTTCCTTCTCCTGTCCTACTTCCCACCTCCTCCTATCTTCCTCCTCTTCCTCCCCTTCCTGGTTTGGTCTCCTCTTCAACCCTGGTACAACCCTCCTCATATTTATCATCACAGAACAGCACTGGTCCTGGCTCCCTCCTCAGCAGAGAGGAGCCACATGCAGCAGATAGCAGCCAGCCAGCCAGGCATGGTGACAAGCATCAGGGAGGAATTTTTCAAAGCTGTCTTAACTAAACCGTGTGCTGGTGTCCATGACTGTGAAATATGGCCAGCTAACGGCCTACGATATGATATTAAGTGCTCTATAATCTTTTAATGGATTCAAACAAACTGAACTGAAATGCAGACACCTCAATGTGAAGAGATATGCGAATGTAATATACATTAGATGGAGGAGTGGAGGAGTCAGGTCACAGAGGTCAGTTGGTCGTGCCTTTATACAGGATATTATAGTAGCTGTCAGGTTTTTTCAACTATTGTTCTGTGATATTTACCCACATTAATGGAAGATAGGTGTGGGTTTGTGGAGAAATTGCTTTTGACTCTGATGGCTCCTATTAGTCATAATGCCAGAACAAAGCTGTGTGTGTGTGTGTGTGCGCGCGCACGTGTGCGTCGTATTTGTGTGTTGAGTGACGTTACTCAGTCGACTTACCGTCCAAAATGTTGTGTGTGATTTTTTTGGTTCCTACAGAGCCCACCTACATCACGATGGCGCCCCCTACCTGTCAGTCATTAGAGAACTGCTCCCTGTCAGAGAAGGACTGCTTATACGGCTTCCGACTGAACCTGAAAAGCTGTCGCACCTGCCACTGCAAGACACGTGAGTACTGGGCCATATTCATTAGGGCACACAGCGGAATACGTTTTAAAACTTCCAATGTAAAACGAAAGTGTGCGTTTCTTATTGGACAAATCCAGGATGGTACCTCCTTGTTTCAGTCCATTTTCTTCCGTTTGGTTCACGACCGTGGTTTGGTCTGACGTCTCGGTCAGTCAAGCCTGTTTTACAATATGTCTATTATTTCCTCTGACCGGATTGGTTTATACAGAGGACAGAACTCGCCCTGGGCCAATGACATTGAGACATTGTTCTCTGGTGTTCTCTCTCTCCTTACTGACTGTCTGACTGTTGATATGACTTTACCTGTCTGGGACGTAATCAGACATGGATTAAAGGAACACAGACGGCAGACTGAGACATCTTGAAAGGGCTTTTAAGAACAAAGATGTTAATGTCCATGCCTGTCAGAAAAGAGCATTATCATAAGTCATGACTTCTGAGTTTCAAAAACAATTCCTCATTTTGAGTATCTCTCAATGAAGACATATTGATGTATAAATTAGCTTAATGCACCTCTAAGTCATTGCCACAGATCATAATAGAATAAGTGGACTTTTAGAACTATTAAATTACAGTTAAGTTTTGGCTATAAACTGATGTCTGATGTGTTTCTGTCTGTGTCCTCCCTACAGGAGAAGAGCTGTGCAGTGCCCTGATCTCTGACTGTACCCTGAAGTGTCCCTTCGGCCTGCAGACAGATGCCCACGGCTGTGACGTATGCCAGTGTCGCCCCAGGCCAAAGAAGTGCAAGGCTGTTGTTTGTGACAAGGCCTGCCCCTTCGGATTCATGTGAGAAAGCACTTCTCTCTCTTCCTCCCTCGCTCCCTCCCTCCCTCCCTCCCTCCCTCCCTCCCTCCCTCCCTCCCTCCCTCCCTTGCTCTGTCCATCGCTACCTCCCCATATACCCCTTCTTCCTGCTCCTTCCCTCCCTCCCTCTCTCACCCTCCATGCTTCTACCTCCATCCTTCTCTCCCTTCCTCTCCCCCTGTCTTTACCGACAGTCTACCCACTCAGACACGCTTAATAACAAACATGATGATTCTCCGCTCTCACACAATTATCATATAGTTTTCACTCCAGCGCTCCACGCTTTGAAATATGAAGCGATTTAAAATCTGCATAGTTTCAGAATAAATTATGCCTACTTTGCCAGTCACTTTCAGCCGTTATAAAGAAGTAGAACTTCACAGAGACAGACAGACTGACATATGGTCAATTTTAATTGAAATCGCGGCTCCTTCAAACTTATGTCACAAAATATGTGGTCCTCTGTAGCTCAATTGGTAGAGCATGGCGCTTGTAACGCCAGGGTAGTGGGTTCGATCCCCGGGACCACCCATACGTAAAAATGTATGCGCACATGACGGTAAGTCGCTTTGGATAAAAGCGTCTGCTAAATGGCATATTATATAATTATTATATTAATTACCCTGGTTACATGCTTTGCCTGTTATGCTTAAGTGAGTTTTGCTCGTAAACTGACAAAATTATAGCTTTTTCCTTCGCCACAACTCATTTTGGCTAAACAGGTTGACATTTGAATTAGCTTCACCCAGGTTACTGATTGGGTTTGCTGTGTTGCTGTTGCGCTTGGTAAAGGATGGCCTCTGATAGTGAAACTGAAGGGCTAATCTTCTAACAGGATGTTATTTTAGCTTCTCCAAATGCATCTGGCCACTAGTACCCTGCTTGTAGGCTCACCACACCGCACCCCTCCCCGAATACATGGATTGCCATTCACACAGAGGTACATCAGTAATAAGTCATTTATTACAGCTTTCACTAGGGAATCTTGTCTGCAGGTTAAGAAGGTATGCACACAGTCCTGGCACACACACACATGCTCATACCTCCTACGCTTGCTGTGCATTAAAACTCATGTGTAGAGTTATAAAACAAAAGCTTTCATATACAGCACATGAACAATTACAGCACATGCCCAACAGCCATACCACGTTCTGATTAGATTAGTCTGAAATGACCAATAACGAAAACATTATAATGTGACTCAATCTCAGGCTCCATTTGATGAGCTTGTTAATTATAATCCCCCCACATCAGCTCAACTGATTTATAACATTACCATAGTTGGAGAAGCAGATAATGTGTGTCAGCGGTTCAGAATGGTTCAGGAGATGTGTCTAACTCACTACCGGCCCCCTAAGGCTCCTTTACTCCCGGCCAAGTTAAAAGGTACAATCTGCAATAGTTACTGATGTTAAATGGTCATTTCAATTAATGATATATTTACTCTTGAAGAATGTAACTTATTAATGCCTCAAGAGCTCATAGTACAACTGTTTTACCCCATAATAACCCAAAATATAAAGTTGTTTCACGGCATAGATTTATAGCGGGGCTGCTGTTTTGCTGAAACACTCATTACAGTTTGTGGCTTTAAAGGGGAAATCTGCAGTTACTACATCTATTTTTTGACAAAAAATTATGAGATATACCCTTTGATTCTTGAAGAATATAACTTCATGAGCTTAGTTCAACTGTTCAACTGTCGTATACCATCAAAACCCAAAATATAAGATTGCTTTACTCCAATGTTTCAAAACAAAGTAAATTGGATGACCGGATGACCGCTTTGTTTCAACTGCCCCTTTAATGGCTGCTTCCCCCAGTCCCTTGTAGTAATAGTAGTGGACCTTCTCTTTCATAGCAGCTTTTCTATTGGGCAGCTAGCAGCTTTTCTATAAGGCCCCGGGGAGGCCGGTCCACCTGCACTATAATCCATCTGCCCTGTATCTTAACTGTGGTGTGGACCAACCAGCCAGCTGGCCTGCTAGGAATTATTATGACAGAATAGTTATGGATATGACAGAGAGTAAAACGCTTAGGCGGCAGGCGGTGTCCTGTCCACACATTTACCTTCTTATCATAAACTAAACTCTCCCTCAACAATGGTCTGTCATACAGTAAAGGTGTTACTCGACTGGTCTGTGCCTGCATTGAACCAATGGTCTCTCTCTCTCTCTCTCTCTCTCTCTCTCTCTCTCTCTCTCTCTCTCTCTGTCTCATGAATGAGTGTGCACGGCGTGAATGCTTGCATCTAAGATTCTAATTTTAGATATCTATTTATGCGCCGTCAAAGTTATAGCTTACACCCTCTGTTCGAGCAGCAAAGTGTTTAGTTTGAATAATTCAACGGGCCGCCGTCTCCTCTCCGTACAGACTCTATTGATATTCCCCACAACTGAAATGGCCCTTGATAGCTCCTTATCACCAAACCAAATGTGGATTGTACATGGCCGTTCCTCCTCGCACCTATTATTCATGACAGTGGGCAGGAGAGGGAGGAGGATGGAAGGAGGAGAGGGAGGAGGATGGAAGGAGGAGAGGGAGGAGGATGGAAGGAGGAGAGGGAGGAGAGGGAGGAGGATGGAAGGAGAAGAGGGAGGGATGAAGAGGGGAGGATGGTGGGATAGAGGAGGGGAGGATGGTGGAGCTGGATGGGATAGGGGGGATTTGGAACGATAATTTTTATTTAGGAAAGGAAAGGTGCCCTGCTCTGTCTGGTCAGAGCAGCGAGCCACAGAGCGAAGCGTTTGTTTGATACGTCCCAATGGTCAGTCATATGTGCCATCTGTTGACACGAGTGTGCACACACACAACCCCTCTTTATCGCTGTCCTTGTTTTAACTGATGACATTGGTAATGCTTGTGATTGGCACCTTGCTGGAACGTACACACTGCCTGTCTCTGATATGCAAATGTTTGTGTGGCTGTTTGCTATGTGTTTACCTCTCTATGCAATGACAAAAATCTAACTGATGAAACAGATACTACGGCAAACAAACTTTTGCTGTTGTAAACTAAAGCATGTCACACAAACAAACACAATGGCAAACTAAAAGTTGACGGGTGTCGTCATCTGTAATCAGTGCTATTGAGTTATTGAGGTGAGAGATGAAACCATCGTAGTCTAATATTCTCACTTTCACTATAGATAACAAATGTAATAAAAAATTGAAACAGGGACACAGTGAATAACAATAACAAGTAAAAGTAACAAGACTATATACAGGGAGTACCCGTACCGAGTCCATGTGCAGGGGTACGAGTGTGTGTGGCGTCAGTATGCATGTGTGCGCATGCTATGTGTGTGTGAGCGTATGTAGTGTGTGTGTATGTGTATGTTGGGATGTCAGTGTAAGTATGTAGGGTCAATGCAGGTAGTCCGGGTAGCCATTTGATATGCTATTTTCCAGTCTTATTTAGTAGTATTATGGCTTGGGGGTAGAAACTGTTCAAGGTCCTGTTGGTTCCAGACTTGGTGTACCGGTATCGCTTGTCGTGCGGTAGCAGAGAGAACAGTCTATGGCTTGGGTGGCTGGAGTCTTTGCCAATTCTTTGGGCCTTCCTCTGACACTGCCTGGGGTAGAGGTCCTGGATGGCAGGGAGTTCGGCCCCAGTGATGTACTGGGCCATACTCACCACCCTCTGTAGCGCCTTGCGGTCGGGTGCCCTGCAGTTGCCGCACCAAGCGGTGATGCAGCCAGTCAAGATGTTCTCAATGATGCAGCTGTATAAAAAATGTCAGCCTCCTGAGGGGGAAGAGGCGCTGACGTGCCCTCTTCCCAACTGTGTGGGTGTGTGTGTGGACCATGTTAATTCCTTAGTGATGTGGACACCGAGGAACTTGAAGCTCTCGACCCGCTCCACTACAGCCCCATCGATTTGAATGGGGGCATGCTCGCCCCTCTGTTTCCTGTAGTCCACGACCAGCTCCTTTGTCTTACTGACATTGAGGGAGAGGTTGTGGTCCTGGCACCACACTGCCAGGTCTCTGACCTCCTCCCTGTAGGCTGTCTCATCGTCATCGGTGATCAGTCCTACCACCGTCGTGTCGTCAGCAAACTTGATAATGGTGTTGGAGTCGTGTGCGGCCATGCAGTCCTGGGTAAACAGGGAGTACAGGAGGAGACTAAGCACACACCCGAGGGGCCCCCGTGTTGATGGTTAGCATGACAATGTGTTTTTGCCTACCCTCACCGCCTGGGGCGGCCCGTCAGGAAGTCCAGGATCCTCACTGCAACACCCACCGAGATGGCCATTTTGACCACCCTCAAGGCTGTGATCTATAACCAGCAATGCTTCGCCTAGCCATGCTAGCTTTGTCCAGAGTGGCTTGTAATGTGGTTGCTAGCAAGCCAACAGCATGCTAGGTAGTGATAGGTATCAACAGCCAATCCAGTAGGGGCTGGAAGCTATAGTGCGCTTCGATTGGTCTATTACGCCGCGATATTGCTGAGTATTTGTATAAAGTTCAGCTTTCAGCTTTTCGCCCTGTTCACGCTCCCACGATATGTTCGCATCGCCCCACGGTCCCCTGGTCACTTCGCTTCTCATCGCTTTTCTTCCATTGAAAATTAATGGCCATTGTTGTTTTATCACCTGACATCATCCCTAGTGGACATGGGCCATCACACTCAGCAAAGGTGGATTTTATAGGCTATCCATTTCAGATACTGTAGCATACAGTGGGGAAAAAAAGTATTTAGTCAGCCACCAATTGTGCAAGTTCTCCCACTTAAAAAGATGAGAGAGGCCTGTAATTTTCATCATAGGTACACGTCAACTATGACAGACAAATTGAGAAAAAAAAATCCTGAAAATCACATTGTAGGATTTTTTATGAATTTATTTGCAAATTATGGTGGAAAATAAGTATTTGGTCACCTACAAACAAGCAAGATTTCTGGCTCTCACAGACCTGTAACTTCTTCTTTAAGAGGCTCCTCTGTCTTCCACTCGTTACCTGTATTAATGGCACCTGTTTGAACTTGTTATCAGTATAAAAGACACCTGTCCACAACCTCAAACAGTCACAAGCCAAACTCCACTATGGCCAAGACCAAAGAGCTGTCAAAGGACACCAGAAACAAAATTGTAGACCTGCACCAGGCTGGGAAGACTGAATATGCAATAGGTAAGCAGCTTGGTTTGAAGAAATCAACTGTGGGAGCAATTATTAGGAAATGGAAGACATACAAGACCACTGATAATCTCCCTCGATCTGGGGCTCCACGCAAGATCTCACCCCGTGGGGTCAAAATGATCACAAGAACGGTGAGCAAAAATCCCAGAACCACACGGGGGGGACCTAGTGAATGACCTGCAGAGAGCTGGGACCAAAGTAACAAAGCCTACCATCAGTAACACACTACGCCGCCAGGGACTCAAATCCTGCAGTGCCAGACGTGTCCCCCTGCTTAAGCCAGTACATGTCTAGGCCCGTCTGAAGTTTGCTAGAGTGCATTTGGATGATCCAGAAGAGGATTGGGAGAATGTCATATGGTCAGAAGAAACCAAAATAGAACTTTTTGGTATAAACTCAACTCGTCGTGTTTGGAGGACAAAGAATGCTGAGTTGCATCCAAAGAACACCATACCTACTGTGAAGCATGGGGGTGGAAACATCATGCTTTGGGGCTGTTTTTCTGCAAAGGGACCAGGACGACTGATCCGTGTAAAGGAAAGAATGAATGGGGCCATGTATCGTGAGATTTTGAGTGAAAACCTCCTTCCATCAGCAAGGGCATTGAAGATGAACGCATGACAATGCTCCCAAACACACCGCCCGGGCAACGAAGGAGTGGCTTCGTAAGAAGCATTTCAAGGTCCTGGAGTGGCCTAGCCAGTCTCCAGATCTCAACCCCATAGAAAATCTTTGGAGGGAGTTGAAAGTCCGTGTTGCCCAGCGACAGCCCCAAAACATCACTGCTCTAGAGGAGATCTGCTTGGAGGAATGGGCCAAAATACCAGCAACAGTGTGTGAAAACCTTGTGAAGACTTACAGAAAACATTTGACCTGTGTCATTGCCAACAAAGGGTATATAACAAAGTATTGAGAAACTTTTGTTATTGACCAAATACTTATTCTCCACCATAATTTGCAAATAAATTCATAAAAAATCCTACAATGTGATTTTCTGGATTTTTCCCCCTCATTTTGTCTGTCATAGTTGACGTGTACCTATGATGAAAATTACAGGCCTCTCTCATCTTTTTAAGTTGGAGAACTTGCACAATTGGTGGCTGACTAAATACTTTTTTCCCCCACTGTATATACTGGACCTATATTTTCTAACCTTATGAATAAGTGATGTTAACCTCTCTCTCTCTTTCGCTCTCTCTCCCTCTCTCTCTTCCTCTCTCTCTTCCTCTCTACCCCCATCAGAAAGAACAAGCATGGTTGTGATATCTGCCGCTGTAAGAAGTGTCCAGAGTTACCTTGTGACAAAGCCTGTCCAATGGGCTTCCAGCAGGACGAGTTGGGCTGTCTGAAGTGCCAGTGCAGAGGTGAGTGCCATCTATTGAGAACCTTTGATACTTATGCATTCATCATTTAGATGCTGCTAATAATGATTATTTTCTCCAAACTCTCTCCTCTCTTTCCCCTGTCAGACTTGGAGAACCACTACCAGTACCTAAACTTTCTAACTATTCTGCTGTTTTCCTGTTTCACATATTACACCCATAGAGAGTTGTCTGGAGTAGTCTCGTGCTGCCAGACAGGCCATCTGGTTATTCTTTTTGTTCTCATCATAGTCAGCTACCTTCACCATCAGAAAGAACCAAACTTTTGTCGACTTTTGTTTTGATAGATGTTGAGGGCATAGAATATGACTAAGGATGTGTCCTGAAAGGCACCCTATTCCCTTTAAAGTGTACTAGTTTTGATGGGCCCTGGTCAAAAGTAGTATACTATATAGGGAATAGGGTACCATTAGGGATATATTGTTACATTTTTGGTCTTTTTTTAAGGCCAACTGTTGGTGCAACCAGATGGCAGGCCGGGGTCAACTCCTCCACACAGATGTTTTATTGATACTCCTCTTGTGTTCTGCTATGATTTGCACTAAATAATGAACTCCCTGTGAAATATTAATGAATGAGGGTCCAAAACACATTCTCTTTTGAATTGGTAAAATTGGGCATCTGTCCCCATATGGCTCAGAATCTCAGACAGGATTTTAATCAAGGTGATTTTTTCTCTCCATGATAATGATCTGATCCTGGTTGGCCCATGATCCTGTAAGCCAGTCAGTGATTGGTTGGCTCCTGCTACAGTAAGCCAGTCAGTGATTGGTCCGCCTAAAACTGTACACCCGTCAACTAGAAAAAAGGGTTCCAAAGGGGTTCTTCAGCTGTCTACCTGGAATCATAAATGGTTCTTCAAAGGGTTCTCCTATGGGGACAGTCAAATAACCCTTTTAGGTTCTAGATAGCACCTTTTATTCTAAGAGTGTACTTTACAGTGTAAGGGTTTGGGTTATGCTGGTAGTTGTATCTCTAAAACTTGTCTTCCAGACCAGAGCTCCTCGTCAGTCGCCCCTTCAGTGAAAATGGGTTCATGTCTGTCCATGGATGGAAGACAGCACGAGAACGGGGAGAACTGGCACGATGGCTGCCGGGACTGTTATTGCCACAGTGGCAGGGAGATGTGTACCCTCATCTCGTGCCCCGTACCAGCCTGCGACAGCCCTGCCATATGGGATGGACAGTGCTGCCCATCCTGCCCAGGTAAGGAACCTAAACCTAATGAAATAAGGAAGAAACTGTGCACTGGTAGTAGGCTATTCTTAGATAGGCTAGTTGGTGTGTATACCTGAAATCATTTACATTTACATTTACATAATTTAGCAGACGCTCTTATCCAGAGCAACTTACAAATTGGTGCATTCAACTTATAGCCAGTGGGACAACCACTTTTCTTCATTTTTTTTTATGGGGGGGTGGGGGAGGGGGGGGTAAACAACCTAAGCTGAAATTCTTCAAAAAAAGATATTGCCCATTTTCCCATCCTCTTCATTGTGTCATAGTAGATACTGTTCATAATACAGTACACACTAATGAAAAAGCTGTTTCCAATATGTTTCACCTTTGACCCTGTGCTCACTCTTCCGTTCTCCTCCCTCAGAGGAGCCTAGCTCCCACAAGCCAGACCTGGGAGACTCGTCAGTGTGTCTGGCCCCGGGGGGAGAGTACTTTGTGGAGGGGGAAACGTGGAACATCGACGCCTGCACCCAGTGCACCTGTCACAGTGGGCGTGTCCTGTGTGAGACAGAGGTGTGCCCGCCCCTGCTCTGCCAGAGCCCAATCAGAACGCAAGACTCCTGCTGCCCCCACTGCCCAGGTGAGTTTGAGTAGCCATTTGTTACTCGAGTTGGCTTTGAAACACTATGGGTCTTTGAGTCTCTATATACAGAGTCTGTGTGGCAAGTATAGTATGGTTTTATAATAGAGAACGGCAGCCTTATCATTATGCTTAAACGCAGCCTAAGCCCTAAGCCGTATATAAAAGGTAGTGATGAATGTGAAGGGGGATAGTGTCTCAAGATTGTCTTGACTGAGCTGAGGTCCTAAAGTAAATTATAGCTGCACAGACCTGGCATTGGGAGAGATGCTATTAATAATGTTTACTATTTGCCTTGGCTCTATTTCCAATACAACAATACGGCTGCACAACAATAGTATGCCTGGCATAACAAACTAGAGAGGGATGGCCAGATGTTTATGCCAGAGAGAGAGAGAGAGAGAGAGACACTGGGAGAGGGAGAGAGGGAGAGGGAGAGAGAGAGAGAGAGAGAGAGAGAGAGAGAGAGAGAGAGAGAGAGAGAGAGAGAGAGAGAGAGAGAGAGAGAGAGAGAGAGAGAGAGAGAGAGAGAGAGAGAGAGAGAGAGAGAGAGAGAGAGAGAGAGAGAGAGAGAGAGAGAGAGACGGTAAACAGCTGAAAGAAAAACACAGATTGGAGCCCAGAATCAAACTCTGTAGAGAGAGTGAGGAAAAACAAGAAGAATGTGCATAATGCATAAGTTATGGAGCTCTAGACTTGAATAGTGCATGAGAAAATGGAGACATAGCAAACCAAACCAAAAATGAAACAGACAGCGTTGCTTTGGGCCTCTGTCACAGTAAAACAGTGTAACAGCACAGAGATGCCTGGAAGGCCACCAACTCAACTTTCACATGGATATTTTTGTTTGTTTCCATCTCTTAAAGATGCACTATGCAGAAATCACTCCGCATTTCTTGGTTGCTAAAATTCTAATAGTTTGCCTAATTTCAGTTTATTTGACAAAACAAGGATAGTGTAGAGAATCATTGTACCATCTAAACCACTGTGAAATATATTTTCCATAACCACAAATATTGTATTTTCAGCTGTTTGAAGCTGGTGTACAAAACCGAAAGTAAAAGATGTAAAAACAAAACTTAAGAATGGGATGTATAGAAATAGTGCACATAGAACAGATATACCGCTTCTTAGACTTGCTTTCAATGAGAATGACAGATCCATAACTTACATTTCTAGGTGAATTTGGTCAGGTTGCCCAAAAAGTTACATATTGCAGCTTTAAGCTGTTTGTTTGAGATGTTTTAGCTGAATAAACCAAAGACGCAAAGATGAACATTCTACCACTTGAATGTCATCAATATTTTAAGCCCTGGAATCCAACTCATGTATTCTTGTCAGATGAGCCCGTTCTTCGCTGCTCTGTTGGATTCCAAGAGCTACAGTCACATTTAAAGAACACATCTTTAAAAGCATACCTGACTGAGTATTTACAGTGTATACAGTGCAGTCAGTTGATCCTGACTGTGTGTGTGTGCGTCCCTGCCTGCCTGTGTGTGTGTCTCCCTCTCTCCTCTATAGACGAGCCCATCACTCCCCAGTCTCCCAGTAATGACAGCATGCCCAGCTACTGCAGGAACGAGGAGGGGGACATCTTCCTGGCAGCAGAGTCCTGGAAGCCCAACACCTGCTCCAGCTGTGTGTGTCTGGATGGACAGATCAGCTGCTTCTCAGAGTCCTGCCCACCCGTTGGCTGTGCCAGGCCCGTGCTGCGTAAAGGACAGTGCTGCCCCTATTGCCTCGGTATGCTGAACACATGCAGGGACACCCACACACACACACACACACACACACACACACACACACACACACACACACACACACACACACACACACACACACACACACACACACAGATAATTGGACCTACCTGTACTATAGACAATGTGGGGAGATAAGCTGAGTAAGCAGGTTTTACTATCCTTGTGGGGACCAGAAGTCCGTGGGGACATTTCGCCGGTCCCCACAAGGGAAAAGGCTATTCTAGTCTTAGTGGTTAGGTTTAGGGTTACAATTAGGGGTAGGATTACAATTAGGGTTAGGAGTTAGTGTTAGGGGTTAAGGTTAGGATTAGGTTAAGGGTTAGGGTTAGGGAATAAATAGGATTTTGAATGGGAATAAAATGTTTGGTCCCCACAAGGATAGTAAAACAAACATGTGTGTGTGTGCTTGCGTGCATATGCATGTTTGTGTGTGTGTGTGTATGTGTGTCTGCGTGTGTGTCTGTGTTTGCGTGTTTACTGAATGAGTATCTTCCATATGTTTACCTGTCTCCGAGGATCCTATTTGATCTTCTCCTGTGTCTCCTGACAGATGCCACACCGCGAGCCGTGTGCCACTTCAATGGGAAGACGTATGCGGACGAGGAGCGCTGGGACATAGACAGCTGTACACACTGCTACTGCCTTCAGGGACAGACCCTCTGCTCTACTGTCAGCTGCCCCGCCCTGCCATGCCACCAACCCACCATAGTGGAGGGCAGCTGCTGCCCCATGTGTGCAGGTGTGTGTATGTTTGTGTGTGTGTGTGTGTGTGTGTGTGTGTGTGTGTGTGTGTGTGTGTGTGTGTGTGTGTGTGTGTGTGTTGTTGCCGTTCACTCTAATTGCCTCTAATGAATTCCACACTTAACACACACACACACACACACACACACACACACACACACACACACACGCCCTTGCAAAATGTGAATTGAACATCAATATTACTGCTATTTATACCATAGCATTGTTGAATACTCATTTCTGATTGGCTTTAAAGGCATTCTAGAGCGTGCATTATTTCCATATAGCACACGGTATATCAGCACGGTAGAATTCAATGGCTATATTTCATTCTTACATGTTCTATGTTTGAGCTGCTTTTGAAAGCAAAAGTCGAATTGAAAACATTATTAGCATTGTTGAATAATAGCAAGCTAGGACTGAAGATTTGGTTAGCTAAACTAACAAGTCTGTTTGTTTGGTTACCAAGGCAACTACTGGAGCTATCCATAAACTTGCCAGCTACTTCAGTGGATGTTGAACACATTTCTACCTGTAAATGAACACATTTCTAGCGGTAAATGTGTTAAATTATAGCCATGGTATAAAAGGGATAATCAACTCAGAGCTCTATGCGTTCTCTGGAAAATAATACAACTCTGTGGAATAGCCCCTCGTTGATTATCCCGAACATATTCCCTTCACTATTTTGAAAGGACTATAAAAGAGTGCAGATGTCCTCCCATTGTTGCTATGTATTCACACCATGTCCCTTAAATATTTATTTGGTTGACTGTTAAGTAATGAGTTGTAATTGAGGAGGACAACCACAGCAAACACACCTTCATTGATATTAATAATTTAATGGAGGGATTAGGGTTTTACTGGGCTGTGTGGTGAATTAACATGCTTTGCTAAGGCTAGATAATAGCATTGATCATAGCTCCCTCTCTGTTCTTTATGTCACCGCTCAGCCCTGGATCGATGAGATGCAGCAGTAGTGTAATTATAAAACTCAGAGCAGAGCTCTGAGGAGAACTCCACTGCCCGTAATTCACACCAGCTGGGTTCAAATACTATTAGAAATCATTTAAAATACTTTATCTACACTTGATTGAGCTTGGCTGACTTAATGGAACCAATAGTAGTGCCGAAAGTGAAAATCCCACCCACCCACCTGGCACTCTAGGCAGACTAGAGTAAAGCACAAAGTATTTGAAAGAAAACAAACCCTATTAAACCCAGGTCTGCTGCACTGCCCCCATAATGGCAGCCATGGTTGTGGAGCCTAACAATAGCTGGTTGAACAGTTGGAGAAGAGGGCCCACAAGATGAGACTGGGTAATTTAATCCCTAGATGTGATTGGGTGGCAATGAAATGCAAAACATCCCCTCTTTTCTCAAAGTCAGGCTCAATTAATGAAAAGCCAAAGGTCACTCACCACTCACTGTTATTTCAACACCTCTTATTATTAGTATTCCTCTCTCTCTCTCTCTCTCTCTCTCTCTCTCTCTCTCTCTCTCTCTCTCTCTCTCTCTCTCTCTCTCTCTCTCTCTCTCTCTCTCTCTCTCTCTCTCTCGTCTTTTCCTAATCACGTGTTTCCATATTATGTTACCTCATAGAGATGTACGCACCAGCCCCCACCAACGTGCCAATCGAGAAGACAGACCAGCACGGAGACAGGAAGCAGCACCAGCCTGTCTGGCCCACACGCAGTGAGAACGACATCATGCCCCAGTTCAGAGGTCAGAGTTAAAATCAAACACTTCCTGGTCTGTCATGCTGCTAAAAAAGCTCCCCTACTCCCTAACACACACACACCCCAAACAATTGATTCCCATTCAAAATGCTATTTTCCCTAACCTTAACCCGTAGCCCTAAAGCCTAACCCTAAACCTAACCCCTAACCCTAATTCTACCCCTAATTGTAACCCTAACCCTAAACTTAACCCCTAAGCCTAAAATAGCCCCTTTCATTGTGGGGACCAGCAAAATGTCCCCACTTGTCCGAATTTTCCTTGTTTTACTATCCTTACGAGGATTTTTGGTCCCCACAAGGATAATGAAACAAACACACACACATACACACACACACACACACACACACACACACACACAGAGATACTGTCATGGTTCCTGTGGGGTCAAATGACATTATGAAGGGCAGCTCAGAACAGCTGAAGATGGATTTTAAAGAACTGATTGGGTTCCTACTTGACACCAACAAATGCCACATAATATCTGGCCCTCTGCCCTCTCTAAATCGTGGCATTGAATGGTTCAGCAGACTTTTAGCCCTCCATAACTGGCTACGAGACTATTGTAGCTCTGTAGGTGTAACATTTATTGACACTTTTGATACCTTCTGGAAACAAAGCTCGTAATATAAGGAGGATGGGATCCACCCAAATCATTTGGGTTTCTGGATCCTTTCACAGCATTATAAGGCTGCGTTGTGACAATGAGTCCAGCTCATTTAATCCCTACCATTGTGTCGCTGTGTTGTCATAATGATTCAGCAAATGTACATTATCATAGGGGCGTTGGAAGACACAATGTAAATAACCTAATTTATGTCCCTCTTACTGCCCGGAATGCCTCTGCTGATCCTACAGCTATTGTATGCAGTAATCATATGGCTATGAACCAGAGTAATACTGTTAGCACTGAGGTGGTGTGCCCTAGTAGGAAGTCCACTGTGTGCAGCTCACCCTGCACTAATAAAAAATTACCTGAGTATGTCTACCTCTGCTAAGCTTCCCAGTAAAGCAAGAAAAATAATCAAGCATCCCAGAAAAGTGTTAAACATAGCCCATGTTAACATATGTAGCTTAAGAAACAAGGTTCATTAAATCAATAATTTGCTAGTAACAGATGACATTCATATTCTGAAACTCACTTAGATAATACCTTTGATGATACAGTGGTAGAAATACAAGGTTATAACATTTACAGAAAATACAGAAATGCCAACGGGGCCGGTGTTGCGGTCTATATTCAGAACAACATTCCTGTAAAGCTTAGAGAGGATCTCATGTTAAATACTGTTGAAGTAATATGGCTACAGGTTCACCTGCCTCACCTAAAGCCCATTCTGGAAGGAAGCTGCGATAGACCACCAAGTGCTAACAGTCAGTATCTGGATAACATGTGTGAAATGCTTGATAATATATGTGATATCAATAGAGAGGTATACTTTCTGGGTAATTTAAATATTGACTGGCTTTCATCAGGCTGCCCACTCAAGAGAAAGCTTCAAAATGTAACTAGTGCCTGCAACCTGGTTCAGGTTATCAATCAACCTACCAGTGTAGTTACAAACAGTACAGGAATGAAATCATCAACATGTATTGATCATATCTTTACTAATGCTGCAGAAATTTGTTTGAAAGCAGTATCCAAATCCATCGGATGTAGTGATCACAGTATAGTAGCCATATCTAGGAAAACCAAAGTTCCAAAGGCTGGGCCTAATATTGTGTATAAGAGGTCATACAATAAGTTTTGTAGTGATTCCTATGTTGTTGATGTGAATAATATTTGTTGGTCTGTGGTGTGTAATGACAAGCAACCAGACGCTGCACTTGACACATTTATGAAATTGCTTATCCCAGTTACTAATAAGCATGCACCCATTAAGAAAATGACTGTAAAAACTGTTAAATCCCTGTGGATTGATGAGGAATTTAAAAATTATATGGTTGAGAGGGATGAGGCAAAAGAGATGGCAAATATGTCTGGATGTACAACCGATTGGCAAACGTACTGTAAATTGAGAAATCATGTGACTAAACTGAATAAAAAGAAGAAGAAACTACACTATGAAACATGATAAATGACAGAATGATAGTAAAAAGCTTTGGAGCACCTTAAATGAAATGGGCAAAAAGGCAAACTACGCTCCATCATTCATTGAATCAGATGGCTCATTCATCACAAAACCTACTGATATTGCCAACTACTTTAATTATTTTTTCATTGGCAAGATTAGCAAACATGACATGCCAGCAACAAACGCTGACACTACACATCCAAGTATATCTGACCAAATTATGAAATTCCGTAAAGTAAGTGTGGTAGAGGTGCAAAAATTATTATTGTCGATCAACAATGACAAGCCACCGGGGTCTGACAACTTGGATGGAAAATTACTGAGGATAATAGCGTATTTAAGCCTACTAGAAATTTGAGCATACTAGAAAGTATGTGCCCTCAGGCCTGGAGGGAAGCAAAAGTTATTCCCCTACCTAAGAATAGTAAAGTCCCCTTAACTGGCTCAAATAGCCGACCAATCAGCCTGTTATCAACCCTTCGTAAACTTTTGTAAGAAATTGTGTTTGACAAATGACTGATGATTGGCTGAGAGAAATTGATGATAAAAATATTGTGGGGGCTGTTTTGTTAGACTTCAGTGCGGCTTTTGACATTATCCATCATAGTCTGTTGCTGGAAAAACTTATGTGTTATGGCTTTGCACCCTCTGCTATATTGTGGATAAAGAGTTATCTGTCTAACAGAACACAGAGGGTGTTCTTTAATGGAAGCCTATCCAACAAAATCCAGGCATAATCAGGAATTCCCCAGGGCAGCTGTCTAGGCCCCTTACTTTTTTCAATCTTTACTAACGACATACCACTGGCTTTGAATAAAGCCAGTGTGTCTATGTATGTGGATGTACAGCGACTGAAATGACAGCAACACTTAACAAAGAGCTGCAATTAGTTTCAGAATGGGTGGCAAGGAATAAGTTAGTCCTAAATATTTCAAAAACTAAAAGCATTGTATTTAGGACAAATAATTTACTAAACCCTAAACCTCAACTAAATCTTGTAATGAGTAATGTGGAAATTGAGCTTGTAAATTGGATTGTAAACTGTCATGGTCAAAACATATTGATACAACAGTAGCTAGGATGGGGAGAAGTCTGTCTATAATAAAGCGCTGCTCTGCATTCTTAACAGCACTATCAACAAGGCAGGTCCTACAGGCCCTAGTTTTGTCACACCTGGACTACTGTTCAGTCGTGTGGTCAGGTGCCACAAAGACGGACTTAGGAAAATTGCAATTGGCTCAGAACAGGGCAGCACGGCTGGCCCTCGGATGTACACAGAGAGCTAACATTAATAATATGCATGTCAATCTCTCCTGGCTCAAAGTGGAGGAGAGATTGACTTCGTCACTACTTGTATTTGTGAGAGGTATTGACATGTTGAATGCACCGAGCTGTCTGTTTGAACTACTGGCACACAGCTCAGACACCAATACATACCCGACAAGACATGTCACCAGAGGTCTCTTCACAGTCTCCAAGTCAAGAACAGACTATGGGAGGCGCACAGTACTACATAGAGCCATGACTACATGGAACTCTATTTCATATCAAGTAACTCATGACAGCAGTAAAATTAGATTAAAAAAAACAGATAAAAATACACCTTATGGAACAGAGGGGACTGTAAAGCAACACAAACATACAGTGAGGGAAAAAGGTATTTGATCCCCTGCTGATTTTGTATGTTTGCCCACTGACAAAGACATGATCAGTCTATAATTTTAATGGTAGGTTTATTTGAACAGTGAGAGACAGAATAACAACAAAGAAATCCAGAAAAACTCATGTCAAACATGTTATGAATTGATTTGCATTTTAATGAGGGAAATAAGTATTTGACCCCTCTGCAAAACATGACTTGGTACTTGGTGGCAAAACCCTTGTTGGCAATCACAGAGGTCAGACGTTTCTTGTAGTTGGCCACCAGGTTTGCACACATCTCAGGAGGGATTTTGTTCCACTCCTCTTTGCAGATCTTCTCCAAGTCATTAAGGTTTCGAGGATAACGTTTGGCAACTCGAACCTTCAGCTCCCTCCACAGATTTTCTATGGGATTAAGGTCTGGAGACTGGCTAGGCCACTCCAGGACTTTAATGTGCTTCTTCTTGAGCCACTCCTTTGTTGCCTTGGCCGTGTGTTTTTGGGTCATTGTCATGCTGGAATACCCATCCACGACCCATTTTCAATGCCCTGGCTGAGGGAAGGAGGTTCTCACCCAAGATTTGACGGTACATGGCCCCGTCCATCGTCCCTTTGATGCAGTGAAGTTGTCCTGTCCCCTTATCAGAAAAACACCCCCAAAGCATAATGTTTCCACCTCCATGTTTGACGGTGGGGATGGTGTTCTTGGGGTCATAGGCAGCATTCCTCCTCCTCCAAACACGGCGAGTTGAGTTGATGCCAAAGAGCTCGATTTTGGTCTCATCTGATCACAACACTTTCACCCAGTTCTCCTCTGAATCATTCAGATGTTCATTGGCAAACTTTAGACGGGCATGTATATGTGCTTTCTTGAGCAGGGGGACCTTGCGGGCGCTGCAAGATTTCAGTCCTTCACGGCGTAGTGTGTTACCAATTGTTTTCTTGGTGACTATGGTCCCAGCTGCCTTGAGATCATTGACAAGATCCTCCCGTGTAGTTCTGGGCTGATTCCTCAACGTTCTCATGATCATTGCAACTCCACGTGGTGAGATCTTGCATGGAGCCCCAGGCCGAGGGAGATTGACAGTTCTTTTGTGTTTCTTCCATTTGCGAATAATCAAACCAAATGTTGTCACCTTCTCACCAAGCTGCTTGGCGATGGTCTTGTAGCCCATTCCAGCCTTGTGTAGGTCTATAATCTTGTCCCTGACATCCTTGGAGAGCTCTTTGGTCTTGGCCATGGTGGAGAGTTTGTAATCTGATTGATTGATTGCTTCTGTGGACAGGTGTCTTTTATACAGGTAACAAGCTGAGATTAGAAGCACTCCTCCCTTTAAGAGCCAGAAATCTTTCTGATTGAGAGGGGGTCAAATACTTATTTCCCTCATTAAAATGCAAATCAATTTATAACATTTTTGACATGCGTTTTTCTGGATTTTTTTGTTGTTATTCTGTCTCTCACTGTTCAAACAAACCTACCATTAAAATTATAGACTGATCATTTCTTTGTCAGTGGGCAAACATACAAAATCAGCAGGGGATAAA
Organism: Coregonus clupeaformis; assembly: GCF_020615455.1. Lineage (NCBI taxonomy): Eukaryota > Metazoa > Chordata > Actinopteri > Salmoniformes > Salmonidae > Coregonus > Coregonus clupeaformis. Next base: position 26,500,835 of record NC_059216.1, on the reverse strand, counting down.
ATACTTTTTTCCCTCACTGTAGACACATGCATACAAACACTTGATAACATACGCACTATACACATATGTACACATGGATTTTGTATTATAGATATGTGGTAGTAGAGTAGAGGCCTGAGGGCACACACTTAATATGTTGTGAAATCTGTTATGAATGTATTGTAACGTTTTTAAAATGTATAACTGCCTTAATTTTGCTGGACCCCAGGAAGAGTTTATTATAATACAAAATACAAATACAAATACATACTTGTCATATCACCATCATTAGCAGGTGCAGTGGTGGAGAGGAATCTAGAGTGTCTGTCTCCATGGTGCAGCTGTAGCTGCTAAATGTTTTTGCAGGCGTCCATATGTATCTCTTCATCCTGGAACAGAGTCTGCTGTTTCCTTTTAACTGCAATCTAGGGACTGATTCAATTATCCATAACTCTGCTATGCCAAGACGTGTCTAGTGTTGTTGGAGTGTTGCTGGTTAGGATACCACATTATTGTTCAGTTTCTAGCACACTTACGTTTTGAAGTGATACACATACCATGTGAGATTGCTGTATCAAGGTTACAACAGCAGTTTCTTAAGACATAAAAAAGTATTTTCTGAAATCCTACACGGCATCTACCAATGGTATGAGGATTATATATAAACATCCCAACATCCCATTATACAGACAGGTTTTGTGTCTCATAATGTTTGTGTGCTCCCTATGTCACAGGGGACTTTGGTAGTCTCCAAATGCCCTATCTAGATGGGAAGACCCCAGTTCCCAGTGAGGACACCACACTGCACTCTGTGGCATGGGTGGCACTGCCCATCGTCATGATGCTGTTCACCATCACAGCTCTGCTCTACGTCAACCAGAAGAAGCAGTGGATCCCTGTGCTCTGCTATCGCACCCCCACTAAGGTAGGGGGAGACATTACCCATATTTACAGTGCATTCGGAAAGTATTCAGACATTTACATTTTAGTCATTTAGCAGACGCTCTTATCCAGAGCGACTTACAGTTAGTGAGTGCATACATTTTCATACTGGCCCCCCGTGGGAAACGAACCCACAACCCTGGCGTTGCAAGCGCCATGCTCTACCAACTGAGCTACAGGGGGGACAGACCCCTTGACTTTTTCCACATTTTGTTACGTTACAGCCTTATTCTAAAATGGATTAAATAGTTTTTTTCCCCTCATCAATTTACACAAAATACCTCATAATGACAAAGCAAAAACTGGTTTTTAGAAATTTTAGCAAATGTATTAAAAATACAAAATGGTAATATCACATTTACATAAGTATTCAGACCCTTTACTCAGTACTTTGTTCAAGCACCTTTGGCAGCGATTACAGCCTCGAGTCTTCTTGGGTATGACGCTACAAGCTTGGCACACCTGTATTTGGGGAGTTTCTCCCATTCTTCTCTGCAGATCCTCTCAACCTCTGTCATGTTGGATGGGGAGCGTCGCTGCGTCGCTGCACAGCGATCGGGTTCAAGTCTGGGTTCTGGCTGGGCCACTCAAGGACATTCAGAGACTTGTCCCGAAGGCACTCCTGCGTTGTCTTGGCTGTGTGCTTCGGGTCGTTGTCCTGTTGGAAGGTGAACCTTCGTCCCAGTCTGAGGTCCTGAGCGCTCTAGAGCAGTATTTCATCAAGGATCTCTCTGTACTTTGCTCCGTTCATCTTTCCTCGATCCTGACTAATCTCCCCTGCCGCTGACAACCATCCCCACAGCATGATGCTGCCACCACCATGCTTCACCGTAGGGATGGTGCCAGGTTTCTTCCAGACGTGAGGCTTGGCATTCAGGCCAAAGACTTCAATCTTGGTTTCATCAGACCAGAGAATCTTGTTTCTCATGGTCTGAGAGTCCTTTAGGTGCCTTTTGGCAAACTCCAAGCGGGCTGTCATGTGCCTTTTACTGAGGAGTGGCTTCCGTCTGGCCGCTCTACCATAAAAGCCTGATTGGTGGAGTGCTGCAGAGATGGTTGTCCTACTGGAAGGTTCTCCCATCTCCACAGAGGAGCTCAGGAGCTCTGTCAGAGTGACCATCGGGTTCTTGGTCACCTCCCTGACCAAGGCCATTCTCCCCCGATTGCTCAGTTTAACCAGGCGGCCAGCTCTAGGAAGAGTCTTGGTGGTTCCAAACTTCTTCCATTTAAGAATGTTAGAGGCCGGTCTCCCGAGTGGCGCAGCGCTCTAAGGCAGTGCATCGCACGCAGTGCATCGCAGTGCTTGAGGCATCACTACAGACCCGGGTTCGATCCCAGGCTGTGTCATAACTGGCCGTGACCGGGAGTCCAATAGGGCGGCACACAATTGGCCCAGCGTCATCCGGGTTAGGGGAGGGTTTGGCCGGGGGGGCTTTACTTGGCTCATCGCGCTCTAGCGACTCCTTGTGGCTGGCCGGGCGCCTGTAGGCTGACTTCGGTCGTCAGTTGAACGGTGCAGTTGGCTTCCGGATTAAGCGGGCAGGTGTTAAGGAGCACAGTTTGGCGGGTCATGTTTCGGAGGGAGCATGACTCGACCCTCGCCTCTCCCGAGCCCATTGGGGAGTAGCAGCGATGAGACAAGATCATAATTGGATCGCAATTGGATATCAGGAAATTGGGGAGAATACAGGTGGTAAAAAATATATATAACAATGATGGAGACCACTGTGTTCTTGGGGACCTTCAATGCTGTAATAAATGTTGGTACCCTTCCCCAGATCTGTGCCTTGACACAATTCTGTCTCAGAGCTCTATGGACAATTCCTTCGACCTCATGGCTTGGTTTTTGCTCTGACATGCACTGTCAACTGTGGGACCTTATATAGACAGGTGTGTGCCTTTCCAAATCATGTCCAATCAATTGAATTTACCACAGGTGGACTCCAATCAAGTTGTAGAAACAGCTCAAAGATGATCAATGTAAACAGGATGCACCTGAGCTCAATTTCGAGTCTCATAGCAAAGGGTCTGAATACTTATGTAAATAAGGTATTTCTGTTTTTAATTTTTTATAAATTTGCAAACAATTCTAAAAACCTGTTTTCGCTTTGTCATTATGGGGTATTGTGTGCAGATTGATGAGGACATGTTTTTATTTAATCCATTTTAGAATAAGGCTGTAACGTAACAAAATGTGGAAAAAGGGAAGGGGTCTGAATACTTTCCGAAGGCACAGTATGCCTGGTTGGTTTCTGTACTACTTTACTGCAGGCTGTGTGCTGTTGTTCTAGTATAGTTGACGGTATAAAACGCCAGAGAATATCATATCAGCAGCTTATGGGGAAGCATACTTGATCAATATCTATACTTTTGAATATAGAACTAATTGAATGTCAAAAAATATTACTATTACATAGAAATATTACATTGCCTAGCTATATAGTAATGATGAGCAGGAGATGCTGCTCATAATATAATATAATATGAATATACAAATAATATCCATATCTAAGGCTCTGAGCCTAACTAGATTGTGATCTCTGGAGGTAACTAAATGTGTGTGTGTGTGTCCTCTATAGCCCACCTGCCTCAACAACCAGCTGGTGTATGTGGGCTGCCAGAAAGGTACCAAGGTGCAGGTGGACAGTTCTCAACGCATGCTCCGGATCGCCGACCCTGACTCTAGGTACAGCGGTTACTACAGTATGCAGAAACAAAACAACTTCAACAACCTGCAGGCCGACAACTTCTACCAGACTCAGTAAGACAGAGAGACTGGCATCGCCTCGCGTCCTGTACTCAGCAGTCAGCAAGCAGCCAAAACCAGAGAGAGAGAGAATGAGAGAGCACCTTACCTACAGTACCGTCACAACAACTATGACTTACCACAGACGGACAGACAAATGTCACCAAACCTATAAGATGAGAAAATAACTAGCAAACTAGCAAAGATCACTCCAAACAAAAAAAGAACTGACATATCAAACTAGCAAAGATCACTCCAAACAAAAAAAGAACAGACAGACAATTGACAATCTCCTGAAGATGAAAAACAAACCAAACAAAATAGAATAGGATTATGATGATTTGAAACTATAGCTAACACAATGGGAGAACCAGAATCTAGACTTTCCTTAGATTATTATTATACTGCGAGTGAGTGTTACAAGTGTGTTTGGTGTGTGTGGTGGAGGCATGCGCATGTGTGTGTGTGTTGGTGTGTGTGTGTGTAAAGTTAGATATACATCTTTGGGATTAGGACAAACTGGGTATTTTTCAAGCTATGGTATTTTTCCTGCATTCCTGCTTCCTTGAAAAAGGCCTTTGAAGAGATAAACCGAATAATCCAAGCTAGTGTTTTCTGTTGAACACTGAACTTTTAGAACCAAAGCTCCTCTGACTGTCTGTAACATAAAAAACACACCCTGTGAGAGAGAGACTAGAGGAACTTTATGGCCTGTCTGAGCTGAGCTAAACCATGGCAGGACGGACTGACGACTGCCGGACTTTATGTGGCGCTCAGACGAAAGAGAGAGAACAAGAAAAAGAAAGAGAGGTCAGATACTGTAGACCCCGTCACAGACAGAACTCAACTGAGCACCTCTCTCAGGTCTGTTCAAGCTGGACTATTCCTCCTTTGAAAACATCAAAATTGCCTTGTTGTCTTTTCTTTTCCTGTGGAACGTCACCTGTTGGAAAGGAAGTGGAAAGAAAGAAGAAGAAGCGTCACTCACTCCATCACCAGGCTGTTGTTCTCCCTGGTCTGTCGTTTGGATTTGTAATATGTTTCTTTTTGTTAGATTTTCTTATTTTCCTTGTCACTTTCAAATCTACATCATCTTTTGGCAAAATGTATTTAACATCAAAGGGGAGGTTTACTCTCACTTTCACACACTCCAAACAATGGTGTCTTTTATTTGGATAAAGAATAAAGGGGTTCAGGTTGATAAAGGCAGAATTAAGCTAGTGTATTTCTTGAGGACTTCAGCATATGCTTTACAAGTGCTACTTTGTTTCTGTAAGTCCCGTTTTCCACTGAGTCACACATACATAGAGATACTCTTTAGCTCCTTTAGGAAACACTGAGAATACAAGGAAATGTAGTATCAAAGAATATATTCAAATGTATTTTCTCTTGGGGTCTCTGATGACGAGCTACGGTAAAGTAGCTCTTTGATATTTTTCTCCTCCTTTTGTTTTGTTTTACTGGCTGTGAGACTAACAGTCTCCTCTTCTGGAGGCTGTTGCATCACGGAATATTACCCAAGCACCTTTGTGTTCTTTTATTCTTTGCATAAATTGGTTTAAAACATTATAGGAACACTTATGTACATATTACTGAAAAAGACATGAAATATTGTGTGACTATATATGTATGTGTGTATGTATGTTGTGTATGCATGTATGTACGTGTGTTAACACACATGCATACATACAATATTTGTTTTCTTCACATGTACATTTCTTCATTAATTTCCTATTGAATGTATTTATGATTGAGAAAAGAGATGTGATCTAATAATGGAAAACATGATGAGAACAAGCATTCCATTTGCCTTGCTTGTTTGAAAAAGGTCAGAAAGAGGAGTGATAGAGACAGGACAGAAAAAAGGCGAACACCAATCTTTTTTTTCTCATTTATTTGATGTCAGTTTCATTTTCTTTTTCAAAAAACCCATTGTATGTCCATGAGGGCTTTGTTTGATTGGTCTGTGAGTTCCCTATCTATTTGTGTCAATCTGCTTCCCTGAATGAAGCAATGTCCAAAATGCCAACCATATAATGACAAGTGAGTTCTGGGCTGAGCAGTACCAGGCTCTCTCAATCTTTTATTCTTCTCTTTCATTCGCTTTGGATGTCAGAACTACTGGAAAGTGGGTGGACATAAGCTCTGGGAGAGAGGGTGGGATGGAAGGATGGAGGAAGGGAGGGGTAGTAGTCGACTTGTGATAGTTTGACTTGGGTGTATCTTAATCTGTCTGACATAAATGTAAGTAGAATCATACATCTGGGCACTTTTATATAGAAAATAACCTATTTTCATTGAAAGAGTTGCCCTTAGTTTTTTTCTGAGCCCTGTGAGATCCAGTGTTACGATTAGGTTCCAATTGCTTCTGAATATTTGATCTACAAAACCACAACTTAAAACGCTGCATACTTGTTGTTTAATGTAGAACTGTAAAAACAAGAGACTAGTTATAATCCTACAGAGCCAAATCACAGTTACTGTATACAGGCACTGCATTTCTGTTTATAGGTCAGTATTTCTGACAGGGGTGCAACTTTCACTGGGGAGATCGCATTTTTGTCCCCCCCAAGTTTTATCATTGGAATGTGATACAAAACAAGGCAACAGTGTGCTTTAGGACTATGCGGACGCCTCCGAGCGGTCGGTTAGGCTGTTTGGAGTGTTTATCCGACTGAATTATTATTATTTTTTAAATAAAGATGTCCCCCCCACCTCTAAAACTAAAGTTGCGCCGCTGATTTCTGACAAGAGCGAGAGGGAGAAATATTTAACTTTCAAAAAAGTAATTGCAGCTGAAGCTTGCTCTTGTTCTATGTTTTCTCCAAACATAGGAAAAACATCAAATCTACTGTATAACCAACAGGTACTGTATGTTTCAAAGAACAGTTGATTGGTTTGATTCTCCGACCATTATATGCAGGTCTATCATCTGGACACAAACCACATTATTCAAACCCGACTTAAATCCACATAAGTTGAGATCGTTGAAGTGATGAATAATAGATTTGATTAAGGACCATAAGTTCTATTATACTCGCATCACATTGACTGGCTGAGTTCTTATATGACTTGGCTGTAGGTTGCAGGATGTGGCACTACAACTCCTATGGTTGAGTAAAGTGCTGCTACAGAATATGCATCTTATTCACAATGGGTCTTACAGGGTGAAATCTTTGTATTTTTCAGTGCATCCTCCAAGTATTGTTGTAAATACTTGAGTATCACTTGCCAAAACAAAAATAAACACACAAAAAACATGGTTGGAAAGAAAGAGAAAAAAAATGATTTAATTTATTGTGTTAAATGACCGAAATAATTTATTAATGAGCAAGGTAATTGAACATGAACATAATATGAGCTTAAATGATAATGCAGCTGAAATTGTGAAACTGTTTTGGTGTTGTGTTGGTCTCAGAGAGCGTTTAAATAAGGTTGTACTTTAGGCAGGTGGAGAAGTTGGAGGATCACAAGCTTCCCCATCTTTAATCAGGGTTGTTGGTCACATATGGACCTGCCTTAGCCTGATCCCAGATCTGTTTGTGCTGTCTTGCCAACTCCTTTGGACATTGTCATGCACTTTGACTGTCACGCAGTGTGACAACGACCATAGGAGTTGGCTAGCTAAACAACACGAACAGATCTGGGATCAGGCTAGATCTGCCTTGTCCAAGCACAAAAGCCTGACGACCTGATGAGCCTGTTCCTCTGTTCCAATAAAGATAGGCCTTTGAGATGGGAGTGATATCTCTTTGTCCCCATTCTTTCCCTTTACTCCTTTAATTGACACAACTACCAATCCCCTTTATAGGCTGTATATTACTGTTGTTTCATGCTTATGTAAAAATAAAAATATGTTGATATTGATAATGATGATATTGCAAAAACAAGATTCATAAAGAGGATAGATGAAGATTTGACTCTGAATTTCCCGTAGCACAGCAGATTATTTTGCAAGTTCTTGTATTGTTTTTGTTTGTTTCTTTGCAGCACAATAAATAATTTGAAAACAGACGTGTGGCTGTTCAGTACAATCATTATTAGTATTAATAGTACTGGTGTTGTCATTCTTACCTCTCTGGGAATTTGACCCCAACCTGTCCATCTCCTCTGAACCCACAGTGATTTCTGCCTCAAACAGAAAATGTCGAAAAGCTGCGCATTTCTCTTATTTTCTGCTTGAGGCAGAAATCACTGTGTGTTCAGATGAAGACTAGAGGATAGATTCAATCAAATAAATGTTTTCAAGAGGTACAAAAGCATGATTCCAAATACAGCACTTTGAAAAGACACCTATAGGTCAACCCATATAGCGAGCACTGACTCAGTAAATGGGCTGAATGCTATAGTACCAAAACCTTTTATCAGACACATAAGGCAGATAAATAATGTGTGACCCACTTTCAGTTGTCTGCTAAGTGATACCTGGCCCTGAATGGCTCAGTAAGTAAGAGTAGCGCAAGGTTGAGGGTTCAACTCCCGCAGGGATCACATACACATACTACAAATGTATGCACTCACTGTTCTGTAAGTCGCTTTGGATAGAAGTGTCCGCTAAGTGGCATTTATTTTTTATATAATTTTTCTACGTCAAATCAAATCAAATTTTATTTGCCACAAGCGCCGAATACAACAGGTGTAGACATTACAGTGAAATGCTTACTTACAAGCTCTTAACCAACAATGCATTTTTTATTTTTTAAGAATAAAAACAAATAACTAACGAGCAGCAGTAAAATAACAGTAGGGAGGCTATATACAGGGGGTACCGGTACCGAGTCAATGTGCGGGGGCACCAGTTAGTCGAGGTAATTGAGGTAATATGTAGATGTAGGTAGAGTTATTAAAGTGACTATAAATAAATAATAGACAGAGTAGCAGCAGCGTAAAAGAGGGGGATAGGGTGGGGGTGGGGTGGACAATGCAAATAGTCCAGGTAGCCATGATTAGCTGTTCGGGAGTCTTATGGCTTGGGGGTAGAAGCTGTTGAGAAGCCTTTTGGACCTACAGTGATGGAAAAAAGTATTTGATCCCCTGCTGATTTTGTACGTTTGCCCACTGACAAAGAAATGATCAGTCTATAATTTTAATGTTAGGTTTATTTGAACAGTGAGAGACAGAATAACAACAACAAAATCCAGAAAAATGCATGTCAAAAATGTTATAAATTGATTTGCATTTTAATGAGGGAAATAAGTATTTGACCCCCTCTCAATCAGAAAGATTTCTGGCTCCCATGTGTCTTTTATACAGGTAACGAGCTGAGATTAGGAGCACACTCTTGAAGGGAGTGCTCCTAATCTCAGTTTGTTACCTGTATAAAAGACACCTGTCCACAGAAGCAATCAATCAATCAGATTCCAAACTCTCCACCATGGCCAAGACCAAAGAGCTCTCCAAGGATGTCAGGGACAAGATTGTAGACCTACACAAAGCAAATGGAAGAAACACAAAAGACCTGTCAATCTCCCTCGGCCTGGGGCTCCATGCAAGATCTCACCTCGTGGAGTTGCAATGATCATGAGAACGGTGAGGAATCAGCCCAGAACTACACGGGAGGATCTTGTCAATGATCTCAAGGCAGCTGGGACCATAGTCACCAAGAAAACAATTGGTAACACACTACGCTGTGAAGGACTGAAATCCTGCAGCGCCCGCAAGGTCCCCCTGCTCAAGAAAGCACATATACAGGCCCGTCTGAAGTTTGCCAATGAACATCTGAATGATTCAGAGGAGAACTGGGTGAAAGTGTTGTGGTCAGATGAGACCAAAATCAAGCTCTTTGGCATCAACTCAACTCGCCGTGTTTGGAGGAGGAGGAATGCTGCCTATGACCCCAAGAACACCATCCCCACCGTCAAACATGGAGGTGGAAACATTATGCTTTGGGGGTGTTTTTCTGCTAAGGGGACAGGACAACTTCACCGCATCAAAGGGACGATGGACGGGGCCATGTACCATCAAATCTAGGGTGAGAACCTCCTTCCCTCAGCCAGGGCATTGAAAATGGGTCGTGGATGGGTATTCCAGCATGTAAATGACCCAAAACACACGGCCAAGGCAACAAAGGAGTGGCTCAAGAAGAAGCACATTAAGGTTCTGGAGTGGCCTAGCCAGTCTCCAGACCTTAATCCCATAGAAAATCTGTGGAGGGAGCTGAAGTTTCGAGTTGCCAAACGTCAGGCTTGAAACCTTAATGACTTGGAGAAGATCTGCAAAGAGGAGTGGGACAAAATCCCTCCTGAGATGTGTGCAAACCTGGTGGCCAACTACAAGAAACGTCTGACCTCTGTGATTGCCAACAAGGGTTTTGCCACCAAGTACTAAGTCATATTTTGCAGAGGGGTCAAATACTTATTTCCCTCATTAAAATGCAAATAAATTTATAACATTTTTGGCATGCGTTTTTCAGGCTTTTTTTGTTGTTATTCTGTCTCTCACTGTTCAAATAAACCTACCATTAAAATTATAGACTGATCATGTCTTTGTCAGTGGGCAAACGTACAAAATCAGCAGGGGATCAAATACTTTTTTCCCTCACTGTAGACTTGGCACTCTGGTACTGCTTGCCGTGCGGTAGCAGAGAGAACAGTCTATGACTAGGGTGGCTGGAGTCTTTGACAATTTTGAGGGCCTTCCTCTGACACCGCCTGGTATAGAGGTCCTGGATGGCAGGAAGCTTGGCCCCAGTGATGTACTGGGCCATACGCAATACCCTCTGCAGTGCCTTGCGGTCGGAGGCCGAGCAGTTGCCATACCAGGCGGTGATGCAACCAGTCAGGATGTTCTCGATGGTGCAGCTGTAGAACATGCCAAATCTTTTCAGTCTCCTGAGGGGGAATAGGCTTTGTCGTGCCCTCTTCACGACTGTCTTGGTGTGTTTGGACCATGATAGTTCATTGGTGATGTGGACACCAAGGAACTTGACGCTCTCAACATGTTCCACTACAGCCCCGTCGATGAGAATGGGGGCGTGCTCAGTCCTCTTTTTTTTCCTGTAGTCCACAATCATCTCCTTTGTCTTGATCACGTTGAGGGAGAGGTTGTTATCCTGGCACCACACGGCCAGGTCTCTGACCTCCTCCCTATAGGTAGGCCTGATCACCGTTGTCGGTGATCAGGCCTACCACTGTTGTGTCGTTAGCAAACGTAATGATGGTGTTGGAGTCGTGCCTGGCCATGCAGTCATGGGTGAACAGGGAGTACAGGAGGGGACTGAGCACGCACCCCTGAGGGGCCCCCGTGTTGAGGATCAGCGTGGCAGATGTGTTACCTACCCTTACCACCTGGGGGCGGCCCGTCAGGAAGTCCAGAATCCAGTTGCAGAGGGAGGTGTTTAATCCCAGGATCCTTAGCTTATTGTTGAGCTTTGAGGGCACTATGGTGTTGAACGCTGAGCTGTAGTCAATGAATAGCATTCTCACGTAGGTGTTCCTCTTGTCCAGGTGGGAAAGGGCAGTGTGGAGTGCAATAGAGATTGCATCATCTGTGGATCTGTTGGGGCGGTATGCAAATTGGAGTGGGTCTAGGGTTTCTGGGATAATGGTGTTGATGTGAGCCATGACCAGCCTTTCAAAGCACTTCATGGCTACAGACATGAGTGCTACGGGTCCGTAGTCATTTAGGCAGGTTATCTTAGTGTCCTTGGGCACAGGGACTATGGTGGTCTGCTTGAAACATGTTGGTATTACAGACTCAGTCAGGGGCATGTTGAAAATGTCAGTGAAGACACTTGCCAGTTGGTCAGCACATGCTCGGAGTACACGTCCTGGTAATCCGTCTGGCCCTGCGGCCTTGTGAATGTTGACCTGCTTAAAAGTCTTACTCACATCGGCTACGGAGAGCGTGATCACATAGTCATCCGGAACAGCTGGTGCTCTCATGCATGCTTCAGTGTTGCTTGCCTCGAAGCGAGCATAGAAGTGATTTAGCTCGTCTGGTAGGCTTGTGTCACTGGGCAGCTCGTGGCTGTGCTTCCCTTTGTAGTCTGTAATAGTTTTCAAGCCCTGCCACATCCGACGAGCATCAGAGCCGGTGTAGTATGATTCAATCTTAATCCGGTATTGACTCTTTGCCTGTTTGATGGTTCGTCGGAGGGCATAGCGGGAATTCTTATAAGCGTCTGGGTTAGAGTCCCGCTCCTTGAAAGCGGCAGCTCTACCCTTTAGCTCAGTGCGGATGTTGCCAGTAATCCATGGCTTCTGGTTGGGGTATGTACGTACGGTCACTGTGGGGACGATGTCATCGATGCACTTATTGATGAAGCCAGTGTCTGATGTGGTGTACTCCTCAATGCTATCTGAAGAATCCCAGAACATGTTCCGGTCTGTGCTAGCAAAACAGTCCTGTAGCTTAGCATCTGAGTCATCTGACCACTTTTTTATTAACTGAGTCACTGGTGCTTCCTGCTTTAGTTTTTGCTTATAAGCAGGAATCAGGAGGATAGAGTTATGGTCAGATTTGCCAAATGGAGGGCGAGGGAGAGCTTTGTATGCGTCTCTGTGTGTGGAGTAAAGGTGGTCTAGAGTTTTTTTTCCTCTGGTTGCACATTTAACATGCTGGTAGAAATGAGGTAGAACGGATTTAAGTTTCCCTGCATTAAAGTCCCGGCCACTAGGAGCGCTGCATCTGGATGAGCGTTTTCCTGTTTACTTATGGCCTTATACAGCTCATTGAGTGCAGTCTTAATGCCAGCATCGGTTTGTGGTGGTAGATAGACAGCTACGAAAAATATAGATGAAAAGTATCTTGGTAAATAGTGTGGTCTACAGCTTATCATGAGATACTCTACCTCAGGCGAGCAAAACCTAGAGACTTCCTTAGTATTGGATTTTGTGCACCAGCTGTTGTTTGCAAATATACACAGACCGCCACCCCTTGTCTTACCGGAAACAGCCGTTCTATCCTGCCGATGTAGCGTATATCCCGTCAGCTGTATGTTGTCCATGTCGTCGTTCAGCCACGACTCGGTGAAACATAAGATATTACAGTTTTTAATGTCCCGTTGGTAGGATAATCGTAATCGTAGGTCGTCCAATTTGTTTTCAAGTGATTGAACATTGGCTAATAGGATTGATGGAAGAGGCAGTTTACTCGCTGGAGTCAGATCCTTACAAGGCACCCCGACCTTCATCCACGATATATCCGTCTCTTTCTCATGCGAATGACGGGGATTTGGGCCTTGTCGGGTGTCTGTAGGATATCCTTCGCGTCCGACTCGTTGAAGAAAAAATCTTAGTCCAATACGAGGTGAGTAATCGCTGTCCTGATATCCAGAAGCTCTTTTTGGTCATAAGAGACGGTGGCAGAAACATTATGTACAGAATAAATTACAAATAACGCGAAAAAACACACATAATAGTACAATTGGTTAGAGGGCTGTAAAACGGCAGCCATCTTCTCCGGCTCCATTACGTGTCATCTCTCTTCTGTCTGTTAATTTAATTTATGGATCTGCCTGGTCAAAGTACAACACATAAGCCTTTATTTATATATTAAGTACTTTTCATACAGCAGTTCAAGACACTTTACAAGCAGAAAAGTAAATTGGGTAGCTATAATGACCTTGTTACTGCATGCAGACTTTCCTCTTCATATGAATTGTTTCTTAGCTGCTACAACTGAAAATAACACTGAGTGAATAAATTAGATTCCATCAATCATTTTTTACAGTAAGTGGTGATGTAACTTCTCAGTAATGGACCAAAGTCAATGTCAGTATGTCTGGTGGTGGGTGAATAGGGACTGGACAACAGGGTTCAATTACTGTCACATTATCTGGTACTTTGCAGCACATGCACAAATTACCAGTACAAGCCACAGGGAGGAGACAGAGATCTTTTAGAAAACCACAATGGCACGTCAAATTATGCTGTTAACCCCTTTCCAGTTCCTGCATCTTCTGCACTACATTCACATAATACATGTCTGCAGTTATCCCTGTAGGATTAGTTTGACTTATATCATTCATGATCTGTTTACTAAATACATGTTCACATATGCCATATTTGACTGATTATGCTGTTGATAGTAAGACTAATTCATGACCTCAGTCACATCCATTCAGTGATGATGATATTGTATAAGTAGATTATCAAGTGTTGCCAAGTGGAGTATAGCAGCCAGTCATGACAGAATGGTTTTTGTTGTTGCATAATTGTATTATTATTATTATATTTGAATGTTTGGATAATCCACTACAAAAAACAGCTACAATCTTCTCTGCAAAAATGCCCAATATTTTCAGTGTATATTCACTGTGTGTGCACATCTGTGCATGTGCCTGTGTGTGTATATATATATATATATATATATATGTCTGCATACGTGTGAGTAAGGGAGAAAGAGGGAGAGAGTGGAGGGGGCGGGGTGTCTGTGACAGAGCATGGCAGTGCTACCTTTTTTACCATTTTCATAATTGACCAGGCATGCCAGAAATGTCCATCAACTAATCCTCTTACTTTGTCCCTATTGCTGACTCTGTCACAGAAGCCCCTATGTCAGGGATCATAAACTAGATTCAGCCGTGGGCTGATTTTTTCTTGAGCGGATGGTCGGGGGTCGGAACATAATTACAAATAATTTGTAGACCGCAAATTGACCACAAGAAGCCCAAACAGATATAATGTTTGACTAAAACATAATAATTTCAAACCTTGCTACATTTGTATATGATCACGTGTCTCTTTGTTGTGTGTGGGAATACTTGGGAAAATATTTCTTAAATAAAATATTACTTGGAGCTGATTTGCTGGTGTTTTTACAGTTTTTTATGTCTACCAACGAAAATTCTACACAAAATTGGGCCGCCAGTTGGGGAACCCTGCCCTATGTTAATGTAACAAGCAGCTCAGTCTGGCAGTGAATATTGTGTGTGTGTGTGTGTGCGTGCGCGCGTGTGTGTCTGTGTGTGTGCCAGCAATGCTCTCCCTCCAGTATGCACTCAACAAGTGTTGTTCTTTCTGATGATGATAATATCTGTAAATGAACGATTCTAGGATTCTTTGACCTTTGCGGAGAGAGATTCTTGGAAGTCGTATCTTGTGATTTTCAGTGACTGTGGTCAAGGATCAGTCCAAGCGGTCAATGGATTGAGTTCAAGAGAAGGTTCTTTGAAATCACGTTAAGCAGTTTTACAGTGCTAGTCATGGATTAGCTGGAAGTGCTAACTGACATAATTATAAACCACCACACACATACTATACACACTTTACACACACACATATACACACACATACACACACACAAAATGTTAATTAATCTCCACAGCATCATACAGTGTTGATTCTGGTGAAGCCCTCAGCTAAAGCTCTGACTGGTGCCTCCTTCCCCCAAATCCTCGTCAGCTGACATACCACGTTGTTACTCACGCAGAAGTTACCCACTCCCCTCGCCCACTCTCATACACTCTCACACACATGGAGAACTGAAGCTATTCACATGACCACACTGTGCAGGTCTTATCCTGAGCTGCTGCCATACCTTGGGTCCACGTGAGGGAAGAAAGGCATTCCAAAGGTCCACTGGGGCAAGGTGGAAAACACTCCTGCCTAGCTTCTACTGTTTTGCTTCATAAGAGGCTTATAAAGATGTTATAGATAGCTAACAATGTATAACTTTTTTCAAGGAATGGAAATTTGCATTGAATCTCAAAATTGCATTAAATGCCATCATCAGATATTTTTGACAGGGGTTTTGTAGCTAGTCCCTTCTTGTCTTTATAATAACATTTGAACCCTAATAATTTATGAGCCTGTCATGTGACCATGGCTGTGACATATGATGATGATGATGCGGAATTAAGGTTGGGAGTCAATCAGTGCCCAAGGGTATTCAATCTGCCAATCACCCTCAGTCAGCTTGAAAACCACCAGCCACTGTGCTGCTAGCTACCGTCTAAAGAATAATAAATCCCTTCCAACCACCAAGTCTCCATGCTGCGTCCTAAATGGACCCTATGGGCCCTGGTCAAAAGTAGTGCATGTAGGGGATAGGCTGCCATTTGGGACATAGTCTATGACTCTCTGATCTCTGACTCTTGACCAACAATAGTGCAATATAACTGCCAGTGCCATGTGCTAACACCTATGTGATGTCTGTGAGACTTCCTCTTCTACCGCTTGGTGTCATGTCATGTTGTGTCCCTGACTGTCCCCTCCATATGACATTGACTTTGGTTCATTGACACATCGTATGACACATATAACTAGGCATGATGAAGGGGACAAGGGAGGGCATAGGATAACCTACTTACCTTTAGACCGCAGCCATACAGAGGTGGCAAATCCTAATTAGAAATGCATCTCATCACATTCTACATGCATGGCAGTGTGACCAGCAGCGTAGCCAACGGTTGTTTGAAGTCCCCTTTAAAGCCACAATCCTGCATTTGTAGAATCTTTCTTCAGCAAAAAAACATCAAGCGTAGGGACGGGGATTGGAGAAAATGTACTCACTCTCAAATTCATAGATGGAACTGTGGTTACAGGGGCTGACAGAGAGGTCAACATGATCGCTTTAATTGAAATGACCAATGAACCATAGTAAATATTGCAGATCGCACCTTTAATGCTGGTCCCTGGAAAGCATTGGACTGTCTGACCGATTGGTCACATAGGCATGGAGGTGACACAGAGAGTATTGTACACTGTATGGTGTGTGATCAGGCTGCCTGTCAAGCCTGTTAGACTCTTCAACATCAAGCCTAAAAGGTCAGATTCAACCTAACCTGCCGTAGAAATGTTTAGGCAGTGTTTCTCTTTACACAACTATACAGTAACTGCCCACTGCTATGTCTGATTATGTAGTGCCATGTCTTATTTTAAAAGCATCTACCTTGAGAAGAGTAGCATGAATCTGATTATTTTACAGAACCTGAAATAACCATTCAGTAATTTATTTTTGACAATGGGAAAACATTTATATATGATCATGTTTGATTGAAATACTACAATGCAGGTTCAGTCAGATGTAGCTCCAAGGACCAAAACCAAATCTGAAGTCTAATCGAACCATTTCACTGTGGTTGTTTGTACAGTGTGTAGCTACTCATGTAATCTTTCAGATAACCAACAGTGGTAAATGTGTTTGATAGAGAGAATACTGTATCATATCATTCTCCTTATCTTGTGGCAATGTCCTTCTAAGGATGTATCCTGACCTTTTCTTAACTCTTATCCTTCTTGACATCTTGTCTTTAGATAAGAGGAATATATTAAACACATTATCCTTGCCTCACAGATAGCTAAATGAGCTGGACAGGACAAAAGAGGTGGATGGTTATATTTTTTGCTCCCACTCCATTGCTCCCTACAGCGTAATCGAAACCAAGGGAATCTACTTTGAAACAAAAGTATACACCTCATGGTTATGGGCTTACAAAAAAGAAGACACTTGTACCATGTCAGATATAGAGTTGAAATGTATTCCATTTTGAGTTTGCATCCCAATATTACACTTTATAAACATCACAGAAGACTGAAATGTAACAAAACCTTTTGACATAGAAACACCGGATTGTATTTTATTTTATAACATTTATTAATTATGAAGTTATGAAAAATACGAATAACATTCCACCCATGAGGCCACTAGAGGGTGATTTGGTCATTTAACTGCAGGAAAGGGCTACATTCTATATGTTCAGTGTAAGCTACAGATGAAGTAAATGGAGGGGGCCTGTGCCCCTCTAGTTTTAATGGGCTGGTAGTAACAGAGACCAGTTAGTTGTAATCTATCTGCTTATATGATGTTTCCTCAACCAGTAAACCAGTTTAGAACCTACAAATAATGATACTCTGCTGGGGTAGGAGGACCTGAATGAACCACAGGGTTTGGAGGGTTATGCAGACATTTAACACAACACACTGACTGATTCTATCTGTTTTATAATAACAGTGCCAGTGGTGGCATTTTATTCAGTTGAAATAATCAGTGGTGAATACAATCAGGAGACCAGTCATCCGAGTCCAGATCAGGCATGGGCCAGACAAAGCCCTAGCTCCACAATCCCCCGACCTTAACCCAATTGAGATGGTTTGGGATGAGTCGGACGGCGGAGTGAAGGAAAAGCAGCCAACAAGTGCTCAGCATATGTGGGAACTCCTTCAAAACTGTTGGAAAAGCATTCCAGGTGAAGCTAGTTGAGAGAATGCCAATAGTGTGCAAAGCTGTCATAAAGGTAAAGTGTGGCTATTTGAACAATCTCAAATATAAAATATATTTTGATTTATTGAACACTTTTTTGGTTACTACATGATTCCATATGTGTTATTTCGTAGTTTTGATGTCTTCACTATTATTCTACAATGTAAAAATAGTAAAAATAAAGAAAAACCCTTGAATGAGTAGGTGTGTCCAAACTTTTGACTGGTACTGTACATACACTTGCTCTGACCCACATGTTCCCACCGTATCCACACCCATCCTGCACGTCTCACAATAAATTGTTCTCTCATTTCTCATCCTTTGGATGTCTCCAGTGCTTGAAATACTTTATGCCATATGGCTTGAAATGGTACTATTTTGTTTCGCTCAGTAGACCAAATTTTTTCAATATTTAGATAGTAATGCATTTGATTCATCCACTGTCTTAATAATTTTGATATCCTTTCCAACTTGTACCTTCAGAATGTTGACTTTGGTATTGAGTTTTCAATATTAGTCAGTTATATCAAGAGATCATCGGCAAATAAGTTTAGTTTATATTCTTGTTTACCCATACTGATTGATACCTGTTATGTTTGGGTCCTGTGTAATGATTTCTTTGAGCAGTTCAATTGCCAGCACAAATAGGAGGGGGGAGCGAGGACATCCCTGTCTCGTGCACCTTTCTAAAGCAATTTCATCAGATTATTTGTGTATATTTTTGCTTTAGGATATTTATATAATATTTTTATGAAATGTATTATTTCAGCTGGAAAGTTGAGGGCTTCCAAAGTTTTGAATAGAAAAAGACATTCAAGACGGTCGAAAGCCTTTTCAGCATCAACAACCATTATTGATAAATCTACATCTAGTTTTTTTGCATATTGTATTATACTGAAACATGTTCTTGTATTTGTTTGTGTCTATTTTTAATTAATATGTATCAAGTCTGGTAAGACTTTTGCCATTCTGTTGCTTATGAGTTTTGTTATTATTTTATTGTCGCAATTTATTAAACTTAATATAACTGAAAACGGTTTGATACATGGAACGCAAAAGTACTGAATTGAGTGACATGTGTGTTGTCATTTGAGTAAATAGGGGTGCTACCTTCTCCAAGAATGTCAAATAAAATTATATGGGAAAGCCATCCATACTTTTCTCCAAGCGATTTGGGTGATTTCTATTTTTAGTGTTATTAATAGCGTTGTTCAAATCAAATCAAATGTTATTTGTCACATGTGCCGAATACAACAGGTGTAGACCTTACTGTCAATGCTGAGGTGTATGCGGCGGTGAAGTCAGGCGCAGGACACAGAGGCTCAGTAACGACTACTTTACTTTCCAAAGTAAAATACGCACAAAACAAAAGCCTCCCAAACACAAGAGGAGAAATGTACGCGGAGTGCGTAATAAAAAAGATGGTCAATGCCGAACATACATTCAAGAGACGCGGACAATAACACAAAAAGGCAAACATAAAACAAGGGAACTTATATGGTACATAATCAATACAGAATACGAAACAGGTGTACCAACTAGACAATACAAGACAAACATCGAAACATCGAGCGGCAGTAGCTAGTACTCCGGGGACGACGAACGCCGAAGCCTGCCCGAGCAAGGAGGAGGAGCAGCCTCGGCGGCATCCGTGACAGTACCCCCCCTTGACCCCGGCCTCGGGGATGGCCAGGAGGACGCGGAGCAGGGAGGAATCTAAAATGTCCCTCCTAGGCACCCAGCACCGTTCCTCCGGACCGTACCCCTCCCACTCCACGAGATACTGCAGACCCCCCATCCGACGTCTCGAATCCACAATGGACCTGACTGAGTACGCCGGAGCCCCCTCGATGTCCAGTGGGGGCGGAGGAGTCTCCCGTATCTCATTGTCCTGGAGTGGACCAGCTACCACCGGCCTGAGGAGAGACACATGGAACGAGGGGTTAATGTGATAATCATTAGGCAGTTGTAACCTGTAACATACCTTGTTCAATCTCCTCAGGACTTTAAATGGCCCCACAAACCGCCGACCCAGCTTCCGGCAGGGCAGGCGAAGGGGCAGGTTTCGAGTCGAGAGCCAGACTCGATCTCCAGGTGCGTACACAGGACCCTCACTGCGGTGGAGATCGGCGCTCGCCTTCTGCCTACGGATAGCCCGCTGCAGATGTACATGCGCAGCGTTCCATGTCTCCTCCGAGCGCCGAAACCACTCATCCACTGCAGGAGCCTCGATCTGGCTCTGATGCCATGGTGCCAGAACCGGCTGATACCCCAACACACACTGGAAAGGGGTCAGATTCGTAGAGGAATGGCGAAGGGAGTTCTGGGTGATCTCTGCCCAGGGGATATACCCCGACCACTCCTCCTGCCGGTCCTGGCAATAAGATCTCAGAAACCTACCCACATCCTGGTTCACTCTCTCCACCTGCCCATTACTCTCAGGGTGGAAACCCGAGGTAAGGCTAACCGAGACCCCCAAGTGTTCCATGAACGCCCTCCAGACTCTAGAGGTGAATTGGGGACCCCGATCAGACACTATATCCTCGGGTACCCCGTAGTGCCGGAAGACGTGGGTAAACAAATCCTCAGCAGTCTGTAGGGCAGTAGGGAGACCCGGCATTGGGATGAGGCGACAGGCCTTAGAGAACCGATCCACAACGACCAGAATAGTGGTATTCCCCTGGGAAGGGGGAAGGTCCGTGACAAAGTTTACCGATAGGTGAGACCACGGCCGTTGTGGAACAGGTAGGGGTTGTAACTTCCCCCTGGGCAGGTGTCTAGGCGCCTTACACTGAGCGCACACCGAGCAGGAGGAGACATAAACCCTCACGTCCTTAGCCAATGTTGGCCACCAGTACTTTTCACTAAGGCAGTGCACTGTCCGGCCAATACCAGGAAGTCCAGAGGAGGGTGACGTATGAGTAAAAAGCGCAGGGCCGGAGTTTAGGAGGCGTGCCTGAGCGTTGAGACAGTACAGCCCCAATACCGGCCTCTGACGCGTCCACCTCCACCTGGAACGCTAAAGCGGGGTCCGGATGTGCCAGCACCGGAACCGAGGTGAACAGGTCCTTCAGTTGTCCAAACGCCCTGTCCGCCTCAGCCGACCACTGCAAACGCACCGGGCACCCCTTCAGCAGGGAGGTGATGGGAGCTGCTACCTGTCCAAAACCCCGGATAAACCTCCGGTAGTAATTGGCAAAACCCAAAAACCGCTGCACCTCCTTAATCGTGGTTGGAGTCTGCCAATTACGCACGGCTGAAATGCGGTCAATCTCCATCTCCACCCCTGACGCGGACAACCGATGGCCCAGGAAGGAGATGGACTCCTGGAAAAACAGACAATTCTCTGCCTTGACATACAAGTCATGCTCCAACAGCCTACCCAACACTCGACGCACCAGGGCTACATGCTCGGCTCGTGTAAAAGAGTAAACTAGAATGTCGTCAATATACACCACTACACCCTGCCCATGCAAATCCCGGAAGATCTCGTCCACAAAGGATTGGAAGACTGAAGGAGCATTCATTAACCCGTATGGCATGACGAGATACTCATAGTGACCCGAGGTGGTACTAAATGCTGTCTTCCATTCATCTCCCTCCCTAATGCGCATCATTAGGGAGGGATCAGAGGGAGAGGATAACTGTATTTAACAGTGATCTGATTGAGACTACGGTAATCAATACACGGGCGCAACCCTCCATCCTTCTTCTTCACAAAAAAGAAACTTGAGGACGCAGGAGAAGTGGAGGGCCGTATGTATCCCTGTCTCAGAGACTCGGCTATGTATGTCTCCATAGCCGCCGTCTCCTCTTGAGACAGAGGATACACATGACTACGCGGAAGTGCAGCACCTGCCTGGAGGTCTATCGCACAATCCCCCTGTCTATGAGGTGGCAATCGCGTCGCCCTCGTCTTACTGAACACGAGTGCCAAATCATCATACTTAGGATTAATGTGCAGTGCGGGCACTTGGTTCGGACTCTCCACCATGGTCGCCCCTACGGAAACACCTAGACACCGCCCGACACACTGGTCAGACCACTCCTTGAGAGCCCTCTGTTGCCACGATATGGTGGGGTCATGGGAGATTAACCAAGGAAGTCCCAGCACCACGGGATACGCAGGAGAGTCGATCAGATACAACTGAATGATCTCCTCATGACCCCCCTGCGTCCTCATCTTTAGTGGCGCTGTGACCTCCCTAATCAACCCAGATCCCAACGGACGGCTATCTAGGGCATGAATAGGAAAGGGCACATCTACTGGTAGGAGGGGAATCCCTAATTTAACACAAAAATTACGATCAATAAAATTCCCAGCTGCGCCTGAATCGACTAGCGCCTTATGCTGGGAATGAGATGCAACCTGGGGAAATACTACTTGTATACACAGGTGAACAACAGAGAGCTCTGGGTGAGTTGGGCGCCTACTCACCTGGAATGACTCCCCAGTGCGTGACCTGTTGCCTCGATCCCTTGGAGACCCTCCCCAGCACCGAACCGCAGTGTGTCCTCTACGGCCACAGTTGGTGCAGAGGACGGCCTCCCTCCGGATCTCTCTCCTCCTCTCTCTAGCGCCAGCACCCCCGAGCTCCATAGGGCTTGGCTCGGAGGTGCTGGGGGATGGAATGGACGGCCCCAACTCCGGACGTCCGCGGGTAGCCAGCAGGGTATCCAGACGGATCGACATGTCCACCAACTGATCGAAGTTTAGATTGGTGTCCCTGCAGGCCAACTCTCGTCGAACGTCCTCTCGCAGGCTGCACCGATAGTGGTCGATGAGGGCCCTCTCATTCCACCCTGCATCCGCCGTTAGAGTCCGGAAGTCCAGGGCGAACTCTTGTGCGCTCCTCTTCCCCTGTCGGAGGTGGAACAGACGCTCCCCCGCCGCTTTACCCTCTGGGGGATGATCGAAAACAGCCCTGAAGCGGCCGGAGAACTCCGCGTAGCTGATGGTGGCGGCGTCTATTCCCCTCCATTCGGCATTGGCCCACTCCAAAGCCTTGCCAGATAGACAGGAGATGAGGGCGGAAACGCTCTCGTATCCCGAGGGCGCCGGGTGTATGGTTGCCAGGTAGAGTTCCACTTGAAGTAGGAAACCCTGACACCCGGCTGTGGTGCCATCATATGCCCTCGGGAGCGAGAGCCGAATCCCACTGGACTCCGGAGATGGTACGATGGGGCTGGCCGATGGTGGTGGTAATGTAGGAGGAGGTGTGGGCAAGCCTCCTCTTTCCCATCGGCGCAGGGTGTCCATCACGTCTTGCATGACGGAGCCGAGTCTATGGATCATGGCGTCCTGGCTGCTGACCCGATCCTCCAGTGACTCGGTCACCGCCGCTGCTCCTGCTGACTCCATGGGTGGTGTGTTATTCTGTCAATGCTGAGGTGTATGCGGCGGTGAAGTCAGGCGCAGGACACAGAGGATCAGTAACGACTACTTTACTTTCCAAAGTAAAATACGCACAAAACAAAAGCCTCCCAAACACAAGAGGAGAAATGTACGCGGAGTGCGTAATAAACAAGATGGTCAATGCCGAACATACATACAAGAGACGCGGACAATAACACACAAAGGCAAACATAAAACAAGGGAACTTATATGGTACATAATCAATACAGAATACGAAACAGGTGTACCAACTAGACAATACAAGACAAACATCGAAACATCGAGCGGCAGTAGCTAGTACTCCGGGGGCGACGAACACCGAAGCCTGCCCGAGCAAGGAGGAGGAGCAGCCTCGGCGGCATCCGTGACACTTACCGTGAATGTCACAACTTCCTCCGAAGCTGCCTCCCCTCCTTGTTCGGGCAGGCTTCGGCGTTCGTCGTCACCGGCCTTCTAGCCACTGCCGCTCCATATCTCATCATTCCATTTGTCTTTTCTTGTCAATTACACACACCTGGTTCATATTCCCCTCATTAGTACGTGTTTAAGTGTTCCCTCTGCCCGCTTGTCCTTGTGGGTGATTGTTCATTGTGAGGATTATTAGCTCGGTTGAGCTCAGTATTTTGTATTTCCGGGGTATTTTCCCCGTGTGCATGTTTGTTCCAGTGCACCTGTTTTGCGCACTGTACTGGTTACACTGGATTACGGAATAAACTCTGTATACTGTGATTTACCTTCCTGCGCCTTACTTCAAATCACGCATCACAGAATCACCCACCCGCTATGGAGTCAGCAGGAGAGGAGCGCATGCCTGGAGTCGTGGCGCGGGTCCAGGAGCATTCAACAACGCTAGCCAGCTTGGGAGAAGCGATGGATTGGGTTCTCCAGGTCGTCCAACGCCTGGAGAGGAGAAGACCCGATCTGTCGAGTCCAGCTGTGCAACCGGATCAAGCCACCCACACCCCAGCACCCAGAGGGATCCATATATCCCGACCACGGGAGTTCGACGGGACAGCTGCTCTCTGCCAGGGATTCCTCCTCCAACTGAAGCTCTACTTCTCCAGCATCAGCCAGGCCCCATCGGAGCGGGAGAAGGTGTCCGCCCTCGTCTCCTGCCTCTCGGGGAAAGACATGTAGTGGGCCAACGTGGTCTGGAACGAAGGAGGAGCCGCGTTGGACAACTACGGGGAGTTCACTCGCCTCTTTCGGGCTGTCTTCGATCACCTGCCCGAAGGTTGAGAGGAGGGCGAGCGGCTGGTCCACCTGAGGCAGGAGACGAGGACTGCGCAGGACTTCGCTTGGATTTTCGGACTCTAGCAGCTGGGTCCGGGTGGAACGAGTGGGCCCTTATCGACCACTTCCGGTGCCATCTGCGGGAGGACGTCCGAAGGGAGCTAGCCTGCTGGGACACCTTGTTGTACTTCACACAACTGGTGGACATGGCCATCCGTTTGGACAACCTGCTGGCGGCCAGAGGACGTCCTGGAGGGGGTCTGCCCGTTCCAACCCCAGCCGACTCGGATCACAAGCTGAGTGGAGGACGACAGCGCCAGTGTCACTCTGGTGGCACGAAGGGACATTACATCGCATGATGTCGTCAGTGTTCTTTTGGGTCTGGAGGCGGCAGGCAGGGCACTCTCGCATCACCCCAGGTATCGAACACCCACACTTGTTCAGAGCCCTCTGCTGCGCACTGTACCCTACCCATCCACTTTCCTGATCACATTGTAGTTCCCCAGTGTAAGGCGCTAGTCGATTCAGGCGCAGCTGGGAACTTTATGGACAGGGCATTCTCACACAGTCTAGGCATTTCATTGGTTCCCCTATCCATTCCACTCACCATCAGAGCACTTGACAGTCGACCATTAGGGTCCGGGTTTGTTAGGGAAGTTACAGCACCAATCATCATGGTTACCCACAAGACTCATTGCGAGCAAGTAACGTTTTTTATTGAGTCTCCTGCTTTCCCTGTGGTTCTAGGTATCCCTTGGTTAGCACTCCACAACCCCAGATTCTCATGGCCGCAGAGGGTTCTCACCGGGTGGTCGCGAGAGTGTCAGGGTAGGTGTCCCGTTGGTGCAACCACAGTGGAATGTCCAGACAGTACCTCCACCGTGCGCATTCCCCCTGAATACCTCGATTTGGCGAACGCGTTTTTCAAAACGCAGACGACCAAGTTACCACCTCATCGGGTGGGGAATTGCGTGATAAACCTCTGGGTAGACGCTGTGCCTCCCAGGAGTCATGTGTATCCCCTGTCACAGGCTGAAATGGAGGCTATGGAAACATATGTCACTGAGTCCCTGCGCCAGGGGTTTATACGTCCCTCCACTTCACCCGCCTCCTCAAGTTTCTTATTTGTGAAGAAGAAAGACGGCGGTCTGCGCCCTTGTATTGATTATCGATCACTGAACAAGGAGACGATACGATTTAGTTATCCTCTCCCCCTCATTCCTTCAGTGATCGAGTCAATGCATGGGGCGTACAACCTGGTACGTGTCCGAGAGGGGAATGAGTGGAAGACAGCATTCAGCACAACCACGGGGCATTATGAATACCTGGTGATGCCCTACGGTTTGATGAATGCTCCTTCCGTCTTCCAGTCCTTTGTGAAGGAGGTGTTTCCGGACATGCTTGGTCGCGGTGTATGGTCTACATCGATGACATTCTGGTGTATTCCACTATGCGCGCCGAGCATGTGTCCCTGGTTCGCAAAGTGCTGGCCCGACTGTTGGAAAATGACCTTTATGCCAAGGCAGAAAAGTTTCTGTTTTTCCAGCAGTCCGTCTCCTTCCTCGGATACCGCATTACCACCTCAGGTGTGGAGATGGAGGGAGATCGCATTTCAGCCGTGCGTAATTGGCCAACTCCAACCACGGTTAAGGAGGTGCAGCGCTTTATTGGTTTCGCTAACTACTATCTGAGGTTTATCCAGGGCTTTGGCAAGGTCGCAGCTCCCATTACATCTCTGTTGAAGGGTGGGCCGTCCCGGCTCCGCTGGTCTGCTGAGGCTGACAGGGCCTTCAGTAAACTGAGGGGTCTGTTCACCTCAGCCCCAGTACTGGCCTTCCCCGATCCATCACTACCGTTCGTAGTGGAGGTGGATGTTTCCGAGGTAGTGATAGGTGCTGTCCTATCTCAACACTCGGGTACACCACCCAAGCGCCGCCCCTGTGCCTTCTTCTCTAAGAAGCTCAGCCCGGCAGAGCAGAACTACGACGTTGGTGATCGGGAGCTGTTGGCTGTTGTCCGAGCCCTGACCGTGTGGAGGCATTGGCTCGTTGGGGCGAAACACCTCTCCTCGTCTGGACGGACCACCATCACCTGGAGTACATCCATGCAGCGAGGAGGCTGAATTCTCGCCAGGCCAGGTGGGCCCTATTCTTCACCCGGTTTGATTTCACACTATCATACATCCTGGGTACGAAGAACGTGAAGTTAGACGCATTGTCACGGCTGTATGACACAGAGGAGAGGCCCAGAGACAACACCCCCATACTCCTGGCCTTCTACATTGTGGCGCCGGTAGTATGGGCGATGGACGCAGATATAGAGCAGGCGTTACGCACAGAGCCATCTCCACCTCAGTGTCCAGCTGGGCTGCAGTACGTGCCTGCCCTTTTCAGTGACCGTCTGATCTACTGGGCACACACGTCACCCTCCTCAGGTCACCCAGGAATCGGTCGTACAGTGCGCTGCCTGACCGGAAAGTACTGGTGGCCTACCTTGGCTAAGGACATGAGGGTGTATGTCTCCTCCTGCTCGGTGTGCGCCCAGAGTAAGGCACCTAGGCACCTCCCAGCGGGTAAATTACAACCTTTACCAGTTCCACAACGACCACGGTCTCACCTGAGTGTTGATTTCCTTACCGATCTTCCCCTCTCCCAAGGTAACACCACCATCCTGGTCGTTGTGGACCGCTTTTCCAAGGCCTGCCGCCTCCTTCCTCTGCCCGGTCTCCCCATGGCCCTGCAAACTGCGGAGGCCCTGTTTACCCACGTCTTCCGGCACTACGGGGTACCAGAGGATATAGTGTCTGACCGGGGTCCCCAGTTCACATCCAAGGTCTGGAAGGCATTCATGGAACGTCTGGGGGTCTCGGTCAGCCTGACCTCTGGTTTCCACCCCGAGTCTAATGGGCAGGTGGAACGGGTAAATCAGGATGTGGGTAGGTTCCTGCGGTCCTACTGCCAGGAGTGGTCGGTGTTCTTGCCATTGGCCGAATATGCCCAGAACTCTCTCCGTCACTCCTCCACTAACCTAACGCCATTCCAACGTGTTTTATGTTACCAACCGGTTCTGGCACCATGGCACCAGAGCCAGACCGAGGCTCCTGCGGTGGATGACTGGTTTCGGTGTGCGGAGGAGACGTGGGACGCTGCCCATGTCCACCTCCAACGCGCCGTTCGTTGTCAGAAGGCCAACACTGACCGCCCCAGCAGTGAGGCCCCGGTCTTCGTACCGGGTAATCGGGTCTGGCTCTCGACCCGGAATCTGCCCCTCCGCCTGCCCTGCCAGAAGCTGAGCCCGCGATTTGTGGGGCTGTTCAAAGTCCTGAGGAGAATCAACGAGGTTACCTATAGGTTATTGCTCCCCCATGATTACCGTATTAACCCCTCGTTTCATGTGTCTCTCCTCAGGCCGGTGGTGGCTGGTCCGCTCCAGGAGTCTGAGGTGCGGGAGGTCCCTCTGCCTCCTATGGACATCGAGGGGGCCACGGCGTACTTAATGATGGTGTTGGAGTCGTGCTTGGCCACGCAGTCGTGGGTGAACAAGGAGTACAGGAGGGGACTAAGCACGTACCCCTGATGGGCCCCGGTGTTGAGGATCAGCGTGACAGATGTGTTGTTGCCTACCCTTACCCCCTGCGGGCGGCCCGTCAGGAATCCAGTTGCAGAGGGAGGTGTTTAGTCCCAGGGTACTTAGCTTAGTGATGAGCTTTGTGGGCACTATGGGGTTGAACGCTGAGCTGTAGTCAATGAACAGCATTCTCACATTGGTGTTCCTTTTGTCCAGGTGGGAAAGGGCAGGTTGGAGTGCGATTGAGATTGCGTCATCTCTGGATCTGTTGGGGCGATATGCGAATTGGAGTGGGTCTAGGGTTTCCGGGATGATGGTGTTGATGTGAGCCATGACCAGCCTTTCAAAGCACTTCATGGCTACCGACGTGAGTGCTACAAGGCGGTAGTCATTTAGGCAGGTTATCTTAGTGTTTCTTGGGCACAGGGACTATGGTGGTCTGCTTGAAAAATGTTGTTTCTAATTAAAGCATTTGTACCCTTATCTTTTATAATTATAACTAGTTTGACGTGTATTCATTTTGTGATAATAATAGTATGCTTTATTTGAGTTTAACCTGTAAATGTAGGCTCTCTTCAAAAGTAAAATATCATATTCCTGCTTAATTTCAGAAATTATATTTTGTTCTTTACCTTTTTCTAAGATAATGATTTATTTTTATTTAATTTAAACTCAGAGTATGAGATTATAATTCCCCTAATGTACGCCTTAAAAGCATTCCAAATTATGTCAGGGGTCAGCTTTTCGCTGTCCTTCTATGTCTACATTTGTAATGGTAAAAGTATTTATTTTTTCGTTTACGTATTTAATACATTTTGGGTCTTGAAGATTCGCTCTGTTCATCCTCCATATTCTGTCGCTAAGTGTATTTTCTGTTGGTGTAATTAATCATGATACGGAATAATGATCCGAAATTCCTACATCATGGATTTTAGAACCCAGTCTATTGTTGAGTGCATTTTGGGAAATAAAAATGTTGTCAATTCTTGAATAGCTTTTCTTACTTTGAGAAAAAAGGAGTAGTATTTTGTATATGGAATAGTAATCTCCAGGTGCACTGCAAAATATTTGTAGAGATTACATTTTTCAGCCTCTCTGGAAACTCTTTGAATTTGCCTTTTTTATTGCTATGTCTGTCTAACTTGCTGAATGTGTGATTTAGGTCGACTGCTAAAATAATAGTTCCTGTCTGTGTTTGATCTAATATAGCTTGAATTATATCTAAAACATCAGATTTGCCCCTGGGGTATATACAATGAAAGCAATGTGAATGTTTCACCATGTAAGGTACAATTTGAAATTTGAAAACTTCCTTCTTGGTCTTTGTGCTTGGATATATGGGACATTTATCAGGATGACTACACCTCTGCTGTTACTACAGTAGGTGGCAGCATAATCTTCTCCAACCCAGCTCCTCTTTAAATATTCAGTTTCTCCTTTTTTTAAATGTAACTCTTGCAGGAAAACCACATCTGCTGACAATCTCTTTAAATGTTCAAGAACCTTTTGCTTTTTTTGCCATCACGAAGCCTGTGCACATTCCATGTAATAAATTGGATTTTGTTAGCCTTTACTTGCATAGAATCAAAGTTAACTTTGTCTGTTCCGTCTTTCATTGAATAACCAGATAAAACATTTTAGCAGACATGTCATAGGGCGGTGGACATCCCATGGATATGGAAGTCATAGTATGAAAACATAGTTATTGTATACATTACATATATAAAACGTGTGAACATGTAGGCTGAGCAAACATTTAACAGAGAACACACAAACAACATAATGCAAGTACTTCTTTGTACTTTGAGGTGCTATGCCTTTTTAGTTATTTTAAGCTCCAATTCCTCTCCTAATGTACCAAAAGTCTGTGGATTATGTCATTGTAAATACATTTGAGAAAGACTGCCATTTAAATTCTGCGGTCAGTTTGTAATACATTGTGAATTAAATTAAAGTGTAGTGGCTGGTGGAGCTCTACTTTGGGAGAGTGGATCCACCGAAAGACCGAAGTGAGATGAGTGGAGGCACCACACATACTTCAGGGAAGTGTCTGATGCCCTCCCAGCTTGTCCCAACCTCCCCTCTTTTCCCACACTCCCCTCTTCTCAGACTCATTTACACCATCCATACAGTACATCGACTTGCTCGTCCATTTGCATTCATTCACATGCAACAAATACCCTATGCATCCACACACCCATTGTCTCCCGCCCTCCTACACATATTCATTATTACCCTCCCTCACACATCCATTCATATACACACACACCCACCCCCACACCCACCCCCACAGGCACACATACACACTCTCACACACATACCCATCCATAGAATCGTTATTGACATATGCTATATTTCTCCCTTTGAATTGTCTTATAAGTGTCCATGTAGCCCGTTGGCATTGGCTACTTCTATGGTTACTTCATAGAGAAGAACAGTTACTTGGGGAAAGTAGAATATAGATTGTATTGTGGGGAGGGGAAAATAATATTGTCACAACTTACGATAAGGTATCACTGTATGTAGCCTACTGGAAAGGTTTCTTGCAGCTTGATTAAGGCTTCATCGGCGCTTGTGAATTCCATCCTTTGCGTTCCCTTCTAAACCCACAGCACTGCCGGGAAGCGGAGTTGAGATTTGATCCCATTTTCCTCCAGTGAATGTCTGATTGGCAAGTATTCCTTATGTTTCTTTCTCAGTTTAGCAGGCAGGTCCTGGATGATTCAAATGGTCTGGCCTTGAATTTTGATCTCCTTTCCCCCTTGTACCTTCAGAATGTTGACTGTGGTCTAATAGTTCTATAATTTGAAGATTACTATGCGTGGGGATTTAGCGAACTTCTGTTTCACTCTGATCCAATGGCATTGTTCCAGATCCTCTGGTGATAAATCCACGTCAAGTTCCTCTGATGTCAGTTTGACCGCTATCTGGAAAGGTCTTATTTTTCCTCGTCTTCTGGTAAGGACAATATTCTCATGTTATTATGTCTCATTCTGTTTTCTTGCTGGTCTATTTCCTCTTCTAAAGTTTGCAATTTTGTTGTCTTGTTCGTTCATGCGCATGTCTTGCTTGTGCCTGTCTGACACGATAGCCTCTATCGTGTCACTCACACTCTCCCAGTTGCTTGGGGTTATGTTGATTTATCAAATTTAGTGGCTTGATTTCAACTTTGTTGTCTTGTTTCTACATATAACCACAGTTATTTCGGTACAAAACAGATCTACTCACACCCCATGAGTCCTATTGGTACGCACATGTGCCTCTCAGAGAGAGCGAGAGAGAGAGAGAGAAACACACTTCTTTGTGTTTCTATAGTCTGGCAGTAGCAACACTGGCTGGCAGTGGAGAACCCACCCACCCTACTGCGCCAGTCTATGTGGCTCAGTTGGTATAAGAGTGACGCCAAGGTTGTGGGTTCAAGTCCCATGGGGATCTCTTACATATACTTAAAATGATTTGCTCACTGTATTTTATGTGTCTGCTAAGTGTAATATTGGCCTATATTACCGTTTTAGAACACTAATTTGCCTCATTAGCAGCCCACTCCTTCACAGAACATAGACGACACAATAAGCCTCTTTAATCATGACCTACAACAATAACACTTGCTGAGAATAAATTACTTATAAAGGATGCATAGTAGAATGCTTGCTGGGGTGCTTGGGGAGTTAAGACATATCCTGAAAGAATTGAAATTTCTTTGTAATATCTTTATAACAAGGGTAACCTTTGATGTAGGTGAGATGCATTTAGGTAAGGCATTTGGGATGATAGTACTCTTGATAAGCAAGAGATAATGCCGCCATAATTACATTTAGACCACAGTAACAGAGTTTTGTTATTATCGTGTAGCCTACTGTTAGTGTCTTTATTATGTAGCCTACAGTGTATCAAGTATTTGATTTAGTACCCATTGTTAGGGTTTCTTCTGTCCAGACTAACTATGGTTATTGATTTACACATTTTGTTACAGGATACTGTAAAGTTTTACTGAGGAACACAAATAATGTAAAGTGTAAATAATTTCTGTAATCATATGATGTTGATCAAATATTTGCAATTGTAACAAAAAAAGGAAAAAGTTGCTTAACCCATGTTACAATAGCCCATAATAATGTGACTGAATTACGATATACAGTGGGGAAAAAAAGAATTTAGTCAGCCACCAATTGTGCAAGTTCTCCCACTTAAAAAGATGAGAGAGGCCTGTAATTTTCATCATAGGTACACGTCATCTATGACAGACAAATTGAGAAAAAAAAAACAGAAAATCACATTGTAGGATTTTTAATGAATTTATTTGCAAATTATGGTGGAAAATAAGTATTTGGTCACCTACAAACAAGCAAGATTTCTGTCTCTCACAGACCTGTAACTTCTTCTTTAAGAGGCTCCTCTGTCCTCCACTCGTTACCTGTATTAATGGCACCTGTTTGAACTTGTTATCAGTATAAAAGACACCTGTCCACAACCTCAAACAGTCACACTCCAAACTCCACTATGGCCAAGACCAAAGAGCTGTCAAAGGACACCAGAAACAAAATTGTAGACCTGCACCAGGCTGGGAAGACTGAATCTGCAATAGGTAAGCAGCTTGGTTTGAAGAAATCAACTGTGGGAGCAATTATTAGGAAATGGAAGACATACAAGACCACTGATAATCTCCCTCGATCCCCCCGTGGGGTCAAAATGATCACAAGAATGGTGAGCAAAAATCCCAGAACCACACGGGGGGACCTAGTGAATGACCTGCAGAGAGCTGGGACCAAAGTAACAAAGCTACCATCAGTAACACACTACGCCGCCAGGGACTCAAATCCTGCAGTGCCAGACGTGTCCCCCTGCTTAAGCCAGTACATGTCCAGGCCTGTCTGAAGTTTGCTAGAGTGCATTTGGATGATCCAGAAGAGGATTGGGAGAATGTCAAATGGTCAGATGAAACCAAAATAGAACTTTTTGGTAAAAACTCAACTCGTCGTGTTTGGAGGACAAAGAATGCTGAGTTGCATCCAAAGAACACCATACCTACTGTGAAGCATGGGGGGTGGAAACATCATGCTTTGGGGCTGTTTTTCTGCAAAGGGACCAGGACGACTGATCCGTGTAAAGGAAAGAATGAATGGGGCCATGTATCGTGAGATTTTGAGTGAAAACCTCCTTCCATCAGCAAGGGCATTGAAGATGAAATGTGGCTGGGTCTTTCAGCATGACAATGATCCCAAACACACCGCCCGGGCAACGAAGGAGTGGCTTCGTAAGAAGCATTTCAAGGTCCTGGAGTGGCCTAGCCAGTCTCCAGATCTCAACCCCATAGAAAATCTTTGGAGGGAGTTGAAAGTCCGTGTTGCCCAGCGACAGCCCCAAAACATCACTGCTCTAGAGGAGATCTGCATGGAGGAATGGGTCAAAATACCAGCAACAGTGTGTGAAAACCTTGTGAAGACTTACAGAAAACGTTTGACCTGTGTCATTGCCAACAAAGGGTATATAACAAAGTATTGAGAAACTTTTGTTATTGACCAAATACTTATTTTCCACCATCATTTGCAAATAAATTCATAAAAAATCCTACAATGTGATTTTCTGGATTTTTTTTTCTCATTTTGTCCGTCATAGTTGACGTGTACCTATGATGAAAATTATTAGGCCTCTCTCATCTTTTTAAGTGGGAGAACTTGCACAATTGGTGGCTGACTAAATACTTTTTTTCCCCACTGTAACACTAGGAAATACACAAGTGATTCATTGTACATGAATGAATGTCGGCGTATTAATTTGCATGTCGGCCTACTAATTTGTCGGCCTACTAATTTACGAGTCTCTCTGCAATTATGTTCCGCGCCAGGTAGGATGGATGGATAGAGTAGGCTAGTAGATATAGTGCATTCGGAAAGTATTCAGACCCCTTGACTTTTTCCACATTTTGTTACGTTACAGACTTATTCTAACATTTATTAAATTGTTTTTTCCCCCTCATCAATCGACACACAATACCTCATAATGATAAAGCAAAAACAGGTTTTTAGAATTGTTTTGCTAATTTATTAAAATTAAAAACTGAAATATTACATTTACATAAATATTCAGACCCTTTACTCAGTACTCTGTTGAAGCACCTTTGGCAGCGATTACAGATTTCAGACTTCTTGGGTATGACACTACAAGCTTGGTACACCTGTATTTGGGGAGTTTCTCCCATTATTCTCTGCAGATCCTCTCAAGCTCTGTCAGGTTGGATGGGGAGCGTTGCTGCACAGCTATTTTCAGATCTCTCCAGAGATGTTCGATCGGGTTCAAGTCTGGGCTCTGGCTGAGCCACTCAAGGACATTCAGAGACTTGTCCAGAAGCCACTCCTGCGTTGTCTTGGCTATGTGCTTAGGGTCGTTGTCCTGCTGGAAAGTTAACCTTCGCCCCAGTCTGAGGTCCTGAGCGCTCTGGAGCAGGTTTTCATCAAAGATCTCTCTGTACTTTGCTCCGTTCATCTTTCCCTCGATCCTGACTAGTCTCCCAGTCCCTGCCACTGAAAAACATCCCCACAGCATGATGCTCCAGAGATGTTCGATCGGGTTCAAGTCCGGGCTCTGGATGGGCCACTCAAGGACGTTCAGAGACTTGTCCCGAAGCCACTCCTGCCTTGAGATCATTGACAAGATCCTCCCGTGTAGTTCTGGGCTGATTCCTCACCGTTCTCATGATCATTGCAACTCCACGTGGTGAGATCTTGCATGGAGCCCCAGGCCGAGGGAGATTGACAGTTATTTTGTGTTTCTTCCATTGGCGAATAATCACACCAACTGTTGTCACCTTCTCACCAAGCTGCTTGGCGATGGTCTTGTAGCCCATTCCAGCCTTGTGTAGGTCTACAATCTTGTCCCTGACATCCTTGGAGAGCTCTTTGGTCTTGGCCATGGTGGAGAGTTTGGAATCTGATTGATTGATTGCTTCTGTGGACAGGTGTCTTTTATACAGGTAACAAGCTGAGATTAGGAGCACTCCCTTTAAGAGTGTGCTCCTAATCTCAGCTCGTTAACTGTATAAAAGACACCTGGGAGCCAGAAATCTTTCTGATTGAGAGGGGGTCAAATACTTATTTCCCTCATTAAAATGCAAATCAATTTATAACATTTTTGACATGCGTTTTTCTGGATTTTTTTGTTGTTATTCTGTCTCTCACTGTTCAAATAAACCTACCATTAAAATTATAGACTGATCATTTCTTTGTCAGTGGGCAAACGTACAAAATCAGCAGGGGATCAAATACTTTTTTCCCTCCTGTATGTATATAAGGTATTTCAGTTTTTTATTTTTTATAGATTTGCAAAAATTTATAAAAACCTGTTTCGCTTTGTCATTATTGGGTATTGTGTGTAGATTGACTAGAGATTTATTTTTATTTTATCCATTTTAGAATAAGGCTGTAACGTAACAAAATGTGGTAAAGGGGAAGCGGTCTGAATACTTTCTGCATGTATTGTACAGGCAGGCAGCCAGCATAGTGGTACCATGGCGGAGAGAGGTCGTTCGCTGCTGTGTGTCACGTGTCAAGCATCACTCACATGTAGAAGTTGCGGTTGCATGTGGGGGACTGCGCTCTGTGATGGGATGAAAGTGTGGGGTTAGCTAATGTTTTAGCAGAAAATGTTTTCGCCCGGAGTATTTTTGGGAGGAGACAGTATCAAGCGGATGGAACAATATCGGAGAATGGCCTCTTTTCAACGCCACTAATTCTACCTTATTGTGACACTGGACACATATAAAGGTGCTGTCGGTGGCTTTTGAAGACGCCAACTGGCACAGAGGTTTAGGCTACTTGACAAATAGTGGTATTTTGATAATAAACATTTAGCCTTTAGCCTGCCTATATCCTATAATAATGGAACATGGCAGATTGTGTAGCCTAATTTAATTTGATTAAACTACAACAACATTCTCGCCAGGACACAATTCTCACGAGCGGCTTTCATAAACACATGCGAGCTATTCGCTCTGCTGCCTCTGTCGAGGATCTGCCCTTCGGTCATTTGAAATAGGGACGGCATCCCGACCCTTCGCTGTGTGAAACGATAGTCGGGCGATTCCTGCGGTCCGAACAATATACGGCACGGTGCTGAGTGGGTCACTATCTGCAGGGAGAGGGACAAGGACGAGCCCGTTGTCCGCTGTCCCCGCATACTGTACAGCCATGGAGTCGCCACCGGAGCAGAACTGCACCATGTCGAAAAAGAGCGCCATAGCTAAAATCTTCAAAGTTCGCAAGAGGAGACAGATGCTTTTTGTTCAAGTCTGTTTTATCTGCAGTATTCTATGTTTGACGTGGTGCATGTCCGCCCTGCTCACAAAAACAGGTGAGTAAGACTATGATAAGAGAGGGAGAGCCGAGGCATCCCAGGGTTGGCCGGGAGGAACGCATTTATAATTACGGGACTATGTGGAACTAAAAAGGAATTCAATGTTGTGATTGCTCACATTTGGTATTCACTACATTGGTGTACAATTAATATCTCGTAACTAATAAATATATGACACTGCTTGTATGAATTATGTATGTGAAGGTCTGCTTGCCTGCCTCTGATCAATCCACTAGAAACTCGGCATAGTGGGACGTTGTAATAATACCCATGGTTCGGGATGGAGATTTGTATTTGTGGCATTCGTGTTTTCTTTCATTCAATAAAAATAAAAATAGATTTAGGCTACAGCGGAACGGGATTACAGCGCTCAGGATTTCAACTGGCCAGGCAGGCAGGCAGCACACTTCTATTCCGTTTGTAGAATTTGTTTATTCCACCTACATCTGGGAAACTCAGATATAGGCTGCCAAATAGGGGACATATAGGCTATAGCCTATATTTGGCCTGACTGGCTCACGTGGATAGGTAATCGCAGGGTATGTATGTATGGATGTGTGTGTGTGTGTGTGTGTGTGTGTGTGTGTGTGTGTGTGTGTGTGTGTGTGTGTGTGTGTGTGTGTGTTCAGTATGTTCGTGCATGAAGCTTACGGTAATGTGCCGCAGTATAGGCCTTTGCAAAACGTACGCTATAGGTTCTAGAATATAATGTGAGTCACAGGTCATTCTCAATCAGTCATGATTTACACCAAATATCCCCTTCTTTAAGACATGTTTGTTTTCGTCACCTATTGATTTTCTTGGACATGTTGCTGTCTCTGTCGCGGTGGCCCAGGGGAGTTATTGGGGGGCGCGGGAAGTGGGAAGTGTTGCGCGCCCGCTGCGTGGGTTTGTCGAGAACCACGTCGGTTTCAACCAATACACCCAGAATATGACCCCGCTGTATTAATTGAACTGTACTACATCTCTCTCTGAGGACTGAAGAGATAGAGAACAACAGCATACGGTCAATATCACAAAACCTGTAATTTTTTGTACAGAACATGATTCAACATACTGTATATTTTCCTGTATTTGGCCCTTTTGTGCCATAAATTATGTGTAAGAGCTGAACAAAAATAACCCATAAAACCTAAATCTATACATTTATGCACCAGGACACAAAATATTCTATATGAACTATGACCAGTCCTTGAATTATTATTTCAGGAGAGGTCACTCAATTGTCAAAGTGTTACTCTGTTGATCTTGATCCTTGATGAAGTTGTTACATCAATGTTACAAAATGATGTAAACAATAGAAAGATAGGGAGATAGGGAGAGAGGGGAACAATCAAGACTGGGGTTTGAATCAGCAACTTATTACAGGACAAGCCAAATAAATAGTTTTCTACCACTAATATGGAGGAATCACTTGTAAACTGGCAACTGGCAACTCCAGACGGCACAATAATTTTAGAGGGCATGTGTTTCTGAAACTGTTCATGTTTGATGCTGGCTTGCCTTTGATATTAATTATCCCTCACTTCTCCAGACCAGACTAGTTCACAACTGGTATGTGGAGCTTTAATGAACCACACATACACTGGACTCCTGACTCCTGAAATATGTTAATCTCTGAAACTTTCTCCACACACACATACGCACACACCCACGCACGCCCACACACACACATACGCACACACCCACGCACGCCCACACACACACACACACACACACACACACACACACACACACACACACACACACACACACACACACACACACACACACACACACACACACACACACTCACACACACACTCACACTCACACTCACACACAGGGCTGTTTTGTAAATTCTCCCCTAGGCTACCATTTCACTTTACCCACTTGCCTTAGGGCTCAGCTCGCTGTATCATAAGACCGGTTTATAAAAAGACGCCTATGTAGTCTGTTGTCCCTGTTTGAACATACCGCTTTTTTTCAATTGCTTTGGTGAATTTTCAAAACTCTTAGTACAAAACTCCAAACTGGTAACACTTCTAATGCAGCAAGTCTGATATTCAAAACCTTTTATTGTGCATTTGTTTTGTTTGGAGACATCTTTCACTACACAAACATTGATCAAAAATATACGTTTACTGTGAAATACCATGAGAACATTGATTTAACCATCAAAACACAACAGAATGATATCTTCCCAATTTAGTTATTTTAACAACCAGTTAATCAAATAGCAAAAAATGCGAGATACATGTTTCAAAATTGTCGTTTGAATGTAATATGTTACAGTACTGTAAATTACAGTACATTACACTGTTTTCACATTAGTCAATAACCTTACAATACTCAACAACATTTATAGAAAATCTAATTTCCATCATTTCTATCCCATGTGTGATCAAAGGTGTAATCATTGAAGACATCTTTCACAATCATTGATGCAAAAAAATGTATGTATTTACCAGATATCATTACAACATAGGTGTACTGTAATCCAATGAAACAAATTCAATGAATTAAAGAAACATAACGTTTAGCAGGCACTAGTTTGCATCAAGCCTGTCTTGAGCATTTGACCATAGGTTCTCATTGACATCGCAGTAAATTTCTTCATTGTTCATGCACCTGGGGAAAAACCTTTTGGAATGGTGAATTCAAGCCTGACATACAGTTGAAGTTGGAAGTTTACATACACTTAGGTTGGAGTCAGTAAAACTCGTTTTGTTCAACCACTCCACAAATTTCTTGTTAACAAACTATAGTTTTGGCAAGTCAGTTAGGACATCTACTTTGTGCATGACACAAGTAATTTTTCCAACAATTGTTTACAGACAGATTATTTCACTTATAATTCACTGTATCACAATTCCAGTGGGTCAGAAGTTTACATACACTAGGTTGACTGTGCCTTTAAACAGCTTGGAAAATTCCAGAAAATGATGTCATGGCTTTAAAAGCTTCTGATAGGCTAATTGACATCATTTGAGTCAATTGGAGGTGTACCTGTGGATGTATTTCAAGGCCTACCTTCAAACTCAGTGCCTCTTTGCTTCACATCAAGGGAAAATCAAAATAAATCAGCCAAGACCTCAGAAAAAAAATTGTAGACCTCCACAAGTCTGGTTCATCCTTGAGAGCAATTTCCAAACGCCTGAAGGTACCACGTTCATCTGTACAAACAATAGTACGCAAGTATAAACACCATGGGACCACGCAGCCGTCATACCGCTCAGGAAGGAGACGTGTTCTGTCTCCTAGAGATGAACGTACTTTGGTGCAAAAAGTGCAAATCAATCCCAGAACAACAGCAAAGGACCTTGTGAAGATGCTGGAGGAAACAGGTACAAAAGTATCTATATCCACAGTAAAACGAGTCCTAAATCGACATAACCTGAAAGGCCGTTCAGCAAGGAAGAAGCCACTGCTCCAAAACCGCCATAAAAAAGCCAGAGTACGGTTTGCAACTGCACAAGGGGACAAAGATCAAACTTTTTGGAGAAATGTCCTCTGGTCTGATGAAACAAAAACATAACTGTTTGGCCATAATGACCATCATTATGTTTGGAGGAAAAAGGGGTCAGCTTGCAAGCCGAAGAACACCATCCCAACCGTGAAGCACGGGGGTGGCAGCATCATGCTGTGGGGGTGCTTTGCTGCAGGAGGGACTGGTGCACTTCACAAAATAGATGGCATCATGAGGAAGGAAAATGATGTGGATATATTGAAGCAACATCTCAAGACATCAGTCAGGAAGTTAAAGCTTGGTCGCAAATGGGTCTTCCAAATGG
Source organism: Coregonus clupeaformis (assembly GCF_020615455.1). Lineage (NCBI taxonomy): Eukaryota > Metazoa > Chordata > Actinopteri > Salmoniformes > Salmonidae > Coregonus > Coregonus clupeaformis. The sequence goes on along the minus strand of NC_059216.1, from coordinate 26,460,706 downwards.
ACAATGATCGCAAGCATACTTCCAAAGTTGTGGCAAAATGGCTTAAGGACAACAAAGTCAAGGTATTGGAGTGGCCATCACCAAAGCCCTGACATCAATCCTATAGAAAATTTGTGGGCAGAACTGAAAAAGCGTGTGCGAGCAAGGAGGCCAACAAACCTGACTCAGTTACACCAGCTCTGTCAGGAGGAATGGGCCAAAATTCACCCAACTTATTGTGGGAAGCTTGTGGAAGGCTACCCGAAAAGTTTGACCCAAGATAAACAATTTAAAGGCAATGCTACCAAATACTAATTGAGGGTATGTAAACTTCTGACCCACTGGGAATGTGGTGAAAGAAATAAAAGCTGAAATAAATCATTCTTTCTACTATTATTCTGACATTTCACATTCTTAAAATAAAGTGGTGATCCTAACTGATCTAAGACAGGGAGTTGTTACTAGGATTAAATGTCAGGAATTGTGAAAAACTGAGTGTAAATGTATTTGGCTAAGCTGTATGTAAACTTCCGACTTGAACTGTAGGTCTGGATTGATGTCATTGCATGCCTCATTCATGGCCTGAAGGAGGGTGGCATGCTCATGGTGAAGGAAATCATACACCTTCCACCTGTATTGTAATCATGTATTGTATTTTACAGTATTGTATTGTAGTGGTCCTGTGTGGCTCAGTTAGTAAGACCATGGCACAATCAGCACCAGAGTTGTGGGTTTGATTCCCACTGGGGTCACATACCAAAATGGATGGATACACTGTTGTCACTTTGGATAAAAGTGTCTGCTACATATATGGCATGTATTACAGTACTGCATTGGCCAATGCAATTTTAGTAAAGCAGTGTGAACCCCCCCATCAAAAAGGAACTTCATTTTGGATACATGTTAACTGTATAGAGGATGCATTTGTTACATACAGTACATATCTGATCTTGTCAATATCTGATTTTTTCAAATTTACTGTGAAGTTAAATCTAAATAGTCATCATCATATACTTTAAATGTTTAAACTTTACAAACATACATTTTCATGAATTAGGGCCTAGTTCTCAAAATCTGTAGTAGACAAACCAGTTTAAAATCTATAGGTTTACCAAACGGTTAAGTTATTATCAATTAAGAGCAGTCTGATTGAGTAATAGTAAAACGTATTTGAACAAATGAGAAGACAATCATATCAAAAGTAATGTGAATATTGCAATGTGAAACATGTATTTCTAGATGAAACTGATTAAGTGTGTTGAAAAAGGGACTTTATGACTGTGTGTGTTGTACTTTGTCAATTGAAAATGTGTTTAGAGTTTTGAAACAACTGCCTTTTTGATTATCTGTTTAGAGTTTTGTGCGAAGCATTGTGAAAATTCACCATATACTTGTGAAAATTGCACTAAAGAACAGTAAATTATCAATTTGAACATTATCTGTTTGGATAAAACGTGTCACTAATTGTATTAGAATAACAAGGAGTTTAAGGGATTATAACAAACATGATATCATACGTAAAATAATGTAAAATACAGTTGAAGTCGGAAGTTTACATACACCTTAGCCATACACCACCTTAAACTCAGTTTTTCACAATTCCTGACATTTAATCCTAGTAAAAATTCCCTGTTTTAGGTCAGTTAGGATCACCACTTTATTTTAAGAATGTGAAATGTCAGAATAATAGTAGAGAGAATGATTTATTTCAGCTTTTAATTATTTCATCACATTCCCAGTGGGTCAGAAGTTTACATACACTAAATTAGTATTTGGTAGCATTGCCTTTAAATTGTTTATCTTGGGTCAAACGTTTTGGGTAGCCTTCCACAAGCGTCCCACAATAAGTTGGGTGAATTTTGGCCCATTCCTCCTGACAGAGCTGGTGTAACTGAGTCAGGTTTGTAGGCCTCCTTGCTCACACACGTTTTTTCAGTTCTGCCCACAAATCTTCTATAGGATTGAGGTCAGGGCTTTGTGATGGCCACTCCAATACCTTTACTTTGTTGTCCTTAAGCCATTTTGCCACAACTTTGGAAGTATGCTTGGGGTCGTTGTCCATTTGGAAGACCCATTTGCGACCAAGCTTTAACTTCCTGACTGATGTCTTGAGATGTTGCTTCAATATATCCACATCATTTTCCTTCCTCATGATGCCATCTATTTTGTGAAGTGCACCAGTCCCTCCTGCAGCAAAGCACCCCCACAGCATGATGCTGCCACCCCAGTGCTTCACGGTTGGGATGGTGTTCTTCGGCTTGCAAGCTTCCCCCTTTTTCCTCCAAACATAACGATGGTCATTATGGCCAAACAGTTCTATTTTTGTTTCATCAGACCAGAGGACATTTGTCCAAAAGGTACGATCTTTGTCCCCATGTGCAGTTGCAAACCGTAGTCTGGCTTTTTTATGGCGGTTTTGGAGCAGTGGCTTCTTCCTTGCTGAGCGGCCTTTCAGGTTATGTCTATATAGGACTCGTTTTACTGTGGATATAGATACTTTTGTACCTGTTTCCTCCAGCATCTTCACAAGGTCACCCGACTAGAATCACCACTCTCGACGGGTCTGACCTAGAGTATGTGGACAACTACAAATACCTAGGTGTCTGGTTAGACTGTAAACTCAACTTCCAGACTCACATAAAGAATCTCCAATCCAAAGTTAAATCTAGAATCGGCTTCCTATTTCGCAATAAAGCCTCCTTCACTCATGCTGCCAAACATGCCCTCGTAAAACTGACTATCCTACCGATCCTTGACTTCGGCGATGTAATTTACAAAATAGCCCCCAACACTCTACTCAGCAAATTGGATGTAGTCTATCACAGTGCCATCCGTTTTGTCTCCAAAGCCCCATACACTACCCACCACTGTGACCTGTACGCTCTTGTTGGCTGGTCCTCACTACGTGTTCGTCGTCAAACCCACTGGCTCCAGGCCATCTATAAATCACTGCTAGGTAAATCCCCGCCTTATCTTAGCTCATTGGTCACCATAGCAGCACCCACCCGTAGTCTGCGCTCCAGCAGGTATATCTCACTGGTCATTCCCAAAGCCAACACCTCCTTTGGCCGCCATTCCTTCCAGTTCTCTGCTGCCAATGACTGGAACGAATTGCAAAAATCTCTGAAGCTGGAGACTCTTATCTCCCTCAATAACTTTAAGCATCAGTTGTCAGAGCACCTTACCGATCACTGCACCTGTACACAGCCCATCCGAAATTAGCCCACCCAACTACCTCATCCCTATATTGTTATTTATTTTGCTCTTTTGCACCCCAGTATCTCTATTTGCACATAATCTCTTGCACATCTAGCATTCCAGTGTTAATACTATTGTAATTATTCTGCACTATAGCCTATTTATTGCCTTACCTCCATAACTTGCTACATTTGCACACACTGTATATATATTTTCTGTTGTATTTCTGACTTTATGTTTTTTTTTTACCCCATATGTAACTCTGTTGTTTTTATTGCACTACTTTGCTTTATCTTGGCCAGGTCGCAGTTGTAAATGAGAACCTGTTCTCAACTGGCTTACCTGGTTAAATAAAGGTGAAAAAAAAAAAAAAAAAAAAAAAAGGTCCTTTGCTGTTGTTCTGGGATTGATTTGCACGTTTCGCACCAAAGTACGTTCATCTCTAGGAGACAGAACACGTCTCCTTCCTGAGCGGTATGACGGCTGTGTGGTCCCATGGTGTTTATACTTGCGTACTATTGTTGGTACAGATGAACGTGGTACCTTCAGGCGTTTAGAAATTGCTCCCAAGGATGAACCAGACTTGTGGAGGTCTACAATTATTTTTCTGAGGTCTTGGCTGATTTCTTTTGATTTTCCTATGATGTCAAGCAAAAAGGCACTGAGTTTGAAGGTAGGCCTTGAAATACATCCATAGGTACACCTCCAATTGACTCAAATGTTGTCAATTAGCCTATCAGAAGCTTCTAAAGCCATGACATCATTTTCTGGAATTTTCCAAGCTGTTTAAAGGCACAGTCAACTTAGTGTATGTAAACTTCTGACCCACTGGAATTGTGATACAGTGAATTATAAGTGAAATAATCTGTCTGTAAACAATTGTTGGAAAAATTACTTGTGTCATACACAAAGTAGATGTCCTAACCGACTTGCCAAAACTATAGTTTGTTAACAAGACATTTGTGGAGTGGTTGAAACATGAGTTTTAATGACTCCAACCTAAGTGTATGTAAACTTCCGACTTCAACTGTACGTCACCACAGACAAGCAACTGTTAGGGCTGGAGATAGCACTGTCTTGTCTGTTGTAATCAGGATTGTTGTTTTACTTACAAATGAGTCCCGTTATATTCAGTCAAACAGTGACATCCGTCTATTTACATGTTGACAGGTTTGATAAACCACAATAAAATAAATATTATAGACTGCCACTCTTATAGCGTTGGTTAGTCCTAAATACATTCCAGGCTTCTGACTTCCTGGTTAGACCTTCCTAGATTCATTTCCAGGGATTCTCCCAGTGGAGAGTGGCTGCACCTGAGACGGTCGCCGTCCACTCTCATGTGGTGCTGAATTTTGATGTGGAGTGACTGCTGGTGTGGCGGTAAACAGTCACCGCAACAGCCCTAGGAGTGGCCCCTCTTGCTATTGAGACGAATCACAAACAGTCCCCTAGTTAAACGTGTATGTATGTTTTGTAAAGATAGTTCCATTGAAACTGAAGTTCATGCCTTGCTTTTCTGTGGGTTATACAACTAAATTAGGATTATCTTTTTTGTCAGCTGTCCAACCAAAATGAAAATGTTAATGGTCTGATGAAAATAATAAATTATTATTAATTGAGGCTGTTCTGGGGGGGGGGGAATACTCAGTGTAGATTATGTTTGGTATACTCAGTGTAGATGATGCCTGTACCATGTTTGACCATTATTGTTTTTAGCGCCTTAAAACTCAATTGAGTAGTCCACAATGTGGTTAAAAAAATATCAGTATTTTGTATTATTGTATCATTGTGGTGTGACACTTAAATACATGTTTCTAACTCTTTTCTAACTCTAACCTAGGACATGGTCTGGTCCTGGAGCAGGGGCTGGCTGACACAACAGACCGTCTGGGACGCAGGCTGATGGCCGTGGACGGAGACAATGACACACTGGATAAGAACTGCACAGAGCCAGGTAGGTAGTGAATCCTAAACATGTACCCTAAACCTGTACCCTAACCCTACCTTAAACCTGCACAGAGCTAGGTAGGTAGTGTACCCTATAACCTGTCCCTTAAACCTGTAACCTAACCCTCCACCCTAAACCTGCACATTAGTGTAGTAGTGTACCCTAATCAGGCCTAGAGCCATGTTGAACCCCTTATACAGTACCTGCACAGAGCTATGTGCAGCACTTTTCCCTTAACCTGTACAGCCAGCACAGCCAGCCAGCTCCTGCAGCTTGGGAAGACTTAATAGGAAAGCTCTTCACAGTGTGTTATACAATGGCATGGCCTACATGCCTCCTACAGCCTACACATGCTCTGAGTCAGTCAGAGACAGAACAGCTGGGGTGAGATGGGAAGGGATTGGTTGCCTTAGATGTTTCACTATATCTACCACCACTAGCTCTCTAGTTATTCTACTTGTTCTTTATAAGAGCAGCAGTTTTTCCTACAGTAATTGTGGTGCAGATGAGATTTGCAAATGAGGGCAACCTTGGCGTCCAGGTGGGTGGGTGCAGTCTCCAGCTGGATGACGAATGAGATGAGTTGGTGTTGGAGGCACAGGAAGGAACTGTGAAGCTCCACTATGTGGGCGAGAGAGAGAGAGAGAGAGAGAGAGAGTGAGAGAGAGCAAAAAAGAGAGAGCGCAGAGAACTGAAACCTGACAGCAAGCAAGCATAATTACTGTACCAATTCAGCATGCAATTCCAAAATGATGAGCATAACAAATGATAATATCATGGCAGCACTGACTGTGGCATCATGAAATCTTAAATAAAGCTTAAATACATCTATTTTTAAAATGTATTGCTTTATTGTTACTATATTTTTTCTCTCAATCTTTCCCCTATTGGAGCTGTTCTCCTCGTTCCCATTTGCAATGAAGAGTATACTACTGATGTTATAAGAAGAAAAATAAATTGTGGGGGGGGGGTATTGACTTATCATAGTTTTTTGTTGTTGACACACTTATGTGTTGATATTGATTCTATACACAACCTTCAGCATCAGTACAACCCCCAGAATGGTGCTGATAGTCCCCTTGGATGTGCTGTCTATTAATAGAAGAGGATGTGCTATTTTTACACTATGTCACAGTGGTGAGCTGCTGTACAGTATCGACTGACTGACTAGCAGGGACAAACACAAACCTTAGAGGACCCAGAAACCCACAGACAACACAGACATTGGAATACTCTGTTTATTTGAAAGGCTGAAGTTCAAATGGGATAACATGCTTCTTAATCCTTCCAGTCATCATTAACAGAATAAGCAAGTTGTATTTTAGCTGCTCACATCTGTTCACACTGCCTAGCCTGTTGACATACACATTGTCATCCTTTGTGTTTTGAACAGCGGGGCATATATATGGTTGTACAGTAGAGGAATTGCAAACATCAAGGCAGAGCACCTAACCACTGACTGCTGAATGAACTCACTGTGCTGACTGAACTCACTGTAAATAGTGGATGGATTCAGAATAGAGTAAAACACATCTGGCCAGTTCAGTTGATGAAGCAGTTACATTCAGCATGCCTCATACTGCAGTAGTTTGCATGTCTCATAGTTTGCACTGCTGTCACAGTGTGCCCTCTCTCCTAGCTTTCCCTCTTCTCTCCATAGTTTGCCCCCCTCCCATGGTTCAACCTTGCCTCACTCTTAGTTGGCCCCAACTCCTCTCGACTTTAGTGCTGACAAACAGAGTCTTGGTGAGAGTGACGCACACACACACACACACACACACACACGCACACACACCTGTTAGGCAGACTGGATCAGCAGTGCACTGTGTGGCCTTGTCAGGACCCAGAAAAGAGCTTATCCACTGATAGCTCTCAGCAAGTCTGAGTGTGTGACACATGGACTGGTGTGTATGTGTATGTCAATGGTATGTGCCAGTGTGGTGGTGAGATCTGTAGTGTACTGTACATGAGGGCAGGAGGGAGAGAGAGAGAGAGAGAGAGAGAGAGAGAGAGAGAGAGAGAGAGAGAGAGAGAGGGGGATAGTGAGTGTGGGAGGGAGAAAGATGAAGGGGAGAGAGAGAGAGAGAGAGAGAGAGAGAGAGAGAGAGAGAGAGAGAGAGAGAGCGAGAGAGAGAGAGAGAGAGATAGTGAGTGAGTGTGGGAGGGAGAAAGATGAAGGAGAGAGAGAGAGAGAGAGAGAGAGAGAGAGAGAGAGAGAGAATGTGGGAGAGAGAAAGATGAAGGGAGAGACAGATAGAGAGAGAGAGCTGAAGGCAGCCTACTGAGCTGAAGGCCAACTAGAGGTCATTGTAGCTATCACAGTGCTAGTTTGGAGACTGTTAGAAGTGTGTGAAATCCCTCTTTGGTTTTTCAGGGGTTTTGACTGATAAGGTGCCCGTCCAATACATTATTCTACTACTACTGTAGGCTACTGTACATACTGTGATGACTCAAGTAGATATGAAAGAGATAAATAATTTTGAGGAAAACATCTTCTTAAACCATGTATTTTCTTAAGGTAATACAAATGCCACACTTAGGAAATAGTTAATTACAATACCTAGGTTTTCATAATGGATTCGGATCAACAGAAGGAGGGGAAGCATCACAGACTCTATCATACACTGTAAACCCAAATAAGATAAAGAACTCTCTTCGGTCATCGGTTATCGTCACGGCCGTGTATATTCCCCCTCAAGCCGAAACCGTGACTGCTCTCAAGGAACTACATTGGACTTTGTGCAAACTGGAAACAGCATATCCTGATGCCGCATTTATTGTAGCTGGGGACTTTAATAAAGCAAATCTGAGGAAAACGCTACCGAAAGTTTAATCAACATATCACCTGCACTACTCGCTCATCAAGAATTCTTGACCATTGCTACTCTCCCTTCCGGGATGGCTACAAGGTCCTCTCCCAACCCCCCTTCAGCAAATCAGATCACGCCTCCATTCTGCTCCTCCATTCCTATAGGCAGAAACTTAAACAAGAAGTACCTGTGGTAAGGACTGTTCAACGTTGGTCTGACCAATCTGAATTTATGCTTCAAGATTGTTTTGATCATGCAGACTGGGATATGTTCCGGGTTGCTTCTGAGAATAACATTGACGTATACACCGACTCAGTGACTGAGTTCATCATAAAGTGCATAGAGGATGTGGTTCCCACTGTGAAGATTAGAACTTATCCAAACCAAAAACCATGGATAGATGGTGGCATTCGCACAAAACTGGAAGAGTGTACCACTGCAGTTAACTACGGCAAGGTGATTGGGAACATGGACGAGTACAAACAGTTCAGCTATGACCGCCATAAGGCAATCAAACAGGCAAAACGTCACTACAGAGACAAAATGGAGTCCCAATTCAACGGCTCAGACACGAGATGTACAGTAGAAGTGAAAAGTTTTGACACACCTACTCATTCAAAGGTTTTTCTTTATTTTTACTATTTTCTACACTGTAGAATAATAGTGAAGACAAATTCCACAAATTAACTTTTAAGAAGGCACACCTGTTATTTGAAATGCATTCCAGGTGACTACCTCATGAAACTGGTTGAGAGAATGCCAAGAGTGTGCAAAGCTGTCATCACGTTTTTGGTTACTACATGATTCCATATGTGTTATTTCATAGTTTTGATGTCTTCACTATTATTCTACAATGTAGAAAATAGTAAAAATAAAGAAAAACCCTTGAATGAGTAGGTGTGTCCAAACCGGTAGTGTATGTGGCAGGGACTCTAGACAATCACGGATTATAAAGGGAAAACCAGCCACGTCGCGGACAGTGAGCTCTTGTTCTCCGTGGCCGACGTGAGTAAGACATTTAAGCGTGTTGACCCTCGCAAGGCTGCCAGCCCAGACGGCATACCTAGCCGCGTCCTCAGAGCATGTGCAGACCAGCTGGCTTGAGTGTTTACGGACATATTCAATCTCTCACTATCCCAGTTTGTTGTCCCCACTTGCTTTAAAATGCCCACCATTATTCCTGTATACAAGAAAGCAAAGGTAACTGAACTAAATGACTATCACCTCGTATCACTCACTTCTGTCATCATGAAGTGCTTTGAGAGTTTAGTTAAGGATCATACCACCTCCACCTTACCTGACACCCTAGACCCACTACAATTTGCGTACCACCCCAACAGACCCACAGACGCAATTGCCATCGCACTGCACACTGCCCTATCCCTTCTGGACAAGAGGAATACCTACAGTGCCTTCAGAAAATATTCACACCCTTTGACTTTTGCACATTTTGTTATGTTACAAAGTGGGATTCATATTTATTTAATTGCCCTTTTTTGTCAATGATCCACACACAACACTCTGTAATGTCAAAGTGGAAGAAAAAGTATACGATTTTTAAAATATTTTTCTAAAACATAAAACACTAATATATCTTGATTAGATAAGTATTCAACCCCCTGAGTCAATACATGTTAGAATCACCTTTGGCAGCAATTACAACTGTGAGCATTTTTGGTCTCTACCTAGATTGTAAAATATGTGCCCATGATTCTTATTACATTTCGTCAAGCTCTGTCAAGTTGGTTGTTCATTGCTAGACAGCTATTTTCAAGTCTTGCCATATATTTTCAAGCCGATTTAATTTAAAACTGTAACTAAGCCACTCAGGAACATTCAATGTCGTCTTGGTAAGCAACTTCAGTGTGTATTTGGCCTTGTGTTATAGGTTACTGTCCTGCTGAAAGGTGGATTTGGCTCCCAGAAAAGCAGACTGAACCAGGTTTTCCTCTATGATTTTGCCGGTGCTTAGATCTATTCCATTTATTTTTATCCTAAATAACTCCCTAGTCCTTGCCGATGACAAGCATAACCATAACATGATGCAGCCACCACCATGCTTGAAAATATGAAGAGTGGTACTCAGTGCTGTGTTGTGTTGGATTTGCCCCAAACATAACTCTTTGTATTCGGGTCAAAAAGTTCATTTCTTTGACAAATTTTTTGCAGTATTACTTTAGTGCCTTACTGTAAACAGGATGCATGTTTTGAAATATTTGTATTCTGTACAGGCTTCCTTCTTTTCACTTTGTCATTTAGGTTAGTATTGTGGAGTAACTACAGTGTTGTTGATCCATCCTCAGTTTTCTCCTCTCACAGCCATTAAACACTATAATTGTTTTAAAATCACCATTGGCCTCAGGATGAAATCCCTGAGCAGTTTCCTTCCTCTCCGGCAACTGTGTTAGGAAGGACGCCTGTATGTTTGTAGTGACTGGGTGTATTGATACACCATTCAAAGCGTAATTGATAATTTCTCCATGCTCAAAGGGATATTCAGTGTCTGCTTTTTTTTACCCATCTACCAATAGGTGCCCTTCTTTGCAAGGTTTCGCTCTAGGACGCCCACAGGCCTCAAAAGACTCATCTGAAGGTTCCCCGGTACCAGTTGAAAAAAATGAATGGAAGTATATATAGAGACTGTTTAGTGCCAAAAATAAGGGGTTAAATACATGCAAAAAATATATATACACTATTGGTCAAAAGTTTTAGAACACCTACTCATTCAAGGGTTTTTCTTTATTTTACTATTTTATACATTGTAGAATAATAGTGCAGACATCGAAACTATGAAATAACACATCACAATCATGTAGTAACCAAAAAAGTGTTAAACAAATCAAAATATATTTGAAACCGGTGCGCCTGGCACCATTTGCCTTGATGACAGCTTTGCACACTCTTGCCGTTCTCTCAACCAGCATCACTTGGAATGCTTTTCCAACAGTCTTGAAGGAATTCCCACATATGCTGAGCACTTGTTGGCTACTTTTCCTTCACTCTGCGGTCTGACTCATCCCAAACCATCTCAATTTGTTTGAGGTCGGGGATTGTGGAGGCCAGGTCATCTGATGCAGCACTCCATCACTCTCCTTCTTGGTAAAATAGCCCTTTAACAGCCTGGAGGTGTGTTGGGTCATTGTCCTGTTGAAAAACAAATGATAGTCCCACTAAGCGCAAACCAGATGGGATGGCGTATCGCTGCAGAATGCTGTGGTAGCCATGCTGGTTAAGTGTGCCTTGAATTCTAAATAAATCACAGACAGTATCACCAGCAATGCACCCCCACACCATAACACTTCCTCCTCCATGCTTTACAGTGGGAAATTCACATGCGGAGATCATCCGTTCACCCACACTGCGTCTCACAAAGACACGGCGGTTGGAACCAAGAATCTCCAATTTGGACTCCAGACCAAAGGACACATTTCCACCGGTCTAATGTCCATTGCTCGTGTTTCTTGGCCCAAGCAAGTATCTTCTTCTTATTGGTGTCCTTTAGTAGTGGTTTCTTTGCAACAATCGACCATGAAGGCCTGATTCACACAGTCTCCTCTGAACAGTTGATGTTGAAATGTGTCTGTTACTTGAACTCTGTGAAGCATTTATTTGGGCTGCAATTTCTGAGGCTGGTAACTCTAATGAACTTATGCTCTGCAGCAGAGGTAACTCTGGGTCTTCCTTTTCTGTTGCGGTCCTCATGAGAGCCAGTTTCATCATAGCGCTTGATGGTTTTTGCGACTGCACTTGAAGAAACGTTCAAAGATCTTGAAATGTTCCGTATTGACTGAACTTCATGTCTTGTCTTAAAGTAATGGACTGTCGTTTGTGCTCCGCCCATGAGTCTCCCGGTCGCGGCCGGCTGCGACAGAGCCTGGATTCGAACCAGGATCTCTAGTGGCACAGTGCTGTGCCACTAGAGATCAAATCAAATCAAATCAAATCAAATTTTATTGGTCACATGCGCCGAATACAACAGGTGCAGACATTACAGTGAAATGCTTACTTACAGCCCTTAACCAACAGTGCATTTATATTAAACAAAAAAAGTAAGAATAAAACAACAACAAAAAAAGTGTTGAGAAAAAAAGAGCAGAAGTAAAATAAAGTGACAGTAGGGAGGCTATATATACAGGGGGGTACCGTTGCAGAGTCAATGTGCGGGGGCACCGGCTAGTTGAGGTAGTTGAGGTAATATGTACATGTGGGTAGAGTTAAAGTGACTATGCATAAATACTTAACAGAGTAGCAGCATCGTAAAAGGATGGGGTGGGGGGGGCAGTGCAAATAGTCCGGGTAGCCATGATTAGCTGTTCAGGAGTCTTATGGCTTGGGGGTAGAAGCTGTTGAGAAGTCTTTTGGACTTAGACTTGGCACTCCGGTACCGCTTGCCGTGCGGTAGCAGAGAGAACAGTCTATGACTAGGGTGGCTGGAGTCTTTGACAATTTTGAGGGCCTTCCTCTGACACCGCCTGGTATAGAGGTCCTGGATGGCAGGAAGCTTTGCCCCAGTGATGTATTGGGCCGTACGCACTACCCTCTGTAGTGCCTTGCGGTCAGAGGCCAAGCAGTTGCCATTAGCATCAAATAGCCCCCGCGATATGCAACTTTTCAGGGAAGTTAGGAACCAATATACACAAGCAGTCAGGAAAGCAAAGGCTAACTTTTTCAAACAGAAATTTGCATCCTGTAGCACTAACTCCAAAAAGTTTTGGGACACTGTAAAGTCCATGGAGAATAAGAGCACTTCCTCCCAGCTGCCCACTGCACTGAGGCTAGGAAACACTATCACCACCGATAAATCTACAATAATCGAGAATTTCAACAAGCATTTTGCTACAGCTGGCCATGCTTTCCATCTGGCTACCACTAACCCGGCCACCAACTCTGCACCCTCTGCTGCAACTTGCCCATGCCCCCCCGCTTCTCCTTCACAAAAATTCAGACAGCTGATGTTTTGAAAGCGCTGCAAAATCTGGACCCCTACAAATCAGCTGGGCTAGACAATCTGGACCCTTTCTTTCTAAAACTAGCCGCAAATTGTCGCTACCCCTATTACTAGTCTGTTCAACCTCTCTTTCATAACGTCTGAGATCCCCAGAGATTGGAAAGCTGCCGCGGTCATCCCCCTCTTCAAAGGGGGTGACACTCTAGATCCAAACTGCTACAGACCTATATCCATCCTGCCCTGCCTTTCGAAAGTATTTGAAAGCCAAGTTAACAAACAGATCACCGACCATTTCGAATACCACCGTACCTTCTCCGCTATGCAATCCGGTTTCCGAGCTGGTCACGGGTGCACTTCAGCCACGCTCAAGGTCATAAATGATATTATAACCGCGATTGATAATAGACAGTACTGTGCAGCCGTCTTCATCGACCTGGCCAAGGCTTTCGACTCTGTCAACCACCGCATTCTTATTGGCAGACTAAATAGCCTTGGTTTCTCAAATGACTGCCTCGCCTGGTTCACCAACTACTTCTCAGATAGAGTTCAGTGTGTCAAATCGGAGGGCCTGTTGTCTGGACCTATGGCAGTCTCTATGGGGGGGTGCCACAGGGTTCAATTCTTGGTCCGACACTTTTCTCCGTGTATATCAATGATGTCGCTCTTGCTGCTGGTGACTCTCAGATCCACCTCTACGCAGACGACACCATTTTGTATACATCTGGCCCTTCATTGGACACTGTGTTAACAAACCTCCAAACGAGCTTCAATGCCATACAACAATCCTTCAGTAGCCTCCAATTGCTCTTAAACACTAGTAAAACTAAATGCATGCTTTTCAATCGAACGCTGTTGGCACCCGCCCCACCCGACTAGAATCACCACTCTCGACGGGTCTGACCTAGAGTATGTGGACAACTACAAATACCTAGGTGTCTGGTTAGACTGTAAACTCAACTTCCAGACTCACATAAAGAATCTCCAATCCAAAGTTAAATCTAGAATCGGCTTCCTATTTCGCAACAAAGCCTCCTTCACTCATGCTGCCAAACATGCCCTCGTAAAACTGACTATCCTACCGATCCTTGACTTCGGCGATGTCATTTACAAAATAGCCTCCAACACTCTGCTCAGCAAATTGGATGTAGTCTATCACAGTGCCATCCGTTTTGTCTCCAAAGCCCCATACACTACCCACCACTGTGACCTGTACGCTCTTGTTGGCTGGCCCTCACTACATGTTCGTTGGTCAAACCCACTGGCTCCAGGCCATCTATAAATCACTGCTAGGCAAATCCCCGCCTTATCTTAGCTCATTGGTCACCATAGCAGCACCCACCCGTAGTCTGCGCTCCAGCAGGTATATCTCACTGGTCATTCCCAAAGCCAACACCTCCTTTGGCCGCCATTCCTTCCAGTTCTCTGCTGCCAATGACTGGAACGAATTGCAAAAATCTCTGAAGCTGGAGACTCTTATCTCCCTCAATAACTTTAAGCATCAGTTGTCAGAGCACCTTACCGATCATTGCACCTGTACACAGCCCATCTGAAATTAGCCCACCCAACTACCTCATCCCTATATTGTTATTTATTTTGCTCTTTTGCACCCCAGTATCTCTATTTGCACATAATCTCTTGCACATCTAGCATTCCAGTGTTAATACTATTGTAATTATTCTGCACTATAGCCTATTTATTGCCTTACCTCCATAACTTGCTACATTTGCACACACTGTATATATATTTTCTGTTGTATTTTTGACTTTATGTTTTTTTTACCCCATATGTAACTCTGTGTTGTTTTTATTGCACTGCTTTGCTTTATCTTGGCCAGGTCGCAGTTGTAAATGAGAACCTGTTCTCAACTGGTTTACCTGGTTAAATAAAGGTGAAATAAAAAAATAAATAAAATAAAAATACCAGGCGGTGATGCAACCAGTCAGGATGCTCTCGATGGTGCAGCTGTAGAATTTTTTGAGGATCTGAGGACCCATGCCAAATCTTTTTAGTCTCCTGAGGGGGAATAGGCTTTGTCGTGCCCTCTTCACGACTGTCTTGGTGTGTTTGGACCATGATAGTTCGTTGGTGATGTGGACACCAAGGAACTTGAAGCTCTCAACCTGTTCCACTACAGCCCCGTCGATGAGAATGGGGGCGTGCTCAGTCCTCTTTTTTTTCCTGTAGTCCACAATCATCTCCTTTGTCTTGGTCACGTTGAGGGAGAGGTTGTTGTCCTGGCACCACACGGCCAGATCTCTGACCTCCTCCCTATAGGCTGTCTCATCGTTATCGGTGATCAGGCCTACCACTGTTGTGTCGTCGGCAAACTTAATGATGGTGTTGGAGTCGTGCCTGGCCATGCAGTCATGGGTGAACAGAGAGTACAGGAGGGGACTGAGCACGCACCCCTGAGGGGCCCCCGTGTTGAGGATCAGTGTGGCAGATGTGTTGTTACCTACCCTTACCACCTGGGGGCGGCCCGTCAGGAAGTCCAGGATCCAGTTGCAGAGGGAGGTGTTTAGTCCCAGGATCCTTAGCTTAGTGATGAGCTTAGAGGGCACTATGGTGTTGAATGCTGAGCTGTAGTCAATGAATAGCATTCTCACGTAGGTGTTCCTCTTGTCCAGGTGGGAAAGGGCAGTGTGGAGTGCGATAGAGATTGCATCATCTGTGGATCTGTTGGGGCGGTATGCAAATTGGAGTGGGTCTAGGGTTTCTGGGATTATGCTGTTGATGTGAGCCATGACCAGTCTTTCAAAGCACTTCATGGCTACAGACGTCAGTGCTACGGGTCGGTAGTCATTTAGGCAGGTTATCTTAGAGTTCTTGGGCACGGGGACTATGGTGGTCTGCTTGAAACATGTTGGTATTACAGACTCAGTCAGGGACATGTTGAAAATGTCAGTGAAGACACTTGCCAGTTGGTCAGCACATGCTCGGAGTACACGTCCTGGTAATCCGTCTGGCCCTGCGGCCTTGTGAATGTTGACCTGCTTAAAAGTCTTACTCACATCGGCTACGGAGAGCGTGATCACATAGTCATCCGGAACAGCTGGTGCTCTCATGCATGCTTCAGTGTTGCTTGCCTCGAGCGAGCATAGAAGTGGTTTAGCTCGTCTGGTAGGCTTGTGTCACTGGGCAGCTCGCGGCTGTGCTTCCCTTTGTAGTCTGTAATAGTTTTCAAGCCCTGCCACATCCGACGAGCGTCAGAGCCAGTGTAGTATGATTCAATCTTAGACCTGTATTGACTCTTTGCCTGTTTGATGGTTCATCGGAGGTCATAGCGGGATTTCTTATAAGCGTCCGGGTTAGAGTCCCGTTCCTTGAAAGCGGCAGCTCTACCCTTTAGCTCAGTGCGGATGTTTCCTGTAATCCATGGCTTCTGGTTGGGGTATGTACGTACGGTCACTGTGGGGGACGACATCATCGATGCACTTATTGATGAAGCCAGTGACTGATGTGGTGTACTCCTCAATGCTGTCTGAAGAATCCCGAACATGTTCCAGTCTGTGCTAGCAAAACAGTCCTGTAGCTTAGCATCTGCGTCATCTGACCACTTTTTTATTAACCGAATCACTGGTGCTTCCTGCTTCCGTTTTTGCTTATAAGCAGGAATCAGGAGGATAGAGTTATGGTCAGATTTGCCAAATGGAGGGCGAGGGAGAGCTTTGTATGCGTCTCTGTGTGTGGAGTAAAGGTGGTCTAGAGTTTTTTTCCCTCTGGTTGCACATTTAACATGCTGGTTCGAATCCAGGCTCTGTCGCAGCCGGCCGCGACCGGGAGACTCATGGGCAGCGCACAATTGGCCCAGCGTCGTCCAGGGTAGGGGAGGGAATGGCCGGCAGGGATGTAGCTCAGTTGATAGAGCATGGCGTTTGCAACGCCAGGGTTGTGGGTTCGATTCCCACGGGGGGCCAGTATAAAAAAAAAATGTATTCACTAACTGTAAGTCGCTCTGGATAAGAGTGTCTGCTAAATGACTAAAATGTAAATGTAAAATGTAAAATGTTTCTCTTTGCTTATTTGAGCTGTTCTTGCCATAATATGGAATATTACTTTAAGGAATACTTTAAGGAATACCTGGGATAGGATAAAGTAATCTTTCTTATATCTCTCAGATATAGGACAAACACTTCAGAACAAACTTCATTTTTGGGACTATTTGTTGTTCCATGTAGTGAATATGTTATTCAATGCATTTGAATGGGCTAATAGCAGTAAGGCCAAAAATACATTTTCATCAAATATTTTTTTTGTATTTTTTTTGTTATACTTCAAGGGGTCTTAAAATTCAAAATCAAATAGCAAAATGATCCTTGGTATGACCTTCTTAAAACAATTCCATAAAGCTTAGTAGAACCCTCCTCCCCCGGCTTAGACAGGGCTTAGACTCTTATGGGTTAAACATTGATTTGGCCTTATTGTTATTAGCCCATTAAAAAAAGTAGTAGGCCTGATTACCAACAATGACGAGACAGCCTACAGGGAGGAGGTGAGGGCCCTGGCGGAGTGGTGCCAGAAAAATAACCTCTACCTCAACGTCAACAAAACGAAGGAGGTGATTGTGGATTTCAGGAAACAGCAGAGCATAAGTTTACTTGTAAAATGCACATGAGAGGGTACTCTGGCCAGAGCTAAATGTACTTGGTGGTACAGTAACTGAAAAAAGTTGGGAACCACTGTCATAGACTGACCAGGTAAATCCACTGAATCCATTGATGCCACTTGTTAAAGCCACTTCAATCAGTGTAGATGAAGGGGAGGAGACAGGTTAAAGAAGGATTTTTAAGCCTTGAGACAATTGGGATTGTGTATGTGTGCCATTCAGAGGGTTAATAGGCAAGACAAAAGATTCAATTAATGGGCAAGACAAAAGATTTAAGGGTCTTTGAACGGGGTATGGTAGTAGGTGCCAGGCGCACCGGTTTGTGTCAAGAACTGCAACGCTGCTGGGTTTTTCACGCTCAACAGTTTCCCGTGTGTATCAAGAATGGTCCACCACCCAAAGGACATCCAGCCAACTTGACCCTGTGGAATGCTTTTGACACCTTGTAGACTCCATGCCACATTGAATTGAAGCTGTTTGAAGGCAAAAGGGGGTGCAACTCAATATTAGGAAGATGTTCCTAATGTTTTGTACACTCAGTGTATACTTTCATTCATTTTTTAAACTGGTACCGGGCTACCTTCAGACGAGTCTGGTGAGGCTTGTGGGTGTCCTATTAAAACAACCGACATGTAGGTGTTCGAGAGAATCTCACCTTTCCATAGAGCAGTCATATGAGTGTGTTGCCCAAACTGTTCGGACGCTACAGACAGAAGTTGGCAGATCGGCGGTACCGACTTCAGACGAGTCCCGTGACGCTTGCGGGGGTCGTAGAGCAAAACGGAGAACACCATCGTGTTTGTGAGAGTCTCATCTTTCCATAGAGTCATATTAGTTTGTAGGCTACACCGTTCGGAAAGACTGATTTTCGGGATGCCTCATGGTCTGACAAACACTTCTGTAGCTCGGCTACCTTCCACTGCAGATGAGGAAGGCCACCATTGGCGGATGCAGTGGATTGAGAAGAGTACGTGAGTGGAGTTGAGCGGTCGGAAATCCAAATTCACTCCATTCATTAAAATCACAATTTAACCAACACCCATCTATTTTTGTGACTACCTGGACTTACCATTTGGTTTTGAAGTATTGAAACCAAACCATATGATTTGATTTAAAAGTATTTTGATAAACAAGGTGACAGGAAAAGGTGACTGTAAGAAACGCTCATCATTTCAAATAGGCTACATGTCGTATTAAACAGCATATAAACACTCTAAATAGGTCAGGAGCCAGACAGGTAGCCTAAGAGAGAACAAAAATGAATGATTTAGGCTATTTTATTTAAATTTTTTCAAGGCTATAGCCTACAAATAAATAAATTGTGAAGCATTTGCGAGTGCGACACAAGGCTGGCAGGGACATTAAGCGCTCAGCATTCAAACAACATTTTGTTGTATTAAATAATTATAGTCTATAAATTGCACATATAGGCTATGCCATATTAGGCTCCATCTACAGTGCCTTTGAATTCATTTTTAGAAACTTGAGTTTGGCCAGAGTCTGTGTGTCACGATGTTAGAAATGGTGTGGTGTGGAATCAGGCGCAGAAGCAGAGAGACAGTCCAACAAGACTTTACTGGAGAGTGCAAAATAAATCCAAAAACAGCCAGAGGCCAAAAGACGCACACAGGCGTCAAAACACGAGCGCACAACACAGGGCGCAAAACTCTCCTCAACCGAGGAGGAAGCTAAATAGCAAATGGCGTGCCGAAACACGGGTAACGCACAAACACCTGACACAAAACAATTACACACAACACTACACTAACAACAAGGAAACTAAATAGGGTGCTTAATGAGACATAACACAAGACAGGTGTGGCTAACAGACAAAACTAATCAAACAGGAAACATGGAGCGGTGGCAGCTAGTACTCCGGAGACGACGACCGGCGAAACCCGCCCGAACAGGGAGGAGGAGCTGCCTCGGCCGAAACCGTGACAGTACCCCCCCCCCTTGACGCGCGGCTCCAGCCGCGCGCCGCCTCCGGCCTCGGGGACGCCCAGGAGGACGCGGAGCAGGGCGCGTAGGATGACCACGATGGAATTCGGTCATCAGGGACGGATCCAGAATGTCCCTCCTCGGCACCCAGCACCGCTCCTCCGGACCGTACCCCTCCCACTCCACGAGATATTGGAGACCCCCCATCCGGCGTCTCGAATCCAGGATGGTCCGAACAGTGTACACCGGAGCCCCCCTCGATCTCCAACGGGGGCGGAGGAGTCTCCTCAATCTCGAAGTCCTGGAGTGGACCAGCTACCACCGGCCTGAGGAGAGACACATGGAATGAGGGGTTAATATTCTTGTAATCAATAGGTAGTTCTAACCTGTAACACACCTCATTCAATCTCCTCAGGACTTTAAAAGGCCCCACAAACCGCCGACCCAGCTTCCGGCAGGGCAGGCGGAGGGGTAGGTTTCTGGTTGAGAGCCAGACTCGATCTCCAGGTGCGTACACTGGCCCCTCACTGCGGTGTAGGGTCGGCGCTCGTCTTTGTCGACGTATGGCACGCTGCAGATGGACGTGAGCAGCGTTCCACGTCTCCTCCGAGCGCCGTACCCACTCATCCACAGCGGGGGCCTCGATCTGGCTCTCATGCCACGGTGCCAGAACCGGCTGGTACCCTAATACACACTGAAAAGGGGTTAGCCTAGTGGAGGAGTGGCGGAGAGAGTTCTGTGCCATCTCGGCCCAGGGCACATATCTCGCCCACTCCTCCGGCCGGCCCTGACAATATGACCTCAGAAACCTACCCACATCCTGGTTGACTCTTTCGACCTGCCCATTGCTTTCCGGGTGGTAACCCGAGGTAAGGCTCACCGAGACCCCCAAACGTTCCATAAATGCTCTCCAGACTCTGGAGGTAAACTGGGGGCCTCGATCGGACACTATATCCTCGGGTACCCCGTAATGCCGGAAGACGTGAGTGAATAGAGCCTCAGCGGTCTGTAGGGCAGTAGGAAGACCCGGCATGGGAAGGAGACGACAGGCCTTAGAGAACCGATCCACAACGACCAGGATGGTGGTATTCCCCTGTGAGGAGGGAAGATCGGTAACAAAATCCACCGATAGGTGAGACCAGGGTCGTCGTGGAACGGGCAGGGGCTGTAATTTACCCCCTGGGCAAGTGTCTGGGTGCCTTACACTGGGCACACACTGAGCAGGAGGAGACATAAACCCTCACATCCCTGGCTAACTTTGGCCACCAGTACTTCGTACTAAGGCAGTGCACTGTCCGACCAATACCCGGATGTCCAGAGGAGGGAGACGTGTGAGCCCAATAAATCAACCGATCCCCGGACCTCGAGCGGGACGTACGTCCGACCCACCGGACACTGTGGAGGACTAGGGTCGGCACGTGCACGCCCGCTCGATCTCCGCATCGACCTCCCACACCACCGGTGCCACCAGACAAGACTCCGGTAGTATGGGGAATGGACTCCACGCACCTCTCCTCCGCGTCATACCGGCGGGACAGAGCATCTGCCTTCCCGTTCTGGGACCCAGGGATGTAAGTGATCTTAAACACAAACCGGGCGAGAAACATAGTCCATCGAGCCTGGCGAGGATTCAGTCTCCTAGCTGCCCGAATGTATTCCAGGTTACGGTGATCGGTCAGAATGAGAAAAGGGTGCTGAGCCCCCTCAAGCCAATGCCTCCACACCTTTAGGGCCTGTACTACGGCTAACAGCTCCCTGTCCCCCTACGTCATAATTCCGCTCCGCCGGACTGAGCTTCTTAGAATAAAAAGCACAGGGGCGGAGCTTAGGTGGTGTACCCGAGCGTTGAGATAGAACGGCCCCAATACCGGCCTCAGACGCGTCCACCTCAACTTGGAAAGGTAAAGTGGGATCCGGGTGCGCCAACACCGGAGCCGAGGTAAACAGGTCCTTCAGTCTCCCAAAAGCCCTGTCCGCCTCAGCCGACCACTGCAAGCGCACCGGACCCCCCTTCAGAAGAGACGTAATGGGAGCTGCCACCTGTCCAAAACCCCGGATAAACCTCCGGTAGTAATTCGCAAAACCCAAAAACCGCTGCACCTCTTTAACCGTCGTTGGGGTTTGCCAATTACGCACGGGCGGACACTCGGTCCACCTCCATTCTCACCCCTGACGCAGACAACTGGTAACCCAAAAAGGAAACTGACTCCTGAAAGAACAGACATTTCTCAGCCTTGACATACAGGTCATGCTCCAACAGTCTCCTCAATACCCTGCGCACCAGGGCTACATGCTCGGCCCGAGTAGGACTGTACACCAGAATATCATCGATGTACACCACCACTCCCTGCGCCTGCATGTCCCGGAAAATTTCATCTACAAACGATTGGAAGACTGATGGAGCATTCATTAACCCATATGGCATGACGAGATACTCGTAATGGCCGGAGGTAGTACTAAATGCTGTCTTCCACTCATCGCCCTCCCTAATGCGCACCAAATTATATGCGCTCCTGAGGTCCAATTTTGTGAAGAACCGTGCCCCGTGTAATGACTCCGTCATAGTCCCAATCAGCAGAAGTGGATAACTATATTTAACAGTCACCTGATTGAGACCGCGGTAGTCAATACATGGACGCAGACCTCCATCCTTCTTCTTCACAAAAAAGAAGCTCGAGGACGCGGGAGAAGTAGAGGTCCGTATGTATCCCTGTCTCAGAGACTCGGCAATGTAAGTTTCCATTGCCCTTTTCTCCTCCTGTGACAAAGGATACACATGGCTCCGCGGAAGCGCGGCTCCTGTCTGGAGGTCTATCGCACAATCCCCCTGTCTATGAGGTGGCAATCGTGCCGCTCGGGTCTTACTAAACACGAGTGCCAAATCCTCATACTCAGGAGGAATGTGCAGTGCTGGCATCTGGTTCGGACTTTCCACCGAGGTCGCCCCTACGGAAACACCCAGACATAACCCCTCACACTGAGCAGACCACCCTTTAAGAGCCTTCTCTCGCCACGAAATAGTAGGATCATGGGTAGTCAACCAGGGAAGCCCCAGTACCACCGGATACGCAGGAGAGTCAATCAGATAGAGTTGAATCATCTCCTCATGACCCCCCTGCGTCATCATCCTAAGGGGCGCTGTGAGCTCCCCAATCCACCCAGATCCTAACGGACGACTATCTAAGGCATGTACGGGGAAAGGCTTATCGACTGGAAGGAGGGGAATCCCTAACTTAACACAGAATTTACGATCTATAAAATTCCCAGCTGCGCCTGAATCGACTAGCGCCTTATGCTGGGAACGAGGTGCAACCTGTGGAAAACAAACAGGTAATGTAAAGTGGACGACAGAAAGCTCTGGGTAAGTAGGGCGCCTACTCACCTGGGAGGACTCCCCACTGTATGGCCTGCCATCTCCCTCCTCAGAGGACCCTCCCCAGCACCTAGCCGCGGTGTGCCCTCCGCGGCCACACCTGGTGCAGGAGACTGCCCCCCTCGGGTTCCTACCTCGTCTCCCTCTAGCGCCAGCCCCTCCAAGCTCCATCGGACTCTGCTCGGAGGCGCTGGAGGGTGGAATGGGAGGCCCCCATCTGGGACGTCCGCGAGTCGTGAGTAGGTTGTCCAGACGAATAGCCATGTCCACAAGCTGGTCGAACGTTAATGTAGCGTCCCTACAAGCTAACTCCCTGCGGACGTCCTCCCTAAGGCTACACCTAAAGTGGTCTATGAGGGCCTTCTCATTCCACCCCGCATCAGCCGCTAGAGTCCGGAACTCCAGCGCAAACTCTTGAACGCTCCTCATCCCCTGTCGGAGGTGGAATAGACGTTCCCCCGCCGCTCTTCCCTCTGGTGGATGGTCAAAGACCGCACGGAAACGGCGGGAGAACTCCGCATAGGTGACTGTGGTGGAGTCTATTCCCCTCCATTCGGCGTTGGCCCACTCCAACGCCTTGCCGGTGAGACAGGAGATGAGGGCGGAAACGCTCTCGTATCCCGAGGGCGCCGGGTGTATGGTGGCCAGGTAGAGCTCCACTTGCAAAAGGAACCCCTGACACCCGGCAGCGGAGCCGTCGTACGCCCTCGGGAGCGAGAGCCGAATACCACGGGGTTCCGGTAGAGGGGTGGGCTGGTTGTCTGGTGGTGAAGGAGCGACAGGTGGGGCTGTGGGAACACCGCTGGTCTCCCATCGCCGAAGGGTGTCCATGACGCCCTCCAAAGCGTGCCCGATCCGATTGATGCGATGCTCTTGTCCCAGGAGACGTTCCTCCACGCTGTCGACGTGTGCTCCTGCTGATTCCATATCAGGTGTGTAATTCTGTCACGATGTTAGAAATGGTGTGGTGTGGAATCAGGCGCAGAAGCAGAGAGACAGTCCAACAAGACTTTACTGGAGAGTGCAAAATAAATCCAAAAACAGCCAGAGGCCAAAAGACGCACACAGGCGTCAAAACACGAGCGCACAACACAGGGCGCAAAACTCTCCTCAACCGAGGAGGAAGCTAAATAGCAAATGGCGTGCCGAAACACGGGTAACGCACAAACACCTGACACAAAACAATTACACACAACACTACACTAACAACAAGGAAACTAAATAGGGTGCTTAATGAGACATAACACAAGACAGGTGTGGCTAACAGACAAAACTAATCAAACAGGAAACATGGAGCGGTGGCAGCTAGTACTCCGGAGACGACGACCGGCGAAACCCGCCCGAACAAGGAGGAGGAGCTGCCTCGGCCGAAACCGTGACACTGTGGCTTCAGGCTCATGCAATGGTGCCTGGAGAGCAGGCCAGCAGCAGAGAATACCCTATCAGCGCTTGCAGAGCCACTAGGGATGCTAAACACCCTTCAGGCCGCTCTTCAAATCAGATTGGGATAAATTGAATTTGTCCGTAAATACTCCAGCCAGCTGGTCTGCGCATGCTCTGAGGACACGGCTAGGCTGCCGTCTGGGCCGGCAGCCTTGCGAAGGTTAACACGCTTAAATGTCTTACTCACACCGGCCATGGAGAGCGAGAGCCCACAGTCCTTGGGAACGGGCCGCGTCGGTGGCACTGTGTTATCCTCAAAGCGGGCGATGAAGGTGGTTTGCTTGTCTGGGAGCAAGACGTCGGTGTCCGCGACGTGGCTGGTTTTCCCTTTGTAATCCGTGATTGTCTGTAGACCCTGCCACATACGTCTGGTGTCTGAATTGCGACTCCACTTTGACTCCGTACTGACGTTTTGCCTGTTTGATTGCCTTATGGAGGGAATAACTACACTGATCCCGCAGCTGAATCAACTTTAGGAGACGGTCCTGGCGCTTGCTTGACTTTCTTGGGCGCCCTGACGCCTTCTTCACAACAATTGAACCTCTCTCCTTGAAGTTCTTGATGATCCGATAAATGGTTGATTTAGGTGCAATCTTACTAGCAGCAATATCCTTGCCTGTGAAGCCCTTTTTGTGCAAAGCAATGATGAAGGCACGTGTTTTCTTGCAGGTAACCATGGTTAACAGAGGAAGAACAATGATTTCGGGCACCACCCTCCTTTTAAAGCTTCCAGTCTGCTATTCTAACTCAATCAGCATGACAGAGTGATCTCCAGCCTTGTCCTCGTCAACACTCTCACCTGTGTTAACGAGAGAATCACTGACATGATGTCAGCTGGTCCTTTTGTGGCAGGGCTGAAATGCAGTGGAAATGTTTATGGATTAAGTTCATTTTTCATGGCAAAGAGGGACTTTGCAATGAATTGCAATTCATCTGATCACTCTTCATGACATTCTGGAGTATATGCAAATTGCCATCATCAAAGCTGTGGCAGCAGACTTTGTGAAAATTAGTATTTGTGTCATTCTCTAAACTTTTGACCACGATTGTACTAAACAACCAAAGATTTCAAGACTAAAGGCTGGTTTAAATTTATTCTGGAGTGCCAGAGTGTGCTCTAGGCGTTTGTAAACTCAGAGCGTTGTCAGATTGGCCGTTTGTAAATTCAGAGCGCTTCGCTCTCGGAGCGTTCAGAGCGCACACTGGACGCTCTGGCCGAAAAGTAGGGTTGATCCGAGCGTTCTAACCTAACAACAGCAGTCAAGCACCCAAGCTAACTGGCTAACATTGGCTAGCTTGCTAGCTACGTCCAGACACAAATGAGATCACTCTGACCATTTTACTCGCCCTAGCCGTTTTTATGTTATCCAGAGCATTGGTGACTACAACTGTGCTGCTGGCAACAATTTATTTACGTTTTTTTGCCAACGTTTGCTGACACCGGCCATGTTCAATGGTGTGGAGCATTCGTAAATTCGTCAGTTATTCTGCGCTCTGGCACACTCAGACGAGAGTGCTCTGAAATCGGAGTAGATAGCCAGAACGAATTTATCAGCTACGTCTATCGACAGTTGTCGCAGTGACATCATAAACTTTCTATTGAAATAGTTACTTGCATAGTGGAGTATTTTGTTTAGACATTAAACAATGAATGAATCTGCATGTAGCTAACCAACCAGGTTCAATATTAGCTAGCTAACATTAGGCTATAACTAGCGATGCAAATGGCTCTGAGATACGAATAATATTACTACACAGATCATACACGTAATGATAGCTAGCTAGCCAGCCAGCTAACGTTAGCTAGCTGGCTAACAGTACACTTTAACTTGAAATGAAAAACGACTTTCTGACAAAATTAGAAACGTGTAATATCTGAAAATGTAACTACCTAGACTCTATTACCCGTATACATGGATGGATGCTTCTCCCTCTCTGTCACGGATGCCATGGTTGCCCTTATGATGAAGATGTAATCCGGAGACAGGTGTTTTATACAACAGCCTTCTGTGTGGTCTCCTTTCGACTCCGTCTGAATATTTGCAATCAAACGCCATAATTTTCTTCATCACCTTGGCTATCATACTCTAATTCCACTGATTTCAAAACCCGGTCCTCCAGAAAGTGGAGAGCAACACTTATGCAGTTCTACTACGTGATATATTTTTTAAAAAGTTGTGTTAGAAAGGATTACCTACACATACTGACCAGCTCATACTATAGACAGAAGCGAGCTACATGGTAGACCATTCCGAACTCATCTCTTGGCATGTCCAGCCCACTCATTATCTCAGCCAATCGTGGCTAGCGGGAAGGTTGCTGTCTTTTTCCATGGCTAAACAAACTAGGCTCGTAATTTAACAATTGTATTGGTATTTACAGATGGCATACAAGTTTGTTATTAAGGCACATGAAAGTTCACATGTTCCAGAAGGCATTTCTGCCAAAAAAAAGCATTTTGATAAAAAAAAGAAAAAGTTTACGTTCAAATGGCGTTCCTGTGAAGTAGTGACGCGCGACATACGCCTAGTTTCCTGAAACTAGTCACATATGGCTATGGGTTTTACCATGGCCAGTTTTTTAGTAGATCATCTCTGGTTGTTTTGATTAGAGTGGTTAAAGAAGACCAAGGGCCTGCACATGAAATGTCAAATAAACCTAATAAAGTACAGTAGCTGTGCCATAACGTACCTACCGGCTGTTCTTGGTGTGTGAGTTCAAAGGTGAATGTAATGGACACTGACCCCGTTAGAAATAACACTGGTAATTAATTATCACTGTGATGTCACTTCTGGAGTGGTGTTGAGAAGTACACAGTGCTACTGTTCAAAGCTGGTCTGTCTGGAGCGTAGGGCCAAAAGGAGATTTTGCATGGTTGTTGGTTAAAATGCTAAATGTGCTGTGTGCCTGCGATTGGTCCCATTCCCACCACCCCACTCTACACCCGATATCCCCTCAATCTGTCTTGCCTTCATTTAATTTCAATAAACACAAACAATATGAAAGGAGGGTGGAGAGCCAAGCAAAGTGCTAGTGTTCTTAAACTGTCAACAATGTACACTATCTCCACATTAGTAGCTGTAGGCTATCTTCAAGACACAAAGCCATATCCGTGGTACAACGCAAGCAATTATGTAATTGAGTTAATTATGAACTTCTCATCTGAGATAATTAGATGTCTTTTCATTAATGATTTACTATGCCATTAAAAAAATACAAAGCAGTTACATAATAACGATGCATTCTCAATACAAAAACAAGCATCATCCCTTTCAATAAAGCACCAGCATCACTTACATCATTCAGCTTGAATTTCAACCATCATTACGCACCAGGAGTCATATAAATGTAATGTATTTCAACAGGCTTTGATATTCCAAACAAGCGTTTTCCTTGGTCTTGAGAATGAAAGTATGTAGTAAAATATGGTTCTATCATTAGTATTGGCTATTTCAGAGAGACACTGTAGCTCAAAGAGGAATCATAAACACCACTTTCCTTTCTTCTCCTCTTTGTGTTTGTAGTGTTCAGACAGAGTAGAATACGCCTTTGAAATACCTCTAGCTTCCTTAAGGAAGAGAGCGCTCTGGATTTAGTCATTATTACTGGGATTTAGAGGGAGAGCGAGGAATGGAGAGGGGGGAGGGAGTGAGTGAGAGAAAGAAAGAAAGAAAAATATAGATGGGGGGGGAAGAGAGAAACAAGACAAATTGTTATTAGTAGTAGTTTCTTGCATAAGCAGTGCAGTCAGGTGCCCTAGCAGAGTCAGTCAGGGAGTTTTTTTTAGGATGTTGAGCTTATCGAGTGGAGATGAGGGAGTGCTAACAGAGATAGGTATTTTTTAAGAACACAACAAAACCAACAAACATGACAGTAGGGGGACAGGGAGGAAATGGTTGTAAGCCATTTGGTTGTAAATCTACCACTGTACCCTACCTACTAGGCCTATACACTAGGCCTATACACACAGTAGTAGCAGCCCTTTAGAGAGCAATAGTAATGGCGTCTTTTTGTAGGCACTAACCGTGCCTAACTCCGCCATGGCTTGTTGGCCAAAGCCTATGGGGAAACTAATGGGGTAAACACAGGCGATCTTATACATTTTGTTCTATGAGATAATCTTCATTAGTTAACATCACTTTTTGTGAATTTTGACGCATTTATGTAATCAAAATAAGTAAAAAGATAACGATGTTCTGACATGTAGAAAATAAAACTACACCTCAGGTCGCATGCCTTTGACATAACCAACGCTACGGGATATTGACAGCCAGAGACAGGCTTAGTTGATCTACCAGTAAGTTAGTAAGTTATAACGTTAGCTTCCCCAAATTCTTTGGTTAGTTGTAAAGGGGACGGAGAGCAGGGAGATGCCATGCTAGCTAGATAGCAAACCTAACTAACATAGCTTACCTTATCAGACGGACTCAAAGACTCCTCATGGACAACATCATTCGGGAACCGATAAAACAAGCATCTTCCCGCTGAAGAGATATGGTTGCAGCCTGGAGCAAAACAAAATACCATCCCTTGAGCTGGTAAGCAGAAAGCTAACTAACTTGTTTAGCTAAAAACCCAAACCTTAACCCTTACCCTAGCCCTAACCTTAACCCTTTCCCTAACCCTTATTCTAAACCTAACCCTAACTGTAACCTTAGCAAGCAGTTGCTTATCAACAGATAGTTTGTTGATAGTATGACCATCTGTAGAGCATCTACAGATGGACTATCCAAATAAAGTGTGACCAAAATGCAAGCTTGCTAGCACGGGGGGCCAGTATGAAAATGTATGCACTCACTGTGGTAGTAAGTCGCTCTGGATAAGAGCGTCTGCTAAATGACTAAAAATGTAAATGTAAAATCTATAACGTTAGCTAGCTAACGTCGTTAGCTAATAGAAAATCCTATTAGAAAAGACTATAAGTTAATTACAAAAACCTACAATTGGAATATAACTAACAATTCATAGCAGACTTTGAAAAGGCATTTGATAAAGTACGACTGGAGTTTATATATAAATGCCTGGAGCATTTCAATTTTGGAGAATCTCTTAAAAAATTTGTTAAAATCATGTATAGTAACCCTAGGTGTAAAATAGTAAATAATGGCTATTTCTCCAAAAGTTTTAAACTGTCAAGAGGAGTTAAACAAGGTTGTCCATTATCGGCATATCTATTTATTATGGCCATCGAAATGTTAGCTATTAAAATCAGATCCAACAATAATATCAAGGGATTAGAAATCCAGGGCTTAAAAACAAAGGTGTCATTGTACGCTGATGATTCATGTTTTCTTTTAAATCCACAACTTGAATCCCTCCACAACCTCATAGAGGATATAGATACATTTTCTAACCTCTCTGGATTACAACCAAATTATGATAAATGTACTATATTACATATTGGATCACTAAAAAATACAATTTTCACATTACCATGTAGTTTACCAATAAATGATCTCACTCCAATACATTTTAATAGAAAGTTAGCAAAAATAGATAAGATCTTGCTACCATGGAAAGGTAAATACCTGTCTATTTGTGGAAAAATCACCCTGATTAACTCTTTAGTATTATCCCAGTTGACCTATTTTCTTATGGTCTTGCCTACGCCTAGCAAACCGTTTTTAAAATTCTATGAGAAATAAATATTTCATTTTATTTGGAACGGCAAGCCAGACAAAATTAAACGGGTCTATTTATATAATGAATATGAATTCGGAGGACAGAAATTATTAAATATTAAAGCATTAGACCTATCACTAAAAGCTTCAGTCATACAAAAGTTATACTTAAATCCGAACTGGTTCTCTAGCAAATTAGTAAAATTGTCTCACCCCATGTTCAAGAATGGCCTTTTTCCCTTAATTCAGATTACAACCTCTCACTTTCAGTTATTTGAAAAGGAAATAATCTCCCAAATATCACTATATAAAAAACCATTATTTTTTGAAAGAATGTTTAAAAAAGGTATAATCTTCGTAAATGATATCATAGGTAGGACTGGTGGAGTTATGTCGCACATGCAGCTAACATATGGAAATGTCTGCTCTACCCAAACTTTCAAGCAAATAATTGCAGCATTAACGCAAAAATGGAAGAGGAAAGTGGAAGAGGGAAAAAGTAAGGAACTTGTCTGTCGGCCCTGCGTTAAAGAACATAATTGGTTAAAGAAAATGGTGATAAATAAAAAAGTATACCAGTTTCATTTAAGGACCAAAGGATTGACAGCCGTCCCATATAGATTGCAAAATAGTTTGGAAGAGTTTTGTGACGTACCGATTCCATGGCATAGTGTTTATGAACTGATACGCAAAACGACGCCGGATTCAAAACGTATAATTTTTCAATTTAAATTACTATACAAAGTTCTTGCTACCAATATAATGTTATTTATATGGGGGATATAATCTTCCCAGCTCTGCAGATTTTGCTGCGAAGAGACAGAATCATTAGATCATTTGTTTTGGTACTGTCCAATTGTAGCTTGTTTTTGGTCACAGGTCCAGGAATGGTGGAAGGATTGCAATATTTACCTGGAGCTAACCTTGCAGATAGCACTACTGGGTGATCTGAGTTATAGGTTATAGGTTGAGAGCTTTTGTGAAAGAGCACAGTTAGAAAGATATGGCATATAGAAGCAAACCGGATGGACATCATGAAAATGATCTGAGAGGTTGAGGGTAGAGGAAGTTCAGGAGTAAAAACAAACAAAATAGAATTATTGTAAAATTGACTGTGTCCATAAAATGTATATAGTATGTATAAGCTGGAAGTAGAGGCCTAAGCGTTGTTGTTCACTAATTTACTCCAATTAGGGAAGGGGTGGTGGGGTTGGAAAGTAATAAAGGGAAATATATATTTTTGAAGGATATGTATATATATGTATGTATATGTATGTATGTGTAAATGTATGTGTATGTATATATATATATATATATATTTGCGAGAAGAAAAAAAACATCTGGGGGATTGGAAGTGATGCAGACAATTACATTGATGGAAGTTACAATCTATCTGCAATATTAAAGCTTATCTACCCCCTTTAAAAAAAATACAAAATAATCATAATCATAATAAAAAAAAGTTTTAACTGAACAATAAAGATAAATGTCAACAATACAATAGCAAAGAGACTAAAATATGTACAGCAACGAGTAAAATGTAAATACAAAGATATTTGAGACTCAAGGACTTTTTCTAGCTAGTGTAGCATAGATTAGTTTGCATGGTCGGCGTAGTGATATGAACATTTTGTAACTAATGTTTTAGTTCCATAAAATAAAATATTTTAAAAAATCTAATAAAAGTGTATTACTCAAGTACACAGATTAGCAGATGTTAAAGCATAAAGGTCATGATAACTGACTGATATTATTTCATAGAAAGCAACTTATAAGATTTCCGAAGCCTGTGTTAACCTCAGACCTTATTTTTTGGCGTATGTCCCAAAACCCCATTCTTTCCCCTATTCATTTCCCCCATAGGAATGTTTTTTAGGACTACAAGCTGGCAAGCTCTTTTATCTTATTCAGGTCTCCCTCTAAAAATAGGGATTTTATCCTGGTTTAAATACAGTGGGGGAAAAAAGTATTTAGTCAGCCACCAATTGTGCAAGTTCTCCCACTTAAAAAGATGAGAGAGGCCTGTAATTTTCATCATAGGTACACGTCAACTATGACGGACAAAATGAGAAAAGAAATTCCAGAAAATCACATTGTAGGATTTTTAATGAATTTATTTGCAAATTATGGTGGAAAATAAGTATTTGGTCAATAACAAAAGTTTCTCAATACTTTTTTTATATACCCTTTGTTGGCAATGACACAGGTCAAACGTTTTCTGTAAGTCTTCACAAGGTTTTCACACACTGTTGCTGGTATTTTGGCCCATTCCTCCATGCAGATCTCCTCTAGAGCAGTGATGTTTTGGGGCTGTCGCTGGGCAACACAGACTTTCAACTCCCTCCAAAGATTATCTATGGGGTTGAGATCTGGAGACTGGCTAGGCCACTCCAGGACCTTGAAATGCTTCTTACGAAGCCACTCCTTCGTTGCCCGGGCGGTGTGTTTGGGATCATTGTCATGCTGAAAGACCCAGCCACGTTTCATCTTCAATGCCCTTGCTGATGGAAGGAGGTTTTCACTCAAAATCTCACGATACATGGCCCCATTCATTCTTTCCTTTACACGGATCAGTCGTCCTGGTGCCTTTGCAGAAAAACAGCCCCAAAGCCTGATGTTTCCACCCCCATGCTTCACAGTAGGTATGGTGTTCTTTGGATGCAACTCAGCATTCTTTGTCCTCCAAACACGACGAGTTGAGTTTTTACCAAAAAAGTTCTATTTTGGTTTCATCTGACCATATGACATTCTCCCAATCCTCTTCTGGATCATCCAAATGCACTCTAGCAAACTTCAGACGGGCCTGGACATGTACTGGCTTAAGCAGGGGGACACGTCTGGCACTGCAGGATTTGAGTCCCCGGCGGCGTAGTGTGTTACTGATGGTAGGCTTTGTTACTTTGGTCCCAGCTCTCTGCAGGTCATTCACTAGGTCCCCCCGTGTGGTTCTGGGATTTTTGCTCACCGTTCTTGTGATCATTTTGACCCCACGGGGTGAGATCTTGCGTGGAGCCCCAGATCGAGGGAGATTATCAGTGGTCTTGTATGTCTTCCATTTCCTAATAATTGCTCCCACACTTGATTTCTTCAAACCAAGCTGCTTACCTATTGCAGATTCAATCTTCCCAGCCTGGTGCAGGTCTACAATTTTGTTTCTGGTGTCCTTTGACAGCTCTTTGGTCTTGGCCATGGTGGAGTTTGGAGTGTGACTGTTTGAGGTTGTGGACAGGTGTCTTTTATACTGATAACAAGTTCAAACAGGTGACATTAATACAGGTAACGAGTGGAGGACAGAGGAGCCTCTTAAAGAAGAAGTTACAGGTCTGTGAGAGCCAGAAATCTTGCTTGTTTGTAGGTGACCAAATACTTATTTTCCACCATAATTTGCAAATAAATTCATTAAAAATCCTACAATGTGATTTTCTGGATTTTTTTCCCTCAATTTGTCTGTCATAGTTGACGTGTACCTATGATGAAAATTGCAGGCCTCTCTCATCTTTTTAAGTGGGAGAACTTGCACAATTGGTGGCTGACTAAATACTTTTTTTCCCCACTGTAAAGGCTAAATGAAAAATTAAATTTGATACAGATGATCAGTTTCCTCTGTGGTTCTACACATGCTTGGCTAACGAAGGAACATACATGTAATTAAACAGCGACTATGAGGCTGTATTGTAGATTTCACCTGCCAAAACAAACAAAATAATTATGTGTGTGCATGCGTGTACAGTGCTTTGCAAAATTATTCATCCCCTTGGCGTTTTGTTGCATTCCAACCTGTAATTTAAATGGATTCTTATTTGGATTTCATGTAATGGACATACACAAAATAGTCAAAATTGGTGAAGTAAAACTTTAAAAATAACTTGTTTCAAAAAATTCTAAAAAATAAATAACGGAAAAGTGGTGCGTGCATACATATTCACACCCTTTGCTATAAAGCCCCAAAATAAGATCTGGTGCAACCAATTACCTTCAGAAGTCACATAATTAGTTAAATAAAGTCCACCTGTGTGCAATCTAAGTGTCACATGAGCTGTCACATGATCTCAGTATATATACACCTGTTCTGAAAGGCCCCAGAGTCTGCAACACCACTAAGCAAGGGGCACCACCGAGCAAGCGGCATTATAAAGACCAAGGAAATCTCCAAACAGGTCAGGGACAAAGTTGTGGAGAAGTACAGATCAGGGTTGGGTTATAAAAAAATATCTGAAACTTTGAACATCCCACGGAGCACCATTAAATCCATTATTAAAAAATGGAAAGAATATGGCACCACAACAAACCTGCCAAGAGAGGGTCGCCAACCAAAACTCACGGACCAGGCAAGGAGGGCATTAATCAGGGAGGCAACAAAGAGACCAAAGATAACCCTGAAGGAGCTGCAAAGCTCCACAGCGGAGATTGGAGTATCTGTCCATAGCACCACTTTAAGCTGTACACTCCACAGAGCTGGACTTTATGGAAGAGTGGTCAGAAAAAAGCCATTGCTTAAAGAAAAAAATAAGCAAACACGTTTGGTGTTCGCCAAAATGCATGTGGGAGACTCCGCAAACATATGGAAGAAGGTACTCTGGTCAGATGAGACTAGAATTGAGCTTTTTGGCCATCAAGGAAAACACTATGTCTGGCGCAAACCCAACACATCTCATCACTCCGAGAACACCATTGGCAGGGACTGGGAAACTGGTCAGAATTGAAGGAATTATGGATGGCGCTAAATACAGGGAAATTCTTGAGGGAAACCTGTTTCAGTCTTCCAGAGATGTGAGACTGGGACGGAGGTTCACCTTCCAGCAGGACAATGACCCTAAGCATACTGCTAAAGCATCACTCAAGTTGTTTAAGGTGAAACATTTAAATGTCTTGGAATGCCCAGACCTCAATCCAATTGAGAATATGTGGTATGACTCATCTAACTTGAAGGAGCTGAAGAATGGGCAAAAATCCCAGTGGCTAGATGTGCCAAGCTTATAGAGACATACCCCAAGAGACTTGCAGCTGTAATTGCTGCAAAAGGTGGCTCTACAAAGTATTGACTTTGCACGCTCAAGTTTTCTGTTTTTTTGTCTTATTTCTTCTTTGTTTCACAATTTAAAAAAAATGCATCTTCAAAGTGGTAGGCATGTTGTGTAAATCAAATGATACAAACCCTCCATTTTAATTCCAGGTTGTAAGGCAACAAAATAGGAAAAATGCCAAGGGGGGTGAATACTTTCGCAAGCCGCTGTATGTGCGTGCATGTGTGCCAGCCATGGCTGTCGCTCACTGGATGTCGCTCACTGACTCATGATTACACGGTCAGTGCTGCCATGATATTATCATTTGATACGCTCATAATTTGGGGTTTGCTTGCTGAATTGGTACAGTAATTATGCTTGCTTGCTCTCAGGCTTCAGTCCTCTGTACTCTCTCTTTCTCTTTCTCTTTCTCTCTCTGAGTCTCTAGCTGCCTAATTATTTGTTAAAGAAATGAGAGTGAAATTCAGCTACAGTCAACTTTACCCACAGGGTCATTTCCATGACTCTGCTGGTGGCTAGCGACAGCTGTTTGCTTAAATAAAAAAAGAATTATGTCCAGGGCTAGTGGGGGAAGTTGATGTCTGATTATTCATCTTCCAAACACACAAAAATACACACACACATAGCACATAGCACTCAGAGACACACACATACGGTAACCTCCAAAATGATTGGCACCCTTGATAAAGATGAGTAATACAAAAATTCTCAATAAAATAGGTGTCAAAATTATTGGCACACTCAAACAAAGTTAAATCTGCATTACAATTAGACTTTTCCTCTCAGTTTAAGGAACTGTATTGTGGCTTTCCATGGCTTCCTGTTTCACTGGGGTGTAAAAATTAGGCAAACATTCATCACCATTGGGAAAGGCAAAGAACTCACTAACGAAAAGAGACAAATGTCTGTTGACCTTCATAAATCAGGCAATTTGTGCAAAAACATAAAGTAGCTATACAAAATATATATATACCACTTACCACTATTAGGGCAATAATGAAGAGGTTTAACCCCTTATTTTTGGCACTAAACAGTCTCCTTATATACCTCCAATTTTTTCAACTGGTACCAGGGGACCTTCAGACTAGTCTTGTGAGGCCTGTTGGCGTCCTAGAGCAAAACAACTGACATGTACGTGTTTGTGAGAGTCTCACCTCATTTTAGTGTGTAGCCCAAACTGTTCGGACGCTACAGACAGAAGTTTGCAGATCGGCGGTACCGACTTCAGACAAGTCCCAAGACGCTTGTGTGGGTCGTAGAGCAAAACAGAGAACACCATCGTGTTCGTGAGAGTCTCATCTTTCCATGCTACAGATGCTTTTGTGAGAAGACCGATTTTCAGGATGTGTTATAGTCTGACAAACACCGCTCTAGATCTGTCCCCTTAGGGGGTTAAAACCACTGGAACAGTGACAAACTTGCCAGGTAAAGGATGCAAGTGTATTTTGTCGCCACCTACAGTGAGTAAGGTGGTTTGGGAGGCCAAGAAAAGTCCAAGGGCCACATTTGGAGAATTACAGAACTTGGTCACATCTTGGGAACACCAAGTCTCCATATCTATAATTAGACACCACCTCCATGCCAAAAGGTTATTTGGAAGTGTTGCTATAAAAAAGCCTTTATTGAGAGCAACCAAAAAATGTAAATGCTTGGAGTTTGCTAAACGGCATTGGCACTTGGATTGGAACCGGGTGCAATGGTCTTATTTATTTTATACAGTCTTTTTTGCTAATCTTTATCAAGGGTGCCTATAATTTTGGAGGTGACTGTACATGCACATGTGCACAAACAAGCATTTACACATGCACACACACAGATAGGCACACACACACACACACACACACACACACACACACACACACACACACACACACACACACACACGACTGTGTCCTAACTTAATTTCTGGATTGCATGTTTGTATTTTTACATTTGTTGTTGTAAGACACTAACTAGCTGAATGCGCTGTCTGGCTGTTGTCTACTGCAGAGAGAGTAATGGTGTTGTTTTCAATTATTGATCACTGCTGGTTGGGTTTCTTTTAATGGAGCACCTGTCAGAAGGAGGCAGGAGCATCCTGGAGGATCCGGGTAAGGGGAGTGCAGCAGAGAAGGACTCTAGCCTTTTGGGGCTTTAAGCAAGATCACGTGCAAAACATGTTAATACCGCCCCCTCTTGGCAGTGGTGTGAAGAGAAAATGTTGCAGTTTTAAAAGCTAATTTCCTACCATTCTACACATTTTGCCATGGGGTGGTGAGAAACCTTTGCAGTTTTAAAGCTAATTTCCTGCAATTCTACACATTTTGCCATGACAAATGCCATGTTCATATGATATATGAGTAAGAGTGACTAACAAAATCAGTGGGGGCCCCCTGGAGGTCAGGGCCAGTGACATGCGGCTAGGTCAGTGGCTGGGTAGGCACAGGCTATTATCAAAGCCAGATTTACTCACAAATAAACCTTGATGAAGCCCAAGGTCACCATACAACAGATCAAATCAAATCAAATTTTATTGGCCACATGCGCCGAATACAACAGGTGCAGACATTACAGTGAAATGCTTACTTACAGCCCTTAACCAACAGTGCATTTATTTTTAATAAAAAAGTAAAATAAAACAAAAAAGTGTTGAGAAAAAAAAGAGCAGAAGTAAAATAAAATAACAGTAGGGAGGCTATATATACAGGGGGGTACCGGTGCAGAGTCAATGTGCGGGGGCACCGGCTAGTTGAGGTAGTTGAAGTAATATGTACATGTGGGTAGAGTTAAAGTGACTATGCATAAATAATTAACAGAGTAGCAGCAGCGTAAAAAGATGGGGTGGGTGGGCAGTGCAAATAGTCTGGGTAGCCATGATTAGCTGTTCAGGAGTCTTATGGCTTGGGGGTAGAAGCTGTTGAGAAGTCTTTTGGACCTAGACTTGGCACTCCGGTACCGCTTGCCGTGCGGTAGCAGAGAGAACAGTCTATGACTAGGGTGGCTGGAGTCTTTGACAATTTTGAGGGCATTCCTCTGACACCGCCTGGTATAGAGGTCCTGGATGGCAGGAAGCTTGGCCCCAGTGATGTACTGGGCCGTACGCACTACCCTCTGTAGTGCCTTGCGGTCGGAGGCCAAGCAGTTGCCATACCAGGCGGTGATGCAACCAGTCAGGATGCTCTCGATGGTGCAGCTGTATAATTTTTTTAGGATCTGAGGACCCATGCCGAATCTTTTCAGTCTCCTGAGGGGGAATAGGCTTTGTCGTGCCCTCTTCACGACTGTCTTGGTGTGTTTGGACCATGATAGTTTGTTGGTGATGTGGACACCAAGGAACTTGAAGCTCTCAACCTGTTCCACTACAGCCCCGTCGATGAGAATGGGGGCGTGCTCAGTCCTCTTTTTTTTCCTGTAGTCCACAATCATCTCCTTTGTCTTGGTCACGTTGAGGGAGAGGTTGTTATCCTGGCACCACACGGCCAGGTCTCTGACCTCCTCCCTATAGGCTGTCTCATCGTTGTCGGTGATCAGGCCTACCACTGTTGTGTCGTCGGCAAACTTAATGATGGTGTTGGAGTCGTGCCTGGTCATGCAGTCATGGGTGAACAGGGAGTACAGGAGGGGACTGAGCACGCACCCCTGAGGGGCCCCCGTGTTGAGGATCAGTGTGGCAGATGTGTTGTTACCTACCCTTACCACCTGGGGGCGGCCCGTCAGGAAGTCCAGGATCCAGTTGCAGAGGAAGGTGTTTAGTCCCAGGATCCTTAGCTTAGTGATGAGCTTTGAGGGCACTATGGTGTTGAATGCTGAGCTGTAGTCAATGAATAGCATTCTCACGTAGGTGTTCCTCTTGTCCAGGTGGGAAAGGGCAGTGTGGAGTGCAATAGAGATTGCATCATCTGTGGATCTGTTGGGGCGGTATGCAAATTGGAGTGGGTCTAGGGTTTCTGGGATAATGGTGTTGATGTGAGCCATGACCAGGCTTTCGAAGCACTTCATGGCTACAGACGTCAGTGCTACGGGTCGGTAGTCATTTAGGCAGGTTATCTTAGTGTCCTTGGGCACGGGGACTATGGTGGTCTGCTTGAAACATGTTGGTATTACAGACTCAGTCAGGGACATGTTGAAAATGTCAGTGAAGACACTTGCCAGTTGGTCAGCACATGCTCGGAGTACACGTCCTGGTAATCCGTCTGGCCCTGCGGCCTTGTGAATGTTGACCTGCTTAAAAGTCTTACTCACATCGGCTATGGAGAGCGTGATCACATAGTCATCCGGAACAGCTGGTGCTCTCATGCATGCTTCAGTGTTGCTTGCCTCGAAGCGAGCATAGAAGTGGTTTAGCTCGTCTGGTAGGCTTGTGTCACTGGGAAGCTTGCGGCTGTGCTTCCCTTTGTAGTCTGTAATAGTTTTCAAGCCCTGCCACATCCGACAAGCGTCAGAGCCGGTGTAGTACGATTCAATCTTAGTCCTGTATTGACTCTTTGCCTGTTTGATGGTTCGTCGGAGGGCATAGCGGGATTTCTTATAAGCGTCCGGGTTAGAGTTCCGCTCCTTGAAAGCGGCAGCTCTACCCTTTAGCTCAGTGTGGATGTTTCCTGTAATCCATGGCTTCTGGTTGGGGTATGTACGTACGGTCACTGTGGGGACGACATCATCGATGCACTTATTGATGAAGATTGGCTAATAGGATTAATGGGAGCGGCAGTTTACTCGCTTGCCATCGGATCCTTACAAGGCACCCCGACCTACGTCCACGATATCTCCGTCTCTTCCTCATGCGAATGACGGGGATTTGGGCCTTGTCGGGTGTCTGTAGGATATCCTTCGCGGCCGCCTCATTGAAGAAAAATTATTCATCCAATACGAGGTGAGTAATCGCTGTCCTGATATCCAGAAGCTCTTTTTGGTTATAAGAGACAATGGCAGAAACATTATGTACAAAATAAATTACAAATAACGCGGAAAAACACACATAATAGTACAATTGGTTAGAGGGCTTTAAAACGGCAGCCATCTTCTCAGGCGCCAGAAGAGATAGCTTCACCAACCAGAGTGATTTAGGCTATTAACCGAAATTGACAAACAATTTTCACC
Source organism: Coregonus clupeaformis (assembly GCF_020615455.1). NCBI lineage: Eukaryota > Metazoa > Chordata > Actinopteri > Salmoniformes > Salmonidae > Coregonus > Coregonus clupeaformis. The sequence continues at coordinate 26,420,736 of NC_059216.1, read as the reverse complement.
AAATATAAATACCAATGTAGCCAAGATACACAAGCGATAGCCTACGATGGCTGCATATTTCATATAATCCGACAAAATGACACACTACTCAACTCAGCTCAGCTATAGACCGGTGTAGCATCCACTGTTACAACCAATAGGTGGCACTAAAATACCAATATATGGACACATTTAATCTGAATAGTTTGCAAAGAAAACTCCATAGCCTTTCACAATGGATTTAGAATTCTTCCAATGCACCTCATGTGGCACACGCAAACACACACATCTTAATATTATTATGTGAAATATTATTAAATATTATAACCTCATACCTGCTCTCCTCTCCGTTTCCGGTTCAAGCCCTTGATAATCGGCTACTAGGATCCAGGACCATCACACACATCACCACACCACATCCATCAGGAAAACATTCCCTTCTTCATCACTAGTGCACCAGCTCACAAGATCATCCTTGGCCTCCCATGGCTCCAACGCCATAACCCCACCATCACATGGCCGAGGATGAAAATCACGGACTGGGCACCCGAATGCCGGAAGACCTGCTTTCCCGTCCCCTGTGGTTCCACGTCGGTTGAGAGTCCTGTGGTTGCCCTTCAGCCCAACATCCCGGAGGTATACCAGGACCTGCGGGAAGTATTTTCCAAAACCTGTGCCACCTGTCTCCCTCCTCATCGCCCCTGGGACTGTGCCATTGACCTGGTTGCAGGCTCTGCGCCCGCGCGCAGACGCATCTACCCTCTGTCGGTGGCTGAGACCAAGGCCATGGAGGAGTACATCCATGAGGCGCTCCAACAAGGTTTCATCCGCACGTCCACCTCTCCTGCATCTGCAGGCTTCTTCTTTGTGGCTAAGAAGGATAGAGGATTACGCCCGTGTATTGATTACAGAGGACTGAATGCACCCATAGTTCCTTCTTCTTGAGTCGTAGCCCCTGTGGTCTGGGACGTAGATGTGGACATTCGCCAGGCTCTGGAGAGGGAACCCGCACCCACTACCTGTCCTCCAGAGCGTATCTACGTTCCCACAGGGATAAGGGATCGGCTGCTGACCTGGGCACACTCAGCTGTTGTCGCTGGACAACCAGGTATTACTCGTACTACTCAATCCATCTCCGAGAAGTATTGGTGGCCTGCCTTGGCGCAGGACGTTATTCGCTACGTCAACTCCTGTTCCGTATATCCTCAAACTAAATCCCCCTGGCACGCTCCAGCAGGGAAACTCCTTCCCCTTCCCATGCCTCAGCGTCCCTGGTCTCATCTATCCATTGATTTTGTCACTGATCTCCCCTCTGATGGTTTCACCACCATTTTGGTGGTTGTGCATAGATTCTCCAAATCCTGTAGTTTCATCCCTCTCTCTGGTCTCCCTACTGCTCTCCAGGTCACTGAGGCACTTTCCAGCAGGTCTTCTGACATTATGACCTTCCAGACGACATCGTCTCCGACCGTGGCCCCAATTCACATCACGGGTATGGAGAGCCTTCATGGAGAAGCTCGGGGTCACGGTCAGCCTCACTTCCGGGTATAGGCCTCAGTCTAATGGGCAGGTGGAGAGGATGAACCAGGAGCTGGGGAGGTTCCTGAGGAGTCACTGCCAGGACCGGCTGGGGGAGTGGGCCCGATTCCTTCCATGGGTGGAGTACGCCCAGAATTCGTTACGTCACTCCTCCACCGGGCTGACTCCCTTCCAGTGTATTCTGGGTTATCAGCCGGCCCTGACTCCGTGGACCCCGGGCCAGACCGAAGCTCCTGCGGTGAATGAGTGGTTCAGGCGCGCAGATGAAGTGTGGAGCGATAACCACATGAGACTCCAGCGCGCTGTCCACCGTCAGAAGGAGCAGGCGGACCGCCACCACAGTGAGACTCTGTGTTCTATCCTGGTGATCGTGTCTGGCTCTCTACCAGGAACCTACCACTCCGCCTGCCCTGCAAGAAGCTGAGGCACCGGTTTGTGGGGTCGTTCAAGATTCTCTGGAGGGTCATAGATTACAGCTCCCCAGTGACTACCGTATCTCACCTTCCTTTCATGTCTCCCTTCTCAAGCCGGTGGTTCCTGGTCCCCTGGCTGAGGCTGTTCCCACGACATCCCTCCACCCCCCCTGGACGTCGAGGGAGGTCCCGCCTATGCCATCAGATCCCTACTGGACTCCCGACGTCGTGGGGGTCAGCTCCAGTACCTGGTGGACTGGGAGGGGTACGGTCCAGAGGAGCGGTGTTGGGTTCCAGTGGAGGACATTCTGGATCCCAACATCATCCGTGATTTACACCTTTGCCGACCGGCCCGCTCCTCGCCCTCGGGGCCGTCGTCCTGCGGCTGGAGCCACGCGTCGGTGGAGGGTTGTACTGTCACATCGACTCCCCCTCCCCCTCTCCGGCGCTCGACGTCGCCGGTTTACTAATCACTGGCTATGACAACCATCATTACGCGCCTCATCATGAGACTCACCTGGACTCCATCACTTCACTGATTACTTCCCCTATATCTGTCACTCCCTTAAGTTAATTCCCCAGGCAGTATTGATGATGTGTTTCATGTCCAGACGCTACTCCTGTTTTGTATCGTTCCATGTTCATTGTTTTATTAAACGAACCACCTGCACCTGCTTTTTTACAGGTCCCTAGCTGGCACAGTCGCAAAGTCATAAAATCAGATTTTGAACATTTTAGTCATTTTGCAGACGCTCTTATCCAGAGCGACTTACAGGAGCAATTAGGGTTAAGTGCCTTGCTCAAGAGCACATTGACAGATTTGCTCAGGGTTTGAACCAGCGACCTTTCAGTAACTGGCCCAACGCTCTTAACTGCTAGGCTACCTGCCATAACGCAAACCTTAACCACACTGCTAACCCTAATGCCTAACCCTAACCTTAAATTAAGACCCAAAAGTTTTTTGGGTTTTCATTAATTTTTACAATATAGCCTATTTAGATTTTGCAGCTGGCACATCTAGCGGAAATCACACATTTCTGCCTCCAGAGCAAGATTCATGACAATAAACGTCAACCTTGATTTCGATTTTTACATCAACAAATAACCTTAAATTCATTGCATTTTCATTTCTTATCAAAATGAAAAGAAACCAATAAATATATTGACTTTTGAATTTTTTAAACTTTTTTTATTATCTTCCTCAAAAACGTGTGTATATTGTCCCATACAATAATCTGTATTCAAAATGTTTTATTGTATTTTTAATTTATTCAACATTTTGGACCCCACTGCAATATCACCGCGACCCCAGTAGGGTTTGCGACCCCGACTTTGTATACCACTGCAGGGCATCTAGCCGCCGGTCGGAGACCAGAATCCTCCTGCGCGGGTGCCCCCCCATGCAGCCACGCACATATAATGCTGATGCTTTACCAAATTTCAAAATTGCACCTTGTGTATTCTACTTTTCTAACTCTCAACAGTAAGTTGAGACCCCGACTGAATATTTTGGTTGGGGCCCCCTAGTGGCTGCAGGGCCCTACACGCAGAGTGTAGTCTATGTATAGGCAGAGGCGCTTCTACAGAGAGGCATAATCTAGAAGGGGAAGAAACATCCATGACACTCCACAAACATTTGGCTGACCCTGGTCCATCCTGGTCCTTGATCGGCCACAGGGTTGTTGTTGTTGTTGGGGCAGTCCCACTCCTTACATATTCTTTCTTTGTTGGCTAGGACAGAAAGAGGTAGAGAGGAAATGTAGGACAGTGTGCTGAAAGAGTAATGGCCGGATTCAAACCCATGCTAGCAACCACAAGGTTGTAAGGATGTGTTCTTCCTATGGAACGTTTCATGTCTAGTCAGATTTGACACAGCAGTGGACCCAAGACAGATTGATCTGTGGTATTTCTAGGGGCTAGCTTTAGGTGTGTGTATTGATTAGCAATTTGTTAACCAAATATGTTTGGGTTTAAAAACCAAGACAAATCTCAAAGCATTAGGCTATTATATAAACGCTTAATTTACTATCTACGCTCAATACATTTATCAACCTGAATCTGTTTAGTTATGCTTTTGTTGTTATGGGAAAACCAAACTGCTACACTCTCTCTAGCTTATATAACAATTCTGAACACACTCTATCAAAAAGCAGACTCCAAATGGCATAGGTTGTCAGGTTGAATCACTGTGAGGCTAGCAGACAGTGCTAGTGGTGTGACAGTGAAATGCTGTGTGAGCGCTATGTGGACTGGAGCAGCGGGCTGCTGATGATGCTACGCTGTACTGTAGCTAGCTTCTAGCTCACATAGATGCTCTCCCCTCCCCTCTCCTTCCCTTCCTCTCATCCCTTCTTCTCTTCCCTTCCTCTCCCTTCCCAGGAGGTGACCTTGAGGCCTGTCCTCTGTTATCGGGGAGGGTGGGGGAGAGTGGGGGAAGGTATCGGCTGCCGAGGGCCTGCTGGAAATCTGATCAAGGCTACAGTGTCCCCACCCTTTGATATGCCTCTGGGAGGGAGGCTGCTACTGCTATTGCTGCCGCGATGGCTGCAATGGAATCTGATGCTAGAGTATACTACTGTACTGTTGCTAATAATGTATATTTGTCAAGAACGAACAATTAATATATTGTAATTCATGCCCTTATTGAGTGAACCAGTTTGCTCTTTAATTCTTTTATACTGTATTTTCAGTCAGTACAGTATAATATTTTGAATTTCAGCATTCGATTTGAAGTGTTATCTATGACTTGATAATTACAGATATACTAATTTGCTACTATTTTGATCAGCCTAGATTGATTTGAGGAAGAGGTCTGTCCATTATCTGTGTATTTGTACTTTGAGTGTGTGGTTTGATTGGAGTTGGAGTACACACATACTGTATGTCTCCCTTCTGTATCCCTTGTGGGCATCTTGAGTCTAGTGGGCTTCTGTCCAACCTCCAGAGAGAGATGCCTGTTATGGATGATGTGGAGAGGGAGAGAGAGAGAGAAAGAGAAGGAAAAATACAAACACCCTTGCCTTGTTAGCACTAATACTCACACTTGTCTTATCCTACTAGCACTGACTTTGCTGATAACTTCTTCATTAAGGAAAAATGTACTTACTATGAGAGAGAGAGAGAGAGAGAGAGAGAGAGAGAGAGAGAGAGAGAGAGAGAGAGAGAGAGAGAGAGAGAGAGAGGTGACAGAATGTAATGACACATGAACCTCGCTGTGTCTCTGTGTCTCTAGAGACTGGGGGCCGAGGAGGCCACTGATCTGATCCAGGAACAGATGGGCCGTTTGGGTAACAGAGCCTAACCCAGCACCGCTCCTGAGGGAGATCACCCTGTGGTGTAGCATGGCTACAGGAAGAAGTCAGACTCACCCCCACAGCTCTAGAGGCAGGAGTCAGACACTCACACAGCTCTAGAGGCAGGACTGAGACTCACACACATAGCTCTAGAGGCAGGACAGAGATTCACCCACACAGCTCTAGAGGCAGGAGTCAGACTCACTCACACAGCTCTAGAGGCAGGAGTCAGACTCACTCATACAGCTCTAGAGGCAGGAGTCAGACTTACCAAGCTATCATTAGAGACAGGAGTCAGACTCACCCAGCTAGCTTTAGAGGCATGGTTAATAATCACCAAGGCTTCTAGAGGCAGGACTCACATGCTATTCCAGTCTTCTCTGGGGGCAAAGCACTGAGACTCACCGAAACTCTTTGATGCAGGTTAAGACTCAAATTCAACCTGTCAAATCAAATCCAATCAAGCTTTATTTATATAACACATTTCAGACATGGATGCAATGCAAAGCACTTCACAGGAAAATAAACATACGTAAAATATTTACTACACAACAAACATCAGAGGATAGAAAACTAAAGAATAACAATAAAAACTTAAAGAATAAAAATCACCCTAAGGAAAAGCAGAGCTAAAAAGGTGTGTTTTAAGATCCCTTTTAAATATGTCCACAGTTTCGGCCGCCCCTCAGGTTCTCTGGCAGGCTATTCCAGAGGCTGGGGGCATATAACTAAAGGCTGCCTCTCCATGCCTCTTGGTCCTAGGCTTTGGGATAGTTAAAAGGCTAGTGCCAGAGGACCTTCGGGACCTACTGGTTACAGTGCCTTGCAAAAGTATTCAGCCCCCTTGGCGTTTTTCCTATTTTGTTGCATTACAACCTGTAATTTAAATGGATTCTTATTTTGATTTCATGTAATGGACATACACAAAATAGTCAAAATTGGTGAAGTAAAATTTAAAAAATAACTTGTTTAAAAAAATGCTATAAAATAAATAACGGAAAAGGGGTGCGTGCATATGTATTCACCCCCTTTGCTATGAAGCCCCTAAATAAGATCTGGTGCAACCAATTACCTTCAGAAGTCACATAATTAGTTAAATAAAGTCCACCTGTGTGCAATCTAAGTGTCACATGATCTATCACATGATCTCAGTATATATACACCTGTTCTGAAAGGCCCCAGAGTCTGCAACACCACTAAGCAAGGGGCACCACCAAGCAAGTGGCACCATGAAGACCAAGGAGCTCTCCAAACAGGTCAGGGACAAAGTTGTGGAGAAGTACAGATCAGGGTTGGGTTATAAAAAAATATCTGAAACTTTGAACATCCCACGGAGCACCATTAAATCCATTATTAAAAAATTTAAAGAATATGGCACCACAACAAACCTGCCAAGAGAGGGCCGCCAACCAAAACTCACGGACCAGGCAAGGAGGGCATTAATCAGAGAGGCAACAAAGAGACCAAAGATAACCCTGAAGGAGCTGCAAAGCTCCACAGCGGAGATTGGAGTATCTGTCCATAGGACCACTTTAAGCCGTACACTCCACAGAGCTGGGCTTTTCGGAAGAGTGGCCAGAAAAAAGCCATTGCTTAAAGAATAAAATAAGCTAACACGTTTGGTGTTCGGCAAAAGGCATGTGGGAGACTCCGCAAACATATGGAAGAAGGTACTCTGGTCAGATGAGACTAAAATTGAGCTTTTTGGCCATTAAGGAAAACGCTATGTCTGGCGCAAACCCAACACCTCTCATCACCCCGAGAACACCCTCATCGGCTGGGACTGGGAAACTGGTCAGAATTAAAGGAATGATGGATGGCTCTAAATACAGGGAAATTCTTGAGGGAAACGTGTTTCAGTCTTCCAGAGATTTGAGACTGTGACGGAGGTTCACCTTCCAGCAGGACAATGACCCTAAGCATACTGCTAAAGCAACACTTGAGTGGTTTAAGGAGAAACATTTAAATGTCTTGGAATGGCCTAGTCAAAGCCCAGACCTCAATCCAATTGAGAATCTGTGGTATGACTTAACCCTCCCGTTGTCCTAGGGTCAAAATGACCCGCCACTGTGTTGAACCAACTTTATTTAATTTTTATATTTTTTTGATCATTTGTGAGAAGGAGGCAGTGATACTTTCTTTAAAGTCTCACTGCCTCCTTCTCACAAATGATCCCCAAAATATAAAAATTAAATAAAGTTGGTTCAACACAGTGGCGGGTCATTTTGACCCTAGGACAACGGGAGGGTTAATTAAAGATTGCTGTACACCAGCGGAACCCATCCAACTTGAAGGAGCTGGAGCAGTTTTGCCTTGAAGAATGGGAAAGAATCCCAGTGGCTAGATGTGCCAAGCTTATAGAGACATACCCCAAGAGACTTGCAGCTGTAATTGCTGCACAAGGTGGCTCTACAAAGTATTGACTTTGGGGGGGGTGAATAGTTATGCATGCTCAAGTTTTCTGTTATTTTTTTCTTATTTCTTGTTTGTTACACACACAAAAATATTTTGCATCTTCAAAGTGGTAGGCATGTTGTGTAAATCAAATGATACAAACCCCCCAAAAATCCATTTTAATTCCAGGTTGTAAGGCAACAAAATAGGAAAAATGCCAATGGGGTGAATACTTTCGCAAGCCACAGTACATAACTAAAAAGCATGTCTGACATGTTTTGGGGTGCATAAACGTGGATTGATTTAAAAACCAATAGAATAATCTTTAAATTAATTCTAAAACGCATAGGCAGCCAGTGCAGACACTTAAAACCGGTGTAATGTGTTCTCTCTGTCTGGTCTTGGTCAGTACCCTTGCTGCAAAATTCTGTATGTTTTGCAGTTGACCAATGGATTTCTTGGGTAGACCAGACAAGAGAGCATTACAGTAGTCAAGCCTGCTTGTAATAAAAGCATGGATGAGTCTCTCTGTATCAGCCTGAGAGAGAAATGGCCGCACCTTGGCAATGTTCCTCAGGTGGTAAAAAGCTATTTTGGTCACATTCCTAATGTGTGATTCGAAGAGGCAGGACTTTCAGACTCATCTCGCTCTTTGAGGCAGGACATTGAGTGTGATCAAGGCACAAATATATTTGGATAACTCTAAAGTGGCAAAATGCCTGGTACAGAACTGTTGCTGACAAAATAGCCCTACATTTGTTTTTACATTATGTTGAATGCTTGTTGTTGTTTTTTCAGAGCCATTTTAGGCCCAAGTTATTTATTAGAACTCTATAGTTAGTGTTTTGCTGTTTGTGTTGTTGTAAGACCAACCCATGACTTTGGAGATGTCTATGCTTTCTTTCAGCCATCAATGAGTTCCCTGAGGATGTCTTCACCACCTACCAGCGCACCAGAGGAGCTGTCCTGCTGCATATATTTGCGGTAGGAGATGGATGTGTGTGTGTGTGCTAAACACCATGTGGTTCAGTAAATCAGGCCTGTGTTGTTGACTGTGTGTGTATGTGCATGCTTGCATATATGCGTGCATGTTTCTAGCTTACATGTGTGTTCGTCCGTGCAGACATTTTTGGACAAACGATGACCCTGCTGTGATGTACTGGTCCGTAGGCACTACTAGGCAGTATGTTATCTTCAGTCCTGACGTCTTCATCTGGGATAAGTGGTGTGGCTCTGTGATTGACAGTTTTATGACAATTATAAATACTCTGTGTCATTGTTTGTGATATGTTATCTTCCTGTTATGTGATGTCCTGGGCTGTGCTGTGAACAACAAGGTTTGGTTTGTACCCAGCCTCAGCGCCCCCTGGGCAGGTCATCACAGCCTTACACAACAAAAGGCACATCAAACATGCAGCCTCAGTTGACTCTCCTCTTTCTTTGGGGTGAAAGACTACTTTGTGAGGGCAGGATAGAGGATAGCAGGATGTGTGTACAGTGAGGCTGATATAATTGCGTCTATTCTAACTCAGTGTTGTTGTATAGTAGAGTGTTCATTTTGCACAGCACTATATCCTCTTTAACCCTCTCTCTACTCTCTCTCTCATCTCTCTCTCTCTCTTTTCTTCTTCTACCTCTCTCTCGCTTTCTCTCACTCTCTCTCTCTCTCACTTTTCTACCCCCCTGTCTCTCTCTCTCTGTCTCTCTTTTTTTCGACACCCTATCTCTCTCTCGCTCGCTCTCTCTCCTCGCTCGCTCTCTATCACTCTCTCTCTGTCTTTCTCAGGCCCTCTACATGTTTCTGGCCTTGGCCATCGTCTGCGATGACTACTTTGTGATGTCGTTGGAGAAGATCTGTGAGGTGGGTGAATTGGGGTCCAATAACAACCTCCTCTAGGTCATAAAACTCCTTCCTCTCCCCACGTTATTGACGTGTTGATGTGATGTGTTTGTGTTTTGATGTTTGATGCATGAGGCTTCAGTGTGAGATTGTGCTTCCTCCCTCTGTGTGTCTGTCAGAAACTGGACCTGAGTGAAGACGTGGCAGGAGCTACTTTCATGGCTGCTGGCAGCTCAGCACCAGAGCTGTTCGCCTCAATTATAGGTGAGATTGGCTTATACTCTCTCACACTAACACACTTACAGTATATACTGTACAAGTGCAAACATTCTCACATACAAGCAGGTGAAATACAGTCAGTAGTATGTAGACTGTATGTTCAATGCACTACATTGGTATATAGGTTTCAGATCAATGTTGAGGCGATCATATTGGGATGATAACTGCCTCTCTCTTTCCCACTCTCTCTTAATCTCTCCTTCCCTCTCTCTTTCCCTTTTTCTTTCTTTCTTTCTTTCTTTCTTTCTTTCTTTCTTTCTTTCTTTCTTTCTTTCTTTCTTTCTTTCTTTCTTTCTTTCTTTCTTTCTTTCTTTCTTTCTTTCTTTCTTTCTTTCTTTCTTTCTGTCTCTCTGTCTGTCTCTCTCTCTCTCACTCTCTCACCTCCCCCCTTTCTCTCTCTCGCTCTCGCTCTCGCTCCCCTCCCCCCTTTCTCTCTCTTGCTCTCGCTCTGTCCTCCCCCTCACTCTCTTTCTCCTTCTCTCCTGAAGGTGTGTTCATCACTCATGGAGACGTGGGTGTTGGAACCATAGTGGGCTCAGCAGTGTTCAACATTCTATGCATCATCGGTGTGTGCGGAATCTTCGCTGGACAGGTGTGTGTGTGTGTGTGTGTGTGTGTGTGTGTGTGTGTGCGTGTGCGTGAGCGTGACCCCCATGTGCCTCAGTCTGTATTGTTGCACACTGCCAGAAGGGGACCATTGTGTCAATCACAAATTACACTCACATGCTACAACACATGCTATTTTATGCCCCAAATAACACATTCAGTATTAGATGTATACAGGCCTGGGTCGTTCCACCATTTCACCTAATTGTAACACTCTGTCATAAAGAGCACATGTTCAACTTCATTAAAAAAAACATGTTTTCCCATCTCAAGAGGTTAAATAAAAAAATTACTATAGTTAGTGCCTGTTAAGTGCCAAATAAGGTAACAAGGTTGACAGTAACAGGTTTGATGATTTCTTCTTAAATCAGCCATAAATCCCCCTTGTGATAGGTGGAATGGAAGCTTGTTGTGTGCAGAAGGGAGGGGCAATTGAACGCAAGCTTCACAATTTATGTTTTGTGTTAAAACATTTCTACCCTTTGTATTTATGGGTAACAGTGTTGACGTGTTATGCTCGACCCACTCAGTTTTCTTCCACAAAACAGTGGCCAAAAAGAGTAGAACCAGCTCACCTGCTTTTACACTATGATTTGACTATTAGATGTTCAATGTTTCTTTTGAAAAAAAATTTTTTTAAAGGAATATTGAAACGAGAGTTCAGTTCAGACGTAAATGAATCACTAATCACAAAAAGTCAATTATAATCTTCAGAAATGACTTTGTCAAAGCAACAACATAACTAGGGCTTTGCAATAATGGTGAAACTTGAAGAAATTTGGGGATTAAGTGGGTTAAAATCCTTTTTAGCAAGCCTTTATTCATATATATATTTATATTTTTAAGATTAAAGATTTATTGAATTATCCATGTGGTCTATATTAAAGGGCACTTCATTTATTATAACAGGCTTTTAAAATTCAATATTGGTGCACAATTTCTACTTAAAATATCAAAGGGACGCAAAAGGCACTCTTTTCGTGGAACGACCTGCCTACTGTATTACACACATTTAGTTTTGCTTCCTTTTGTGTACCAGGCAGATGCCCCCATTATCTTTTATTGGTTGCCAAAAACAACTTAAACTGACAGGATTATGTCATCATGTTTTTAAACTGTGTTTTGTCTGATAACTGCTACAGAGCAAAAAGCCATACTGGTCTGGTTGTGTTTAAAGTGCTGCCTGCAGCCTTAAAGACTCTCAACTGCTTTTGACAGGACAAGCGAGCACAGTCCTGTCACTAGTTGTCACTAGTTGTCACTAGTTGTCACTAGTTACCACAATCACAAAGTCGAAATTGGCTATATTGCCAAAATTCATTTTAAAAAAGAGCCTTTTGGTCTTAATTCAAACTCCAGGTAGCAGATAATGGACTCTAACATGTATTTATGTAGTTTGGCGCTGTATATTAACTAATATACATGGGTTTTGTTAGTTTACAATTGTATCATTTATGCTCCCTGCATATAAAAACCACGGAGACTGCCGGAGAGCAAGATTGTAATTTCTATGACTCACACTGTGGAGGAACATATTGTGTGTAGCCTACTGTACATGGTAAGCTGTAAGTGGCAGTTCACTTTTTAGTATGGAAAACGGCTGTGGGGATTTTTCTACAATATTCAGAACATATTTCATCAATTACATGTGGAAATACGTATTTGAGTGAACATTAGCAAGCCAGCAGCAGATGAATCATAATGTGAATTCTCTCCTCCCTCTCCACGGTTTTAGCTTGTCGTCTAGCTGGCTAGGTTTAGGATATTTATTAGCCCATACCAGTGACAAACTTAGCTATGTTATCGACATATGCCAAATCTAGCTCACCTATTTTGCTAGCTAGAAAGAAATAGCCACAAATTCATTCAGAAACGGAGGAAGAGTATAGCTAGCTCTAGCAAGCTAACGTTAACATCTGCGTCTTTTACAAGAAACAACTGTGGCAACATTATCCTAAAATCATCAAATAAACTTTAGCAAAATTCACAATCCATCCCTCCAAAGAAAGCATGGCTCTGGGGCTTCTCCAAAATGCCACCAGATCAGCGATCAAATCCATGGCCGAAGCGTCTCATTTTAGTTTGCCCGCAGTCGGCAGGCTGTATAAAAAAATCCCCCAGAGCCACAGAATGGCCGAATTAGCCAATGCGCAGCCCCCAGCATTCCTTCCATTGTTGATAGCCGTGGAAGTTCTCAGGAATGAAATGTGCCTCGAAGATTGACAAGTAGACACCCCATTCACCTGCCTAATTCTCACAAATGTATTCCAATTTTTACAAAGTTTTGCATTCATCGTGTGACGCTGACCGCGGGGCGTTGTGGGATTTTTTCTGAAGTTAAAGCTGATTTGGAGAAAACCACAAACCCAACTTTCAGAACAACATTATAATATTATAACAATTTATTTAAGAGTTTGTCATTTGTGAATGTTTTCTTGGGGTGCTCTAAGTTACTATTATATGGGTTTCTGGCATTGAGAGGTAAGTGCTACACTGCGTTTAAGGTTAGGGTTAGACATAAGGTTAGCAGTGTAGTTTGTAGAAATAGGCAGGGTTTTACCATAATTATGGCTTTGTGGCTGTGATAAATAGTGACAACCCAGAAACAATGAGAGCACTGAGTTCCGTTATTGAACATTGCTTTGTTTTGTAGCTGCTGAAGGTTTTTAACTTGTGCATTTTTTTTCTAAAGGAGAATACTAATGGGTTTTGCTTCAGTAGTTTGTATTACTTGTTAACTTTAATGGAACCAGCTGGGTTGACATAAGTTCTGTGACCTTGCGCCACCCTTAGTCATCTCACTACCGTACTATTGTGGTCCTCTGTAGCTCATTTGGTAGAGCAGTTGGTAAGAGCAGTTGATAGAGCATGTGTAAAACACAAAATTCATGTGTAAAACACACAATCAATTAGAAAGAAGTGGCTTTGATTCCAGGGACCACCCATACGTGCATAGATATTACAGTAGCTATTGTAACAAGGTGTCCTTGACTTGGACAGTACCTATGTTTTTCTTAACCTTTCAGCCTCTATAGTGCTAATAACCCTTTATTAAATCACATGTTTTTTGTCTACACCCATTCAGCATCGTTCACACCCTCTTAAGCCTTAGCCCCACCCAACTCTTTAAGGATTCACATGTGAGGCCATGTGCTAAACAGAGTGAATACGGTAGTGTACTAAACAACCAAAGATTTCAAGACTAAAGGCAGGTTTATACTACGTCTATTGACATGTATGTATACAGTTGTCGCAGTGACATCATGAACATTCTATTGTTGTCCGACATTAAACTTGTCGTTGTCGTTATAAAAAAGTATTAAACACAAAAATGACAGGCTGCATGACATCAGCAGCCTGGTGGTCCAAAATAGCATAACAGGTGTATTTGAACACCTATAAACCCATCCGTTTAAAAATTAATTTGGTATATGTCAATCTAGCAAACCAGGCAACTAAAAGCAACTTTCTAAACAATGTTTCTGTTCGTTTCTAGCTTTTTAGCTAGCTAGCTAACGTTAAATTAGCTGGCTAGCCAGTTCAAATAATGACCATATCATATAGCTGACAACGTCTTCACTTTGGATAATTTGTATTCATTAAAATAAACTCACAACAAGATCATTATTTACAAGTTAATGGCAAGCTAATTACAGAAAATAGCCTACGGTTGTGAGTGTGACGAAATAAAAGCAGGGCATTCTACCGGAGAATTTTAGAACTTGGACACTGTCTCGTCGGCCTAACATTATATCCTAATTTGACTTTGGTGCAGGTCATATTATTCTTCACATTACCGTCGCTGATAAACACACACTGTATCAAATAATATCTACGTTTATTTGTCACATGCACAGGATACAGAAGGTGTAAACGGTACAGTGAAATGGTTACTTGCAGTGGAGTCTTTTGTTTAGACATGTAGCTAGCTAGCTAGCTAAACAATGAACCATAATCCCAATTCATAACGTTACTACCCTGCATTAATCTACAGGCAGCTAAAGCTAACCAACTAGGTTCAATTTTAGCTAGCTAGCTAACATTAGGCTTTAACTAGCAATGTAAATGGCTTTGAGATACGAATAATATTACTACACAGATCATACATGTAATGTTAGCTAGCCAGCCAGCCAGCCAGCTAACGTTAGCTAGCTAACAGTACGCTTTAACTTGCAATGAAAATGACTTTCTGACAAAATTAGAAACATATAATATCTAAAAATGTAGCTAGCTAGACTCTCTTACCCATATACATTGATGAATGCTTCTCCCTCTCAGTCACGGATGCCATGGTTGCCCTTAGTTTTAAGATGTAATCTGGAGATAGGTGTTTTATACAACAGCCTTCTGTGAGTTCTCTTTTCGACTCCCTCCGCATATTTGCAATCAAACGCCTGAATGTTCTCCATCTCCTTAGCTTTTATACTCTGCTTCCATTGGGCATTCCACTGATTTCAAAACTCAGTCCTCCAGAAAGTGGAGAGCATTATCAACACTTTTGCAATTCTTTGTGATATCTTTAAAAAAAGACGCGTTAGAAAGGATTAACTACACATACTGAGCAGCTCATATAATAGACAGAAGCCTGCTACATGGCAGACCAATCCGATCTCATCTCTCGGCATGTCCAGCCCATCCATTATCTCAGCCAGCGGGAAGGTTCCTGTCTTTTTCCGTGGCTAAAACAGCTCGTAATTTAACAATGTCATTCGTATTTACAGATGGCATATACGTTTGTTATTAAGGCACATGAATGTTCACATGTTCCAGAAGGCATTTCTACCAAAAAAACGAAGTTCAAATGCCTCTCCTGTGAAGTAGTGACGCGCGACATAAGCCTAGTTTCCTGAAACGAGTCACATATCACAGCAAGGTTGATATTATGTCAACATCAAGGTTACAAGGTTACAATAACATAGCACATGACTCATGTGATCTGACCACAATGGCCAAGAGGATAGTCAATGGCCAAGAGGACCCTTTCTTTCTAAAACTAGCCGCCGAAATTGTCGCAACCCCTATTACTAGTCTGTTCAACCTCTCTTTCATAACGTCTGAGATCCCCAGAGATTGGAAAGCTGCCGCGGTCATCCCCCTCTTCAAAGGGGGTGACACTCTAGATCCAAACTGCTACAGACCTATATCCATCCTGCCCTGCCTTTCGAAAGTATTCGAAAGCCAAGTTAACAAACAGATCATCGACCATTTCGAATACCACCGTACCTTCTCCGCTATGCAATCCGGTTTCCGAGCTGGTCACGGGTGCACTTCAGCCACGCTCAAGGTCCTAAACGATATTATAACCGCGATTGATAATAGACAGTACTGTGCAGCCGTCTTCATCGACCTGGCCAAGGCTTTCGACTCTGTCAACCACCGCATTCTTATTGGCAGACTAAATAGCCTTGGTTTCTCAAATGACTGCCTCGCCTGGTTCACCAACTACTTCTCAGATAGAGTTCAGTGTGTCAAATCGGAGGGCCTGTTGTCTGGACCTATGGCAGTCTCTATGGGGGTGCCACAGGGTTCAATTCTTGGGCCGACACTTTTCTCCGTGTATATCAATGATGTCGCTCTTGCTGCTGGTGACTCTCAGATCCACCTCTACGCAGACGACACCATTTTGTATACATCTGGCCCTTCATTGGACACTGTGTTAACAAACCTCCAAACGAGCTTCAATGCCATACAACAATCCTTCAGTAGCCTTCAACTGCTCTTAAACACTAGTAAAACTAAATGCATGCTTTTCAATCGAACGCTGCTAGCACCCGCCCACCCGACTAGAATCACCACTCTCGACGGGTCTGACCTAGAGTATGTGGACAACTACAAATATCTAGGTGTCTGGTTAGACTGTAAACTCAACTTCCAGACTCACATAAAGAATCTCCAATCCAAAGTTAAATCTAGAATCGGCTTCCTATTTCGCAACAAAGCCTCCTTCACTCATGCTGCCAAACATGCCCTCGTAAAACTGACTATCCTACCGATCCTTGACTTCGGCGATGTCATTTACAAAATAGCCTCCAACACTCTACTCAGCAAATTGGATGTAGTCTATCACAGTGCCATCCGTTTTGTCTCCAAAGCCCCATACACTACCCACCACTGTGACCTGTACGCTCTTGTTGGCTGGTCCTCACTACATGTTCGTCAAGTCAAACCCACTGGCTCCAGGCCATCTATAAATCACTGCTAGGCAAATCCCCACCTTATCTTAGCTCATTGGTCACCATAGCAGCACCCACCCGTAGTCTGCGCTCCAGCAGGTATATCTCACTGGTCATTCCCAAAGCCAACACCTCCTTTGGCCGCCATTCCTTCCAGTTCTCTGCTGCCAATGACTGGAACGAATTGCAAAAATCTCTGAAGCTGGAGACTCTTATCTCCCTCAATAACTTTAAGCATCAGTTGTCAGAGCACCTTACCGATCACTGCACCTGTACACAGCCCATCTGAAATTAGCCCACCCAACTACCTCATCCCTATATTGTTATTTATTTTGCTCTTTTGCACCCCAGTATCTCTATTTGCACATAATCTCTTGCACATCTAGCATTCCAGTGTTAATACTATTGTAATTATTATGCACTATAGCCTATTTATTGCCTTACCTCCATAACTTGCTACATTTGCACACACTGTATATATATTTTCTGTTGTATTTCTGACTTTATGTTTTTTTTACCCCATATGTAACTCTGTGTTGTTTTTATTGCACTACTTTGCTTTATCTTGGCCAGGTCGCAGTTGTAAATGAGAACCTGTTCTCAACTGGCTTACCTGGTTAAATAAAGGTGAAATAAAAAAGTCTATCTCTATGGTTCATGGAGCAACTTGACATAGTGAATGTGCCCGTTGAATACAGTGAATATGACTTGTTGACCTAGTATTTAATCTAAGGACATGCACAAAAGGAATGCAGATTCAGTTTCACACTTCCTCAGTCACCACCATCTCTCCCTCTCTCTCGCTCTTTCTTTCTCTGTCTCCTCTCTTCTCCATCTCTCTTCTTTTTGTCTCATTCTGTCTTTCCTCTCCTCTCTTTCGCTCTCTCTCACTCTCTTTCCTTCTCTGTTCCCTTTGTCTTATTCTCTCTCCTCCAGGTGGTGTATCTGACTAAGTTTGCAGTGTTCCGCGACTCGCTCTACTACACCCTGTCTGTGTTGGCATTGATTGCAGTGAGTAGCTGATCATCTAATCTCTAGTCTACTTTACATAATGAGGCCATTCAGACTGTCTAGGCCACTGGGCTCATAGAGGGTTGTGGGGAGGAGATTGTTCTGGCAGCTGCTTGTGTGTGTGTCTGGGGTTCTCTGTAATATAGAAAGAACTGGGGATATATGTATCAAGCATCTCAGTTTAGGAGTGCTGATCAAGAATCAGGTCCCATATGTCCATGTAATCCTATTCATTGTGATCTAAAAGGCAAAACATCCTACATCAGAACTCCTATTCTGAGACACTTGATAAATACGACCCCTGTATTGTACTGTAGAATAAACTGCATACCTTTTCACACTATCATACTTTACATAATGAGGCCATTCAGACTGAGAGCCCCTAGTGGCTTTTTAACCTTCATTTACTGTCTAGCCCACTGGGCTCATAGAGAGACAGAGACCCAGCGGGCCGATAGACAGACCATTCCTCTGCTCTGCGAAAGAAGGGAGTAGAGAGAGAGAGAGAGAGAGAGAGAGAGAGAGAGAGAGAGAGAGAGAGAGAGAGAGAGAGAGAGAGATGTTGAGAGAGAGAGAGAGAGAGAGAGATGTTGAGAGAGACTGGAGATCTCACAGAGACAGAGACTTTAGAAACTCTAGACAGCACTTTTAATGTAAACAGTATAGGAACCGTTCTTTGACTGTGCTACTTTTTCATAGCCATCAGTCTGTGACAGTAACTGCACCCTTTATGCATCGCAACATTCAAGTGTTTCTAAGTTAGAGTTTAGTTTCTTTATAAGAAAAGTAAAGTTGATGCTCCTTCCCCTTGAAAGTATGAACTTTAATGTAAGTATCTTTTCCCTCTTTCATTTTCCAAGGTCATTTACGATGAGAAGATAGTGTGGTGAGTACCCTGATGTGTGTTTCCCTTGTGTCTCAGCAGGAGGTTTGTGCGTGTGCTTGTGTATGTGTATGCGCCTGCAGACATTCTGACTCTACTCTGTCTGTCTCTGCAGGTGGGAGAGCTTAGTGCTAGTAGTGATGTACTTTGGGTACATTCTGATCATGAAGTGAGTTCCACTGGGACCTGTTCCTTCCCGCCTCAAAGACACAAACACACACATACACACACACACACACGAGCACACGCTACAAATAGTAAAATCCACATATAGTATATAATATAAGTTGAGTATACTGTACTGTGTATAAACTCTCAACTGAAGATGTAAAACCTTTTCTCTTTTCTCGCATCAGATTTAACACCAGCATCCAGAACTATTTCACAGGGAAGGAGGACAAGAGCTTGGCCAATGGTAACACAGTGATCAGCAGCGAGCTGGAGGATGGTAATGCTTGTTATGACAGTTACATATGGGATGATCCGTCCAAGCCGTTACTTTCTCCAGGTAAGGGTAACCAGACAGGCTTTATGGTCACCTCTCAGCCAACCCTCTGGCACTCTGACTGGCCTTCTAGCACAACAACTACTCTACTGTATCTGGCTGTCCTGGCAAACCTAGAAGCTAATCTTAGCTTCTACTCTCGGCTCTTCCAATCTGGTTTAACATTGTCAAAAGTCCTTTCCACCATCTCCTCGCTTTGGCTTGATGTTGTTCGTTCCTCTTTGTAAACCCTTAGCTCTGATCCTTCAAACAGAGTTACATACATATCTTCTCTATTACTCTATTTTAGACTTTGTGTCTTTCTCCGAGTGACTCTGATCTTCTCTCAGTGATAGAGGCTGTGCTATCTTTCAGAGTTCTCCTCTCCTGTATGGTCTAGTAGACGCAAACTAAACTTGTGCTGCCGTGTGGCAGCCCTGTCGCTACTGTAACGAAGCCTGTCTGTTTAGCCTTACTAAACCTACCTGCCTGCTGTGACCTGGTCTGTGAGCTGTGACATGTATTGCCATGCTGTGTAGTGATGTGGTGTGCTATACAGTTCCATGTCTCACCCTCTTCTGCTGTGTCAAGTACAGTCCATTATTTCAGAGTCACAACATGTACATCAGTGGAGGATGGTGGGAGGAGCTATAGGAGCTCATTGTAATGGCTGGAATGGAATCAATGGAACAGAGTCAAACATGTGGTTTCCATATCTGTGATGTGTTTGATACCATTCCATTTATTCCATTCCAGCCATTACAATGAGCTCGTCCTCCTATAGCTCCTCCCACCAGCCTCCACTGATGTACATGCATGTGTAATGGTGTGTGTGTTGGTGTTGGTGTGTGGCTGTGCAGGAATGTGTATGTCTGCGTGCCTGTGTGTATGATGTGTGTGTACCTGTGTGTGTACCTGTGTGTGTACCTGTGTGTATGATGTGTGTGTGTACCTGTGTGTGTACCTGTGTGTATGATGTGTGTGTACCTGTGTATGTACCTGTGTGTATGATGTCTGTGTACCTGTATGTATGATGTGTGTGTACCTGTATGTATGATGTGTGTGTGTACCTGTGTGTGCTTGTGTCTGTATGAGTGTGTGTGTATATATCGAAATAAAATCTGTCCTGGCAGTTGGCTCACTCCCCTGCACCTTGGGGGTGGTGATTTGTGAGGTTTTATTGTTTGTCACACACACGCACACACTGAAGGTTTTAGTGTGTGTCACTCCGGTGGCTGATGATCCCATCTGACAGCGTCTTCATGGGGCCTTCATGGGGCACCCCAATGGTGGAACAAGCTCCCGCACGACGCCAGGACAGCGGAGTCACTGACCACCTTCCGGAGACACTTGAAACCCTACCTCTTTAAGGAATACCTGGAATAGAATAAAGTAATCCTTCTTCACCCACCCCCCATAACATTTTTAAAAAATAAAGCTGGTTGTCCCACTGGCTATCATAAGTTGAATGCACCAATTTGTAAGTCGCTCTGGATAAGAGCATCTGCTAAATTATGTAAATGTAAATGTAAAAATGGGCCTTGAATTGGGCCCAGTGGGGCTCACTCTGCTGCTGTCACACAACCACTTTAATTGCACCTCCTGACATACTGTATCCTTCGGCTGGTATGTGAGTGTGTGTGTGTATGCGCATGCGTGCGTTCGTGTGTTTTCGTGTGTGGGTGTGCATGAGAGAGAGAGATAGAGTTTGCTGGTCTGGCATGTGGGTGTATTAGGCAGGTGTGTCTGGCCATCCATGTCAATGTGGGTACCTACCTTTGTGGTTCTGTAATGCTTATTTTTCTTCTGCTGCTGCTTCTCCTTCTTCTTCTTCTTCTTCTTCTTCTTCTTCTTCTTCTTCTTCTGGTGGTTGGTGTGTACAGTTAGTCTAAAGTTACTTTATGCATCTGTCTATGCTGTCTCACCATCTCTGTGTCTCCAGTGAAGCCCACTAAGATGTACAGTCGTGGATCTGTGGTGATGGTGGATGAGATTATCAACTCCAGCCCTCCTAACTACAGTTTCCCCGACGCCGGCCTGCGCATCATGATCACCAACCATTTTGGCCCCAAGACACGCCTCCGCATGGCCAGCCGCCTCATCATCAATGAGGTGGGAGAGGTCACTGGGGTCAAGGGTTAGGGGTCAGAGGGTACAGGGTCAGTCAGGCGGGTCAGGCTGAGGAGGTTTGACACAGGACCCAAACATGTAGTTGTTAAAGAAGGGGTTAAAGTTTCCCATGGGGTTGACTTCTTACATTGTATAGAAGCCAGGCCGATTGGAGAGGAGCTCAGTTAAAGTGATTTACTTAGAAGTGTAGAAAGTTTGGCCAATCAGAGATTAGAGAGAAACTACAGTGTAAGACGATTTGCTATTGTAGAAAGCTAGCGTGGAACCCCGTATTATCGGCATATTCAACAGCGTTTAAGAAATATATTACCTTCAACAGTGTTATCTTGTGATCAAGCCATCAAAGTTTTGTGATTATTGGTGTCGTAAAAATGTTAGCTAATGGGTTAGCAATTAGCATGTTTGACATTTCAGTGGAAATACTACTATTATCAGCTTTTTGGGATAGCAAAAAAATACGTCCCGTATTATCGGCATACGGTCCCCAGTTATTGGCCACCTTACTATTTGTATCAATTACAAGATATATCCATTTAATTTAGCTAAAAAAAGAGACACCAACCTCGTATTCAAAGTGTTTACTAAATAGTTGACTAGTTGGCTAGCCTTCCGGTAAAAAATTATGACTTGCCTGTCAACTTTTTATTGCGTAGCCCGGTGCCCCCTCCTGTGGACTCTTAAAAAATGGTTATTCACCAACATATTCAGTGTTGTAACCAAATAATGTCTCATAATTTGTTTTACAGATTAATCTTATGTTTTGAGAAAGTAGATAACAGTTGAATACTAAAATATAAATGAGTATAATTTACATCAAATAAAACTTTAATTTCAGTAATGTGCGTTGACATAAACAATGAAAACACTGTTGGAGTTTGTGTTGCAGAGATGCACTTGGAAAGTAAAGGAAGAAATACACAAGATGGGTTGAATAAATATTAATTATATTTTAGACATGTATTTTTCTGTACAAATAAATAATTTAATATGAACACAAACAAAACAAACAATTAAATCTCGACCTCCATCCCTATATTGTCACAAAAATCACAATAAAAATCCAGCTCCACCGCTACCTCTGGATCCCACTGCACACACCTGCAGTGAAACCAGTGCTGGCAGAGGTCACAGCACACCCATGGCACCTTGGATCTACACTCCTGAGGGGAGCTTGCAGGCGGATCATGCTCCCCGCAGCGAGGTGGTGTCTTCTTTCATAAAAAATTAAATAATAATCAAATTGATTAACATGGTTTTGCAAAATGTAGAAGTTCTTCAACAACAATAGTAATTGATACAACTGAGAGAGAGAAAAACAGATTATGAAGTACCTGAGAGTGGTGCCATGGGTGGCGTGACAGACGTGACCGGTGGAGCTTTTCTCTTCCTTTTCTGTGCTGCAGTTTGAGAAAAAGTAGTGTTAGACAGAGCATGTTTCATGAAAACCCTTTTCAACTTTTTTACATCAATACCTCTGGAGGAAGCTGCAGAAGTTTTGGAGGAGGTGGAGATGACTTGAGGGCTGGTGCTATGGACTGTAGATATGTAAAGAGAGATTATTTTTTTACATTGCTGTTTTATAAAACAGATAAGTCATTTTTTCGTAATTTAACATGTGTTTACCGGTGGAGGTGGCTGTATTCAAATTGCAGGGGGCAGGGACACCAGAAGAGGCTGCTATGGTGGTGTGACCAGGGGAGACGGAGGAGGCAGTTGGTCCAGAGGAGGCCGTGTTGGTGGTGACAGACAGGGGGGGTGGTGTGCATCGTGGTGGTGGTGGACAAAACCGCTGACGATGGCGTGGAGGAGCTGGTGTTTGTAATGGTGGGGTTGAGGGGCCAACGATGGTGTGGCTGGGAGAGTAGGCATGTGGCCTTCTTCTGCAGCTGGGGACTCCAGCGGCTCCTACAGGTGTTGCACACTGGGAGGCACTGGCAGTGGTGATGCAGCTGTCAGGAGTGGTTCCAGCAGGAGGTCCAGCAGAGGCGATGGCGTCGATGGTCTCATCCATGGCAGCCCTCTCCTGTGCCCTCTGTGTTCTTAGGGCTGCCCAACGCTCTTTCTCCTCTGCCTCGGCCCTCTCCTTCTCACCCATCTCCTGTCACTGGCGCGTGTATTCCTCCCCGGTGAGGCATGTGGCAACCACAGGGCGTCTTCTGTATCGGTCTGGCTGATACTTCAGGACAGTAAGGATGTGCCCCAGGTCCTTTGCTATCAGCCCCCACTCTATTAGGGGGTGCTCTTCTAGAGCTAGGGCTGGGACTGGAGCAGGGGCTGAGGGTCCTCCTGTGATCACTGGGGAGGAGGTGCTGATGGATGGCACAGTGCTGCTGGTTCCAGTAGAGGCGGTGGTGGGACCCGGTAGGGACCGAGACGGCATTAAACGGGAACCCTTCAATGGCTGAAGGGTCAAAAGGGAAGAGGCCACACTTCTTAAACCCTTCCACCACATAGCGCATGTCCTTGCAGCACTGGTACGGGTAGCGGAATACTCTGGCAAATTCTGATTTGTTTGCCATGTAGGAGTGGTCAGCTACATTGGAGAACTCAGCCTTTAAAGGGCCAAAGTATGCCACGTCTAGCGGCTGCAGGACACGGGTGCAGTGTGGTGGACGACAAAGAAGTATAACCCCTTCCCTTAGTGCCGCCGCGAGCACCTCCGGGTCCATGCGGCTCTTGTGCCCATCGAAGAGGAGAAGGAGAGGGCGCTCCTTCACTGCATGCTTAATGAAGTGTTGAAACCACTTCCTGAACAGGTCCCCGTCAATGTAGCCACTGTTGACCGTCCATACAAGGCTTCGGGGGGGCCTCCCAGTGTGTAGTGGCCACCGGGGAAACACTTGGGGTAGATGATAAATGGGGTGACGCAAAGGGGACAGGACGACTGCACCGTATTGAGGGGAGGATGGATGGGGCCATGTATCGCGAGATCTTGGCCAACAACCTCCTTCCCTCAGTAAGAGCATTGAAGATGGGTCGTGGCTGGGTCTTCCAGCATGACAACGACTCGAAACACACAGCCAGGGCAACTAAGGAGTGGCTCCGTAAGAAGCATCTCAAGATCCTGGAGTGGCCCAGCCAGTCTCCAGACCTGAACCCAATAGAAAATCTTTGGAGGGAGCTGAAAGTCCGTATTGCCCAGCGACAGCCCCGAAACCTGAAGGATCTGGAGAAGGGCTGTATGGAGGAGTGGGCCAAAGTCCCTGCTGCAGTGTGTGCAAACCTGGTCAAGACCTACAGGAAACTTATGATCTCTGTAATTGCAAACAAAGGTTTCTGTACCAAATATTAAGTTCTGCTTTTCTGATGTTTCAAATACTTATGTCATGCAATAAAATGCAAATTAATTACTTAAAAATCATACAATGTGATTTTCTGGATTTTTGTTTTAGATTCCGTCTCTCACAGTTGAAGTGTACCTATGATAAATAATAATAATATGCCATTTAGCAGACGCTTTTATCCAAAGCGACTTACAGTCATGCGTGCATACATTTATTTTTTGTGTATGGGTGGTCCCGGGGATCGAACCCACTACCTTGGCGTTACAAGCGCCATGCTCTACCAGCTGAGCTACAGAGGACCTCTAAATGCTTTGTAAGTAGGAAAACCTGCAAAATCGGCAGTGTATCAAATACTTGTTCTCCCCACTGTAGCTAAATAACTTGGCATACTATACACATTTTAGAAAGCTAACTCAATCTGAATATGTATAAACATGTACATTTCAAAGCTAAGGCATTGAAAGGTGATGATGAAAGTTTTCACAATAACTGAAAGTGTACCCACGTTTTTTGTTTGATGTTATCTGTAATTAAAATTAGTGTCCCAATTAGTTTAATATTGATGCATACATTGTAACATTTGACTAAATACTGCCTATATGTAGCTGTTGTAAGATTAAACATAGCCAACAGTGATAGGTGTCAAAAAGTTAATGGTTCAAAGTTCAAAATTAGTTTTTGCAGATTGTGTAAAACACCCCCGTCAAAGGTCAAAGGTAAAGCTTGACAACATTCAGCTGTTTTTGTGATATGTATTATCTAATGCTTACAATTTATTTCCTTTTTGCTTACTTAGCAGTTCTATCAACATTTAGCAACTAAGCTAGCAACATTAGAAAATCTGTTTGCTATATTTCAGAGGTAAAAAGTTGGACATTAAATGAGGTGTGGTCTGTCGCGCAGTCGAATTTTACAATATGCAGCGTGTCCCACAAAATGTGTATGTATATAACTTTTCTGAAAACTCTCAAAACCTAACTTAACTTACATAAATTGCACTGAAAATCGGTGGTCAGCTAGCTAGAAGGGTGTCTTTAGTCGCAAAACTTACCGTTATTTTCCAGTCCATTTAAATGTTGAACTCGAGGTGATTTTGTCCTCCAACCGCTAGAGAGTGTCCGAAGTTAGGGGGTGTCCGATGTTGGTGTACAGTTTAGAGTGATAATTAGCCCACTTAAGTTTTGATAGGCGGCCTGCATGCTTCAATCATACTTGGCACATTATATGATCACTGTATGTGTCTCTATTGGTCAAAATATCCTGGGGGATATTCATAAAACTTTACTAGTTCATAAAGTCATTGCTCGGAGAAGAGAAACATACTATAAATAGCCCATGAAATAGCATGTGGGCCACTAAATCAGGTGTGTGATGTTGCTACTACCACTGAGTGTGTGTGTGTGTGTGTGTGTGTGTGTGTGTGTGTGTGTGTGTGTGTGTGTGTGTGTGTGTGTGTGTGTGTGTGTGTGTGTGTGTGTGTGTGTGTGTGTGTGAGCAGCAACAGAGGCTGGTGCAGGCGTCAAATGGTGTGGACAACGAAACCATGGTGATCACTGATGGTAAACCTGAGACCTTGGAGAACGGCACCGTACCAGAGGACAAGACTGCTGAGGAAGAGGAGGGAGAAGCCCTGAATTCACCCTTCACCATCCCTGGTGGGTGTGTGTGTGCGTGCCTGCATGCATGTATGTGTGTAATAACTTCAATTACATTGGCTGGTACACCAATAAGCTGCTTTCACACACTTTCACCCACTACTCAAACTGAACGCTCACCCCCTTAGTGTACTTCATTGGTTGTAATGAACATGAGCTGCTGTTTCTTGTTCCCTCCACCAGGGGGCTGCATGGAGAAAGTGAAGTGGCTGATCTCCTGGCCCATCCTGCTGCTACTCTACTTCACTGTGCCAAACTGTGCCAAGCCTCGCTGGGAACGCTTCTTCATGCTCTCCTTCTTCCTCTCCACCGTGTGGATCGCTGTCTTCTCCTACTTCATGGTCTGGATGGTGAGATGTTGGAGATTCTTTCGAGCTTACATGTCACTCTCGTTTTCTGGGAGAAGCAAAGAAACATTGAGCAATTTGATTGTTTTTGCAACCAGAGTTGAAAAGTCCCAACTTTATAGAAATGATCAGTGACGAGACTCCACGATAACCAATCGGGTAGGGAAGCTCTCTCCTCTAGTCGTTAGCAAGCTTTGACACTGTGCTGGATAGGCCACGAACCACGGTGCTGTTCGTTTTGCATGCTATTTGGAAGATTTCTGTCTAATCTGTTAAATGTGTGTCTGTGTGTGCAGGTCACCATAATTGGCTACACTCTGGGCATCCCTGATGTGATTATGGGCATCACCTTTCTGGCAGCTGGCACCAGTGTCCCCGACTGTATCGCCAGCCTCATTGTTGCTCGTCAAGGTTCAGCACTATTTTCCCCCTTTCTTTCTTTCTTTCTTTCTTTCTTTATTTCTTTCTCTCTCTCTCACATTTCTGAGAACAGTACCAGTGTACAGTATACTGTATGGTCTGTACAGGATTTTCCATATCGATCTCTCTCTAGGTCTTGGGGATATGGCGGTCTCCAACACCATTGGTAGTAATGTCTTTGATATCTTGGTGGGACTGGGGCTACCATGGGCGATACAGACCATGGCTGTGGACTATGGCTCTGAGGTAAAGGAAGTGCATCCAGGAACTGTTTTCCCTCATGCCTCTTGATCTCGATCTAGATCTCAGATTATTTATCTCCCTCCCTCTCTCTCTCTCTCTCTCTCTCTCTCTCTCTCTCTCTCTCTCTCTCTCTCTCTCTCTCTCTCTCTCTCTCTCTCTCTCTCTAGGTGATGATCAACAGCAGAGGGCTGGTCTACTCTGTGGTGCTGCTTTTGGGTTCTGTGTTTCTGACAGTGAGTTAAATGACGTTTCTCCATTTTGAACTTTGCACTTTCTCTCTCGCTCTCTCTCTCTGTGTCTCTCTCTCCCATGATCTCTGTCTCTTACACTATTTCCTCTCTCCCTCTGTGCACTGCAGGTTCTGGGGATCCATGTGAATCATTGGAAGTTGGACCTGAAGCTGGGTGTGTACGTGCTGGTGATGTACGTCATATTCCTGTGTTTCTCCATCATGATCGAGTACAACGTCTTCACCTTCGTCAATCTGCCCATGTGTCTGGAGCAGCTGTAGGACGGCCTACACCACCGGACCGGAACAGAAGTCCCTGCTGAATTATAGACTCACATAGCCATCTGGATCTAAACAAAATCACTAACTAACTCAATAATTTATATAATTTTACAGTCCCACATACAATTCTTTTACACACCCTTTTTCCATTCCAGACGTAACTGTCTGTCCTTACTATACCCCTTTTACATTCCTTCACTATCTAGCCATAATGTAAAGTTCCCTAGATCCTTACATTCATCCACAATATCCTCAGTCCCCCAAACAACACTACCTACACATGCCTTTGTGCTGTCAATTAGAGGAGGCGATACCAACAGAACCAAATGGATTCTCCTTACTAACCCAGAGGAACGGATGGCTACTCTGTCTTTCCCTCCAGAGCCCAACTCACCGTTAGATGGAGAGAAACACAGCTCACCGCTAAACAGAACCCACCTGGCTGAAACCCTCCTAGTCTCCACAACATAACCCATGACACTACCTTCCTCCTCTGTTTGTATCTCATCCGGTCTGGGAGAGGTTTTTTTGGTCAGGCAGCTCACTGGCATCCATCCCTACTAAAGAAAAGGACCCAAGCTGCCCTCTCTGTACATTTATGAATTCTTCATTTATTGTTATTTTGATTTATTCTATGATCGTCTTTCTTTGGAAGGAAAACAAACATACATTTCATGAACATATTGCACTTTAGATGTTGCGTGTGAAAAGAAGTAGAGTATATATATGACATATAATATATTATATTTTTACGGTTCAACATTCTAGTTCTTCCTTTGTGTGGTGCAATAAGAAGAGAAAGGGAGGGAGGCAGCATGTGCCAAGTCCTCTCTCTCTCTCTGGCAAGTGGAGGAGAGTCCAGGGGAGAACCTGTGCTTTTTCTGTTTCTGGACACACTCCAACTGCAAGACACTGCTGACCAAGACAAGACTATGATATGCCGTGTCCCGTATTTGAGTGTGAGTGAAAGTAGGTGAGAGATTGCTAGGAAGGGAGGGGAGTGTCTATTAGTATTCAGCACCACTGTGGAGAGGAGAACACGTCTTGGGAGACTGTGTCCCCCTTGGTGCTTGGTGGATGATGATTTTACAGATAGCTCAAGTGTACAGTGAACAGGACTTGGGCCCTTTGGCTGAGGAAAAGCATGGATTTTTTTTGGCAAACTGTAAGTTGGAGGTGCCAGAGCCAGGCTCGTCCGCCTGAGTCATGTTGAGATTTTTTAATTGTGTGTTTGATATCTTCAGCTCCTAACAAGGCCAATGCTTGTACTCTGTTCAGTTCCCTCTCACCCCTGTGCTCCAGTCTGTCTCTCAGAGGGCTGAAGAGCTGCTGCTGCTGCCCCCCAGTGGTCTAAACAGAGTGGATCCCTATGCCACTGGCTGTGGTTGCTATGGGAGTGAGTATTATTGTGACACGCATCACAAACCAAGAAAGATACGACCACGACCGGGACCATGGATGGGGATGTGGATCTGTGCTGCATAATGGCACTTATTTATGTTGTGTGCGTTTATGTAAATGTGAGCCGTCATGCACAAGCTGAGGTCCTCTCGTTGTGATTCCAGTGCTTCTTTTCTTCTGCCAGTCGGGCAAGGTGAGATGCAGTTCCTGCGTAGATATTTTAAACTGCTTCCTTCTCTCCCTCCTACCCTGCCCCAAATCATCCTTCTCCTCCTCCTTCGCCTCCTCCTGGCACTCTCTCTCTGTGATTATGTCTTCTCTAAATGCATGATGGGACACGAGGCAGTGTTTATTTATTTCTCCCCCAGAGCAGAAGCTTAGCAGGATGAGGTAAGATCATCACCCTGTTCGTCCATCTGTCGACCTCCAAATACTGGCAACTACGAGTCGAGCCGCCCGCTGCCCATTTGACTGACTTCTTGACCTCGTTATGGGTCGTGTTCATCAGGGCACACAATGGAGAAAAAAATTTCAACGAAAAGGAACATTTCTTATTGGACAAGTCTAAGTAGTTGCTCTCTGTTTCAGTCAGTTTTCTCCTGTTTGGTGCCTAATGAACATGACCCAGTTCAGGGGTCGCTGTGGGAACAGAGGGTGGAGTCTGTATCGGTGTCAGTCGTGAGTGTGTTGGGTATTGGTGGTGTTGAAAAGTGTTGTTACTGTTTTCTGTGTTGAAAAGCAGACATTGGATGCAGTGTGGGGTATATATAATGTAAACACATGTATGCAATCTCAATAAAAAGAGGACCAGGTAAGGATGGTACAATATATTATGCATTAAAAATAGTTTTATTGAAGCTGCTGAAAGCATTGATAGTATACAAGTACAAGCAAACACTTATGCACACACACACATGCACTTGTCAAATGTTTACTCCCATGCTCACACCCGCTTACACACATGCATACACACACACACACACACACACACAGTGGTAGTAGCTAGTGCAAAGACAAATGATAAGTGATGATCTGATCTGACGGGAGGGTAAAGTCAGTATTGAACTAAAGCCAGATGAATGTTGTTGAAATCCAGAGGTCTGTTCACTTCTGTTTATTAAGGTCTGATTTATGATGTCACCTATATCTTAGTTGCATGGTAAATGAACAAAGGGCAGGCTCTCTGGTACTGGTCTGGGTCATGTTCATTAGAGCACACAACGGAAAACATTTTGCAATAGAAACTAAAATGATCATTTCTTATTCGACGACAACAACAACAGGTAATCCGCTCCCTGTTTCAGTCAATTTCTTCTGTTTGGTGCCTAATGAACTCGACCTTGGTGTGTTATGTAATATATAATAATATATCCTATTTAGCAGATGCTTTTATCCAAAGCGACTTACTGTCATGCATGCATACATTTTACATATGGGTGGTCCCGGGAATCGGACCCACTATCCTGGCGTTGCAAGCGTCATGCTGGGAGCGCTACACCTGTATTTGTATTGTGCAACTCTTCTGAACTCCAAGGACATTTTGAAAAGTGTTCTTGGAGAAAGTGGCCATATCTTTCACTTTTAAAATCTCACTTGATTTATTCCATTCCTAAAACGTTATTCTGCTCATGTCATGGAAATATCATTTTTTTGCCATGGGTTTGAGTTGTTATTACATATTAACTAAGGGATGTGTATTTTGTAATTTTAACAATACATTTTGAAATTAATGGAATAGTAGATATCTTTCAGTTTAAAAATGTATTGTCACTAGGTGGGGATGAGGCTCTCCTATAGGGTCATATCCATGTTGTCAGTAAACACTGTACTCCACTATACTGATGTGTATTATAGCTCTGTATACATACAGTGTCATATCTCACTAGATACCCACTGTTGTTGTTTACCTTTGTCAAAGAGATCTTGAGTGGAAGTCACCATAAACTTGACTGCACTGTATGGCATACATGAACACAACACACACACACATTCACTTGTTCATTGCACTCACACACACACACACTAGTTTGTTTCTGTTGTTACATACACAATTACGTACAACCTCTTTTGAGTAAATGTGACCTGGTTCACTGTGAGCGAAGGGTCGTAAGGTCATTCATCCAAATTGATAAAGACCTTTTGGTATAGAGTTATTAAGAAAACAACTTCAATTTAAGACATTGGTGTGTAACTTGAATGTATTTGTCTTGCTATAAATAGATGTATCCAACCAATGCATTTTACTGTAAAGCAATAATCATCAAAAGATTTTAAAATAATTCTGTATATTGTTATATGAATCATGATTATATAAAGAATCATATGGAGGACACATTAAATAATACTGTTCATAAATGCCTACGGTTCTCTCTAATTTGCTTTCTTTGATCCCGTAATGCATACTTATTTTATGGTTGATGGCTGGAATGAGTTGTATTGTTATGGAATTGGCTCCACAGTGAGATCAAAGATGGTTTAGAAAATCTGTGGTGAGATTTCTGATCCAGTATTGTCTATATTCTCTCAAGAAGAAAACCCAAATAGAAACACACCCATGGTAAGTGACAATGATTTATATGTACACTAGATGACTTATGGGGCACTGTTTTGAAGCCACCATGCCTCCATCTTTGCACTCCCAAACCATTGTAAAAAATAAATGAATGTCTACTTTATGCATTACTTTCAATTAAATAATGTGAGCCAAACATACAAATAATATATATATATTTTTTTCTTAAAGTACTAATGTTACTATCCCCAATACAACAAACACATACCTAAATACATGTCCTTTTGAAATACTGTAGAATTCCGTTCATTCCTATGGTGGACTGCGTCTTCTGAGGAGTGCCAATATGGCCGACCGGTGGCTTCAAAGCCTCTCATTAGCCAATACATAGCATCAACAATCCAGGGTATATACAGTTGAAGTCGGAAGTTTACATACACTTAGGCTGGAGTCATTAAAACTCGTTTTTCAACCACTCCACAAATGTCTTGTTAACGAACTATAGTTTTGGCAAGTCGGATAGGACATCTATTTTGTGCATGACACAAGTAATCTTTCCAACAATTGTTTACAGACAGATTCTTTCACTTATAATTCACTGTATCACAATTCCAGTGGGTCAGAAGTTTACATACACTAAGTTGACTGTGCCTTTAAACAGCTTGGAAAATTCCAGAAAATGTTGTCATGGCTTTAGAAGCTTCTGATAAGCTAATTGACAGAATTTGAGTCAATTGGAAGTGTACTGTGGATGTATTTCAAGGCCTACCTTCAAACTCAGTGCCTCTTTGTTTGACATCATAGGAAAATCAAAAGAAATCAGCAAGACCTCAGAAAAAAATTGTAGACCTCCACAAGTCTGGTTCATCCTTGGGAGATATTTCCAAACACCTGAAGGTACCACGTTCATCTGTACAAACAATAGTACGCAAGTATAAACACCATGGGACCACGCAGCTGTCATACTGCTCAGGAAGGAGACACGTTCTGTCTCCTAGAGATGAACGTACTTTGGTGCGAAAAGTGCAAATCAATCACAGAACAACAGCAAAGGACCTTGTGAAGATGCTGGAGGAAAAAGGTACAAAAGTATCGATATCCACAGTAAAACAAATCCTATATCGACATAACCTGAAAGGCCGCTCAGCAGGGAAGAACTACGGTTTGCAACTGCACATGGGGACAAAGATCGTACTTTTTGGAGAAATGTCCTCTGGTCTGATGAAACAAAAATATAACTGTTTGGCCATAATGACCATCGTTATGTTTGGAGGAAAAAGGGGGTACCTTGCAAGCCGAAGAACACCATCCCAACCGTGAAGCACGGGGTGGCAGCATCATGCTGTGGGGGTGCTTTGCTGCAGCAGGGACTGGTGCACTTCACAAAATAGATGGCATCATGAGGAAGGAAAATTATATGGATATATTGAAGCAACATCTCAAGACATCAGTCAGGAAGTTAAAGCTTGGTCGCAAATGGGTTTTCCAAATGGACAATGACCCCAAGCATACTTCCAAAGTTGTGGCAAAATGGCTTAAGGACAACAAAGTCAAGGTATTGGAGTGGCCATCACCAATCCATGACCTCAATCCTATAGAACATTTGTGGGCAGAACTGAAAAAGCGTGTGCGAGCAAGGAGGCCTACAAACCTGACTCAGTTACACCAGCTCTGTCAGGAGGAATGGGCCAAAATTCACCCAACTTATTGTGGCTTGTAGAAGGCTATAAGAAACGTTTGACCCAAGTTAAACAATTTAAAGGCAATGCTACCAAATACTAATTGAGTGTATGTAAACTTCTGACCCACTGGGAATGTGATGAAATAAATAAAAGCTGAAATAAATCATTCTCTCTACTATTATTCTGACATTTCACATTCTAAAAATAAAGTGGTGATCCTAACTGACGTAAGACAGGGAATTTTTACTAGGATTAAATGTCAGGAATTGTGAAAAACTGAGTTTAAATGTGTTTGGCTAAGGTGTATGTAAACTTCCGACTGCAACTGTATACAGTGGGGCAAAAAAGTATTTAGTCAGCCACTATTTGTGCAAGTTCTCCCACTTAAAAAGATGAGAGAGGCCTGTAATTTTCATCATAGGTACACGTCAACTATGAAAGACAAATTGAGAAAAAAAAATCCAGAAAATCACATTGTAGGATTTTTTATGAATTTATTTGCAAATTATGGTGGAAAATAAGTATTTGGTCACCTACAAACAAGCAAGATTTCTGGCTCTCACAGACCTGTAACTTCTTCTTTAAGAGGCTCCTCTGTCCTCCACTCGTTACCTGTATTAATGGCATCTGTTTGAACTTGTTATCAGTATAAAAGACACCTGTGCACAACCTCAAACAGTCACACTCCAAACTCCACTATGGCCAAGACCAAAGAGCTGACAAAGGACACCAGAAACAAAATTGTAGACCTGCACCAGGCTGGGAAGACTGAATCTGCAATAGGTAAGCAGCTTGGTTTGAAGAAATCAACTGTGGGAGCAATTATTAGGAAATGGAAGACATACAAGACCACTGATAATCTCCCTCGATCTGGGGCTCCACGCAAGATCTCACCCCGTAGGGGTCAAAATGATCACAAGAACGGTGAGCAAAAATCCCAGAACCACATGGGGGGACCTAGTGAATGACCTGCAGAGAGCTGGGACCAAAGTAACAAAGCCTACCATCAGTAACACACTACGCGCCAGGGACTCAAATCCTGCAGTGCAAGACGTGTCCGCCTGCTTAAGCCAGTAAATGTCCAGGCCTGTCTGAAGTTTGCTAGAGTGCATTTGGATGATCCAGAAGAGGATTGGGAGAATGTCATATGGTCAGATGAAACCAAAATATAACTTTTTGGTAAAAACTCAACTCGTCGTGTTTGGAGGACAAAGAATGCTGAGTTGCATCCAAAGAACACCATACCTACTGTGAAGCATGGGGGTGGAAACATCATGCTTTGGGGCTGTTTTTCTGCAAAGGGACCAGGACGACTGATCCGTAAAGGAACGAATGAATGGGGCCATGTATCGTGAGATTTTGAGTGAAAACCTCCTTCCATCAGCAAGGGCATTGAAGATGAAACGTGGCTGGGTCTTTCAGCATGACAATGATCCCAAACACACCACCCGGGCAATGAAGGAGTGGCTTCGTAAGAAGCATTTCAAGGTCCTGGAGTGGCCTAGCCAGTCTCCTGATCTCAACCCCATAGAAAATCTTTGGAGGGAGTTGAAAGTCTGTGTTGCCCAGCGACAGCCCCAAAACATCACTGCTCTAGAGGAGATCTGCATGGAGGAATGGGCCAAAATACCAGCAACAGTGTGTGAAAACCTTGTGAAGACTTACAGAAAACGTTTGACCTGTGTCATTGCCAACAAAGGGTATATAACAAAGTATTGAGAAACTTTTGTTATTGACCAAATACTTATTTTCCACCATAATTTGCAAATAAATTCATTAAAAATCCTACAATGTGATTTTCTGGATTTTTTTTTCTCATTTTGTCTGTCATAGTTGACGTGTACCTATGATGAAAATTACAGGCCTCTCTCATCTTTTTAAGTGGGAGAACTTGCACAATTGGTGGCTGACTAAATACTTTTTTTCCCCACTGTACATCATTGGTCAGTGCACTAACCGTGTAGAAGTATTGCTGTTTGCAAGAACAAAAGGGTTATTTTCTTTAAATTCCCTTATGGGAATATCCATCATCTACTATTAAAAACATTCCTCCTCAGGCATTATGCATTCAGAGAGGTTTCTATCGGAATCAGTTTGCTTTGCACTTTCCCATTCCTTTCACCACGCACAGTGGAATGTAATCACACATGTAAAAAGGTAAACACTGGCACGGTAGCTTGTGAATATATCATATTTAGACGAGAAGCCTATCATAATATGTTTTGTTGTCATGTGCTAACATTCTTCGTTATAGTAAACAGAAGTTGTTTTTGAGGCTGTAATGTGAATGGCAGTTCATTGCTCCTCTGTAGCCTATGAAATCATGAATATGCATAGGTTACATTCATGATGTTAAAGAGGATGCATATTCCTCCCTCTTTGCACGTACAGTGCCTTCAGAAAGTATTTATACCCCTTGACTAATTCCACATTTTGTTGTGTTCCTGCCTGAATTCAAAATTGATTAAATATATATGTTTTTTTCCTCACCCATCTACACACAATACCCCATAATAACAAAGTGAAAACATGTTTTCAGAAATCTTTGCAAATTTGTTGAAAATGAAATACAGAAATATTTAATTTACATACAGTACCAGACAAAAGTTGACACACCTACTCATTCAAGGGTTTTTCTTTATTTTTTACTATTTTCTACATTGTAGAATAATAGTGAAGACATCAAAACTATGAAATAACACATATGGAATCACGTAGTAACCAAAAAAGTGTTAAATCAAAATATATATTTTATATTTGAGATTCTTCAAAGTAGCCACCCTTTGCCTTGATGACAGCTTTGCACACTCTTGGGCATTCTCTCAACCAGCTTCATGAGGTAGTCACCTGGAATGCATTTCAATTAACAGCTGTGCCTTCTTAATGTGTTTGAGCCAATCAGTTGAGTCCAAACTTTTGACTGGTACTATATATATATATATATATACACACACACACAAAAGTATGTGGACACCCCTTCTTAGTGGATTTGGCTATTTCAGCCACATCCGTTGCTAACAGGTGTATAAAATCATCGAGCAAACAGCCATGCAATCTCCATAGACAAACATTGGCAGTAGAATGGCCTTACTGAAGAGATCAGAGACTTTCAACGTGGCACCGTCATAAGATGCCACCTTTCCAACAAGTCAGTTCGTCAAATTTCTGCCCTGCTAGAGCTGCCCCGGTCAACTGCAAGTGCTGTTATTGTGAAGTGGAAATGACTAGGAGCAACAACGGCTCAGCCGTGAAATGGTAGGCCACACAAGCTCACAGAACGGGACCGGCGAGTACTGTAGCACGTATAAATTGTCTGTCCTTGCTTGCAACACTCACTACTGAGTTCGAAACTGACTCTGGAAGCAATGAAAGGGTGGCTATTTGAAGAATCTCAAATATAAAATATATTTTGATTTATTTAACACTTTTTTGGTTCCATCATGATTCCATGTGTGTTATTTCATAGTTTTGATGTCTTCACTATTATTCTACAATGTAGAAAATAGTAAAAATAAAGACAAACCCTTGAATGAGTAGGTGTGTCCAAAGTGTTGACTGGTAGTATATATATATATATTATATAAATAAATAAGACTGTCTATTGATCCCTGTATGTCTGGTTGACCTCTAAAATCAAGGAATGATAAAGACAGCCGTACCACTGCTCAGTTACCAAGGCAATAGCCCAGACTCAGCACTGCACTTCCTGTGTGATGACGGAGACCCTAAAAAGCTCAGGTGGTGACCTCTGCTTTCAACACATGCACGCATTCTTAACACCCAAACCCATATCAACCAACCTCTCAGCTATCCTATTCATGTGGGTCAATTTAGTCTTTTGTCATTTATGCTCAGGTTTGACCACTTGGTGGCAATAGAACGCAGTGGCAAGTGTCTAATGGGAACTACTTCATGAGAGGAGTGAACATCAAGCACCTGGTGGACCCTATATGACCTGTTTACAACAGCCTGCACCATCCCAGGCATCAGCACCACAGGTTGGTACAAATACTATGGAGTTCGGTATTCAGGTACTGACAGGTCCACCAACTATGCACACAGATCTTTACAATAATATGCATGTCTCATTACAGACTTCAATTAGTGTGTGTGTAAACAGGGATAGGAGATGGAGGGAACGAGGTGGGCATGGGCAAGTTGAAGGAGGCAGTGAGGGAACACATGCCCAATGGGAGCCTGAGCCTGTGACATGGCTGCGGACTTCGCCTTCACTGCAGGTTGGGAATTAATGTATTCACTTAATAATTTATTTACATGTTAAGTCGCCCTTAGCGATCCATTCTTACATGATTACTATATTATATTATTAGATACTGCGTTTAGATTTCTTATGAGCAGATTAGAGTTCTCACATTCTCCAGTGCCCTCTACAGGCCAAGGCATATAACTGCAGGCAGAAGGATGGTTGTCTCAGGTTTGACACAAGGGTTGTGTATTAACTGCATTCCATATAGCCAGGAAGTGTGTTGCTCACTGAAGCAGAGAGTCAGACACGCTCTCTTTCACCTCAACATCCTCTCACCATGATTAAATGAGGCCAGAGCAGAAGTAGTTTCCATGCATGCGTTGTGTCCTCTCCTCTGTTTCACCCTCTATGTGACCCCTGACCCTATCTGTGACCCCACATAGCCGCTGTCCTGACACCCTGTCCTCCATACACACAGCTCGAGTGAGAGTTCCAATTAATTTATTACGCATGACACTTAATAATTTAACCTGAATAGCGCTTTTCATAACAGAAAGACATCTCTCTCTGTGTTGTAGAAGTGTCTAATTGGGGAGGCTACAGTGTGGCCTGTGCTCTGTACATCCTCAGTCTCAGTCCCATCCACTAGCAGTAGGTACCTCCACAAAGGCCTGGGCCAGCCTCACCAACCTACCCAGGACCAGCACCAGACCTAGGCTGCCAGTCTGCCATCTGTAGCCAAGATAAGGCCTAGTTCACACACAACTTGTACAACTGATGTACAATATATTTGACACAAACGTTGTGACCATCAGTTGAACTGGGCCAGGAATGTAGCCAAGGTAAGAATGTCCAGGCCCCAGCCCTAGACTACACTAGTTCTATGTGTATGTCTATGCTTCACCACATGGAGATCTTAGGCATGGGGCCAGAGCTGAAGCCCTCCACTGTTACAGTAAGACAGGACACTATAGGGAGGTGCAGACAGAGTCCCTAGAGAAAAGGCCGGCCGCTGCATTCTGGGCATTTTTGTATGCGTGGTGAACTCCCAGACCACTTCAGAACCCCAACTAAGCCAGTGTGTCATTAACATTTTTTTGTGTCATTTTTAGCAGACGCTCTTATCCAGAGCGACTTACAGGAGCAATTAGGGTTAAGTGCCTTGCTCAAGGGCACAGACAGATTTTTCACCTAGTCGGCTCACCTTTCGGTTACCGGCACAACGCTCTTAACCACTAA
Source organism: Coregonus clupeaformis (assembly GCF_020615455.1). Classification (NCBI taxonomy): domain Eukaryota; kingdom Metazoa; phylum Chordata; class Actinopteri; order Salmoniformes; family Salmonidae; genus Coregonus; species Coregonus clupeaformis. The sequence continues at coordinate 26,382,211 of NC_059216.1, read as the reverse complement.
GCTACTTGCCGCCCCATGGCTAGCTATAGAGGGAGGAGGCCTGGATTGGGGCCAGCATAGCTTGTGACATGTAGCTAAAGAGCATATACTTTGCAAGTCAACATTTTAAATAAAAAACAGATTGTTTTCGATAGGTTAAGAAACAGTTCAGTGTTAATGTATACAGCACTTGACACACAGATCCATAACTCACAACTAGCATTCAGGCTGTTCCTATTTTTGAAATTCCCGGACCACAACACCGCTCTACAATTTCTTTACAGTACAGATTCTGTAATACGGTACTTAGAAAGTTTCTATGTGATGGTTAAACATAAGCAGGTTGCAGTAAGACAAGAAGTGTTTCGTCCGGATCCCCAGTCATTACACATATTTGTTAAATTCCAACCCCAATAAATCCGATTCAATTCATCAAGTGCTTGTTGAATATTTGACTAGTTAAATCAGGTGTGGTAGTGTTGGAATTCAACAAATATGTGGAATAGTTGGGGGTCCAGAGGACAGATTTGGAAAACAAACTGCCGTAGATAAACCTGTGTCCCCCTCTGCTTGCCTTGCCGCAGGAGGAGGAGATGCTGTCCATCCTGGTGCAACAAGGCATCCGCAGCTTCAAGACAGGAACCCTGGGCATGGAGGTGAACGGTCTGACCTTGCACCCCACACACTCTGACCTCATTAGAAGGCTCAGGGAACACACCTTACAGAGAAATAGAAAATACACCTTACAAATATACCTACAACCAACCACCCACCCACCAGACCACTACCCACGCAGACTAGTGAAAACACCATGCTGCTGCCATACTCTTTACTTCCTCCGTACCACCACCCCATCCTCCTCCCCCATTTCCCCTCACTACCCCCTCCTACTACCAGGAATTATTCTTGGTCTGTGACCAGGTGGGAACCACACCGGAGCAAAAAAACGACTACACTACAAAACCTCACGTTCAACTCATCATTAATAATCTGATTGCATGGAACTTGAAGTCATGCTATTACAGTACAATGACAGTCTTCCTTAAAGGGTGACTGCACTTCCTGATTTGGCCTTGTTTTCGATTTGGTTCATTAAGAATGACTGAATTCAAACGCGAGTTGGTTTCGGGTGTCTCTTGTGTGTGTGTTCACAGGTGGGAAGAGTTAGCCAAATTATTTAGCCAACTAGCTTCAGCGGGCTGGTGTGCCATCGTGGCAAAGTTGGTTTGACTTTGGATAGCCTATCTCTGGGGATAGTTAGGGACCGTCAAATTACAATGTAAATGGGACAATGTTTTTATGTTGCACATCTTTTAGTTGTCTCATTAAATGCTTTCAATATTTGTATATGAATTTCTACAATTTATAGTTGGTTTGAGGTTAAGTCATTGAAATTGAGCTATTGACCTTTAAAAAAATTGTCCCATGTACATTGTGTAATTTACTGATGGTCCCTAACCAGCCCCATAGGGATATTGAATGTCAAACCAAATTGAACATTGCCATTATGATCAGGTCATGTGCATCTTCGCTCCGAATTGATGATTACTTGGGTGCTAACCAGCTGTGGGCATGTGAGCAGGACTAAAATAAACCCAACTCATGGAAAACTGTTACGGTGCCCTTCATTCAGTGACATACCATATTGTCCTATCATCTCGTAAATCACAGTTTTGGACGAGACTGACTTTGAACAAAATGATCCTTTTTACACTTTGTAGTCAATTTTGATATTAGAATAAATGTTTCTGACTCATATCGATGCCACATAGGCCATTTTCAAAACCAGAAGTTGCTTTTTAGGGGCAGTCGCTCTTTAAGGCTTGAGCTCTCAGAGATGGAAACTTGAGTCTGAGACTCGGACTCGAGTCGCACTTAAGTCGCAAAGAAAATGACTTGCGACTTGACTTAGACTCGTGAGCAATTGACTTGAGACTTGACTTGGACTCTAGATGAGAGACTCGTGAACAATGCAAGTCCAGTACTGGGTTAAGTTTTTGTTGTGCATTCTGTCAGATAACATGGAACAGGCGGCATTGTAACACAGAGAAAATAGTTTAATACAGAGGGCTGAAAAGCGTTGTACAACGTCTGCGTCATTTGTACGTCACTGTAGTACTACAGCTAAACAATCGTGATCAGCCACAATGTCATCAGGTGGTGAGGCTTTCGTTATTAAATTTGGTTACAAGAACCTGCAGTATAATGCCAGTGGCAAAAAAAGAAATGCTGTTTGCAAAACTTGTGGAATTAACATTAAAGATGTTGGCGCAACTACATCTAACTTCATCCGACATTTGAAAACTCACCGCAGAAGGTCAGTTAGGCTAGCTAGCTAAAAACATTACAATGTGGTTAGACTAATAATAGCCTGTTTAGCAGATGCCAGCTTGATATAGCTAGCTTTCTTGTGTGTCATCTTTTAGCTAACTGGAATGTATTACTGTCTAATATTTCTTGAAAGATGAAGAGGTGGGTTGTCAGATTGCTAACAAGTAGGCCTAGCTGAGATTATTAAATTACATCTCGGCGATATGCATATCACTCTGAGATGTAATATACTTTCTGTTGTAGCCTGGTCCTAGGAAGTAACTTAGTATAAAACGAGAGTTCTAAGCATGCAACTTCTTGAACATTTCTGCTGAAAAATCCCATCGACCATATATATTTGTTTGTGTCCTTGTACTTCCATCTCAAGTCAGCAACAACTATCCATCATGTTGTTCATCTGCAGGTTCACTGAATTCTGCAAAGCAAAGGTGGCCAGCCCTGGGACAGAAGGACAGAGCAGCATTGACTCATTCTTGACCACCACAGGTGTCCATGTGTACAGCCAGGGCCACCCCAGGCAGAAGGCCATAACAGAGGCTATCCTGCAAGACCTAATCATTTCCTGCAACCTTCCTATGTCCTTAGTGGACAACCCTCACTTTAGGCATTTCATGTCAGTGGTAGATGACAAATATAGACCAGTAAGTAGGCCCATGTTGACCAGGCGCCTGCATGACTTAACACTGAACAAAGAGGCTACAATCAAAAGTGCCCTAGAGAAGACAGAATAGTGTCTGTCACTGTAGATATATGGACTGACAGGACCATGAGGGGCTTCATGGGATTAACGGCCCATTACATGGCCATGGAAGAGAAAAAAACGTCCAGACTGGAGTCAGTTCTGTTGAGCTGTGATAGATTCACAGGGTCACTCACTGGGGAAAGAATCAGTGATACATTTGAAGTAATATGTGATAATTTTGGCATAAAACATGAATTAGATGATATCATATGTGATAACGCTGAAAATATGAAAAAGGCCTTCACAGTTTGTTTCCCCAAAGCAAGCAATGATCATGATGATGATAATGATGATGATGTGGATAACCCCAGCCTATGGGAAGAATTTGGTGAAGAGTACAATGCTGATGTTGAAGCTATCCAAACCAACTGCAGGCAACAGCGCTTACAGTGCTTTGCTCATTCATTACAACTGGTGATTAGAGATGGACTAAAGGAAACTAAAATCATAAACAGTGTGATGGCTAAGGTAACTAAACTTTGCAGCTTACTACATACTACCTGTGGTCTGAAAGAAGCATTTGAAGCTGAGTTCGGAGCCAATCGTAGTATCCCTGCTGCTGTGTCTTCCAGATGGAATTCCATCCTCCGGCTTGTTAAAGCAGTCACCAATCTGAATCAACAAAGCATCAGTACTCTCTTTGAGGCCCAATGAGCTCTGCTTATCACCAAGGGAATGGAGCCAGCTATTGGAGCTAGTGGACATTTTGGACCCTTTTGTCCAGTCCACCTACCTTACTCAGGGGGAGAAAGTGGTGACTCTCAGTGCAGCCCTTCCTTGTGTACTGTCACTCAACTATCATCTGCAAAGTATACTGAGCACAAGTCGTCACCTAGTCAGTCTTGTAAAAGCACTGCAGCAGTCACTCAAACGCAGATTCCAGGGGGTCTTTGTGAATGTCAGAATTGAGCACTCGGATGAACAGGCAACAAAACTTCAATTTGGTGACAAAGGATACATAATGGCTGCACTGCTGGACCAATCTTTCTGCCTGTTCTGGCTTGATCATGATGTCCTCATACCACATGACGATAAAGCTAAATTGAAGGAGAGTCTGATTGGTAGGTACAATGCATTGCAACATGCAACGTTTTCTATGTCATTTGCATTCAAATAATAATGTTTTTTTTTCTGACCTTGTTTTGGCTGAGGCACGGAAAGTCACTGTTACGGAGAGCAGTAGTGGAGAAGAAGAAGAACAACCACCTGCCAAAACCTCCAGACTGTTCTCTGGCTACCGCAACAAGAAGAAAGGAGACATAAAGTCATCTGTCAGAGCAAAGATTATTCGCTACATTGAAGTATCTTCTGATGAAAATGAAGTTGATTGCTTGGATTTTTGCAGAATCCATGCAAAATACTTTCCAAGGCTCAAGCAGGTAGCAATGACAGTGTTGGCTGTGCCTGCCACCAGTGCCCCAGTGGAGAGAGTGTTTAGTCATGGAGGCCTCATCATGCCAGGCTCAGTGCAAGAACGCTGACAAACTTGATTTTATTTTTTATTTCACCTTTATTTAACCAGGTAAGCCAGTTGAGAACAAGTTCTCATTTACAACTGCGACCTGGCCAAGATAAAGCAAAGCAGTGCGATAAAAACAACACAGAGTTACATATGGGGTAAAACAAAACATAAAGTCAAAAATACAACAGAAAGTATATATACAGTGTGTGCGAATGTAGTCAATTATGGAGGTAAGGCAATAAATAGGCCATAGTGCAAAATAGTTACAATTTCGTATTAACACTGGAATGATAGATGATGTGCAAATAGAGATACTGGGGTGCAAATTAGCTAAATAAATAACAATATGGCGATGAGGTAGTTGGGTGGACTAATTTCAGAATGGCAGTGATCAGTAAGCTGGTGCAGTGATCAGTAAGCTGCTCTGACAACTGATGCTTAAATTTAGTGAGGGAGATAAGAGTTTTCCAGCTTCAGAGATTTTTGCAGTTCGTTCCAGTCATTGGCAGCAGAGAACTGGAAGGAATGGCGGCCAAAGGAGGTGTTGGCTTTGGGGATGACCAGTGAGATATACCTGCTGGAGCGCAGACTACGAGTGGGTGTTGCTATGGTGACCATTGAGCTAAGATAAGGCGATGATTTGCCTAGCAGTGATTTATAGATGACCTGGAGCCAGTGGGTTTGGCAACGAATATGTAGTGAGGGCCAGCCAACAAGAGCGTACATGTCACAATGGTGAGTAGTATATGGCGCTTTGGTGACAAAACGGATGGCACTGTGATAGACTACATCCAATTTGCTGAGTAGAGTGTTGGAGGCTATTTTGTAAATGACATCACCGAAGTCAAGGATCGGTAGGATAGTCAGTTTTACGAGGGCATGTGTGGCAGCATGAGTGAAGGAGGCTTTGTTGCGAAATAGGAAGCATATTCTAGATCTAACTTTTGATTGGAGATGCTTAATGTGAGTCTGGAAGGAGAGTTTACAGTCTAACCAGACACCTAGGTATTTGTAGTTGTCCACATACTCTAGGTCAGACCCGCCGAGAGTAGTGATTCTAGTCGGGTGGGCGGGTGCAAGCAGCGTTCGGTTGAAGAGCATGCATTTAGTTTTACTAGTGTTTAAGAGCAGTTGGAGGCTACGGAAGGAGTGTTGTATGGCGTTGAAGCTCGTTTGGAGGTTTGTTAACACAGTGTCCAATGAAGGGCCAGATGTTTACAAAATGGTGTCGTCCGCATAGAGGTGGATCCGAGCATCACCAGCAGCAAGAGCGACATCATTGATATACACAGAGAAAAGAGTCGGCCCGAGAATTGAACCCTGTGGCACCCCCATAGAGACTGCCATAGGTCCAGACAACAGGCCCTCCGATTTGACACATTGAACTCTATCTGATTAGTAGTTGGTGAACCAGGCGAGGCAGTCATTAGAGAAACCAAGGCTATTTAGTCTGCCAATAAGAATGCGGTGGTTGACAGAGTCGAAAGCCTTGGCCAGGTCGATGAAGACGGCTGCACAGTACTGTCTTTTATCGATCGCGGTTATAACATCGTTTAGGACCTTGAGCGTGTCTGAGGTGCACTCATGACCAGCTCGGAAACCGGATTGCATAGTGGAGAAGGTACAGTTTGATTCGAAATGGTCGTTGATCTGTTTGATCTTTCTAAAAAGTAACCTGTCTGCAACAGAAATGTTCTCTGTCTTAGGGCACAGGACGTAATTTGCTACTTGTTACAGGAAATTGTATTTCTGTTGTTAAGTGTCCAGGTCAGTAAGTATATTTTAGGGATAAAGTTCATTACGTTTGATATATAAAACACTTTAGTAGTGCAGTTATTGAACAGGTGTCAGTCACCTACAGATGTTCTGTTTGTGTGACAGAATGAAGTGAAATATAGACAATGTCTGCCACAAAATACCATGCACTTTAAAATGTTATGTTTGCTTTTTTTCATATCCGGTACAATTACTTTTATTAATGTAAACAGTCTACATTTGAAAAGGAAATGTATTTTGATTTAAATAGTGCCTGATGTGCTTTCTTTCATACAAGTATGGACTAATGAACAAGGGAGTCTCTTCAAATAATCTACAAGGTTTATAGACCTAAGTCACAGCAGGCAGAAGGCTATTGGCAAAAGGGACTTGAGACTTGACTTGGACTCTACCTCAAAGACTTGTAAACATCTCTGTGAGCTCTATTTACAGTGCAATTAGAAAGTATTCAGACTGCATCACTTTTTCAACATTTTGTTACATTACAGCCTTATTCTAAAATTGATTTTTTTTTATGTGTTCATAAATTTACACACACTACCCTACCCCATAATGACAAAGCGAAAACATTTTTGACAAAATAAAATGACAAAATAAAACAGAAATACCTTATTTACATAAGTATTCAGACCCTTTGCTATGAGACTCGAAAAAATTGAGCTCAGGTGTATCCTGTTTCCATTGATCATCCTTGAGATGTTTCTACAACTTGATTGGAGTCCACCTGTGGTAAATCCAATTGATTGGAAAGGCACACACCTGTCTAAATTAGGTCCCACAGTTGACAGTGCATGTCAAAGCAAAAACCAAGCCATGAGGTCGAAGGAATTGTCCGTAGAGCTTCGAGACAGGATTGTGTCGAGGCACAGATATGGGGAAGGGCACCAAAACGTTTCTGCAGCATTGAAGGTCCCCAAGAACACATTCTTAAATGGAAGAAGTTTGGAATCACCAAGACTATTCCTAGAGCTGGCCGCCCGGCCAAACTGAGCAATCGGGGGAGAAGGGCCTTGGTCAGGGAGGTGACCAAGAACCCGATGGTCACTCTGACAGAGCTCCAGAGTTCCTCTGTTGAGATGGGAGAACCTTCCAGAAGGACTACCAACTCTGCAGCACTCCACCAATCAGGCCTTTATGGTAGTGACCAAACGTAAGCCACATCTCAGTAAAAGGCACATGACAGTCCGCTTGGAGTTTGCCAGAAGGCACCTAAAGACTCTCAGACCATGAGAAACAAGATTCTCTGGTCTGATGAAACCAAGATTGAACTCTTTGGCCTGAATGCCAAGCGTCACATCTGGAGGAAACCTGGCACCATCCCTACGGTGAAGCATGGTGGTGGCAGCATCATGTGTGGGGATGTTTTTCCAGTGGCAGGGACTGGGAGAATAGTCAGGACTTGAACACGATCGAACGTCTCTGGAGACACCTGAAAACAGCTGTGCAGCGACGCTCCCTATCCAACCTGACAGAGCTTGAGAGGATGTTTTTGTAAAAAAAAATTTTTGCTTTGTCATAATGGGGTATTGTGTGTAGATTGATGAGGGAAAAAACAAATGTAATCCATTTTAGAATAAGGCTGGAACGTAACAAAATGTGGAAAAGGTGATGGGGTCTGAATACTTTCCGAATGCACTGTATACTGTCATGTTTGGATCAAACCAAGAAGTGAGGTATGTGGTTGATTTACATGCTGTGAGTAGGTGGAGTTGGCTGCAGCTGTGCATTTGATTGCTCTCAACTTTCGTCCCGCATGTGTGTTTATTATAAATGTAATAGATTATAAACCATCACTATCCCATGATTGATTACAAGCTAAAGCCTGATATCAAAAATGCCATAAATCAAGTTATGTAGCTCTGTGATCTCGTCTAGAATAAACAAGGCACTGGAATAGAACAAGATAAAAACTGGTTTTAGTTTGTGATAGACATTTAATATCCCAATCACTAATTGCTCGATATGAAAAGTTTTGATGTTCTTCTTAGGTAAAATTGTTTCGTGTTTATGTGTATTATGGAAATATTGAGACTTAAGGTCAGAGTGCATCAGTCTTCTGGTAGATTCAGTTACTAACTAACCACAGACTGAAGTGTGGTGCGAAGTGAGGGGGAGGGTTAGAGCAAAAACCAGACTCAATATGTTTTCTTACATTTGAAAAGCGAATCAAATTCTCCCAATCTTAACAACTCCCAAATGACATTTTTTATGTCTCATCTTCAGTTAGTAGGACCAAATAAAGAATCAGTCACGCACAATTGGCAGACAAACACACAGGGACACACACACACACACAGAGCAGACACATAGATCAGAAGACAGTTAACTGCCTTTGTGGCACGCTGCAAACTGAGCTCTGCTACTGCCACTTCCACTCTACTTCCAGCTAAGAAACAGAAAGGGGTATGTGTGTGTGTGTTAATGTGTATATGTGTTTCACACCAGAAACGCTGCCTTGGTAACCTTTTATCAGTCTTCCTTAGCTACAGTGGCTTGCGAAAGTATTCACCCCCCTTGGCATTTTTCCAATTTTGATGCCTTACAACCTGGAATTAAAATGGAGTTTTTGGGGGTTTGTATCATTTGATTTACACAACATGCCTACCACTTTGAAGATCCAAAATATTTTTTTATTGTGAAACAAACAGAAATAAGACAAAAAAACAGAAAACTTGAGCATGCATAACTATTCACCCCCCCAAAGTCAATACTTTGTAGAGCCACCTTTTGCAGCAATTACAGCTGCAAGTCTCTTGGGGTATGTCTCTATAAGCTTGGCACATCTAGCCACTGGGATTTTTGCCCATTCTTCAAGGCAAAACTGCTCCAGCTCCTTCAAGTTGGATGGGTTCCGCTGGTGTACAGCAATCTTTAAGTCATACCACAGATTCTCAATTGGATTGAGGTCTGGGCTTTGACTAGGCGATTTCAAGACATTTAAATGTTTCCCCTTAAACTACTTGTGTTGCTTTAGCAGTATGCTTAGGGTCATTGTCCTGCTGGAAGGTGAACCTCTGTCCCAGTCTCAAATCTCTGGAAGACAAACAGGTTTCCCTCAAGAATTTCCCTGTATTTAGCGCCATCCATCATTCCTTCAATTCTGACCAGTTTCCCAGTCCCTGCCGATGAAAAACATCCCCACAGCATGATGCTGCCACCACCATGCTTCACTGTGGGGATGGTGTTCTCAGGGTTATGAGAGGTGTTGGGTTTGCGCCAGACATAGCGTTTTCCTTGATGGCCAAAAATATCAATTTTAGTCTCATCTGAACAGAGTACCTTCTCCCATATGTTTGGGGAGTCTCCCACATGCCTTTTGGTGAACACCAAATGTGTTTGCTTATTTTTTTCTTTAAGCAATGGCTTTTTTCTGGCCACTCTTCCGTAAAGCCCAGCTCTGTGGAGTGTACGGCTTAAAGTGGTCCTATGGACAGATACTCCAATCTCTGCTGTGGAGCTTTGCAGCTCCTTCAGGGTTATATTTGGTCTCTTTGTTGCCTCTCTGATTAATGCCCTCCTTGCCTGGTCCTTGAGTGTTGGTTGGCGGTCCTCTCTTGACAGGTTTGTTGCGGTGCCATATTCTTTCCATTTTTTAATAATGGATTTAATGGTGCTCCGTGGGATGTTCAAAGTTTCTGATATTTGTTTATAACCCAACCCTGATCTGTACTTCTCCACAACTTTGTCCCTGACCTGTTTGGAGAGCTCCTTGGTCTTCATGGTGCCACTTGCTTGGTGGTGCCCCTTGCTTAGTGGTGTTGCAGACTCTGGGGCCTTTCAGAACAGGTGTATATATACTGAGATCATGTGACACTTAGATTGCACACAGGTGGACTTTATTTAACAAATAATGTGACTACTGAAGGTAATTGGTTGCACCAGATCTTATTTAGGGGCTTCATAGCAAAGGGGGTGAATACATATGCATGCACCACTTTTCCGTTACTTATTTTCTAGAATTTTTTGAAACAAGTTATTTTTTTCATTTCACTTCACCAATTTGGACTATTTTGTGTATGTCCATTACATTAAATCCAAATAAAAATCAATTTAAATTACAGGTTGTAATGCGACAAAATAGGAAAAACGCCAAGGGGAATGGACACTTTTGCAAGGCACTGTATTCTCCAGCCCCAAAATGGCATTATTTTCAATTAACTCCAACTATTTATGTTTTTCACAACTGGTATTCACTAAGTTGATGGTTTGTGTTTAAAGCTTAGTCATTTGATATGTTTTTTATTATTTAATATATTTACATGTAATAAGGCCACACAGAGGACCAGAGATAATTACAGACACCTGTAAAAATCTGAGGTCCACTAGATGTCTTAAATCCTTGCAAAATAAAAGTTGGGTAGTTTACTGGTAAACTTATAAAGTTTCCAGTAATATACCCTCCTTTTGCAACCCTAGATCTGAATAAGATAAAAAAATAAAAGCATAAAATCTTGACAATTACAGGAAAGCCCTCTCTTCCAGAGAACAAGCTCTACAGAGGAATCCACGCAACTCCATACATCAACCATCATGACACATTTCTTTCCCCTTTATTTTGACAGGGAGTCAATGCTGAGACCAAGGTCCCTTTTCCAGATGAGTCCAGTTTAGCACAACAATACACATCAAAATACACATTAACGCCACATCCATACACACATTAAAATACATGTTATAATACATAATACATGAAAAGCAAAACACAATCATAAAATACAGCTGCAAGCAGCAATGAACAGGGTTCACAGGATGACAAAGGACACAAGATCAGAGTGGATTTACAGTGGTTTAAATAGACATGTAAAATCAGATTTTTTATTTGTCATCTTTTGATCAATCCCTTAGCTAAGTTAATACAAACGATGGGCCTACATTCCAAATTTGGTGTCATTTGGTCCTATGGTTCATGAGAAGAAGATTTCTGAAGTTATTTTTAGCATATTAACGTTTGTGCTATTATGCATCTTTGACTGCATCAACGCTATTTTCTCAAACTCTTTAGGGACTATTGACAAAGACCAAATTTGGAGTGAATCAGACTTTCAGTCCATGACAAGATGTTATGATTATTTTAAGCATTAGCGTTACATAGTCAAAAGTTAATTGTTAATAGTTTCCTTATTTTTTAAGACGTCAATGCCAAACATGGTTCATCATGGTAATGTCTTCAATGACCCTAAAAAGTTTCAAGCTGTTAGGCCATTGTGAAGTGGATTTACAAAGGATTTAAATGGACACGTAAAATCTAATTTCCTGCTTTATCACTATCAGCCATCTCTTAACCAATCCCTTAGCTTTTCTCAAACTTGGTTAAGAGATGTACCATGGGCCTACATACTGAATGTAGTGTTATTGGTGGTTTTCCAAAATGTCCAAGATAGAGGACAATCTATCCTGACGGACCTTATGGGTCCTTGAGGCAAATTTGTTCAGCATGAGTAAAGACACCTATTGTACATTTTCTTTAGGAATGTAATGGAGTAAAAGTAAAAGTTGTCAAAAATAAAAATAGTAATGTACAGATATCCCCAAAAACTACTTAAGTAAATATACTTTAAAGTACTACTTAAGTACTTCCATAAAAACTAAAAGCAGATCAACCCAACTCAGTGGAGATCGAAGGGATCTCCAGAGTTAGCCATCTCTGAGACAGGGTCTGGTATCTCGTACGTCTATAAATTAACAATGAAGTAAGGTACGGTGGAAGTTTATGCAGGAGGGCTTTATAAACAAAGAGTGCAATGCATCAATCTACAAGACTTCAAAGAGTGCAAGCCTACTTTCTGATACAGAATGCAGTGATGTGTCCTGAACTTATCGGCCACCAGGTGCTTTCGCTCTCCAAGCCTGACGTAAGGAAAACTCTCAAAATAATAAATACTCACAAAGCCGCCGGCCCAGATGGCCTCCCTGGCCGTGTCCTTAGAGTGTGTGCTGACCAGCTAGCGGGCATCTTCTCTGAAATCTTTTACCTGTCCCAGGCTGTACTCCCCACCTGCTTTAAAGAGACCACCATCGTCCCAGTGCCCAAGAAAAACAACGTGTCATGACCAAATTACTATCGCCCCGTTGTGCTCACCTCCGTCATCATGAAGTGCTTCGAGATTCTGGTCATTGCCCACATCAAGGCCAGCATGCCAGGTACACTGGACCCACTCCAATTTGCCTACCGCTCCAACAGATCCATGGAAGATACCATTTTCATCGCTATTCACACGGCAGTACCACATCTGGACAAGAGGAACACCTGTGTGAGAATGCTGTTCATTGACTACAGTTCAGCAATCAACACTATTGTTCCCTCCAAGCTCGACACCAAGCTCAGAGCCCTGAGTCTAGACACCACTCTCTGCAACTGGATCCTGGACTTTGTGACAGGCAGACCACAGGCTGAGGATTGGCAACAACACCGCCTCCACACTGACTCAACACAGGGGTGTGTCCTCAGTACTCCCTGTTCACCCACGACTGTGTGACATTGCAAGACATCAACTCCATCAAGTTTGCTGACGACACCACGATTGTAGGCCTGATAACCAACAACGACAAGTCAGCCTATAGGGAGGAGGTTAGTGAACTGGCATTGTGGTGTCATGACAACAACCTCTCCCTCAACGTCAGAAAACAAAGGAGTTGATTGTTGACTTGGCAGCTGCATTCATTTAGACAATATCTCCATATTCTATAACCGGTATGAATGTCGACTCAATGATTTGTTTTCTGTTATTTAATGAAAGGCATGACCTATTCCTATTAAAGAAGCCAATTTTCATTCTACATTTCTTAACTAACTCATCAACATGCTTTTTGAAAGATAGCTTTTCGTCAATCCAGATGCGTAGATATTTATAAGAGGGGACACGATCAATGAGGGCATCATCCAATGTACATATGCATAAATCATCAGATACATTTTTACGTGATTTGGAGAATAACATATACTTGGTTTTACCTGCATTAAGTACCAATTTCAGTTCAACAAAGGCTTTCTGCAAAGCAATGAACGAAGATTGTAGCTCCGGAAGAGCCATGGGGGCAATAGCATACACAGAGTAATCTGCATACAGGTGTTTGTTACATTTTATTTACAGATTGACCAAAAAATTATATAGACAGTAAAAGTACAGGGCCCAAATCGATCCCTGTGGGTCACCTTTCGTAAATATCAAGGTAACCTGACTTAACACCATCAGAAAAAACCATTGTGTCAAGTCATTTTCTAACCAATTACATGACATCTAGCCCATACCGATTTCAGACAATCTTTGAATCAATAAAGAGTGCTCAACAGTATAGAAAGCCTTTGATAAGTCAATAAACAGGTCAGCACTTCCTCCTATCCATAACCTTTACCGCATCATTTAACACCAAGGTTGAGGGAGCACATGGGCCACCTTCCAAACCCTGGAGATAGCACCCAAGATAATCGTCAGATTAAAAATATGTGTCAATGACTCCTCAATCAGGGGAGCAGAAAGCTGCAGCAAGAAAAGATCAAGCAAATCAGCCGTGGTGGATTTTTTTTTTTACATCAATCTTAAGCAAGGCATCAAGCACATCACATGTAGAAAGTTGTTGAAATGAAAACAAAGATTCTTTAGAAATTGACTGATCTTCCAATGAGCCCACTGGAGCCTGGGAGGGGGAAGAGCTAATTAAAAAAAAACTAATTAATAGCATCACTTATCTAATTTTTCTCAGTAATGATGCTAGATTCTGACACAACTTGCTTAGGCAGGGAAGGAGAGGAATTTCCACACTTCAGTCCATTAACTGTTTACCCAAATTTAGAAGGATCACCAGCAGAGTCTGAGAAAGAAAGTAGCTTGATTTAGCTTTCTTTATTATCCATTTCCCAATTGCCTGAAACGCTGTCAATCGGTTACAGAGTCAGTTTTTATAGCCTTGGACCAGGCCTGATTTCTCATCTGAAAGTTCTACAGAGAACCAAGGATTTGTTCTGTTTTTAACTCAAATGCGTTTAAAGGGGGCTTTCAGAGATATAAAAATATGTGAAAAGTTCTAAAGCCAATTCAGGGTCCGGCATGCAGCTGATAGAGGAAATCTCAGACCAATACATATCATGGATAAATGCCTGGGGATAAAAAATGAAGAATTATCTTCATAATTATACGAGGATCAATGTTTTTCTGTTTGGTATCTCTAATACATGCAATAGGACAGTGATCACTGATGTCATTAGCAAAGACACCACCCAATAAGTACTTGTGGGGGCTGTGTGTCAAAATTAGGTCAATCAGTGAAGAGTTTGATGGGTTTCTAACAATCTGTGTAGGTTTGGAGATTAGTTGAGTCAGGTTAAAGTGAAGACAAATATTCATCAAATGATCAGAGGCCGGGTTAAACCAATCCAGGTTAAAAGCTCATAAAATAACTAACTCAAATGACAGAACAGGTTTTACATATTCAGAAATTGTATCAACAGCATCCGCTAAAAACAAATGTGTATTTTGGCATAAAGCCACATCTATAACCAAACAAACTTTTGGGGGATAGTGACACTTATAGAACATGATGCCACGAGTCGATTTCACATTGTCACGATCGTTTACAGACGGGATGGACCAAGGCGCAGCGTGATATGCATACATGTTTATTTATACTGAATAAACACCACGACAAAACAACAAATGAAACGAAACGTGAAGTCCAAGGTAGACAAACAACACACCTCACACGGAACAAGATCCCACAACCCACTAGTGCCAATAGGCTACCTAAGTATGGTCCCCAATCAGAGACAACGAGCTACAGCTGCCTCTGATTGGGAACCACACCGGCCAACATAGATCTACACGATCTAGATCTAAACATAGAAAATGCAACATAGAACATACTACACAGAAAATACACACCCTGACTCAACAAATACGAGTCCCCAGAGTCAGGGCGTGACGCACATATATAGCCACCACTCCCCCCCCCTTTCAGTCTATCACACATAATGTCCTTATGCATGATCGAACCCTTGATCCAGGTCTCCATTAGAACCAGAATATCAGGGCTCGTATCATGCACCCAGACATCAAGAAGGTCCATCTTTGATATCAAGCCCAAGCCCTCAACGTGATTTGAAAACCAAGGGGGTCTCCATATTTGTGGAATTCACAATATAACTAATAGTACTTGTTGAGTCAACCACTAGCTGCCAGGTTGACAGAGGTATTGCCGGATATATGAGACAGATGTGAAGACAACATTTCCAATTAGACCAAACTGATACGAAAGGAAACAGCAAGGGGTCATAACTTCAGCAGAAGAAGAACAAAAGTCATGTAACAGCAACACTCCTACGCAGCGATAAGGCATTTCCTGTATCACTGAAGTGTGTCACTGCTAACGTCAGGCATGACTGCATGGTCACAAAGCAAATCTCTCAAACAGCAAGAATTCACCAAGAGAAGAGAACATTAAACCCATGAATTGGTTACAGTACTTGAAAACATATTTTACACATAAATCTGCTCTACAGATATATGTTCATATTTTCATAATGTGGTTAAACTGTCATGCATACATATACAATATGTAAACAAATATTACTTTTGAGCCCCTGTGAAATGCTATATAAGACTCAACAATATTGTTACACAGGCTCCTTCTGTGTGAAGTTATTCACCCCTGGCTTCTTGTTCTGCTTTGAAATATGTTCTATGATTTATGAGCTCTGAATGTCTAACTGTTTGACCCCTTAGAACAACCAGTCCATCCTTAATGCAGCAGAAAATAATCTGTGCAGAGTGTGAAAGGTCAGCTACGTTAGTCCCCATGTGGGTCGTTTAACCTGGAAATACTCAGGCTGTGTGGCCAGGACAAAGCCTGGGAAGACATGGGAACGGGAAAAGGGATGGGGGCATCATGGGGCAGTTCCAACTAAGACATCCTTAAGAGAGGCAGGGCAGACCCCTGGGAAAGAGAGTGCGGTAGAGAACATTGTGAACAACCTACGCTCTACACAGAAGTCAAGTAAGTCAAGACCTCTGTGGTGCTATAAGCTTGACTCTGTGCTTCTCCTTCCCTTAAGGCTCTCATCCAATGCTGTATGTATGTACAGTATGTCTATGCTGTCCACACACCGTCAGTTATGAATCTGAGTTGAGGAATCCTTTATGTACCCCTGAAACTGGGAGCAATTCACTGATATTGAGCAGCAAGAATCCCAGAGGACCTAAGATAATTACTACTTGTACACTGAACATAAATATAAACGCAACATGCAACAATTTCAAAGATTTTACTGAGTTACATTATATATATGGAAATCAGTCAATTTAAATAAATTCAATAGGCCCTAATCTCTCATTTTAAATGACTGGGAATACACATATTCATCTGTTGGTCACAGATACATTTAAAAAAAGGTTGGGGTGTGGATCAGAAAACCAGTCAGTATGTGGAACACGCTGTCGTACACGTTGACCCAGAGCATCCCAAACATGCTCAAATCGGTGACGTGTGGTGAGTATGCAGTCCATGGAAGAACTGGGACATTTTCAGTTTCCAGGAATTGTGTACAGATCCTTGCGACATGGGGCCGTGCATTGTCATGCTGAAACATGAGGTGATGGCGGCAGATGAATGGCACGACAACGGGATTCAGGATCTCATAAAATGCAATTATGTTCGTTGTCCGTAGCTTATGCCTGCCCATACCATAACCCCACCGCCACCATGGGGCACTCTGTTCACAACGTTGACATCAGCAAACCACTCACCCACACAACGCCATACACGCTGTCTGCCATCTGCCCGGTACAGTTAAAACTGGGATTCATCCGTGAAGAGCACACTTCTCCAGTGTGAAGTCGGTTACGATGCCAAACTGCAGTCAGGTCAAGACCCTGGTGAGGACGCCGAGCACTGGCTGGCGTGGTTACACCTGTTCTGCAGTTGTGAGGCCGGTTGGAAGTACAGTCAAATTCTCTAAAACGATGTTGGTAGAGAAATTAACATTACATTCTCTGGCAACAGCTCTGGTTGACATTCCTGCAGTCAGCATGCCAATTGCACGGCCCCTCAAAACTTGAGACATCTGTGGCATTGTGTTGTGTGACAAAACTGCACATTTTAGAGTGGCCTTCTATTGTCTCCAGCACAAGGTGCACCTGTGTAATGATCATGCTGTTTAATCAGCTTCTTGATATGCCACACCTGTCAGGTGGATGATTATCTTGGCAAAGGAGAAATGCTCACTTACAGGGATGTAAACAAATTTGTGCATACAATTTAAGAGAAATAAGCTTTTTGTGCATATGGAAAATTTCTGGGATCTTTTATTTCAGGTCATGAAACATGGAACCAACACTTTACATGTTGCGTTTACTGTATATTTCTGTTCAGTATACTTAAAAACAAACAAACACAGGAAATAGAGATAAGTTAGGTCAAGAGGCTACAGGAAATAGAGATAAGTTAGGTCAAGAGGCTATGTTGATATGTCGGACCTGTGCTGATAGGTCGTTTGAATTCAGAGTCACTCCCAAAAACAAAAACACAGAATGAATATTACATAATGTGATGAAAGATAAAAACATGACAATGTTGCAGAAAGAACTTGGTATGCAAGATTGTTTTCAACTCAGGCTTATACACAAGGCAGCATCACGTGTGCATGTCTCCTGCACGTGTTAAAGCAAGTATAAAACATTAATTTAAAAACAAAAGCATCATATTCATATGTTATAGCTTAATTATAACACTGTTATAACACTTTTACTATGTCATAAGGGCAAGGCCACTAACAGAATGACGATGAGACTCAGATTGCCAAACAAAAACCATTGATTGCAAAGTTCAACAAACCATACAGCTCTATGCACAAGGACTACTTTAAACAATTTCCACTGAATATTTTACAAAAACACATTTACTCAAAGAACAGTGCAGATGTAAAGTTTGGTAACAGAATGACAAAATCTCCCTCAGTTTTTTGTTACCACGTTTTCCAAAAACACTGGTAGACGTCTACTCCGAATTAAGATTCAAAGATGTCTGCAGAAAGAATTGGTGTCAGCTATGATATGACACCTTGAGTTTGAAAAAAATATATTTTGGTTATTGAACTACAGTAAGTGAAGTGGATTAACACCCTGTAACAGAATGATGATATCAGAATGACATCATGGGTCACCTGATCTGTACTATACAGTAATGCATAATTATGAATGTCATTATGTTCATGGTGATGTATCCTGAATAGGTACACAAAGGTAGAAACATGTAATATCCTTCTTTGCATGTTTGGGTATTATTCTACACACTGGCTATTATTCTAATGAGCTCCGGACCCAAACAAGACCAAATTTGGTTGGTCCGGTGCGGAGCAAATCTGTACCAATCATAGCCGTCTTTGTTTCACAAGTTTGGACACCAAAGTACAGTACAGTAGAGTATAGTTCAGTACAGTAAAGGTCAGTACAGTAGAATTCAGTAAAGTACAGTACATCAAGCAAATTATACTGTACTCTACTCTAGTGTCCTCTACTGTTCTGTGCTGTCCAAACTTGTGAAACAGACATCTATGATTGGTTTAGATTTGGACTGACCAAATTTAAACTACTTTTCCACGTCCACCCGGTCTCAGTCGGTGCTCAGTGGGTGAGAGGGCTGGTTACAGTAAATGGAAATAGAGAGGGCTCATGGGTAGGTGTCAATAAGTACCAGGATAAGTAACATCAACTGGAGAGAGAGAAGAGAGACAGAGAGGGAGGGGTTGTCCAGACTGTTTTCACACTCTTGCTTTGACCACACAACAGAAAGAGAAAGAAAACAGTTATGAGCTGAACATAACAGTATGCCAGTGGAAGGGAGGACCGTAGCAGGTGACCCACCTGGTTTGTGACTACTATGAACTCCCATTGCAGCCAATTCAGTTGCAGTCATTCTGTTACCGATTTGACGCGTTTTAAATCATAAACCAAATAGTTATCAGTAAAAACACTAACTATTTGGTAGGTCTACCTTTAATTGTTCCTTATGTGAACTTTCATTATCCTCCCTCCTCATGAGAGAGAGAAATTAGAAAATATCTTAAAGATATGTTTCTGGTAAGAGAATGAAAAGACACTAGGCAATATTTCTTAAACTTACAGAAGCCAAATAAGTTCTGCAAAACTAAATATAAATCTTGGTATTACTTGGCAGGGGTCTTTATTTCAACATTGTCTTTTGATGCATTTATTTTTCTGCTAGATGTTTTATAAGACCCATTTTCCATCTGTTTGAACAGAAATCAAAGCCTTTGCTTATTCTTAATTTTCTGCATGGGAAATGGTTGAAAAATGTTTATATGCGTTAATTTCTCAAAAATATAGACTCTTAGCTTTCACTTGACAGCAAAGGTTATGTGCTCATATGAACTTCACATGTTACTGCTCATGGGGACTTTTTACATGGAAATGCCCCTAATCATATCATTGCCCAATGTCTCATGTCCAATGACCTGTCACTGTATTTGTATTTTCCCTCTCATCCAAACTGACCCCTAGCTCCTAGTCTACTATTCAAGTGTCTTCAGGTCCTTCAAAAAAGCTTTATAAAACCCATGTATTATTAATATTACTACTAGATGACAGCAGTGTGACAGATACTTTTCTGTTCTTGTTGGAGGTGTCCACCTCCTTGGAGTCTGTGCCCGTGGCTGTGATGGGGCTGTGCTGTCCCCTGTGGCAGCAGCAGCAGAGGGCCTGGGTACAGGCCTCCTGGGCTTGTTGGATCCCCTGCTGGGCCCTCTCACTGATGAAGCAGTACAGTGCTGGGTCGGCCACGCAGTTGAAGCTGGTGAGCAGCAGGGAGATGTGGTAGTAGTTGAAGATATTGATTATGAATGGGCAGTCTCTTTCTAAGATGGTACGCACCAGCAGGAACACGTGGTATGGAGAGAAACACACCAGGAAGATGACGATGGTGCTGGTCACCAGGTTCTTGATGCGGGTTTTCTGGGTGCTTTGCGTGCCTACGCTTTTTCTGACCGCCCGCAGGACGCGGAGATACGACACGGACAGGATACCTAGTGGGAACAGGAAGCCAACGGCGAAACGGTAGTAGTTGATGGGGTACTCCCACGGCTGCATGGGGTAGTGCTCAAAGCACACCGATTGGTTGGTGCCGTCCCTGCTTACCTCCTTGTGTCTGAAGAAGACAACACCCACAGCAATCTCTTTCAGCCATATGAAGGCGCTGGCCAACGTGGCTGCCCGCATGCTTCGGAACGCTGTGAAGCGGAACGGGTACACTACAGCCAGGTAACGGTCTATAGATATACAACATAAGAATCCGATACTAACATAGATGTTTTCATAGAGCAGGAAGCCACACAGCTGGCACAGCCACTCCGTTTGACTCCAGTCATCTCCCTGGAAGATGTACTGCAGCCAGAGAGGCAGTGAGGCCAGGTAGAGGAGGTCTGACACGGTCAGGTTGAGCAGGTAGACCCCCAGCTCGTTCTTGGCTCTCAGCTGCAGCCAGGCGTGGTAGAGGGAGTAGGCGTTGGTGGGCACGCCGATCAAAAGAACCAGGATGTAGGCCACAGAGAACAGGTACTGGTGGATCTCATGGCTGATGGTGCAGTTAATGTAGTCTGGCTCAGCCTCAGACATGTTGACTGTCATGGTAGACATGGTCCACATGCCATGTTCCTCTCTGTTAGCACCCACACACTACCAGGCTGTGGGGCCCAGCACAGCGAGGTTGACTCAAAACAACGACAGTCCTGGTCATTCCACTCATTCAGCTCTGGAAGAAGAAGAAACAACAAAATGTCACATGAGGTAAGGAAATACATTTATGTTTTGTCATAAAATAAGAGTCCTTTGATAGAGTAATATAATAATGCTTGGACTAAGAACAAGGCATTAGCAGCAGACTGTGACAATCTTAACTCAACTGGAAATAGAGATAGCTACTCACATTCTAAAATAGCATACCAGTATCCTGTTACAGTTGCAACTATTGGCAAGCTTTACTTAACTCCAGACCTCCAATTAGAGTGATTCTCCTGTGCTGCTGTGAGTGACCTCAGGAGGACCGAGGAGAGTACAGGGAACAGTTTGCCACACTTTATCTCAGACTAGCCCTCCCACAACAGGCCTGCAGGACAGAGAGAAGATCTCAACATAACTTAGACCTAGTCACGACTCTAGCGCTTCTCATGGAAGCAATCTGCTTTTTTGTAAAACATTAACACATGAATGACAAACTTAATGAAAACAACTTATATTATGCCTGTGTAGTAATGGTATAATTACACTAGTAACAACACTAAAAATATTCAGTGTGTGAGCATGATTAAAATACAGGGCTCTGTTCAGGTATGATGAATTACACACACTAGCTGGTGTGATTTCCCTAGAGCTTTTGCTGTTCTATGTGAAATGATCCTCTACTAGCTGGCCTGGACTACATGTATTGATTGGCAAGGCCTTGCTACTAGGTGATTAGTGAGCCTGCCAACAGCCCTATGCATTTAACCTTGGCAAACTAAATTGGAACTACTGTGGCTGTATATCAGAAATACAAGATAGTCAACACAGAGGGAGGACAGCATGGTGACTATGGAAACAGGACACTGTATGTCACATTACCAACATTTGATAAAGTTCCCTCCCGATGGCCAAGATGTACTGTACTCATGCCTGGAGTAGTAACATGTGCTGCTGAGGAACAAGGAGCTCTCGTCTCAAATCAACATTATTAGCCAAGAATGAAGTGATGAAATATTAAAATGCATCATTAGCGTCAGGTCCTTCCTACGCTGTGATATTATTCCAAAATGAAAATGTCCATCAGAGTTACTCTGCGCTAACTTTCGTCCTCATATAACCTGTGAAAATACGCCCATGTGCAGATGGAGATTTGGATCAACACAAAGCCATAAACCATCACCACTGAAACTGATGTGTAGCCACGGGCGTGTTCAGTAAGCAGGAAACGTTTGGAAGCAGAGTGAAACCATTTAGAACACACATTTGGTTGCAAAATGCTTAACTACGCTGTGCTGAACACAACAAATATTTGTTTAACCTGTGTACCCTATTTCATACAGCAGATCTCTGTAGTCGAGGAACAGCCAACTCCTAGAGGTGCTCAGGCTGAGGCTGATGATGTTGTTTACAGGCAGGCCCATGCATCTCACAACAAGGCCTGTAATTCCCAGTGGACCCTTAGCATGTAATGAACACCCCTTTCCAATAAAGACAAGCCTGTAATAACGAATCTGCTAGCTTCTCTCCATCTGGGCTAATTCAGTCTAATCAAGAGGTCTGACACGTAATTATGTGAGTGTCTGAAATAGCACCTTATTCCCAATGTAAGGTACCATATTTCCTATATAGTCCATTATTCCTTCTATAGTGCAATCCTTTTGACCAAAGTCCTATGGGGTCCAATTTATAATAATAATAATAATAATAATAATAATAATAATATGCCATTTAGCAGACGCTTTTATCCAAAGCGACTTACAGTCATGCGTGCATACATTTTTGAGTATGGGTAATTTCATACACAAACCATGAGAAATCGGGTAAAGCATCAACATGTGGTCATTCTGTATTATCACACGCAAGACTATACACTCTTCGAAAAAAGTGTTCCAAAAGGGTGATTTTGCTGTCCCTATAGGATAATCCTTTTTGGTTCCAGGTAGAACCCTTTTGGGTTCCATGTAGAGCAATCTGTGGAAATGGTTCTACATGGAACCCAAAAGGGTTCTACCCGGAACCAAAAACAGTGTAGAGAGCTTATATTTAGCTATGTTCCAATACCCACACCAGCATACCACTTGAAAGAAACAATGTACTGTATTGGGAATGCATTCTAATTTTAAGTGGTATGCTAGTGTGGATATTGGAACATGGCCCATGCGTGTTCCACAGGCTTATATCCTTCTCTGGTTCTATTCAGTTCAATTAAATACAGCTTTATGTATCCCATCAGGGGCAATTACAGAGCCATGGAGGAGAAGCAGAGAGAGCAACAGGTGTACCAGGCAGCAAGTTGGTCATTATAACAACCACATCCTCATTATAAATGTACACTCACATTAGTCCTTTGTTGTGTGATCCATTGGGCAAAAGTACAGTACCAAATCATAAATTGGTTTACGAGGACATTAGCTACTGATCGATATTGTATTAAGATGATTTCTAGTATTAATATATTAGATCAAATTCCCTGTCCTTTCTGCAGGATGTGGCTGACATTATGATCATAAAGAGGAGTCTGTAGGTGCATATCCTAACTTTCTCCACCAGTGCCGGACCAATAAAGACTGAACAATAATCAGCAGAATACAAACATTACAGCACAATCAGCAGCAATCCGCCCTTGAGCTAATGTCTTACTGAAAGTTTAAAGGATGTCATGCTGCTTGCTTAGCAAGTACCACTTTTTTTTTTTTTTTCTTAAAAACTGCATAGTTGCTTAAGGGCTTGTAAGTAAGCATTTCACTGTAAGGTCTACACCTGTTGTATTCAGCGCATGTGGCAAATACAATTTGATTTGATTTCCTCCTTATTCTTCTCACACCGAAGCTCGAACCCAGGTCCTCTGCCTTGCTAGCACAAGTGACCACTCTCCTAAAGCTTCTTACCAGTCTGCGCCTCGCGAAAAGCTAGCTATTCGCTGGAGCAAGTGAGGACAATTCAGGCTGAGGAGTAAGTTTCACACATCCCCATGTACTACATTCATCCCTCAAACTTACATAACAGCGACCCCAGTGTTGAGCTGAGTGCAACTGTAGATCTGGGTCATGGCACCACTGTAAATGCGGGCACGTTGCTTGCTTAGAGAGTACCGCTTCCTCCTGATTTGGCGCATACAGACGCTTGAACCCAGGACCTCTGCTTAGCTAGCACACGTGACCACCCTCCTTGACAACGTACCAACCGTTTGAGTTATCCAAAATGTACTAATAGGATAGCTCGATCAGTGACATTTCAAGCTAGCTGTGGAGTGAGTTTACGGTACATTCTTAAGTCTGTTACAAAAGCACTACTGTGAGTTGCCCATGAGTATTGAGATCCTCTTCATGTCTGGTTAATTTCAGCACTCTCTACTTTCCTTTCTAAAGAGTCATTTGGTGATTGTGTGTGTAGGAGACAAAGTCTGAATCAGTTCATAGCTCAATGCCAGCTAAGCTATTCATTCATAGACCAATCATTCATAGACCAATGCCACCGGAGATGAAGACTGGCAGCTCTGTGGCACCCAACTGTGGTCACCGGAGGGCATTGCTCCAAGTGACTGGGGCACAACAAGAAGAATGCATTGGCACATTTTATTTTCCTCTTAGTTTGACTTCCTAACCTACTTAGTACTCTTGTCCTAAACTCTCATAGAATACTTATTCCACCACCAGTTGAGCAGAATTTGATGCATACTCCAAAATTGGACAATGATGCAGAATAAAGTGTAGCCTTATACCACCCAGAATAAAATTGTCATACTTCAGAATAATGTCCCCAACGAGGATAGTAGCCTAGGTTTATTTTGTTAATCGCATTGGTCTCCAAGGAGAACTTTGTCCACTGGCTAACCTACGGTCCACACCACAGCATCCTGGCTTCCCTTCGGTAAGCTACTGTAAAGATGTTTAATAGGATAATTGTATTAGAAGGTGCTAAAATAGGATACATACAAATTCAGGCTATATAAAAACACAATCTAGACTACTTCCCTCAGACACCAAACACAGGAAAGCCTATTGTACAATTGCAAATAGCACAGCATTTAGGAATTATTTCCAAAGATAAATAAGAGCATTGAAAAAATATAATAGCGCATTTTAAAAAAAACTTTAAAAGACCAATTAGATCCACCAAGGCTTCGCCTATACATTATTAAAAAACTCGAAATACATTGGCAGTGCCGCAATTAAAACAGACTATATTACACTATACAGTAGACTAATTAAGCCACAAACGCCAATAATTAACGATATACTAAAATATATGATTTTACCTTATCCACTCCCCTTGAAAAAGTGGCGCGCGCTCTTTGATGGTGAGAGTCGATAGGTTTCTCTGCAGTAACTCTATGCCTTGAAGAACCAAGCGCTTTGTTATTGACCAATCCGAAAATAAGGGTGCTGTATAACGAGAGACACTTTTCACATCTGGCGTTAGAGGCGGGCGGACACGGTGATAAGGGCTTTTTATAAGGCTCAGTGCCACAGAACAACAGATTCTGAGAAACATGAGCCAAAACCCCACTTTCACGATAAGAATGCTGGTTTTGCTAGTGTCTTATTTGGTCAGGATATCTTCTTGAACTATATAATCTATCTATCATCATGCAAATAATTTCCTGCCCTCCTTCCAGTAAGCTACACTCATAGCCTTCTATGTGTCTATTCATGCGATTCATGTTGGAACCGACCCTCTGGTAATATTTAAACTTGTGTCAGTTGCATGGTGTGGGTGGGTCTAGCTCTTATTCAGCAGTGGTTAAAGGATAAGGTCATTTTCATGTAAAAGGTCCCATGAGCACCAAGTTTATAGGAGTATATCACATTTGGTGTCAAATGAAAGCGAAGAGTATATTTTGGGGAAATGAAGGCACAGATACGTTTTTCAACCATTTTCCATCCTAAATATTAGGAATAAGCAAAGGCTTTGGTTTCTGGGCACACAGATGGAAAAGGGGTCTTAAAAAACATCTATTAGAAAAAGTATTTAAAGGTATTAGAAATGCATCAAAACACAATGTTGAACTAATATCAACATTTATATTTAGGTTTTGCAGTAGAGCGTAGTACAGTACAGTACAGAACAGTCTGCATATAGTGTGTGGTTTGATAAACTTTGCAAATCAATGGTTTTTGCTTGGCATACATTTTAAAGTGAAAAAGTGTAATTGCCCATAATACAATGACATGACACGGACATCTCTTAACAACCTGATGGTGACATATTACCTTGACAATGGTCAAACCATAGTCACACAGTAACAGAAATACACTACATGACCAAAAGCATGTGGACACCTGCTCGAAGAACATCTCATTCCAAAATCATGGGCATTAATATAGAGTTGGCCCCCCCACCTTTGCAGCTATAACAGCCTCCACTCTTCTGGCAAGGCTTTGCACTAGATGTTGGAACATTGCTGCGGGGACTTGCTTCCATTTAGCCACAAGAGCATTAGTGAGGTCGTGCACTGATGTTGGGTGATTAGGCCTGGCTCGCCATCGGCATTCCAATTCATCCCAAAGGTGTTAGATGGGGTTGAGGTCAGGGCTCTGTGCAGGCCAGTCAAGTTCTCCACACTGATCTCGACAAACCATTTCTGTATGGACCTCGCTTTGTGTACGGGGGCATTGTCATGCTGAAACAGGAAAGGTCCTTCCCCAAACTGTTGCCACAAAGGTGGAAGCACAGAATAGTCTAGAATGTCACTGTATGCTGTA
Source organism: Coregonus clupeaformis (assembly GCF_020615455.1). Classification (NCBI taxonomy): domain Eukaryota; kingdom Metazoa; phylum Chordata; class Actinopteri; order Salmoniformes; family Salmonidae; genus Coregonus; species Coregonus clupeaformis. The sequence continues at coordinate 26,355,493 of NC_059216.1, read as the reverse complement.
GTGTTAAGATTTCCCTTCACTAGAACTAAGGGTCCTAGGCCGAACCATGAAAAACAGCCCCAGACCATTATTCCTCCTCCACCAAACTTTACAGTTGGCACTATGCATTCAGGCAGGTAGCGTTCTCCTGGCATCCGCCAAACCCAGAATCGTCCGGACAGCCAGATGGTGAAGCGTGATTCATCACTCCAGAGAACGCGTTTCCACTGCTCCAGAGTCCAATGGCGGCGAGCTTTACACCACTCCAGCCGACGATTGGCATTGCGCATGATGATCTTAGGCTTGTGTACAGCTGCTAGGCCATGGAAACCCATTTAATGAAGCTCCTGACTAACAGTTATTGTGCTGATGTTGCTTCCATAGGCAGTTTGGAACTCTGTAGTGAGTGTTGCAACCGAGGACCAACGATTTTTACGCGCTACGTGCTTCAGCACATGGCGGTCCCGTTCTGTGAGCTTGTGTGGCCTATCACTTCGTGGCTGAGCCGCTGTTGCTCCTAGACGTTTCCACTTCACAGTAACAGCACTTACAGTTGACCGGGACAGCTCTAGCAGGGCAGAAATTTGACGAACTGACTTGTTGGAAAGGTGGCATCCTATGACGGTGCCACGTTGAAAGTCACTGAGCTCTTCAGTAAGGCCATTCTACTGTCAATGTTTGTCTATGGAGATTGCATGGCTGTTTGCTCTATTTTATACACCTGTCAGCAACGGGTGTGGCTGAAATAGCCAAATCCACTAATTTGAAGGGGTGTCCACATACTTTTGTATAAGTAGTGTAGACCTACAAAGACAGGCAGGAGAAACTTCATTTTACAAATCTTTATTTTAAACGTTTTCGGACAGAAAAAGGTCTATGTATCTACATTAAGCTATGAAAACATTTGCAATATTTTCATTTCAGTATCTTTGCACGTTGGTAGTTCTGTCTTTTAGAACTCGTCATTTTTTTGTAGTGTTTGGTCATGATTATCAAAATCAAATCTCTAACCTACTGTACATAACACACAGGAACTGTGCACCAGTTTGACAAGACCTTAGACACCTGTACACATGGTGATTGGTGATGGCACACGTATTGTGCATAAGTGTGTGTGTGCGCACGTGTGGGATCCAACGCAAACAGCTGATATTTCTCTTGGGAATGCCAACCTTTGATCAATCTGAAGAGAACAGGTGGAAGGGAGATTTGAGTTAAAAGAGAAAAGTGCCAAATATGGATGGTCAATATTCATGCTCTATATACAGATCTGATGCACTATATTACACTGTAATAGACAGACTAGTCATCCACCTAATACAGGAGTCTAATTAGAATTGTATCCACTGACTTTTTACTAATACAGAAAACACATCAATACTTTTTGAATGAATGAGGGGTTGTGCACAATTCAAACGACACCACCCTTAAAGTGAAACACACACTGTTAACTTCACAACAAACACATTCAGGTGAGAAACCCCCCCCCCCAAACATGCAGACATACTGTAGTTTTGTCATCGAGGGGAACATAATAAATACATTGAGTCTTACTGCCATTTTAGAGCTGGTAGCAGACAGTAACTAAAAAACTAAAATCCAATACTATCAAGAACTCAAAATTAAAACTTAACCCCTGGTCGATAATGTACTAGTTTTCTGTAGTAAAAATGTATCCAGTGTTCAGACTCTTTATCTACTTCATTGTATAGTGCTTTTTGGAATGAACTTGGAAAATAATATTCATCATATGCATATAAAAGACATCAAACTGACAGTGTTCTACTGTATAGAGCAGGGCTCTCCATCCCTGTTCCTGGAGAGATACCATCCTGTATGTTTTCACTTCAACCCTAATCTAGTGTACCAGATTCTAATAATTAGCTACATCAGATTAGTTACAACTGGGATTGGAGCGAAAACCTACAGGAGGGTAGCTCTCCAGGAACAGGGTTGGAGAGCCCTGGTATAGAGACTCGTTTCTGGGGGCATTCATGGTGGTCAGTCATGGACAGTATGAAATATTTCACGTTTTAATTTCTCAACCTGACCAGTCTCTCTGAAACTCTCATCGTCATCATCACATCATCATTTCCTTCTTTCTCCATATTAAACTCACTTTCGCTCCATCTCCATCACTTTCTCAATCCTCCTTTACTCCTTTCATTTAAAAAGTGTCCCCTCTCTTGCTACAAAAGCCGTGTTTTTTCTCTTTTCGCAAGTTGGTCACTGCGGTGCCCTTTCCCTCTACTTTCTCGTCCTGCCTCGCGTGCACAATAACAGATATGGGATGAATTACATGCTCCCCACAAGCCAGTTTCACAAAGCCCATAGTTTGGTCACCCACAGATCGCAACAGAAAACAGCATTTTCAAAGTGGGGGCGGACCTTTTTCCAGTACTGTGTCACTTTGAGGCTGTGTTGAGACAATCAAACACTGTCTGTCCTCAAGCTCCTAAAGATGGAGGACAGAAATGACCACGCAATTACTCTGGGAGTGGTCCTTTTCTCCTTCCCCAAAATGTTTGTTTTTCAGATTCAGAATATAACTTCTTGCACAAGGCCAGACCCACTGTGCTGTGTATACAGTGCACAGATAGCTGAGGGGAATCAGTGGTGTCCAATAGAAAAAAATTAAAATACATTCGTTGCTCCCTAGTGCCTTTTGTCTTCCTCAAAGCATTCATGTACACGTTAACGTAACTGCGGTGCTGGCGGTCCTGGCTCCCATGCCCATGTCTTCGTCATGCAAATCAAATCAACCATATGTTTTGCCAGCTGGGTACAGGCCCCTGTGGTGTGTTGGTTGAGGTGGTCTCTTTGGGGCAGCATTTCCTTTATGAAGCTTTAAAGATGGAATCCACAGTTGGGGGAAACAGCACCACTGTTATTGTTGCCGAGCTGAGGAGACGTTGCGCAGCATGGTAAAAAAACAAGCAGTACATATTGTGCTCTTCTACTGTGCGTTTAATTATGTCTGAGGGGAAAAACAGTGTTCATTGTTTGCAGTAACTTCTTTGTTGTTGGCTGTTTCACCATTAAAGATTACAGCTTTAAAGCAGTTAGGGAAGTTTCAAACAGTCCGAAACAAAGGATCTATCCAGTACAGTGAGGACCAGCCTAGGAGTGCCAGGCAAGACCAGGCCAGAACAGGCATCCTGTGGTTTAGCAGGAAGAAGTGTTTGTACAGTACTGAGGCTGTGGTCTGCCACTACACTAACGGCTCCTAGACACAGCCATACTCATACCACACAGTCTGGGGGTCGTTGTTGGGGTCTGGGGAGGCAGGGGTGCTCTTGGGGGGCTCCTCTGTGCCACAGCTCAGCCCCCCTCCTCCTCCCACCTCCGGTTTCTTCAGCAATGGGGAGTTCGCCTGTTGCGGCGTCTCCCTGCGTTGCACCTCTTCCTCCTGTGCCTCCTCCAGTCTCAGAGAAGACACCGCCCTCACTGGCGTCACCATGGCAACCTCCCCACGGTGGTTCTTCTGATTCTGCTGTGGTCCGGTGCTGGGGCTGTTGTTCCTGGGGGTGGCGCCTGGTGTTGTTCTCCCTCCGTATCGCTCGGGCTGCAAGGATAGGGAGGAGTAGTGGTGCTGGGGAGGGGTCAGGCTGAGTGGTTCCTCTTTAGGTGGAGCCAGAGGCAGCCTGCGGGGGTCTATGTCCGAGGGTCCTGCTAGCCTGGCAGACTGGGGGCGCTCCCTGGCCATGGCTCCAGCCCCAGGCCTCCTGACCACCCCGTCCCCACCTCCACCACCTACACCCTGGCTGGGCGAGCCACCTGCCTCCCTGTCTGTCCGATAGCTATCTGGACCGTTTGAGCGCAGCAGGTCAGCAGAAGCCAGGCTGAAGGTCCGAGACAGACTGCTGCTGCTGCCCAGACCACCTCCATGGGGTGCAGGGGGTCCCAGGGGTGAGGGCCACCCCCCTGTCCCTAACCCGTTGCTGGCCCGGTTGGGTAGGGTCTGGGAATGGGACTGGGGCGTGGAGGTGGATCCCTCAGGGAGCCGGACGATGGGCCTGACGCACTGGCCTGGTTTGGAGTTCCTGCCTGGAACCTCGTCAGCCCGTTGGATGTCTGAGTTTCTCTTCACGGTGGGCGTGACGTAGCTGGTGGGGGTCTTGGCTCCATCTCTCAGAGGAGAGGGCCGGCCAGGGGTGGATCTCTCCCTCTCTCCTGTTCTGCTGAAGTAGTCCTCCATCAGGTCCTCCCGACTGCCTGTCTGCACCTGAGGGGATGAGGGAGACAGACACACAGCACTTAGACAGATTAATCAAGGAAGTAAAGACTTAATCAACACCAAACCCTTATCACACAGAGAGGGAGTCCATCCAGAGCTATTATTGTCCATGTTCAACTTCCTGGATTACTGTACAGACAACAACATGGGACTCAGGACTGATCCAATCAGAGAAGTGCTTGTTTAGATTGTGTCTATTGTTAAACAGTATAAAGACTCCTGGAAATATGGCCCCTGTGTCTGCCTGCCTACGCCTCCATGGTGCAGATTCATCAGGGAATGTGTTTACAACACAAGGGGCCATACACATCTCTCACTGCAGCACTATATAAATGACATTACATTAATGGCCAGCCAATCAGAGCGGCCCGCTGCTCACAGGGCTAACAGCCAATGAGACGATGAGAAAACAAAGCTAATCTAATGAGGAAGAAGAAATGCCTTTATAAACAAAGAAGTATTCATTTGGTCTGCACTATTAAAAATACAGGGACTATGGGAGGTAACACCACTGCTCAGATGTTGATTGATACACCACTTTGGGATGAAGGTAAATGTTAGTATGTTTAGGCATGAACAGCTCTCAATCATATTTAGTCAGGTTTAGGTTTAGAGGCAAAAACTGTAGGTGTGTTAACCCATTTTACACTGTTTTAAGTGGTTAGTCAGGGCAGCAAGACAATCAGATTGATCTCTCTACATTCTTTAAAACAGAGGTAGGAAGAGAACAAGAGAGATAGAGAGTGAAAGACAGAGCGAGAAAGAAATTGACATTGTGTGGTGTTGAACCCCCGTTGCCATGCCCACTAAGTGATTAGTATGTGAGGTAAATGGAGAGTGGGTAGGTGTGCACATCCCAACATTTCATCTACAAAAGCCTGTCAAGTCAGGTGAGGTGAATGACCAAAAACTGACAGTGCCACCCATCCATCACCCATCCCTCACCCTGATGGTACCTATACAGAGCCCCAGTCAGAGGAGCTGTGGGTGGAGAGGAGATGAGTTCTCCTGCAGAGGGGCTGGAGAGCTGTGCATTACCTAGCATCACTCAATGCAGAACGAAACCTTACCTATTATCTGAAACTGGGGGACTTACAGAGACCCGTTCAGTATTCTTCATTTGCAGACGTAACAAACTTAATTCAGACCATTAATATTTTAGAGGCTGTTATTGGGAGCCTATCTAGCCAGTCTAGGTCGGCTGATAAATCCAACTAAATGATCACGTATCATAATAAATAAATAAAATAATTGGCTATATGAAGCCACAACGCCTTCCCAAACCTTTCATCCATTTCCCTATGACACTATATGCTTATTCTAAAAACAATTAAATATTCTTTTTTTCTCATCAATCTACACACAATACCCCATAATGACAAAGTGTTTTTTACCTAAGTAATCAGACCCTTTGCTATTAGACTCGAAATTGAGCTCAGGTGCATCCTGTTTCCATTGATCATCCTTGAGATGTTTCTACAACTTGACTGGAGTCCACCTGTGGTAAATTCAATTGATTGGACATGATTTGGAAAGGTGCACACCTGTCCCACAGTTGACAGTGCATGTCAGAGCAAAAACCAAGCCATGAGGTCGAAGGAATTGTCCGTAGAGCTCCGAGGCAGGATTGTGTCAAGGCAGAGATCTGGGGAAGGGTACCAAAAAATTTCTGCAGCATTGAAGGTCCCCCACAGTGGCCTTCATCATTCTTAAATGGAAGAAGTTTGGAACCACCAACACTCTTCCTAGAGCTGGCCACCCGGTCAAACTGAGCAATCGGGAGAGAAGGGCCTTGGCCAGGGAGGTGACCAAGAACCTGATGGTCACTCTGACAGAGCTCCATTTGGAAAAAAGTAAAGGGGTCTGAATACTTTCCGAATGCACTGTATATGCTTGACCATACTAAGCTAGTACATCCACATCCCAAACCCTTCATCCATCTCCCTATAACACATTATCCCTCTATTCTTACAGTGGGTGGTGTCAGTGCTTACAGTGGGTGGTGAGAGGGTGTTGCTCTCCTCCAGGAACTCTTCCAAGGTGACCATATCGCTGCCAGGGGAGGCGGTTCGGTGGCGGCCCGGCCGGGGTGCACTCCTCTTGGTCGGGGTGTGTGTATGGGTGTCGTAGGGAACCGTGGAGCTCCGGGGGAGAGACAGGGAGTGGGACACGTCGTGTCTAAGGCCCACTACGTCATCACTGGACAGGCTGGCAGAACGGCCCTGCAGGCGCTCCAGGGAATCTGGATGGACAGAGGGAGGTAGAGAGGTAGAGATAGACAATAAGAATTAGAGCTATTGTTTTTTACTCAACTAACTGCTGAAAATGACTTAAGTCCATAGTGGGGGATAGTACCAGAAAGCAGGCTAAAATAGTGGCCTGAGACATGCTCAAGATAACGACAAATCTGGTATAGAAATCAAAGGTTGTTAAATATAAAATGGCATCTATTGAAGTAGTTTGCAGGGTTTGCAGATAGACATAGTTGTTGGTTGTACCTTTGCAGTTGACAGGGGAATTGCTGCTGGAGGTGTTGCGGCTGAGCTCAGCAGAGCCTGGTCGATAACCTGCAGAGAAAGAGATGGTGGAGGGAAAGAGAGAAAGAGAGAGCAAGAAAGAATGAAACAGAGAGAGGGACACAGAGAGTGAAAGGGAGCCCAAGGGTCCAGCAGCCGTCTGAACATGTATCGATCATCCTGGTCCTTTACCTGCGTTTCCATGGACACTGCTCCCAAACAGGGCGTCAGGGGAGTGAACCAGAGGGTCGTCCTCATGGATGAAACCTTACAGAGCACACAGAGAGGGGAGGGGGAAGTGAGTTACTCATCCATTACGCATTTGTCTCAACAGATGTGTCCCCACATGCTGATGCTGTCCCACTTCACAACTAGAACTGTGCACACTAAAAGGGCAGTAGTGTTTAAGGACGATTAAGGGGACATTTCTAAGCTGTAGGAAAACCCCATGTTTACACACAGTAGGAAGTGAGCTGCCTGATTTTCAAGAATAGTTCATAAATTAGTACAGATTTGCATTTTACACGAGCAAAAACAACAAGGGGCAATGGACAAGTTTATGTCTCTCCACACCCTTCGACCCTATATGACAGTCTGTAGATAAACTATAGATAATCCACTTAACGTCTACATACTGAATTCAAATGTTGCTACTATATAATATAATGTAGCAACTGGCTCTGTAAGATGATGTAGTCTAGAGCCACAAGGCTCCTTCCTGTAAGTGTTTGTGTATCTATTCCCCAGTTGATGGGACAACGTTCTGAGATTGGAACACAAGGTTTCAAGGAAAGTAAACAAACGTTCCCTGACCGTGATTATTGACTGAGGACGGCAGAATTATTCCATATAAAAACACTGAACACTGATAGTCTGCCAAGAGGTCAGTTGAGTGACGTGTAGATTCTTCAGCACTGCGTAACCAATGCATTCTGGGGGATTAGGGATTTAAAATCACTTGTTTGGTGTTATTCTGGAACACTAGATAGGTTCCCTTCCAATTGGCGACAGATTTACATGCAAATATTCTAAAATCTGCATTAAAAAAAATATGCATGTTTTCTCACTAGAGGTATGCTTCCATCAAACTGACTTCTTGTGGATAAAATGCTGTGTGATAACGTAGTGCACATAAATAAATCACTTTTGCGCTGAAGTTTCCATGTACCGAAAGCGGAAGTTCAATGCTGTTTCGACCCTCTCTCTCTCCCTCTCTACCGCACCTGCTGTCTCGACCTCTGAATGCGTGGCTATGAAAAGCCAACTGACATTTACTCCTGAGCTGCTGACCTGTTGCCTATAACCACTGTGATTATTATTTGACCCTGCTGGTCATCTATGAACGTTTGAACATCTTGAAGAACGATCTGGCCTTAATGGCCACGTACTCTTATAATCTCCACCCGGCACAGCCAGAAGAGGACTGGCCACCCCTCAGAGCCTGGTTCCTCTCTAGGTTTCTTCCTAGGTTCCTACCTTTCTAGGGAGTTCTTCCTAGCCATCATGCTTCTACATCTGCATAGCTCACTCTTTGGGGTTTTAGGCTGGGTTTCTGTATAAGCACTTTGTGACATCTGCTGATGTAAAAAGGGCTTTATAAATACATTTGATTGATATGATTGATTGAATGGGTTTCCATCACATTTTCAACTTTTTTTGTCACAAAAACTGTTGCGATAAATTGCAAGCTTTCCCAATCTGGTTTTGGAGCATGCTCTCTAGACAACAGTTCGCTAATAAAGTGGACAGGGTAGGTTATGATGAGATATGGATAAGAGCAATATTAATGTTTCTTTGATAATTGGCAGCCAAGCGTCGATCATCATGTCACCAGCATTCAAATAATACCCTTGATATTTATTGGAAATTTGCATCAAGCTCATCAACGTCCATCAGTTAACCTCCATGAAGTTTATCATAACTTATTTAATCTGCCTATAAACGCAACGCTTTTCCACGTTGCTGTGATAGTACAATATAGCATATCATTGCGTGACTCCAAGTTTACTTCGATATGCTGGTTTATTATATCATTGGCATAAAGGACTTTCCACCGCATAATACATTTTACCGACACAAAAAGATCCCACCATGTCGAACAAACACATTGTCTGTCAACATTTATGAAATTGTACAGACACATCGTTTTTCCATCACACCTGTCTTGATTTATTTTTAAACAGAATGACTTTACTTAAAAACTGAGGATGGAAACTTGGATACTGACTTTAAGAAGAGACTGAAGCAAATGTGTTGTTTCATAGAAAGAACATACTGCAGGCCTATACTACATCATGACATCATCACATTGAAGATGGCAGCTATTCAGTAAATGGGCATTGGGCCTACTGTACCTTTGGGTCTGTGTCCAGGCCTGGAGCTTGAGTTGGATGTCAGGCCTGAAGTGGAGGTGTGGTTGGCAAGGGTAGAGTGAGCAGCAGCCCCCCCTAGCTCCACACCTCTCCTTCTGGCGTACAGCTCCTCTGTGCCATTGACACTCTCACTGCTGCCCCCTGGAATTCGGTACAGCTCCCTGCCTCGGGACACGCCACTGTCGTTTAGTGCTAGGGGTACAATAACAGAGCAGTTAGTATCTATGATGGTACCACATCCTTCCAAACAAACAAACAACCAACCCCATTCTGGACACAGCAGAGGCAGGTGAGCTGGAGGCTGCTGGACAGTGGACACAGTTAGGGCAGGTAGACAACAAGTGTGTGTTAGAGCAGCGAAGGGTAAGTGTCAGCAAAAGCTTTCGAAGGACACAAGTTGACTCCGTTTGCTCATTTGCTACAGTACACAATGATATACAGTAGTCTCATAACTATCATTTCTTCAGTCAGACCACTTTCCAAATGGCAAGGTACTGTACGTACACCAATGGTTTTTAGATGCATTTTGGACCTACCAATGTTGCTATCTGATTACAGTCTTTTTACCAAAGAATAAAAGGCTAAATCCCTTTAAAGTACCGGTAAGTCAGACTGAACCCTGGCCTGCTGAGATAGAATAGAACACTGAAAGTTATACTTAAAACATTCTATAGGAAGTGAAGGCTTTGGCGATTTCCTGTCTGATTCTAACTGAAGAAAGAGAGAGAAAAAGAGCGAGCGAGAGAGAAAAAAGAGAGCGAGAGAGTGTGGATAGGCTAGCAGACAGTGGTGTCTCAGTCAGCAGGGTGTCTGCTCGCCTACTGGCTAGCCAAAGCCTCAGGGAGGGTCTGGTTCTATACCTTCCATCTTATTCCATTCCCTGCTCCCTCTCTCACTTAGGCCAGCATTGGATTGGTCATTTATGCAAACATCACTGTGTTAGTAGTCTCAGACATCAATAGATCCAATAGAACAACAGTTATTCCGTATTTTTGCACAGCCATTGTCTTTTTGGCTGAGCAAAGGGATAACACGAATGGTGTGGAGGGAAAAGAGGTGGACAGAGAGTGAGGCTAAAAAGCATGACAGAGAGATAAGAGTACAGGATATGGAATAAAGGATAGGAGGATAGATTGCGGTGCATATTTGAGTGTTTGACAAGGACAGTCAGAGAGAGTATGACGCTAGCTGGAGGCATTGATATTATCAGCAACGTGACACAGGCTAACACTTAACGCAGCACAGACAGCATGTGCACACATCACTCCCCAAAATGTTATTTCTATCACCCTGGGATTAAAAGCACAATCCTTCAAACAGCAGTAAATATTGCAGATTGCCCCTGTATGAAGTTCTCTCCTCATCATTCCTCCATCCATGTGCAACATGAGATTTATACCGGCTGCCAGACAAAGAGACACAGCAGACAGAGTAACTGCCTTTATTGGGCTGGTGTCGTCGCTCTTCAGTTGCCCACTTTAAATGATTAAACATATCAGGTGACACACATATCTCATTCTCACAGAGCGAGGCAAAGCTGCAGTAAGGGATGGCTCTAATCCAAAACAAGGCTACTTACTGCAGGGTCTAGCCAGAGTCGAGTGTTCAGAGTATGAGGCTAGAGGCCTCAAACGGTTCAGTTCAGAGTTCAGTTTGTGTGTGTTGGTATATGTGATAGTGTATGTTGTGATGGGAGGAAAGCTCTATAAATGTGTATATGTGTGCATTAAGAGCTCGGTTTTCTGTAAGGAAATTATGACAGAGGGCCAAAAAGTAAAGATGTTGCAGATTAAAAAAGGGGGGTGAGTGAAGAGGAGTGAGTGAAGATGAAAATGACGAAGATGATGGTGGTGGTATTAGAACTGTCCAATGATGGGCAAGAGGGGCTCGGTGGTGCAGGTGGGGATGTCAGAAGAGGACCAGAAGCGAAGTTGTCTAGAGAGAGAATGCCGTGAGAGAGGCATCTTGGGAACCTTCATTTTCTCCTGGCTCTTACTCCTCAGAAAGCCAAACCGCTTGGCTGCTGTGATGGGGAGTACCGCTGGCAGGGCTGGGGGTGCTGAATGATAGGGGATTATGTTATACACACAATGACAAAGAGAAGGGGGAGAAAGAGAGATGAGTGAGTGATTGAGTGAAAGAAAGTAGTTAACTACATGCATTATATGAATGAACAGAGTCCAAAATAGTCCAACAGAGAAGAAGAAGAGTTCAAGTATTAAAATGTTTAGGCATGTAATAGATCCCCATTGAACTAGTAGATAATGAAGAACAGGCAAGATGAGTTGGAAGGGGAGGAAATGTGAGATTTTGTGTAGCTAGAGCTCCCTCTTGTGGTAAAGAGGACGTGTAGCACTGTATGGCCTTTACACCTTTCATTATTCAGGAGTAGAACAATTCTGGATGAGTAGACAAAAATACACTGCATTTTCCTTTGGATCCCCAACCTACCCCCCACCCCCTGTGTCCGTCTTACCTCTGCTGGAATGGGTGGGGGTGAGGGTAGGGGAGTGCCCCTGTCCATGGTGGTTCTCCTCCTGAGAGTGGTTCCCCACAGAGTCCAGGCTGAGGCAGGACTGGCGGGGGGGCAGAGGAGGGGGAGGCAGGGGGGGAGGGACGTCAGGGAAGTCCAGGGTGGGAGGTTCAGGCAGGGGGATGTCTGGGGCGCTTCGCACCCTCTCCCTTGAGCTATCCTGTCTGTTCTTGGGCTTGATGAATTTGGCCAAGGCCTTGGCCCCGGCCCAGTGGTTCTTCCTGACAGACAGGAAATCACAGTTACACTCAGACATCCATCTATCCTCAGGCCACAGGTCATCTTCACTTGCGTCATATTTATTTCCTGTCTATGTACAGTGGGGAGAACAAGTATTTGATACACTGCCGATTTTGCAGGTTTTCTACTTACAAAGCATGTAGAGGTCTGTAATTTTTATCAGAGGTACACTTCAACTGTGAGAGACGGAATCTAAAACAAAAATCCAGAAAATCACATTGTATGATTTAAGTAATTAATTTGCATTTTATTGCATGACATAAGTATTTGATCACCTAACAACCAGTAAGAATTCCGGCTCTCACAGACCTGTTAGTTTTTCTTTAAGAAGCCCTCCTGTTCTCCACTCATTACCTGTATTAACTGCACCTGTTTGAACTCGTTACCTGTATAAAAGACACCCGTCCACACACTCAATCAAACAGACTCCAACCTCTCCACAATGGCCAAGACCAGAGAGCTGTGTAAGGACATCAGGGATAAAATTGTAGACCTGCACAAGGCTGGGATGGGCTACAGGACAATAGGCAAGCAGCTTGGTGAGAAGGTAACAACTGTTGGCGCAATTATTAGAAAATGGAAGAAGTTCAAGATGACGGTCAATCACCCTCGGTCTGGGGCTCCATGCAAGATCTCACCTAGTGGGGCATCAATGATCATGAGGAAGGTGAAGGATCAGCCCAGAACTACACAGCAGGACCTGGTCAATGACCTGAAGAGAGCTGGGACCACAGTCTCAAAGAAAACCATTAGTAACACACTACGCCGTCATGGATTAAAATCCTGCAGTGCACGCAAGGTCCCCCTGCTCAAGCCAGCGCATGTCCAGGCCCGTCTGAAGTTTGCCAATGACCATCTGGATGATCCAGAGGAGGAATGGGAGAAGGTCATGTGGTCTGATGAGACAAAAATAGAACACCATCCCAACCGTGAAGCATGGAGGTGGAAACATCATTCTTTGGGGATGCTTTTCTGCAAAGGGGACAGGACGACTGCACCGTATTGAGGGGAGGATGGATGGGGCCATGTATCGCGAGATCTTGGCCAACAACCTCCTTCCCTCAGTAAGAGCATTGAAGATGGGTCGTGGCTGGGTCTTCCAGCATGACAACGACCCGAAACACACAGCCAGGGCAACTAAGGAGTGGCTCCGTAAGAAGCATCTCAAGGTCCTGGAGTGGCCTAGCCAGTCTCCAGACCTGAACCCAATAGAAAATATTTGGAGGGAGCTGAAAGTCCGTATTGCCCAGCGACAGCCCCGAAACCTGAAGGATCTGGAGAAGGTCTGTATGGAGGAGTGGGCCAAAATCCCTGCTGCAGTGTGTGCAAATCTGGTCAAGACCTACAGGAAACATATGATCTCTGTAATTGCAAACAAAGGTTTCTGTACCAAATATTAGGTTCTGCTTTTCTGATGTATCAAATACTTATGTCATGCAATAAAATGCAAATTAATTACTTAAAAATCATACAATGTGATTTTCTGGATTTTTGTTTTAGATTCCGTCTCTCACAGTTGAAGTGTACCTATGATAAAAATTACAGACCTCTACATGCTTTGTAAGTAGGAAAACCTGCAAAATCGGCAGTGTATCAAATACTTGTTCTCCCCACTGTATGCTCTAGGGCCCACAAAGTAAGCTCTCTTTCCCTGCTTGGGGAACTCTCCACAAGTGGCATAGCTAGGGTCAGGAGGGTTTACTGACCATGTGACCTAACCAGGAACAACTCAGGGACCTAGGGCTTGCTAATGCATCCATTTGTCATCCTATTCCATTGACTTAGATTAGAAAGTAAAATGTAACAAAACCTACTTTTTAGGGGTTGGATCATAAAACTTGTACTGATCCATGATCTTCTCCTCCAGTTTCTCTTTTTGCCTCCGGAGTGAGTTCAACTTGTCACTGGAAACACAGGATTTATTAGATATATTTATGACATTCAACTAATCAAATTCCAGTAGAAAATCTCTCCCGCTATATACCCGCACGTGCACGTACACACACACTCTCAACGCCATACTCACATATACTGTTTCTGCTCTTCGTGGTAGAGCTCCTTGCTCTCCATGGTTCTCTCCAGCAGGGTCTGGTTCTGCTGGCTCAACATCTGGATCTGACTCAGCAGGTGGTGGTTCTCCTCCTCCAGGTTCCCCTTCAGACGAGTCAGCAACTGGGACAGCACACATCATAGAGAGGAATAGAGATGAGTTGATTATCGATTATGGAAAACCCATAGACAGTCCCCTGTGCAGTAGCTCATCGAGGCCCTGGAGTGGTCTTTCAGTGGTCTATGTACCTCACAGTGGTTGTCCAGCTTGGTCATGGAGATGTCCAGGCCCTGGTGCTGCTCCTTCATTGAGTCATATCTGGCCTGCCAGCGGTTCACCTCCAGCTGAGCTCCATTCATACTGGTCTTCAGCTCCTTGGTCTGCACCTGCAGCCCATCATACTCCGCACGCAGCTGGGTATGTGTCTGGGTCAACCTACAGGGGATGTGGAGAGACAGTATGGAGAGACATGAGGTCCTGGTGCTTTGCAAAACAAATTAATCTTAAAAATACCAATTTTAGGGTCAGCTAGTCAGTTTTGTAGTTAGTTCATTTAGTTAGATTTCTGCTGAGAGTTGAGCTTAGCCATACTGATTTTTTTCTGCCCACTTGGCAACAAAAGCCAGTTTTATCTAATTGTAGTGTTAAAAAACCATGGCCAAGTGTGTGTAGATGGAGAAAGATAGTGAGAAACAGCCATTACAGTATGTAACCACCAGAGGGTACCAGTGTCAGGCTGTTCTTGGACTGTTCTCTATGTGGTGCTTTGAAAAGCTGGAGTAGGTAGGTGGTGTTGTATACAGGTGCTGCTGTGCTGACTGAGCTCACCTGTCCACTTCCCCCCTCAGGCTCTGGTTCTCCCCCAGGATTAGGGCGTTTTTGTGGATCTCCTCTCCTAGAATCCCCCTCTCCTTCTGGAGGGTGGACTCCAGTGCCTCCATGGCATCTTTCTGCTTCAGGAGCACTATGTACCTGCACACAGACAGAGACACAGAAACAGAGACTGGGTTAAAGACAGTTATTCCTCAGAGGTCACAAACATATATACAGTGCCTTGAAAAAGTGTTCAGACCCTTTGGATTTTTCTTCACATTTTATTGTGTTACAAAGTGGGATTAAAATAGATTTAAGTGTCTTTTTTTTGTCAACAATCTACACAAAATACTCTTTATTGTCAAGTGGAAGAAAAATTTAATAATAAAATATAGTCGTTGCATAAGTATTCAGCTCCCTGAGTCCATATATGTTAGAAACACTTTTGGCAGCAATTACAGCTGTGAGTATTATTGGGTAAGACTCTATGGCTTTGCACACCTGGATTGTGCAATATTTGGCAATTATTTTCAAAATTATTCAAGATGTTGGGGATCATGGGGTAGACAGCAATTTTCAAGTCTTGCCATAGTATTTCAAGCAAATTTAAGTCAAAACTGTAACTTGGCCACTTAGGAACATTCACAGTCTTCTTGGTAAGCAAGGTTATTGTCCTGCTGAAAAGTGAATTCCTCTCCCAGTGTCTGGTGTAAAGCAGACTGAAGCAGGTTTTGCTCTAGGATCTTGCCTCTGCTTAGCCCTATCCCTTTTCCTTTTTACCCTGAAAAACTCCCCAGTATTTGCCGATGTCAAGCATACTCATACCATGATGCAGCCACCACCATGCTTGAAAACAAAGAAGCAGTTACTCAGTGACGTGTTGTGTTGATTTGCCCCATACACAGGGCTTTGCATTTAGGCCAAAAAGTATATTCCTTTGCCATGTTTTTTTTAGCAGTATTACTTTAGTTCCTTGTTGCATACAATATGCATGTTTTGTAATATTTGTTTTGTGTATATTTGTGTTATTTTCACTCTGTAATTTAGGTCATTATTGTGGAGTCACTATAATGTTATTGATCCATCCTCAGTTCTCTCCCATCACAGTCATTCAACTCTGTAACTGTTTTAAAATCACCAATGGCAACATCCTTGAGAAGTTTCATTCCTGTCCTGCAGCTCGGTTCAGAAGGACGACTGCATCTTTGAGGTGTCTGGGTGGTTTAATACATAATGCACAGCATAATTATTAACTAGATCATGCTTATAGATATTCAATAATTGATATGTTATTGTTACCCATCTACCAATCACATTGCCCTTCTTTGTGAGGCTTTCAAAAAGCTCCCCTTTGTAGTTGAATCTGTGCTTGAAATTCAATACTTGACTGAGGTACCTAAAGATGTTGTATGTATGGGGGACAGAGGAAGGGTAAGTCATTTAAAAATCATGTCAACACCTATTATTTCACACAGAGTGAGTCCATATAACTTATTACGTGATTTGTTAAACCAGATTTTACATCTGATCGAATTTAGGCTTGCCTAAATACATATGCAATAACTATATTCTAGTTATTAAAAAAATGTATTAATGAAAAAAACTAATATATACACACACACACACACACACACACACACACAGTGGGGATAACAAGTATTTGATACACTGCCGATTTTGCAGGTTTTCCTACTTACAAAGTATGTAGAGGTCTGTAATTTTTTATCATAGGTACACTTCAACTGTGAGAGTCGGAATCAAAAATCCATAAAATCACATTGTATGATTTTTAAGTAATTAATTTGCATTTTATTGTATGACATAAGTATTTGATCACCTACCAACCAGTAAGAATTCCGGCTCTCACAGACCTGTTCGTTTTTCTTTAAGAAGCCCTCCTGTTCTCCACTCATTACTTGTATTAACTGCACCTGTTTGAACTCGTTACCTGTATAAAAGACACCTGTCCACACACTCAATCAAACAGACTCCAACCTCTCCACAATGGCCAAGACCAGAGAGCTGTGTAAGGACATCAGGGATAAAATTGTAGACCTGCACAAGACTGGGATGGGCTACAGGACAATAGGCATGTAGCTTGGTGAGAAGGCAACAACTGCGCAATTATTAGAAAATAGAAGAAGTTCAAGATGACGGTCAATCACCCTCGGTCTGGGGCTCCATGCAAGATCTCACCTCGTGGGGCATCAATGATCATGAGGAAGGTGAGGGATCAGCCCAGAACTACACAGCAGGACCTGGTCAATGACCTGAAGAGAGCTGGGACCACAGTCTCAAAGAAAACCATTAGTAACACACTACGCCGTCATGGATTAAAATCCTGCAGAGCATGCAAGGTCCACCTGCTCAAGCCAGCGCATGTCCAGGCCCGTCTGAAGTTTGCCAATGACCATCTGGATGATCCAGAGGAGGAATGGGAGAAGGTCATGTGGTCTGATGAGACAAAAATAGAGCTTTTTGGTCTAAACTCCACTCGCCGTGTTTGGAGGAAGAAGGAGGATGAGTACAACCCCAAGAACACCATCCCAACTGTGAAGCATGGAGGTGGAAACATCATTCTTTGGGGATGCTTTTCTGCAAAGGGGACAGGACGACTGCACCGTATTGAGGGGAGGATGGATGGGGCCATGTATCGCGAGATCTTGGCCAACAACCTCCTTCCATCAGCAAGGGCATTGAAGATGAAACGTGGCTGGGTCTTCCAGCATGCCAACGACCCGAAACACACAGCCAGGGCAACTAAGGAGTGGCTCCGTAAGAAGCATCTCAAGGTCCTGGAGTGGCCTAGCCAGTCTCCAGACCTGAACCCAATAGAAAATATTTGGAGGGAGCTGAAAGTCCGTATTGCCCAGCGACAGCCCCGCAACCTGAAGGATCAGGAGAAGGTCTGTATGGAGGAGTGGGCCAAAATCCCTGCTGCAGTGTGTGCAAACCTGGTCAAGACCTACAGGAAACGTATGATCTCTGTAATTGCAAACAAAGGTTTCTGTACCAAATATTAATCTCTGCTTTTCTGATGTATCAAATACTTATGTCATGCAATAAAATGCAAATTAATTACTTAAAAATCATACAATGTGATTTTCTGGATTTTTGTATTAGATTCCGTCTCTCACAGTTGAAGTGTACCTATGATAAAAATTACAGACCTCTACATGCTTTGTAAGTAGGAAAACCTGCAAAATCGGCAGTGTATCAAATACTTGTTCTCCCCACTGTGTGTGCGTACCTACCTACCTACCTACCTACCTACCTACCTACCTACCTACCTACATACCTACCTACATACATACACACACAGTGGGGGAAAAAAGTATTTAGTCAGCCACCAATTGTGCAAGTTCTCCCACTTAAAAAGATGAGAGAGGCCGGTACACGTCAACTATGACAGACAAATTGAGAAAAAAAATCCAGAAAATCACATTGTAGGATTTTTTATGAATTTATTTGCAAATTATGGTGGAAAATAAGTATTTGGTCACCTACAAACAAGCAAGATTTCTGGCTCTCACAGACCTGTAACTTCTTCTTTAAGAGGCTCCTCTGTCCTCCACTCGTTACCTGTATTAATGGCACCTGTTTGAACTTGTTATCAGTATAAAAGACACCTGTCCACAACCTCAAACAGTCACACTCCAAACTCCACTATGGCCAAGACCAAAGAGCTGTCAAAGGACACCAGAAACAAAATTGTAAACCTGCACCAGGCTGGGAAGACTGAATCTGCAATAGGTAAGCAGCTTGGTTTGAAGAAATCAACTGTGGGAGCAATTATTAGGAAATGGAAGACATACAAGACCACTGATAATCTCCCTCGATCTGGGGCTCCACGCAAGATCTCACCCCGTGGGGTCAAAATGATCACAAGAACGGTGAGCAAAAATCCCAGAACCACACGGGGGGACCTAGTGAATGAACTGCAGAGAGCTGGGACCAAAGTAACAAAGCCTACCATCAGTAACACACTACGCCGCCAGGGACTCAAATCCTGCAGTGCCAGACGTGTCCCCCCTGCTTAAGCCAGTACATGTCCAGGCCCGTCTGAAGTTTGCTAGAGTGCATTTGGATGATCCAGAAGAGGATTGGGAGAATGTCATATGGTCAGATGAAACCAAAATATAACTTTTTGGTAAAAACTCAACTCGTCGTGTTTGGAGGACAAAGAATGCTGAGTTGCATCCAAAGAACACCATACCTACTGTGAAGCATGGGGGTGGAAACATCATGCTTTGGGACTGTTTTTCTGCAAAGGGACCAGGATGACTGATCCGTGTAAAGGAAAGAATGAATGGGGCCATGTATCGTGAGATTTTGAGTGAAAACCTCCTTCCATCAGCAAGGGCATTGAAGATGAAACGTGGCTGGGTCTTTCAGCATGACAATGATCCCAAACACACCGCCCGGGCAACGAAGGAGTGGCTTCCTAAGAAGCATTTCAAGGTCCTGGAGTGACCTAGCCAGTCTCCAGATCTCAACCCCATAGAAAATCTTTGGAGGGAGTTGAAAGTCCATGTTGCCCAGCGACAGCCCCAAAACATCACTGCTCTAGAGGAGATCTGCATGGAGGAATGGGCCAAAATACCAGCAACAGTGTGTGAAAACCTTGTGAAGACTTACAGAAAACGTTTGACCTGTGTCATTGCCAACAAAGGGTATATAACAAAGTATTGAGAAACTTTTGTTATTGACTAAATACTTATTTTCCACCATAATTTGCAAATAAATTCATAAAAAATCCTACAATGTGATTTTCTGGATTTTTTTTCCTCATTTTGTCTGTCATAGTTGACGTGTACCTATGATGAAAATGACAGGCCTCGCTCATCTTTTTTAGTGGGAGAACTTGCACAATTGGTGGCTGACTAAATACTTTTTTCCCCCACTGTAATAATATATATATATACACATATATATACACACACATATATATATATTTCACTTCGACAGAGTATTGTGTACATTGTTGACAAAAAATGACAATTAAATCTATTTTAATCCCACTTTGTAACACAATAATATTTGAAAAAATCCAAGGGGTCTGAATACTTTTGCAAGGCACTGTATGGTGCCTAGTTAACTGTCCCCAGGTTTTGTATTGTGTTACATCTAAAATAGGCCATGGCAATCCCATCCCATATAGATTCCTATTACCACCGAAAGAAGAATATCGATACTGGGTCCGACAAGAGTTGGTTGGAAAAGTATTGAACGCCCATGGTATGTGGTGGTGTGTTCAAAGAGCTGCCACGATCACAGATCAAAGCAATCCCATCAGGGTCGTATTGATTCTTTCAAATGGAAGAAAAGGACTGGAAAAGGGAGGGACAAACCGCTCGTTTTAGTTCTGTTGAAAAACATTTTTCAAAAAAAAAATCTAAGGTGTACCCTAATGAACACAACCCAGTCCTTTGAGGCATACATGGAACAGCTGATATTCCAGCTGATTAGGTCCTTGACGGTACAGCAGGCAGACTCTTCTAATCCCTGGGCCTCAACCCGGGCCCCAAGAGACCCTGCTCCATTATTCATAAAGGAGAGAAGTAGAGAAGGAGAGATTTTAGTTAGCCAGATCAGTCTGGCTGCACGTCACGGTGCCTCTCACATCACTACCTTTAGACTGACGTGATGGTAAGCTTCACAATAGGACACATTTTCCAGTACGGGACAGTGGGAATACAAGAGTGTATGGTGTTTGTGTTGTGATATACGTACATAAAATAACCAAGTCTAAATATAACCGCAGCAAACAAACAAGAGAACACAGTCTCCATAGTTAAAGGAGTAATGTACTTGTGACCCGTGTCGCAATCCGACCCTCCCTTAAGGAGTGACCTGGCCTGGAGCAGTACAGGTTATAAGGTTCCACTGCAAAACAATAAAGGCAGTAGACTAGAAGAACTCCACTGACATCCAAAACCCCTATCTGAATACCAACGGAATGAAACTAGTCTCCCAGAGTTATTGAACAGTCACAGTTCTGATGTTAACTACAGTTGCCCTGTCCCTCCCTAGCCCTAATGATAGGCTACCTGTCTCCACCCAACCCGACCGTTGCTGTGTCAGCAGTCTCTCCCAGCTCCAGCTCCAGCCAGGGTGTCTGAGTGAAATCAGACCCAGCCTGTTACTACTGTACTGTTCCAGTCAGGAGAGAGAAGGGGAGAGGCAGGAAGGGCACACAACACATCCCCTAGGTCACTTCCTTAGGTCGGTCTCTCAATGTCCCAGAGCCAAGCCAGTCTGGAAGGACATACTTTCACTAACATACGGCTGTTTATATGTGGCTTTTCAAAAGAGGAACTCTGTTATTGGAAAATTAACTTCAAGGAAATATATTAACACAGTTCTCTCGATGACATGTAACAACTTGATATTTTACGCAGACACACCAAGGTCAATACACATGACATGGACATGAACGAGTGTAATATGACCACTCTGTAATAATAATAATTTCAAAAAACTAATCTGACCTTTTTCAATTACACCTTCTCAGTGTACCTCTTGGTGAGTGTATGTGTGACCATGGTAGTTGACCCCTTGGTGTGTATGACCCATTGCGGACTCCTCTGTGTGTGCAATCACTTGGTGTGTGTGTGCAATCACTTGGTGTGTGTGTGTGTGAGGTGTGAAGCTGTGGTTTATGACACGTATGTGTAACCATCGTAGTTGACCTCTTTGGAGAATATGACCCCTTTATTTATCCCGCCTGTTTATTAATTTAGACTGGCCCTTTGATAAATTCTGAACATTAATAAAAGATCTGCAAAAACATCCCCGCCAAAATGACAAGCACTATGGTGGTTGTCTATAGTGTGATTTCTAGCAGCATGTTGGTTCTTTTTTCTTCATATGAATTTGGCTCTAGTGTTTGAACAGTTTTAGCCACAAAATGTTATGACCCCATTCCTGAAAGCTAAGACTCTAAGGAACAAGTACATGCCTCCTGTTTCCCTCTCTGATACTCACAAGGACTCGTTGTGTGTGACAAAAAACACACCTAATGACTGAGGGAAATGAATTCAAAGCATACTTCCTTCAGACTGGAATTTGGCATTAGCTGATTTTTGTTATTTATTAAGATGCTTAGTTTTCAGATGATTTTAAAATGACCTAATTACTTTTAAATCTGCAATATGTAACTTTCTGGGCGACCCGACCAAATTCACATAGAAATAACTTTTAATAGTTATTTAAATAAAATAAAAATGGTGAGCAGCGACTTTTCAACGATGATACAAATTTTCAGTTGCACCTTGACTCACGCAAGTTGAGCACCCTCCACTTCTTTCCTAATTACTTTAAGCAACATTTAATTTTAAGAAAAGTGATTTATTGGTGGGGGCATTTTTTTCTCTCTATTAGATAGGCATTTTACTTGCTATCAAAGCTCCCATGTTGTTTTTAGCAGTCTAGGCGTCTGTGTATCCCCGCTTGCTTATGCGTTTAGTCACTTTATTATCTTGTCTAGACTTCTAAAGAAATTCTGAGCCGCTAGTTTTGGCCTCTTCTCTTTTTAACTTGGTTGTTTTTTATACAGCTCTGAAGAATAATTGCATGTGGAAAATGTCCGGCCCCCCTGCAATTAATCAATTTTTTTACATATGGCCCCCGTAAAAATATAGTTGAATAGCCCTGCCTTAGGGTATGACCACTTGGTGTGTGTGTGCCCGGTGGTTTGTGTAACCCCTGTGTGCGTTCCATGTGTGTGACCCACTTGTTCTCCAGTGTGCGGTGCTCTTGCTCCAGAGCTCTCTGGTTGCCCTTCAGGGTGGCGTGTTGGGCAATGAGCTGCTCGTACTCCGCTGCCTGTCTCTCATGCACACTCAGCAGGCGCTCGTGATCCAGCAGCACGCTCTCCCTGCCCACCCGCGCCTCCTCCCGCTGCCGCTGCCACGCCTCTGACTCACTCTCCAGTGCCCCCACCTGGCCCTGCAGCACAGCATTCTGTGCCATGAGAGATGCACTCTGGGAGTTGAGGGTGGAGTTCTCCACCTAAAGGGGGGAGACAAAGTTGTCATTTTACAACATCTATACTGGCAACAACTGACACAGCTACTCTAACTAGGAATTAGGGCTGACCACATTTAGTCGACTGGTCGATTGTTTGGTCGATAGGCTGTTGGTCGCCAGATATTTTTTGGGTTGAGCGGTCACAAATATATATCTTTTTTCCATGGCACACGAGCAGGGCTGCCACTGACAAAAAAATAATCTTGGTTGACCAAGCATCGTCTGATCTTTCAACCAATCAATTGGGAGACATTTTTAAACGTGTATTCTTCCATATATTGACACATCCTATGTGTTTTAATCAAATCAACTATATTCACTGAGATTTGATTAAATAATTAGGACACACAAATGACTAGAGGGAGTCTGACCAGCAATTTATTTGATTGTGCCGGGGCCGGCTCAGACCTGCTGCACTGTGTAAAAAAAAAAAAAGACAGCGAGTGACTGTGTGACTAGCACCCGTTCTCTCTCTCTCCTACCTGCTGCAGCGACCACCACAGAACATCAAGTATTACTAGAGGATGTTGGTTATGTAATTATTACTCCAGAATGTCCGTTATTCCAGAGGATGATTCGGACGGGATTAACTTTTTCCGAACTGCCCCCTGGAGGTTTTTATTCTAGGCATGAAGAAACAGTATTTCAACATTTCCAGGTGATGGGGCCACACTGATAACTCCAGCTTGGTTCCCAAGTTTCTAAACCATACCAAACCACTTTCCTATAGTGTCACCATAATATTTGAATTGAGGAAGTGTGATCATAATCATTAGGATATTTTAGCGATCTGCAGTACGTCCTAAATGCCCCCCCAGCCTTCAGATTGTGAGCTAAACAGTGCAATTGCACATGAGATGCATTTTAAGGCTATGGATGAGAACGTTAACTTATCATTTCCAAACGTTTAGGTCAGTTGTATGCTGCTGCTTTGCAATCTATTAATAGCAAGGGTTGCATTAAATAGGCTCAATATTTTTTACTGATGCATTTGGCAATATTCAATTCATACGCACAAAACATATAAACGAAAGCATTCACTGTGAAAGTTGACAGGCTACATGTAGGCCATTCATATATAGCTTAGCCACAGCACATCCAATCAGTCATTGTTTTCTTGCGCAAACCGCAAGCAACACCTGTCAAACTCAGACATTTATCTCAAAACACAGGGATGTCGATTCGCACGGGACTAGTATTATCAGAGGACCTTGGAGTTCCCCAAAAACCAGAAGGTTATTCTGACTGGAATTGTTACTCTCCTGCCATGTAAAAATGACTGACATGGCAGATTCGGATGGGACTGAAATTACAGATGTGGTGTTTTGTGCTCGTGCACATAATTACATTACCCGACCTCCCCCAGTAAAAGTAATACGAATAGAGCACAATAGGGCCTGACCTATAGCCAGGGCCGGTCTTTGCCTTTCTGCCGCCATAGGTGAGACCAAAAAATGCCACCGCCCCGCAAAACTACAATTGTCCCAAGTAAGCAAAATGACGTTGAAAAGACAACTAAAATAAGTATTTTCCAGACGTTGAAGTTAGGTTCAATTTAGTTTCTGAATGAAAGGTGAAAAGGTATTTTCCATATGTTTAAAATATATATTTTCCAGGACGCTGAAAAGGAATATTTTCTGGACGTTGAAAAATATATATTTTCCCAGCGATGAAATCAGGTTGATTTTCGGTTCTTAATGAAAGTTGAAAATAAGTCATTCATAGATGTCTAGGTTTGGACCAAATCAATGCTGGTCCAGAAGGACTAAATCTGAAACAAACAAACATCTATGATTGGTTCAGATTTGGTCCGGACCGGACGATGATGTCTATGATTGGACCAAAAACCAATGTCCGTGGATGTGGAAATCAAGGCCGGTCCGGAACTGCACCAAAAAAAGACATCCAAAAGGCATCAGCTACCCAACTTTGTCAGGAGTTATCGCGAGCCTATTTGCAATGTGTTTACACAGCGGGAAAGGCAGAAGTATTTTCTTTTTAGTTATGATCAGCTTGTCAAAAAATTTATGGATACAAACTTGAAACCACTGATCATTACAATGGGGTGAAACTCCTGGACATGCTGCTGCCTCCGCAGGATTGTTCTCAAAACCAATATGCTGGTTAACTTTGCTATTATGCACATAGCAACATGGTCTAGGCAAAGGCGCCAATTCAACAGCACACTGATGTGTTTCAGAACCGTGGACAGCGACCACTATCCATTGAGGGCGAAAGTGTATTTGTTGGAAAAAAGATACTGTTTTTATTAGTGTTGCACCATTATTCTTATGTAATATAAACATATACAATTTCAGTAGCACGTCTTAGAGTGATGGACGGTGCCACCCCCACAGCCTCCACAATGGATCAGTCCACTCAGACAGGCGCGAATCAGACGGGTGTCTTGTAAACCATGATATTATATATTAATTTATTTTTGCTAAAGAAATGTCGGTCGACCAACAACCTATCGACCAAACAATCGACCAGTCGACTAAATGGGGTCAGCCCTACACACGAGACACCTGTCTGAATAGCGCCTGTCTCAGTGGACAGTCCAAGAAGAAGGGGAGTGTTGCTAAGATGCACAAGGCATGTCTCTCTCTCCAGAACACGCTCTCTCCCGCCAATTCGTGCACATTCATTCACATAACTTCATTGTGTTAATTCTTTGCCCTTTGATCAATTCCCCATTACATATCTCACCAGTAGTACATTTACCATTAATCCCCATCTTTTCTAAATGTACAATGTTTGTTTGGTTACGGTAAATTATGTTAATGCATTCAATATGTTATTATTACAGTTGTTTAGCGTTCTCATTGTCAGTATGGCGTGGACACGTTGTTTGCGAGGCTAAAAACCTATGCTAGGCTTGTGAGGAACAAGTTTTGGTTCATTTCATTCACTATTTTTTAATTTGATATTTTTACCCCCTTTTTCTCCCCAATTTCGATCGTCTCATCGCTGTAACTCCCCAACGGGCTCGGGAGGCGAAGGTCAAGTCATGCGTCCTTCGAAACATGACCCGCCAAACCACGCTTCTTAACACCCGCCTGCTTAACCCGGAAGTCAGCCGCACAAATGTGTCGGAGGTAACACCGTTCACCTGACAACCGAGGTCAGCCTGCAGGCGCCCGGCCCGCCACAAGGAGAGCGCGATGAGCCAAGTAAAGCCCCCCGGCCAAACCCTTCCCTAACCCGGACGACGCTAGGCCAATTGTGCACCGCCCTATGGGACTCCCGATCACGGCCGGTTGTGATACAGCCCGGGATCGAACCTGGGTCTGTAGTGACGCCTCTACCACTGTGATGCAGTGCCTTAGACCACTGCGCCACTCGGGAGGCCCTCTCCATTTACGAGTTTTGTCAATTTATTTGTCTTTTGTTTGAAGCGCTCCTATCAATGTTGAGTACTGATGCACACTTGATTACGCATAGAAGTTGGCATAGCCTACCTGACCTGCACGCAAATGTATAAATGTGAGGGGTGAGAAACAAAAACAGCCAGACCACCACACAGCCAAGTTCAGAGAGAGAAGCACAGTAGCTGTGAGAACATGTTGGAGCAGAGCCCCTGTAGTATGTATTGTAGTACCTGTAGCTTGGCTGTCTGTGTGTGCAGGGCCGTGTTTTGCTCTTGCAGTACAGCAGCCTGCCTCTGTACGGCCATAGTCTGGGCATTCAGCTGACTGTTCTGGGTGTCCAGCTGTCTAAGCTGCTCCTTCAGAAGGTGCTTCTCTGTCTGCAGGGTTGCATTCTGAAGGGAAAGGCATCTAGGTAAGATTAAACATGGACAATATACCATTTGTATAACAGTTTGCCAGATGCTTACATATGCCAGTATGTTTTGACAGTTACAATAGTAGCTGTTTTGCTACTCATGTTCTAAGCATTCACAGCATTTACTGCATGGGTTGAGGGATTTCCTGGAAGAATTCCTTGGCAGATGGTCAACTAAACATTCCACCCTCTTAATTCTATCCCTTCCTTTATCATCCATTCCATTCCCACTCACGTTCTTCTCTATGTCGATGAGGCGGTCCTTGAGTTTGAGGAGATCTGCGGTGGCCTCTCTCGTCTCTGTCTCCCACTTCTCCTGACCAGGCCTGCCCTGGCTCTGGCCCTGACCTGCAGCCTGCTGTGTGGAGCTCTGGGTCTGGGAGTGGGCCTCCTCCTCCTCCTGCCTCTGTCTCAGAGCCTCAAGAGTTTTCTTCACCTGATCACCACAACACAGAGGACAACAGTGTGAGCAAAAAGATTGTAAGTGAAAAAGTGACATAAAAGAGAGTAGAAGTAAGAGTGAAAGTGAAAGTGTGAGAAAGACTATGAGTATGTGCAAGAGTATGATTAGTAAACGATGAGTGTGCTCCAAATATGTTTGAGTATGTACACGTGTGTGTGAGTGAATAACAGAGGCGTATAGGTACATACGGTGCTGAGTTCTGTGCGTAGCTGCTGGTTGAGACTACTAGACTCCTCCAGTCGAGACTCCAGCCCCTGAATCTTCTCCTCACGGATCTCCAGAGTCTTCTTCAGCGTTGACTCAATCCTACTCTCCAAGATCTTGAACTTACTGAGGGGGCAAAGAGACAGGCAAACAGTATGTCTAAATGTTATATCAAGGCCAATAGAAAGACCCAGACACAAATGAATTCATTGTGATTCAAATTAATCAGCAACGTGGGGCTTTTATTTAAGTCCCATGATGATCAAACATAATAGAAATTCCTGCAGAACGGTGTGCATTTACTTATGTTTTTGAGGCTGAATGTACCATTTATTGTACCTTATTTCTTCTAATACCAAGAGTGAGAGACTGCATGTGTGGCAGATATCAAGCCTTCACTTAGGAAAGAGTAATACTATGGGATATCGCGTTTGAGACAGAGGTTTGCATGCGGATTTTGAAAAGTTTTACAACCATATTACTTTAATCTGTACTAAGGAGGAGCCACTGTGTTAGCTTTGGACTGAAAAACCCTTGCCACAAGAGGTGGAACCCAATATCATCATGAGTGTGCAGTGCACATGAGATTACTAAGTGCTGTAGAAATGTAACTCAGGGTGGTGAATTTCTTTGACGTTAACTGATTAGTGGCAGCTTGGGTTTCATTGAGCACTAACAGCTGGAGAAGGAATGTCTTTGCTTTTTAATCCAATCCCCCTGGGTGACACCCACCTGGGTCTCTAGCTCTTACCTTGAGAGGTGCCTCTTAACACATCCTCAGAGACTGAAGAAAAACCCTCAAGAAGAGGCCCTCCTTTGGGGCAATACAAGTCTTTCAAAGTGTCTTATTTCATAGATTTTCCCTTCAGAAAGGCTGGAGTTCAAAGGAGTGTACAGTTCAGCTATTCCCACAGTGTTGTCCTGCTGTTTGCCTCACCAGACCTGGGGTTCAAATAGTATTAGTTTTTTTCATTCAAATACTTTAGCTGCGCTTGATTTAACTTGTCTGATACAATTGAACCAATGGAATAGTCCCAAAAGTGTACAACCTCACCCATATGGCACCCCAGGCAGGCTCAATCAAACGCTCAAAATATTTGAAAGAAAACCAATACTATTTGAACCCAGGTATGGTGCTCCCTGTCACTGTATGTTACCTCACCCAGCATGACTAGATTCTAGAACGCCTCTGCTCTCCAGGGAAAATTCCAGAGAAAATTAAACTGCTGCAAGACACAGAGGAAAGGAAACAATCTTTCCCCTGTAATTTCCCCATAGTCTTATGAAAATGGTTGTAATAGAACACTGCAAACGTGCTGCTGGAGATCGCTCACACACACACTTTTGAGTCAAACACGTGTTCATGCCACCACTGCACCACACAATAAAAATAGAGCCTAAATAAAAGATGGCGAAATAAAGCTGGAGAGAAAGAAATGAAACACCGGTTTGAACAGAAACCAGGACTCACCCACTATACCTGGCACAGGAGGTCGGTAAGGAGCTTGGGCAGAATCCATTAAAGCAAATAACTCTGGCTTAACAAGAAAAGCCCCTTTACTTTGAGCTTTACAACTCAAAACCAATATGCCCCCTGTTCCTCATCCAAAGTGGACATTGGGCACACATTCTCACAAGCACTTCAGCACACAGACAAATGCTATAAATACAAAATACCTGTTACAAAATGCAAAAAAAATGCCTGCAGTATTATGAGGGTAGGGTATTGAGGCCTACTCGTGGTTATGGGTCTGAGACA
Organism: Coregonus clupeaformis; assembly: GCF_020615455.1. Taxonomy (NCBI): domain Eukaryota; kingdom Metazoa; phylum Chordata; class Actinopteri; order Salmoniformes; family Salmonidae; genus Coregonus; species Coregonus clupeaformis. The sequence goes on along the minus strand of NC_059216.1, from coordinate 26,326,510 downwards.
CTAGTAATGTGATGGCATGGTGGTACAGTGTAGATGTAGTTAGTGTGATGGCATGGTGGTACAGTGTAGATGTAGTTAGTGTGATGGCATGGTGGTACAGTGTAGATGTAGTTAGTGTGATGGCATGGTGGTACAGTGTAGATGTAGTTAGTGTGATGGCATGGTGGTACAGTGTAGATGTAGTTAGTGTGATGGCATGGTGGTACAGTGTAGATGTAGTTAGTGTGATGCATGCTGGTAGACATAGTGTAAAGCCTCTTACTTGTCTTCACAGCTGTGCTCCTCCTGCAGTAGTTTCTCTCTGTTCAGGCCGATCTTCTCCAGCTCGTGGCTCAGTGTCTCCAACTCGTTCCATTGCTGCTGCACCTTTAGCTTCTCATTCACCAGGTCCTGGACAGGACAGAATACACACAATATAACCCTGACTCTACTGACCTGTCTTCCAAACAGTTTTAGAGAGGCAGTTGTAGCAGAAATGCAGATCTAGATACGTACTTGAAACACGCTGTACATCCACTATACGGACAGGCTACTGTAACCCTTACTGCACTTTTAGAGGCCCATTGACATAAGCAGAGTATGCACAGAATACTAATCTCTCATGGTATGATCCACAATTTATATCAAACTAATCTTTATCCAATCATCGGCACCCTGCATTTATTTTTCTACTTGAACTCCATGTACTGTATGGTACATCTAGACTGAACAAAAATATAAATGCAACATGCAACTGAGATTTTACTGAGTTACAGTTCATATAAGGAAATCAGTCAATTGAAATGAATTCATTAGGCCCTAATCTCTGGATTTCACATGGCTGGGAATACAGATATGCATCTGTTGGTCACAGATCCCTTACAAAAAAAGGAAGGATCAGAAAACCAGTCAGTGACCACCATTTGCCTGATGCAGCACGGCATCTCCTTCGCATAGAGTTGATCAGGCTGTTGATTGTGGCCTGTGGAATGTTGTCCCACTCCTCTTCAAATCGCTGTGAAAGTTGCTGGATATGGGCGGTAATTGGAACACGCTGTCGTACACGTCGATCCAGAGCATTCCAAACATGCTCAATGGGTGACATGTCTGGTGAGTATGCAGGCCATTGAAGAACTGGGACATTTAGAGCTTCCAGGAATTGTGTACAGATCCTTGCGACATGGGACCATGCATTATCATGCTGAAACATGAGGTGATGGCGGTGGATGAATGGCACGACAATGGGCCTCAGGATCTCGTCACGGTATCTCTGTGCATTCAAATTTCCATTACAATGTGGGGCTGGGGAGGTTACACGTGGTCTGCATTTGTGAGGCCGGTTGGACGGACTGCCAAATTTTCTAAAACGACGTTGGAGGCGGCTTATGCACATTCAATTATTTGCCAACACCTTTGGTGGACATTCTTGCAGTCAGCATGCCAATTGCCTGCTCCCTCAAAACTTCAGACATCTGTGGCATTGTGTTGTGTGACAAAACTGCACATTTTAGAGTGGTCTTTTATTGTCTCGAGTACAAGGTGTACCTCTAATGATTGTGCTGTTTAATCAGCTTCTTGATTTGCCACACCTGTCAGGTGGATGGATTATCTTGACAAAGGAGAAATGCTTCCTAACAGGGATGTAAACAAATTTGTCTACAACATTTGAGAGAAATAAGCTTTTTGTGCGTATGGACCATTTCTGGGATCTATTATTTAAACTTATGAAACCAACACTTTACATGTTGCGTTTTATATTTTATACTGCATAGTACATGTATTTCTCTACAATCTACTGTAGCCTATATTATCCTCAGACCTTCCCCATACATACCTCTCGGAGTGTGGCCAGGGTCCTCTTGTCAATGGTTGCCTGTTTCTGCAGCTCCTTGTTCTCCCTCTCCAGCTCTTTGACCTTCCCAGTCGCCTCCTTTAACCTCTCCAGCTCCTTCTCCTTGGTGATGCCCTCCTTCTCCAGGGAGGCCAGCCTCAGAGCACTCTCCTCCAGCACCCCTTCTTTCACCTCCAGCTGCAGCCACAGCCTCCGTGCCTCCTTCTCCAGCTGCTTCCTCTCCTGCAATTTAATTTAATTTAATTCAGGAGTACGTAAGACAACAACTACAGTTTACACATAACACACAGACATACCTTCTCTGACTGGCCCAGCTCTTGCTCCAGCCCCCTCTTCTCCTTCTCCACTGCCTCCAGGCATTTCCCCGCCAGGCACACCTCCTCCAGCTCCCTTCTTAGCCCCCCTGTCTCGGCCTCGGTCTGCCTCAGCTCCCTCTCCAGCCCCTGGATCTTGGTGGAGCTGTTGTCCAGGCTCTGCTGGAGCCTTTGGTTCTCCAGACCCAGGCTGCTGACGCTCAGCTCCAGCCTCTCCGCCCTCTTCCCCTGGGACCTCAGCTCCTCCACGGACCGAGCCAGCTCCTCCCTCTCCCTCTCTAGCTCCCCATTCTCCTGCTGGAGCTGGGCCAGGCGCACGGCGGCCGGCCGGAGAGACTCCACGGTGCGGCGGAGCTCCAGGTTCTCCTGGTCCAGGAGGCTGTGGTCCTTCTCCAGAGTGGCCAGGCGCAGGCTGATGTTCTGGGCCGTGTCCACCTGCTTCTTCAGCCTCCGGTTGTCCTGCTCCAGGCTGGCATTGTCTCTCTCCAGGGCCTCGGCCCGGTCACACGTGATCTTCAGAGACGCCACCTATGTTTACATTTACAGTTTAGTCATGTTGCAATGATTGTGATATGTGGTTGTTTTACCTAAGTTGAATTCACTGATTGCAACCCACAATCACTGCAAGTAAAACATTATTCAAAAATAGCTGCAAATATGGCAAAACAAGTGCGAGTGCAAGAATGACTTCCCTCACCTCCCTCTGAAGCTGCTCTTTACTCCTCTCCAGATGTGCAGTCTCCCTCTCCAGCTCCTCACAGCGCTCCCCCCTCTCCCTCAGTGTCTCCAGCTCCTTAATGGACTGCTTGCCCTGGGCCTCTAGCCGGGCCAGCTTGGACCCGGTGTCGGTGATGGTCTGGTGGAGGACGCGGTTCTCAGTCTCCACCTCCCTAACCCGAGCCTCACTGTCGGCCTGGGCGCGCTGACGCAGGGAGCTCACCGCCTGGCTCAGGTGCTCCTTCTCCTGCTCCAGCTCGGAGATCTGGGGAACACGCATAAAGACAGTCAGGTGGGATAACAGTGACATAAGAGGGACCACCGATGACAGGGTGACACACACACACAATCAGTGGTGCATTTCGCATGTGTAAGGTTAGAAGTACAGTGTGTACCTGTCTGTCCTTGTCTGCCTGCAGTGTCTCCAGAGCCTTATCCAGTTTCTGCTTGTCTTTGAGCAGATCTTCCCCGAGACCCTCCATGTCCTGGGTGGTCTGCTTCTCCTGGTCCAGCAGGGTCTGCAGACGCTCCAGCTAGGGAAGAAACGTAGGAAACAAGCAGACACAAAATGGATGACAATCATGATAGAAAGCACAAACACAAAATGGATGAAATTCATCAATCCACAGCAAAGAGGTCATAAATATGAAAGCATATGTCAGAAGTATGTGTGAGAGATCGTAAAGTAAAGTATTCAGACCCCTTGACTTTTTTTTCACTTTGTTACGTTATAGCCTTATTCTAAAATGGATTAAATAAAAATCCTCATCAATCTACACACAATACCCCATAATGACAAAGCGAAAACAGATTTCGATTTTATTTAAATAAGTATTCAGACCCTTTGCTATGAGACTCGAAATTGAGCTCAGGTGCATCCTGTTTCCATTGATCATCCTTGAGATGTTTCCACAACATGATTGGAGTCCACCTGTGGTAAATTCAATTGATTGGACATGATTTGGAAAGGGAGGTGACCAAGAACCTGATGGTCACTGACAGAGCTCCAGAGTTCCTCTGTGGAGATGTGAGAACCTTCCAGAAGGAAAACCATCTCTGTAGCACTCCACCAATCAGGCCTTTACGGTAGTAAAAGGCACACGAAAGCCCACTTGGAGTTTGCCAAAAGGCACCTAAAGGACTCTCAGACCATGAGAAACAAGATTCTCCGGTCTGATGAAACCAAGATTGAACTCTTTGGCCTGAATGCCAAGCGTCACACGTCTGGAGGAAACATGGCACCATCCCTATGGTTAAGCATGGTGGTGGCAGCATCATGCTGTGGGGATTTTTTTCAGCGGCAGGGACTGGGAGACTAGTCAGGATCGAGGGACAGATGAACGGACCAAAGTACAGAGAGATCCTTGATGAAAACCTGCTCCAGTGCGTTCAGGACCTCAGAGTGGGGCGAAGGTTCACCTTCCAACAGAACAACGACCCTAAGCACACAGCCAAGACAACGCAGGAGTGGCTTCGGGACAAGTCTCTGAATGTCCTTGAGTGGTCCAGCCAGAGCCCGGTCTTGAACCCGATCGAACATCTCTGGTAGACCTAAAAATATCTGTGTAGCGACGCTCCCCATCCAACCTGACAGAGCTTGAGAGGATCTTCAGAGTAGAATGGGAGAAACTCCCCAAATACAGGTGTGCCAAGCTTGTAGAGTCATACCCAAGAAGACTCGAGGCTGTAATCGCTGCCAAAAGTACAGAGTAAAGGGTCTGAATACTTATGTAAATGTATTATCAGTTTTTTATTTTTAATATATTTGCAAACATTTCTAAAAACCTTTTTTCACTTTGTCATTATGGGGTATTGTGTGGGTAAAAAACGAATTATGAGGGGAAAAAACGAATTAATCAATTTTAGAATAAGGCTGTAACGTAACAAAATGTGGAAAAAGTCAAGGGGTCTGAATACTTTCCTAATGCACAGTACATTAAAAACATCCACACCGGTGCTGGGCCAATGCCGAATACTAGAGAAAGAAAGATTGCATTTGGTATACGGTGCTCTGCTCCCACCCGCATGCTTTAATTTAACTGCATCACAAAACATACTGCAATGCATACTGCAGACTAACTATATAGGGCATGTGGGACCAGCATATAGTATCCCACAACACACAGACTGTCAATCTATAAAGTATGTGGGACCAGCATACAGTACCTTCTGCATGCTTCCTTTCTGTATTCAAAGTGTGTGTGTCCAACCCTGTGCGTACGTGCATCAGAGTGGGTGATCGTGCATGTATGCAAGTCTGTCTGTGTGTGTGTGTGTGAGCACGTCTGTCTACATTATCTGTGTGTATGTGTGCAATCAGTGTGTGTGCGTGTCTGTACAGTACCTTCTTGCGGAGGCCCTGGTTGTCACTCTCCAGCTCCAGGGTATGTAGCCGGCCCTCCTGCAGACTTAGGGAAGCCTCTCTGAGCTCCTGGATAGTGCTCTGCAGACCCTGGTTCTCTTTCTCCAGCTTCAGCAGACTGCTTGACGCAGACTCGTTCAGCTCAAACACAAACGACTTGCGCGCTGCACAGGGGGGGAAGAGAGGGAGCTTGATTTATCCAATGCATTTGTGTACTTGTACAGTACGAGACTGGGATCATAAGTATGTGTTTATTTATTTAGAATAGTGGCTGGAAGTGATTTTGAGAGAGCAGCTTTGGCTGCTTGCATAATATACATTTTCGTTTTGAGTGTGAATGTGCATGTAAAGTTTGAGTCAGCCACATCATAGCACACACTGTAGATTTGTATATTATAAGTATTGTGTGTAGATTTATATAATACATGTGTTGACAGTTAGAGGATCAGGTGCTTCACTGTGATAAATGTGAGGTTGAGGGAAACAGCTGAGCCAGCTGCTGAGTCACTATATTACCTTTCTGACATTACAGAGTGAAACATTAACTTCAACACAGAGGCCAAAATATAATCCCTCACACACACACCAATGCAAAGACCTGTAGCGCCAATCTATTGCACTGTTCACCCTCTCGAATCAAACAGAAAATATGACACAGAACTCTTCTCTCTAATTCAAGTATCAACAGCATAGTGTTTGAAATGAATTTCTTATTTAGGTTGCACCACAAGCTCTGGCAGGAGTCAATGAGATTTTGACTTTTCAGCATTTTCCGTCCAAATTCTCCATCAGCCACTAATGGAAGAGGATTTATACGTGTTGGCTGTCAGCAGAATAATATAATATAATATATACCATTTAGCAGACACTACAGGGACTACATGCGTGCATACATTTTACGTATGGGTGGCCCCGGGAAATGAACCTACGAACTGAACCATACAGGACCACAACTCAAAGTGATGTAGCTGGGGAAAAACCTACACATGTTTAGTGTGTGTGTGTGTGTATGCATATGTGTGTTGTGTGTGATTTTACTGTCAATGTTGTCGTTGTTCTTGGCAAGCTGCTCCAGCTCCCAGCCAAGGTGGGCAGACTCGTTCATGCTCTGTTTCTGAGAGATCTCCAGCAGCATGTTCTCTTCTATCAACTCCTCCAGGCGCTTCTTATCTGTGTCCCGGTCCTGAGAGGGACAGCAGGGTGAGTCAGACGCACACACCAACATATACACAGTTACAGCGCATTCGAAAAAGTATTCAGACACCTTGACTTTTTCCACATTGTTACGTTACAGCCTTATTCTACAATTGATCAAATTAATTTTTCCCCCTAATCAATCTACACACAATACCCCATAATGTTTGGGGAAAAAATAAAAAAATTATAATAAACTGAAACACCTTATTTACATAATTATTCAGACTATTTGCTATGAGAGTCAAAATGTTGCTTAGGTGCATCCTGTTTCCATTGATCATCCTTGAGATGTTTCTACAACTTGATTGGAGTCCACCTGTGGTAAATGAAATTGATTTGACATGATTTGGAAAGGCACACACCTGTCTATATATGGTCCCACAGTTGACAGTGCATGTCAGAGCAAAAACCAAGCCATGAGGTCGAAGGAATTGTTTGTAGAGCTCCGGGACAGGATTGTGTCGAGGCACAGATCTGGGGAAGGGTACCAAAAAATGTCTGCAGCATTGAAGGTCCCCAAGAACACAGTGGCCTCCATCATTCTTAAATGGAATTAGTTTAGAACCACCAAGACTCTTTCTTTCGCACCTAAAGGACTCTCAGACCATGAGAAACAAGATTCTCTGGTCTGATGAAACCAAGATTGAACTCTTTGGCCTGAATGCCAAGCGTCACACCTGGAGGAAACCTGGCACCTACCCTACGGTGAAGCATGGCGCTGGCAGCATCATACTGTGGGGATGTTTTTCAGCGGCAGGGACTGGGAAACTAGTCAGGATCGAGGGACAGATGAACGGAGCAAAGTACAGAGAGATCCTTGATGAAAACCTGCTCCAGAGCGCTCAGGACCTCAGAGTGGGGCGAAGGTTCACCTTCCAACAGAACAACGACCCTAAGCACACAGCCAAGACAACGCAGGAGTGGCTTCGGGACAAGTCTCTGAATGTCCTTGAGTGGTCCAGCCAGAGCCCGGTCTTGAACCCGATCGAACATCTCTGGTAGACCTGAAAATATCTGTGTAGCGACGCTCCCCATCCAACCTGACAGAGCTTGAGAGGATCTTCAGAGTAGAATGGGAGAAACTCCCCAAATACAGGTGTGCCAAGCTTGTAGAGTCATACCCAAGAAGACTCGAGGCTGTAATCGCTGCCAAAAGTGCTTCAACAATGTACTGAGTAAAGGGTCTGAATACTTATGTAAATGTGATCTGTTATTTTTTTTTAAATACATTTGCAGAAATGTCTAAAAACCTGTTTCTGCTTTGTCATTATGGGGTATTGTGTATAGATTGATGAGGGGAAAAAACTATTTAAACCATTTTAGAATAAGGCTGTAACGTAACAAAATGTGGAAAAAGTTAAGGGGTCTGAATACTTTCCGAATGCACTGTATACACACACTGCACTGACATATAGCATACACTGACATATAGCATACACTGACATATAGCATACACTGACATATAGCGCACACAGATGGGCAGACAAACGGACCAATCCCTATTGCACTTCTTACCATCTCCATGTCGTGCAGTTTGGACCTCAGCTGCAGGTTCTCCTTCTCCAACTCGTGTAGTTTGTCACAGCGCCCCCTGGCAGCTCCCAGCTGCTCCTCCAGCATGGCTTTGGTATCCATCAGAGTCACGTTGTCCTCTCTCAGCTCCTGGAAACAAACACAGAAGAAACACAGACAAACTGTCAGATGGAAACAGAGTAGGGTTGACCCCATTTAGTCGACTTGTCGATTGTTTGGTATAGGCTGTTGATTGACAGAGATTATATTTTTTTGGCACACGAGACACCTGTCTGATTCACACCTGTCTCAGTGGACTAATCCATTGAGGAGGCTGCGGGGATGCTACGGTCCAAGAAAAAAGGGTGTGTGGCTAAGATGCACAAGGCACTTACAGTATCTCTCCTGAATGCGCTCTCTCCCGCCATTTCGTGCGCATTCATGGTTTCATAAACTATGTGAATTGTTTGCCCTTTGATTGGTAGTGTCTATCAATTCCCCATTACTTATTTCACCACGGACACGTTGTTTGCAGCGCTCACAACCCATGCTACACTTGTGAGAAACAAGTTTCAGTTTATTTCATTCCATTTACGAGTTTTGTCAATTTATTCATTGTCTTATGTTTGGAGCGCTCCTGTCAACGTTGAATAAGGACGCACACCTGATTACGCATGTAGAAGTAGGCCTAGGCTACCTGGCCTGCGCGCAAATGTAGGCCATAAATGTGTCTGATAGTATTTCTGATTGTCTTAACTCACCACCACTAATGAGCTGTGGAACTTCTCAAAGTATTTTTTTCTTCACCTTAAACAGCAAGTAAACAAAGTCTGTCTTTATTATCCGTTGAGAATGACAATAGTTCCTCAATGTATTTGAACAATTTTCCAGCTCTCTCCCTATTGATAACCACTCGGCATGAATGGGAAAATTGTAATGCTCTGATCCAGTGGAAACATCATAAAATACCTAATTACTTCTTATTCCTTGCACAAATAGCCTACAGCTGTGTCTCTCCTGAGCTCACTGGCGCGGGAAACTGAGGGCCCAGAATATTTTATACAACGTTGGAGGTTTGCTAGCGCGCGCTTTGGGCCAGACTCAGCTGATACAATGTTTCAAGTTCATTGCAGACAGGCCATGCGTAGTCAATGTGATTTAAAGGATATTTATTTTTAAATCAGGATATTTTCTACCTGCAGGCTGCAATGTTTTTATTTGTTGGCTTTATGTAGGCTATTTTTACATTGTTGGCAATGGCAATAGAAGTTAATTTTAGATTTGTATCATTTAGATTTAGTTAGAATTTAGATTAACCACATGACTATGATTTTGACACTATTATAAATTAAATGAAACTGTTCCACGAAAATGTGCATATGAAAATCATAATTGGCAAGCAGATCGGTAGAAATTGTAAAAAATTAATTGGAGCTCCAAATGGAAATGGATGCCGCCCGCTGGTGTAGCCTATTACCAGCAACTTCAGGAGCGTAATGGCAGAATCTGCAAAGGCCAGCAGCAGCGGAAGAAGACGTTTTTCTTCTTCTTCTGGTTAGGCTCTTGATCTCTGGCGCCCTTGAGTCATTTGTGTGTCTTAATGATTTAATCAAACAGCGAACTTAAAGCATCAGACAAGTTCAGTAGATATAGTTGATTTTATTAAAAACACATAGGGTGTGTCTATATATGGAAAAATACAAGTTTACAATTTTCGACCAATCGATTGGTCGAAAGAAAAGATTACTCTTGGTCGACGCAGATGTTTTGCGGGGGTGGGGGACAGCCCTAAAACAGAGGGACATATACATACAGCATGTTCAAGGGGATCAGCCTGAGACGCTGTGCAGATTTTCTCATCTTGATCACATAATGAGTAGTTATTTGGGAAAGCAAGGTGATTTGTAGATTAGCGATTCCGTTCAGTCTGACTGCAATGTAGTCAATATTCTCAGTAAGGAGACAGTGTGAAATATAAATGAGTCAGAGGCTGAGACGGAGACAGTGGGAAATAGTGGTTCAAAGGCCTGCCATTGACAGCTGTGGAGCTCCCTGCCTGGACAAACTCAAAAATGCTGCTGATCAGGAGGTGCCATTGTTCTCCTGTGACAGAGACAGCAGGGGTTCTAGTCAATGTTCTAGTCAATGAAGTGGAACTGATTTGAACCAGAGACATGAAAGACGTGCTGCTAAGGAATATGGGTCTTAATATGCACAACCAATATTAATGTGTCTTGACAGATGAGATAGGCTATACATGTGGATGTGTGTTGATAATGAGAAAAATTAATGCTGTCACTACCTCCATTTCAAACCAAGGTGCATGAATAGTGGAGCAAACAAAGGTATTTTCCTTTTACATGTGTTGTTAATGTACAGCATTGTATTTTATTCTAGCATTCATAAAATTGATGTTGGTGAGTTTAATCAATTAAATTCAATGCTCAGTGTGTCTCACCTCGACTCGTGTCTTGTAGAAGTGGACGTCGTGTAGCCTCTCCTTGCAGCGCGACAGCTCTGTCTCCAGTCTGTCCACCTTGGCTGCCTTCTCCCTCAGAGCATCCACCTCATCCCTGTAGGCACGCACCGACCGTGCCTCCGCCAGCAGCTGCATGTTCTGCGCATAAAAAGACACACTATGGATCTGGTCTGGAGGTTATAATTGCAGAAATGGTATACTGCCGCTACTTTGCAGCAACCAAACAGAGGTGCGTGAATTGTACAACAAACTAGATGTACTGGAGGTTATGGCTAAATAACAGATGACAGATCTTTCCATTTTAGAATTTCCTGATTTCATGTGAATATCCAAAAATGGTAATGAAATGAGAATGTAACATCAGCTAAAATGTTCACTACTGTGAATCTTCTGAAGACGGAATTTCAAAGCTTTTCTAACATGTCATTTGTGGTCAAGATTCGAAATGCCTAGGAGGAAACTTTTTCCTGACTTGGAAAAGAAGGGAAAGTTGGGTTTCAATGTATGTTTACGTAAGTGAGTGAGATAAACAGGGGGAGAAAGTGAGGGAGAGAAACAGGAGGATAGTGTGAGGGGGGGGACAGGGAAGCCGAAGTGAAAAAGAGGAAATCCGCACCTCTTGCTTGAGTTTCTGCATCTCCAGGTCCAGCCTCTCCACCTCATGTTTGGTATCCATCAGATGCTCAGTCTTCTCCTCCCTGGGAGAGACACAGCACACATTAGGTTGGCAAATACATTTATTCAGACATGTATACATTTTTGTAATCATGTTAAGTGTAGTTTATTTAGAGTCAATATATTTTCTGATAGAGGGCTTGCAGTGTTTCTGAAGCTAACATCTTAGGAAATTATTTGTCTTAATAAAATAAAATATACTAAATGCTGAACTGTTATCCCCGACTCTAACCTCTCCCCTTTTCTGACTCACAGTTCCTGTCGCGAGCGTCTCAGTTTGGCTTTAGTGTCGGCCAGCTCCACAGCCAGGTGCTGGCGGTCCTCTTTGGACAGCAGTGAGACGGGTCCGTCCAGGCCCAATGCAGTCCTCTCAGGACAGGGGTAACCCAGGTGATTGGAAGGCTGCTGGGACTGGAGGTAGTCCTTCTCCTGGGTCAGCTCCACGATCACCTGGAGGAGGGCGGAGAAGAACTCTGTCAGTCTATTGGCTGTGCATAGAAAGGGCACAAATCAAGTCTGCATGACAGTAATGTCCATATCATGTACAGATGCATTTTTTAAACATATTGTGGGTAATACAGTTGATTTGGGTGTGTTTCAGACTAGTTCTGTGTTCGATACCAACCTCTGCACATTCATCTCTTTCATCTATGAGTTTGCGGAGGTGCAGGGCCATGTTACGGGACAGGGGTTCGAGCTCCTCAGGGGGCATGTCTGGCAGCTCCAGCCACTGCATGTCCAACACATTCTCCTGGTTATGGGTCACCTGAAGGGGTAGACAGACAATATAACAACAATGTAAACAGGAATGCCATAAGTTCTGCATTGAAACCCAATACATGTGTAATAACAGTGCCATCTCCCTTGTATTTCTGAATCTGTGCAGCGAAATATAACAATATTGTCAAAAGGAATATAGTACTGTAGGCCTGGGAATAAGACTTGTATGTGTCTGTATGTGAAGATGCATAGTACATGTGAGAAAAATATTCACTATAAACAAATTGACGAACACGCATGAACAGGATTGCCTAAATGTCAATGGAAATGTCATACTGTTAAAGTGTAGGCCTAGGAGTAAGACCTGAATATGTCTTTACTTTATTAGATTTATTTGACAGGGATAGTGCACATAAATCAATGTTTCTGTAAATGTGCCAGATTTAGCCAGATGCCAAATTTTCAGCAGTATTCACAAGGCGTACCTGAAGATAACGTGAGAAAACAATTCACTACAAAAAAGGAAGGGCTGATGCGCATGAACATGTGTGCCTGCTTTGACGTGAACACACCTACACCTGCACTACTCACCTCTTGAATGTGGGAGACGATGGCTGCCTGCTTCTCGATGTCGAGCAGTTTGATTTTCTCAATGATCTCTTCTTTCCTCTCACACTGCAGAGGAAGTAGCAATGACAGGCACTTCTATCAGATACCTATAGGTCACGACTATAAACTATCAGAAAGACATTTTGATTAAGATTTGGTTCTCACATTCTCTATTGAACACAAAGGACTGGGTGTTTGAATGGTCATAAATATGAATAAGCCATATGAAAAGAAGAAGGTTCTAAATCTTATAGAAATACTGTATGGGGTAATGTGGAGGACTTGAGGCAGCACAGACTCGAGTAATTACCATTCAATTAAATGGAGAGAAAACAATTATAAGAGGTATAGATAATGCATCGACTTAGAAAATGAATTCCATCTATGCTTGACGTTGACATTTTTTTATGTATCGGAAAAATACCTGAGGAAAAGTTAACAACTAGTCAACACTTCATCTCTCTCTCTATCCCGCTTTTTCCCAAGAACAAGAAAAACCAGTGCAGTGTAACATAGAGAAAAGAGAGAGAGAGGCCAGGGGATTGGAGGGAATGAAAACAATAGTGTACAGAGCTGAAGTGAGAGAGATATCAGAGCCACGGGAATGGAACAGCCTCTGGTATAGGTACAGGTGGGTGGGCCCTGCACTATTTAACCCTTTATCTCTCTGAGCCTCTGACATGCGCTGTGATATTGGTGCTACAATGGACATGTCGATTTCAAAAGAGAAATTAATCTCATAAAACATTTGAGGGCCATCTTGAATTGATTCATAAAATGTTGATAAGATAACAGGCCATTGCTGTTGCACTGAAGGCGACTGTTATCAGTTTCAGTTAATACAGGGATGCGTTCTAACATGTAAAGTTATGCCAATGCAGCTTCACTTCCTGGTGTGATCAGGTGCCAGGTAGACTAGCGGTTAGAGCGCTGGGCCAACCGAAAGGTCGCTGGTTCAAATACCTGAGACGACAAGGTGAATAAAATCTGTTGATGTGCCGTTGAGCAAGGCAATTATGTTTCACCGAGTCGTGGCTGAACGACGACATGGACAACATACAGCTAGCGGGCTATCCGCTACATCGGCAGGATAGAACGGCTGACTCAGGTAAGACAAGGGGTGGCGGTCTGTGTATATTTGTAAACAACAGCTGGTGCACAAAATCAAATACTAAGGAAGTCTCGAGGTTTTGCTCGCCTGAGGTAGAGTATCTTATGATAAGCTGTAGACCACACTATTTACCAAGAGAGTTTTCATCTATATTTTTCATAGTTGTCTATTTACCACCACAAACCAATGCTGGCATTAAGATTGCACTGAATGAGCTGTATAAGGCCATAAGTCAACAGGAAAACGCTCATCCAGAGGCAGCGCTCCTAGTGGCCGGGGACTTTAATGCAGGGAAACTTAAATCCGTTCTACCTAATTTCAACCAGCATGTTAAATGTGCAACCAGAGGAAAACAAACTCTAGACCACCTTTACTCCACACACAGAGACGCATACAAAGCTCTCCCTCGCCCTCCATTTGGCAAATCTGACCATAACTCTATCCTCCTGATTCCTGCTAATAAGCAAAAACTAAAGCAGGAAGCACCAGTGACTCGGTTAATAAAAAAGTGGTCAGATGACGCAGATGCTAAGCTACAGGACTGTTTTGCTAGCACAGACCGGAACATGTTCCGGGATTCTTCAGATAGCATTGAGGAGTACACCACATCAGTCACTGGCTTCATCAATAAGTGCATCGATGATGTCGTCCCCACAGTGACCGTACGTACATACCCCAACCAGAAGCCGTGGATTACAGGAAACATCCGCACTGAGCTAAAAGGGTAGAGCTGCCGCTTTCAAGGAGCGGGACTCTAACCCGGACGCTTATAAGAAATCCCGCTATGCCCTCCGACGAACCATCAAACAGGCAAAGAGTCAATACAGGACTAAGATTGAATCGTACTACACCGGCTCTGACGCTCGTCGGATGTGGCAGGGCTTGAAAACTATTACAGACTACAAAGGGAAGCACAGCCGCGAGCTGCCCAATGACACAACACTTCCAGACGAGCTAAACCACTTCTATGCTCGCTTCGAGGCAAGCAACACTGAAGCATGCATGAGAGCACCAGCTGTTCCGGATGACTATGTGATCACGCTCTCCGTAGCCGATGTGAGTAAGACTTTTAAGCAGGTCAACATTCACAGACGGATTACCAGGACGTGTACTCCGAGCATGTGCTGACCAACTGGCAAGTGTCTTCACTGACATTTTCAACATGTCCCTGACTGAGTATGTAATACCAACATGTTTCAAGCAGACCACCATAGTCCCCGTGCCTAAGGACTCTAAGATAACCTGCCTAAATGACTACCGACCCGTAGCACTGACGTCTGTAGCCATGAAGTGCTTTGAAAGGCTGGTCATGGTTCACATCAACACCATTATCCCAGAAACCCTAGACCCACCCCCATTTGCATACCGCCCCAACAGATCCACAGATGATGCAATCTCTATTGCACTCCACACTGCCCTTTCCCACCTGGACAAGAGGAACACCTACGTGAGAATGCTATTCATTGACTACAGCTCAGCGTTCAACACCACAGTGCCCTCAAAGCTCAACAATAAGCTAAGGATCCTGGGACTAAACACCTCCATCTGCAACTGGATCCTGGACTTCCTGACGGGCCGCCCCCAGGTGGTAAGGGTAGGTAACAACACATCTGCCACTGATCCTCAACACGGGGGCCCCTCAGGGGTGCGTGCTCAGTCCCCTCCTGTACTCCCTGTTCACCCATGACTGCATGGCCAGGCACGACTCCAACACCATCATTAAGTTTGCCGACGACACAACAGTGGTAAGCCTGATCACCGACAACGATGAGACAGCCTATAGGGAGGAGGTCAGAGAGCTGGCCGTGTGGTGCAAGGATAACAACCTCTCCCTCAACGTGACCAAGATAAAGGAGATGATTGTTGACTACAGAAAAAAAAAGAGGATTGAGCACGCCCCCATTCTCATCGACGAGGCTGTAGTGGAACAGGTTTGAGAGCTTCAAGTTCCTTGGTGTCCACATCACCAACAAACTATCATGGTCCAAACACACCAAGACAGTCGTGAAGAGGGCACGACAAAGCCTATTCCCCCTTAAGAGACTGAAAAGATTTGGCATGGGTCCTCAGATCCTCAAAAAAATTCTACAGCTGCACCATCGAGAGCATCCTGACTGGTTGCATCAGCCCCTGGTATGGCAACTGCTTGGCCTCCGACCGCAAGGCACTACAGAGGGTAGTGCGTACGGCCCAGTACATCACTGGGGCCAAGCTTCCTGCCATCCAGGACCTCTATACCAGGCGGTGTCAGAGGAAGGCCCTCAAAATTGTCAAAGACTCCAACCACCCTAGTCATAGACTGTTCTCTCTGCTACCACACGGCAAGCGGTACTGGAGTGCCAAGTCTAGGTCCAAAAGACTTCTCAACAGCTTCTACCCCCAAGCAATAAGACTCCTGAACAGCTAATCATGGCTACCCGGACTATTTGCACTGCCCCCCATTCCCCATCTTTTTACGCTGCTGCTACTCTGTTAATTATTTATGCATAGTCACTTTAACTCTACCCACATGTACATATTACTTCAACTACATGAACTAGCCGGTGCCCCCGCACATTGACTCTGCACCGGTACCCCCCTGTATATATAGCCTCCCTACTGTTATTTTATTTGACTTCTGCTCTTTTTTTCTCAAGTTTGTTGTTTTATTCTACTTTTTTATTTAAAATAAATGCACTGTTGGTTAAGGGCTATAAGTAAGCATTTCACTGTAATGTCTGCACCTGTTGTATTCGGCACATGTGGCCAATAAAATTTGATTTGATAATTTGCTCCAGGTGCGCTGTATGGCTGACCCTGTAAAACAACACATTTCACTGCACCTATCCGGTGTATGTGACAATAAACATATACAGTATATATCTATACACATACATATATACACAATCACTGTATAAATGTTTGCCAAGGCAGAAAGTCACATATCCCTGTATTGTACAGTAAACTGACTAACTGCCTCTACACAGACTCACAAGGGAATTAATTCTACAGTAGGCCTACCTGGTTGGCTCAATTAGGAGGGGTTGTTCATGTTTTGTAATTGTAACTTTATTCATTCAGATTATCATTGAGATCAAATCTATTTTGCAAGAAAGATCTGTTGAAGATGTTATAAAAGGCTATGTTACCTGTACAGCACAGCCTAGGATCAACAGCAGCAGTCTCTTCACCTCCTCCATACCCTTGCCTGTTGAAGATGAAAGATGAAGACATACCTGATTAAAACACCCTTTCCTTTTAGCCGATTGATTCCAATCAGACCAACTCCTTGAATGCCCTACTCCTTGATGTGTAAAAAAAAATCTCTGGAGGACATCTTGAAATTAAGACATTTTTGTTTTTATGAATTATTACGATATACAGTGCCAATCTCCCGAGTGGCACAGTGGTCTAAGGCCCTGCATCGCAGTGCTAGCTGTGCCACTAGAGATCCTGGTTCGAATCCAGGCTCTGTCGTAGCCGGCCACGACCAGTAGATCCATGGGGCGGCGCACAATTGGCCCAGCGTCGTCCAGGGTAGGGGAGGGAATAGCCGACAGGGATGTAGCTCAGTTGGTAGAGCATGGCGTTTCAATGCCAGGGTTGTGGGTTCGATTCCCACGGGAGGCCAGTATAAAAAAATAAAATGTATGCACTCTAACTGTAAGTCGCTCTGGATAAGAGTGTCTGCTAAATGACGTGTAAATGTCTTTAGAAAGTATTCATACCCCTTGAATTATTCCACATTTTGTTGTGTTACACCCTGAATTCAACATGGATTAAGTCGATTTTTATCTCATCCACCTACGCACAATACCCCATAATGACGAAGTGAAAACATGTTTAGAGAAATGTTTGCAAATGTATTGAAAATGAAATAGAGAAATATCTAATTTACATAAGTATTCATACCCCTGAGTCAATACATGTTAGAATCACATTTGGCATCGATTACAGCTGTGAGTCTTTCTGGGTAAGTCTCTTAGAGCTTTGCACACCTGGATTGTACAATATTTGCACATTATTCTTTTAAAAATTCTTCAAGCACCGTCAAGTTGGTGGTTGATCATCGCTAAACAGCCATTTTCAAGTCTTGCCATGGATTTTAAAGCCGATTTAAGTCAAAACTCTAACTAGGACACTCAGGAACATTCAATTAGAAAACCTCCCTGGTCTTTGTGGTTGAATCTGTGTTTGAAATTCACTGCTTGACTGAGGGACCTTACAGATAATTGTGTGTGTATGGGGTACAGAGATGAGGTAGTCATTCAAAAATCATGTTAAACACTTTTATTGCACACAGAGTGAGTCCATGCAACTTATTATATGACTTGTTAAGCATATTTTTACTCCTGAACTTATTTAGGCTTGCCATAAAAACGGTTGAATAGTTATTGAGTTATGACATTTCAGCTTTTCATTTAATACATTTTAAAAAACATAATTCCACTTTGACATTATGGGGTATTGTGTGTAGGCCCGTGACACAAAACCTCAATTTAACCCATTTTCAATTCAGGCTTTAACACAACAAAATGTGGAAAAAGTCAAGGGGTGTGAATACTTTCCGCAGGCACTGTATTGCCAATTTCGACTTGGCAGCTGGCCTATCTAGTGGAAATCGCTCAGCTCTGCCTCCAGGACAAGATTCATCCCAATATACGTCAACCTGCCAGGCAGGCAGCAAATCCCAAATGACAGTTTTGTGGACCTCTCCCATCCCCCCAGTTCTTACACCAGTGGGCTGGAAGAACTCTCCCATCGCTGTTGGTTAGGAGCCATCAGTTAGTGGGTCAATCTTTAAAATCAGCCACAGCTCAGGATTATCTTTGGGTGTTTTTGTGGATGTAGCAAGCGTTTATTAAAAAAGGTATTTACCATTTCTTTTTGTTTGTCTGGGATCAGCTGTGTGTTAGTATGTGTGTGTGTGTGTGTGTGTGTGTGTGTGTGTGTGTGTGTGTGTGTGTGTGTCCTTGGTCCTGGAAAGGACTTCAAAAAGCTTGATCAACACTCTGGGGAAAGGGCAACAGGGTTGCCATGGAGACCCTGCCTGCGACCCAGCCCTGCCCTTATTCCATTGAGACCAACTAAGAAGACAAAAGGGCAGGCAGTGGTGTAACCCTGAACTGAACATAGGAACTCATGGAAAAGCTAACTTCCTGAGGCCATTCCATACAAACATAACATAACGCATCCATCCACACACAATAATATTAACACACACCCCATTAACCACTATTGAAATTCAGTTCACATACAGTGGCTTGGGAAGGTATTCACCCCCCTTGGCTTTTTTTCTATTTTGTTGCTTACAACCTGGAATTAAAATTGATTTTTTGGGGGGTTTGTATCATTTGATTTACACAACATGCCTACCACTTTGAAGATGCGAAATATATTTTGTGGTGAAACAAACAAGAAATAAGACAAAAAAACAGAAAACTTGAGCGTGCTTAACTATTCACTCCCCCCCCCCAAAGTCAATACTTTATAGAGCCACCTTTTGCAGCAATTACAGCTGCACGTCTCTTGGGGTATGTCTCTATAAGCATTTTTCAACGCAAAACTGCTCCAGCTCCTTCAAGTTGGATGGGTTCCGCTGGTGTACAGCAATCTTTAAGTCATACCACAGATTCTCAATTGGATTGAGGTCTGGGCTTTGACTAGGCCATCCCAAGACATTTAAATGTTCCCTTTAAAACCACTCGAGTGCTGCTTTAGCAGTATGCTTAGGGTCATTGTCCTGCTGGAAGGTGAACCTCCGGAAGACTGAATCAGGTTTCCCTCAAGAATTTTTCTGTATTTAGCGCCATCCATCATTCCTAAATTCTGACCAGTTTCCCAGTCCCTGCAGATGAAAAACATCCCCACTGCATGATGCTGCGACCACCATGCTTCACTGTGGGGAAGGTGTTCTCGGGGTGATGAGAGGTGTTCGGTTTGCGCCAGACATAGCATTTTCCTTGATGGCCAAAAAGCTCAATTTTAGTCTCATCTGAGCAGAGTACTTTCTTCCATATGTTTGGGGAGTCTCCCACATACCGTTTGGCGAACACCAAACGTGTTTGCTTATTTTTTTCTTTTTCTGGCCACTCTTCCGTGAAGCCCAGCTCTGTGGAGTGTACGGCTTAAAATGGTCCTATGGACAGATACTCCAATCTCCGCTGTGGAGCTTTGCAGCTCCTTCAGGGTTATCTTTGGTCTCTTTGTTGCCTCTCTGATTAATGCCCTCCTTGCCTGGTCCGTGAGTTTTGGTGGGCGGCCTTCTCTTGGCAGGTTTGTTGTGGTGCCATATTCTTTCAATTTTTTAATAATGGATTTAAATAGTGCTCCGTGGGATGTTCAAAGTTTCTGATATTTGTTTATAACCCAACCCTGATCTGTACTTCTCCACAACTTTGTCCCTGACCTGTTTGGAGAGCTCCTTGGTCGTCATGGTGCCGCTTGCTTGGTGGTGCCCCTTGCTTAGTGGTGTTGCAGACTCTGGGGCCATTCAGAACAGGTGTATATATACTGAGATAATGTGACACTTAGATTGCACACAGGTGGACTTTATTTAACTAATTATGTGACGTCTGAAGGTAATTGGTTCCACCAGATCTTATTTAGGGGCTTCATAGCAAAGGGGGTGAATACATATGCACGAACCACTTTTCCGGTATTTATTTTTCTGAATTTTTTGAAACAAGTAATTTTTCACTTCACCAATTTGGGCTATTTTGTGTATGTCCATTACATGAAATCCAAATAAAAATCAATTTAAATTACTGTAATGCAACAAAATAGGAAAAATGCGAAGGGCGATGAATACTTTTGCAAGGCACTGTACCAAGGCTGGCTTACAGCAAAAGCCTCCCAACAACCCCACCAATCTCAATGTTAGACCACTATTGTTCTTGATTGCTAAACACGTTTTCATACGGGACCAATCAAGAGGCCTAGATCTAGATAACTTGGCTCCCGGCAGGAAAATAGAAATCAGCCACATGGGTCCTGATAAAAAGTTATGTATGTGTCTGACAGACAGTTGCAGGAACCAACATGCAAAACAAGCGTGCTGGCGGCAGGGTAGTGGCCCAACCCATGAAAGGTCTAGCCGCCGGGAGGAGAAGGAACAACTGTCTGGCGGTGAAGCTGAACACTTTAAACATGACGTTATTATCCTGGAGATACTCTACTCTCACGCCAGCACAGTTACAAAAGCCATAGAAATAACTGGTCTGGTGTTCCTTTTGTTCATTCATGCATACAGTACAGAACTGTACTGCAAGTACATTCATGAACTACATACTGTGTGTGGGATGTGGGGTATTAGCTTTATGGAGTCATCTAGCTAGGTGGAGTTGCAAAAGTCATAAGGGACAGAGGCGGCATGAACCACACTAGCTAGATGTAATCGCTCATTACAGAGTAGTGTATAGTGTGTATATATATGGTTCTGGGTTCAGAGATTATATTCGATGAGGAAACAAAAACAATTATTCCTTCTGGTAAAAGTTTAGTTGTTACTAATCAGACTAGATGGTCCCATCAAGGCTAAATATACCATAGTAGCCTTAGGTGAACTATCCCCCAGCTATACCTGTATCTTGCGGACAACAGGCCTCTATCTGACCTCTCCACACCCACTATATCAGGTCTGACGGTCTCCATAGCCACACATACGCACAGCTAGCCATATAAGGTCTATCCTGGCGAGGTTGTCGACACCAGGCCGGAGAGCCCACACACTCAGCACTCTCCATGGCCTGATTAGCCTCCTACAGACTGAAGGGCTCCAATGGACTTTTCCTGCCTTTCCCACTTCCTGACTGACCCCAGAAAAAGGCCACAACATGTGCATCCTTCCCACCCCAACAGGCCCTCATACAGTACAGTATCTGGACTGAGATTGCAAGGGAATATATAAAGGCATTTGTAAGCACTTGTTGTGAGTGTGAACAAGAGATGATGGGGACCCATAACTTAATCTTGCACTAGCCAGCTAGCCAACTGGATTTAGAGGCGTAGCTACCTGAGGCTTGTTGTAAGTTTGTGAACAAGAGAATGAGCACCACAGTACCTGAGAGGGGGTCCTTAGCGATGGTCAGCACATTAGGCAGGGTCATCAGGATGAGCTGCTGGAGACTCTCCTGAAAACACAGAAGAGAACATACCGGGTTAAGTAAGAGCAGGACCAGAGGAAAGAAACCATAGCAGCAGAAGTCCTGTGTGCCTTCCTGCCTGTCTGCATGCATCTGTTGACTTTTAAGGCAGTGCAGGGGTTAACTAGGCTAACTAATAAAGCCACAGCCTCCAGCTAGAACAGAACAGGAAGCTTCCACCAGCATGAATATGAAGGGTGAGGTCGCTAACAGAGCTTTAACAGGGACCCACAGCAAGGTGGGAAAGGGAAACATGTATTAACAAACAAACAGGAAATCTTGATGGAAAGGAGGCCCATTTTCAGCATGTTTGGGGAGGAGGGGAGTTCATACAGTAATCAATGCAGTGCCCCGCTGTAACAATCTCCTAGTGAGAGAGAATATGGGCAGGGCTGTAATAACACACACACAAAGTCAGACTCATAAACAAACATTCACAGACCGGTACATGTTGGGAATCAGGAAGGAACACAATCACATACATACACACAACATGTGCATGCATGTACGTATTGTTTGTTCTCTCTTATGTCCCAATCACATGGCTATGTCTGTCTGTGTGAGAGAATGGACCTGAGAACAATGGACACCTTGGTAACTAGCTATAACACATCACAAGACCCAACACGTCCAAATGACCTTAGCTCCTCATTCAAACACACACACACACCTACCTACACATAAACATTACACCCACACAACATGACACTGGTAGGTCACCTGTAATGGTTATAGCTGTAAACACCAGGCACGTGCGTCAAACAACTCATTGTGGTAGAATTAACAACTTGAGAGTTTAACTGAAGTCCGTTTGAACTGAACAGTCTTCAGGTAATACTGCAGGTTATGTAAAAAGGGAAAACTGAAAGATTAGGGTCAGGTTAGCCTCATCGTGAGAGAGAGCGTGAGCGAAAGAGAGAGAAAGAGCGAGAGCGCATTGGCACAGAAGTTACTATGACATCTTTCCCTCCTTTCCAATACAGGTTTCACTGGACTCCGGAGGCATTAGATTAGACAGGCCTGGGGGAGAATCAAAGGGCCTTCCGCCCGTACAAGAGAGGAGAGGGGCCTTCTGTATAGAGGGGCTGGGTGGTGGTGGTGTGGGGTAATGACCACTTTCACTCTCCCTCCCTGCTATTGCAGCAGACCCTTGGCAGAGGCCCCGGCCTAGCTACAGCTCTATTGTCAGGTAAAAACCATTGAGCATTCCATTTGTTACCCATGTCATCCTGAGAAAGCTCTCTAACACAAAAACACCTCCCACTTCTCTGTTTAAAATGCACTGAACTAGAAACTCGGAGCACAAGATCGGTTAAGAAACAGCAGAACAGTGTCTAACTGCCTGCTAGAATCCTCATCTTACACTAGCAGCACCTCAGTGAAAATGTCACAAGGATAAAAAGGCCAGAGGTTTTGCTTTTCCTTAGTTCCCATGGTGGTCCCTAAATTCCACGGTGCAAATACATGACATAGATCCAGACATGAAACAATTGTTCTATTCCTCGATTTGCCAGATTTGTACATTATTTCTAAATGAAGTTATGGTCAGCATGGCTTTGAGTTGCTGTGGTAGTTTGCTCAGCTCAACAGTGCCAGTATATATGTTCTTACCAGAGGCGGAGTCACTGGCTTGTCCTTCCTGTCCTCGGGCTCGTGCAGTGGGGGAGATCTACGTGGGCTATACTCGGCCTTGTCTCCGGGTAGTAAGTTAGTGGTCTGTTGATATCCCTTTAGTGGTGTGGAGACTGTGCTTTGGCAAAGTGGGTGGGGTTATATTTTGCCTGGTTGGCCCTGTCTGGGGGTAACTTTGGACAGGGCCACGGTGTTCCCCGACTCAGTCTCCAGTTTCTATGCTGCAAAAGTCTATGTGCCGGGGGGCTAGAGTCAGTCTGTCATATCTGGTGTAATTATCCTGTCTTATCTGGTGCCCTGTGTGATCTTAGGTACGCTCCCTCTAATTTTCCCATCTCCCACTCTCTCTTTCCCTCTCCCCCATCCCGGATGACCCGAGCCATGCCTCAGGACTACCTGGCTTGATGACTCCTGGCTGTCCATGTCCCCAGTCCTGCGGCATTGGAACCCTGACCTGTTCACCGGATGTGCTGCTGATCCAGTTTCTGCTGTTCTACCTGCAGCTATGGAACCCTAACCTGTTCACCGGTCGTGCTGCTGATCCAGTTTCTGCTGTTCTACCTGCGGCATTGGAACCCTGACCTGTTCACCGGTCGTGCCATCTTGTCTCGGACATGCTGTTTCGACCCCCTCTCTTTCTCTCTCTCTTCCCCTGATAAAGTCGGTTAAAAACAATACACGTGTCAGTGGAGTGGAACTTTCTAAAACCAGACCAAGACGTAAAAAATATATATTCCTCCATCTGTTCATTAATTAATTTTTACAGCACACTCAAAATAGATACTTCTATAGTTGCCCTTGGCGGTTTTTCTGCCCTTCTCGTAACTGGGAACTCTACCTTGCTCAATAAAGATGTTGATTAAATAAGACTTTACTACTTCTCTGTTATTAACAGATGCTTGGGTTTGGGGGCAACAATAGTAGATAAGCATGGTGCATCTGGACTGGAGCCTCTTATGGCCATAAAACATAACGACTGTCTGACTAAAGGGCCCCATTTGTCTGTTATTCTGTTACACCTCATCAATACTCCAACACTGGCTTACATTCCATTCATCACACACACCCAGGCCTTTCTATAAAACACCTCTTAATTGAATGGCTACTTAACAGATCAATTTAGGGAAGCAACATCATTAAACAATGTCCAATTACAAGCTTTTTATCATGTGGCTAGCACTGGGACTTTGTAGAGGTGTTACAGGGTGTTACAGACTCAAAGCATCATGTTTCAGCAGGCAGGTGATCATAGAGAGGAACCTGAGGGAGAATGACAGCTCTGAGACAGGCTGCCTATCAGTTTACCCTCTGGAGGACGGGCCAGTGAGGACACTAACAGTAGCTGCAGGTGTTGGCTATGATGCATA
Source organism: Coregonus clupeaformis (assembly GCF_020615455.1). Taxonomy (NCBI): domain Eukaryota; kingdom Metazoa; phylum Chordata; class Actinopteri; order Salmoniformes; family Salmonidae; genus Coregonus; species Coregonus clupeaformis. The sequence goes on along the minus strand of NC_059216.1, from coordinate 26,301,861 downwards.
GCTAAATAGAGTTCCCTAGCTATCGCTCTGTCTGCGACCCAAATGGCACCCTATTCCCTTTATAGTGCACTACTTTTGACTAGACTCTGGTCCAAAGTATTGCACTATAAAGAGAATAGGGTGTCATTTGGAACGCATACTCTCTTTGCCTGGTCAACTCCTGCTGTCAGCTAGTCCAAATCATCTCCATCAGCATAAGATAAACCAAACCAGTGTAAATTAAACATGACAACAGCCTGGCAGATGTTTCCTTCAAGACTCTAACTAACCACATACTTTATTGATGGAGATAGGAGAGAGAGATATTTGCATTGTTGTTTCTCCAGTACTGGGTCATGTTCATTAGGCACCAATCAAAACAAGAATAATAAATAAACTGACAAACAGGGAGGGAGCAACTACCTGGACTTGTCCAATCAGAAAACACTCATTTTCAGTTTACTGTATAAAAGGTGATGATATGCTATGGTGGGCCCAACTGAACACGACCCTGGTGTATCAGCCATGTTAGTGGAAAACAACAGGCTGACTGGCTGGGACACACTAACAAAAAGAGGTCTGGTTTACATTATTGATAAGTGCAGATGGATTTCAGCCTGCAGGAACAGGTGAGGTCATGTTCAGGTACTGGAGTCACCTCTCTCCATTACCCACCCAACAATGATAACTACATAAAGTACAAAAACATTGTTTTTGGCTGAACTCATACCTTCGGGTGTGTATTGTGCAGTAGGTAGGCGTGTCCCTTGACAACAGCCATTTCCACTGTAAAATCTACCTTGTTTAAACAGGGAAGTGTGGAGGAGAAACAAAGGACTTCATCATGATCATCATCTACAGCTCACTAACATTATGGAACCATCGTTAGGAGGAATGGCTTTGAAGATGTGTTGGGACAGAGGGTCAAAGAAAGAGCTCACTGGCCAGAAATGTTGGAAATGTCCCTTTGATGCCAGGGCCCCATTTCCTCTTCCTCTGTTGCTATGCAGAACAATGCAGAGCTCTGCAATCTAGGAAATCCATAGGCAACGTGTTTTTGTTTGGTTTTGTGGACCTTTGGCTTGATGGTTGTTTGGTGAGCGATCAGCCTTTTCACATAAAGCTGAGGGAGGGGCTGTAGACCAAGTGTTTAAAATTCTAAATGTACATCATTAGTGGTGAGACGAGTTAGCAAGTGAAAGCAAGCACAAGTGAAAAGGTCGATTGGGAATCTATCAGAGACAAAAGCAGAGAGAGAGAGAGAGGGAAGGAGAGCTCCAGCCTCCTCCCCAACCAGCCAAGATCAAGGAGACAGCAGAGGCAGGCTGGGTAGATCCACTCCGCACCAGTGCTGGGCTCGACACGATAACGTCAATCAGAACGTTCCCCCAGGCCACACTGCCCCCAATGGGCCCCTCTCTTCCCATCACTGAGCCTCTCCCCCTCAGCACAGACAGACCATGGGAACAGCAGGACTCCTGCTTCAATCCACTCTACCAGGGCTGCTTCAAAGCCCCATTTCAATACATACATGTACTGTGTAACTGGGAGAAAGCAGAGGCAAACTCATCCAAGAGACGTTTAGGTATTGCACTTAAAATAAAGAAATTCCCTTCCCCCATTCTATTCCAATGTACAGTTTTTTGGTTGTACAATGTAAACAATGGGCAGGTCAATGAGCAGGTATTATCAGAGGAAGAGAGACCACACCCAAAACAGTTTTCCTGAGGAGAAGACAACACTAGCCTATAAACAGTGCTGCTGCTTGCTGCTGTGTTAGGGAAGCCCTACAGTAAGTATGCAGCTCTTGTCCTATGGGATGAGGCCCCACATGCACATTTTAGGTGTCTGCTAGCAGCTACCTGGGAGTCTTGTGCACCAGAACTCTGCAATAGCCTGGGGACACAATTAGCTAGCTGGAGGCCCTCGAGTGTGTCACAACTAGGAACAGTCTGGCAGTGTGCCAAGCCAACACCCTGCACCCACCTGCCACCCTAACTACCTAAACAAACAGCAAAATAACTGAGGATATTACGAGGCTACACTGGAAAGAGATAAGGACCTGCCTCAGTCACAGGGAACACACTGGCTACCTGGGTTGTTTTTGTCACATTACACTGAGAACAATGAATGAAAAATGCTTCTCTCCCCACTGATGATTCCATCAGCCGAGCTTCAGTGGCTGAGATCAGAGCTTCAGAATTCTAATCACACCGTGCTGAATTATTTCTCACCTGGGCGTCTAGTCTACAGGTAACTCACTAACCACAGAGTATCACATACACTATATAAAACCGTACAGGCTGAGAGATGAGGGATGGGGAATAACTGCCTGAGCAGATACAAATATACTGTCCATAAAACAGACAGAACAGAGATGACAGAGAAAGAGCATGGAGGAAAGAGAGTAATTAGTTGCAAAGACAAATTAGCTAAAATAAAAAGCAACAGAGCTAGTATAGAACTTATTCAACAATTGATTAAACAAATGATCAAGCTTGTTGACAGAGTGAGTAAATAGGGTAGAATGGACTACTGGTGAAGTCTTCCCAGCCTCTGAGACACATGACAGCAACAAACACTAGGCTGACTGGGAGGTTCACCACAGTTCACATTTCAAAGACTTCTCTCTGTAACAAATGAATGAGAAGTCATTCATAAAAATAAAAATGCAAGTTTATTTTTGGCTATCGGCCATATTTCATAGCCCAGACTGCATATAGGCCTCTTGCCAAAAGAACTGGGGCAAGGACACCCCAGTTGAAAAGAAAGACACTTTGCACACAAAGAATAAGACTGAAGCAATGTCCGAGACCACACACTTGATAAATCCCACTGTGTGTGTCTCAGAGCCGATACACCCACCACTAGGCCTTCTAACACCCCATTCAGTGTGAATACAACAGCATCCTCGAAAGAGGCATTCCTGTCGCCATGATAACCCCGCCCCCCACTTCTCCTCTCCTTTCCTTTATTGACTGAGTGCGATGACACCTCCCCTGAAGTCCCCTACCCCCTCCCCCAGCATCCATTGAGGGGACGCAGTCTTGTGGAACCCTCCCCAGCTGTTCCATTCTCATCTGCTGAGTGTGCGGTGATGGTCTGGGGGCCAGAATGGATTGACAGGGATAGGGTGACATGATCAAATCCCTATGAGTGGGGAGTGTAGAGGTCTGGGGGTCGGCGTGATAAGGCATGGGTTGACCGGGATAGGGTGACTTGATGACCAAGCCCCTGTGGGGTACAAGCAGGGCTGGAGCTGATGTTAGCCTAGTGCCTTTACAGTGTACAGTACACCCCTCTCTACAGCCTAAGGCAACCTGGCTGCTGGAAACCAGTCAGTCCCTGTATCACTGTTTCTATAGCCTAGTGGCAGCATAACCCTGTGCAGATCTCTCTGAAGCTATGAACAGAGGAAGCCAAGTCACCCCTCCATGGGGTGTATGGGAGACCTTACTAATGTGCTCAAGGCTTTCTTCCAATTCCCCTGATTATGTTGCTCTAATGTTTGGGCTCAGTGCCACAGACGACAGGTTGGCAGCAAATGTTGTGCTAAAGTAAAACAGATGCCTATCAAATACAGTTAAAGATCACCGTCATGGCAGAACTGGCCCATATGGCAATTAAACTGTGGAGCCATGCAGACAGACATCGCCCACTTAAGGCGTCCGCATGCTTCCAGGCCGAAACAGTTCGGAACAGTTTGTGCATATATTATGACGACATTTTGGACTTTTTTTTTCAGCTGTTCGGGAACAAATTTTTTTCTTAAGGCAAGCCCAAGTCAGTAGCCAGAGTCTATGCACCTTTGTCGGTGATTGGTCAACAGTAGGGATTCTTCAATAAAGTATTTGTAATTCAACGAGAGATTACTCGTTTTCATGCGTTTTCTTTGAGAAATACTGCACCAAACATCTTAGTTAGATGGAAATTTGCACGACTAAGATCTCCACGGCAAAAACGTCTTAATTAATGACAGACGCACAATTGGGTGACAGACGCACAAACCCAGCGTCGTCCGGGTTAGGGGAGGGTTTGGCCGGTCGGGATGTCCTTGTCCCATCGCGCTCTAGCGACTCCTGCGCATGCACGCTGACACGGTCGGCAGTTGTACAGTGTTTTCTCCGACACATTGGGGCGGCTGGCTTCCGGGTTTAAGCGAGCAGTGTGTCAAGAAGCAGTGCGGCTTGGCAGGGTCGTGTTTCGGAGGACACATGGCTCTCGACCTTCGCCTCGACCGAGTCCATACGGGAGTTGCAGCGATGGGACAAGACTAACTACCAATTGGATATTACGAAATTGGGGAGAAAAGGGGGTTAATAAATAAATACATATTAATTGTTTAAATGACAGAACTCTTGAGTTATCTTAGATAAATTGGGACTACTTTGAGGAAGTATGTCTCAAAGCACTGGCTAGTGTCTCAAAATGGCCAAACAGCACTCTTGCCGCTTTTTTCTCGTTTTTCAAGCGAAGGTCTTTCAAGGGAGTGTGTGAGCACACTCGTTCGGTTCGGCTAGCCGCCAGCCAAACTGAAGCATGCTGACGCCTTTAGCCATCTGAGATCAATACCACAAACAGAAGACCCACCCACAAACACACTGGCTGCCTGTGGCCTGAAATAACTCTGTCAATAACTCAGTCAGTCAGGATGTGGACTGGCTGGATCTAGACTAGAGAAGGTTCGTCACATTAGTCAGACCTGGGGTTCTTCATACATTTCAGATCAGCCAGGGGCCTCATAACTATCTAGACTAGAGAGGGTTCTTCGGGTCTCAGACCGATCATGGGCCCTCCTTACTGGGGTCATCACGAATAAATCGGATTAGTGTTTTAGAGACACACTGTTGCACACGGCCCAGCGCTCTGGGGGTCTTGGGTAAATACACTGCTCAAAAAAAATAAAGGGAACACTTAAACAACACAATGTAACTCCAAGTCAATCACACTTCTGTGAAATCAAACTGTCCACTTAGGAAGCAACACTGATTGACAATACATTTCACATGCTGTTGTGCAAATGGAATAGACAACAGGTGGAAATTATAGGCAATTAGCAAGACACCCCCAATAAAGGACTGGTTTTGCAGGCGGTAACCACAGACCACTTCTCAGTTCCTATGCTTCCTGGCTGATGTTTTGGTCACTTTTGAATGCTGGCGGTGCTCCTCCATGTGCTCGCCAGAGGTAGCCTGACTGCCATTAGGTACCGAGATGAGATCCTCAGACCCCTTGTGAGACCATATGCTGGTGCGGTTGGCCCTGGGTTCCTCCTAATGCAAGACAATGCTAGACCTCATGTGGCTGGAGTGTGTCAGCAGTTCCTGCAAGAGGAAGGTATTGATGCCTATGGACTATCCCGCCCGTTCCCCAGACCTGAATCCAATTGAGCACATCTGGGACATCATGTCTCGCTCCATCCACCAATGCCACGTTGCACCACTGACTGTCCAGGAGTTGGCGGATGCTTTAGTCCAGGTCTGGGAGGAGATCCCTCAGGAGACCATCCGCCACCTCATCAGGAGCATGCCCAAGCGTTGTTGGGAGGTCATACAGGCACGTGGAGGCCACACACACTACTGAGCCTCATTTTGACTTGTTTTAAGGATATTACATCAAAGTTGGATCAGCTTGTAGTGTGGTTTTCCACTTTAATTTTGAGGGTGACTCCAAATCCAGACCTCCATGGGTTGATACATTTGATTTCCATTGATAATTTTTGTGTGATTTTGTTGTCAGCACATTCAACTATGTAAAGAAAAAAGTATTTAATAAGATTATTTCATTCATTCAGATCTAGGATGTGTTATTTTAGTGTTCCCATTTTTTCATCGGTTTCACACTGTGACAAAGCTGTCTTTAGAACCAACAAGCCAACACACAGACTAGAGTTTATGGATCTGTTGATTGTGGCCTGTGGTCTCACTCCTCCTCAATTGCTGTGCGAAGTTGCAGGATATTGGCGGGAACAGGAACACGCTGTCGTACACATCAATCCAAAGCATCCAAAACATGCTCAATGGGTGACATATCTGGTGAGTATGCAGGCCATGGAAGAACTGGGACATTTTAAGCTTCCAAGAATTGTGTACAGATCCTTGCGACATGGGGCCATGCATTATCATGCTGAAACATGAGGTGATGGCGGAAGATGAATGGCACGACAATGGGCCTCAGGACCTCGTCACGGTATCTCTAAATCGCCATTGATAAAATGCAATTGTGTTAGTTGTCCGTAGCTTATGCCTGCCCATACCATAACCCCACCATGGGGCACTCTGTTCACAACGTTGACATCAGCAAACTGCTCGCCCACACGGCGCGATACACGCTGTCTGCAATCTGCCCGGTACAGTTGAAACTGGGATTCATCCGTGAAGAGCACACTTCTCCAGCGTGCCAGTGGACATCGAAGGTGAGCATTTGCCCACTGAAGTCGGTTACGACGCCGAAATGCAGTCAGGTCAAGACCCTGGTGAGGATGACGAGCACGCAGATGAGCTTCCCTGAGATGGTTTCTGACAGTTCGTGCAGACTTTTTTGGTTGTGCAAACCCACAGTTTCATCAGCTGTCCGAGTGGCTGGTCTCAGACGATGCTACAGGTGAAGAAGCTGGATGTGGAGGTCCTGGGCTGGCGTGGTCTGCGATTGTGAGGCCAGTTGGATGTACTGCCAAATTCTCTAAAATGACATTTGAGGCAGCTTAGGGTAGAGAAATGAACACTCAATACCCTGGCAACAGCTCTGGTGGACATTCCTGCAATCAGCATGCCAATTGCACGCTCCCTCAAAACTTGACACATCCGTGGCAGTGTGTTGTGTGACAAAACTGCACATTTTAGAGTGGCCTTTTATAGTCCCCAGCACAAGGTGCACCTGTGTAATGATCATGCTGTTTAATCAGCTTCTTGATATGCCACACCCGTCAGGTGGATGGATTATCTTGGCAAAGGACAAATGCTCACTAACAGGGATTTAACCAAATTTGCACACAACATTTTTGAGATAAGCTTTTTGTGAGTATGAAACATTTCTTGGATATTGTATTTCAGCTCAAGAAACATGGGACCAACACTTTACATGTAATGTTTATATTTTGTTCAGTATATGCCTGAGTCCGTCCAGGAAACCATCAACCATGCTGGGTTACATGGAGCAGCCGCTGACCCACAGGCCAACCACATACAGGTAATCAAGCTGCTACACCAATGTCAGCTTGTGGGCTGGAGTTGATGGAATCTAGTGTATGGAACCTCTTCCCCCTACAACCTAAGTGGAGCAATTTCTTTAGTATTCTCCCTGTGTACGAGTCTATCCAGGAAAGTGAGGAAACCATATTAAACAGGTCCTGTTCCTTCAAATCAAATGTTAATTGTCACATGCTTCGTAAACAATGTGTAGACTAACAGTGAAATGCTTACTTACGAGCCCTTGCAAACAATGCAGAATACAAAAATCTAAAATAATAGAAGAAATTAGCAATGATAGTTTGGCTATATACATGGGGTACCAGTACTGAGTCGATGCGCAGGAGTACGAAGACATTGAGGTAGATACTTTATGTACATATAGGTAGGGGTAAAGTGACTAGGCAACAGGATAGATAAGACAGTAGCAGCAACGTATGTGATGAGTGTGGAAGTGTGTGTGTGGCGAATGTGTGCCTGTGTGTGAGTGTCAGTCTAAGTATGTGTGAGTAGAGTCCAGTGTGTGTGCATTGAGTCAAGAAGAATTACTGTACAAAAGGGTCAATGCAGATATTCCGGGTAGCTATTTGGTTAACTATTTAGCAGTCTTATGGCTTGGGGGTAGAAGCTGTTCAGGAGCCTTTTGGTCCTAGACTAAGCGCACCGGTACCGTTTGCCGCGTGGTACCAGATAGACAGTCTATGACTTGGGTGGCTGGAATCTTTGACAACTTTTTGGACCTTCTCTGACATCGCCTGGTACAGAGGTCCTGGATGGCAGGGAGTTCGACTCCAGTGATGTACTGTGCCGTACGCACTACCGTCTGTAACGCCTTGCGGTCAGATGCCGAGCAGTTGCCAAACCAAGCAGTGATGCAGCCAGTAAAGATGCTCTCAATGGTGCAGCTGTAGAATGAGGATCTGAGGGCCCATGCCAAATCTTTTTAGCCTCCTGAGGGGGAAGAGGCACTGTCGTGCCCTCTTCACGACTGTGTTGATGTGTTTGGACCATTATAGGTCCTTAGCGATGTGGACTCCGAGGAACTTGAAGCTCTCGACCCGCTCCACTACAGCCCTGTTGATGTGAATGGGGGCGTGCTTGGCCCTCAGTTTCCTGTAGTCCACGATAAGCTAATTTGTCTTGCTGACACTGAGGGAGAGGTTGTTGTCCTGGCACCACACTGCCAGGTCTCTGACCTCCTCCCTATAGGCTAGCTCATCGTCACTGGTGATCAGGCCTACCACCGTCGTGTCATCAGCAAACTTGATGGTGTTGGAGTCATGCGCGGCCACGCAGTCGTGGGTGAACAGGGAATACAGGAGGAGACTAAGCACACACCCATGAGGGGCCCCCGTGTTTAGGGTTAGCGTAAACAAAGGTCAGCCTTTCCTCTGCTCATAAGCCACTGAACCACAGGGCAACCACCACATACAGGTAAACACGCCAGGCATAGATCAGAATGGCCAAAACACTAGGACTGGGAATGGTGCTCCCCATCTAGGGCACAGGAAACAGTGAGAGAATGTCAAGAGTACAAAAAAAGTCAGAAGCCTTGTTTTTGTGTTTCCCATGGCAGGGGTCTCGGGAGGGGGTTTCCTGCACTGGGGGGGGGGGGAGCACACACATCAAAGGTTAAAACTAATTAGAGAAAAATACTTGTGAGAAGGACAGGGCGAGAGTGTGAGAGCGAGAGCAAGCAAGAGTGTGCTAGGTAGGAAACAAGTGTGCTAGGTAGGAAACAAGTGTGCTAGGTAGGAAAAGGAAGAAAGGAGAGATGAGAACATAAAAGAAAGAAAGGAGAAAGGGAATGCCTGTGGCTCTTGTGCTGGTCTCTAGAGCTTTACAGGTGAATACCATAGCTAACAGTGAACAGTGAAGAAACTGAACACCTCTGGGAACAGAGAGGAGAACCAGGAGGCCAACTCAGAGTTCCCCATGCCTCAGCCCAGCTGCAATGCAGTGCAATACACTCCACACTGCCCAATCTACAGACAGACCCAAGCCAAAAACCATCTGCTTAATGCCTTTGCTGGCTAGACTAGGCTGCATTCAAAAGATGTATGCCTGTGCCATATGTAGGTCCATTTGCAGGGTGATAGGAGCATCACACATACACCAAACGACACAAAGCACAGGTGATTGATAGAAGGTACTTGAGGCATAATGACACTTAGCATAATACAGCAGGACCTCTGAGCTGTGTCCTGACTGACAACACAGTTCTCCTGTAATAAATCTGAGAATGAAGGAGTCATTTTACAGTGAGGTGGGGGTGGTGGTGGGGTGGACTGCCCTGACTCTCCAAACAATAGCCGGGGTGAGGAGGAGGGAACCCAAAAATGTCGCCCCTCCCCCCGTGTCCCCATTGTCCACGTTCTGGTGGGATGCTTTATGGTGCAGCGCACAGAGATTGTTATTTGGGAGCTAATCTAATTTGGGGAGAGTGTAGAAGGGGGGAATCAGGGGATGCAGACCCAGAGATGATCCCTGTGAATGAATAGGGACCCTGCCTGCTGTCTCTGACCTACAGTGTGTAGTACTGTGTATGGGGCTCAATGGGATGAGAGTAAGTCATCATAATATCTTCACGTCGGTCTCCCATTCCTGGATGAAATTGGGGCCCCGCCAGCACAGTCTGGGTGGCTTTAGCAAGCAAATGTGAGACAGGCTTTAGGTTTAGACCGAAATCCAGGCTAAGCTGGTATATGTATTAAACTAGTATTAGATTTGGCAGTTATTGTTAATCCTGGATGGGATGCCACCAGGAGGACCCCACCCTTTGTGACACGCAGAAATAGGCTCACACATTCATTCTACACACACAAAACGGCTGGACTTTTCCCTTGTAAACTGGTATTTTAAACGTATTATCAATCCTTAAGGTACAAAGCTCAAAAAATATTTTATAACAGCATAGGGTCCAGATGAACGGTAAAGAGAGAATACTTTTTGGTCCAGTTGCCAGGTTGTAGTGTATAGTTGGGGGTTGGTGTGGGGGACTGTAACACTGCTTGCTAGGCCATGCTTTCTATAAGCATGTCAGTTCTGAGCTGTGTATGGCAAAGCTGTGAAACTGTTTTCGGTTTAACTCAATCTAAGCTCAATATCAAATGAATTTCCTGTGTGACTAATACACAGATACGATTGGTGCCTTAGATGAGTTGTTTCCAAGCTGTGGGGTGCGTGTCAGCAGGGGGAGGTGCTGCTAGCAGCTTTAAAACTGTTAAATGTTCTCTACACCCCATGACAAAATGTATAGAATTGCAGGAAATAAGCTTTAAACCTGCTAAATTCTCTCTCTACCAAGAAGAGGGGTGTGAACAGTTTGTGCCTGAACAGTGCTTGTGTCAATGGAAATAGACATGGCTTGTATGGTTTTAACAAACAACCTCAAAGAGAAGTGATAGATTGGTGAGAGATTAGTGATTATATACTGCCCTCCTATAGCAGCATCCTGCTGAGGAGGAGTGATCTAACTAGAATTTAATCATTGTATGCAACCCAAATGGTACACTATTCCCTACATAGTGCACTCCTTTTGACCAGAGCCCCATTGGGGGGGGGGCAGTATATAACCCCTCCCTGCCACTGCCACCAACCATTTCTCTCAGACGGTGGCTCACACATACAACAGGCAAGTCTGCAGTGCTCATCATATCTTATCTAGCCAGGCCTTCTGGGCATGCGTTTGTGTGATCAGAACTCCTTTTCAATGGTCAAATGTGTGATCAGATTACATTGTCCAGCCCTTACTGTACTAACATGGGCGCCCTGAGGGGGTAAACAGTTGGGAGGAAAGGAGGGAGAGACCTACAACCAGAGAGCTGCATGATCATTCAATGGTAGCTAAAGGGTGTTTGGTTGGTTTGCTATGCAGTATGCTGATTGCCATGGATTCATCTAGATCAATCAATGTCAGGGTCAATATGGAATCATGGTAAAGGACAAACAGATCTGTGTGATGGTGCGATGGTTGATGGGAGCCTGAGGTTAAATGTCAATGACATTGATTGATCTACATTAATGTGTGTCAATCAGCATACTGCATACCAAATCTACCAAACACTCTTCAGCTATAATAACACATCAGAAGACACACATTTCCCTCTACCAACCGACCAGCAGCCCTAATGGCCTGGGGGCAGGAACAGAACACAACCATACACCCATCCATCTTAACACTTGACACAAAGTGAGTTAACTCTGTTTGTGTGAAAGCAGTTAGCTAAGGCAGAGTAAAGGACAGAACACAACTGAGACTAATACGATCAGTCGTCTGAAATGAATGGAGAGTAGATGCATCGTGAGCACACTCATACACGTACACACGAGGCAGTGATATCTGTGTTAAACAAGAACCTCATCCTCAACCGCCTGATTGAGGGGAAATTAGGCATTAGCGGTCAGAGTGTCGAGGGGATAGTGAACCAGGACGGGACTGGAGTGACTTAGTTAGAAAACAAAACACAAGACCAGACGAGACGAGGCTAATCTAAAGTGAGAGGCCTAACGCATTACCAAAGCTAACCGTTTCTGTTAGCACGGCCCGGAAATCTTAAAACAGGCCTTCAGGGAGCTGGCGCCTGGAGGGGCTTTATAGTATCAAACACCACCAGCCACCTCCCCTCCCCCACATTTCTCCCTACTATACATATGTAGGCTACAGGGGAGGCAGATTACCGCAGGGCATGCCAGGCAAAGACAACACATCTGTTCTTGATCAGGAGGGGAGGAGAGTGAAACCCCCCCCGCCGCCGCCGCCTCCTCCTCCCTCTTTCTCCCCCGTCTCTGTACTCCCACAGCAGGATTGGAGCAGGACCTGGGAAGACATCTCTCTACCCCTCCACTGGCCATCATTTACTAGATCAGACAGACAGAAACCTCTGTAGAGAGGAGAGAGATATGAACCCTACTCCATTAAGCCCTACAGTCTTGACTCTCAACCACGTTTATCTGGTTTTAAACGTTCAATCCAAGAGGGAAAAGGTTCACTGAAAATGTCAAAACTTTAAGCAAGAAACCTTTGAGTTGCCATGTGGCTTGGTGAGTCTACTCACATGGAAGGTGAGTCCATGGTCTGAATACACCCACAGCTCTGTTACTCATTAGCCTAGTGTGTGTGTGTAAAAATGTAAACATGAAGCAGACCAAACTCTTTGGTCCTTTAAAAACCTGCTGTATGTAAAATAGTGTGTGCTTTAGATTGGAATATAAATGAGACTCTGGATGACAACATGTTTGTTTCCAACATTAAGGCTGTTTTCCTAAAGAAGTTAAATGTTTTGTTTCCTTGCCACGTTACTAAGGAGTAACGCGATACTGGCATCGTCCCGGCCCTGTGTGTCCTAGGTTCAGACCTAGCCTATCTACCTAATGAAAGGGGCCTCCCTGCCAGTGCCATGGGTGTATGCACTTCACGAGGAGCACTGAGTTGCTGCAGTCACACAACACACGCTAATTAAAAACACTGCTTCAGAGGCACCATCTATGTTGCCCATTGCTTTAGCAACTATAACAAACCACTAAGCTGCTATAACAAAATCTACTTTGAAACAGAAGAATTACAGAATGAGGCTCTTTTCTTATTGATGAAAATTAAGGAGATTCACACTCAATGCCAAGAGTGTGCAAAGCTGTCATCAAGGCAAAGGGTGGCTATTTGAAGAATCTCAAATATAAAATATATTTTGATTTGCTTAACACTTTTTTGGTTACTACATGATTCCATATGTGTTATTTCATCGTTTTGATGTCGTCACTATTATTCTACAATGTAGAAAATAGTAAAAATAAAGAAAAACCCTTGAATGAGTGGTGTTCTAAAACTTTTGACTGGTAGTGTAGATCAAATATCTTGCATAACACCGTGCAGCTATATGTGAGGAGAATGTAGACATGTTGTTAATCTTGCTACCTAGCTCTGTATAATATGAATGACACTTTATGGATACCATTACCGTACTTTTATATTCGTATTAGGTGTAAACATACATTTTTGCTATACTGAAGTTATGCCTACTTGATGCAACAAATGTTGTTAGCTAACGTTAGCTAGCTAGCAGCTGTGTCATTGGCTGTTTGTCTTGCAGCTAAATGAATGTTTATGGACGAGAAAATAAACCATTTAAATGTTGGTTTATTGAAGAGTGTAATATGGTTCTGTGCATTAATCAACAGTTGAATATGGTCGATGCATGAAAGGTTGCTTGCATAACATTAGCTAGTTGAATAGTTTACGGTACATTTAAACTGCGAAGCAAGAACTTCCCAAACCCTCTCTCAGCTCTTGACATTCCCATTGCTAATGCGAATTGAACGCTCTTCAACGGGAATAGCCTCTCACATTCAGAGAGAGTGAAAGTAAACTGAAAGAGGGAGACTAGCCTAACCTCCATAGACAGTATTTGTGGTGATAACATAACATTGCTTAGTTAGGTGTGAACAACTGTGAAGCAGGTGACACCATAAACATACAAAGCGGGCACAGATTTGAAACTTTGGACCTGGCCGGGCAGCCAGTGGCAGGGTCGGGAGGTGTTTGAATGCAGTGCGAGTGTGTGTTTGTGTCTGTTACAGCCAAAGGCTGCGTTTGAATTGAGTGTGTAACGTTTGTAGTTGGGAAACCGAGGAAACAGAGAAGGAATGTGTTGACAGAGGTCAGCCAGGAATCGTTGGGTCGCTCTCCGCTGTCTCACCGTGTGTGTGTGTGTGTGTGTGTGTGTGTGTGTACTGGATTTCACCAACTCAATTACAGTGGACTAAAAGTGTAAGCCTAGTTTCTTCTAAAGCTTTCCCTGGGAGGACTAGCAATCATGATTCTTAATGAAACACTACTAGCCTACTCCATCTAAAGATAGCGTGAGGGGAAGCATTCTCCTCTCTCCTCCACTTTTTCCAGATTACTATATTTACAGGTTGTGAGATTAAACCTACAGCAATGTAGAAAAGACAGACTACTGTCAGTTTCTGAGATTCGTTAATGACTGACCTACCTCTACCTGCTAAAAATATTGCGACAGAATTATCACCACAACATTTAACTAATTAAAACAAAGATATTGAGGATATCATGTATTAGTAATGGTTTGATTATGGAGATGTCAGTGTAAGGACAGCAGACAAAACAATAAGGAAACATTACTCCAGGGATAACCACCAGACCCCAGTAGCAAGGTCTAATCCCCAGGCTGTTCTGGATGTTCACACACACCAGCTGCTGTCTCATCCCCAAGATCAACAGAGACCACACACACCTCCCGGCCCTACACGTGAATGAGGTGTGAGTGAGTACGAGGTGTGCATTAGTAAGTAGCTATAATTTTATATAGTGAGCAGCATTCAAAGTGGTTAGGAAATAAAAGAAAAAGGTGCGTGAGGTGAGTGAGCAGGAAGTGGATAGACAGAGCTGAGCTCACCTGGTAGTAGTTCTTGATGTGCCTGATCACAATGTTGAGGTTCTGGATTCGTAGGTTCACATCATTGTTCACATTCTTATTCACTCTCTGGTTTGTGGGGCTGGGGTCTCTGGATAAGAAAAGACATCACATGAAAATATATTTTTGTAGTAAACTAGGTTAAACTACAAAAAAACAACAGCCTTTTTCCTTTACTGAGTATTATTTTGACCATGTATATTTTCACTGAACAGCTGCTTAAGGCGTCAGTATGTTTCAGTTCGGCTGGCGCCTAGCCAAACTCGGCTAGCCGACCCGAATGAGTGTGCTCGCATACTCCCTTAAAAGATGTTTGCTTGAAAAATGAGAAGAAAAAAAAAAAGAGGCAATAGTACTGACTGTCCATTTTGAGACGCTGTAGCCTATTCCTCAAAATAGTCAGAATTAATCTAAGATAATGACATTATTTTTCAAAACAGACTTTATTGAAGAATCCCCACTGTTGACCAATCACAGACGAAGGGGCGTCGACTTCGGCCCCGAACTTCGGATTGCCTCCAGAAAAAAGTATCTTGCCTGAACAGCCGAAAAAACCCTCATTGAAGTAGAAAACGAATAAAAACGTCACAAAATGTAGTCAAAATATATGCACGAACTCTAACTAACTGTTTCGGTTGGGAAGCATGCCGACGCCTTTAGTCTGGCATGCGAGACGTAAAACTATTATGTACATAATCCTATAGATTATATTAGCCTACATTTGTACGTACACCAACTCTAATGAATGAGTTGCTTTTACCAAATATCCACACAAAAAAAGGAAAATAGATTACTGTTGGGGATTAGCCTACACTTCAGAGCGGAACTGCATATATAATATGGTGCTTATTCAGAACACACAGACGTGACGTCATTCTTTCCTCGAAAACAAGGAGGCCAAGAACCCCCGATTGTTTTGTTGACAGATTTATTATTATGGATGCACATGGCTTTCAGGAACCGCATTGTCCCACTACACAAGCTGGAAGCACACACACACACACACACAAGGTCTCCACAGGAGGGTTCAATCCTCAAAGCCAACCAGAAATGTGAAAATACATAGAGCTGATCAACAGGACTACATTTAAATATGGTCACAGAACAACTGTACTTGCTAGGTAAACAGTCAGTGGACTAGTTCTAGTCTGACAACAAGAGTCCAGTGTGTTTGCCTTGAGACCGGGTTCGCATCCGAAATGGCACCCTACTTCCCTTCAGAAAGTATCCATACCCTTCGACTTATTCCACATTTTGTTGTGTTACAGCCTGAATTCAAAATTGATTAAATATAATTTCCCCCTCACCCATCTACAGACAACACCCCATAATGTCAAAGTGAAAACATGTTCAGAAAATTAAAAAAATTGTATTGAAAATGAAATACAGAAATATCAAATTTACATAAGTATTCACACCCCTGATCTTTCCACACCTGGATTGTATAATATTTGCACATTATTATTTTTAAAATTCTTCAAGCTCTGTCAAGTTGGTTGTTGATCATCGCTAGACAGCCATTTTCAAGTCTTGCCATAGATTTAAGCCGATTTAAGTCAAATCTCTAACTAGGCCACTCAGAAACATTCAATGTCGTCTTGGTAAGCAACTCCAGTGTAGATTTGGCCTTTTGTTTTAGGTTATTGTCCTGCTGAAAAGGTGAATTTGAGAGACAACTAGTTTTTCCTCTAGGATTTTGCCATGTGCTTAGCTCTACTCCATTTATTTGTATCCTAAAAAAACATGCCAATGACAAGCATACCCATAACATGATGCAGCCGACCCTGAGCGGTTTCCTTCCTCTCCAGCAACTGAGTTAGGAAGGACGCCTGTATCTTTGTAGTGACTGGGTGTATTGATACACCATCCAAAGTCTAATTAATAACTTCACCATGCTCAAATGGATATTCAATGTCTGCTTAATATTTTTTTTTACCCATCTACCAATAAGTGCCCTTCTTTGTGAGGCACTGGAAAAACTCCCTGGTCTTTGTGGTTGAATCTGCGTTTTGAAATTCGCAGCTCGACTGATGGACCTTACAGATAATTGTATGTGTGGGGTACAGAGATGAGGTAGTCATTCAAAAATCATGTTAAACACTTATTGCATACAGACATTTCACCTTTTCATTTTTTATTAATTTATAAAAATGTCTAAAAACATAATTCAACTTTGACATTATGGGGTATTGTGTGTAGGCCCGTGACACAAAATCTCAATTTAATCAATTTTAAATGCAGGCTGTCAGACAAAATGTGGAAAAAGTCAAGGGGTGTGAATATGTTCTGTGCACTACTTTATACCAGAGACCTATAGGGTTTCATTTCAGGTGGAGCCCATGTTCTTGGCTAGGTTTGGCTGTTTGGAGGGCCTGGTCTGGATGGGCAATGTTTGTGCTAACCTCATTTACATATGTTTTGTGGGCACACCATGCAAATGCTGCCAAGCTTGGCCCAGTATTCCAGTAGGTCTCTGAAAGGGCTTTAGTTTAAAAACAAGGAAGAGTTTTTTCATTCAGGTAAACCTGTATACTAGCTGCCTTTAGTTCAAAATTTACAGCTTTCTGACATGTCCAATGGCCATTCCCAGTTCTCACTGGCTGGCTGAGAAAGCAGAGTGAGCCCTGTTTCCAAAAAGCCTTTTAGAGAGTAGGAGGGCTGATCAAGGTTCACATCCCGCCCTGTCTATATAAATCATATTCATTATTACAGTGCATTTGGAAAGTATTCAAACCCCTTGACTTTTCAGAGATGCTCGATCGGGTTCAAGTCCAAGCTCTGCCTGGGCCACTCAAGGACATTCAGAGACTTGTCCCGAAGCCACTCCTGCGGTTTCTTGGCTGTGTGCTTAGGGTCATTGTCCTGTTGGAAGTTGAACCTTCGCACCAGTCTGAGGTCCTGAACGCTCTGGAGCAGGTTTTCATCAAGGATCTCTCTGCACTTTGCTCCGTTCATCTTTCCCTTGATCCTGACTAGTCTTCCAGTCCCTCCCGCTGAAAAACATCCCCACAGCATGATGCTGCCAACACCATGCTTCACCGTAGGGATGGTGCCACGTTTCCTCCAGATGTGACGCTTGGAATCAGGCTAAAGAGTTCAATCTTGGTTTCATCAGACCAGAGAATCTTGTTTCTCATGGTCTGAAAGTCCTTTAGGTGCCTTTTGGCAAACTCCAAGCGGGCTGTTATGTGCCTTTTACTGAGGTGTGGCTTCCGTCTGGCCACTCTACCATAAAGGCCTGATTGGTGGAGTGCTGCAGAGATGGTTGTCCTTCTGGAAGGTTCTGTCATCTCCACAGAGGAACTCTGGAGCTCTGTCAGAGTGACCATTGGGTCCTTGGTCACCTCCCTGACCAAGGACCTTCTCCCCAGATTGCTCAGTTTGGCCGGGCGGCCAGCTCCAGGAAGAATCTTGGTGGTTCCAAACTTCTTCCATTTAAGAACGATGGAGGCCACTGTGTTTTTGAGGACCTTCAATGCTGCAGACATTTTTTATTTAATCTATTTTAGAATAAGGCTGTAACGTAACAAAATGTGGAAAAAGTCAAGGGGTCTGAATACTTTCCGAATGCACTGTATCTAGAAGGTAAAGCCTGATCCTATATCAGAACTACTAGAATACATGCCCAGAGCAGGCCCAGGCTTGAGTAGTGGAGAAACATAGAATGAAGGGTATCTGGAACAGCCAAAGTGGGTCTCTAACCACATACAATGTGTACCCTCACAGAGAGACACACAGAGAGACAGACAGAAGAGTTCTGCTGCTGGAACTACTGGCCTGGAGGATTCCAGCCATCCACTCATCTGTGGTAGAGGTTTAATGTAAACAGCTCAGACACCTGTGCGCGCGCGTGTTGCCTGTGTGCGTATCTAAGAGAGGACCTAGGCTATATGATTGTAACCAAAAAGATCCAAATACACCTGTGTATTTTCTCAAACAGAAAAATACACAAAGTTAATAGCCTTCAAACTATGCCGTATGAAAGAAGAGGGCCAAAACAATGACACCAGTCTACATGTATGCCATGTCATTGTGTCACTACATGACCAAAAGTATGTGGACACCTGCTCGAACATCTCATTCCAAAATCATGGGCATTAATATGGAGTTGGTCCCCCATTTGCTGCTATAACAGCATCCACTCTTCTGGGAAGGTTTTCCACTAGATGTTGGAACATTGCTGCGGGGACTTGCTTCCATTCAGCCACAAGAGCATTGATCGGGCACTGATGTTGGGCGATTAGGCCTGGCTTGCAGTCTGCGTTCTAATACAGTCTCAAAGGTGTTTGATGGGGTTGAGGTCAGAGCTCGGTGCTGGCCAGTCAAGTTCTTCCACACCAATCTCGACAAACCATTTCTGTATGGACCTCGCTTTGTGCACGGGGGCATTGTCATGCTGAAACAGGAAAGGGCCTTCCCCAAACTGTTGCCGCAAAGTTGGAAGCACAGAATTGTCTAGAATGTAATTGTATGCTGTAGCGTTAAGATTTCCCTTCACTGGAACTAAGGGGCCTAGCCCGAACCATGAAAAACAGCCCCAGACCATTATTCCTCCTCCATCAAACTTTACAGTTGGCACTAAGCAGTCGGGCAGGTAGCGTTCTCCTGGCATCCTCCAAACCCAGATATGTCCGTCGGACTGCCAGATGGTGAAGCGTGATTCATCACTCCAGAGAACGTGTGTCATCTGCTCCAAAGTCCAATTGCAGCGAGGTTTACACCACTCCAGCCGACGCTTGACATTGCGCATTGTTATCTTAGGCTTGTGTGCGGCTGCTCGCCCATGGAAACCCATTTCATGAAGCTCCCGACGAACAGTTCTTGTGCTGACGTTGCTTGAGTGTTGCAACAGAGGACAGAAGATTTTTACGCACTTCAGCACTCGCCGATCCCGTTCTGTGAGCTTCTGTGGACTACCACTTCGCGGCTGAGCCGTTGTTGCTCCTTTCCATTTCATAATAACAGCACTTACAGTTGACCGGGGCAGCTCTAGCAGGGTAGAATTTTGACAAACTGACTTGTTGGAAAGGTGGCATCCTATGACGGTGCCACGTTAAAAGTCACTGAGCTCTTCAGTAAGGCCATTTGACTGCCAATGTTTGTCTATGGAGATTGCATGGCTGTGTGCTCGATTTTATACACCTGTCAGCAACAGGTGTGGCTGAAATAGCCAAATCCACTATTTTGAAGAGGTGTCCACATACTTTTGTATATTTAGTGTACGATAATTACTAGACATACCAGTGACTTCACATGGACTTATTTACATGGCCAAATCATGCATGACAGAGTTACACCACTCATTGTCCTGGCGGGGGTTGTTTTCTTTCCCCCTGTCCTGTGCATAATAATATTGTCTTTGTTTGAGGAGGAGCATACAGCATTTAAAGCCCCTCATTAAGACAGATAGGGCAGGGGAAGCAGGAGCAGCTAGCCAGGGGAAAGTAGGTTAAAGGACAGGACTTAGGCAGGGGGCGGGGAGAGGGGAGAGGGGGGGGGAGAAGGGGACTGTATGGTTAGCACAGCTGGGGGCAACACAAAGGGACAGACGCTAGGCACAGGAAGAGAGTGAGGGAGCGAGGAGAGAAGAGTGTAATTGAAGGAGAGAAAGAGGAGCGAGAAATGTGGTAGCTGATGTCAGAAACCACAGTTACAGCATTACAGGGAGTTTTTAAAACTAAGTCACTGACTAACTGCACAGCCTGCCATTCAGGGCACATCACTTTCCTTTGAAGTGATGGAGCACAGGAAATGGTTCAGAAACTTGAGAGGGGTTTAGAGAAAGACCTAGCCTTAGCCATGTCAAATTTGTCAGACGATATCTGGGCAGTAATTTTGTGAGACGAGCAGCCCTTTCTGTGTCAGAACAAACTATCACATAGACAGTAGACAGACAAAATACATCTGAGCTCAAGAGCTCTGAGAGGCCTCCCAGTACTAACCAAACAGACAGCCACATTGTGCAGATATAAGCGCAGCCTGTAGGATCACATTGACTCATGAGGGGCAGAAAAGGAGCTGAAAGAGTGAGAGTTCAGTCAGTGAGCCATGAAGGCATGGGGAGGGTGTCTGAACACAGTTGCATACCAGGAGGGGAAACCATGCTAGGATGTGGTTACAAGAGGTAGATTGAGGCCACAAAACAGCTGCCAGATTAACAAGCACACGCATGCACGCACACACAAGTCTATGTCCACTCACATGTGTGTCATGATCTTGTGCAGGAAGACCCCATCCACCAGATCCATGAACATGGAGAGCTTGTCCTCTGAGCCAGAGCCCAGGGGTCCAAAGGTCTTCACCTGAAGAGAGAGGGGGAGAGGGAGAAAAGGGAGGAGAAAGGGCAAACACCATTGGATTACTCTAAGAGCTCAGCTCACCTATGAAGAGATGGGCCACATCTGGACGTTTGTGCTTTCAGTTTCCAAGAATAGACAGATATTTCCTGCTCTGACAGTTGTCAATGCAAGTTTTATACTCTCAATTAATAATATATCTAAAACTTTGTGAGCATGTCAAGATATTTAGGCTCTAGATCTAGGAACCAGGAGGTACTCCTAGAGGTGAGTCAGGGCTAGCAGAGAGGATGAAGCCCAGTTAGAGAAACAAAGACAGAGGGGAGTGCGTTGTTAGAGAGGAACAAGCAGCCAGTGGCTGAGGCCCAGCTGACTGGCCAAACAGGAAATCAGGTCAGGATGACGGGATCAGCCAGGCGAAGTTCTGCAGGTTTCACTAACCACCACCCCCACCCACCATTATACTGGGCCTTTCAAATGATGCTTTAGGCCTATCATTTCCTGGTCTTACCAAATGATGCACCTGGTGCCATACTGTATGTGCTGAATGCATAGCCTGGAACCATGGTGTGTACTGTAGCCGTAGACTAGTGACATACTGTGCACTGTTGTAGCCATTGCCTCGTGCCACAGTGTATGTAGGCCTATGTGCTGTAGCCAACTCTTCTACCATTGCCTGTCATGCCATATATCCATGTTGACATGCTTTGCATTCATAGTATGGCAATACACATACACAGAGAGGAGTTGTCAAAAGTTATACCATCAGGCTATAGTCTTCTGAACCACTGTGGCATATCTTACATACAGTCCTCATCTTTCTGCTCTAGTGACACTGCGTTCCACCAACAATATTATGATTCCCTTGACTTGTGTGATGATAAAAATGAAGTAAAAGTACAATGACCTAACAGGCATGGCTCTGTGGTTGTGTACTCAAGACAGACCAATATTGACACTCGTGGACTAATAGATACAAAATTCAGGCTAGAGGTTTTGTGAACAGCTGACATAGCTCTTGTTTAGTTTCATGGACGGTCAGTTCCAAGTTTTAGGGAATAATAGTAGGTCATGCCAATAAAACCCACAGACCATAGGAATAAAACACAATGAAAGGTGTTGGCTTGTTAGGAAAATGTCAGTCATCCTGGCTTTACAGCAAAGATGAACACCAATAGGCTATCAGTAAATATTGTAAACGAACAGGTCTACCACTGTATGTTTGAAATACATGTATTTTTTTTTTAACATGTCACTAGGAGTAGGCGACGGACAACGATAGTTTCAAATGAAAGTGGCGAACAGCAGGTTAAGTTATCAAGACACCGAGTTAAATTATTATCCGCCATGGCACTTGCTGAGTGCACATTCACTTACCCACACCACCAGCGGCGTATCCAGGAAGTTTCCCATCAACTCTGACACTGTAATATCCATGTTGAGAAACTTGTGATAATTCCACCCAGTTTTTAAATCCCAAAATAATAGTGTTCACCGCCTGAACGTTTGCGACCACTCATTCCTCAGCTCGAGGGCCCTTACATGCCTGCTTGAGACAGAACAATGCCGTGAGGCATCGAAGATAAACCGTACGTTATTAGGGATCTAGCGATAACAAATCTTCACGTCGATATAGATTCTCAAGACGAAAGAAAATTCCTTTTATATACAAAAAATGATCCAGTGTTGGTCACAGTGATTAATTTTTTTGGTAATTATAGCGTTCAGACTCCAGTTTTAGTCTAAGTCAATCTAAAACTAAAAGAGCAGAACAAAGTAAACACGTGCAAGCTGCATTTGCCCATGTAAACTGACTGGAAGAACATCGAAATAGAAGAGTAATCAAAAAATAAACATTGTTGCCGCGGCCATGAAGAGAAAAGTTACAAATGCTTCCGGCGACGAAAAGTTCAGTACACCTCCATGGCTCAAACGCTTGCCTCTGCCGCACATTATTTGTTTCACACACAGCATCGTCCAACCTGTAACCACTTGAATAGCGCGTTTGAGTGACAGCGTGGATAGCCAATCAAATCTGGTATCTGACCTTCAACCAAACAAAGAACAGCCAATGCACGACCCCAGAAAATTGGGTTGAATTCAAGATGACGTAATTAGAGAAAAAAATACGACCAAACAAAATTAATATTTTAAGTTGCGCAAGAGTACCATCCACTGTCTAGAACCAATAGCTGCAGTTGTTGGCAATGGGAATCGGTCACGCAAGTAGATGTATCATGTAGATGTATCATCACACATCACAAGTCGTGGTGGAAAAAGTACCCAATTTTTATACTTGAGTAAAAGTAAAGATACCTTAATAGAAAATGACTCATGTCAAAGTGAAAAACACCCAGTAAAATACTACTTGAGTAAAAGTCTACAAGTATCTGGTTTTATTAAATATACACTATATACACAAGTATGTGGACACCCCTTCAAATTAGTGGATTCTGCTATTTCAGCCACACCCTTTGCTGACAGTTGTATAAAATCGGGCACACAGCCATGCGATCTCCATAGACAAACATTGGCAGTAGAATGACTTTCAACGTGGCACCGTCATAGGATGCCACCTTTCCAACAAGTCAGTTTGTCAAATTTCTGCCCTGCTAGATCTGCCCCGGTCAACTGTAAGTGCTGTTATTGTGAAGTGAAAAGGTCTAGGAGCAACAACGGCTCAGCAATCGAAGTGGTGGGCCACACAACTCACAGAACGGGGCCGCCGAGTGCTGAAGCACGTGGCGCGTAAAAATCGCCTGTCCTCGGTTGCAACACTCACTATCGAGTTCCAAACTGCCTCTGGAAACAACTGCCTCTGGAAACCACATCAGCACAAGAACTGTTCGTAGGGAGCGTCATGAAATGGGTTTCCTTGGCCGAGAAGCCGCACACAAGCCTAAGATCACTATTCGCAATGCCAAGTGTCGGCTGGAGTGGTGTAAAGCTCGCCGCCATTGGACTCTGGAATAGTGAAAACGCATTCTCTGGAGTGATGAATCACGCTTCACCATCTGGCAGTCCGACGGACAAATCTGGGTTTGGCAGATGCCAGGAGAACGCTACCTGCCCGCATGCATAGTGCCAACTGTAAAGTTTGGTGGAGGACGAATAATGGTCTGGGGCTGTTTTTCATGGTTCGGACTAGGCCCCTTAGTTCCATCTTAACGCTACAGCATACAATGACATTAGACGGTTCTGTGCTTCCAACTTTGTTGCAACAGTTTGGGGAAGGCCCTTCCTGTTTCAGCATGACAATGCCCCCGTGCACAAAGCGAGGTCCATACAGAAATGGTTTGTTGAGATTGGTGTGGATGAACTTGACTGGTCTGCACAGAGCCCTGACCTCAACCCCATCAAACACCTTTCGGATGAATTGGAACACCAACTGTGAGCCAGGACTAATCGCCCAACATCAGTGCCCAACCTCACTAATGCTCTTGTGGCTGAATGGAAGTAAGTTCCCGCAGCAATGTTCCAACATCTAGTGGAAAGCCTTCCCAGAAGAGTGGAGGCTGTTATGGCAGCAAAGGTGGGACCAACTCCACATTAATACCCATGATTCTGGAATGAGATGTTTGACGAGCTGGTGTCCACATACTTTTGGTCATGTTGTGTACTTAAGCATCAAAAGTAAAAGTAAATAATATAAATCATTTCAAATTCCTTAAGCAAACAAGACAGCACCATATTTATTTTTATTTTTTATTAATGGATTGCCATGTGCACACCCAAACACTCAGACTTCATGTACAGAAGAAGCATTTGGATTTAGTGAGTCCACCAGATCAAAAGCAGTAGGGATGTTCACACTGCCCTACCCTATGCTTTTACTTCTTTCTACGCTCTCTCTCCAGATGAAATCTTGCGACTTGTGATGGCCGGCCGCCCAACAACCTGCCCGCTTGACCCTATCCCCTCCTCTCTTCTCCAGACCATTTCCGGAGACCTTCTCCCTTACCTCACCTCGCTCATCAACTCATCCTTGACCGCTGGCTATGTCCCTTCTGTCTTCAAGAGAGCGAGAGTTGCACCCCTCCTCAAAAAACCTACACTCGATCCCTCCGATGTCAACAACTACAGACCAGTATCCCTTCTTTCTTTTCTCTCCAAAACTCTTGAGCGTGCCGTCTCTAGCCAACTCTCCTGCTATCTCTCTCAGAATTCTTGATCCAAACCAGTCAGGTTTCAAGACTGGTCATTCAACTGAGACTGCTCTTCTCTGTGTCAAGGAGGCTCTCCGCACTGCTAAAGCTAACTCTCTCTCCTCTGCTCTTATCCTTCTAGACCTATCTGCTGCCTTTGATACTGTGAACCATCAGATCCTCCTCTCCACCCTCTCCGAGTTGGGCATCTCCGGCGCTGCTCACTCTTGGATTGCGTCCTACCTGACAGGTCGCTCCTACCAGGTGGCGTGGCGAGAATCTGTCTCCGCACCACGTGCTCTCACCACTGGTGTCCCCCAGGGCTCAGTTCTAGGCCCTCTCCTATTCTCTCTATACACCAAGTCACTTGGCTCTGTCATATCCTCACATGGTCTCTCCTATCATTGCTACGCAGACGACACACAATTAATTTTCTCCTTTCCCCCTTCTGATAACCAGGTGGCGAATCGCATCTCTGCATGTCTGGCGGACATATCAGTGTGGATGTCAGATCACCACCTCAAGCTGAATGTCGGCAAGACGGAGCTGCTCTTCGTCCCGGGGAAGGACTGCCCGCTCCATGATCTCGCCATTACGGTTGACATTGTGTCATCCTCCCAGAGTGCAAGGAACCTTGGCGTGACCCTGGACAACAAACACCCTGTCGTTCTCCGCTAACATCAAAGCGGTGACCCGATCCTGCAGGTTCATGCTCTACAACATTAGCAGAGCACGACCCTACCTTACACAGAAAGCGGCACAGGTCCTAATCCAGGCACTTGTCATCTCCCGTCTGGATTACTGCAACTCGTTGTTGGCTGGGCTCCCTGCCTGTGCCATTAAACCCCTACAACTTAGCCAGAACGCTGAAGCCTGTCTGGTGTTCAACCTTCCCAAGTTCTCTCATGTCACCCCGCTCTTCAGCACACTCCACTGGCTTCCAGTTGAAGCTTGCATCTACTACAAAACCATGGTGCTTGCCTACGGAGCTGTGAGGGGAACGGCACCTCCTTACCTTCAGGCTCTGATCAGACCCTACACCCAAACGAGGGCACTACGTTCATCCACCTCTGGCCTGCTAGCCCCCCTAACTCTACGGAAGCACAGTTCCCGCTCAGCCCAGTCAAAGCTATTCGCTGCTCTGGCACCCCAATGGTGGAACAAGCTCCCCCACGACGCCAGGACAGCGGAGTCACTGACCACCTTCCGGAGACACTTGAAACCCTACCTCTTTAAGGAATACCTAGAATAGTAATCCTTCTGTTATAAAAATATGAATAGCAAAGTAAAGTACAGATACCCCCCAAAACTACTTAAGTATATAGTACTTCAAAGTATTTTTTACTTTACACTACTGATCACAAATGAAGGAGACACAATTATTTTAATTCCATAACAGTCACCAAAAAGTATATTGTAAAATCTTTCAATCTTTTCCAAATAGATCATATTTTAGGAGAAAAATAAATATACAGTGCATTCGGAAAGTATTCAGACCCCTTGACCTTTTCCACATTTTGTTACCTTACAGCCTTATTCTAAAATAGATTAAATTGGTTTTTTCCACTCATCAATCTACACATAATACCCCATAATGACAAAGCAAAAACCTGTCTGAATACTTTCCGAATGCACTGTATATCGTGTATCTATAAAACCATAGTTCAGTGCGGTCTACCTACTAGAGTCCAATAGGAAGCGTTGCTGTACTTTTACTGTAGTGTCCAAAACT
Source organism: Coregonus clupeaformis (assembly GCF_020615455.1). Classification (NCBI taxonomy): domain Eukaryota; kingdom Metazoa; phylum Chordata; class Actinopteri; order Salmoniformes; family Salmonidae; genus Coregonus; species Coregonus clupeaformis. The sequence continues at coordinate 26,275,089 of NC_059216.1, read as the reverse complement.
GTCCATGGTGCTGATATGCTCACTGTACCACCTACTGTCCAGAGATTAAAATGTCACCTGGTTTTGAACACAGGGTCGTTCCATTACATTTCAATCCCTTTCTGACCACACCCCTTTTGATTTGAATGAAACCTTTTATACATGCTTGCTTGCCCATCGTGGAAGTGGTCAGAAAGTGACTTTTTGAACCTGACTGGCAAAACATTCAGGAGACAGAGGTGACCAAAGTTGACCCATTTCGCATGCCCCACATGAGACGTCCATGTCTTCATCACTGAAAAAATATTGAGTTTGATATCATTTGAAAGCTTACAAACAGGGTTGTCAAACTGTTTTATGACTTATTGAAAATAATTATCTAAAAACGCGTAAACTGAGATTTGTTTTATTTTCACAAATGTTGTATTTTAGAACCTATTTGACATAATCTGAAGAATTTGTGTTGTGCGCGTCATCAGTTGACACAGCATACACTTGAATATAGGGTGGGTGTCATTTCAACCATATAAATATAATTCATAGAATGGACCTATCCCTTCAGACCCCTGCAATTTACCTGGTACACCATTGACATTTAAATTGAATTGAAACTTTAACTTCCAATTACTACCAGTAAGATGGCCGTCGGTCCACCCACTGTCGAATGCCAACTTGAATTGGAATGTCTATTCTATTATCTATATTTCTATGATTTCAATTGGTTTCCTATGGCTCCAGTCAACATTATTTGTGTGGACCTCCAACCATCTTTGTGGTACCATTTGAAAGTTGAAATTTAGGGGTGACATGAGTGGCGCAGTCGTCTAAGGCACTGCATTGCGGTGTCACTACAGACCCAGGTTCGATCCTAGGCTGTATCACAACCGGCCGTGATCAGTGATGAGGACGTGGAAGTCTCATGGTAGGGTGGGTATGCAAAAATGGGTCAACTTTGAGCACCTCTATCTCCTGAATGTTTTGGAATTCAGGTCCAAAAAGTCACTTTCTGACCACTTTTACCATGGGCAATCATGTATGGAAGGTTTCATTCAAATCAAAAGGGGTGCAGTCAGAAAGTGATTGAAATCATATAAAACGACCCCACAATAAAAGCTATGCCACTTGGTAAACAGTCAGTGTTATCAATTGGCAATAAACTAGAAAACAAGGAGAAGAGTTGAACGCCTATTACACCCACTATTTAATGCAGTTGTCACATTATAATTAACAAGGGAATGTAATAATGTGTGACTTTCTCTTTTTGAACTAATTTACTTTTTCATAATATTTTATCATACAACAAAGTAAATATATTTTTTACGTAACACAATACATAGTACAGACAGTAAGGCTCTTAACATGAATAGAAATGTTAATTTACTGACGCAGAAAAAATTATCCACACCTTCATTACATACCATCTAGATTACTGTAACAACTTTTTATCGGGCTGTACCGCCACAAATCAACAAAAATGAATAAATAACATCTCATACAGAATGCTGATGCCAGAGTCCTAACAGGAACCAACAAATCGGAATACATCACTCCAATTCTTGCCTAACTCCAATAGCTCCCTAGTTCGATACAGACTATGTATATCCGTGTATATCAAAAAGCACAGCTAGGGGCAGGCCTACTCCTACAGCGCACCATCCCACAGTCTGGGCAGAAAATTCTGTCTCCATTTTTAAGAATATGCAGAAAACACACCTTTTTAGCCTGTTACATTTTGTTTTTTAAATTTACGTTTATATCTGGATCCTTTCTGCCTTTGTCTTCTTTCCTAACTCCCTGCTTCTCTCCCTTTCCCCTGCTTGGGGGCCCACGAGCCCGTGAGGCCCCCCATCCTGGCCCGGATCCAGATACCTGTCCACCCACGGACCCACCCACCTGACCGGCTGCTTCCCCTTTGATCAAGCCACCATACTCCATCCATTCTCCATCCACCCTGGCTGTGCTACCCTGCAAATCCCTCCACCTTACTCCTGGCTATGTAAGGGTTGGGGTGAGGTGTGACCCAGGTGCGGTGCAGGATATACAGTAGGCAGTAGGCAGAGATGGTGAAACAAGGATTTACTGGTGGTCCCGAAGCCAAAATACAAAATAACGGACTTATCACAATAAAAGAAATGCGGAGCAAATAAGTCTAAAATACGAAATACTACCTAAGACTGAAACAAATAACGAAACAGGGAGAACACTTCTCAAGTACCTGTACATAGATCTCCGATCAGACACTGAATAGTACTGCTGGACATAGAGAAACTAGCAGAGAAAACTGAGCAAGGGAACACAGGGAAGCGAGGGCATAAATACACAGGTGAACCGATAGACACAGGTGACACCAATAGGATGATGATTAGTCCCGACTGTGAGTGAAGAGGTGCCTAAGGTTGTCGGAGGATGACACCTAGTGGGTCGCTCTGAAACTGCGACCCCCTCCTGTAACAGTGTGATGTTGAGACTTGACCGAGCCCCGCTTAAGCACCGCCCGTACCTGCCTCCAGGTGCCGCGACAGCGAATGATGTGGGCCTGGACCGACGGGACAGCTGCCTCCTCCTCTTGCTCGGGGAATAGGGGGGGTTGGTACCCGTATTGGCACTGGAAGGGGGACAGGCCGGTGGACGAGCAGAGAAGGGTGTTGTGGGCGTACTCCGCCCACGCCAGTCGCTGACTCCACGTAGCTGGGTTGCTGGAGGCGTAGCAACCCAGTTCCCCCTCCAGATCCTGGTTGAAGCGCTCCGTCTGCCCGTTCGACTGGGGATGGAAGCCGGAAGACAAGCTGACGGAGGCACCGAGGCAGGTGGCGACCGCCTTCCAGAACCTGGAGGCGAACTGAGGGCCCCGATTCGACACCACATCTTGGGGAAGGCCATGGACCCGGAAAACGTGCTGCACCACCAACTTAGCCGTCTCCCGGGCTGACGGGAGTTTGGGAAGGGGAATGAAGTGGGCAGCCTTCGAGATCCAGTCCACAACAACCAGGATGACTGTGTATCCATCAGAGGGGGGTAGGGTGGAAATGAAATCCAGCAAGATGTGGGACCAGGGGCGCTTGAGGATAGGCAGGGGTCGGAGCAGCCCTGCCGCGGGCTGACATGAGCTCTTTGTGCGCGCGCACACCGGGCAAGCAGCCACGAAGGCGCACGTATCCCCCTCAGCAGATGGCCACCAGAACCTCCTACGCAGGAACTCCAATGTCCTGGCGCCCCCCGGATGGCTGGTGGGGTCGGACACGTGCGCCCACTGAAGCAGTCGCGAGCGCGCAGCCTTGGGTACGTACATCCTCCTCGATGGACCTCCGCCCGGATCGGGCTCCCGCCGGATCGGGCTCCCGCCATAGCGCTGCTTTCACCAGCCTATCAATTCCCCAAGAATCAATCCCCCACTGGGGCAGCAATCAGGGCGTTGGGGACAATGGGGGTCGTCCCTCTCCACCAGGTCCACGGGGTCAAACTGCCGGGAGAGCGCATCAGGCTTGGTGTTCTTCGACCCCGGATGGTATGAGATGGTGAACCGGAACCTGGTGAAGAACAACGCCCACCTGGCCTGGCGCGAGTTGAGCCTCTTGGCCCCCTGAATGTAGGCTAAGTTCTTGTGGTCAGTCCATACGACGAATGGATGGGCGGCCCCCTCTTGCCATTGCCTCCACTCCCCCAGGGCGAGCTTGACCGCTAGCAGCTCATGGTTCCCCACGTTGTAATTCCGCTCCGCCGGGGACAGCCGACGGGAGAAAAACACGCAGGGGTGAGTCTTACCGTCCGTGAGGAACCGCTGGGACAGGATTGCTCCCACCGCAACATCTGAAGCATCCACCTCCACAATGAACGGCAGGGACGGATCAGGAAGCCCGTGGACCGGGGCCAATGTAAAGCGTTCAAATGCGTTCCCCGCTTCCTGGGTACAGGCGAAGGAGCGTACGCTCGTCTGGGTGAGGGCTGTCAGGGGAGCAGCTAGAGAGCTAAAATAGTGAATAAATCGCCTATAAAAATTTGCAAACCCTAAAAACCGTTGTAGTTGCTTGAGGGATGAGGGCTGGGGCCAATCCAGTACCACGCTCACCTTGGCTGGGTCCATCCATAGGTCCCCCTGGGTGACGATGAACCCCAGGAAGGAGACTGTCTCTGTGTGGAACACACACTTTTCCGCCTTGATGTAGAGCTGGTGACGGAGAAGGCATTGGAGGACCTGCCGAACGTGCTGCTGGTGAAAAAACATTATTTTGTGAAGTTTTTATACAAGGGTATAATATTTTATGAAGGACATTGTAAACAAGAACGGTAAAATGATGTCACACAAGCAACTAACAACAGTGTATGGAGGTGTATACTCAATACAACATTAGAACCAACTCATCGCGGCTATGCCACAAAACCGGAAGACACAATTACTTAAAGAAGAAATTAAAGAATTAGTCTGTCTGCAACCCATTAAATATCATAAATGGCTACAAATTATTAGTATAAATCGAAAAATGCATCAGTTTCACTTGTCAAAAGGTTTGACAGCAATACCGTATAAAATTCAAGTCAGTCGGGAACAGGTTTTTGATGTCCCAATACCTTGGCATTGGGTCTATGAACTGACATATAAAACAACAATTGACACATCAATCTGTTCGTTTCAATTTAAGCAATTATATAAAATACTTGCTACAAAAAGAATGCTCAATTTATGGGGCATTGGACAGTCAGCCTTGTGCAGACTCTGCCATGAGGAAGCACATTCAATAGAACATATTTTCTGGTACTGTGGCTTGCTTTTGGAGTCAGGTCCACGAATGGTTGTTATGTCATAATATCAGGGTTCAGATGGACCTGCAAACTGTATTGTTAGGGGATCTGAAAAACCACAATCAGTCAATGGGAAATATCATTATACTCTTGGGTAAAGTATTTATTTTTAGGGCAATATCGGTAGAAATGTTACAAATAGGGAGGTTCAGGACCCTCTTAAGACATCATAGTAAAATGGAGGGATGTATTGTAAAACAAAATAGCAAAATGGCATTATATTGGGAAAGAGGTTAATCTGTGGACATTTGAGGGTTGGAGTTAAGATCAGAATGAATGGTGGATTGGCCGCTGTTGATGAAAATCCAGCACTTGAAGAAAGAGGAAATTAGGAATGTATTTATAATTATTTAACTACAGGTACCATAGATTGAGCGAAATAGCTGTAAGTAGCAATAGAAGTACCGTTGTCTGTTAGTTTACTCCAATTAGGGTAGGGATGGTAGGGCAAAAAGTTTAGAGAAAATAAAAATAAGGGGGATTAGAAATTATGTAAACAATTCAATTGATAGAACCTACAGTCTGCAAATTACAGATGATTTCATTTCTAAATGGTAAAACAGATAAGTATGAAAATACCCTCAAATAAAAGGTGACATTCTGTACTGTCACCTCATATGAAACATTTGATCTCAAATCCAAAATGATGGAGTATAGAGCCAAATTAAAAGTTTTAGCTTCACTGTCCAAATACTGTAAATACGGAGGGGAGTGTAATTGCTTACATTTGAAATGTGATTACCACAGAGATCCTATTCAATTACTAATTCTGTAATTATATTGCAATTACCAGGTACAAAATTGAATATATGGGTTTGCTACTAAAATAACTATTCAAAGCCAGCAGAACTGAGTTTCAATAAAGACCATTGGATTTAGGATCACTTTAATGCAACGCTTTACTGTGAGATGCCTGTTACTGTTTTTTGTCTAGCAGACAGAGAGGGGTGCTCAAAATCACTTAACATTCTGAATTCATGGTAAAACAGTCTTTATTGTTATTGATGGCAAAATCCAACACTTTCAGTTACACATCAAAACACAATATAGTTTTAAAAAGGTTTATAAAACCATCCTGACATAAGTTTTCTGATACCGTATTATTTTGTGGAGAGGACACATGTACAGTATGTAGTGTGTGTGTGTGTGTGTGTTTGTCTGTGTGTGTGTTTGTGTGTGTGTGTGTGTGTGTGTGTGTGTGTGTGTGTGTGTGTGTGTGTGTGTGTGTGTGTGTGTGTGTGTGTGTGTGTGTGTGTGGGTCAAATATATTGAGATGCACACCTGGTGCTCATTCCCCTAATTAGTATGTGTATAAGTGTTCCCTCTGTTCCCCTTGTCTTTGTGAGTGATTGTTTATTGTGAGAGCATCTTAGCTCGGTTGAGCTACTCAACATTGTATTTATACCAGGTGTGTGTGATTGACAAGACATGACAAGTGGAGTGATGAGAATGAGATCGGCAGTAGCTAGTACTCCGGTGACGACGAACGCCGAAGCCTGCCCGAACAAGGAGGAGGGGCAGCCTCGGTGGACATTGTGACAGTACTTTTTACTCCATACATTTCCCCTGACACCCAAAAGTACTCATTACATTTTGAATGGCTAGCCGGACTGGAAAATGGTCCAATTCACGCACTTATCAAGAGAACATCCCTGGTCGTCCCTATTGCCTCTGATCTGGCAGACTCACTAAACACAAATGCTTTGTTTGTAAATTATGTCTGAGTGTTGGAGGGTGCCCCTGGCTATCCGTAAATAAAAAAACAAGAAAATGGTGCCATCTGGTTTGTTTAATATAGGGAATTTGAAATGATTTATACTTTTACTTTTACTTTCAATACTTAAGTATATTTGAGCAATTACATTTACTTTTGATACTTAAGTGTATTTAAAACCAAATACTTTTAGACTTTTACCCAAGTAGTATTTTACTGGGTGACTTTCACTTTTACTTGAGTAATTTTCTATTAAGGTATGTTTACTTTTACTCAAGTATGACAATTGGGTACTTTTTCCACCACTGATTTTTTATTAGCCACCCAACAAAAAATTGTACCGGTCCAGCCCATCTGGCATATGCCAGAACTGCCAGATGGCCAATCCGCCCCTGCTCTGAGAATATGATTGCACAATTGTTAAATAGTCGCTTATACTGTAGATATGTCAGTCAGGTAGCGTGGCTAGCTGCCGGCAGAGACTTCTATTGCAGTAATGTTGAAGGACTAGCATTACTCAGCCAGCTAGAAGGATGAATGAAGTAAGAAGCTAACGTTAAACGGAGCCTACCTCAGCAGGAGCAAAATAAATATGTGAGTAAGTTCTCATAATAACTTTGCTTTACAAAGAGTAGACTACTGAGCCAGACAGTGATGTGGTGCTCAGTGTTGAGGCTGAGGCAGGCTGCAATGCATGTAGGGGGAAGCAGAGGAGACAGAGAGCGAGAGGAAGCAAGCAGAGAGCGAGGTCAGTACAGTAGTTCTCAAACTTGGGCTCGGGGCCCCATGTGGGGTCCCTTGAGAAAATGTGTACTAATCTTATCAAACAAGTTTGGAAAAAAATTGTTTTAATACGAACATCTTCACATGGCCTATCTTCCCTATAGACCTACATTGAAATGCAATCAAAATGCAAACAATACAGTTCTAAAAATGTCATACGTTTTCGCTTCGTCGCTGATGCTAAGTGTCAGTGTGAATAATTAGGCTATGCATTTGTAGATCAACTGAGGTGAATGAACCTATAGCAGCCAAGGTGATAATGGCTGGGGTCATTTCTGCTTATTTTTGCTATTCTCCAGTAATTGCGTGGGGATAGGTTTATCTTGATAAGTGTCTGTCTTGTCTAGTGGTGTGTTGTGACTGGGTCTGGTACCCCTGTAAAAAATTAATGTTTTACTCTCGCTTCACCTCTTCCTCTCTGGCTTCCAATAGACAGGTTGGCTGACAACGTCATGAAAATGATGCACGCGCATTGATGTGGCCGGAAGGTGTGAGTTGTTATGATTCTGAACGGTCAGATAGCTAGCAACAATGACAAGAAGCTGCCATGTGGGGAATCGTAGACGTAGTGGGCTTGTTTCAGCTAGTTGTATCTTGTATTGATACCTTGTCTTCGTTTGAGGTGTTTTGACTGATGTCATGTCTGTGCTAATATGGGAAAAATTCGCTAGCAGGCTAACCAACAACTGTAATGATGAATTTGAGAGACAACAAATGCTCATTGTGCAAATGTATTTATGTTATCAATAAACATTTGTAGACTAAATATAGTTTACATATTGTCAACAGTCTAAGCCAACCCCGTCTGTTTTGCCCCATAGTTGTGCACGCGTTGGTTTTGTTGCTAAAAAACCAAGCCATCTATTGGCGTACGATAACCAACACTACACATGCATACTGACAAGTATTGTACTGGAGTGTGGATCACAGAGGGTACAAACAAATTACTCAAGAAGTTATAGCCATCGCTCTTTATCAATTATGTATATAAACCCTGGATTGCTGATGTTATGTATTGGTCATTGAGAGGCTTTGAAGCAACCGGTTGGCCATATTGGCACTTCCCAGTGGGAGCAGTCCTCAATATGAATGAATGGAATTCTACAGTATTTCAATTAAATGTTTCATGCACAAGATTACATGTATTTAAGTATTTTTGTTGTAGTGGGGACAGTAACATTCCGTAATCTCTAAACATTATACTTTAAGGAAAATGTTTTTATATATTGTTTCATTTTAAAAAAATGTTTAGCTCACATAATATAATTTAAAAGTATGCATTCATGTGTCTGTCTGTAATAGAATAAACGTGGCAAAAAGGAATGTAGACATTAATAAATGCATTTCTATAGCTTCCAAAATATTTTTTACCATGGTGGGGGAGGGCCAAGATGGAGGCATGTTGGCTTCAACATCAGTCATCTAGTGTATATATATATTTCATTGAGCTTTACACATGTACAACAATAGTGTACAGGGCCGGCGCCAGAACGAATCAGTTGGACAGCCATTTGATTTCAATAGGAGGGCCTGTTTTTTTTGCAGGACCTCCTGTGTGCACGCACTTTGTTAATGGGTGCTATAATAAAGACCATAGGCAGATCTTGAGTTTCAAGTTTGGGGAAGCTTACAATTTATCCTACCATTTCTACCTATCTGCAGTTATCATTATTTTTATATGTGCTTTTTCGTGGAACAGTTTCACTTCAATAATAACGTTTTTGTTTCTCCAAATTATTGTCAAGTGGTTAATCATAAAAATCTGAAATCAAATGATAAAAATCTCAATGTTAAAATTCAATTTATGCAAGAGTACCAGCCTTTGCCATATGGACACATTGATACACTGTCATCCATTTGTGGCTAAAGAAATTAGCCATGGAACTCAGAGATAGCCTATAGGCAAATGCAGCAGTTGGCCGATAACTTCCATCCTCAACTAAGTAAAATACATAGGCCTAAAGCCGACAAATAAAAACATTTTCAATTATACTCAAGACACATTATCTTCACACATTTTAGATGCTTTTCACTGACATCTGCAACTCAATAATCAGCTAGACCTATTGCAGTGGTGTAAAGTACTTAAGTAAAAATACTTTAAAGTACTACTTAAGTAGCTTTTTGGGGTATCTGTACTTTACTTTACTATTTATATTTTTTGCCAACTTTTACATCACTTCATTCCTAAAGAAAATAATGTACTTTTTACTCCATACATTTTCACTGACACCCAAAAGTACTCATTACATTTTGACAGGAACATCCCCAATCATCCCTACTGCCTCTGTACTGGCGGACTCACTAAACACAAATGCTTCAATTGTAAATTATGTGTGAGTGTTGGAGTGTGCCCCTGGCTATATGTCCAAAAAAATAAATAATGCAGTTTGGTTTGCTTAATATAAGGAATTTGAATTGGTATATGCTTTTACTTTTACTTTTGATACTTAAGTACATTTTTAGCAATTCCATTTACTTTTGATACTTAAGTATTTTTTAAACCAAATACTTTTAGACTTTTACTCAAGTAGTATTTTACTGGGTGACTTTCACTTTTACTTGAGTCATTTTCTATTAAGGTATCTTTACTTTTACTTAAGAATGACAATTGAGTACTTTTTCTACCACTGACCCATTGCCACGCGAGCTGCCCAAATTGCTGGCTTCCCAAATAAGCATAGGCCAATGCACAGCAGCAGGTTGGTGGCACTTTAATTGAGAACCGGCTCGTGGCAATAACTGGCACGGTATTCATGGAATGGTAACAAATACTTCAAACACAGTGTTTCCAGGTACTTGATGCCATTCCATTTGCTCCACTCCGGCCATTATTATGTATCTAATGCTGTCTGGAAAGAAAAAGTTTGACATGCCATACTCCTTTTGTCCAGACAAAATCAGATACATGGTCTACACATACAGAGACAGAGGGACGCTGTTTCGCTCGCTCGGATGCTTTATCTGAGATTGGTGCGTCTTTCTGTCGGCGCGCGTCTCGGTCAAATAAATGATCAATATTTCAATATTTTATTTGGATGGGGGCAAGGAGGTCTTAAGTCTAAGTTCGTCGTTAAAGTAACACAAAAGCGAAAATCCACTTTTTTTCAGCTGAAAGACGATGCCCAGAGCTTACCCACAACGATTTAAGTCAATAGGTTGTCTTTTTATTCAAAGTATATTTGGGGCTTGAAGTGGGAAATCCGAAGTGGGAACTTCGTGGAAATCTGTGTCAATATGTTTTCCCTATGAGATGACTACACATTTATTTTCAGGGCTGGGTTTTAGTCGAATGTTACCATCCACCAGTATAGCATTGTTTATTAAGTTCTTCCTCTTCGCAAGTTGCGACTGAGCTGAGCCAAACAGCCTTTCGACATCCACCTGGGCGCCTGATCATGGAGCAAATTAAAATATGGGGTGAAAACGTATGTTTTTGCAACTTAAATTTTTTACCAGATAATTATCCATTGGATAATTGATTAACGTTCACTTATTTTTTAGCTAGCCTGTATAATTTTTTTTTTATATATGACAATTTTATAAATTATATAATTGCAGGATAATATTGCATTTTGCAACCCTGCTCCCCCCATCGCCACGAGATGAATGGTTTTGACAACTCAAGTTTTGCTATGCTACATGCTACACTGCATTTTTAATTGGTGCAGCTGGAAAGCACTTGTCGTATCGAGTAAATGCTGGCAATTATTGCTGATGAACAAAGGAGTCCACTCATACTGAACCTGGATCATAAGATTTATTCATATCACAAGCTTACAGCATGAGTTACAGACCCGTGGTGTCTGGAGAAGCACCGTCCCAAATTAATCTGAATGCTTCTGCCCGCTCTTTGTCTAGCTCGTACTTATAAACAATGGCAATAAATGGGTTGCTCCCTTTTTCGTCCAATCACCTATCCCCCCTGGGGCGTCACCCTACAACTGCTACATTCGAACTAAGATAAACAACATTCCATAATCCTAATACACTACATTTCCCCCCTTCGAGACTAACTAAAAGTCTCGAAAACAAACAGAATAGGATTATGACCAGTAACAATTTATCTTATTGAGTATCTTTAACATTAAACCAAAAACATTCTCCTCTAGAGTGTAGATACCTTTCTATGAAATATGAACAAATCTTTATGAAGTGTGAATACATTACTATGAAATATGAACAAATCTTTATGGAGTGTGAGAGCGAAAAACCTGTCTGGCAGCCATCTTTCCAGATATCCATCCATCAATCAAGACAGTAAAATTCTCTCACGGTCCCTCTGCCCCAGGCAACCACCTAGATACTCCAGATAAACTCATAAACCATGTAAATGCATTTGAAACTATGATGCAATTAAATACACATGTAAGCCCCTGCAAACAAAATCCTATCCAAAAAATGTCCACTCTAAGGCTGGTCAACCCATTGGACCCTACAGTGGACCTCTCCCTGCCTAGACTCCCTGTCCCTAAGCATCAACGAAATAAACAAAAACATCTAAGATCCCCACATGTATCCAATAACATCAAATATCATTCTACAAAAATTAATATCTAAGAATATGACACAAATTATGTATTACACATGCAAATATGTCTATATTTCATTGCAGACACTGGAATGTAGTCCACTACACTTCATCTCCCCGTAGTCTCGACTTCCAATGGATTGTTGATGATGGAATGGGAACCTTTCCACACCCTCCTTGTTTCATCTCCTCCAGTCATTGTCCTTTCATATTGTCCTTGTTTGAGTATTTCAATCTCCACATATTCCCCCAAATGCTTCTGGAAGAAAAGAAAAGACCAAACAGTATCTTTTGCAAAACAACCCTTTCAAATTAAACATCAATATCAACTAAGAATATAAAAATGATATATAAATGATGTATGAATCACATTATCCTATTCCCCCCTTTGATTCATAAAATCATACTAAAAATCACACTAATATTGCAAAAAAAAAATTTGAAAAATGATCAAATAATCAAACAGGATATTTATCCATTAGTACTCCATCCAGACCCCCATGTCCATCTTCATCCAGATCAGGAACAGTCAACAACGGCATCTGAGTGTTGTCTCCAGGCATCACTCTCCAACCTATCTCAATATCATAGCTTTCTCAAAGGTCAGTAACAAATTACAAACATCACACACAGTGCTATCAAAACTGCTATTAAAATGTAATCCATTACTGCTCCTACTGGCCTAACTGATCTTGCAACCAAGTCTTCGCTGACCATCCAGCTCCTTCAGATCTACCAAATGCATCCCTTATATTCTTCAATGCATATATAACCCTAGTGATAATATCTGAACTATCTGGACTCAAAGTATAACTAATATTATCAATATGATCTTCCCAAATGTTTACACCATACCATGGAAAAAGTCCCCCCTTCTCTCTTGGACTCATCCTTCAATGATAGGCTTGAAGACTATGACATGTCGCCATGTCTTTTTCATCCTATTTCCAAACCTAGCTTCAGATTTATCTGTGTCCGGTGCTACCCCTCTTTTAATGGTAGAAACCTCATATGGAAGCTTCAACGTTGACATGTAACAACATCCTGTCCATCCATAGGGTAAGAATATATATGCTTTATCACCACAAACCCTCAAAATATCTCTAAAATTCCCAATAGTCACATTGTCAGGCAAAAGCTAATCTTTTACCCATCAAAGTCCTGCTCTTCTTACTAACTGGAACATAAAAAGTTACATTATATTTCTCATTACTACCCTTAAGGTCGTGCTTACCCAAAGTTATCATATAATCATCACAATCTGATATTCCCATAAACATACCCTTTCCATCATATGTTTTATTAGAACAAAAACAACTTTTAGCCCTCACTGCTTTCACCTCCAATGCTTCAGGGTTTGCTGTTACCTGAGTTTCCTTCCCATCTAACAAATGCACACAAGTTAATTCACTTAACCCAATAACACCTAACCCTAGGCTTAAACAAATGTTTTGACAACGACATTATTTTATCGGTTACTGATTGTTGCTGATACCACAGTCATGACAAAGCATAAGATTGACACATACTTGATAGAGGTCGAGCGACCGTCTCTAAAATGTTTGGCTGGAATTCTCAACAGACATGGACCCTCAAGATTCCTCACTGATCTTACAGAATGAGCTGCTGGAACCAAAGATTCCTACCTGCCCACCTATCTCTAATTTTCACAACAGAAGAATCAAACCCATCCATTTAGTTTCTCTCTTCCCTAACGAGCGGTACTGATCAGATACCTCTCCTTGTCTGTCATTAAAATCAAAGACCTCATCCTGTACCTCCATGATAGTATCCTTCACTATTTCAGAGGAATCTATATTGTTCTCTACTACTATCTGCTCTCCTATTTTAACCCTATTCGTACTATCATTGACAGCACTCTCCATCCGTAACATAAACCCCTGAGTCCTTCTTGCTACCCCCTTTAATTTCAGAAAAGTTGTTGTCGGTGTCGGTGTCATACTTCCTACATTTGCTATTGCCATCGTATCATTAATCCCTTCCAAAGTTACCATTAAAGTAGTTGATTTAGTTGATGTATTAACACTCTTAACTACTTCTAGTGGGAAAGTTCCCGATATCCTCTGTGTATTATTTACTGTTGGAGTGACTACTGTAATCTACTCCTCCTGAACTCCTTTGGTGACTGTGGAAGCTTCAACAGATTTCACATCTTCCATTTTAAGCGTCACTTTACGAATTACATAGCCTTTTAACCAATAATTCTTAACCGGAACAAATTTTAATGCTTGCACTAGATAAGTACACATATATTCTCCCTAATCTTCTCTTATCATTTACGCAAAATAAGTGAACAATCACTCATAACCCTCTTCCACTTCATATTGTTGTACAAACTATACCTCCTTTGATTAGGTGCAACAGCTTCTACATCTGGTCCTGATAACAATACTTCTTCTCCATAATTATCTCTCCATGTGGGAGGAACGTCCCCATCCTAACCCTAATAAGTATTTTCCTCTAAAATTGGTGCTGGAGCTATTGGTTCCCTTATAATCAAATGCGATATATTTATGGCTTTAATAACTATCAATGTTGAAAGAGTTAAATTGCTTCTCACTGTTGTTTTAATAGACTGAAGTGTTAATGTCCCTAGTTACTTCATCCATTTTCCCCAAAGCTTTGAACTCTTTGCTTGTACTTCCATCTATCACCACTAGTGTCACTTTTTCAAACTCTCAGTCCTACCTCTAATCCCTGACTTTCAAACTTTTGATTATAAAAAATACACCTATAATTACCTTGATCTCCCTGCTGGGAACTGTAAATATAGATTCTCAATCACCCTCAATCTTCTCTTATCATTCAGCAACACATACTTTCTCAATGCATCTGCTCCTAACAGATCTAAACTCCTACCATATCTTCCCACTAAACTCTAAAATGTCCTTCACCACTGTTCTCTCTCTCTTACTACTAACTTTGAAACTTAGCTTACTGTCTTAGCTTACTGAGTCCCTTCAACCTAGTTCTCCTAACTTATTTTAATCTAATCTTTTCTCCTAACCTTTAAAAACTTTTTCCACTGATTTATTCACAAAATCCCTTTACCACCAAATTTTTAGGATAGGTGATTGGGAAGTCCCCACTTGCTTCTGACTTCTTTACACACAGACTTGGCAAACGACTAAACACCTTTTAGCCTAGCCTGAAATCCCTTGGTGTAAGAATGTAACCCAGAATAACAGTCACCCCTTTTAACTTTATTTTTCAGACAGATTGTCTAATAGGCAGTCTAATAGATTATCATCCTTCCTATGATATTATCTTTTTAAGCAAATATGATTCCCAAAAACCCTACTTTTTAAAATCTTCTACCAGACAGCCGTTTAGTGTACATCTTATTGTACAATTCAATTCAAACAATGCATCTCTTCCCAACAATGCAATAGGTATATGTTATAATATTAGTATGTCTATTTTAATTTCTCTTTGAGTTCTATAGCAGAGCTCAATTGGTTCCTTAAGAGTAATTAACTGTTTTACTACCTCAAATCCCTATCCTAATTAGTTAATTTTACATAGTGAGATGTTTAACCTCTTTAGGCTGAACACAGATAAGTTTTTCCACTATTCACTATCACTTCTCATAGTCCTCTGTTTTTACTTCAATTGTTAGATATTTTCTTCCTCTTCTCTAATCGGTGCTATCAGCTGACACCCCCCTTCGTATCTTCTAGGCACCTCTAGAATCCTTAGGGTTCACCTGGAGAACAGGTGATCTTCGCTTGCTCCTTTATCTTCCTTAGAAATGTTCTCTGTTGTTTCCTCCTGACTTATTGCACTCACAGGTACAGTGACCAACCTGTCCACAATTATAACACTCTTCTGAAAGTTGCTGGAAGTGTAGCTGAAATCTTCCTCCTCCTTCTAAGCCTTCTCGTCCTCTTCCTCTCCAATTCTGTGTCTGTCCAGAAACTGGCTGTGGATATGAAACACCTGGTACCCCCCTTGGTGGCTGGTACAATTGCGGTTGGCCTTGTTCAGTTGAAGCTGTAACAGTGATTGTTGATTTGGTTCACTCTGATTCTTCATAACCAAAGCTTATCTTCTCCACCAGTTGTATGATTGAGTTTTCTGAGAGTTTCTTGATCCTGTTCTTTCTTGCTGTTGACATATCAGGATTCTTCAAAAGCTTATATTCTAAGTTCTGTCCTCGAAATATCATCTTCCATCATCTTCTTACTATTGGCCTTTCCTTGACCTCAATGTATTATTCTTCTCCTCCAATTCTTGGGATTATTTTCTCAGCAGGTTTTCTCCTTCTGTATCTTCTCTTCTTGAGTTGTTCATCCAGTTGTGTTACTTCTTCTAAACTAGTCGCTTTATCCAGGCATGATAAGCATCGGTCTATATCTTTTTCTTCTGTGCCAGTCCTTGTAGGATAAACTCCTTTTGAATACACAGCACCTTTAGTCTCCTCTTTATCGCTGTCTTCATCTGAACTCGAATTTCTAGTATCCTTCTTTCCTCTCTTGCCAACTTCCTTCTGATCACAGAGTCATATCCACCCATGATCTCTTCTCAATCACTCTGATCTTCATCTTCATCATCTTCTTCAAGTTCCATCTTCCTTAACCTCACTCTTCTCTTCCAGACATCTCATTTTCTTCCTTCTGGAGTTTTGGATTCATCTTTATCGTCGTTTCTGCTTGTCCTCTATCTATTATTCGTTCATCTTCCTCTCCGATGCAACAATCACCCTGCTGGATGATCACTGGAAGCTGAGGATAAACATCCCTAAGCTCTACTTCCTTCTCGTAAGGTGGGTGTCTTTTTGCTGAATCCGTATGTGAGAAAGGTGTACTAACTTCTGCCATTAGTTTTTCTGTCGCCTTTCCTTCCTTTAGCATTTTCCTCTATACCGTTATCTTATCGCTGGAATCTTTTATCAGTTTTTGTTTGAGAATGAAGGGCAACTTTAATTTCATTTGCCGGATAACCTAGCAATACTTTAGTTAAAGGATTACTATTTTGTACTATATCAACCGGTGTAATCACTTTCATAGCCTTGATGTCGTTTTTCCCCATTGTAACAACCCTTTTATATTCCTTTATCGTGAATTATTTTATTTTAGACTATATAGCCTATGGCTTCCCCCCTTTAATTATTAATATAAACCAAACAACCCAACAAAAAAAAAAAAACACTTTTTTATTTTTTATTTTATTTTTTAAAATCAATCAACCAAAATATGAATATGAAAAAATTCAATTAAAATTGTTATTCAAAAACAATTTCTAATTAAAATAAAAAATCAATTAAAAAATCAATTAAAAATTATGAATAATTAAAACCTATTTTTATTTCTATATCTTATCTTACCAATTTATATGTTCTAATATTAGTGGTGGTTATCTTACCACAACCCATCAGGAAAGTAAATGTAACTTAGTCAACTTCAAAGCAATCCCAAAAACAAAGCCTTCTAACCTTACAACACTACAATTCCCATAAACCCCCTTGCTCTATAAGCACCTAATTATCTTAATTTTACAGAATAATGTCAGTCCTTGATTCCCAACACAATTCCAATCAAATCCAAGTGATGCCAGAGACTCTAAAATGCAATTTTTAATGAATCAGTATTTGCCAAGCCTATGTGAAATTGTCATAACATCAAATATCCTGTAGGGGAAGATTTTGTAACCAGACCAGTACCAAAACCTTTTTGACTTGATCCTCTGTCGCGTCACGTGGCGTGTACGTCAGCACCCCCTCTCTTTCTCTCTCTCTCTCCTGTCGTATCGTCCTATTGCTCCTCTCATATGACAAAAAAGAACAGAGACACAGAAAAAGATTTTAGTAGTTAATGCAATCACTGAGTTATTTCAACCATATTCAATATTCCTTCGTTCACATTCGCTCTAAGACTAAACTCAGGACTAAATAGATCGCTCAAAAACATTTTTATTTTATTTTAATCCGTCATTTAATTTAATTCATTATAATCCGTCAACATATATCTAATTTATAAATTCACTACATCTCCACAAATAGTTTCATTTTCGAACAACAGTCACTTTAACGATTAGAAGATTTGTGTCCAAATCTCTCTTGTCTGTGGCTATTTCTCTGTCTCCCCCTGCAGCGCAGCCCCACAGAAATATGACACTTTACCCACAATCCCCTTTGTTGTAGTTTTAGTACCGTAACCCAACGTCTCATAATCTCGTGCCATAAACTCCAACTCCCACGTTTTGTAGCGTAGTGTCATAAAATTAAACGCATGCGCAAATGCATTCAATGATACGATTCCCAGACAATAGAACGATAGCATTACGCTACAGCTTCACTATTTTATACCTTATAATCAACCAATTACACTTAACAGAGCTCACATTTGCGTAGAACTCTGAATTCCACACACACAAACAAGTTTAAGAGGGTTATTCCATCGCAATGGGACCTCTAAGGACACCCGTTAGCATGTAGCACGCAACACAATTAGCATTTAGCATTTAGCCTTAGCCTTTATGTACAATGTGGCATGAAACCCAACCAACATTTAGCATCAGCATTAGCATTAGCCTTTAGCTAACCTGTGGCTGGCACCACGCAACAAGCATCCTGCACTGCCCTTTTTCTTTTGACTTATTATCCTACCGTTTTGTGCTACCGTGGATTTAATGACAATTCACCGAGAAATTACCCCAATCAGACACCCCGTCGGATGAAAGTCGAGCCATAATCACCATCAGATAAATTCCATCAACTCGAGTTTTTCTTTAAAACCCACCAAATGCACATTCTAACGCGCAAATGGATTTTCGGCCCATTCCTAAAATGGCCCCCCCGGGGTCTTAAGCGGTACAGTGCTCTAATGTATGCGCATATCTGCCTTAATTCCTACCATCGATTGCTCTAAAATTCCAATTATTTACCGTTTACCAATGCAACCACATTTTAGAATAATTATTACAGACTCCTAGTCGACCGCAATAACGCCACATGAGGCACATTTCGGTCGTAATGGTACACCCCTCCAGTGTACACAAGCAGTATCCAAACTAACAACTTCCAAAGCTGTGAGGAAAACTCACCCTTGTCTGGCCATGACTTCAAAACGAGTTAGCTTGGCGGCTGAATGGAGCAAAGGAGAGATGCAGACCAGCCCCACGTTGGGCGCCATTTGTCGTATCGAGTAAATGCTGGCAATTATTGCTGATGAACAAAGGAGTCCGCTCATACTGAACCTGGATCATAAGATTTATTCATATCACAAGCTTACAGCATGAGTTACAGACCCGCGGTGTCTGGAGAAGCACCGTCCCAAATTAATCTGAATGCTTCTGCCCGCTCTTTGTCTAGCTCGTACTTATAAACAATGGCAATAAATGGGTTGCTCCCTTTTTCGTCCAATCACCTATCCCCCCTGGGGCGTCACCCTACAACTGCTACATTCGAACTAAGATAAACAACATTCCATAATCCTAATACACTACACACTATTTGTAAGTCTAATGAAAAGGCACCTGTTATGTTTCCACTTAAGTCTTGTAGATAAATGCACTGCTCTCTTTTTGTTTATAAAACCCTCTTGTGCAAACTTCCGCCAGACCCAATCACAGGAATGGCTAAATCTAGTGGTCCGGTTGATCACTATGGAATTAGGTAAATCTGTATTAAGTTTTTCTGCACCCCATGTATGCAGAGCTCTCTGCACCTTGATGCTCTGCTGCCTCTATGGCAGTTCAGGTTGTTAATGGAGGACCTCATTGTTGAGGAATGTGATTGCTTCTTAAATTGCTTGTAGTAGTGTATGTTTTCATTGCGTTGTATGTTTGAATGTTGTACATTTTATAAATTGTGTTCATGCAGGAGGCATTGGTCTCAATGGGACTCCCTGCTAAAATAAAGGTTAAACAAAAGTCTGCAGGGAAACAAAAACAGCATAGGTAATTGGACAAATGTTTGTCTACAAGTAAATAGCATGTAAAAAGGAAAATATATTCTGAAAAATACCCAAATAGTTGATTATAATGACAAGTTAATTGAACAAGTGTGTGAAATCTGAGATGAATGACAGTGTTTTCTGTTGAAAGAGAGAAGTATATATTGTGTTAAAAAAATCAAAATAAAGATGATAGATTACTAAAGAAATGTGAAAATACATATCTAAGCAATTTACAATTTAGCTGTAAAACCATTATATTGACAGCCAGACTTTTTACATGTGATACTTTTCCTGATGTTCTTTCAAATGCTGTTTTATAGGTAAACACTTTATACACTCTGTAAGGTTTCTCTCCAGTATCAACTCGTGTTGTTGTACTGTACATTGTCTTTTTGTGAAAAAAACCTCCCACAGTGAAAGCAGTGGTAGGGGTTCTCTCCATTGTGCACTCTACTGTGTACTGTCAGCTCACCTGATGCTCTAAACCTCTTTCCACAGCCAGTGCATTGGTGATGCTTCTCTCCTGCATGTGACATCTTATGTCGTTTTAACCAGACCGTGATGTAAAACTCTCTTCAAACTGGTCACATGCTACTCTTTCACCAGTATGTTTTCGCTGGTGTCTTCTTAAATCTGATAAGCCAGTAAACCTCATCTCACTGTCATTACAGGGATAAGGTTTCTCTCCAGTATGCACACGCTCATGTAACTGAATTAGTTTGGTGTCTTTTCAGATTCTGGTGTCTTTTCAGTAGAGGAGCTCTTTCCATTCTCAGGTTGACGTTGGCTGGAGTTCCATCCTATATTAAAGAAAAGGACTTGAGTTAGACACAGGAGCAGATCATTCACTTGCTTTGTCTTTCCCTATATCATAACTTTTGAAAACAAGTGATATTATATAGAGCGTTATGGTTTATGATTCAAAACCATGCAACATAATGAAATACATAGAGTGAATTCAGAATAAGTGGGACACTTCTTGCATTTCCGTCTTCTGTAACCGCTTTCAACATCTATCCAACATATTAGCCCAACATTCTACATTTCTTAAATCCTCAAGATGTTTCCTAATCACACAACAACAACAAAAAACGTTGATATCATATTCACAGGTGACACACTCATTTGTGCACACTGAGTCAAAACTATATTTTCAGTTTGCATTTGGTAGACTGGGACAGCAGGTTAGGTAAACTGGGACACCATTATTATAGTCCTAATTGTACTCCAATGACAATTCAATTCAATTTTGTGTGATTAGGAAACATCTGAGGATTTCAGAAATGTGTCATGTTGGATAGATTTTTGAATTCACTCAAATAACAGTACTAATAACAGTACTACAATAACACATTTTTACAGGATATCGTACTACAAGAACCAGAGCCCTGCCTAACCTAAGTACAGGGGGTCCCTAATGTAAACTGGATCTCTTTTCTCCATTGGAAAAGCCTATAAGACTGTCCCACTTTAGCTACTCCATGCTGTCCTACTTTAGCTAGATATGGTTGGTAAAGCTGCACAAAAAACATAATATTGGCAACTTTTTTGTGTATTTTGATGCACCAGTGCATCATTTATGACAGTGTTATAACCTTAACATCAAAACAGAAAAAAAGCTGTGTGCTTGGCTGGGTGAGCTTCCTGTTTGAAGCTTGCTCTGCCCCCCTTCTATGTCACACCAATGAAGTGATGTGATTTTGATCATGTGGTTTCTCTGCAAAGGCTTAGTAACAATCTGCATTGTAAGTATCAATTTGATGTTCATGAACATTTGTCACAACCTGATTAGGTCAGGCTACCTCATTTGGTCGGGTGCGTTGTAGCTGAGTCTTACCCTGACCCTTCTCCTAACTTTAACCTAATTCTCCTAACCTGCCACGTGAATTCACATAACCTGGCATGTTAATTCACCAAACCTGCTATGTTAATTATCCTAAACTGTGAATTTAGTTATCATAACCTGTAATTCACCTAACCTGCCACTGGGGCCGACGGAACTATTGTTAACAGTGGAGCCCGAACAAATCAGGTAGCCCGACCTCATTGGGTAGTCACACATTAACCCCTAATTCTTCATCTTGTGTGGATTTATTTTCACTGACTCTCTGCTGCATTATCCTCAGGGTAACTGTCAACTTGTTTAAATACCTTATTTTCAAATACAGATAAGTGCACAGGGGTAATTTGTACAGTGCATTCGGAAAGTATTCAGACCCCTTGACTTTTTCCACATTTTGTTACGTTACAGCCTTATTCTAAAATTGATTAAATTAATGTTTTTCCTCATCAATCTACACACAATACCCCATAATGACATGAAAACAGGTTTTAAAAAAACTTTCACAAAACAGAATAAATAAATACCTTATTTACATAAGTATTCAGACCCTTTGCTATGAGACTCAAAATTGAGCTCAGGTGCATCATGTTTCCATTGATCATCCTTGAGATGTTTCTACAACTTGATTGGAGTCCGCCTGTGGTAAATTCAATTGATTGGACATGATTTAGAAAGGCACACACCTGTCTAAATAAGGTCCCACAGTTGAAAGTGCATGTCAGAGCAAAAACCAAGCCATGAGGTTGAAGGAATTGGCCGTAGAGCTCCGAGACAGGATTGTGTCGAGGCACAGATCTGGGGAAGGGTACCAAAACCTTTATGCAGCACTGAAGGTCCCCAAGAACTCAGTAGCCTGCATCATTCGTAAATGGAAGAAGTTTGTAACCACCAAGACTCTTCCTAGAGCTGGCCGCCCGGCCAAACTGAGAAATTGGGGGAGAAGGGCCTTGGTCAGGGAGGTGACCAAGAACCTGATGGTCACTCTGACAGAGCTCCAGAGTTCCTCTGTGGAGATGGAAGAACCAGAAGAACAGCCATCTCTGCAGCACTCCACCAATCAGGCCTTAATGGTAGAGTGGTCAGACGGAAGCCACTCCTCAGTAAAAGGCACATGACAGCCCGCTTGGAGTTTGCCAAAAAGCACCTAAAGGACTCTCAGACCATGAGAAACAAGATTCTTTGGTCTGATGAAACCAAGATTGAACACTTTGGCCTGAATGCCAAGCATCACGTCTGAAGCATGGTGGTGGCAGTATCATGCTGTGGGGATGTTTTTCAGCGGCAGAGACTGGGAGACTAGTCAGGGTCGAGGGAAATATGAAAGGAGCAAAGTACAGAGAGATCCTTGACGAAAACCTGCTCCAGAGCGCTCAGGACCTCACATTGGGGCGAGGGTTCACCTTCCAACAGGACAACGACCCTAAGCACACAACCAAGACAACGCATGAGTGGCTTTGGGACAAGTCTCTGAATGTCCTTGAGTGACCCAGCCAGGTGTACAGGAGGGGACAGAACACGCACAACACCATAGTTCCCTCAAAGCTCATCACTAAGCTAAGGACCCTTGGACTAAACACCTCCCTCTGCAACTGGATCCTGGACTTCTTGACAGGCCGCCCCCAGGTGGTAAGGGTAGGTTTGCTGTCTTTCCAGCTTCAGTTTGAAGTGATTGTGATAGTTGTGTTGTTGGCTAGCTCCTCTGAACAAGTGTCCGGACGAGAGAGCACATTGTCTATGCCAGGCAAAATCGCACATCATTAGCTCATTGTTATGGATGTATCCAAATAAATGTCACTAGATAACAGCTTAAACATACGCAAATGCAGCTACTTTGCTGTTATTCTGGCTGCTCTGTTTAACATGTCTGTAAGTTAGCCATAGTTGGCTAGCTAGCAAGCAAGAGATAATAACGTTGTCAGCCAGTATGGCAATGAAACATTTAGAACGAATGACTGCGTCGTGTCCAAAGATACAGAACAAAAAGACTGAACGACTGGGTCGCTTCTCTGGCAACCGAACCGATAGAACGAACGACCAGCCGGCTTGGTTAGCAACCCTAGATTTGTGTCGGGACTATATCTTGTGGAAGAATGAAGTAGTATGAATACATTTAACAAAATAATGTTTTTAATTAAAATATGTCAATCATTATTTGAAGCCTGTGTTTGGAGGATATATTGGCACGGTTTGCCTAACAACACACGTGCCAATATATCCTCCAAATACCTGCTTCTCGGGCATTATCACTTAAAGGAATAATACCTCTATCTGGCGGCCAGTTGGGCTAGTTGCGGTGCAAACAGAGATCGTTCTACCTGCTTTCTTTTCAAATAAGTTCTGGTGAAGTACACAACACTGTAAAAGCCAAAGTCCGATGGCACTCTTACTGTTTTGAGAGCGGTTGGACTGACTGGACAAGGTGGGGAGGCCAAGATGGCGGCTTGAACAGAGGCTTTTTAACGAGCTCCACATCAAACTTCAGAAAGATTGCAAAACAAAACTAATTTCCAGTTTCCTATTATTGTTTTTATTTGCTCAAGATATAAGAACTTTCCTGTGACTGGAATGATAAGTGGATCATTTATTTTGGCATGTCCATGCGAAGTCGTGACAAAAAGAGAAAGGAAGAAGCTAGCCGTTCTATTGCTAATCAACAAGAGATTAACGTGCTTATAGACAACTGCCATAACTACGCTTGCCCTATGGATAATCTCACGCTTTCGAAGGCTGTTGAAGATGACGAGTTACCCTCTACCGGTTACTCTGTGCAAACCTCCACCCTCCAAAAAACCCAACATGGACTCTGACATCATGGCAACCCTCTCCTTACTCATCAACTCTAGGTCTGACGCCATTGAGATAACGGTAGGTGCAAACACCATGGTAATCGAAGGCTTGAAAAAGACTGTGGAGTTTGCATGTGGTGAAATCAAGGATGTGAAATTGAGAGTGGCTAAAGTTGAAAAGAGTGTGGAAAAGGTAGAACAGAATAACAATGTCTATCATAGACGTCTCACTGATCTGGAGCAATACACAAGAAGATAGAACCTGAGACTCTACGGCGTGCCAGAGGTGGAGAATGAGGATGTGTGATGCGAGGCTATCCACATCTGCCAAGAAGTTATGCCTGCAGAGAAGAACAAAGTTGGTGATACCATCGACGTTGTGCATTGCCTCGGCAAGAAGAAACAGCAAAACGATTCAAGACCAAGGGGTTTCATCATCCTCTTCACTGCCAGATTCTACAGGGATGCTGTCTGGAAAGCTGCAGGGAAGAACGCGTTCCTTCAGAGC
This sequence comes from Coregonus clupeaformis, assembly GCF_020615455.1. NCBI lineage: Eukaryota > Metazoa > Chordata > Actinopteri > Salmoniformes > Salmonidae > Coregonus > Coregonus clupeaformis. The sequence continues at coordinate 26,250,229 of NC_059216.1, read as the reverse complement.
CATAGTCTGTGTTTCGCCCAGCATCTCAGCCCGGAGGACATAGAAAGGAGGAACAAGTTGTGGCCAACGATCAAGAAAGCACAAAATAAGGGAAAGGCTGCCTACTTCGACGATGGAATAGGCATCATCAACAGTTTGGAAATCCATATTCCTCCCTAAAACCTCACCAGCAGGAACAGATTGATGGTTTCAGCCATGGTATTCTCATTTTCCTTGTACTGACTACCTGACAAGCCTCTGGTGACTATTTTTCAGACTACTCAGGTGCCTCAATCATTTATTAGTTTCTTCTTGTATGACCAGACCAGAAGAAGGCCTATTTTGTTTACAAACTCACGAATAAGACTGAAAGTTGTATTCATTTTTTATGCATACAGTAACTAAGATACTGTTTTAAAGGGGCATACAGGTCTGCTCTAACTTACTTTACAGTGTTATTGTTCTATTTAGTTATTAATACTTATTTCCAAGTGAGAAAGGTCTTAGGAATGTGTATATACAGTACCAGTCAAAGGTTTGGACACACCTACTCATTCCAGGGTCTTTCTTTACTTTTACTATTTTCTACATTATAGAATAATAGTGAAGACATCAAAACTATGAAATAACACATATGGAATCATGTAGTAACCAAAAAAAGTGTTAAACAAATCAAAATATATGTTATATTTGAGATTCTTCAAATACTGTAGCCACCCTTTGCCTTGATCACAGCTTTGCACACTATTGGCATTCTCTCAACCAGCTTTATGAGCTAGTCACCTGGAATGCATTTCAATTAACATGCTGAGTAGACAGGGGGTGGTGTACATCGACGATATCCTGATCTACTCGGCTACTTTCGAGGAGCACGTCAGGGACGTCCGAGCTGTCCTACTCTGCCTCCGGAAACACAGCCTGTTGGTGAAGGGGGACAAATGCGAATTCCACCAACAGGCCATCTCCTTCCTGGGATACTGGATCAGTCCTCAGGGGGTGTTCATGGAAGGAGTGAAGACGGACACCGTCAGGTCATAGCCAGTTCCCACCACCATCAAGGGCCTACAGAGCTTCCTGGGCTTCGCTAATTTCTACTGGCGTTTCATCAGGTCCTTCAGCTCCATAGCCGCCCCGCTCACCTCTCTCCTTAAGGGTGGGCCTCAGAAGCTGGCCTGGAAGCCTGAGGCTGACGCTGCCTTCAAGAGGCTGAAGGAGAGGTTAACCACAGCGCCCATCCTAAAACACCCAGATCCATCTCGTCCTCGTCCTGGACGCATCGGAGGAGCGCGTGGGTGCGGTCCTCTCCCAGCGGCATGGTAAGCCAGAGAAAATGTATCCCTGTGCCTTTTTCTCTAAAAAGCTTACCCCTGCAGAGAGGAACTATGGAGTTGGAGACAGGGAGCTGTTGGTGGTGGTCCTCGCTCTGGAGGAATGGAGACACTGGCTGGAGGGCGCAGTCCATCCATTCCGGATTCTTACTGACCACCGGAATTTGGAGCACATATGGACAGCGAAACGGATGAAGTCTCGTCAAGCCAGGTGGGCCCAATTTCTCACTCGCTTCCAATTAATTCTGTCCTACCGCCCAGGATCCCAGAATGTGAAGGCCGACGCACTCTCCAGGATGCACCATACCGGAGAAAGGAAGGATCTGGGGGGTCCTATCCTGCCCTCGTCTCTCATCGTTGCTCCTGTCGTTTGGGATGTGGATGAAGACATCCGCCTGGTGGCTCAGGAGGACCCAGCGCCTGCCAACACCCCTCCGGGGTGCGTGTATGATCTGGGCGCACACCACCCTTACGGCAGGGCACTCTGGTATTACGCGCACCCTGCATTCTCTAGCCCCAAAATACTGGTGGCCCACCTTGGCTTCTGATGTCTCCCGCTACGTCAACTCCTGTTCCGTATGTGCCCAAACGAAGACACCTCGGAACACCCCAGCAGACAAACTAGTTCCTCTCCCAGTGCCTCAGCGACCTTGGTCACACCTTCCACGTTCTGACGGCTTCACCACGGCCAGCCTCACTTCCGGGTATAGGCCTCAGTCAAATCGGCAGGTGGAGCGCATGAACCAGGAGCTGGGGAGGTTTCTTCGTTGCCACTGTCAGGACCGGCAGGGTGAGTGGGCAAGGTTACTTCCCTGGGCAGAATATGCCCAGATCTCCCCCGTTCACTCCTCCACGGGGCTCACTCCCTTCCAGTGCATCCAGGGGTACCAGCCGGCCCTGGCCCCTTGGACACCCAGCCAGACCGATGCGCCTGCTGTCGACGAGTGGTTCCACAGGGCCGGACAGGTCTGGGACGCCGCCCATGTCCATCTCCAGAGGGCCATTCGTCGGCAGAAGGACCAAGCCGACCGCCACCGCAGTGAGGCCCCTGTGTTCCAGCCTGTGGATCGTGTCTGGCTGTCCACAAAAACCTCCCTCTCCGCCTGCCCTGCAAAAAACTGAGCCTCCGGTTTGTGGGGCCGTTTAAGGTCCTCCGGCGGATAAATGAGGTATCATACCGGCTGCTCCTTCCCCCTCACTACCGTGTCTCACCCACTTTTCATGTGTCTCTCCTCAGGCCGGTGGTTCCTGGTCCTCTGGCGGATGCCGTCCCCCGGGGTACACCTCCAAAGACCCCTGGACATTGACGGGAGCCCGGCGAACGCGGTGAGGGACCTGCTGGACTCCAGGTTCCGTGGGGGATGGCTCCATTACCTGGTGGACTCAGAGGGGTATGGTCCTGAGGAGAGGAGCTGGGTTCTGGCTGGGGACATTCTGGACCTCAACCTAATTCGGGACTTCCACCGTCGCCGCCCTGACCGGCCCGCTCCTTGTCCTCGGGGTCGTCCTCCTGGCCGACGACGTCCAGCGGCTGGAGCCGCGCGTCCGGGGGGGTACTGTCACGTCTCCTCCCGTTGCTCCCCTCCGGCTCTCTGATTCGCTGGTCTACTGAGCCACCGGTCTGAGCGCAACACCGGAATGGAAACCCAACGCACCCTAATCACCTCCAGCGCACCTGCACCTCATCATCTCATCACCACCCCTATGATGTTGATGTTGTGTGTGATTGTTTAGCTTCGTGTCATTTACTCTATCTTTGTTATTTCTCTTGCTCATTTTTAAGTAAACCTTGACCTTGTTAATTCCTGCGTCTGCATCCTGCCTCTTCGTGTACTCAGTACGCGTCACACTACTGGAAGCTAAATAGCTCCTTATTAAATAATGATATAGTTAAGTTTGAGGTTAAATGTCTGTGCTCACACTTTTGGGAAAGGGCTTGTGAAGAATAATCTTATTGCAAGAACTGGGAGCTCATTAAATTTGAGGTGGCCAAATACCTTAGAAAATATTGTAGTAATCTTGCTAAAACCAGAAGAGCTGAGGAGGAAAAGGTGATCATTAAGATAACTTCCCTTTCTCAGAGGTCCCCAGCCGGCCTCTCGGGGGAGAAGAAGATGGAACTGATTGAGTTACAAAATAAACTGGATAATATATAGATTAAAAGCAGAAGGAGCCTTTATTAGATCTAGGAAAAAATGGCTTGAGGAGGGAGAACAGAATTCATCCTATTTCTTTAGACTTGAGAAATGTCACTCTACAAATAACACTATCCATAAGTTAAACATTGATGGCGTTATTACAGATGACCAAAAATTAATCGCTAACAACTGCAGCAATTTGTACAGGAAATTGTATAGCTCTATGTACTCTCAAGAATCCACAGATATGTTTTTTGACTCACTATATCTATATATAATGTTCACTCTATCAGTGATACAGAATCTAAACAGTGTGATGAACCCATCATTAATGAAGAGATTATCGAGTCTATCAAATATCTAAAGAACAATAAATCCCCAGGTATTGATGGAATTACGTCAGAATTTTACAAGTTATTCTGAACAAGTAACTCCCTTCCTACTTGAAGTCTTTTTAGAGAGTATTAAAAACAATGTTCTCCCTCCTACAATGAGCAAGGGTTGTACCTAAGCCTAAAAAATAAGTGCTGCTTATCGATAACTGGCGTCCAATTTGTCTTCTTAATAATGACTATAAGATATTAGCCTTACTACTTGCAAAAATAATTAAAGAAGTCCTGGATGCAATCATTGATGAAACACAGTCTGGCTTTATGAGGAACAGACATATTTTTAACCATATCAGACTAGTATTAGACATACTTGACTACTCAGACCTAATAACCGAGGATAGCTTCATATTATTTTTAGATTTTTATAAAGCATTTGACAATGTAGAGCATCAGTTCCTCTTCCACTCCCTTGAGAAATGTGGCTTCTGGGATTTTTTCTGTAAGGCTATTAAGACTATATGAATGGTAACAGCTCTATCAAACTGAAACATGGCACCTCACCTAGATTTGAGTTAAAGGGGGGAATTAGGCAAGGTTGTCCTATCTCACCATATCTGTTTATATTAATCACCCAACTTCTTACAAATTCTTTAAATAATAGTCCTGTACAAGGTATTTCCATAGCTGGTAAAGACATTATTATAAGCCAGCTGGCTGACGATACTACACTTTTTCTGAAAGACGCTAGTCAGATTCCCATATCGATCAATGTGATAGAATCCTTTTCCAAAGCATCTGGTCTATGTCTTAACATTAATACATGTGAACTCATGGCTGTCAAAGATTGTGTGACACCCTCATATTATGGTATTCCAGTGAAAGAAGTACTTACTACATTTTAACCCTCTTATTAAACAAACCCAGAAGAAGCTAAATCAATGGCTACAGAGGGACTTATCTTTAAAAGGAGGAGTCCTAATAACCAAGGCCGAGGGTATCTCTAGGCTAACATCTGCCCCTCTATCTTTATATCTTGATGGTAAAATAAGCAAAGAGATAGACCAGATGCTTTTCACCTTTCTGTGGAGAAACCGTACCCATTACATTAGGAAAACTGTTGTAATGAACACTTATGGGTATGGTGGGCTGAATTTTCTGGACTTTACTACCTTAAATAATACTTTTAAGATCAATTGGATAAAACAATTCCTAAGCAGACCCACTTCTATGTGGAATTTTATTCCTCATCATGTCTTCTCTACTTTTGGTGGCCTTGACTTCATGTTGGTTTGCAATTATAATATTGACAAAGTTCCAGTGAAACTCTCTGCTTTTCATCGGCAGGTTTCCTTGTCATTGTCCTTAATTTATAAGCATCATTTTTCTCCACACAGATATTATATATGGAATAATCGGGACAAATAAAAATACTTCTTTGTTTTTAGAATATTGGTTCCGAAATAATATCTTATTGGTGAGCCAAATTGTAAATGCAGAGGGTCTTTTACTTAATTATGAGGAATTCTTATCACTTTACAAGATCCCTGTAACACCTAAAGATTTTGCAATTGTTTTAGATGCCATTCCCTCAGGTATTGCTTTGTTATTCAGGAACGTCTCAAGACCCTCAGAACATACCTAGGATTAACCCTGTTGACTCATCAGTAGGAAAGATTGGTTTTTATTTTGGTCCATTCAACAACAATAGAGCTATATACCTTATGTCATGACTTATTGGAACGGTTTTATTGATAATATCTGTTGGAAAAAGTTTGGATGTTGCCACACATACACTACCAGTCAAAAGTTTGGCCACACCTACTCATAAAAGGGTTTTTCTTTATTTGTACAATTTTTTACATTGTAGAATAATAGTGAAGAGATCAAAACTATGAAATAACACATCATATAGTAACCAACATTTTTTTAAACAAAATATATTTTATATTTGAGATTCTTCAAGTAGCCCCCCTTTGCCTTGATGACAGCTTTGCACTCTCTTGGCATTCTCCCAACCAGCTTCATGAGGTAATCACCTGGAATGCATTTCAATTAACAGGTGTGCCTTCTTAAAAGTTCATTTGTGGATTTTTTTCCTTCTTCATGCGTTTGAGCCAATCAGTTGTGTTGTGACAAGGTAGGGGGGTATACAGAAGATAGCCCTATTTGGTAAAAGACCAAGTCCATATTATGGCAAGAACAGCTCAAATAAGCAAAGAGAAACGACAGTCCATCATTACTGAAGGTCAGTCAATACGGAACATTTCAAGAACTTTGAAAGTTTCAAGTGCAGTCGCAAAAACCATCAAGCGCTATGATGAAACTGGCTCTCATGAGGACCGCCACAGGAATGGAAGATCCAGAGTTACCTCTGCTGCAGAGGATTAGTTCATTTGAGTTACCAACCTCAGAAAATGCAGCACAAATAAATGCTTCACAGAGTTCAAGTCACAGACACATCTCAATATCAACTGTTCAGAGGGGACTGTGTGAATCAGGCCTTCATGGTCGATTTGCTACAAAGAAACCACTACTAAAGGACACCAATAATAAGAAGAGACCTGCTTAGGCCAGGAAACAGGAGCATTTTTGGTTCAATCCGCCGTGTCTTTGTGAGACGCGGTGTGGGTGAACGGATGATCTCCGCATGTGTAGTTCCCACCATAAAGCATGGAGGAGGAGGTGTTATGGTGTGGGGGTGCTTTGCTGGTGACACTGTCTGTGATTTATTTAGAATTCAAGGCACACTTAACCAGCATGGCTACCACAGCATTCTGCAGCGATACTCCATCCCATCTGGTTTGGGCTTAGTGGGACTATCATTTGTTTTTCAACAGGACAATGACCCAACCCACCTCCAGGCTGTGTAAGGGCTATTTCACCAAGAAGGAGAGTGATGGACTGCTGCATCAGATGACCTGGCCTCCACAATCCCCCGACCTCAACCCAATTGAGATGGTTTGGGATGAGTCAGACGGCAGACTGAAGGAAAAGCAGCCAACAAGTGCTCAGCATATGTCGGAACTCCTCAAGACCGTTGGAAAAGCATTCCAGGTGCTGGTTGAGAGAATGCCAAGATTGAGCAAAGCTGTCATCAAGGCAAAGGGTGGCTATTTGAAGAATCTCAAATATAAAATATATTTTGATTTGTTTAAGACGTTTTTGGTTACTACATGATTCCATATGTGTTATTTCATACAATTGAAGTCAGAAGTTTACATACACTTAGGTTGGAGTCAGTAAAACTTGTTTTTCAACCACTCCACAAATTTCTTGTTAACAAACTATAGTTTTGGCAAGTCGGTTAGGACATCTACTTTGTGCATGACACAAGTAATTTTTCCAACAATTGTTTACAGACAGATTATTCCACTTATAATTCACTGTATCACAATTCCAGTGGGTCAGAAGTTTACATACACTAAGTTGACTGTGCCTTTAAACAGCTTGGAACATTCCAGAAAACAATGTAATGGCTTTATAAGCTTCTGATAGGCTAATTGACATCATTTGAGTCAATTGGAGGTGTACCTGTGGATGTATTTCAAGGCCTACCTTCAAACTCAGTGCCTCGTTGCTTGACATCATGGGAAAATCAAAAGAAATCAGCCAAGACCTCAGAAAATAAATGGTAGACCTCGATAAGTCTGGTTCATCCTTGGGAGCAATTTCCAAATGCCTGAAGGTACCACGTTCATCTGTACAAACAATAGTACGCAAGTATAAACACCATGGGACCACGCAGCCGTCATACCGCTCAGGAAGGAGACGCGTTCTGTCTCCTAGAGATTAACGTACTTTGGTGCGAAAAGTGCAAATCAATCCCAGAATAACAGCAAAGGACCTTGTGAGGATGCTGAAGGAAACAGATACAAAAGTACCTATATCCACAGTAAAACGAGTTCTATATTGACATAACCTGAAAGGCCGCTTAGCAAGGAAGAAGCCACTGCTCCAAAACCACCATAAAAAAGCCAGACTACGGTTGCAACTGCACATGGGGACAAATATCGTACTTTTTGGAGAAATGTCCTCTGGTCTGATGAAACAAAAATATAATTATTTGGCCATAATGGCCATCGTTATGTTTGGAGGAAAAAGGGGAAAGCTTGCAAGCCGAAGAACACCATCCCAACCGTGAAGCACGGGGGTGGCAGCATCATGCTGTGGGGTTGCTTTGCTGCAGGAGGGACTGGTGCACTTCACAAAATAGATGGCATCATGAGGAAGGAAAATTATGTGGATATATTGAAGCAACATCTCAAGACATCAGTCAGGAAGCAAAAACCAAACACTGCATTCCACAGTAAGAACATCATACCAAAGGTCAAGCATGGTGGTGGTGGTGTGATGGTTTGGGGATGCTTTGCTGCCTCAGGACCTGGACGACTTGCCTTTTTAGAAGGAACCATGAATTCTGCTCTGTATCAGAGAATTCTACAGGAGAATGTCAGACCATCCGTCTTTGAGCTGAAGCTGAAGCGCAGCTGGGTCATGCAGCAAGACAATGATCCAAAACACACAATCACGTCTACATGAAAATTGCTAAAAAGCAACAAATTGGAAGTTTTGGAATGGCCTAGTCAAAGTCGAGAACTTAATCCCAATTGAGATGTTGTGGCAGGACTTGAAACAAGCATTTCATGCTTGAAAACCCCCACGTCACTGAGTTAAAGCAGTTCTGCATGGAAGAGTGGGCCAAAATTCCTCCACAGCGACGTGAGAGACTGATCAACAACTACAGGAAGCATTTGGTTGGAGTCATTTCAGCTAAAGGTGGCACAACCAGTTATTGAGTATAAAGGGGCAATTACTTTTTCACACAGGGGAATTGGGTGTTGCATAACTTTGTTTATTAAATAAATGAAATAAATATGTAATTGTTGTGTTATTTGTTCACTTATGTTCCCTTTATCTAATATTAGGTTTTGGTTGAAGATCTGATAACATTCAGTATCACAAATATGCAAAAGTAGAGGAAATTAGAAAGGGGGCAAATACTTTTTCATAGCACTGTATGTTTCAGTAAGATTGGATTTTTGGCATTTATAGCAATGGTTATCAACTGTACTAGAGGGATGGAACGTAAGTCGCAGAAAATAGAGGTTGTGGTGGCAGCTGCAGAAAGGTATTTGGGTGTGCGAGACTTGACATCAGAAGAGTTACAGGGTGTGTTAAGTGGTGGTGCCCCATCCTTTCAGGCTGTTGGCCTGAAGAAGGAATAAATAGATTTAAATAGTGGAGTATGGTAGTTATTATTTTTTTTGTGAGTGTAGTGTTAGATGGTAGGGTATTTTTATTTATTTTTTAAAGCAAAGTATAAGAGTTATACTCCAGTCTAGTAGGTGGGGTAATGCAGCATGTATTGGATGCCAACCGCCGTTAAACCTCATCAAAGAATAAGAAGAAACGCTGGCCCTTTGCGACAGACTCCACCACTTTACAGCAACAGTCCCTACCAACAACCAGCATGGCTACTGCGTCTGGGAGCGCTTGTCCAGAAGGAGAAAGGAGTGATTGCGACGATGGAGGAGGCGACAATAGCGACCCAGCACAAGAGACTACTTCGGGAAATGCTTTGCAGAAGAAACCCGTTTGTCTCATAGTGCTTGGCATGGCAGGGTCTGGAAAAACAACTTTTGTGCAGGTAAGCCAAAACTAGCTAACTAACGGTTATCACTACAGTAGCTAGGTAAGTTAGCTAGCTAGCTAACGTTACCAGTACTGTGTATGAGACAAAGCAAGCTCAACCAAACTAAGCACAATTGTATTCTGGAATTCAGCAGTTTTTTCTTTACTTTTTAGTCAAGCAGTTTGGAATCTGTATATATTAGCTAAGTCACGGCCATCTGGGTTCTAACTTAGCTAGCTACCTATGCTAACGTTACCTAGCTAGATCTGACGACGTTGTTGTTTCTTCTCAGCGACTCAATGCTCATCTTCACACCAAGAAGTCTCCTCCATATGTCATCAACCTAGACCCTGCTGTGCACGAAGTCCCTTTCCCAGCCAACATTGGTAAGAAATCATCCAGACCACCATGCATAACGTTAATGTGTCTGGATCATGTTGATACTGTAATAATTCTAGCTAATCGTTCATTTGTTCAATGTTCAGAAAATTATTTTTCCTTGATGTTCTATTGATATAATCTAAGAATTGTAATTATGTTGATATCCCACGACATTATTTTATTAGCTAGCTAGCTACCATGGTAATAAGTAACAGAACGCTGCTTATTGTCCCCTTGTAGATATCCGTGACACAGTGAATTACAAAGAAGTGATGAAGCAATATGGCCTAGGTCCCAATGGAGGAATCGTCACCTCTTTGAATCTCTTTGCTACGAGGTTTGATCAGGTAGGCCCAACTCTTTTTCTGTTGTAACAGGACGTGTATTTGTTTGACACCTCAACTGTCCAATAGTTGTCACCATTATTATTACTCGCACAATTTGGGCATTATGAATCAAAATCTCCCGTTTTGCCTCCTCAGGTCATGAAATTCATTGAGAAGAAACAGTACAATCACCAGTAAGTATATTTTATTCTCAGAAAGTTAGTAGATGTTCTCCTGGTAAGCATAGAAGAAGCATAGTTAGGTACAGCATTGTACTGTTGTTTTGCCATCCCCTCTTCTGGTGTGTACCTACCTGTTTTGTTTTGTTTTAGTCGTTTAGCAGACGCTCTTATCCAGAGCGACTTACAGGAGCAATTAGGGTTAAGTGCCTTGCTCAAGGGCACATCGACAGATTTTTCACCTAGTCGGCTTGGGGATTAGAACCAGCGACCTTTCGGTTACTGGCACTACGCTCGTAACCACTAAGCTACCTGCCGCCCTAACCTTTGACCTATGTCTACAGATATGTGTTGATTGACACTCCTGGACAGATAGAAGTGTTCACCTGGTCAGCGTCCGGAACCATCATCACTGAAACACTGGTGTGTAGTAGTAATGTGTTACAACATGTAGGCCAAATTATATGACTAGATACAACCAAATTGTTATCGGTGTTGTGATCAGTTTGGTGTCTGTGTGAATGGGTTTCCAGGCCTCTTCCTTCCCCTGTGTGGTGGTCTACGTGATGGACACGTCTCGCAGCGTCAACCCAGTCACCTTCATGTCCAACATGCTCTACGCCTGCAGGTCTGACACAGGGGAGCATTAAATACTTTCCCATGGTCAAATAAAACCACAGATTGGTTCGAACAAATTGAATATTTTACATATAGGCAATAAAGATCTAGTGCAGTGTGGTGATTTGCTTGTTCACTCTGTGACTGTGCTTTCCGCCCCCTAGCATCCTGTACAAAACCAAGCTGCCCTTCATTGTCATCATGAATAAGGTATGAAATGATTGGAACACTTTAATTAAACCACTCTAACTTGGTAACAGTGAATTACTGAATGAGGGGGGAAAAGCAATAGATCTGCACTCAAGTGTTGATATGATCAAAGGAAATATGTGTTTTTCATTTAGATAATAATACAGAGATAACAAACCACAGATTTCAGTACATTGCTGTACATGTCTGTGGTTTCAGACAGACATAATCGACCACAGCTTTGCGGTGGAGTGGATGCAGGACTTTGAGGTGTTCCAGGACGCTCTGAACCAGGAGACGTCCTACGTCAGCAACCTGACGCGCTCCATGAGCCTGGTGCTGGACGAGTTCTACACCAACTTACGGGTTTGTGTGTGTTTCAATACCGTATGCTACTTCAGTGCACAATACTGAGAACTGTATGTAGTGTTATTTGTGTGTGAGCTTTCTGTGATCTGTGTGTGTACGTGAGACAACGTTCCATGAGCTTTGTGTTTGACTTTTACATCAACCTATGGGGAAGTGTTTCTGTGCATATACAGGGGGTCCCCTGTAGCTCAGTTGGTAGAGCATGGCGCTTGCAACGCCAGGGTTGTGGGTTCGTTTCCCACGGGGGGCCAGTATGAAAAATGTATGCACTCACTAACTGTAATCTGGATAAGAGCGTCTGCTAAATGACAAAATAAAAAAATTCAGAGAGGGTTTATCGAGTGTTCCCTCTCTGATTGGTCACGTCTGTGTTTCATTTGCAGGTTGTGGGTGTGTCTGCAGTCACAGGCAGCGGATTGGAAGAGTTCTTTGTTCAGGTGGCAGAGGCCGCAAAGGAGTACGAGACGTGAGTGAGGGGGCTGCTCTGCAAACACACAAACACCATTGTCTGTAATATTTGTGTGTAAAATGAATTGTTTTGTGTTATTCAGGGATTATCGTCCTGAATATGAAAGACTTCATAAAGAACTGGTGAGTGTTTCAATACCAATGCTACGTCTGTGCACTATACTGAGAACAACAACTGTATGTTTGCCTGTGCGTGGGACATCTGTCGGTCTTTCTCTGACGGTCCTGGTATGCCCTCCAGGCCGATGCTCAGAGCAGGAAGCAGCAGGAACAGATGGAGCATTTACGGAAGGACATGGGGGCTGTTGCCATGGAGATGACCTCACGGACAGGTGTGTGTCCATTGTCTGTGTGCCTGTGTGCCATTACGTGCTTGATTGTGTGTGTGTATGTGAGTCTAAGAGATCGCCATATTGTGTATAATATGCTTGGATCGGGTACATGAGACAGGTGTTCTGTGAAATAAATAATACAATTATGTCACTTCCTGTCCTCCAGAGGAAGCTGATGTGGCTGGCCGAAGTGATCTCATCTTCAACCGCGGTAACCCTGATGAGGAGGAGGAAGAGGGGGAGGACAGTGACACGGATGACATCGATCACAACGGTGAGGAGAGTTTTAAAAAAATAATTAAGAGTTTGAGTGGCCTCAAGGTCCTATCATTGCCTTAACCCATAATATCAAATCACCTTGCATTCCTAACAACAAGCTTAATCATGATTTGTCAATGATTCTTATGTGGAAAGTGAAGATATGTTACAAAAATATGATAACACGCACAAAAATACAGGCAATATAAGTTCCCCTGTTGACACAACCTATCATCCCTTTCAGTGACTGAGGAGAGCAAGGAGGGCACGGCCTTCGGGAACTTCCTGAAGGAGAGGAAAGAAGTGATGCAGGTACGAAATAGGAAGTCTCAATGATGACCGGAGGATCCTGACCCCCCCCCCCCAGGAAGAGCGAGCGAAGGACGCATGAAGCAAATGGGAAGGGCTGTATCTCATTAGTCCAATGTGGTTCCCTCTAGGGATGTGACATGTGTAAAAATATAAATAAACTATAACAAAAATCGTATTAATTACATGTGAATTCACAATGCAGATATGGTCCTGCGGATGAACGCTAGGGGGCAATGTAGTTCCATCTATCGCGGTCATGGCAACCAGACGGTGCTCACCTATAGGGATGGAACAATTCAACGATACGCATCGGTCCCCGATTCAAATGGAGTTCATCGATCCGCGGGAGTCCAAACCGATCCAAATGAAATGTATCGGTAAGAAAAACGTTTTCAAACGAATCTCCAGTTCACTAACGTCTTTTACTCAGATTTTTTCTGCCTTATTTCGAAAACACTTCATCTGTTGTGACTGAATTGGTGCGTCCTCTTCAGCCTATCAAATTTTATGCCTGTAACTGCATATGACATGGGTGAGGGGACAAAATTGCAAATGAATGTGTTGATGCAACAATTATTAGTGCATCGAATCAAATTCGTTCTGCTAATCAAATCGCACCGAATTGTTTGATACTAAAAGTATTCTTCCTGTATTGTATCGTAGCCCATGTATCTAGATGCGTATCGAATCGTGCTTGTAAGGAGAGATGTACATCCCTAATCACCTTACTGTTGTCCCACCCTGTCTCACTCTGCCATTTTTCCAACTGTTAATGACAGTGATGTGCGGAGCGCTTTATATCTATGGCTAATCATTTGAAAGATGCCTATCCTACTAACGTTACAGCATTGTTGTGTTAGGTATTTGTTTAATTTTAATTATTCCTTTTATGATGATGATCGGTGACCTGTTAGTGCAGTTATCACAACTACTACTATGATTTAAAGTTTGTGGGCAAAAAAACTTTTTCCCAGTTAATGATCCCAATTTTGTTTAAATGTTCACACCCCTAGTTCCCTCTCCTTCATCTGCACTGATCTACTGTAGCCACTCAGGTAAGGTGTGAGACAGTATAGTCCTACCAGCTCACTCCAGTCAGCAACAATGATAGAGAGGATGGAAGTTTGCCACTTTAGATTATGAAGATGCACCTAGGTGTGTTGGCTACTGGGACTTCTATCCCTACCTGCTATCCCTAGACTCATTTTGCTTATAAGGGAGGGTTATTGAGATAATGACTGATGGAATAACGTGCTTGTATCCTATATTCTTTTCCCCTTTTAAGTTGTTTTATTGCATATTGTTTGTAAGTTCATTCTATGAAGCTTTTTCTTCAGTGGAAGAACACACATCTCTGTATGTCATTCCTACCTGGGGAATGCTTTTCATCAGTCACAAGAGTTCTGGAAGTGTATATTTTTATATCACAATGTAACAAATAGTTTTGTTTTCTATTTTAGTGCAAATATGCTCATGTTTGTGAAAGTCCTGTTTGGATCCTCTAAAAGCTACATACATTTGTTATGAATGTGTTCAGCCTAGTCGTGTGTGGCTGCATGAGATGCACACTGCCATATGTGAATGAAACTATGGGGTGGATAGCCGGAATATTCTGGATTCTACGCCTACTCTCCATCTGGCCTAAGAATCAAACTGGCTATCCCACATACACAAATACAGCAACATGGTATACTGTGAAGACTGAAAATACAGTTTTCTTTTACCTTTCTACAGATGGGTATGGCATCATTCGCCTACAGAATGACAGTATATGAGCTTACAGATGAAATCACATTTGTTAAAGGGGAAATTCACCCATTTTTACGTGGCCTTATTTTCACTCTTTCAGTGCCTGAAGTTGATATCCCAAATGTTTTTTTTTTGTGTATTTTGTCGTCACTTGCCATAGACTACAATGCATTATGATAATGTCTAGGCATGTCATATAAAACGCTGAAACACTCCAAACCATATGTTATTACATCAGAATGTCATTGTGGATAATGTTTTTATTTATTTATGTTCCACTCTCCCATAAATCCATATTTGCATATTTTTGTTGTTTTAAACTACATCATTCAAACACGGATTTATGGCACAGCGATAAAAATAAATAAATGCTGAGACAATATCCAGAATGAGATTCTGATTTAATATGAATTGTTTTGGAGCATTTTATAACATGCTTTAGACACATTTTCATAATGCATTGTAGTCAATGCCAAGCGATGACTCCGCAAAATGTGACAACCAATTTTCTCTTCACAAAACAAAATATCCAAAAATAGTTTGGGGGATCAACTACAAGCACAGAAAGAGTGAAAATAAGGCCACATGTAAAAATGGGGGAACTTCCCCTTCAATGCTTTGCATCGGTGAGTCCTCTGGTCCCATATCACTAACCCTACATTCGTCCCTAACCTTTCAATGTTTTCAGATCTGTACGGTAGATGCAGTTTTCATCTGCTCTGATAGCTGCTGCTGTGGCTGCTTATTGTAGGTTCCTGCTATATGTGTAATGCTATATGTGTAATGCAAATGCATGAGTCATGCCTGCTGAGTCATGGTTGCAGCAGCACAGCAAGCCCAACAGATACAGGGGTGTATTTTATCACAGATCTCAGTCTTAATGGTAAAGTGTCCCTCCATTTGTTCAAGATGAGTGAGTCTTACCACACAGATTCACATAAGCACAAACCGTGAAGAGATGTCACGGCAACACAAACAATGGCAGCAGCCAGACGCCTCCTGTGTTGCTGTGTTCTTCCAGTGATGGTGACTCACTTCCGCGATGGCATTTACAAGAACATTCACACACCCTCTGCTCCCCTCCTCTCAGCCCGTGGGCAACAAATGTCGCCAGACACACAGAGAACAAAAAATAGGATCTAGAGAGCGGGAGAGGAATTCACAGCTCAATGGGAAAGTGTCAAAACGCCTACTAGTAATTACATGTCTACAAGAAAAAGCAGAATAATGTGTCAAAATTGAACACAAGTATGAGGAGGATGTTATAACTACAGTTGAGAACTATTTTTGGGGAGTAGTGAATAAAGTCAAATGTCATACACTTTTGTCTGTGCAAATCATGGCTGACATCGTTTTCATGCAATATCATATTTCAGTAGACATACAGTGGGGGAAAAAAGTATTTAGTCAGCCACCAATTGTGCAAGTTCTCCCACTTAAAAAGATGAGAGAGGCCTGTAATTTTCATCATAGGTACACGTCAACTATGACAGACAAATTGAGAGAGAAAAAAATCCAGAAAATCACATTGTAGGATTTTTAATGAATTTATTTGCAAATTATGGTGGAAAATAAGTATTTGGTCACCTACAAACAAGCAAGATTTCTGGCTCTCACAGACCTGTAACTTCTTCTTTAAGAGGCTCCTCTGTCCTCCACTCGTTACCTGTATTAATGGCACCTGTTTGAACTTGTTATCAGTATAAAAGACACCTGTCCACAACCTCAAACAGTCACACTCCAAATTCCACTATGGCCAAGACCAAAGAGCTGTCAAGGACACCAGAAACAAAATTTTAGACCTGCACCAGGCTGGGAAGACTGAATCTGCAATAGGTAAGCAGCTTGGTTTGAAGAAATCAACTGTGGGAGCAATTATTAGGAAATGGAAGACATACAAGACCACTGATAATCTCCCTCGATCTGCGGCTCCACGCAAGATCTCTCCCCGTGGGGTCAAAATGATCACAAGAACGGTGAGCAAAAATCCCAGAACCACACGGGGGGACCTAGTGAATGACCTGCAGAGAGCTGGGACCAAAGTAACAAAGCCTACCATCAGTAACACACTACGCCGCCAGGGACTCAAATCCTGCAGTGACAGACGTGTCCCCCTGCTTAAGCCAGTACATGTCCAGGCCCGTCTGAAGTTTGCTAGAGTGCATTTGGATGATCCAGAAGAGGATTGGGAGAAGGTCATATGGTCAGATGAAACCAAAATAGAACTTTTTGGTAAAAACTCAACTCGTCGTGTTTGGAGGACAAAGAATGCTGAGTTGCATCCAAAGAACACCATACCTACTTTGAATCATGGGGGTGGAAACATCATGCTTTGGGGCTGTTTTTCTGCAAAGGGACCAGGACGACTCATCCGTGTAAAGAAAGAATGAATGGGGTCATGTATCGTGAGATTTTGAGTGAAAACCTCCTTCCATCAGCAAGGGCATTGAAGATGAAACGTGGCTGGGTCTTTCAGCATGACAATGATCCCAAACACACCGCCCGGGCAACGAAGGAGTGGCTTCGTAAGAAGCATTTCAAGGTCCTGGAGTGGCCTAGCCAGTCTCCAGATCTCAACCCCATAGAAAATCTTTGGAGGGAGTTGAAAGTCCGTGTTGCTCAGCGACAGCCCCCAAAACATCACTGCTCTAGAGGAGATCTGCATGGAGGAATGGGCCAAAATACCAGCAACAGTGTGTGAAAACCTTGTGAAGACTTACAGAAAACGTTTGACCTGTGTCATTGCCAACAAAGGGTATATAACAAAGTATTGAGAAACTTTTGTTAATGACCAAATACTTATTTTCCACCATAATTTGCAAATAAATTCATTAAAAATCCTACAATGTGATTTTCTGGATTTATTTTCCTCAATTTGTCTGTCATAGTTGCCGTGTACCTATGATGAAAATTACAGGCCTCTCTCATCTTTTTAAGTGGGAGAACTTGCACAATTGGTGGCTGACTAAATACTTTTTTCCCCCACTGTACTTATCCAGAGCAACCAGGGTTAAGTGCCAGATTTTTCACCTAGTCTGCTTGGGGATTCAAACCAGCGACCTTTCGGTTACTGGCCCAACGCTCTTAACCACTAGGCTACCTGCTGCCTATCATTAGCTGTGTCTTGATACACCATTTGAAGTTACCTTCACATTTAATTTGTCACATAACAAAGACCTAACCTTGATAAAGCTTTATTTTCATTGAAGAGGATCTGTGGTGTCCAAGTCCAATGACGACATGCAGTCTTCAAGATGACATCATTATATGCGCCTGCAGTCATATTAGAAAATATTAAATAAGAAACTGATTTCATCTGATTTATCGTTAGGGTAACTTTGGTCCAGCAGTCGCACTTAGCAGGATGACTCATACCGCTATTACAATATTGAGTCTTGTTCTTATGACGTCATCCTCTGGGTTTGATGTGAGGAGGGTAAGTGGATTCAGGATGTGTGTTGCCCCTCTGGAATAAAGCATGATGTCATTCTTACTGTATCTGATGGACATAAAATAAATGCTAGGGATTACTTGCAATGGCATACATTCTGCTTGGTCCCATTGTGTTCCATTCTCTTCAACTCCTTCCTGCCCTAAGGTCTTTCAAATGGTAATTTCATTGATTGATTGAAACCCTGAATTCTAATATCACTGCAGGCTGTATAATGATCGAGAGAGAGGAATGACAGGAATAATGACAGAGTCTAATGAATAATGGATGGTGCTGTTTGGTATGGGTGAGTGGCCAACTGCACGGGACTGACGCAGTGAGCTCATCCCGCTGCACAGAGGCTCACTGCAGACCTACAAGCCCCCCACCCCAACTCCCCAAACAGCACCTATAGATTTGCTGCAGACCTGCAAGCCCCCACCCGCACACACACACAATTTAACATTTTTATTGTTAAGTCTATCACAAGATAGTCCCACCATACTAAGGTAAATTAATATCTTTACCGTAAACCCATGTCACTATGTGCCAACCCCTAACAAACACATTGTAGCACTGCAAACCTGTGTCCCACCTCACAACACTTATAGATGTACTGTAAAACCATGTGCACCCCCACCCCACCCCACCTCGTGCAAACATGACTGTTGTTGCATCGTCTGTTATTTAGGATTATTACATTTTAGTGACGTAACGCCTTGCTTTCCTCTTGACATTGTCCTCTTATTGTTTGTTGTGTCTAGTTATGTGATCTGTGCGGACGATGGGACAGATGCATGTACTGCATCTGCAGAGAGAGGAAAGAGAGCTCCCGTGATTGGCTGGAAATGACATCATTGAAGGGTTACTGGTGATGAGGCTTTCCTTGCAAGCACATCATCGTCCACCCTCCTCTCCTCGTCTCCTCCTCCCACCCCCCTCTCCATCCTCTCTTAGGAATGTTTATGTCATTGTTTTACACTGACTCAAGGTGTATGGGGTTGCTCTGCGGCTTTTGCAGGGGTAAGATTGCACAGTCCAATGCAGTGTTATAATGGAGAAGTGTTATACAAGCAACGTCCTCCCGCTTCTCTTCTCTCCCTCAATCTCTTTCATGCCTCCAATGCTGTGGCTCTGTTCCTCCACTCATAACCTCTACCACTCCCTTCCACCCTCTCTTTTTCCTGCCTTCTCTCTTTCCTTCTCTTCTTTCTTTCTGCATCCTTTGAAATGTACTGTACCTTTCTCCTCTGCTCATAGCCCACACAGGCACATTTCTCTCATCAGCACCCACTCTCACCCACCTTCTCCTCTCTCTCTCTCTCTCTCTCTCTCTCTCTCTCTCTCTCTCTCTCTCTCTCTCTCTCTCTCTCTCTCTCTCTCTCTCTCTCTCTCTCTCTCTCTCTCTCTCTCACTCTCTCTCTCTATGCACACGACTCTCCTGCTGGCATGCAGCTGCATGACATCATTTGGGCTGGTGCGATCCCTCCCCCCTTCCCCCTCTGTGTCTAATAACAATGCACCTTGAGATAATAAAACCACCTCTCTCTACTGCATGCTGTAGTGTTAATGTGTTTGTTTTATTTGCCTCCCTGAGCCGCTGCACCCCACAGTCCCTGCACTCCTCCCCCTGCCTTGCAACACTAATGTATTATGACATAATTCGAATGCACCTGACTTCTCGCCTTGAGGACACGATCATCAATATGAATGTTTGTGAGTCTTCACACAAAAATGCAGCTTTGTATGTCTAGAACATTTATTTGATGTAAATTGGTGGATGGCTCAGGTTCCTTTCATCATTTTGTATCAAATTCCCCCTCCTTTATCTCCCTGATGTTCTTAGAGCACTCAGTGTTCTGTTCCAGATACCACTTCCACGCATAGCATCATGGGACATGTAGTCTATTAAGGGGATCTAGCTCTGTGGAGTCTCACACTAGCCTAAACACTGTCAGTACAGGGTTGGACAGTTCTGGTCCCACAGTGCTGCAGGGTCTGCAGGTTTTTGATCAAGCCCAGCACTTACTAACACATCTGATAGACAGTTGAGGCAGGTGTGTTGGTGCTGGGGTGGAATAAAACCTGCACACCCTGTATGTTAAATAATTGTTTCCATTATATTACGGAACCAATAAAAGTACTTGAATGCAAGCAAACTATTTATTGATCGCTATTTAAAAATACCATTTACATCTCAACTTCGTTTCAGGTCCAATTATTGAAATACCATTCAAACTGACACTTGAAGGAGAACCAGAAGAACAGATTAACCGTTTTAAAGAGCCATCGACAGGCTGCTTACACAGCAAGCATGCAGGCAGTTGATCCGAACACAGTGTGTGTGCACACGAGCGTGTGGGTGGGTGGGTGGGTGGGTAGTAGCTGATCCACACAGGGCTGCTTGCGAGGTGAGTGAGGTTTAGTCATCCAGAGCTCTGGGACTGAAAATTATGAGACAGATCCCTCGGTTCTGACAGTAATAGATCTGACATTTACTGTTAAAACCTGACGGACTCAAACCAGTCTCAACCAGCTCCTCATTCAACATTATTCACATCGGATTTTGCAAGTAACATTTTGTTCAGAGTGCTATGTATTGCTTAGTAAATGAAAAACTCTATGCAACGCTCATGCAAAATCACTGAAACGTGTCAGTCAGTGACCTCCATCAGACTCCCAAAGCACTACAAATGTAATCTTTGGCCAGTAGCAGTGTGTGGGTAAAATCACTGTGGAAGCAAGCCAGGAAAAAGGCCATATTACAACCTGTGTTGAGATAATTGCGTTGTTTGCTCTATAACCCGTTAGTTGACACGCCACAGTGATATATAATAAGGCAGAGACAACAAAAAGACAACAGTCACACAGTGGCTGAATAAATTCATCAGAAAGAGCGACTTACGGTTAGTGCTCCATTCATGTTTTTTGTCTTCAGTACTTCAGTTCAGTGTCATACAACATGACTAGACATGACTAGACATGACCAGTGCTTTCATATGTTCAATTATCAAAAAATTATGAACTCATGGATCAGGGCCGGACTACCGCATTTGGGGCACCGACCTCCGGGGGTTTTGTTTTGGGGAAATAAGCGAACTTACTACATTTCAACACATTTTGCCATGGTGCAGAGAGACAAATGTTCAGTTTTAAAGCTAATTTTCTGCAATATTACACTTTTTGTCATGGGACAGAGATTAAATGTTTCTGTTTTATAGGTCATCTCATGCTTTTGTTCACATTTCGCCATGAGGCTGAGAGAAAATATTGGAGTTTTAAAGCAAATTTCCTGCTTTTCTACACATTTTGCCATGAGGCAGAGAGAAATGTTGCAGTTTTAAAGCACATTTCCTGCAATTCTAAATGTTTCTATCATATGCTATCTGCCACTCCACCCCACCCCCCGTTCGGTAATCCGGCCCTGTAATGGATTCTGTCTTTTCCCACCTTTAAATGCATTGAACAGCTGTGACAAACATCTGTCCTTCCATATCCTTTGTGCATGGTGACTGTGCTATTATCCACTTAATTACTGTATTGCTATTCTCTTGTTTCTCTCACTATTTATGATGTCTCCATCCTTGCAGCTTGCCTCCACTCAGCAAAGGGTTAAAGAACACAACCCTACCCCCAGCTCATTCCTCCTCCACATTACCCCCGCCCCCTTCCCTCCAACAGCTCTCTAGCCAATCAAGGGCCTTGGATCCTCTGGGCCAATGGGATGGCTGGGAGGTGATGTCATGCAGTAATAGCTGGTTGTGGTGCTGATGCTGTTGAGAGAGCAGCCCAAACAGCAGCAGAACGACAGAGAAAGAGGGAAAGAAAAAAAGAGAGATAAAGAAGAAAAGGAGAGTACCACCAGCATTGGGTGAGTCCACCTAAACTACTGAAACGACAAACCAAAATATGACATGTTGCATCCAGGATATAGTCCAATTATATTAATTTCAAAGATGTTTATTTTGCTAATAATATAAGTGTGTATGTTGTGCATTCTCTAAAGATTGTTCTATTTCATATTTGAAAATACTTTAGTCACAGAAAACAGAGTGTATGAATGGGATGCCTCTCTGCCGCAGATGGACATTCTCTGTGCACCATTGACTATGACATCACCCGAGTTGCACAGGGAGTTTACCTCACCTCAGTTGTTCCTGCTGTAGGAGTGTGTGCATGTGCACAGTGTCTGGCTGCACAGATTATCCACAGATGGAGATAATAGGTTGAAATGTAGTGAAACAACAAGAAACAGTCTGCCCTAGATGATTTTGTAAAGTGGCTTTGGTTCACAGAAATGCAGTTTATGCAATTCATACAGTGTGCGTTGCTTATTATGCATTTATTACAAAATGCTTTACTTGTTGAAGAAATAGTTTAAAGTGAAAAAGCTGATGTTGATGATCAGTACAAGACGACTATGAGATTACTTTGGTTATGCAATGAGGAGATTGTGAGTCTAACATTAGGAGAGAGATCTCAGTGGTAACTATGGGATTCGTTTTTTATTGTGATTGGTGATCATGAAATCTGTAGGATGTGTGTATTCATCTACACTGTGGGTAGAAGTGTGTGCGTGCGTGCGTGCGTGGTGTGTGTGTGTGTACAGGATAGTGTTGGGGCCTTTGGTTCACTCCTACTCCTCCTACTCTCTCCCTGTGTGCTGCCTTCCTGTTCTTTCAACACTGCATGAATACTCACTCAGAAAAATCAAGGAAACTAAATAACAAGCAACAAGACCCTTCATAGAAAAAGGAAGCCAGTGTAAGTCGTAAAAGCATGTTGAATTCAAGTAGGTGAAGGATTGAATATATTGCCAACTCTTTCTACATGTCAGTCAATCCTCACAGTAGGCAGGCTCAACAACAGCAAGGTTCAATATGGAAGAGTAGTCCTACAGCTGGTCATGACTGAAGGGGTTTTGAGTATGTAGGGGGAATGTATTGTGTGGCCTAGTGGCCTAGCTACTGTTGCGAGGTAGCTTTGTGTAAGCGTGTGAGATTAGGGGCCAGTGAGAAAGATGGTGGATGGAGAGAAAGAGAGAGGAGAGAAAAGCAAAGAAAGTAAGAGAGAGAGAAAAAAATAGAGAGAATATTCAGATTCTCTGTGGGTGGATTCTTTTGTTGTTTTTGTGGTGCAGTGATTGCTTGAAGAGCAGGAGCTAACAAAAATGGAAAGATTATTATGATGTTATTATGAAGTATCTATCTTTCTCTCCATCCATCATTCTCTCCTTTTTGCTGTAGACAATAAGGCCTGTATGTTATGTGAGCAAGCTAGGTAGGCCCTGCCTTGTTTTATTATATAACAATACTGTACCATCATGCTCTGATAATGTGTGATCTGTCAATCTGATTATCACGAGGAGAGAGAGAGAGGGCTTGACAATGGTTAGGTCACTTCTGCGGCAGAATACAGATGGTACTCTCACCCAATCACCCTCCTCTCTATCTCTTTCTCACCCCTCCCTCTCTCTTTTCGTGACAAGCGTAAGGGCTCAAGTGCTCTCTATGAGTGGGTTTGAATGAAGGCTTTACAGTAACTCATGATGGGTCCGTTTTATTGTAATGGTAATAGAACTCTGTAGCTGTACAGGGATTTAACACGTGTTTGCAGAACCCAGGGTCTGATGTTAAACCAAATTTTTTTGTCTCCCTTTTAGGACTATCTGATTCACCACAGTGTCTTTAGAAGATAAACAAGAGGCAGAATGACTCTCGCAGGTACAGTGTGTGTGTTTGCATGTGTGTGAGAGGGAG
The DNA here is from genome assembly GCF_020615455.1 of Coregonus clupeaformis. Lineage (NCBI taxonomy): Eukaryota > Metazoa > Chordata > Actinopteri > Salmoniformes > Salmonidae > Coregonus > Coregonus clupeaformis. The sequence continues at coordinate 26,226,450 of NC_059216.1, read as the reverse complement.
AGAGAGGGAGAGAGGGAGAGGGAGGGATAGATAGATTAATGATGGTCTTCTCTCCCCTGCAGCCTACAGAGACAAGATACGGGAGCTCCCTCTAGTGTCCATCTTCTGTTCCTGCATCCTACCTGAAACCAAAGAAAAGCCCACTAAGAAAGGCAAACAGCTTTACACAATTTTACCACAATCTACCTGCAAGTCCCACAGCACACCATAGAAGCCATTTCATTCAATGAGCCAGAAATCAGCTTACTGTAATTATCGTTTTTTGATGCAGCTACACAAATGGCACCCCTCCCCCTCATTGGTATTCAATTTCCTTTGGGTCCTTCCTTTATACAATCTCACAATTTTCTTAATCTCTGCCCTCTGCAGATGTGGTAGACCTGAATCTGTGCATCATCAGGGATATGGAGGTGATTGAGCTGAACAAGAGGAGGTCCGGCCAGGCCTTCGAGGTCATCCTGAAGCCCCCCTCGTTTGACGGGGGTCCGAACCCCCTCGCCACCACACCCCCACGCAGGGAGCCCTCCCTGGAGGAGATCCAGAGAAAGCTGGACGCCGCCGAGGAGAGGAGAAAGGTGAGGGGTCAGAGGTCAGGGGTCAGGAGGGAAAGAAAGCCAATATTTACTGTTTCTAGATTTGTATGGTGGAGATGGGAATGCTCACAGAATGTTGGTCAGAATTGAATTTTTCCAGTTTGGTGGGGAGATGGAATTCTTAGAGTCAGGTGGGCAGTGTTGAGCAGGACTGCTTTGTATCATTGAAGATGTAGGGACTCTGGTCTCTGTTCATCCACTCACCCCTCCCTCTTCCCTTCTCTATCACACCCTAGTGCCAGGAGGCTGAGTTGCTGAAGCACCTGGCTGAGAAGCGGGAACACGAGCGTGAGGTGGCCCAGAAGGCCCTTGAGGAACACAACAACTTCATTCGGCTGGCCAAGGAGCGCCTGGAGCTGCGCATGGAGAACAACAAGGAGAAACGGGAGGCACACCTGGCTGCCATGCTGGAACGCCTGCAGGAGAAGGTAGAGTTACACTTAGCTGATACCCTAGGCAGGGTTGGGGTCCATTCCATTTCAATTCACTCAATGCAGGAAGACTCTAGCTCCTTTGTTTTTTGTTTGTTTTTCATCTGTCATGGATAATATCATCCATATTCAGTCAGAATAGTTCTAGTTGGTTAAGACTAATCATCCATAGAATATCATTACCTTTGACCATTATTTTCTTGATATGAAATGGACGGGAAGTCTAAAGGGTGGTGTCTGTGTTTCTCTCTTTCAGGACAAGCACGCTGTGGAGGTGAGGAAAAACAGAGAGCACAAGGAGGAGAGCGCGTAGAGAGAGAGAGATGGGGAGAAAGAAAGAGAGAGCGTGGAGCCTCTGTTTTGTTGAGTGAGAATAGGAGAGAAGGGAAAACAAAAGAAAAAGAGACTAGCATGACAGGTTTTTAAAATGGACATGGGATTTGTTTGACAGACGAGAATCCACAATGATGGTGTTGAAGGAGGAGAAGTGCACACAAGGCAGTTTCCTGGAGAGACAGAAAATCAAGTTGTAGTTTTGTAGTGCTCTTGAGTGTAGCAGAGTATAAGAGCACTATGCACAATTTAGTAGATAATTGCACCTTCTGTAGGCTTGGCATTTATAATAGACCATGAACACATAATTATTTGCAAGAGATCTAAACATAGCTTACCTTTTTAAAGTTCTGGTCAATAAAATCACTGACACATATACTTACATTTAAAGCATTCTACATATCATGATTGATGACACTTTTCACCACTTAATGGCATGTCAGCTTATGTAGATAAATAGTCATAGAATGGGCTACTGATGCTACCGGCTTCGCAATTTTTATCTATTTCAAATAGGAAAGCTCCATGATCTTAAGCGTTAATTATCTCCATCTTTATTGTGTAGTAAATGGCTGTTGTGTTTCACTGTGGTGTGTAGTGTAGTGTTGATTGTGCACTGCTAGTTTATTTTGTGTGTTTTCAGACATAGTAGATTTGATTATTTGGAGAATAGACTGTATTACACTTATATGTACTAGTTACAGATGTAAACTCAGCAAAAAAAGAAACGTCCCTTTTTCAGGACCTTGTCTTTCAAAGATAATTTGTAGAAATCCAAATAACTTCACAGATCTTTATTGTAAAGGGTTCAAACACTGTTTCCCATGCTTGTTCAATGAACCATAAACAATGAATGAACATGCACCTGTGGAACGGTCGTTAAGACACTAACAGCTTACAGACGGTAGGCAATTAAGGTCACAGTTATGAAAACTTAGGACACTAAGGAGGCCTTTCTACTGACTCTGAAAAACACCAAAAGAAAGATTCCCAGGGTCCCTGCTCATCTGCGTGAACGTGCCTTAGGCATGCTGCAAGGAGGCATGAGGACTGCAGATGTGGCCAGGGCAATACATTTCAATGTCTGTACTGTGAGACGCCTAAGACAGTGCTACAGGGAGACAGGACGGACAGCTGATCGTCCTCGCAGTGGCAGACTACGTGTAACAACACCTGCACAGGATCGGTACATCCGAGCATCACACCTGTGGGACAGGTACAGGATGGCAACAACAACTGCCCGAGTTACACCAGGAATGCACAATCCCTCCATCAGTGCTCAGACTGTCCGCAATAGGCTGAGAGAAGCTGGACTGAGGGCTTGTAGGCCTGTTGTAAGGCAGGTCCTCACCAGACATCACTGGCAACAACGTCGCCTATGGGTGCAAACCCACCGTCGCTGGACTAGACAGGACTGGCAAAAAGTGCTCTTCACTGATGAGTCGCGGTTTTGTCTCACCAGGGGTGATGGTCGGATTCGCGTTTATCGTAGAAGGAATGAGCGTTACACCGAGGCATGTACTCTGGAGCGGGATCGATTAGGAGGTGGAGGGTCCGTCATGGTCTGGGGCGGTGTGTCACAGCATCATCGGACTGAGCTTGTTGTCATTGCAGGCAATCTCAACGCTGTGCGTTACAGGGAAGACATCCTCCTCCCTCATGTGGTACCCTTCCCGCAGGCTCATCCTGACATGACCCTCCAGCATGACAATACCACCAGCCATACTGCTCGTTCTGTGCGTGATTTCCTGCAAGACAGGAATGCCAGTGTTCTGCCATGGCCAGCGAAGAGCCCGGATCTCAATCCCATTGAGCACGTCTGGGACCTGTTGGAGGGTGAGGGCTAGGGCCATTCCCCCTAGAAATGTCAGGGAACTTGCAGGTGCCTTGGTGGAAGAGTGGGGTAACATCTCACAGCAAGAACTGGCACATCTGGTGCAGTCCATGAGGAGGAGATGCACTGCAGTACTTAATGCAGCTGGTGGCCACACCAGATACTGACTGTTACTTTTGATTTTGACCCCCCCTTTGATCAGGGACACATTATTCCATTCCTGTTAGTCACACGTCTGTGGAACTTGTTCAGTTTATGTCTCAGTTGTTGAATCTTGTTATGTTCATACAAATATTTACACATGTTAAGTTTGCTGAAAATAAACGCAGTTGACAGTGAGAGGACGTTTCTTTTTTTGCTGAGTTTATGTGATGTATCACTCAATATCAATTATAAAAAGTTTAAAGTCATTATAAGAGATCCTTGTTGTTTGTACGTGTGTGTGCGCTTGTGTCTTATCTAACTCCCCTGCTCTCTGAACTCTGTGTTGTAGGTGTCATGACGGCCTGATCACAACACGAGCTGAACTTATTTTTGGAAGCCATTTTGAAGGCCGTCGCCAGCCTGTTCAGACGGTAGCCCTCTGGGTTCAGTTGTTTGGAGTAAAGACTGAGACTATGACATTCTAATGATGACACATGAGAGAGGTGGTCAAGTCAACGACTGAAGCGGATTGGTCAGTGTGCCCTGCTTTAGGAACTGACCAGTACAACAAAACAGATGTTAAAAGATCGAGCTGAAACATATGACAAAGGATGACGTCATTGCTACCTTCCTCAGCGTTCTGCTCAGGATTCTCTCTGTGCTTTGCTGACGTGCCGACAGTGCCAACGGTGGGTCTGTGAGTGTGAGTGTTAGCGTTTCCGTAAGGATGAGTGTGAGCATGAGTGTGTATGCTTCAGTAAAAACACTTTGATATCGCACATTTTGCTTTGAGCTCACACCTGCAGGCAAGGTTTTAACTCAAATGTCATTATGAGTTTGCTTTGTAAACTTGAGTCTGTCGGAGCCAACATCATTGTAAATCTACTGAAGGGAATGATGTGGCTGCTTGTTGCTGTACAGAAATTGTGCTCTATTTTAGATGCCAAAATATAATTAAAGGAGTTCTGTTTTTAATTGATCATGTGAATTTCTTTATTCAATAAATACCAAAATATCATCCAATACATTAAATAACCCAAAAATAAATAGAACCACATAGTGAATAAATACATAATCAATTGTGTGATTTAAAGCTCAATAGAAAATATATCCATATTTGATTATTCAAATCGATCTTTCAATGACATAAAGCTCCATAAAACGAACACACAAATACTTTCAATACATTCTACGCATGTGGGGATCGAACGTACACCTTGGCATTGCCAACACTCACTGCTCAACCAGCTGCATCACCAGGCTGGACCTAAATCACACAGATATCATTACTGTTGGTGCTCAATGCTAGGCCTGACACAGGTGCAGCCCACCGCGATGATCTTTGACTCCAGCCGGTAGTGGTATCTGTCCCCGCTCCCCATCACCTTCCTCAGGACCAGGATCTGGTGGTAGATGGGTTTGGACTCCAGGTTCCTGTCCTCCTTACCCGCGACGTTCAGACAGCCCTCCAGAGAGCACCTGACCTCCGAGATGAAAGGGGGAAAGCGGGACTCATCATAGGTAGTGCTGGAGAGAGAGAGAGAGAGAGAGCGAGAGAGAGAGAGAGAGAGAGAGGACGATATTAGAGATCACAATGTATTCAACAGAGCACAGCTGAGAATTCCTACTTCTTTTTAAGCAAGCTTCCTAAAGGTATGAATGGCATATTTCATATAAGCATATAGCATTTTGCTATTTTATTTTATTCCTTACTCTGTAAGTGACCTTAGGTATTTTGAAAGACGCAAATAAAATGTATTATTATTATTATTATTTTGAAAGGCATATAAAAAAAAATTATACCAAAAAAATGTTTGTCCGTGTGTATTGTGGTATTTCTATTGTGTCTGTGTAAGCTCGTTGCAGGTCCTCACTTGTAAGTCCATGGGGAGATCGAGTGGTTCCAAATGGGTCTGAAGGGACGGGAAGGAATTCTGTAGCTCGGGTCCAGGTGCAGGGGGACAGTTATTGTGTCTGGACCTGTAGGCTCTACAGACTTCTTGTCTACCCGTGGGTTGCTCCGTGTGCGGCTTCCTGACATCCCTGGATGGGCGTGGGGGGCCGCCTCTGCCCCCATCATCATCATCCTCACCCCCATTACACACAGCACCTGAGGAACAGAGGGACTGTTAGTGGCCTGGTATCACCTCTGAAAGAAGGCATATATAGGACCGTTTTGCTAAATTTGTTGCTAAATATGTTTGCTGATTTACACTATGAGCCAAAAAAATTCAACAGCAAAACATAAAACATAATCTTTACTCTACTATGAACCCAATAAGGTAAAATGGATAATCAAAATGACAGAACTGAACTTTAAAACGATTGCTCAGCAGATACAGACACCAGTGGCAAACTCAACTGATATCTTGAAGATACTAAAGTAATCACTTACCATCAAAAAGTGTACGTTTGAAGTAGAACCCATGATTTGTTTGTTAGTCTTGTCGTCCACAGTGGAAGGTCGTTGCTGTGGTGTAGTCTTGGTCTGGTTGTCTGGTTGTCTCACAGTGTTCTGCTGGTCTTTGTCTGCTGCTGTGTTTTGGTTCTGTTCAGGTTGTCTGAGGTAATGCTGTAGGTTTTATACTGTAGTGGCCGTGTGTCTACGCCTGAAGTTTCACTTCCTGTGGTGTTGCGATTGCCTTTCATCCTCTGTTTAATGCTTACTAGCTAACCACACAGCGTGAAAAGTAGTGCACATAGTTACTGCTGTCATATATACTAACTGTAAGTCGCTCTGGATAAGAGTGTCTGCTAAATGACTAAAATATAAATGTAAATATATGAAATCTTTGTAACACTTTACTTGACACCCAGTGTCATAACACGTTATGACACTGTTGTAGCCATGTCATAATATGTCATAACAGCTGACATAACTTGTCATAAGCTGTTATAATATGTTCATAATACTGTCATGACACAGATATTTAGATCTGTTGTGACATATTGTATATTGCGTTATTTTATGTACTGGTTATGACACCTACATAAGAGTGTCAAACCCCACAAAACCTACCACACAAAGCAAAACATTGCATTACACCATAACCTACGTGTCAACAATATGTATATGATACATACAAAAATGATTAATTGACCATATTAAATGATCATTGTAACTGCGCACACATTGATGTCAGACATGCACATATCCCAATGCTCTGTTGCTGATGACTGGGATGAATGCAGGAGCATATTTCAGGAGCAGGACAAGACACCCTCTTTTTGACTGATGACTGACATAAGGACATGTATGTGATGGGCCTATCTGGCTTATATGATTATGATGGTCATAATGCTTCTTGATAGTGTCATAAAGTTTATTTCCTACAAGTTATTTAAAATATGATGAAAAATAACATGACTGGAAATAATTAATTACAACAACAAGAAAGGATTTAAGAAACAAACTTTCAAACAAAAGGAAACTTCTTGGCAGGGACATGTTTTATTTGAATAAATGTGGGTTTTGACACTCTTATGTAGGTGTCATAACCAGACATAAAATAAGGCAATATATGTTACAACAGGTATGAATATATCGGTCATGACAGTGTTATGACCATATTATGACAGGTTATGACAAGTTATGTCAGTTGTTATGACATATTATGACATGGTTAAGACGTGTCATAATGTGTTATGACACTGACTGTCAAGTAAAGTCCTACAGAAATCTTATTGTCATATTTTGGGAATTTCAAGTCCATTGTGGGGTCCATAGTAGGCCAGATAACTTTGTTCCATGACAAAGTCAGTTGCAAAAGACTGTTAATGACACGTATTATCATTATTATCATTAGTGTTATGTAGGGCTCAACAAAGCGTTTGTCAAATAATTTGATACTGACATTAGCCAACCAGCCAGCCATGGGAAGCTGTATGGTTATGGGCCAGATTGTGTCAATAGTTCTGATAGGTATGAAGATGTCCATGTCACAGCAACAGTATGTCAGTTGAAACAGCCATTGTCAAGCCATGTGATTGTCATAGCCATAGGAGTCTACTGACTTTTTTGTTGTTGATTATATTATCTTAGATCAACTCAGTTCATTTGGTCATGTGCTTAAAATTATGTATCACAGTAATAATACAACTATATGTATATAGACACCGTATGCTTCCTCGCTCTTGATGCTCCCACGCTTCAACACTCAGAACCAAATAGAACCAGCAACTGACCTGGATTATCATGCCGATCATTATGTAACCATGGGTTCAGATAGACCACACTGTGAGTTTCCATCCTCACATTTCTTGCCTTGTCATGGTTTTGTTTTTTTCCTCTTGAGATGCACTCATGTATCATGATGAACATGATATCGAGACACTGCGGTTGAATGTAGGAAATGCAAACTTGTAGTATATTTGAAGTTTAAAATGGCTTCTAGTTTGTAATTTCTATTTTAAAAGGTCAGAGTTGATTTGCCCTAACGAAAAATGTATTCACCTCTACAAAACATGTCCTTTAATTATAATCCACATAATAATTCACATTTCCTGTTGCTGCTAGATTATTTTCCTGCTGTAGAAGAATTGGCTCAAATTAAGATCCTACATCGGTAGATGTATCTTGAGTGATTTATTTCACCTTACAAGGTTGAACCCTAACACAGTATGTCCCAAATAGCGGGCCTGGACATGGCAAGTTCTCCTAGAGTCAGAGCAAAGGACTGAGTTCAGGCCAGCCAAATTGGTTTGATTCATTTGATGAGACTAGAAAAACCTTTAGGTGGGTGATTTACAGCCCTTTCTGAAATAAAGGGTCATATTCTCTTAGTTGCAAAACCGTTTGATATCCAGTTCGTGATACATAAAAGCTATACTACGCTATCTCAGAGCTGAAGCAATGAAAAGGGAGGGATCTCGGAGCGAGAGTTCAGGTACTTCAGTAAGACTTGACTGGCTTTGATGTGGCTCAGATCTTCTAGGACTTAGTTTCCCCCCTTTGTTCTGTCAACACAATCTAGGACACCACTGTCAATGGAAATGTGGATGTCAGGCCATGGGTTAACCTACATGGGGGTTTCTAAACATCCAGGAATCTCTGAAGTTGCTTCCTCCACTTCCGCTAACAGCCAACCAGCGTGGGCTAAGTAATATCCAGGAATCACGGGGGGGACACCCAAAAACATAATTGTGAAACGTCACATTTTTGCACTACTGCACTTTCTAGCCAATGTATCAATTAACCTTTTACTGCAGTGGGTTAAATCAGGTGTTTATTGGTAGTCATAAACATATCTACTCTGAAACAAAAGTATACACCTAACACACATGGTTATGGGCTTACTAAAAGAAGACACCTATACCATAATTTTGAGTTTGCATTCCAATTTTACAATTTATATACCTCACAGAAGACTGAAATGTAACTAAACCGTTTGACGTAGAAACTCTGTTAAAAAAAAAAAGTGTATTAATTATGAAATTATGAAATGTTTCAATAACATTCCACCCATGAGGCCACTAGGCCATTTGACTGCAGGAAAGGGCTACACCTGTGTATATGTGGCTGACACTGGTCAATCAAGAGCTCAGAACAGGGCACAAATATATTTGCACTTTCCTGACTTTTGGTGAGTCACTTTATATATATCATATGACTTTTCTATGTTGTATTTTGTTGTATCATGGGTGGCAGTTATATCAGAAGCATTTTATTTGTCTACATGCACACATCCTCTCTCTAGATAAAATGGGGTCACAGAAGCGCTGATACACTTCCCACAAGTAAGACTCTCTTGAGTCACAGCAGCAGATTAAGAACGACACCTTGACACTCTCTGACCAGACCACATCAGAGGAAGCTAGGAACCACATCACACAGATTGTGACATAACAATAAGAGGCGGGGCCAGCAGGAAAGACACAGGAAGTTGGTGAGGTCCATAAAAGGAAAGTAATGTACAATACCCGTAAGATCCAAAGATAATGAACAGTAGTATGTCTCTTTTAAAAGGTTGTGGTCAGTGGTGTAGTGGTGCCTGGATAAGTGGGTATTGTCACACCCTGATCTGTTTCACCTGTCTTTGTGATTGTCTCCACCCCCCTCCAGGTGTCGCCAATCTTCACCATTATCCCCAGTGTACTTATACCTGTGTTCTCTGTTTGTCTGTTGCCAGTTTGTTTTGTTTCGCCTGCCTGGCGAAGGAAAGGTGCCCTGTGTGAAAAGTTATATTAGAAACATTGACATACACTCTAAATGACCTAAAATGATAAATCCCATATTGGTCTTTCACAGTCAGGCCAACCCATGCTGTACTGTGCAAGTATGCTAATATTAGGTCTACTATTGAAACAGATTAATGAGGCTATCAACTGAGTCAGAAATTCACAGGTTTTTACTCTCAAAGTCACACTTTTTTATATACACTACCGGTCAAAAGTTTTAGAACACCTACTCATTCCAGTGTTTTTCTTTATTTGTACTATTTTCTACATTGTAGAATAATAGTGAAGACATCAAAACGATGAAATAACACATATGGAATCATGTAATAACCAAAACAGTGTTAAACAAATCAAAACATAATTTATATTTGAGATTCTTCAAATAGCCACCCTTTGCCTTGATAACAGCTTTGCACACTCTTGGCATTCTCTCAACCAGCTTCACCTGGAATGCTTTTCCAACAGTCTCGAAGGAGTTCCCACATATGCTGAGCACTTGTTGGCTGCTTTTCCTTCACTTTGGGGGATTATGGAGGCCATGTCATCTGATGCAGCACTCCATCACGCTCCTTCTTGGTCAAATAGCCCTTACACAGCCTGGAGGTGTGTTGGGTCATTGTCCTGTTGAAAAACAAATGATAGTCCCACTAAGCCCAAACTACAGTGGGGAAAAAAAGTATTTAGTCAGCCACCAATTGTGCAAGTTCTCCCACTTAAAAAGATGAGAGAGGACTGTAATTTTCATCATAGGTACACGTCAACTATGACAGACAAATTGAGATTTATTTTCTCCAGAAAATCACATTGTAGGATTTTTAATGAATTTATTTGCAAATTATGGTGGAAAATAAGTATTTGGTCACCTACAAACAAGCAAGATTTCTGGCTCTCACAGACCTGTAACTTCTTCTTTAAGAGGCTCCTCTGTCCTCCACTCGTTACCTGTATTAATGGCACCTGTTTGAACTTGTTATCAGTATAAAAGACACCTGTCCACAACCTCAAACAGTCACACTCCAAACTCCACTATGGCCAAGACCAAAGAGCTGTCAAAGGACACCAGAAACAAAATTGTAGACCTGCACCAGGCTGGGAAGACTGAATCTGCAATAGGTAAGCAGCTTGGTTTGAAGAAATCAACTGTGGGAGCAATTATTAGGAAATGGAAGACATACAAGACCACTGATAATCTCCCTCGATCTGGGGCTCCACGCAAGATCTCACCCCGTGGGGTCAAAATGATCACAAGAACGGTGAGCAAAAATCCCAGAATCACACGGGGGGACCTAGTGAATGACCTGCAGAGAGCTGGGACCAAAGTAACAAAACCTACCATCAGTAACACACTACGCCGCCAGGGACTCAAATCCTGCAGTGCCAGTCGTGTCCCCCTGCTTAAGCCAGTACATGTCCAGGCCCGTCTGAAGTTTGCTAGAGTGCATTTGGATGATCCAGAAGAGGATTGGGAGAATGTCATATGGTCAGATGAAACCAAAACAGAACTTTTTGGTAAAAACTCAACTCGTCGTGTTTGGAGGACAAAGAATGCTGAGTTGCATCCAAAGAACACCATACCTACTGTGAAGCATGGGGGTGGAAACATCATGCTTTGGGGCTGTTTTCTGCAAAGGGACCAGAATGACTGATCCGTGTAAAGGAAAGAATGAATGGGGCCATGTATCGTGAGATTTTGAGTGAAAACCTCCTTCCATCAGCAAGGGCATTGAAGATGAAACGTGGCTGGGTCTTTCAGCATGACAATGATCCCAAACACACCGCCCGGGCAACGAAGGAGTGGCTTCGTAAGAAGCATTTCAAGGTCCTGGAGTGGCCTAGCCAGTCTCCAGATCTCAATCCCATAGAAATTCTTTGGAGGGAGTTGAAAGTCCATGTTGCCCAGCAACAGCCCCAAAACATCACTGCTCTAGAGGAGATCTGCATGGAGGAATGGGCCAAAATACCAGCAACAGTGTGTGAAAACCTTGTGAAGACTTACAGAAAACGTTTGACCTGTGTCATTGCCAACAAAGGGTATATAACAAAGTATTGAGAAACGTTTGTTGTTGACCAAATACTTATTTTCCACCATAATTTGCAAATAAATTCATTAAAAATCCTACAATGTGATTTTCTGGATTTTCTTTTCTAATTTTGTCTGTCATAGTTGCCGTGTACCTATGATGAAAATTACAGGCCTCTCTCATCTTTTTAAGTGGGAGAACTTGCACAATTGGTGGCTGACTAAATACTTTTTTCCCCCACTGTAGATGGGATGGCGTATCGCTGCAGAATGCTGTGGTAGCCATGCTGGTTAAGTGTGCCATGAATTCTAAATAAATCACAGACAGTGTCACCAGCAAAGTGGTAACACCTCCTCCTCCATGCTTTACGATGAGAAATACACATGCGGAGATCATCCGCTCACCCACACCGTGTCTCACAAAGACATAGATGTTGGAACCAAAAATCTCAAAAAGGACAAATTTTCACCTGTCTAATGTCCATTGCTCTTGTTTCTTGGCCCAAGCAAGTCTCTTCTTCTTATTGGTGTACTTTAGTAGTGGTTTCTTTGCAGCAATTCGACCATGAAGGCCTCCTCTGAACAGTTGATGTTGAGATGTGTCTGTTACTTGAACACTGTGAACCATTTATTTGGGCTGCATTTTCTGAGGGTGGTAACTCTAATGAACTTATCCTCTGCAGCAGAGGTAACTCTGGGTCTTCCATTCCTGTGGCGGTCCTCATGAGAGCCAGTTTCATCATAGCGCTTGATGGTTTTTGCGACTGCACTTTAAGAAACTTTCAAAGGGTGGCTATTTGAAGAATCTCAAAAAATATATATATTTTGATTTGTTTAACACTTTTTCATAAGTGTTATTTTATAGTTTTGATGTCTTCACTATTATTCTACAATGTAGAAAATAGTACAAATAAAGAAAAACCTTTGAATGAGTAGGTATTCTAAAACTTTTCACCGGTAGTGTAGAAAAACAACAAAATTAGATGTTCTAAGTCCAACGCTTAAACCACTTCAGGAGACCAGTTTGAGGTATGGGAAAAATCTAAGATATTTAGATATTTTAGTGTAGTTACTCTTTAATTCAAGTGTGCAGGCACCTAGCATTGTTGTTTGGTTAGCATTTCTGTAGCACATGAGATTAAGTTTGCAAAACAAATGGCCACCGGATTGATGCAAATGCCAGGTAGATTATATCATTCTGCCATGTAGGCATAGGTTACTTTGTAGCTAGTTAACGTTTAATTGAGCAGGTTTTTGGGAAAGCCTTTCCATCTACCAGAAGGTTAGGCCTATCATTAGCATCTAAATATGTTTCATGTTCCTTTAATTGTTTGAAACCTGGACGTTTTACTTCATATTATGAAGCATGTCTTATCTTGCTTCAAAGTAGCCTATAGCCAAAATCCCACCATAGAAACATGTAGGCAATTATTTTATAAAGACATCCTCATATGCGTTCTCCTGCTCTATTGGTTTTCTTTCAAATGTATTTCATTGTCTAGCATGATAGTTGTTGCATCTTTATCGCTCCTCTTTCTACATTTCTAACGGATATTCCCATCTCTGTCCGCTTGCATGTGCGGTGCGCATTTTAGAACAGTGTTTTCCTGCTAATTGCATTTTGGCAGTGGTGTAAAGTACTTAAGTAAAAATACTTGAAAGTACTACTTAAGTAGTTTCTTGGGGTATCTGTACTGTACTTTACTATTTATATTTTTGACTACTTTTACTTTTACTTCACTACATTCCTAAAGAAAATTATGTACTTTTTACTCCAAACATTTTCCCTGACACCCAAAAGTACTCGTTACATTTTGAATGCTTAGCAGGTCAGGAAAATAGTCTAATTCAAACACTTATCAAGAGAACATCCCTAGTCATTCCTACTGCCTCTGATCTGGCGGACTCACTAAACACATGCTTTGTTTGTAAATTATGTCTGAGTGTTGGAGCGTGGCCCTGGCTAGATATCTGTAAATTAAAAAAACAAGAAAATGGTGCCGTCTGGTTTGGTTAATATAAAACATTTGAAATGATTTATACTTTTACTTTGATACTTAAGTATATTTTAGCAATTACATTTACTTTTGATACTAAAGTATATTTAAAACCAAATACTTTTAGACTTTTACTGAAGTAGGATTTTACTGGGTGACTTTCACTTTTACTTGAGTCATTTTCTATTAAGGTATCTTTACATTTACTCAAGTATGACAATTGGGTACTTTTTCCACCACTGCATTTTGGAACATTCGCGCATAGGCCTACCGCTATGTGCACATTGCTGCGCCAAAAATGTGAAGAAATAATACTTTATCAACATTTTAAACTGAGCATTCTGATCCGTTTCATCAGCCTTATTAATTGATACATGTATACCTCCACTACATTGATACGCATCAGTAGTGATTAAGAAGTGCGTATACACAATGCCCACTGAAAGATAAGTGGGTGGGAGTGTAGCTCTCTCTCTCTCTCTCTCTCTCTCTCTACATTTTTCTCCATGGGACAGCATCTGACTGTGTGCATGTGAACATTTCCGAGGTTGAGAGGGCTTGTCAAGGTAGTAGATGTGGCCTGTTTTAAAATAGGACAGTGGCTGGATGCAGTCAGCCTTTCACTCATCTGTGCAGTGGTTGGGTGGTATAGAGCACATGGGGATGCCCTATCATTGGAGGCATCTATCTAGAACAGAGTTTAGTTTCGATGGAGAGATAGCTAGTAAAACTGTTGTGTAGTTGTGTAGTCTAGAGTGTACAGAATGACTAGACTACAACCGTGTAGGAGGAGGTAGGAGTATCACACAACTGCTGCTTCTCTGATATCTGTTCAGCCTATGTGGTTGATCACACAGATAAGAGGGTAGATGCATGCAACAGGCAACAAGAATGATCAACAAAGGGGTGTAATGGGTTGGCACTCAAAAATATGTTGAGAATGACCAACCCTAGTGCTATAGCTGCTGTGTGTGAAGGCTTATGTTCCAGGCCAACACAAATACATGTATGTGATTCACTTAACTAAGACCTTGATTATGAGTTCACTAGTTGAATGAGGTGTGTTTGGGCTGAGCTGAGCTGGAACAAAAGCATGCACACCATCTAGGTCCCCAGGATCAGCAATGAAGAACATACAGAGCCACACAAACAAAATGATATGCTCTTATAATCAAGAAATTATACAATCTAGACTTCATTTTTGTAGAGGATGCACAATGTCAGTAAACCAGTCTTAAAGGGATAGTTCACCAACATTTTGTAACTACCCTTTAACATATTTCTGCATGGTGTTTCCACACCGAAGGCACCTGGTAGTAGATTTAGTGATAAGGCCAACTAACTTAGATCTGCAGAAAATATATGCAGGTCAGAGATATTATCTCATTTTTATGTGTTTTCAATATTACATGCAGATTTTCAACTCAAAGCATTCAGATAAATACGTCACACCCGGAGACAGAAGTTAGACATAAAGACGTGACGGATAGACATAGAGATCAGAGATGGAGCTCAAATACAACATGTCGAAGTACCTGGTGAGTATAACAGTCAGCATGTGATAAAGCTACTGCTAAGGTTTTTTGTGATACTGAAAATTGTATGTAACAATTGATTACATTTAACAGACACTCTTATCGAGCGCAATTAAGGTTAAGTCCCTCACTCAAGGGCACATCCAAAGATGTTTCACCTAGTTGGCTCAGGGATTCAAAACAGCGACCTGATAGGCTACTTGCTGCTTAGTAAAGATTACCATATGTATACTAATTTGCCATACTTTTAATGCTATATACTTGTGATGTACTAATTAATTTAGCTCATAACGAAAAACGGATTGGTTGCATCATCTCTAATGTATTCATTAGTACAGGGCAGAATCACATCTGATTTGGACATTTTGATACATTTAATTGATAACAATACAAATAGAACACTTTCTGTCTCATGGTTTTTGATCAGCCTGTTTGTGCTTAAGTTTCAGCACTATTCATTTGTTAGATAACTTCTAATATATTTACTTGTATTTCTATCTCTTCCCGTCCTCAGGTTCTGTGCTGTGTGTCTATGCTGCTGGGCCTGACCATGGCGAAAGGAAAGGAGGGGACAAAGGAGAGGTGTAAGGACACACTGACCATCCCTTCAGACTACTACAAGATTCCCACAGAGGAATCAGAGGGAAATGGGAACATTCACACACACTCTCTGTCCCCCTGGACCTGGAAGTGAGTTACATTTCAATCATTTAGCAGACACTCTTTTCCAGAGTGACTTACAGGAGCAATTAGGATTAAGTGCCTTGCTCAAGGACACATTGACAGATTTTTCACCTAGTCGGCTCAGGGATTTGAACCAGCAACCTTTCGGTTACTGGCCCAATGCTCGTAAACCGCTAGGCTACCTGCTGTGAATTTACATTAACACACACACTAAGGTATTTGATACTGTACCTAAAGGAATAGTTTTCAAAAATATTGACCTCGATAGGAGTTATGTGACTGTTTTATAATGTTAATACAAGCTCTATGTAACGCCTGTGAAAACTATCCCTTCAATGACATACCCAAATCTAACTGCCTGTAGCTCAGGACCTGAAGCAAGGATATGCATATTCTTGCTACCATTTGAAAGGAAACACTTTGAAGTTTGTGGAAATGTGAAATTAATGTAGGAGAATATAACACATTAGATCTGGCAAAAGATAATACAAACAAAAAAACAGTTTTCTATTTATATTTTTGTTCCATCATCTTTGAAATGCAAGAGAAAGGCCACAATTTAATATTGCAGTTTAGAAGTAATTAACATGTTGGCCACTAGATGGCAGCAGTGTGTGTGCAACGTTTCAGATTGATCCAGTGAAGCATTGCAATACTGGACTATTTTGTATCAAGTCTGCCCAAATGTGCCGAATTGGTCAATTGATACATTTTCAAGTACATAACTATAGAGAACATACAAAAATTATATGGTAATACAAAATATAAAAGTTTACACACTCCCAGGAATGTCATACATGATGGATCATTAGCTTATACACTAACTTTCACACATCTAGATGGCCGGGCAGGGTGGGTTTGGAGCCAGAGACAGCAGGGGTTCAAATTGTAGAACCCAGTTCCTACATTTGAATATAAAAATTGATTTTATCAAACAAAACTATGCTACATTGTATCTCTGGGACCTTTAGGATGACAAATCAGAGCAAGATTACTGAATGTAAGTACATTATTTACCTTCAGAGGTGAATGTATCAAACCAGTTGCCGTGATAAGTTTGTTGTTGTTGTGCGCTCTTCTCAAACAATAGCATGGTATTTTGTCACTAATAGCTACTTTAAATTGGACAATTCAGTTAGATTAACAAGAATTTAAGCTTTCTGCCCATATAAGACATGTCTATGTCCTGCAAAGTTTTCTGTTCCTTACAACAGTCATGCTAATCACATTAGCGCACGTTATACGGGACTTAGATCCCGTAGAGGTTAAGTGGTTTTCTTCTCTCTCTGTTTCATCTCTAGACCCACTACAGTGGAGAACCGTATTCCTCCGACCATCTGGGAGGCCGAGTGCAGCTTTATGTACTGTGGCTATCCCACCAACAGCAGCCAGTACGGGCAGAACTCTGTGCCTATCTACCAGCATGTCCTGGTGCTCTACACTTCAGCCACCAGGAAGTGCTACAGCGTCTCCTTCCTGTCTGTGGCCGTGGGGTGCACCTGTGCCTGGGCAAGGACCTATTGATGTAGCCTGCAGTACACTACGGTTATTCATTTAATTGAATGAAAATGTAATGTATTTTATTTTAATTTAAAGCAATCGGGGAGGTCCAACATTTGTTTATCTCACAAAGCCAGAATAATTGACTGTGAATAGTTGAGTAGAATTCAAGAAAAAGATCCCCATTGACACTTTTCTATATGAGCAATAAAAACATTTTTTTTTAAACACAATTGTCTTAAACGTTTTGATATATAATACTTTTTGAAAGAGAATAGAGTAGAATTCATCAGAATAGAAAATTCAGAAGTAGAAGTTATTAGGGAAATCTCACTGCAATTTAAAGAATGTCTCATGACTGATAATCCTTGTGGTCTGCAGTTTGTGTTTGGGAGGAAAATAAGCATAATTGGAAACAATTTCTTACATTCATTAAGAAAAGGACATTCATTGTTTTATTAAGCTGACTAAGAGGTAGGAGAACATACCTTCTGTTACCCGTGTGTGTGTGTGTGTGTGTGTGTGTGCGTGAGTGCGCGTGCGTGAGTGTATGAGAGAGAGCGAGAGAGGGCCAAGCAAAATAGATGTATTTACTCCCGGACTGTTATACTGAGGGAATGATGTCTGGGATCGGTGGGAGTGAAATGTTGATACACACAGAGTTGTTAAAGTAGTCAGAGGTGGGATAGTCCAGAAAGGGAGAGTTTCAGGTAAGTTCCTTTTTCCTTCTCTCACCAGCAGCCTATACTTGTTGTATATAGTGCCTTCAGAAAGTATTCAGACCCCTTTACATTTTCCACATTTTGTTACGTTACAGCCTTATTCTAAAATTGATTAAATTAATGTTTTTCCTCATCAATCTACACACAATACCCCATAATGACAAAGCGAAAACAGAAATACCTTATTAACATAAGTATTCAGACCCTTTGCTTTGAGACTCAAAATTGAGCTCAGGTGCATCCTGTTTCCATTGATCATCCTTGAGATGTTTCTACAACTTCATTGGAGTCCACCTGTGGTAAATTCAATTGATTGGACATGATTTGGAAAGGCACACAGCTGTCTATATAAAGGTCCCACAGTTGACAGTGCATGTCAGAGCAAAAACCAAGCCACAAGGTCGAAGGAATTGTCCGTAGACCTCCGAGACAGGATTGTGTCGAGGCACAGATCTGGAGAAGGGTACCAAAAAATGTCTGCAGCATTGAAGGTCCCCAAGAACACAGTGGCCTCCATCATTCTTAAATGGAAGAAGTTTGGAACCACCAAGGCTTGTCCTAGAGCTGGCCACCCGGCCAAACCGAGCAATCGGGGGAGAAGGGCCTTGGTCAGGGAGGTGACCAAGAACCCAATGGAATGAGAAGAATGGGAGAAACTCCCCAAATACAGGTGTGCCAAGCTTGTAGCGTCATACCCAAGAAGGCTGTAATCGCTGCCAAAGGTGCTTCAACAAAGTACTGAGTAAAGGGTAAATGTAATAAAACATTAGCAAAAAAATCTAAAAACCTGTTTTTGTTTTGTCATTATTGGGTATTGTGTGTAGATTGATGAGGGAAATAAACAATTTTAATCCATTTTATCACAAGGCTTTAATGTAACAAAATGTGGAAAATGTCAAGGCGTCTGAATACTTTCCGAATGCACTGAATGTGTTAGAAGGGGGCATTTAAAGGTCAGTTTTATTAAGTTTGTTTCTCCTACATCCACTTTTAACATGTCTCATCAGGGCTTTCTGGTTTAGTTTATAGTAGAAATCTAAAAGTATGTTTGCTGCTAACTGTTATTCACAAGGTTGAATTCCTGGTCTGTCTTTGTGATGGTCATGCTAAGCATATGTAACCAGATTAGTCAGCAGCATGTTGATGTTGTTGATGTTGATTTGAGCTGGTTGCTGTGGTACCCGTGGTTGATATGAAAGAGGCGCATTGTATGGCAGAGGATACACCAGAGGCATGAGATGTTTGTCCAATGACAGTTCTGTCTGTAAATGTACAAATAATGTACACCTCTTATTGTGTTACCAATGTTTTTGGCAAAGCATGCACCTCAACATATCTACCAAACTCTGTATGACAACTCGGTTACCAACCTGTTTTCCTTTCCTCTACACACAGACCCCCTCATCTCACCCCCAACCTCCTCACAGGTGCCCCAGTCTCCTTATCCCCCATTCCCTTTGCCCCCAATCCCACCATGCCCAGTATATCCGTCTCCCTCCCCCTAAAACCCATGAGTTCCCTCTCCTCCTTCCTCTCCTCTCTGTCTTCTCTCCCCCACACCGTCAGAGACACTGAGGTCCCCCCTCTCTTCCGTGAGCCCTACATCCTGTCTGGCTACCGGCTCGTGGGCCATTCCTGGAGCTTCTACTTCCTCAGCCTCTTCCAGATACACAATGAGACACTCAACGTGTGGAGCCACTTGCTGGCCGGAGTCTGCGTTGCGCTGAGGTTCTCTGTGTTTGCTGTGATGTGTGGAGGGGTAATTCAATAATTTTGGTAATATTTTGAGTGTGTGTTTGTGTAATTCAGTGTGTGTTAGGGTTAGGTGTAGGTGTGTGCATTTGTATGTATGCATTTGTATGTGCGTATTTGTGTCCAAAATAATACCACACAATTACTGCAGATTTAAACCTTGTATTTAAACCTCACCACCTGTCCTAAGGGTCTTGTGGGCCTGACCCTGAATGGACCAGACGGGCTGGGTCTTTACCTGGACCTGGCCTGTCTACCCCTGGTCTACTACGTCCTGTCTGTTCTGACCTACTTGTGCTGCAGCGCTGCAGCCCACCTGCTCCAGTCCCACTCCGAGCTGGCCCACTACTCCCTGTTCTTCCTGGACTATGTGGGAGTGGCTGTGTACCAGTATGGCTGTGCCCTGGCTCTATACTTCTACAGCTCTGATCCCACATGGCGACGCAGTCGAGTAGGAGAGGTGGGGAATGAATGAATGAGGGAGTCAAAGAGTGAAGGAGTGAATGAATGCGTGGACAAAGGAACAAAGGAACAAACAAACCTCTCCTCTGTTAGGTGTTCCTCCCTGCAGCAGCTCTCCTGGCTTGGTTGTCCTGTGCCTGCTGCTGCTTTGCCAAACTCAGTTACCGCCATCCGTACCCACTCCGTCGTAAGCTGTGCCAGGTCGTGCCAACCGGTCTGGCGTACCTGCTAGACATCAGTCCCGTGGCACATAGACTGGTCAGCAGGACCTGGGGAGACGACCCTGCTATGACCCTACACGCAATACAGGTGAGCGAGAGAGAGAGAGAGGGAGAGAGAGGTGGAATGATGGAGAAAAAGAAAGAGAGATAGCGATAAGAGGTAGAGAAGAGTGAGGTTGGGGAGAGGATCCTGCACAATCTGACGCTCTGATGTCACACACAGGTGTTGCTGTTTCTCCTGGCAGCGTTCTTCTTCTCCTGTCCCATGCCTGAGCGTTTCTTTCCTGGGCGGTATGACATCATCGGCCACGGGCACCAGCTCTTCCACTTCCTCCTCTCCCTCTGCACACTGACCCAACAGGAAGCTGTGTTTGAGGACTTCCTGTCCCGGCGGGCGTCCCTGATGAGGGAGTATGGGGAGTGCTGCCTCCTGGTGGCAGCCGTGTCATTTCCTGTCCTGGTGTTCTGTAGCGTGCTGACAGCTGTGGTCATGAGGAGACGGGTGGAGAGGAGGCTGAGGTGGGGGGTGAAGGAGAGAGGAGAGAGAGTGGGAGAAAGAGAGAACTGGTGTTCTGTAGCATGCTGACAGCTGTGGCCATGTAGAAGAGTCTGAAGAAGGAGAAGATATATAAATGAGGGAGGTAGAAAGAAGGGGAAGAAAGGGTCAAAGAGGAAGGAGAGAGAGATTTGGGAATTGTACGATTAATTCTAATACATTGTAAGGCCTTCCTACGATTACTTGATATCTTGCTTTTATAGTTACTTATTTGTTTTGAACATAATCCACTAGTGATCATAGGCTTATATATGTTGAGGTTGTCTCATTTGTAGTGTGCACCTTTGGCCATAGGGAGGCAGTGTCTACTGTCATTACTATCTGCTGCAGTGAGCGTTGTGATTTGTGAAGCAAATATTAACACTTTTGCACCAAGCACATTCATGCTGTGACTATGTTCCTATTGAGAAGCATTTCACAATTTCACACTGTTTAGGTTCACACTGTTTAGGCTCACACTGTTTAGGCTCACACTGTTTCAAACGTCATTTTTTAAACAATAAACTAAACATTCTGACGCACGCATCTTTCAACAATGTGATCCTCCTCACATGAATGCAGACACATATACAGGTTTAGTAAGCCATGGCCACTGTGAACACAAAGGACATACATGCATGGGTGCATGCGTGATTGTGTGTCTGTGAAGATAAGGATATTTTTTGATACAGTTTGTCTCACTCAGGACCCTGGGGTGATGTCATGCTAAAACTCCTCTACAACATTCTCGCTTCGCCTCAAACACACAGACCTGTATTCACCAAATAAATAAAATAAAATTGTACTATGAGCAATGTCGGAGTCCAGAGTTTATGTACAGCACCAGTTAAAAGTTTGGACACACCTACTTATTCAAGGGTTTTTCTTAATTTTTTGCTGTTTTCTACATTGTACAATAATAGGATATAGGATACATATGGAATCATGCAGTAACCAAAAAAGTGTTAAACAACTCAAAATGTATTTGAGATTTGAGATTCTTCAAAGTAGTAACCTTTTGCCTTGATGACAGTTTTGCACACTTTTGGCATTCTCTCAACAAGCTTCACCTGGAATGCTTTTCCAACAGTCTTGAAGGAGTTCCCACATATGCTGAGCACTTGTTGGCTGCTTTTCCTTCACTCTGCGGTACAACTCATCCCAAACCATCTCAAATGGGTTGAGGGCAGGTGATTGTGGAGGCCAGGTCATCTGATGCAGCACTGGATGTGTATTGGGTCATTGTCCTGTTGAAAAACAAATGATAGTCCCACTAAGCCCAAACCAGATGGGATGGCGTATCGCTGCAGAATGCTATAGTAGCCATACTGGTTAAGTTCTAAATAAATTCTAAATAAATCACAGACAGTGTCACCAGCAAAGCACCCCCACACCATCACACCTCCTTCTCCATGCTACACGGTGGGAACCACACATGTGGATATCATCCGTTCACCTACTATGCATCTCACAAAGACACGGCGGTTGGAACCAAAAATCTCAAATTTGTACTCATCAGACCAAAGGACAGATTTCCACCTGTCTAATGTCCATTGCTCGTGTTGAACTCTTTGGCCTGAATGCCAAGCGTCACGTCTGGAGGAAACCTGGCACCATCCCTACGGTGAAGCATGGCGATGGCAGCATCATGCTGTGGGGATGTTTTTCTGCGGCAGGGACTGGGAGACTAGTCAGGATCAAGGGAAAGATGAACGGAGCAAAGTACAGAGAGATCCTTGATGAAAACCTGCTCCAGAGCGCTCAGGACCTCAGACTGGGGTGAAGGTTCACCTTCCAACAGGACACCGACCCTAAGCCCACAGCCAAGACAACGCAGGAGTGGCTTCGGGACAAGTCTCTGAATGTCCTTGAGTGTCCCAGCCAGAGCCTGGACTTGAATCAGATCGAACATCTCTGGAGAGACCTGAAAATAGCTGTGCAGCAACGCGCCCCATCCATCCTGACAGAGCTTGAGAGGATCTGCAGAGAAGAATGGGAGAAACTCCCCAAATACAGGTGTGCCAAGTTTGTAGTGTCATACCCAAGAAGACTTGAGGCTGTAATCTCTACAAAAGGTGCTTCAACAAAGTACTGATTAGCAAAAATATCTTACAACATGTTTTTGCTTTGTCATTATGTGGTATTTTGTGTAGATTGATAAGATCATTATTAAATTTTTTAGAATAAGGCTGTAACGTAACAAAATGTGGAAAGAGTCAAGGGGTCTGAATACTTTCCGAATGCACTCTATATACAGTTGAAGTCGGAAGTTTACATACACTTAGGTTGGAGTCATTAAAACTCGTTTTTTAACCACTCCACAAATTTCTTGTTATCAAACTATAGTTTTGGCAAGTCGGTTAGGATATCTACTTTGTGCATGACACAAGTAATTTTTCCAACAATTGGTTACAGACAGATTATTCCACTTATAATTCACTGTATCACAATTCCAGTGGGTCAGATGTTTACATACACTAAGTTGACTGTGCCTTTAAACAGCTTGGAAAATTCCAGAAAATGATGTCATGGCTGTAGAAGCTTCTGATAGACTAATTGACATCATTTGAGTCAATTGGAGGTGTACCAGTGGATTCCCATGGGGGGCCAGTATGAAAAATAAATAAAAAAATGATGTATGCACTCAGTAACTGTAAGTCGCTCTGGATAAGAGCGTCTGCTAAATGACTAAAATGTAAATGTACAAACAATAGTACGCAAGTATAAACACCATGGGACCACGCAGCCATCATACAGCTCAGGAAAGAGACACGTTCTTTCTCCTAGAGATGAACGTACTTTGGTGCGAAAAGTGCAAATCAATCCCAGAACAACAGCAAAGGACCTTGTGAAGATGCTGGAGGAAACAGGTACAAAAGTATCTATATCCACAGTAAAACGAGTCCTATATCGACATAACCTGAAAGGCCGCTCAGGAAGAAAGAAGCCACTGCTCCAAAACCGCCATAAAAAAGCCAGACTTCGGTTTGCAACTGCACATGGGGACAAAGATCATTATTTTTGGAGAAATGTCCTCTGGTCTGATGAAACAAAAATAGAATTGTTTGGCCATAATGACCATCGTTATATTTGGAGGAAAAAGGGGGTTGCTTGCAAGCCGAAGAACACCATCCCAACCGTGAAGCATGGGGGTGGCAGCATCATGCTGTGGGGGTGCTTTGCTGCAGGAGGGACTGGTGCACTTCACAAAATAGATGGCATCATGAGGAAGGAAAATTATGTGGATATATTGAAGCAACATCTCAAGACATCATTTAGGAAGTTAAAGCTTGGTCGCAAATGGGTCTTCCAAATGGACAATGACCCCAAGCATACTTCCAAAGTTGTGGCAAAATGGCTTAAGGACAACAAAGTCAAGGTATTGGAGTGGCCATCACAAAGCCCTGACCTCAACCCTATAGAACAGGGTTCTTCAATTCCAGTCCTGGAGGGCCGAAACACCTCTATTTTTCATCCTCTCCTTCTAATCAGGGGCTAATTCAGACCTGGGACACCAGGTGAGTGCAATTAACTACCAGGTACAAATAAAAAACAGAAGTGTTTCGGCCCTCCAGGACCGGAATTGAAGAACCCTGCAATAGAACATTTGTGGGCAGAACTGAAAAAGCGTGTGCGAGCAAGGAGGCATACAAACCTGATTCAGTTACACCAGCTCTGTCAGGAGGAATGGGCCAAAGGGAAATAAAAGCTGAAAGAAATCATTCTCTCTACTATTATTCTGACATTTCACATTCTTAAAATAAAGTGGTGATCCTAACTGACCTAAAACAGGGAATATTTACTAGGATTAAAAGTCAGGAATTGTGAAAAACTGAGTTTAAATGTATTTGGCTAAGGTGTATGTAAACTTCCGACTTCAACTGTATATGATGGGATGTATAGACATTATGGACATTATATGGATAGAACATGTAGGATATCTGTAGAATACGTAGGACAAAATAGTATATGTACAGCAAAAGTGGAATAGGATGGCCTTGACTAGAATACAGTATATACATATGAAGTGGGTAAAACATTATGTAATCATTATTAAAGTGACCAGTGTTCCATGTTTATGTACATAGGCAGCAGCCTCTAAGGTGCAGGGTTGCGTAACCGGGTTGTAAACGGCTAGTGACAGTTCCTAAAGTTCAGGGGCGGAGCTGGGCGGAGGCCCGCTAGTGGTAACTATTTAACAGTCTGATGACCTTGAGATAGAAGCTGTTTTTCAGTACTTACTTTTCACTGCTGTAAGTACAGTGCAACAATACTTAATGAACTTGTTGCACTGTATTCAGAGTAATAATTACCCAGTAATAAGGACACCCTATTGTAAGGGTTGAATGTAAAGTGTTACCTAAAATTACTATATCTGTGCAGGTCTTTACATATAAAACATACACTCAACCTAATAACTTGAGCGGTGATAGTTTTGATTCTGAAAGCTAGACTGAAAGCAGACATGTTAACTCTTATCAGGTTGGGAGAGTGAGATAAAGCATGTCAGAATATGACAACTCAGCAAAGCAAAGTTGGTTCTGTTCCCAGAATGTTCCCAGAACATTTGTTAGGTTGCGGCAAATGTTCTCATAACACAAGAACTGTCCAGTCGTGCTGATGATTATAGAATGTTTGTATTAAACATTCGCCTGATGTTGCAAGAACGTTCCCAGAACACATTTAGTCTGTTCTTTAAAGGTTCCCAGAATGTTTCATTATGTTGTGGGAACAGTCTGGTGGGAACATTGTGGGGACATCACAAAAGATATGTGAACAAAACACTGGACTTAATGAGCTTGTTGCACTGTATTCAGAGTCAGGGGCGGTGTGTTCAATAGGGCGATATGGGCGACGCACTGCCAAACGGGAAAAGGAAGGGATTTTTTTTCTAATCAATTATATCACGGCAACAGTAGTTATCAGTGTTCTAATCTGATCTGACTGCCACTAAATGTCAAATCAGGCTAAAGTCGTGCTTCAAATGGCCCCGCCCGTTTTTGGGGCGATTTCAGTCATGTTGAAAATCGCCCAGAAGTCTGTCATAGACTCCCATGTAAAATCTATTTTTTTCAAATTTCAAAGCTTTCAATACAATCTCTATGGGTGTCTGTGGGCTTGCACTTACGCTTTCGTCATACGTGACGTAACCATGAACGTAACTAAGAAAATAGCGGCTAGCAGCGTCTCTGTTGCGACCTGCAGTGTGGCGTTATCTTATGTTTTTAATTTGTACACTTAGTGGCGTTATTTTATGTTTTTAATTTGTACACTTAGTTTACAAACATTCTGCCAACCATGGATTTCCAGTGGTGGGTTTTGGACTGATCTTGTTGATCGTGTACATACCCGCTACGAACGGACTAAATAATGAAAACGCTGCTGGCAGCGGAATCCAATACAGCTGGGAGACTTGGCTGGATGACAGAGTCCCGGACAGAGAAGTGGAGCCGGCCGGCTTCACCCTGGTCAGAGCGGACCGCGATCTGACACAGTCACAGGGAAAATCGATCCTGGTAAGAGAGCGACTCTGTACCCCGACATTGAACTGCTTTCTGTGTCACTGCGACCTTACTATCTGCCCCGTGAGTTCCCCCAATTGTTTGTTACCGTTGTGTACTGTTGATAATCACAAGTTTACTGGAGAACTGAGACCAAGTAGAGACTTTGGACAGGGTGGATATGGTATAATAAAGGCAGTTTATTCAGAGGTAAAGATATCTGGAATCGCGTGCACGGACTCGTTCGTCAAACTCTTAGGGAGCTATCTGAAGAGAGCCCCGAAAACATTGTGTGCAGACATTTTATACAATAAATGATGTAGGTTGAATCTAGTAGTTGTCACGCTCTGGCTCCGGGACTTTGTATGTTGAGCCAGGGTGTGTTCGTTTCGTTGTGTTCTGTTTGGTTGGGTTGTCTATGTGGTTATTTCCTTGTTTGGTCGTGTGACTCCCAATCAGTGGTAACGAGTGTCAGCTGTCGGCTCGTTATCTCTGATTGGGAGCCATATTTAAACTGTGTGTTTTCACCTTGTGTTTGTGGGTTTTTGTTCCTGTACAGTCATTGTCACTGTGGACTTCACGTATCGTCATTTGTTTTGTGGTTTTCGTGTTAGGCTTTAATTAAATAAAGTCATGTTCGCTCAACGCGCTGCGCTTTGGTCCTACTTCATAGACGACCGTGACAGAAAAACCCACCATTCTACGACCAAGCAGCGTGTCCAGGAACAGGCAGCCTGGACGTGGGAGCAGCGTCGGAGGGACGAGAGGCACCCCCAATAATTTTTTAGGGGGGGGCAAACGGCACGGACGACGGGGCTGACGGAGGCAGAAAAGGGGCAGATTCAAAAGGCCACCAGGTTACGGGGGCTACTGGTCAAAGTAGGGAAAGGAGATGTAGAGGCACGGCGAGTGGTACTGGGGTGTATTACCAGTCCGGTCCGGCCCGTTCCAGTTCCCGGGGTAGAGCCAGTGGTGTGTGTCCCCAGTACGGTCCGGCCTGTTACGACCCCTCGCACCAAATGGACGGTGCGCGTCGCCAGCCCAGCCCGGCCTGTTCCTGCTCTACGCACAAAGCCTACGGGGTGCGTCGCCAGCCCAGCCCGGCCTGTTCCTGCTCTACGCACAAAGCCTACGGGGTGCGTCGCCAGCCCAGCCCGGCCTGTTCCTGCTCCACGGACAAAACCTACGGTGTGCGTCACCAGCCCAGCCCGGCCTGTTCCTGCTCCACGCACAAAACCTACGGTGTGCGTCGTCAGCCCAGCCCGGCCTGTTCCTGCTCTACGCACAAGGCCTACGGGTGCGTCGCCAGCCCAGCCCGGCCTGTTCCTGCTCCACGCACAAAACCTACGGTGTGCGTCACCAGCCCAGCCCGGCCTGTTCCTGCTCCACGCACAAAACCTACGGTGTGCGTCGTCAGCCCAGCCCGGCCTGTTCCTGCTCTACGCACAAGGCCTACGGTGTGCGTCGCCAGCCCAGCCCGGCCTGTTCCTGCTCCACGCACAGAGCCTACGGTGTGCGTCGCCAGCCCAGCCCGGCCTGTTCCTGCTACTCGCACCAAGCCAAGGGTGCGAGTCGTCAGCCTGGTCCAGCCTGTTCCTGCTACTCGCACCAAGCCAAGGGTGCGAGTCGTCAGCCTGGTCCAGCCCGTTCCTGCTACTCGCACTAAGCCAAGGGTGCGAGGCGTCAGCCTGGTTCAGCCCGTTCCTGCTACTCGCACCAAGCCAGGGGTACGAGTCGTCGGCCTGGTCCAGCCCGTTCCTGCTACTCGCACCAAGCCAAGGGTGCGAGTCGTCAGCCTGGTTCAGCTCGTCCCTGCTACTCGCACCAAGCCAAGGGTGCGAGCCGTCAGCCTGATCCAGCCCATTCCTGCTACTCGCACCAAGCCAGGGATGCGAGTCGTCAGCCTGGTGAGGCCCGTTCCGAATCCACGATCAAGCCTAGGGTGCGTATCGTCGGCCAGGTCCGGTCCGTTCCTGCCTCACGCGCCAAGCCAGGGGGTGCGCGTCGTCAGTCCAGATCCTACCAGCTGGGTCAGATCGGACCGGGGCGCTACGGGGGATTGAAGAAGGGTGGTGGTCAAGCCCGAGCCGGAGCCGCCTCCGAGGAGTAATGCCCACCCAGCCCTCCCTGTTTGGGGTTTTTGAGGCGCGGTCGCAGTCCGCGCCTTTAGGGGGGGGTACTGTCACGCTCTGGCTCCGGGACTTTGTATGTTGAGCCAGGGTGTGTTCGTTTCGTTGTGTTCTGTTTGGTTGGGTTGTCTATGTGGTTGTTTCCTTGTTTGGTCGTGTGACTCCCAATCAGTGGTAACGAGTGTCAGCTGTCGGCTCGTTATCTCTGATTGGGAGCCATATTTAAACTGTGTGTTTTCACCTTGTGTTTGTGGGTTTTTGTTCCTGTACAGTCATTGTCACTGTGGACTTCACGTATCGTCATTTGTTTTGTGGTTTTCGTGTTAGGCTTTAATTAAATAAAGTCATGTTCGCTCAACGCGCTGCGCTTTGGTCCTACTTCATAGACGACCGTGACAGTAGTTCTGATCTTCTGATTGGTCCTGATGAGTTGGGCGAGGTCCCCTCCACTGTTGCATTGGCTCTGAGTCGGGTTCTCTGTCTTCAAATGTTCAGCCTAAAGAGAGGGGATTTTTGTGTGTGTGTGTGTGTGTGTGTTTAACAGTGATGATGTGTGTGTGTGTGTGTGTTATCAGTGATGATGGTGTGTGTGTGTGTGTGTGTGTGTGTGTGTGTGTGTGTGTGTGTGTGTGTCCTCAGAGCAAGAACTCGTGAGTTGGAAGAACTGAGAGACCTATGGCGTGGGTGTTGTCCTTGGCCACCTGCTGACAAGGCTGACAAGATAGGACTCTTTTGTCCATTGTTATAGGATAGGAACAGCATTGATTGAAAACAAACGCCCAACACAAAATGGGTCATGCACAAGATTTTAGTCAGACCAAGCTATAACATTATATATTTACTACGACAGTACATTCAACCAAAAGCTAATATAACAAAGGCATCAGAGATTATTTATAATCTGTCACAGAAACTGGAATCCATCTCCCCAGATCAGTCAATAAATGCTTCTGGTATTGACTTATATGCTGCCCCTGTCTTCATGTTGTTGCTGGACATATCTTTTTTAAAATGTGTGTAGGTCACCTAAATCATCAGAAAAATTGCCCCTCCTGAGAATTTTTTCAGGAGCCGCCACTGTATCAGAGTAATAATTACCCAGTAATAAGGACACACTAATTTAAGGGTTGTATCAGGGTACACAAAACATTCCCTCAATATTCTTAGCATGTTATTCCTATGTTCCCAGAATGATAAAATTAATTTATGAACAATCTATGGAGGTTTCTTTAATGTGTTAGTGTTGTCTTACTGTTAAGGAAGTTAGTTGTACAACAATCCATATAGAAACACATATGGCACTTATTTGGAATCACATGACAGATTTTGTGTTTTGGGAAGCTGTCTCTTGCAATGTCCCAACACTGTTCTTACAAACCTAATGACGTTTTGGGAACTTTTCTAATAACATAAAACATATGCTCTGTTACTATAGGAATGTTTTTTCCACCCTAATGCCAACATTGTATAATCATCAGCACAACTGGTCAGTTTTTGTGTTTTGGGAACATATAACATTTAACATTTAAGTCATTTAGCAGACGCTCTTATCCAGAGCGACTTACAAATTGTGATGTCCCCAATATTCTTGTGATGTCCCCAATATTCTGGGAACTTTTAAAGAACAGACAAAATGTGTTCTGGGAATGTTCTTGCAACATCAGGTGAATGTTTATACGAATATTGTATAATCGTCAGCACAACTGGATAGTTTTTGTGTTATTAGAACATTTGGTGCAACGTAATGAATGTTCTGCGAACATTCACAGAACCAATTTAGATTTGCTGTGTGGTCAAATTAAGATCCTATACATGGGTAGATGTCTCGGATGACATCTCCATTAATGTTAGCGGAACGTTCCAATAATGTTTTCTCAGAATTGTTTACATTAAATCCAGACATGATTTCTGAAGAATGTTTAGGGAATGTTATTGGAACAATCATGTCATAACGTCACACTACAACTTTATGAGAGCATTGTGGGAATATTCCCTGCTTGTTGTTATCTGTGTTTTTAATAACATCTCCATCAACATTAGCAGAATGTTCCCGTAATGTTTTCTCAGAAACATTTCTATTGTTCTGACATTTTGTTGCGGCAGTATGTTCTAAAAACATTACTGGTACATTGTGTTATTACATTACCTGGAATCCTAATGAGAAAGTCTGGGGAATGTAGTTGTTACAAATGTGCAAAACATTTTAGTGAATGTCAGGAGAACATTCCAACGATATTTCATTTAAAACATTTTCTGAAGAAAAAACAAACATTTTGTTATCAAAAACATTATTTGAATGGTTTTGGGGTGTTATCATCCTAATGTTAGATAAAACCCTGACTAGAACTTAATGGGAATCTTAGCTAATATTCTGTGTATGTTTCCGGTTTGCTGAGAAGTGTGTCACATTGAGCGAGTAAGAGAGAGAAAGAAAGAGGTGGGGGGAGAGAGAGAGAGAATGAGGAAGTAAAGTTCCAAAGTTACTTGCTGCTGAATAGAAACAGAGATCAGTGACAAGAGAACAGAGAGACAGAGACAGAGACAGAGACAGAGACAGAGACAGAGACAGAGACAGAGAGAGAGACAGAGACAGAGACAGAGACAGAGACAGAGAGAGAGACAGAGACAGAGACAGAGACAGAGACAGAGACAGAGACAGAGACAGAGAGAGAGACAGAGACAGAGACAGAGACAGAGACAGAGAGAGAGACAGAGAGAGAGGGAGAGACGTGGTGGCTGTGGTGTACCATATTGACATGGTACATTTGGTTGAGAAGGTGTTGCTGTTTGTTGACCATCTCTAACAAGGTCAGCTGTCCGACCCTGCTAAATACTTCACTTTGTAAGTGCTTATTTCTCTTAAACTGTGTGTGCGTGTGTGTGTGCTTGTGGGCCTTTGCACAAATGCTGTATGTACTCCACTAATACCGTACCGTCTATGCTTGTTTGCATTTTTTAACTCTTCACACTGTCATACACAATATCTACCATCTGCTAAGTGTTTATCTTCTCCTTTCTCTCCTTCAATTTATCAAGTGTTCTTTCACTTCTCCTTTCCCTCTATCATCTCAGTGGCACACACAGCTGGGGTCACAACACACTATGCACCACTGATCAAGGGTTAAACATCAGTTGGGGGCTGCTGTGCACTGTTAAAATAGCTGCCAGTTTGATATCATTGTACACTAACACATTATCTGTCCCAAATGCCTGCACAGCAAGAGATACTCTGTCACAGTATTGTACAGTAACAACAAGAACTGCTTGATCCCAATTCCCAGAACACAATACACACAAAAACAACACAACAAGAGCCTTTCGAAAATGAGAGAATGAAAGAGGGAGAAAGATGGTGTGTGTTTCAGTTTTAAAGCCTTCAACGCCTGTACAGCAAAAGTCAGTAATGACATACCAGCACTGTTCTGTATTGCTCTTTGTCCTGTGTGTACAAGGCAATAAACTAAAGAATGTATAAACCCCATTTCCACTTCAATTAGTAACCCATTTGCCGTAGACTACAGTCTAAGCTTTAGGCGGCAGGGGAAACCTGTTCATTGACACTGTTCTTAGTGTGAGTTTACAAGTGTGGTCAAAACAACCTGTTCCTCTGTGCAAGCATACATTGTGTGTGTGTGTGTGTGTGTGTGTGTGTGTGTGTGTGTGTGTACATTAGGATTACAGTATTTGCTCATGGGTTACCTGAAAGAAAAAGTTACATTTCAAAATATAATTTTGATTGTTTGAACAACGTGTAGGCCGCATCAAGTACAGAGTGAGCAGTAGAATTAGCACATGCATTTTTATGAGCACAGGCTTGTATCAAAATGCTTTTCAATCAACACCAGCCCATTTTGATTGGCTCAAATCAACGGATCATTGATTGGCAGTGGTAGTGAGACCCCTCCAAAGAGGTGAAAGTGTTTCAGAGAACACAGAATGGAACTAATATGAGGTCATACTTGGAATGGTAGAATAGAATATAAACGTTGTTAATGATATCAGTTGGACACTTTCAAGATGTTGATAGATGGCCCTGTTTTATGCATTTGATTGGATTATAACAGTCAAGACGTTATCCCTGTGAATCACAAGGTAAGTCCTTTTTTTCTCTGAAATACTGTCGCATATACAGTTGAAGTCGGAAGTTTACATACATTGGAGTCATTAAAACTCGTTTTTCAACCACTCCACAAATTTCTTGTTAACAAACTATAGTTTTGGCAAGTCGGTTAGGACATCTACTTTGTGCATGACACAAGTAACTTTTCCAACAATTGTTTACAGACAGATTATTTCACTTATAATTCACTGTATCACAATTCCAGTGGGTCAGAAGTGTACATACACTAAGTTGACAGTGCCTTTAAACAGCTTGGAAAATTCCAGAAAATGATGTCATGGCTTTAGAAGCTTCTGATAGGCTAATTGACATCATTTGAGTCAATTGGAGGTGTACCTGTGGATGTATTTCAAGGCATACCTTCAAACTCAGTGCCTCTTTGCTTGACATCATGGGAAAATCAAAATAAATCAGTCAAGACCTCAGAAAATAAATGGTAGACCTCCACAAGTCTGGTTCATCCTTGGGAACAATTTCCAAACGCCTGAAGGTACCACATTCATCTGTACAAACAATAGTACGCAAGTATAAACACCATGGGACCACGCAGCCGTCATACCGCTCAGGAAGGAAACACGTTCTGTCTCCTAGAGATGAACGTACATTGGTGCGAACAGTGCAAATTAATCCCAGAACAACAGCAAAGGACCTTGTGAAGATGCTGGAGGAAATAGGTACAAAAGTATCTATATCCACAGTAAAACGAGTCCTATATCGACATAACCTGAAAGGCCACTCAGCAAGGAAGAAGCCACTGCTCCAAAACCCCCATTAAAAAGCTAGACTACGGTTTGCAACTGCACATGGGACAAATATCATTATTTTTGGAGAAATGTCCTCTGGTCTGATGAAACAAAAATAGAACTGTTTGGCCATAATGACCATCGTTATGTTTGGAGGAAAAAGGGTGCTGCTTGCAAGCCGAAGAACACTATCCCAACCGTGAAGCACGGGGGTGGCAGTATCATGCTGTGGGGGTGCTTTGCTGCAGGAGGGACTGGTGCACTTCACAAAATAGATGGCATCATGAGGAAGGAAAATTATGTGGATATATTGAAGCAACATCTCAAGACATCAGTCAGGAAGTTAAAGCTTGGTCGCAAATGGGTCTTCCAAATGGACCATGACCCCAAGCATACTTCCAAAGTTGTGACAAAATGGCTTAAGGACAACAAAGTCAAGAATTGGAGTGGCCATCACAAAGCCCTGACCTCAATCCAAAAAGCGTGTGCGAGCAAGGAGGCCAACAATCCTGACTCAGTTACACCAGCTCTGTCAGGAGGAATGGGCCAAAATTCACACCAAACTTATTGTGGGAAGCTTGTGGAAGGCTACCCAAAACGTTTGACCCAAGTTAAACAATTTAAAGGCAATGCTACCAAATACTAATTGAGTGTATGTAAACTTCTGACCCACTGGGAATAAAAGCTGAAATAAATCATTCTCTCTACTATTATTCTGACATTTCACATTCTTAAAATAAAGTGGTGATCCTAATGACCTAAGACAGGGAACTTTTACTAGGATTAAATGTCAGGAATTGTGAAAAACTGAGTTTAAATGTATTTGGCTAAGGTGTATGTAAACTTCCGACTTCAACTGTACAATATGTTACAAGCTATCTGTAGAAGCCATATTCTGAATGAACATGTCATATCATGATGTCCTTTGGGTGGTGGGCCATTCTTGATACACACGAGAAACTGTTGAATATAAAAAAAACCAGCAGCGTTACAGTTCTTGACACACTCAAACCAGTGCACCTGGCACCTACTACCATACCCCGTTCTAAAGCACTTAAATATTTTGTCTTGCCGGTTCACCCTCTGAATGGCAGACATACACAATCCATGTCTCAATTGTCTCAAGGCTTAAAAATTCTTCTTTAACCTGTCTCCTCCCCTTCATTTACACTGATTGAAGTGGATTTAAAAAGTGACATCAATAAGGGATCATATAGCTTTCACCTGGATTCACCTGGTCAGTCTATGTCATGGAAAGAAGCAGGTGTTCCTAATGTTTTGTAAACTCAGTGTATGATGTTTTCTTTTGTTTCACTGTTTCTATTTCAATTTTTTACTTTGCTTAAAATGTTTCGCACACTTGTTGATAATTCTGTATTTAAGTGCAGTTAGTAATTAATTAATTAACAGTAATTAAGTAAGAGTAGCCTATCAGAAAAAAAGATTTTTCCTAACATCAGTAAGTGATGTATTTGATGTGGTCAGGGAGGTAATCATGTGTGACAGAGTTGCATTGTTGTCTCTGCTATCTGCATTCATAATTAAAGGTCTTCAGTGTCAGAGTTATCTTATTTGTGTTATTAATCTGTCTGTTTGTCTGTCTGTGCATGTGTGCATTATTCTTATAGGCAATTTTTTGATAAATACTGCTGATCAATAAAGCCAGCAATAGAAATTCCTCACTGTTTTGTATAAGATAGTGGCAATGTTTTTGCTAACTTACCATCTACTGTAAGGGTATAACCAGGCCCCCTCACCCTCAAGTGGATAAAAAGACAGCCTACTCCTCATTGAGTAGACGTGGGTGCAGGCAGGGCTGGGAATTGCATGACAATACTGAGAATGTAATAAACATTGTGAATATACAAAGAGTTATAATAATATGTGTATACAGTGCCTTCGGAAAGTATTCAGACCCCTTGACTTTTTCCACATTTTGTTACGTTACAGCCTTATTCTAAAATTGATTAAATAAATACAAATCTTCAGCAATCTACACACAATACTCCATAATACAAAGCGAAAACAGGTTAAAATAAAAACAGAAATACCTTATTTACATAAGTATTCATATGACTCGAAAATGAAATTTAGATCAGGTGCATCCAGTATCCATTGATCATCCTTGAGATGTTTCTACAACTTGATTGGAGTCCACCTGT
This sequence comes from Coregonus clupeaformis, assembly GCF_020615455.1. NCBI lineage: Eukaryota > Metazoa > Chordata > Actinopteri > Salmoniformes > Salmonidae > Coregonus > Coregonus clupeaformis. The sequence goes on along the minus strand of NC_059216.1, from coordinate 26,190,855 downwards.
GGTAAATTCAATTGATTGTACCAAGCCATGAGGTCGAAGGAATTCTCCGTAGAGCTCAGAGACAGGATCGTGTTGAGGCACAGATCTGGGGAAGGGTACCAAAACATTTATGCAGCATTGAAGGTCCCCAAGAACACAGTGGCCTCCATCATTCTTAAATGGAAGAAGTTTGGAACCACCAAGACTCTTCCTAAAGCTGGCCACCCGGCCAAACTGAGCAATCGTGGGAGAAGGGCCTTGGTCAGGGAGGTGACCAAGAACCCGATGGTCACTCTGACAGAGCTCTAGAGTTCCTCTGTGGAGATGGGAGAACCTTCCAGAAGGACAACCATCTCTGCAGCACTCCACCAATCAGACCTTTATGGTAGACTGGCCAGACGGAAGCCACTCCTCAGTAAAGCCACATGACAGCCAGTTTGGAGTTTGCCAAAAGGCACCTAAAGACTCTCTGACCGTGAGAAACAAGATTCTCTGGTCTGATGAAACCAAGATTGAACTCTTTGGCCTGAATGCCAAGCGTCACGTCTGGAGGAAACCTGGCACCATCCCTACGGTGAAGCATGGTGGTGGCAGCATCATGCTGTGGGGATGTTTATCAGCGGCAGGGACAGGGAGACTAGTCAGGATCGAGGCAAAGATGAACGGAGCAAAGTACAGAGAGATCCTTGATAAAACCCTGATCCAGAGCGCTCAGGACCTCAGACTGGGGCGAAGGTTCACCTTCCAACAAGCACACAGCCAAGGCAACGCAGGAGTGGCTTCAGGACAATTATTTGAATGTCCTTGAGTGTCCCAGCCAGAGCCCGGACTTGAACCTGATCAAACATCTCTGGAGAGACCTGAAAATAGCTGTGCAATGACGCTCCCCATCCAACCTGACAGAGCTTGAGAGGATCTACAGAGATCCTTGTATCGTCATACCCAAGAAGACTAGAGGCTGTAAAGGTTCGGAATACTTATGTAAATTTGATATAAAATTTTTAATTTATTTTTGCAAAAAAAAGGAAAAACCAGTTTTTGCTTTGTCATTATGGGGTCTTGTGTGTAGATTGATAAGGAAAAAACCCAATTTAATCAATTTTAGTATAAGTCTGTAACGTAACAAAATGTGGAAAAAGTCAAGGGGTCTGAATGCACTGTACATGAACCCTCTTGAATTAACTTTCAATGAGTAAGTAGATGAATCCTCTCAGTGCACAAATGTGTACTCTGCTTTGTTCTGTCAACTTCTCTTTGATCATGTAACCATAAAAGTACAAATTGACATCATCAATCGCAACTATACACAAACGAAACACTCCTTTCAGTAAATGAGCCAACGCTTTTATTTCACCCAAGCACATTCGAAAGCATGTATGCACCCACACACACTCTCTCTCTCTCTCTCTCTCTCTCTCTCTCTCTCTTTCTCTCCACCTCTCTCACTCACTGTTTTACTTACAGCAGCAGTTGCCATGGCGCCGGTGGGAGAGGTCATGGGGTCGTGGGCAGTGTCAGCGTCGGAGTCATTCTCTCCAGAGGTCGTTGTGTTCTCTCTGCTCTTCCTCCTCCTCTCCATCATCCTCCTCGCCCTCTGCACCAACTGTGGAAGGTCAGTGATAGATTAATTTGATTATTTTTTATTCCCAGGGACCATAACATTCTTATTTTGTTGCATTAGAGAGAGCGTTTGACGCCTACAGATGTAGGATCTTAATTTGATCACCCTGTTGTAGGAAAACTTGTAGTGTATTTGAGGTTTAAAAAGGCTTCTGAAGTTTGTAATTTTCACGTTGAAATTTCAGACTTGATTTTCTCTAACGAAAAAGGTATGAACCCCTACAACAATGTTCATTAATTATAATCCACATAATAATTCACATTTCCTGTAGCAAACTGTCTTAACTTGAAATCCTACAGACTGTATGTCTGAGTATATATATATATATATATATGAACCTATATGACAGGCTTACAGGAATGAGGTGTAGGTAAATGTATGAATGAAACATGCATGGAGCTCAGTGCTCCAGGCTGCAACTAGTTCGCCCCTCACTGTCATAATACTCTACACTTGATAGGGACATTGTCTTTGAATGTCGTATTGTCTTTTGTCTTGTAGATAATCATAAACCAAAATACAGTGGGGGAAAAAAGTATTTAGTCAGCCACCAATTGTGCAAGTTCTCCCACCTAAAAAGATGAGAGAGGCCTGTAATTTTCATCATAGGTACATGTCAACTATGACAGACAAATTGAGATTTTTTTCTCTCCAGAAAATCACATTGTAGGATTTTTAATGAATTTATTTGCAAATTATGGTGGAAAATAAGTATTTGATCACCTACAAACAAGCAAGATTTCTGGCTCTCACAGACCTGTAACTTCTTCTTTAAGAGGCTCCTCTGTCCTCCACTCGTTACCTGTATTAATGGCACCTGTTTGAACTTGTTATCAGTATAAAAGACACCTGTCCACAACCTCAAACAGTCACACTCCAAACTCCACTATGGCCAAGACCAAAGAGCTGTCAAAGGACACCAGAAACAAAATTGTAGACCTGCACCAGGCTGGGAAGACTGCATCTGCAATAGGTAAGCAGCTTGGTTTGAAGAAATCAACTGTGGGAGCAATTATTAGGAAATGGAAGACATACAAGACCACTGATAATCTCCCCTCGATCTGGGGCTCCACGCAAGATCTCACCCCGTGGGGTCAAAATGATCACAAGAACGGTGAGCAAAAATCCCAGAACCACACGGGGGGACCTAGTGAATGACCTGCAGAGAGCTGGGACCAAAGTAACAAAGCCTACCATCAGTAACACACTACGCCGCCAGGGACTCAAATCCTGCAGTGCCAGACGTGTCCCCCTGCTTAAGCCAGTACATGTCCAGGCCCGTCTGAAGTTTGCTAGAGTGCATTTGGATGACAATGATCCCAAACACACTGCCCGGGCAACGAAGGAGTGGCTTCGTAAGAAGCATTTCAAGGTCCTGGAGTGGCCTAGCCAGTCTCCAGATCTCAACCCCATAGAAAATATTTGGAGGGAGTTGAAAGTCCGTGTTGCCCAGCGACAGCCCCAAAACATCACTGCTCTAGAGGAGATCTGCATGGAGGAATGGGCCAAAATACCAGCAACAGTGTGTGAAAACCTTGTGAAGACTTACAGAAAACGTTTGATCTGTGTCATTGCCAACAAAGGGTATATAACAAAGTATTGAGAAACTTTTGTTATTGACCAAATACTTATTTTCCACCATAATTTGCAAATAAATTCATTAAAAATCCTACAATGTGATTTTCTAGAATTTTTTCTCATTTTGTCTGTCATAGTTGACGTGTACCTATGATGAAAATTACAGGCCTCTCTCATCTTTTTAAGTGGGAGAACTTGCACAATTGGTGGCTGACTAAATACTTTTTTTCCCCACTTTATGTCTCTCTCAAACGCACGCACGCATGCACACACTCACACTCTCTCACACGCGCATGCGCACACGCACACACACACACACACACACACACACATTCCAGACAGACAGAACGTTCAGGTTTGGCGGCTCAGGGAATTCCTGTGGTATGAGGTATAGGGCCCTCTCTCCCTCTCACTCTACATTACGAAATGACACACTTCAAATAACGTACATAATGTATAGGTCGATACCACCGGTGAATCACTCAGATACTTCAATCTGTTTATTTTTCTTTTACGAGCGAGAGAGAGAATAGACATACCTTTGTTAGGTTCTGAACAAAGAGAGTAAAAACTCAAATGGACTACTAGAAAAAGCTTAAAGCAAGTTTATCAGTAGATATCTGTTGAACTTGTTCGGATTCTCTAGTCTGTGTTGTGTTCCACAGGCAATCCTTTGAGCTCCACGACGGTGGTGAGGAGGTGGAGAGAACCCAATCACAGCTGATGAGAGTGGTGAGAGACAGGACAGCCAACAACAATGACGACAGCTATGTCCTGACCAGGGTTACACAGAAGTCAGTAAGAGAGGAGATAGGGAGATACCGAGGAAGGGAGGAAGCAAGAAAGGTGTAGAAGGGATCAAAGGGTTGAAGGGTGGGAAGAGAGGAGGGAGGGATGCGATGGATGGAATCCTTTTGAGAGTACTTTGCCCTGAGACCAATGACAGGGAAATTATGAACCCAGTATACTGTGATATTTTTACCTGAGTGTTTTTGATTGACAGGTAAAGTTGGAGGATGACCTGGCCGCCAGGGAAAACCCCATGATCAATGACATCAGAAAAGACGAGAGAGGTGGGAAACCGAACTGCTACCTCTAGATCTACTAGAATGGTTGTCTTACAGTGTGTGTTCTGTTTTCATCTCCTCCCTGGTTAGATTTCAGTCACATACCTGAAGACAGTATCCCAGAGCAGCTTCCTGCTGAGCAGGATGGCTCCAGGTTCAAACCCTCAAGGAGCCACAGGGAGGCGCCAGATGAGCAAGGTACTGCCTTCACCACTCTCTCTGTTTCACTCTCTCTGTATCTCCCTACGTATTTCTCCCATGTGTCTTTCACACAAGTGCGGTGAGTAGTGGGTGAGTATTACAGGTGTGTTTTGATGTCCTGCAGGCGATTCTCCAGGTGCCTTGCAGATCGCCAACGGAAACCCTGTGGCCATGACGATTATATCTCCTTCCCCTCCCACCACCGTCGACATCGGTAGGCTACCTCAAATCACCCATGTGCACTTCTCAAACTAATTGGGCTCAATCTCTCTTTGGCTAAGCTTCAGGTTACTTATTTTCTCACCTTGTAGGTGACTTGAGGGACGTCCTGAACTTCACAGCCGAGCTCCGCTCTATCCCAGCCCCCATATCCGTGGTGGAGGTTGACACCCCCCTCGAGTCTGTACCCCCTCCTGTCTATTCAGGGGACACCCTGGACGCCCCCATCATGAATGTACTTCACACCCTGGTGCTGGATGCCCCCATCGTGGACAATCTTGCACCTGTGGATGCCCCCATTGTGAACAGCCTTGAACCTGTTGATATCCCCATCGTGAATGACCATGACCGCCTGGAGGCCCCGGCAGAATTCAGCTCCAACTTTATCGCTCAGCTTGAAGAAGAGGGTCAGGTGGAGGGTGAGGAGCAGGGGCCTTCCTTGGGGGTCCGACCCCAGCACACCTATGAGATCATTGGGGAGCTCACTCCTGATGAACCCTCTGTGGAAGTGGACCTGGCAACCCCAGGCTATCAAACCATAGCTGAACTGGTCCACGAATCAACCACACAGCCTGACGATGACACAACCATGGTCACAGAGCCAACGGACCTGGCAAGCCCAGGCTATGAGATCAAAGCTGAACTGGTCCAGCAATCGAGCGCAACCACACTGCCTGATTATGAGCCAATAATAACTACAGTAACAGACCCGGGGGAGGGGCTTGACCTGACAAGCCCACTCTCATTGGTGGAGGAGGAAGAGGAGGGTTTGAGTGACAGGGGGTGGAATCCAATGTATGCCAGGGTGAGCAGGAAGCTTAATAAGTGCCCTACCCCACCCCCTGTGCCTCCACCAGAGGACGAGGAAGACGAGGAATCTTTACCTCCATTACCGGAAAGAAGTGGAGAGATGGAGGGATGATCATTGTAGAATATCCCTTAAGACTTTTAAAAAGCACTGCAAATGTGTGTTATTATGTACTCAATGCTATTTGTATTTACAGTGCCTTCGGAAAGTATTCAGACCCCTTGACCTTTTCCATATTTTGTTACGTTACAGCCTTATTCTAAAATTGATTAAATTGTTTTTCCCCCTCTGTCACGTTCGTTGACGAACGGGACGGACCAAGGCGCAGCGTGATATGCATACATGTTTATTAACGTATAAACACAACGACAAAACAATAAACAAACGATACGTGAAGTCCAAGGTAGCACACAAACAACATACCTTACACGGAACAAGATCCCACAACTAACAGGTGCCAAAAGGCTGCCTAAGTATGGTCCCCAATCAGAGACAACGAGCTACAGCCGCCTCTGATTGGGAACCACCCCGGCCAACATAGATCTACACATTCTAGATCTAAAACATAGAAAATCCAACATAGAACATAACCACAATGAATATACACAACAAGGAAAATCACACCCTGACTCAACAAATAAGAGTCCTCAGAGTCAGGGCGTGACAGTACCCCCCCCCAAAGGTGCGGACTCCAACCGCGCCATATAAACATAACAGGGTAGGGGCCGGGTGGGCATTCCGCCTCGGAAGCGGATCCGACTCCGGGCGTGACCACCACTTACTCTCCACCTCCCTGTTGCGCCCCTGGTCTGGTCTGGACCTCGGTGCGCTGCTTTCCCTCTCCTTCCTCCCATGACATACCAAGCCCTGTCTGGACCCTGGTGTGGGAGACCCCGAACCTGGAGAGGGGCTGACGTCTGGGTCTGGACTGGAACCGCTGACTGGAGCTGGACCCGACGACGGTGGAACGAACTGCTCTGGCTCCGGAGTGGAGCTGCTGACCGGAGCTGGATCACGCACCGGTGGAGCGGACTGCTCTGGCTCCGTAATGGAGCCGCTGACCTGAGTTGGACTGGACCCCGGTGGAGCGGATTGCTCTGGCTCCGGAGTGGAGCAGCTGACCGGAGCTGAACTGGGCACCGGTGGAGCGTACTGCTCTGGCTCCGGAGTGGATCCGCTGACCGGAGTTGGACCGGACCCCGGTGGAGCGGATTGCTCTAGCTCCGGAGTGGAGCAGCTGACCGGTGCCGGGCCAGGCACCGGTGGAACAGGCACGGGCCGTGCCGGACTGGACACACGCACCACTGGCTTGGTGCGGGGAGCAGGCACGGGCTGAACCGGGCTGGCGACGCGCACCACTGGCTTGGTGCGGGGAGCAGGAACGGGCTGAACTGGGCTGGCGACGCACACCACTAGCTTGGTGCGGGGAGCAGGAACGGGCCGTACCGGACTGGCGACGCGCACCACTGGTCTGGTGCGGGGAGCAGGAACAGGCCGGGCCGGGCTGGCGACGCGCACCACTGGCTTGGTGCGAGGGACAGGAACAGGCCGGACCGGGCTGGCGACGCGCACCACTGGCTTGGTGCGAGGGGCAGGAACAGGCCGGGCCGGGCTGGCGACGCGCATCACTGGCTTGGTGCGAGGGACAGGAACAGGCCGGACCGGGCTGGCGACGCGCACTTGGTGCGAGGGACAGGAACAGGCCGGACCGGGTTGGCGACGCGCACCACTGGCTTGGTGCGAGGGACAGGAACAGGCCGGACCGGGCTGGCGATGCACACCATTGGCTTGGTGCGAGGAGCAGGAACGGGCCGGACCGGACTGCGAAGGCGGACTGGAGGTCTGGAGCGGAGAGCTGGCACAACCCGTCCTGGCTGGCTGCCCACTTTCGCACTACACATGCGGGGTGCTGGCACAGGACGCACTGGGCTGTGCACGCGCACTGGCAATACAGCTAGTAGAACAGGCGCAGGATATGCGGGACCGAGGAGGCGTACTGGAGACCAGGAGCGTTGAGCCGGCACACCCCGTCCTGGCTGAATGCCCATCTTCACACGACACGTGCGTGGTGCTAGCACAGGACGTACAGGACTGTGCCGGAACACTGGCGACACAGTACGTAGCTCCGCAAAACACGGAGCCTGCCCAGTCACACGCCTCCTCGCGTGAGTATGGGGGGTTGGCTCTGCTCTACCTCTAGGCTCCGCCAACCACCCTTTTAGCCCCCCCAAAACATTTTCTTGGGGCTGTCTCTCGGGCTTCTTCCTCGGCCGGCGCCTTCCGCGTTGCCGCTGCTCCTCTCTATATCGCGCCTCCACTGTCTCCTCCCAAGGACGACGATCCATCCCGGCCTGAATCTCCTCCCAAGTCCAGGATCCCTTACCATCCAGGATCTCCTCCCAGGTCCAGGCTGTCTGCTCCTGGACACGCTGCTTGGTCCTCGTTTGGTGGGATCTTCTGTCACGTTCGTTTATAGACGAACGGGACGGACCAAGGCGCAGCGTGATATGCATACATGTTTATTAACGTATAAACACAACGACAAAACAATAAACAAACGATACGTGAAGTCCAAGGTAGCACACAGACAACATACCTTACACGGAACAAGATCCCACAACTAACAGGTGCCAAAAGGCTGCCTAAGTATGGTCCCCAATCAGAGACAATGAGCTACAGCTGCCTCTGATTGGGAACCACCCCGGCCAACATAGATCTACACATTCTAGATCTAAAACATAGAAAATCCAACATAGAACATAACCACAATGAATATACACAACAAGGAAAATCACACCCTGACACAACAAATAAGAGTCCTCAGAGTAAGAGCGTGACACCCTCCCTCATCAATATACAGACAAAACCACATAATTACAAAGCAAAAACAGGTTTTTAAAATGTTTTGCTAATTTATAAAAATAAAAATAAACATAAATATTACATTTACATAAGTATTCAGACCCTTTACACAGTACTTTGTTGAAGCACCTTTGGCAGCGATTACAGCATTGAGTCTTCTTGGGTATGACGTTACAAGCTTGGCACACCTGTATTTGGGGAGTTTCTCCCATTCTTCTCTGCAGATCCTCTCAAGCTCTGTCAGGTTGGATGGGGCGTGTTGCTGCACAGCTATTTTCAGGTCTCTCCAGAGATGTTCGATCGGGTTCAAGTCTGGGCTCTGGCTGGGCCACTCAAGGACATTCAGAGACTTGTCCCGAAGCCACTCCTGCTTTGTCTTGGCTGTGTGCTTAGGGTTGTTGTCCTGTTGGAAGGTGAACCTTCGCCCCAGTCTGAGGTCCTGAGAGCTCTGGTTTTCATCAAGGATCTCTCTGTACTTTGCGCCGTTCATCTTTGCCTCAATCCTGACTAGTCTCCCAGTCCCTGCCGCTGAAAACATCCCCACAGCATGATGCTGCCACCACCATGCTTCACCATAGGGATGGTGCCAGGTTTGATCAATGGAAACCGGATGCACCTGAGCTCAATTTCCAGTCTCATAGCAAAGTTTAATACATTTGCAAAAATGTCTAAAAACCTGTTTTCGCTTTGTCATGATGGGGTATTGATGAGGAAATATATTTGTTTTATCCATTTTATAATAAGGCTGTAACGTAACAAAATGTATACTCAACTATTTGTGCCTTTTTTCTAGACTTTATAATATATCTGATGATGAGGGTAAGGGTTGTACCCAGTCCAAATATAGCATAACACTTCCCCATCTAATATACTCTTATATGAGACAGGTATCTCACGATCCTATCCTCCTTCCCAGTCATTTCATTAGCCTTGCAAACACTGTATAACCTAACGCCATTACCTTTACATTTACGTCATTTAGCAGACGCTCTAATCCAGAGCGACTTACAAATTGGTGCATTCACCTTATAGCCAGTGGGATAACCACTTTACAATATGTTTTTTTTTTTGGGGGGTAAGGGATTACTTTATCCTATCCCAGGTATTCCTTAAAGAGGTGGGGTTTCAAGTGTCTCCGGAAGGTGGTGAGTGACTCCGCTGTCCTGGCGTCGTGAGGGAGCTTGTTCCACCATTGGGGTGCCAGAGCAGCGAACAGTTTTGACTGGGCTGGGCGGGAACTGTGCTTCCGCAGAGATAGGGGGGCCAGCAGGCCAGAGGTGGATGAACGCAATGCCCTCGTTTGGGTGTAGGGACTGATCAGAGCCTGAAGGTACGGAGGTGCCGTTGCCCTCACAGCTCTGTAGGCAAGCACCATGGTCTTGTAGAAGATGCGAGCTTCAACTGGAAGCCAGTGGAGTGTGCAGAGGTGACGTGAGAGAACTTGGGAAGGTTGAACACCAGATGGGCTGCGGCATTCTGGATGAGTTGTAGGGGTTTAATGGCACAGGCAGGGAGCCCAGCCAACAGCGAGTTGCAGTAATCCAGATGGGAGATGACAAGTGCCTGGATTAGGACCTGTACCGTTTCCTGTGTAAGGCAGGGTCGTACTCTCCGAATGTTGTAGAGCATGAACCTACAGGATCGGGTCACCGCCTTGATGTTAGCGGAGAACGACAGGGTATTGTCCAGGTTACACGCTAAGGCTCTTCACACTCTGGGAGGAGGACACAACGGAGTTGTCAACTGTGATGGCGAGATCATGGAATGGGCAGTCCTTCCCTGGGAGGAAGAGCAGCTCCGTCTTGCTGAGGCTATGCATTCCATAACGAACCCCGAGCCAGAGTAGAACTGGGTCCCTTAACATGTGCCAGAGTAGGCTGTTCCCCTGCTCAGACGTTGCATTCATCAACCAATGGTTGTGTGCCACGTCATCGACTGTATCATCGACTAAGAGATTGCAATAACATATGATGTGGTTAGCTGATACGTTAAATACCTATCCAGGCGTTCTAAGATCTGGCAGGCATCAGCAACACCTGGGCAGAGGAATGCGCCCTTTATGTTTGTATGTACTAACACATTACAGGGTGAAGTGGCAATTACAGAGTCATAAATCTAGGAGTTTTTGTTTCTTTGAGATACATTCAACTTGGTCAACTTAAGACTCTCTCTCTAGAATTACAAACATAATACTATAATGACCATAGTGGTGCATTCTTAATAAACCATGCATGTACAGTATATCAATAGATTAAATTGACATCAACACAATATAATAGCCATAGCTGGTTTATTTATTTGTTCAAAGCTTTCCATGTGAGAAGTATAATAAATCCTTTACATTTTCTGGACTACGTAAATCTGTGATGTAAAATGTATATTTTCATTATTAGAACATATAAGCAGATTGAACTACAAGAGGACAGATGTAATACACAGTATTTAGTACATCCTGTTGGCCACCATTTACTACGAAATACTACATTGCAAATCTCTGCCTCATTAATTCCCTCAACCATTGAGGGAGTGAATGACACAATCTGAAATTGAGCCACTATAGAGATATCACATTGTTGAAGGGACATACGGAAGTTCAGCACATATATCAGTATTCCAATTCAATATATTGCGTGTTAAGTGGGTATGTGTGCTTGTGTGCAGATGCAATTCCTGTATCTCACCACAGTGGGGTAGTAGAACTTCAGATCTGTGACTGGCAAAAGTGAGCTGCCAAAAAAGGGGCCACATTGAGCTCCTCCAAAACCCTGCTGGCAATGCGTCACGTGAGGCAGGTGGGGCGGAGCGCCACCAATATCCAGGAGATTTGCATGCAATTCTGTTATTTCATGTCACAACAATATATCATATCAGTTAGCAAACAATTGTATTTCCTAAAAAAATCTAATAAAACATACGTGGTCGCTTTCCTGTTGTTTTGGTACATTTTCGTTGAGTAAGGCATCTCCAAAATTCAGCTGTTTCAGCCTCTCTGTGCTTTCTGTGGTGGAGGGACAGACAGGAAAAGTACAGAGCGTAGCCGTCGTTGATATTCTCTGGTTGCGCGTGATTGGCTCAGGGTGCTGTCACTCATGGGGACACTACATAACCCAGCACCTGTTGGGAGAGCTAGCCAGCAAAAGCCCCTCTCTGGTGCTCCATTGATTTACAGTAGAAGTGCCCGCCCAAGAACGCTCATTGTCATTGGCCACAGATAAATCAATGTCTTATGCCCGGTAACTTTGATTGGACTGATGTGTCAACTTCATAACTAGCTAGTTGTTTCCCACACACTGTTACCAAGTCTTCAAGCTAGGTAGCTTAGCTAGCTAAAACATGTCGACTAGCTTAGCTATCTTCTAGCAAATAATTTTCAAACTTAGCGTTATGAATGAAATGTAGAGATAAAACTTCTCGGTGCTCATAAGTCACCTAAACTTTCAAATATGGCCATCCATTAAAATAAAGCAAGCTGGAAAAGAAGATTAAAGTCGAGTGGTTGGTGGTGGATCATGGAGCAGTGGCTAACGTCTGTTTTGAGGTAGGCTAGCTATAATATCCTATATGTCTTATTGTTGGTGTTTGATGGCGGACTATAATACCCATGTAACCACATGTAGAACAAGGGTTAGTTATAAATAACTTTGATGTAACTGTAACTGTGCAATAGATGAAACTAAGAAATATCGTTATAAACGTTCCATATTGTTAACCGGGTTATTTTGTAACAGGCAGGCAGACATGCACAGTGTTGCAATATTGCAGAGCGATGACTAGCTAGTTTACTCCATAAAAAAAATGCCTTTCCCTCTACTAGTATAGCATGCCCACAAGCCTTGTGGAAATGAGTGCAATGTCCTTCAGCTGTTTTACTCTAACGTTATGCAACATTAAGAATACAAAACTACAAGTACATTGCTCAATGACAAATATTTATAAATAAATGTTTCTTCAGCATTTTTGTGATCAGATTTTATATTGAATTCCACATGGAAATTGATGGTTCTGTCTATTACCCATTGACAGACATATCCGTGGAGATAATTAATAGTTTAGTACATTAGTTGGTGGTGGGTGCCCTGCATGGTGCTGCAAATGCAGTATTGTTTTTCACTTGACTGATATAGCACCAATCATCAATTCATAACAAATAAACAACAACTTTTTGGTTCAAAAGTTATCCTGCCATTTTAGACTTTAAAGCTGTAATATGTAACGTTTTGGTCGACCTGACCAAATTCACATAGAAATGTATGTTATAGATCTGTCATTGTCATTGAAAGCAAGTCTAAGAAGCGGTAGATCTGTTCTATGTGCACTATTTCTATGCTTCCCGTTCTTAAGTTTAGTTTTTGCGTCTTTTACTTTCGGTTTTGTACACCAGCTTCAAACAGCTGAAAATACAATATTTTGGGTTATGGAAAATATATTTCACAGTGGTTTAGATGGTCCAATTATTCTTTACACTGTACTTGCTTGTTTTGACACATAAACTGAAATTAGGCGAACTATTAGAATTTTAGCAACCAGGAAATGGAGGAGCGATCTCTGCATAGTACATCTTTAAAATGAGCAACGTGCTTCTCCAAAAGTAAATGCAGGATATGTGGGCAGGTTGCCACCAGTCTCTCCATTGGTCAACTAAACTCTCTTTCTATAGTCTCCATCAGGTCCACTTCTGATCCATCATACAGGATGACGGTCATGGAAAGAGAGGGGCCATGGCTATCGTCAGGGACTCTGGGAAGGAACGGAGAGATATGTCAGTAATTGTTATAACAAGAAATGTACTCGCAGAGAGCGTTTCAGAAATAGGCCTAGATTAAAGCAATAGTTTTATAGATGAAACTTTGGACCAAATTGTGATGCTTAATGGGTACAGTCAGTGTGTAATAGAGGCAATATAGCCTAGGCCTATTTCAAAATAATTGAAAAGTGTAATTAAATATTTTATCATCATCTTTTTTTACAGCATATTCTCATGTTGAAAAGTATCTGAATAAATTAGCCACAATAAATCAGTTGTTTGCAAGTTGTTTGCTGACATGGAACTAATCTGATCTGCTCAAAGCACAATTGTTTGGTATTTTGATACGCTCAAGGTGATTTTGATCTTGCCCGATCGGCAATTACTACAGAAGCCATGTGTGTACGACACTGAGCTAAACATTTATAATTTATGAAAGAGCAGGTTACTTACGAGTCTGTTTCCGAGCGAGGCACTGACTCCACACAAGCCCCCATTGTCAAGAAGTCCTGTTGAGAGTTTTGACAATAGAGTTGTCAGAGAACACCATACAGTGCCTTCAGAAAGTATTCACACCCCTTGACTTTTTCCACATTTTGTTGTGTTACAGCCTGAATTTGAAATGGATTAAATGTAGATTTTGTTTCACTGATCTACATACAATACCCCATAATGTCAATGTGGAATTATGTTTTTTAGAAATGTTTACAAATTAATTAAAAATGAAAAGCTGAAATGTCTTGAGTCAATAAGTATTCAATCCTTTTGTTACGGCAAGGCTAGATAAGTTCAGGAGTAAAAATGTGCTTAAAGGTGTACTATGCAGAAATCGCGCTGCCATTTCCTGGTTGTAAAATTGTAATAGTTTGCCTAATTTCAGTTGATATGACAAAACAAGCAATGTATAGTGTAGAGAATCATTGTAGCATCTAAACCACTGTGAAATATATTATCAATAACCATTAATATTGTATTTTCAGCTGTTTGAAGCTGGTGTACAAAACTGAAAGTAAAAGACGGAAAAACTAAACTTAAGAACGGGAAGCATAGCAATAGCACACATAGAACAGATCTACGACATCATAAACTTGTTTTCAATGAGAATGACAGATCTATAACACACTTTCTATGTGAATTTGGTCGGGTCGCCCCAAAATTTACATATTTCAGCTTTAACAAGTCACATAATAAGTTGCATTGACTCACTCTGTGTGCGATAATAGTGTTTAACATAATTTGTAAATGACTACCCAATCTCTGTACCCCACACATACAATTATCTGTAAGGTCCCTATGTCGAGCAGTGAATTTCAAGCACAGATTCAACCACAAAGACCAATGAGGTTTTCCTATGGTTCGCAAAGAAGGGCACCTATTGGTAGATGGGTAAAAAAGCAGACATTGAATATCCCTTTGAGCATGATGCAGTTATTAATTTTACACTTTGGATGGTGTATTCATACACCCAGTCACTACAAAGATACAGGTGCCTTTCCTAAAGAGGAAGGAAACCACTCAGGGATTTCACCAATGGTGACATTGTAGTTACTCCACAATACTAACATAAATGACAGAGTGAAAAGAAGAAAGCCTGTACATAATACAAATATTCCAAAACATGCATCCTGTTTGCAATAAGGCACTAAAGTAATACTGCAAAAAAAATTGGCAAAGAAATTAACTTTATGTCCTGAATACAAAGCCTTATATTTGGGGCAAATCCAACACAACACATCACTGAGTACCACTCTTCATATTTTCAATAATGGTGGTGCCTGCCTCATGTTGTGAGTATGCTTGTCATCGGCAAGGACTAGGGAGTTTCTAGGATAAGAAGAAACGGAATAGAGCTAAGCACAGGCAAAATCCTAGAGGAAAACCTGGTTCAGTCTGCTTTCCAACAGACACTGGGAGACAAAACCACCTTTCAGCAGGACAATAACCTAAAACACAAGGCCAAATATACACTGGAGTTGCTTATCAAGACGACATTGAATGTTCCTGAGTGGCCTAGTTACAGTTTTGACTTAAATAGGCTTGGAAATCTTTGGCAAGACTTTAAAATGTCTGTCTAGCAATGATCAACAACCAACTTGACAGAGCTTGACGAATGTTTTAAAGAATAATTTGTAAATATTGTACAATCCAGGTGTGCAAGACTCTTCGAGACTTACCCAGAACGACTCACAGCTATAATCGCTGCCAAATGTGATTGTAACATGTATTGACTCAGGGGGTTGAATACTTATCTAATCAAGATATATTACATTTTATTTTCCATTAATAAATACAAATATATTTTTTCTTCCACTTTGACATTACAGAGTATTTTCTGTAGATCATGCACACACAAAAAAAGACAATTTAATCAATTTTAATCCCACTTTGTAACACAACAAAATGTGAAAAGATTCAAGGGGTGTGAATACTTTCTGAAAGCACTGTATATGGTTTGCAGAAAACTTTATAATAAAAAAAACATCAGTTACCAATGCCATTGGTTGAGTACCTTTAACATTTTATGTAACAGGAAATAATACATCAAATGCTGTCAATTTGATTATCCTCGTCCATCACCACTGACCAGAATGAGATAAAATAATATTCTTACATTTTCCTGAGTGCCGCTTGGGAACTGAATGTGTGTATCATTGGAAAAGTGGTGGAAGGCATGCTTGTCCTTGTTGTTGACTGCTACAGAACCGTTATCTGGACAATGTGCCCCCGTCCCCTCCGACAATTCAGAAATCAGCAAGTGAGGGTTTGAATTGAAATCGCTTTCATTATAGACCCGTCTGGAATTACTGAATCCATACGTGTTTGAACTGATTAAAAGCTTCTTTGCAGAAGTTTTCCTTTTGGAACGCAATTCCCGATTGTCATATTTCTCTAGAACTCGGTCCAGTTCCACATCAATCTCATCATCCTCTGCTGAAAGTGAGTCATGTCCTTCACTTTGGCTGTCTAGTTGTTGCGTTCGTGACTGATTGAAGGTCGTAAATTTGGGTATCTTCAATGGTTTGAACAAGTGACTTTCCTCTTTCGAAACATGGACTGTGTTGTCATCTCTTATGAATGCGTTTATCTCGTTGACACTCGCAGGTGCAACCTTCATTCCTCGACTACTACCGCCACCCATGTTGTTGTTGTCCCTTGGCACCAGGCTGTAAAACTGTACGAGGCACAGCAAAGGCACACTGCCATTGCCAGTTCCCTTTGGCCCCCCACCAAGTAATTCAAGAACTCATAAATTAGGTAAAAAATGTACTTGCCTCCACTCAGTAGCTCACGAAAAAAGTTGGTTCACTTACGCACTGGGGGGAAAGCAGTCATTCTCTCTGTGGCACAATGTAATCATACAAACATAAATACAAAGTGTGGAATAATTAGATTCAATCTAGACGTCTTCCGGTAGCTCGCAAAATGCAGTCTAGCCATCTGCGCTTCAATCTCCAACTGAATTTGTGTGCGCGAATACACAACACTTTACGGTATCACGTGTTTTCTGACTGAGTCGGATGCACTCTCATAATCCATTGTGTGCCTACTTGTCTGGTCTGTGTGGCGCAGACAATAGAAAATGATAGAGGCCTCTGGTGACCAAAAGGCCATTTTAGCATGGGCAGCCAGCGCCATTAAGTGCTTACTCCATGCTTCTGCCATTTTAAAGTGGGTGCGGATTCCTATGGGTTGCAGCCTCAATGGCGCTGCCCATGCTGTCAAAGACGCTATAATGGCACAGATATAAAGATGAGTACTCTATCTATCTCTATGGTGCAGTCAACGAAGGAGAGAAGAGGCAGAAGAAAGCCCATCTAGAGGGATAGACAGCAGCTGCTTTGTGAGGTAACTCTACCTGAAAATACATGATCTAAGTTATTGATAGTTGGTATTCAGAAGTAATAAAAGTATGCCTTATTTACGTTGAAGAACTACTAAAATAGTGATTTTGTCAGACAGCATAGACTGAGATGATGACTTGGAATGAAATAATAGTAATCAAATAGGCCTAAAACAAATGTAATATATATATACACAACAACTTAAATATTTGATTGAAGTAAAGTAATGTGAATAAATGATGGTTCATAAGTGATAAGCAGTAATGGGCAGTCACTACCATCATGGGACTTTTATTAATTGTTTTATTCTGTGTTGTTACAGCATTCAACCCACATAATACATAGTGCATTTAATTCACAATGTATTATTGATATATTAGTGACACACGTGACAAAATGTTTACCATCAATTTTTACTATGTTAAAATTGAATTAGGTTCCCTAAAGGTTCACTGTAATATACAGTAAACAAGTATTTTTTCAATCTTGTAGCTGGCATAATATGGGCATGTTATGCTTTGCAATGTTAATGAAAATAGATTATTGATCTACTAGTGACACTCATCTCAAAATATGTCTAACAGCATTTTATTTTAATGTGGGAAACTTGAGTTATGTGCCCTCAAAATGCACTGTAATATAGAATAAATTATACTTTTTTTTTCACATATTTAAGCTGGCATAATATGGGCATCTTACAGTGGCTTGCGAAAGTATTCACCCCCCTTGGCATTTTGTTGCCTTACAACCTGGAATTAAAATTGATTTTGGGGGGGTTTGTATCCTTTGATTTACACAACATGCCTACCACTTTGAAGATGCCATTCCAAGACATTTAAATGTTTCCCCTTAAACCACTTGAGTGTTGCTTTAGCAGTATGCTTAGGGTCATTGTCCTGCTGGAAGGTGAACCTCCGTCCCAGTCTCAAATCTCTGGAAGACTGAAACAGGTTTCCCTCAAGGATTTCCCTGTATTTAGCGCCATCCATCATTCCTTCAATTCTGACCAGTTTCCCAGTCCCTGCCGATGAAAAACATACCCACAGCATGATGCTGCCACCACCATGCTTCACTGTGGGGATGGTGTTCTCGGGGTGATGAGAGGTGTTGGGTTTGCGCCAGACATAGCATTTTCCTTGATGGCCAAAAAGCTCAATTTTAGTCTCATCTGACCAGAATACCTTCTTCCATATGTTTGGGGAGTTTCCCACATGCCTTTTGGCGAACACCAAACGTGTTTGCCTATTTTATTTTTTAAGCAATGGCTTTTTTCTGCCCACTCTTCCGTATAGCCCAGCTCTGTGGAGTGTACGGCTTAAAGTTGTCCTATGGACAGATACTCCAATCTCCGCTGTGGAGCTTTGCAGCTCCTTCAGGGTTATCTTTGGTCTCTTTGTTGACTCTCTAATTAATGCCCTCCTTGCCTGGTCCTTGTGTTTTTGTGGACGGCCCTCTCTTGGTAAGTTTGTTGTGGTGCCATATTCTTTCCATTTTTAAATAATGGATTTAATGGTGCTCCGTGAGATGTTCAAAATTTCGGATATTTTCAGAACAGGTGTTTATATACTGAGATATGTGACACTTAGATTGCACACAGGTGGACTTTATTTAACTAATTATGTGACTTCTGAAGGTAGTTGGTTGCACCAGATCTTATTTAGGGGCTTCATAGCAAAGGGTGTGAATACATATGCATGCACCACTTTTCCGTTATTGATTTTTTTGAATTTTTTGAAACAAGTTATTTTTTTCATTTCACTTCACCAATTTGGACTATTTTGTGTATGTCCATTACATGAAATCCAAATAAAAATCAATATAACAATTACAGGTTGTAATGCAACAAAATAGGAAAAACGCCAAGGGGGATGAATACTTTTGCAAGGCACTGTATGTCATGCAATAGTCATCACACTGGATTAATGATCTAATAGTGGCACACATCTCAAAATATGTTTACCAGCCATTTTGTCTTTGGAAAACTTGACTTATACGCCCTCAAAGTTCACTGTAATATATAGAATTATGTGAGGCAATTTCTGTTAAACCTTACTGATGCTAAAGAGAGGTGGCTACACAAGCTTCAGCCTGGTGACTGGGTGGTGGTGAAGGATCTGCGCAGAAAGCACTGTAACCCCACTTGTTACAATCGGATCAAACACCAATTAAGTTGGCTACACAAGCTTCAGCCTGGTGACTGGGTGGTGGTGAAGGATCTGCGCAGAAAGCACTGTAACCCCACTTGTTACAATCGGATCAAACACCAATTAAGTTTCCGGGCTCATCTGCAACACGTAGTATAAATCTTATAACGATGTTGGTCTGGATTAGTGATAAAAAGTATCCGAAAGTGTTGGACAGGACCATTCCAGGAGCTGCTGACGACACCCACCGCTGTGAGAATCGCTGAGAGATTCACTTGGGTCCACTCCAGCCACTGCAGGAAGGTGCCACACAATCCAGCTGAGGATGTACCAGAAGATGAGCCGTCGCCAGGTAAGGCCTAGATGGCCATGGGAGGACCAGGACCAGACTCTACGTATCATGTTTGTCACTTTCGTGGTTAGCCTCCTCATTGCAGCTGGGGTATGGGCACTGGGAAAGGGTGAACAACAGAGAGCAGAAAAGGAGAACTCAACCATCTTGACCAACTCAACCGCAGTCCCATGGCGGGACTCTAATAACAGCCACTCCAACTCGAGCTAACGGCAGGCTCAGGACAGTAGTCCAGTAAAAAATTGCCCCTTCAGCAGAAGGAAGCGCTCAACACCCTGGTGGTATCACTCTGAAGCCTTGAACATTATAACCCAATGGAGGACCAGTGTGTGGTATGATATGTTGACGTTCCATGTCAGGCAAAGGAATATGGGAAAGTGCATAGCATGTCTCCCTACCTCCACTAGCTCTACCAACTATTTTGCTCCATCTTTTAAGCTGACATAATATGGGCATTAGTGCTGAGCGATTAGTGCTTATTGAGGTCAGTTCGATTTCTTTTTGATTATAAAAAAATTATCACGGTTTTCGATTTCAATAGTTAAAAAAACAAACATTAAATGCACTATGCATTATGTGGGTTGAATGCTGTAACAAAACAGAATAAAACAATTATTAAAAGTCCCATGATGGTAGTGACTGCCCATTACTGTGTATCATAATTTATTCACATTACTTTACTTTAATAAACTATTTCAGTTGTTGTGTATAATACATTTGTTGTAGGCCTATTTGAGTCATAATTTCATCTCTACAGAGCTGCTGCCTACAGTGCATTCAGAAAACACATTTTGTTACGTCACAGCTTATTCTAAAATTGATTAAATTGTATTTTTTCCTCATCAATCTAAACATAATACCACATAATACCAAAAGGAAAAACTGTTTTTTTGAAATGTTTGCAAAAAAACAAAAAAACTGAAATATCACATTTACATATGTCTTCAGACCCTTTACTCAGTACTTTGTTGAAGCACTTTTGGCCTTGAGTCTTCTTGGGTATTACGCTACAAGCTTGGCACACCTGCATTTGGGGAGATTCTCCAATTCTTCTCTGCAGATTCTCTTAAGCTCTGTCAGGTTGGATGGGGAGCATCGCTGCTCAGCTATTTTCAGGTCTCTCCAGAGATGTTCGATCAGGTTCAAGTCTGGGCTCTGGCTGGGCCACTCAAGGACATTCAGAGACTTGTCCCGAAGCCACTCTTGCGTTGTCTTGGCTGTGTGCTTAGGGTCATTGTCCTGTTGGAAGGTGAACCTTTGCCCCAATCTGAGGTCCTGAGCGCTCTGGAGCAGGTTTTCATCAAGGATCTCTCTGTACTTTGCTCCGTTCATCTTTCCCTCGATCCTGACTAATCTCCCAGTCCCTGCCTCTGAAAACATCCCGACAGCATGATTCTGCCACCACCATGCTTGGTGCCAGGTTTCCTCCAGACGTGACGCTTGGCATTCAGGCTAAAGAGTTCAATCTTGGTTTCATCAGACCAGAGAATCTTGTTTCTCATGGTCTGAGAGTCCTTTAGCTGCCTTTTGGCAAACTCCAAGCGGGCTGTCACGTGCCTTTTACTGAGGAGTGGCTTCCGTCTGGCCATTCTACCATAAAGGCCTGATTGATGGAGTGCTGCAGACATGGTTGTCCTTCTGGAAGGTTCTCCCATCTCCACAGAGGAACTCTGGAGCTCTGTCAGAGTGACCATCAGGTTCTTGGTAACCACCCTGACAAAGGCCCTTCTCCCCCGATTGTTCAGTTTGGCCGGGTGGCCAGCTCTAGGAAGAGTCTTGGTGGTTCTAAACTTCTTCCATTTAAGAATGATGGAGGCCACTGTATTCTTGGGAACCTTCAATGCTGCAGAAATGTTTTGGTACCATTCCCCAGATCTGTGCCTTGACACAATCCTGTCTCGGAGCTCTAT
The DNA here is from genome assembly GCF_020615455.1 of Coregonus clupeaformis. Taxonomy (NCBI): domain Eukaryota; kingdom Metazoa; phylum Chordata; class Actinopteri; order Salmoniformes; family Salmonidae; genus Coregonus; species Coregonus clupeaformis. The sequence continues at coordinate 26,169,528 of NC_059216.1, read as the reverse complement.
GGACAATTCCTTCGACCTCATGGCTTGGTTTTTGCTCTGACGTGCACTGTCAACTGTGGGACCTTATATACAGTGGGGAAAAAAAGTATTTAGTCAGCCACCAATTGTGCAAGTTCTCCCACTTAAAAAGATGAGAGAGGCCTGTAATTTTCATCATAGGTACACGTCAACTATGACAGACAAATTGAGCATTTTTTTCTCCAGAAAATCACATTGTAGGATTTTTTATTAATTAATCTGCAAATTATGGTGGAAAATAAGTATTTGGTCACCTACAAACAAGCAAGATGTCTGGCTCTCACAGACCTGTAACTTCTTCTTTAAGAGGCTCCTCTGTCCTCCACTCGTTACCTGTATTAATGGCACCTGTTTTAACTTGTTATCAGTATAAAAGACACCTGTCCACAACCTCAAACAGTCACACTCCAAACTCCACTATGGCCAAGACCAAAGAGCTGTCAAAGGACACCAGAAACAAAATTGTAGACCTGCACCAGGCTGGGAAGACTGAATCTGCAATAGGTAAGCAGCTTGGTTTGAAGAAATCAACTGTGGGAGCAATTATTAGGAAATGGAAGACATACAAGACCACTGATAATCTCCCCTCGATCTGGGGCTCCACGCAAGATCTCACCCCGTGGGGTCAAAATGATCACAAGAACGGTGAGCAAAAATCCCAGAACCACACGGGGGGACCTAGTGAATGACCTGCAGAGAGCTGGGATCAAAGTAACAAAGCCTACCATCAGTAACACACTACGCCGCCAGGGACTCAAATCCTGCAGTGCGAGACGTGTCCCCCTGCTTAAGCCAGAACATGTCCAGGCCCGTCTGAAGTTTGCTAGAGTGCATTTGGATGATCCAGAAGAGGATTGGGAGAATGTCATATGGTCAGATGAAACCAAAATAGAACTTTTTGGTAAAAACTCAACTCGTCGTGTTTGAAGGACAAAGAATGCTGAGTTGCATCCAAAGAACACCATACCTACTTTGAAGCATGGGGGTGGAAACATCATGCTTTGGGGCTGTTTTTCTGCAAAGGGACCAGGACGACTGATCCGTGTAAAGGAAAGAATGAATGGGGCCATGTATCGTGAAATTTTGAATGAAAACCTCCTTCCATCAGCAAGGGCATTGAAGATTAAATGTGGCTGGGTCTTTCAGCATGACAATGATCCCAAACACACCGCCCGGGCAACGAAGGAGTGGCTTTGTAAGAAGCATTTCAAGGTCCTGGAGTGGCCTAGCCAGTCTCCAGATCTCAACCCCATATAAAATCTTTGGAGGGAGTTGAAAGTCTGTGTTGCCCATCGACAGCCCCAAAACATCACTGCTCTAGAGGAGATCTGCATGGAGGAATGGGCCAAAATACCAGCAAAAGCGTGTGAAAACCTTGTGAAGACTTACAGAAAACGTTTGACCTGTGTCATTGCCAACAAAGGGTATATAACAAAGTATTGAGAAACTTTTGTTATTGACCAAATACTTATTTTCCACCATAATTTGCAAATAAATTCATTAAAAATCCTACAATGTGATTTTCTGGATTTATTTTCCTCATTTTGTCTGTCATAGTTGACGTGTACCTATGATGAAAATTACAGGCCTCTCTCATCTTTTTAAGTGGGAGAACTTGCACAATTGGTGGCTGACTAAATACTTGTTTTCCCCACTGTATACAGGTGTGTGCCTTTCCAAATCATGTCCAATCAATTGAATTTACCACAGGTGGACTCCTACTTTGTCATTATGGTGTATTGCGCATAGAGTGATGTGTAAAAAATGTATGTAATCCATTTTAGAGTAAGGCTGTAACGTAACAACATGTGGAAAAAGGGAAGGCGTCTGAATACTTTCCGAATGCACTGTATGCTGTCTGACAAATTCACTATTTTAGTAGTTCTTCAAAGTAAATAAGGCATACTTTTATGAATACAAACTATCAATCACTTAGATTATGTATTTTCAGGTAGAGATACTTCTCGAAGCAGCTGCTCTCTATCTCTCTCGATCGTGTGTTCTTCCGTCTCTTCTCTCTGTCTCCGTGTCTGCACCATAGACATAGAAAGAGGACTCATCTTTATATCTTTATAGCGTCTGTGACAGCATGGGCAGGGCCATTGAGACTACAACCCATAGGAAACCCCACCCAGTTGACTACTTTGACTACTTTAAAATGGCAGAAGCATGGTGGCTCTTAAAGGTGCTGCCCATGCTAAACCGGCCTTTTGGCCACTAGAGGCCTCTATCATTCTCTATGGTCTGCACCGCAAAGACCGGACAAGTAAGCATGCAATGGATTATGGTCATTGTAGTTAATTACCAATTTTTCTGGGCTAAACTATATAGAATAGTGGCCTGTTGGAGACTACAACTCCCTACTACATCGCACAGTTTGGGATTGATCTGATTTATCTCGAGAGAAATTGCACATTGTGCTTGTAGGAAAAAAACAAATGACATGGAATTCATATAATTGAACCGACATCGGTCAATTATTTGTTTAAAAAACAAAAAATAACCAAAATGTTGATTAATCACTCAGCACTAATGGGCATCTAATGCTATGCAATGGTCATCACACTGGATTAATGATCTACTAGTGACACACTTTTTAAATAAGTCTACCAGCTATTTTTACTGTGAATTTTTTTTGACACAAGGGTCATCATATCTGTGACTTATCTATTTTTTAAAAATGTATAAAGAATGTGGAGAAAGGCCAAGTAAAATGTAGTTATTTAAAATAATATATTTAATCTCTATTTTAATTAAATACAAAGAAAAACTAAGAAAAACCTATCAAGCTCACTTAGATCCTGCTGTACCATTAGAACCATAGGCCTACTGTACCATTAGAACCATAGGCCTACTGTACCATTAGAACCATAGGCCTACTGTACCATTGGAATCTTCCAGCTGAATGAAACCCCTCTTTTGTTCTCCCTAACTTTATTTTCAACCTCATATGGCAAAAAGGAAAAGTTATCTAAATAGCCAACACAGGCCTAGAGCAAAGTTGATAACCTCTCTTAATTGGCCTATGAACATGTATAGCCAATAATTATGAGGCAATTGATAGTTTTAATCCCAAAAAACTTCAAAGGCTAAATTCATATATTGATCAAATGAGTTGCAGTGGAAAACATAACATAAGAAAAGCCCATGTAACTGAAAGGCATTAGCAGCCAAGAAGAAGTTACAGCCATAAAGCAAATCGGCCATTGTTGATTTTTCAGTGTAACATTTCTAGTGTTGATTCGGGAGTTAAATTCACTCTGTAAGACTGAAATAAACCCTCTGTGGTCTAATAGAACCCCCAGTGTTGGTGTTAATAACCAGAGTAAAACAGTGTTGGTGTTAATAACCAGAGTAAAACAGTGTTGGTGTTAATAACCAGAGTAAAACAGTCCCAACAAAACCACGCTCATCATTATCATATTTCACATCATGAGCTACTGAAGGTAGATTTTTTAGGATTGTTTTAATATCTGTGTTTTTGCATTTACATTGATTGATTGATTAATCTTATGCTACACAAAGATAAATAACATACATTTTTCTAAACTAATCCAATCAGTTAGTTCGATTTATTGCACCACTACTGAAATGGTTGTTCAATTTTAAATGGTTTAGATAGTCTTCTTATCAATTTACCTAACCCTGACAGTCATTCTAAATGAAGGTTGCAGATGAATAAAAGTTCCAACTGTTGGATATCCTAACTCTGGCTGGATTCCAATAGGAATTACACATCACTTTGCAAGCCAGCATAATGTGACTTGCAGGCCTGATGTGGCCTTTAAACCAGGAGTTTAAAAACTAGGCCCTCAAAGTAAGGCATAATGATAGAAGTATTGTATTGTCATAGAGTACATTTTTTATTATAGCATTCACCTAGGTACTCACTTGGTGAAAGCCACAGGCCTTTAAAATGAAATAATTCAACAACCATGTCTCTGTCACTAACAAATACAGTCATGGGTGGTAACCCTACAATTCACTCGAAAAGAAAAGGCACCCTGGGAAAATGTAAATTAGGCTTTACACCATACAGTGTTAAAACAAAACCCACAAATTATTTACTGCAACATTACAGGTGTTAATTCTGGACACTGAGAAAGTGTAACAGCATCAGCACTGTCCAGTTAACTTTTACCCTGTAGGTGTTGCATATTACTCTACAGTAGAGCTATGCAAACACCACAATCATGTTCATTTGAACACAATAAGACTTGAATGGGAAACACTGCAACAGAGTTAAATCTTTAACACTTTCAAATGTGTTATTTTAACACCAGTTCAGTGGGACTCATATGTTCACTGAAAATAGTGTACATTTAACACTTTCCGAGTTAAATGTACACCACTTATTTTGCTGTGCAAACAGATTATGCTACCCAACAGTGGGCCTGACTCTTTTCCTGACTGAGCACGAACATGAGGATGATTAGTGACAAAAATAATATATTGGCCAAGTCTTGACAGCAACAATGGCCGGGCCATTGCCATGTCTGTGTTTGACTAATAGGTTCTATTGAGGCAAGTGAGGACAGGACAAGAAGGTTGTGAGACCCTGTCACGGAGCAGTAGTGTGAATAACAGACTCAGAGATCCTACGGTGAGTGATTAAAGGTCCAGTGCTGAGACACACAAGAGAGGGGCATTCCATTCCAACAATACAGGCTTCCCGGAGATTCCCCAATGAGCCTTTGTTTGGTCCGCAGCTTGTGTGTACAAAAGAGCTATTCTCCCAGTCCTCAGCCCAATGCTGCCTCTCTCTGTCATTGTCCGAAGTGCCAGACTGACCAACATGCTGTTGCTGGAGAGCTACCAAGTCAAAGACACCTGGCCTAGAGGCTTTTTGCTGGCTTCTCATCTGTTTGGAATCCAAATAAAGAAAATGTGTTGGGCTTTTCCCCACTTTTTTTTACATGAGAAAGTTAAAGAATATTGATGCATTATCACAAGTGTGTCAAAACGGTATCCTTTTCAGACCTTTCAACTGGCCCAATATTTTCAGAGAGGATTCATATTGTTGTCAAATATGGATGAAAAGACCATTGACTATTGACTGGACATTTTTTACATACTGGGATTTTTTACATTCCTCCTACAGTATATCCTTGAATGTTCTGTTCTAGCCTTGTTTGTGTTCTTGAGAAGACCCCTCTCTGCTATTCATTGTTACATTCACGTGTCCCAGAAGGGTTCAGAACATCTGGATCTCAGCTCAACAGCTACCAGACGAGAGAGAGAGAGGGGAGGTACTGCTGCTGCAGCTGTGGAGTCCACAGAACAGACAGACCAGCTACAGAACTGTGGTTTTCCCTGCTCTACTCCACTCTGGCCATGCTAGAAATAAACCCTTACATGAAGACACTAGCTATAGGGGCTCTTTGGGGTTGGAGCAGACAATATGTTTTTTATTAACCCTGAATAACTACTCTTGTTTTCTTCAACCTTTTGTTTTCTATGGTTTGTTTGATGCTGTGGAGGCAAAAGAAATGCACACCTATTTAGGCGAGGTGTTGGCTAACGGAGTAGAACACTTGAAAAAGAAAAGGAGAGCCGCACACTCTAGGAGCTCAGATGCAATAATTGAATAACCTAATAACCAACGTTTCGACAGACAAGCTGTTTTCATCCGGATATGTTTGATGCTGTATCACATTCCTCCTCCAAGTTCATATGAATTAGAGGCCCCCCAAAATGAGAATGATTGGCCTCAAATGTTGAAACAAATGTTTACTTTCCATTTTTGTGGTATATCAGCCTCAAACTAGAATGTTATTACACTGGAATTGTGATGGATCTTCTTCGTTCTCTTAATAGAGATAATTTATGCATGAGCCAAATAAGCTGTTTCACACATGGAACCAAATCTGCAGAGCCCATTTTTAACAAGCCAGCTGCCCAATAATAGGTATTCCAGTAAAACTGTGACAGGGCCTCTTCTCTCACCATAAGCTCCTCAGGTACACAAACCCATTCAGTGTTACACATTACATCTCTATCTCTTCCCATCCTGTCTGAATTGTAGTCTCCATATGTCTCTTCTTTGGTATGTTTATGTGTGAATGCCATCCCTTCACAGTTCATTACACAGGAAGGATAAACAAGAAACTGCAACAGCCTGCAGAATTGCCATGCTGTTGTTACTGTGTAACAGCCTGTTTGCGATCTGTTTACTGTGATCAGATTTGCTAGCTATGTGATCTGTTGTTCAATGATAATCAATCACGGTTTTCTTATTTGTAATTTTGCTGTGTTTTCCATGCTCTGTTGATCTACCCTAGATAACAGACATACAGTGCCTTCAGAAAGTATTCACACCTCAATAAATGTGCAATAATTTCTAAAAACATGTTTTCACTTAGTCATTATGGGGTATTGTGTGTAGATGGGTGAAAAAAAGCATCTATTTAATCCATTTTGAGTACAGGCTGTAACACAACAAAATGTGGAAAAGTCAAGGGGTATGAATACTCTCTGAAGGCACTGTATCTGTAATCCCTTCATGGCCCACACAAATCTAAGATCGAAGACCCAAGATGGCGTAGTAGTGCGGTCGTGTATTGTGTTGTGTCCTCGTTTTTTTGTCTTTTATTCGTACAGTGGGGAAAAAAAGTATTTAGTCAGCCACCAATTGTGCAAGTTCTCCCACTTAAAAAGATGACAGAGGCCTGTAATTTTCATCATAGGTACACGTCAACTATGACAGACAAATTGAGGAAAAAAAATCCAGAAAATCACATTGTAGGATTTTTAATGAATTTATTTGCAAATTGTGGTGGAAAATAAGTATTTGGTCACCTACAAACAAGCAATATTTCTGGCTCTCACAGACCTGTAACTTCTTCTTTAAGAGGCTCCTCTGTCCTCCACTCGTTTCCTGTATTAATGGCACCTGTTTGAACTTGTTATCAGTATAAAAGACACCTGTCCACAACCTCAAACAGTCACACTCCAAACTCCACTATGGCCAAGACCAAAGAGCTGTCAAAGGACACCAGAAACAAAATTGTAGACCTGCACCAGGCTGGGAAGACTGAATCTGCAATAGGTAAGAAGCTTGGTTTGAAGAAATCAACTGTGGGAGCAATTATTAGGAAATGGAAGACATACAAGACCACTGATAATATTCCTCGATCTGGGGCTCCACGCAAGATCTCACCCCGTGGGGTCAAAATGATCACAAGAACGGTGAGCAAAAATCCCAGAACCACACGGGGGGACCTAGTGAATAACCTGCAGAGAGCTGGGACCAAAGTAACAAAGCCTACCATCAGTAACACACTATGCCGCCAGGGACTCAAATCCTGCAGTGCCAGACGTGTCCCCCTGCTTAAGCCAGTACATGTCCAGGCCCGTCTGAAGTTTGCTAGAGTGCATTTGGATGATCCAGAAGAGGATTGGGAGAATGTCATATGGTCAGATGAAACCAAAATATAACTTTTTGGTAAAAACTCAACTCGTCGTGTTTGGAGGACAAAGAATGCTGAGTTGCATCCATAGAACACCATACCTACTGTGAAGCATGTGGGTGGAAACATCATGCTTTGGGGCTGTTTTTCTGCAAAGTGACCAGGACGACTGATCCGTGTAAAGGAAAGAATGAATGGGGCCATGTATTGTGAGATTTTGAGTGAAAACCTCCTTCCATCAGCAAGGGCATTGAAGATGAAACGTGGCTGGGTCTTTCAGCATGACAATGATCCCAAACACACCGCCCGGGCAACGAAGGAGGGGCTTCGTAAGAAGCATTTCAAGGTCCTGGAGTGGCCTAGCCAGTCTCCAGATCTCAACCCCATAGAAAATCTTTGGAGGGAGTTGAAAGTCTGTGTTGCCCAGCGACAGCCCCAAAACATCACTGCTCTAGAGGAGATCTGCATGGAGGAATGGGCCAAAATACCAGCAACAGTGTGTGAAAACCTTGTGAAGACTTACAGAAAACGTTTGACCTGTGTCATTGCCAACAAAGGGTATATAACAAAGTATTGAGAAACTTTTGTTATTGACCAAATACTTATTTTCCACCATAATTTGCAAATAAATTAATTAAAAATCCTACAATGTGATTTTCTGGATTTTTTTTCTCATTTTGTCTGTCATAGTTGACGTGTACCTATGATGAAAATTACAGGCCTCTCTCATCTTTTTAAGTGGGAGAACTTGCACAATTGGTGGCTGACTAAATACTTTTTTTCCCCACTGTATATATTTCTCTATCTCACTTTCCATCCTTTAATCTAAATATACTTTCCTGCAACCCGCCTCACCCAATGTGGAACGGATTCTATTATTTATTTATTTTTATCAAGAATCTACAGCTGAAACTAGCCAGCTAGCCAGCTAACTAGCTACTTGCTATTAGCCACCGTTAGTGGTCTTCACCACTGTCCGTGGCCTGCACTACCTACCAGCCAGCTCCAGCCTGGACAATTATCGGCCAGTCTGCACAGCATGCTATCGACCCAGAGCATATCGGATTTTCTGCCGGAATCACTGGACCTTAACACCGGACCATCGCAACTAGCTAGCTGCAATCGAATGGCTGTTGTTGGCTAATATCCACTTCCCGATGTACCAGTTAGCCTTGAGCTAGCCTCGAGCCAGGCCCATCTCCCGGCTATCTACCTCTCTGTCAACCGGACGGGACCTCCTAGTGTCAACACGAAGCCCCGCCGTTCCATCACGTCTGGTCTGCCGACGTAATCGTATGATGTGGTTTCAACAGGCTTCCCGTTGCGATGACCACAAAGATCCATCTGCTAGCCCCGGCCTGCTAGCACGCGCAATTAACAGCCGTGCCTCCTGCTCGCCTGTGCTTTAGCAGCCAACGATCTGCTCCCGGACTTACTTAGTGCTGTTCACTGGACCTTATGATCACTCAGCTAAACAGCTAATGCCTGCTGGACTGTTCCTTTACTCGGTACCCCATCCTGTTTATTAAACAATATATATATATATATATATATATATATATATATATATATATATATATATATATATCACTTTATTTAACCAGGTAAGCCAGTTGAGAACAAGTTCTCATTTACAACTGCGACCTGGCCAAGATAAAGCAAAGCAGTGCGATAAAAACAACAACAACAACACAGAGTTACATATGGGGTAAAACAAAACATAAAGTCAAAAATAGCACAGAAAATATATATACAGTGTGTGCAAATGTAGTAAGTTATGGAGGTAAGGCAATAAATAGGCCATAGTGCAAAATAATTACAATTGGTATTAACAGTGGAATGATAGATGTGCAAGAGATGATGTGCAAATAGAGATACTGGGGTGCAAATGAGCAAAATAAATAACAATATGGGGATGAGGTAGTGGGCCAATTTCAGAAGGGCTGTGTACAGGTGCAGTGATCGGTAAGGTGCACTGACAACTGATGCTTAAAGTTAGTGAGGGAGATAAGAGTCTCCAGCTTCAGAGATTTTTGCAGTTGGTTCCAGTCATTTGCAGCAGAGAACTGGAAGGAATGGCGGCCAAAGGAGGTGTTGGCTTTGGGGATGACCAGTGAGATATACTGTACCTGCTGGAGCACATACTACGGGTGGGTGTTGCTATGGTGACTAATGAGCTAAGATAAGGCAGAGATTTTCCTAGCAGTGATTTATAGATGGCCTGGAGCCAGTGGGTTTGGCAACGAATATGTAGTGAGGACCAGCCAACAAGAGCGTACAGGTCACAGTGGTGGGTAGTATATGGGGCTTTGGTGACAAAACGGATGGCACTGTGATAGACTACATCCAATTTGCTGAGTAGAGTGTTGGAGGCTATTTTGTAAATGACATCGCCGAAGTCAAGGATCGGTAGGATAGTCAGTTTTACGAGGGCATGTTTGGCAGCATGAGTGAAGGAGGCTTTGTTGCGAAATAGGAAGCCAATTCTAGATTTAACTTTGGATTGCAGATGCTTAATGTGAGTCTGGAAGGAGAGTTTACAGTCTAACCAGACACCTAGGTATTTGTAGTTGTCCACATACTCTAGGTCAGACCAGTCGAGAGTAGTGATTCTAGTCGGGTGGGCGGGGGCCAGCAGCGTTCGATTGAAGAGCATGCATTTAGTTTTACTAGTGTTTAAGAGCAGTTGGAGGCTACGGAAGGAGTGTTGTATGGCATTGACGCTCGTTTGGAGGTTTGTTAACACAGTGTCCAATGAAGGGCCAGATGTATACAAAATGGTGTCGTCTGCGTAGAGATGGATCTGAGCGTCACCAGCAGCAAGAGCGACATCATTGATATACACAGAGAAAAGAGTCGGCCCAAGAATTGAACCCTGTGGCACCCCCATAGAGACTGCCATAGGTCCAGACAACAGGCCCTCCGATTTGACACATTGAACTCTATCTGAGAAGTAGTTGGTGAACCAGGCGAGGCAGTCATTTGAGAAACCAAGGCTATTTAGTCTGCCAATAAGAATGCTGTGGTTGACAGAGTCGAAAGACTTGGCCAGGTCGATGAAGACGGCTGCTCAGTACTGTCTATTATCGATCACAGTTATAATATCGTTTAGGACCTTGAGCGTGGCTGAGGTCCACCCATGACCAGCTCGGAAACCGGATTGCATAGCGGAGAAGGTACTGTGGGATTCGAAATGGTTTGTTAACTTGGCTTTCAAAAACTTTCGAAAGGCAGGGCAGGATGGATATAGGTCTGTAACAGTTTGGATCTAGATTGTCACCCCCTTTGAAGAGGGGGATGACCGCGGCAGCATTCCAATCTCTGGGGATCTCATACGTTACGAAAGAGAGGTTGAACAGACTAGTAATAGGGGTTGCGACAATTTCAGCGGCTATTTTTAGAAAGAAAGGGTCCAGATTGTTTAGCCCAGATGATTTGTAGGGTCCAGATTTTGCAGCTCTTTCAGAACATCAGCTGTCTGAATTTGTGTGAAGGAGAAGCAGGGGGAGCATGGGCAAGTTGCAGCGGAGGGTGCAGAGCTGGTGGCCGGGGTAGGGGTAGCCAGGTGGAAAGCATGGCCAGCCGTAGCAAAATGCTTATTGAAATTCTCGATTATCGTAGATTTATCGATGGTGACAGTGCAGTGGGTAGCTGGGAGGAGGTGCTTTTATTCTCCATGGACTTTACAGTGTCCCAAAACGTTTTGGAGTTAGTGCTACAGGATGCACATTTCTGTTTGAAAAAGCTAGCCTTTGCTTTCCTAACTGTTTGTGTATATTGGTTCCTAACATCCCTGAAAAGTTGCATATCGTGTGGGCTGTTCGATGCCAATGCAGTATGCCACAGGATGTTTTTGTGCTGGTCAAGGGCAGTCAAGTCTGAGGAGAACCAGGGGCTATATCTGTTCTTAGTTCTAAATTTTTTGAATGGAGCATGCTTATTTAAGTTTGAGAGGAAAGCACTTTTAAAGAACAACAAGGTATCCTCTGACGGAATGAGATCGATATCCATCCAGGATACCTGGGCCAGGTCAATTAGGAAGGCCTGCTCGCTAAATTGTTTTAGGGTGCGTTTGACAGTGATGAGAGGTGGTCGTTTGACCGTGGACCCGTTACGGACGCAGGCAATAAGGCAGTGATCGCTGCGATCCTGGTTGAAGACAGCAGAGGTGTATTTAAAGTGTAAGTTAGTCAGGATGATATCTATGAGGGTGCCCTTGTTTACGGATTTAGGGTTGTACCTGGTAGGTTCCTTGATAATTTGTGTGAGATTGAGGGCATCTAGTTTGGATTGTAGGATGGCCGGGGTGTTAAGCATATCCCAGTTTAGGTCACCAAGCAGTACGAACTCTGAGGATAGATAGGGGGCAATCAATTCACATATGGTGTCCAGGGCACAGCTGGGGGCTGAGGGGTGTCTGTAGCAAGCGGCAACAGTGAGAAAGGAGAAAGGTGGATTTTTAGAAGTAGGAGCTCAAACTGTTTGGGCACAGACATGGATAGTATGATAGAGCTCTGCAGGCTATCTCTACAGTAGATTGCGACTCCACCCCCTTTGGCAGTTCTATCTAGACGGAAAATGTTGTAGTTGGGGATGGACATTTCTGAATTTTTGGTGGCCTTCCTAAGCCAGGATTCAGACACTGCTAGAACATCAGGGTTGGCGGAGTGTGCTAACGCAGTGAATAACTCAAACTTAGGAAGGAGGCTTCTGACGTTAACGTGCAGAAAACCAAGGCTTTTACGGTTACAGAAGTCAACAAATGATAGCTCCTGGGGAGTAGGAGTGATACTGGGGGCTGCAGGGCCTGGGTTAGCCTCTATATCACCAGAGGAACAGAGGAGGACTAGAATAAGGATACGGCTAAAGGCTTTAAGAACTGGTCTTCTAGTGTGTTGGGTACAGAGAATAAAGGGGGCAGATTTCCAGGCATTGTAGAATAGATTCAGGGCATTATGTACAGACAAGGATATGGAAGGATATGAGTACAGTGGAGGTAAACCTAAGCGTTGGGTAACAATGAAAGAGATAGCAACACTGGAGGCACCGATTGAGCCGGTCTCGGCGTGTATGGGGGGTGGAACAAAGGAGCTATTTGAGGCAGTTTGAGAATGACTTGGGGTTCTATATTGAAATTGTATAATAAGAACTAACTGGAACAGCAATAGGCAAGGCATATTGACATGGGAGAGAGGCATAAAGCAATCACAGGTGTTATTAGAGAGAGCTAAGACAACAACTGGTAATGGCGATGAAAGTTTGGGTTGAGGCTAAACAGATAAACAGGACAGGATACCGTGTAAAGGAACAGTCCAGCAGGCATCAGCTGTGCAGCTGAGTGATCATAAGGTCCAGTGAACAGCAATATGTGAGTCCGAGAGCAGTTCGAATTGGTGCTACAGCACAGCGAGCAGGAAGCACGGCTGTTGTTTGCATGTGCTAGCGGGCCGGGGCTAGCAGATGGATCTTCGTGGTTGTCGCAACGGGAAGCCTGTTGAAACCACAGACGATTACGTCGGCAGACCAGTCGTGATGGATCGGCGGGGCTCTGTGTCGACTCTAGGAGGTCCCGTCTGGTTGACAGAGAGGTAGATAGCCGGGATATGTGGCTAGCTCAAGGCTGATTAGCCAACAACAACATCCATTTGGTTGCAGCTAGCTAGTTGCGATGATCCGGTGTTAAAGGTCCAGTGATTTAGTGATTCCGGCAGAAAATCCAATATGTTCTGGGTCGATAACGCGCTGTGCAGACAGTGCAGACTGGCCGATAATAATACAGGCTAAAGCTGGCTGGTAGGTAGTGCAGGCCACAGACAATGGTGAAAAACCGCTAACGGTGGCTAATAGCAACTAGCTAGTTAGCTGGCTACTCCGGCTCAATCGGTACCTCCAGACCGGCTCAATCGGTACCTCCAGTGATGCTATCTCTTTCATAGTTACTCAATGCTTAGGTGTACCTCCACTGTACTCATATCCTTCCATATCCTTGTCTGTACATAATGCCCTGAATCTATTCTACAACGCCCGGAAATCTGCCCCCTTTCTCTGTACCCAATGCACTAGAAGACCAGTTCTTAAAGCCTTTAGCCGTATCCTTATTATATTCCTCCTCTGTTCCTCTGGTGATGTAGAGGTTAACCCAGGCCCTGTAGCCCCCAGTATCACTCCTAACCCCCAGGCGCTATCATTTGTTGACTTCTGTAACCGTAAAAGCCTTGGTTTCTTGCACGTTAACATCAGAAGTCTCCTTCCCAAGTTTGAGTTATTCACTGCGTTAGCACACTGCCAACCCTGATGTTCTAGCAGTGTCTGAATCTTGGCTTAGGAAGGCCACCAAAAATTCAGAAATGTCCATTCCGAACTACAACATTTTCCATCTAGATAGAACTGCCAAAGGGGGCGGAGTTGCAATCTACTGTATCATACTATCCAGGTCTGTGCCCAAACAATTTGAGCTTCTACTTCTAAAAATCCACCTTTCCAGAAATAAGTCTCTCACTGTTGCTGCTTGCTACAGACCCCACTCAGCCCCCAGTTGTGCCCTGGACACCATATGTGAATTGCTTGCCCCCCATCTATCCTCAGAGTTCGTACTGCTTGGTGAACTAAACTGGGATATGCTTAACACCTTGGCCGTCCTACAATCTAAACTAGATGCCCTCAATCTCACACAAATTATCAAGGAACCTACCAGGTACAACCCTAAATCCGTAAACATGGGCACCCTCATAGATATCATCCTGACTAATTTACCCTCTAAATACACCTCCGCTGTCTTCAACCAGGATCTCAACGATCACTGCCTCATTGCCTGCGTCCGTAATGGGTCCGCGGTCAAACGACCACCCCTCATCACTGTCAAACGCTCCCAAAAACACTTCAGCGAGCAGGCCTTTCTAATTAACCTGGCCAGGGTATCCTGGATGTATATTGACCTCATTCCGTCAGTAGAGGATGCCTGGAAGTTCTTCAAAAGTGCTTTCCTCTCCATCTTAAATAAGCATGCCCCATTCAAAAAATTCAGAACTAAGAACAGATATAGCCCCTGGTTCACCCCAGACTTGACTGCCCTTGACCAGCACAAAAACATCCTGTGGCGTACTGCATTAGCATCGAACAGCCCGCTCGATATGCAACTTTTCAGGGAAGTCAGGAACCAATATACACAATCAGTTAGGAAAGCAAAGGCTAGCTTTTTCAAACAGACATTTGCATCCTGTAGCACTAACTCCAAAAAGTTTTGGGACACTGTAAAGTCCATGGAGAATAAAAGCACATCCTCCCAGCTACCCACTGCACTGAGGCTAGGAAACACTGTCACCATCGATAAATCTACGATAATCGAGAATTTCAATAAGCATTTTGCTACGGCTGGCCATGCTTTCCACCTGGCTACCCCTACCCCGGCCACCAGCTCTGCACCCTCCGCTGCAACTTGCCAATGCCCCCCCCGCTTCTCCTTCACCCAAATTCAGATAGCTGATGTCCTGAAAGAGCTGCTAAATCTGGACCCCTACAAATCAGCGGGGCTAGACAATCTGGACCCTTTCTAAAATTAGCCGCCGAAATTGTCGCAACCCCTATTACTAGCCTGTTTAACCTCTCTTTCGTATCGTCTGAGATCCCCAGAGATTGGAAAGCTGCAGCGGTCATCCCCCTCTTCAAAGGGGGTGACACTCTAGATCCAAACTGTTACAGACCTATATCCATCCTGCCCTGCCTTTCGAAAGTATTTGAAAGCCTAGTTAACAAACAGATCACCGACCATTTCGAATCCCACCGTACCTTCTCCGCTATGCAATCTGGTTTCCGAGCTGGTCATGGGTGCACATCAGCCACGCTCAAGGTCCTAAACAATATAATTACCGCGGTCAATAAAAGACAATATTGTGCAGCCGTCTTCATCGACCTGGCCAAGGCTTTTGACTCTGTCAATCACCGCATTCTTATTGGCAGACTAAATAGCCTTGGTTTCTCAAATGACTGCCTCGCCTGGTTCACCAACTACTTCTCAGATAGAGTTCAACGTGTCAAATCGGAGAGCCTGTTGTCTGGACCTCTGGCAGTCTCTATGGGGGTGCCACAGGGTTCAATTCTCGGGCCGACTCTATTCTCTGTGTTTATCAATGATGTCGCTCTTGCTGCTAGTGACTCTCAGATCCACCTCTACTCAGACGACACCATTTTGTATACATCTGGCCCTTCATTGGACACTGTGTTAACAAACCTCAAAATTAGCTTCAATGCCATACAACACTCCTTCCGTGGCCTCCAACTGCTCTTAAACGCTAGTAAAACTAAATGCATGCTCTTCAATCGAACGCTGCTTGCACCCGCCCGCCCGACTAGAATCACTACTCTCGGCGGGTCTGACTTAGAATATGTGCACAACTGCAAATACCTAGGTGTCTGGTTAGACCGTAAAACTCTCCTTCCAGACTCATATTAAGCATCTCCAATCCAAAGTTAAATCTAGAATCGGCTTCCTATTTCACAACAAAGCCTCCTTCACTCATACTGCTAAACATGCCCTCGTAAAACTGACTATCCTACCGATCCTTGACTTCGGCGATGTCATTTACAAAATAGCTTCCTACACTCTACTCAGCAAATTTGATGTAGTCTATCACAATGCCATCCGTTTTGTCACCAAAGCCCCATATACTACCCACCATTGTGACCTGTACGCTCTTGTTGGCTGGCCCTCACTACATATTCGTCGCCAAACCCACTGGCTCCAGGTCATCTATAAATCACTTCTAGGCAAATCCCCGCCTTATCTTAGATAATTGGTCCCCATAGCAACACCCACCCGTAGTATGCGTTCCAGCAGGTATATCTCACTGGTCATCCCCAAAGCCAACACCTCCTTTGGCCGACATTCCTTCCAGTTCTCTGCTGCAAATGACTGGAACGAATTGCAAAAATCTCTGAAGCTGGAGACTCTTATCTCTCTCACTAACTTTAAGCATCAGTTGTCAGAGCAGCTTACCGATCACTGCACCTGTACACAGCCCATCTGTAATTAGCCCACCCAACTACCTCATCCCCATATTGTTATTTATTTTGCTCATTTGCACCCCAGTATCTCTATTTGCACATCGTCTTCTGCACATCTATCACTCCAGTGATAATACTAAATTGTAATTATTTTGCACTATGGCCTATTTATTTTCTTACCTCCATAACTTACTACATTTGCACACACTGTATATAGATCTTCTATTGTGTTATTGACTGTACATTTTGTTTTTGTTTATTCCATATGTAACTCTGTGTTGTTGTTTTTATCGCACTGCTTTGCTTTATCTTGGCCAGGTCGCAGTTGTAAATGAGAACTTGTTCTCAACTGGTTTACCTGGTTAAATAAGGTGAAAAAAATAAAAAATAAAAAAAAATAATAATAGTAGGACACTTTACTGTCTCACCATCACTGCCAAACTGTGTGACTTTCTATTGACTTTATTTACAGACGGCCCTGGCTTGGACAGTATGAAGGTTACAGTTTGTTGGGGGAAAATATTTTAGTCCCAGTGAAAGAGAATGTCCTCCAAGACATTTACTACATAATCGTCTGATGGGAAGAGCAACTCAACCTCTGTATCTCAGCTGGTAGAGCACGGCGCTTGTAACGCCAAGGTAGTGGGTTCGATCCCCGGGAACACCCATACACAAATAAATGTATGCACGCATGACTGTAAGTCGCTTTGGATAAAAGCGTCTGCTAAATGGCATATTATTATTATTATAAGGCCCTGAAACATATTGTATCCCCTTGACTTAGTGATATAAGGTTTCCTACATTACAGCTATGTGAATTAGAGGGCGATTGATGTACATTATTTTTTTGTTGTTGTACTTTTACCCCTTTTTCACCCCAATTGGTAGTTACAGTCTTGTCCCATCGCTGAAACTCCCGTACGGAAACAGGAGAGGCGAAGGTCAAGAGCCATGCGTCCTCCGAAACACAACACTGACAAACTGCTCTCTTAACCCGGAAGCCAGCCGCACCAATGTGTCAGAGGAAACACTGTACAACTGGGGACCAAAGTCAGCTTGCAGGCGCCCGGCCTGCCACAAGGAGTCACTAGAGCGCAATGGGACAAGGACATCACGGCCGGCCAAAACCTCCCCTAACGATGCTGGGCGAATTGTGCGCATCCTCATGGGTCTCCCGGTCACGGCCGGCTGTGAAACAGCCTGGGAACGAACTCGGTTCTGTAGTGCCTTAGACAGCTGCGCCACTCGGGAGGCCCGATTGATGTAATTCTAATGTTGGTATTTACGTAATTGGGACATTATGGGATCTACAGGTGTCCCAAGAGGAAGTTGGCTTTGCATTCCTTGTGAGGGAAACTGAACACAAAACGTATATTTGATGTTGGGATAATATCTATTGCAGACATACTGACCTTTTAAATACTTTTTTTGTGAAATGGCTGTGCTGCTGAAACCCCTCAACATTCAAATAGTGTCCTTCTGAGGCAAAAACAAAGCATTACTTCAACATCTATATTTATTTCACACAACTCACCCAGTTGATATTCACAACCACCAGATGGGGCTAGCATGCAGATAGACTATAGCCTCTCAAAGAATAAGGAGTAAAGAAAAGTTTGATATTGTTGTCCATGTTATATGTGTTGATCTTGACCGTATTGTATGCTGCTAACTTTCTTTTCAGCTGAGAAGTATGGGAGGTGTTGATGCAGTGACCCATTGAGTTCTTTCTGCCGAAGGCCAAGCAATCAGGCAGCAATATATCTTAACCAAAGCACTCAAAACCAAGTTTGTTCAGTTCTTAATCACCCATCAGGTATTATGGCGATTTTTGTGGATCTCCGAAAAAAGAAAGTAATCAATCTTATTATTATTATACTGTTTGCCTGTTTCTAAATGTTCAATGCACAATGCTTAAACTTTTCTTGGCTGCCAACTGAGATACTGTATTTAGTTAACTTCTAAGTAAAATTTTCAGACTGTCTGGCTCTCAGGCTAATGCTCACATATGTTCAACCTCAAACAGACATTGTTCTATCTAGAAGTCTGTCTTTTGTTCTTAGTGCTGTGTTTGTTTTCCCAGATATTTGGGATTTCACCCCTGGCAGACAATGTGTCACGTCGATTAAAACAAGTTCAGGCAAAACATTGCCTCATAAGTCTGGCTCTAACTTCAATGTGGAACAAATCCTAACATTGTAAAGCTGGTACCAGAAGGTGTAATGCAAATATTTCACAAAAACAAACTTTTGAGGCTGGAAATACCTACAGTATTATGGACCATTAAATGAAGTGGGTTTAGAAACGTAATGCTCTTTCACTTTTTGGAATTGTGTCTGATAGAGTACCAGGAACCCTAACAGCATTGCTTTTCTTTTCAATCAGCTGGGCAGAGAGGACATAAAAACATTTGACTAAGATAACGCTATGAGACAAATAACAAATAACAACAAATAATAACAAAGATAGCTAATAATGTAAGCATACTGTGTCCATAATAAGTATATAGGTTGTATGTTGGGAGCTTTTGGGAAAGAAAGATATGGCATATAGAAGCAAACCGGATGGACATCATGAAAATGATCGGAGAGGTTGAGAGTAGAAGAAGTTCAGGATATATATAATAGAATTATTGTAAAATTAACTGTGTCCATAAGGTGTAGATAGTAAGTATAGACCGGAAGTAGAGGCCTGGGCATTGTTGCTCACTAATTTACTCCAAGTAGGGAAAGGATGGCGGGGTTGAAAAGTAATAAAGGGGAGTATATATATAAAAAACATGGGGGATTGGAAGTGATGCAGACAATTACATTGATAGAAGATACAATCTATCTGCAATATTAAGTTGATCCATCCCCCCCACCAAAAAAATTAATAAAAATAAATTTAAAAAAGATTACGCTATGAGCACAGTACTGCACAGTCACAGGCTTTACAGTAGGCGAGCTCCAAAGCCGTTCTGTCACCCTTTTCCTGCTGTATTGATTGCATAATCAGCACCACTGGTGATCAGGACCATGGACATTGCCTTACCTGGCAACTCCCTGCAGCTTACTGTAACTCACTCTGCTGCAGGGGGTTGCCATGTAGGGCACTGTCCATGGTGCTGAAAGGCTTTGGGCCAGTGTCTCACCTGTCCACACCTTTAGCTCCCTGTGACCTATTTCCACAGTGTGGAGGAATCCCACATTGTAGTGTTAAGAGATTTAAACCATTCAATTTAATCACATTATTTGTGTAATTAGCTATAATAAAACCATAGTATACACAGCAGGTTACCAAGGACCTTGTGGAGAACCCTAAGTAATCCTAATCAGACGTAACATTTGTGTGCAAACATTTAAAGCAAACCCCTCTCTCTCTGTGATATTTGTGAGAGCGTGGGGAGAGAGAGGAGAACACTAAAGGGATATGTACTTTACCTCATTGCAGCATAAGGGGCATGCCATACATTGCCCCCCATTATGTAATGGAGCAGTAATTGGCAAGCATCATTATCTGTTCCTGCCAGTCTAAAAATACAGTTTAAAAACTCCAACAGAATGTGGCATTTATGTAACTGATGAGAGGACAGGGTATTGGATCACTAGCTGTTTCTCTGGGTGTATGCATGCGTGTGTGCGTTGGCCAAGTTCCCCACTCTTTTATATCTGGCAAGTTTGTGGTTTATGCAAGTTTGTTACACTTGAGTCTCACCTGTTCTCGCTACACGGTATGAAAAGCAATATGTTACATTTGCTTAACCCACATTCTTCAATATCATCTAATGACTCTGATAGGTCACTGCATCATGCAGCCTCTCTCTGTGAACATGCTGTTCTGTTCTGTGGTGTAGTTAGGGACTAAATCAACTCCATTGTAATTACAGCAGCGATATTGACTAAATGTTTTCCTTTATTAACATGCACTTAAAGTCTACCCCTAGAACTCAGTTTAAATGTGTCACTTCCATAAGGCTTTTCCTGGTCAAGGTTTATGTCACTGTTCCAGCATCCTAATGAGGGCTCGGCAGCGGCACCCAGCTGTGTGTGTGTGTGCGCATTTCTCTGTTGCAGAAAAAGCCCTAAATGGTACTGTAGATTTTAACCTTGTTGATCCCTTTACAAGGAAGTGTACTACATTTTCCCAGCAGCCAACAGGGAAACTAATGACCAATTCCAATTCACCCATGAACCAAAGTCATCAGAGACGAATCAAGTGTTTTCCACCGTATGCACAGCTAGATAATGGGCCATGTGGACAGAGGTGTGTCAAGTGTGATGCTTATTTGATTACCTCACCCTCACACTTGCTGTTTGTAATAATGAGGTGCTTACTGCCAGTTTAAATACAACTCTTTAAAATTAGCAGCACATAACGCTAATCCTGAGGGCATCCATCAGCCAAGATGAGCCCCAAAGCCCCTAAGCAGTTCACTGTAATTATACGACTCACTTAAATACATTACACCAAGGGCCTAATGTTGTGACTAACCATTAATATCCCAGTGATGGGTTGAGCTGTGAGTAAGATTTCCAATGTATGTATTACATAATGGCACATAAACTTGAGCTTGAGATTTTCCTTAGAGGAAGGGTGTAAAGAAAGGGAACAGTGTGTAACTGAGACTTTTCTGACAAATTACAGGTAAGGTAAGCAACTTTGAAATACGTTTGCACCCATACCTAATTTGGCTGGATCTGGCAGACAAGGCAGAAAGTCCACGACAGAAAAAAACCCTCAATAGATTTCCCCCCCAAAAATTGTGAGGACGTGTGCACTTCTCCTGTCATTCAGAACTGATTGGAATGTAGTAAACCTATTCGTAACATATGGCATGTTATGGTCATCTAACATATATTACGGGTTATGTTATTTCAGCATTTTCTTTACGTGACTTTATAACATCATTATTCATGTGGTATGTAAGGAACACATTTTTCAATTTTCAAGAGGTTTTTGTTTAAAATTAATAGCTAATTGCTAATCATGAATAAATGTTATTTTTTAAAAAACAATATTATCTCTGAAAAGATGTAGATGTAGGACGTACAGGTATAGGATCTTAATTTGAGCCAGTTTGCTACAGCAGGAAAATAACTCTGCAGCAACAGGAAATGTGAATTATTATGTGAATTATAAGTAAATTACATTTTTGTAGGGGTTAATACATTTTTCATAGGGAAAAATCAAGTCTGAAATTTCAAAAGGAAAATTTCACAATTCAGAAGCCTTTTTAAACCTCAAATACACTACACATTTGAAATGTTCTGCAACAGGGTGATCAAATTAAGAACCTACATTTTTAGACCATGTCCCTCTCAGTATAGCTCCTCATATTAAATCATCTGCAATCGTTATAGGACTACAGTACACACACTCAGAGGCTAAACAGGAAATACAAGTTAATTAATTTGACTCCCTAATTGTCCAACTTGATGGGCCAAGTCCACCTGTGGTAAATTCAATTGATTGTACATGATTTGGAAAGGCACACACCTGTCTATATAAGGTCGCACAGTTGGCAATGCATGCCAGAGCAAAAAACAAGCCATGAGGTCGAAGGAATTGTCCATAGAGCTCCAAGACAGGATTGTGTCGAGGCACAGATCTGGTGAAGGGTACCAAAACATTTCTGCAGCATTGAACCCAAGAATACAGTGGCCTCCATCATTCTTAAATAGAACAAGTTTGGAACCACCGCCTGGCCAAACTGAGCAATCGGGGGAGAAGGGCCTTGGTCAGGGAGGTGACCAAGAACCCGATGGTCACTCTGACAGAGTTCCAGAGTTCCTCTGTGGAGATGGGAGAACCTTCCAGAAGGACAACCATCTCTGCAACATTCCACCAATCAGGCCTTTATGGTTGAGTGGCCAGACGGACGCCACTCTTCAGTAAAAGGCACATGAAAGCCCGCTTGGAGTTTGCCAAAAGGCACCTAAAGGACTCTCAGACCATGAGAAACAAGATTCTCTGGTCTGATGAAACCAAGATTGAACTCTTTGGCCTGAATGCCAAGCTTCACATCTGGAGGAAACCTGGCACCATCCCTACGGTGAAGCATGGTGGTGGCAACATCATACTGTGGGGATGTTTTTCAGCGGCAGGGACTGGGAGACTAGTCAGGATAGAGGGAAAGATGAACGGAGCAAAGTACAGAGAGATCCTTGATGAAAACCTGCTCCAGAGCTCTCAGGACCTCAGACTGGGGCTAAGGTTCACCTTCCATCAGGACAACGACCCTAAGCACACAGCCAAGACAAAGCAGGAGTGGCTTCGGGACAAGTCTCTGAATATCCTTGAGTGGCCCAGCCAGAGCCCGGACTTGAACCCGATCTAGCATATCTGGAGAGACCTGAAAATAGCTGAGCAGCGACACTCCCCATCCAACCTGACAGAGCTTGAGAGGATCTGCAGAGAAGAATGGGAGAAACTCCCCAAATGCAGGTGTGCCAAGCTTGTAGCGTCATACCCAAGAAGACTTGAGGCTGTAATCACTGCCAAAGGTGCTTCAACAAAGTACTGAGTAAAGGGTCTCAATACTTATGTAAATGTAATATTTCCAGGGGGGTTTTAAAGACATTTGCAAAAATTTATAAAAACGTGTTTTATCTTTGTCATTATGGGGTATTGTGTGTAGATTAATGAGTGTGAAAAAAAAACAATTTAATCAATTTTAGAATAAGTCTGTAACTTAACAAAATGTGAAAAAAGTAATCGGGTCTGAATAATTTCCGAATGTGCTGTACATATAATGTATATAAATATATATGCATGTACATATAATGGTGTGTAAAGACAGCATGGACAGTATATGAATATAAAAGGTGTGTACAGCAGTAGTTATATTTACATTTACATTTTAGTCATTTAGCAGACGCTCTTATCCAGAGCGACTTACAGTTAGTGAGTGCATACATTTTCATAAGATGAGACCTAAGTAGAATACAGTATATACAGTGCCTTCAGAAAGTATTCACACCCTGTGACTTATTCCACATTTTGTTTTGTTACAGCCTGAATTCAAAATGCATACAATTTAGATATTGTATCACTGGCCTACACACAATACCCCATAATGTCAAAGTGGAATTATGTTTTTAGAAATGTTTACAAATTAACTAAAAATGAAAAGCTGAAATGTCTTGAGTCAATTAGTATTCAATCCCTTTGTTATGGCAAGCTCAGGAGTAAAATGCATACAATAAGTTCAGGAGTAAAAATGTGCTTAATAAGTCACATATTAAAGTTGCATGGACTCACTCTGTGTGCAATAATAGTGTTTAACATGATTTTTGAATGACTATCTCATCTCTGTACCCCCCCACATACAATTATCTGTAAGGTTCTTCAGTCGAGCAGTGAATTTCAAACACAGATTCAACCACAAAGACCAGGGAGGTTTTCCAATATTTTGCAAAGAAGGGCACATTGAAAGCAAACATTGAATATCCCTTTGAGCATAGTGAAGTTATTAATTACACTTTGGATTGTGTATCAATACACACAGTCACTACAAAGATACAGGTGTTCTTTCTAACTCAGTTGCTGGAGAAGAAGGAAACTGCTCAGGGATTTCACCATGAGGCCAATGGTGACTTTAAAACAGTTACAGAGTTTAATAGCTGTGATATGAGAAAACTGAGGATGGATCAACAACATTGTAGTTACACCAAAATACTAACCTCAATGACAGAGTGAAAAGAAGGAAGCCTGTACAGATTTATAATATTTCAAAACATGCATCCTGTTTGCAATAAGGCACTAAAGTAAAACTGCAAAAAATGTGGCAAAGAAATTAACTTTATGTCCTGAATACAAAGTGTTACGTTTGGGACAAATCCAACACAACACATCACTGAGTACCACACTTCATATTTTCAAGCATGGTGGTGGCTGCATCATTTTATGGGTATGCTTGTCATCGGCAAGGAATAGGGATTTTTTTTTTGTGATAAAAATAAACGGAATAGAGCTAAGCACAGGCAAAATCCTAGAGGAAAACCTGGTTCAGTCTGCTTTCCAACAGACACTGGGAGACAAATTCACAATAACAATAACCTAAAACACAAGGCCAAATATACACTGGAGTTGCTTACCAAGACAACATTGAATGTTTCTGTGTGGCCTAGTTACAGTTTTGACTTGAATCAACTTGAAAATTGCAAGACTTGAAAATGAATGTCTAGGTATGATCAACAACCAACTTTACAGAGCTTGAATAACTATTTTAAAATAATCTTGTACAATCCAGATGCGCAAAGCTCTTAGAGACTTACCCGAAAGACTCACAGCTCTAATCGCTACCAAAGGTGATTCTAACATGTATTGACTCAGGTGGTTGAATACTTATGTAATCAAGATATGTTAGTGTTTTTTTTTTTTTTTTAATTTTTTACAAATGTTCAAATTTTTCTTCCACTTTGACATTACAGAGTATTTTGTGTAGATCGTTGCCAAAAAATGACAATTAAAGTGAAATACTTTCTGAAGGCACTGTACATATAAAGCGGGTAAAACAGTAAAAATTGGGTAAAACAGTAAAAAGTGGGTAAAACAGTGCCTCATACTGTATATTGTGTTTGTATTACAAACTTTGTGATATGAGAAGTAATGTATGCACAACAACACTGTGAACACTGAGCCAGCAGTTAAACCCAAAATAAACAATCCTTACTGTCATACCTCTCTTTTTCCTTGCTATCACTGAATTTCAGAAACTAAAATGATATCATCCTCTGCTATTGTGGAGTGATTTTCACTCTTCTCTTACTGTCTTACAGCAGGTTCTGCACCCCTGTTGTTCTACTTGTCAGCCGGAGCTCAGTGGAGCGTTTGAATTATTCAGGCTCCCAGCTGCATCTCTCCTCTACACGGGCCCAGTTCACAGCCAGAAAGGTGGGTGTACTGCTGCCTCACTCCAGCCTTGTTCAGACATCTGGCTCCAATAGCAGAGGTTAAAACTTCATTAACAGCCTTTAAAGAACAGTAAGATCATGCACCTATCACATTATCATATTAATCAACTACAGGTTTGGCACTTGTTTAATGGTAGTTTAGCAATGAACTTGATCTTGCCCTGCTTGGGTACTTGACTCTGTTTCAGAAGCACAAACAGACTTACTACTCGCTGTCATTATGGCAGAGCTTCAGATCTCAAACGAGGCTCAATGTCTCCCCCTTTGGAAGGTGTGTTTGTTTATACAGCCTCCATGGCAAGAGGAGAAGCGTTCCGCCTTGTTAAACAGAACGCCAACCTCTCCAGTTCATCTCAGCCATGAGCTCTACCTCTTACTACTGAGCTGGCCGTGACCCTCCTAGACAACTATTTGAAGGTCTCAGAGCACGTAACATCACAGATTGAAATGCTATTAGTGCACACCGCTAACTAGCTAGCCATTTCACACCGGTTACACAGTCAACCTTGAGAAGAAAAAGGAGTCACGGTTAAGGAAATGCAACAAAGCAATGGAATCTTTTCATTGGAAATCAATACTGCCCCTCTCATTAATGTACTCATACCTCTGTGTTGATGACAGGCAACTCACAGGAGAGATACAGAAAGGATTTTCTCAACATGCCAGACAAACAAAAATCGTTAAAAAAACAAACAGTGGAACTAAAAACATATTATTGTTTTGTATAATTGTACTATAGTAGAGCGATACATTTGATCAGATAACTTGCTAACTCAAAACTTGGGAGAGGACAAGAATAATATGAGTCATCTTATTTTGCGTGATGATTACATAAAATGATATGATTCCTGTGAAACCTAAGGGTAATGTCCGTTTGCGAATGAGCTGGAGAATGGATTCCCTAGTTAAATGGCTGTGTCCCCTCACTAACTCACAGACAGACAGACGGACAACCACCAGTGCTTTGACCCTGCTATGCTAGCAATTACCTCTACAGATGGTGGAAATTCTCTCACCCACAAGTTGTCCGACTTGAAAAGTCGAGGCCAGAGCACAGAGCTTTCCTCTTGCCTCATTATTCTCATATTTTTGTGCAAGTCTATCAGCCCCCTTATGACCTATTCATGACACCCAACTAGCAGGTAACAACTCTGACATTAAAGAGATGCTAAAGACGTTTTGTATACTTTTATGCCAGTAGTTTTGAAAGTCGCGTTTAAGAGCCAAAAAGGGTCACAATTCGATACAACGTCACATATGTGTATCATGTTGTTGTTCACGAGCCATGCAGTGTGTGCACAAAGAGTGTAAAAAAAAACTCTGTGGTGTGCATGCGGTGTGCATGTGCTTGGGACCACCCCGTTACATCATTGGACAATACTGGGCCGACCTGATTCCATCTCCCACTTTAACCTTGCAACCTCATTGGACATGATTCCACCTGTCAATCAACATTGTCCATCATGTTGGGTTGTAGGCTACTGATTGTCTAGGCTACCACACTTTGTTGCATGGTCAGATCAGACTATGGCAAAATAAAATAACATCTTAATTTCATATGGTGACACATACAGTATATATGTATTAGGCCTACCCTAGATACCACAACCACCAGAGAACTTCTGACCACGAACATCCTAAAAATAATTTAATAATTGGAATACCTGTTGTGAGTTTATCAAGACAAAAAGGACAACAAAAAAAACATTACAGTAGGTAGGCCACAAATGTCTTATCTATAAGTGGGTGAAAAAGTTTGCTGCTGTAGAATAAATTTACTGAGACAATAAAAAGTTGTGTGTGTGGCGAACAGGATTTCTATGAAAGTATGCTGAATCGTGAAATACAGTCCCCAAATTCAACAAGATAGCTAAGATAACAACATTTAGGAAATAAGATTGTGACCAAGATGGTTTTGATCTGGTTGAACATCATCTAGTAATTTATTTTCCGCTGAAATGCCATCTGTAGACCATGCTTTTTAGTTCAATTTTTTAGTTCTGGTTCAGCCAGCACCAGAAGTATTTTCATTACTATTTTCATTACTACCAGTGAAATGCATTGAAGGAGAGAAATTAAACTAACTAACTAATGAGGTCTTATAGATATCTGTCAATTTCTGATGTTTCTAATTTCTGATGCATTCATAAAATTGTTTGTATTCGATTTATTCTCACTCTCACTTAGCTGGTTGTTGCATAGGCTTGTGTCTGCTTGTGGTTATATTTGTTGCTGTTTCCACACAGAGCGCGTACTTCTAAATTAAGGAACGCACGTAGCTACATGCACTAAATCTTGTAAGAATTGAATGTAAGGATTTTTGTGGCTTTATATGGTAGAAGATAACTATGGTTTATAATGCATGTCGGGACCATACATTGAGTCCAATACGGGAGGTTTAAAAAATAAGAAGGTCGTTTTCGGAACTCTGTAGCATCGCTTTAACATCTTTGCAGTTTTGGGTCAAAATTCAGATCACGTCTCAGCTGTGCAAAGTATACCTTGGCAAGTTTCTCTACAAATTGATTTAAGTGAAAAGGAGACACAACACAACAAAGATATTTGGTAAAAGATTTCTCAAAATCTGAAAATGCTTAGAACATAAACATGATTTTCCTGTGGTTTATATATAGATATTTTTCTGTGAATAATAAGAAAGAGAGTTCCAAACCTCTCTGCCAATAACAGCTAGTTTTCATTTTCCCCCTCCCCACTCAGACCACTCCCAGAAAGTCCTAGCAAAATTCTTGCTTGAGAAATTGCTCTTGCTACGAATCTATTTTGGTTCCATTTTGACCATTTTGATTGAAAACAATCACAGTAAGGTACGTAATTGTTACCCAGAAAAGATTTGATATTGAGAAAGAAAAGTCTGCATTGGGCCTTTAATTAATGTAACTGATTAAAGAGAGAAATATTACAATGAGTGTTTTTTTATCTAGTTTGAAGGTACCTTTGGCCAAACATCCAAAGTATCAGTTTGCTTTGATGTCTTGAGGACTGTTCATAATTACCTTTACCATGTGTTTTCAATTTTGTTGTTATCTGTAAGGTCGCATAACCCACTCTGCGTGAGGTCTTGGAACGTTGTATAAAATAAAAAAACTTTTAAAATTAACTCTCTTGCCTTTCTTGCACTAACACTTGCACTTGTATTTTCTTACTAGCACTGACTTTGCTGATAGCTGCTTTATTGAAGAACAGTTTTACATTTACATTTACGTCATTTAGCAGACGCTCTTAACCAGAGCGATTTACAAATTGGTGCATTCAATTTATGATAGCCAGTGGGACAACCACTTTTTTTTATGGGGGGGTGGGGGAGGGGGGGGTAGAAGGATTACTTTTATACTATTCCAGGTATTCCTTAAAGAGGTAGGGTTTCAAGTGTCTCCGGAAGGTGGTCAGTGACTCTGCTGTTCTGGCGTCGTGGGGGAGCTTGTTCCACCATTGGGGTGCCAGAGCAGCGAATAGCTTTGACTGGGCTGAGCGGGAACTGTGCTTCCGTAGAGGTAGGGGGGCTAGCAGGCCAGAGGTGGATGAACGTAGTGCCCTCGTTTGGGTGTAGGGTCTGATCAGAGACTGAAGGTAAGGTGCCGTTCCCCTCACAGCTCCATAGGCAAGCACCATGGTCAACTGGAAGCCAGTGGAGTGTGCGGAGGAGTGGGGTGACATGAGAGAACTTGGGAAGGTTGAACACGAGACGGGCTGCAGCGTTCTGGATAAGTTGTAGGGGTTTAATGGCACAGGCAGGGAGCCCAGCCAACAGCGAGTTGCAGTAATCCAGACGGGAGATGACAAGTGCCTGGATTAGGACCTGTGCCGCTTTCTGTGTAAGGTAGGGTCGTACTCTGCGAATGTTGTAGAGCATGAACCTGCAGGATCGGGTCACCGCTTTGATGTTAGCGGAGAACGACAGGGTGTTGTCCAGGGTCACGCCAAGGTTCTTTGCACTCTGGGAGGAGGACACAATGGAGTTGTCAACCGTGATGGCGAGATCATGGAGCGGGCAGTCCTTCCCCGGGAGGAAGAGCAGCTCCATCTTGCCGAGGTTCAGCTTGAGGTGGTGATCCGACATCCACACTGATATGTCTGCCAGATATGCAGAGATGCGATTCGCCACCTGGTTATCAGAAGAGGGAAAGGAGAAAATTAATTGTGTGTCGTCTGCGTAGCAATAACAGGAGAGACCATGTGAGGATATGACAGAGCCAAGTGACTTGGTGTATAGAGAGAATAGGAGAGGGCCTAGAACTGAGCCCTGGGGGACACCAGTGGTGAGAGCATGTGGTGCGGAGACAGATTCTCGCCACGCCACTTGGTAGGAGCGACCTGTCAGGTAGGACGCAATCCAAGAGTGAGCAGCGCCGGAGATGCCCAACTCGGAGAGGGTGGAGAGGAGGATCTGATGGTTCACAGTATCAAAGGCAGCAGATAGGTCTAGAAGGATAAGAGCAGAGGAGAGAGAGTTAGCTTTAGCAGTGCGGAGAGCCTCCGTGACACAGGGAAGAGCAGTCTCAGTTGAATGACCAGTCTTGAAACCTGACTGGTTTGGATCAAGAAGGTCATTCTGAGAGAGATAGCAGGAGAGTTGGCTAGAGACGGCACGCTCAAGAGTTTTGGAGAGAAAAGAAAGGTGGGATACTGGTCTGTAGTTGTTGACATCGGAGGGATCGAGTGTAGTTTTTTTGAGGAGGGGTGCTACTCTCGCTCTCTTGAAGATGGAAGGGACATGGCCAGCGGTCAAGGATGAGTTGATGAGCGAGGTGAGGTAAGGGAGAAGGTCTCCGGAAATGGTCTGGAGAAGAGAGGAGGGGATAGGGTCAAGTGGGCAGGTTGTTGGGCGGCCGGCCGTCACAAGTCGCAAGATTTCATCTGGTGAGAGAGGGGAGAAAGAAGTCAAAGCATAGGGTAGGGCAGTGTGAGCAGGACCAGCGGTGTCATTTGACTTAATATATGAGGATTGGATGTCGTCAACCTTCTTTTCAAAATGGTTGACGAAGTCATCCACAGAGAGGGAGGAGGGAAGGGGAGGAGGAGGAGGATTCAGCAGGGAGGAGAAGGTGGCAAAGAGCTTCCTAGGGTTAGAGGCAGAGGCTTGAAATTTAGAGTGGTAGAATGTGGCTTTAGCAGCAGAAACAGAAGAAGAGAATGTAGAGAGGAGGGAGTGAAAAGATGACAGGTCCGCAGGGAGTCTAGTTTTCCTCCATTTCCGCTCGGCTGCCCGTAGCCCTGTTCTGTGAGCTCGCAATGAGTCGTCAAGCCACAGAGCAGGAGGGGAGGACCGAGCCGGCCGGGAGGATAGGGGACATAGAGAGTCAAAAGATGCAGAAAGGGAGGAGAGGAGGGTTGAGGAGGCAGAATCAGGAGATCGGAGGGAGAAGGATTTAGTAGAGGGAAGAGATGATAGGATGGAAGAGGAGAGAGTAGCGGGAGAGAGAGAGCGAAGGTTGCGACGGCACATTACCATCTGAGTAGGGGCAGAGTGAGTAGTGTTGGAGGAGAGCGAGAGAGAAAAGGATACAAAGTAGTGGTCGGAGACTTGGAGGGGAGTTGCAGTGAGATTAGTAGAAGAACAGCATCTAGTAAAGATGAGGTCAAGCGTATTGCCCGCCTTGTGAGTAGGGGGGGACGGTGAGAGGGTGAGGTCAAAAGAGGAAAGGAGTGGAAAGAAGGAGGCAGAGAGAAATGAGTCAAAGGCAGATGTAGGGAGGTTAAAGTCACCCATAACTGTGAGGGGTGAGCCATCCTCAGGAAAGGAACTTATCAAGGCGTCAAGCTCATTGATGAACTCTCCAAGGGAACCTGGAGAGCGATAAATCATAAGGATGTTAAGCTTGAATGGGCTAGTGACTGTGACAGCATGGAATTCAAATGAGGAGATAGACAGATGGGTCAGGGGGAAAAGAGAGAATGTCCACTTGGGAGAGATGAGGATTCCTGTGCCACCGCCGTGCTGACCTGATGCGAGAACACATGATCAGACGAGGAAAGAGCAGTAGGAGTAGCAGTGTTTTCTGTGGTAATCCATGTTTCCGTTAGCGCCAAGAAGTCGAGGGACTGGAGGGTAGCATAGGCTGAGATGAACTCTGCCTGTTTGCCGCAGTACGGCATGTCCTGAGGCTGCCGGAGACCTGGAATTCCACGTGGGTCGTGCGCGCTGGGACCACCAGATTAAAGTGGCAGCAGCCACGCGGTGTGAAGCGTTTCTATGGCCTGTGCAGAGAGGAGAGAACAGGGATAGACAGACACATAGTTGACAGGCTACAGAAAAGGCTACAATAATGCAAAGGAGATCGGAATGAAATTAAGTAAACATCTGGGAAAGCGAGAGAGCATGGCCTCCCTCAATTACGTTTTACTGAAACACTCAAATATAACTCTACCAACGTCCACTTTAGAAATTATAATTGTTGTAAACTACAGCGGTTCAATGTTTTCTAGGAATAGACTCGACTAGATTATTCAGCTAGCTAACTTGGTACAGTATTCTTCCGTGAAAACCGCTCAGGGCACCGTATCCTATGACGCCATAGCTAACTAGCATGCTAGCTTCCAAAAACACAGTTTAGCACCAATACTCGGTTACAACAAACTACCAATAGTGTGTTAACACGCTAAACAGATAATTTGTGTCCGTGTCTAACGTTGTGTAAAGTTTTGGGGTTAGTTTTGACAGTTTGAGTGAGTACGTCGTCAACTTATTCAGCCAGTTAGTTAATACTGGAAAATACTGAAATCTCTCGGCAAGGTCCGTAACTACGAGGGTACGGCTAGGTTCGAGGATATAGGGAATAATTGAATTAGTAATTGGTATCGGCAAGGTTCGTAACTACGAGGGTACAGCTAGGTTCGAGGAATTACACCGGCAAGGTCCGTAACTACGAGGGTACGGCTAGGTTCGGGAAATTTTAGATAATATAGGGAATAATTGAATTAGTAATTGGTATCGGCAAGGTTCGTAACTACGAGGGTACGGCTAGGTTTGAGAAATTACACCGGCAAGGTCCGTAACTACGAGGGTATGGCTAGGTTCGGGAAATTTTAGATAAATACTGCCGACCGGCAAGGTCCGTAACTATGAGGGTACGGCTAGGTTCAGCGAAGTATTTTGTAGGTAAGAAGGGCGATAGGAGGCAAGGTTGGAAGGAGTAATAGTAAATTGGGAATATAAAGGTAAAAATAATGAATAACGAGTATGACTAAACTGAAACGTTTGAACTGATATAATTGAACTGTAACGTTTGATGTTTGCCATAGCATAATACTGGTTTTAAATAATTATGTTGAAGCAATTTGGTTTATTATTTGATTTAACGTTTGATGTTTGACATAGCATTATACTGGTTTTAAATAATTATGTTGAAGCAATTTGGTTTATTATTTGATTTAACGTTTGATGTTTGACATAGCATAATACTGGTTTTAAATAATTAAATTGAAGCAATTTGGTTTATTATTTAATTTAACGTTTGATGTTTGACCCTGCAAAATACTGGTTAAATAATTAGACTGAAATAATTTGGTTTATCGTTGAAATATAAATATGCACCGACTTTAACTAATTAGGTGGGTATAGTTTGATTTAGATAAATAGATAGACGTACTTTAAATAATTAAATAACGGACGAATATTACAAATTAAAATGAAAAACATGACTACCAGTGGAGAAGCGGAAAGAATATTGAAGGTTCTAAAATCCACACTTGAAACTAATGGAGGAAAGGACGGGAAGGAATGGAGCAGGCGAGGAGAGAAACTCTATAAGGGATGGATAGAGGATGGTTGTATACTATCCCCCGATGGAGTGCCTGTAGGAGGCGAACCAGGGAGAATACTGGAAACGTTGAAGCGGAAAAATAAGAAAACAGAGGGGGAATGGAAGAAAGAGGGAGAACCCAGAAGGGGTCAAATCAAGGAAGCAATGGAAAAAGCAAGGCTGAAGGAGAGAATAGGACTAGCAATGTTGGGAAAACTTAAGAAAATGTGGGAAGAAAAACAGAACAATAAGGAGAAGCAGGACAAGAAGGAAGGATCCAGGTGTCCTACGGAACCGCCACCAAGATTATACCCAGAACTGCCTACGTCTCCACCCCCATACGAGGCACCAAAGCTAATGGCTCCAACACTGGATATTGTGGGGCACTGCTAGAAGCAGCAAGAGCTATACGAGACGGGGTTGAGAACATGTCCAGATTACAGGAAGAAGAAAGTCGTATGAGCCTGACGGGTGACGGCGACAGGGGAAGCCTGATGCTTGATGAGGGTTTGACCCAAACAGAATTGAAGAATCAGGAAAGGGAGGACAGAGAGAGAGAAGAAAGAAATAAGGAAGTGAAAATATTGGAAGAGGAAGTAAGAAGAGGCGCGGAACAGCTGCAGGAGATGGAGAGAACCATACGAGACTTGAGCGAGGAAAGGAAACAAGGAAGTAAAGCAACCTCTCCACCAATGATGCACAGACCGGTTTCACCTCCCGGAGGGCACTATATAGACATGGGAGAAGACCATGAAGAAGCAGTGAGAGAGAGAGAGAGAGTAGGAGAGGGCCAGTACCCACTGATAGCCTTACCTAATCTATTGGCGGGGAATGAAAGAGGCCCCAGCAACCTTAGAATGAGGTGAGAGCTAGTGCGGTTTTCATTTGGTGACGTCACTTGCTCTATGAACTGGAAGTATTTACTTTGAAAGGATCGCGGAATGTGTGGGGTGACTGGCAATGTATGTAGAGGGTCCCTGGTTTGAACCCAGGTAGGGACAGTGGGTAAAGCTTTCACATTGGGGCTATAGACCTAGATTACTACGTGGATTGAGAAATGTGAAAGGTTGAATTAGATAGCTTAAGTAGAAGTATTCTAGAAAGGTCTATGAAAATATTGTTTTTTTTTATTTATTTTTTATTTATTTTTTTCGGGGGGGTGGATCAGCTTAATATTGCAGATAGATTGTATCTTCTATCAATGTAATTGTCTGCATCACTTCCAATCCCCCATGTTTTTTTTATTTTTTATATATATATATTCCCCTTTATTACTTTTCAACCCCACCATCCTTTCCCTACTTGGAGTAAATTAGTGAACAACAACGCCCAGGCCTCTACTTCCGGTCTATACTTACTATCTACACCTTATGGACAGAGTTAATTTTACAATAATTCTATATCTATATATATATATATATATATATATACACACACAATATATATATATATATATATATATATATATATATATATATATATATATATATATATATATATATATATATACATATTTATTTATTTTTTGCTCCTGAACTTCTTCTACTCTCAACCTCTCCGATCATTTTCATGATGTCCATCCGGTTTGCTTCTAAATGCCATATCTTTCTAACTGTGCTCTTTCCCAAAAGCTCCCAACATACAACCTATATACTTATTATGGACACAGTATGCTTACATTATTAGCTATCTTCGTTATTATTTGTTGTTATTTGTTATTAGTCCCATCCTTCAACTCTATTCAATACCTCCCATCTATCTCTTAACACCATCCATATAGGATTTCTATTTGCCATATATATTTCAACCATACTGTGATGTTTTACAAAAGTTCTGAACCTTTCTATTCTCATTGCTTCTACAGATTGTGAATTAAAAATAAACATTTTTGCTAAAAGTATTATTATATTATTGATTGATTGACTATGACTTTTCAGATCACCCAGTAATGCTATCTGCAAGGTTAGTTCCAGGTAAATATTGCAATCCTTTAGCCATTCCTGGACCTGTGTCCAAAAACAAGCTACAAATGGACAGAACCAAAACAAATGATCTAATGATTCTATCTCTTCACAGCAAAATCTGCAGAGCTGGGAAGATTGTATCCCCCATATAAATAACATTCTATTGGTAGCAAGAATTTTATATAATAATTTAAATTGAAAGATTCTAATTTTTGAATCCGGTGTCGTTTTGCGTGTCAGTTCATAAACACTATGCCATGGGATCGGTACGTCAAAGATCTCTTCCCAACTATTTTGCAATCTATATGGGACTGCTGTCAATCCTTTGGTCCTTAAGTGAAACTGATATACTTTTTTATTTATCACAGTTTTCCTTAACCAATTATGTTCTTTAATGCAAGGCCGACAGACAAGTTCCTTACTTTCTCCCCCTTCAACTTTCCTCTTCCACTTTTGCGGTAAGGCTGCAATTATTTGGTTGTAATTTTGGGTAGAGCAGACATTTCCATATGTTTTTATTAGCTGCATGTGCGACATAACTCCACCAGTCCTACCGATGATATCATTTACGAAGATTATACCTTTTTTAAACATTCTGTCAATAAATATAGGTTTTTTGTCAATTAGTATATTTGAATTTAACCACAATATCTGTTGCATTATTTGTTCTGTCGTTTCTGGAGGATTAAATTGTGGCTTGTTTTAGAAATAGTGACATTTGGGAGATTATTTCCTTTTCAAATAACTGAAAGTGAGAGATTGTAATCTGAATAAAGGGAAAAAGGCCTTTCTTGAACAGTGGGTGAGACAATCTTACTAATTTGCTTGAGAACCAGTTCGGATTTAAGTATAACTTTTGGATGACTGAAGATTTTAGTGATAGGTCTAATGCTTTAATATTTAATAATTTCTGTCCTCCGAATTCATATTCATTATATAAATATGCTCTTTTAATTTTGTCTGGCTTGCCGTTCCAAATAAAATTGAATATTTTTTCTCATATAATTTAAAAAACTGTTTGCTAGGCGTAGGCAAGACCATAAGCAAATAGGTAAACTGGGATAATACTAAAGAGTTAATCAGGGTGATTTTTCCACAAATTGACAGGTATTTTCCTTTCCATGGTAGTAAGATCTTATCTATTTTTGCTAACTTTCTATTAAAATTTATTGAAGTGAGATCATTTATTTCCTTTGGGATATGTATTCCGAGTATATCCACATCACCATCAGACCATTTTATTGGTAAACTACATGGTAATGTAAAAATTGTATTTTTTAGTGATCCAATACGTAATATAGTACATTTGTCATAATTTGGTTTTAATCCAGAGAGGTTAGAAAATGTATCTAGATCCTCTATGAGGCTGTGGAGGGATTCTAGTTGTGGATCTAAAAGAAAACATGAATCATCTGCGTACAATGACACCTTTGTTTTTAAGCCCTGTATTTCTAATCCTCTGATATTATTATTGGATCTGATTTTAATAGCTAACATCTCGATGGCCACAATAAATAGATATGCCGATAGTGGACAACCTTGTTTCACTCCTCTTGACAGTTTGAAACTTTCTGAGAAATAGCCATTATTTACTATTTTACACCTAGGGTTACTATACATGATTTTGACCCATTTTATAAGAGATTCTCCAAAATTGAAATGCTCCAGGCATTTATATATGAATTCCAGTCGAACTTTATCAAATGCCTTTTCGAAGTCTGCTATGAATAGCAGGCCTGGTTTCCCATATTTTCCATAGTGTTCTATTGTTTCCAATACTTGCCTTATATTGTCTCCAATGTATCTTCCATGTAAAAAACCTGTCTGATTAGAATGAATAATATCCGACAATATCTTTTTAATTCTATGCGCTATACATTTTGCTAGGATTTTTGCATCACAACACTGAAGTGTAAGGGGCCTCCAATTTTGTAAATGGACTGGATCTTTATATTTTCCACTTGTATCCTGTTTCAGTAATAATGAGATCTTCTTCTTGAGTGTCAGATAATCTACCATTTACATAGGAGTGGTTAAAACATGCTAATAACGGTCCTCTTAGTATTTCAAAAAAGGTTTGGTATACCTCGATTGGTATGCCATCCAACCCTGGAGTTTTCCCAGGGAAAATTAGAATTAGATAGCTTAAGTAGAAGTATTCTAGAAAGGTCTATGAAAATATGTTACAAGGTCCCCGCGCCTCCCCCTTTGTGTAGGAAGGAGCAAGGGGAGGGGTGAGAGATAGTTCAAATGATAGGAATATCATTAAATGTATGCTTATCAACGATAGCAAGTATTTGTTTTATTAATTAAGGCCTAATCAGAGAGAACAGTTAAAGAAATTGAATAGCGAACTGAAATGGCAATAGAGCTGTGAAAATTGAGTTGAGGACAAAGGAAAATAATTTATGGCTCTGGTTAGCGAAAAAAAAAAAAAGTCAGTCCAGCGAGTTAGATTGAGCTGTAAGATTTCAAGTAGAGGTCTAAATACTTGACTGGAAGGCAGTGCTTTGATAAATTCTAATTGTTATTACTTTATTCGATAGGTTGCTTAACACCAGTGGTGTATGCAAATAGTTGGTGAATTCTATATTTTCGTTACGGGGACCAGGAGATGCAAGTAGCTTTAGCTATTATGCTGAGGGAATAGCACCAACCTATAGTGGGTTCTAGATTTGTTAAATAAACAAACTTATATTTTAAACTAAAGTAATGCAATAGGCTACAATTATAACATTATCAGAAAAAGGCACAATTTCATGTGAAATAGTTATTACAATTATTATTAATAGTTATTACAGTTATTATCATTGATCCAGTAATGATAGAAGGATAGTAGAGGAAATGCAAGGGATTAAATCTCATTTAGGGAAAGAGGAAGAGTATGAAGATATATTAGGGAGAAAATACCATTAACTGAGGGATATAAAACGTTTAGCTGAAAAACACAACAGGAATAATTTACCTTACACCCTAATATAGACATTAGACCACACCAGAAGTAGAGATGGCAGGATCACCAGTAGCAATCATGAAGAGAAGGTTCCCAGAAAATAGTGAAGATATTGGTAATATCACTAACAAATGAGAAAAAGGACCAGAAAGATAGTAACTAAATGGCCAAAGGAAGGAACATTTGATGTAACCGTGATTGTATTGGCTAAAAAATGAAATATGACATTTACAGGGGGGACAGGAACAATAGAAGGGGAGACAGATTTTCCTAGGGGGTTGATCAAATAATTGATAATGGATCATTTGAGATGAGATCACATGTAGCAGATTTAGGGTAATCAATTAAATAATAATTGTATACTCTAGGAATTTTGAGTGGTTTTATGGATTAGTTATGAGGAATTAGATTGATACAAACAATTATTGATGGGTTAGGACTGGGGATATCTGCATCATGTTTTGTGTGTACTACCATCTTTAGATTACTGATGGTAATTGAAGGTTAACAAAATGTATAACCAGGAGAAAGAGATTAGATATCTCATTGGAATGTTGCCCAGGGCTAGGGGGAGCAGTAGTGAAGTTAGGCAGTATTTAGGTCGTAAAAGTGAGCTACCAAATTAAGTGGGGCCTGGCTATTTGTGGTTGTTGTTTTTCAAATTGGGTTTTTCAAATAATAAACAACACACATAGTATGATGGTTATAAAGGGTTGTTATGTTAAAATTAGGGGGTTTGTGTTAGGTTTGAAAGATTTAAGTATGGACCTGTCATGACCAACCATCAGTCTTCAGGTCAAGCCCGGGAGAGCCAGGGTAGAACAGAGTTTGAACTAAACATGAGTGTTTTTACAAGATAAGGGATTGATTGATTGGATTACTATTGATTCTGAACTGAATGAAAGTCGAATTTAGCCACCATAAAAGACAAAGGAAGTGGGAGGAGCAATAAAGAAGCAAGGGACAGTCTAAAAAAATAAAAAAATAAATAAGGGATGGCAATTGGATGATAAATTACCAATATTACCTAAGTGATTGTTTAGGTAGGTGGTAATATTGACACATGAGCAAAACATGTGTCAAAGGGGGGATGGTAGGAGATGGTAGGATTAAATAATACATATATACGAAGGAGAGGACAAAATACTTAAAAAAAAAAAATATATATATATATATATATATATATATATATTAGATACAGTCTAGAAAGAGAATGCAGTCAGAAATAGAAATTGAGAGCTGAACACGTGTGAAGATAGTTTATTAACCACACCCGTATGTCAGAGGTTTTGTGCCCCACAGGTGAACTAAAGGAGAAGGTGACCCTCTCTATCTAACCAGGTGACTGGTGAGCATCCAGTCCCTAAAGAATAAAAACTGGAAGCAGGCCTGTTGGGAAGGGCCCTATCAGGTTATATTGGTCACTGCCTTTGCCATTAGAATAGCAGAAAGAGCAACCTGGGTCCACGTTACCCACTGCAAAAAGGTAAGAACACATGCAAGCACCACTGAACACATGCAGAGTTAGAGAGAAGAACTGGACCAATAGGGTCTGGGGATCACCTCTGTTAACGAAGATCTCCTACCCCGACCTATCATCACTGTAGTGTGTTCTCAGGGTGTGAGTATGGGGTAATACCAAGCAGAAAGACTGAGGACAGGAGAGGGTTGGCGGTTTTTGGGAATATGGATAACATGAGTTGCATCATAGTCTCGGTAATGGTCTTGATATGTCAAGATCCACCACCAATTGTGCTATGCCCTTACTATTGTTAAGAAGTAAAAGAGAAGAGAAGCGACCCGACATACTGACCGTCAAGGACGAGTGGCCTACAAAATGGGAGTCAGAGAAGGGCAGACTGTCAGATTCAGAATAAGGGTTAGGGACGTAGCCAATGGGTGGGGTACATGTCAATAAGCAACTTGGGATTATAAAATCCCATTATGTTCGTGTTCGGCCCCCACGGCGGATTGTTCCTAGACTCAAGTGTTTAAACACACTTGGGGATGGGGATATGAGACCGGGCAGGACTGAACATCCAGATGGGGGGTAAAGAGAAACAAAGACATCACCAATTATCAATTGGAGATAGTAGTAATGTGACGGACTTAAGTTCGGAAGCACAGGAGAAAATTCTAAACCTTACAGCCCCTGTAACCGATGTGTGGTGGGCGTGTGCCAGTAAAGGCAGTATAAGGCAGAGAATTCCAAAAGGGTGGCTAGATACGTGCGCCCTGGTTCTACTGGTTCAGCTAGTTAGAATTAGTCACCAGGAACCAAGGATTAAACAGATGTAGGAGGAGTTTTAACAAGAAGGAGAATAGCCCTATTTAGATGGATGAGATTGGGATACCAAGGGGGGTATCGGATGGATACCGAGCTATGAAACAATTAGGGGAAGGGTTTACTACCACGTTCTTTTGATGGGTGACAAGCAAAATTGTGGATTGGATTAATTATATCTGTTACGACCAACAACGATTTATTGGCTAGACTAGGGATGCAACAAAAGGGATCTTTGAACAATTATCCGCCATCTCACTCTTATGACTTAGTAAAAAGAGGTTGACTCTAGATCAGGCAGAAAGGGGTGGTGTCTATAGAATGGTAAGCCATTGTTGTACGTTTATCCCTAACAATACCAGTCCTGACGGGAGTATCTCTAAAGCCCTAGTTGGTTTAGATAAACTATCAGCTGAAATGAAGAGCATGGCTGGAATGGAGGGAAACGGACTGTTCTCCTGGTTGGGGGAGTGGTTTGGTAAGTATGCTGCACTGGTGGTTACTGGATTTCTGACCCTAGTAGTTGTGTTTCTAATATTAATGTGCTCTGCTGCCTGTGTAATTCCTTGTTTGAGAAAGTCTGTTACAGATGTCGTGCATGCTGCTGGTATGATGCCCCTCCTAGGGGCTCAAGAAGGAGATGCAGACACTGAGATGAAGCTGACTGAGGATGACCCTTGGTTTGCTATTGGTGAGGTGGTGGAGTGACACCCTAGTGGGTGTCTAAAGGGGGAATCAAAATTCCCTGTTTGTGTTTTTATGTTTTATAAATCCATTTTAACTATTGTGAATGTTTGTCTTTCCTTATGTGAAGGTTTGAAGTTCCTGGGTGGCTGGTAGCCAACCTAGTACAAGTTAGGTGTAGATGGAAGGACTGAAGGCATTTTTATTATCATTATTGCCTATTAATAAAAGTGTGATTATTTTTGTTTGTATTGTATTTTAATGAGTGACAATCTAGTGGGTGTCAAAAGGGGGAATCCTAAATTTCCCTGAAAATTCTTATTTTGGGTTCACACCCAGCGGGTGTGAAAAGGGGGATTGTTGGGATCTATTTTCTTACAACTAGATGTGATGCCTAGCTTAGAAAGAATACATTAATGATTAAACATAATAGGTTTGTGCTGTACTGATATAGATTGTTTAACATAACAAGCTGTGATTAATGTGAGGAACCGTTAGGGGGTAGGCTGAGACAGACTTGTGATTCACACACACACTGCCTCTTTGTTAAACCGCTCAAGGACATGTGTTCTGCTACAATGAAGAAGAACAAACTATGTCTGAGGTTGCTGACTCGAGACAAGTTGTAAAGATAAAAACTAATGCCCAGCAACAGTGAAGCGCCAAGAGGCTGGGACCAGCCTGAGTGCCAACGATAGGTTGGGTAAGTTTAAACCACACCCAGCCTCTACTCTGACAGGCCCAGCAGGGAGCGGGAACTATCTCTGTCAGAGTATTTAAAGAAGAACTTATAACAATAGCTCAGTTCTCTGTCTGCCCTGCGTGGTGTTTCAGTGGGCCCGTATATACGAACATCATATTTACCATTCAAGTGTTTGCATTAATTAAAATACTAGTCTATCTTAGAAGACGTGTATTGACCTCTTTTTGTTCCTATACCAGATTTGAATTGATGCAATTTAACACTACCTACAATCTAAATACATGGTTTAAGCTTTACTCGACATCATATAAAGAAGAAGCCAAGCTTACCTCCCGCTTAGAGAAACACAACCTCACCCCATCGCTGCACAAATGATCTAATAATTCTGTCTCTTCGCAGCAAAATCTTACTATGACTGTGATATGTGGTTTTCTTTCCAAGCTAGCTCAAGATGGATGCACTAACTGTAAGTCGCTCTGGATAAGAGCGTCTGCTAAATTACAAAAATGTAAATGTATGTTATATTACCTGTGCTAATTGGTTTGTTAACTAGCTAACCTTTGTTGTGTTAAGGCTTGTTTTTAACTTTACCTCAGCTCTTTGTTGTATCTCAAGCCATTGATAGACAGTGATGTCCCCTCATCTGTTAGACACTATCTAATCAAGGATTGACCGCAACTTAGCACTCTATAAAGTCATATTGGCAAAAAGGTGTCTTGGTAAATGACCTGTCCCTGGCCTATACAGATAATTTGTTTGACTCCAGCAAAGCCACCACCTTGCCTCATAGTCAGGGGCAGTCAGGCACGAGAATGAGCAAGCCCTCGCCACAAAAGGCCAACCCTGATTAGCTTGCGATCTGCACCAGTTGAGCTGATATCAGTGGCATTATTACCATATAAATGAGATAAGGGCTTCAGTAATTGCTGGTGCAAATTAAAGCCAAATAGCCATGCATTGGAGAAAGTTGTCCCTCAGGAAGGAAACGCCGCTGTCTTGAATTTACTCTGATAAGATTCCTTTGTGCACTTGTGTTTACCAGGTTTTAGATCCCAGAGGATTGTTACATTAAGCTTTCCAGCTTGACAAGGAGCTACTAATGAAATAGAATATACGCATATTATAAACAACTTGCCTCTACTATAGGCCACATGAGGTGTTTTAAATTGGCATAAGTTGCCATATTGTTATAATACTGTACAGTATCTTTATCACAAATGTCCTACTGAAATAAACTCTGCAAAAAAAGAAACGTCCTCTCACTGTCAACTGCGTTTATTTTCAGCAAACTTAACATGTGTAAATATTTGTATGAACATAACAAGATTCACACAGACATGTGACTAACAGAAATTGAATAATTTCTCCCTGAAGAAAGGGGGGTCAAAAAAGTAACAGTCAGTATCTGGTGTGGCCACCAGCTGCATTAAGTACTGCAATGCATTTCCTCCTCATGGACTGCACCAGGTTTGCCAGTTCTTGCTGTGAGATGTTACCCCACTCTTCCACCAAGGCACTTGCAAGTTCCTGGACATTTCTGGGGGGAATGGCCCTAGCCTTCACCATCCGATCCAACAGGTCCCAGATGTGCTCAATGGGATTGAGATCCGGGCTCTTCGCTGGCCATGGCAGAACACTGACATTCCTGTCTTGCAGGAAATCACGCACAGAACGAGCAGTATGGCTGGTTGCATTGTCATGCTGGAGGGTCATGTCAGGATGAGCCTGCAGGAAGGTTACCACATGAGGTAGGAGGATGTCTTCCCTGTAACGCACAGCGTTGAGATTGCCTGCAATGACAACAAGCTCAGTCCAATGATGCTGTGACACACCACCCCAGACCATGATGGACCCTCCACCTCCAAATCGATCCCGCTCCAGAGTACAGGCATCGGTGCAACGCTCATTCCTTCAACGATAAACGCGAATCCGACCATCAACCGCGACTCGTCAGTGAAGAGCACTTTTTGCCAGTCCTGTCTGGTCCAGCGACGGTGGGTTTGTGCCCATAGGCGACGTTGTTGCCAGTGATGTCTGGTGAGGACCTGCCTTACAACAGGCCTATAATCCCTCAGTCTAGCCTCTCTCAGCCTATTGCGGACAGTCTGAGCACTTATGGAGGGATTGTGCGTTCCTGGTGTAACTCGGGCAGTTGTTGTTGCCATCCTGTACCTGTCCCGCAGGTGTGATGTTCGGATGTACCGATCCTGTGCAGGTGTTGTTACACGTGGTCTGCCACTGCGAGGACGATCAGCTGTCCGTCCTGTCTCCCTGTAGCGCTGTCTTAGGCGTCCCACAGTAGGGACATTGCAATTTATTGCCCTGGCCACATCTGCAGTCCTCATGCCTCGTTGCAGCATGCCTAAGGCACGTTCATGCAGATGAGCAGGGACCCTGGGCATCTTTCTTTTGGTGTTTTTCAGAGTCAGTAGAAAGGCCTCTTTAGTGTCCTAAGTTTTCATAACTGTGACCTTAATTGCCTACCGTCTGTAAACTGTTAGTGTCTTAACGACCGTTGCACAGGTGCATGTTCATTAATTGTTTATGGTTCATTGAACAAGCATGGGAAACAGTGTTTATACCCTTTACAATGAAGATCTGTGAAGTTAATTGGATTTTTACGAATTATCTTTGAAAGACAGGGTCCTGAAAAAGGGATGTTTCTTTTTTTGCTGAGTTTACATGTACATCATGGAATGTAAAATTACTAGCGGCACCCCGCCCTTGTGGGTGGTAAATCATTGGAAGTCAGTAATCAAATTACTAATTTGATTCAATGCAATTTCCCCCTCCTCAGAGACTTTTGGGTCTCTGGATATGCCGCTATCATTCTCAACTCCTGAGCAAAAAACTGCCATATTTTCTGTGGGATAATGGCAATTGCTTCTCTTGAAAATATATTTTTTTGAAGTTGAATTTGACGTTTCTGGGGAAAGTACCGGGAAAATTACATGAAAATAAAAATTACCAGGAAAATTACATGAAAATCAACAAAAATAGAAAATACAGGGAAATATAAAGGGGCCAGTGGCATTTAACAGGATGACACTCTTCTTTTGAGCCTAAAATGAA
This sequence comes from Coregonus clupeaformis, assembly GCF_020615455.1. NCBI lineage: Eukaryota > Metazoa > Chordata > Actinopteri > Salmoniformes > Salmonidae > Coregonus > Coregonus clupeaformis. The sequence goes on along the minus strand of NC_059216.1, from coordinate 26,124,784 downwards.
GGAAACGGCGCAAAATTATTGGAGATTTGCTCCTAAAGGTTGATGTGAACTGTCTTGTCAGTCCTTACATAACATGAAATATGGTTTTATTACAAGAGCTAATGAACATATCAACAGCCTTCCATGTTTAGCCTACAGTTAATCCCCTCACATTTTATTATTTTACACAGTAGTTAAGGGTTTTATTTTTGCTGTTGTATAACCTAATAGTGTTCAGGGCTGAGAGAGAGGGGGAGACTGGGGAATAACATTTATTGGCTGATGGGATGACCCCCCTGGGATAAAAGGACGCGTGACATTTCAGCTGTGGAGCAATGCAATTACCCTGGGTGTCAGCAGCAATAGAGCAGGCCGCCCCTCGCTGTTGTTTTATTCATCGACAAAAACAGCCTTTGATTTGTACGTGGCAAGGATTACATGGAGATACTTTGTTTACGATGAGGACCTTTATCTACCATTTTAATCCCATTATAAACATCATTGGCCAGTTTCCTGGACCCAGATTATGCCTAGATTCTCAAGTGACCATGCTTTTTAGTCCAGCAGGGGGCTTAATCTTGGTCCAGTAAACCGGCCCTATATTTAGGCTTACTACAATAGAGTACAACACAAAAAGAATGAGCTCAATCTCCTGATGGTGTGTGTTACAAGTAAGTGACACCTATAGGGTTTAGTGGCCAGAAAGCATGAACAATTGTATGATGAACCTGACCTCATCAGAATATGACCTTATCAGAATCTGAATCTGAATCACGTTTATTGTCCTACAAGAGGAAAACCTTGGCGCAGCTCAAACATGAATACATAAAACAAATATGAAAACACAGAAGAAAGAAACAACAGTCAGGGCATAAATAGTATTGTGATAGCACCCGGGATGAAACTCCTCCCAAAACGCGCAGTACACCACAGAATTTTCCGGTATCTCCAACCCAATGGGAGGAGATCAAAGCAAAGGTGGAGTGGGTGGAATGAGGAATGGGGAGGCCAATCAGTTTAGATGCCGTTTTTGAAATCTTTAAGAGTTTGTTGCGTTGTGAGACTCTGAGCGTATTGTGGTAACAGATGCTGCTGTAGATGAGTAGTGGTTCAATTATGCTCCGGTACAGTAGCAGAAGTGGATTATGTTTGACGGACAGGTTGCGCATATGCCTGATGACAGACAGACGTTGCTGTGATTTCTTTGTTATTTCAGTTTTGTGTTGTTCGAAGGTGAGCTTTTGGTCTATTGATATTCCGAGATATTCCATTTCGACTGCCTCTCTGTTGATGAGGATATGGCCGTCACAGTTTTTTGTTGTTGTTGTTGAAGTCGATTGTTATTTATTTTGTTTTGGAAACGTTGAGATCCAGGTAGTTATTGCAACATCATTTACTGAATTGGGTAACGGATTATTAATATTGCTGGAAGGAGGGTGGGGGTGGGGGGGGGGGTCGTTCAAGAGGGACAGGATGGTTTTGTCATCAGAGTACTTGAAAAGGAGTGTATTGTGGTCCATACTCTGGCAGTCATTGGTATACAGGGTGTACAGGAACGAACTAAGAATGCAACCCTGTGGCGCGCCCGTGTTGGTGATGCGCACAGAGGACAGGGTGTTATCTGTCCTCACGGCCTGAGGTCTGCCACTTAAACAGTTGTAGATCCAGCGATAATGGTCGGAGATACGTCCAAGTTATCGAGCTTCAGGATCATAATATGCTGTTAGATGGTGTTGGAGGTAGATCTGAAATCCACTAACAGAATTCCTCGTTCCCTCCAGGTGTTCCAGGTGTTTCTCTCCCCACTTTGTAAGCAAACTGGTAGAGCTCAAGGGACGAGTGAATGGTGGGCAGTAGGATGTTAAGAACCAGTCTTTCCAAGCATTTAATGATCAGTGACGTGAGAGCGACAGGTCGGTAATGGTTGAACTCATTTTGAGAATGGGGACGATGGTAGATGTTTTCCATAGGGTGGAGATTGTGCCAGTGGATAGAGATAGGTCAAACAGCCTGTGGAGGATGGGGCTGAGCTCAGCAGTGCAGGCTTTTAGGACTCAACCCGGTCTCCCGTCTGGCCCCGCTGCCTTGCACTTAGCTTTCCGCAGCTGTAGCGCCACCTCCTCCTCACTGAAGAGTGGAGCAGGGGAATCATGGAGTGGGTTATATTGGCTATGGTCTCTGCAGCTGTATTGTCATTGCCCCTAGGTGGGACTTTTACACGTGATCACGATAGCTGGAAACTCGAGTGGGAGATAGAATGGGCGCACAGATAGAGTGAGCAGCTTGATGTTGGGAGTACATATGCGCTCATGCAATGTAATGTTATGTTTTTACACCACCGGGTATTGATGTACATACGTACACCACCTCTTCTCTCTTTTCCTGACTCCTTAGTTCTATCTGCTCGAAACACATTGAAGCCGTCAAGATGTATGTCCTGGTCGGAGACCTGCTCATCCAGCCAGGTTTCACAGAGATAACACAAGCTTCCCTGAATACAGGGTCTAAGCGGCATTTTGCATAAAGTTCATCCATCTTATTCCACAGTGATTACATAATTGAGAAGATTTTTGAGGGTAGAGGTGGTCTGTGTGTACGCCTCCTTAGCCTAGCTCTTACCTCACCACGATTTCCTATTTTCCAGGGCTTGCGTAGAATCCCGTTCGGAATAGGAGGTGCGAATTGCGGCGGCTCCAGAACTCGAGAGCGCTCCGAGACTCAGGGGAACAGGGAAAGGAGTCGGGAGTAGAATATCTCACCGCGCTGTGCTTCGTAGATGGTGCAGGAACAGAGATTCTCGGTCCACAACAGGATCACCATAAACAAAAGCGGTAGTATTCCATATAAAACACAGATAATTATCAATGAACCGCAGGTCATCTCTCACTTTTCCTTTTCATGAAGTAACAATTAAAACATGTCGTAATCACAATGGTCAAAAGGCTACGTTTCAATTAAGTTATGTCATAATGGCCCCCCTTTCCCAGAATGGCGCTCTCTTAAGGTCACGGCAGCCTTTAGTGGAATGCTGCTCAGGTCATATCGTGGTTGACCTTTCGCTGTCTATCGCTTCATGGGACAACACACATTTTATGAAGAGATTTGATTGCATGTTAGATTGCATAATCCAAGTTTTGCCATAACTTGGTATAATTTATTCAACTCACTTTGTCTGCCATTGACCATGTCTCATTTTCTGTCTAGATGAAAGAAACGTTGTAAGAATGAAAGAGAGAAAGAGAGAGAGAGTACAAGAGAGAGAGTACGAGAGAGAAGAGAAAGAGCAAGAGTATCTACTCCTTACTATAACTTGACTTGACAGATTTCATTCTCGACAGGGACCTCTCGTTAATCTTTTATATCTTGCCTGTAGTTATCAATACAAAAAATACTGTCTGACAGAGTCTCTTCCTTGCATCAAACAAAGAGACAGGTCCTTTCATCTTCAGAACAGGTGAAAGAAAAGTTTTATTTACTTTACCTGCTTACTTTTTCCTCCTTCTTATGAAGTTCTCCAATATTTAACAATCTACCCAGAAAAAGATACAAGCTTGTGATCTGATAGTCACTCAATTTAGCTTGTTTTTAAGAAACTAAGTAGGTCTACCTTTTAATTTTGAACTGTTGATCCTAAGAAAATGCTGTAATCTTGCACTAAACAGTTTATCAAAGTAGATGACAGATTGTAATGAAAGTAGCGGTCATCGTAGAGATACATGTTCTTCCAACTTTTACCTCACTTTTATAGTAGTTCTAACACATACTGTATCTACCTGGTAAAGATTAAGCACACATTTCACCTGTCAAAAGAGACAATTACTCCTCATTAGAATTTGGTTAAATAAGTTTCATTTTTCTGCCTAAATTCCTGAGTGCACTGTCACAGTGAATCCCTGCGGCAAGGCGTTACCCAGTAATTACAGGGAATTGTGGCTGTCAGATAGCGGGGTGAAGCCTGCAGTATTACACCAGCATTAGCATAAGGAATGGTCCCCTAAAAACCTAATAGGATTCACACCTCTTTAGGGAAGTAACACTGGAGTCATCATACATACAACCTCCAGGATGATAGGATGCAGTTAAGTGGTCCGTTCGTGAATAATTTGTGAACAGTTTCTCTTTTACAGTATGCTGTAAACTTAAACAGCCGCTAAGCCACTAAGACTGTGCCAGTGGGACCAGATGTACTGATGTGCTTGGAGGCCACTTCTTAACAGGAGTTGGTATATGGCATTCCTGTTGTATGGTGCTTATGCAACTCTTATTATGAAGTTAGCATCCTGCTGGTCCAGCTGGGTTCCTCCTTACATCCAGAGCATGGACCAGATGAGGTCCACAGTGATTTCCTGGGCTGAGCTGGCTTTGGTCTGACCTTGGAGTTTGGGTTTAACTTTCACTCTCATTGGCCCACAGTACGGCAAAGGTGAAACATGGGACATATGGATGGACACACATGGTTTGGATTATCGAATATGGATTGTGGGGTAGCCCAGCTGAGGAAGTCCATAAGACTAAGAACAGACCTTCTTTCACCCATGCCAAAACCATCAAGAGTTGCTTATAAGTTGCTTATAGCGCAGTAATGAAATAGTATTCATCTTAGTTACCATGAGGATCATTCCTGATAAAAAAAAGATCTGGGTCTTTTGCAGCTGTGTATGCCTGTGAGTGTTCCTGGAGTCAGAGAACAGTAATAAATATTTAAGCACTGCAGCTCGCTGCCATGGGGAACAGCTCTGTTCGTCATGCAATAACAACAGCTTGTTTACATATTCTCATTCTATAGTCTTAGACAAAAGTTTAATTTCTTTGTCATTATTTTTGCTTCTGGAGGTCTGGAATAAGTGGGCCACTGAGGATTTGGGTCCCTAATTGAAATAGTGTAATATCGCCTCTCTCTTCCTGAATCCCGAGGATCATATGGGAACACACCAGGGAACTGGCGTTTGTTTCATCATACATCTGAAACTTCTCTACACAGTCTGACCTGAGACCAGTTACATTAATTAACTGAACCTTAAAACAAAGACATAAGGAAAGGAAAGAAAAGTTACTCATGGCCAAACTGTTTCAGTATAGTTATGGCCCTGCTACACTACAGCCATCGGGCGTCCAGCATTGTCATCAGCCATCAGCCATTGTGGGAATGCTTCCTTTGAAATCATTGAAAGCAGCTATACTGCCCATGTTGCGCCTGCGTTGCATCACGTCCAAGCTCAAGAATGACTGAGGTTCAATTCTCGATGGCTGACAAGCACGTTCATTCTATCTTGTAATTTAGAATAATGAGAAATAAAGTTGATTTTGGTTGACTATACACCACTGGTGATTTATGGTCAAGAAGATGTATGACATCAAGAAGCTACAGTACTATTGACTATGTTCACAATGTAAACAAAAGCAACTTGTGTAATTAGAGGATAATTTAGTACAACCACTAGCAACAATTTAATGAGCCTATTGTACTTACGAATAATCAATGAGTATGGTACAGTACAGTAGGGGAAATAGAATAAAGACGTTCTTCCCCGCTGCTACTCTCCGCTCTCAAAACAACGCGCTCTGTGTAGTAGGCAGAACATCACATTGACTCGATGCTGATGACAAAACAGCGTGACTCGTATAGCGGAGCTGAAGTGTTACTCTGCAGACATTAGGTCAGTGGAGACCTTTAGGCCACTAGGTGGAGCCATATGGTGATTTGATTCCTCACTCACCTGCCTTGGCTTGAATTAGTCATCGTGAGTAATTACTCTTATGTATTAAATATATCCTCAGTACCATTGTGATACCAGCACCTGATCCTCAATAGTCTGGCACTGGACCACAATACCACAAATCTCAATCTGTTAGAAAAAGTGCTCAGATTTGTCTAAAATACATGCCACTGATTTTAGGACTATAAATGAATAGCGAAATGGTGATCCAGAGTAAGATCGTGACTGATACTGGTACCATCTTGGCATATCACAAGTTTACATTTTCCAACAATGAAAATCAAATTGGTTTTTTAACTTAAAGCTAGAATCCTGAATTGCTATATACATTTTTGGACGTATAAATTAATGATATACAGTATACCCATTGATTCTTGAAGAATATTACTTATAAATGCCTCATGAGCTTAGTTCTGTCGTACCTCATCAGAACCCAAAATATACATTTGTTTTACTACAATGTTTGTGAACAATGTAAATGCAAACAAACACTGTTAAGCCTCAAAACATGGTTAAAACTATAATTTTGATATAATGTATGGTCAGTCTTGCATCCATAGCTCTGTCTATGAATTTGAGAGTGGTTACATTTCTCCAGGCCCATCCCTCAGCTTTTTACCAAAACAGAGGCGCTTTGTTATTGTTTCAGTTAAGGATTTTAGCGTTAAGCGGGTGTGCTATTAAATGCTGACTCCATAATAAGCACCTGTCTCTTTTCTCCTTTAAACATCAAAGCTGTTTTCCTTTCACATGTTTGCCACAGGGATATATAGCTAGTGAGTTCGACGCAGCTTTTTATAAAGCAATTTTCAATAAAGTCAGCGTTGTTCTGGAGCAGGGCACACCATCTGCCTGAGCGTCAAACTAAAATGAAAAGGGGTATTTAACTAGAACCTGCGCAAGGATTTAATGACATTGAGAAACATGGTGAATGAGACAAAAAAAAGTCTAACACTGGTCATTTAAAGGTGCAGGACTCATAAGAGGACCCTCACACCCTCGTGACAATAACTGTTATTTTTTGGATGAAGCAAAAAAGACAAGTCTAATTAAAGTGATTTATTACCTTGCTTGTCTTTTTTATTTTATTGTAATATTTACCAACTGGTATATCTTCCGCTTCTATTTCTGTCTTTCAGCATATCAGATGAAAGGGTGGATGAAAGGGTGGAGGAGAGGACGGAGAACCACTGATTTATTGCAACTGAATGTAAAGAAAATGTCATCTGGAATCACAGCCCTTCAACAGAATCTACTCTACAGCAGCAAGTTTAAATGGGGAAGTGAGGAGTTAATGCTTCGCCCTATTAGGTCTGTGATGCTTCCTGTGTTAAATGCGTTTGTATATTTTATAGCCCAACTCCACCCCAATTAGTATCATGTTGCTAAGTGCCCTTGTATCCAGTCAAACAGACCTGAGCCTGTTTGTGGTTCACTCTGGGTAACAGTTACACACTCTGTCTGAAAACAAAGCATGGAGGGCTCGTGGAGGATTCTAACTGCTGCATAGTGTCTGACATTTACATAACTTATTCAATCTCTCTTGTAGAGAGGGAAAGAATAGTGGGACCCTACAAACGAACTTTTACAGACTCTATACACTTCTGCATTCATGTTTTCAGACATTTTATAAATGAGAAAGATAGTATGACAATGAACCTGGAATCAGCTCCAGTGTCATGTTTCCGCCAAGGAGATGAGGTATTGAGGTATTGAGATGAGGACAATGGTGTCTGTCTGTCTGCAGTTGTTATGAGTGTGTGTTGAGTCCCCGTATCCAAACACTCAGTCTCACACCATATATGCACAGTTCCAGACAAAATCAGAGGAAAGAAGTGCTGTGGTGCCCAAACACAGAGCCTCTATTGGTCAAATCACAGATGTCCTGTCCTTTAGTCAGTAATCCTGCTTTCCAAAAACTATCGTTGGGGACTCTCCAGCCAAGATTAATGATCATTGATCTTCAACACAAACCACCAGGGCAGCAGACCTCTGTTCTGTTCTGTTCACCACCCTCTGTTTTCCCATGGCCATCACAAACCTGAAAAAGCTCATTAGACACGTTCACAACCTTTGCCATCCCCCTTCCTCTTTCTACAACCATATACTCTGGCCAAGGACAGTTGTATGTCTCTGTGTATGCATGGGGGACAGTAGCCATTAAGTCAGTGTAACAGCATAGATGCACTCTAAATTGATTTGTTCACCTTGCAGCCCAAATACCAAGTTACCAATTGTTTAAAAACTCCAGACTAAAGAACTCATGCTCTGTAACTTACATGTTTTAAATATTATAAAAAATAAAAGGACAGGATATTCACGCATTGACTCAAAAATGAAAGCCCATTTTCCCCATAATTTATTTCAACAAAGGGAATCAATTGATATACAGTATGCTGATTCCACCTGCCAAAATCAGGGCTACCTTATGCACCAGTAACACCTGTAATATGAAGGCTACAGTCCTATATAAATATACAGTAACTGCATCACCTCATTAAGAGATCAAACAGATCAAACAGAGAGCCAGCATAATCTTCTGAGTGTTAGGAACATTTCTACTGTCTTCTGTGCTTACTGTATGACCTCCACTGATCAGAAGAGAATTTCAAAACAGAGGACCATGGGGTCACACTTGATCCGAGGCCGAAATAGCAAATTATCCTTCTGCCCGAATATTCTTCATGTTAAATCAGATATTTTCTCTCTTTTCAATTTGCGAATACCAGTAACTATCTGACTTCTGCCCCTAACACTCTCTTTGATGTTGGTAAAAGGCTGGAAATAATAATGATTACCATTTAAAGGCAGAATCTTTTAATTCCGCCGAAACTGAAGGAAGGTTTTTGTGAGACATTTTCCCACATAAATCCAATGATGTGGCTTTATAAAGTGGTCTGATAGAAGATAATGGACAGCTGCATAGCAAATCAATGGTTTGACAAATACACAGCTTAATGTGCATAATGGTGATTCATATATTATGTCCTTACAAACCACAGATAATTAAGACATCTCCGTGACTTGCTGGGATCAATACCACCAAAGACGTTTGATGTAACCAAGACTGGAAAAGTAGGAAATAAATATGTACTTAAATGATAATGATGGGAGCTTGTTAGTCTCTTGTTTGTTAATGTCTTTGATCTATTCACCCACAGCAGCAAATTATCTCCATTGACCCCTTCTTTGTAATTTCCCCTAAATAGGCCATGGGTTACAAGATTCTGACTATGATCAAAAGGAAGAAAATGTAAATAATAATGGCAAACTAATTTTGCACTGCATCCATTTGAAGTACATGACTAAAAACTGTACGAGAAGAGTAATAACATTACACAGTGTCACACCCTGGCTCTGGGACTCTATTTGTTGAGCCAGGGTGTGTTTATTCTATGTGTTTATTTCTATGTTGGGGGTTCTAGTTTGTTGATTTCTATGTTTGCCTGAGTGACTCCCAATCAGAGGCAACGAGTGTCAGCTGTTGGCTGGTTGTCTCTGATTGGGAGCCATATTTAAACTGTCTGTTTTTCCCTTTGTGTTTGTGGGTTCTTGTTCCGTGTTCGGTCATTGATACCGTTGGACGTCACGAGTCGTTTCTTGTTTTGTGTTTAAACTTTAACTAATTAAAGTATGTTTGTTCATCACGCTGCGCCTTGGTCTGTTCCATATGACGATCGTGACACACAGATACAGGTAAAATAAAGACGTTTCCAAATTTCTTAATTCTACAAAAATACAGGACATAGCATCATGAACTAAGAACGTACTAATTGGGACGTAGGTGGGATGCTGATCACTGGGATGACAGCTCAACTTGGGATGGGGAGGGGCTTTAGCGGGGGAATTAGTGGAGAACAATTGAAGGGTTACTCCGTAGCAATGCAAATATCACGGTACAGCTATATGGACACTCAATCATACGGTATTTTTTATTGGTAAATTTACAAACATATATAATGATAAATAGACTTGAAACTTGTATCTCATTATGGTGTATGGTGAAATAAGTATAGCCAGTTATAATTGTAATGGCTTAGCTGATAATAACAAAAGAAGAACAATATTTACATGGCTCAAAGAGAAGGAATATAATATCTATTGTATACAGGAAACTCATTCAACAATTCGAGATGAAGTAGCGTGGAAAAAAGAATGGGGGGGAAATATACTTCTCCATGGGCAAAGAAATTCAAAAGGGGTGATGATATTAATTAATAGTAATTTCGATCCGAATGTGCAAATTGTCCAAATAGATACGCAAGGTAGATGGATTATTTTAAATATGTTATTGGACCATAAACAGATATGGCTCATTAACCTTTACGGACCAAATAATGATGATCCACAATTCTTTGACAATATATATAATAAATTATCAACCCTGCAAGCAATTCAAGACAATATTATTATGGTGGGGGATTATAATACTGTTTTAAATAGCTCAATTGACCGTAAAGGAAATCACACCACAAACAATCACCCACATGCTCTTAAGGAAATTGTGAATGTCATGGACCATTAGAACTAGTAGATATATGGAGGCTTAAATATACTGATCTAGTGAGATATACATGGCGGAGACTGAATCAAGCTAGTCATCTTGACTTCTTTCTTATCTCATTCTCGTTGGCACCAAAAGTAAAAAAAGTGTTGATAGGGGACAGAATGCGGTCGGACCATCATATAATAGGCATATACAGTGGGGAAAAAAAGTATTTAGTCAGCCACCAATTGTGCAAGTTCTCCCACTTAAAAAGATGAGAGAGGCCTGTAATTTTCATCATAGGTACACGTCAACTATGACAGACAAATTGAGGAAAAAAATTCCAGAAAATCACATTGTAGGATTTTTTATGAATTTATTTGCAAATTATGGTGGAAAATAAGTATTTGGTCACCTACAAACAAGCAAGATTTCTGGCTCTCACAGACCTGTAACTTCTTCTTTAAGAGGCTCCTCTGTCCTCCACTCGTTACCTGTATTAATGGCACCTGTTTGAACTTGTTATCAGTATAAAAGACACCTGCCCACAAGCTCAAACAGTCACACTCCAAACTCCACTATGGCCAAGACCAAAGAGCTGTCAAAGGACACCAGAAACAAAATTGTAGACCTGCACCAGGCTGGGAAGACTGAATCTGCAATAGGTAAGCAGCTTGGTTTGAAGAAATCAACTGTGGGAGCAATTATTAGGAAATGGAAGGCATACAAGACCACTGATAATCTCCCTCGATCTGGGGCTCCACGAAAGATCTCACCCTGTGGGGTCAAAATGATCACAAGACCGGTGAGCAAAAATCCCAGAACCACACGGGGGGACCTAGTGAATGACCTGCAGAGAGCTGGGACCAAAGTAACAAAGCCTACCATCAGTAACACACTACGCCGCCAGGGACTTAAATCCTGCAGTGCCAGACGTGTCCCCCCTGCTTAAGCCAGTACATGTCCAGGCCCGTGCTAGAGTGCATTTGGATGATCCAGAAGAGGATTGGGAGAATGTCATATGGTCAGATGAAACCAAAATAGAACTTTTTGGTAAAAACTCAACTCGTCGTGTTTGGAGGACAAAGAATGCTGAGTTGCATCCAAAGAACACCATACCTACTGTGAAGCATGGGGGTGGAAACATCATGCTTTGGGGCTGTTTTTCTGCAAAGGGACCAGGACGACTGATTCGTGTAAAGGAAAGAATGAATGGGGCCATGTATGGTGAGATTTTGAGTGAAAACCTCCTTCCATCAGCAAGGGCATTGAAGATGAAACGTGGCTGGGTCTTTCAGTATGACAATGATCCCAAACACACCGCCCGGGCAACGAAGGAGTGGTTTCGTAAGAAGCATTTCAAGGTCCTGGAATGGCCTAGCCAGTCTCAGATCTCAACCCCATAGGAAATCTTTGGAGGGAGTTGAAAGTCTGTGTTGCCCAGCGACAGCCCCAAAACATCACTGCTCTAGAGGAGATCTGCATGGAGGAATGGGCCAAAATAACAGTGTGTGAAAACCTTGTGAAGACTTACAGAAAACGTTTGACCTGTGTCATTGCCAACAAAGGGTATATAACAAAGTATTGAGAAACGTTTGTTATTGACCAAATACTTATTTTCCACCATAATTTGCAAATAAATTCATTAAAAATCATACAATGTGATTTTCTGGATTTTTTTTCCTCATTTTGTCTGTCATAGTTGACGTGTACCTATGATGAAAATTACAGGCCTCTCTCATCTTTTTAAGTGGGAGAACTTGCACAATTGGTGGCTGACTAAATACTTTTTTTCCCCACTGTACATTACTCTTACTGAATTTCCACGTGGGCGAGGATATTGGAAATTTAATCAAAGTCTATTGGATGATAATTTATTTATAATTAGAACAAAGGAATTTATAACTGACTTTTTCCAACATAACATAGGTACAGCGAATCCCCTTATTGTATTATACACCTTTAAATGTGCCTTTAGAGGCCATGCAATTCAGTACTCATCTCGAAAACAAAAGCAATTTAGGTCAAAATAGTTTATACTAAGAAAGGAAATAGAAAGTCTAACAGAACAGATAGATGGCAATAAAAACTGTAACATAGAGGCTCAGAATAAATTAGAGGAAAAACAAAAAGAAATGGAGAAACTTATTCAAGAAAGATCAAGTGTAATATATTATAAAAATAAAGCAAACTAGATGGAATATGGGGAAAAATGCACAAAATTCTTTTTTAATCTTCAACATAGGAATGCTACCAAAAAGAACTTAATGAAACTGGTTACAATTGACGGAGTCACCCATAATTCACCAAATTATATTTTGAAGGAAGAAAAAAAGTACTTTAAGCATATGTTTTCTTTTCAGTCGCCTCCATCTCCTCTAACTGAAGCTAATTGTAGAGATTTTTTTCTATTGATAATGTGAAATTAACAGCCTCATGTGAAGGTGAAATTACAGAGGAGGAACTTCTGGATGCAATTAAAGACTTTAAGTCTGAGAAAACTCCAGGGTTGGATGGCATACCAGTCGAGGTATACCAAACCTTTTTTGATATACTAAGAGGACCGTTATTAGCATGTTTTAACCACTCCTATGTAAATGGTAGATTATCAGACACTCAACAAGAAGGTCTGATTTCATTATTACTGAAACAGGATACAAGTGGAAAATATGAAAATCCAGTCCATTGAAAAAATTGGAGGCCCCTTACACTTCAGTGTTGTGATGCAAAAATTCTAGCAAAATGTATAGCGCATAGAATTAAAAAGGTATTGTCGGACATTATTCATTCTAATCAGACAGGTTTTTTACATGGGCAATACATTGGAGATAATATAATTCAAGTATTGGAAACAATAGAACACTATGGAAAATATGGGAAACCAGGCCTGCTTTTCATAGCAGACTTCGAAAAGGCATTTCATAAAGTTCGACTGGGGTTTATATATAAATGCCTGGAGCATTTCAAATTTGGAGAATCTCTTATAAAATGGGTCAAAATCATGTATTGTAACCCTAGGTGTAAAATAGTAAATAATGGCTATTTCTCAGAAAGTTTTAAACTGTCAAGAGGAGTGAAACAAGGTTGTCCACTATCGGCATATCTATTTATTGTGGCCATCGAGACGTTAGCTATTAAAATCAGATCCAATAATAATATCAGAGGATTAGAAATCCAGGGCTTAAAAACAAAGATGTCATTGTACGCTGATGATTCATGTTTTCTTTTAAATCCACTACTAAAATCCCTCCACAGCCTCATAGAGGATCTAGATACATTTTCTAACCTCTCTGGATTACAACCAAATTATGACAAATGTACTATATTACGTATTGGATCACTAAAAAATACAATTTTTACATTACCATGTAGTTTACCAATAAAATGGTCTGATGGTGATGTGGATATACTCGGAATATATATCCCAAAGGAAATAAATGATCTCACTTCAATAAATTTTAATAGAAAGTTAGCAAAAATAGATAAGTACCATGGAAAGGAAAATACCTGTCAATTTGTGGAAAAATCACCCTGATTAACTCTTTAGTATTATCCCAGTTTACCTATTTGCTTATGGTCTTGCCTATGCCTAGTGAACAGTTTATTAAATTATATGAGAAAAAAATATTCAATTTTATTTGGAACGGCTAGCCAGACAAAATGAAAAGGGCATATTTATATAATGAATATGAATTCGGAGGACAGAAATTATTAAATATTAAAGCATTAGACCTATCACTAAAAGCTTCAGTCATACAAAAGTTATACTTAAATCCGAACTGGTTCTCAAGCAAATTAGTATGATTGTCTCACCCAATGTTCAAGAAAGGCCTTTTTCCCTTTATTCAGATTACAACAACTCATTTGCAGTTATTTGAAAAGGAAATAATCTCCCAAATATCACTATTTCTAAAACAAGCCATAGAAAGTTGGTTGCAATTTCAATTTAATCCTCCAGAAACGACAGAACAAATAATTCAACAAATATTGTGGTTAAATTCAAATATACTAATTGACAAAAAACCTTTATTTTTTGACAGAATGTTTAAAAAATGTATAATCTTCGTAAATTATATAATCGGTAGGACTGTTGGAGTTATGTCGCACATGCAGCTAACAAAAACATATGGAAATGTCTGCTCTACCCAAAATTATAACCAAATAATTGCAGCCTTACCGCAAAAGTGGAAGAGGAAAGTGGAAGGGGGAGAAAGTAAGGAACTTGTCTGTCGGCCTTGCATTAAAGAACATAATTGGTTAAGGAAAACTGTGATAAATAAAAAAGTATGTCAGTTTCACTTAAGGACCAAAGGATTGACAGCCGTCCCACATACAGTGGGGAAAGAAAGTATTTAGTCAGCCACCAATTGTGCAAGTTCTCCCACTTAAAAAGATGAGAGAGGCCTGTAATTTTCATCATAGGTACACGTCAACTATGACAGACAAAATGAGAAAAGAAAATCCAGAAAATCACATTGTAGGATTTTTAATGAATTTATTTGCAAATTATGGTGGAAAATAAGTATTTGGTCAATAACAAAAGTTTCTCAATACTTTGTTATATACCCTTTGTTGGCAATGACACAGGTCAAGCGTTTTCTGTAAGTCTTCACAAGGTTTTCACACACTGTTGCTGGTATTTTGGCCCATTCCTCCATGCAGATCTCCTCTAGAGCGGTGATGTTTTGGGGCTGTCGCTGGGCAACACGGACTTTCAACTCCCTCCAAAGATTTTCTATGGTGTTGAGATCTGGAGACTGGCTAGGCCACTCCAGGACCTTGAAATGCTTCTTACGAAGCCACTCCTTTGTTGCCCGGGCGGTGTGTGTTGGAATCATTGTCATGCTGAAAGACCCAGCCACGTTTCATCTTCAATGCCCTTGCTGATGGAAGGAGGTTTTCACTCAAAATCTCACGATACATGGCCCCATTCATTCTTTCCTTTACACGGATCAGTCGTCCTGGTCCCTTTGCAGAAAAACAGCCCCAAAGCATGATGTTTCCACCCCCATGCTTCACAGTAGGTATGGTGTTCTTTGGATGTAACTCAGCATTCGTTGTCCTCCAAACACGACGAGTTGAGTTTTTACCAAAAAGTTATATTTTGGTTTCATCTGACCATATGACATTCTCCCAATCCTCTTCTGGATCATCCAAATGCACTCTAGCAAACTTCAGACGGGCCTGGACATGTACTGGCTTAAGCAGGGGGACACGTCTGGCACTGCAGAATTTGATTCCCTGGCGGCGTAGTGTGTTACTGATGGTAGGCTTTGTTACTTTGGTCCCAGCTCTCTGCAGGTCATTCACTAGGTCCCCCCGTGTGGTTCTGGGATTTTTGCTCACCGTTCTTGTGATCATTTTGACCCCACGGGGTGAGATCTTGCGTGGGGGCCCCAGATCGAGGGAGATTATCAGTGGTCTTGTATGTCTTCCATTTCCTAATAATTGCTCCCACAGTTGATTTCTTCAAACCAAGCTGCTTACCTATTGCAGATTCAGTCTTCCCAGCCTGGTGCAGGTCTACAATTTTGTTTCTGGTGTCCTTTGACAGCTCTTTGGTCTTGGCCATAGTGGAGTTTGGAGTGTGACTGTTTGAGGTTGTGGACAGGTGTCTTTTATACTGATAACAAGTTCAAACAGGTGCCATTAATACAGGTAACGAGTGGAGGACAGAGGAGCCTCTTAAAGAAGAAGTTACAGGTCTGTGAGAGCCAGAAATCTTGCTTGTTTGTAGGTGACCAAATACTTATTTTCCACCATAATTTGCAAATAAATTCATTAAAAATCCTACAATGTGATTTTCTGGGAAAAAAAATCTCAATTTGTCTGTCATAGTTGACGTGTACCTATGATGAAAATTACAGGCCTCTCTCATCTTTTTAAGTGGGAGAACTTGCACAATTGGTGGCTGACTAAATACTTTTTTCCCCCACTGTATCAATTCAGTGGCTAGCTTTGCACTTGGCTAGCTAACAGTAGCTGCTAGGGGTAAGTCATAACCTACATTTGTGTTTTATTTTTACATATTGGTAGCCAGCGTCGTTCAAGGAATTCGGGACATGGGTGACTAGTTAATGTTCGTTTGGCTCTCTCTGTGTGTTCGTGCCGTGAAAGGAAGGGTTTCTTCTTTGTCTGAAAGCAATGGCTAGCTAGTATGCTAACTATTCTAGCTAACTAACTGGCTGAATAAGTTGATGACGGACTCGCTCAAGCTGTCGGGTCTAACCCACAACGTTAGACACGGACACGAACGATCTGCTTGGCGTGTTGACACACTGGTGGTTTGTTGTGGCCGAGTATTGGTGCTAAACCGTGTTGTTGGAGTCCGGCATGCTAGCTGGCTGTGGCGTCTTATGACTAGGTGCCCTGGACGATTTTCACGGAAAAATACTGTACCTAGTTAGCTAGCTGAATAAACTAAGTTAGTCTATTCCTAGAAAACATTGAACCGCTGTAGTTTACAACAATTATAGTTTCTGAGGTGGAAGTTGGGAGAGTTATATTTGGGTGTTGTGGTGAGGGAGGCCCCGCTCTCTCCTTTCCCAGATGTTTAGTTCATTTTATTCCTATCTCCTTTGCATTATTGTAGCCATTTTCTGCAACTTTCTCCCAGCCATTTTCTGCAGCCTCCCCTCCAGCTCCGTGGCTTGATTACTCATTGCGAGCTCACAGAACAGGGCTCCGGGCAGCCGAGCGGAAATGGAGGAAAACTAGACTCCCTGCGGACCTGGCATCTTTTCACTCCCTCCTCTCTACATTTTCTTCATCTGTTTCTGCTGCTAAGGCCACTTTCTACCACTCTAAATTCCAAGCATCTGCCTCTAACCCTAGGAAGCTCTTTGCCACCTTCTCCTCCCTGCTGAATCCTCCTCCCCCTCCCCCCCTCCTCCCTCTCTGTGGATGACTTCGTCAACCATTTTGAAAAGAAGGTTGACGACATCCGATCCTCGTTTGTTTAGTCAAATGACACTGCTGGTCCTGCTCACACTGCCCTACCCTATGCTTTGACTTCTTTCTCTCCTCTCTCTCCAGATAAAATCTTGCGACTTGTGACGGCCGGCCGCCCAACAACCTGCCAGCTTGACCCTATCCCCTCCTCTCTTCTCCAGACCATCTCCGGTGGCCTTCTCCCAACTCATCCTTGACCACTGGCTATGTCCCTTCCGTCTTCAAGAGAGCGAGAGTTGCACCCCTTCTCAAAAAACCAACACTCGATCCCTCTGATGTCAACAACTACAGACCAGTATCCCTTCTTACTTTTCTCTCCAAAACTATTGAGCGTGCCGTCTTTAGCCAACTCTCTTGCTATCTCTCTCAGAATGACCTTCTTGATCCAAACCAGTCAGGTTTCAAGACTGGTCGTTCAACTGAGACTGCTCTTCTCTGTGTCACGGAGGCTCTTCGCACTGCTAAAGCTAACTCTCTCTCCTCTGCTCTTGTCCTTCTAGACCTGTCTGCTGCCTTTGATACTGTGAACCATCAGATCCTCCTCTCCACCCTCTCCGAGCTGGGCATCTCCGGCGCGGCTCACTTTTGGATTGCGTTCTACCTGACCGGTCGCTCCTACCAAGTGGCGTGGCAAGAAGCTGTCTCCGCACCACGTGCTCTCACCACTGGTGTCCCCCAGGGCTCAGTTCTAGGCCCTCTCCTATTCTCGCTATACACCAAGTCACTTGGCTCTGTCATATCCTCACATGGCCTCTCCTATCATTGCTACGCAGACGACACACAATTAATATTCTCCTTTCCCCCTTCTGATAACCAGGTGGCGAATCGCATCTCTGAATGTCTGGCAGACATATCAGTATGGATGATGGATCACCACCTCAAGCTGAACCTTGGCAAGACGGAGCTGCTCTTCCTCCCGGGGAAGGACTGCCCGTTCCATGATCTCGCCATCATGGTTGACAACTCCGTTGTGTCCTCCTCCCAGAGTGCGAAGAGCCTTGGCGTGACCCTGGACAACACCCTGTCGTTCTCAGCTAACATCAAGGCGGTGACCCGATCCTGTAGGTTCATGCTCTACAACATTCGGAGAGTACGACCCTGCCTTACACAGGAAGCGGCACAGGTCCTAATCCAGGCACTTGTCATCTCCCGTCTGGATTACTGCAACTCGCTGTTGGCTGGGCTCCCTGCCTGTGCCATTAAACCCCTACAACTCATCCAGAATGCCGCAGCCCGTCTGGTGTTCAACCTTCTCACGTCACCCCGCTCCTCCGCACACTACACTGGCTTCCAGTTGAAGCTCGCATCTGCTACAAGACCATGGTGCTGTGAGGGGAACGGCACCTCCGTACCTTCAGGCTCTGATCAGTCCCTACACCCAAACGAGGGCATTGCGTTCATCCACCTCTGGCCTGCTGGCTCCCCTACCTCTGCTGAAGCACAGTTCCCGCTCAGCCCAGTCAAAACTGTTCGCTGCTCTGGCACCCCAATGGTGGAACAAGCTCCCTCACGACGCCAGGACAGCGGAGTCACTCACCACCTTCCGGAGACATTTGAAACCCCACCTCTTTAAGGAACAACTGGGATAGGATAAAGTAATCGTTAACCCACCCCACCCCAAAAAAAAAAAAAAAAAAAAAGAAACATTGTAAAGTCGTTATCCCACTGGCTATAAGGTGAATGCACCAATTTGTAAGTCGCTCTGGATAACAGCGTCTGCTAAATGACGTAAATGTAAATGTAATATAGATTGCAAAATAGTTGGGAAGATATTTTTGACGTACCGATCCCATGGCATAGTGTTTATGAACTGACACGCAAAACGACACCGAATTCAAAAATTAGAATCTTTCAATTTAAATTATTATATAAAATTCTTGCTACCAATAGAATGTTATTTATATGGGGGATACAATCTTCCCAGCTCTGCAGATTTTGCTGTGAAGAGACAGAATCATTAGATCATTTGTTTTGGTTCTGTCCATTTGTAGCTTGTTTTTGGACACAGGTCCAGGAATGGCTAAAGGATTGCAATATTTACCTGGAGCTAACCTTGCAGATAGCATTACTGGGAGATCTGAAAAGTCATAGTCAATCGATCAATAATATAATAATACTTTTAGCAAAAATGTTTATTTTTAATTCACAATCTGTAGAAGCAATGAGAATAGAAAGGTTCAGAACTTTTGTAAAATATCACAGTACGGTTGAAATATATATGGCAAATAGAAATCCTATATGGATGGTGTTAAGAGATAGATGGGAGGTATTGAATAGAGTTGAAGGATGGGACTAATAACAAATAACAACAAATAATAACAAAGATAGCTAATAATGTAAGCATACTGTGTCCATAATAAGTATATAGGTTGTATGTTGGGAGCTTTTGGGAAAGAGCACAGTTAGAAAGATATGGCATATAGAAGCAAACCGGATGGACATCATGAAAATGATCGGAGAGGTTGAGAGTAGAAGAAGTTCAGGAGCAGAAAAAAAAATTATATATATATAATATAATTATTGTAAAATTAACTGTGTCCATAAGGTGTAGATAGTAAGTATAGACCGGAAGTAGAGGCCTGGGCATTGTTGTTCACTAATTTACTCCAAGTAGGGAAAGGATGGCAGGGTTGAAAAGTAATAAAGGGGAGTATATATATAAAAAACATGGGGGATTGGAAGTGATGCAGACAATTACATTGATAGAAGATACAATCTATCTGCAATATTAAGCTGATCCATCCCCCCCAAAAATAAAAATAAAATAAAAAGAACGTACTAATGTCACGCCCTGGCTCTGGGGACTCTGAAATGTTGAGCCAGGGTGTGTATTTTCTATGTTTAGTTTCACGGGGTAGCTTCTATGTTGTGTTTTCTATGTTTTGGGTTTTGTTCTAGATCATATAGATCTATGTTGGTCAGGGTGGTTCCCAATCAGAGGCAGCTGTTGCTCGTTGTCTCTGATTGGGAGCCATACTTAGGTAGGCTGTTTTCAGCTATTCTTTGTGGGATCTTGTTCTGATTTGGTTTGTGTTATACCGTAGACGTCACGTTATCGTTGTTGTTTTGATCGTGTGATCATTCTAAATAAATAATATGTTCACCTTCAACGCTGCGCCTTGGTCCGCTTCATCATGTGTCAACGATCGTGACGGAAGATCCCACCTCGACTGGATCAAGCAGCGTGACGAGGAGAGAGGATGGACGTGGGAGGAGATGAGTGCGAGTCTGGCAAGAGGGATGGAGGCCTTGGCCACGGGTAGGAGTGAAGCCCATAATTTTTTTAGGGGGGCTAACGCTGTGGACGACGGGGCAGCAGGAGGACGCCAGGTTACGGGAGTCACTGGTCACCAGGGGGAAGGAGGTTGTAGAGGCACGGCGAGAGGTACTGGCGTGTGTTGCCAGTCCGGTCCGGCCTGTTCCTGATCCCCCACGTAGGGCCAGTGGTGTGTGTTCCCAGTACGGTCCGGCCTGTTCCTGCCACTCGCACCAAGTCTACAGTGCGGCGTCGCCAGCCCAGTCCGGCCCATTCCTGCTCCCCGCACCAAGTCAGGGGTGCGCTCGACAGCCCGGCTCGGCCCGTTCCTGCTCCCCGCACCAAGTCAGGGGTGCGCTCGACAGCCCGGCTCGGCCCGTTCCTGCTCCCCGCACCAGGTCAGTGGTGCGCCGTCAGCCCGGCTCGGCCCGTTCCTGCTCCCCGCACCAAGTCAGTGGTGCGCTCCGTCAGCCCGGCTCGGCCCGTGCCTGTTCCCCGCACCAAGTCAGGGGTGCGCTTCGACAGCCCGGCTCGGCTCGGCCCGCTCCTGCTCCCCACACCAAGCCAGTGGTGTGCGTCGTCAGTCCGGCACGGCCCGTGCCTGTTCCCCGCACCAAGTCAGGGGTGCGCTCGACAGCCCGGCTCGGCCCGCTCCTGCTCCCCACACCAAGCCAGTGGTGTGCGTCGTCAGTCCGGCACGGCCGTGCCTGTTCCACCGGTGGCTGGTCCGGCACCGGTCAGATGCTTCACGTCGGAGCTAGAGCAATCCGCTCCACCAGTGTTCAGTCCAGCTCCGGCCAGCAGGGCCAGACCGGACCAGGGGTACTGTGGGGGTTAGAGAGGGAGTGGGGATCATGCCCAGAGCCGGATCCGCCGCCAAGGTGGAGTGCCCACCCGGTCCCTCCCCTGTGGTGTTCTGTTGGCGCGGTCGGAGTCCGCGCCTTTGGGGGTACTGTCACGCCCTGGCTCTGGGGACTCTGAAATGTTGAGCCAGGGTGTGGATTTTCTATGTTTAGTTTCACGGGGTAGCTTCTATGTTGTGTTTTCTATGTTTTGGGTTTTGTTCTAGATCATATAGATCTATGTTGGTCAGGGGTGGTTCCCAATCAGAGGCAGCTGTTGCTCGTTGTCTCTGATTGGGAGCCATACTTAGGTAGGCTGTTTTCAGCTATTCTTTGTGGGATCTTGTTCTGATTTGGTTTGTGTTATACCGTAGACGTCACGTTATCGTTGTTGTTTTGATCGTGTGATCATTCTAAATAAATAATATGTTCACCTTCAACGCTGCGCCTTGGTCCGCTTCATCATGTGTCAACGATCGTGACAGAAGATCCCACCTCGACTGGATCAAGCAGCGTGACGAGGAGAGAGGATGGACGTGGGAGGAGATGAGTGCGAGTCTGGCAAGAGGGATGGAGGCCTTGGCCACGGGTAGGAGTGAAGCCCATAATTTTTTTAGGGGGGGGCTAACGCCGTGGACGACGGGGCAGCAGGAGGACGCCAGGTTACGGGAGTCACTGGTCACCAGGGGGAAGGAGGTTGTAGAGGCACGGCGAGAGGTACTGGCGTGTGTTGCCAGTCCGGTCCGGCCTGTTCCTGATCCCCACGTAGGGCCAGTGGTGTGTGTTCCCAGTACGGTCCGGCCTGTTCCTGCCACTCGCACCAAGTCTACGGTGCGCGTCGCCAGCCCAGTCCGGCCCATTCCTGCTCCCTGCACCAAGTCAGGGGTGCGCTTCGACAGCCCGGCTCGGCCCGTTCCTGCTCCCCGCACCAAGTCAGGGGTGCGCTTCGACAGCCCGGCTCGGCCCGTTCCTGCTCCCCGCACCAGGTCAGTGGTGCGCTTCGTCAGCCCGGCTCGGCCCGTTCCTGCTCCCCGCACCAAGTCAGTGGTGCGCTTCGTCAGCCCGGCTCGGCCCGTGCCTGTTCCCCGCACCAAGTCAGGGGTGCGCTTCGACAGCCCGGCTCGGCCCGCTCCTGCTCCCCACACCAAGCCAGTGGTGTGCGTCGTCAGTCCGGCACGCGCCCGTGCCTGTTCCCCGCACCAAGTCAGGGGTGCGCCCGACAGCCCGGCTCGGCCCGCTCCTGCTCCCCACACCAAGCCAGTGGTGTGCGTCGTCAGTCCGGCACGGCCCGTGCCTGTTCCACCGGTGGCTGGTCCGGCACCGGTCAGATGCTTCACGCTTCGGAGCTAGAGCAATCCGCTCCACCAGTGTTCAGTCCAGCTCCGGCCAGCAGGGCCAGACCGGACCAGGGGTACTGTGGGGGGTTAGAGAGGAGTGGGGATCATGCCCAGAGCCGGATCCGCCGCCAAGGCGGAGTGCCCACCCGGTCCCTCCCCTGTGGTGTTCTGTTGGCGCGGTCGGAGTCCGCGCCTTTGGGGGGGGGTACTGTCACGCCCTGGCTCTGGGAACTCTGAAATGTTGAGCCAGGGTGTGGATTTTCTATGTTTAGTTTCACGGGGTAGCTTCTATGTTGTGTTTTCTATGTTTTGGGTTTTGTTCTAGATCATATAGATCTATGTTGGTCAGGGTGGTTCCCAATCAGAGGCAGCTGTTGCTCGTTGTCTCTGATTGGGAGCCATACTTAGGTAGGCTGTTTTCAGCTATTCTTTGTGGGATCTTGTTCTGATTTGGTTTGTGTTATACCGTAGACGTCACGTTATCGTTGTTGTTTTGATCGTGTGATCATTCTAAATAAATAATATGTTCACCTTCAACGCTGCGCCTTGGTCCGCTTCATCATGTGTCAACGATCGTGACAACTAATTGAAAATGACAATTAGTTTAAACTTTTCCACACCATAAAGAGTGACCCTTTGCTGGTGACATCACTGACCTGGAACCAGTTATACATTACCCACAATGCCAGAGGAGAGGGAAAAGTGCCGCATTATCACCCATCTAATTAAGAAGGCAAACAAGGAAATGCTCTGATGGACAGTCATCAGTTAAGATCAATTGGACTTTAATCAACCAATAACATCTGCTCACAACATAAATAGCTATGGGCAATATGCTTTCTACTCAAACGAAACTAGGCCTAATGTTAATGGGGGGATTGTTTATGTTTAAATACAAATGAAAACATTCCAATATGTTGCCTAAGTATACCTATTCCCTAGATGTTGGAGTTCCTCTGTATATTAATAGTACTGTACATCCTTGATATTACATTTACATAAATAAGACATCACTAATGAGACACATCTTCGCTGCAATGAACATATGGCTTACCTGAACTATTAGCTATGGCTGCCTAATCATCAAGACTGTTGAATGCACTGCTACTTACTTATAAAGTGATTACCAATCTGCTTTAGCATAAGGATACCGTGTGTTGCTGTGTGGGGTCCACCTTGCACATATGGTATAAAATAATAATAAGGTACTGTATTAGGATCCTCAAATTCGAATTTCTCCTGAACAACACAATTCTGGCCTTTGATTTTCCAAGCAAGCATTTTTCGGAGAAAAATGTGTACGGTCATATGAAAGAAATCAGATCTTTTAATTGACAATTGTTTTTTAATTATAATGTTTTACTTGAACCCAAGTGAATCACAGAGGTGCGGAAAACAGAAGTCATCAGCACATCTTTAAAAGTGTTATGTGTAATATAAATAAGCTGAGTGTAAGGTAAATTCTTTAGCTGGACAATTTTCTGTACCTCTGGGATCTCTCACATCAATTCAATTTATTTCAGTAAATGGACCAATACATCAGGGAAATTTAGTGAGTCGTCTGTGTTTTTCATCAAGCGATACCTTGCCCTGCTTTCTCATGACCACACATGGATGGAACACTTGATAAATTGCTGAACTGACGTGGTTAAATCCTAAGTACAAGAGAGGAAATGGTCAAATATAAACTACAGATGGACAGAAAACAGACACATCGTTAAGGAGGCCTTAAAATAACTAGATTGACTTTCTATTGTCTTATTTCCAAGGTAAGTATATATATTTTACATAATAGTAATGTAATGTACCGACAAGTTGTGAACACCAATGTGCCACTGATAGATTAATCAGCCACATGATTAACTACAGCAGTCATTGACCTCTGACCAGCCGGGTATCTACAGTATACTAATTTCTATAAAGTCTCAGCTCAGCTCATTCTGTAGAAATGAGTCACCATGTAGGTTGGCATTTGCTTATAAACTAATCATAGAGCTAGTAGAAGAGTCATAGAAAAGAAGAATCATAGAAAGAAACTCTAAACAAAAGAAAAATACAGTTGAGACTCCGTGCCTTTGAGAGGCAGCGAGCGGATGGTTTCTTCCAGATGTCTGTGTGTGATATGCCCCTCCCTCCCACCACCCCGCGTTGATGAGCCTGTGTCATCCCGTGACATTTCCAGAGCCATTACATTTCATCAGGACAGTAATTAATCATAGCCGTAACAATGTGGTAGCCTGGAACAGTCAGGCTGCCATACAGTAGCACTGAGGGACACAGAACCCTGCCAGGGACCTCCATGGCAATGACACCCACTGGGGTGCGACAGGAAGTGTTTCCATAGCGATCGCAAGTGTCAATGACATCAGGCCCAATCCCACGTTGACATCTGTCCTTGTGTCTTTATTCAACCTGATGTACAGTACCAAAACAACATTAAACGTTCCTATACAGAATATGCCAACCCAAAATGTGATGCAATATCTCTTCATACAGTACTATATATCCACTGTCTATCACTATTTATACAACGGGTGGGTCTAATCCTGAATGCTGATTGGTTAAAACCGGATTCCAGCCAGTGTCTATTCCACAAGTTACCACAGGCTAAATCTATGACATTAAAATGCCTACTTACTCTGTTGCATCTGACTGCGCTATCCACTGTCTCATCAGCCCAGCCAATTTGTAAACTTGATTTCCACTATAAAAATAATCTAGACATTATCTCACATTTCTTTTAGACTAACATTTAGTTTTCAACAGTGGAGATTTGTATAAACCTTGCTGTCTGTCTCTCCGACATTTGCAGCATTGTTTCAATATTCAAATTCGCTCTCCAGCTGTCCCATAGTAATGAACGTGTCGGGAGTCGGGACGAGACGGACAGACAGGCAGCGTTTATCAGTCGAAGTCATGAATCAGTTGGCATTTTTTATGGATACAGTGCATTCGGAAAGTATTCAGACCCCTTGACTTTTTCCACATTTTGATACGTTATAGCCATATTCTAAAATTGATTAAATAAAATAACAAATCCTCATCAATCTACACACACAATACCCCATAATGACAAAGAGAAAACAGGTTTTTAAAAACCAGAAATACCTTATTTATATAAGTATTGAGACCCTTTGCTATAAGACTTGAAATTGAGCTCAGGTGCATCATGTTTCCATTGATCATCCTTGAGATTTTCTACAACTTGATTGGAGTCCATCTGTGGTAAATTCAATTGATTGGACATGATTTGGAAAGGCACACACCTGTCTATATAAGGTCCCACAGTTGACAGTGCATGTCAGAGCAAAAACCAAGCCATGAGGTCGAAGGAATTGTCCGTAGAGCTCCGAGACAGGATTGTGTCAAGGCACAGATCTGGGGAAGGGTACCTAAACATTTCTGCAGCATTGAAGGTCCACAAGAACACAGTGGCTTCCATCATTCTTAAATGGAAGAAGTTTGGAACCACCAAGACTCTTCCTAGAGCTGGCCGCCCGGCCAAACTGAGCAATCGGGGGAGAAGGGCCTTGCTCAGGGAGGTGACAAAGAACCTGATGGTTACTCTGACAGAGCTCCAGAGTTCATCTGTGGAGATGGGAGAATCTTCCAGAAGGACAACCATCTACGCAGCACTCCACCAATCAGGCCTTTATGGTAGAGTGGCCAGACGGAAGCCACTTCTCAATAAAAGGCACATGACAGCCCGCTTGGAGTTTACCAAAAGGAACCTATAGACTCTCAGACCATGAGAAACAAGATTCTCTGGTCTGATGAAACCAAGATTGAACTCTTTGGCCTGCATGCCAAGTGTCACGTCTGGAGGAAACCTGGCACCATCCCTATGGTGAAGCATGGTGATGGCAGCATCATGCTGTGGGGATGTTTTTCAGTGGCAGGGACTGGGAGACAAGTCAGGATCGAGGGAAAGATGAACAGAGCAAAGTACAGAGAGACCCTGGATGAAAACCTGTTCCAGAGCGCTCAGGACCTCAGACTGGGGCGAAGGTTCACCTTCCAACAGGACAACGACCCTAAGCACACAGCCAAGACAAAGCAGGAGTTGCTTCCGGACAAGTCTCTGAATGTCCTTGAGTGGCCCAGCCAGAGCCCAGACTTGAAGGCTGTCTTGTTTTGTACGCTTTGTACAAAATTATAAAATGCAGGACGACAGGATATTTATAAACGTAGCTCTTTATTAACTAGCTATAACGTGCATGTCCATGTGTCTCTGGCCATGATCATCTTAGAATGACCTCACCACCTGGGTGGTCTTAACCAATCATTGCACAGTATGATGCATCCAATTACAATTCAGTATGGTGACACATATGAATATTACATCCCCCTTCTTTTAAAAAAGAAAAAATATGTGGAACAATAAAGCGTTTCTTTTGAATATATGCTCTGTAGTTTGAACTCGAGGTAAGTAACCATTTAAACTGCACCAACTGCATCAACATAACAGACAAACAATGATTCAGCATATTGTTATTTTTAGAACAAATATTTCTCAGCAACTCAGCTTTTCACTGTAGCAATGACATCTCAACATATCAAACAAATACAATACCAAAGCATTTCAAGTTAACTTTCAATAACAAGTTTACAGTCTGGAAACTCTTTTAGGGCAGCGATCCGCCTACACCCTTTGACATTTCACAGGTCTAGGACAGCTCTAGGCTTGACCTCTCTTCCTGACCTTGTGTGATATGAAGCTGAGCATGCTTCTGTGTCAGTCAACAGTTCTTGTGGTGTTGCAGGTAAGTATGGTGTATGTTGTGTTGTGTCTGTGTTTAGTCCATCCCGTTCTCTTTCAGGGGAACAGTTCATCTCGTCAGTGTGTTGTTCTTTTGTGTTCAGTAGGTGACGACGATTGCGGCGGTACACCGCTCCTTCTGCGGTGCGAACGTGATATGAACGTTCAGTGTCAGCTGGTTGGATGACGACTGCTGGCTTCCAGTAGCCATGCTCCTGGATTCTAACTGACTCTCCGTCGTTCAGTGGTGGCAGTGGTCTGGCTGACCTGTCGTAGTATCGCTTTTGCTGTTGCTGTCTCTGTGCACGTTTTGCATGCACTTCCTTGTAGCTGACGACCTCAGGTTGCAGTTGCTGGTTGGTGCTGGGGAGGATTGAGCGAAGTCTGCGGCTCATCAACAGCTGGGCTGGTGATTTGAAGTTGTCAACTGGAGTGTTGCGGTATTCAAGGAGACTGAGGTAGGGGTCTCTCTTGTCTGCTTCTGCTTTGTCCATGAGTGATTTAGCGATCTGCACAGATTTTTCAGCAAGGCCATTACTTTGAGGGTAATGTGGGCTTGTGGTGACGATGTGTGAACTCCCATGCTTTTGTGAAGGATTCAAACTCATTTGATTTGTAACAGGGCCCATTGTCAGATATTAAAGTCTCTACAATGCCATGCCTGGCAAAGGCTGCTTTCAGCTTGTGTATCACAGCTGCAGATGTGGTGCTGTGAAGCTTGTCGAGTTCGAAGTATCTGCTGTAGTAGTCCACTGTTATAATGTAGTCCTCGTTGTTCCACGTGAACAGATCGGTTGCCACGACTTGCCAGGGCCGGTCTGGGGATACGGTGAGGTAACATTGGCTCTTTGGTGTTTGAGGGGCGTCGTTCAAGACAGGTGGGGCATTTACCAACCATGTCCTCTATTTGTTTGCACATTCCGGGCCAAAACAAAATGTCCCGTGCTCTCTGTTTGCACTTTTCCATGCCCATGTGTCCAGCATGGATCTTTGTCAAAATCTCTTCTCTGAGACTGGTAGGAATGATGATTTTCTCTCCTTTGAAAATGATTCCGTTGATCTGTGATAGTTCGTCACGATGGTTCCAGAACTCTGAGACGCTCTGAGGGCATTTTCTCCTCTCCTCAGGCCATCCTGACTGTATGACTTTCCTCAGCTGTGTGAGTTGTGTGTCTTTTTCTGTTTCTGCTCGGATCTCCTTCAGTTTTGTGTCACTAACTGGTAAGTTGCTGTACACAGTGTGCACCTGCATGTCCATGCCTTCACTGAGGCTGCTGTCCTTGTAGGTAAGAAACTTCCTGGAGAGTGTGTCTGCGACAGGGATGTCTTTGCCTGGACGGTGAGTGATTGTGAAGTCGTATTTTTGTAGTTGAAGGATCATTCTCTGTAGCCTTGGCGGGGCTGCGGCTAACGGTTTCCTCATGATTGACTCGAGGGGCTTGTGGTCTGATTCCACAATGACTTGTCGTCCATAGACATACTGATGGAAACGCTTACATCCGAACAGAATGGCGTACAGCTCCTTTTCGATTTGAGCGTAGTTGATTTCACAGTCTGTGAGAGATTTGGAAGCGTAGCCGATGGGTTTTCCTTCTTGCAGTAGCACTGCCCCTAGTCCATACTTTGACGCGTCCACCTGGAGTCTGAGCTCTTTGTTGGGGTCGTAGTAGGCAAGGATTGGTCCTGGTTCTCTCGTGATCAAGTCTTTCACTTTCTGGAAAGCGATGTCGTGTTGGTTGTCCCAGAGGAACTCACTGGACTGCTTTAGCAGCTGACGCAGGGGTGCATTAGCATTGGAGAGGCTGGGTGCGAACTTGGCTAAGTAGTTGACCATGCCAAGCACTGTTTCCAGCTCTGCGCGGTTCTTTGGTGGGTCCATTTCCTTTATGGCTGAGATCTTCTGCGGATCTGGCTTGATTCCATTCGCTGTGAGAAGATGCCCGAAGTAGCTGACCTCTGTAGCGCCGACTGTGCTCTTCTCGGGGTTGAGCCGGACTCCTCTCTCGCGGGACCTTTGCAGCATCGCGCTGAGGTTTCTGTCGTGTTCCTCTTTGGTTCGACCATAGACAAGGATGTCGTCCCACACTGCCACGACTCCGTCGAGGCCTTCGCACACCTCGTCGATCTTTCGCTGAAACTCGTCTTGGGCTGAGATAATCCCAAAAGGCAGGCGACGGAACCTGTAGCGTCCAAACGGTGTGTTGAACGTTGTGAGCTTAGATGACTCTTCTGTGAGCTTGATAGCCCAGTAGCCTGATCTGGCGTCCATGACACTGAAGTAGCGTGCGCCCGCTAGCTTGTGTGTGATGCCATCTAGCGTCGGTAAGGGGTAATGGGGGGCGTTTGATAGCCTTGTTCAAGTCTCTTGGGTCGAGACATACTCTGAGCTTGCCTGTCCGTGGTTTCTCCACCACCACTAACGCGTTGACCCAATCCGTCGGTTCTGTAACCTTGGTGACGATGTCAGATTGCTCCATGCTCTCCAACTCTTTCTTCAGACGGGCGCGGAGAGCAAGTGGAATCTTTCTCGGTGGGTAGATCACAGGGGGTTGCGTCTGGGTTAAGGTGAATGGTACATTCTCCTGGGAATAGTCCTATTCCTGTAAAAACATCAGCAAACTCCTCCATGACATTCTCTATCTCTACTGGTGCTGTCACTGATAAAACTAGCTTGATAAGGTCCATGTCTAAACATGCTTTAAGACCTAGCACTGCAGGTGCTCGAGTGTCAACAACGTAAAAGTCCAACATCATGTCCCTTTCCTTGTATTTGCATTTGAGAGTGCATGTGCCTTTTACTGGGAGCTGTTCACCACCATAACCAGTCAGTCTGCGCGTGGTGGGCTGTAGCTCACACTCAGATGTCAAGCTTCTGTACTTACTCAGAGGAATAATGTTTACTTGTGCACCAGTGTCTAGTTTGAATTTTAGCTCTGTGCCTTGTCTTCCTATCTCAATGTCAGCAAAGGCTTGCTCTGTCTCTGATATCTGACTTTTCTGTGTCACTGAATCAATAAACAGTTCATCAGCATTTGACTCTTTGATTGACATTTCATCTTCACTCACTGTATGTACTGTTTTTCCACGGTAAACTCTGCACACTTTTGCAAAGTGATTCCATTTTCCACATTTAGTACACTGTTTGCCTTTAGCTGGGCAATTCCCCTGTTCGCCATGCACTTTGTATCCACAATATCCACATGTTTTGGGGCGTTTGGAGTCTGTGTCGCTCTGTTTTGGAGTTCTGTCTGTCTCCGTTCTGAAACATGCTCTCTGGGCACTGGAGGTGTGCTTTGATGTCTGCCTGACTGCGTGCACTGCTTGTTCACGTGATGCGCTCATGCTGCCGCCTGAAATGGTTTTCATCTGAACCTGTGCTAGCTCGTGAGATCTGGCTATGTCGATAGCTTTGTCCAGCGTTAACTCTGATCCAACATTCAAAAGTTTCTCTCTCACTCGCGGTGATTGTATTCCAAATACAATACGGTCCCTGACCATCTCATCCTTGTTTGCATAATCACAGTCTTTCACAAGCAGACGCAGCTCAGTGACAAACTGTTCAAACGATTCACTAGCGCCTTGTACTTTCTCATGGAATTTGTACCTAGCGAAAATTGTATTGGTCTTTGGCAAAACATATGCTTCAAAACGATCGTAGTATGTTTTCAGTACCTTTGATTCAGCCTCGGTAAGTGTCCATGTGTTGTAAATGTCTCTCCCTTTTTCACCGATCCAGAGGAGCAGGTAGCTGCACTTTTCCTCTTCTCCTCTTTCCTTCAGAGGACCCGTGAACATCAGCTCCACATGCTGTTTGAACTTACGCCATGCATCGGGTAGATTTGTAGACCCCCAATCCATTCGAGGTGAAGGAACTCCAGCAAAATCCATCTTTTAGTCCTTTTACTCTGACACCATGTCTTGTTTTGTACGCTTTGTACAAAATTATAAAATGCAGGACGACAGGATATTTATAAACGTAGCTCTTTATTAACTAGCTATAACGTGCATGTCCATGTGTCTCTGGCCATGATCATCTTAGAATGACCTCACCACCTGGGTGGTCTTAACCAATCATTGCACAGTATGATGCATCCAATTACAATTCAGTATGGTGACACATATGAATATTACAAAGGCGATCTAACATCTCCGGAGAGACCTGAAAATAGTTGTGCAGCGACGCTCCCCATTCAACCAGACAGAGCTTGAGAGGATCTGCAGGGAAGAATGGGAGAATCTCCCCAAATACAGGTGTGCCAAGCTTGTAGCGTCATACCCAAGAAGACTCGAGGCTGTAATCGCTGCCAGAGGTGCTTCAACAACGTACTGACTAAAGAGTCTGAATACTTATGTAAATGTGATATTTCCGTTTTTTCTTTTTAATAAATTAGCAAACATTTCTAAAAACCTGTTTTTGCTTTATCATGGTGTATTGTGTGTAGATTGATGAAGGGGGGGAAAAAAACAATTTAATCAATTTTAGAGTAAGGCTGTAATGTAACAAAATGTGAAAAAAGTCAAGGGGTCTGAATACTTTCCGAATGCACTGTATATACAAAGAAATGTCAATTGAAAAAGGTAAAACGAAACGAAGTGCAGCTAGTTTGCAGTCTTTCCAGCTTCAGTTGAAGTGATTGTGTTAGCTGTGTTGTTGGCTAGCTCCTCTGAACAACAGTGTCCTGACGAGTGAACACATTTTCTAAGCCAGGTGAAATCACGCCTCATTAGCTCATTGTTATGGATGTATCCAAATAAATGTCACTAGAAAACAACTTAAACAGCAACATTGCTGTTTTTCTGGCTGCACTTTTTGACGTGACTGTAAGTTAGCCGTAGTTAGCTAGCTAGCAAGCAAGGGATAAGAATGTTGCCAGCCAGTATGGCAATGGAACATTTAGAATGAACGACTGGGTCGCGTCCCACATACAGAACAAAAAGACTGAACGACTGGTTGTCTCTGGCAACCGAACCACTAGAACGAACGACCAGCCGGCTTGGGTAGCAACCCTAGATTTGTGTCGGGACTATATCTTGTGGAAGGATGAAATAGTATGAATAAATTCATAAAAATAAAGTTTTTAATGAAAATATATCAATCGTTATTTGAATATGTTGGTAACCAGTTGTATAAAAGTGATAAAGCCCTCTAAGCCGGTGTTTGGAGGATATATTGGCACGGTTTGCCGGCCCTCGACTTCGTCTCGGGCCTAACAACACCCGTGCCAATATATCCTCCAAACACCGGCTTCTTGGACCTTATCACTTCATTAATATATGTCCACAATCTGGCCACTGATCTGATAGATATTCCTTAAATTATAGAATGCCAATTTACCATTGCCTTTTAAGAGAATGTCAACAGCACATTCTCACTCCAAACAAACAGTAGTAAAATCTCATTGCTATATTGACTGGGCATAATTTCAGTACTTCAGCATAACGTTTCCTACAGGTTTCCTCATGGTTCTGATTAAAGTAATGTTCTTAAATTGTTCAGAGAACGTTAAGAAACAACATTCTTCTGTGGGAATTTCAGACACCTTGCTGTCCCCAGTCCGCCTGGCCTTGCTGCTATTCCAGTTTCAACTGTTCTGCCTGCGGCTACGAAACCCCTACCTGTCCCAGACCTGCTGTTTTCAACTCTAAATGATCGGCTATGAAAAGCCAACTGAGAGACCTGAGCCCTAGGACCATACGTCGGGACTACCGGCCGTGGTGACTCCTTGCTGTCCCCAGTCCGCCTGGCCTTGCTGCTATTCCAGTTTAAACTGTTCTGCCTGCGGTTATGGAACCCCTACCTGTCCCAGACCTGCTGTTTTAAACTCTAATGATCGGCTATGAAAAGCCAACTGAGATTTATTCCTGATTATTATTTGACCATGCTTGTCACTTATGAACATTTTTGAACATCTTGGCATGGTTCTGTTATAATCTCCACCCGGCACAGCCAGAAGAGGACTGGCCACCCCTCATAGCCTGGTTCCTCTCTAGGTTTCTTCCTAGGTTTTGCCTTTCTAGGGAGTTTTCCTAGCCACCGTGCTTCTACACCTGCATTACTAGCTGTTTGGGGTTTTAGGCTGGGTTTCTGTACAGCACTTCGAGATATTAGCTGATGTAAGAAGGGCTATATAAAATAAAATTGATTGATTGATTGATTGACAGTACTTCAGCATAACGTTTCCTACAGGTTTCCTCATGGTTCTATTTAAAGTCATGTTCTCAAATTGTTCGCAGAATGTTAAGAAAACTTGAAATGATTCAAAAACCTCCAAATAACCTATAATTTAGTTCTCAGAGCATTAATAAAACCTCCCAGGAAAACGTTAAAGGAACCAGAGTAAACGTTCTCAGAACCTGCCTAAAAATAAACATTCTCAGAACAGGCGAAATATTCCCTTCTGTTCTCAGAATGTTTAAAAAACGTTCTGTTTCACCGGTCAGGAAATGTATGGCTTCTTTCCCACAACCAATGTGAAACCAAAAACATACCCACAACTTCCAAGGAATCAAATGTGCTAGCTGAGACATAATCCCATTAACAGCTTTGTACGTTAAACCATCCTCTAAGGTGGCCAAGAGAGCTAAAACACAAAGCAGAGGTGTGATGAAGTGGCACAACCTTCAGATCCAGGCTGCTCTTAGCTGGGTTACATAAAACACAGATGTGCCAAGAAGTTTCAGGGTAAAATAAGTGTGTAAAGGATTATACAACATATAGGCTTTCCAGCTGTAAAGGTTGTTTAAAAATAGTAAAGAACGAAATAAGTTCTGAAATGGTTTTGAGAGAGATATATACCAGGACTTAACAATTATTACATCATTCTGTTTGCATATCTAAAGGAGAGGCCATTGAAATGGGTTTGGCTTCAGATTAAGGAAGGTTTGAGGCTTCAGAGATGAAAGTGAGCCTACAGAGATTTCTCTTGACATAATTTCATTTGTTGAATAGGCAAGTACAAGTACACCTGTGTGAAAGCATGTAGTGTTCAACTGGAGGTTCTGGTGAATGGATATTTCCATATAATTCAAAATAAATATAATGGGCAATGTGACCTGGTGGATTACGTTTAAACACTTATCAATTGTCTCAAAATATCCATTGTTAGCACACTGTGACAGCCATTTTCAAGCGTTATGTTTTTTTGTATTGTTCCAATGTTGTTGTGAGCAGGGTGGTCTTCATCGGAGGGCATAATGAATGGAGGGTGCCATCTCATGTCAAGCCATGCTGCCATTACTGTCAACACTTCCTGTTAGCCTGTATTATCAGTGGGAGAAGATGGCTTCAATCCAGGAAGTAGCTGGCTCATCTAAAGGACACAGTGTGATAAGAAAATACATTTGATGTTAAGATAACTCTCAATGTACTGAGAAAATAACATGCAAAGCTTTTGACTTTAAAACAATGGCCAACGCTTGTTGGTTCCTCAAACTCATAGCTTAAAAATATACAAGTTACAATAGTGGTCTGCTTTTCTTTTTCCAGTGTGAATTTTCAGATGATTGAAAAAAGACTTAAAATATGTTTAATGGTCCCTTACATGTAGTGTAGGCCTACCTGACTGGATATGTGAGGATTATATCTTTCACATGTTAGAGGTAGGTGTGAAAATGGTGATTTCTGAATATTCCGGCTGACCAAACCTGATGAGGTCAGATGATTATCAAAGCTGCTGAACCAGAGAGTTGCTACATTTGCGCTTGAAAGGGAAGACACTGACAGTCCAAGGCCTCCACATCTGCAAGAAAAGGAGGGTGGACGGTATGTATAGAAATGCAGCTGTAAACACTGGAATTATTAACATTTAGGTGTGCTTACAAGACAGTATTAAATCAAAGTAAGCAAAAAAATGAAAAAGGCTGCAGTACTGTAGATGAAGGAAGCCCACTTCCTCACTTTTATTCTCTCATTTACTATTCATGTCATAACCCGCCCTCCCTGACCTACGTGGTTCATAGGGAGGTTCATCTTTGAGTTTTTCAATAGTTTGAACTTTCATATGATTTCATAGCATTTTAGTGGTCATGGTTTGTTGTCTTTCAAAACATGTCAAAACCTATATGCTTGGTTAGGATACACACAGTCATACAGGACAGTAAACCCATATCTTAGACAACAACGATAATGGAGTAAAGTATAGAATCTATAATGCCTTATTTGGTGTGATGTTTGGAAATCCCGTAACGTTTTCTGCTTCCATTAATGAACCTTTTTACTTATTCTAATGTCATCCATGAAGACTATTTTGAGAAGCCTATTTGAGAAGATATTTTCCTTTAACGTTAGAGGTTTTTATTGAGGAAAAATGTGCTTACTATGACTGTGAAATGTGATTGTCTCACCTGCCTCAGATGGACCAGACGCTCGCCCGCCTCTCTTCCTTCGGGGATGATCGAAGACTGTCCGGAAGAGTTGAGCGAACTCTCCGTAGTTGTCCAACGCGTCTCCTCCTTCACTCCAGACAGTGTTGGCCCACTCCAGGGCTTTCCCCGAGAGGCAGGAGATGAGGGCGGACACCTTCTCCCGATCCGATGGAGCAGGGCTGATGGTGTTGAAATAGAGGTCCAGCTCCAGGAGGAAACCCTGGCAGCGGGCCGCTGTCCCGTCGTATTCCCTAGGTCGAGACAGGTGAATACCTCTGGGTGCTGGTGTGTGGGTGGCTGGATCCGGTTGCTCAGCTGGTTCCGCAGGGTCGGGTCCTCTCCTCGCCCAAGCTGGCTAACATGTTGGAATGCTCCCCGGACCCGCTCACAGACTCCAGGCATATTCCCCACTCCTGCTGACTCCATGCTGTTGGGTGTGTGATTCTGTAGCGGGTGATTTGGACGGAGTCAGGCGCAGGAGGTGTAAATCACAGAATAATGGTTTATTCGGCCAATACAGCGGTTCGCAGCAATGCGTAAAACAACTACAGTGCATCTTAACGCATAATGCTCCACCGAGCTATCGACACCTCCACATGGAAACAATCACACACAAAGACATGGGGGACAGAGGGAATACTTATACAGAGACTGATGAGGGGTTATGAACCAGGTGTGTGTCAAAAACAAGACAAATCAAATGGAATGATGAGAAGAGCAGCGGCAGTGGCTAGAAGGCCGGTGACGACGAACGCCGAACCCTGCCCGAACAAGGAGACGAGGCAGCTTCGGAGGAAGTCGTGACAGTACCCACCCACTTAACGCGCAGCTCCAGCAGCGCGCGGACACCGGCCTCGGGGACGGCCAGGAGGACGCGGAGCAGGGCGATCCGGATGGCGACGGTGGAAATCCCGCAACAGGGAGTGATCGAGGACATCCTTCACTGGGACCCAGCACCGCTCCTCCAGACCATACCCCTCCCACTCCATGAGGTAGTGAAGGCCCCCACACGACGCCTCGAATCCAGGACGGAACCGACGGAGTACGTCGGGGCCCCCTCGATGTCCAGAGGGGGCGGAGGGAGCTGCCGCACTTCAGACTCCTGGAGTGGACCAGCCACCACCGGCCTGAAGAGAGATACGTGAAACGAGGGGTTAATATGGTAATCAGGAGGGAGCAGCAACCTATGCGTAACCTCGTTAACTCTCCTCAGGACTTTGAACGTCCCCCACAAACCGCGGGCTCAGCTTCCGGCAGGGCAGGCGGAAGGGCAGGTTCCAGGTCGAGAGCCAGACCCGATCACCCGGTACAAAGACCGGGGCCTCACTGCGGTGGCGGTCAGTGTTGGCTTTCTGGTGATGTACGGCCAAAACCAGTCGTCCACCGCATGAGCTTCGGTCTGGCTCTGATGCCATGGTGCCAGGACCGGCTGATACCCTAAAACACATTGAAATGATGGCAGGTTAGTGGAGGAGTGGCGGAGAGAGTTCTTGGCATATTTGGCCCATGGCAAGAACACCGACCACTCCCCCAGCCGGTCCTGGCAGTAGGACCGCAGGAACCTACCCACATCCTGATTCAGCCGTTCCACCTGCCCATTAGATTCGGTTTGAAACCCAGAGATCAGGCTGACCTAGACCCCCAGACGTTCCATGAATGCCTTCCAGACCCTAGACGTAAACTGGGGACCCCGGTCAGACACTATGTCCTCTGGCACCCCGTAGTGCCGGAAGACGTGTGTGAACAGGGCTTCCGCAGTCTGCAGGGCCGTGGGGAGACCGGGCAGAGGAAGGAGGCGGCAGGCTTTAGAGAAGCGGTCCACAACAACCAGGATGGTGGTGTTACCCTGAGAGAGGGGAAGATCAGTTAGAAAGTCAATCGATAAGTGGGACCATGGCCGTTGTGGAACTGGTAAGGGCTGTAACTTACCCGCTGGAAGGTGCCTAGGTGCCTTACTCTGGGCGCACACTGAGCAGGAGGAGACATACACCCTCACATCCTTAGCCAAGGTAAAACGAAACGAAGTGCAGCTAGTTTGCAGTCTTTCCAGCTTCAGTTGAAGTGATTGTGTTAGCTGTGTTGTTGGCTAGCTCCTCTGAACAACAGTGTCCTGACGAGTGAACACATTTTCTAAGCCAGGTGAAATCACGCCTCATTAGCTCATTGTTATGGATGTATCCAAATAAATGTCACTAGAAAACAACTTAAACAGCAACATTGCTGTTTTTCTGGCTGCACTTTTTGACGTGACTGTAAGTTAGCCGTAGTTAGCTAGCTAGCAAGCAAGGGATAAGAATGTTGCCAGCCAGTATGGCAATGGAACATTTAGAATGAACGACTGGGTCGCGTCCCTACATACAGAACAAAAAGACTGAACGACTGGTTGTCTCTGGCAACCGAACCACTAGAACGAACGACCAGCCGGCTTGGGTAGCAACCCTAGATTTGTGTCGGGACTATATCTTGTGGAAGGATGAAATAGTATGAATAAATTCATAAAAATAAAGTTTTTAATGAAAATATATCAATCGTTATTTGAATATGTTGGTAACCAGTTGTATAAAAGTGATAAAGCCCTCTAAGCCGGTGTTTGGAGGATATATTGGCACGGTTTGCCGGCCCCTCGACTTCGTCTCGGGCCTAACAACACCCGTGCCAATATATCCTCCAAACACCGGCTTCTTGGACCTTATCACTTCATTAATATATGTCCACAATCTGGCCACTGATCTGATAGATATTCCTTAAATTATAGAATGCCAATTTACCATTGCCTTTTAAGAGAATGTCAACAGCACATTCTCACTCCAAACAAACAGTAGTAAAATCTCATTGCTATATTGACTGGGCATAATTTCAGTACTTCAGCATAACGTTTCCTACAGGTTTCCTCATGGTTCTGATTAAAGTAATGTTCTTAAATTGTTCAGAGAACGTTAAGAAACAACATTCTTCTGTGGGAATTTCAGTACTTCAGCATAACATTTCCTACAGGTTTCCTCATGGTTCTATTTAAAGTCATGTTCTCAAATTGTTCGCAGACTGTTAAGAAAACTTGAAATGATTCAAAAACCTCCAAATAACCTATAATTTAGTTCTCAGAGCATTAATAAAACCTCCCAGGAAAACGTTAAAGGAACCAGAGTAAACGTTCTCAGAACCTGCCTAAAAATAAACATTCTCAGAACAGGCGAAATATTCCCTTCTGTTCTCAGAATGTTTAAAAAACGTTCTGTTTCACCGGTCAGGAAATGTATGGCTTCTTTCCCACAACCAATGTGAAACCAAAAAACATACCCACAACTTCCAAGGAATCAAATGTGCTAGCTGAGACATAATCCCATTAACAGCTTTGTACGTTAAACCATCCTCTAAGGTGGCCAAGAGAGCTAAAACACAAAGCAGAGGTGTGATGAAGTGGCACAACCTTCAGCTCCAGGCTGCTCTTAGCTGGGTTACATAAAACACAGATGTGCCAAGAAGTTTCAGGGTAAGATAAGTGTGTAAAGGATTATACAACATATAGGCTTTCCAGCTGTAAAGGTTGTTTAAAAATAGTAAAGAAACGAAATAAGTTCTGAAATGGTTTTGAGAGAGATATATACCAGGACTTAACAATTATTACATCATTCTGTTTGCATATCTAAAGGAGAGGCCATTGAAATGGGTTTGGCTTCAGATTAAGGAAGGTTTGAGGCTTCAGAGATGAAAGTGAGCCTACAGAGATTTCTCTTGACATAATTTCATTTGTTGAATAGGCAAGTACAAGTACACCTGTGTGAAAGCATGTAGTGTTCAACTGGAGGTTCTGGTGAATGGATATTTCCATATAATTCAAAATAAATATAATGGGCAATGTGACCTGGTGGATTACGTTTAAACACTTATCAATTGTCTCAAAATATCCATTGTTAGCACACTGTGACAGCCATTTTCAACGTTATGTTTTTTTGTATTGTTCCAATGTTGTTGTGAGCAGGGTGGTCTTCATCGGAGGGCATAATGAATGGAGGGTGCCATCTCATGTCAAGCCATGCTGCCATTACTGTCAACACTTCCTGTTAGCCTGTATTATCAGTGGGAGAAGATGGCTTCAATCCAGGAAGTAGCTGGCTCATCTAAAGGACACAGTGTGATAAGAAAATACATTTGATGTTAAGATAACTCTCAATGTA
Organism: Coregonus clupeaformis; assembly: GCF_020615455.1. NCBI lineage: Eukaryota > Metazoa > Chordata > Actinopteri > Salmoniformes > Salmonidae > Coregonus > Coregonus clupeaformis. The sequence goes on along the minus strand of NC_059216.1, from coordinate 26,084,918 downwards.
CTGAGAAAATAACATGCAAAGCTTTTGACTTTAAAACAATGGCCAACGCTTGTTGGTTCCTCAAACTCATAGCTTAAAAATATACAAGTTACAATAGTGGTCTGCTTTTCTTTTTCCAGTGTGAATTTTCAGATGATTGAAAAAAGACTTAAAATATGTTTAATGGTCCCTTACATGTAGTGTAGGCCTACCTGACTGGATATGTGAGGATTATATCTTTCACATGTTAGAGGTAGGTGTGAAAATGGTGATTTCTGAATATTCCGGCTGACCAAACCTGATGAGGTCAGATGATTATCAAAGCTGCTGAACCAGAGAGTTGCTACATTTGCGCTTGAAAGGGAAGACACTGACAGTCCAAGGCCTCCACATCTGCAAGAAAAGGAGGGTGGACGGTATGTATAGAAATGCAGCTGTAAACACTGGAATTATTAACATTTAGGTGTGCTTACAAGACAGTATTAAATCAAAGTAAGCAAAAAATGAAAAAGGCTGCAGTACTGTAGATGAAGGAAGCCCACTTCCTCACTTTTATTCTCTCATTTACTATTCATGTCATAACCCGCCCTCCCTGACCTACGTGGTTCATAGGGAGGTTCATCTTTGAGTTTTTCAATAGTTTGAACTTTCATATGATTTCATAGCATTTTAGTGGTCATGGTTTGTTGTCTTTCAAAACATGTCAAAACCTATATGCTTGGTTAGGATACACACAGTCATACAGGACAGTAAACCCATATCTTAGACAACAACGATAATGGAGTAAAGTATAGAATCTATAATGCCTTATTTGGTGTGATGTTTGGAAATCCCGTAACGTTTTCTGCTTCCATTAATGAACCTTTTTACTTATTCTAATGTCATCCATGAAGACTATTTTGAGAAGCCTATTTGAGAAGATATTTTCCTTTAACGTTAGAGGTTTTTATTGAGGAAAAATGTGCTTACTATGACTGTGAAATGTGATTGTCTCACCTGCCTCAGATGGACCAGACGCTCGCCCGCCTCTCTTCCTTCGGGGGGATGATCGAAGACTGTCCGGAAGAGTTGAGCGAACTCTCCGTAGTTGTCCAACGCGTCTCCTCCTTCACTCCAGACAGTGTTGGCCCACTCCAGGGCTTTCCCCGAGAGGCAGGAGATGAGGGCGGACACCTTCTCCCGATCCGATGGAGCAGGGCTGATGGTGTTGAAATAGAGGTCCAGCTCCAGGAGGAAACCCTGGCAGCGGGCCGCTGTCCCGTCGTATTCCCTAGGTCGAGACAGGTGAATACCTCTGGGTGCTGGTGTGTGGGTGGCTGGATCCGGTTGCTCAGCTGGTTCCGCAGGGTCGGGTCCTCTCCTCGCCCAAGCTGGCTAACATGTTGGAATGCTCCCGGACCCGCTCACAGACTCCAGGCATATTCCCCACTCCTGCTGACTCCATGCTGTTGGGTGTGTGATTCTGTAGCGGGTGATTTGGACGGAGTCAGGCGCAGGAGGTGTAAATCACAGAATAATGGTTTATTCGGCCAATACAGCGGTTCGCAGCAATGCGTAAAACAACTACAGTGCATCTTAACGCATAATGCTCCACCGAGCTATCGACACCTCCACATGGAAACAATCACACACAAAGACATGGGGGACAGAGGGAATACTTATACAGAGACTGATGAGGGGTTATGAACCAGGTGTGTGTCAAAAACAAGACAAATCAAATGGAATGATGAGAAGAGCAGCGGCAGTGGCTAGAAGGCCGGTGACGACGAACGCCGAACCCTGCCCGAACAAGGAGACGAGGCAGCTTCGGAGGAAGTCGTGACAGTACCCACCCACTTAACGCGCAGCTCCAGCAGCGCGCGGACACCGGCCTCGGGGACGGCCAGGAGGACGCGGAGCAGGGCGATCCGGATGGCGACGGTGGAAATCCCGCAACAGGGAGTGATCGAGGACATCCTTCACTGGGACCCAGCACCGCTCCTCCAGACCATACCCCTCCCACTCCATGAGGTAGTGAAGGCCCCCACACGACGCCTCGAATCCAGGGACGGAACCGACGGAGTACGTCGGGGCCCCCTCGATGTCCAGAGGGGGCGGAGGGAGCTGCCGCACTTCAGACTCCTGGAGTGGACCAGCCACCACCGGCCTGAAGAGAGATACGTGAAACGAGGGGTTAATATGGTAATCAGGAGGGAGCAGCAACCTATGCGTAACCTCGTTAACTCTCCTCAGGACTTTGAACGTCCCCACAAACCGCGGGCTCAGCTTCCGGCAGGGCAGGCGGAAGGGCAGGTTCCAGGTCGAGAGCCAGACCCGATCACCCGGTACAAAGACCGGGGCCTCACTGCGGTGGCGGTCAGTGTTGGCTTTCTGGTGATGTACGGCCAAAACCAGTCGTCCACCGCATGAGCTTCGGTCTGGCTCTGATGCCATGGTGCCAGGACCGGCTGATACCCTAAAACACATTGAAATGATGGCAGGTTAGTGGAGGAGTGGCGGAGAGAGTTCTTGGCATATTTGGCCCATGGCAAGAACACCGACCACTCCCCCAGCCGGTCCTGGCAGTAGGACCGCAGGAACCTACCCACATCCTGATTCAGCCGTTCCACCTGCCCATTAGATTCGGTTTGAAACCCAGAGATCAGGCTGACCTAGACCCCCAGACGTTCCATGAATGCCTTCCAGACCCTAGACGTAAACTGGGGACCCCGGTCAGACACTATGTCCTCTGGCACCCCGTAGTGCCGGAAGACGTGTGTGAACAGGGCTTCCGCAGTCTGCAGGGCCGTGGGGAGACCGGGCAGAGGAAGGAGGCGGCAGGCTTTAGAGAAGCGGTCCACAACAACCAGGATGGTGGTGTTACCCTGAGAGAGGGGAAGATCAGTTAGAAAGTCAATCGATAAGTGGGACCATGGCCGTTGTGGAACTGGTAAGGGCTGTAACTTACCCGCTGGAAGGTGCCTAGGTGCCTTACTCTGGGCGCACACTGAGCAGGAGGAGACATACACCCTCACATCCTTAGCCAAGGTAAAACGAAACGAAGTGCAGCTAGTTTGCAGTCTTTCCAGCTTCAGTTGAAGTGATTGTGTTAGCTGTGTTGTTGGCTAGCTCCTCTGAACAACAGTGTCCTGACGAGTGAACACATTTTCTAAGCCAGGTGAAATCACGCCTCATTAGCTCATTGTTATGGATGTATCCAAATAAATGTCACTAGAAAACAACTTAAACAGCAACATTGCTGTTTTTCTGGCTGCACTTTTGACGTGACTGTAAGTTAGCCGTAGTTAGCTAGCTAGCAAGCAAGGGATAAGAATGTTGCCAGCCAGTATGGCAATGGAACATTTAGAATGAACGACTGGGTCGGCGTCCCTACATACAGAACAAAAAGACTGAACGACTGGTTGTCTCTGGCAACCGAACCACTAGAACGAACGACCAGCCGGCTTGGGTAGCAACCCTAGATTTGTGTCGGGACTATATCTTGTGGAAGGATGAAATAGTATGAATAAATTCATAAAAATAAAGTTTTTAATGAAAATATATCAATCGTTATTTGAATATGTTGGTAACCAGTTGTATAAAAGTGATAAAGCCCTCTAAGCCAGTGTTTGGAGGATATATTGGCACGGTTTGCCGGCCCCTCGACTTCGTCTCGGGCCTAACAACACCCGTGCCAATATATCCTCCAAACACCGGCTTCTTGGACCTTATCACTTCATTAATATATGTCCACAATCTGGCCACTGATCTGATAGATATTCCTTAAATTATAGAATGCCAATTTACCATTGCCTTTTAAGAGAATGTCAACAGCACATTCTCACTCCAAACAAACAGTAGTAAAATCTCATTGCTATATTGACTGGGCATAATTTCAGTACTTCAGCATAACGTTTCCTACAGGTTTCCTCATGGTTCTGATTAAAGTAATGTTCTTAAATTGTTCAGAGAACGTTAAGAAACAACATTCTTCTGTGGGAATTTCAGTACTTCAGCATAACATTTCCTACAGGTTTCCTCATGGTTCTATTTAAAGTCATGTTCTCAAATTGTTCGCAGACTGTTAAGAAAACTTGAAATGATTCAAAAACCTCCAAATAACCTATAATTTAGTTCTCAGAGCATTAATAAAACCTCCCAGGAAAACGTTAAAGGAACCAGAGTAAACGTTCTCAGAACCTGCCTAAAAATAAACATTCTCAGAACAGGCGAAATATTCCCTTCTGTTCTCAGAATGTTTAAAAAACGTTCTGTTTCACCGGTCAGGAAATGTATGGCTTCTTTCCCACAACCAATGTGAAACCAAAAACATACCCACAACTTCCAAGGAATCAAATGTGCTAGCTGAGACATAATCCCATTAACAGCTTTGTACGTTAAACCATCCTCTAAGGTGGCCAAGAGAGCTAAAACACAAAGCAGAGGTGTGATGAAGTGGCACAACCTTCAGCTCCAGGCTGCTCTTAGCTGGGTTACATAAAACACAGATGTGCCAAGAAGTTTCAGGGTAAGATAAGTGTGTAAAGGATTATACAACATATAGGCTTTCCAGCTGTAAAGGTTGTTTAAAAATAGTAAAGAACGAAATAAGTTCTGAAATGGTTTTGAGAGAGATATATACCAGGACTTAACAATTATTACATCATTCTGTTTGCATATCTAAAGGAGAGGCCATTGAAATGGGTTTGGCTTCAGATTAAGGAAGGTTTGAGGCTTCAGAGATGAAAGTGAGCCTACAGAGATTTCTCTTGACATAATTTCATTTGTTGAATAGGCAAGTACAAGTACACCTGTGTGAAAGCATGTAGTGTTCAACTGGAGGTTCTGGTGAATGGATATTTCCATATAATTCAAAATAAATATAATGGGCAATGTGACCTGGTGGATTACGTTTAAACACTTATCAATTGTCTCAAAATATCCATTGTTAGCACACTGTGACAGCCATTTTCAACGTTATGTTTTTTTGTATTGTTCCAATGTTGTTGTGAGCAGGGTGGTCTTCATCGGAGGGCATAATGAATGGAGGGTGCCATCTCATGTCAAGCCATGCTGCCATTACTGTCAACACTTCCTGTTAGCCTGTATTATCAGTGGGAGAAGATGGCTTCAATCCAGGAAGTAGCTGGCTCATCTAAAGGACACAGTGTGATAAGAAAATACATTTGATGTTAAGATAACTCTCAATGTACTGAGAAAATAACATACAAAGCTTTTGACTTTAAAACAATGGCCAACGCTTGTTGGTTCCTCAAACTCATAGCTTAAAAATATACAAGTTACAATAGTGGTCTGCTTTTCTTTTTCCAGTGTGAATTTTCAGATGATTGAAAAAAGACTTAAAATATGTTTAATGGTCCCTTACATGTAGTGTAGGCCTACCTGACTGGATATGTGAGGATGATATCTTTCACATGTTAGAGGTAGGTGTGAAAATTGTGATTTCTGAATATTCCGGCTGACCAAACCTGATGAGGTCAGATGATTATCAAAGCTGCTGAACCAGAGAGTTGCTACATTTGCGCTTGAAAGGGAAGACACTGACAGTCCAAGGCCTCCACATCTGCAAGAAAAGGAGGGTGGACGGTATGTATAGAAATGCAGCTGTAAACACTGGAATTATTAACATTTAGGTGTGCTTACAAGACAGTATTAAATCAAAGTAAGCAAAAAATGAAAAAGGCTGCAGTACTGTAGATGAAGGAAGCCCACTTCCTCACTTTTATTCTCTCATTTACTATTCATGTCATAACCCGCCCTCCCTGACCTACGTGGTTCATAGGGAGGTTCATCTTTGAGTTTTTCAATAGTTTGAACTTTCATATGATTTCATAGCATTTTAGTGGTCATGGTTTGTTGTCTTTCAAAACATGTCAAAACCTATATGCTTGGTTAGGATACACATAGTCATACAGGACAGTAAACCCATATCTTAGACAACAACGATAATGGAGTAAAGTATAGAATCTATAATGCCTTATTTGGTGTGATGTTTGGAAATCCCGTAACGTTTTCTGCTTCCATTAATGAACCTTTTTACTTTTTCTAATGTCATCCATGAAGACTATTTTGAGAAGCCTATTTGAGAAGATATTTTCCTTTAACGTTAGAGGTTTTTATTGAGGAAAAATGTCCTTACTATGACTGTGAAATGTGATTGTCTCACCTGCCTCAGATGGACCAGACGCTCGCCCGCCTCTCTTCCTTCGGGGGGATGATCGAAGACTGTCCGGAAGAGTTGAGCGAACTCTCCGTAGTTGTCCAACGCGTCTCCTCCTTCACTCCAGACAGTGTTGGCCCACGCCAGGGCTTTCCCCGAGAGGCAGGAGATGAGGGCGGACACCTTCTCCCGATCCGATGGAGCAGGGCTGATGGTGTTGAAATAGAGGTCCAGCTCCAGGAGGAAACCCTGGCAGCGGGCCGCTGTCCCGTCGTATTCCCTAGGTCGAGACAGGTGAATACCTCTGGGTGCTGGTGTGTGGGTGGCTGGATCCGGTTGCTCAGCTGATTCCGCAGGGTCGGGTCCTCTCCTCGTCCAAGCTGGCTAACATGTTGGAATGCTCCCGGACCCGCTCACAGACTCCAGGCATATTCCCCACTCCTGCTGACTCCATGCTGTTGGGTGTGTGATTCTGTAGCGGGTGATTTGGACGGAGTCAGGCGCAGGAGGTGTAAATCACAGAATAATGGTTTATTCGGCCAATACAGCGGTTCGCAGCAATGCGTAAAACAACTACAGTGCATCTTAACGCATAATGCTCCACCGAGCTATCGACACCTCCACATGGAAACAATCACACACAAAGACATGGGGGACAGAGGGAATACTTATACAGAGACTGATGAGGGGTTATGAACCAGGTGTGTGTAAAAAACAAGACAAATCAAATGGAATGATGAGAAGAGCAGCGGCAGTGGCTAGAAGGCCGGTGACGACGAACGCCGAACCCTGCCCGAACAAGGAGACGAGGCAGCTTCGGAGGAAGTCGTGACAGTACCCACCCACTTGACGCGCAGCTCCAGCAGCGCGCGGACACCGGCCTCGGGGACGGCCAGGAGGACGCGGAGCAGGGCGATCCGGATGGCGACGGTGGAAATCCCGCAACAGGGAGTGATCGAGGACATCCTTCACTGGGACCCAGCACCGCTCCTCCAGACCATACCCCTCCCACTCCATGAGGTAGTGAAGGTCCCCACCCGACGCCTCGAATCCAGGACGGAACCGACGGAGTACGTCGGGGCCCCCTCGATGTCCAGAGGGGGCGGAGGGAGCTGCCGCACTTCAGACTCCTGGAGTGGACCAGCCACCACCGGCCTGAAGAGAGATACGTGAAACGAGGGGTTAATATGGTAATCAGGAGGGAGCAGCAACCTATGCGTAACCTCGTTAACTCTCCTCAGGACTTTGAACGGCCCCACAAACCGCGGGCTCAGCTTCCGGCAGGGCAGGCGGAAGGGCAGGTTCCAGGTCGAGAGCCAGACCCGATCACCCGGTACAAAGACCGGGGCCTCACTGCGGTGGCGGTCAGTGTTGGCTTTCTGGTGATGTACGGCCAAAACCAGTCGTCCACCGCATGAGCTTCGGTCTGGCTCTGATGCCATGGTGCCAGGACCGGCTGATACCCTAAAACACATTGAAATGATGGCAGGTTAGTGGAGGAGTGGCGGAGAGAGTTCTTGGCATATTTGGCCCATGGCAAGAACACCGACCACTCCCCCAGCCGGTCCTGGCAGTAGGACCGCAGGAACCTACCCACATCCTGATTCAGCCGTTCCACCTGCCCATTAGATTCGGTTTGAAACCCAGAGGTCAGGCTGACCTAGACCCCCAGACGTTCCATGAATGCCTTCCAGACCCTAGACGTAAACTGGGGACCCCGGTCAGTCACTATGTCCTCTGGCACCCCGTAGTGCCGGAAGACGTGTGTGAACAGGGCTTCCGCAGTCTGCAGGGCCGTGGGGAGACCGGGCAGAGGAAGGAGGCGGCAGGCTTTAGAGAAGCGGTCCACAACAACCAGGATGGTGGTGTTACCCTGAGAGAGGGGAAGATCAGTTAGAAAGTCAATCGATAAGTGGGACCATGGCCGTTGTGGAACTGGTAAGGGCTGTAACTTACCCGCTGGAAGGTGCCTAGGTGCCTTACTCTGGGCGCACACTGAGCAGGAGGAGACATACACCCTCACATCCTTAGCCAAGGTAGGCCACCAGTACTTCCCGGTCAGGCAGCGCACTGTACGGCCGATGCCTGGGTGAACAGAAGAGGGGGACGTGTGTGCCCAATAGATAAGACGATCACGGACACTAGACTGCACGTACCGCAGCCCAGCTGGTCACTGAGGTGGAGATGGCTCTGTGCGTAACGCCCGCTCTATGTCCGCGACCACCGCCCACATCACCGGCGCCACAATGCAGGATGCCGGGAGTATGTGGGTGTTGTCAATGGGCCTCTCCTTTGTGTCGTACAGCTGTGACAGTGCGTCTGCCTTCACATTCTTAGTGCCTGGTACAGTGGGGAAAATAAGTATTTAGTCAGCCACCAATTGTGCAAGTTCTCCCACTTAAAAAGATGAGAGACGCCTGTAATTTTCATCATAGGTACACGTCAACTATGACAGACAAATTGACAAAAAAAATCCAGAAAATCACATTGTAGGATTTTTTATGAATTTATTTGCAAATTATGGTGGAAAATAAGTATTTGGTCACCTACAAACAAGCAAGATTTCTGGCTCTCACAGACCTGTAACTTCTTATTTAAGAGGCTCCTCTGTCCTCCACTCATTACCTGTATTAATGGCACCTGTTTGAACTTGTTATCAGTATAAAAGACACCTGTCCACAACCTCAAACAGTCACACTCCAAACTCCACTATGGCCAAGACCAAAGAGCTGTCAAAGGACACCAGAAACAAAATTGTAGACCTGCACCACGCTGGGAAGACTGACTCTGCAATAGGTAAGCAGCTTGGTTTAAAGAAATCAACTGTGGGAGCAATTATTAGGAAATGGAAGACATACAAGACCACTGGTAATCTCCCTCGATCTGGGGCTCCACGCAAGATCTCACCCCGTGGGGTCAAAATGATCACAAGAACGGTGAGCAAAAATCCCAGAACCACACGGGGGGACCTAGTGAATGACCTGCAGAGAGCTGGGACCAAAGTAACAAAGCCTACCATCAGTAACACACTACGCCGCCAGGGACTCAAATCCTGCAGTGCCAGACGTGTCCCCCTGCTTAAGCCAGTACATGTCCAGGCCCGTCTGAAGTTTGCTAGAGTGCATTTGGATGATCCAGAAGAGGATTGGGAGAATGTCATATGGTCAGATTACATTTTACATTTACATTTTAGTCATTTAGCAGACGCTCTTAACCAGAGCGACTTACAGGAGCAATTAGGGTCAAGTGCCTTGCTCAAGGGCACATTAACGTCATTTAGCAGACGCTCTTAGCCAGAGCGACTCACAAATTGGTACGTTCACCCTATAGCCAGTGGGATAACCACTTTACAATTTGGGGGGGTTAGAAGGATTACTTTATCCTATCCCAGGTATTCCTTAAAGAGGTGGGGTTTCAAATGTCTCCGGAAGGTGGTGAGTGACTCCGCTGTCCTGGCGTCGTGAGGGAGCTTGTTCCACCATTGGGGTGCCAGAGCAGCGAACAGTTTTGACTGGGCTGAGGGGGGAGCTATGCTTCCGCAGAGGAAGGGAGCCAGCAGGCCAGAGGTGGATGAACGCAATGCCCTCGTTTGGGTGTAGGGACTGATCAGAGCCTGAAGGTACAGAGGTGCCGTTCCCCTCACTGCTCCATAGGCAAGCACCATGGTCTTGTAGCGGATGCGAGCTTCAACTGGAAGCCAGTGGAGTGTGCGGAGGAGGGGGGTGACGTGAGAGAACTTGGGAAGGTTGAACACCAGACGGGCTGCGGCATTCTGGATGAGTTGTAGGGGTTTAATGGCACAGGCAGGGAGGCCAGCCAACAGCGAGTTGCAGTAGTCCAGACGGGAGATGACAAGTGCCTGGATTAGGACCTGTGCCGCTTCTTGTGTAAGGCAGGGTCGTACTCTCCGAATGTTGTAGAGCATGAACCTGCAGGAGCGGGTCACCGCCTTGATGTTGGCGGAGAACGACAGGGTGTTGTCCAGGGTCACGCCTAGGCTCTTCGCACTCTGGGAGGAGGACACAGCGGAGTTGTCAACCGTGATGGCGAGATCATGGAACGGGCAGTCCTTCCCCGGGAGGAAGAGCAGCTCCGTCTTGCCAGGGTTCAGCTTGAGGTGGTGATCCGTCATCCATACTGATATGTCTGCCAGACATGCAGAGATGCGATTCGCCACCTGGTTATCAGAAGGGGGAAAGGAGAAGATTAGTTGTGTATCGTCAGCGTAGCAATGATATGAAAGGCCATGTGAGGATATGACAGAGCCAAGTGACTTGGTGTATAGGGGAGAAAAGGAGAGGGCCTAGAACTGAGCCCTGGGGGACACCAGTGGTGAGAGCGCGTGGTGCGGAGACAGCTTCTCGCCACGCCACTTGGTAGGAGCGACCGGTCAGGTAGGACGCAATCCAGGAGTGAGCCGCGCCGGAGATGCCCAGCTCGGAGAGGGTGGAGAGGAGGATCTGATGGTTCACAGTATCAAAGGCAGCAGACAGGTCTAGAAGGACAAGAGCAGAGGAGAGAGAGTTAGCTTTAGCAGTGCGGAGAGTCTCCGTGACACAGAGAAGAGCAGTCTCAGTTGAATGACCAGTCCTGAAACCTGATTGGTTTGGATCAAGAAGGTCATTCTGAGAGAGATAGCAAGAGAGTTGGCTAAAGACGGCACGCTCAATAGTTTTGGAAAGAAAAGAAAGAAGGGATACTGGTCTGTAGTTGTTGACATCAGTGGGGTCGAGTGTTGGTTTTTTGAGAAGGGGAGCAACTCTCGCTCTCAAAATAGAACATTTTGGTAAAAACTCAACTCGTCGTGTTTGGAGGACAAAGAATGCTGAGTTGCATCCAAAGAACACCATACCTACTGTGAAGCATGTGGGTGGAAACATCATGCTTTGGGGCTGTTTTTCTGCCAAGGGACCAGGACGACTGATCCGTGTAAAGGAAAGAATGAATGGGGCCATGTATCGTGAGATTTTGAGTGAAAACCTCCTTCCATCAGCAAGGGCATTGAAGATGAAACGTGGCTGGGTCTTTCAGCATGACAATGATCCCAAACACACCGCCCGGGCAACGAAGGAGTGGCTTCGTAAGAAGCATTTCAAGGTCCTGGAGTGGCCTAGCCAGTCTCCAGATCTCAACCCCATAGAAAATCTTTGGAGGGAGTTGAAAGTCTGTGTTGCCCAGCAACAGCACCAAAACATCACTGCTCTAGAGGAGATCTGCATGGAGGAATGGGCCAAAATACCAGCAACAGTGTGTGAAAACCTTGTGAAGACTTACAGAAAACGTTTGACCTGTGTCATTGCCAACAAAGGGTATATAACAAAGTATTGTTGTCAAGGGCTGAGGTGTATGGAGTGTGGAAGTCAGGCGCAGGACACCGAAGTTTAGTCCAACAAAGTTTACTGTGAAAACCACTGGGCAAAAATACAGTAAACGGCCTCAACAACAAAACCGAGGCGAGCAATACGCAAACCATGCGTATAACAAATAAACAAGAAAACAAATACAAAACACGCAGCACTACGGACAGGCGGAAAACAACACACAACCTAACCAATACAACACAGGCAACTTATAGAACACGTAATCAGACACAAACGGACACAGGTGTGACAGACAGACAAAAGCAATCACACATAGAAACATTAAACTGTGGCAGCTAGTACTCAAGGGACGACGAACGCCGAAGCCTGCCCGAACCAGGAGGAGGAGCAGCCTCGGCAGAATCCGTGACAATTGTGAAACTTTTGTTATTGACCAAATACTTATTTTCCACCATAATTTGCAAATAAATTCATTAAAAATCCTACAATGTGATTTTCTGGATTTTTTTTCTCATTTTGTCTGTCATAGTTGACGTGTACCTATGATGAAAATTACAAGCCTCTCTCATCTTTTTAAGTGGGAGAACTTGCACAATTGGTGGCTGACTAAATACTTTTTCCCCCACTGTATATAGGACAGCGTGAAATCAAACCGGGTGAAGAACATGGCCCACCTGGCCTGGCGAGGGTTCAGCCTCCTCGCTGCCCGGATGTACTCCAGGTTACAGTGGTCAGTCCAGACGAGGAAAGGGTGTTTCGCCCCCTCGAGCCAGTGCCTCCATGCTGTCAGGGTTCTGACAACAGCCAACAGCTCCTGACCACCAACGTCATAGTTCTGCTCCGCCGGGCTGAGCTTCTTAGAAAAGAAGGCACAGGGGCGGAGCTTGGGTGGCGTGCCCGAGCATTGGGATAGGACAGCGCCTACCCCTACCTCGGACGAATCCACCTCCACTACGAACGGCAATGATGGATCAGGATGGACCAGTACCGGGGCTGAGGTGAACATAGCCCTCAGGTTACTGAAAGCCCTGTCAGCCTCAGCAGACCAACGGACCTGGGACAGCCCACCCTTCAACAGAGAGGTGATGGGAGCTGCGACCTTGCCAAAGCCCCGGACAAACCTCCGATAGTAGTTGGCAAAGCCAATGAAGCGCTGCTCCTCCTTTACCGTGGTTGGAGATGGCCAATTACGCACGGCTGAAATGCGGTCTCCCTCCATCTCCACACCTGAGGTGGTGATGTGGTATCCGAGGAAGGAGACGGATTTTTGGAAGAACATACACTTTTCTGCCTTGGCATACAGGTCATGCTCCAACAGTCGGCCCAGCACTCTGCGAACCAGGGACACATGCTCAGCGCGTGTAGCGGAATACACCAGGATGTCATCGATGTAGACCACCACACCACGACCAAGAATGTCCTGAAACACCTCGTTCACAATGGACTGGAAGACTGATGGAGCATTCATCAACCCGTACGGCATCACCAGGTATTCATAATGCCCCATGGGTATGCTAAATGCTGTCTTCCACTCGTCCCCTTCCCTTCACCTGGTTGTACGCACTCCTGAGATCTAATTTTGTGAAGAAGCGTGCCCCATGCATTGATTCGATCACAGAGGAAATGAGGGGTAGAGGATAACTATAGCGAATTGTAGTTTTATTAAGTGCACGGAAATCAATGCAAGGGCACAGACCCCCGTCTTTCTTCTTCACGAAAAAGAAACATGAGGTGGCTGGTGAAGTGGAGGGACGTATGAACCCCTGACGCAGGGACTCAGAGACGTATGTTTCCATAGCCTCCGTTTCCGCCTGCAACAGGGGATATACATGACTCCTACACAACCCCACCTTTTCATCTGTGGCAATGAAAAGGTGGGGTTGTGTAGTGCTAGCCAGGGAAGGCCCAACAAAACAGGGAAATCAGGGGACTCAATAATGTGAAATGTGATTTGCTCATTATGGGTCTCCTGCGTAATCATAGTGACTGGTGCTGTAACCTCCCTAACAAAACCTGACCCTAATGGTTGATTATCAAGTGCTTTGATGGGTAATGGAATAGACAGGGGAACCAATGGAATACATAAACTAAGAGCTAAAGACCTGTCCATAAAGTTCCCAGCTGCACCTGAATCTACCAGCGCCTTACACTGGGAAACTACCGTGTAATTAGGGAAGTTGACGTGGATGTTGAAATGCGCATCAGATGGCTCTGAACTAGTGTGGGTTTGTGTTACCTGGGGTGACGCAAGAGTGCCCTGCCTGCCACCTCCAGAACCAGAAGAACTCTGACAAAATCGTGCAGCAGAATGTCCTCTCTTGCCAAAAGAGTGACACTGGATCTGTCGTCCTCCGTTCTCCAGGAACGCTGCAACACCCTAGCTCCATCGGAACGTGATCCGGGTTGAAGGGGGGTGAAACGGGGTGAAACGGGCAGGCCCCTTCCAGGACGTCCTCTGGCCGCCAGCAGGTTGTCCAACCGGATGGCCATGTCCACCAATTGGTTGAAGGTCAACGTGGTATCCCGGCAGGCTAGCTCCCTTTGGACGTCCTCACGCAAGTTGTATCGGAAGTGGTCGATGAGGGCCCGCTCGTTCCACCCGGAGCCAGCCGCCAGAGTTCTAAACTCCAGGGCAAAGTCTTGCGCGGTCCTCGTCCCCTGCCTCAGATGGACCAGACGTCTCTCTTCCTTCGGGGGGATGATCGAAGACTTTCCGGAAAAAGCAAGCGAACTCACCGTAGTTGTTCAACGCGTCTCCACCTTCACTCCAGACCACGTTGGCCCACCCCAGGGCTTTCCCCAAGAGGCAGGAGATGAGGGCGGACAGCTTCTCCCGATCCGATGGAGCAGGGCTGATGGTTTTGAAATAGAGGTCCAGCTGCAGGAGGAAAACCTGGCAGCGGGCCGCTGTCCCGTCGTATTCCCTCGGTCGAGACAGGTGAAAACCTCTGGGTGCTGGTGTGTGGGTGGTTGGATTCGGTCGCTCAGCTGGTTCCGCAGGGTCGGTCCTCTCCTCTCCAATCGCTGGACGGCCTGGAGAACCCGATCCATCGCTTCGCCCAAGCTGGCTAACATGTTGGAATGCTCCCGGACCCGCTAACAGACTCCAGGCATATTCCCCGCTCCTGCTGACTCCATGCTGTTGGGTGTGTGATTCTGTAGCGGGTGATTTGGACGGAGTCAGGTGCAGGAGGTGTAAATCACAGAATAATGGTTTATTCGGCCAATACAGCGGTTCGCAGCAATGCGTAAAACAACTGCAGTGCAACTTAACGGCACACTGGGATAACAAAACACACAGGTGAATATCCCAGCGATAAAGTACATAATGCTCCACCGAGCTATCGACACCTCCACATGGAAACAATCAACCACAAAGACATGGGGGGCAGAGGGAATACTTCTACAGGTACTGATGAGGGGATATGAACCAGGTGTGTGTAAAAAACAAAACAAAACAAATGGAATGCTGAGAAGAGGTGCGGCAGTGGCTAGAAGGCCGGTGACGACGAACGCCAAAGCCTGCCCGAACAAGGAGAGGAGGCAGCTTCGGAGGAAGTCGTGACACTTAGCTACTTTAAGATGGATGCATTAACTGTAAGTCGCTCTGGATAAGAGCGTCTGCTAAATGAATAAAATGTAAATGTCGTTAAGTGATTTCAAGATCACTAACAATGGTTATCATGTTTGATAATAATTACATTTATATTATGCTTAATAATTTACAACCTCATTTGAAGGCTGGCAAACATAGCATCTTAATATTCAGTAAACACACATCTTTTAACTTCTTTTAGTTTGTCTATCATTTAAAAAATCTGGAACGCTTAAAGCTAACACACCAGTGACATTCTGTTCTAAAATAGAACCTTAAGAAAAGTAAATGAGGACTTCAGGCAGATCACAGCATAGCAACAACAAAACAATGGTCTTTACTGCTCTTTACTTATGAATTAATTAATTTGTTTTGGTACACCAAACAACCTTGAAACATGAATGAAACGGCTGGCAGCGGGAGGGATGTCAGTACTGGACCCACCAAGTGCTTTAAGACTGTCACGACTTCCTCCGAAGCTGCCTCCTCTCCTTGTTCAGGCAGGCTTCGGCGTTCGTCGTCACCGGCCTTCTAGCCACTGCCACTCCTCATCTCATCATTCCATTTGTTTTGTCTTGTTTATTACACACACCTGGCTCATATCCCCTCATCAGTACCTGTATAAGTGTTCCCTCTGCCCCCTTGTCTTTGTGTGTGATTGATAATTGTAGAGGAGAGTATAGCTCAGTGGAGCTTGTTTCTATTGTGTATCGCTGGATTATTCACCCGTGTGCCTTATTTTCCCCAGTGTGCCGTTTGTCCGCACTGGTGTGTATTACGCATTGCTGCGTACCTCTGTTTATTGATTTAACCATTTATTCCTTGATTTCCTCTCCTGCGTCTGACTCCGTCGATCATCACCCGCTACAAACTCAGTGTGTCACTGGACCCTTTAAGGCAGTCTAGTTGACTGATGAATCAGAATTGGAATGTGAATCAATAGAGGTCACATCTTAAATGAGGAGTGATTTGAATTGGCTTAGTGTTAATGACTGCTGCTTCCCCCTGGCTCCTAGACCTGTCTTGTCCATATAGGTAACGTTTACTCCCAACATGGTGTCATAGGAAAAGTTTTCTCAATACATTGCAGTCAATGGGAAAAGATGAGTGTCACAGGGTTGATGTTTTTCTCTACATTACAGTCAATGGGAAAAGATTAGTGTCACAGGGTTGACGTTTTTCTCATTTATCTCATGTCTGTCTCTCTCTACCTCCTTCCCCCCCTCATTCTCTTATCTCTCCCTCACCATTCTTTCACCCCTTCCACCCTCAAGTCAATAAAAAAAAGACCAATATCCTCTTCAGAATTCATTCAAGAATTCATAGCAAGGCTCTTAGTTTATAGAACTGCAAGACCATTGTGTCCAATGGAGGTAAAAAATGCTTTTGGGTCGATTTACTTCAAATTGTATATACTGGGTTCCTCGCTCACAAATAGGTACAATTTGGGAAGATAAAACCTTCTTAACCCTTTGTTTCAAGTCTTTACGTTAAGAATTGACCATTCTACAGATGATGGAAGACAGTGTTTTTGTGTTACTGCAGGGACAGAATGAAGGACCATGTTGAGGATTAATTAAGACTTCCTGTTGCCACAGGAAGCTGAACCTCAACACAGGGCATCCCTATAAGGTCACGATTGGCTGTGTGCAAGGATGGTTAACTAGCTCGAACGCAGTCAATGGGGGCGTCATGGTTATTTGAGGGCTGTAGGTAATGGAAGAAAGACCTTGTTCTCTGTGGGACCAAGTTTTCACTGTGAAGAGTGAATTTCACATGGTCAGATGTAGGCTTGCGTTCATCGGGAGCGTCTGTTGAACAATCCCATGCATTAATTTTGTTTCTTGCCTCAACCGTTCTGCCAATGTCACTCAAAAGCACATTAAAGGGATACTTTGGGATTTTGGCAATGAGGTCCTTAATCTACTTCCCCTAACCTTAACCCTCCCTTCATCTCCACATCTTGGTTCAACCGTTCTGCCGATGTCACTCAAAAGCACATTAACTCTAGGTCAGTCTTCAAGTGAGGCCTACCTTTCTGCCATGTAGTGGGGGTAGGGGCAAATTAATGAATTGTAAATTGGATTAAGGTTAGGGTTATGTCTAGCCAAGATGTGGAGGGCTAGGGTTAGGGTTGAGCCGGGATGTGGACATGAAGCTAGGGTTAGGTTTAGGGGTTGAGTTTAAAGGTTGTCTGCCTGCCTGCCTGTCTGTCTCTCTGTCTGTGAGTGGACATGTCTGTCTGAGTCTTTCACCAATTTACCCATTGCAGCTCTATCTCCAACTGTTTTGGCTTGAATGCAATGTATTGACTTATGCGCCAATACCCTTGATGCATATTTATGCGTCAATATCCTGTCTGTGGAGGTGGGAAAGTGGAGAGAGAGGTGGAGGTGGGAGAGAGAGGGGGGAGAGAGAAGAGGGAGAGAAATAAGATTAGAAGGAGGGGGGAAAGAAGGAGGGAGATATAATGGAGGGGGAGGAGGAGAGAGAGAGAGAGGGGAGAGAGAAAGGGGAGAGAGAGAGTGAAGGAGGGAGGGGGGAAGATATAGATAGAAAGAGAGGAGGGAGAAAGAGAGAGAGGGAGAGTGAGAGGAGGGTGTCATGTCTGTGATGCCTTTCTCTATGCATCCATATTGTGATGTTAATCCTCTTTTTGGTCACAACTTGATTACTGTGCCCATGTTGCGTCTTTAATGTGGATGAAAAGAGAAGCAGTGGATTTTGATGAACAAAGTATGTACCTGCACCACCTGACACTTGATCTGCTTTGGTTACTCTGATAGACCTATAGGAGCACTGGTTTACAGTACAAACAGTTGTACCTTTATTTGGGGAAACAGTAGTCTATTGTTGGTCCACCTATGACAGCCAATGTTAAACTCGTTTGACATTTTGACATACTGTAGTGGCATGTAACTCATGCAGGAGATATTAACATACTAGATGAGAAACTGAGTACACATTTTAGATTATTCCATTGAGAGCAGTAAGAGTTTCATTAACCAAGGAGAAAGTGGTTGAAAATAAACACTCCTAATGGGGTTCCATAAAATTATAAGAGCAGGGTATGACAGTCAATGTGACCCAAGGAACTTAATGAATTCTTTAAATCTGCTGATGAAAACACTTTTAGTAGATAGAGCGGTGAGCTTCAAGACTCTCAAAAGCTCGCTTTGAGTGGGAGAGAGAGAAGACGTGGAGAGAATTTCAACTCCCCCATTTCTAATGCCGCAGGAGATGTTTTAAAACTTTCTGGACATATTAGAGATTCATTATATAATGATGGTGAATAAAGATATTTGCTCATCAATTAGCTCTGCATTGACATTGTGCTGAGGCAATACTAACTATCCAGAATAAAGTTTTGAATTTTAATGCTGTGAAATTGTGCTCTCAAACTCAACACTGTTTAGGTAGGTACTGGTAAGGATTACAATGAAAAATAGTAAAATACCACTATTTAACTGCTATAAGCTATCACAACTTTGACAATTTGCTAAATATTGTCAACAATGCACTTGACAATTAATCTAATATTCAGTATTTTTCATGGTTTTATAACAGTTTATTAACATGTCATTAACATGTTATTACTGTTATCATCAACGTGAGCATTGTATTATCCCCTATACCTATCACTCTACCTACCCTACATTACAAAATTAACCTATTAGGAACATATGACATTGATGGTGATATTCTATTGCTGCAATCATCATTTTAAATTGAGGATAATAGCCTACATACTCTTACAGTGTAAGATACCTTGATATGGAAGCCATAGAAGGAAACATTAGTGGGGAAATATTCTCCCTTTTTCTAGGGGGACAGATTGTGGAAGGCAAGAACAGGTACAGTATCACAGTAAGGAGAGAACCAGGAGCCCCGTACATTTCCAGCTATGAAATATGCAAACGCTGTACATGATTATGAAATAAAACCCGAAATGTAGACTTTTAACTTTTGCTATAAATTCAGTCAGCACTAGGGGATGCCTGGTAGATTAACATGGAGAACCCCTCTGCTTATTGCGTTAGAGCAGCTCCAACGGGCTATTTTAATAATGCATATTCACTCATGCATATATTCTCAGCACTGTGTCAAGTACAGTGGATTAAAAAGTGAATCATTTCAAAACGGACATGTTCTATCAGGCTTTTTTTATTGAGCACCCAATAAATGGTGATTCCTTTTTTGCCTTTCATAAAGCACCTAATGGCAGCGTTGAAAAAACACATTTTTCAGCCAATGCTAATATTCTCAGATCTCAAAAATCCTTCTCAAATTAGTGTCTATTAAAATACAAAATTATACTGTACGAGGTTTTAATTAACATCCACTGTTGAACATTTTCAAAGAACTGTTGTTGTATTTCAGTGGCTGTGAACTGTAAAGGCAGAGTCTTTGCTCAATGGTGTCTCAATGCTTTTCTTCACCATGTTTGGAGGTCTGTTTACCATGACTCTCCCTTGCAGAGGACATCTCCCATGCAGACCCAAATATTCAAAATATCCCCCGGCTAAACACAGACAGCCAGTCTCTTGTGCTAGGGTCAATACACAACCTACTGAGGTATTGATGGGATGGATATCTGGAGGATAGGTTTGAGCTCTTGCCAAACCCATAGCCTCTAATCCCTGGGTGAGAAATACAAACAGAGAGCGAGAGAGAGAGAGAGAGAGAGAGAGAGAGAGAGAGAGAGAGAGAGAGAGAGAGAGAGAGAGAGAGAGAGAGAGAGAGAGAGAGAGAGAGAGAGAGAGAGAGAGAGAGAGAGAGAGAGAGAGAGAGAGAGAGAGAGAGAGAGAGAGAGAGAGAGAGAGAGAGAGAGAGAAGAATAGAGAATGTGAAGTTCAGTACCATTGTTGAACCACCTAAATCATCAGCCATGAGTGGACCAGAATAGTCTATTCACAGACTCTGAAAAGGCTTATTTCATTTTTAATACTCCCGGATCTCCTGAACCATCTAGGATATTGTTGCTGTAATCCCACTGCTAGATGTTTCCTATGCTCAATATGTTAATATCTTCCACCACATGGATCATTTGTCAGGGACTTGGCAGATGGGGTTTGCATCCGTTTGCATCCAAGACAGATGTACCAACATGTTTGTACCCCTTCTCTGTGTGCATTTCAATGGTTGATTCACCATGCTTTTCATATGGAAACAATACCTGCCTTTGTTCAATGATAAAAAGTTAATAGGTAAATCCAATGAACATACAGGGGAAAGAGATCAACAGACCTGAGGGTAGCAGCCTGTAACTAAGTAGAGTGTGTAGAGGCAGATGGTGAACTGTGCATTGTTATTACTCAATAGACCAAATATGGGAAAAGGCATGTGTTCCACTTCATCTCTAGCTGAATCAATTCTACAATTATCTTTTCAAGCCCCCTTCAAACAACTACCCTATAACCAGAGTCTGACCAAAATCAAATACCCACTTTTTCTGGTTTTATTAGGTTTATTTATGAACTTTTTCTCAATTTACCCAGTGCTGGATCTCCATGTTAAGTACGAAAAGATCTTCGATGGTGTAGTTTGTATCTTAATAATCATCATAATACTGTACTGCCCTTAATGGTTGGTGCTAGCACGTATGTTTCCGTAATCATAAACTGTTTGAACTACATTACATTAATCTGTTGAATTTAAATTCAGAGTCAAGGCAACACTTTGCTGTTGTTGACTATAATGAAGCATCATCCACAACACAATCATGGAAAAAACATAATTTCAAGGCGAAGGTGGAGTCAAGTATTGAGGAAAATCACACAAAACAATACCATCCGGTTACCCAACAACATAATTGAAAGGGACTGCATCAGAAATCCACTTCATCAGATGCTGTCATGCCGACATGTAACACTGTAAAAAAAAAAAAAACATTACATTCGTCCTTCTTACTCTCAGGCAATATGACTTGTTGATGCTGCCATCCATGCATCCAAACAAACAAACGGACCAGAACCCTTTTCATCATGCAAACTATGTTATTTACATCCATTTTTTCTAATGTGGTTTTTGAATGTATACTGTACATTTTTAGATGGTACTGAGATGGAGATTCATGAATGTAATGAGGCATTACTTCCCTTGCCATCCATTGAAGGTGGGGATGTTGTTATTGTTCTTGTTGTGGTTGTTGTGTACAGTAAGGGAACAATTTCCATTATATATGTTTGAGCTTGTAACTATACCACAGGCAATGGAGACAACTTCCTCAACACCTTTGAAAGTTGGCTACCGCTTGAAGTGCATGACCATCAAAGTTTCATTGCCCAATTCCTTTTATCCCAAGTCTCATCTGATTGATGATGTTGGAGATGAAGTATTGTTTACACCACAGAAGTCCATCATTATACAGTGTATGCTGCTTACAGTAGCAACCTGCAGTGAGGTGAATACATTTGAATGCATTTCCATGAGATTAAAACATTTTAAGTGTATATGTGCTGACCCGTGGACTTTCAGATGGGCACTGTCCTCTCTTCCCTTGAATGTTTCCAGGATAAAAATTAATGCTGTTCTGAATGTTCCAGTCGGCCAGCGAGGGGTTCTCGGCAAACACTGTTTCATGTGCTCAGCCTGACAGGCTTTTGAAGTAAGTGGTAGTCTGGGAGGATATCAGGTTGGCCTTTAGAGAGACACACTACCTGATGTTTATCCTCATCCTCCAACTTTAAGACATCATCAGAGACAATATCCTGTTTTAGATCTACTGTATACCTGAATTAACAAATAAAATGGAAAACATCTTCACTCCAGAGTCTATTAAGATGTTAGATGTTGCATAGATACAGTATATGCTGATGTAAAACACTGTTCACTCAGAGTGGCTTCTGGGCATTATTAGTATCCTTAACAGATTTCCCCTTTAGTGTTTTACTTTCTTTAATAAGGGGGGAGTATTTCCATTTCTGCTTAGAGTTGGGCTTGATGTCTTGATGTTTTGCCAGAACGTAGGAGGAGAACTAGAGCTTGGACACCTCAAAAGATTCACTCCAGGGAAAAGGAGACTGTAGTGGGTCAAAATAAACCTGTCTCTACTTCTCTTCATGTGTATTCAGGCAAAGACCACATTAAAGTGTCACGAAACATCTTCATCAATATTTCCAGTCGAAAGATTTTTTAATTTTACAGCACCCACAAAATGCCTAACGATACATACCTAGAACATTCTGATAAGGATTGCAGGATTGAAGTATCATTAGTAACAGAATAAATAGTTCCTAAAGGAGACCTCCATGTGTACGGACATAACTGTACAGACTTTAGGTATTGCCCATAACTTTCGAACACACAATTTACTCATAAGTTACCAGTGAGCAAGTCCCACAACCCCAGACAGAATATCTCTCTAGATTAATTTAAATCTCAGCACAGAAGAGGTTAAATGCATTGGAAGTACATTAGAAGTCATACACAGTACAGTACTCCTGACACTAGATCTATAGAGTATTGGGCTGATTGAGTAATTGATTGAATTAAGCCTGCATTCTGCCACAAACGTGTATATTTGACGCATTTTGAAATCCTATTTATGGTATTGATAACTTAAATGTGTGCATTAGTATTTATATCATCGATTATTTGAAAGGAGCTGCTATCCATATATATATATCCATGTAAAGTTTAGAAATTCTGATTCAGCTGCAAGCTTTTGTTTTGCGCTTGGAAATAGGATGACTTCACTGTTGTCTTTTAAGATATAGATACAGATACAGTGCATTTGGAAAGAATTCAGACCCCTTTACATTTTCTACATTTTGTTACGTTACAGCCTTATTCTAAAATGGATTACATTTACAAAATGGATTACACACAATACCCCATAATGCCAAAGCAAAAACAGGTTTTTAAAAATAAATAATTGAAATATCACATTTACATAAGTATTCAGACCCTTTATTCACTACTTTGTTGAAGCAACTTTGGCAGCGATTACAGCACACCTGTATTTGGGGAGTTTCTCCCATTCGTCTCTGCAGATCCTCTCAAGCTCTGTCAGGTTGGATGGGGAGCGTCGCTGCACAGCTATTTTCAGATCTCTCCAGAGATGTTCAAGTCCAGGCTCTGGCTGGGCCACTCAAGGACATTCAGAGACTTATCCCGAAGCCACTCCTGCGTTGTCTTGGCTATGTGCTTAGGGTCGTTGTCCTGTTGGAAGGTGAACCTTCGCCCCAGTCTGAGGTCCTGAGCTCTCTGGAACAGGTTTTCATCAAGGATCTCTCTGTACTTTGCTCTGTTCATCTTTCCCTCGATCCTGACTATTCTCCCAGACCCTGCCGCTGAAAAACATCCCCACAGCATGATGCTGCCACCACCATGCTTCACCGTAGGGATGGTGCCAGGTTTGCTCCAGACGTGACGCACGGCATTCAGGCCAAAGAGTTCAATCTTGGTTTGATCAGACCAGAGAATCTTGTTTCTCATGGTCTGAGAGCCCTTTAGGTGCCTTTTGGCAAACTCCAAGCTGGCTGTCATGTGGCTTTTACTGAGGAGTGGCTTCCGTCTGGCCATTCTACCATAAAGGCCTTATTGGTGGAGTGCTGCAGAGATGGTTGTCCTTCTGGAAGGTTCTCCCATCTCCCCAGAGGAACTCTGGAGCTCTGTCAGAGTAACCATCGGGTTCTTGGTCACCTCCCTGACTAAGGCCCTTCTCCCTCGATTGCTCAGTTTGGCCGGGCGGCTAGCTCTAGGAAGAGTCTTGGGGGTTCCAAACTTCTTCCGTTTGAGAATGATGGAGGCCACTGTGTTCTTGTGGACCTTCAATGCTGCAGAAAGTTTTTGGTACCCTTCCCCAGATCTGTGCCTCGACACAACCCTGTCTCGGAGCTCTACGGACAATTCCTTCGACCTCATGGATTGGTTTTTGCTCTGACATGCACTGTCATCTGTGGGACCATATATAGACAGCTGTGTGCCTTTCCAAATCATTTTGGAGTTACAGTGGAATGAACCAATCACATTTTGACTTGCAATGGGTGGGAGCGTAAAAAAAGAAAGTTACATGTCTAGGCCTTCTCTAAGGCCTAGAGACTTCACTACTGAGAACAGAAGAGAAAATAATCAGTGGTGGAAGCAGTAGTTTTCCCACGCTAACACTAGTAACGTTAGCTAGCATGTGTTGTAGTAGCGTGACAATGTTTTTCTATTTTTTAAATTTTTTATATAGGGGGTAGATCAGCTTTAATATTGCAGATAGATTGTAGCTTCCATCAATGTAATTGTCTGCATCATTTCCAATCCCCCATATATACAGTTGAAGTCGGAAGTTTACATACACTTAGGTTGGAGTCATTAAAACTAGTTTTTCAACCACTCCACAAATTTCTTGTTAACAAACTATAGTTTTGACATGTCGGTTAGGACATCTACTTTGTGCGTGACACAAGTAATTATTCCAACAATTGTTTACAGACAGATTATTTCACTTATAATTCACTGTATCACAATTCCAGTGGGTCACAAGTTTACATACACTAAGTTGACTGTGCCTTTAAACAGCTTGGAAAATTCCAGAAAATGATGTCATGGCTTTAGAAGCTTCTGATAGGCTAATTGACATCCTTTGAGTCAATTGGAGGTGTACCTGTGGATGTATTTCAAGGCCTACCTTCACATTCAGTGCCTCTTTGCTTGACATCATGGGAAAATCAAAAGAAATCAGCCAAGACCTCAAAAAACAAATTGTATACCTCCACAAGTCTGGTTCATTCTTGGGAGCAATTTCCAAATGCCTGAAGGTACCACGTTCATATGTACAAACAATAGTATGCAAGTGTGAACACCATGGGACCACGCAGCCGTCATACCGCTCAAGGAGGAGACGCGTTCTGTCTCCTAGAGATGAACGTACTTTGGTGCGAAAAGTGCAAATCAATCCCAGAACAACAGCAAAGGACCTTGTGAAGATGCTGGAGGAAACAGGTAAAAAAAGTATCTATATCCACAGTAAAACAAATCCTATATCGACATAACCTGAAAGGCTGCTCAGCAAGGAAGAAGCCACTGCTCCAAAACCGCCATAAAAAAAGCCAGACTACGGTTTGCAACTGCACATGGGGACAAAGAACATACTTTTTGGAGAAATGTACTCTGGTCTGATGAAACAAAATAGAACTGTTTGGCCATAATGACCATTGTTAAATTTGGAGGAAAAAGGGGAACGCTTGCAAGCCGAAGAACACCATTCCTACCGTGAAGCACGGGGGTGGCAGCATCATGTTGTGGGGTTGCTTTGCTGCAGGAGGGACTGGTGCACTTCACAAAATAGATGGCATCATGAGGAAGGAAAATTATGTGGATATATTGAAGCAACATCTCAAGACATCAGTCACGACGTTAAAGCTTGGTTGCAAATGGGTCTTCCAAATGGACAATGACCCCTAGCATATTTCCAAAGTTGTGGCAAAATTGCTTAAGGACAACAACTTAAGGTCCTCTGTAGCTCAATTGGTAGAGCATGGCGCTTGTAACGCCAGGGTAGTGGGTTCGATCCCCGGGACCACCCATACGTAAAAATGTATGCACACATGACTGTAAATCGCTTTGGATAAAAGCGTCTGCAAAAATGCTTATTATTATATTAGTAACAAAGTCAAGGTATTGGAGTGGCCATCACAAAGCCCTGACCTCAATCATATAGAAAATGTGTGGGCAGAACTGAAAAAGCGTGTGCGAGCAAGGAGGCCTACAAACCTGACTCAGTTACACCAGCTCTTTCAGGAGGAAGGGGCCAAAATTCACCCAATTTATTGTGGGAAGCTTGTGGAAGGCTACCCGAAACGTTTGACCCAAGTTAAACAATTTAAAGGCAATGCTACCAAATACTAATTTATTGTATGTAAACTTCTGACCCACTGGGAATGTGATGAAATAAATAAAAGCTGAAATAAATCACTCTCTCTACTAATATTCTGACATTTCACATTTATATATTAAAGTGGTGATCCTAACTGACAGGGAATTTTTACTAGGATTAAATGTCAGGAATTGTGAAAACCTGAGTTGAAATGTATTTGGCTAAGGTGTATGTAAACTTCCGATTTCAACTGTATATATATATATATATATATATACTGTATATATATTGTCACGATCGTCGGAGGAAGTGGACCAATGCGCAGCGTGATAAGTGAACATCCTTTATTTTGGATTCACCACACGAACAAAACAACAAACAATACGAAACGTGAAGTCCTTGGTTACAATACAAACCATACGGAACAAGATCCCACAACACACTGTGGAAAACAGGCTGCCTAAGTATGGTACCCAATCAGAGACAACAAGCAACAGCTGATACACGTTGCCTCTGATTGAGAACCACACCGGCCAACATAGAAACAAATGAACTAGAATATAACCCTAGCACACAAAACACATAGAAACAACACACCCTGGGGGCCGGACCGGGCTGACGACGCGCACCATTGTCTTGGTGCGGGGAGCAGGGACGGGCCGAACCGGGCTGACGAAGCGCACCACTGGCTTGGTGCGGGGAGCAAGAACAGGCCGGACCGGGCTGACGACGCGCACCATTGGCTTGGTGCGGGAAGCAGGGACGGGCCGAACCGGGCTGACGAAGCGCACCACTAGCTTGGTGCGGAGAGCAGGAACAGGCCGGACCGGGCTGACGATGCGCACCACTGGCTTGGTGCGGGGAGCTGTGACGGGCCGAACCGGTTGACTGGGCGCACCACTGGCTTGGTGCGGGGAGCAGGAACAGGCCGGACCGGGCTGACGACGCGCACCATTGGCTTGGTGCGGGAGCAGGGACGGGCCGAACCGGGCTGACGAAGCGCACCACTGGCTTGGTGCGGGGAGCAGGAACAGGCCGGACCGGGCTGGCGACGCGCACCACAGGCTTGGTGCGAGACAGGAACATGCCGAACCGGGCTGACGAAGCGCACCACTGGTTTGGTGCGGGGAGCAGGAACAGGCCGGACCGGGCTGACGACGCGCACCATTGGCTTTGTGCGGGGAGCAGGGACGGGCTGAACCGGGCTGATGACGCGCACCACAGGCTTGGTGCGAGGGGCAGTAACATGCCGGACCGGGCTGGCGACGCGCACCACAGGCTTGGTGCGAGACAGGAACATGCCGGACCGGGCTGGCGATGCGCACCACAGCCTTGGTGCGAGGGACAGGAACAAGCCGGACCGTACTGGGGACACACACCACTGGCCCTACGCGGGGATCAGGAACGGGCCGTACCGGACTGGCAACACACCCCAGTACCTCTCGCCGTGCCTCTACATTCTCCTTCCCCCTGGTGACCAGTGACTCCCGTAACCTGGCGGCCTCCTTTGCCAACCCGCTGAACCACTCTATCCCGGCCTCCTGCTGCCCCGTCGTCCACGGCGTGAGCCCCCCCTAAAAATGTTCTGGGCGTCTCTCCTCCCCGTGGGCCAGGCCTCCATGGCTCTCGCCAGACTCTCGCTCCTCTGCTCCCAAGTCCAGCCTCTCTCCTCCTCCCGCGGCTTGACCCAGTCGAGGTTGATATCCTTTAGAGCCCTCTCTGGCCTTGGCTCCTGGACACGCTGCTTGGTCCAGTTATGCTGGGATCTTCTGTTACGATCGTCGGAGGAAGTGGACCAATGCGCAGCGTGATAAGTGAACATCCTTTATTTTGGATTCACCACACGAACAAAACAACAAACGATACGAAACGTGAAGTCCTTGGTTACAATACAAACCATACGGAACAAGATCCCACAACACACTGTGGAAAACAGGCTGCCTAAGTATGGTTCCCAATCAGAGACAACAAGCAACAGCTGATACACGTTGCCTCTGATTGAGAACCACACCGGCCAACATAGAAACAAATGAACTAGAATATAACCCTAGCACACAAAACACATAGAAACAACACACCCTGGCTCAACATAACAGAGTCCCAGAGCCAGGGCGTGACAGTACCCCCCAAAGGCGTGGACTGCGACCGCGCCATACATAAACCCAACAGGGGAGGGCCGGGTGGGCATTCCTCCTCGGAGGCGGTTCCGGCTCCGGGCTTGACCCCCACCCTCCAACAAACCCCCCAAAGCGCCCCTGATCCGGTCTGGCCCTGCTGGCCGGAGCTGGACTGAACACTGGTGGAGCGGATTGCTCTAGCTCCGGAGTGGAGCAGCTGACCGGTGCCGGACCAGGCACCGGTGGAACAGGCACGGACTGTGCCGGACTGACGACGCGCACCACAGGCTTGGTGCGGGGAGCAGGGACGGGCCGGACCGGGCTGACGACGCGCACCATTGTCTTGGTGCGGGGAGCAGGGACGGGCCGAACCAGGCTGACAAAGCGCACCACTGGCTTGGTGCGGGGAGCAAGAACAGGCCGGACCGGGCTGACGACGCGCACCATTGGCTTGGTGCGGGAAGCAGGGACGGGCCGAACCGGGCTGACGAAGCGCACCACTGGCTTGGTGCGGAGAGCAGGAACAGGCCGGACCGGGCTGACGAGCGCACCACTGGCTTGGTGCGGGAGCAGGGACGGGCCGAACCGGCTGACGAAGGCGCACCACTGGCTTGGTGCGGGAGCAGGAACAGGCCGGACCGGGCTGACGACGCGCACCATTGGCTTGGTGCGGAGAGCAGGGACGGGCCGAACCGGGCTGACGAAGCGCACCACTGGCTTGGTGCGGGGAGCAGGAACAGGCCGGACCGGGCTGGCGACGCGCACCACAGGCTTGGTGCGAGACAGGAACATGCCGAACCGGGCTGACGAAGCGCACCACTGGCTTGGTGCGGGGAGCAGGAACAGGCCGGACCGGGCTGACGACGCGCACCATTGGCTTGGTGCGGGGAGCAGGGACGGGCCGAACCGGGCTGGACGAAGCACACCACTGGCTTGGTGCGGGAGCAGGAACAGGCCGGACCGGCTGACGACGCGCACCATTGGCTTGGTGCGGGGAGCAGGGACGGGCCGAACCGGTTGACGGGCGCACCACTGGCTTGGTGCAGGGAGCAGGAACAGGCCGGACCGGGCTGGCGACGCGCACCACAGGCTTGGTGCGAGACAGGAACATGCTGAACCGGGCTGACGAGCGCACCACTGGCTTGGTGCGGGGAGCAGGAACAGGCCGGACCGGGCTGACGAAGCGCACCACTGGCTTGGTGCGGGGAGCAGGAACAGGCCGGACCGGGCTGACGACGCGCACCACTGGCTTGGTGCGGGGAGCAGGAACAGGCCGGACCAGGCTGACGACGCGCACCACAGGCTTGGTGCGAGGGGCAGGAACATGCCGGACCGGGCTGGCGACGCGCACCACAGGCTTGGTGCGAGACAGGAACATGCCGGACCGGGCTGGCGACGCGCACCACAGACTCGGTGCGAGGGACAGGAACAAGCCGGACCGTACTGGGGACACACACCACTGGCCCTACGCGGGGATCAGGAACGGGCCGTACCGGACTGGCAACACACCCCAGTACCTCTCGCCGTGCCTCTACATTCTCCTTCCCCCTGGTGACCAGTGACTCCCGTAACCTGGCGGCCTCCTTTGCCAACCCGCTGAACCACTCTATCCCGGCCTCCTGCTGCCCCGTCGTCCACGGCGTGAGCCCCCCCTAAAAATGTTCTGGGCGTCTCTCCTCCCCGTGGGCCAGGCCTCCATGGCTCTCGCCAGACTCTCGCTCCTCTGCTCCCAAGTCCAGACTCTCTCCTCCTCCCGCAGCTTTACCCAGTCGAGGTTGATATCCTTTAGAGCCCTCTCTGGCCTTGGCTCCTGGACACGCTGCTTGGTCCAGTTATGCTGGGATCTTCTGTTACGATCGTCGGAGGAAGTGGACCAATGCGCAGCGTGATAAGTGAACATCCTTTATTTTGGATTCACCACACGAACAAAACAACAAACGATACGAAACGTGAAGTCCTTGGTTACAATACAAACCATACGGAACAAGATCCCACAACACACTGTGGAAAACAGGCTGCCTAAGTATGGTTCCCAATCAGAAACAACAAGCAACAGCTGATACACGTTGCCTCTGATTGAGAACCACACCGGCCAACATAGAAACAAATGAACTAGAATATAACCCTAGCACACAAAACACATAGAAACAACACACCCTGGCTCAACATAACAGAGTCCCAGAGCCAGGGCGTGACATATATATATATATATACAGTTCCACTCAAAAGTTTGGACACACCTACTCATTCAAAGTTTTTCTTTATTTTTACTGTTTTTTTACATTGTAGAATAATAGTGAAGACATCAAAACTATGAAATAGCACATATGGATCATGTAGTTACCAAAAAAGTGTTAAACAAATCAAAATATATTTTATATTTGAGATTCTTCAAAGTAACCACCCTTTACTTTGATGATAGCTTTGCACACTCTTGGCATTCTCTCAACCAGCTTCATGAGGTAGTCACACGGAATGCATTTTAATTAACAGGTGTGCCTTGTTAAAAGTTAATTTGTGGAATTGATTTCCTTCTTAATGCTTTTGAGCCAATCAGTTGTGTTGTGACAAGGTAGGGGTGGTATACAGAAGATAGCCATATTATGGCAAGAACAGCTCAAATAAGCAAAGAGAAACGACAGTCCATCATTACTTTAAGACATGAAGGTCAGTCAATGCGGAACATTTCAAGAACTTTGAACGTTTCTTCAAGTGCAGTCGCAAAAACCATTAAGCGCTATGATGAAACTGGCTCGCATGATGACCGCCACAGGAAAGGAAGACCCAGAGTTACCTCTGCTGCAGAGGATAGATTAATTAGAGTTACCAGCCTCAGAAATTGCAGCCCAAATAAATGCTTCACAGAGTTCAAGTAACAGACACATCTCAACATCAACTGTTCAGAGGAGACCGCGTGAATCAGGCCTTCATGGTCGAATTGATGCAAAGAAACCACAACTAAAGGACATCAATAAGAGGAAGAGACTTGTTTGGGCCAAGAAACACGAGCAATGGACATTAGACTGATGGAAATCTGTCCTTTGGTCTGATGAGTTCCAATTTCAGATTCTATGTTCCAACCACCGTGTCTTTGTGTTGCGCAGAGTAGGTGAACGGATTATCTCCGCATGTGTGGTTCCCACTGTGAAGCATGGAGGAGGAGGTGTGATGGTGTGGGGGTGCTTTTCTGGTGACATTGTCTGTGATTTATTTCAAATTCAAGGCACACTTAACCAGCATGGCTACCACAGCATTCTACATGACAATGACTCAAATACACATCCAGGCTGTGTAAGGGCTATTTGACCAAGAAGGAGAGTGTTGGAGTGCTGCATCAGATGACCTGGCCTCCACAATCACCTGACCTCAACCCAATTGAGATGGTTTGAGATGAGTTGGACAGCAGAGTGAAGGAAAAGCAGCCAACAAGTGCTCAGCATATGTGGGAACTCTTTCAAGACTGTTGGAAAAGCATTCCAGGTGAAGCTGGTTGAGATAATGCCAAGAGCGTGCAAAGCTGTCATCAAGGCAAAGGGTGGCTATTTTGAAGAATATAAAATATAAAATATATTTTCATTTGTTTAACATTCTTTTGGTTACTACATGATTCCATATGTGTTATTTCATAGTTTTGATGTCTTCACTATTAGTAGATGTGTCCAAACTTTTGACTGGTACTGTATATATATATATATATATATATATATATATATATATATACACATACACATACATACATACACACATATATATAAACATACATACATACACACATATATATAAACATACATACATATACACATACTGTACATACATACATTCACACATATATACAGTGGGGAGAACAAGTATTTGATACACTGCCGATTTTGCAGGTTTTTCTACTTACAAAGCATGTAGAGGTCTGTAATTTTTATCATAGGTACACTTCAACTGTGAGAGACGGAATCTAAAAAATCCAGAAAATCACATTGTATGATTTTTAAGTAATTAATTTGCATTTTATTGCATGACATAAGTATTTGATACATCAGAAAAGCAGAACTTAATATTTGGTTCAGAAACCTTTGTTTGCAATTACAGAGATCATATGTTTCTTGTAGGTCTTGACCAGGTTTGCACACACTGCAGCAGGGATTTTGGCCCACTCCTCCATACAGACCTTCTCCAGATCCTTCAGGTTTCGGGGCTGTCGCTGGGCAATACGGACATTCAGCTCCCTCCAAAGATTTTCTATTGGGTTCAGGTCTGGAGACTGGCTAGGCCACTCCAGGAGCTTGAGATGCTTCTTACGGAGCCACTCCTTAGTTGCCCTGGCTGTGTGTTTCGGGTCGTTGTCATGCTGGAAGACCCAGCCACGACCCATCTTCAATGCTCTTACTGAGGGAAGGAGGTTGTTGGCCAAGATCTCGCGATACATGGCCCATCCATCCTCCCCTCAATACGGTGCAGTTGTCCTGTCCCCTTTGCAGAAGGAAGAAGCATCCCCAAAGAATGATGTTTCCACCTCCATGCTTCACGGTTGGGATGGTGTTCTTGGGGTTGTACTCATCCTTCTTCTTCCTCCAAACACGGCGAGTGGAGTTTAGACCAAAAAGCTCTATTTTTGTCTCATCAGACCACATGACCTTCTCCCATCCCTCCTCTGGATCATCCAGATGGTAATTGGCAAACTTCAGACGGGCCTGGACATGCGCTGGCTTGAGCAGGGGGACCTTGCGTGCGCTGCAGGATTTAGTGTGTTACTAATGGTTTTCTTTGAGACTGTGGTCCCAGCTCTCTTCAGGTCATTGACCAGGTCCTGCCGTGTAGTTCTGGGCTGATCCCTCACCTTCCTCATGATCACTGATGCCCCACGAGGTGAGATCTTGCATGGAGCCCCAGACTGAGGGTGATTGACCATCATCTTGAACTTCTTCCATTTTCTAATAACTGCGCCAACAGTTGTTGCCTTCTCACCAAGCTGCTTGCCTATTGTCCTGTAGCCCATCCCAGCCTTGTGCAGGTCTACAATTTTATCCCTGATGTCCTTACACAGCTCTCTGGTCTTGGCCATTGTGGAGAGGTTGGAGTCTGTTTGATTGAGTGTGTGGCAGGTGTCTTTTATACAGGTAACGAGTTCAAACAGGTGCAGTTAATACAGGTAATGAGTGGAGAACAGGAGGGCTTCTTAAAGAAAAACGAACAGGTCTGTGCGAGCCGGAATTCTTAATGGTTGGTAGGTGATCAAATACTTATGTCATGCAATAAAAATGCAAATTAATTACTTAAAAATCATACAATGTGATTTTCTGGATTTTTGTTTTAGATTCCGTCTCTCACCGTTAAAGTGTACCTATGATAAAAATTACAGACCTCTACATGCTTTGTAAGTAGGAAAACCTGCAAAATTGGCAGTGTATCAAATACTTGTTCTCCCCACTGTACATATGTGACAATGTTAGCTAGCTTGTGTTGCAGTAGTTTGACAATAGCGACGGCGGCTGCAGCCGCTGTTATCAACTTCAAGGTGAATGTTGTTGCTAATTTGTTAGATTAACTTTCAAACTTTGTTTACAAATGATCATCATTTGGTGAGTGGCTGTTTTTTGTTGCAGCTCGCTTGCTGTTAGCTGTATCTCTTTGATAATAATGACTGTGAAACATTGTTGCATTTAAACTTTAGACCCCCGGTTAGTGTAACGAACGTGATAAAATACATTTGCAATGGGAAGTCATAGCTGGTTTGTTAATTTCATTTTGGAAATGAAATGGTTGTGCTTTTGTATTGTTATGATTTCTTGGGGCCTACTGGAGTGAATACTGGAGTGAATGGGATGCTTACTCTTTAACATTATTTGATGCTGTGTGTGACTGCTGTCGCCTGTCTATCAGCTGTGTCTATGTGGCTCTCCTTCAATGCCATGGAGTGCACAGGTATTACGGACACTGTCCTTTCAGAACCACGAGCCTGTCACCTTTGATGTGACACTGTTGTCGCTAGTGGTGTTAGGCTACTATAAGTTAAACAGTGTGTTTTTTTTGTTTTTCTGGTCGCATTATTTATGTTGTGTGTCACATGTTGTGTCCATGCTGGTTCTGTCTCTGTGGTTCTCGGCAGCCCGGAGGCCAGCTAAGGCCTGTTTGATTCATTCATAATGTCATCAAAAAGCATTGCTCTTCCTTCACTAGAACTAGAATGGTCCGACTACAGAAGGTATAATGTCGGCGCATTAAGTGATGCTATGTTTTCTGTTATTTTCTTGATTTCTGAGTTTGATACACAGATTTTTGGTCTCTCTGAAGGCTTAGGTCCTATAGTCACGGTTCGCCACTGCTGTGATCATAACCCATCCATCTTTCATGGGGAAAATCCTTGGAATTTCAAATCATCCTTTTCTTTGCCTTGGCATCTCAATTAGTGACAGGAGCAAGCGACAGAGAGCAGCCGGCTGGGATGGGTCTCTGGAAGGAAGGCTCCTCTCCAGCTTAGGGACGCCCATATGGTCCTGTCATGTTCTTCCCTAATGAGGATTAATGGCAGCCATGACAGTCTCTTCTTCCAGAGCTAGAGACAACCACACTTAAAGCCCACTTAACTTTGAACTCCATCTGAACTAGATGCCAAAGTGCCTTAATCGCAATGTGAAAGTTCTGAGGTCCCAGATAGTCTGCCTTTTAGAACCATGCTTTTGCCGTTCACTTTCAGGTATGTCATATTCCCCTATTTTGATTTTCTTACTAAGACAACCACAAAGATTTCTTATCTCTGATGTATTTTTCAATTTTCATATGTGATTCCGCAGGAATTGAACAAAGGGTTTGAGTTTGACGTCAGTAAAGCAGCCGGTGTGTTAGAGTTTGTAGTGAATAAGGTCCTGTCATTTCAATATACAGTAGATGAGTCTGCGTTGCTGAGATGATCATCTACAGTACATCTATGTTCTCTGAATGATGCATCAGAAGGCCGAAGTTGTGTCTTAACACAAGTACTAAAAGAAACGGAATGAAAATACAACTCATTAGTACTCCTACCAATGTATTTACAGTTAAAGTCGGAAGTTTACATACACCTTAGCCAAATACATTTAACCTCTGTTTTTCACAATTCCTGACATTTAATCCTAGTAAAAATTCCCTGTCTTAGGTCAGTTAGGATCACCACTTTATTTTAAAAATGTGAAATGTCAGAATAATAGTAGAGAGAATGATTTATTTCAGCTTTTATTTCTTTCATCACATTCCCAGTGGGTCAGAAGTTTACATACACTCAATTAGTATTTGGTAGCACTGCCTTTAAATTGTTTAACTTGGGTCAAACGTTTCGGGTAGCCTTCTACAAGCTTCCCACAATAAGTTGGGTGAACTTTTTGGCCCATCCCTCCTGACAGAGCTGGTGTAACTGAGTCAGATTTGAAGGCCTCCTTGCTCGCACATGCTTTATCAGTTATGCCCACAAATGTTCTATAGGTTTGAGGTCATGGCTTTGTGATGGCCCCTCCAATACCTTGACTTGTTGTCCTTATGCCATTTTGCCACAATTTTGGAAGTATGCTTGGGGTCATCGTCCATTTGGAAGACCCATTTGCGACCAAGCTTTAACTTCCTGACTGATGTCTTGAGATGTTGCTTCAATATATCCACATAATTTTCCTTCCTCATGATGCCATCAATTTTGTGAAGTGCACCAGTCCCTCCTGCAGCAAAGCACCCCCACAACATGATGCTGCCACCCCTGTGCTTCACATTTACATTTTTTTACATTTTAGTCATTTAGCAGACACTCTTATCCAGAGCGACTTACAGGAGCAATTAGGGTTAAGTGCCTTGCTTAAGGGCACATCGACAGATTTTTCACCTAGTCGGCCGGGGATTAGAACCAGCGACCTTTCGGTTACTGGCACAACGCTCTTACCCACTAAGCTACCTGCCACCCTTCACGGTTGGGATGGTGTTCTTCGGCTTGCAAGCACCCCCTTTTTCCTCCAAACATAACGATGGTCATTATGGCCAAACAGTTCTATTTTTGTTTCATCAGACCAGAGGATATTGCTCCAAAAAGTATGATCTTTGTCCCCATGTGCAGTTGCAAACCGTAGTTTGGCTTTTTTATGGCGGTTTTGGAGCAGTGGCTTCTTCCTTGCTGAGCGGCCTTTCAGGTTATGTCGATATAGGACTCGTTTTACTGTGGATATAGATACTTTTGTACCTGTTTCCTCCAGCATCTTCACAAGGTCCTTTGCTGTTGTTCTGGGATTGATTTGCACTTTTCGCACCAAAGTACGTTCATCTCTAGGAGACAGAATGCGTCTCCTTCCTGAGCGGTATGACGGCTGCGTGGTCCCATGGTGTTTATACTTGCATACTATTGTTTGTACAGATGAACGTGGTACCTTCAGGCATTTGGAAATTGCTCCCAGACCTGTGGAGGTCTACCATTTTTTTTGCTGAGGTCTTGGCTGATTTGTTTTGATTTTCCCATGATGTCAAGCAAAGAGGCACTGATTTTGAAGGTAGGCCTTGAAATACATCAACAGGTACACCTCCAATTGACTCAAATTATGTCAATTAGCCTATCAGAAGCTTCTAAAGCCATGACATCATTTTCTGGAATTTTCCAAGCTGTTTAAAGGCACAGTCAACTTAGTGTATGTAAACTTCTGACCCACTGGAATTGTGATACAGTGAAATAATCTGTCTGTAAACAGTTGTTTGAAAAATTACTTGTGTCATGCACAAAGCAGATGTCCTAACCGAATTGCCAAAACTATCGTTTGTTAACAAGAAATTTGTGGAGTGGTTGAAAAACGAGTTTTAATGACTCCAACCTAAGTGTATGTAAACTTCCAACTTCAACTGTAGAAGTATTTTGCCCTTAATGACGTTGTTTACTGTTTCTGAAAATGTCATTTGTTTTCTAGCATCTCAAGGTGAAAACCTAGGATATTCAATATACAGTGGGGGAAAAAAGTATTTAGTCAGCCACCAATTGTGCAAGTTCTCCCACTTAAAAAGATGAGAGAGGCCTGTAATTTTCATCATAGGTACACGTCAACTATGACAGACAAAATTAATAAATCCAGAAAATCACATTGTAGGATTTTTTATGAATTTATTTGCAAATTATGGTGGAAAATAAGTATTTGGTCAATAACAAAAGTTTCTCAATACTTTGTTATATACCCTTTGTTGGCAATGACACAGGTCAAACGTTTTCTGTAAGTCTTCACAAGGTTTTCACACACTGTTGCTGGTATTTTGGCCCATTCCTCCATGCAGATCTCCTCTAGAGCAGTGATGTTTTGGGGCTGTCGCTGGGCAACACGGACTTTCAACTCCCTCCAAAGATTTTCTATGGGGTTGAAATCTGGAGACTGGCTAGGCCACTCCAGGACCTTGAAATGCTTCTTACGAAGCCACTCCTTCGTTGCCCGGGCGGTGTGTTTGGGATCATTGTCATGCTGAAAGACCCAGCCACGTTTCATCTTCAATGCCCTTGCTGATGGAAGGAGGTTTTCACTCAAAATCTCACGATACATGGCCCCATTCATTCTTTCCTTTACACGGATCAGTCGTCCTGGTCCCTTTGCAGAAAAACAGCCCCAAAGCACGATGTTTCCACCCCCATGCTTCACAGTAGGTATGGTGTTCTTTGGATGCAACTCAGCATTCTTTGTCCTCCAAACACGACGAGTTGAGTTTTTACCAAAAAGTTCTATTTTGGTTTCATCTGACCATATGACATTCTCCCAATCCTCTTCTGGATCATCCAAATGCACTCTAGCAAACTTCAGACGGGCCTGGACATGTACTGACTTAAGCAGGGGGACACGTCTGGCACTGCAGGATTTGAGTCCCTGGCGGCGTAGTGTGTTACTGATGGTAGGCTTTGTTACTTTGGTCCCAGCTCTCTGCAGGTCATTCACTAGGTCCCCCCGTGTGGTTTTGGGATTTTTGCTCACCGTTCTTGTGATCATTTTGACCCCACGGGGTGAGATCTTGCGAGGAGCCCCAGATTGAGGGAGATTATCAGTGGTCTTGTATGTCTTCCATTTCCTAATAATTGCTCCCACAGTTGATTTCTTCAAACCAAGCTGCTTACCTATTGCAGATTCAGTCTTCCCAGCCTGGTGCAGGTCTACAATTTTGTTTCTTGTGTCCTTTGACAGCTCTTTGGTCTTGGCCATAGTGGAGTTTGGAGTGTGACTGTTTGAGGTTGTGGACAGGTGTCTTTTATACTGATAACAAGTTCAAACAGGTACCATTAATACAGGTAATGAGTGGAGGACATAGGAGCTTCTTAAAGAAGAAGTTACAGGTCTGTGAGAGCCAGAAATCTTGCTTGTTTGTAGGTGACCAAATACTTATTTTCCACCATAATTTGCAAATAAATTCATTAAAAATTCTACAATGTGATTTTCTGGATTTTTTCTCAATTTGTCTGTCATAGTTGACGTGTACCTACGATGAAAATTACAGGCCTCTCTCATCTTTTTAAGTGGGAGAACTTGCACAATTGGTGGCTGACTAAATACTTTTTTTCCCCCACTGTAGCTGTCACATATCTTAACAGCAAGGCCATAATGTATTTCACTCAGCACAATGAAACTTGTGCAGTCATTGTAACACTGTAGCCTCTCCCCATTCAAAGCTGATGTCTGCAATGCCCTTTTCAACTTCCGCTGTAACGCTCAATGAAGGGAGATACATACTTACAGCTTTTCAGGCTATTGCAAGGTACCATTGTCTTTGTTCTGCAGACACATGCAACTGCTTTGTGTTCTACAGTTCACACAAGGGACAGACAGGTGAGTGAGTCTCAGTGGGAAAGCACAGTGGTGGAAAAAGTACTCAATTGTCATACTTGAGTAAAAGCAAAGATACCTTAATAGAAAATGACTCAAGTAAAAGTGAAAGTCACCCAGTAAAATACTACTTGGGTAAAAGTCTTAAAGTATTTGGTTTTAAATATACTTAAGTATTAAAAGTCAATGTAATTGCTAAAATATACTTAAGTATTAAAAGTACAAGTATAAATAATTTCAAATCAGATGGCACCATTTTCTTGTTTTTTTAATTTACGGATAGCCAGGGGCACACTCCAACACTCGGACATAATTTACAAAGCATGTGTGTTTAGCGAGTCCGCCACATCAGATGCAGTAGGGATGACCAGGGATGATCTCTTGATAAGTGAGTGAGTTGGACCATTTTCCTATCCTGCTAAGCATTCAAAATGTAACAAGTACTTTTTTGGTGTCAGGGAAAATGTATGGAGTAAAAAGTACATTATTTTCTTTAGGAATGTAGTGTAGTAAAAGTTGTCAGAAATAGAAATAGTAAAGTAAAGTACAGATACCTGTCAATGTATCAGTTTAATGCGATAGGCGAAGTCAGGCGCAGGACACAGAGCTAATCAAAAGGCGTACTTTACTCGTAGGTAAACGAATGAACAACAGCCTCCACGCAGGGAGGGAACAAACCCTCACACTAACGACAACCAAAACATGAACAAACACGCACAACACACAGTGTGAGACAGAGGGTTAAATAGGGAAGACATAACTACATGATGGGAAACAGGTGTGACCAATTAAGACAAAACAAGTCGAACATAGATACATGGATCGGTAGCAGCTAGTACTCCGGTGACGACGAACGCCGAAGCCTGCCTGAGCAAGGAGGAGTGGCAGTCTCGGCTGAATCTTTGACAGTACCTCCCCCCCTTGAAGCGCGGCTCCAGCCGTGCACCGACCCCAGCCTCGGGGACGGCCAGGAGGACGCGGAGCAGGGCGAGTCGGATGACTCTGGTGGAAATCCCTCAACATGGAGGGATCGAGGATGTCCCTCCTAGTGACCCAGCACCGTTCCTACGGAACGTA
Organism: Coregonus clupeaformis; assembly: GCF_020615455.1. Lineage (NCBI taxonomy): Eukaryota > Metazoa > Chordata > Actinopteri > Salmoniformes > Salmonidae > Coregonus > Coregonus clupeaformis. The sequence goes on along the minus strand of NC_059216.1, from coordinate 26,045,075 downwards.
CCACTCCCACTCCACGAGATACTGCAGGCCCCCCACCCGACGCCTCGAATCCAAGATGGAACGCACCGAGAACGCCGGTGCCCCCTCGATTTCCAGTGGGGGTGGAGGAACCTCCCGTACCTCAGACTCCTGGAGTGGAACAGCTACTACTGGCCTGAGGAGAGACACATGGAACGAGGGGTTAATACGGTAATTAATAGGAAGCTGTAACCTATAACAAACCTTGTTCAATCTCCTCAGGACGTTAAATGGCCCCACAAACCGCCGACCCAGCTTCCGGCAGGGCAGGCGAAGGGGCAGGTTTCGGGTCGAGAGCCAGACCCGGTCCCCCGGTGCATAAACCGGGGCCTCACTGCGGTGGCGATCGGCGCTCGCTTTTTGTCGCCTGATTGCCCGCTGCAGGTGTACATGAGCAGCGTTCCAGGTCTCTTCCGAGCGCCGAAACCACTCATCCACCGCAGGAGCCTCGATCTGGCTCTGATGCCAAGGTGCCAGGACCGGCTGATAACCTAACACACACTGGAAAGGCGTAAGGTTAGTAGAGGAGTGGCGGAGTGAGTTTTGGGCCATCTCTGCCCAAGGGATATAACCCGACCACTCCCCCTGCCGATCCTGGCAATAGGACCGCAGAAACCTACCCACATCCTGGTTAACTCTCTCCACCTGCCCATTACTCTCAGGGTGAAAACCTGAGGTAAGGCTAATCAAGACCCCCAGACGTTCCATGAACGCCCTCCAGACCCTTGAGGTGAACTGGGGACCCCAATCCGACACAATATCCTCAGGTACCCCGTAGTGCCGGAAGACGTGTGTAAACAGGGCCTCAGCAGTTTGTAGGGCTGTAGGGAGACCTGGCATAGGAATGAGGGTGGCAGGACTTGGAAAACCGATCCACAACGACCAGGATCGTGGTGTTCCCTTGTGAGGGGGGAAGGTCCGTCACAAAATCCACCGATAGGTGGGACCACGGCCGTTGTGGAACGGGTAGGGGTTGTAATTTCCCTCTGGGCAGGTGTCTAGGTGCCTTACACTGGGCGCACACCGAGCAGGAGGAAACCTAAACTCTCACGTCCTTGGCTAAAGTGGGCCACCAGTACTTCCCACTAAGACAGTGCACTGTCCGACCGATGCCAGGATGACCAGAGGAGGGTGACGTGTGAGCCCAATAGATCAATCGATCACGAACCTCGAGCGGCACGTACATCCGACCCTCTGGACACTGGGGGGGAGTGGGCTCGGTACGTAACGCCCGCTCGATGTCCGAGTCAACCTCCCACACTACCGGTGCCACCAGAGAGTAAACACAAAACGAGTGAAGAACATGGCCCACCTTGCCTGACGAGGGTTCAGCCTCCTCGCCGCCCAGATGTACTCCAGATTACGATGGTCAGTCAAAATGAGAAAAGGGTGTTTAGCCCCCTCAAGCCAATGCCTTCACACTTTCAGAGCTTTAACCACAGCTAACAGCTCCCGGTCCCCCACATCATAGTTGCGCTCCGCCGGACTGAGCTTCTTAGAAAAGAAAGCACAGGGGCGGAGTTTTGGTGGCGTACCCGAGCGCTGAGACAGTACAGCTCCAATCCCAGCCTCAGACACGTCCACCTCAACCTGGAATGCCAAGGAAGGATCCAGATGAGCCAGCACCGGAGCTGAAGTAAACAGGTTCCCAAAAGCCCTGTAGATGCACCGGTCCTCCCTTTAGCAAGGAGGTAATGGGAGCCGCTACCTGACCAAAGCCCCGGATAAACCTCCGGTAGTAATTGGCAAAACCCAAAAATCGCTGCACCTCCTTCACCGTGGTTGGAGTCGGCCAATTACGCATGGCCGAAATGCGGTCCGTCTCCATCTCCACACCTGACGCGGACAGGCGGTGTCCTAGGAAGGAGATGGACTCTTGGAAGAACAGACATTTCTCCGCCTTCACATACAGGTCATGCTCCAACAGTCAACCAAGCACCTGACGCACCAGGGACACATGCTCAGCCCGTATAGCGGAGTATATGAGAATGTCATCAATATACACCACTACACCCTGTCCATGCAGGTCCCTGAAAATCTCATCAACAAAAGTTTGGAAGACTGAAGGAGCATTAATCAAACCATATGGCATGACGAGGTACTCATAGTGCCCCGAGGTGGTACTAAATGCCGTCTTCCACTCAACTCCCTCCCGGATACGCACCAGGTTGTACGCGCTCCTGAGATCCAATTTCGTGAAGAAGCGTGCTCTGTGCAATGACTCCGTCATGCTCGCAATCAGAAGTAATGGATAGCTGTATTTTACAGTGATCTGATTTAGACCACGGTAGTCAATGCACGGGCGTAAGCCACCATCCTTCTTCTTCACAAAAAAGAAACTCAATGACACAGGGGAAGTGGACGGCCGAATGTATCCTTGTCTCAGAGATTCGGTGACATATGACTCCGGGGAAGCGCAGCGCCTACCTGGAGGTTTATCGCACAATCCCCCTGTTGGGGTGGTAATTGAGTCGCCTTCTTTTTACAGAAGGCGAGAGCCAAATCGGCATATTCAGACGGAATGTGCATGGTGGGAACCTGGTTTGGACTTTCCACCGTAGTTGCCCCTACGGAAACACCTACACACCTCCCCAAGCACTGACTTGACCATCCCTTGAGAGCCCTCTGTTGCCATGAAATAGTGGCACGTTAACCAGGGAAACACGTTAACCAGGGAAGCCCCAAAACCACTGGAAACGCAGGAGAATCAATCAGATATAGACTCATTATTTTCTCATGCCCCTCCTGCGTCTTCATCCAGAGTGGCGCTGTGACCTCCCTAATCAGACCTGACCCTAAAGGGTGACTATCTAGGGCATGTATAGGGAAGGGCACATCAACTGGCACAATAGGAATCCCTAACCTACGGGTAAACTGACGATCAATAAAGTTCCCAGCTGCGCCTGAATCTACTAGCGCCTTATGCTGGGAATGAGAAGAAAACTCGGGAAATACAACATTTATACACATATGCACAACAGGGAGCTCTGGGTGAGTTGGGTGCCTCCTCACCTGAAACGGTTCACCAGTGCTCTGCCTACTACGACGAACGCCGAAGCCTGCCAGAACAAGGAGGAGGGGCAGACTCGGCTAAATCCGTGACAATACCACAAAAAACTCCTTAAGTAGTACTTTAAAGTAATTTACTTAAGTACTATACACCACTGGGAAAGCATTGCCTACCTACTCACACTATGGGGGAAAGCACTGTAAATGTAATGGTCAACAAACTGTTTTGTTGCTTACATTGCTGGAGTAATATGTAGCTGACCAGCATACCCTATGTAGCACAGTATGTGTGAGGCCATTGAGAAAAGCGGAAAGAAATCTAGTAAGGGGGTATGATTGTCTTATCAGGCTGTATTCTGTGATTTGGTTATCAGATGACAGAAATAAATTAGATGTACTGTCTGATTAAGCATTATAAATGTCCCTTCGGATAGGGATACTCTAAGTAAATTAATCGAAGGCAGGAAGGGATTATGCACACCAACGATTTCAGTCGGAGGGAATGTTTTCTTTACATTTCCATTTTTATTGCTGTCCATTCCAGGCCATTTAATGTACAAATCAACATCAAGCTTAAACCAATTTGTTTCCCTTCCAAACATTTCCATTACCATCACCCACAACATAATGAAATATCGTCCATGTAAAAAATGTGGACATACAGTTTGTGCAATATAAATCTAATCATGCCAGGGATCACTAAACATGGACTATGAAGTTATCTAATTTGTATCAACTTTATGGAGCAGAAAGAAGAGTTTGATCAGTGATGTAGAGACAACATTAATCAAAAACTACCATAAAAACATACCAGTCAACAGGAAAAGCTCTACCAAGGTTGGAAAAAAAGCTAAACTGAGAACAGATTTCTGTAGGCTATAGCAGCTTCATCCTTTTGGGGTTTTGATCTGAACAGTTTGGGGGTTTGATACTGTTGTCTAGTGTCCACCTGTACTGTTTGTGTGTTGCAGTGTGGGGATGTGTAGCACAGCATTTTCACAGTATAGTGATGAATGATGGCTGGGACTTTCAATTCCCTCTGGTACTCACCCTCCATACACTCCTTTTTGATCACACATGTACAATAAGAGTTGAAATAACATAAATGTTATTTGTTAATACATTTTACATGTTTTATTGGTGATCAAAACCACAAGACTGACCTCGAAAGTCCAAAACCAAAGGCTTTTAATATGCGTTAGTTTACTTTTCCATTATACTGTAAGGACAGATACACTGTATATTCATCACTGAAGGGACTGTAATATGAATACAGCAGATGCATTCCTGTAATATGAATACAGCAGATGCATTCCAGATGCAACTCCCGAGTGACGCAGTGGTCTAAGGCACTGCATCGCAGTGCTAGCTGTGCCACTAGAGATCCTGGTTTGAATCCAGGCTCTGTCGTAGCCGGCCGCGACTGGGAGACCCATGGGGCGGCGCACAATTGGCCCAGGGTAGGGGAGGGAATGGCCGGCAGGGATGTAGCTCAGTTGGTAGAGCATGGCGTTTGCAGGGTTGTGGGTTTGATTCCCACAGGGGTCCAGTATGAAAAAATAAAAATAATGTATGCACTGACTGTAAGTTTCTCTGGATAAGTGCGTCTACTAAAATGTAAATGCATTGACAGTGTGAATCTGCCTCTTCCTTTATGGGAAAGGGGGATACTGTCTAGCTGATTCACATTTAGTGTCACAATGTATAAGATACGGAGCCAGAAGTCCCCTTGGTCTTGTGCTCCCATTATGTTATGAGCTCACGTGTATCTGTCTCCAACTAGAGACGAAGTGGGACGAGTGGAGCAATGGGAGTGTAGGGGAGGGGATGGTGGACTTTCATAGGGGTTGTTGGGGTTGTCCTGGTGTTGGTTTTGGAATGTTACATCCTGATGGATTTCATGTTCAATCAGCACAGCTATTACTGGCTCTGGTCTTTTACAGCGGAGCCTGTTGTGGGGAATGGACAGGAGGGCTCAGTACTCTATTGTGATGTCTCTGAGGCTGTGAGAGGACCATAATCCTGTCTGTCCACGCAGCCGTAATTGTGACACACACACCCACACACACACACACACTCCTGCCTTGGTCAGACTGACAGCTGATCCCAGAGTATGTAAATTATGCACACAAACACAAACACACACATGCACGTACACACGTACGCACACACTCACTCCCCTCCAAAACAATAGGGAAGACTGTGTGGAGGAAACCCTCACCTCTCATCTCGGCCCCTGTCTGTCACGAACGCTTTTTGTCGCCAGGCGTAAATGTGGCTCCCCTGAGCTGGTTGCCAGGCAACCCCGGCTGCATTAATACTGTATGTGCGGGAGAAGGAGCAGGGGAAGCCTCTTGTCTCTAGAGCATGGCAACCGCTACGACCGCATCAGCGTGAATATGAGACTGAGTCCCTTGCTCACAGCGCCCGCTCTTATAGCCGTCCAGCTCAAACACACACTGTTCAGTAGACAGCAAGGGAAACACTCAGCCACTGGAGCAGAGGAACAGGAAAAGCCTGGTTAGGTTGCTAATCATTTCCCGGGTGGAATCCACTGTCTGAAATCAGACGTTGTTGCTTGATTTAATTATTTTTATTACCTTAAAATTGAAAAGCCAGGACAGGACATCAGCTGAAAATGTTTGAAATTGCTACGCTGCACGAGCCAAAGTTTGACAGTGTGAATGAGTCTTTTAAAAAGGAGAGTTTAGTTGCAGGTTGATGTGTACAGTACTCTGATGTGAGAAAGAGGACTAAAGTCTTTGGTGGAATCAACTGGGGTTTGCAAAGCAAAGAGAAGGGAGATGGAATTATACAGATGAAACCGCTTCCCTCCTCACCTGCTCATCATCTGACTCCCCACTTCAACCTGACATCATCTTCCCATCAGAAAAGGAGTGGAGAGGAGAAGAGGAGAGCACTACTGCTCCAGCTCCGGCTCAACAAGGCTGAGAAGGAGAAACTGACCACAGAGCGAACTTGGTCACTAGTGAGATGCAACTTGGGGAGGAAACGCTCAACTGCCGCGGGATACAACATCCGACGAAAGAAGCCCTCGAATTGGACAGCCTGGAAGACGAGACAGCCCTCTCCCTCGGATGCCGTGCCTCTCCACTGCCAGAGGATGAGAGGTGGCGACTTTTCCCTTAGTTGCCAGGGACGTCTGTGCACTACAGAAAGACGAACAACCCCTCCAGCATGTCCAATGCTATGTTCCTCCTGATGCTCTGCAAGGTAAGTTATCTGCAAAATTCTCACCCTGATTCATATGCAGTCAACTGGGGTTACCATAGGTCCAGGTGACAGTCCACTGTGGGGACTTGTATCTATCTGCTTGTTGACAGCAACAGATTTTCATATTTTATACAACAGTGTTACAGAGACGTATCAGTAGCCAAGATTTTTCATCATGGGTTGTATTGTCATTTTGCAGTTTAACTAGGCAAATTATTAGTTATTAGTTTTTATTTTCTTAATAATATCAATTTCTGTCTAGAGGAAAATGTTGAAAACGATAGTTATGGAAATAATATGGTTTGAATCTTTTCAGGTAAGGTGTTGATTTATTCATGTCTGGAGGTAAAGAACAAAGCTGAGATTTCAGATTCATAAAAAGTATTCCTGTTCTGTCTCCTGTAAAAAAAAAAAAATAGTTAAACAGTGTTTATGATAATTGCACCTCTTCTTTAGAATATGAAATTCTATGTAAAATCAGATATTTAACTTTTCCTCAAGGATATTGGGATATTGTTCCTTCACCATGCCCCAACTTCACCATGGGAATTTTCAAATTATTGAAATTTAGTGCTAGATGTACTTTAGTGTACATGATACATTAGAATAGAATGTATTACAAACTCTTTATTTTTCTTTGTTGCTAGTTTTCAATTAGCAGAGATAATATAAAATTGGGTCAAGATCGATATGTGTCGTGTTGCTTTGTAAAATAAAAAAGGCAATAGCAGTCTTAATAACTGGGTGGTCAACCGTAAACAGTAAATCAAGAAAATCTCTAAAAAAAAAGATGAAATGTGCTTCATGTGTGTGCGGGGTTGTGCAAGCGTGAATGCGTGTACATATGTTTGTTTATGTACTGTATGTATGTTTATGTACTGTATGTATGTGTGTGTATGTGTGGCCGGAGGTTGGAGAATTTAGCATTTTTCAAACACCTGAAACAGCTTTTTTTTTTTAAGAAATGTCAATTTTTCTGCATATCTAAGCATACCTCTTAGATATGCTGTCTGTATCCTCCTGACTGGTGTTTCTTTTTTTTAAAGAAACTAAATATGATTCTCTGCATCTCTGCTAAAATCTAGGTAAAATAACTAAAGGAATGTGAGTCTTATTCAGTACAATTAGTTATTGCTTGCTTTTCTAAAGTCTACCAACCTTGCCAGTAGGCATGCCAGCTAAGATAGTTAGACAAGCTAGCTAATCTAACTTGATTGTTAGCCTGAAATGGCTTCTTGGTAGCTACTGAACAAAAATAAATATGCAACATGCAATAATTTCAACGATTTTACTGAGTTACAGTTCATATAAGGAAATCAGTCAATTTAAATAAATAAATTAGGCCCTAATCTATGGATTTCACATGATTGGACAGGGGCGCAGCCATGGGTGGGCCTGGGCGGGCATAGGCCAACCCACTGGGGAGCCAGGCCCAGCCAATCAAAATGAGTCTTTTCCCCACAAAAGGGCACATGGTCTGCGGTTGTGAGGCCGGTTGGATGTACTGCCAAATTCTCTAAAACGACGTTGGAACCGGCTTAGAAATGAACATTCAATTCTCTGGCAACAGCTCTGGGGGACATTTCTGCAGTCAGCATGCCAATTCAACGCTCCCTCAAAACTTGAGACATCTGTGACATTGTGTTGTGTGACAAACTGCACATTTTAGAGTGTCCTTTTATTGTCCCAAGAACAAGGTGCACCTGTGTAATGATCATGCTGTTTAATCACCTTGATATGCCACACCTGTCAGGTGGATGGATTATCATGGAAAGGAGAAATGCTCACTAACAGGGATGTAAACAAATTTGTGCACAACATTTGAGAGAAATAAGCTTTTTGTGTGTATGGACATTTCTGGGATCTTATATTTCAGCTCATGAAACATGGAACCAACACTTTACATGTTGCGTTTATATTTTTGTTCAGTATAATTATGAGGATGGGAGATTCGGAATCTATCTGGGCTAGCTAAAGCCAACTTCATAAAATTGCTAGGTGGATAGTAGTATTACAGAGAAACAACAACAACAAAATGTTTTAAGAAAAATAAATATATTTTTTAGGACAAATCTGAGGGGGCACGTGTCCCTGTGCCCCCTATGGGCATGACGCCTCTGTGTGTGTGTGTGTGTGTGTGTGTGGTGGGTGGTGTGTGTGTGAATGAGTGGGGGGTTGTTGTTTTAATTCCAAATATAAAACAATGCCAAAAGCAACACTGCCTGTCAGACCCAGTTAGCATCTGGGAATGTTTGATATGCTCAGAATTATTCAAGAGGCAAAAGGTTTTACTCTTCACTGATCTGCAAATGCTAAACCCGATTAGGTGTAGCTGGAGAGCCTGGATGTGTTGTTCCAGGTATGAACATTTCCTTCTTTCCATGGCAATGCTCTTTTTATCTCGGCCACGCTTCCGGCTTTTGCTCTAAAATCCAGGAACCAGGTGTGAATCATTACTTTTTAAACCAGTATATGACCTTAAAAGTAAACGCTTAATTGAACAAAAGTCTGTACTTTAGAAATCACATATTTCCTGTGAAATATCATACAGTATTTGGACTGTAACTGGATAATTTTTTGCATAATGATAACTAATAATAATGGACTGCATTTCATGATATGCACATGGCTTTTTTTATGCATCCTCAAGCCACAAGTATTTTACTTTGGAAGTCTTCAGCAATTAACTGTGCTTAGTGCAACCAGGAATCTGTAATTTGGTGCAGTTTTCTTACTGCAAGCTTACAAAAGTGACTACTTAAGTACAAAGTACACCACAAAAAAAATCTAACCTTAATTGTTTGTTTGAAAATCACTTTGAGCTGGTGTCTTATCTTTCAATTCCAAACTTCAGGGCCATTATGTACCTGGTACTCAAACAATCAGGATATACCCAGGACAAAGACATAACCTAGGGAGAAGTATTGATGAGCTCAGGTGTAAAACAAAGCGAAGATGACATACAGTACCCATGTGGCCATTGAGTAGGGTGCATTGTATAGGCCAAATGTCACTGCTTGCCACACACCTTTCCTTTTGTAAAGCATGAGGTTTGGACCGGCCAGCTAGCACAGTGGAGGTTTGTCTGGACGGACTCCAGAGCATTTGTTTGAGACGAACAGCTGCTCTCTGTAGTAAAGCTGTTTCTCTGCTCCCAGTTTTGGCAGGGATTCCATATCTCTCTCTCCCAAGTGCAGTTTGTATCAGCAGTGAGCAGGCGTCTTCATGCATGAGGGCCCATCCAGCAGCATACTGCACAATGAGTGCCATTCAGTTCGAGGGAAGCCCTGTTTATAGCATTCCCCAAGACGAGCAATCACAGCCCATTGTTAGAGATCTCAGGTAAAGAAATAACTTGGCCCACTAGAATGGATCGGTTGGCTTGCTCTTTCCAGGAATATGCTTGAATACAAAACATTAAGATAACAAATGATGTTCATATCTGAAGACACTTGATTTCAAGTTGGATTTTAACTGTTGTCCATCACTTTAGAGTTGGCACTATGCATTGGGGCAGGTAGCGTTCTCCTGGCATACACCAAACCCAGAGTCGTCCGTCGGACTGCCAGATGGTGAAGCGTGATTCATCACTCCAGAGAACGCATTTCCACTGCTCCAGAGTCCAATGGCAGCGAGCTTAACACCACTCCAGCCGACGCTTGCCATCACTTAATTTAATTAGCCTATGCTTACCCAAGTGACATTTGCTGGATAAAACATGCTTCCGAAATGAGTAATTGATGAAGTAATGATTGGTTAATAGTTCTGCATTGTTTGAATCGAAAATGGTGAATCATCATAACAGTACCTCTTGCTTGTCCCAATCTGCCCCATTAGATCACAGATGCCACAATATGTTACCATACTTGACATACAGTATAACTTGTCCCACTTCAAGTTGAATGGTCAAGTTGAAAGGTCCATTAACCAGAGGCTCAGGAGCTCCCTTTTCCTCAGGTTGGTTCCCTTATAATACCTGGTCAAACCTCTCACACTCACCTCTCACCCTACTCACTCCACAGACACTCACTAGACTGTATAATAGTGTAATAAATGTCATGATTCTAACAGGACATTTTCCTCTGCCAAACTCTTTGAGGAAGAAGTGAAGCAAGGAAACATAAAGGAAAAAATACAAGGACATAACAAAATCTCTCCTCATGCAGACCTGTTCCAAAGGTTACACAAATTTGAATTACACCAATGGAAGATTTGCAAATGAGCCTTAATAATCTGGATGTCGCAGATGTTAATTATAGCAAACAATCGTGTGAAATTGGATTCATCATCAGGCACAGCAGATGAACTATATTTTGTTTTGTAGACATTGTGATGGATGGGGAGCAGACACCAGCTGAATGTTAAACTCTTACTTATGGGGGTTTGCCCTCATATGTATTCAATTCAGACTGTGGTGCGTTTGCTCAAAGCCCCACTGGGAAATTGTCTACCAGGGAACTGAAAGGAGAATGTGTTTGTCCTATCATTAACCTATCCTTCAATCCATTTGATTTTGTTTTAATTATTGATGAGGTGAGCCAGAGAAGCAATGATATTGCCAACAAATGGATTGCAACTGACAGTGGGTTATGCTAGCTGCTCTCCATGGGACATCCACTAAATGACCAAAAGTATGTGGACACCTGCTCGTCGAACATCATGGGTATTAATGTGGAGTTGGCCCCCCCTTTGCTGCTATAACATCCTCCATTCTTCTGGGAAGGCTTTGCACTAGATGTTGGAACATTGCTGCGGGGATTTGCTTCCATTCAGCCCCAAGAGCATTAGTGAGGTCGGGCACTGATGTTGGGCGATTAGGCCTGGATCGCAGTCGGCATTCCAATTCATCCCAAAGGTGTTCGATGGGGTTGAGGTCAGGGCTCCGTGCAGGCCAGTCAAGTTCTTCTACACCGATCTCAAAAAACAATTTCTGTATGGACCTCTTATTGTTCACAGGGGCATTGTCATGCTGAAACAGGAAAGGGCCTTCCCCAAACTGTTGCCACAAAGTTGGAAGCACAGAATAGTCTAGAATTTAATTGTATGCTGTAGCGTTAAGATTTCCCTTCACTGGAGCTAAAGGGGCCTAGCCCGAACCATAAAAACAGCCCCAGACCATTATTCCTCCTTCACCAAAACTTTACAGTTGGCACTATGCATTGGGGCAGGTAGAGTTCTCCTGGCATACGCCAAACCCAGAGTCGTCCGTCGGACTGCCAGATGGTGAAGTGTGATTCATCACTCCAGAGAACGCATTTCCACTGCTCCAGAGTCCAATGGCAGCGAGCTGTACACCACTCCAGCCGACGCTTGGCATTGCGCATGGTGATCTTAGGCTTGTGTGCGGCTGCTCGGCCATGGAAACCCTTTTCATGAAGCTCCCGACAAACAGTTATTGTGCTGACGTTGCTTCCAGAGGCAGTTTGGAACTCGGTAGTGCGTGTTGCAACCGAGGACAGACGATTTTTACGCCCTACACACTTCAGCACTCTGCGGTCCCGTTCTGTGAACTTGTGTGGCCTACCACTTCGCGGCTGAGCCGTTGTTGCTCCTAGACATTTCCACTTCACAATAACAGCACTTACAGTTGACCGGGGCAGCTCTAGCAGGCAAAAATTTGACGAACTGACTTGTTGGAAAGGTGGCATCCTATGACGGTGCCACGTTGAAAGTCACTGAGCTCTTCAGTAATGCCATTCTATTGCTAATGTTTATCTCTGGAGATTGCATGGCTGTGTGCTCGATTTTATACACCTGTCAGCAACGGGTGTGGCTGAAATAGCCGAATCCACTAATTTGAAGGGGTGTCCACATACTTTTGTATATATAGTATACCATAATACAGATCAATCAAAAACTAGGTTCAAGATTTTAAGCAATGCATAAAGAGATTTTGTTTTATAGCAGGTCTTTCTATTTTTACTGTACATGAGTTTTCATGCTTTTCCAGTTACAAGTGTACACATTAAAACCACTGAACTGTTAGAGGAGCTAGCTTTGGTCCTCTGGGTCATGTCCGGAAGCCAACCTGCCCAGGCTTCTCCTACTGTGGGCTGACAACAGGCATCACAGACCCGGCTAATATACGCCTCATAAACCATAAGCCATATAGAGACAAAAATGCAAGCGTGGCGAGTAATTTCATCCCGTGAGCCATGGCAGAGGGGCAGCTAGTGTGTCAGTTCAATCATCTTGGGCAATCCGCTGAGATGCGCTTCTTTTTTTGTATAGCCTATTGTTTATTTTCAAGCCTCTTACAGTTTTCTAATCACATATTAGTTTCTCTGCTCCAAATAATTTCCAAAAGTCAGTTGATCTATGTGTGCATGTTCCTTATGGCTTGCTACAACCATGTCTTAGTTGCCAACGTATAACAGACAAATCCCTGGCTGTGACCCCCCTCTCCGAGGATGTCACAGGGGGAGTGTGATATGCAAAAAATATATGTCCATTTCACACCACACACTTGTACAGGTTACACACTTAAACATGTTTGAAACAGGACAAATATAAGCATCCCCTATTTGACCTTTTTGTTGATGCATTGATTGATTTTGTGTTTCCATTCTTTTCCAGACTGGTCTGAGAGGGAAACTGCAGACCTTTACTGGGAAAATGGTAAATACTGCAATCTGTGATGAAGAAAGAGGAATGCAAGACAAGGAAGGTACAGAGGAGTCCATTCTGGCCATGCTTGGGATCATCGGCACCATTCTCAACCTGGTAGTCATCATCTTTGTCTACATCTACACCACGCTGTGACTGTGATAAAAATACATTCCCATCGTTTGCATTGAACAGCACAGCAGGCCTACCGGCTGCAGCCATGTTATTTGGCTGGGAGTTGGGTCTGTGCCGAGGTGGCGCCGTGTTGTCGATCGACTTTCCCAATGTTCAAAGGGATCTAAGACTGTGTGATTACCGCGACACATGTAACCTACGGCAGCGTCATCGAGCAGTGTTGAGACTATGTCTATGGAGACTGGCCCGTTCCTATGGGGCCTTTGTCCGGGGCCGTCAGTATCATCCCGAGTCTCTGATACTACTTTGACCTTTTAACCTGTAAATATGCATGAGGCTAGCGGGAGCCACTTGGTAAGTCAGCTCTCGAGATCCAGCTTTCACAGGTGCCAAGACAAGGAGAAAGTAAAAAAAAAAGGCCTGGTAAACATTTTGATGTTAAAAGGGATAAGCATGATAATCATAGCCTCAGAATGGACAGATGACATTGAAACTGTAGACTGGAGAAGAGGCATGTACAGTATGATCAAATTGATAGTTTAGCCACAACTCTTTTTACATGAGTACTATCATATTGTTAAAAAATTATGTTTACAGAAAAATACTTTGAACTGAGTGTGTTTAATGGGTAGGTGGTAGCAACGTGCAAGTCAACCTGAGTTTATGATGATTCTATACTATTTATTGTCGTGTTCTGATTTCTATTTACTGGTAAATAAATTTTGGACCCTGTTACTTTACATCATTATTCTATTGTACGTACAGTGATAGAAAAGGAGGCAACCGTTTTTGGAAGTTTACCTGCTTTTTGGCACTATCAAAATGGTAAATCTTAGAGTTCTTGTTAGTGTTGCTGAGAGAAATCTTCTCAGGAGTATCAAGAATCCAAGTAAATTAAATGATGTTTTCTGGAGGTAGGTATTTGGTGAAGTAAGGGGTAGCATCAAATATGATCACAAATGTGAATTGCATACGACATGATATAGTATTACAAAGTGCATTTAAAATGGTACTATGGGAGAAAATATTATTGGTGTTCTAAAATTTATCTAAATGTATATAGCATTTACTGAGCTTTAGATCTTCGATTGAATAGACCGCTTTTTGTGTGGCCCTCTCCTTCAGGACTGTGCCAAGTAAGTAATCAAACGTAAACTTCTGCATATTAACTGCAATGCCTTGAGATGAGATGTATAGTGAATTTAAAAGCACAATTTAGAAATGACTATTCACAGTATGTACGAATGTATGGGCAAATGTGTGTAAAAAGTATATACTGCAGCCTACAACCTCTTGTAATTTCAAAAAAGTGCCTGAGTTCAAGTTCAGTATCTCAATCCCATCGTCCAGATCTCAAAGCAGAAGAGGATAACATACAAGGGGATCTATTGGCAAGACAAACCACACAGAACAAAATCTGCAAAAGTGCTTCATGGCTAATTAACCTGGATCTTATGGCTATCTACAACATCTCCAGAACACTGGTAACTGATTACAGATGATCCTAACTCGTTGTTTTATGATATCCTCAAACTTTGTCTACTCTTGATTTCCCTGTAAGGAGCAATTAGAAAAGTTTCGGAATTACTCCCAAAGGTGACTGGTTCCTGTTCCTATTACTCCAGACATAGCTGAGATTTGGAGGAGGGACAGTAGCGTAGTAAGTACATGGACAGTGTTGAGAATGTATTTCAGATTTGTAATTGAATTGTAAGTCCTTGCCTTTCTGTTTCTATTTATATTCTTGTGTCATTTAAATGTCTAGCGAAACCATGTGCTATGAAATGCAGTTTCATAGCATTGCATGGGTCTCAGTAACCATGAGCATTACTTTTATTTACCTTTTACTTGATATTCTAAAATCTCAGATTCAAGCTTTTATCAGAAAATTATATTTTCCTGCAGTTGTATGGTTATCTTTGAATTCTCAGAGCCAGACTCCTGGACTAAAAAGCATGCTCATGAAAAATGTAGTTCTTCTTAGTCCAGGATTATTCTTAATCTGGGTCTGGGAAACTGGCCCACAAAGCCTATTATACATAGTTTGATGGGTAATACTGGAAGTAAAAAGAAAAACACTCACATCTTATCTTCCTATTCTTTTTCCATGTCTAAGATAGTTTTTAAGCTTGCCGTTTTGTTAAAAATAATTAAATTAAACCTATTAAAAAAAGATTATGAAATTACACAGTGTTGCCTTTGATTGATTATCTTCAAGGTTCATAGCAATAGCATAAATGTCTTCAGTCAGACTTATAATTAGTAACTTTCATAAGTGGTGTGTTGTTTTTAAAAGGCTCAACTTTCTACAGAATATCTGGAGATTCCAACATTGTTCGAAGTTGAGAGATAATTAGTGATGTTTGGGAAATGATTTACACCTGAAAGTGAAAGGCACTCACAATCACTCTCAACAGAGAGCTTTTAATAAATAACTGATTCTCCACTGACAGTCAGACAGATATAAATACACTGCTTTCAAGTGAGGGAAAAAATGTAATTTAGAGTTCACAGCGTTTCACACAACGAGACAGACTTCTCCGTCAAATTCCAAATCAAACTGAAAGACGGAAAAAAATAAAAGAACACAAAGCATGGCGGACAAAGAGACCAAAACTAAATCTGCCTAAACGAGTTCATTTTTATTCCGTCTCCTCGTTGTTTGAACCATTTATGTCATATACGTGTCAAAATAATTTCTCCCTCCATTAGGAATCCATTGGAATTCCAGACTGGAATAATCCTGTTCGGAAAAAAAGACAGCTTAACTCCAAATGTTTTATATATATTGGATTAGGCAACGAACCAAGTAAACAGTGTTGTTTGAAGATGCACAGCTGCTTAAATTCAACGAAGCCCAGGAGCCTGCTTTAAGCTATTGTTTCACCTGGATACAGAAGCAAACACAGCCTCAGATCATTTCCCTTTGAAGCCGAGAGATGCTTACTGAATAATGGGTGGAAGACTGCAATGTACCAGTGAGAAATGATTCAATCAAGCTCATTGTCCATGAAAACATACAGGCTCTATATAAAGGATGCACTGAGCATTTTTTAAATGTTATAATCTGGGTGTTCAAATGTTAGGTTGGATAATATATTCAACAAACAAACATACCAACAACAAGATACTGTATGCACAGTAGGGCTGGGAATTGCCAGGGACCTCACTATACGATATTATCACCACACTTAGTGCCGATAAGATACTGTATATATTGTAATTCTCACTATCTGTATGTATTGCGATTCGATACTGTGACTTTATTGCGCTTCGATGTTCTAAACATATTGCTCACCGTATGTCTTCTGTAGAGGGACAAGAGAGAGCCATGAGAAAATGAGTTTTGATTAGTTATGGAAATAAAAGTGCTGAAAACAAATTGGCTCCCTATTTAAAGAGAAGATGGAGAACAAGCTATGAAAAAGTTTTGGTACAGGTACAGCCAATTAGCGCAAAACTAATATTACGATATTGTCCGAACGATATGACATGAGGTATCGCCAGAAATAATATCCCGATATGTAACTATCGACCCCCCATCACTAATGTACAGCAGCTACAGTATATTTATTAACAAATTCTATTACCATCTCTTATTCACCAGAGGTTCACCCCAAACTTTAGAGCTGGTTTACAAAATGAATTATTCCAATAACAGCGAGCAGGGGTCAAAATGTTAACTATTTTGAGTTATTCTTTGCCAAATTGTAAACACTACAAAACAATGCAGGCATATAACAATTCTGTATCCATACTTCAACAAGAAATATCACACTGAGACAGCTTCAGTATATACTCTGCCTCTCAAATTATTATTCTCAACAAGAAATAGGGTCAAATGTGTCATATGCCCAAGGCAAAAGCTGTATGCTTGTATCAAAATCTAAAAAAAAAACAATATAAAGACAACACGATTAAACACTGTTTGGGATCCACATTTATCACATTATTCCACCTCTATAGGTGACAGAAAATAGGCTTTGGTAATACTGCCATGTTTTTAGGAAGCACATACTATTGTCAAATCAAGCTCAGATGTTACCATGTCAAATGGTGAGCATCAATTTGCATACAGTGCAATATTATGAAAGGCTATGACGAGTTGAGTTGCATAATCCCACAGAGGTAAGAAGGGGTGGTAATCCAGCCCAGATCATTTTGCTTGATTCACCTACAGAGTTCACCTACTGCTGTCATTTTGAAGGCTTTTTCCCTAAAGCAGGCTGTCCCAGGTAATCAAGCCTCTATCATCCTGAGTATGCAAACACACAGGGACTGTACACTCTTAGAAAAAAGGGATCCAAAAGGGTTATTTAGCCATCCCCATAGGATAACCCTTTTTGGTTCCAGGTAGAACCCTTTTTGGTTCGAGTTAGAATTCTTTCAGGTTCCATGTAGAAACCTCTGTGGAAAGGGTTCTACATGGAACCCAAAAGGGTTCTACCTGGAACAAAAAAGGGTAATAAACAGACAATAATAATAAACAGATAATAAACAGTAGCAGCAGCGTATGTGATGAGTCAAAAACAGTTAGCGCAAAAAGGGTCAAGGCAGATAGTCTGGGTAGCTATTTGATTAACTATTTAATTAACTATTTAGCAGTCTTATAGCTTCGGGGAAGAAGCTGTTCAGGGTCCTGTTGGTTCCAGACTTGGTGCATCGGTACCACTTGCTGTACAGTAGCAGAGAGAACAGTCTATCACTTGGGTGGCTGGAGTCTTTGACCATTTTTAAGGCCTTCCTCTGACACCACCTGGTATAGAGGTCCTGGATGGCAGGGGGCTTGGCCCTAGTGATGTACTGGGCCGTACGCACTACCCTCTGTAGCGCCTTGCAGTCGGATGCCAAGCAGTTACCATACCAAGCGGTGATGCAGCCAGTCAAGATGCTCTCGATGTTGCAGCTGTATAACTTTTTGAGGATCTGAGGGGCCCATGTCAAATCTTTTCAGGTTCCTGAGGGGTAGAGGTGTTGTCGTGCCCTCTTCATGACTGTGTTGGTGTGTGTGGATCATGATAGATCCTTAGTGATGTGGACACAAGGAACTTGAAGCTCTCGACCCGCTCTACTACACCCCTTTGATGTGAATGGGGGCGTGCTCGGCCCTCCGTTTCCTGTAGTCCACGATCAGCTCCTTTGTCTTGCTGACATTGAGGACAGAGCCATCTCATACATACTGTGTGCCATCAACAATCATCCTGCTTGCCCCATTGTGTAACAACAAGGTCAGAGTTCACCTAGGAGTCCCCACACAGAGCTTCCCTAGAGCCTCGCTTTGCTGAATCCCACAATTAATGATTGATGTGAGGGGATTTCCCCAATAGATGTGTCTGTAGATCTGCTGTCACACAGGGTGCACATAGCCTATCCAGCTGCCAGCCCGCCAGCCTGTCTTCTGCTTCCCTAACGTTTATTCATGCATTGAAATAAATCCCGTCTTCAGAACAGGAGTGTGGCTGAAAGCCATGACAAATCCTGATATAAATGTAAAACTCAAGAAGCAAAAGTCCATCTGTCAGGTTTAGTGACAAGGGTGTTAGATTACAGATTTTCTTTGTAAAGTGTTACCGTGGCACATTTTGACTGCTGGGTATAATGTTCATATTGAAAACCCAGTGATTCAAAGAAATTGATCAAGAGGAGGAACTACTATACATATATCTTTGTAAACAACCTCAGATAGAATCCTGTACAGGCAGTTAAAGTATCATTTCCAAACAAGAAAATATCATTAAATTTGCAATTTTAATAGCATTTGGCAAACAATATTGGTTTTTACTGCAGACCTTTATCATGGTAATGCATACAATTCATTCTAGTAATAGTGATGGTCTTTCAGTTTCAACACATACAATGTTGACCAGAGAGAAAGTAATGAGGACTTTATCACAGGCACCCTGCTGAGTGAAGACTGAACTATGTCGGTATTAAAATCGGCCCCGAGATATCCACCATTCTTTATTAACATGAGACGGGACAAGAGGGAGAGAAAGTCATTAAAAGTAAAAGATGCTTCAAAGTGCTTGTCTCGCGTTTAGGATAGATTTTAACTTAAGGCAGGGGTGTCAAAAAAAAATTCCCCTGGGGTCCGCATTCGGCCTTCAACAAGGTCCGGAGGGCTGCACTGAAAATGTGTTATTTCTTCACCGTCAAAATTTGCTTCATTTGTTTCACAAAAAACACTGTTTAGTTTTGGTTTAAGTCATTTTCAAGTATATTGTTAGTCCCCTCCCGTCGTCATCTTTAGTTAAATGTAGGTCATCATTATAAGTTATATGCATGTTTTTAGCTAAACCCTTATTGAAGCAGTACTTGTGTATTTTGCTCTACAATCATTACACTAGTTACATAATTATATAAATAGTAATTTTACTCCCTATTTTGGTATTTCAGAAGTTTAGAAGTTAACATTGCTTTTCTGCATAAAAGCCTGTCAGGCAAATAAAAAGATGCCAGAAAATGTCCTTCAAAAAACATACTGTACATGCATGCTGTTGTAAAAAGAAAATGCTTTAGAAATTCAGGTTATGACATTCAACTAAGAATAGCTAAACTGGCAAGATACTGTACATCAAAGTGGTGCCTTCTTGTCCATTGCAAGAAGGATCTGCTAAAACGAGGAGAAATTACCTTGACGAAATTACATCCTGGCCCTGCAATAAGGCTGAAAGAGGGTTTTGAAAGCACTTTATGAAAACTGTTTGCATAATTTCAGGAAGGCTCTTTTAACATGAGTGATGTTCATTTTACTAATATTTACTTAGGGCCTGGTGTTACAGAACAGCATGATTAAATAGCCTTCTTGTCATCCTTCAGCCTAGTTTTGTCTTTAATCCCAGCAGATCTTCCCAAATGCTGTGTTTCCAAATGGAACTTTTTTAATTGAAAGATTTTCACTTGGACTACTTGTCGGCATGGAATCAGTCGCAATCTCTCAGCTATCGCTTCTTTGGAGTGATCCTGCATTTCCCTCCACCTACATGTGCTTGCAGTACACCCAGGCCTGCTTGCATCATGTCTGCATTGTTTCAGCATATCTCTACTCTAAGTAGTGGATGGATCAAAGTTGTGTCTCTATGGTGTATTCCTTAATTGATTTACCTGTCAAAGGTCTTTTTTACTTTATATTTATATTCAGAAAGCAAACTGCCTTTTTGTACTTTTTTGAAGTACACTGACGACAGAAATGAAAAGGACAGATCTCAGCAAGTTGTTTTTTAATGAGGGATATCTGTGCTACGCTGTCTCAGACTGTGCCTTGATACTGATTTGACTCTGTCACTGTTGCGTCTCCCTGAAGTTGAACCCACAAAACAAAAGCTGACAAAACTGGGACAAAACTCATCAATAAATGAGGTGACTGTATTTCTGACCCAGGAAAATGTGGCAGGATGTTGGTTGGTAAATACAGTATTGGGTTTATAATACTGTATGTATAGAGAGCCTCCGCATTCTGGTCAGGAAAAATAAAGTCTTACTGTAATTGTTAAGACATTTTACATTCAGCAAGAGTGAGTTTGAGTTTGTTCCAAGGTAAATCAGTGGTGGTTAACTGCATGCATGACGCCTGCAGGTTTAAAACTTACCTCTCAATTAATAGTCAATTAGTACAGTAGCTGATTTACACTGGGAAGAGGGGATGAGGTGACTTTCTGGTCAAATAATTAGGAGTAGTAGACCTGAGGTACAGTGAAAAGCTGCAGACACTGGTCCTCAAAGGCTGAAACACTCCAATTCACTTAATAAATCAGCCTACAGTATGTGTTACTGAGCATGTTAGCGTGTTAGCGTGTTAGCGTTTGAGCTGCTGAATGTACAGTACAGACATACAGTAGAACCTTTTATTTCCCTTAGTGAAGCATTTTATGGACACAACTGCTGTCTGAAACATAATTGTAGGGCATATTCAAATAAATCTAGCCATTAACAAGGTCTACTTCAGCCTGTCCAGTGTATTGTTTACAAGCAGTCTTCTCTGTGTACGTATGTATACAGTAGGTGAGAAGAAAATACTCTAATTCCAATTATCCATTGTAAGAATATACACAAAAAGAGAACTGCACAAAACCTTGAAATCATTCTGTGTAGTCATTTTGGGTCACTCAGGCACACCCTCCTGAGGGGTTTATGTGAGAGAGTAAAGGTTTTTACTGTAGCTAATAGTTTAGGGTGCTATGTGGGATGGAGTTGAGGATGCTGATAGAACAGACATTGCGAGAGGAGGTGCCAAGGAACAGTCAGGATGTCTCTCTTTGAGCCGCCAGAATGATTTCACAGCCCCACAGACCAGTCTGTTTTCAACCAACTAAACCCACAGACAGATGATACTTTAGAGAATGATGAACTAAAAAAGGTTGGTTATCATGTTGTGCTGTGTGGCACACTGCCCTCTGCTGTTGACTCTTTGCTTTTGGGTTTGGATGGGATTGTTTTGAATGACTTAATTTATCCACACAATGTTTAATCCTTCCTAATTCGTGTGAGATTTAGAATAACATTTAAACTTCGGAATGTAATCAGTGTACTATCATGACTGTGTTCACAACAGACATTTTGACCATTCCCGCCTGTGCTGTATGGGTTATAAGTCTCTTCATGACTGTAGAGCAGTATACACACACACACACACACACACACACACACACACACACACACACACAAAGGCTGAGTCATTCATCTATCTAGCAGTGTTTTCAACAGCATATAAAACACTACTGAATTTATCCGTTTTGGAGCAGCTTAAGTTTCAGGTTTTGAAGTTTGCAAACATTTCATATCACATTTGTGAGATCAAGCATACCAAACCAAGCCATATCAAATTAGGGTGTAATTAATAAATCATTGTTACTGTATGCACCCATCCCTATTCCCTCTCACTGGAAACTTGCCGTGCAAGCTCCAAAACATTTGTCAGTTGCTGACACAAGGTGAGACACAAGGTAATAGCAGATCTTTCCAACAAAATAGAATGGATAGGTGGTTACGAGGACCAGTGAAAGTGAAGAAGGATTATGCTCCTCAACTCTTATCTTGGAAGGTCTGTATGCTCATGTCAAAGGGTAATAATACATGTCAGTTAATAAAAATAAATAAAAACAACAACAATAATAATAAAAATAAATAATAATACATGTCAGCCTATAAATAAGGTAAGGGAAAGTATAGGCCTAATGGACAAAAATCCCATTGGGTGAAATATATACACAATTGCAAATACCACTCAAATGGACGGCAAATGGTGCAAAACATATTGCAAATGGCATACGGCAAATGCCAGTGTAATAACTAAAAAATCCTAAGGGGGGCGAGCGCGCTCCACCATCAGAAAGTATATTGCAAATGGACACCAAAGTCACATCTCAAGGGTGAAATGACCAATTATAGAAACTTCGTCAAAAGTGCGTTTTGGACCGTTTCCGATTTTTTTTCGATCCATCCTCAATTATACATTACTAAAGAGCCGTAATGATATAGATTCTTATTTTATGCGAGTTTGTCCATAAGGCCTATGTTATGTCCATATCAGGCATATTATACTACAAATGGTGAAAATGTCCACCTGTCACATATTATACTCCAAATGGGCAAAGTGTCCACTTGTCACATATGATCATAGGAAGTCGGGTTCTGAACCCAAAAGTCACAGAACCATGTCCAAATGGCATATATAATGTCCAAATGGCATATGAATATATAAAAATGGCATATGTAAGTATTGAAAGTACTAAAGCAGGATGTTATGTCCATTTTCCATATATGATCACAGGAAGTCAGGTTCCGAACCCAAAAGTCACAGAACCATGTCCAAATGGCATATATAATGTCCAAATGGCATATGTAAGTATTGAAAGTACTAAATCAGGATGTTATGTCCATTTGTCATATATGATCATAGGAAGTAGGGTTCCGAATCCAAAAGCCAGTGAACCATGTCCAAATGGCATATGTAAGTATAGAAAGTACTAAATCAGGATGTCATGTCCATTTGCCATATATGATCATAGGAAGTCAGTTCCAAACCCAAAAGTCAGTGAACCATGTCCAAATAATGACCAAATGGTGTATATCAGTATGTTAACATTTACATTTTAGTCATTTAGCAGACGCTCTTATCCAGAGCGACTTACAGTTAGTGAGTGCATACATGATTTTATTTCATTTTTAATTTTTTATACTGGCCTCCCGTGGGAATCAAACCCACAACATTGGCGTTGCAAACGCCATGCTCTACCAACTGAGCTACATCCCTGCCGGCCATTCCCTCCCCTACCCTGGACCAATTGTGCGCCGCCCCATGGGTCTCCCGGTCGCGGCCGGCTATGACAGAGCCTGGATTCAAACCAGGATCTCTAGTGGCACAGCTAGCACTGCAATGCAGTGCCTTAGACCACTGCGCCACTCGGCAGATTAAGTCCTGAATCAACCGAGAAGGTCTATTTGTCATGTTTGATCATAGGAAGTCATAGGAAATCAGAATTTCGTGTTGGTGTTGATTTCAGCCTGCCCATTTTGTGATGGTAAATCCCAATTCAAACATATTGGCAATGGACAGTGTCCAATTGCAGTGTAACATGTTGAGATTGGCAATATATTATATGTGTAATGGACACTGTCCATTAGCAATATATTGGCAATGGGCATTTACTCATAGTGTATCCTATCCCTCACACTTACGTGTTAATTTCAGCATGTCCATTTCATAATGGGAAGTCCTTATTGATATACGTTGGCAATGGACACTGTCCAATTGCAGTATAACATGTTAAGACTGGCATGTATTATGTGTAATGGACTGTCCAATTAGCAGAGTAATTTATTGCCAATGGACAAAAAGTCCATTAGTAATATACAGTATGAGTCAAACAGACATAGTGGTTCCTCTCCCTCACTTGTTGGTGTTGAGTTCAGCCTGCATTTGGTTATGGTAAATCACTGCTTAAACATATTGGAAATGGACAGTGTCCATCATAACATGTTAAGACTGGCAATGTATTATGTGTAATGGACACTGTCCATTAGCAATATATTACAATGGGAATTTACCATCATGAATTGGACACAGTGTTGCATTGCTGAAATGCCCAATTGTTTGGCTCGTTGAACTCGGGATGCCCTAGAAGTGATAGTGGTTCCTCTCCCTCGCTCGTTGGTGTTGATTTCAGCTTGTCCATTTGGTGATGGTAAATCACTGCTTAAACATATTGGAAATGGACAGTGTCCATTTGCCATATGATATATTGCCAGTGTCAATATGTAATACAGGACATATTGGCACTGGCAATATATCATATGGCAAATGGACACTGTCCATTAGCAATATATTACAATGGACATTTACCATCACGAATTGGACATGCAGTTAAAGGGTTTAAACTAATAAAGTCCATTATTGGGACACTCTACTGTACAAATACAATTCAAATGTGCTGTCCTTTGACTGTTTATGATGATTTTAAGCAATGAGATGGTTGACTTGATTGCTGTCCAATTGCAATATGTTACAATGGCATTTGCCATATGATATATTGCAAGTTCATACTTCCCGTTTAGGATATGAAGGGGACCATGTACTCTATTCATATTGATATCTGTAGAGCTACCGGTGACCCTGAACACATGGCAAAAGGAACTTTGCAAATTGCATGCACAGAAGAAGAGTTCGAGCATAACCTGTAATCTAATGTTATCCTAAGGGAACAACTCGTATGGGTCAAACTACATGAACTGCCAAGCGCAGCTAGAATAACTGTGTGAATTGTCCTCTCCAACCTCCCCCAATGACCCCAGTCAAAAACGGCGTCTCTGTGTGACCCAGAGGCCGTAATATGTGAAAGCATGTTGAAATCACTACCAGTCAGGCTTCATTCCGGGCCTACTTTTTTGCACAGTCGCTGCGGTCAGACCGAGCGAGCTACAGTCAAGTGGGGCACCTCGTTGAACTTGGTACGGCCTAGAGACTATAGTGATCCAGTTTGTTTGCCATTCAGTGATGATTTTAGCCTGTCCAGTTGGTGATGATAACTCCCTGTTTAAACATATAGGTAATGGACACTGTCCATTAGTAATTTAACATATGGACAATGCCAATATATTATACTGCAATTGGACAGTCAGCCATCAAGTCAGCCATCAGTCAATAAGATATCATACTGACACCAAACTGATACATACTGACACCAAACTCACTTTGTCCAACTCGTTTAGAAGCCAACTTTCACATATGTCAGAACCGGCTCAAAATTCATAGGGCCTTCTGTTTAAACCATAAAAAACCTTAAAACACGCAGTTACATTCGAGCTGCGGGTCCAGTTCTGACATTATTTGTAGGCCTAGCTGAAGCGATCCCGAATCCCGAGTTTCGGCTCGATAGGTCATTCGGAATGTACTTTTTTCAGGGGTTGCTACGGGGTCCCTGAACGAGCTATTGGCTAGAAACGTGTAGGGTCCATTTCTATGGGCCGAGGCGGTTTTAATGCACCTAGTCTTGTGATTCTGGGACTTTTCTAAATGTCATCATTTTCGTGATGTTAAAAATGAATTGAATATATTGCAAATGGAAGAGGCTGTTTCTCGGGCGGAGAACCTCCTAGAGCCACATAACTCACTGTGCAGTTCCGACTTAAACTATAGAACAGGTTTATAAAGTTTCAGAGCTCTAGGTCTGGCAGTTCTTTGATGGTTCGAACGCCGGTAACTATTACAGGCTCTTTGCATCTGTAAGCCACACACTGTGTCACTCCATCTTGGCTGTGTGTGTGAGTTTTTCTCTGAGGTCTGATGGGCAGTGTGAGCACTTGTCAGGCTTTAGCATGTCTCTATGGGTGCTGTCTCTGTGTCCTGGGCTTATGGGGTGGTTCTTTGGGTCTTAAAAGAATACTTGAAGCACACAGGGCTGTGTGAGTCTGTCCAATTGCAATATAAAATATTGGCACTGGCAATATATCATATGGAAAACGGACAGTATGAAAACGCACCTAATTTATTGAAGATGGACAAACTTCATACGGAAAATCACAGAAAATCACAGAAATCACATAGAGCTCCGAAACCTGCCATAACGGATTCGCCTTAACAAACCTCAATTGGATATATACATTTTTCATCTTTGTTTTAGCATAACGAATTGGACATTGTACGATTTCTCTAGATAAATTGGACAACTACGATAGATAAATGGCTGGTTCTATTTTTCCTTACACTGTAGGTTTATGTACTTTGACGTGCAGTGGTCAAATTAGCGCTGTATTACCGTTTTCAACCTTTAATCACAGAAAATGTACATTAACTCAAAGAGCGCTGTGGCCTCGACGCCATCTTGTTTCCAGGCTAAAAGTACATCTGGCCGCCCCTCTGCTCACCGAGTTTCATCTTTGAAGTCTGTTCCGTTTACGAGAAACGGCCATGTCCATTTGGTGATGAAATGTCCATTTACCATATACAGTAGGTCACCACCCCGTAGAATTGTCCGGTACAGCAGAAAAAATCTTTATTTCATGACTTCCCGGAAGAACAGGCCTTGGCGCTCGACCTGAGGCCGTCGGCCTATTTTTAGCGCACCCGCGGATGTCTAGTAAGGGGCCGTCCATTTGGCATATGAAATTTCTCATCGATCATACAGCAGTGCACACTATCCAAATAAAATAAAGTAAAACGTTATTTCATAATTGAGAGACTTATATTCCTTTCAGACAATTGTACAATGCTGCATACTATATGTTCACTATCAATAGAAATTCACATTTTATACTTCAGTATTGAGACTAATTATGTGATACTATAGATCAATGGTCCTCTGTAGCTCAGCTGATAGAGCACGGTGCTTGTAATGCCAAGGTAGTGGGTTCGATCCCCGGGACCACCCATACACAAAAATATATACACGCATGACTGTAAGTCGCTTTGGATAAAAGCGTCTGCTAAATGGCATATTATTATTATTATTTATCAATGTGGGGAAAACGTACAGTTATGAATATAACTACTGTTCCCTGAAGGTGGGAACGAGGTATAACATACTATGGGGAGTCAACGACAAATCATATTCACCTGAAGAAAACTGAAATCACGCCCAACAAGGCCGATGGATGCTGAGCCCGCCCTCTGAAGCCCCGCCTTCCTGGCTATAATACCAGGGCTTGCATGAATTTCCTCAATTCAGTACCGCTCTTCAGCGAGCCCAAACCCCTTGACGACGCGGGACCAAAATATATATATATATATATATATATTTTTTTTTTTGTAATTTTAGCAGACGCTCTTATCCAGAGCGACTTACAGTTAGTGAGTGCATACATTTTTCATACTTGCCCCCATGTGGGGCAAGTTATGTTATGTTAAGTTATGTTATACCTCGTTCCCTCTTTCAGTTTGTCATTCGGTATAACATACTATGGGGATACACACTCAAGCCCCAAGCCGGCTCAGAGGGTACCAAACTAGGAGGCCCGTGGCAGCCCAAGCACCCAGAGGTTCCACCGGCTCCAAAAAGGGGTTACAGAAGCCCCCCTTTTCCCTAATACTTAACCAAGAAGCCTGAACTGTCAGAGCCCCATATAGGGAACCAGAACCTGCTGCAACTTGGCTATGCGCACTGACATGCTGCCACTGCAGCCCAAGTACATAGACCCCACGGTTCCAATAATTATACTTACCTTGCGAGCCTGAAATGTCAGAACTCGTACAAGGAACCGCATGTCCCAAAACAACAGAACACCAGTCGTGACTTGGTAACGTGCACATGCGCGCTGAACAGCATCGACCAGAGTCGATTAACCATGGCAGCCCGAGGCACAAACCCACAGGAAACCTGCAGTAACCTGGAAACTGTGTGCTCGCGTGCTGCCATGGCAGCCCAAGGCTCAAACCAACAGGGAACTGTGGTAACCCGGATAAATGTGCAACCTGCACGCTGCCTAACACCCACTCCTGGGCCCAGCCATTAGAACACTAGTAGCCACACTGGGAGCTGTTACATCCAAGCAATAAAACCTCACAAAGGTATGTGG
Source organism: Coregonus clupeaformis (assembly GCF_020615455.1). Lineage (NCBI taxonomy): Eukaryota > Metazoa > Chordata > Actinopteri > Salmoniformes > Salmonidae > Coregonus > Coregonus clupeaformis. Next base: position 26,017,064 of record NC_059216.1, on the reverse strand, counting down.
GGAACCCCAACTCGCTGCAGCACAGATATCAGATGTCATGCCCCTGAACAATGCCCAAGCAGCCACCACACCCCTAGTGAAGTGAGCACGCACACCACTAAGCAACCCTTGTCCTTTGTTGTCATATGCCAGGGAGATAGCCTCCACAATCCAATGAGAAAGATGCTGCGTATAAAGCGTCCTACCCCAAGCTGGATTAGCGAAACTGGTAAAAAGCAGGTCACAAACACGGATATCCTTGGTCTTATCCATATACAGGCATAAAGCACCGACCGGACACTGGCCATGCAACCTCTGTTGTTCACTGGAAGCAAATGGAGGAGGTGAGAAAGCAAACAGCTCGAAAGCCAGGGACCTGTATGAGATAGGCATAACCTTGGGAGCAAAAGCTGCATTAGGACTTAACATCAGTTTGGAGTCACCAAACAGGAAGGGTGTACTGATAGCGCGTGGAGATCCTCCAACGCTCTTGGCCAACGCCAAAGCCATGAGCAGGGCAGTCTTGTAGGAAAGGACATTCAGGTCCACAGACTCCAATGGTTCAAACGGAGGTTCACACAGAGCATCCAGGACCAAAGCCAGGTCCCAGTTCGGTGCCATAGGCTTAGACACTGGTCTGAGCAAACGCACGCCTTTCAGGAACCGCAGCACCAGAGGATGAGACCCCGGGGTAGAGCTGTCAATCCTTGCATGACGCGCCGAGATGGCTGCCATATAAACCTTCTATGTGCAAGAAGAAAGGCCCTGCTCAAAAAGCTCTTGCAAAAACATCAAAATGTCCACCAAAGAGCTCTAAAAAGGAGAAACACCTTTAACCTGACACCAACCCTCAAACTCTCGCCACTTACAGTATATGTATACAACCCTCTCGTAAATGGCGCACACACCGACTGTATAGTAATAATCACCGGGCCTCCCGAGTGGAGCAGCGGTCTAAGGCGCTGTGCTTGAGGCATCACTACAGACCCAGGTTTGATCCCAGGCTGTGTCACAGCCGGCCATGACCGGGAGACCCATGAGGTGGCGCACAACAAATACTGTCCCTCCAACATCGGAAGGAAACGCCTCAGCGATTGCAGAACAAAATCTATCTTTCCTAGTAGCCCACACACAGCGCTCCCCATCCCAGTAAGGTAACCTGGTCTCAGTCGATTTCGTATTATTCTGTACGTAAATCCGGGGACCCCATTTATTATGATATGTTACCTATCGTATGGTATGTATTAATTTGTGGTTGACCATCACCCATTTCGTATGATATATTACTAATTACAATTCGTTTGTATGTTACGAATCTGCAAAATGTACTATATGTTACGAATTTGCCAAACATATGATATGTTACGAATTCTAGCTGGGTGGCTAACGTTAGCTAGCTTATGTTTGTAACCATACCAACATAACATATCATACTAATTTGAGCATCCCTAATTTACATTTACTATGTTACGTCTAGTCTATGAGACCAGGCTGAGTAAGGATGCGTCTGTCGTGATCACCCTATGGGACACTATCCGGCACATGAGAATCTCCTGCAACAGCAATCGCGGGTCCCTCCTAGCAGTCAACGCCCATAGTCATGATGGGGATACCTTGAGCAACCGATGGCAGTGGCGAGATGCATCCAGACGTGTAGCAATCAGTTTCACCTGTTCCCTCGACTCCGCTACAACCAGCCAATTGTCCAGACAGGCCAATACTCTGAACCCCTGGCACCGCATCGGTGCCAAAGCTGCCTCCACCACCATAGAAAATATGTTGTGCGATAGGGAGAGCCCAAAAGACAGACCCAGAAATGTATAGGTCACACCTTGAAATGAAACCTCTGAAACTTTCTGTGGGGAGGATGTATAGCCACATGAAAATACGCATCCTTCAGATCTATGGACGTGAACCAATCGCTGGGATGCACCGACTGCAATATCCAGCGAAGTGTGAGCATTTTGAATTTGGAAACATTGAGGTGCTTGTTTAAAGTCCAGGATGGGACGCAACGCTCCATCGCTCTTGGGAACTAAGAAGTGCCAGTTGTACCAACCGCTCTGTACTTCTGACACTGTGCCACCCTAATGGCCTGCTTTTGAAGGAGAAGAAATGTCCTCTCAAGAGGTGCTATTGGAGACCATTGAAGTAATAATGCCACGAAAAGGAGGACGTACAGCAAACCATACCCCGTCGTCACTGTCCTCATCATCCACGGGGAAACTGCGCATGTCCGCCACTGGACGGAGCACGCTACCAACCTCCCTACAATATCTCGTGAAGGGGCAAAGCACCACTCTGAGGACTGGGATAATTTTGTTTGTTTGTTATGCCTGTTTTCATATCCACCACTCTTGACAACCGTGTGTCTGTATGTAGTGTTTATTATGCCCACACCTGGACAATATCGCACTCTCGATATACCTGAACACAGAAGAACCTTGGGTAGAAACAATGTGCTTTCTTGGTAGCACCGTTCTGATACCCGGCCCACACCGGGTTCGGGGACTTCGGCAACCAGTAACTTGCCCCAATTGAACGAGCCACTTGTGAGCACTGTTGCCACAGTAAATGCTTGGGGAGGAGGGCCCCAAGAACACACCCCTCCTCCGGCCTCCAGCTAGGATTGCGAGGTCTGCTTCTTCCCCTGCACCATGGATAATCTGCTTTCACCCTGCTCTCCTTCAACCCAGCACGACGACTGTGCCAAGACGTCAGCCACTGCCCAGAAGCACCAAGATGGTCAGAAACCGACCTCGAAGACGCACTCTGGCCCAGGGCAACCCGCCTCTGTCCTGGACCCTTTCTTTCACCCATGGAGAACTGCAGAGACACCGCCGCAAATGATTTTTGTGGGAAAAAGACCCGTAGAGTTGCATCCTGTTTTTGTTTCTCCTCGAAACGGACCTTTAAGGACTCCATAGCCGAGCCAAACAACCTTGTTGGCGAAACTGGCTCATCCAAATACATCTGCCTGTCCCTCGCAGGAATCCGGTACAACGTCAGCCAGAGGTGGCACTAAGCCACCACCGTCGTCCCCATATCTTTCCCCACAGCCAGGATACTACAGCGGAACAGACGCAGCACAAAATCAGCCGTAGCACAGATTTCTTCGAGAAGCTCTGAAACCGGCTTCCCTGCCTCAACGGTCTTATTCAGCTCCTGCAGCAAATCAATATGATACATCTGCAGCATTGTGACCACATTCAATGTCCGGGCCGCCACACCCTCAGCCTGGTACACTTTGTCCAGCTGATCTGCCGAGAACCGGCACTGGTTATTCGGAAGCGCCGTGCTAGGATTATCCGCCTTGTTAGCCTGTGGAGCTAAGTAATTCACCAGCTTTCCATCCATCGGTGGTGTGCAAATGAGCCCCGCCTCCTCCATACCCTCTACATTCATGAACTCACCATAACCTGGTAGCACCAGCCTGGCTGAATGAGGGGAATCCCATGTCGCCTTTAGCTCATCTGCAAAATCTTTAAACAGGGGTAAGCGACACTTCACCGCTGCAGGGACAGGAGGTAAATATCTTCCCCAAACCTGGAGGAACTCCGCTGTGGGGGAGAAGATGACCAATCCACTCCCAGGTGATCTGCCGCCCTAAGACACAGCTCCATCAAAGGCGCACTAACCACCAATGGTTCACTCTCCCCTGCCGAATCCAAATGTCGATTCACACTTTGAAAACCTTCTAGAAACAACCAGGGATAGTATATAATCGCCGGAATCTGGACTCAGAACACTTCCAGAGAATTTGGAATGAGCCTCCCTCGACTGGGATGACATCCCTATCAACTCCGACCACCTCCGCTGCTCTCTCCCTGCCTCAGACAACCCCATTCCCGAGGTTGCTTCACCGGAAGACCCTTCGCCAGCGGCCCCAGTCTTTCTCTCAAAGTCAGCCCGACACCCAAATGAAGTTGAACCCAGCTGGAGACAATGGTGACACGACTTGATCCAAGCTGAAGCCTCCTGAATGTGATTCCACTCCAGGCAAACAAGGCAGCACTCGTGAGTATTTTTAATTTTCAGTGCTGGTTAGCCTTTTTTAACTTATTCTTACCACTGGCCATCTTACTCAAGCAAGGATGCATTAGCTACACAAACAGAGCAAAAAGCTTTTAGCAAACACAAAAACCGATACCAAGACCCAAAACTCGCAACATCTAGAGGGACGAGTACTCTCTCCCCACTAACAGACACCTAAGTCGTGAGCTTGAAAAGTTTGTAAATTGCGTGACACGTTCTTCCTTCAGGCGAGCTGGAGAGCGAAGAATTTAGGAAATGAATGTGAGCCCTGGTATAATAGCCAAGAAGGCGGGGCTTCCAAGGGCGGGCTCGGCATCCAGTGGCCCATTGCGCGATTTCAGTTTTCTTCAGGTGAACATGATTGGTCCTTGACTCCCCATAGTATGTTATACATAGTGACCGACTGAAAGGGATCCCATGTTTTCCATACCTCCCATTGCGTGCTAAGGTACTTCCATCTCTGAGACTCTCCCTGCAAGGAAGTGCATTCCCAAACTAACAAGCCCGTATGTCTCGAGTGGTTTGATTGTACAGTCTGTGTCTTGGGAGAAAGTGGGTCAACATGGGCACTTATCTTAGAAACAGAGCCTTACCCAGAAGTCACAGCACACAGAAAATCAGGATGTTACCAGGAAATACCCTGAGTGTACAAACATTAAGAACACTTTCCATGATAGCCTGACCAGGTGAATCCAGGTGAAAGCTATGATCCCTTATTGATGTCACTTGTTAAATCCACTTCAATCAATGTAGATGAAGGGGAGGAGACAGGTTAAAGAAGGATTTTTAAGCCTTGAGACAATTGAGACACGGATTGTGTATGTGTGCCATTCAGAGGGTGAATGGGCAAAACAAAGTAATTAAGTGCCTTTGAACGTGGTATGGTTGTAGATGCCAGGCGCACCGGTTTGTGTCAAGAACTGCAACGCTGCTGGGTTTTTTCACGCTCAACAGTTTCCCGTGTGTATAAAGAATTGTCCACCACCCAAAGGACATCCAGCCAACTTGACACAACTGTAGGAAACATTGGAGTCAACATGGGCCAGCATCCATGTGGAATGCTTGACACCTTGTAGAGTCCATGCCCCGACGAATTGAGGCTGTTCTGAGGGCAAAAGGGGGGGTGCAACTCAATAATAGGAAGGTGTTCTTAATGTTTTGTACACTCTGTGTAAATGTCAGGAGATTTAGATAGAGCCATGTCGTCATGGTAACTAGCCAGTCCAGTAACAAAGACTACCATTTACATTTTAGTAATTTAGTAGACAATCTTATCCTTAGCGACTTACAGGAGTGCCTTGCTTAACGGATACTTTGCTATGGTAATACGAAGATCTGCCTTAAAACTACAGGGTTAAAACAAAAGAAGATAAAATAAAAAGTGTTTAATAGTCACATGTACAGGGTTGCAGGTGTGATTTCGGGTACAGTGAAAATATTAGGCTCCAATCTCCAACATGCAGGATTAAGTGAAATAAAATAATGAAAAATCATGAGCTGTTATGGATCGAATGATTCAAGGTCTAATATTGTTCAGACAATAACCATGCCATCCATATTGATTGTGTCCGCCTGACCAATTCTGTAGAGAGTTTGTGACTGTGCATGACTCTGTGTAATGGCTCATCTGCATGACTCTGCCTGCTGGTGCAAGACTTTAGTACCATGAAATGAGGCCTCTGAGTTACTCACTTTAATGAGTCTGTTGACTCTCCTCACAAAATTAGAGCAGACAATTTATTCCATTAGCTGGGTCCTAAAATGTGTCACCTTCCCAGGATAAAACCCTAATGTATTGTGTCTCCTTGTACACATGGATAATGTATTGTATTTAATTGCACTCATTGCATGACCTTAATACCAGGTCTCTTACCTCCCTGATTTTCTGACTCTGGCTGTGGCTTTGGTTTACTGCACGATCAGCTGGGATCTGGAGAGAAAAATAAGGTAGTAAAAGCACATCAGAAAATAAAAGTTGGTAGAGGAATAATTCACTCTGATTAGAATGTGACCAGAAAAACAACCTGATCATCGTTGACAGGTTATAGAGTCCTCAGAAATCACCACATTGCTAGATGAACCTATGGCAGCTAACACACACTGGACAAACAAGGTTACCTATTTTAAGTTACACTTCATCAAATCCGATAGAATGCAATAGATACTGTATACCCTACATTGTACTGTGCAGTAAGAATAACCAGCATTTGAACAAAGTTCCTCTTCTCATGAACACTGGTACTGTAAGGGCAGAGTGTCCATCTGATCTACAGACAGGACATTATTTGAAATGTCAGTGCATGGCGTGATAGCGGAGTAGGTTAACTGCAGTGGGTGGCATTGGCCCCCATGTTTTCTCTCTCACTGTGTCTCTGTGTGCGTATCAAATGGCACCCTATTCCCTATTCATTACACTTCTTTTGACCATAGCCCTATGGGCCCTGGTCAAAAGTAGTACACTATATAGTGAATAAGGTGTCATTTGGAAGGGAGCCTCTGTCCTCATGTGTTGCTGGAGGGGCTGGTGGCAGTGGGGAGGGGCAAGGGGGTGGTTGGTGACCTTTTCAGAGAGCCATCCATTAATTAACACTGACAGCCTTTTAGAGACCACTTACCATTTATCTGTCCAACCAAATTAGGCTCCCCAAAAAACTGCACCACACACACTGATCGAATCACTGGCTCCATCCAGCATCCGAATGATAAGAACAACACAAAATCAATATTTCACTTTTAAGCATAAATCCCGCCAACAACATACCGAATACACAAAATACTGTATGAGACAGGAACATAACATTGTGACAAAAATAGTTCAACGTTTATTTTTGCTTATTTTAAGGTTATAACACTTTCGCTACTTCAAATGACATTGAGAGTACCATTTGGCCAGTGGACAATATGTAGGATCGCTCTTACATGCATCGGTTTTCCCCACTGGCGACCACAAATGTGACCGGGATTGTTTCCGAGGTGCTGTATTAGGCCTAGTTCATGTAAGTTTGCAGAGAGTGCTTGGCCACACTCATTTGGTGACACGTTTTATGCACCAGTGCAGCAAACACGAAAAGTGCATACCGGAAACACCCCAATGAAGATAAAAGCAGGAGTAGCAAGCAGCACGTGGCATGCATCCGCACCCCTCGTCTGTGGCAGGCTCTCACCCACCCTGCCTCATGTTCATCATATTAAATATGAAGCAATTACACAGCCCTATACTCAACCAGGCTGCTACTTATCCTCACATTGCTAAAAAAAGAGATCCCCTTGTTGTTTCCTTGTTTTCCTCTCCTGGGGAAGAACCTCAGGACAAACTTGTCATCTTGGTAAAGTGGACATTCCTGTGTGTTTCTCCAATCTAGTCTGAGAATTATGTTGATAGGAAAAGATGAGGGATAAATTGATGAAGTTGCGTTTAAATGAATAAATTAGAAGCTCAACTGGAATACATTTGCATGCAGATGTGATTAAAGATCCTGACACAAGCCCATTGTTGGTCTCTCTCTCCTCCCGTTCATCTGAACATCATTAGCACTCAGATGGGGCTGGATGACAAGACAGTGGCGATGAGGTGTAATTGGATGCCATCCAAACAGATAAAAGGTTACGCTTTAGTTGTCAATGTGATCCCTGTGCCTGTTGATAAATGGTTCATGTGTCCCCTGGACTCTAAAGCAGTCTTATTTACAGGCTAAATGCTGTCCTCTGCCCTGCCTTACCACTAGGAAATATTACTACAATTCACACAACTTACATATTATACTGTAGCAAACACTATCCAGTATCCAGGTATCCTGGCGTGGAGGACTCGCCCTTGGGGAGCCATTAATGCCCAGTGATAAATAAAACTCTGCAGTTCAGCAGCTTTCAAAAGGTATATGAAATATGACCCTGTTGTACTGTAATTTATTTTATGCCTCTCTTTTAGGGGTGGTGCTGCTTGGTGAACATGTACAATAGGCTTTTGGTATTCCCATTTGAGTGGTTCCACTAAAAACGTTACTTTAAATCCGGCTCTGGCTAAGTAAAGCAGATGGTTGCCTAATTTTTAAGTGCCTAGATTCTCTGCATGTGTTCGTTGGAGGCCGTGTTTTGTCTGTGGCACACAATCTAAAAAGTATTTCCCACTAATCCAATTAATTAGCCCTGCTGCAAATAATTTCTAATGCCACAAAATGTAAATTAAGTCAAAGTGCGTGCAACAGGCTAAAATTATCAAATAATGTTCTGGTTTACTAATGTGGTGCTTCCTTTTTCCAATTGTCCTTTCACTGGCGTGGAAACGAAAGCAGTGTGAAGAAGAAGAAGAAGAAGAAGAAGAAGAAGAAGAAGAAGAAGAAGAAGAAGAAGAAGAAGAAGAAGAAGAAGAAGAAGAAGAAGAAGAAGAAGAAGAAGAAGAAGAAGAATTCAAATAAAGTCCCAAAGGGAGTTGAGTTGCTGAAAATGTGTTTCTATGTTGGCCGGGGTGGTTCTCAATCAGAGGCAACGAGAATCAGCTGTTGCTTGTTGTCTCTGATTGGGAACCATACTTAGGCAGCCTTTTGTGCACTTGTCATTTGTGGGATCTTGTTCCGTGTTTGTGTTCATGACCGAGGACTTCACGTATCGTTTTGTTGTTTTTGTTGTATTTGAAAAGTACCTATTAAAGTATGTACTCATATCACGCTGCGCCTTGGTCCGTTTATTACGACGACCGTGACAGAAGATCCCACCAAAACAGGACCAAGCAGCGTGTCCAGGAGCAGACAGCCTGGACTTGGGAGGAGATCTTGGACGGGCAGGGGTCCTGGACTTGGGAGGAAATCCAGGCCGGAATGGATCGCCGTCCGTGGGAGGAGACGGTGGAGGCGCGCCATAGAGAGGAGCAGCGGCGCCAACCGGGCCGACATCGGACACGCAAGAGGCAACCCCAAGACATTTTTTTGGGGGGGGCACACGGCATGGATGACGGGGCTGCTGGAGGCAGCTACTGGGCGAGTTTGTGGATTAGGAGAGGAGGCCACCGGGTTTGGGGGGCTGGAAGGGAGGTTGGCGGAGCCTAGAGGTAGAGCAGAGCCAACTCCCCATACTCAGGCTAGGCAGTGTGAGACTGGGCAGGTTCCGGGGTATGCGGAGCTGCGTACTGTGCCGCGAGTGGTCCGGCACAGTCCGGTACGTCCTGTCCGAGCACCTCGCACGTGTCGTGCTAAGGTGGGCATGTAGCCAGGACGGAGTGTGCCGGCTCAACGCTCGTGGCCTCCAGTACCCCTCCTCGGTCCCGGATATCCTGCGCCAGTGTCACGTGCTGTAGTGCCAGTACGAGTACAAAGCCCTGTACGTCCTGTGCTGATGCCTCACACAGAGTGTGTAAAAATAGGCATTCAGCCAGGACGGGTTGTGTCAGCTCTTCGCTCCAGACCTCCAGTCCGTCTCCACAGCCCGGTCCGGCCTGTTCCTGCTCCCCGCACCAAGCTTGTGGTGCGCGTCGCCAGCCCGGTCCGGCCTGTTCCTGCCCCTCGCACCAAGCCTGTGATGCACGTCGCCAGCCCGGCCCGGCCTGTTCCTTCCCTCGCACCAAGCCTGTGGTGCGCGTCGCCAGCCCGGCCCGGCCTGTTCCTGCCCCTCGCACCAAGCCTATGGTGCGCGTCGCCAGCCCGGGCCGGCCTGTTCCTGCCCCTCGCACCAAGCCAATGGTGCGCGTCGCCAGCCCAGCCCGGCCTGTTCCTGCTCCCCGCACCAAGCCTATGGTGCGCACGCCAGCCCGGCCCGGCCTGTTCCTGCTCCCCGCACCAAGCCAATGGTGCGCGTCGCCAGCCCGGTCCGGCCTGTTCCTGCTCCCCGCACCAAGCCTGTGGTGCGCGTCGCCAGCCCGGTCCGGCCCGTCCCTGCTCCCCGCACCAAGCCTGTGGTGCGCGTCGTCAGTCCGGCACAGCCCGTGCCTGTTTCACCGGTGCCTGGTCAGGTACCGGTCAGCTGCTCCACACCGGAGCCTAAGCAATCCGCTCCACCGATGTCCAGTCCAGCTCCAGCCAGCGCGACCAGACCAGGGGCGCTACGGGGGGGTTGTTAGAGGGTGGTGGTCACGCCCGGAGCCGGATCCGCCTCCGAGGTGGAATGCCCTCCCCTGTTGGGTTTATGCTGGCGCGGTCGCAGTCCGCGCCTTTGGGGGTACTGTCACGCCCTGGCTCTGGGGACTCTTGTATGTTGAGCCAGGGTGTTAGTTTCTTTGTGTAGTGTCTATGTTTCGTTTTCTATGTTCTGTTCTAGGTTATGTGTTTCTATGTTGGCCGGGGTGGTTCTCAATCAGAGGCAACGAGAATCAGCTGTTGCTTGTTGTCTCTGATTGGGAACCATACTTAGGCAGCCTTTTGTGCACTTGTCATTTGTGGGATCTTGTTCCGTGTAGGTTTGTGTTCATGACCGAGGACTTCACGTATCGTTTTGTTGTTTTTGTTGTATTTGAAAAGTACCTATTAAAGTATGTACCCATATCACGCTGCGCCTTGGTCCGTTTATTACGACGACCGTGACAGTTCCAGCTTGGAACAGCAGGCCCAGCTTCCTAAGGGCATAAATGATGCACTCTGATGCCTGCCATTAGCTGATGGGGGTTTTGGTAAATGAGAGCTGAAGATTAGATGGCAGGGGGTCATCCTGGTGTCCCGACGCCCACTTGTCCTCTCCAGCTGCTAACAGCAGGGTACTCCATGCCAACCCCCCATCCTATCCCCTTTACCCAACCCCACTACCACCCACTCACCATGGGCACTGTGTGGAGCATGGATCCAGTGAGCCAGCAACTGCCTGCCCAGGCATAGCTTTAGAGTGAACCACAAATGCATCAGTGACTGGTGCCACTGTACCTTATCCCATCTAACTAGGCAGTAACAGCTGTGCTGCAGGCTCTGAGAAGCATAATGTAGCAGCAGTCGACTGCGATTTGGGTTGTAATAGAGAAGAAATTTAGCCGGCCCAGATGTGGTGTGCAGGTGCTGTGGGGAACCTATCACATAACCTACCATCTTCATTTGCTGTTGTCATAGCTGCCTGATTCTGGAGCACTGGATTCTAGTGGAACTAAAGTATGATTTAACTGTGTGGTAATAAACAACTTGAGAGCATCACAAGCTACAACAATGTAGAAATAATTATTTTTCAAATTGGCATTTTAAAAATCTGTCCCACTCCTCCCCACCGGCGTTCGACGTCGCCGGTTTACTAACCACCGGTCCTGGTAACCAACATTATGCGCACCTGGCATCAATCATTACGTGCACCTGCGCTTCATCATGAGGCACACCTGGACTCCATTACCTCACTCATTACTTCCCTTTTATCTGGCACTCCCTTACGTTCTTTCCCCAGGCAATATTGTTTCTGTGTTTCATGTCAAGACACTACTCCTATGTTGTATCGTTCAATGTTCTTTGTTATATTAAACTTACCACCTGTACCTGCTTCTCGACTCCCAGTGTCTACGTTACATAATCAAAAGAGAAGAGCTACAGGCTTTCTGTGCATGATTTCCAAACACTGATGTAGGCCTACATTCTTGTCAGGACCAATACTTGAGCTAGCATTTTCAAGAGCACAGCCAGATAAGAGGCATATGATGCTATGTGTATCTTAAGCATAGTTAATCTAGTGCAATTCCTCTGCAGGCTTATTAGTGTGGAAAATTGCCAACAGTGAACCAACAGCTGCTAGCTATAAGGAGATGGTTAGCTATGTTTTCTGACAAATAAAATTACTATTTGTGCACTTGAAAGAGGTCTCTTGAATACAAAATGTTATGAATGTTGTGTAGAACTAAATCCCGCTAGGTTGCTCATGGACAAACACATACATGATGAATTTCAATATATTCAGCTGAGCATTAACAATGAATGATCTACCTCTTTGGGTATGCATCAATTGCCATGAAGCAAACAAAGAGAGAGCAGGCAGATACACAAGGGCCAAAAGCAGTGATGTATGTTTTTGTACACCAATACGTGTGTCTGTCTGTGTCTAGGTACGTGTATCTAGGTTTCTATGCGTGTGGCAAGAGGACCATATATTTTCCAATCCCTCCATCTGCTTTGACAAATACTAAGCCATGGTGGTTGTGTGTTCCCATAAAACCTCATCTCCCTCATGGTTTTGGTCCAAAATTCCTGTCTGGCTGCTTCATATTGCATTTTGATTGATTAGTCTTCAATTTCGATACCCGTAATGCTATTCATAGGGTTCCTACCCACAGAGCTGCATCAGTCAAATTAAGGTAAAACAAAAGTCCCAGAAGATCAAGGATGTTTAGGAGTGCTCAGAGAGTGTGACCGCAAACTGAGAGAGACACACATATATAAAAACAATGGCTGTGCACTGGACCTCTTATCGCTGCTCTGTAACAGCAACAACAGAATCAGTCAGCCACAGGCAGCAGGCATTCATAAATGTTTATCAGGTGGCATCCCAGCTCATTACAATGCGCAGGCTGAAACAACATGGGGTGATGCAGTTTGTTAAGTAGTCTAGTCTCGCTTACATTGTTTTGGCGTTATCTTTTTGTTGTTGTTGAGTTAGGGCAGATTACCCCCCATTGTTTTCAGTATTCTATGAGATGCTGACAGTAATAACTTCTATCTTATCTATAATAACCCCAGCTTTGACCTCTCTTCTGTAAGTCAGATATGAACATCTTGAGTACAGTACCGCCAGCACAAGAGTGGTTTACTAAAAGTGTTTATCCTCCCTACAACATGATGTCTGTGGTGCATGTTTCGCCTGAAACTCCTGGTATGGTAATTTTCGCAACCAGCCCTCACAGTCTCACATCAGAATTAGATGTTCATCCATGTTTCTCAAACATCACATTTCAAAGTTGTTCCAAACGTCAAATTTCGAAGTGTTTAAGGTTAAGTTTAGGCATTAACTCCACATTTTTAAGGTTAGGGCTAAGTTCAGGCATTAACTACAAATTCTTAAGGTTAGGCATTAACTCTGAATGGTTAAGGTAAGGGTTACGGTTTGGCATAGGCTTAAAACAAAAATATACAAAAAAAAACATTCTATCACTGGATTCGAACTTACAACCTTTGGAATCAAAGGCAGATGCTTACCTTCTTGAAGGTAACAGAGCTCACTGTTGCCCCTGGCCGGTTTCCACGTCATCTCCCGACGTCCTCAGACATGGATGAGTGTCAAATACGGAGTTGTATAACGGGTGGCCTGACTGAATTTTCAAACCAAACTGTACATCCAAACCAACAAACCGGACCAGAACGTATGAGTAAAAAGTCTAAAAATGTAGACATTCAACAGCTGGATCTGAGTTCTCCTGTGAGAACTGAACGGAAGCTAAATATCACTCACTCACTGAGGGATTGGATGTGTGCTCAGCAAAAAGAGAAGCAAAAGAGACTGAAGAGGAACCAAACTGCTGATCCGGTATGTCTGCCTCATCACCTCCATGGCAAAACTCAACTAAAATTATCAAAAACACATTGTAAGATAGAATCAAGGCCATAAATATCCCCAGCAGGTCCATTCCCTCACTTTCATCTCCCTCCTTTAACATCCTTTATCTTCCTCCCTTTAATTTACTGCCTTCAAAAGGTATCCCTCCCTCCTCTCCACGGAAAGTAATAGGCCAAAGAATGCTTGAGGTTTCAAAACATTTTGTATTCCGTCAGCCATTTGTATGTCAATTTTTATGAAACTTACAGCTCTAACTAGCTATATCTGGGGTTTTATATTTCTCTTTCCCTACATATTCAACAACAGAACTTGGGTCAAAGGGTGAACTACCTGAGTAGTACCCCTTTGGGGTCATGGTTACAGAAGGTATTACTCTTCTTTTCTGATTATTGTCTGACCAGCTCAAACCTGTAATTTATTGACCCCAAAGAAGTACTGTGAAATGTGCCGTATCAAAGTCAGTGGAGATCAGCTCAGTAATGTATGAAAGAGGAAATCATGTGCACACTGAGTATGCCTCCCAGTCCCAATCCAAGGTAGTTCCATTGTTTATTTTACTCCCAGGTTACCAGGTAGTATTCTAGTATTCTGATGGATGACACTTGAATTCCATTGAGAGTTATTCTCCAAAACTAAGGAGCCTAATCAATGAGTATTTGGAGACAGTGGCGCTCGGTGCCATTTAAGTTGGCCTTATTTCTAATACAGCATATTGGATGACTGTCATTCATATTCCATTCACCCAGCTCAATGTAACATCGATAGGTTTAGGCATCTACACGACACTCAAATCATGAGGTTGCTACAACCTAGCCTATGAATGAACGTTTACAACGTAGGTGCACAGGTCGATAGAATTTTGAGTAATCAAGGTGACAGACAGTGACACATTCAGTACCGCCTTGCACACTCTTTCCTGCAAATATCTGATCTAGGTGTAATCAGTAGTCCAACAGTTGCAAATGAGAGTTTCTATTGGACAAATTCACGTATGTTTATGCCGGTTTCGTCCTCTCACCCTTTCCCTTCGCTTGTGGATTTCAGTGCAAAACACATCAGCTTTCTGTGACCAGGCGCAAAAACCTTTCCAAGCCAAACCTTCATATCATGACCGCTAACCACTACACACAGCCTACATCGTTGTCACATCATAGTCAACATACTAGAACTAACGCGTTAGTAACCCGCTAAATCATGCAGTACAGTGTACAGTCAGAAAGCAGTTTAGCAGCTACACCGGCGGGCCCCAGTGGCAATAAATTCATAAAACCAAAAACGTACCTTTACTTGGAAGAGTTCCAGTGTTGGATAGTTATAGCCAGCTAGCTAACATAGCATCCGTCTCTGTTTGAGCTGGGTGTTTGAGTAGGATAAACTAGGTAGCTGAATTATCTAGCTCAGTGAAAGTGAAAGTTGTAAAAAAAAATACAACCAAATATAGCGCTCTCTCTCTCTCTCTCTCTTGCTTCTCCTTAATTTTGGAATAAATAAATTTGTTCCAAACTGTTTAACTATTGTCTTTCTCTCGCTTTGAGTCAACTACTCACCACATTTTATGCACTGCAGTGCTAGCTAGCTGTAGCTTATGCTTTAAGTACTAGATTAATTATCTGATTATTTGATTGGGTGAACAACATGTCAGTTCATGCTGCAAGTGCTCTGATAGGTTGGAGGACATCCTCCGGAAGGGGGTGAGAACCATGAGCCTCCTAGGTTTTGTATTGAAGTCAGTGTACCCAGAGGAGGACAGAAGCTAGCTGTCCTCCGGCTACACCATGGTGCTACCCTACAGAGTGCTGCTGAGGCTACTGTAGACCATTGGAAAACAGTGTGTTTTAATACATTATTTGGTGATGTGAATATATTTTGTATAGTTTTATCTAAAAAGGATAACTTTTTTAATGTTTCACTATTTTTATTAAATTAACTGAGGAGGATGGTCATCCCCTTCTTCCTGTGAGGAGCCTCCACTGTTTGGAGATACAGGGGAGGCTGTTATGAATATCAATGTGACAGTAACTACTGTCCAAGATTGTATTGTCTACATTTGACTCAAACATGTAGGCAGAGAGTATAGGCTAGGTCTTCTCTGAATCGATGTAATATGAACTGCATGGGAATGTTGAAAAATTAAATTGTAGTCATACTCCTTGACACCTGTCCTTATCTTTGGTAGCCTAGTCTGTCACTGTAAAACGTCGGCCAGGATACCCACATGGGCCGCATGAGTTTGAGAATTAGGCTATGCAGACATGATTGACAGTTGAACATTATTTTTGAAGCAAGAAGTAGGCTAATCGATTCTAGCTGGGTGAAACTGTGTAAAAGTAGGAATCTAATAGCGAGAGAGAGAGAGCGAGAGAGAGAGCGAGAGCGAGAGAGAGAGAGAGAGAGAGAGAGAGAGAGCGAGAGAGAGAGAGCGAGAGAGAGAGAGAGAGAGCGAGAGAGAGGGCGAGAGAGAGAGAGAGAGAGAGAGCGAGAGAGAGAGCGAGAGCGAGAGAGAGAGCGAGAGCGAGAGAGAGAGCGAGAGCGAGAGCGAGAGAGAGAGAGAGAGAGAGAGAGAGCGAGAGAGAGGGCGAGAGAGAGATAGCGAGAGCGAGAGCGAGAGAGAGATGGGTGGGGGTGTAGTCGTTGTTCACCCGACTCCATCTATAATGTGCACAGAGCATCATTAACTGTGCCCGCTTCTTCTCTCGTCTGCCACGCTCACATCCCATAATCCCGCTCATTGCTCGCGCAGATGTGGACTTGAAGACTAGTCAACTCAATCTCTCGTCACAAAATTGCCATTTGTATGTAATTGCTCGACATGTATTTCACATTAAATTAGACAGAACCTGAAGACCGCTGGGCACAAGTAGACCAATGCTCTTTTTGGGAATAAAATAAACTACCCTTTTTTTGGGGGGTGCGTAGGTTGGTTGTCTTGACTAGAGCAACAGTATGGATCTCTCATTTATGGCTGCACAGGTAAGAATACGCGCTGTGTTTGTGTTAAAGTGGTTTATTTTGAAAACAAGTGGTTAAAAAGTGAAAGCCTGTCTTAACTTTATTTTCTAAAATTTGAGGCCGTGGCATTGTTGTTTTTAGTGTTAGACACTAGACATTGACGCATTTATTTTCCGCAAATTATAGGCACTTGTATTTATCTGTAGAGCTATGTTAAGATAAGGTAAGATAGATATGTCACTCTTTTTGAGCAAGCTATACAGTATCTCTAAAATACACAGGTTTTTGGAGATTAGACTAGTTCTTCTGACAGATACCCCCCTATTAGAATACATGTTGAAAATCTTTGGTTTCAGTTTACCGCATGTTAAATTGACCATTACAAGGGTAGGCTGCCTACCTGCATTTGCATGTTGTCAACTACAGGTAAATGGAAACACTTGAGTCAATGAGGGATACTAAGTATATTGAAAGCAAGTGCTTCCACACAGGTGTTGTTCCTGAGTTAATTAAGCAACTAACATCCCATCGTGCTTAGGATCATGTATAAAAATGCTGGCCATGCCATTATTCTGGCTACCATCCCAGCTAGCGCATAATGTTCTGAGAACCTTATGTTTCTTAGAGCTTGGTGAGAGCGTGGTTGTCCTATGATAATTTTACATACAACCTTCCCAAAACTTTCTGGGAATGGTGTTTGATAGTTGCTTGGCTTTGGAACATTCTCAGCACATTTAAGGAACTTGACAAAAAATAATTTTCTTGGTATTTCATTAACAGAACATTTTCTAAAAGTTCAAACATGGTTACATTTCAATTTTGGCAAAGGTCTAGAAATGTTCTCATACTGGTTTGACAATGGGACTAGTTCAAAGAATGTTAAGAAACAACTTTTTTCTGTGGGAATTTCAGTACTTCACATAACATTTCCTACATGGTTCTATTTAAAGTCATGTTCTCAAATTGTTCCGAGAATGTTAAGAAAACTCCATTTAAAAGCATAACTTTAGTAATGTTCAGAGAACATTTTAAGAATGTAATTTTAAAATATATATTCAGTGTCAACAAAACTATCCTCTATCTTGTTAAGTGTGTTCAGGTGTGTTGGCTGCGCCCACTAACAGCTTTGTATGCGTAAAAAAAACATGGCATGCTAGCTCCATCCTGGTGGCGCAGTGGACTGATTACATGGATAAAGAACAGAAGATTATAGGTTTGAATATCACAGATTTTTTTTTTGGCATGATTAATGCCTAAGGAAATTAATTTCCATGCGTCCTATCTGTGTTTGGAGTTTAAAAAAGCCAACCCAAAATAAGCTAGCAGTGTTATGAAAAGTGTTATTGAAACATTCAGAGAACATTTTAAAGAAATTATTCAAATACCTCCAAATAACCTATCATTTCTGTTCTCAGTGTTAATAAAACCTCCCAGGAAAACTTTCAAGGAACCAGAGTAAAACATTCTCAGAACCTCCCTGAAACCTAAAATTAAATGTTCCCAGAACAGGCAAAATGTTCACTTCAGTTCTCAGAACGTTTAAAAGAAACATTCAGTTTTACCAGTCAGGAAATGTATGGCTTCATTCACACAACCAATGTCAAACCAAAAACATATATTCCCACATCTTCCAAGGAACCAAATGTGCTAAGTGGGATGACTATGCCCCCATAGGATGACAATGCCCCCATCCACAGGGCATGAGTGGTCACTGAATGGTTTGATGATCATGAAAACGATGTAAACCATATGCCATTGCCTTCTCAGTCACTAGATCTCAACCTAATTGAACACTTATGGGAGATTCTTGAAGGGCGCCTGTCAGCGTTTTTCACCACCATTAACAAAACACCAAATTACAGAATTTCTCATAGAAGAATGGTGTCAGATCCCTCCAATAGAGTTCCAGACACTTGTATAATCTATGGTGCATTGAAGCTGTTCTGGCTCGTGGTGGCCCAATGCCCTATTAAGACACTTTATGTTGGTGTTTCCTTTATTTTGGCAGTTACCTGTATATTGCTACTGACATGTGGGGAGGGTTGGGTGTATTACCAGAAAAATGTAGTCCATCACTGATTACATGAAAAATAAAGTAGTATTTTGGATTACTCTGATAGGCCCAAACATCTGTTAAGCTATAATTGTATAATTGTCATTGTCTCAAAGTATCATTATGACTCATTAGTCAATTAGATATACAGTGCCTTGCAAAAGTATTCATCCCCGTTGGCGTTTTTCCTAATTTGTTGTATTACAACCTGTAATTTAAATTGATTTTTATTTGGATGTCCATGTAATGGACATACACAAAATAGTCCAAATTGGTGAAGTGAAATGAAAAAAATTACTTGTTTCAAGAAATTCAAAAAAATAAATAACGGAAAAGTGGTGTGTGCATATGTATTCACCCCCTTTGCTATGAAGCCCCTAAATATGATCTGGTGCAACCAATTACCTTCAGAAGTCACATAATTAGTTAAATAAAGTCCACCTGTGTGCAATCTAAGTGTCACATTATCTCAGTATATATACACCTGTTCTGAAAGGCCCCAGAGTCTGCAACACTACTAAGCAAGGGGCACCACCAAGCAAGCGGCACCATGAAGACCAAGGAGCTCTCCAAACAGGTCAGGGACAAAGTTGTGGTGAAGTAAAGATCAGGGTTGGGTTATAAAAAAAATATCCAAAACTTTGAACATCCCACGGAGCACCATTAAATCCATGATTAAAAAATGGAAAGAATATGGCACCACAACACACCTGCCAAGAGAGGGCCGCCCACTCACGGACCAGGCGAGGAGGGCATTAATCAGAGAGGCAACAGAGAGACCAAAGATAACCCTGAAGGAGCTGCAAAGCTCCACAGCGGAGATTGGAGTATCTGTCCATAGGACCAGTTTAAGCCGTACACTCCACAGAGCTGGGCTTTACGGAAGAGTGGCCAGAAAAAAGCCATTGCTTAAATAAAAAAATAAGCAAACACGTGTGGTGTTCGCCAAAAGGCATGTGGGAGACTCCCCAAACATATGGAAGAAGGTACTCTGGTCAGATGAGACTAAAATTGAGCTTTTTGGCCATCAAGGAAAACGCTATGTCTGGCGCAAACCCAACACCTCTCATCACCCCGAGAACACCATCCCCACAGTGAAGCATGGTGGTGGCAGCATCATGCTGTGGGGATGTTTTTCATCGGCAGGGACTGGGAAACTGGTCAGAATTGAAGGAATGATGGATGGCGCTAAATACAGGGAAAATCTTGAGGGAAAGCCCAGACCTCAATCCAATTCAGAACCTGTGGTATGACTTAAAGATTGCAGTACACCAGCGGAACCCATCCAACTTGAAGGAGCTGGAGCAGTTTTGCCTTGAAGAATGGGCAAAAATCCCAGTGGCTAGATGTGCCAAGCTTTTAGAGACATACCCCAAGAGACTTGCAGCTGTAATTGCTGCAAAAGGTGGCTCTACAAAGTATTGACTTTGGGGGGGTGAATAGTTATGCACGCTTAAGTTTTCTTTTTTTTGGTCTTATTTCTTGTTTGTTTCACAATAAAAACGTTTTTGCATCTTCAAAGTGGTAGGCATGTTGTGTAAATCAAATGATAAACCCCCCCAAAAATCCATTTTAATTCCAGGTTGTAAGGCAACAAAATAGGAAAAATGCCAAGGGGGGTGAATACTTTCGCAAGCCACTGTAGCTAGGTGTATTTCATTTTAATTCCCCCAATTGAATAAGAGATTTGAATGTCTAGATTTGATATAAAATATGTCACCAATTACTGTTACAAAAGGATAAAAAAGAACGTCAGATCTTTTACCTAATGGTGGCGCTCTAAACATGCACAAATTCCCGTAGGAACACAGCCGTTTTAAAAGCGCAGTGCTTGTGCATTTTTTTATCTACTAGATAGCAGTAGGAGATCACATGATATCTTGGCCACTTGAAACCAGTTGTGTCTACAGCCGTGGTCAAAAGTTTTGAGAATGACACATGTATTGGTCTTCACAAAGTTTGCTGCTTCAGTGTTTTTAAATATTTTTGTCAGATGTTACTATGGTATACTGAAGTATAATTACAAGCATTCCATAAGTGTCAAAGGATTTTATTGACAATTACATTAAGTTTATTCAAAGAGTCAATATTTGCAGTGTTGACCCTTCTTTTTCAAGACCTCTGCCATCTGCCTTGGCATGCTGTCAATTAACTTCTGGGCCACATCCTGACTGATGGCAGCCCATTCTTGCATAATCAATGCTTGGAGTTTGTCAGAATTTGTGGGTTTTTGTTTGTCCACCCGCCTCTTGAGGATTGACCACAAGTTCTCAATGGTATTAAGGTCTGGGGAGTTTCCTGGCCATGGACCCAAAATTACAATGTTCTGTTCCCCGAGCCACTTAGTTATCACTTTTGCCTTATGGCAAGGTGCTCCATCATGCTGGAAAAGGCATTGTTCATCACCAAACTGTTCTTGGATGGTTAGGAGAAGTTGCTCTCGGAGGATGCGTTGGTACCATTCTTTATTCATGGCTGTGTTCTTAGGCAAAATTGTGTGAGCCCACTCCCTTGGCTGAGAAGCAACCCCACACATGAATGGTCTTAGGATGCTTTACTGTTGGCATGACACAGGACTGATGGTAGCGCTCACCTTGTCTTCTCCGGACAAGCTTTTTTCCGGATACCCCAAGCAATTGGAAAGGGGATTCATCAGAGAAAATGACTACCCCAGTCCTCAGCAGTCCAATCCCTGTACCTTTTGCAGAATATCAGTCTGTCCCTGATGTTTTTCCTGGAGAGATGTGGCTTCCTCGCTGCCCTTCTTGACACCAGGCCATCCTCCAAAAGTCTTCGCCTCACTGTGCGTGCAGATGCACTCACACCTGCCTGCTGCCATTCCTGAGCAAGCTCTGCACTGGTGGTGCCCCGATTCCACAGCTGAATCAACTTTAGGAGACTGTCCTGGTGCTTGTTGAACTTTCTTGGGCGCCCTGAAGCCTTCTTCACAACAATTGAAACTCTCTCCTTGAAGTTCTTGATGATCCGATAAATGGTTGATTTAGGTACAATCTTACTAGCAGCAATATCCTTGCCTGTGAAGCCCTTTTTGTGCAAAGCAATGATGACGGAACGTGTTTCCTTGCAGGTAACCATGGTTAACAGAGGAAGATGATTTCAAGCACCACCATCCTTTTAAAGCTTCCAGTCTGTTATTCTAACTCAATCAGCATGACAGAGTGATCTCCAGCCTTGTCCTTGTCAACACTCTCACCTGTGTTAACGAGAGAATCACTGACATGATGTCAGCTGGTCCTTTTGTGGCAGGGCTGAAATGCAGTGGAAATCTTTTTGGGGGATTAAGTTTGTTTTCATGGCAAAGAGGGACTTTGCAATTAATTGCAATTCATCTGATCACTCTTCATAACATTCTGGAGTATATGCAAATTGCCATCATAAAAACTGAGGAAGCAGACTTTGTGAAAATTAATATTTGTGTCATTCTCAAAACTTTTGACCACGACTGTAGTTTGGGTAGTGAGTCACTGTGCCAAAATGGCTGAACTGATTTTCAAGCCCGACATCTTAAAATGACTTTAGCAATCAGGGAGATTCTTATGACATTGCCAGCAGTAAGATTTGAGTTTGATTTCCAAAACAACAACTCAGAGTTTAACAGGTTAAGGCCCATTCAGTTCATGGATTGGATTGACTTAATTAAACTGGTGTTGACACTGTTCAATGGAAAGCACAGGCATTGTACTACTGTATGCATAACATGTGAGTTAGTTAAAGCCTCATACAGTAGTACTCTGACTCTGGAAAATTATTCTCATTTTCACAATTCATGTGAATAAAATGTAAAAAACCACTGCCGTAAATCCATGTTTGAATGGATTACTACTACAACAACAACAACAACAACAACAACAACAAAATGCAGTTGTGGATTTATGGGACAGTGGAATAAAAAATAACAAATGGATTGCAGAGACATCATTCAGAATTGGATTGTGATGTAATATGAGCTGGTTTGGAGTATTTTGGAGTGTTTTCTAACATGCTTTAGACCTGTGGAGGCTGCTGAGGGGAGGACGGCTCATAATAATGGCTAGAACTGAGCGAATGGAATGGCATCAAATTATATGTTTGATGTATTTGATACTATTCCACATATTCTGCTCCAACCATTAGCACGAGCCCGTCCTCCCCAATTGAGGTGCCACCAACTTCCTGTGCTTTAAAAACATTTTCATAATGCATTGTAGTTAATGGAAAGTCATGACTCAGCAAAATGTGTGTACTAATTTTATCTGTAATGAAACAAAAAAATATATTTTGGTGATCAACTACAACCACAGAAAGACTGAAAATAAGTCTACATGTAAAAATGTGTGAACCTCCCCTTTAATGGAGGTTAAACTAATTCCAGAGCTCTGAGTGGCACCGTAATGGCGTGCCATAACAAATGCAAGCAGCTGTCCTTGGAGTCTTGAAGATTGACTTTGCAATGAGAAAACATGGATACTTTTTTGTGCATCCATCTCAGTGTACCAGCACTGCCTGAAAACCGATGAACCTTCTACCCTCACTTTGTCTTCAAAAGATGACTGATGTCATCATAAGTCTCTTTCCTACAGAGAATAGAAGTTCCAGAGACACTGAACTTTTCTAATGCAGGCTGCATGGTTAGCTGTGGATTTGGCCAACAGTAGATAGTGGCTGATGGTGGCTGGGGAGGGGGTTGTGTAGGCCACAGAAATACTAAACTCAGCAAAAAAAGAAAGGTCCTATCACTGTCAACTGCGTTTATTTTCAGCAAACCTAACGTGTAAATATTTGTATGAACATAACAAGATTCAACAACTGATCAACAACTGAGACATCAACTGAATAAGTTCCACAGACATGTGACTAACAGAAATTGAATGATATGTCCCTGAACAAGGGGGGAATCAAAAGTAACAGTCAGTATCTGGTGTGGCCACCAGCTGCATTAAGTACTGCAGTGCATCTCCTCCTCATGGACTGCACCAGATTTGCCAGTTCTTGCTGTGAGATGTTACCCCACTTTTCCACCAAGGCACCTGCAAGTTCCCTGACATTTCTGGGGGGAATGGCCCTAGCCCTCACCCTCCGACGTGCTCAATGGGATTGAGATCCGGGCTCTTCGCTGGCCATGGCAGAACACTGACATTCCTGTCTTGCAGGAAATCACACACAGAACGAGCAGTATGGCTGGTGGTATTGTCATGCTGGAGGTTCATGTCAGGATGAGCCTGCAGGAAGGGTACCACATGAGGGAGGAGGATGTCTTCCCTGTAACACACAGCATTGAGATTGCCTGCAATGACAACAAGCTCAGTCCAATGATGCTGTGACACACGGCCCCAGACCATGACGGACCCTCCACCTCCAAATTGATACCCCTCCAGAGTACAGGACGCTCATTCCTTCGACGATAAATGCAAATCCGACCATCACCCCTGGTGAGACAAAAACTGTGACTCGTCAGTGAAGAGCACTTTTTGCCAGTCCTGTCTGGTCCAGCGACGGTGGGTTTGTGCCCATAGGCGACGTTGTTGCCAGTGATGTCTGGTGAGGACCCGCCTTACAACAGGCCTACAAGCCCTCAGTCCAGCCTCTCTCAGCCAATTGCGGACAGTCTGAGCACTGATGGAGGGATTGTGCGTTCCTGGTGTAACTCGGGCATTTGTTGTTGCCGTCCTGTACCTGTCCCGCAGGTGTGATGTTCGGATGTACCAATCCTGTGCAGGTGTTGTTACACATGGTCTGCCACTGCGAGGACGATCAGCTGTCCGTCCTGTCTCCCTGTAGCGCTGTCTTAGGTGTCTCACAGTACGGACATTGCAATTTATTGCCCTGGCCACATCTGCAGTCCTCATGCCTCCTTGCAGCATGCCTAAGGCACGTTCACGCAGATGAGCAGGGACCCTGGGCATCTTTCTTTTGGTGTTTTTCAGAGTCAGTAGAAAGGCCTCTTTAGTGTCCTAAGTTTTCATAACTGTGACCTTAATTGCCTACTGTCTGTAAGCTGTTAGTGTCTTAACGACCGTTCCACAGGTACATGTTCATTCGTTGTTTATGGTTCATTGAACAAGCATGGGAAACAGTGTTTAAACCCTTTACAATGAAGATCTGTGAAGTTATTTGGATTTTTATGAGACAGGGTCCTGAAAAAGGGATGTTACTTACTCTAATACTTACTCTCTTTGGTATACTACACCATATAAGTAAGTAGAGAGAATAGACTAAGCATGGGACACTTGAACAGATATAACATTGTACACAATATATAGGAAAAACTATTCAGTAAAGCTTCAAGCAAATAATTAATGGTAATTGTTATTGCATTATGCATTTCAGGGAGATCAGTTTTGATGACGACTACCCAACAAGACGTGATGCAGGGCTAATGTTTTAAGCGTGGTTCCATTTGGGGTGTAAGTGCTCTAGACCATGCCGGTCCTGTAGAGTCAGCCGAAGCCATGGTCCCAGTGACAGATCTTAAACACAGGGCCATAAAGACTCCATCAATCCAGAACCCTATGACTCCATCTATCCAGAGCTCTTCAGACTCATCAATCCAGGCAGCACTATTCATCCCTTTGGGCATCCCCTTGTGCTCATCTGTGCTGACAAACTGGGTAGAGACATTCTCCCTATCCCCCGGCTTTAGTCAACTAGGGCTGCACAATTAATTGAATTCACATCGAAATCACAATATTTACATATGCAATATCCATATCGCAAGAGGTTCATATCGCATGCAATATTTTATAACACCACCAGCCATGTGTAAATCCATTTTTTAAAATAGTTTATGTAGCCTGGAAAACGTAAACCCAGCACAGGGCAGAAACTAATTTTGGGTTATTTATTCTGTTGAAGTTTACATTTTAAATAGGAAAATGTAGGAGGGAAATCACCACAAGGTGAAATCACCATAATGTAAAGTTTGCTAACTTGCTAATGTTAGCTAAGTGGCTAACGTTAGCTTGCAAGATCAAGCTTCTTGATAACAGCAGCAGAGACAATCCCCTACTGGATTAAGATCGCTGCTGTCTAATATTTGTTTTGTCCGTGCTGCGAACTGTGTTTTGAGATACTTGCATAACTTTTATGAGCTAGGTTGTCTGTTTTAGTAGTAAATTTCCGCATGCGCTCATTATCATTTACCTAGCATCCGCTATGGGGATTCCTTAGTACTTGTTATCATTTGTTTAGTATTCTGGTAAGTGACTTTTTGAGGTATTGTTTTACATTTGAAAAAAATTATTGCGCCCCTTGTGTACACTACCGGTAATACCGTATCTCCTGGGATGGCACAGGCACGGTATGGCGGTATGCAAATCTGGATACCGCACAACCCTATTATTTACCCATCTAAAGTACCTTTGGACCCACGATGGATTACAACAGCTCTCCAATGTAATTGCTTGCTCTCACTCTAACTCTTACACATGGTGCTGGCGCAATCCCATAACACTTTGCACACATTATTTACTGTTCTCTTGAAGGGACAGTGCCATGTAGTGCAGTTGTGTTTTTATCGTCTGTCTGTAAATAGCCTGTAAATACCCTATTTTTCGTACATATTTCCCTATCAGACTTTTCATCCTTCTACAAGATATACTTTCCTGCAACCCGCCTCACTCAATGTGGAACGGATTCTATTATTGACTTAACTTGACTTACCTTTATCTAGAATCTAGAATCTCCAGTTGAAACTAGCTAGCCAGCTAACTAGCTACTTGCTATTTGCTATTAGCCACAGCTAGCGGTGTTTCACCCAGGACATTGGATTTTTTTCTGCGGGATTAATTTTAATCACTGGACATTGATCACCGGATATTCGGCCAGTCTGCACAGCGCGTTATCGACCCAGAACATATCAGTTTTTCCGCCGGTGTCACGCACAGAAGAGGACCCAAGAGCGCAAGTTCAAATTCAGAGTTCTTTATTCAAGGTTACAGGCGGGAAGAGGGAGTCCCAGGGGTGTCAGGGGTCTTTCAGGGTCCTCCTGTGGGTACCTGTGCTCCGGGGTCACCAAATGTCCGGGGTGTCCAGTCCAAGTGCTTAGTGTGTGTGTTCCCCAGTGATGGAGCGGCGTATCGGGCTGAGGGTGGTGAAACGTCTGGGCACGCTCATCTGGTGGTCGGAGACCTGGGGAAACACACACACACAACAGCAATATGAATGGCAGGCAGAAGTACAGATCAGGGCTGGGCAAATATCGTGGTGAGAGACAGAAGGCAGAAACGAGTTACCGGAGGGGCTGAAGATCGGAGAGTAGTCGAGGTCCAGAAGGCAGGTTGGGATAGACGGGGCAGTAGAACAAGGAGGCAGTCAAGAAAGGATCGGTATCACAAACAGGAGTCAGAGCGCAGACAGGCAGGTTACTGGTCCGGGTTTGAAGACGATCTGACAGGGCTTGGCTGAAAACCAGGGCTTGATATACTGGGAGAGGTAGTGGGGAAATGCAGTTCAGCTGGCAGAGTAATTAGAACAGAGTGAGGCAAGGTGAGGATGGTGAGTGGGAAATGCAGTGCAGCTGGCCAGGTAACAAGAGCAGAGCAGGGCAGGTGGAGCTAGTTAGGCTGAGTAGAGAGAGGGAGGTGAGCAGAGTGGAAGATAATTGAATGCAATTAATGTTGCTACCAGGGAGAGAGAGTGCTCATGACAGGACCCCCCTCCAAGGGACGGCCCCAGAAGTCCCAAGAACAACATCATGCCGGGAGGGTGGAGGGGAGCAGGCGGCGGGTCAGGAACTCCTCCGAGCGGTCCGAGTGAATCTCCTCATCCTCAGAAGGAGCTGGAGGGTCACGGTCGGGGAGACAGGACAGGCACTGAGACAGGAGCAGGGCGGGCCGGACGGCTAGGAACCCCCTCTTGGACGGCCCCCTACGGATTGCAGGCTGATCAGGATGTAGTCGGTGGAAGTCAGTGATAAGGGTCCGGTCCACTATCCTCCTGGCCGGGATCCAGGTCCTCTCCTCTGGACCATATCCCTCCCAATCAACGAGGTACTGGAGACCCCTACCCCTTCGCCTAGAGCGGAGCAGCCGCCGGACGGTGAAGACAGGACCGCCATCTACGAGGCGCGGAGGAGGTGGCGCCGGAGCTGCAGGGACCAGGGACTTTCATGGACCGGCTTGACCTTGGAGACGTGGAAGGTGGGGTGGACCCGCATGGAAGCGGGCAACTGAAGTCGGACCGCCGTTGGACTGATGACTTTCTGCACAGGAAAAGGACCAATGAAGCGAGGGGCCAGCTTTCGTGATACAACCCCGCAGCGGCAGATCCCGGGCAGACAGCCAGACCTTCTGACCAACCCGGTAAGTAGGTGCTGGGGTCCTCCGTCGGTTGGCACCGACCGGCGTAGCTGGTTCCAGACTTCAGGAGCACAGTGCGAGCCTGGGCCCAAGTGCGGCGGCAGCGGCGGGCATACGCAAGAGCAGACGGACAGGTGGCATCCGCCTCCTGGCTGGCAAACAGTGGAGGTTGATACCCGTAGACACACTGAAAGGGGGAGAGCCCGGTGGAGGAACTGGTGAGTGAATTATGGGCATATTCCACCCAGAGCAGGTGTTGAGCCCAGGCCCGGGGATTTTGGGAAGCCACACACCTCAGTGCCTTCTCCAGCTCCTGGTTCATGCGTTCAGTCTGGCCGTTTGACTGCGGGTGGAATCCAGACGATAGGCTGGCGGTGGCCTCAAGGAGATGACAGAACTCCTTCCAAAGGTTGCTGAGAATTGCGGGCCCCGGTCTGACACTATATCCTGGGGTAGGCCATGGATACGAAACACATGTTCCAGGACCACCTGGGAGGTCTCTTTAGCAGAGGGTAGTTTGGGAAGGGGCACGAAGTGGGTCATCTTACTAAAGCGGTCAACAATGGTAAGGATGACTGTGTGTCCGTCAGAGGGCGGAAGGCCCGTAACAAAGTCCAGTGAAACGTGGGACCAGGGCCTCTTGGGTATGAGTAGGGGTTGCAGCAACCCAGCAGGAGGCTGGTTGGGAGTCTTGTTTCGGTTACAAGTGGGACAAGCTCGGATGAATTCTCGGACATCCCGTCTCATCCCCCGCCACCAGAACCGCTGGCGGACCAGATGAAGGGTGCGAGTGATGCCGGGATGACAGGCCAGACGGGATTCGGCGCCCCACTGAATCACAGGTGACCTGAGATTTGCTGGAACAAACAGACGGT
The DNA here is from genome assembly GCF_020615455.1 of Coregonus clupeaformis. Classification (NCBI taxonomy): domain Eukaryota; kingdom Metazoa; phylum Chordata; class Actinopteri; order Salmoniformes; family Salmonidae; genus Coregonus; species Coregonus clupeaformis. Next base: position 25,988,439 of record NC_059216.1, on the reverse strand, counting down.
TGGGGGCGCTGGTGCTTGGACCTGGCTGGTCCCGAAGAGCCTCCATGACCTGCTTCTCGATCTCCCAGGTGAGGGCCGCTACGACCAAGTGGCTGGGAAGAATGGGAGCTGTCATGGCGGTGGTCTCGTCCTTCTGAAACATCCGGGAAAGAGCATCAGGTTTGATGTTGCGAGATCCCGGGCGGTAGGAGAGCGTGAAATTGAAGCGCGTAAAGAACAGAGACCACCGCTGTTGACGGGAGTTCAGCCTCCTGGCTGTTTGGATATACTCCAGGTTCTTGTGGTCTGTCCACACTACGAATGGTTCCTTTGACCCCTCTAACCAGTGCCGCCATTCTTCAAGGGCGAGCTTGACAGCCAACAGCTCGCGGTTCCCAATGTCGTAGTTGCATTCGGCAGGGGTTAGCCGACGGGAGTAGAAGGCACAGGGGTGCATCTTGCCATCCTCAGCTGCTCTTTGAGAAAGCACTGCACCCACTCCCACGTCCGAAGCATCTACCTCCACCACAAACTGCCTTGCTGCATCTGGCATCTGGAGGATGGGAGCAGAAGTGAAACATGTCTTGAGGATATTGAAGGCCTTATCAGCAGCTGATGTCCATTGGTACGGTTGTTTAGTGCTGGTTAGCGCCGTGAGGGGTGCAGCCACTGTGCTATAGTTTCTGATGAATCTCCTATAAAAGTTGGCAAAGCCCAGGAACTGTTGCAACTTCTTCCGAGACTCAGGAACTGGCCAGGAAGTGACAGCCGACACCTTCGTGAGATCCATCTGAATGCTGCCCTCGGTCACCACATACCCCAGGAATGAAACGGTCTTGGCATGGAACTCGCACTTCTCTGCCTTCACGAAAAGAGAGTTCTCCAGCAGGCGGCGCAGGACCAACCGGACGTGGTGCGTGTGTTCTGACAGAGTCTTTGAGAATATTAAAATATCGTCAAGGTACACAAATACGAACGTATTTAGCATGTCCCTGAGGATATCATTCACTAGGGCTTGAAAAACTGCTGGGGCATTGGTGAGGCCGAAGGGCATGACGAGATATTCATAGTGGCCGGTTGGTGTGTTGAACGCTGTCTTCCATTCGTCTCCCTCCCTCATCCGCACCAGATGGTAGGCATTGCGAAGGTCCAGCTTAGTGAATACAGTGGCTCCCTGCAGCAGTTCGAAGGCAGACGAAAGTAAGGGCAGTGGGTAGCGATTCTTAACCGTGATGTCGTTCAGACCCCGGTAATCTATGCATGGACGAAGAGAACCGTCCTTCTTGCCGACAAAGAAGAATCCCGCTCCTGCGGGGGGAAGACGACGGTCTAATTATCCCGGAGGCAAGAGAGTCATTAATGTAGTCCTCCATGGCCTTTCTTTCCGGGGCTGACAGTGAATACAGACGACCCTTGGGAGGAGCTGTGCCAGGCAGGAGATCAATCGCGCAGTCATAGGGTCTGTGTGGGGGGTAGAGATGTCGCCTTGGATTTGTTGAACACCTCTTTCAGGCTGTGGTAACAGGCCGGAACATTGGATATGTCGGAGGTAGCGCTAGATCCTTCCCGGTGAACGGGCAGGGTGGCCCCCTTAAACAGGTCTGGTGACAACTCCTTCCCCACTCACGGACTGTTCCTGTCTCCCAGTCGATGTGGGGGTTGTGCTGACGGAGCCACGGGTAACCAAGAATGAGTGGTTGGCCAGGTGAGTGTAGGAGGTGAAACTGGATGGACTCCTGGTGGTTTCCTGACAGCAGGATTGTCACAGGGGCGGAGATATGAGTGACAGTGCCAAGATGATGCCCATCCAGGGCTCGTGCAGGAATGGGTTGTGTCAGTTGATGATGGTTCACGCCCAGTTGCTGTGCAAGCTCAGGGTCCATGATGTTTGCTTCGGCTCCGGAATCCACAAGGGCGGCCAATGTATGAGTCTTGTCAGAAAGCTGAAGGCGGAGATGAAGCAGGGTCTTTCGGATGGAGGGAGACTGAAGGCTTGTTGAGCTCACCCGGATCTCCCCTACACCTGGTGAGCTGCGGCTTTTGCCGGACAAGTAGCGACACGGTGATTCTCGCCACCACAGTAGAGGCAAAGGTTGGAGCTTAGACGGCGCCGACGCTCCTCGGGAGTCAGAGAGGCACGGCCAATCTCCATGGGCTCAGGCTGATTGAGTTGGCTATGGGACTTGACAGGCAGGGGCTGGACAGAAGCGGTATCGACCCCGAGTACGGATGGCAGGTTGACTGAGACGGCCCTTCTCCCTCCTCCGGGTCTGTATACGGCGGTCAATGCGAACGGCAAGGTCAATGGCGGCATCAAGCGTTGAGGGGCGGGTCATGGGAAACAAGCTCGTCCTTGATATAGTCCGCCAGGCTATGGAGGAAGGCTTGCACCAGTGCCTCTGGGTTAAACGAGCTTTGACTGGCCAGGGTACGAAAGTCAATGGAGAAGTCTGCCACTGTCCGATTGCCCTGACGGATGGTGAGCAGAGCTTGTGACGCTTCGGCTGTTGGCGAGCCTAGGTCAAAGACCTTTAACATCTCCTCCTCAAAGGCACTGAAGGAGGCACAGGCTGGGGTTTGCCGGTCGAATTCGCCGTTCCCCACAACCGAGCTCGACCGGTGAGATGTGTGATGACATACCCCACCTTGGCTCCCTCTGTTGAGAAAGTCCTGGGCTGTAGTGCAAACTGGATTCGGCAGCTGCTCAAGAATGGTCTTACTTGCTTCTGGTTGCCATCAAAACGTTCCGGGTTCCCAATCCTTGGTTCAGGAGCGTGGGGATCTGGTGGCAGCACTGCCGGGCCTGCAGCATTGGGACCTCCAGCGGAGGGATGAAGGAGTATCGGTGGTACAGGAACAAAAGGACCAGGGGGGTGCAGGTGGAGTAGCCGGGCTTGAGAGTAGTTGCAGGGCTTGGGCTAGCTGTTGTTGCTGCAGTTGGAACTGTTGTTGCTGCTGGTTGAATAGCTGGAGAAGGGAAGCGATGTCGCCAGCCATCCGATTTATGTCTCCCTCAGAGCGTTCCAGTCGCTGTAGGGCAGTCCTCTCTGGCTCTTCCTCCATCGTGGTCAGGAGTGCGCTGGGTCCATGATGGTCAGATCGTTCTGTCACGCACAGAAGAGGACCCAAGAGCGCAAGTTCAAATTCAGAGTTCTTTATTCAAGGTTACAGGCGGGAAGAGGAGTCCCAGGGGGTGTCAGGGGTCTTTCAGGGTCCTCCTGTGGGTACCTGTGCTCGGGGGTCACCAAATGTCCGGGGGTGTCCAGTCCAAGTGCTTAGTGTGTGTGTTCCCCAGTGATGGAGCGGCGTATCGGGCTGAGGGTGGTGAAACGTCTGGGCACGCTCATCTGGTGGTCGGAGACCTGGGGAAACACACACACACAACAGCAATATGAATGGCAGGCAGAAGTACAGATCAGGGCTGGGCAAATATCGTGGTAGAGACAGAAGGCAGAAACGAGTTACCGGAGGGGCTGAAGATCGGAGAGTAGTCGAGGTCCAGAAGGCAGGTTGGGATAGACGGGGCAGTAGAACAAGGAGGCAGTCAAGAAAGGATCGGTATCACAAACAGGAGTCAGAGCGCAGACAGGCAGGTTACTGGTCCGGGTTTGAAGACGATCTGACAGGGCTTGGCTGAAAACCAGGGCTTGATATACTGGGAGAGGTAGTGGGGAAATGCAGTTCAGCTGGCAGAGTAATTAGAACAGAGTGAGGCAAGGTGAGGATGGTGAGTGGGAAATGCAGTGCAGCTGGCCAGGTAACAAGAGCAGAGCAGGGCAGGTGGAGCTAGTTAGGCTGAGTAGAGAGAGGGAGGTGAGCAGAGTGGAAGATAATTGAATGCAATTAATGTTGCTACCAGGGAGAGAGAGTGCTCATGACAGCCGGAATCACTGAATCACTGGACCTTTAACTCCGGATTTCATCGCTACCAGCTAGCTACCACCAGCCAGCTACAACAAAACGGACGCTGTGGTCTGGCTAATCAAATCATCCTGAGCTAGGCCCATCGCCCATCTCCCGGCTATCTACCTCTCTGTCAACCGGACGGGACCACCTAGTGTTGACACGGAGCCCGCCCGATCCTACACGACTGGTCTGCGGGACGAAATCGTCTGATGTGGTTACGACGTTAACCACGAAGATTCCATCCATCTGCTAGCCCTGGCCCCGCTTAGCCGTGGCCTCTTACTAGTGCTTCACCACCGGACCTTATGATAACTCAGCTATACAGCTGATATCTGCTGGACTGTTCCTTTTTACGGTACTACATCCTGTTTATGTTTAGCCTCAGCCCAAACATGGTTAGTTTATTGTTGTTTCGGTTATTTCTAATTGTACTATATCACTGTAGACCCCCAGCCTAGCTAAACCTGCATTAGATAGCTCCTTTGCACCTCCCCCTATACACGCGGAGACCGACTCAATTGATGACTCTAGCGATGCTATCTCTTTCATTGTTACCCAACGCTTAGGGTTACCTCCACTTTACTCATATCCTTCCATATCCTTGTCTGTACATAATGCCCTGAATCTTTTCTATAACACCCGGAAATCTGCCCCCTTTATTCTATGTAACCAACGCACTAGAAGACCAGTTCTTAAAGCCTTTAGCCGTATCCTTATTCTAGTCCTCCTCTGTTCCTCTGGTGATGTAGAGGCTAACCCAGGCCCTGCAGTCCTCAGTATCACTCCTACTCCCCAGGCGCTATCATTTGATGACTTCTGTAATCGCAAAAGTCTTGGTTTCTTGCACATAAATATCAGAAGTCTACTTCCTAAGTTTGAGTTATTCACTGCGTTAGCACACTCTGCCAACCCTGATGTTCTAGCAGTGTCTGAATCCTGGCTCAGGAAGGCCACCAAAAATTCTGAAATTTCTATCCCCAACTATAACATTTTCCGTCTAGATAGAACTGCCAAAGGGGGTGGAGTTGCAATCTACTGTAGAGATAGCCTGCAGAGCTCTATCATACTATCCAGGTCTGTGCCCAAACAGTTTGAGCTTCTACTTCTAAAAATCCACCTTTCCAGAAATAAGTCTCTCACTGTTGCCGCTTGCTACAGACCCCCTCAGCCCCCAGCTGTGCCCTGGACACCATATGTGAATTGATTGCCCCCCATTTATCCTCAGAGTTTGTACTGCTTGGTGACCTAAATTGGGATATGCTTAATACCCCAGCCATCCTACAATCCAAGCTAGATGCCCTCAACCTCACGCAAATTATCAACGAACCTACCAGGTACAACCCTAAATCCGTAAACATGGGTACCCTCATAGATATCATCCTGACTAACATACCCTCTAAATACACCTCAGCTGTCTTCAACCAGGATCTCAGCGATCACTGCCTTATTGCCTGCGTCCGTAACGGGTCCGCAGTCAAACGACCACCCCTCATCACTGTCAAACGCTCCCTAAAACACTTTAGCGAGGAGGCCTTCCTAATTGACCTGGCCCAGGTATCCTGGATGGATATAGATCTCATTCCGTCAGTAGAGGATGCCTGGTTGTTCCTTAAAAGTAATTTCCTCTCAATCTTAAATAAACATGCCCCATTCAAAAAATACAGAACTAAGAACCGATATAGCCCCTGGTTCTCCTCAGACTTAAGAGCCCTTGACCAGCACAAAAACATCCTGTGGCGTACAGCATTAGCATCAAATAGCCCCCGCGATATGCAACTTTTCAGGGAAGTTAGGAACCAATATACACAAGCAGTCAGGAAAGCAAAGGCTAACTTTTTCAAACAGAAATTTGCATCCTGTAGCACTAACTCCAAAAAGTTTTGGGACACTGTAAAGTCCATGGAGAATAAGAGCACTTCCTCCCAGCTGCCCACTGCACTGAGGCTAGGAAACACTATCACCACCCGATAAATCTACAATAATCGAGAATTTCAACAAGCATTTTGCTACAGCTGGCCATGCTTTCCATCTGGCTACCACTAACCCGGCCACCAACTCTGCACCCTCTGCTGCAACTTGCCCATGCCCCCCCGCTTCTCCTTCACACAAATTCAGACAGCTGATGTTTTGAAAGCGCTGCAAAATCTGGACCCCTACAAATCAGCTGGGCTAGACAATCTGGACCCTTTCTTTCTAAAACTAGCCGCCGAAATTGTCGCTACCCCTATTACTAGTCTGTTCAACCTCTCTTTCATAACGTCTGAGATCCCCAGAGATTGAAAGCTGCCGCAGTCATCCCCCTCTTCAAAGGGGGTGACACTCTAGATCCAAATTGCTACAGACCTATATCCATCCTGCCCCTGCCTTTGAAAGTATTCGAAAGCCAAGTTAACAAACAGATAATTGACCATTTCGAATACCACCGTACCTTCTCCGCTATGCAATCCAGTTTCCGAGCTGGTCACGGGTGCACTTCAGCCACGCTCAAGGTCCTAAACGATATTATAACCGCGATTGATAATAGACAGTACTGTGCAGCCGTCTTCATCGACCTGGCCAAGGCTTTCGACTCTGTCAACCACCGCATTCTTATTGGCAGACTAAATAGCCTTGGTTTCTCAAATGACTGCCTCGCCTGGTTCACCAACTACTTCTCAGATAGAGTTCAGTGTGTCAAATCGGAGGGCCTGTTGTCTGGACCTATGGCAGTCTCTATGGGGTGCCACAGGGTTCAATTCTTGGGCCGACACTTTTCTCCGTGTATATCAATGATGTCGCTCTTGCTGCTGGTGACTCTCAGATCCACCTCTACGCAGACGACACCATTTTGTATACATCTGGCCCTTCATTGGACACTGTGTTAACAAACCTCCAAACGAGCTTCAATGCCATACAACAATCCTTCAGTAGCCTCCAACTGCTCTTAAACACTAGTAAAACTAAATGCATGCTTTTCAATCGAACGCTGCTGGCACCCGCCCACCCGACTAGAATCACCACTCTCGACGGGTCTGACCTAGAGTATGTGGACAACTACAAATACCTAGGTGTCTGGTTAGACTGTAAACTCAACTTCCAGACTCACATAAAGAATCTCAATCCAAAGTTAAATCTAGAATTGGCTTCCTATTTCGCAACAAAGCCTCCTTCACTCATGCTGCCAAACATGCCCTCGTAAAACTGACTATCCTACCGATCCTTGACTTCGGCGATGTCATTTACAAAATAGCCTCCAACACTCTACTCAGCAAATTGGATGTAGTCTATCACAGTGCCATCCGTTTTGTCTCCAAAGCCCCATACACTACCCACCACTGTGACCTGTACGCTCTTGTTGGCTGGTCCTCACTACATGTTCGTCGTCAAACCCACTGGCTCCAGGCCATCTATAAATCACTGCTAGGCAAATCCCCGCCTTATCTTAGCTCATTGGTCACCATAGCAGCACCCACCCGTAGTCTGCGCTCCAGCAGGTATATCTCACTGGTCATTCCCAAAGCCAACACCTCCTTTGGCCGCCATTCCTTCCAGTTCTCTGCTGCCAATGACTGGAACGAATTGCAAAAATCTCTGAAGCTGGAGACTCTTATCTCCCTCAATAACTTTAAGCATCAGTTGTCAGAGCACCTTACCGATCACTGCACCTGTACACAGCCCATCTGAAATTAGCCCACCCAACTACCTCATCCCTATATTGTTATTTATTTTGCTCATTTGCACCCCAGTATCTCTATTTGCACATAATCTCTTGCACATCTAGCATTCCAGTGTTAATACTATTGTAATTATTCTGCACTATAGCCTATTTATTGCCTTACCTCCATAACTTGCTACATTTGCACACACTGTATATATATTTTCTGTTGTATTTCTGACTTTATGTTTTTTACCCCATATGTAACTCTGTGTTGTTGTTTTATTGCACTACTATGCTTTATCTTGGCCAGGTCGCAGTTGTAAATGAGAACCTGTTCTCAACTGGCTTACCTGGTTAAATAAAGGTGAAATAAATAAAATTAAAATAAAAATACATGAATACAGCTATGTTCTTTTACCATCTGGCTACATTTACAGTTTTTTTTTTCGCCTCTTGGGGCTACTTCCCACACAGACCAAGCTCTGCCCCCCGTCATTCAGTTTTTCCACCTCGCTTTTAGATTCACTATGTTTGGTTTGCATGTTGTTCTGTTAGGTCAAATGCAATCAACATTGTTCCAAACAAAAAACAATGCTGCTTTCCACTTTGCTTTTTAATATAAATCATTCTATTTCTATGATTCCAACAGTTCACCCAAGTGTTTTGATCTACAGTGCCTTCAGAAAGTATTCATACTCCTTAACTGATTTTGTTGTGTTACAGCCTAAATTCAAAATTGATTAAATCGATTTTTTTCTCACCCATCTACACACAATATCCCATAATGACAAAGTGAACACATGTTTTAGAAATGTTAGCAAATGTATTGAAAATGAAATACAGAAATATCCAATTTACATAAGTATTCACACCTCTGAGTCAATACTTTGTAGATGCACTTTTGGCAGCGATTACAGCTGTGAGTCTTTCTGGTTAAGTCACTAAGAGCTTTCCACACCTGGATTGTGCAACATTTGCCCATTATTCTTTTCAAAATTCTTCAAGCTCCGTCAAAAATGTATTAATAATGAGCAATAGGTGGAGAGCGTTCAGCCACCACAGGTCTGTCCGGCAAGAACATGTCCAAGATACCTTGTGGTCCTCTGTAGCTCAACTGGTAGAGCACGGCGCTTGTAACGCCAAGGTAGTGGGTTCGATCCCCGGGACCACCCATACACAAAAATGTATGCACGCGTGACTGTAAGTTGCTTTGGATAAAAGCGTCTGCTAAATGGCTTATTATTATTATCTTCAAACAGGTTTATTTAGATAAGGGTTCAACCTGAGTCCTTTGTATTGACAGCTCACAGAAGTGAGAGTGTATAAGAAGTGGTTACTTGGATGCACGCACTAACACAAGTCAAAATACAGATACACTTGTGGTACAATTCAACGAGTCCAGGAGCGGGGTTCAGTGAGGTGCACGGGGAATGGCGGACTGTGATTGGCTGATACAAGTGGGGTGACTTGGAGGTACCACTAGGGTGAGAAAATAAGGGGTGTTGGGCAAATACAACAACTACTAGAATATGGAGGATGTAACTGCTAAATAAGAGCTGGCCTTTTTGACAGCCACCCCCACATATACTGGGTAAATGTGAACTCTAAACAAAAGGCTCTAACTTAAAGGGGATGACTTAAGGCCTCTAGTCTGTTTTCATCTGCCAGGACAGGGAGGCAGAGCTGTGAAGGAGCCAGACAAGGAAAAGTCCAATGCTCGTGATTGTCTGGCCACCCCGTCAGATACATAGGGCATAGGCATCTGGTCAAACAGGATTTGTTCTTTGGTGCAGCTGGCCACCCCGTCAGGAAGGTGTGTGTCACCAAACCGGGGTGAGTGACGATCGGAGACCAGTGCAGGCTGTGCAGCAGTTCTGGAAGAGGGGAGCCATCAGGATGCAGTGGTGGATTTGGTGGTGGTGGCCACCACCTCTGCCCACAAACAGGCAACTGGAGGACCTCGGCATTGAGGGCAGGTAAGGCCCCCAGAGGAGGAGCAGGAGTCATCTTTACCCCCGGCACGGTGTCAGCTGAGGACACTGGGACTGGAGACCTCAGGGCCGCAGCAACGGAGTTTGACAACGGTCTCAGGACTGGATACTTTGGTGGCTGGACCCACGAAGCAGGGACCAGTTGAGGGTCTCGGTTCAGGAGACCAGGCCACAGCAGGGTGACCAGACGAAGGCCCTGGATCAGGAGGCCGCCCCGCAGCAGAAGGTCTCAGCTGGGCCGCCCCACAGTGACGACAGGCGAGGGCTCCGAGACTAGAGCTGAGGTGGGCTGGATCTCCACAGCAGAGATGGGCGGAGATATCAGGACTGAAGACAGCTGCACACCTGAAAGAGAGGGAGAAAAAGACCCAAAGACAGCAGGAGAGAGCTGTACCCCTGGAAACTGACTGAGTGCCCAGAGCAAGTAACTTGGGGCCTGATCGAGCTAGTGACTTGTGGCCTGACTGGGCTACAGACTGTGAGCTAGGGGATGTTAGGCCTATCGGGACAGAAAGCTCTGGGTCGGCTAGGAGGGTGCTCCCCTAGATTGAGCTCCGTCAGCTTATCTGGCCCTGGAGAAGGCTCTGTGGTCACTGTGAAGGACTCCACAGTGGGTGTCGGCTGGAGAAGAGTGGTAGGGAGCTGCCCCAGGGTGAGCTCTCGCAGCTCCTCTGGCCCTGGGGGAAGGCTCTGGAACCACAATGGAAACCAGTTGTGACTCCACGGCTGAAGTAGGTTGGAGCACAGTGTTGGGGCTGCTCCTCCAGGGTGAGCTCTAATAGCCTCTCTGTCCCTGAAGAAGGCTGAGGCTCCGTGGCGGGAACGGGTGTAGGAGGCCCCAATACTATCTTGAGCTCCATGGTCAGAGAAGGCTGGAGCTCTGGTAGTTTCTCTGGCCCTGGAGAATGTTGTAGCACCACTGTGAGCGACTCCACAGCAGGGACCGGGGCTGATGGCAACTGATGCTGATGGTGAGGGTGTCATCGAGGGCTCATGCTGACGGAGGCGCTGATGAGCAGCTTTAGGCTGATGAGAGTATTGTGGAGCAGCAGAGCGTAAATCTGCAGCACCACCTTGACTATGAGCCACAGCAGCTGGCAGTGAACGAGAAGATGCCTGAGAAAGGGGATGTGAGGACTGGTCAGCCTCCACTGGATGACCATCTGTTTTTGTGACAAATGGTGGTCATCTTCTCCTCGTCGTAGATACTCAGCCTTCCCTTTCCTGCATCTTCTCACTGGCCCTCCGTGGTGTGCTGGTACGAGCCCGTGGCACTGGACGTTCAGCTGGCTGTGGATTGGCTAGTGTAGCCATGAGCTGCTCCATCCTGTGCTCCATCTGTTTGAGCTCCTGCTTGGCCTCAGGTCAGAGATGAGAGCTGTGCTGCGGCGGAGGACCTCGGACCTCTCCCTGATAGCATGCAACCGATCTTCTGCCCACTGGTCATCGTGAACAGTGAGGAGGAAGTGGCATGCCGTGTCTTGAGGCTTGTCTGCTCATCTTTGTTCAGGGAGATAACTTTGATGTGGGTGGTGACCAATACCTGGACTCTGCATACCTCTGAGACATTTTGGGCTGTGGTAGCTGATGGTATTTGACGACTAAAGGACCATGCTAAGGGCTGATCCAGGAGAATGAATAACGGGCAATAGGTGCCAGTGGATAGGGTTCAGAACCACAGGTCTATTCGGCAAGAAGTCCAAGATATCTTCAGACAGGTTCATTCAGATATGGGTTCAAACACATTACACTGAGTCCTTTGCATTGACAGCTCACAGAAGTGAATGTTTAATAAGAACAACTATTAGAATATGGGTGATGTACAGTGTCTTCAGAAAGTATTCACACCCCTTGACTTTTTCCAAATGTTGTTGTGTTACAGCCTGAATTTAAAATGGATTAAATTGAGTTTTTTCTGTCACTTGCATACACACACAATACCCAATAATGTCAAGTAGAATTATGTTTTTCAAAAGTTGTACAAATGAATAAAAAATGAAAAGCTGAAATATCTTGAGTCAATAAGTATTCAACCGCTTTGTTATGGCAAGCCTAAATAAGGTCAGGAGTAAAAAATGTGCTTAACAAGTCACATAATAAATTGCAAGTTGCAATAATAGTGTTTAACATGATTTTTGAATGACTACATCATCTCTGTATGCCACACATACAGATAATTGTAAGGTCCCTCAGCTGAGCAGTGAATTTCACACAAAGACCAGGGAGGTTTTCCAGTGGCTCGCAAAGAAGGGCACCTATTGGTAGATGGATTTTCAAAAAAGCAGACATTCAATATCCCTTTGAGCATGGTGAAGTTATTAATTACACTTTGGATGGTGCATCAATACACCCAGTCACTACAAAGATGCAGGCGTCCTTCCTAAATCAGTTGCCGGAGAGGAAGGAAACCGCTCAGGGATTTCACCATGAGGCCAATGCCTGTGTTTAATGGCTGTGATAGGTGAAAACTGAGGATGGATCAACAACATTTTAGTTACTCCACAATACTAAAGACAGTAAAAAGCCTAGAGAAAAACATGGTTCAGTTTGCTTTCCACCAGACACTAGGAGATGAATTCACCTTTCAGCAGGAAAATAACCTAAAACACAAGGCCAAATCTACCATGGAGTTGCTTACCAAGCAGACAGTGAATGTTCCTGATTGGCCGAGTTACCGTTTTTGATTTAATCTGCTTGAAAATCTATGGCAAGACCTGAAAATTGTTGTTTAGCCATGATCAACAACCAATTTTGCAGAGCTTGAAGAATGTTGAATACAATAATGGGCAAATGTTGCACAATCCAGGTGTGGAAAGCTCTTAGAAACTTACCCAGAAAGACTCACAGCTTTAATCGCTGCCAAGGGTGATTCAAGTGTTTTATAGTCAATATTTATTTTTATTTATTATTTAGAATTCTTCTTCTTTGACATTAAAGAGTATTTTGTGTAGATGATTGGAGAGAAAAAAAGACAATTTAAATATATTTTAATCCCACTATGTCACACAATAAAATGTGTGAATACTTTCTGAAGGCACTGTAATTGCTAAGTAAAAGCAGATATTTAAAAAAATACAGTTCACAGACTCATTGGATATGGTAGCCAATCATGGCTGAGATGTCATGCCTTGACAAATACATTTGGCTGAGATTTGTCATCCCTTGTATCAGGCCTACTGCAGTACAGAGGCTTGCGAAAGTATTCACCCCTCTTGGCATTTTTCCTATTTTGTTGCCTTTTATTGTGAAACAAACAAGAAATAAGACAAAAAAACAGAAAACTTGAGCGTGTCTCTATAAGCTTGGCACATCTAGCCACTAGGATTTTTGCCCATTCTTCAAGGCAAAACTGCTCCAGCTCCTTCAAGTTGGATGGGTTCCGCTGGTGTACTGCAATCTTTAAGTCATACCACAGGTTCTCAATTGGATTGAGGTCTGGGCTTTGACTAGGCCATTCCAAGACATTTAAATGTTTCCCCTTAAACCACTCGAGTGTTGTTTTTGCAGTATGCTTAGGATCATTGTCCTGCTGAAAGGTGAACCTCCGTCCCAGTCTCAAATCTCTGGAAGAGTGAAATAGGTTTCCCTCAAGAATTTCCCTGTATTTAGCGCCATCCATCATTCCTTCAATTCTGACCAGTTTCCCAGTCCCTGCCAATGAAAAACATCCCCACAGCATGATGCTGCCACCACCATGCTTCACTGTAGGGATGGTGTTCTTGGGGTGATGAGAGGTGTTGGGTTTGCGCCAGACATAGCGTTTTCCTTGATGGCCAAAAAGCTAAATTTTAGTCTCATCTGACCAGAGTACCTTCTTCCATATGTTTGGGGAGTCTCCCACATGCCTTTTGGCAAACACCAAACGTGTTTGCTTATTTTTTTCTTTAAGCAATGGCTTTTTTCTGGCCACTCTTCCATAAAGCCCAGCTCTGTGGAGTGTACGGCTTAAAGTGGTAATATGGACAGATACTCCAATCTCCGCTGTGGAGCTTTGCAGCTCCTTCAGGGTTATCTTTGGTCTCTTTGTTGCCTCTCTGATTAATGCCCTCCTTGCCTAGTCTGTGAGTTTTGGTGGGCAGCCCTCTCTTGGCAGGTTTGTTGTGGTACCATGTTCTTTCCATTTTTTTATAATGGATTTAATGGTGCTCCGTGGGATGTTCAAAGTTTCAGATATTTTTTTATAACCCAACCCTGATCTGTACTTCTCCACAACTTTGTCCCTGACCTGTTTGGAGAGCTCCTTGGTCTTCATGGTGCTGCTTGCTTGGTGGTGCCCCTTGCTTAGTGGTGTTGCAGACTCTGGGGCCTTTCAGAACAGGTGTGTATATATACTGAGATCATGTGACAGATCATGTGACACTTAGATTGCACACAGGTGGACTTTATTTAACTAATTATGTGACTTCTGAAGGTAATTGGTTGCACCAGATCTTATTTAGGGGCTTCATAGCACCACTTTTCCGTTATTAATTTTTTTGATTTTTTTTAAACAAGTTATTTTTTTCATTTCACTTCACCAATTTGGAATATTTTGTGAATATCCATTACCAAATTAAATCAATTTAAATTACAGGTTGTAATGCAACAAAATAGGAAGAATGCCAAGGGGGATGAATACTTATGCAAGGCACTGTAAGCATGATATAAGATTCTATATAAGTGTGTTGTGGTCCTCTGTAGCTCAGCTGGTAGAGCACGGCGCTTGTAACGCTAAGGTAGTGGGTTCGATCCCCGGGACCACCCATACACAAAAAAAAAATGTATGCACACATGACTGTAAGTCGCTTTGGATAAAAGCGTCTGCTAAATGGCATATTATATATTATATATAAGATTTTCCTTATCATCCCCTAGCTTTGCTATATTCTGCCACCGACATCTCATCTCCCAGGCTGCTTGCCCTGTTCATGCTGGCTATGGGAATTTCTCATTACAGTACTGCCTGCATGGAGACTGTGCCTGTTCAAGTCCATCACATAGTACCTTATGGAGTCTCTGCTCCCATTACTGAGTCTCAGCAAATTCATATCTGATTCATATCTGCGTCAGCTTGCAGAATGGAGAGAGGAAGGGCTGACGATCACCTCAATATTTACCCTCAGCGAAATGATATGACCACCTCTCTCCCACTCTCACTATCATCATTAGCCTTGTATGAATATACAGTTGAAGTCGGAAGTTTACATACACTTAGGTTGGAGTCATTAAAACTTGTTTTTCAACCACTCCACACATTTATTTTTAACAAACTATAGTTTCGGCAAGTTGGTTAGGACATCTACTTTGTGCATGACACAAGTAATTTTTCCAACAATTGTTTACAGACAGATTATTTCACTTATAATTAACTGTATCACAATTCCAGTGGGTCAGAAGTTTACATACACTAAGTTGACTGTGCCTTTAAACAGCTTGGAAAATTCCAGAAAATGATGTCATGGCTTTAGAAGCTTCTGATAAGCTAATTGACATCATTTGAGTCAATTGGAGGTGTACCTGTGGATGTATTTCAAGGCCTACCTTCAAACTCAGTGCCTCTTTGCTTGACATCATGGGAAAATCAAAAGAAATCAGCCAAGACCTCAGAAAATAATTGTAGATCTCCACATGTCTGGTTCATCCTTGGGAGCAATTTCCAAATACCTGAAGGTACCACGTTCATCTGTACAAACAATAGTACGCAAGTATAAACACCATGGGACCACGCAGCCGTCATACCGCTCAGGAAGGAGACGCGTTCTGTCTCCTAGAGATGAACGTACTTTGGTGCGAAAAGTGCAAATCAATCCCAGAACAACAGCAAAGGACCTTGTGAAGATGCTGTAGGAAACAGGTTTAAAAGTATCAATATCCACAGTAAAACGAGTCGTATATCGACATAACCTGAAAGGCCGCTCAGCAAGGAAGAAGCCACTGCTCCAAAACCGCCATAAAAAAGCTAGTCTACGGTTTGCAACTGCACATGGGGACAAAGATTGTACTTTTCTGAGAAATGTCCTCTGATCTGATGAAACAAAAATATAACTGTTTGGCCATAATGACCATTGTTATGTTTGGCGGAAAAAGGAGGTTGCTTGCAAGCCGAAGAACACCATCCCAACCGTGAAGCACAGGGGTGGCAGCATCATGCTGTGGGGGTGCTTTGCTGCAGGAGGGACTGGTGCACTTCACAAAATAGATGGCATCATGAGGAAGGACAATTATGTGGATATATTAAAGCAACATCTCAAGACATCAGTCAGGAAGTTAAAGCTTGGTCGCAAATGGGTCTTCCAAATGGACAATTAAATCAAATTTGATTTGCCACATGCGCCGAATACAACAGGTGTAGATATCACAGTGAAATGCTTACTTACAACCCCTTAACCAACAATGCATTTTTTAAAGTTTTTGTTTTTTTAAGTGCAAATAACTCAAATAAAATAACAGTAGGGAGGCTATATACAGGGGGGTACCGTTGCAGAGTCAATGTGCGGGGGCACCGGCTAGTCAAGGTAATTGAGGTAATATGTATATGTGGGTAGAGTTAAAGTGACTATGCATAGAAAATAAACAGAGAGTAGCAGCAGCGTAAAAGAAGGGGTGGGGTGGGGTGGGGTGGTGGGGACAAAGCAAATAGTCCGGGTAGCCATGATTAGCTGTTCAGGAGTCTTATGGCTTGGGGGTAGAAGCTGTTAAGAAGCCTTTTGGACCTAGACTTGGCGCTCCGGTACTGCTTGCCGTGCGGTAGCAGAGAGAACAGTCTATGACTAGTGTGGCTGGAGTCTTTGACAATTTGTAGGGCCTTCCTCTGACATATAGAGGTCCTGGATGGCAGGAAGCTTGGCCCCAGTGATGTACTGGGCCGTACGCACTACCCTCTGTAGTGCCTTGTGGTCAGAGGCCGAGCAGTTGCCATACCAGGCATTGATGCAACCATTCAGGATGCTCTCGATGGTGCAGCTGTAGAACTCCCCCACAGTTTCATCATTTGAATGTGATACAAAATGAGGCAATGGTGTGCTTTAGGACCATGTGGACGCCTCCGAGCGGTCGGGTGTGTTTATCCGACAGGATTAAAAAATAAATAATAATAATTATGTCCCCCCACTTCTAAAAGTTGCGCCCATGGGTTCAAGGACAAGGTAGCTGTTCTGGAAAGAGCCAAGAACTTGAGAGGAACGTATATCTTCCTCAAGGACTATCATGAAGCTGTGCGCCAGAAGAGGAAATAACTTATCCCAGCCATGAAAGCTGCCAGAGCGCGTGGGGACATCGCTTACATCCGATATGACAGGCTCATTGTCCACCCTCCCTCCCAAAAGCCTGGAAGGGATGAGAGAGCCAAGCCTATGGGTTCATAGCTTCAACCCCGCAGAACACACACACACTTACACACACCAACTGATTAATGGACTGCTGAATGTACAGTACCAGTCAAATGTTTGGACTTTTCTACATTGTAGAATAATAGTGAAGATATCAAAACTATGAAATAACACATATATGGAATCATGTAATAACCAAAAAAGTGTTAAACTAATCAAAATATATTTTATATTTGAGATTCTTCAAAGTAGCCACCCTTTGCCTTGATGACAACTTTGCACACTATTGGCATTCTCTCAACCCTGGAATGAGTAGGTGTGTCCAAATGTTTGACTGGTACTGTATATATATATGTTTTATTTTGCTTTGTTTGCTCTTTTCCTTATTATGTTATCTCTGATAAGCTACCCAGGAAAGGGCTGAAAATAGCCCATATTATTATATGTAGCCTTAGAAATAAGGTTCATGAAATCAATAACTTGCTAACATTAGATAACAGCCATTTATTAGCAATTTCTGAGACTCACTTAGATAATTCATTTGATGATACAACAGTAGCAATACAAGGATATAATATCTATAGAAGAGACAGGAATGCTTATGGGGGAGGTGTTGCTGCATATATTCAGAGCCATATCTCTTTAATGCTTAGAGAAGATATTTTGTCAAGTGTTATTGAAGTGTTGTGGTTGCTTTATTTTTTGGGGGGTGTTGCTATATGCTACCAAGTGCTAACAGTCAGTATCTATATAATATGTGTGAAATGCTTGATAGTGTATGTGATGTAAACAGAAAGGTCATCAAACTGTCCACTCAAGAGGAAGCTTCTCACTGTAACCAGTGCCTGTAATCTGGTTCAGGTTATTAATCAACCTACTAGGGTGTTTACAAATACTACAAGAACAAGATCATCCACATGTAAAAAATATTTGTTGGTCTGATGTGATTAATAAGGAGCATCCAGATGCTGCACTTGATGAATTTATTAAATTGCTTCTTCCAATTATTGATAAACATGCACCTGTTAGGAAACTGACTGTTAGAACTGTTAAGGCTCCATGGATTGATGAGGAATTGAAAAACTGTATGGCTGAAAGAGATGGGGCAAAAGGAGTGACTAATAGGTCTGGCTGCACTTCTGACTGGCTGACTTACTGCAAATTGAGAAAAAAGAAGAAGAAACTGGATTATGAAGCCAACATCAATTATATTTAAAAAACAACGTTGGAGTACTTTAAATGGAATTATCGGCAGAAAGACATTCAACTCCATCTTTCATCGAATCCGATGGCTTATTGATCACAAAACCATTTGATGTTGGCAATTATTTGAATGATTACTTCATTGTCAAAGTGGGCAAACTTAGGCAAGAAATGCCAACAACGAACAGTGAGCCATTGTACTCATGTATAAAAAAACAAATAATGAAAGAAAAGCATTGCAAGTTAGAATCATGTAAAGTTAGTGAGGGAAAGGTGGAAAATGTATTGTTATCGATCAATAATGACAAACCTCCTGGCATTGATAACTTAGATGGAAAGCTACTGAGGACGGTAGCTGACTCTATAGCCACTCCTATCTGTCATACCTTTAATCTGAGCCTAGAGGAAAGTCTTTGTCCTCAGGCCTGGAGGGAAGCCAAAGTGGTAAAGCGGCCTTTACTGATTCTAACAGCAGACCTATCAGCTTGCTGACTGTTGGAAAAATGGTGTTTGACCAAATACAATGCTACTTCTCTGTAAACAAATTAACAACATAATTTCAGCAGGGGGCATTCAACATGTACTGCAATGACACAAATTACTGATGATTGGTTGAAAGAAATTGATAATAATAAGAATGTGGGAGCTGTAGTGTTACATTTCAGTGCAGCCTTTGATATTATTGACCATAACCTGTTGTTGAGAACTTATGTGTTATGGCTTTTCAACCTCTGCCATATCGTAGATTCAGAGCTATCTATGTAATAGAACTCCGAGGGTTTTCTTTAATGGAAGCTTCTCTAATGTCAAACATGTAAAGTGTGGTGTACCGCAGGACAGCGCTCTATGCCCTCTACTCTTTTCTATTTTTACCAATGACCTGCCACTGGCATTAAACAAAGCATGTGTGTCCATGTATGCTGATGATTCAACCATATATACATCAGCAATTACAGTTAATGAAGTCATTGAAACCCTTAACAAAGAGTTGCAGTCTGTTTTGGAATGGGTGGCCAGTAATAAACTGGTCCTGAACATCTCTAAAACTAAGAGCATTGTATTTGGTACAAATGATTCCCTAAGTTCTAGAACTCAGCTGAATCTGGTAATGAATGGTGTGGCTGTTGAACAAGTTGAGGAGACTACATGACTTGGTGTTACCTTAGATTGTAAACTGTCATGGTCTGTCCATAATGAAGAGATGCTCTGATTTTTTGACACCACACTCCACAAAGCAAGTTTTGCATGCTCCAGTTTGATCTTATCTTGATTATTGGCCAGTCATATGGTCAAGTGCTGCAAAGAGAGACCTAGTTAAGCTGCAGCTGGTTCAGAACAGAGCGACACATCTTGCTCTTCATTGTAATGGCTAATATTAATACTATGCATGCCAGTCTCTCTTGTCTAAGAGTTGAGGAAAGACTGACTGCATCACTCCACACACACTTACCCAACCAGACATGCCACTATGGGTCTTTTCACAGTCCCCAGGTCCAGAACAGATTCAAGGAAACATACAGTATTATACAGAGCCATGAGTGCATGGAACTCCCTTCCATCTTATATAGCGCAAGTGAACAGCAAACCTGGTTTAAAAAAAACAAATAAAGCAACACCTCACGGCACAACACCTCTCCCCATGTGACCTACTTATTGTGTGTATGTATTGACATGTATGTGTAACTAATAGATGCACACACACTACATGTTAATGTTTTTAAATGTATGTAAATTGTAAAGTATTTAGTCTGTAATGTAGTTTTCGTCATATGTCGGACCCCAGTAAGACTAGCTGTCACCATTGGCGTCGGCTAATGGGGATCCTTATAAATCAAATCAAACACTCTACTGACATATCAAGTTCCAGAGTAGGATTGAGGTAACCCTATTTTACAGGTTTCCATAAATAGATGGTGTTCACTGCAGGGGTAGAGGAGAGGCCAGCCTCTTTACAGCATTGCTTCTTCAGTGTTTACTGGTGCTTGATGGTTCCACCCTTAGAGGCGAGAACACAGAACATAACATAGAACACATCAAAGTGGGTGCTGAGTGCTGACTGAGTCCCCGCCGCAATGGATCCTGGGGGATTGTCTCTGTCTTTGCGAGTCATTGGGCTGTAACAATGGGCAACCGCTGCAGGTCGTAAAACGTGGGAGTATCGAGCAGCCTGAGGTTTAGCCCATTTCCTGACAAACTGCAAAATCTTTATCGTCCTTGCATGGTGTGAATCGACCCTCCTATTTATCTGGATGCTCATTCCCATGGATGAATAATGCATTCATATGAATATTCTACTTCACACCTATTAATGTTTATTTTTATTTTTTACTGCACCTTCAACTCTTCATTGATACTTTTAGGATAACATTTTACTGTGTAATGGAGCATAGGTCATCCACAGCAGGCTTAGTGTTGTGAGGTTTTCTACACTTCTTTCGAGGATGTTTTTGCTTCCTTCAGCTCTGCCTCCACTGACCTCCAGCTGTGCCTGCTTTTCCCTGTGTGTAACATGGGTGCACAATAAATACTGTATATGGTATAGTGTACTTTGATACTGATCAATAAACACTGAATTGCTAAAGTGAAGTGGGTATTGCATGAGAGAAACCTAAAGCTCAAAACCTGGCAACTGAGCTACAGTGAGGGAAAAAAGTATTTGATCCCCTGCTGATTTTGTACGTTTGCCCACTGACAAAGAAATGATCAGTCTATAATTTTAATGTTTGGTTTATTTGAACAGTGAGAGACAGAATAACAACAAAAAAATCCAGAAAAACGCATGTCAAAAATGTTATAAATTGATTTTGCATTTTAAAGAGGGAAATAAGTATTTGACCCCCTCTCAATCAGAAAGATTTCTCACTCCCAGGTGTCTTTTATACAGGTAACGAGCTGAGATTAGGAGCACACTCTTAAAGGGAGTGCTCCTAATCTCAGCATGTCACCTGTATAAAAGACACCTGTCCACAGAAGCAATCAATCAATCAGATTCCAAACTCTCCACCATGGCCAAGACCAAAGAGCTCTCCAAGGATGTCAGGGACAAGATTGTAGACCTACACAAGGCTAGAATGGGCTACAAGACTATCGCCAAGCAGCTTAGTGAGAAGGTGACAACAGTTGGTGCGATTATTCGCAAATGGAAGAAACACAAAATAACTGTCAATCTCCCTCGGCCTGGGGCTCCCTGCAAGATCTCACCTCGTGGAGTTGCAATGATCATGAGAACGGTGAGGAATCAGCCCAGAACTACACGGGAGGATCTTGTCAATGATCTCAAGGCAGCTGGGACCATAGTCACCAAGAAAACAATTGGTAACACACTACACCATGAAGGACTGAAATCCTGCAGCGCCCGCAAGGTCCCCCTGCTCAAGAAAGCACATATACAGGGCCGTCTGAAGTTTGCCAATGAACATCTGAATGATTCAGAGGAGAACTGGGTGAAAGTGTTGTGGTCAGATGAGACCAAAATCGAGCTCTTTGGCCGTCAAACATAGAGGTGGAAACATTATGCTTTGGGGGTGTTTTTCTGCTAAGGGGACAGGACAACTTCACTGCATCAAAGGGACGATGGATGGGGCCATGTACCGTTAAATCTTGAGTGAGAACCTCCTTCCCTCAGTCAGGGCATTGAAAATGGGTCGTGGATGGGTATTCCAGCATGACAATGACCCAAAACACACGGCCAAGGCAACAAAGGAGTGGCACAAGAAGTAGCACATTAAGGTCCTGGAGTGGCCTAGCCAGTCTCCAGACCTTAATCCCATAGAACATCTGTGGAGGGAGCTGAAGGTTCGAGTTGCCAAACGTCAGCCTCGAAACCTTAATGACTTGGAGAAGATCTGCAAAGAGGAGTGGGACAAAATACCTCCTGAGATGTGTGCAAACCTGGTGGCCAACTACAAGAAAAGTCTGACCTCTGTGATTGTCAACAAGGGTTTTGCCACCAAGTACTAAGTCATGTTTTGCAGAGGGGTCAAATACTTATTTCCCTCATTAAAATACAAATCAATTTATAACATTTTTGACATGCGTTTTTCTGGATTTTGTTGTTGTTATTCTGTCTCTCACTGTTCAAATAAACCTACCATTAAAAGTATAGACTGATCATGTCTTTGTCAGTGGGGAAACGTACAAAATCAGCAGGGGATCAAATACTTTTTTCCCTCACCTGTAACTATATTCTTTATTGTGAAATATCCTCAATTTCAACAATAACCTTGACGATTCAATAAAACCAGCACTTTAGAATTAGTGAGCAAACCCCCTTTCTCCCTCCACCATAGATTTACAGAGTGAAGAAGATCCTTGAACCCGACCTTGGAGCTATTCAGAGACACTTAGCCTGAAGCTGTAGAGAGAAAAGTTAGTTAGGTATTCCTAACTAAACAGGGTTACCTATCTGAACAAACGAGGTGGGAACAGACGCTTGTTTACTGTTTGCACAGCATAGCCTCTCATACGTCAGAGTCCACTCACAGCCCAATGTACTGGTGATGATTGCAGTGTGAAGTGGGAAGCCAATGCTTTGTTCTGGTATTGTTGTTTTTACTGAAGTTCTGAAAGCAAACCCTTTGGTGCAGGCCTATTATTGAAACAGAGGGTTTCTCCTAGAGCAGTGGTCACCAACCGGTCGATCGCGAAGGCATTCGTAGTCAATCACGAGACATTTCTGTTCCAAATAGTTTTTTGGTTTAGCGCTGTTGGCGGTAGGTGCACTTGATTTAGCAGCTCTAGCGCCGGGAAGGCAAAGTGTTCCCATTTTGAACCATTTCATGTGTCTGAAGGTTGAACTCTGCATATATCCGGCAGGCCCGGAGAGCAAATCTAGTGCACCTATAGGTCTAACGCTGGCCAATCAGATAGCTCAGATCACCATTTCTGCACAGTTTCTTCGAGCCGTAGGCTGTAAAAATAAGCCTCGAGCGCACAACAAAGTTGATACTGTGAGATTTCAAAACTTTTTAAACCATGACTAGAGAGAGACTCAATGAATACAGCAAAGAGCTGCTGCATGTTTAAGTTGTTATTCAGCAATGTCAACACTTTGTTTAACAGTTTTATATGCCATAAAATGTGCGTTCTCCCTACTTCCACTCACACTACAACCAGCACTGCAGCTGAAATGAATGAGCATAGAAAAGTGTTTTGATAAGCTTGTGTTGTTATTATTAGCGGATTGTGTCTTTTGTAATATCAAGGAATATTTAACTTTCTCTGGTCATAGGAGTAACAACATGAATTGGTGCATGAGGCAGAAATAATGCAGTGTGACTTGAGTTTTGCAATCAGCGGGAAGAGAGGCAGCCTCACCGCTGCAACCTCCCTCCCTCCCCATCAGTCCAGTAAACTAAAAAAAGCAAATTATTATGCTCACTCAGCTGTGCCTCACAAGTAACACAACAAATGATCTATTACCAGTGTGATAATTTACCAATTTTTATATAATATATAATTTCTAAATTGCAGGGCAATTCAAGCATAGCCAAAATGCAGTGATCATGTATTAGGCCTATTGCCTACTGCACAAACCTCATTGCTACAGAACTGTTTTAAATAAGTTAATGTTGCATAGGCTTATGTTTTTTAAGTCGTGTTTTTAAAAAGCGGTAGATCCCGGCTTGGACTCAAAGTGATCTTGACTCAGAAAAGGTTGGTGACCACTGTCCTAGAGGTTACCCTTCCACCCTGCCGGTCAGTCCTCAGATGGTTTGTAAGTAATGATAGCAGCCTGTACAACATAGGCCTAGCGTTCCACGTACAAGATTGATTATGTAGATTTACATATTTTTGTGGCTTGATCAGATTGTGTCTTAATCAGTCATTTGTATCGGATTACCAAATTATGTTTTATTCAATTCGAAGTTAGAGATCGTATAGACTTAAAATGGTTAGAAAACATGATTGTGGCTCAATCAGTATTTGTTATCTGAAAGCCTGTTTTATTTCCACTCAGTTTGACCATAGCTAGGCCATAGTCTAGACTTGTGGTGTGGCTTATCTCCTTCTTGTACTCAATCTGTCATTGAGTAGATAAGTCACTTCCTGTGGCTGAGGCAAACTGAGCGAACGTATTGTCCTTCCTAAACTCCTAGAACTATAAAGGCTTCTTTGGATTTCCCTGAAGGAGATCCCTCAGGTAGAACCGAAGAACCAAAGAGACAGCCCTAAATGAACCCTTTTTTTCTGCGAGCATGGTCTATAGCTCTACTTCTCACATAGCACCGCTGTGTTGATCAAATAAATTAGACCCACCTTTGTTTACTTCATTTAGTCATTTTTATTGTAACGCTGACACAAAACATTTTCTGCCTTCAACACAACTCACTCTAATATGCAGAAACTATGTAAATACTGTCAGTTACAGCCATTTATTATGGAAATAATTTTGAATGCCACATACTGTGAATACAGTGTGAGCTTATGTCCTTCACTTCAGCTGAAATATCACAATAAATGACAGTAGGCTATTTTATTTCTACCCAAAGACATAAATATTTATATGGATTTATTTTGGACACAGTTATTAGCCAAAGCTTAACTTTGTAGACATATGCCTCCACTAAATACCCAATGTTGTACCAAAACTCTACTCTTTCACTTTCTAGTCTCCCTAGCTGAGCCGGTCTGGGCCTACATGCCTCGGCTGGCACAACTCGCTCAACTTATTGCTCTAGGTTGGATTTCATTACAATTCATACCGTTCTCATAAATTGTATTGCTTCCATCTGTTACACTGTTCTGCCCTCCAGGTATTTATAGGAGTAGTAGTGCCATCAATACACTTCCTTATACGTTTTTCATCGCGCCTTTAGGCGTTTGGGGGACTAGGTCTTGTGAAAATGTTGGATGCAGCTCTCTCTGGCACAATGAAGGCTCCTCAGAGGAGGAAGGGGAGGACCATCCTACACAGTGAATTTAATAAAAATTTAAATAGTGAAACATTAAAAAAAGTTTTATATAAAACTATGCCAAATATATTCACGTCACCAAATATCTGATTAAAACACAC
Source organism: Coregonus clupeaformis (assembly GCF_020615455.1). Lineage (NCBI taxonomy): Eukaryota > Metazoa > Chordata > Actinopteri > Salmoniformes > Salmonidae > Coregonus > Coregonus clupeaformis. The sequence goes on along the minus strand of NC_059216.1, from coordinate 25,963,401 downwards.
ACTTTTGCAATGAAGGTCTACAGTAGCCTCAACACCACCTTCTTTGGTAGCACCATGGTGTAGCAGGAGGACAGCTATTTCTCGACCTCCTCTGGGTACATTGATTTCATTACAAAACCAAGGAGGCTCCTGGTTCTCACCCCTTCCATAGACTTACACAGTAATTTTGATGACTTCCAGAGGACGTCCTCCCACTTATCAGAGCTCTTGCAGTATGAACTAATGTCTTGTCCACCCAATCGAAGGATCAGTGAATGAATCCAGTACTGAAAGCATAAACTACAGCTAGCTAGCACTGCAATGTGGTTAGTAGTTGACTCAAAGAGAGAAAAATACAATATTTGAACAGTTTTTAACAAATTAATTAATTCAAAAATTAAAGAAGCAGTAGCGAGATCGATAGATATAAATATATACAGTGCATTCGGAAAGTATTCAGACCCCTTGACTTCTTTCACACTTTGTTACGTTACAGCCTTATTCTAAAATTGATTAAATTGTTTTTTTTCTTCATCAATCTACACACAATACCCCATAATGACAAAGCAAAAACAGGTTTGTAGACAATTCTGCACATTTATAAAACAAAAAAAAAACTGAAATATTACATTTACATAAGTATTCAGACCCTTTACTCAGCACTTTGTTGAACCACCTTTGGCAGCAATTACAACCTCGAGTCTTCTTGGCTATGACTCTACAAGCTTGGCACACCTATATTTGGTGAGTTTCTCCCATTCTTCTCTGCAGATCCTCTCAAGCTCTGTCAGATTGGATGGGGAGCGTCGCTGCACAGCTATTTTCAGATCTCTCCAGAGATGTTCGATCGGGTTCAAGTCTGGGCTCTGGCTGGGCCACTCAAGGAAATTCAGAGATTTGTCCTGAAGCCACTCCTGTGTTGTGTTGCCTGTGTGCTTATGGTCGTTGTCCAGTTAAAAGGTGAACCTTCGCCCCAGTCTGAGGTCCTGTACTTTGTTCCGTTAATCTTTTCATCAAGGATCTCTCTGTACTTTGCTCCATTAATATTTTCCTTGATCCTGACTAGTCTCCCAGTCCCTGCCGCTGAAAAACATCCCCACACCATGATGCTGCAACCATTATGCTTCACCGTAGGGCTGGTGCCAAGTTTCCTCCAGACGTGACGCTTGGCATTCAGGCCAAAGAGTTCAATCTTGGTTTCATCAGATCAGAGAATCTTGTTTTTTCATGGTCTGAGAGTCCTTTAGGTGCCTTTTGGCAAACTCCAAGTGGGATGTCATGTGCCTTTTACTGAGGAGTGGCTTCCGTCTGGCCACTCTACCACAAAGGCCTGATTGGTGGAGTTCTGCAGAGATGGTTGTTATTCTGGAAGGGTCTCCCATCTCCACAGAGGAACTCTGGAGCTCTGTCAGAGTGACCATCGGGTTCTTGGTCACCTCCCTGACCAAGGCCCTTCTCCCCCAATTGCTCAGTTTGGCCAGGTGGCCAGCTATAGGAAGTCTTGGTGGTTCCAAACCTCTTCCATTTAAGAATGATGGAGGCCACTGTGTTCTTCTGGATCCTCAATGCTGCAGAAATGTTTTGGTACCTTTCCCCAGATTTGTGCCTCGACACAATCCCGTCTCTGAGCTCTACGGACAATTCCTTCGAGCTCATGGCTTGGTTTTTGCTCTGACATGCACTGTCAACTGTGGGACCTTATATAGATAGGTGGGTGCCTTTCCAAATCATGTCCAATCAATTAAATTTACCACAGATGGACTCCAATCAAGTTGTAGAAGCATCTCAAGGATGATCAATGGAAACAGGTTGCACCTGAGCTCAATTTCGAGTTTTATAGCAAAGGGTCTGAATACTTATGTAAATAAGGTATTTCTGTTCTAAAAACCAGTTTTCGCTTTGTCATTATGGGGTATTGTCTGTAGATTGACGAGGAATTTTTTTATTTAATCCATTTTAAAATAAGGCTGTAACTTAACAAAATGTGGATAAAGGGAAGGGGTCTGAATACTTTCCAAATGCACTTTGTATATATATAAATATGGCCAAAAGTATGTGGCCAAAAGTAAGACACTTCAAATTTGTGGATTCAGCAATTTCAGCCACACCCGTTGCTGACAGGTGTATAAAATCTGCACACTGCCATGCAATCTCCATAGACAAACATTGGCAGTAGAATGGCCCATACTGAAGAGCTACATTGACTTTCAACGTGGCACAGTCATAGGATGCCACCTTTCCAACAAGTCAGTTTGTCAAATTTCTGCCCCGCTAGATGTGCCCCGGTCAACTGTAAGTGCTGTTATTGTGAAGTGGAAACGTCTAGGAGCAACAACGACTCAGCTGCGAAGTGGTAGGCCACACAAGCTCACAGAACGGGACTGCCGAGTACTGAAGCGTGTAACGCGTAAAAATCGCCTGTCCTAGGTTGCAACACTTACTACAAGAACTGTTCGTCGGGAGCTTCATGAAATGGATTTCCATGGCCGAGCAGCCGCACACAAGCCTAAGATCACCATGCGCAATGCCAAGCGTCGACTGGAGTAATGTAAAGCTCGCCGCCTTTGGACTCTGGAGCAGTGGAAACGAAACACGTTCTCTAGAGTAATGAGTCACACTTAACCATCTGGCAGTCTGACAGACTAATCTGGGTTTGGCGGATGCCAGGAGAATGCTACCTACCCCAATGCATAGTGCCAACTGTAAAGTTTGGTGGAGGAGGAATAATGGTCTGGGGCTGTTTTTCATGGTTCGGGCTAGGCCCCTTAGTTCCAGAGAATGGAATTAATGCTATGGCATACATTCTAGATGATTCTGTGCTTACAACTTTGTGGCAACAGTTTGGGGAAGGCCCTTTCCTTTTTCAGCATGACAATGCCCCTGTGCACAAATCAAGGTCCATACAGAAATGGTTTGTCGAGATCAGTGTGGAAGAACTTGACTTGCCTGCACAGAGCCCTAACCTCAACCCCATCAAACACCTTTGGGATGAATTGGAACGCCAACTGCGAGCTAGGCCTAATTGCCCAACATCAGTGCCCAACCTCACTAATGCTCTTGTGTATCAATGGAAGCAAGTTCGCGCAGAAATGTTCCAACATCCAGAGGAAAGCCTTCCCAGCAAAGGGGGGACCAACTCCATATTATTGGCCATGATTTTGGAATGAGATGTTCAACGAGCATACTTTTGGCCATGTATTGTATATTTAAAATACTATACACTACCGGTCAAAAGTTTTAGAATACCTACTCATTCCAGGGTTTTTCTTTATTTTTACTCTTTTATACATTGTAGAATAATAGTGAAGACATCAAAACTATGAAATAACACATATGTCTGCTAAATGGCATATTATTATTTATTATTATTATATGGAATCATGTAATAACCCAAAAAGTGTTAAACAAATCAAAATATATTTTATATTTGAGATTCTTCAAAAAGTGGAACTATCATTTGTTTTTCAACAGTACAATGACCCAACACACCTCCAGGCTGTGGAAAGGCTATTTTACTAAGAAGGAGAGTGAATCCCTCCACAGCCTCATAGAGGATCTAGATACATTTTCTAACCTCTCTGGATTACAACCAAATTATGATACATGTACTATATTACGTATTGGATCACTAAAAAATAAAAAATTTACATTACCATGTAGTTTACCAATAAAATGGTCTGATGGTGATGTGGATATCCTCGGAATACATATCCCAAATGAAATAAATGATCTCACTCCAATACATTTTAATAGAAAGTTAGCAAAAATAGATAAGATCTTGCTACCATGGAAAGGTAAATACCTGTCAATTTGTGGAAAAATCACCCTGATTAACTCTTTAGTATTATCCCAGTTTACCTATTTGCTTATGGTCTTGCCTATGCCTAGCGAACAGTTTTTTAAATTATATGAGAAAATAATATTCAATTGTATTTGGAACGGCAAGCCAGACAAAATTAAACGGGCCTATTTATATAATGAATATGTATTCGGATGACAGAAATTTACATTTACATCATTTAGCAGACGCTCTTATCCAGAGCGACTTACAAATTGGTGCATTCAACTTATGATAGCCAGTGGGACAACCACTTTTTTATTTTTATTTTTATGGGTGGTGGGGGAAGAAGGGTTACTTTATACTATTCCAGGTATTCCTTAAAGAGGTAGGGTTTCAAGTGTCTCCGGAAGGTGGTCAGTGACTCCGCTGTCCTGGCGTCGTGGGGGAGCTTGTTCCACCATTGGGGTGCCAGAGCAGCGAATAGCTGTGACTGGGATGAGCGGGAACTGTGCTTCCGTAGAGGTAGGGGAGCTAGCAGGCCAGAGGTGGATGAACGTAGTGCCCTCGTTTGGATGTAGGGTCTGATCAGAGCCTGAAGGTAAGGAGGTGCCATTCCCCTCACAGCTCCATAGGCAAGCACCATGGTCTTGTAGTAGATGCGAGTCTCAACTGGAAGCCAGTGGAGTGTGCGGAGGAGCGGGGTGACATGAGAGAACTTGGGAAGGTTGAACACCAGACGGGCTGCAGCGTTCTGGATAAGTTGTAGGGGTTTAATGGCACAGGCAGGGAGCCCAGCCAACAGCGAGTTGCAGTAATCCAGACGGGAGATGACAAGTGCCTGGATTAGGACCTGTGCCACTTTCTGTGTAAGGTAGGGTCGTACTCTGCAAATGTTGTAGAGCATGAACCTGCAGGATTGGGTCCCCGCTTTGATGTTAGCGGAGAACGACAGGGTGTTGTCCAGGGTCACGCCAAGGTTCTTTGCAATCTGGGAGGAGGACACAATGGAGTTGTCAACCGTGATGGCGAGATCATGGAGCAGGCAGTCCTTCCCCGGGAGGAAGAGCAGCTCCATCTTGCCGAGGTTCAGCTTGAGGTGGTGATCCGACATCCACACTGATATGTCTGCCAGACATGCAGAGATGCGATTCGCCACCTGGTTATCAGAAGGAGAAAGGAGAAAATTAATTGTGTGTCGTCTGCGTAGCAATGATAGGAGAGACCATGTGAGGATATGACAGAGCCAAGTGACTTGGTGTATAGAGAGAATAGGAGAGGGCCTAGAACTGAGCCCTGGGGGACACCAGTGGTGAGAGCACGTGGTGCGGAGACAGATTCTCGCCACGCCACCTGGTAGGAGTGACCTGTCAGGTAGGACGCAATCCAAAGTGAAACGGCACGCTCAAGAGTTTTGGAGAGAAAAGAAAGAAGGGATACTGGTCTGTAGTTGTTGACATCGGAGGGATCGAGTGTAGATTTTTTGAGGAGGGGTGCAACTCTCGCTCTCTTGAAGACAGAATGGCCAGCAGTCAAGGATGAGTTGATGAGCGAGGTGAGGTAAGGGAGAAGGTCTCCGGAAATGGTCTGGAGAAGAGAGGAGGGGATAGGGTCAAGCGGGCAGGTTGTTGGGCGGCCGGCCGTCACAAGTCACAAGATTTCATCTGGAGAGAGAGGGGAGAAAGAAGTCAAAGCTTAGGGTAGGGCAGTGTGAGCAGGACCAGCGGTGTCATTTGACTTAATAAATCAAATCAAATCAAATCAAATTTTATTGGTCACATGCGCCGAATACAACAGGTGCAGACATTACAGTGAAATGCTTACTTACAGCCCTTAACCAACAGTAAAAATAAAACAACAACAAAAAAAGTGTTGAGAGAAAAAAGAGCAGAAGTAAAATAAAGTGACAGTAGGGAGGCTATATATACAGGGGGGTACCGTTGCAGAGTCAATGTGCGGGGGCACCGGCTAGTTGAGGTAGTTGAGGTAATATGTACATGTGGGTAGAGTTGTGACTATGCATAAATAATTAACAGAGTAGCAGCAGCGTAAAAAGGATGGGGTGGGGGGGCAGTGCAAATAGTCCGGGTAGCCATGATTAGCTGTTCAGGAGTCTTATGGCTTGGGGGTAGAAGCTGTTGAGAAGTCTTTTGGACCTAGACTTGGCACTCCGGTACCGCTTGCCGTGCGGTAGAAGAGAGAACAGTCTATGACTAGGGTGGCTGGAGTCTTTGACAATTTTGAGGGCCTTCCTCTGACACCGCCTGGTATAGAGGTCCTGGATGGCAGGAAGCTTGGCCCCAGTGATGTACTGGGCCGTACGCACTACCCTCTGTAGTGCCTTGCGGTCGGAGGCCAAGCAGTTGCCATACCAGACGGTGATGTAACCAGTCAGGATGCTCTCGATGGTGCAGCTGTATAATTTTTTGAGGATCTGAGGACCCATGCCAAATCTTTTCAGTCTCCTGAGGGGGAATAGGCTTTGTCGTGCCCTCTTCACGACTGTCTTGGTGTGTTTGGACCATGATAGTTCGTTGGTGATGTGGACACCAAGGAACTTGAAGCTCTCAACCTGTTCCACTACAGCCCCGTCGATGAGAATGGGGGCGTGCTCAGTCCTCTTTTTTTTCCTGTAGTCCACAAGCATCTCCTTTGTCTTGGTCACGTTGAGGGAGAGGTTGTTGTCCTGGCACCACACGGCCAGGTCTCTGACCTCCTCCCTATAGGCTGTCTCATTGTTGTCGGTGATCAGGCCTACCACTGTTGTGTCGTCGGCAAACTTAATGATGGTGTTGGAGTCGTGCCTGGCCATGCAGTCATGGGTGAACAGAGAGTACAGGAGGGAACTGAGCACGCACCCCTGAGGGCCCCTGTGTTGAGGATCAGTGTGGCAGATGTGTTGTTACCTACCCTTACCACCTGGGGGCGGCCCGTCAGGAAGTCCAGAATCCAGTTGCAGAGGGAGGTGTTTAGTCCCAGGATCCTTAGCTTAGCGATGAGCTTAGAGGGCACTATGGTGTTGAATGCTGAGCTGTAGTCAATGAATAGCATTCTCACGTAGGTGTTCCTCTTGTCCAGGTGGGAAAGGGCAGTGTGGAGTGCAATAGAGATTGCATCATCTGTGGATCTGTTGGGGCAGTATGCAAATTGGAGTGGGTCTAGGGTTTCTGGGATAATGCTGTTGATGTGAGCCATGACCAGCCTTTCAAAGCACTTCATGGCTTCAGACGTCAGTGCTACGGGTCGGTAGTCATTTAGGCAGGTTATCTTAGAGTCCTTGGGCACAGGGACTATGGTGGTTTGCTTGAAACATGTTGGTATTACAGACTCAGTCAGGGACATGTTGAAAATGTCAGTGAAGACACTTGCCAGTTGGTCAGCACATGCTCGGAGTACACGTCCTGGTAATCCGTCTGGCCTTGCGGCCTTGTGAATGTTGACCTGCTTAAAAGTCTTACTCACATCGGCTACGGAGAGCGTGATCACATAGTCATCCGGAACAGCTGGTGCTCTCATGCATGCTTCAGTGTTGCTTGCCTCGAAGTGAGCATAGAAGTGGTTTAGCTCGTCTGGTAGGCTTGTGTCACTGGGCAGCTCGCGGCTGTGCTTCCCTTTGTAGTCTGTAATAGTTTTCAAGCCCTGCCACATCCGACGAGCGTCAGAGCCAGTGTAGTACGATTCAATCTTAGTCCTGTATTGACTCTTTGCCTGTTTGATGGTTCGTCGGAGGTCATAGCGGGATTTCTTATAAGCGTCCGGGTTAGAGTCCCTTTCCTTGAAAGCGGCAGCTCTACCCTTTAGCTCAGTGCGGATGTTTCCTGTAATCCATGGCTTCTGGTTGGGGTATGTACGTACGGTCACTGTGGGGACGACATCATCGATGCACTTATTGATGAAGCCAGTGACTGATGTGGTGTACTCCTCAATGCTGTCTGAAGAATCCCGGAACATGTTCCAGTCTGTGCTAGCAAAACAGTCCTTTAGCTTAGCATCTGCGTCATCTGACCACTTTAACCGAGTCACTGGTGCTTCCTGCTTTAGTTTTTGCTTATAAGCAGGAATCAGGAGGATAGAGGTATGGTCAGATTTGCCAAATGGAGGGCGAGGGAGAGCTTTGTATGCATCTCTGTGTGTGGAGTAAAGGTGGTCTAGAGTTTTTTTTCCTCTGGTTGCACATTTAACATGCTGGTAGAAATTAGGTAGAACGGATTTAAGTTTCCCTTATGAGGATCGGATGTTGTCAACCTTCTTTTCAAAATGGTTGACGAAGTCATCCACAGAGAGGGAGGAGGGAGGGGGAGGAGGAGGAGGATTCAGCAGGGAGGAGAAGGTGGCAAAGAGCTTCCTAGGGTTAGAGGCAGAGGCTTGAAATTTAGAGTGGTAGAAAGTGGCTTTAGCAGCGGAAACAGAGGAAGAGAATGTAGAGAGGAGGGAGTGAAAAGATGACAGGTCCGCAGGGAGTCTAGTTTTCCTCCATTTCCGCTCGGCTGCCCGGAGCCCTCTTCTGTGAGCTCGCAATGAGTCGTCAAGCCACGGAGCAGGAGCGGAGGACCGAGCCGGCCGGGAGGATAGGGGACATAGAGAGTCAAAAGATGCAGAAAGGGAGGAGAGGGTTGAGGAGGCAGAATCAGGAGTTCGGAGAGAGAAGGATTTAGCAGAGGGAAGAGATGATAGGATGGAAGAGGAGAGAGTAGCGGGAGAGAGAGAGCGAAGGTTGCGACGGCACATTACCATCTGAGTAGGGGCAGAGTTAGTAGTGTTGGAGGAGAGCGAGAGAGAAAAGGATACAAAGTAGTGGTCGGAGACTTGGAGGGGAGTTGCAGTGAGATTAGTAGAAGAACAGCATCTAGTAAAGATGAGGTCAAGCGTATTGCCTGCCTTGTGGGTAGGGGGGGGACGGTGAGAGGGTGGGGTCAAAAGAGGAAAGGAGTGGAAAGAAGGAGGCAGAGAGAAATGAGTCAAAGGCAGATGTAGGGAGGTTAAAGTCACCCAGAACTGTGAGGGGTGAGCCATCCTCAGGAAAGGAACTTATCAAGGCGTCAAGCTCATTGATGAACTCTCCAAGGGAACCTGGAGGGCGATAAATGACAAGGATGTTAAACTTGAATGGGCTAGTGACTGTGACAGCATGGAATTCAAATGAGGAGATAGACAGATGGGTCAGGGGAAAAAGAGAGAATGTCCACTTGGGAGAGATGAGGATTCCTGTACCACTGCCGCGCTGACCATATGCTCTCGGGGTATGCGAGAACACATGGTCAGACGAGGAAAGAGCAGTAGGAGTAGCAGTGTTTTCTGTGGTAATCCATTTTTCTGTCAGCGCCAAGAAGTCGAGTGACTGGAGGGTAGCATAGGCTGAGATGAACGGAAGTTCCAGAGGCTGCCGAAGACCTGGAACTACACGTGGGTTGTGCGCGCAGGGACCACCAGATTAGAGTGGCAGCAGCCACGCGGTGTGAAGCGTTTGTATGGCCTGTGCAGAGAGGATAGAACAGGGATAGATAAACACATACAGAAAAAGGCTACAATAATGCAAAGGAGATCGGAATGAAATGAACTAAACATCTGGGAAAGTGAGAGAGTGGGGCCTCCCTCACTTACGTTTCACTGAAACACTCAAATATAACTCTCCCAACTTCCACTCTAAAATTATAATTGTTGTAAACTACAGCGGTTCAATGTTTTCTAGGAATAGACTCTAACTTAGTTTATTCAGCTAGCTAACTTGGTACAGTTTTCTTCCGTGAAAACCATCCAGGGCCCTGAATCCTATGACGCCATAGCCAACTAGCATGCCAGCCTCCAATAACACGGTTTAGCACCAATACTCGGTTACAACAAACCACCAGTGTGTTAACACGCCAAACAGATCATTCGTGTCCGTGTCTAACGTTATGTAAAGTTTTGCGTTAGTTTTGACAGTTTGAGTGAGTACGTCGTCAACTTATTCAGCCAGTTATTTAGCTAGAATAGTTAGCATACTAGCTAGCCATTGCTCTCTGCCAACGAACCAACCCCTCTTCCCACGGCACAAAACATACAGAGAGAGCCAAGCTAACGTTAACTAGTCACCCATGTCCCGAATTCCCTTGAATGACTCTGGTTACCAGTATGTAAAAACAAAACAAAAATAAATGTAGGTTATAACTTACCCTTAGTAGCTACTGTTAGCCAGTTATGTGCAAAGCTAGCCACTGAATCGATTCAGCCAGTTCACGTCTGTCCCAACGGAGAGAAAGCGTCTCCAAATATTACAGCTAGGTTGTTCCAGCTATTGTTTAGTTAGCTATCCAGGTAGCAACAAGCTAGCTACATTTCGAGTACAGTAGCTACTAACTACCTAACGTTAACGCTTCAGATAATGAGGTTAGAAAAACAGCTGAATGGTAGGTAGCTAGCTGGCATAATTACAGGTACTCGTAAGCGTGAAATAACATTGGAAACAACTATCCACCGTTGCTAATAGTTACCAGTAGCTACCCGCTAGCTAGCTAGCTTTATTGGTCCAGGTAGTGGGTTAGCTAGCCTCGTGCTTCACCGGGCTCAGCCGAATACAATACTTACCTACAATAATTGCCTACAATAACCTACAATAACTACCTAGATAAACTACCTACAATACCTAACTACAATACCTACCTACAATCTAAATACATGGTTTAAGCTTTACTCAACACCATATAAGAAGCCAAGCTTACAGTGAGGGAAAAAAGTATTTGATCCCCTGCTGATTTTGTACGTTTGTCCACTGACAAATAAATGATCAGTCTATAATTTTAATGGTAGGTTTATTTGAACAGTGAGAGACAGAATAACAACAAAAAAATACAGAAATACGCATGTCAAAAATGTTATAAATTGATTTGCATTTTAATGAGGGAAATAAGTATTTGACCCCCTCTCAATCAGAAAGTTTTCTGGCTCCCAGGTGTCTTTTATACAGGTAACGAGCTGAGATTAGGAGCACACTCTTAAAGGGAGTACTCCTAATCTCAGCTTGTTACCTGTATAAAAGACACCTGTCCACAGAAGCAATCAATCAATCAGATTCCAAACTCTCCACCATGGCCAAGACCAAAGAGCTCTCCAAGGATGTCAGGGACAAGTTTGTAGACCTACACAAGGCTGGAATGGGCTACAAGACCATCGCCAAGTAGCTTGGTGAGAAGGTGACAACAGTTGGTGTGATTATTCGCAAATGGAAGAAACACAAAATAACTGTCAATGTCCCTCGGCCTGGGGCTCCATGCAAGATCTCACCTCGTGGAGTTGCAATGATCATGAGAATGGTGAGGAATCAGCCCAGAACTACGCGGGAGGATCTTGTCAATGATCTCAAGGCAACTGCGACCATAGTCACCAAGAAAACAATTGGTAACACACTACGCCGTGAAGGACTGAAATCCTGCAGCACCCGCAAGGTCCCCCTGCTCAAGAAAGCACATATACAGGCCCATCTGAAGTTTGCCAATGAACATCTGAATGATTCAGAGGAGAACTGGGTGAAAGTGTTGTGGTCAGATGAGACCAAAATCGAGCTCTTTGGCATCAACTCAACTCACCGTGTTTGGAGGAGGAGGAATGCTGCCTATGACCCCAAGAACACCATCCCCACCGTCAAACATGGAGGTGGAAACATTATGCTTTGGGGGTGTTTTTCTGCTAAGGGGACAGGACAACTTCACCGCATCAAAGGGACGATGGACGGGGCCATGTACCGTCAAATCTTGGGTGAGAACCTCCTTCCCTCAGCCAGGGCATTGAAAATGGGTCGTGGATGGGTATTCCAGCATGACAATGACCCAAAACACATGGCCAAGGCAACAAAGGAGTGGCTCAAGAAGAAGCACATTAAGGTCCTGGAGTGGCCTAGCTAGTCTCCAGACCTTAATCCCATAGAAAATCTGTGGAGGGAGCTGAAGGTTCGAGTTGCCAAACGTCAGGCTCGAAACCTTAATGACTTGTAGAAGATCTGCAAAGAGGAGTGGGACAAAATCCCTCCTGGGATGTGTGCAAACCTGGTGGCCAACAACAAGAAACGTCTGACCTCTGTGATTGCCAACAAGGATTTTGCCACCAAGTACTAAGTCATGTTTTGCAGAGGGGTCAAATACTTATTTCCCTCATTAAAATGCAAATCAATTTATAACATTTTTGACATGCGTTTTTCTGAATTTTTTTGTTGTTATTCTGTCCCTCACTGTTCAAATAAACCTACCATTAAAATTATAGACTGATCATGTCTTTGTCAGTGGGCAAACGTACAAAATCAGCAGGGGATCAAATACTTTTTTCCCTCACTGTACCTCCCGCTAGAGAAACACAACCTCAGCCAACCAGTATCCGTATCCGAGAAATGATTAAATATTAAAGCATTAGACCTATCAATAAAAGCTTCAGTCATACAAAAGTTATACTTAAATCCGAACTGGTTCTCTTGCAAATTAGTAAGATTATCTCACCCAATGTTCAATAATGGCCTTTTCACCTTTATTCAGATTACAACCTCTCACTTTAAATTTTTTGAAAAGGAAATAATCTCCCAAATATCACTATTTCTAAAACAAGCCATAGAAAGTTGGTTGCAATTTCAATTTAATCCTCCAGAAACGACAGAACAAATAATGCAACAAATATTGTGGTTAAACTCAAATATACTTATTGATAAAAAAACTTCTTTTTTTTGACAAAATATTTAAAAGAGGTATAATCTTCGTAAATGATGTTATCGGTAGGACTGGTGGAGTTATGTCGCACATGCAGCTAACAAAAACATATGGAAATGTCTGCTCTACCCAAAATTATAACCAAATAATTGCAGCCTTACCGCAAAAATGGAAAAGGAAAGTGGAAGGGGGAAAAAGTAAGGAACTAGTCTGTCGGCCTTGCATTAAAGAATATAATTGGTTAAAGAAAATTGTGATAAATAAAAAAGTAGACCAGTTTCATTTAAGGACCAAAGGATTGACAGCCGTCCCATATAGATTGCAAAATAGTTGGGAAGAGATTTTTGATGTACCGATTCCATGGCATAGTGTTTATGAATTTATACGCAAAATGATGCTGGATTCAAAACTTAGAATTTTTTAATTTTAATTATTATATAAAATTCTTGCTACCAATAGAATGTTATTTATATGGGGGATACAATCTTCCCAGCTCTGCAGATTTTGCTGCGAAGAGACAGAATCATTAGATCCTTTGTTTTGGTACTGTCCATTTGTAGCTTGTTTTTGGACAGGAATGGCTAAAGGATTGCAATATTTACCTGGAGCTGACCCTGCAGATAGCACTACTGGGTGATCTGAAAAGTCATAGTCAATCAATCAATAATATAATAATACTTTTAGCAAAAATGTTTATTTTTAATTGACGATCTGTAGAAACAATGAGAATAGAAAGGTTCAGAACTTTTGTAAAACATCACAGTACAGTTGAAAAATATATGGCAAATAGAAATCCAATATGGATGGTGTTAAGAGATAGATGGGAGGTGTTGAATGGAGCTGAAAGATGGGACTAATAACAACAACTAATTACAACAAGACAACTAATGTAAAGCATACTGTGTCCATAATAAGTATATAGGTTATAGGTTGAGAGCTTTTGTGAAAGAGCACAGTTAGAAAAATATGGCATATAGAAGCAAACCAGATGGACATCATGAAAATGATCGGAGGAAGTTCAGGAGTAAAAACAGAATTTGACTGTGTCCATAAAATGCATATAGTATGTATGGGCTGGAAGTAGAGGCCTGAGCGTTGTTGTTCACTAGTTTACTCCAATTGGGGAAGGGGTGGTGGGGTTGGAAAGTAATGAAGGGAAATATAATGTGTGTGTGTATGTATGTATGTATGTATGTATGTATGTATGTATGTATGTATGTATATATATGTGTGTGTATGTGTGTGTATGTGTGTGTATATGTGTATGTGTATGTGTGTATATACAGCTGTGGAAAAAATTAAGAGACCACTGCACATTTTTCTTAAATCAGCATCTCTACATGTATGACAGCCATTCCATTTCAGTGTCTGTTGAATTCCAACACAGGCACACCTCATTCTACTGAATTAGGTACTGATTAGGTGATCACATGAACCAAATCTTATTTAACGAGGAAAAGTATAAAAACCACTGCTGTGGTCATCACTATCCTCTTGCAATAGGACCAGCTGGATGGCAAAAACAGTGCTAATAGTACCTCAAAAGTAATATTAATCAAAAAATAACTATTGACCATGCCAAAAGTTTTGAGTGAGAAAAAGAAGGGTTCAATTCTGGCTTTACTGGCAGAGGGATACTGTGAGCGTCAGGTTGCTTCCATCCTTAAAATTTCAAAGATGGCGGTTCATAAGAACAAGGTCAAGCAGCAGACATTGGGGACAACAAAGCTACAGACCGGCAGAGGGCGAAAACGACTCTCTACTGACCGGGATGACCACCAACTCATTTGAATATCACCCAACAACCATAGGATGACATCAAGTGACCTACAAAAAGAATGGCAAACGGCAGCTGGAGTGAAGTGCATGGCGAGGACGGTTCGAAACAGGCTCCTAGGGGCAGGGCTGAAGTCGTGCAAAGCTAGAAAAAAGCCCTTCATCAATGAGAAGCAAAGAAGAGCCAGGCTGAGGTTTGCAAAAGACCATAAGGATTGGACCGTAGAGGACTGGAGTAAGGTCATCTTCTCTGATGAGTCCAATTTTCAGCTTTGCCCAACACCTGGTCGTCTAATGGTTAGACGGAGACCTGGAGAGGCCTACAAGCCACAGTGTCTCGCACCCACTGTGAAATTTGGTGGAGGATCGGTGATGATCTGGGGGTGCTTCAGCAAGGCTGGAATCGGGCAGATTTGTCTTTGTGAAGGACGCATGAATCAAGCCACATACAAGGTTGTCCTGGAAGAAAACTTGCTTCCTTTTGCTCTGACATTGTTCCCCAACTCTGAGGATTGGTTTTTCCAGCAGGACAATGCGCCATGCCACACAGCCAGGTCAATCAAGGTGTGGATGGAGGACTACCAGATCAAGACCCTGTCATGTCCAGCCCAATCTCCAGACCTGAACCCCATTGAAAACTTCTGGAATGTGATCAAGAGGAAGACGGATGGTCACAAGCCATCAAACAAAGCCGAGCTGCTTGAATTTTTGCGCCAGGAGTGGCATAAAGTCACCCAACATCAATGTGAAAGACTGGTGGCGAGCATGCCAAGACGCATGAAAGCTGTGATTGAAAATCAGGGTTATTCCACCAAATATTGATATCTGAACTTAAAACATTACTATTGTGTTGTTTAAAAATGAACATGAACTTATTTTCTTTGCATTATTCGAGGTCTGACAACACTGCATCTTTTTGGTTATTTTGACCAGTTGGCATTTTCTGCAAATAAATGCTCTAAATGACAATATTTTTATTTGGAATTTGGGAGAAATGTTGTCAGTAGATTATAGAATAAAACAAAAATGTTATTTTTACCCAAACACATACCTATAAATAGTAAAACCAGAGAAACTGATCATTTTGCAGAGGTCTCTTAATTTCTTCCGTAGCTGTATATATATATACAGTGGGGAGAACAAGTATTTGATACACTGACGACTTTGCAGGTTTTCCTACTTACAAAGCATGTAGCGGTCTGTAATTTTTATCATAGGTACACTTCAACTGTGAGAGACGTAATCTAAAACAAAAATCCAGAAAATCACATTGTATGATTTTTAAGTAATTAATTTGCATTTTATTGCATGACATAAGTATTTGATCACCTACCAACCAGTAAGAATTCCGGCTCTCACAGACCTGTTCGTTTTTCTTTAAGAAGCCCTCCTGTTCTCCACTCATTACCTGTATTAACTGCACCTGTTTGAACTCGTTACCTGTATAAAAGACACCTGTCCACACACTCAATCCAACAGACTCCAACCTCTCCACAATGGCCAAGACCAGAGAGCTGTGTAAGGACATCAGGGATAAGACCTACACAAGGCTGGGATGGGCTACAGGACAATAGGCAAGCAGCTTGGTGAGAAGGCAACAACTGTTGGCGCAATTATTAGAAAATGGAAGAAGTTCAAGATGACGGTTAATCACCCTCGGTCTGGGGCTCCATGGAAGATCTCACCTCGTGGGGCATCAATGATCATGAGGAAGGTGAGGGATCAGCCCAGAACTACACAGCAGGACCTGGTCAATGACCTGAAGAGAGCTGTGACCACAGTCTCAAAGAAAACCATTAGTAACACACTACGCCGTCATGGATTAAAATCCTGCAGCGCACGCAAGGTCCCCTTGCTCAAGCCAGCGCATGTCCAGGCCCGTCTGAAGTTTGCCAATGACCATCTGGATGATCCAGAGGAGGAATGGGAGAAGGTCATGTGGTCTGATGAGACAGAAATATAGCTTTTTGGTCTAAACTCCACTCGCCGTGTTTGGAGGAAGAAGAAGGATGAGTACAACCCCAAGAACACCATCCCAACCGTGAAGCATGGAGGTGGAAACATCATTCTTTGGGGATGCTTTTCTGCAAAGGGGACAGGACAACTTCACCGTATTGAGGGAAAGATGGATGGGGCCATGTGTCGCGAGATCTTGGCGAACAACATCCTTCCCTCAGTAAGAGCATTGAAGATGGGTCGTGGCTGGGTCTTCCAGCATGACAACGACCCGAAACACACAGCCAGGGCAACTAAGGAGTGGCTCCGTAAGAAGCATCTCAAGGTCCTGGAGTGGCCTAGCCAGTCTCCAGACCTGAACCCAATTGAAAATCTTTGGAGGGAGCTGAAAGTCCGTATTGCCCAGCGACAGCCCCGCAACCTGAAGGATCTGGAGAAGGTCTGTATGGAGGAGTGGGCCAAAATCCCTGCTGCAGTGTGTGCAAACCTGGTCGACCTACAGGAAACGTATGATCTCTGTAATTGCAAACAAAGGTTTCTGTACCAAATATTAAGTTCTGCTTTTCTGATGTATCAAATATTTATGTCATGCAATAAAATGCAAATTAATAACTTACAAATCATACAATGTGATTTTCTGGATTTTTGTTTTAGATTCCGTCTCTCACAGTTGAAGTGTACCTATGATAAAAAATTACAGACCTCTACATGCTTTGTAAGTAGGAAAACCTGCAAAATCGGCAGTGTATCAAATACTTGTTCTCCCCACTGTATATATATTTGCCAGATAAATAAAATAAAAGGAAAGATTTTAAAAAAGAAGGAGAGTGATGGAGTGCTTCTTCAGATGACCTGACCTCCACAATCCCCCGACCTCAACCAAATTGAAATGTTTTGGAATGAGTCGGACCTCAGAATGAAGGAAAAGCAGCCAACAAGTGCTCAGCATATGTGGTAACTTCTTCAAGACTGTTGGAAAAGCATTCCAGGTGAGCTGGTTGAGAGAATGCCAAGAGTGTGCAAAGCTGTCATCAAGGCAAAGGTTGGCTATTTGAAGAATCTCAAATATAAAATATATTTTAATTTGTTTAACACTTTTTTGGTTACTACATGATTCCATATGTGTTATTTCATAGTTTTGATGTCTTCACTATTATTTTACAATTCAGAAAATAGTAAAAATAGAGAAAAACCCTTGAATGAGTAGGTGTTCTAAAATTTTTGACCGGTAGTGTATTTATAAAAAATAAATATGGGGGATTGGAAATTATGCACAAACCCCCCCCACCTGTGATGATAGTGATAATTGCTGCTGTTACTAGGTCTGGCACAATTACCGTATAACCGTGTAACCGACGGTTTTGGCTGAAGACCGTCATCAAAATAAAATAACCGTCATAACTGTAATTTGTGTGGACCGAACAGCTGACTGAAGACGGGACGTCTGTTTCTGCGGTAACATGGACTCTTAACAACATTATTTTTTGGCCCCGATTTAGCGGTCCCAGACATGTTTTTAGATGGGAGACAAAATCCCCATGTCATTGCCTACTCGGGGGCACGCGGCCATCACAGACGTTTGTTTAATGTGATCGGGTCAGAGATGCAATCTGAGGGTTACCGATACCATCTTTGAGCCATCCCAGACGTCCCAATATTTTAAAACGTTTAATTTTTTGCCACAAAATCTGCAATGCACTTGTAGTGTGAGATGTGCAACGACAGGTTTTGAGAACTGTGATCAGCAATAGCCAATGAGAGCTCGGCAGAGAAGAAGCCAGTGGGATGATGACGTTGTATCACATCACACAGAATGTGTAGACTCGAGCATGAGCAATGACTACTACTAGTATGTGTTTACAGCTCTGAAGTTCACAAGCAATGTTATTCAATTCAAAATGTATTGGCTAGATATTTCAACTCTTAATGGAAAGCGTGAATGTCTGACTGAAAATGTTTATGAGGCTGCTTTGAGCCACAGCTCATTATAGCTATGATAACATCAGTGTTTTCGAGACAGGGTGGTATCGAGAATCCTCACAACCAAGTGAAGAATCTTGTAGTGTGTGAGCCCCGTCTGTGCGCTTAGTGTACACACCCCTACGTTGGCAAGACTAAAAACGACTTTTAATGTTAGAGGCTCAGCGATGTTAGGATTTTGTAAGTTGTGTAGTGTACGCCCGCCATTAGTGATGTTTCTGTAGCGCTCATGTGATTGCAGAGTGCAAAACAAATGGTCACTGGATTGATGCAAATAATCATTATATCATTCTGCCAGGTAGGCATAGGCTACTTTGTAGTTAACATTTAATTGAGAAGGGTTTTAGGAAAGCCTTTCCATCTCTATCAGAAGATGGTTATCATTAGCATCGTCGCTAATGGCTACACATGTAGATATACGCGAGCACCACACACACACACACACACACACACAGACAGGGCCTGCAAGGTGGAAAAATCTGCCGTTCTACCCTTGAGCAAGGCAGTTAACCTCCAACAACAACTGCTCCCCGGGCGCCGATGACGTGATGTTGTTTAAGGGTTGGGTTAAATGCTAAAGACACATTTCGGTTGAATGCATTCAGTTGTGCAACTGACTAGGTAATCCCCCCCTAATGTTTGTCATTGGACTATGGCCGTGTTGTGGCTCTGCAGTCCAACTACCGTTAACATGAAGATCATTGCTGCTACTTGTCATGGAATTATGGTTTCAGGCATGATAGCCTGATCACAAAAGTAGCAGTAGAAAAATTAAGTAATTTCATGTGCACAAGCATAACCTTCACATTTCAGAGAGGGGAAGGATTTGGTTGACATCAGAGAAGTCTCTAGTGTCTACAATGTCTCAATGTTATAGGACTTGCCAACTTCATGAGTGGGTGATAATGTGAATGGTTTACAATATGTCCCAATCTGTCATAATACTGACCACCTTAACGATTACAGATCACAAAGATGAAAATAATGTATACCCAAGGTGGACAGAATACCACCGTGAGTCACAGAGCTACAGAGTAGTGGCTTAAGGAAAAGCTATTTGTCATACTCTTCTCTTTGACAGTGGCAAAGGCATTTCTTGGTCCTATTTTGCCTTCTAACATGCAGCGTACTGTGGATGACAGACTTTAAGTCTCGTGCTGCTTTTCGACTGTTACTCCAGTGGTACATTAGTGTATACACCTTTGTGTTATACTAGGGAAATTATATTTCCACAGCTAGGGCTGACAGTGAGGATGGTGTTTATGAGATGGTTCACAGTTAGCCATTGTTGTGTAAATGACAGCTGAAAAGTACCAGTGTTCTGGCTTTGACCCCAAGTGAGAGCAGGTCCGCTGGTGAGACACGGGTGCTGGCCTGCGTAGATGGAAACAGAAAAGTCTGAGCCTTTTGGGTAAAACACTGGAGTAAATCTTGTATGGAAATGCGCCAATGGTGTTTTCAGCTGTTCTTCGTATTTCGAATAAGCTCAAAGCACAGCTGCCCCCTCAAAAACAAAGTCTTACTTGAGTGGAGATTCAGTTAAGGGGTTCAACCTCAGCCCCCCCAACCGCCCGCGAGTTGGCGGGCAGGCTGACGCCAGCACTTTATAAAATGACTAGCTTGGCTGGTTTTGTGCATCATTTTCACAACACACATCTTTTTGGTGTTCAAATTTGATTTTTCTGCCTGATCTGCCTTTCCCCCCCATTATGCAAAGCCTTTTAGGTAGACCCTAGGTCCTGTTAAAATAGCATGCCATAACAGAGATAGATGGGGTATGTGACTGACAGTCAAAGAGACGTGTGGAAGGGGCATGGCAATATGATCTAATGCCCTACACGGTCCAATCAGAGAGGAGCAAACGCTCCGCTTCAGAGATGAGGCTGCACCTCTGTCAGCTGCCTGTGGTTGTCAGGAAAAGCCCTTATTTGTTGCTTAGCGCATCCCCCCGGCAACAGGCACATAGCTCATTAAGTGCATGGGGAGCACTTTTACAGCCACAATGACATCAGAGCAGAAAATGGTTACGGAGCTCCCTGGCATTCAGTTTGCTGATATGGACACATAGTTTGCATGCATTCTGGGGTGGAAGTGCAAGATCTGAGCAGGTCCTTGGTACACACTAAGGGCCTGGTATATAATAGATTTTCACTGGTGTGAAGTTTATTTTGCAGCAGTGGTTTTCAGACAGGAGTACAAACAAGGGTCAAGAGAAGGAATGAGTTTCTGGTCATTTTAACATGTGCAAACGCTTAGTAAATAAATGCCC
Source organism: Coregonus clupeaformis (assembly GCF_020615455.1). NCBI lineage: Eukaryota > Metazoa > Chordata > Actinopteri > Salmoniformes > Salmonidae > Coregonus > Coregonus clupeaformis. Next base: position 25,942,997 of record NC_059216.1, on the reverse strand, counting down.
TCAATATACACCTAAGTATGTTTATTATGTATGCAAGTAGAGTATGTCAGATTTGGAAATGATCAAACACTCTCTCACCAAATGGTTAGGTGTATAGGAAATTCTAAGTAGTGTTCACAGTATTTTTTACCCTGTTTATCAGGGCCGGTGAGAAGTGATTCCAGTGAGTGTATCTTAATTGAAAATACTCATATGAAAAATGCATGACTAACATCCACATATAGAAACATGGGAATAGTGTGCTACATTGCAAGGAATGCCAAGTATGTGTGGGAGAAAAGCACATGTTTTGGGGTGTAAACAATACTTTAAAACACATGCTGCACATTTAATCTGGCTCATACATAATTAAAATGAATGCTTATATAAATGATTAATGGATTGCAGTTGTAGACAGAAAATAATTTATATTTAATTTTCTAAAGCTATCTCATGATTAAGAACAAAAAATGTAATCAGTTCTCAAACTGTGCATAGCTGCGATTTTAATTACTGTAACAAGGCTGAGGAAGCTCATTGAAAGACTGAGAGAAAGCACATTTGAATATGTTATTCATGAATAAAAACAATATTTTTTCAACACTCAGAATTTGTGAAACAAAGGACTTTGACACTGTGAAAAGTTATAGGTTTCTTGTCGGAGGCCTAAAAATTACATAAACATCGTAAAAACCCCAGCATTACGCAATGTGACGCTATACTTCCACTTGGCAGTATGACTTAGACATGTACTGTATGTGGCCATTGTTATGGATGACTTATTCTACAGTATCCAGTGTTTTTATGAGAATATTAACTTTAACTCAACAACAATGTGTTACAGCACAGGAAAATAGTCAATCAGGGCACTCAAACCAAATACTTTTGTCCCTCACTGTTTACTAGTGGTAATATATCCATGTAAACAGAAGCAATAGTGACCAGTAGCAGGATAAATAGGTAAGTATATGATAATGGCAATCCGTAATCAATGAACAGCAGCGTAGTGGTAATAATACATCAAATCAATGATAATTTTCTCAGCAGCATTGGTGTGAGGGGGAGCAGTAGTTGTTAGCCATTTAACAGTCTTATGCAACGCTTACTGTAATTGGGCCCTTATCATTGCATGATGCCACGAACAGATTGGACGCATTTATCAGGGTGTGAAAGCGGGTGTACGTGGTGGTATGGCTATCAATAGCTCTTCTCTACCTAGCTAGAGTTTGTACTCTATGTTGTATTGCAGATATTACATAGGACCAAATATATATCAAAACACTGGGCAATGCACTGGGTAAATATTGGACAGTTATTTTGACCCAGCCAGTTGGGTTGCGTGAATTATCCAAACATGGGTTAATTTACCCATCAGTTGGGTTTTTATTCAATTATATGCTGGGTTGACCCAGCAGGCGTGGCCTATTAGGGGCATGGCGTTCAGATAGTTATTTTTGGCCCCCCGTGAGTATGTTTGTGTCGTCATGAAATTTTGTCCACCAGTTATTGTCATGCAAAAGACTGCCGGTCTCACGGTAATTGACTGTTAATTAACATAAACAGGTTTAGCATCTCCAGGCTGAGAGAATGATATGGATAATATGATATGGATAAAAAAATTGTCAAATTATTGAGCATGTCCTCAAAACTCAAATAAGCATCAGAAATTGTCCTTATATAGCTTATCAAAATGCATATCAAGATCCTTATATGGACCTCAGTCAAGAGCATATGCATTGTATGTGCTGAGAAAATATACTATGTAGGTCTACTGTCAGTATTTGTCATCATATAGAGAAAAATATATGTCTATATAGGCCTCTCTCAGGATATCTAATGAGTCAATATCCAGCCATACCATGTATGATATCCGGAGGGAATCCAAAAATGATTTGTTCATGAAAGAAAAATATGGATTTCATATTTGTAAAATGATTGAGCATGTGCTGAGAAGTCAGAAATGCATATCAAGATCCTAATATGGACCTCAGCCAAGAGAAGCATTATATGTGATGTATACAGTCAGTATTTGTCAACATGAAGAGAGAAAATAGGATGTCACATATCTCAGGATATTGAATGAGTCCATATCCGGCCATGGGAAATGTCTGTGTGTGATATTCGGAGTAATCCCAATATCATATATGTCTAAAAGACACATCTGGAATCAGAATTTATCCGGATATGGTGCATATCCACAAATCTCAAAATAAGCATTGGAAATGGTCTGTATTCTCTAGAATATCAAAAACGTGTCATGTAAAGATATCCCCTGATATGGACCCTTTTCACCCTGTGTTATTTACATTTTGTAACTACAGTGGGGGAAAAAGTATTTAGTCAGCCACCAATTGTGCAAGTTCTCCCACTTAAAAAGATGAGACAGGCCTGTAATTTTCATCATAGGTACACATCAACTATGACAGACAAAATGAGAAAAAAAATCCAGAAAATCACATTGTAGGATTTTTTATGAATTTATTTGCAAATTATGGTGGAAAATAAGTATTTGGTCAATAACAAAAGTTTCTCAATACTTTGTTATATACCCTTTGTTGGCAATGACACAGGTCAAACGTTTTCTGTAAGTCTTCACAAGGTTTTCACACACTGTTGCTGGTATTTTGGCCTATTCCTCCATGCAGATCTCCTCTAGAGCAGTGATGTTTTGGGGCTGTCGCTGGGCAACACAGACTTTCAACTCCCTCCAAAGTTTTTCTATGGGGTTGAGATCTGGAGACTGGCTAGGCCACTCCAGGACCTTGAAATGCTTCTTACGAAGCCACTCCTTCGTTGCCCGGGCGGTGTGTTTGGGATCATTGTCATGCTGAAAGACCCAGCCACATTTCATCATCAATGCCCTTGCTGATGGAAGGAGGTTTTCACTCAAAATCTCACGATACATGGCCCCATTCATTCTTTCCTTTACACGGATCAGTCGTCCTGGTCCCTTTGCAGAAAAACAGCCCCAAAGCATGATGTTTCTACCCCCATGCTTCACAGTAGGTATGGTGTTCTTTGGATGCAACTCAGCATTCTTTGTCCTCCAAACACGACGAGTTGAGTTTTTACCAGAAAGTTCTATTTTGGTTTCATCTGACCATATGACATTCTCCCAATCCTCTTCTGGATCATCCAAATGCACTCTAGCAAACTTCAGACGGGCCTGGACATGTACTGGCTTAAGCAGGGGGACACGTCTTGCACTGCAGGATTTGAGTCCCTGGCGGCGTAGTGTGTTACTGATGGTAGGCTTTGTTACTTTGGTCCCAGCTCTCTGCAGGTCATTCACTAGGACCCCCGTGTGGTTCTGGGATTTTTGCTCACCGTTCTTGTGATCATTTTGACCCCACGGGGTGAGATCTTGCGTGGAGCCCCAGATCGAGGGAGATTATCAGTGGTCTTGTATGTCTTCCATTTCCTAATAATTGCTCCCACAGTTGATTTCTTCAAACCAAGCTGCTTACCTATTGCAGATTCAGTCTTCCCAGCCTGGTGCAGGTCTACAATTTTGTTTCTGGTGTCCTTTGACAGCTCTTTGGTCTTGGCCATAGTGGAGTTTGGAGTGTGACTGTTTGAGGTTGTGGACAGGTGTCTTTTATACTGATAACAAGTTCAAACAGGTGCCATCAATACAGGTAACGAGTGGAGGACAGAGGAGCCTCTTAAAGAAGATGTCTGTGAGAGCCAGAAATCTTGCTTGTTTGTAGGTGACCAAATACTTATTTTCCACCATAATTTGCAAATAAATTCATTAAAAGTCCTACAATGTGATTTTATGGATTTATTTTCCTAAATTTGTCTGTCATAGTTGACGTGTACTTACAGGCCTCTCTCATCTTTTTAAGTGGGAGAACATGCACAATTGGTGGCTGACTAAATACTTTTTTTCCCCACTGTATCTCAACATTGATTTATGCATAGGCTCTTGAGGAACACTTCTGTAAACATTTCACATTTTAATAATTTAGCAGATGCTCATATCCAGAGAGACTTACAGTAGTGAGTGCATACATTTTCATATTTTTTTCCTGCTGGTCCCCAATGGGAATCGAACCAACAACCCTGGCATTGCAAGCGTCATACTCTAGCAACTGAGCCACACGGGACCTACAGTAAGCCTCATTAAAGCTACAAAAGTGTCAATGTTGATAAACCTCAACATGTGATAACAATAAAACAGAACACATGAACCGGAATTACATTCACTTTCATGGGTGGACAAAAATACCTATCTGAAAGCCACACCCCTACTGAGCCATGACTCCAGTCTTCTGATCTGACCCGCTGGCTCATATCTCAATAACCCAGCATCAATAACCCAGTATCAACAACCCAACCTTGCTATTTTTTAAGAAAACAACCCACCTAAGTAACCCACATTTTGCAACCCCGCAGATGGGTCATCCAAACAACCCAGCATTCTTTAGAGTGTTCAAACTTGGCATGTTCCATCTAATCCAATATAGCACCAATAAACTGCTCGCAATGTTAAAATAGATCCGCCTATTGCCGTTTAGCCAGCAGATCCGCAAGGTCTAAGCAAGGTCAGGAAAGTTCAGCCCAGCATTTGGTTCCTCTGAGCCTGCCCATGGAGTTGCAATGATCATGAGAACGGTGAGGAATCAGAACGGTGACTAGCTCTATTACGCAGTCACTCACCCATGCAAGTCTACTGGCATCGGTTTCCTGACATTAATGTATGGGAGATGGCCCTCATTGCCTGCTTAAGTGCACAGCGGCCTGGGGATGCCCCAAACCAGGGTTTCTCTCTTTCCATTCCATTAACCTTTTACTGCAGTGGGCTAAATCAGGGTCACACAGAGTGTTTCTTGGTAGTCTTAACCAAATCTACTTTGAAACCAAAGTATATACCTCACACACATGGTTATGGGCTTTAAAAAAAGAAGACACCTGTACCATGTCAGATAAAAAGTTGACATTTATTCCATTTTGAGTTTGCATCCCAATATTACACTTTATAAACATCACAGAAGACTGAAATATAACAAAACCATTTGACATATAAACACCAGCTTTTCTGCAGGTTTTTAGAAAGAATGTTTATTAATTATGAAAAATATTAATAACAATCCACCCATGAGGCCACTAGAGGGCGATTTGGTCATTTGACTGCAGGAAAGGGTTTTAATGCTTACAGCTCGCTGTGCTGACCTTGTGCCCGTGCACTGGGTAATAGTGGGTTCAGACAAGACCAGGGAGCAAGTGATACCAGATTACTAGTGTTTTTCCAAGGTTACTTCAAACCTTAACAATTGTTGCATGTTATGCAAGGCTATGATGTGGATGATTTTATGGTGAAATGAGCCATATAGTGGTGTTTATGCTAGATGTGTCTAAATGTAGATTTTTGTCACTCCTCTTCAGGCTCTATTCAGCCAAACCTACTACTACAAAAAAAACTTTAGCTACATGTGGAGTGTCCATACATAGCATACACATAGCATATACATGGATATCTGCTCCCATCATGCTCAATTGGATGTAATGTCATTATTCACCACCGGGGGCCAATGGCTGGAGAGCAGCAGCGGAATGCTTTAAAAAAATACATTTCTCTCAGTGAGAGGAACGACCTCAAATGAGCATGTGTGCTCTGTGTGTGTTTTTATCTCACTATTAGTGTGTGTGTGTGTGTGTGTGTGTGTGTGTGTGTGTGTGTGTGTGTGTGTGTGTGTGTGAGAGAGCGAGCGAGCAGAGAGAGTAAGAGTGTTTTGGTGTATATAGTGTGAGTGCTCCACATCCCTCATGTATTTTTAGCATTGTTTTTTGACAGCCCTCGGAGGAGAGGAATCTGTTTTCTAATTTGAGAGCTAGCGTTCGCAGCAAGCGAGTGTTCTCTCGTTTTCAGGCACTCCTTAGCTTCCTACAGTACATACATTACATATGAGAGGATGCGCTCTCTCGCTCTTCTTCTGCTCTGCTCTTCTTGTCCCAAGCAATAAATCACTCTCACTTCCCACTCGTTAAATATTTATTCCATGTTAATTAAACCTTAGTTCCCAGTGTGGGAACGCACCTGTGTGTGCATGGGGGTTATCCATGCCAGGAGTGAGAAACCTTGTTCCCGTTTGCAACAAGATGCAGTGATACGTTCACTATTTCATTTAATTTACTCTACTGTTTTAACTTGCTAATGCAGGACCCAATAACATCTCCCACTCACAGGAAAGAAGATGTTACTGTAATGTTCGATCAAATCTTCTGTACCTACTCGCAAAGAGCTCTACACTGCATATGAAATAAAAGAACACCTTTTGGTTTTGTCATTTCATATCTTCTCTTTCTCTCTCTCACCCTCCCTCCCATCCTCCATCCTTCCCTGTCCTGCAGATCCCAGTCATGACGGGGGCCTTCATGGACTCCTCGCCCAATGACAACTACAGTGCCGACCACTCGCTCTTCAATTCCTCAGCCAGCGTCCACGCCACCTCTGCGGCCACCTCAGCCCAGGCCCAACAGGACGACCAGTCCTCGTCCAGTGATGCCATCTGGCTCTGGATTGCCATCATCGCTACTATCGGCAACATTGTGGTGGTGGGAGTGGTCTACGCATTCACCTTCTGATCCATCTTGCCTTCCCGTCCACCAAGCCAAAAATTAGAGAGCCTCCCCATGGGGGAACGTGATAAAAGACAAAGGATAAATATCACATACTGTATGACCAAAGGGCTCTGGGATATGAACGCTGGCTGTGGTGTGGGGGTTCTTTAGTTGAAGGTTCAGCAACATTCACTTTCAATAAAAAAAACTTGGAAAGTTTCAGGATAGGAACAGTATACGCAGTATGCACAAGTTCTGAAGGGTATTTTCAACTTTAGTCGCCTAACTTTCAATAGACATCACACTCCTGGATGTTGTTGTTGTGTTGCATTGTGGGGCTGAAAGGGCTTAAGATACGGAGAGGGTGAACTGGACCATCTTAAATGTCCCCCAGATAGAAGAGAGGCAATTAAGAGGAGTGCTGCTTAATTATTTGGATGAACAGAGACGTGAATCTTAAAACGTTTAAGGGACGCTGGGATTACTTCTGCATTAGCCATGGGCTCAGCTTCTTACAGTTCGTTATCTGTTCTGCCAAAAGAACGCTCAAAGTATTATCTTTCCTTTGTATTATCGACAGAAAATGGACCAACGGATACTGGCTTTAATTAAACATACCTGCAACATCCTACAACTGTTATTGCTTCTCAGTTTCTATAGCAATGCCACACCAGTTTATGGTCCAATTAAGAAAATCACTTCACCATCTAATTTACTCTGCTAAATCTGCATCTGAAACATTATTTATTACACTATACAGTACATCTATCATTGACATTCCACTTTTTTATAACAAACCTCTCACAAAGATAGTAAAGTAGACCTGAAAGATATAAGCACACTTTACATGAGCAGAAATAACATACAGCTTTAGGTTGTCATAGCCAAATTGTTATTTAGCTACCCTCTTTGAAGTCTTCATGTGCTGTATAAGCTAAATAAGTGGTGTGCTAGAAAGGCTGAGTGTTGTTCTACCTGTTTCTGTCAAGCTGGGCTTTTTAAATGCAGAACTGTTCAGTGAATTAGCTTTTTGCTGCCATGGGGTCCAGGGCCAGTTGTTACTATGGTGATTAATCCTCGTCCTTTAATTGAGAATATTAACAAGACACTAGCGAGGCCCCTGTTGTCATCACGGTCCCCAACTCTCTCCAAACGTTGTACCAACACACAGATTCTGTTGTACATGTACAGTGAGGGAAAAAAGTATTTGATCCTCTGATTTTGTACGTTTGCCCACTGACAAAGAAATGATCAGTCTATAATTTTAATGGTAGGTTTATTTGAACAGTGAGAGACAGAATAACAACAACAAAATCCAGAAAAACGCATGTCAAAAATGTTATATATTGATTTGCATTTTAATGAGGGAAATAAGTATTTGACCCCCTCTCAATCAGAAAGATTTCTGGCTCCCAGGTGTCTTTTATACAGGTAACGAGCTGAGATTAGGAGCACACTCTTAAAGGGAGTGCTCCTAATCTCATCTTGTTACCTGTATAAAAGACACCTGTCCACAGAAGCAATCAATCAGATTCCAAACTCTCCACCATGGCCAAGACCAAAGAGCTCTCCAAGGATGTCAGAGACAAGATTGTAGACCTAAACAAGGCTGTAATGGGCTACAAGACCATCGCCAAGCAGCTTGGTGAGAAGGTGACAACAGTTGGTGTGATTATTCGCAAATGGAAGAAACACAAAAGAACTGTCAATCTCCCTCGGCCTGGGGCTCCATGCAAGATCTCACCTCATGGAGTTGCAATGATCATGAGAATGGTGAGGAATCAGCCCAGAACTACACGGGAGGATCTTGTCAATGATCTCAAGGCAGCTGGGTCCATAGTCACCAAGAAAACAATTGGTAACACACTACGCCGTAGGGGAGAACTGGGTGTTGTGGTCAGATGAGACCAAAATGGAGCTCTTTGGCATCAACTCAACTCGCTGTGTTTGGAGGAGGAGGAATGCTGCCTATGACACCAAGAACACCATCCCACCGTCAAACATGGAGGTGGAAACATTATGCTTTGGGGGTGTTTTTCTGCTAAGGGGACAGGACAACTTCACCACATCAAAGGGATGATGGATGGGGCCATGTACCGTCAAATCTTGGGTGAGAACCTCCTTCCCTCAGCCAGGGCATTGAAAATGGGTCGTGGATGGGTATTCCAGCATGACAGTAACCCAAAACACACGGCCAAGGCAACAAAGGAGTGGCTCAAGAAGAAGCACATTAAGGTCCTGGAGTGGCCTAGCCAGTCTCCAGACCTTAATCCCATAGAAAATCTGTGGAGGGAGCTGAATGTTCGAGTTGCCAAACGTCAGCCTCCAAACCTTAATGACTTGGAGAAGATATGCAAAGAGGAATGGGGCAAAATCCCTCCTGAGATGTGTGCAAACCTGGTGGCCAACTACACGAAACGTCTGACCTCTGTGATTGCCAACAAGGGTTTTGCCACCAAGTACTAAGTCATGTTTTGCAGAGGGGTCAAATACTTATTTCAGTCATGAAAATGCAAATCAATTTATAACATTTTTGACATGCGTTTTTCTGGATTTTTTTGTTGTTATTCTGTCTCTCACTGTTCAAATAAACCTACCATTAAAATTATAGACTGATCATTTCTTTGTCAGTGGGCAAACGTACAAAATCAGCAGGGTATCAAATACTTTTTTCCCTCACTGTACATGGATGTCAGGGGTGATCATTTCTTAAGGTTGTCACAGTGACAGTGCTATGAGCTTTATTATTGAGCTTAATTATTGACTGCTTTCTGTCTAGAAAGGAACTGAAAAGAACCGACAAGGTTGGTAAATGTGATGGATTGATAAAAACATGTTCAATCTCAGCCCCAAAGCGTTCTGTTCAGCTGAAAAGAGCTGATACAGGAAAGAGCCGCTCCCTTCTTGATTGTCTTTTGTCTTTTCTCTAGGAGACCGTTGTTCTGGAATGTTGGCTGGCTTGCCCCAACAGCTGCAAGTGTATCTGAGAGAGAGAATGATAAATCAATTTGATCCAAGTTCCCCATTATAATAATTAGGTGGGTGCTTACATTTGTGCTATATCACACATGTACAAGTGCAAAGTGGAAATGTGTTTTTTGCATATACATTTTACATTTTAGTCATTTTAGCAGACGCTCTTATCCAGAGCGACTTACAGGAGCAATTAGGGTTAAGTGCCTTGCTCAAGGGCACATCGACAGATTTTTCACCAAGTCGGCTCGGGGATTAGAACCAGCGACCTTTCGGTTACTGGCACTACGCTCTTAACCACTAAGCTACCTGCCGCCCCCGCATATCCCTCTCCACCTGAGAGTGGGGCAGAGCCAGAAATCAGACATTATTGACAGCGACCCTGGAGCAATTAGGGTTAAGTGCCTTGCTCAAGGGCACATCAACAGATTTTTCACCAAGTCAGCTCGGGAATTGAACCAGTGACCTTTCAGTTACTGGCCCAACACTCCTAACAGCTAGGCTACTTGCCGCAAGTGAGTTGTTATATCAGACACATTATATAATGATTTATGAATAGCTTTTTGTTGCTGAAGTCAATAGCAATTTTCTTGTGTATACATCCCCCGCTCTTGAGCTGATGCAGAAGGTCAACATTGATTCCATCAACCTTTTTGACATATTTTTTGTGATATATGATATATGATTTTAAGTTACAGGGCATCATATAGCGATAAGCTAGAAAGAGAGTTGGGGCTGTTTGTATTCAATGACGTTTCTTACATTATGTGACCTTGATAAAATAATACTTTGTAGTAAGACTATCTAGAAGGTTGTGTAGGGTTTCTCATGTCTTGGTATATGTATGCACTATACATATTTTTATTTATATAACATACCTACGTACATTAACCAACTACGATAGAATTTCCAGAAAATTGTTTTATTTAAATCCCCAAATTAGGAGTTAATGACATAATGTTGAGATAAGGTCTTCCAAAGGCCGTTATTATGATTTTTTAATAAGAGGTCAAATGTGTAAGTGTTTAGCGATGTTGTAATTAAAATACACAATGTTATTTTTTGTAAGAAAATGTATTACTATTAAAGTTTCAGGATTGCTGTATATGTCTCCATAAATACTTATTGCATGATAAATGTCCCATTCAATCCAACAGGGAAATGCATAACAGAAGTGTTACTTTAACATTGTACAGTGGGATGCATATGTACATTGTGAAAGTGTTAAACATAACACTTTCTGAGCTAAATGTGCACTGGGGGGAAATTCAGAGATCTCACAATAAGACTAAACTTATGCACAACACAATATATCACATGAGTAGAGATTGACCTTTTCAGTTTGTGAGACAAACTGGCACTGCTTCCTACTGAAGGCATATGCACTGGCAGTGATTACTAGTGGATGCTGTGCCCCCAGGTGAGATTGATACAAGACAAGCATTGTACCATCACTCACTCTGACACAGGCACAGGTTGTATATATCTGTCTGGATGTGAGCCACTGTCATTCCTTCACTGAAAACAGGAGAAGTTGCTTCATTTTACTTTTGAGGTTTAAAAAGGATTCTGAAATTTGTAATTTCCACTTTGAAATGTCAGACTTGATTTTCCCTTCCGAAAAAATGATCAGCCCCTACAAAAACTGTATATTAATTATAATCCACGTAATAATTCACATTTCCTGTTGCTGCAGGGTTATTTTCCTGCTGTAGCAAACTGGCTCAAATTAAGATCCTACACCTGTAGAGTCTACTGCCTGTGTTGCTGCTGCCCTGACACACGTGCAACTCCCGACTGAAGAAAGGATGGAGTTGAGTTGGAGGGTCGTTGATTCAGCCGCTCCTCAAATCAAATCACATTTTATTTGTCACATGCTTCGTAAACAGCAGGTGTAGGTAGACTAACAGTGAAATGCTTACTTACGGGTCCTTTTCCAACAATGCAGTTAAAGATAAATATACTTTTTTTAAATAGAAATTGTGACACAGGGAATACATTTACAGTGAATAACAAAAAACAATAATGATTAAAAAGAACATGGTAATATACAGGGAGTGCCAGTACCGTCGATGTGCAGGGGTACAAGGTAATTGAGGTAGCTACAGTGCCTTCAGAAAGTATTCACACCCCTTTGACTTTTTCCACATTTTGTTGGGTTACAGCCTGAATTTAAAATGTATTAAATTGAGTTTTTTGTCATGGGCCTACACACAATGCCCCATAATGTCAAAGTGGAACTTTGTTTTTCTAAATGTTTATAAATTAATAAAAAATGAAAAGCTGAAAAATAATGTATTGAGTCAATAAGTATTCAACCCCTTTGTTATAGCAAGCCTAAATAAGTCCAGGAGAAAATAATAGTGTTTAAAATCCTTAAGAGTCTATTGACACACCCGTGCGTCGATCTAAGTAACATAATAAAAAAATCCCCATCAAAATCTGTCAGTTTAAGTAAGGCATAACAGTTTTTTTGCATGGGCTGCATCTCAATCCACCACATCCACCTATGTTGGGCTTCAGCATCTGCGAAGGAAGGTGGCCGAGCTACAGCAGTGTTTGTGAGACAATGAGTTTCCTTAAAATCTGTCTTCTCACGAAAACGTCTGTAGTGTCCAAACGGTTTGGCCAACAAACAAATACCACTCTATGGAAAGGGGTGATTCTCACAAACACGATGATCTTCTCTGTTTTGCTCTACGATCCCCACAATTGTCACGGGACTCGACTGAAGGTAAACAGTACTGGTTTTAAAAAATGAACGGAAGTATGGAGATAGTTGTGTGCCCCAAAAAAAGGGGTTAAATATGTGTCAATAAAAATTACATATTTCCTCAGCTTTCTTATACAGTATCTCCTTGATACAGGAAAGACACTTCAAAACCTTTTTCCTTATGATTTATGTTTTGACTGTCTGTTTTGCCATTTATGAATGTGTTATTCAATGCATTTCTATGGGCTATCCTACAGGCGTCCTTCCTAACTCAGTTGCCGGAGAGGAAGGAAACTGCTCAGGGATTTCACCATGAGGCCAATGGTGACTTTTAAACAGTTACAGAGCTTAATGGCTGTGACAGGAGAAAACTGAGGATGGATCAACAACATTGTAGTTATTCCACAATACTAACCTAATTGACTGAGGGAAAAGAAGGAAGCCTGTACAGAATACAAATATTCCAAAACATGCATCCTGTTTGCAACAAGAGACTACAATAATACTGCAAAAAAAATGTGGCAAAGCAATTAACTTTTTGTCCTGAATTCAAAGTGTTATGTTTGGGGCAAATCCAATACAACACATTACTGAGTACCACTTTCCATATTTTCAAGCATAGTGGAGGCTGCATCATGTTATGGGTATGCTTGTAATCATTAAGGACTGGGGAGTTTTTTAGGTAAAAAAAAATATGTAATGGAGATAAACACAGGCAAAATCCTAGAGGAAAATCTGGTTCAGTATGCTTTCATCCAGACACTGGGAGATGAATTCACCTTTCAACAGGACAATAACCTAAAACAGAATGCCACATCTACACTGGAGTTACCAAGAAGACAGTGAAAGTTCCTGAGTGGCTGAGTTAGAGTTTTGACTTAAATCTACTTGAAAATCTATGGCAAGTCCTGAAAATGGTTATCTAGCAATGATCAACAACCAATTTGACTGAGCTTGAAGAATTTTGAAAAGAATAATGGGCAAATGTTGCACAATCCAGGTGTGGAAAGCTCTTAGAGACTTACCCAGAAAGACTCAAAGCTGTAATTGCTGCCAAAGATGCTTCTACAAAGTATTGGCTCTTTGGGTATTGTGTGTAGACAATTCAGGCTGAATTCAGGCTGTAACACAACAACATGTGGAATAAGTCAGGGGTATGAATAGGGCTGTTATGGTGACCGTATTACCGCCACACTGGCGGTCAAGAGTCATGACGGCAGTCAAATTCCACGTGACCATTTAGTCACGGTAATTAGGCGTCTCCAAGCTCTGATGCTCCTGATGGTCATTAGTAGCCTACCAAACGTGCTAACTGCCTGGTACCTGGCACTCTATTGTCCCTCTAATCACTCTGACATCAATGCAAATGTGATCAAAAATCTAATCAAACACTTCATGAGAGCCCATGAGCTGATGGTGGCAACATTTCTATATGCTATGCAATTGCGTGAGAAAACAGAGTGATGGCCTCTATTAAAAAGAGGAGGATCCCATCAGCTTTCTATAGGCTAGGCCTACTATATTTATTTAGTAATGTTCCTAATATTAAGTACATTGCTTCTCTTTACAACAGGAGTATAGCCTACCTGGCTGGCATGAAAATGAACCACAGAAAAGTGTTCTCCATTCGCTATTTAAATGCATAGATGACATGTATTTTTTTCCGCTGCCCCTGTTTCGAGACAAGTGCATGATAATGGTCCATTCTAAATCAAAACAAATTTCACACATATATTATTTAGTATATGTAAAGACAAGATGAAATGAAGAATGGTGTGATGGGTGACAATATTAGCTTATCACTTGTAAATTATATATTATCACTTACTTGATGCCCAGCTTAAGGCAAACAGCGCATGTTTTTTTTGTTGTTGACTTTTTCAAATAATAGTCGCACACCTCATATAGCCTAGCTATATGGGTGTAGAGCCTAACTGGCATACATACACAACGCATGAGTTTCAAGTTTGGGGAAGATAATTTTCACCATAAAAATGCACCTTTATAATAAAAGCATTACATGCAAAATCGCATTTGTGGTCACTTTTGAGAATGGTGTTTTCCATATACGCGCTTATAGCCTACTGACGTGTGCACATTTCTGCGCTTATAATGTGAAGAAATAGCCTAATAGCTTATCAACATTTTAAGCTAAACATTCTCATCTGTTGTGTCAGGCTCGTTGCTTAAAACAGGTTTTTTGATGCTAGTGGTTGCATACATTTGGGGTCTATCGCATCCCACAACTGTCCCAGACTATGTTTGGAATATTTATTTCTCGCACAGAATAGGTCAACTTTTGTACTATGGGGGATTGACATAGGCTAGTACTTTTGCTGGTTGTTAAGCCTACTCATCTTGTTGGCTGACAAAAAGTAAATGTGGACAGTTCTTCCAATATCTTCAATATGTTCCTCGGAATTGGATAATGAAGTGTGCAGTTGCGTCCCCGATGTGTCGGACTTCACTTGTAGCCAGTGAGAAAGACCCGATGACGTGACTGAGAGCCATGTGAGTGAGAGGTACTTTGACACGCAGCCTAATTATTATATTCAGCCCAAGGGCACAATGGCTTCTGGCCACAAAAACCATGGATTTTTTTAGGAGGCATTATGGCCACACAAAGGGGATGCAGCCAGGAAATGTGAGGCATTATCAAGTGCTTATCAAATTGTGAATGAGAGACTGATGAAGTGTGCACAGCCTGTGCAAAAAAACTAAGCAGAGCTCATGCCTTTCATGTGACTTTTTTCAAATCATCATTAGTCACACCATGCAGCCTTAGAACGTATTAAAAATCCAAACATATAGCCCAACATTTGTTTCACAACTAAAGTTACATAAATAACTCTACATTAAGCATATAGGAGCTGTGTTCAATTGTATTCTTCATACTATAAAATAATGCCATGGAATTCTAAGCAAATCTTGTCTGCTAAATTAACTAATGTAGCTCACAGCCATATGGCATAGCCATATCAGGGCCTAACAAATCAAATCAAAATCAAATTGAGACCGGTAGTTATTTGTTTGACAATCACCAGCTGACAAAATTGAATGACCGCCACAGCCCTAGGTATGAATACTTTTGAAGGCACTGTATGTACATATAGTAGGGGTAAAGTGACTAGGCAACAGGATAGATAATAGACAGCAGCAGCTTATGTGGTGAGTGTGCAAGTGTGTGTGTGTGTGTGTGTGTGAGTGTGTGTGTTGCGTCAGTATGCATGTGTGCATGTGTTATGTGTGTGTGGGCATATGTAGTGTGTGTGTGTGTGTGTGTGTATATATATGTGTGTGTTGGGGTGTCAGATATCTCAGATTTTTGGGATGTCTCCTGGTCTGACAAACAGCGCTGTAGCTCTGCCACTTTCCACCGCAGATATGGAAGGCCGGCATAGGTGGATGCGGTGGAGTGAGACGCAGCCCAGATATCCCTAGCTTAAACTGAACAATTTTGATGGGGATTTTTGTATCATCATGTTAATTAGATTAATGCATGGGTGCATTTTCTTGTTTGCTTACGGCCTTATACAGTTCGCTGAGTGGTGGTCTTAGTGCCAGCATTGGTTTGTGGTGGTAAATAGACAGTTACGAAAACTATAGTTGAAAACTCTCTCGGTAAATAGTATGGTCTGCAGCTTATCATGAGGTATTCTATCTCAGGCGAGCAAAAACTAGAGACTTCCTTAACATTAGAGATTGCGCACCAGCTGTTATTAACAAAGAGACACACCCCTCCTCCCTTTGTCTTACCTGAGTCTGCCATCCGGTCTTGACAATGCATAGAAAAACCAGCGAGATGCATATTATGCATGTCCTTGTTCAGCCACGACTCTGGGAAACATAGAATATTACAGTTTTTCAGGTCCTATTGATAGGATAGTCTCGAACGGAGCTCATCCAGTTTGTTCTCCAGTGACTGCACATTCGCCAATAGAACAGAGGGCATTGGCGGTCTACTTGCTCGCCGGCATAAGCTCGTCAGGATATCACCTCGCCTGCCTCTTTTTCACTGCCGCTTCCTCTTTTAAGTCCCGGGGATTAGGACCTAGTTCAGAGTAACATAAAGTCCAGAGCTGCCGACTCGTTGAAGTAGAAATGTTAATCCAAATCGAGGTTAGTGATCACTGTTCTGATGTCAAGAAGCTGTTTTCGGTCATAGGAAATGATGGCGGAGACATTATGTAAAAAAAGCTAAGATCAGAGTAGAAAAACACACTAAATAGGAGCCCGTAAAATGGCTACTATCCACTGCAGTGCAATCTTCACCACAGATGCTCCTCTTTCTGCCTCTCTCTGCTGCGCGTATCAAGTGTAAATCAAGTTTTATCAAGTGTTAATCAAATGTTGTCGCAGTTCTGTTGATATTTAAACTAGGTAGCTACACTCCTAGAAAAAAGGTATCCGAAAGGGTTCTTCCACTGTCCCCATAGGAGAACCCTTTTGGGTTCTACCTGGAACTAAAAGGGTTCTACATGGAACCCAAAAGGGTTCTTCCTGGAACCAAAAGGGTTCTACATGGAACCCAAAATGGTTCTTCCTGGAACCAAAAGGGTTCTTCAAAGGATTATCCTATGGGGACAGCCAAAGAGCCCTTTAAGGTTCTAGATAGCACTTTTTTTTAAAGAGTGTAGCTACACACACCGCATCTCAAGCCACGCATGTTTGGATACAGGTGTGTGCAATCTCCGTACAGGGCAGACTGGGAAACAGGCACGACCCAGGTGCGCGTGAGCTCTGTACAGGGCAGACCAACAGGCGCAACCAACGGATGGGGTGGAGGGTGGCGAACTTGATGACATCACGACGACTTGCGGGCAGTGGGTTCAGAGCAACAATGACAAAAACTGTAGGCTATACAAAAGGACGGCAAAGGGGCATGTGCTCGGCACAGTTAGACCCCTATCTGTGCACGTGCCTGCTGTCAGGGAAACTGGGGAAAAATCACAAAAGTAATGTACACACTGCAAATCAATCCCAGTCTCTACACACTTTTCCACAGCACAGACAATACACTCCCTCACTTCTAGATCTCATACGCACCTTTATAGTAGATGTGTAGACCACAGGAGACTGCTGAGGGGAGGACGGCTCATACTAATGGCTGGAATGGAGTGAGTGGAATGGTATCAACCACATGGAAACCATGTGTTTGATGTGTTTGATACCATTATATTTATTCCGTTCCAGCCATTACTATGAGCCCATCCTCCCCAGTTAAGGTGCCACCGGCCGCCTGTGATGTAGACAGTATACTGTACAGGTACAGTATATGTGCTACTTCTTTAGAGTGCAATATTACAGCATTGACCCGACCTGGCTGTGGTGGTGGAGAGCTCTGGCTGGAGCTCCTGATTTAATGGCTGCCCCAGGTGAGTAGAGGAGGACAGGAGTTCACCTCAGCCCATGTACTCTTGGCTCCACCATTAAAACACTGGGAGAATGAGGGAATGAGGTAAATGGCTCTGGATTAATGGCCTGAGCTAAGTAGCAGAGTTCGTCTGTGTCCCAAATGCCACCCTATTCGCTATATAATGCACTACATTTGGCCAGTACAGGCCATGGTCAAAAGTAGTAAAATAAATAGGGAATAGGGTGCCATTTGGGTGACAAAAGCCTTCCTCTCTCTCTCTCTCTCTCTCTCACTCTCTGACCCTTGACCTCCCTGACCTCCCCTCCCTGAGCATACTTGATGATGAAGTGGAGTGGGGATTGAGCGGAGGGGTTTGGGTGGGTGGATGGATGGATGGATGGATGGATGGATGGATGGATGGATGGATGGATGGATGGATGGATGGATGGATGGATGGATGGATGGATGGATGGCAGAGCTGGACTTTCTTTCAGGTGTGGTGCCATAGCAACAGTGAGATGTACAGTAATAAAGTTAGACCTGCACCTTTGGTCTTTGGCTGTTATTTTCAAACCTCCATATTTTCACCCACACAAATGGCTCAAGAATGGATAAAGAACTGTAGCCTCCACTGCTGCCTTGAAAATGTTTTATTACCATGGTGATAAACATAATTATTAATGATTAGATTACATACTTTGCAAAGTTGGACATGGAGCAGTCAACTGAAGATGTGTGTTTTCAGTGAGATCCAATTTGATATTTTATCCCTCTGAGATGTAGCCTACAGTAGATGAAAGATTATCTTATGATGAATTTATCTTGGGAGAGATTTTGTACTGTCATTAAAAACACACACGAGAGGGAGAGGAAATGTCAAAGAAGTCAGTTCTAATCACTCCATTCTACATTAAGCACTCCTTCCTTTCTCCCAAACTCACATAAGGGTAAATAATGTGTCTGGTCTAACTAAGAGAGGGAAAAGGAGGGAATGGAATAGGAGTATATGTCGTGTAGCCCAGGGCTACTATAGCCATTTCATTCCCCCATGCCCATTGAGAATGCATCATTATAATTAGTCATTGATAGTAGCTCAGCAATGTCTGTCAGTCACTCAAAAAGGCAAGGCCATATTCTTAGAATGTGAATATGAATATGAACCTGGTTCTGGTGGCTGGCTGCGGCCGTCGGCTCTCATGGTTGAGAAGATATCTCTCTGTCTGTCAACCCAAACAGCAAATGTCCTTAGAAAGAGAGGTGGATTTATGACAAGGCTTCCCTTTCAGAAAATATTCATGTGACCTCTCCTCCACCTGAGCCCACAGCTTTGTCTCTACAGTAGCATACGGAGTGCACAGAGGGACACAGAAGTGATCAGGATTCATAACAGTTGTTCCTCAGATTTTTCCCGTCTTCCCAATGAGTCTGTGTCTATATGTACTGTATGTGGAGTGATAGTATCACAGTAAGACACCTGTCCCAATGTCAACAGAGCCCTGTCAAGACCCTGTCACTACCTACTAGGGATCTGATTGGATATCAGCATGCAGGGCAGGTTTCCTGTCACCATGGCGACTGACATGTATCAATCATCTAGCCAGCTCATCCAGCCTTGCAGAGTCAGCCTCCATGGAGTATCTCTTTCAGGGCTGTTGACCAAAATCAAAGGAGAAGCCCCTCTAGGGTCATGTTTTATGCATGATCTGTTGAACAGAGAGAGAGACACAGAGAGACAGAGAGAGAGAGAGAGAGAGAGAGAGAGAGAGAGAGAGAGAGAGAGCTTCAGGACACCACCAGTGGTATTACCAGTGGATGTTCTGTCCCTTTCTATCCTCTGTGATTAATGTCTGAGCTGATGCTGACATGGAGAGCAGGTGAAAGATTGATTGTTTGTGATATCAGTCATTTCTGCCTAATGACGCATTAGGAAGTCAACCAAGGTGACGGTTTTGTGTTTTCTGGTTTTTCCATTCCTATCTCATACTTTTGATGTATCGGAGTGTAAGTCAATTTATTTGCAATAAAAGCACAGCTCAGGTGTTATGCAGTGTAATGTATCAAATTTTTTAATGCAGCTTTACGGTTTGTTGGTTTGTCACGGTTGGTTGACGCCACCAGCAGGTCAAATCAAATCTGTTCACTTAGTTGAACACCTCATGCTCAGTCATAACAAATAACACTTCAGCAGCTTGAAATAAATCAAATCACTGCTGACAGTTGACCAGGCAATTTGTGTGTGCGTGTGTGCGTGTGTGCATGCACTGTGTGTGTGCATGTGTATGTGTGTACGAACAGATGTATGTGCTTATGTACATGAGGATGTGTATGCAAGTTACTATTTGACCAGTAGAGGGCACTGAATGTTATGAAATATGTTATGAAATCTAGGCACATTTACAGTGAAACATTTTTGGGGGACTATTTACATAATATAACATAAGAAATAACACAATATGTATCAACACACTCCACATTTTAGCCATTCTCTCTCTCTCTCTCTCTCTCTCTCTCTCTCTCTCTCTCTCTCTCTCTCTCTCTCTCTCTCTCTCTCTCTCTCAAATATTTTAAGTGTGTGAGGGTGTGAGGAGAAACAACCTGTCAGTATTCATCTACTCCCTGCTCCCTGATATGGAGAGTGTGGTTTATAGCCTGATAATCATAATTCTACATTACCTGAATGAAAAGTGATTTTGAGCATTTGACTAAAAAAATTAAAGTATTTTGTAGTCATTCTCTATGTCTGTGGTGAAAACTAAAGGCAGCGACTTTGAAACCAATACTGTTGGTCTGGCTGAGTAATGTACATGAATACCTCCACAGGATAATGATGACAGGCCATCTATACCACGGTTTCCCAAACTTGGTCCTGGGGCCCCCCCTGGGTGCACGTTTTTAGTTTTTGCCCTAGCGCTACACAGCTGATTCAAATATTCAAAGCTTGATAATGCGTTAGTTATTGAATCAGCTGTGTAGTCCTGGCAAAAAAAGTATGTTGTTCTGCGACTTGAATTTCCAGTGATGAAATGAACCTGGGACTGGAAATGCCTGAGTGATAAAATAGACCTTCCCAAGTGTGCTGTGTGTCCTCGCTTCCATAGCTTACCGTGCTCCCACCATGCTGCCACCGTGAGAGTGTAAACCCTAGGCCGTGGATCAACCCCCCCCCCTCCCCCCTCTTGTTATGTCAGACGCTGACAGTCATCCAATTAGCCCATGTCAGCTAAAATGTTTTAGGTTGGTAAGTTAGCTGGCTAGACTATCTAAACTTCTAGTAATCATGGTCGAATTACCGACCGGGCAGGGCCGGCTCTGATTGCATGTGTGGGTATGAATGTGCGCAGACCAGCGAGTCACTGTGACCATCCTCCCCAGTGTAGAGATAGAACCCTTGCTCAATGCTCCAGCCATTACAGTAAACACAAATTCATCCACCCAGTGAAAAAAAAGATTTCCTCAGCTACTGGTGTGCATCTTTGAGAAAACTATTTTGATAGCGGAGGTGGAGGGGGGCATTGACATCCGAGTCTGACTAGAGAGCATAAGTCAATTAGATGTGGGAGAGACCACTTACAAGTAGGACATACAATCATACAGTTGAAGTCGGAAGTTTACATACACTTAGGTTGGAGTCATTAAAACTTGTTTTTCAACCACTCCACAAATTTCTTGTTAACAAACTATAGTTTTGGCAAGTCGGTTAAATCAAGTCGGTTAGGACATCTACTTTGGGCATGACACAAGTAATTTTTCCTACAATTGTTTACAGACAGATTATTTCACTTATAATTCACTGTATCACAATTCCAGTGGGTCAGAAGTTTACATACACTAAGTTGACTGTGCCTTTAAACAGCTTGGAAAATTCCAGAAAATTATGTCATGGCTTTAGAAGCTTCTGATAGGCTAATTTACATAATTTGAGTCAATTGGAGGTGTACCTGTGGATGTATTTCAAGGCCTACCTTCAAACTCAGTACCTCTTTGCTTGACATCATGGGAAAATCTAAATAAATCAGCCAAGACCTCAGAAAAAAAATGGAGGACCTCCACAAGTCTGGTTCATCCTTGGGAGCAATTTCCAAACGCCTGAAGGCCATGTTCATCTGTACAAACAATAGTACGCTAGTATTAACACCATGGGACCACGCAGCCGTCATACCGCTCAGGAAGGAGACGCGTTCTGTCTCCTAGAGATGAACGTTCTTTGGTGCGAAAAGTGTAAATCAATCCCAGAACAACAGCAAAGGACCTTGTGAAGATGCTGGAGGAAACAGGTACATCCACAGTAAAACAAGTCCTATATCGACATAACCTGAAAGGCCGCTCAGTAAGGAAGAAGCCACTGCTCTAAAACCGCCATAAAAAAGCCAGACTACAGTTTGCAACTGTACATGGGGACAAAGATCGTACTTTTTGGACAAATGTCCTCTGGTCTGATGAAACAAAAATATAACTGTTTGGCCATAATGACCATCGTTATGTTTGGAGGAAAAAGGGGGTTGCTTGCAAGCCGAAGAACACCATCCCAACCGTGAAGCACGGGGGTGGCAGCATCATGCTGTGGGGGTGCTTTGCTGCAGGAGGGACTGGTGCACTTCACAACATAGATGGCATCATGAGGAAGGAAAATTATGTGGATATATTGAAGCATCATCTCAAGACATCAGTCAGGAAGTTAAAGCTTGGTCGCAAATGGGTCTTCCAAATGGACAATGACCCCAAGCATACTTCAAAAGTTGTGGCAAAATGGCTTAAGGACAACAAAGTCAAGGTATTGGAGTGGCCATCACAAAGCCCTGACCTCAATCCTATAGAACATTTGTGGGCAGAACTGAAAAAGTGTGTGCGAGCAAGGAGGCCTACAAACCTGACTCAGTTACACCAGCTCTGTCAGGAGGAATGGGCCAAAATTCACCCAACTCATTGTGGGAAGCTTGTAGAAGGATACCCGAAACATTTGACCCAAGATAAACAATTTAAAGGCAATGCTACCAAATACTAATTGAGTGTATGTAAACTTCTGACCCACTGGGAATGTGATGAAAGAAATAAAAGCAGAAAATAAATCATTCTCTCTACTATTATTCTGACATTTCACATTATTAAAATAAAGTGGTGATCCTAACTGACCTAAAACAGGGAATTTATACTAGGATTAAATGTCAGGAATTGTGAAAAACTGAGTTGAAATGTATTTGGCTAAACTTCCGACTTCAACTGTACGTCAGTAACGTCTCATGTTTTGTGGTCACTTATTTGGAAGACTGATTAGAAAAGTGCTCAGCCATTCTCCACTCCACAGCCAGATGATTCATGCACTCCAACTCTTAATGGAATACTTCCCTAATACACTTTAGTTTTGAGTCATAAACAGACTAATGACTCCATCCATAGGAAGAGAAATGTTTGAGAAAAAGACTGAGAAAGTCCCTTTCAGACATGATGTTACCCACTTTCCTCCAGCCACACCCAGTCTGCTAAAACACAGTCTACCCACAATGCTAGTAAAAAGCTGCTTGACATTGCTTACAGAAAGTTTCAGTTTCACACCATCTTGGAAGTTCCAGTAATAGACCTCCCAACATGATTAACCTCTTAAGGATCGGACACTTTTTTTTTCAATTTTCGCCTAAAATTACATACCCAAATCTAACTGCCTGTAGCTCAGGACCTGAAGCAAGGATATGCATATTATTGATACCATTTGAAAGGAAACACTTTGAAGTTTGTGGAAATTTGAAATGAATGTAGGAGAATATAACACATTAGATCTGGTAAAAGAAAATAAAAAACTAAAAATAATGTGTTTTCTATTATTTTTGGGTTCCATCATCTTTGAAACGCAAGAAAAAGGCCACAATATAATATTGCAGTTTAGGCACAATTTAGATTTTGGCCACTAGATGGCAGCAGTGTGTGTACAAAGTTTCAGATTGCTCCAGTGAAGCATTGCAATACTGGACTATTTTGTATCAAGTTTGCCCAAATGTGCCAAATTGGTCAATTGATACATTTTCAAGTACATAACTATAGAGAACATACATAAATGATATGGTATGTCATACATGATGGATCATTAGCTTATACACATCTAGATGGCCTGGCGGGGTGGGTGTGGAGCCAGAGACAGCAGGGGTTCAAACTGTAGAACCCAGTTCCTACATTTGAATTTAAAAATGGATTTTATCAAACAAAAACTATGCTACAATTTATCTCTGGGACCCTTAGGATGACAAATCAGAGCAAGATTACTGAATGTAAGTACATTATTTACCTTCAGAGGTGAATGTATCAAACCAGTTGCCGTGATAAGTTTTGTTGTTGTTGTGCAATCTCCTCAAACAATAGCATGGTATTTTTTCACTGTAATAGCTACTGTAAATTGGACAGTGCAGTTAGATTAACAAGAATTTAAGCTTTATGCCCATATAAGACATGTCTATGTTCTGGAAAGTTTGCTGTTACTTACAACAGTCATGCTAATCACGTTAGCTCAACCGTCCCGTATAAGGGACACAGATCCCGTAGACGTTAACTAATATATTTCTAATATAGTCTTGAAGTTGATCTTGCAATGCTGGTATGATAAAGATTTAATGTCAGTGTCAAAAGAGTTCTAAGATCACATGGAAAATACCACAGAGGCAGACCAAAGTACAGTCAAAGGTTCTTTATTATAAATTCAGCTTTTACAACAATGACAATACTGTCACACCCTGATCTGTTTCACCTGTCTTTGTGATTGTCTCCACCCCACTCCAGGTGTCACCCATCTTCCCCATTATCCCCAGTGTATTTATACACAGTATCATTACAGCCCAATGGCTAGAATTTATGGCTGTAGGCTAACTATGTACACCGGGACAAACTAACACAGCAGTTGATGTGTTTAGAAATTATACTGAACAAAAATATAAACACAACATGTAAAGTGTTGGTCTCATGTTTCATGAGCTGAAATTAAAGATCCCAGAAATGTTCCATACTCACAAAAAGCTTATTTATTTACATCCATGTTAGTGAGTATTTCTCTTTTGCCAAGATAATCCATCCACCTGACAGGTGTGGCATAAAAAAGCTGATTAAACAGCATGATCATTACACAGGTGCATCTTCTGCTGGGAACAATGAAAGGTAAATCTAAAATGTGCAGTTTTGTCAAACAACACAATGCCACAGATGTCTCAAGTTTTGAGGGAGCGTGCAATTGGCATGCTGACTGCAGGAATGTCCAACAGAGCTGTTGCCAGATAATTGAATGTCCATTTCTCTACCACAAGCCGCCTCCAATGTCGTTTTAGATCATTTGGCAACCGCAGACCACGTGTGACCATGCCAGCCCAGGACCTACACATGGCTTCTTCACCTGCGGGATCGTCAGAGACCAGCCACCCGGACAGCTGATGAAACTGTGGGTTTGCACAACCGAATAATTTCTGCCCAAACTGTCAGAAACCATCTCAGGGAAGCTCATCTGCGTGCACGTCGTCCTTACCAGGGTCTTGACCTGACTGCAGTTCGGCGTCGTAACTGACTTCAGTGGGCAAATGCTCACTTTCGATGGCCACTGGCACGCTGGAGAAGTGTGCTCTTCACGGATGAATCCCGGTTTCAACTATACGGAGCAAATGGCAGACAGCGTGTATGTTGTCGTGTTGGCGAGCGATTTGCTGATGTCAATGTTTTGACATGGTGGCAGTGGGGTTATGGTATGGGCAGGCATAAGCTATGGACAACGAACACAATTGCATTTTATCGATGTCAATTTGAATGCACAGAGATACCGTGACGAGATCCTGAGGCCCATTGTCGTGCTATTCAGCCGCCGCCATCACCTCATGTTTCAGCATGATAATGCATGGCCCCATGTCGCAAGGATCTGTACACAATTCCTGGGCGGCAGGTAGCTTAGTGGTTAAGAGCGTTGTGCCAGTAACCGAAAGGTCGCTGGTTCTAATCCCCGAGCCGACTAGGTGAAAAATCTGTAGATGTGCCCTTGAGCAAGGCACTTAACCCTAATTGCTCCTGTAAGTCGCTCTGTATAAGAGCGTCTGCTAAATGACTTATTTATTTAAGTTGAAAATGTCTCAGTTCTTCCATGGCCTGCATACTCACCAGACATGTCACCCACTGAGCATGTTTCGGATGCTCTGGATCAACGTGTACTACAGCGTGTTCCAGTTCCCGCCAATATCCAGCAAGTTCGCACAGTCAATGAAGAGGAGTGGGACAACATTCCACAGGCCACAATCAACAGCCTGATAAACTCTATTTGAAGGAGGTGTCGCGCTGCATGAGACAAATGGTGGTCACCAGATACTGACTGGTTTTCTGATCCACAACCTTTTTTCTTCTTTTTTTTAATGGTATCTGTGACCAACATATGCTTATCTGTGAAACCCATAGATTAGAGCATAATGCATGTATTTCAATTGACTGATTTCATATGAACTGTAACTCAGTAAACTCTTTGAAATTGTTGCATGCTGTGTTAATATTTTTGTTCATTGTATTTTGGGGAGGGAGGAGGTGATAGGGAATTGGCAACAGCTGTCTCAATGTCACCTTTGTCCATGCCAATCTGTGGAATCACAGCACACCATGCAAGCAACCAAAACAGTCCATGCGATACAATTCGATTTCACATGTGCGAATGTAAGAAATTAAGTGAAAGGCAGTCGTTGTAAACAACACACAGCACACATGATCAAAAGGCACTCATAAATAGGCATGATATCAACAAATAAGACATGCTGATATGTAATATAAAGAGAATGGCAGTCTCTAGTTTAGCAAGAGTCAGTGTCACTTGTGACATCAGTGAACCATTAAGGTAAGGGTTAAGTTAGGTTTACTGGAAAAGAGGCCATTCTTTATCAGTATCATATTCTATGTCAATCAGGTTTAGATTATAATAAATACCACCAAATACAAAATCCACCATCATCCAGACAAATTGTGTGTTTGTTTGGATATATCCAAGTATGTTTGTGTAACTATGGTCAACCTGTTCATCAACATCTTGGGATTCACTGATCATTGTTTAGAGGAATATGGACAACAGCAAACAGACAGGAAAATAAAGAAGACTGGACATTTAAACTCTGAAAACACTTCTCAACCACAAATCTCAACCACACCACAAATATCTAATTGTCTGCCCCCTCCATTATCCTCTAAAGCAGTGAATTCATGGCGGACCATCTGATATTTTCTAATACGTTTCTGATAAGTTTCAAGGGTACTATATAAAGACACAACAATGAATTAAGTTATATTTATAGAAGCCATTCATAGAGAGGAACATAAAGAGATACACTACATGACCAAAGGTATGTGGACACCTGCTTGTCGAACATCTCATTCCAAAATCATGGGCATTAATATGGAGTCTGGGAAGGCTTTCCACTAGATGTTGGAACATTGCAGCGGGGACTGGCTTCCATTCAGCCACAAGAGCATTAGTGAGGTTGGGCACTGATGTTGGGCGATTAGGCCTGGCTCGCAGTCGGCGTTTCAATTCATCCCAAAGGTGTTCGATGGGGTTGAGGTCAGGTCTCTGTGCAGGCCACTCAAGTCCTTCCACATCGATCTCGACAAACCATTTCTGTATGGACCTTGCTATGTGCACAGGGGCATTGTCATGCTGAAACAGGAAAGGGCCTTCCCCAAACTGTTGCCACAAAGTTGGAAGCACATAATCGTCTAGAATGTCATGCTGTAGCGTTAAGATTTCCCTTCACTGGAACTAAGGGGCCTAGCCCGAACCATGAAAAACAGCCCCAGACCATTATTCCTCCACCAAACTTTACAGTTCGCACCATGCATTTGGGCAGGTAGCGTTCTCCTGGCATCCGCCAAACCCAGATTTGTCCGTCGGACTACCAGATGGTGAAGCGTGATTCATCACTCCAGCTTTACAACACTCCAGCCGACGCTTGGCATTGCGCATGGTGATCTTAGGCTTGTGTGCGGCTGCTCGTCCATGGAAACCCATTTCCATGGACGAGCAGTTTTTGTGCGAACAGTTATTGTGCTGGCGTTGCTTCCAGAGGCAGTTTGGAACTCGGTAGTGAGTGTTGCAACTGAGGACAGACGATTTTTACGCGCTACACGCGTAAAAAGTCCCGTTCTGTGAGCTTGTGTGGCCTACCACTTCGCAGCTGTGCTGTTGTTGCTCCTAGAGGTCTCCACTTCACAATAACAGCACTTACAGTTGACCGGGGCAGCTCTAGCAGACAGAAATTTGACGAACTGACTTGTAGGAAAGGTGGCATCCTATGACGGTGCCACGTTGAAAGTCACTGAGCTCTTCAGTAATGCCATTCTACTGCCAATGTTTGTCAATGGAGATTGCATGGCTGTGTGCCTGATTTTATACAACAGCAACGGGTGTGGCTGAAATAGCCAAATCCACTAATTTGAAGGGGTGTCCACATACTTTTGTATATATAGTGTCGTGTCTATTTGTGCAAATGCTTGCAAGTTGCCGCAGAATTGGTCACAAGTCTGGAAGAAAGTACTGCATCTCTATAGCAGTGTCAATGGGGCCTGCGGGCAGTGCATAGAGTTACAGTACACTATCCATGGAAATGCACCATTTACCTTGTGGCTTCTACCATCTGTTTCAAACATTGTCTTGATAAAAGGGTAGCACTTAACAGGAACAAGGTGTTTGAGTCACCCTTTGACGTTTTAGCTCAACAGTGTGGTGTTTGAGACATGCACTCTCTAGGACATTGTTATTCAGACAATGTTTTCCCCAGTTGATATATGCAGTGATTAAGTGTTTTTTTCACCACATACCATATGTGTGTTGTTTTATTACTGTGTTACTCATGGACACCATATGGTCACCTGCAGAGCGCAAACATAAATATAATTTAATCATATTGCACATGGAAGACTTGTTAGCCAAAACAAACAACATAACATTAGGTGGCTGAAAAAAAGTAGCCGGTTGGTCTCAACAAAGATTGCTAATTCATTTTTAAGTGGGACTAATAAGGGGAAGTGTCATGCGGTTGCTGCATTTGATAGGGAAATGAGTGTCCGTTCCCTTGCAAAGTTGAGCATTTATTGACGGCACTTAAAGCACGGTGCTCCATTGGATGTTTTTTATGCACTGAGAGCATGCACTAAGCACAGTTTATTGACTTTTCTCGCAATGATGAAGAGTGTTAAGTATTGCGGTCATTTTGAAAGTCAATGGATGAACTGATTGAAATTCACTACTTGAGAAACCCTTAGACATTTGGCAATTTCCTGATATGAAACTATGATCAGCGTCTTAAGAGGATTTCCAATCAAATCACTGTAGTTGCTGGCATAAAATGTGAGTGTTTGATTTTCAGGTTTCCGTCAACTTTTGTGAAGATCTCATTTCGAAAGGAAAGGACAGAGAAAAGTGGAGGAAATGGTTGCCAGACCAGGAAGAGTTGTATGTCACCAGTGAAATATTACATTGTTGAGTGGCAGGTTGAAGCCTACTGTGGGCCCACCACATGTAGGACCTGTCACATGAGACAGGAGCAATGTTCCCTCTAAGCTGCACGAGTGCGAGGGGGATGAAATATCAGCATGCAGAGAAGCACGAGATTGAACTTCACTCAACTTTCTAGAGTTTTCGCCTTTAGTTAACACTATCAACGTTTTGCTCTGCTGTGAGAATTGTGCTCGAATCAACACAATATTAGCAACTTTCAATCAGTGGCGGTCTGTGCCGTTTATGATGAGGGAGGATGATTTTTATTTTCATGAGCATGGCCTTATTTATTTTACAGCATGTTGGATGACTGTCATTCATATTCCATTCACCCAGTTCAATGTAACCTCGATAGGTTTATGCTACTACATGATACTCTAATTTTCCCTATACCCATCATGAGGTTGCTACAACCTAGCCTATGAACGAACGTTTACAACGTACACTACCGTTCAAAAGTTTGGGGTCACTTAGAAATGTCCTTTCGAAAGATAAGCATTTTTTTTGTCCATTAAAATAACATCAAATTGATCAGAAATACAGTGTAGACATTGTTAATGTTGTAAATGGCTATTGTAGCTGGAAACGGCTGATTTTTTTATGGAATATCTACACAGGCGTACAGAGGCCCATTATCAGCAACCATCAGTCCTGTGTTCCAATGGCACGTTGTGTTTGCTAATCCAAGTTTATCATTTTAAAAGGCTAATTGATCATTAGAAAACCCTTTTGCAATTATGTTAGTACAGCTGAAAACTGTTGTGCTGATTAAAGAAGCAATAAAACTGGCCTTCTTGAGACTAGTTGAGTATCTGGAGCATCAGCAATTGTGGGTTCGATTACAGGCTCAAAATGGCCAGAAAAAAATAACTTTCTTCTGAAACTCGTCAGTCTATTCTTGTTCTGAGAAATGAAGGCTATCCCATGCAGGAAATTACCAAGAAACTGAAGATCTCGTACAACGCTGTGTATTACTCCCTTCACAGAACAGCGCAAACTGGCTCTGGACAAATGCATTAGAGTGTCTAGTTTGAGAAACAGGCGCCTCACAGGTCCTCAACTGGCAGCTTCATTAAATAGCACCCGCAAAACACCAGTCTCAACATCAACAGTGAAGAGGCGACTCCGGGATGCTGACCTTCTAGGCAGAGTTGCAAAGAAAAAGCCATATCTCAGACTGCCCACCTTAATCTTGTATTTTTATTGGCCAGTCTGAGATATGGCTTTTTCTTTAGAACTAATAGAACTAATGTGTTAGCAAACCCACTACAATCATGCAGTAACGTTTACAGTGTATAGTCAGTAAGCAGTTAGACCGGCGGGCCCCGGTGGCAATAAATTAATAAAACCAAAAGCTTACCTTTACTTGGAAGAGTTCCAGTGTTGTGTTAGATAGTAATCGCCAGCTAGCTAACATAGCATCCCTCTGTTTGAGCCGGGTGTTTGAGTAACTAAACTAGTCAGCTGCATTTGCTAGCTAAGTAAGTGAAACTGAAAATGAAAATAAATGACAAAATCTCTCTCTTGCTCTCTCTCTCTTGCTTGTTTAAAACTGTTCAACTATTGTCACGGATCCCCCCGTTACTGCTGCTCATTCCATTCACCAGCTCCGGAGGTCTACGTCACCGGCCTTCTAGGTGTCACTGACATGGATCATTACCACCAACCCCGGATTGTCTTGTCTCATTACGCACACCTAGTTCTCATTCCCCCTGATTAGTGTATGTATATATGTGCCCTCTGTTCCCCATTGTCGATTATTGTCCCATGTCCGTTGGTCTCGTGAGTACCGTGTATTGTGCTCTTGTTATTACGTGTCTCATCCATTTAGAGGTTTACACCTCGCTCTTTTGTTTGGGTTACAGCCCTATGTTATACAGTTGAAGTCTGAAGTTTACATACACCTTAGCCAAATACATTTAAACTCAGTTTTTTACAATTCCTGACATTTAATCCTATAAAAATTCCCTGTCTTAGGTCAGTTAGGATCACCACTTTATTTTAAGAATGTGAAATGTCAGAATAATAGTAGAGAGAATGATTTATTTCAGCTTTTATTTATTTCATCACATTCCCAGTGGGTAAGAAGTTTACATACACTCAATTAGTATTTGGTAGCATTGCCTTTAAATTGTTTAACTTGGGTCAAACGTTTCGGGTAGCCTTCCACAAGCTTCCCACAATAAGTTAGGTGAATTCCTCCTTGACAGAGCTGGTGTAACTGAGTCAGGGTAGAAGGCCTCCTTGCTCGCACACACATTTTCAGTTCGGCCCACAAATGTTCTATAGGATTGAGGTCAGGGCTTTGTGATGGCCACTCCAATACCTTGACTTTGTTGTCCTTAAGCCATTTTGCCACAACTTTTGAAGTATGATTGGGGTCATTGTCCATTTGGAAGACCCATTTGCGACCAAGCTTTTTCTCCAAAAAGTATGATCTTTGTCCCCATGTGCAGTTGCAAACCGTAGTCTGGCTTTTTTATGGCGGTTTTGGAGCAGTGGCTTCTTCCTTGCTGAATGGCCTTTCAGGTTATGTCGATATATGACTCGTTTTACTGTGGATATAGATACTTTTGTACCTGTTTCCTCCAGCATCTTCACAAGGTCCTTTGCTGTTGTTCTGGGATTGATTTGCACTTCTCGCACCAAAGTACGTTCATCTCTAGGAGACAGAACGCGTCTCCTTCCTGAGCGGTATGACGGCAGCGTGGTCCCATGGTGTTTATACTTGCGTACTATTGTTTGTACAGATGGATGTGGTACCTTCAGGCATTTGGAAATTACTCCCAAGGATGGACCAGACTTGTGGAGGTCTTACATTCTTTTTCTGAGGTCTTGGCTGATTTATTTTGATTTTCCCATGATGTCAAGCAAAGAGGCACTGAGTTTGAAGGTAGGCCTTATAATACTGCCACAGGTACACCTCCAATTGACTCAAATTATGTCAATTAGCCTATCAGAAGCTTCTAAAGCCATGACATCATTTTCTGGAATTTTCCAAGCTGTTTAAAGCACAGTCAACTTAGTGTATGTAAACTTCTGAACCACTGGAATTGTGATACAGTGAATTATAAGTGAAATAATATGTCTAAACAATTGTTGGAAAAATGACTTGTGTCATGCACAAAGTAGATGTCCTAACCGACTTGCCAAAACTATAGTTTGTTAACAAGAAATGTGTGGAGTGGTTGAAAAACGAGTTTGAATGACTCCAACCTAAGTGTATGTAAACTTCCGACTTCAACTGTATATATATACGTGTTTGTTTAGGGCTTCGTCCCCGTTGTTTGTTATGACGTGCCTTGTGTTGGGTGGAGAAATAAAAACCCTAATACGTATTCCTGCGCCTGTCTTCCTATCATTATACTACGTGACAGAATATTCGACCCATAAATGGAGACAGCGGGAAAGGCCGAGCTGGCGACCATCGCAGAGACAGCAGCATCACGAGAACTGTCTCTCCAGACTCGGCAGCGCTGGACAGACTTGGACAGCGTGCTGGCAACCATCCTGCGGTTGGAGGAGAATGTGCAGTCTCTCTAGTCTCTAGCACCGGTTCCGGCATCAGTCCCCACACAACCACTACCTGCCTCCATCCCATCTGTGCCGGTCCGCGGAATACCCCTGTCCCTCCCAGAGCGCTTTGACGGCGCGTCAGCGAGATGCAAGGGATTCCTTCTGCAACGCGACCTGTACCTCGCTCGCTACGCAGAGGCTGTCTCCGGGAGAGACAGGGTTGCCACCATCATCTTGGCACTGACCAGACGGGCCCTGGACTGGGATGCCGCGGTCAGGGTAACGGGCGGACCCGAGATCGAGTCCTACGAGCGCTTCACCCTCCTCTTCCGCTCGGTGTTTGATCATTCTGTGGAGGGCCGAGAGGAGGGTGAGCATCTACTCCGACTACGTCAGGGATCTAGGACCACCTCGGAGTTCGCCCTGGAGTTCCGGACCATTGCGACCTCCACCAGATGGAACGAGTCGGCTCTGGTCACCGTTTTCCGCAGTGGACTGCAGGAGGATGTACAGATGGATTTAGCTTGCCGTGATGACAACCTGTCACTCGACCAGCTCATCAGCATGGCGATCTGGTTGGACAACCTCCTGCGGTCCCGACGAAGACCTGCGCGGAATCCGGAGCCCATGGCTACACCTGCTCCGTGGCCAGAGCCGATGGAGGTGGGCTCTGCACATTTGGCTAAGGCAGAGTGTAGGAGAGGGAGGAATCTGGGCCTCTGCTCCTATTGTGGAGAAAGGAGTCCTTCCTCCCCGACCTGCCCTCTATCCACTAATAGGTGAGGAGGTGACAAGCCAGGGAATTCCCTTGCTACAACCCAGATGGGATGCAAGATCTCCTCTACTTTTCTGTCAACTCAACCAGTGTGTTTTCCCATTAAATTCCCTGAATAACCTAGCCCCTCACTCCCATTAGCTCTGATTGATTCCGGAGCTGCCGTGAATCTTTTAGATAGCACACTGGCCACTGCATTACGCATCCCCTACAGTCACCCATTCCGGTTCGAGCCCTGGATAATCGTCCAATAGGGACTGAGCTCGTACATCACATCACTGTTCCCGTTTCTCTGCTGACCCATGACACTCATTTAGAACAGATCACCTTTTTGATTATAGACACCCCCACGCACCCCGTTGTTTTAGGTCTCCCCTGGTTGAGTTGGCATAACCCTGTTATTTCCTGGTCTGAGAGGAGACTGCTAGGTTGGTCGCAGGAGTGTAAGGGGAGGTGTCTCACGGTGTCTGTCAACGCCACTACGGTGGAAAGTCCGGACCACGCTACTCAAGTGGATTTACCAGAGGAATACCAGGATCTGCACCGGGTTTTCTCTAAGACCCAGGCTACACACCTGCCTCCTCATTGCCCCTGGGACTGTGCCATTGACCTGCTATCTGTCACAGCCCTCCCGAGAGGACACGTCTATCCCCTCTCCTGTGCGGAGACCGAGGCCATGGAGACCTACGTACAGGAGAGCCTCCGGCAGGGTTTTATCCACCCCTATATGTCACCAGCCTCCTCAAGTTTATTTTTTGTTAAGAAGAAAGATGGGGGACTGCGCCCCTTCATTGATTATAGAACACTGAATAAAGCCACCGTTAAGTTCAGCTATCCTTTACCCCTCATCCCAACCATCATCGAACAAATGCACGGGGTGCAGTACTTCACGAAAATTGACTTGAGGAGCGCCTACAATCTGGTGCGCATTCGTGCAGGCGACGAATGGAAAACTGTATTTTCCACGACCACGGGGCATTACGAGTATCTCATAATGCCCTTTGGCCTGTCTAATGCTCCTTCAGCCTTCCAGGCCTTTTTTTAACGAAGTATTTCGGGACATGCTGGGATGGGGCGTAGTGGTTTATATAGACAACATTTTGGTCTATTCTGCTGACCGAGCCAAGCATGTCTCGTTAGTCAGGTCTGTGCTGGGAAGACTGTTGGAGCATCATCTCTATGTTAAACAACAGAAATGTTTGTTTTTCCAGCGGAGGGAGTGGAGATGGAGGAGCAATGCGTCAGCGCATTCAGGTCATGGCCCATCCCCAACTCCGTGAAAGCTGTCCACCGATTCCTGGAGTTCGCCAAATATTTCCTGAGGTTCATCCGGGGCTTCAGCACGGTGGTCGTGCCTCTTACCTCCCTGCTGAGAGGAGGTCCCCAACGGCTTCGTTGGATGGTGGAGGCGGAGAGGGCGTTCGAGACGCTGAAGGCTTGCTTCACCACTGCTCCTCTGCTGGTACATCCCGAACCCTCACTCCCATTCATCGTCGAGGTGGATGCCTCCGAAGTAGGAGTCGGGGCAGTGCTGTCCCAGTGCACTGGAACCCCTCCAAAACTGCAGCCCTGCGCCTTCTACTCCAAGCAGCTGAGCCCCGCCCAGAGGAACTACGATGTAGGGGACCGGGAACTCTTGGGGTCAAGAAGGCTCTGAAGGTGTGGAGGCACTGGCTGGAGGGGTCCAAACACGCTTTCCTGGTGTGGACGGACCACCGCAACATCATGGCAGCGAAGAGACTAAATCCAAGACAGGCCAGGTGGGCTCTATTCTTCACCAGGTTCCAATTCACACTTTCCTATAGTCCAGGCTCGAAGAACGTGAAGGCGGACGCCCTGTCTCGCCTCTATGACACAGAAGAGAGGCAGGGAGATGAGACCCCCATCATCCCTCCGTTCCGTATCATCGCGCCAGTGGTGTGGGATGTGGACGCCGACATACGGCAGGCCCTGCGTACGGAACCCGCACCTGCACAGTGCCCGGAGAACCGTGCCTACGTGCCAACGGGTGTGCGGGACCCCCTCCTTTCCTGGGCGCACACAATGCCTGTGTCGGGTCATCCTGGGATAGGCCGTACCATCGCCTGCCTGACTGAGAAGTACTGGTGGCCCACCTTGGCTAGGGACGTCCGGTTTCACGTCTCTTCCTGCTCCATCTGTGCCCAGTTTAAGACACCCAGACACCTCCCTTATGGAAAGCTCCTTCCCCTGCTGGTTCGACAATGAGCCTTGTCTCACCTCTCGGTGGACTTTGTCACTGACCTTCCCCCCTCCCAGGGGAACACCACCGTTCTCTACGTTTTGGACCGGTTTTCCAAAGCTTGTCGCCTCCTTCCTCTGCCTGGACTCCCGTCGGCCATGCAAACCTCAGAGGCTCTTTTTACGTACGTCTTCCGACACTACGGGATCCCGGAGGACATTGTGGCAGATTGTGGCCCTCAGTTCACCTCACACATATGGAAAGCGTTCATAGAACGCCTGGGGGTCACAGTCAGTCTCACCTCTGGGTACCGTCCTCAAGCTAATGGGCATGTGGAGAGGGTCAATCAGGAGGTGGGCAGGTTCCTGAGGTGTTACTCAGGACCGGCCAGGGAAGTGGGCAGATTTTCTACCTTGGGCTGAGTACGCACAGAATTCCCTCCGCCACTCCTCCACTAACCTCACTCCTTTCCAGTGCGTGTTGGGGTATCAGCCGGCCCTGGCACCTTGGCATCCGAGCCAGACCGAGGCCCCTACGTTGGACAAGTGATTTCGGCGCGCTGAGGAGATTTGGAACGATGCGCACACTTGTCTCCAGCGGGCAGTGCGTCGGCACCCCTCCAGGTGTCGCCCATCTTCCCTATTATCCCCAGTGTATTTATACTTGTGTTCTCTGTTTGTCTGTTGCCAGTTCGTTTTGTTTCGTCAAGCCTACCAGTATTTTCCCCCTTGCTTCTGTCTTTTTCCAGTTCCTGTTTTCTAGTTTTCCCGATTCTGCCTGCCCTGAGCCTGCCTGCCGTTCGGTACCTTGTCACACCACCCTGGATTACTGACCTCTGCCTGCCCTTGACCTGTCGTTTGCCTGCCCCCTGTTTTTGTAATAAACTTTTGTTACTTCGACACTGTCTGCATCTAGGTATTCTCCTGAAACGTGATACTATATGCAAATAGCCATTGCCATATATGGATCTGTGCCATTCACTTTGAACTGGACAGCATGAGCGGTCATGAGTAGATGCGCTTCTTTTGAGATCAAAGCGAGAGCTGCATGTAGCCACCTGTGCAAATGTGTTCATATTCTTTGCTAGTTAGTGAGTTATTAGCCCAGTTATAGCTAATGTCTTGTCAACAGTGGGGGAGTGGTTGCTTCCTACAAGAGCACAAAATGTGTGCATTTCTAGCCATCTTTGGAAAGCAAGTCAGGTAAAGAGCTTTTTTATGTCTTAAAGAGGCAGTTTCCATGTTAAAATGTTATGGGATGCATTTTTCTCCATTGTTTTTGATGGTAGGCCACTCTGGTAGGCCTACATTATAATCAAATAGCCTCCTTGGCCAATGTTAAAACTGTAACTTAAAGCGGGTACAGACTCAGTGTTCACAGTAAACGCGCGCCGGAAGTTGCACAGAATGTTTGATGTTCAAGTTTGCACTCAACAGACCTGAAATTTGCTCAGTGCCAGAAATTGTTTTAGGGAACATTGGACAGGAGGATGGGAAATAAGGTCCCACTGGGCACACCACGTAATTTAAATGTGGAGAATTGGGTAATATTTGGTTGATACGTTGATCAATGAGACTACAGCCTATTTTCACCAACTCAAAAAGATAGTCAAAAGTTTGTTGAAATCCAAATGTGTTATAACTATGCTTTCAACCATCTAAAAGCACAACAAAATTCCAATGGAAAATCAATGTCAGATTCTTTGTTAAATTGTCACCTAAATGTGATGTCACTTCGCTTTCAACCATTTAAAAGCACGACAAAGTTCAAATGGGAATACAATGTTAAATATTTTGATTATTTATACAACTTAATGTGTTATCACTGTCCTTCATGTACTAGCACAGACCTGTGACATTTGCATTCTATCTTGAACATGCACACTTTCTATGATTACATAAGACATTTATTGTTACAGTAACCTCAAAATGTGGCCAGGGAGGTGTTACTAATTTTTAAGTTTAATAAATGCTGTTACATTGTAATGTAGTGAACATTACGCCATAATCCAGTCCGTGTATTCATACTGTGGGATTCCAGTTTGACGTTTTACAGTAGCCAGAAAGCGGGCGTGATATTAATTAATTTAATTTCTAATTTAATTTGCCATTTAGCAGACGCTTTTATCCAAAGCGACTTACAGTCATGTGTGCATAAATTTTTACATATGGGTGGTCCCGGGGATCGAACCCACTACCCTGGCGTTACAAGCGCCATGCTCTACCAATTGAGCTACAGAGAACCACCCATATGCCATGTGAACCATGTAATGCCAGCATACTTCTGAGTAAAGTTAAACTAAAGTATATGAACGCCCCGACCTCAGTTCTTCTAAACATAATATTGAATTGTGTTTGGTTGACAATGCAGCAAAAAATCAACATTTAAAGGAGATGTATCTACTGCTTGGATAGTTCCACCCGAGCCACTGGCTTAATAAACTGTGAAATCGGGGAGGGGACTATGTCGAGAGTGTGCAAAGCTGTCATCAAGGGTGGCTATTTGAAGAATCTCAAATATAAAATATATTTTGATTTAGCACATGTTTGGTTACTACATGATTCCATATGTGTTATTTCATAGTTTTGATGTCGTCACTATTATTCTACAATGTAGAAAATAGTAAAAATAAAGAAAAACCCTTGAATGAGTAGGTGTGTCCAAACTTTTGACTGGTACTGTATATATATACAAAAATGGCACTAAAACTACTTCCATATACTTCCATTCATATTTTAAACTGGTACCTTCAGACGAGTTCCATGATGCTTGTGCTCGTGAGAGTCTCATCTTTCCACAGAGTGGTCATATTAGTTTTATAGGCCAATCCGTTCGGACACTACATACATTTTCGTGAGAAGACCAATTTTCAGGATGTCTCATGGTCTGACAAACACCGTTGTAGCTCGTCCACCTTCCACCGCAGTTACGGAAGGCCGCCATTGGTGGATGCGGTGGATTGAGATGCAGCCCATGCAAAAACATTGATACTGTATCTCTAGCTTAAACAGACAGATTTTGATGGGATTTTTTGTATTATACAAAATAGCTGTTGATGACTTCCCAAATGCTATATAGGCCTGAATAGCATAATTGATTATATATGATTGATAAAGTATGGTTACATTTCATTTGCTCTGTTAAACCTACCCTTTGGAATGACTTTGATAGCAACAGTGAATCTATTAAGTGGAGATTTCTCAACTATCATTCTCACGATAAAAGGGAAAGGGGGATACCTAGTCAGTTGCACAACTAAATGCATTCAACTGAAATGTGTCTTCTGAATTTAACCCAACCCCACAGTCGGTGACAAATGTCAAAGCTAAGCAGAGCTGGGCTTGGTTAAAACCCTGAATGGGAGACCAAAGGGTAGCTGTAGATATATGAACTCTCCAGTAGGAGGTGCTGCCCAGCCTTTTGTTTTTTTCTGATAGTGGATATAACGTTGAAGATCTGACGTTGTTTTAAAAGATACAAATTCAACATATTTTATACAGGGTTTGTCAATAGAATGTGTTACCATGATGACATAATCCTGTGGTTGAAATTTCACCCTCATAACAATGGACTTGTATTCCATGTAGATTCCACGTCACAATATGTTGACAAATTAACAACGTTGACTTAACCAGTTTGTGCCCAGTGGGGTGGTGTCAAGATCCCTGGTGACGTGACAGAGACGCCTGTTAGTGTGTTAGAACCATTGGCCACATGGCTCCCCTTCTCATGTAGGGGACAGCCCCCAGAGGTTAATGGCCACTCTCTTCTGGCACTGATCATTACTCACACTGACCACAATCTCACATGGGGGAAAAAACAAGACCATTCTTGTTCAAGGTCATGTGTTATTGTTTGATGTCAAATTTGTAGTGTGTGTAAGGGGTATTTTTCAACATGTTCTTCAACTGGTGATTTAATGTACTGTACAGTAAATGTGACTTGTATTGGGTGACACAATAGGTCTTGCATCTACATAAATCGCGTCTGACATTTTTATTTGTTTTAAACACACCCATAAATAATTGTTTTCTTAGAGACCACTACCAGACAGTCTGTGGTTACGCTAATTGCTGGCTATATTTGCACTAAGTGCTGCAGCAACATTGAGGCGGAGAAATACCAAGATCACTTTGCTTTGGGTCAATATCAAACCAATTTAGTCTTAGTCTGCTTGGTGCCCATGCATGGATAAAGAACAGCACAAGTACCATGGTGAAAAGCACTTAGGGCTCTATTCAATCTGCATCACTGAAGTTCAGCTTTACAGCGTAAGTGAAATTTAAAGGCAATGTTCCCGGTTTAGCATGTCGGCTCAATCAGAAATTACCTTTACATTTCTATTGCGGAATATGTAATGCGTCAACTTTACAGAATTAACAAAGCCCTTAGTATTAGATTAATTGGAAGTTTCATGACAATTTAATTCTGCTGCTCTATAGATTGCTCCATATGGAGAAGAAACGTTAGTGGGCGTGGTGTTTGGGAAACGTTTGTGAGTCCTGAGCTCGAAAAGATCAGAATTGGGGTGCCTGTGTAAACGCAGCCATAGAAACTTTCACCAGGAGAGTCAACATCCTTTCTCAGGTTTCCTCAATATCTAAGATGAGTAAAAGTGAAAATGTTCAGGTCGTAGGCTGTGGTAGGTTGAATCAAGCTTCTTCTTTGGCTTCTGGAAACAAGCCAGCTACTAAGCTAACATATGGAATTGTTTTAAGATGGTCATACCAAAGATAATTTAGCTATTTGATTTTAGGGCCCCTTTAGGTATAAACAAAAAAATATATATTTTGAATAAAACATTGAATTTGGCCTTACTGCTATTAGCTCATAGAAATGCCTTCATAAGCACTACATAAATGTGTTACAAAGCATCTATAACTGTATCTCATGCTTTATAAAGGGTTCATAAATGTGGCATAACTGTGTGAAGACATCACCAATGCAGAGCCATCATCCCATTTAAATACCTCTCACACCCTACAGTAACCTGTGGATCATGAGAGAACCTTCATAAATCAGCAGAACATTAACCTATTTATTGACACGTTAATACTTAGTTTGAAGTGAGACACCTTCGGTCATTAATAACACATCCATAAAGACTATATCACATGACGCTGTACTTAATTTAAAGTCAGACCCCTTTGGTCATTTATAACACATGCATAAATGCCTTGTATCATATGACGCTGTACCTACTATAAAGTCAGACACCTTTGGTCATTCATGACACATACAGAAAGGCTTAATGATGTAAACACAAATGTATTAACACTTAAGTATTTGTTTTATCAGCTAAAACAAATAAACATTAAAAACATGTTTAAACCATACATTTTATTTTATTTTTTACATAAAACAATACAAACACATTAACTTTAAAAAAGTCCAACAATGCAATTACATTGAACATTACACAGGGCTGTGAACAGTGTAGCTTGTCCCTGAGCTGGCGGACGAATGTTTATTGCCTTTCTGCCTACTGGAGGTACTGCATGTTGGTTTAATCCTTAAAAGTAACAACAAAGAAAGTTAGCAGGTCTGTTAGGAAATCCCTTTGTCACACCATCTGGATAAGTGCATTTCTGTGCTGTGCCGGAATTACTCTAAATGGGGAGATGGGACACTCCATTCGATTCCTATTATTACTGTAAATTCCTCTTTCATTTACAAATCTTATGATGTGACTATGAGACATGACTGTATAGACGTGTTGGTTGTTTAGTAACAAAACCGACGCATGCGCAACTATGGGTCAAAACAGACGGGGTTGATTTAAGCTGAAACCACACAGAGATAAAATGTGCATGCGAGAGTAGAGAGCGTAAATTCACATACACTGCATAGTGTATGCTTAATTGTCATGAGAATCCATAATAAACAGTTGTATTTGTTATGTTCGCTATGTAGCCCTTGTGAATTATTGTTGAGTGTTCCTTTTGACTCAATTTATGTCATATGGGAGCCACCGTACCTGCCTCCTGCTTTGTTGGCACTCGAACGTGAGGGGAGTTGTAGCTCATACACCATAGTAGTTTATAAAGTATTTAGCTAATCTCGTTCTTCCTACAT
The DNA here is from genome assembly GCF_020615455.1 of Coregonus clupeaformis. Classification (NCBI taxonomy): domain Eukaryota; kingdom Metazoa; phylum Chordata; class Actinopteri; order Salmoniformes; family Salmonidae; genus Coregonus; species Coregonus clupeaformis. The sequence continues at coordinate 25,901,361 of NC_059216.1, read as the reverse complement.
AACAGTATTCTCTCTTGAATGGAGGTCCTGGAGTTTCCCAGCTGTAGCCTGCCTAGGCTGTATGCCTGTACTCAAAATCAACAAAGATAGCCAGAAAAGTATTGTTTTCAAATATGTATTATTGGCACTGGCAGCTAAACTTAAACACTAAATAGACAATTTTTAACTATAAATGTCACAATTCCAGATGTAACAATGCACAAACAGTCTATTAATACTGTAAAATTAACAGATGTACAGAAAACTCATGTGAAGGCCAAATTACAGAGGAGGAATTTCTTGATGCAATTAAAGCCTTTAAACCCGGGCTGGATGGCATCCCAGTTGAGGTATACCAAACCTTTTTTGATGTACTCAGAGGACCGTTATTATAATGTTTTAACCATTGTAGGCTGATGATTCATGTTTTATTTTAAATCCACAATTTGGATCTAGATAATTTTTCTAACCTCTCTGGATTACAACCAAATTATGATAAGTGTACTATACTTTTACATTACTGTGTAGTTTACGAAGAAAATGGTCTGACGGTGAAGTGGACATTTTTCCCTTTATTCCGATTACAACCTTTCACTTGAAAATGAAATAATCTCCAAAATATTGCTATTTTTAAAACAAGCCATAGAAAGTTGGTTGCAATTTCAGTTTAATCCACCAGAAAAGACAGAACAAATATTACAACAAATATTTTGGATAAACTCAAATATACTAATTGATTAGAAAAATGTTATTTTTGGAAAAAATGTTTATAAACGGTATAGTCTTTGTAAATGATATCATAAATAGGACTGGTGGAGTTATGTCACACATGCAGCTAACGAAAATAATAATTTAGGCAGGTTACCTTTGCTTCCTTGGGCACAGGGACTATGGTGGTCTGCTTGAAACATGTAGCTATTACAGACTCGGTCAGGGAGTAGGATTCAATCTTAGTCCTGTATTGACGCTTTGCCTGTTTGATGGTTCGTCTGAGGGCGTAGCGGGATTTCTTACAAGCGTCCGGATTAGTGTCCCGCTCCTTGAAAGCGGCGGCTCTAGCCTTTAGCTCGATGCTCATGTTCCCTGTAATCAATAAAGGAAAACTACACAAAAAAATCTAAATTTCTTAGTTTTTCCCAGAACTCAAAAGTCGTCCTCTGATGTGGTTTAAGAATAGTTGTGAACACAAAAAATCTAATTTGGTTGTAATTCTATATGAGAAAACGTGTGAGGAAACCAGCATTTTTGGGGGTGGGGAAATCCAAAACGTAATAACAAAACCGAGAAAACGGAATTTGGGAAAAAATAACAGAATTAGGCAAAAAACTTCAACTTAAACTAAAACATTTTTTTTTGCTGTGCATGACTGTACTTTAGATTGTGTGTCATCCTGCAGCACAGCATTTTGGGAAAAGTTGGAAGTCAGGTCCAATATTGGCTATATACCCAAGAGGGAAAGAGGTTGGGCAATCCTAGAAACGTTTATATAACGTGTAATATAATATACATAATTTAGCAGATGCTTTTATCCAAAGCGACTTACAGTCATGAGGGCAAAATGTTTTACTTGTGGGTGGCCCCGGCAATCAAACCCACTATCCTGGCATTGCAATGCTCTACCAAGATGCATGACAAGGTTATAAATGCTTTGCGAAGCCTCAATTTAATATGATTTATAAAGCCTTTATTAAGCGGTGCTTATGCCACCCTTTATAAAGCACAGGTTTATGTCATATTTGACATAGTGAGTTATGTCACATTTGACATTGGTGGTTATGTCACACAGTTATGGCACATTTATTAACCATTTATAGAGTATGACATACAGTTATAGATGATTTGTTGACACATTTATGTAGTGTTTATGAAGGCTTTATGAAGCCTTTATAAGCTGCACATAATTTAAAGCGGGACCGAGATGGTCAACAAGACAAACCAGATAATTTCAAGTGTCTTCATATTTCACAATCAAGTGATCTTGTTTGAATTTAGGATGTAAAAAAAAATGGGGAAAGATGGAAGAAAAAAGTGCACAGATTTAGTGACATCACTTCCATTATGGACTCCTTCCTCCTTTAAGAGAGTGAGTTGGTGCCGACCACAGGGTAGAGGAGCCTGGAACACTGTGGGGAAACATCTTGACTGGACTGACCAGACGCACAGCACATCTGGATGTACACTTAGTCTAGAGGACTCTCGCTCCAGCCAACAAGGTTTGTAAGATTAAGTACTGTAAGTTTTATATGTCAAACATGGGCTAGTGTTTTTCACTAGTGTAAGAACATTTATAAATATTGAAGAACTGCCGATATAATCACAGTAAACTGTTCGTTTTGATCATATTTAGGGTAAACTTAATTGAATTTCTGCCTCTCCTCTCATTTTACAAAAGAGAGGATTACTGTGTGAAGGTTTATTTTGTCAGACTTTTAATCACTTTCCAGACTTTTCTTTTAGTTTTGTCTGTTTTGTCATGTTGCAGCTGATGAGGATACTGGTATGTGAAACAATGACAACAGGATAAGGTGTAAGCCTACTAGCTGCTTGTATCATAATGCTTAGAACAATTATTGAACAATGTTTTGGCTCCCAAATGTTTCCATAACAAGAAACACTGATCATCAAATCAGATTGATGCGCCGAATACAACAGGTGTATACTTTACATTGAAATACTTTCCCAACAATGCAGAGTTTAAAAGTAAGAAAAGATGAGCAAATCAAAAATGTTTTACAAGGAAATAGTAACACAATCAAATAACAATCATGATGCTATATACAAGGAGTATTGGTACCGAGTGTGCTCCTAATCTCAGCTCATTACCTGTATAAAAGACACCTGGTAGCCAGAAATCTTTCTGATTGAGAAGGGGTCAAATAAAAATGCAAATCAATTCATAACATTTTTGACATGCGTTTTTCAGGATTTTTTTGTTGTTATTCTGTCTCTCACTGTTCAAATAAACCTACCATTAAAATGATAGACTAATCATTTCTTTGTCAGTGGGCAAACGTACCAAATCAGCAGGGGATCAAATACTTTTTTCCCTCACTGTATGTTGTTGTAGCCTATATAGGATCTTTTCTTGTCCCTACATTTTTTTTTACAATAGGGTAGCTTTTCAAGCTGCATACCCGGGGACTGGGAGGGAGCACACTCAGTGTAGCCACGGGAGCGGACATAGTGTAGGCTATCTATGATTTCGTTATCTGATCAACTTTTTTCTTTCTTTCGCTGTGTAAATTGACTGGATATTCACTGCAGTATTAAGCCTAACATTGAGCTTATGAATTATGGGCTAATATGCATAAGCTTCTAACTTCGGCTATAGGCTACATCCAGCGCTGGTCCTTGCCGTTCTGCCTCACTAGGCGATACCAAAAAATGCAACCCCTGCTAAATTAGAATAGTCCCAGTAAGCAAAATTACGTTGAAAATACTTCTAAAATACATATTTCCCAGACATTGAAGTTAGGTTCAATTTAGGTTCTGAACGAAAGGTGAAAATACCTATTTTCCGTACATTTAAAATACATATTTTCCAGGACGTTGAAAAGGCATCCTTTCCGGATGTTGAAAAATATGTATTTTCCGGAAGTTGAAAATATGTATTTTCCGGATGTTGAAATCAGGCTAGTTTTTGGCTCTGAATTAAAGTTTAAAAGACGTAATTTATTGACGTCTATGTTTGAGCCAAATCAAGGCTGGCCCATACCGGACAAAATCTGAACCAAACATAGACGTCTATGATTGGTTCAGATTTGATTCAGTCTGGACCAAAATCAATGTCCGTGGAAGTTAAAATCAAGGCCGGTCTGGACCGCACCAAAATAATATGCCCAAAAGGCGTCGCCGTCAGTCCGGTCTGGACATGACCAAATAAAGACGTCCAAAAGAAATCGGCTAGTGCTTACCATGGAATTTTATGAATGCCCATACATGTGGTAGGCCCACCATTTGTGAAACAGGCCATTGCATTGGCTTTATTAGTCCTGATTCCTGTGACTAATCAATTTGGCTATTTAGGTTGTGAATATCAGCTACCCAATTTTATCAGGAGTTATCATGAGCCTATTTGCAATGTGTTTACACAGCAGGAAATGCAGCAGTATTTTCTTTTTCGCTATGATCAACTTGTCAAAAATGGATGGATACAAACTTGACACCACTGATCATTACAATGGGGTGAAACTCCTGAAACAGTTGTGATTGTCTATTCCATATTGTACATATACGGGACACCGATCCCGTAGAGGTTAAGAATAGTCTGATGGGTGATAATATCAGCCTATCACTTGTGAATGATGTATTATCACATGTGAATGATGCCCAGCTTGTGCATTTTTGTTGTTGACTTTTTCAAATCATAGTCGCACACCTCATATATCCTAGCCCATAGGCCTATATGTTTTGATAAGGTTTGTATCACAACTAAAGTGGCCAAATAACTTCTTAAAATGTAGCACATTAATCCGCTTTATAACCGGTGTCGAGCCTAACTGGCGTACATAGGCTGTTCATGAGTTTCAAGTTTGGGGAAGATAATTTTCACCATAACAATGCACCTTTATGCATTATCGCATTTGCCGTCACTTTCCAGAACAGTGTTTCCCCGCTAATTGATTGCATTTTGGAACATTCACACTTATAGCCTACTGCTGTGTACGCATTGCTGTGCTTATAATGTGAAAAAAATTGCCTAATAGTTTATCAACATTTTAAGCTAAATGATCAGCCTCATTGCATTTAAAAGGTTTTTTGATGCGAGTGGTTGTATTAATTTGGGATCTATCGCATCCCACAACTGGCAGTATGTTTGGAATATTTATTTATTGCACAGAAGGACAAGTTGACCAATAGAATAGGTCAACTTTTATACTACGGGGATAGTAGATTGACATAGGCTAGTGCTTTTGCTGTTCGTTAGGCCTAATCATCTTGTTGGCTGACGAAAAGTAGGCTAAATATGGACAGTTCTAACATCAATATGCGCCTCCGAATTCGATAAGAGGGACGCGCGCAGTTGCGTCCCCAATGTGTCACGTGACGGCTACATCTGAGAGAGCCATGTGAGTGAGAGGTGCTTCGGAGCACTGCAGCCGGGAGAAGGGAATTATAATTAGCCTATTATATTCAGCCCAATGGCACAACGGCCACACCATTTTTTAGGGGGCATTATGGCCACACAAGGGGGATGCCACAGGGAAATTTGAGGCTTGGTGAGAATATTATCAAGTGCTTGTCAAATTCTAAATGAGAGACTGATGATGTGTGTGCAGCTTGCGACTTTTTTCAAATCATCATTAGTGTCCCATCATGCAGCCTTGTATTAACCTCTACGGGATCGGTGTCCCGTATATGGGACGGTTGAGCTAACGTGCGCTAATGTGATTAGCATGACTGTTGTAAGTAACAGCTACCTTTCCAGAAAGCTTAAATTCTTGTTAATCTAACTGCACTGTCCAATTTACAGTAGCTATTACAGTGAAAAAAGACCATGCTATTGTTTGAGGTGAGTGCACAACAACAAAAAATGTATCACAGCAACTGGTTTGATACATTCACCTCTGAAGGTAAATAATGTACTTACATTGTCACGCCCTGGCTCTGGGGACTCTTAGATGTTGAGCCAGGGTGTGTAGGTTCTATGTTATAGTTTTCTATGTTTTGTTCTAGATCGTTTAGTTCTATGTTGGCCAGGGTGGTTCCCAATCAGAGGCAGCTGTAGCTCTTTGTCTCTGATTGGGGACCATACTTAGGCAGCCCGTTTTGCACTAGTCGGTGTGGGATCTTGTTCCGTAAAGGTTTGTGTATGTAACCTCAGGACTTCACGTATCGTTTATTGTTTTGGTTCGTTGTGTGTACAAGTAATAAAGATGTACGCTTACCACGCTGCGCCTTGGTCCGTGTCTTCCGTCAACGATCGTGACATACATTCAGTAATCTTGCTCTGATTTGTCATCCTAAGGGTCCCAGAGATAAAATGTTGCATATTTTTGTTTGATACAATACATTTTTATATTCAAATGTAGGAACTGGGTTCTACAGTTTGAACCCCTGCTGTCTCTGGCTCCACATCCACCCTGCCCGGCCATCTAGATGTGTGAAAGTTAGTGTATAAGCTAATGATCCATCGTGTATGACATTCCTGGGAGTGTGTAAACTTAAATTTTATATTACCATACAATTTGTGTATGTTCTCTATAGTTATGTACTTGAAAATGTATTCACTGGATCAATCTCAAACTTTGAACACATACTGCTGCCATCTAGTGGCCAAAATCTAAATTGCGCCTAAACTGCAATATTATATTGTGGCCTTTCTCTTGCATTTCAAAGATGATGGAACAAAAGAAAATAAAAGAAAACACATGTTTTATTGTTTGTATTATCTTTTACCAGATCTAATGTGTTATATTCTCCTACATTAATTTCCACAAACTTCAAAGTGTTTCCTTTCAAATGGTATCAAGAATATGCATATCCTTGCTTCAGGTCCTGAGCTACAGGCAGTTAGATTTTGGTATGTCATTTTAGGTGAAAATTGAAAAAAAGGGTCCGATCCTTAAGAGGTTTTAAGAGGTTAAACATCAAAACATATAGCCCAACATTTGTATCACGACTAAAGTTATATAAATAACTCTAAATTAAGCATATAGGAGTACCTATTTCTTTGTTAACCGTTCAACACAGAATAGCCGCATGTGTGCACTCCCTCAAATCTTTTGGAGAAAATAACCTTTATATTTTATAAAGCTATGTTCAATTGTATTCTTCATACTATAAAATAATTTTAAAATAATGCCACAGAATTCTAAGAAATTCTTGTTTGCTATATGAACTAGTGTAGGCCACAGCCATAGGGCATAGCCAGATCAGGGCCTAACACAAGGACAACTCAGAGTATGCTATTCTGTTCTTCTGAAATAGACTACATTTTCTTCATATCATGCTTCTTTAGACCTCTCTAAAATAAATAATGGATGTATTGTGATGGTGTAGGCTATATTAAATGGATTTAGACTTTTTTAAATGTAGATGTTCTGAAGGTCTGCATCAGTGGCTTGTAGCCTATGTGTGTAAGCCAGGAGAAGCTACACTTGTTTATGCTAATTAACGGTCAATTACCGTGAGACCGGCAGTTATTTGCTTGACAATCACCAGCTGACAACATTTCATGACTGCCACAGCCCTATGTAAATCAAGATGTTTTTTCTATTTGCACTCACACACTCACACACACACACACACACACACACTCACACACACACACACGAGAGAGAGAGAGAGAGAGAGAGAGAGAGAGAGAGAGAGAGAGAGAGAGAGAGAGAGAGAGAGAGAGAGAGAGAGAGAAATCAGAACCATGGAAAGCCACATCATCTTTAGCATACCTTGATTGGACTAAGTTGTTTTTGATATATTTTTGTTGTCACTGTATTAGACTAAGCATAGGTGACTTGATGATGTTGAAATGTTGAAGTTGAAATGGTGCTGGAATAGTGGAGGCAGCTCCTGCTTTCTTTGGGACTTGTGGTAACTCTCCGTGGTTCTAAATCAATATTTGTTTAGTGGTCCGAAAATGTTGGAAAGATTAACTTGCTTGACCATGCTGTAGGTCATGTAACGGTTGCTCTCTGCTTTTGTGATGAAACAAAGGTATGGTTGAATTTATTCTGCCACTGTGTCTTCTTATTGTCTCGGCCTTAGGCCTATATATCACAGATGCAAGGCTTATGAACTAAGAGGTTAAACAGCAAACAATGCAATGAATATGTTAGTTTTTTTCTGGCTTGGCTTCCCCAGCAATTTTACCCACACTCCGCTACTGTACACCATATGAGTGGCCTGCTAATGTACCTTTCTGGAACTTCTAAACTGTGGAGAATAGACCCAAACTGATCCAAATGGTTGCATAATCAGGCCCAGGCTGTTGGCCTGTGCAGTTATTTCGGCATGAAACAAAACAGGACATGTGAGCGGTTATTCAAATTCACTAGATAACAATAATAAATTCCTCATTGCACTGTGTTGTTTTAGCCCAGTTATAATCCTTTTCTTGTCTAAAAACGGAACGTAGGCCTAATCAATAGTGATTCTTTGCGTGCCCGGGGACCACAGAGCGCAGCCTGGAGGAACGCACTACATATCTGCCATTTCATAATCTGTTAATTTATTTTTCTTGCACTTTGACAGGTAAATATTTAGCCCATAGCCCTAATATTTAGAATCCTACAGGACTGGTTCCAAAATCTGATAGGGTTTTTCTATTGGATTCTTGTATTGGAATCATATAGGATAGAATCTCATAGGAGTCCAATAGGACTGGTTCCAAAATCTGATAGGATTTTTCTATTGGAATCCTATAGGATAGAATCCCATAGGAGTCCAATATGACTGGTTCCAAAATCTGATAGGTTTGAATCACTTTCATATTGTGGTTGTGTGTTGAAGAGGTTCAGAATCTCAGGGAATTATCACTGGTGTGAGTAGGCAAAGAGATGGAGATTGTGCTCCTGCGAGACATGGGAGAAAGATTCAATACCAGTAAACTGAAGAACAATCTTGATTGCAGTTTAACATAAATGTTCAGGTTTCTGTGCCATATTTAGTTATGAGATTGTTCAATAAAGCTACATATTCTATTATTTCAGATTATTTGCCTAATTTCCTTTACGTGGACAGTGTGTGTTACTAAATTCCACAACCTCACGTTGATAAAATATAGAATTTGGCCTTTACTAATATAGCCCAGAGAAACACATTGAATAACACATTCATAAATGGCAAAAATGACAGTGAAAAAATAAAACATAAGAAACAAGGTTTTTTACGTGTTTGTCCTATATCTAGGAGATATAAGAAAGCTCAGGAAATATATATATTTTTTACACATATTTAACCACTTTTTGGGGTAGGCACAAAACTACCTTCATACTTCCATTCATTTTTAAACCAGTATCGGTTACCTTCAGACGAGTCCCGTGACACTTGTTTGGGGGTCGTAGAGCAAAACGGAGAACATCATCTTGTTCGTGAGAATCTCCCCTTTCCACAGTGGGGTTACATTAGTTTGTAGCCAAACGGTTTGAACGCTACAAACTGACGTTCGCACATCAATGCTACCGACTTCAGATGAGTCTCTTGACACCATCGTGAGAGTTTCCCCTTTCCGTAGAGTGGTCATAATAGTTTGTAAGTCAAACCGTTCGGACGCTACAGACGTTTTCGTGAGAAGACTGATTTTCGGGATGTCTCATGGTCTGACAAACACCGCTCTAGCTCTGCCACTTTTCACCGAAGACGCAGAAGTGCGACATCGGCGGATGCGGAGCATTGAGAAGCATCCAAAGCAAAAAAAATATCTAGCTTAAACTGACGGATTTTTATGGGTATTTTTTTATTATGTTACTTAGATTGACTCACCAGTGCGTCAATCTACTCTAGGGAGCTAAACTAGCAAGTCTGTTTGTTTGCTTACCACATCAACTACTGTAGCTTTCTAGTAAACTTGCTGACTACTTCAGTGGATGTGGAACACATTTCTACCGGCAAATGAACACACAAATGAACACATTATAGCCATGGTATAAAAGGGATAATCAACTCAGGGCTCAACGCGTTCTCTGGAAAATAATACATCTCTGTGGAAGGTCAGTTCCACTCCGCTAGCCCGTCATGGAACACACCTTCTACATCATTCATTATTTTCCATAGAATGCATAGACCCTCGTTGATCATCTCTTCTTGTTGTATTGTACTGGAACTTATGACAACAAACTATAATTAATTGGGATCAATTAAGAAAAACGTTCTAATAGAATTCTGATTGGGGTGACAAAATCCTGCAAGACTTTGCAAAAAACTATAGGATCCAATTGGATTACTTTTGATTTTCATTGTGGGAAAAAAGTAGTCCAAAAGGATTCTGATAGCGGTGACACCAAATCCTATAGGATTGTGAGAATCCTATAGGGTCCAATAGGATTACTTTTGATTCCCAATAGGGAAAAATAAGTCCAATAAGATTCTGATACAGGTGACACAAAATCCTATAGCACTGCTAGAATCTTATGAGATCCAACAGAATAACTTTTTATTTCCAATAGGAAAAAAGTAGTCCAATAAGATTCTGATAGAGGTGACACAAAATCCTATAGGATTGTGAGAATCCTATAGGATTCTATTGGAAAAATCACTAATCCTATAGGAGCTTTGGACTAGGGCACCTCCAATGTGTCTGTGCTCCCAGGGTTATGTGGGAATGTCCCTCCCCGGAGAAAGCCACAGATAAGGTGTGCTTGACCCCTGTGTTAGCACACAGTTGGCCAACCATCCAAACAATGTCATAAATCAGGATTGAGTCATCACACTGGGCCTCAGCACCTGCAAGTCACCTTCTATCATTCTTCCACTACACCTCTGACACCGCCTGGTATAGAGGTCCTGGATGGCAGGGAGCTCGGCCCCAGTGATGTACTGGGCCGTATGCATTACCATCTGTAGCGCCTTGCGGTCGGATGTCAAACAGTTTCCATACCAAGCGGTGATGCAGCCAGTCAAGATGATCTCAATGGTGCAGCTATAGAACTTTGAGGATCTGAGTGCCCATGCCAAATCTTTTCAGCATCCTGAGGGGGAAGAGGCATTGTTGTGCCAGCTTCACGACTGTGTTGGTGTGTTTGGACCATGATAGGTCCTTAGTGATGTGGACACCGAGGAACTTGAAGCTTTCGACCCACTCAACTACAGCCCCGTCGATGTGAATGGAGGTGTGCTTGGCCCTCCGTTTCCGGAGTCCACATAGATGTTGAGGGTGAGGTTGTTGTCTTGGCACCACACTGCCAGGTCTCTGACCTCCCTGTAGGCTGCCTCATGGTGTTGGTGATCAGGCCTACCATCGTTGTGTCGTCGGCAAACTTAATGATGGTGTTGGAGTCATGCGCGGCCACGCAGTCATGGGTGAACAGGGTATGCGTCCTGGTAACTTTCATGAATACTACATTTCTTTCTCTACCTGTCTTTTAGTTCCTGTCCATATGATATTTACAAGATATGCACATAAAGATATGCATAAGGAATAACACACTGAAGCAACCACTTAGCCACTTGTACTGTTCTCTAATAAGACAACTTCCTGATGATGACTTTCAGACACAGTATCTCTGACTAAATAATAAAAAAGTCACAGGGAACAGCAAAGTTCAATATTGTGCCGAGTTATTAAAGCACGACTGCCACTATAAAGCAACTAATCCCTTTGAAAACGGCCTATGTGACATCGATATGAGTCAGAAACATTTATTCTAGGGTCAAAATTGACTACAAAGTGTAAATAGGATAATTTTGGTCATGAAGTCAGTCTCGTCTAAAACTAAGTTTGGAACCTCAGTGTGTCACAACCAGTAAATGAAGGTTGGGTTTGGATCACAATTATGTAGACCAAGCCTCCACAGCCAAAGTTGTATGGTTTGCATGCCTTGCCGAAGGACATTTTTTACATTTTAGTCATTTAGCAGACGCTCTTATCCAGAGCAACTTAGCACATACATTTTCATACTGGCCCCCCATGGGAAACGAACCCACAACCCTGGCGTTGCAAGCGCAATGCTCTACCAACTGAGCTACAGGGGACCTTAGTATGCAGAATCAGTTGTTGGAGTTCATCGGTCCCCATGCCTGCACCAGTAATGCTAGCTTGGTGTGCAACGACCGGGGGTGGTGAGTATAACCAAAGATACTGGAATATAATGACCTCTGGTGTAACTTAGCTAACAACGTTAGATAACGTTATTGCTGGTTATGTAGGTAGCCATCTTTTGATAAAGCGAGGCAGGCTAGCTAACGTTAGCGTACCTCATTACAACTTAGGTCGTAGCGCATACAAGTTTGTGTATTGTCTAGATACTGCTGGTTATGTAACATTATCATTTGATAATGCTAGCGGGGCAGGCTAGCTAGCTAGCTACAAGCTAGCTAATGTTGTGAAAAGTTATATTAAAAAATACCTGGTTTGATAAACTAGTAGGTAAATTACCCAGCTAAGCAGATACAAGTAGTAGAGTAATTTTGGTTGTGAAGTGCATTATCAAAAAGCTTTGTCCTTTCTTTTCAACAAAATGCAATTTACCACTTGGCTGTCTATTGTATCACCCTGTCACAGGCCCTCCCAGTCAACACCACCTCCAGTTTCCATTGATCATCCATTAGATGTTTCTACAACAGGTACACACCTGCCTATGTAAGGTCCCACAGTTGACAGTGCATGTCAGAGTAAAAACCAAGCCATGAGGTCAAAGGAATTGAACGTAAAGCTCAGAGACAGGATTGTATTGAGGCACAGATCTGGGGAAGGGTAGCAAAACATGTCTGCAGCATTGAACATCCCCAAGAACACAGTGGCCTCCATCATTCTTAAATAGAAGAAGTTTGGAACCACCAAGACTCTTGCTAGAGCTGGCCGCCCGGCCAAACTGAGCAATCGGGGGAGAAGGGCCTTGGTCAGGGAGGTGACCAAGAACCCGATGGTCACTCTGACAGAGCTCTAGAGTTACTCTGTAGAGATGGGAGAATCTTCCAGAAGGACAACCATCTCTGCAGCACTCCATCAATCAGGCCTTTATGGTAGAGCGGCCAGACGGATGCCACTCCTCAGTAAAAGGCACATGACAGCCTGTTTGGAGTTTGCCAAAAGGCACCTAAAGACTCTCAGATCATGAGAAACAAGATTATCTGGTCTGATGAAACAAGATTGAACTCTTTGGCCTGAATGCCAAGCGTCACATCTTGAGGAAACCTGGCACCATCCCTAGGGTGATGCATGGTGGTGGCAGCATTTATGCTGTGGGGATGTTTTTCAGCGGCAGGGACTGGGAGACTAGTCAGGATCGAGGGAAAGATGAACGGAGCAAAGTACAGAGAGATCCTTCATGAAAACCTACTCCTGAGCGCTCAGGACCTCAGACTGGGGCGAAGGTTCACCCTCCAACAGGACAACGACCCTAAGCACACAGCCAAGAAAACGCAGGAGTGGCTTTGAGACAAGTCTCTGAATGTCCTTGAGTGGCCCAGCCAGAGCCCGGGCTTGAACCCAATCTAACATCTCTGGAGAGACCTGAAAATAGCTGTGCAGCGACGCTCCCCCTCCAACCTGACAGAGCTTGAGAGGAACTGCAGAGAAGAAAGGGAGAAACTCCCCAAATGCAGGTGTGCCAAGCTTGTAGCGTCATACTCAATAAGACTCGAGGCTGTAATTGCTGCCAAAGGTGCTTCAACAAAGTACTGAGTAAAGGGTTTGAATAGTTAAGTAAATGTAATATTTCAGTTTTTTTTATTTATAAATGTGCAAACATTTCTAAAAACCTTTTTTTTTGCTTTGGGATTATAGGGTATTGTGTGTAGATTGATGAGGGGAAAAAACAATTTAATACATTTTAGAATAAGGATGTGACGTAACAAAATGTGGAAAAAGTAAACGGGTCTGAATAGTTTCCGAATGCTCCGTACATTTTGGCTTCTCCAAGTTTTTGTCAATATGACATGCCTAAAATGAGAACATATTTTTTCATTTTAGTTTATTTTCATTTAAATACCGTAAAACTTCAATTAATAGCCCTGGCGTTTCTTTGCTTAAATCACTGAACACAACAGGGTTTTATTAGAGACAGGCTTCTATTTGAAGCAGGCGTCTATTTCCTTAATGCACACAGCTTTTGCTAATTTGTATAGTTCCAGCATTCACTTCCAGCATTTTAATCAATTTCTTCATTTCTAGCACTAATGTGTTATCATTTACACACGGTGTCATGTTTCTTTCATCTTAGTATGCCTCCATTTCAAAAACAAAAATAACTTGACAGAATAATTATTCTCCTCTTTGACTGTGCATTTCCGGCAGTTCTAACTTTCACCACTAGAGGGTGAGTGGCCTATTTCTAGAGGTCTGTACTCCCGAAATTGTGTTTGTGCTTGCCAGTTAGCTAGTAGTTCTCAGCTGTTAGCAGCCAATGGCTAGCAGTTTCTTACTTGCGATAAAACCGGATGATTGTCATCATTTTTTCAGAGTCATTACTGAATTATTTAATGTAACAAATCAAACATTAAACCTCAAACAATTAATGGTAATTCATGCTAACAATTAACTTACACTGAGGGAAAAAAGTATTTGATCCCCTGCTGATTTTGTACGTTTGCCCACTGACAAAGAAATTATCAGTCTATAATTTTAATGGTAGGTTTATTTGAACAGTGAGAGACAGAATAACAACAAAAAAATCCAGAAAACGCATGTAAAAAATGTTATAAATTGATTTACATTTTAATGAGGGAAATAAGTATTTGACCCCCTCTCAATCAGAAAGATTTCAGGCTCCCAGGTGTCTTTTATACAGGTAACGAGCTGAGATTAGGAGCACACTCTTAAAGGGAGTGCTCCTAATCTCAGCTTGTTACCTGTATAAAAGACACCTGTCCACAGAAGCAATCAATCAATCAGATTCCAAACTCTCCACCATGACCAATACCAAAGAGCTCTCCAAGGATGTCAGGGACAAGATTGTAGACCTACGCAAGGCTGGAATGGGCTACAAGACCATCGCCAAGCAGCTTGGTGAGAAGGTGACAACAGTTGGTGCGATTATTCGCAAATGGAAGAAACACAAAAGAACTGTCAATATCCCTCGGCCTGGGGCTCCATGCAAGATCTCACCTCGTGGAGTTGCAATGATCATGAGAACGGTGAGGAATCAGCCCAGAACTACACGGGAGGATCTTGTCAATGATCTCAAGGCAGCTGGGACCATAGTCACCAAGAAAACAATTGGTAACACACTACGCCGTGAAGGACTGAAGTCCTGCAGCGCCCGCAAGGTCCCCCTGCTCAAGAAAGCACATATACAGGGCCGTCTGAAGTTTGCCAATGAACATCTGAATGATTCAGAGGAGAACTGGGTGAAAGTGTTGTGGTCAGATGAGACCAAAATCGAGGTCTTTGGCATCAACTCAACTCGCCGTGTTTGGAGGCGGAGGAATGCTGCCTATGACCCCAAGAACACCATCCCCACCATCAAACATGGAGGTGGAAACATTATGCTTTTGGGTGTTTTTCTGCTAAGGGGACAGGACAACTTCACAGCATCAAAGAGACGATGGACGGGGCCATGTACTGTCAAATCTTGGGTGAGAACCTCCTTCCCTCAGCCAGGGCATTGAAAATGGGTCGTGGATGGGTATTCCAGCAAAGGAGTGGCTCAAGAAGAAGCACATTAAGGTCCTGGAGAGCCTAGCCAGTCTCCAGAAAATCTGTGGAGGGAGCTGAACGTTCGAGTTGCCAAACGTCAGCCTCGAAACCTTAATGACTTGGAGAAGATCTGCAAAGAGGAGTGGAACAAAATCGCTCCTGAGATGTGTGCAAACCTGGTGGCCAACTACAAGAAATGTCTGACCTCTGTGATTGCCAACAAGGGTTTTGCCACCAAGTACTAAGTCATGTTTTGCAGAGGGGTCAAATACTTATTTCCCTCATTAAAATGTAAATCAATTTATAACATTTTTGACATGCGTTTTTCTGGATTTTGTTGTTGTTATTCTGTCTCTCACTGTTCAAATAAACCTACCATTAAAATTATAGACTGATCATGTTTTTGTCAGTGGGAAAACGTACATAATCAGCAGGGGATCAAATACTTTTTTTCCCTCACTGTAGACCCAGCATTTATTTTAAACAGGCGTTTATTTGCTGAAATATGTGCAGTTGCACGGCTATTAAAAGGGACATGCGGCTATTTAAGACTGCGTTTAATATAAATTTTACGGTATCAGTTTCAAGTGTTACATTTAACCCTGCAACCACTTTCGGTTGAATTGTAATCAATGGGTATGTCCTAAAATTGGAGATACAGTGTGTAATGGTAGCTGTGATATGTATGTTGTTTGTATAAAAATATTATTAATCTAAATCAAATTATCTTTTCAGAAATAAGCAAAAGACTGAAAGTGTTACTTTGTGCCCTGGTCTCCCCTTTCTACCATGTACCCCCGTCCCCCTCCTTGAACAACCACTGTTACATTTACACAACATATTCTCTACAGCTCCAAAATGGACATCATCACCAACTCCATAGACATGACTGGAAGCAACAGTACCAACACCAGCCACTGCCCTTACGCTGAGGAGTGGTACTGGCTCCACACCATGCAACCGGCCTACATCCTGGCCACCAGCATACTGGGGATTCTGGATAATGTCTTTGTCCTGTTGGTGTTCTGCCTGCATAAGAAGGCCTGCACCGTAGCAGAGATCTACCTGAGCAACCTGGCTGCTGCTGATCTTCTCCTGGTCTCCTGTCTCCCCTTCTGGGCTGTCAATGTGGCCAACGGCTTCGACTGGGCCTTTGGCCCCCTGCTGTGTCGCCTGGTCAACGTGGGCATCAAGATGAACGCCTACAGCAGTATCTACTTCCTGGTTCTGGTCAGTGTGGACCGCTATGTGGCGCTGGTGCATACTATGAGCCACGGGAGGATGAGGAGGCCCTCCTACGCCAAGCTGGGCTGTTTGTTAGTGTGGGGCTTTGGCCTGTTGCTGGGCACCCCTACCATGCTCTTCAGGGCAGTGAAGTGGTTCCCAGACATCCAGGTGACCGCCTGCTTCTTGGACTACCCCAGTCCCAAGATGGAGGTGGTGTTCGACGTGATGCTCATTGTGTTGGGGTTTGCCATCCCTGTGTCAGTGATCTCCTACTGCACCTGTCAGATCATCCACGCCCTGAATAACCAGGCCATGGAGAGGATCAAGGCGGAGCACACAGAAAGGAAGGCCACTCTGCTGGTGCTGGCTGTTCTCCTGACCTTCCTGCTCTGCTGGGTGCCCTTCCACCTAGTCACGGCCCTGGAAGTCCTCCAGAGGGCGGGCGTAATCTCAGGCTGCCACCTGAGCAACAGTCTGGAGATCTGCAAACAAGTGTTCACCTACCTGGGCTTCTTCAACAGCATGCTCAACCCAGTCCTCTACGTGATCGTGGGGAAGAACTTCAGGAAGAAGGTCAAGGATGTGTTCAAACAACTGTCTATGAGGAAGAAATGGCCACCAGATCACTACGATCGCAATAGTCATCCACACTCAAAAAACTGACTTGAGTTTAATGCACATGAAGGGCCGGTTTCCCGGACTAAAAGTTTGTTCAATGGAAATTCTCTTAGTCCTGGACTAAAAATTATTTCAGTCCAATATTAGGCTTAATCTGTTTCTGGAAAACCAACCCAAAAGGGAACAAGTTATAACTTTTACCTCTATGACCGAAATTGACACTGGAGCACTCAGCCCTCTGTTGAGTTGACTGCATTCTATTTAAGTATACTAATTGCCTTCACAGTATCAATGTGCTTTAACTTAGAAACCATGCTTCAGTTCAGAATGTATTTATCAACACTGTATATGTTATCTAGGATGGCTGGTTCTTTTAATTTTGTGCAATATATATAAATACTACACAGTATATTTGTGTTCTGTCAAATATGCTGTGTAAATAGGAACTTATTGTGTTCTAAAAATGAGTCAGTATTTAGTAGAAATGTACATTGAACAGTTTTTGTAAATGGAGCGGTAGTGGCTAGTAAGCCGGTGACGACGAACGCCAAAACCTGCCCGAGCAAGGAGGAGGGGCATTTTGTTACTTTTGAGAACATTATTTAACCCCCCTAAGGTCAATGTCCGGGCCTCTGTGGAAATCTAATTAGCATTAAAAATAAAAATAAAAATATGTCAGTTTAAACTAGAGATATCTGTTATTTTGTCTCAATCCACCACATCCGCCTATGTCGCACTTCCGCATCTGCAGTGAAAGGTGACAGAGCTAAAGCAGTGTTTGTCAGATCATGAGACATCCGGAAAATCGGTCTGTAGCGTCCAACCGGTTTTGCCTACAAACACGATGGTGTTCTCCGTTTTGCCTACAAACACGATGGTGTTCTCCGTTTTGCCTACAAACACGATGGTGTTCTCCGTTTTGCCTACAAACACGATGGTGTTCTCCGTTTTGCCTACAAACATGATGGTGTTCTCCGTTTTGCCTAAGACCTCCACAAGTTTCAGAAGACTCGTCGGAAGTCGGTACAACCGATCTGCCAACATGTATGTAGCGTCTAAACTGTTGGGGCTACACACTAATATGACCCCTCTGTGCAAAGGTGAGACTCTCACGAACATGTACATGTCGGTTGTTGTTGTGCTCTAGGACGCCCACAGGCCTCACAAGACTCGTCTGAAGGTCCCCATGTACCAGTTTAAAAAAATGAATGGAAGTATATGGAGATTGTTTAATGTAGATGTCCAAAAATATGGGCTTAAATACATGTAAAAAAAAAAAAAAATGTTTCATGCTCTTTCTTATACCTCTCAGATATTGGAGAGACACTTCAGAACAAACTTCCTTTTGGTATATTTTTGGGACTATCTGTTGTACCATGTAGTGAATCTGTTATTCAATGTGTTTGTTTGGTTTAATAGCAATAAGGCCCAAAATAATTTGATCAAATATTGTTTTTATATTTTATTTCATACTTCAAGGGATCTTAAAACTCTAAATCAAATAGTTAAATGATGCTTGGTATGACCTTCTTAAAACAATTCCATATAGCTTAGTAGAACCCTCCTGCTTGGACAGGGCTTAGGCTCTGCTGGGTTAAAACAAACCAACTATGTCTGTCTTGTTGAATCATTTTAAATGCATGTCAATGTGAGACGACCACCTAAAACTAAACACAGAGCGGCCCAGATGAACTCTGGGTTAGTGATTTATAGTGTTTTCTTTGACTAAATGTCTGAATGGCTAAATTAGTGAATGTGTCACAGACTTTCCAGTGGTGACAAAAGTTGTGTCCCTTTGTGTGGGCAGAGAATATTACACTCTCTTATAATTTTTTCCCAAACCCAAACTTTATTGGTTAGACAGGAGCGACTGTGGTCAGGGGCCTGATAACCAACCTGATAACCAGCAACGACGAGTCAGCCAATAGGGAGGAGGTAAGTGAACTGGCATTGTGGTGCCAGGACAACAACCTCTACCTCAATGTCAGCAAAACAAAGGAGTTGATTGTTGACTTCAGGAGCAGAGGAGGGAACACTGCAGTAGAGAAAGTCAGCAGTTTTAACTTCCTCGGCATCCACATCACCGATGACTTGACATGGACCAACAACACCACCACTCTTGTCAAGAGGGCGCAATAGCGCCTCTACTTCCTAAGGCAGCTGAAGAAATTCGGCATGCCACCCCGGGTCCTCTCCACTACTACCGCTGCACCATCGGGAGCATCCTGACCAGTTGCATCACAGCCTGGTATGGCAATTGCTCCATCCACAACTGCAAGGCCCTCCAGTGGGTGGTGAAGACGGCCCAGTACATCACTGGGGCAGTGTTCCCACCAATCAAGGACATCTACTTGAAACTGTGCCTGAGGAAGTCCCGCAGCATCATCAAAGAGCCCACACACCCCAGCCACGAGCTGTTCTCTCCCTTATCGTTGGTCAGACGGTATCGGAGCATGAGGTCTGATACCAACAGGTTCAGAGACAGTTTCTATCTACAAGCCATCCGACTGCTGAACACTTGAACTGGACTGACCACCTGCACTGACTCTCCCCACCTTAGCATACACACACACACAGACACACATGCATCTGCTGTGACCAGACTCTTATTTACTATTGCTAATACTGCACAATTTAACCCATAAGAGTCTAAGCCCTGTCTAAGCCGGGGGAGGGGGGTTCTACTAAGCTTTATGGAATTGTTTTAAGAAGGTCATATCAAGGATCATTTAGCCATTTGATTTTGAATTTTAAGACCCCTTTGAAGTATATCTCTTTTTTATATATATAATGTATGATTTTTCTGGGGGGGAATTTCTGCTATTAGCCCATACAAAAGCATTGAATAACAGATTCACTACATGGAACAACAGATAGTCCCAAAAGAAAATCAAAAGGAAGTTTGTTCTGAAGTGTCTGTCCTTTATCTGAGAAATAAGAAAGATTAGGAAAGATAATTTATTTTATTTTTTTACATGTATTTAAACACTTGCCCCCCAATCACCCCTTCCCTTATACATGTGTTAATATTGTACTATAAATTGTGCCTCCCTGTATTTTATGCTAAAATGTTTATTCTATTCTACAGAGCCATTTACTTGATGTTCGTATTCTTATCTTTTCTTATTTCTTATTGGTGTTGCATTGTCGAAAAGGAACATGCAAGGAAGCATTTCGTTGGACAATGTATACCACGTCTATCTTGTACATACGACTAATAAAACTTGAAACTGAAACCATTGTGTGGGTGAAGTAATTGATGAGGCACAGAGAGGAAACATTTTGCTGCCGGGTCAAAAAAGTGTGCTACTCTTAGGTACTTCAGTCAAAAAGAGTGTGCTAGGTGTAGACAGAGTCAGTCCACAGAGAGTGTGCTCCATGTCATCCAGATAACCTAGAAGGGCCATCTGTTGCCTGCAGCACCATTTAGATGACTGTACATCACAGTGGTTTATGTAAAGAGATGAGGTGTGCTTCACAAGGCAACAGCACGCAGAGCCTGTGTACTCTCACTAATATCAATATTAGCCCTTCCATTCTCTTCCTCCCAAGTCCATTAGCACATTAGTCATTTTATTTTGAGCCAGAGGGTAGCAGTTTACTTTACTTTGAAATGAGAGAAGTAGTGGTACACATGTTCAATAGCATTGACATAATGAAAAGCTTTTGATGTTTTATAATATAAAATTGTGCTCCAACATTGACACACACAATCTCTTTTCGGTCAGCTCTCGAAATGGTCTCAAACTGGTCGGGGGACCCTCTCATGGAGGGTGTGCTCATGGCCGAGGACGAGTGTAACCACACAACAGCCTGGGAGTGGGTGTACTCCATCCAGCCAGCTTACATGTCCGTCATCTGCCTGCTGGGAATGGTGGGCAACACCTTCGTGCTGTGTGTGTTCTGCCTCCAGAGAAGACACAGCACAGTGGCAGACATCTACCTGGGGAACCTGGCTGCTGCAGACCTCCTCATGGTATCCTGCCTGCCCTTCTGGGTGGTGGCAGTCGTACAGGAGTTCCATTGGCCGTTTGGTGAGCTTATGTGTCAGCTGGTGAACATTGTCATTGGGATGAACTACTACTGCAGCGTCCTGTTCCTTACACTGGTGAGTGTGGACAGATACCTGGTGCTGGCCCGTCCCCTGTCGTCCCAGGGCAGAGGGAGAAGACCAGCCTGGGCCAGTGGGATCTGCCTGGGAGTCTGGGTGGTGGGCGCTCTTCTCAGCCTTCCAGCCCTGCTCTTCCGATCCGTCCAGTTCTTCCCCCACCTGGGGGTGGAGGCATGCTACATGGCATACCCCCACGACGGCTGGAGGCTGCGCTACAACCTGACCATCAACATAGTGGGCTTTCTGGTTCCTGTACCCATTGTGTCCTTCTGCAGCTACCACATCATCAGAGTCTTACGGGACAACCAGGCGAGCAGGGTGAGGAGCACGGCGGCAGCTGGCACGGAGAGGAAGGCTGCCCACCTGGTGCTTATCGTCCTGGCCATCTTCATCCTCTGCTGGCTGCCCTACCAGTTTGTCATCTTCCTGGATACCCTGTATCACTATGAGGTCATCTCTGGCTGCGGCTGGGTGGATGCATTAGACATCAGCACTCAACTGGCTACCTACCTGGGCTACAGCAACAGCTCACTGAACCCTTTTCTGTATGTGATTGTGGGGAAGCACTTTAAGCAGAGGGCCAAAGGGGTATGTAGACAGATGATGTGCTGTGAAAAGGGAAGGAAGTCCTATCATACTGTCAATCTAAACTCCACCATTAAGTACACAGACTCCACTAAGGTATGATTTATAAACCCTAAATAACAATGTCATTTTAAAGCACATATTTCTGCACTAGCATCACTTTTTTGTGTAACAGTATGATAATACTTGTGAATGTGTTTTGTGTTTATATTGTATTTAGCTTTTGCTACTGTGTGTTTTCTATACCTGTATCTCAAAAAGGTTTCTCAGTGATTTGATATTTTACAGGCAGGATGGTTTAGACATTTTTATACATTAATACAAATCAAACATTTGTAAAGTCCTTGATAATAATCTATTTTATATGATAAGTGAATGTTTTCTGACCAATACTGTGGAATAGTTATTGAATAGCTAAACTGCACAAATTGCAATGACTTGTTTGGTACTTACCATGAACAATTCCATGTGATATGATTGAATGTAGTTATGGACAGGTCAGAGTAATAATCCAAATATACCCTCACATTGTCATAATGTGTGAGAAAGGGATTAAGAGGACATTCTTATTCAACTCTAAGGTGATGTCTAGCCAGCAAACAGACATTGTTTGTCGTGATGAATATCGGCCATACAGTATAACAGAACAGCATGCCTTCAAGTTGAGAAGCTAAGTATGTTTACAGAGAGTATGACTAATTGTTTTTTGAGTGTCTAAGAGAGAAAGATCAGAGGGGTGTAGTCTGTACTGTATATATCTGTTCTGTACACTAAAGTGTATGTTTTGGTCTATGTAGAAATGAACCAGAGTGAAATAAGACAGACACATATCAAGTGGACCTAAAGCATGGACCTACACTGAGTGTACAAAAAATTAGGAACACCTTCCTACTATTGCGCTGCAACCCCTTTTTCCCCTCAGAACAGCCTCAATTTGTCGGGGCATGGACTCTACAAGGTGTCGAAAACATTCAACAGGGATGCTGGCCCATGTTGACTCCAATCCTTTCCACAGTTGTGTAAAGTTGGCTGGATGTCCTTTGGGTGGTGAACCATTCTTGATACACACGGGAAACTGTTGAGTGTGAAAAACCCAGCAATGTTGCAGTTCTTGACACACTCAAACCGGTGCGTATGGCACTTACAACCATACCACGTTCAAAGGCACTTAATTATTTTGTCTTGCCCATTCACCCTCTGAATGGCACACATACACAATAATAATATAATAATCTATGTCTCAATTGTCTCAAGGCTTGAACATCCTTCTTTAACCTGTCTCCTCCCCTTCATCTACACTGGTTGAAGTGGATTTAACAAGTGACATCAATAAGGGATCATAGCTTTCACCTGGATTCACCTGGTCAGTCTATGTCATGGAAAGAGCAGGTGTTCCTAATGTTTTGTACACTCAGTGTACAGTCCCAATAGAATGTTTCTGTAAAAATATACATTACAAGTACACTCTATAATCCAGAAACATTATTTTCTTGTGTTACTATTACATTTTTATCTATTTGTTAATTTTATTACTTTTTAATTGCATTGTTGGGAAAGGGCAAGTCTACACTTGTTGTATTTGGCACATGTGACAAATAAAATGTTATTCAATTTGAAACAACTCATGATGAAATATAAACAGAGACTGTTCTATGATTAAGTTTAAATCTACTTGAGAGAAAGGGGGAACAGAAAGGAAATCATAGATCAAGCCATCTACTTGGCCCTCGGCCTGCAATTATGTACAGTTGAAGTTGGAAGTTTACATACACCTTAGCCAAATACATTTAAACTCAGTTTTTCACAATTCCAGACATTTAATCCTAGTAAACATTCCCTGTCTTAGGTCAGTTAGGATCACCACTTTATTTTAAGAATGTGAAATGTCAGAATAATCCTTTCAACACATTCCCAGTGGGTCAGAAGTTTACATACACTCAATTAGTATTTGGTAGCATTGCCTTTAAATTGTTTAACTTGGGTCAAACGTTTCGGGTAGCCTTCCACAAGCTTCCCACAATAAGTTGGGTAAATTTTGGACAATTCCTCCTGACAGAGCTGGTATAACTGAGTCAGGTTTGTTGGCCTCCTTGCTCGCACACGCTTTTTCAGTTCTGCCCACACATTTTCTATAGGATTGGGGTCAGGGCTTTGTGATGGCCACTCCAACACCTTGACTTTGTTGTCCTTAAGCCATTTTGCCACAACTTTGGAAGCATGCTTGGGGTCAATGTTCATTTGCAACCAAGCTTTAACTTCCTGACTGATGTCTTGAGATGTTGCTTCAATATATCCACATAATTTTCCTTCCTCATGATGCCATCTATTTTGTGAAGTGCACCAGTCCCTCCTGCAGCAAAGCACCCCCACAGCATGATGCTGCCACCCCCGTGCTTCATGGTTGGGATGGTGTTCTTTGGCTTGCAAGCCCCCACTTTTTCCTCCAAACATAACGATGGTCATTATGGCCAAACAATTATATATTTTTGCTTCATCAGACCAGAGGATATTTCTCCAAAAAGTAAGATCTTTGTCCCCATGTGCAGTTGCAAACCGTAGTCTGGCTTTTTTATGGCGGTTTTGGAGCAGTGGCTTCTTCCTTGCTGAGCGGCCTTTCAGGTTATGTCGATATAGGACTCGTTTTACTGTGGATATAGATACTTTTGTACCTGTTTCCTCCAGCATCTTCACAAGGTCCTTTGCTGTTGTTCTGGGATTGATTTGTACTTTTCACACCAAAGTACGTTCATCTCTAGGAGACAGAACGCGTCTCCTTCCTGAGCGATATGACGGCTGCGTGGTCCCATGGTGTTTATACTTGCGTACTATTGTTGGTACAGATGAACGTGGTACCTTCAGGCGTTTGGAAATTGCTCCCAAGGATGAACCAGACTTGTGGAGGTCTACAATTTTGTTTTCTGAGGTCTTGGCTGATTACTTTTGATTTTCCCATGATGTCAAGCAAAGAGGCACTGAGTTTGAAGGTAGGCCTTATAATACTGCCACAGGTACACCTCCAATTGACTCAAATTATGTCAATTAGCCTATCAGAAGCTTCTAAAGCCATGACATAATTTTCTGGAATTTTCCAAGCTGTTTAAAGGCACAGTCAAAATAGTGTATGTAAACTTCTGACCCACTGGAATTGTGATACAGTGAATTATAAGTGAAATAATCTGTCTGTAAACAATTGTTGGAAAAAGTACTTGTGTCATGCACAAAGTAGATGTCCTAACCAACTTGCCAAAACTATAGTTTGTTAACAAGAAATTTGTGGAGTGGTTGAAAAACGAGTTTTAATGACTCCAACTTAAGTGTATGTAAACTTCCGACTTCAACTGTATATGTTCTTACACCTCTTCCAAAAAGCTCCAGACCACTTTATAGAGGTTATAATAATGTTCTAAAATAATTCTAAAAGGAAAGCCAAAGACATTCTAAAATAAATGTGTTTGTACACTTGGACAACAAGCTCTTCACTTGACAAAATACATGTTCTCTCCTTGAGTATTCGTATATACTGACTTGACCTTTGGCGCTTCAGGAGGCAAACTGAAAATGTCTTATAAACAAGTTGACATACACGGTGGGACAAGGGTGTCGAAGAATGCTGTATACAGAACCAAACTTTCCAGCAGATCTCTCCCTAACTCAGTGAGTAGCTTAAAGATGAACAACACCACAAAACTCCTTACAAAAATAAATTAACACTAGGTAAGCAATTTATTACATTACCTTAAAAAAGATGGCTTTGTGAGCCAGGCATCTGAATAAAGTAATTATATAGAGACTAACGTAGTTTAATACAAATGAATACTTATAGACCAAAACACTGAGACTTCCACTTTTTAGAGGTTATTCAACTTGACAAGAAGAAAGCATAGTCATTTGATCAGCCATCTGTATTTTTAAGGATGTTCTACACAGAGTTGCACATTATAAATATTTTATTAGTTACTAAATCACATTTTAGAAGAAATATTAATAAAAAAAATGTGTGATCAATTACTCCAAGGACTCATGTCATGTCTTTATTAAAACATCATGCTTAAATCCCTCTTTTGTCAAACAACACCAGAAATACTAAACATATCTGTGGATTCTGCATACTTAAGCAACAGCTTAAGTGACTAATGGTGACCCTACAGGGGAGTTTTGAAGAGTTTGGACTTCAGCATAATGTTTTGAAAGATATCTGGCTACAATGTTCAGGAGATTGATTACAGTGTTTTCCCCATTTGGCTTCTATTTCCATGCCAAATACAGTATCCAACTTCAGTGTCACAATATTTACATGAATATTGTTGTTTTTTAGTGGATAATAAGCACAGATAAGATATTTTCATTTATTTTCCTTTGAGCACAGAGCTGATGGTCCCCATGGCAATGCTACTGTCAGAAAACATTAGCACAATACTTCCCACCATCTAGACTCCGCTCCACAACAGAATGGATCCTGGTCCACAGCATCGTCCCTCCCTACATCTATTCATTGGTGGTCTGCCTCATCCTGTGGCTGTTTGGGCTGCTGATGTGTCAAGGTGTGCTGTAGGTGTAGTGGCGGAATCAATTGCAGGACGCAGACGGATAATCCAACAAACTTGTATTGAGCCGAAAACACGGCAAAACGGACAACTCTTGCCCGAAGGCGAAATACGCACGAAGGCGAAAACGAAACAGAACAGCGCACAAACAGGTGCGTAACTCCAGCGCAGTGGAGAGAAGCTCAACCGAGCGAAAACACATCTGACACAAAACAATATTACACAACACCTGACACACACAACGGGATCTAAATAGGACACTAATGACACTGAATGAAAACAGGTGTGACAACACTTAGACAGAAGCAAACGAACATGAAACATACAACGGTGGCAGCTAGTACTCCGGAGACAACGAACGCCGAAGCCTGCCCGAACAAGGGAGAGAGGCAGCCTCGGCCGAAACCGTGACAGTACCCCCCCCTTGACGCGCGGCTCCAGACGTGCGCTGACTCGGCCTCGGGGACGACCCGGAGGACGCGGAGCCGGGCGCGTCGGGTGTCCACGATGGAATTCCGTCAGGAGAGACGGGTCCAAAATGTCTCCCTCGGCACCCAGCACCGCTCCTCCGGACCGTACCCCTCCCACTCCACTAGATACTGGAGACCCCCATCCGACGTCTCGAATCCAAGATGGACCTCACGGAGTACGCCGGTGCCCCTTCGATGTCCAATGGGGGCGGAGGAGTCTCCCTGATCTCACTGTCTTGGAGTGGGCCAGCTACCACCGGCCTGAGAAGGGACACATGGAACGAGGGGTTAATACTTTTATATTCAACAGGTAGCTGTAATTTATAACACACCTCGTTCAACCTTCCCAGGACTTTAAATGGCCCTACAAACCGCCGACCCAGTTTCCGACAGGGCAGGCGGAGGGGCAGGTTCCTGGTAGAGAGCCAGACTCGATCACCAGGTGCGTACACCGGTCCCTCACTGCGGTGGAGATCAGCGCTCGCCTTATGACGTCGGAGGGCCCGCTGCAGGTGGACGTGTGCAGCGTTCCATGTCTCCTCCGAGCGCCTCGCCCACTCATCCACCGCAGTAGCCTCGATCTGGCTCTGCTGCCAGGGTGCCAGAACCGGCTGGTAACCTAACACGCATTGGAAAGGGGTTAGGTTAGTGGAGGAATGGCGTAGGGAATTCTGGGCCATTTCGGCCCAGGGAACGTACCTTGCCCACTCCTCCGGCTGGTCCTGGCAGTATGTTCTAAGAAACCTGCCCACATCCTGGTTTACACGTTCCACCTGCCCATTACTCTCCGGGTGGTAACCCGAGGTGAGGCTCACCGAGACCCCCAACCGCTCCATAAAGGCCCTCCAGACTCTGGAGGTAAATTGGGGACCCCGATCAGACACAATATCCTCGGGTACCCCGTAGTGCCGGAACACATGGGTGAACAGGGCCTCGGCAGTTTGCAGGGCGGTAGGAAGGCCCGGCATGGGGAGCAAACGACAGGCCTTAGAAAACCGGTCCACAACGACCAGTATGGTGGTATTCCCCTGTGAAGGAGGAAGGTCAGTAAGGAAATCCCCCGAGAGGTGGGACCATGGTCGTTGTGGCACGGGCAGGGGTAGTAACTTACCCCTAGGCAGATGTCTAGGCGCCTTACACTGGGCGCACACCGAGCAGGAGGAAACATAAACCCTCACATCCCTTGCCAACGTGGGCCACCAGTACTTGGCACTAAGACAGTGCACTGTCCGGCCGATACCCGGATGTCCAGAGGAGGGTGACGTGTGAGCCCAATAGATCAATCGATCCCGAACCTCGAGCGGAACGTACTTTCGACCCTCCGGGCACTGTGGTGGACTAGGGTCGGTGCGTAACGCCCGCTCGAGTTCAGCATCGACCTCCCACACTACCGGTGCCACCAGACACGACTCCGGCAGTATGGGAGTGGGCTCCACGGACCTTTCCTCCGTGTCATACCGCCGAGACAGCGCATCTGCCTTACCATTCTGTGACCCAGGGATGTACGTGATCTTAAAAGTAAACCTGGTCAAGAACATATTCCATCTTGCCTGGCGAGGGTTCAGCCTCCTCGCCGCCCGGATGTACTCCAGGTTACGGTGGTCCGTCAAAATGAGGAAAGGGTGTTGAGCCCCCTCAAGCCAGTGCCTCCACACCTTTAAGGCCTGTACCACGGCTAACAGCTCCCTGTCCCCTACGTCATAGTTCCGCTCCGCCGGACTGAGCTTCTTAGAATAAAAAGCACAGGGGCGGAGTTTAGGTGGCGCGCCAGACCGTTGTGAAAGCACGGCTCCTAGACCGGCCTCTGACGCGTCCACCTCTACCTGGAACGGCAAAGAGGGATCCGGATGCGCCAGCACCGGGGCCGACGTAAACAGGTCCTTCAGCCTCCCAAACGCCCTGTCCGCCTCGGCCGACCACTGCAGACGCACCGGACCCCCCTTCAACAGAGACGTGATGGGAGCTGCCACCTGTCCAAAACCCCGGATAAACCTCTGGTAGTAATTCGCAAACCCCAAAAACTGCTGCACCTCCTTCACAGTGGTTGGTGTTTGCCAATTACGCACGGCCGACACCCGGTCTACCTCCATCTTCACCCCTGACGCAGACAACTGATACCCCAAAAAGGAGACCGACTCCTGGAAAAACAGACACTTCTCTGCCTTCACATACAGGTCGTGCTCCACCAGCCTCCGCAACACTCTGCGCACCAGGGCCACATGCTCGACACGGGTAGGCGAGTACACGAGAATGTCATCAATGTACACAACCACCCCCTGCCCCTGCATGTCCCTGAAGATCTCATCCACGAATGATTGGAAAACTGACGGAGCGTTCATCAACCCGTATGGCATGACCAGATACTCGTAATGGCCCGAGGTGGTACTAAAGGCTGTTTTCCATTCATCGCCCTCCCTGATGCGCACCAAGTTGTATGCGCTCCTGAGATCTAATTTTTGTGAAGAAACGCGCCCCATGCAACGACTCAGTCATGGTCGCAATCAGCGGGAGTGGATAACTGTACTTCACCGTAATCTGATTGAGACCACGGTAATCGATGCACGGGCGCAAACCACCATCTTTTTTCTTCACAAAAAAGAAACTCGAGGACGCAGGGGAAGTGGAAGGCCGTATGTATCCTTGTCTCAGAGATTCGTCTATGTAAGTCTCCATAGCTTTCTTCTCCTCTTGAGACAGAGGATACACATGGCTCCGTGGGAGCGCAGCTCCTGCCTGGAGGTCTATCGCACAATCTCCCTGCCTATGGGGCGGCAACTGCGTCGCCCTCGCCTTACTAAACGCAATAGCCAAATCCCCATACTCAGGGGGAACGTGCAATGCGGGCACCTGGTTTGGACTCTCCACCGAGGTAGCCCCCTACGGAAACGCCCAAACATCTACCCACACACTGAGCAGACCACTCCATCAGAGCCCTCTCCTGCCACGAAATGGATGGGTTATGGGTACTCAACCAGGGCATGCCCAGCACCACCGGATACGCAGGAGAGTCAATCAGAAATAGCTGAATCATCTCCTGATGACCCCCCTGCGCACACATCCTAAGTGGCGCCGTGACCTCCCTGATCAAGCCCGTACCCAACGGACGGCTATCTAGGGCATGAACGGGAAAGGAACATCAACAGGAAGAAGGGGAATCCCTAACGCTAAACAAAACTTTTTATCAATAAAATTCCCAGCCGCGCCTGAATCTACCAGCGCCTTATGCTGGGAATGAGGTGCTACCTGTGGAAAACGCACAGGCATACAAAAATGTGCAACAGAGAGCTCTGGGTGAGTGGGCGCCTACTCACCTGGAGGGAATCCCCAGTGCGGGACCTGTCGTCCTCTCCCCTAGGAGGCCATCCCCAGCACCTAGCCGCGGTGTGTCCTCCCCGACCACAGTTGGTGCAAGGGATGGACCCCCCTAGCAAGCCGACCCCTCCTCTCTCTAGCGCCAGCACCCCCGAGCTCCATGGGGCACGGCTCGGAAGCGCTGGAGGGTGAAATGGACGGACCCCCTCGGAACGCCCGCGGGTAGCTAGCAGGTTATCCAGCCTGATGGACATGTCGACCAACTGGTCGAACGTGAGGCTGGTGTCCCTACAGGCCAGCTCCCGACGGACGTCCTCTCGTAGACTACACCTGTAGTGATCGACGAGGGCACGATCATTCCACCCTGCATCTGCCGCTAGAGTACGGAATTCGAGGGCGAACTCCTGAGCACTCCTCCTCCCCTGCCGGAGGAAGACCAGACGCTCCCCCGCGTCGCTCCGGGGATGGTCAAACACCGCCTTGAAGCGGCGGGAGAACTCGCTGTACGTGATGGTGTCCGCGTCGATCCTCCTCCACTCCGCGTTGGCCCACTCCAACGCCTTCCCGGACAGGCAGGAGATCAGGGCGGACACGCTCTCATGTCCCGAGGGCGCCGGATGCACGGTGGCCAGGTACAGCTCCACCTGGAGAAGGAAACCCTGGCACCCGGCTGCGGTCCCATCGTAAGCCCTCGGGAGCGAGAGTCGGACTCCTCGGGTTTCTGGTGCGGGACTAGGCTGACTGGCCGATGGTGCTGGCACGGAGGGTGGCGGTGGAGGCGTCCCCCAGCCTCGGATGGTGGTGATCACCTCCTGCAGGGCGGTCCCCATCTGCAGGATCTGGTCCCCTTGCTCCCGGACCCTGTCCTCCAGAGTCGCCTGGGCTGCTGCGGCTCCTGCTGATTCCATAGGTGGTGTAATATTCTGTCAAGGTGTGCTGTAGGTGTAGTGGCGGAATCAATTGCAGGACGCAGACGGATAATCCAACAAACTTGTATTGAGCCGAAAACACGGCAAAACGGACAACTCTTGCCCGAAGGCGAAATACGCACGAAGGCGAAAACGAAACAGAACAGCGCACAAACAGGTGCGTAACTCCAGCGCAGTGGAGAGAAGCTCAACCGAGCGAAAACACATCTGACACAAAACAATATTACACAACACCTGACACACACAACGGGATCTAAATAGGACACTAATGACACTGAATGAAAACAGGTGTGACAACACTTAGACAGAAGCAAACGAACATGAAACATACAACGGTGGCAGCTAGTACTCCGGAGACAACGAACGCCGAAGCCTGCCCGAACAAGGGAGAGAGGCAGCCTCGGCCGAAACCGTGACATGATGGGGGTGCTGGCGACGATTCACATAAAGGTGATGTTTGTTGATGAACTTCAGACAATGGTGTGTATTCTGGAGTATCCTGAAAACTCAGGGAAATCTTGGAAGCTGGCCCACAACCTCCTGATGAACATTGTGGGCTTTATTCAACCTTTTGTGGTGATTATTTCCTGCAGTTGTAACATCTTTAGAGCCCTGAGGAAGAGGAGGGAGAGTGTTTACATAGAGGATAGAAACTACAGGAAGGCCACAGTCCTCGTTTACGCCGTGACGATGCTGTTCCTTGTGTGTTGGAGTCCCTTCAAACTCTTCACCCTACTCGATCTACTGTGTGAAACAGAGGTTTTGGACGAGATGTGGGATCATACCCTGGATATTGGAACCCAGCTTTCAACCTACCTAACGTTTCTGAACAGTAGCCTAAACCCTGTGCTGTATGTATTTTCCGGTCTGTATTTTAGGAGGAAAGTTAGCGCCATCTACAGGAGAACTAAGAATCGCAGGAGTTCTGCTACAACTGAAAGCTGAAATGCCTGTGTATCAACCTATCACCACAGGGTTGATCAAATCAAACATGTTGTAATACAGACATGGCTTCCTGCATTTTCCTGCACATTTGTCATTTGATATCATGTAGTTATTGCACACTAAATGGCATTTTCAATGAATAACGCAATTTATCTAATGTATCCACATCAAATGTGTGCAATCTAGAACCACATTGTGTAGGCCTATCAGGTTTAGATTGTGTAGGAGATATGCTTGCAGGCACGGAAATTATAGTCTCAAAAGTAAGATAATGGCGATGTTTTCTGAAGTGTATATTGTGTACTCACAGTGTCACAATGTCAATTTGAATGCTAAATGTAACTTTTCCAGTCCTTTCTCTGAGACAAGCAAGATAGATTGTAGATTCCACTAGGGAAGATCATGGGGGTGATAGATTTGAAATGTTACACCCTAATCGGATCTGCAAACCTATAGTTTCATCAGCTGTTCAGGTGGCTGGTTTCAGGTGAAGAAGCCGGATGTGGAGTGTCAAGAGGTGAGGTGTATGTGGTGTGGAAGTCAGGCGCAGGACACCGAAGCTCAGTCCAACAGAGTTTACTAAATATCCGAAAGGCAACGATACACATAAACGGCCTCAAAAGACAAACAGAGGCGAGCAATTACGCAACCATGCGTAAACAATAAAACAACAAACAGGGAACAAAACACGCAGCACTACGGACAGGCGAACAACAACACACAATCTAACCAATACAAAACAGGGAACTTATAGGACACGTAATCAGCACACAAACAGACACAGGTGTACAAGACAGACCAAAGCAATCACACACGAAACATCCAACGGTGGCAGCTAGTACTCCGGGGACGGCGAACGCCTTTGCCTGCCCGAACCAGGAGGAGGAGCAGTCTCGGCCGAAACCGTGACATGGAGGTCCTGGGCTGGCGTGGTTGGATGTGGTCTGCGATTGTGAGGCCGGTTGGACGTACTGCCAAATTCTATAAGACGGCGTTGGAGGCGGCTTATGGTAGAGAAATTAACATTAAATTATCTGGCAACAGCTCTGGTTGACATTCCTGCAGTCAGCATGCCAATTGCATGCTCCCTCAAAACTTGAGACATCTATGTCATTGTGTTGTGTGACAAAATTGCACATTTTAGACAAAACTGCACATTTTAGAGTGGCCTGATATCGTCCCCAGCACAAGGTGCACCTGTGTAATGATCATGCTGTTTAGTCAGCTTCTTGATATGCCACACCTGTCAGGTGGATGGATTATCTTGGCAAAGGAGAGATGCTCACTAACAGGGATGTAAACAAATTTGTGCACAACATTTGAGAAATAAGCGTTTTTTGTGTATGGAAAAATGATGGGATCTTTTATTTTAGCTCATGAAACATGGGGCTAACACTTTACATGTTGCATTTACATTTTTGTTAGGTATATTTGTATCTTGATACAAATATTAATGATTCCCAAGACATCTATAAGAAGTCAATTCATAGTCATTTAATGATAACATTACAAGACCAAAGTGTGGAGAGTAGTCTTTCTAGCTGTGCTTTTTTGCTTTCCAGACTGGTTCTGGTAGCTCATGTTTGTATACATAGCGTTTTAACTTGGGTGTATGACCTCCCTCCAACCACATTCTGTAACTATTTGCATTCTGTAGGTATAGAAGTCAATTTTTAGATGTCAAGTCGTTGATCACACCCAGGGTAACCACAGTGGAGAGACGTTCCAAGCAATAAACTGCAGATGAGCCAGCGTCTTGTCTGTTGCTTTTCCTAATAGCTGTGGTTTCTACACCACAGTGAGGTTTACACCATAGCCTATGAAATAATATAATCCCCACCACAAATCAACTAAAATGTATGGCTCAGTCTCTGAAACACAAATAAGAACGCAAAATAGTATCTGTCAGTACAGTTCAGTTTCAATTCCAGGTAAGATACAAAAAAAAAATAAGAAAATCTCCAATAAATCCAGAAGGGAGGAAAGGAAAATGAAGATTGATCTTACCAGTTCAAGCTGCACAGTTCAGTAAAAATTGTCCAAAGGAAATACACAAAGCAAAAACCCCAAAAGGTAAAATAACCAAATAGTCACCAAACATTCTGGTCAGGATTCTAAGTCAGACTTATACACACAGAGTGAGCATTTGTGACTGCTGGATGCCTGGCTGACGCAGACCGTGGCTTGCTTCTGTATCCCAACCAGGGCGTGGGCGAGAGCATCCGGAACAATGTTGCACTGTCCTTTTCTGTAGGTGACATGGAACTCAACCTCCTGTAGTCCGATCGTCCATCTTACCTTCTTGAATTGGGTTTTTGATGGTTGAACACACAGGCCATGGCTGAGTGGTCCAGAATGACCTCGAACTTCCTCCCTTCAAGGAAAGGCCGCCACTTTTCCACCGCCCAAATGACTGCTAGGTACTCTCGCTCAGAAACAGAGTAGTAGACAGCAGAGTTCAGCAGTCTTGATCCATAGGCAATAACTCGCTCACCGTCATCAATCTCTTCTGTCAAAACAGCACTAAGACCAATGGCATTAACATCTGTTTGCACTTTGAAGGGCAGGTAGAAGTCAGGGTAGAGCAGCACTGGTGCTTTGGTTAGGGCCTCCTTCAAGTCCTCGAAAGCCCTCTGGCGCGTCCTTCCTGTTCAGAGCATTGAGAGGAACAGAGCGGTCTGCGTAGTGAGGGATGAAGCGATGATACCATCCTGTCGAACCTAGAAACCTCTCCACTGCCTTGACTGACTTAGGTGTTGGAAAAAACTGGACAGCCTCAACCTTCTTTGCCTGTGTCGTGATTTCTGCAGTGGACATCCCATGTCCAAAGAAGGAAATGCTCCTCTGGAACAGGTTACACTTCTTCAGTTTCACCATGAGCCCAGCTTTATGCAACCTGCTGAACACAGCTTTCAGGTCTTCCGGGTGTTGTTGCTCTGAGCGGGAGTACACCACAATGTCATCAATGTATGCAAAGCAACACTTCCCCTTCACATCTTCAAGGGCTATTTCCATGAGCCTTTGGAGCAATGCTCCAGCATTTTTCAAACCAAAGGGAAGAGCGAGAAACTCAAATAAGCCCCCCGGAGTAACAAATGCCATCTTCTGGATGCTGTCAGAGTCCATGCACACCTGCCAGTATCCGCTCTTGAGGTCGATAGTGCTGAATACTGTTGCTCCATGTAAGGACTCCAGTATTTCCTGAATTTGAGGCATGGGGTAGGCGTCAAAAGGGTTCTTCGCATTGATGCCTCTGTAATCAACTCAAAACCTTGTTCCTCCATCCTTTTCTTCACAAGCACTACAGGTGAGGCACGGGGGGATGTAGATCGTCTGACATTGCCGTTGCTCAACATGTCCTTGACCTGTCTGTCCATGAACTCCTGCTTCTGCAAAGACACTAGGTAGGCCTTCTTCTTTATGGGGACCTCATCAGCTGTTATGATGCAGTGAGAGACAAGAGTAGTGCATCCAACAGAATTTGTGCAAACAGTGGCCCACTCATGCAACAGGCTGTCAAGCTGCGCACAAATCTGTGAGCTGGTGTCCGCCCCACTAACCAGCTGCTGTATTAAGGCTTCAGATTGCTCACAGGGTGACGTGGAGACATTGGCCCACAGCTTCGTGCACAGCTTGACAGCCTGTTGCATGAGTGGCCTACTGTTTGCACAAATTCTGTTGGACTCACTCCTCTTGTCTCTTACCGCATCATAACAACTGATGAGGTCCCCAAAGTCACCTTAGAGCACATAAATATGATTTATGAACTGCAAACCACCCATGTTTAATTGTTGAGTTCACCATTCACGCTCTCAGCACACAGTTCTCTCTCTCACCTGCAGTGCTGATTTCATGTGATAGCTCAGATGAAATTTAAGACAAAGAAATGCTAGAGACTACGAATATTTGACATTCACTTCATGATGCTTAGCTAAACAGTCACATCCCTGGTGCTTGAGAGAATGCAGGTTCTTGAGCAAAAGCCATGAAATTCCTGATGAAATCTTGACTTTTAAAACCATTTAGGCTAATGGGTTTTTTCTTGCATTTTTGGGGGAGGAACTGTTCCATTTGTCATTGTGCACAGGTAATATGCATGTTAGTAAATGAATATGTAAATACAGTTGAAGTCGGAAGTTTACGTACACCTTAGCCAAATACATTTAAACTCAGTTTTTCACAATTCCTGACATTTAATCCTAGTAAAAATCACCTGTCTTAGGATCACCACTTTATTTTAAGAATGTGAAATGTCAGAATAATAGTAGAGAAAATTATTTATTTCAGCTTTTATTTATTTCATCACATTCCCAGTGGGTCAGAAGTTTACATACACTCAATTAGTATTTGGTAGCATTGCCTTTAAATTATTTAACTTGGGTCAAACGTTTTGGGTAGCCTTCCACAAGCTTCCCACAATACATTGGGTGAATTTTGGCCAATTCCTCCTGACAGAGCTGGTGCAACTGAGTCAGGTTTGTTGGCCTCCTTGCTCGCACATGCTTTTTGCCCACAAATATTCTATAGGATTGAGGTCAGGGCTTTGTGATGGCCACTCCAATAACTTGACTTTGTTGTCCTTAAGCCATTTTTCCACAACTTTGAAAGTATGCTTGGGGTCATTGTCCATTTGGAAGACCAATTGAAGACCAAGCTTTAACTTCCTGGCTGATGTCTTGAGATGTTGCTTCAATATATCCACATAATTTTCCTTCCGCATGATGCCATCTATTTTGTGAAGTGCACCAGTCCCTCCTGCAGCAAAGCACCACCACAGCATGATGCTGCCACCCCCGTGCTTCATGGTTGGGATGGTGTTCTTCGGCTTGCAAGCACCCCCTTTTTCCTCCAAACATAACGATGGTCATTATGGCCAAACAGTTATATTTTTGCTTCATCAGACCAGAGGACATTTCTCCAAAAAGTACGATCTTTGTCCCCATGTGCAGTATGCAAACCGTAGTCTGGCTTTTTTATGGTGTTTTGGAGCAGTGGCTTCTTCCTGGCTGAGCGGCCTTTCCGGTTATGTCGATATAGATACTTTTGTACCTGTTTCCTCCAGCATCTTCACAAGGTCCTTTGCTGTTGTTCTGGGATTGATTTGCACTTTTCGCACCAAATGGCGTTCATCTCTAGGAGACAGAACGCGTCTCCTTCCTGAGCGATATGACGGCTGCGTGGTCCCATGGTGTTTATACTTGCGTACTATTGTTTGTACAGATGAACGTGGTACCTTCAGGCATTTGGAAATTGCTCCCAAGGATGAACCAGACTTGTGGAGGTCTACACATTTTTTTCTGAGGTCTTGGCTGATTTCTTTTCATTTTCCCATGATGTCAAGCAAAGAGGCACTGAGTTTGAAGGTAGGCCTTGAAATAAATCCACAGGTACATCTCCAATTCACTCAAATTATGTCAATTAGCCTATCAGAAGCTTCTAAAGCCATGACATAATTTTCTGGAATTTTCCAAGCTGTTTAAAGGCACAGTCAACTTAGTGTATGTAAACTTCTGACCCACTGGAATTGTGATACAGTGAATTGTAAGTGAAATAATCTGTCTGTAAACAATTGTTGGAAAAATTACTTGTGTCATGCACAAAGTAGATGTCCTAACATGCATGAGAGCACCAGCTGTTCCGGATGACTATGTGATCATGCTCTCCGTAGCCAATGTGAGTAAGACTTTTAAGCAGGTCAACATTCACAAGGCCGCAGGGCCAGACGGATTACCAGGACGTGTACTCCGAGCATGTGCTGACCAACTGGCAAGTGTCTTCACTGACATTTTCAACATGTTCCTGACTGAGTCTGTAATACCAACATGTTTCAAGCAGACCACCATAGTCCCCGTGCCCAAGCACACTAAGATAACCTGCCTAAATGACTACCGACCCGTAGCACTGACGTCTGTAGCCATGAAGTGCTTTGAAAGGCTGGTCATGGCTCACATCAACACCATTATCCCAGAAACCTTAGACCCACTCCAATTTGCATACCGCCCCAACAGATCCACAGATGATGCAATCTCTATTGCACTCCACACTGCCCTTTCCCACCTGGACAAGAGAAACACCTACGTGAGAATGCTATTCATTGACTACAGCTCAGCATTCAACACCATAGTGCCCTCAAAGCTCATCACTAAGCTAAGGATCCTGGGACTAAACACCTCCCTCTGCAACTGGATCCTGGACTTCCTGACGGGCCGCCCCCAGGTGGTAAGGGTAGGTAAGAACACATCTGCCACACTGATCCTCAACACGGGGGCCCCTCAGGGGTGCATGCTCAGTCCCCTCCTGTACTCCCTGTTCACCCATGACTGCATGGCCAGGCACGATTCCAACACCATCATTAAGTTTGCTGACGACACCGATGTGACAGCCTATAGGGAGGAGGTCAGAGACCTGGCCGTGTGGTGCCAGGATAACAACCTCTCCCTCAACGTGACCAAGACAAAGGAGATGATTGTGGACTACTGGGAAAAAAAAGAGGACTGAGCACGCCCCCATTCTCATCGACGGGGCTGTAGTGGAACAGGTTGAGAGCTTCAAGTTCCTTGGTGTCCACATCACCAATGAACTATCATGGTCCAAACACACCAAGACAGTCGTGAAGAGGGCACGACAAAGCCTATTCCCCCTCAGGAGACTGAAAAGATTTGGCATAGGTCCTCAGATCCTCAAAAAATTATACAGCTGCACCATCGAGAGCATCCTGACTGATTGCATCACCGCCTGGTATGGCAACTGCTCGGCCTTCGACCGCAAGTTACTACAGAGGGTTGTGCGTACAGCCCAGTACAAAACTGGGGCCAAGCTTCCTGCCATCCAGGACCTCTATACCAAGCGGTGTCAGAGGAAGGCCCTCAAAATTGTCAAAGACCCCAGCCACCCTAGTCATAGACTGTTCTCTCTGCTACCGCACGGCAAGCGGTACCAGAGTGCCAAGTCTAGGTCCAAAAGACTTCTCAACAGCTTCTACCCCCAAGCCATCAGACTCCTGAACAGCTAATCATGGCACCCCATCTTTTCACGCTGCTGCTACTCTGTTAATTATTTATGCATAGTCACTTTAACTCTACCCACATGTACATATTACATCAACTACCTCAACTAGCCGGTGCCCCCGCACATTGACTCTGCACCGGTACCCCCCTGTATATATAGCCTCCCTACTGTTATTTTATTTTACTTCTGCTCTTTTTTTCTCAACACTTTTTTGTTGTTTTATTTTACTTTTTTATTTAAAAATAAATGCATTGTTGGTTAAGGGCTGTAAGTAAGCATTTCACTGTAATGTCTACACCTGTTGAATTCGGCGCATGTGGCCAATAAAATTTGATTTTATTTGATTTTATTTGATTTAACCGACTTGCCAAACTATAGTTTGTTAACAAGAAATTTGTAGAGTGGTTGAAAAACTAGTTTTAATGACTCCAACCTAAGTGTATGTAAACTTCAGACTTCAACTGTACATAAATAGAGTAAAGGACTAATCAAAACATTATTCACAAGAGTACTTCTGTTGAACTTTCACCATTCTAATGCGGGCAATTTTGAGGAAAGCCATTGTGCAAATATCTTCCTCAATGGAGCCAGAAATGTGGCACCTAAACAAATGTTGTTTGACAGCAAAAGTAAAACACACCTAGAAGAACAAGATGTTACCAAGATGTTATTTTCAGTAGATAAGAGGGCCAAATATAACACATCATTATCATTTCAATCTGTCTCTCTCTATCACTGTTGAGATCGTCTGACATGAACTTGCATGGTTAGGCATGTGTCCTCTCCAGATCTGCCACATACTTTACATCCTATCAGTTTACAAGACATTTAGGTGGGATTTTAAATCAAGTTAGGGGTTGACATAATTGCTAAGTGAGTGACATTCAATTATCTGTAATATGGACCATCAGGAGTATTAGCCATCTGGGGCTCCAACAGCTCCAACAGAGCTACAACAGCTCTGTTTACAATCATTTCACCTTGTTTACAGTCTTCAAAACCATCGCTTTGTGATGTCTGCCATTATGAAAAATGAAAGCTTTTTCTATTTTCACCCAATGCTATAGAGGAGATTAATACCATTAACAGGAAGCAAATTAGGTTCTAGTGTCCTGCTTCGTGGTTCAACTATGCCAATAGACAGAAATGTGGCTATAGCTCCAACGTAAAATAATAAATAATGTTTGTTTTAAATGTCATAAAATGTTTTCCATATTATGAATATTATTATTATTATCCTAATGTACTTTTAACAAAACATATCTGAGAAATATGTCTACTGTTGGACAGGCATCTGTGTGAGAATACAAGGCCCATCTGTTTTCTTCTCCCAACCTTTTCTCTCCTGCTGTGAGTACATGGAAAAGGTCTTAGTGTAACAATTTGCGTGATCAAATGTTGACAGAGGAGACAGAACAGTGGGTCGATGCAGTAAGGCTGTTAGTCCGCTCTACCTCAATGAAACAAAAGAGGAAAACAACATCACATTACCTTCCACAAACACACTCCTAAACAATCCATGCACACCATTAAGTTACATTATGTGTGCTTGTGGGGCCACTGTTT
This sequence comes from Coregonus clupeaformis, assembly GCF_020615455.1. Classification (NCBI taxonomy): domain Eukaryota; kingdom Metazoa; phylum Chordata; class Actinopteri; order Salmoniformes; family Salmonidae; genus Coregonus; species Coregonus clupeaformis. The sequence continues at coordinate 25,860,832 of NC_059216.1, read as the reverse complement.
TTTCAGAGGCAAATCAACCAGATAAGATTCCTACTTGTCAGTTTGTCCTTTTCAGGTAAGTCTTCATGGGGAAAGGAATAGGGAAATGTGCTTCAAATGCATACGTAACATTTACAGTATTTATTTATTTATTTGGATACCCATTACTCAACTAACCACTAAATTGTAATTTAGTAGTTTAACAACATTCTAAATGTAGAACTAAAATTAAATCCCAATTATTTTGTTATTGATAACAAAATAAGTAGTGTATGCCCTGAGAACAGGTGACTACAACACAGAGCATGCAGAGGTCAAAGATGGACCCAACAGCAGCACCACACAATCAGACCAATTCTAACATGTCTGACTCCTGCATTAAAGACAACTGGGTGGACCGCCACATATACCCAGTGGCGTACTCCCTCTTCTTCATCGTAGGCTTCCCCGGCTAACTGCCAGTCTCTGTAGGTGGCCTGGCTGCTAATGAGGAAAGGCAACAACTTGGCCGTGTACCTGGTCAACCTGTCAATCTCAGACCTCCTCTTCACTATCTCCATGCTGGTGTGGATGGAGCTGGCCCTGGGTCGGCCCGTAGGGGACACCCTCTGTAGTAGGTTGTCTGTGGTGATGTACAACAGTTTCTACATCGGGTCTGGTCTCCTCTGCTGCATCTCAGTGGATCTCTATCTGGCTGTGGTCTACCCTCTTTACTGGGTCCGGCAGGTGCTTACTGCAGTGGCAGTGAGTGCTGTATTGTGGTGTGTAGAACTGTCTATCCACATCTACCTTCTTCACCACACGGGGGCGCTGCAGGGCTTCTCCCCCAGACGGTTGTGTAAGGAGGCCCACGTGGCTCTGACCCGGGTAGCTCTAGGGTTCCTGGTGTCACTCCTTCATCATGACCTTCTGCTTCCACCAGATCGTGTTGGCGCTCCGGGGCAGTGCCTCCATACTGGCTTGGGAGAGGAGGAATGTCAACCTCCTGCTGCTGCTCCTCCCGGTGACATATGTGGTGGTCTTCACCCCTTTCCAGGCCGTCATGTTCCTCAGAGGGGTGCTGGAGCCAAGGGACTGACTGTAGCATGGGCATGAAGCTCAGGGACCCATACATGATGCGAAATGACTAAAGTGCTGCAAAGATGCAAGAGGGACCAGTCGGTTAAAAAAGTGCAAAAACATTTACACAATCACATAAGCTATTGATAAATCCATATAAAGTATTTTACAGTGAAAATGTAATGTAAAAATTGCTTTATGCTATCATGATTGTTGTCAGAATTGGGACCTGTAACTAGCTTCTCTTGTATACGTGTGTGACCTCACATTGTAGACAGTAGCCTCCATGATAGAGTACTTAACCAACCTTATTTGCAGCAAAATATTCAACTGATGCCTTGTTAGGCCATAATAGTACTGTAAATGTGTTGTTTAAGCATCCACTACTCTATAAAAATGTTGTTAAAATGTTTTTTATGCAAATGTATAGCTATTCAAACCCTAACACATATTCCTGTAAAGGTACAATGCCTGAATAGTATCTGTTAATATAAAGATATGGTATGATATTTTCTACAACTCCTTAATATGGAAAACCTAAGTATATCTATGTACACACTCTGGATCATTACCCATTGTTTGACTTTTATATGGAAATTTGATTAGATAAATATCATTAGGAAGTTCCCAATATGGCTTGTTCATAATCCTTTATCACACTGCAAACAATCATGTCAACACAAGCTAAACTAATATAACCAGTCTATATTGTGAAACCAATACTGTAGGGAGAGACAGCATGTAGTTAATGGCTCAACATAGACATTTTAGCTAAAGCTACAGTGTGGTCCACTAGCCCTCTCTCTGTCTGTCATGTTATGGATTGAACTTAATATACATGTATATATATACGGTAGTAAACGTCTCAGAAGCAGTGGGTTTTTTTCTTCCTGTTTGTCTGAGCTTGTTTAGCAATCATCTGAATGATAGTACGTGTTGTGTCAACTGTGTCTGTGTGGAGGGTTATAGTTTGGGAGATACATCAGCAAATGTTGACTTTAAGCTACAGTATAAGTACGGGCCAATCGGCTGCTCTCCTGTATAAACCGTGAGTATTGCTTTTTCTATAAAAAATCAGACTGATTCTTATTTGCTTTAGAGATATCCTTGCTATGTTCCATATGCAAGCTTTAAGGGGGATGTTTACTTTCTTGAGTAAATAATGCACAGTCTTGAAATTATTTTTGCTACACTTCAGAAATAGAGTCATGTTGTGTTGTATTGTCTTGTTTCCCAAAAGGTGAGTGGCCATGAATTTCACTGTTGGAATGGAGAATTTCAGCCTCAACACCACAAATGACTCAGACAAACTGTGTTATCCAGCTGACTACCCTGAGGAGAGGAAACCCTTTTTCTTTCTGTACCTGGTCATCATTATCATCGGGATTCCCTCCAACTCCTTCTCCCTCTATGTGTCCTGGCAGCACATCAGACAGAGGAACGAGCTGGGTGTTTATCTGTTTAACCTGGCTCTGTCTGACCTCCTATTCAGCGTAGGTCTGTCTCTGTGGGTGGACTTGCAGTGGCGCGGTGTCTGGCTTCGCGGGGAGGCCGTGTGCGTCCTCTGTGTCATCTTCCTCTTTACAAACTTCTACACCAGCGATGGGCTGCTTTGCTGTATTGCCCTGGACCGTTACCTGGCTGTGGTCCACCCGCTAAAGTACCCAGTCCTGAGGAGGATGAACACGGCCATGGTGATCAGCATGGCTGTCTGGGTGCTGGTGATCTCCTTCAACGCGGCCACAATCACCTGGATAGACTCGTACGACTCGGAGGGTAAGAGGGCTGTGTGCTTTGACGTGTTCCCTCTGAGGGACAGGCTGGCGCAGGTCAACGTGACTCGCTTCGTCCTGGGTTTCCTGTTTCCTGTCCTGCTGGTATCGTTCTGCTGCCGGGGCATCTGTATGGCAGTCCGCTCCAACCGGGCCACGGAGGAGCAGGAGAGGAGACGGGTGTCAAGACTCCTGGGGGTGGTGCTGCTTACCCTGGGGCTCTGTTTCGGACCCCTCCACGTTATTATGCTCCTGCAGGGGCTTCTGGAGCACTGTCGGAGCCCCTCCTGGCTCTTTCTGCCTTATAAGATCAGCATGGTCATGTCAGCTCTCAACAGCCTGGCTGACCCCTTCCTCTACTGTTTCATCACCAGACTGGGCAAGGCCAATGTCACACAGGTGGTACACTTCCTCCAGGGGAAGAGAGAGGGGAACGGTCAGGAGGTGGTGTAGTGTAGTGATACTCAACCACAAACCAGAACAGTTAAGAGAGAGAGACTCATACTGTTTTGTGAGTGACAAATATTGACTCATTCTTTGTCAAGACTCCGTTCCAAAATGTATTATGTAAGGTGTTAGATTATACCAACGTGGATACATACTGTGCTGTGGTTTGCAAGCATTTCGCTACATTCCGCAATAACACCTGCTAAACATGTGTATGTGACAAATACAATTTGATTTGACATTTGATTTGATCATTGTGCCAGGCAATCAATACTAAGACATGTGTTTCTGAAAGGAACCGTTCAAGGATGATGTGAATGCATTCATCCCTCCTTGTGACACTACAAAAGGATGAACTTCATTCCACTTTCACTTCAGGTTTTATCTTGCTGTTAATACATTTACAGACTAGTGTTTCAGAGGTGACCAAGTATACTAATAGCACCAAAAATAGAACTTGACCACATCACTCGGTCAGCATTCTTATTTGACCAAATCCTTGTCATAACTGTCAACCTTCATGCTGTCCCAGTGTTTTTGCTTTATCATGAAAAAATGTAACACTGTTTAACAGTGACAGTAGAGCAGCATGTAAACTGTGGTATCGGAGGCCATCAAGTAGCAGCATTGGGAAAGCAGTGGGATCTCTATTTTTATGTATTTGGCACCCTCTTCTTTGCTATATGTGCAGCCACTACACACTGGCGGCAAAGACTCTAAAACAAGCTAGCTGACTGACAGCTGCTTTCAACCAAAATCATATACAGTGCCTTGCAAAAGCATTCATCCCCCTTGGCGTTTTTCCTATTTTGTTGCATTACAACCTGTAATTTAAATGGATTTTATTTGGATTTCATGTAATGGACATACACAAAATAGTCCAAATTGGTGAAGTGAAATTGAACAGATCATAAAAAAATATCAGAAACTTTGAACATCCCACGGAGCACCATTAAATTCATTATTAAAAAATTGAAAGAATATGGCACCACAACAAACCTGCCAAGAGAGGGCAACAAAGAGACAAAAGATAACCCTGAAGGAGCTGCAAAGCTCCACAGCGGAGATTGGAGTATCTGTCCATAGGACCACTTTAAGCTGTACACTCCACAGAGCTGGGCTTTACGGAAGAGTGGCCAGAAAAAAGCCATTGCTTAAAGAAAGAAATAAGCAAACACGTTTGGTGTTCGCCAAAAGGCATGTGGGAGACTCCCCAAACATATGGAAGAAGGTACTCTGGTCAGATGAGACTAAAATTGAGCTTTATGGCCATCAAGGAAAACGCTATGTCTGGCGCACACCCAACACCTCTCATCACCCTGAGAACACCATCCCCACAGTGAAGCATGGTGGTGGCAGCATCATGCTGTGGGGATGTTTTTCATCGGCAGGGACTGGGAAACTGGTTAGAATTGAAGGAATGATGGATGGCGCTAAATAAAGGGAAATTCTTGAGGGAAACCTGTTTCAGTCTTCCAGAGATTTGAGACTGGGACGGAGGTTCACCTTCCAGCAATACAATGATCCTAAGCATACTGCTAAAGCAACACTTGAGTGGTTTAAGGGGAAACATTTAAATGTATTGGAATGGCCTAGTCAAAGCCCAGACCTCAATCCAATTGAGAATCTGTGGTATGACTTAAAGATTGCTGTACACCAGCGGAACCCATCCAACTTGAAGGAGCTGGAGCAGTTTTGCCTTGAAGAACGGGCAAAAATCCCAGTGGCTAGATGTGCTAAGCTTATAGAGACATACCCCAAGAGACTTGCAGCTGTAATTGCTGCAAAAGGTGGCTCTACAAAGTTGTCACGCCCTGACTCTAGGGACTTGTATTTGTTGAGTCAGGGTGTGTATTTTCTGTGTTGGGTTTGTCCATGTTTAGTTTCTAGATCGTTTAGATCTATGTTAGCCAGGGTGGTTCCCAATCAGAGGCAGCTGTAGCTCGTTGTCTCTGATTGGGGACTATACTTAGGCAGCCGTTTGGCACCTGTTAGTTGTGGGATCTTGTTCCGTAAAGGTATGTTGTTTGTATGCTAACTTGGACTTCACGTTTCGTTTGTTGTTTTGTCGTGTGTTTAGTCGTTAATAAATATGAATGTACATCACGCTGCGCCTTGGTCCTTCTCGTTCATGAACGATCGTGACAAAAGTATTGACTTTGGGGGGGTGAATAGTTATGCACGCTCAAGTTTTCTGTTTTTTTGTCTTATTTCTTGTTTGTTTCACGATAAAAAATATGTTGCATCTTCAAAGTGGTAGGCATGTTGTGTAAATCAAATTATACAACCCCCCCAAAAATCAATTTTAATTTCAGGTTGTAAGGCAACAAAATAGGAAAAATCCCAAAGGGGGTGAATACTTTCGCAAGCCACTGTAGGTAGCACACAGGAGGACATTTTTCTCAGTTTAGATCATTTCCTTTTGAATTTCTAGCCAAATGTAAAACGTTCCTGTTTTGATTAATTTAATAGAGTGAGTTAGGTCTGCTCTATACCAAATTAGTATACCCCCTGAGTCCCTTCCCTGTTTCACACCTGGTAGTTTGGTGTATGGGACTACCAGCTCTCTGTAACCTAGAGGGCAACCAGTGGGTCCATCTCCTCTATACCATGTTTCTTGTAGGATGACAATGTCTGTATTTCTGATTTATTTGGTGAAGTCCAGGTTCCTGCTCTTTAGGCAAAAGGCAAATGACCTCAGGCCTTGGATATTCCAGGATGAGATAGTGAAGGCTTTGTGCTCCATAAAGTGTCCAATGTTGTTAGTCGTGTGGATTGGCCTCAGACCAGTAGGTGTGAGCAGAGCCTGCTGAGCATCTGGTACATGCCATTGGCTTGGGCTAGTGTAAGAGTGATTGGGCCTGTTTGCCTGCTCACGGCCTGGTCGTGTGTGACTTTCATGTTGAGGCCCTCTTTGCGGAAGTGGGGGGCATGGGGTGGGCAGGAGGGGCATAGGTCTGATCTGAGGGGGCCTAAATGGGGTGTGGGCATGGTTGACTAAGGGGGTGTTGATTGGTTGGGGTGGGGGTGTGGATGTGGCTGGTCTCTCTCATATAGACATACACACACACACTCCATGATGGTGATTTCTCTTGTCTCGTTCGGTCACCTTATCAGTCGGATACTGCGATAAAAGACAAGCACTATAGGATGATGGATGAAAAGACTGTAACCTACACAGGTGATCACACTAAAACTGCTCTGGATTTCAACAGAGGTGAGAGCAGAGAGGAGTCTTAAGAAGCTGTTAGTTAATGGTTAAAATACAAGAGACTGAATATGTGAACTAGCATTCTATTAACAATTAATCATCACTTTTTCTTATTAAGGCAGCAAACTGCCACTACAGCTTAAAGTGAATGAGTCTGGCCATTGATGCCTTGTGTCATGATTCTATTTAGATTAGCTCAGATTTGCATCGTTAGGATTACATTTATTGACTGTCATAAATGTCAAGGCTAAAAGGAGAACCGGAAAAATATGTTTTTACTCATCACCATGACGCCACTTTTAATTATTTGGATTTCAATTATGCATTACTTCTATCAGAGATGGATGACTCAGTTTCTCCATGATCCATGTTTGATCACAACAGTTGGAGCTGATGAGCATTTTATAAGGGGAATAATAACGCCTCATGCTTCTATTATCCACTTCCAGTCTCATTGCTGGCCATATTAGCAAGCCAATATCAGAACCCTAGAGTCATGTTCTTACAAGACAGAATATGATAAATATTCTAGTATTTTGTATTTTATTCAGAGCAGCAGTTACTCTTCCTTGGGTCCACACAAAAAATAAAACATGCCATAATACAGAACATCAAAAGACAAGAAAAGCTCAAGGACTGAAATACACACATTTAAAATAAGAACAATAGAACCAATAAAGGTCCTACTTACAGTTACACACATTACTGACCTCACATCAGTACATATACAGTGCCTTCAGAAAGTGTTCATACCCCTTGACTTATTCCACATGTTGTTGTGTTAACAGCCTGAATTCAAAATGGATTTTAAAACTATTTCTCATCCATCTACACACAATAGCCCATCATGACAAAGTGAAATCATGTTTTTAGAGATTTTTTCACATTTATTGAAAATAAAATACAGAAATATCTCATTTACATAAGTATTCACATCCCTGAATCAATACAGCGATTACAGCTGTGAGTCTTTTGGGGTAAGTCTCTTAAGAGCTTGCATACCTGGATTGTATAATATTTGCACATTATTATTTTAAAAATTCTTCAAGGTCTGTCAAGTTGGTTGTTGATCATTGCTAGACAGTCGTTTTCATGTCTTGCCATAGATTTTCAAACCAATTTAAGTCAAAACTGTAACTATGCCACTCAGGAACATTTAATGTAGTTTTGGTAAGCAACTCCAGTGTATATTTGTCCTTCTGTTTTAGGTTATTGTCCTACTGAAAAGTGAATTTGCCTCCCAGTGTCTGTTGGAAAGCACACTGAACCAGGTTTTCCTCTAGGATTTTGCCTGTGCTTAGCTCTATTCCATTAATTTTTATCCTAAAAAAGTCCTTGCCGAATACAAGCATACCCATAACATTATGCAGCCATGATGCATGATGCAGCCACCACTATGCTTGAAAATATGGAGCGTGGTATTCAGTAATGTGTTGTGTTGGATTTGCCCCAAAAATACCATCTTGTATTCAGGACAAAAAGTTTTGCCCTGCAACATTTTTTCCCAGTATTACTTTAGTGCCTTGTTGTAAATAGGATGCATGTTTTGGAATATTTTAATTCTGTACAGGCATCCTTCTTTTCGCTCTGTCAATTAGGTTAGTATTGTGGATAAGGCTGTTGCGGTGACCATATTACCACCACACCAGCAGTCATGAGTCATTACCACAGTAAAACCTCACGTGACTGTTGAGTCATGGTAATATCATTTTATGCACTCTGGACATGCTTTGGTAGTACCCAATTTGCTAATGACCATCGGGTCCTAATGGCATGGGACTCAGGGCTCTATTGTCCCTCAAACCAGTCTGGCATCAATGCAAATGCATTCGAAAATCACATTGTGCTTTTAAAGATGAACTGAAACTCTAAAACAAACCATGATATCATGTTATCATATATATTTAATAACATTCCGTGAAAGGAAACTTTTAAAAAACGGCAGAAAAGCAAAATATTAGACTTGTCCAACACCTCGTAAATACTTGTAAAATGTAGGTCGCCGCCATGTTGGAATGATGTATACGACTAATGTAATCGGAATGGTAGCGTGAGATTGCGTCTCAAGCCCCGCACATCAACACACCGTGGTAAATTTAAAAATGGAAGGAGAATGGGTTGTGGGAAGATGGCGTGTCGAGTGCAGTTAGTGAGAAAGATGAGTGGACAACAGTGAAGTCCAAGAATGGAACAAAAAGGGCTAAAATTGTTGTGGAAAATGAGTCTGATGAATCGTTGCTTGTTGGAGTCAGTTTTTTTGGATAAGGATGTTTATTTGGGAAACACTTTTGAAGTCACGAGGATGGTGAAGAAGGCTTTGGGGAAAATGGATGCAGTCAAAGTAACCAGGAGTGGTTTGGTGTTCATATCGTGTGTATCTAAAGAGCAAAACGGGGAGTACATTGTGGCTTGCGAAATTATTGACGCATGAAGTGGACAGATTTGATTTTCGGAGCAGGGCACCGGACAGTGGCGGTTCTAGACACATTTTACTAGGGGGGCCAAGGAGGGGCCAGTGTTTAATCAGGGGGGCACACATAAAAAAACTGGCAACACATGATATTCAAAGATTATAAACTTTATTTTACTTTAAAATCATATGACATTTATTATAACACGTATTTTGTACAAGAGTGCAGATGCAAGAGAGATAGTGCCATAAAAATGAAAAAATAAATAAATTAAAAAAATTTAAAAAGTACAGGGTACAAATACAGGGTTCATATTCAATGTGAACAAAACTCCAGGATACAACAAAGGGTACAACAATGTGCCATTTCCTATTTATGGAAGCCCCACTACTGTGGACAGTTGATTCCACATTTTGTTTTAAGAAAGAAAACTTTCTGAGTGATTTATAAACAAAACACACTACCCTGTATCCATTTAGGTAAAATAAACCAAATCAGAAAAGAAATTCAATTCAAAGAGGCTTTACTAGCATGACCATATTGACATACAGTATTGCTAAAGTACATAAACAGGGAAACGTGTTACACATTAACATCCAGTAGTCCAATAGGATGCAGACAATAAACATTAAGTTAACATTCGTTTAAAAGCAACAATCATGTCAACACAATGTAGCAATATGAACAACACTGATGGATATCAGCAACAACATGAAAACAAGAATATTACAGGTGTCTGTGTGTGTGTGTGTGTGTGTGTCTGTGTCTTTGTGTACTTCACTGTCAGTTGATGAGCAGGTGTACAAAAAAAGGCTTTACAACATATATGGGCAAGTCCATTTAGGACAGCACATTTCCACCATAGTTCACATTAGGAAAAAATGACAGCATGAATGCTCACTAAACAAACATATACTACATATACCTTTTTATACACATTTTTTTTCAGTAATTTTTTAAGAGTGAAAGGGAAGTAAGCAATCGCTCATCATAGGATCATACATATTTCAGTTACAATATTAGTTACAATATTAGTGTTAGTTAGATCATCATGTCAAAGCTGGACCTGCAAAGTCTGAACGACACAAGTGTGCAATGATTGGAGTGATTTTGTTTCTTTTTTTCTTGCTTTGCTTGTTTTCAAAAGGAAAAATCATAGTTGGTAAAAAATAAAATAAACTTTCGTTGAAAGGTATCACACTGTATAATTTACAAATATCTAAAGAGGTTTAGTGGATGCCATAAAACATCTGTGGAGCTTGAAGATTTGTAGTACATAGATGTTTGGCAGAGATAATTCAAAATAATAAAATCATAAACTCTATCTATCTATCTATCTATCAGAGAGAGAGAGAGAGAGAGAGAGAGAGAGAGAGAGAGAGAGAGAGAGAGAGAGAGAGAGAGAGAGAGAGAGAGAGAGAGAGAGAGAGAGAGAGAGAGAGAGAGAGAGAGAGAGAGAGAGAGAGAGAGAGAGAGAGAGAGAGAGAGAGTGTTTCCTTAGAGCAGTACATGCAGCAATCACTTAATGGAGTGATGTCATAATGGACCACAAAACTTTGGGGATGTGGATGGAAAGTTACAGGCAGGAGAGGGGAACCAACAGAAGCAGGTCTTGAGACATGAGTTTGCCCCTTTTTGAAAACCTCTTGAGAGAGGATTGGTGGGATATATATACATACATACAAACATACATACACTCTAGTAGTGTGTGGAACTACTGGTACTGTGAGGAAAAAAAAGATAGATGATGTAAAATGAAAAATAAAACAAGCTTCAGCTTCTTAAGACACGGTGGGTTCATCTAAGTAGACACATGTAACTTCATGTGGACACCAGACTGTCTTTGTCTACACATCTAACTTCATATGGACCCCAGACCGTCTCTGTTTACACATGTAACTTCATATGGACACCAGACTCTTTGTCTACACATGTAACTTCATATGGACACCAGACTGTCTTTGTTTACACATTTAACTTCATATGGGCACCAGACTGTCTCTGTCTACACATGTAACTTCATATGGACACCAGACTCTTTGTCTACACATGTAACTTCATATGGACACCAGACTCTTTGTCTACACACGTAACTTCATGTGGACACCAGACTAACTCCATTCATTTTACCGGTGGTATTGAGAACAGATAAACCCACCGTGTCTTAAGAAGCTCAAGCTTGTTGTTTTATTGTTCATTATATCTATTTTTCCTCACAGCGGCACTCATACGCTACTAGCGTATATATCATATAGATACACTACAGCAACAGGATACGGCGGTTGTGCTGTCTGGCAAAACGGTCCACAAATACATCAAGATCCAGAGCCTTGGCCCTTCTGGACTCTATGCTCAGGACACCAAGATCACTGAGTCTCTCATCACTAGTGGTGGACCGCAGGAAGGTTTTTATCAGTTTCAGTGTGGAGAAACTGCGTTCGCAAGAGGCTGAGCTTTTGGGTGCGCCACTCTAATTTACCCGTGTAGAACGTTGCCGTGTAGAGCGTTGCATTAGTTCCGCTTTTGGCGCTCGCGTGTAAAATAGTTATAAATTCATAATTTTTTATTTGGTCAGCACGGGGGGGCCACAGGGGTGGCCAGGGACATTTCCAGGGAGGCACGGGCCTCCCCCGGCCTCCGTGTAAAACCGCCACTGGCACCGGAAAAAGGTGTTATTAATTGTACTGCACAAGTGTCCAAGAAGCTGGACTTCATTATATCTGCAGCCAGAAGTTTTTGGGCCTCCAAGACATAACTGCAGAAGCACTGCAAGGACTACTGTCGCCAGGAAATGTCTCGCCATCACAGATTAAACAGGCTGATTTAGTTTAATTAACATTTCGTTATTGAAGATTGTATGGATTTTTTACATTCTTTTCCCCCCCGCATTTTTGCCTTTTCGGATCTTTATTATCCACCTGTAGAGTAAGGGGCAGAATGCACATATAATTGTTGCGAATACCGAATACCAAAGAAGAAGACCGACCCATCCAAGCTGTCCTTGTTCATCCCCTGGCATATGACTTTGAACCTGTACGTCGTCGTCCCCTAGTAGTACCTTCAGGTCCTTTTGCGCAAGAAAATGTAGTTGTAGAGAGATTACACCACAGACTGAACAATTGCGAGTGGTGCACTTGTGGCAACTGCACTGCGATGCCCACTGTCCACAGAGTCGATTGATTGCAAATAAGCAGCCCTACATGACCTGGGTGTCAGTGGTGGACCAGGACAACTACCTTGTATTGTTAATCACAGGCTCTTCACCACGCTCTGTGAAGAGCGAGACCTTTTGGAGGTGGCCATGCTATCCCTGAAGGACGTACGGGCAGAAAGTTTGGAGTGCCCTATAAACCGCAGGTACCGTAACGTTACTAGGCATTATTTACATTTTAGAAGCGCTAGTTAGCTAGTAAGGAGCTAGCGAGCTAATTATAGATGATCCTGCATTGGCACAGCGCTGTTTGATCGTATTGATGTGTATTGATTGGGTGAAAGTGGAGATGTCATACACGTCAGGTAGTAAACAAAACCTAGAGGCAGTGCGTTTGTTTGCTAGGAAAGCTAGCTAGCTAAATAATTAAGTGAAGTCTGGTAAATTATGTCGCCCCACAAGTTGCCAAGATAGTTAGTTAGTTAGTTAGCTAGTTGTTTACAACCACTCTACAGTCTTGCTGGCTACTGTAATGACAGGAGCGTTTGTTGACATTTTACAGATCGTGACGCGATCCACTTAAAATGCCTATTATTTGTAGGCTATTGCATCCATTCCAAGATCGCACACAATCTGATAATCTATAATTAGCTATTTTCTTATTACCATACTTTTGATTACTGTTACAATCATAAGGATTCTATTGTACGGACCTCATGAATTTCTTACAATAAGGGCGCACTTAATAATCATTATGCATGTTTCAGTCTTTACAGATTGACTGCTTATTGTGTAATGATGTAATTAATGTGGTTCTCTGTAGCTCAATTGGTAGAGCATGGCGCTTGTAACGCCAGGGTAGTGGGTTCGATCCCCGGGACCACCCATACGTAAAAATGTATGCACACATGACTGTAAGTCACTTTGGATAAAAGCGTCTGCTAAATGGCATATTATATATTATTGTAATGAATAACTAAATAGCTATTACATATGAATGTCTTCATGCTAAGTGTCTTTATGCAATATAATTTAATCCGCCACCATCAAATTGTTCCCTATAGAGCAGGGTTCTTCAATTCCGGTCCTGGAGGGCCGAAACACTTCTGTTTATTTCTACCTGGTAGTTAATTGCACTCACCTGGTGTCCCAGGTCTGAATTAGCCCCTGATTTAGAAGGAGAGGATGAAAAACAGAGGTGTCTCGGCCCTCCAGGACCGGAATTGAAGAACCCTGCTATAGAGTATATACGAAAGGCTGCCTCTTTCGAGCTGTTTTCATTTTAGGTATGATGTCTCTCCCTGCAGAGTGCGCACGCGAGCACCTTCTTTACACGCGCCACACTCCAGGTGCATGCCAGGACAAGTTCACAATTATTGTAAAGAACTAATGGTGCTTTTCAACTGGGAACTCAGGGGGGGAAAGCAAGTAAAAATCATGACGTCAGTGATCTTAAGGTCGGAAAGTCTAGAAAGGTGCCAGAGTTTTCGACTTGGAATTCTGAGTTGGATGACCGTTCCGAGTTCCCAGTTGTCTTGAACTCACTGAAGGTGGAAGTCGGAGATTTCATAGTTCCCAGTTGTTTTGAAGGCGGCATAAATTATTGGCGCTCCAGGCTGTTTGTACATTACAGTGGTTCCTTTCGTGTGCGTTGATGAACAGTAAGTTGCTTTCCATGTCACTGTTTATAATGTATTTCTCCTGTAGATTTGTTAGCCAGCACACCATATGTCCCTCAGAGTTTAGATGTATGTAATACCGTTTATGTCAGCAGCTACGTGTGTTAATTAGATAATTAGCCAAGTAAGCTAGCAATATGTATCTGTAGCATGGCTAGCTCCCTAGCACTTCATAATGTGTATATGCATAGAGAAGGTGTAAATTATCAATCCGCGTGTACACTGAGGTTAGTTTAGGTATTACCCTGAATCCAGGGGCAACAGGTGGGCTTCATAGCCACAAGCCATTGTCGCAACACTGATTTTCGCTTGAGTGGTAGGGCATGGTAGTGGACTCCTGTTCTGTAAAATTACTACAGCCTGGGGCTATACAGTCAGACCCCCCTTTACGCCTCTTTTGCGCTGGTTCTGTCGAAGCCATTTTGAGCTAGATGTTATCTAAAGAAGCTGTCAGCGAGACGTGAACACATTGTAACTGCTAGCTGTCAGTGAGAAGTGACAATGCAGATGACGTCACCGATTTGACTGTTTCAAGATGGCCGCACCCTGTAGCTGAGTGTCGGTCAGTGAGCAGAGCTGTGTTCGAATACTCCTACTAACCGCACTATTTGTGACGTAAATTTAGTATGTAGTATGCTTATTGGTCATAGTATGGATATAGTTAGTATGCCAAAAGTTGCCGGATGGAAGTAGCTAGCAAGCTAGCCAACGTTAGCCAGTTAGCTTGGGTGCTTAACTGCCATTGTGAGGTCAGAACGCTCGGATCAACCCAACTCCTCGACCAGAGCGTCAGAGAGCGAACCGCTCTGAATTTACGAACGGACAATCTGATTTCGCAATGGATTCACGAACGCCCAGAGCGCACTCTGTCACTCCAGATTTAATTTACCAACACACCCGAAATCGTAAAATGTCTAGCTAGTCAGTTGTTATGCTAACAAGCTAGCAATAGGTTGCATAGCAACAGCATCAACTTCCGGTAGACAGGCGAAGCGCTAGTACACTCAACTGAAACGATACCGATCGTTTACAGTGTACTAAAATTAACTAATAGTATATACTAATTAAGTATGTAGTATACAGTATGTTAGTATGGGTAATCATACACAGCTATGGTCTTTGTGGATGTTGTTTCAAAGCCTTACACAACAAAATGGACAGCACTATCTAAGGTGATGATAAATTCAAAACCCTCATGCATATTAAAGCTTATGCATATGCATAGGCTTATGAGCCGAAGCACCCCCCCCCCCCCCCCACACAAAAAAAAAAAAACTGAATAAAAATTATGATTCTGATGTTATACAATACATAGTCTACCGCATATTACACATGGCAGAAAAACATAAAACAAAACTGATTTAAGATGTCTTTGGTACATAATTGGTCTAGCCTATAGTCCAAAATTAAACAAATTTGAGTAATCACCTTTGAGTATGGACTGTAATATTATGCATTCTGGATGGACTGGTTACCTTATGCTATGCTGCAACATTTCTGGGAGAGAAACTATAGCCCTAGGCAATGCTGTTGGTTCATTGATTGTGCAGGGTGGCCTACAGTTAGCCTACAATTAATTTTTATTTGATTTTGAATAGCCTAGTAATAGGGATTTTTAAAATATTTTCATAATTAATTGGGTGACACATTACCTTTAGCTATACATAATATCTCACCTCCATGCATTTCCATCTCCTCTCTCTCCTTTATTCCTTTCTCGAGCATGCAGAGGGGCTGTCAACAGTTTAGTGAAATATGTTTTCTTGTGAAAACATGTTACTATCGATGTTCCCGAACAGATTTCACTTTGTTTCCTAAATTAAGCACTGGGTAGCTGCAGGAACAGGGTTGGAGAGCCCATGACATACAGAGCTTGGGAGGAATAATACCTGTTGCGCAGCGAGAGCATGCTCCTCAAACAGTGGTTGATGCGTGGAGTGAAATAAGTGTTCTTATATTTATTTCTCAGCTGCTCATACTCCTCTATAAAACCAAAGTAGCCTACTCAGCATCATTGAAAAGCGGACCGGTGGTAAAGCGTGCGGGCCTCCACTCACTATTCGAGTGCATAGGGATGACATTTATTTTCCCCCTGACCCTTTTCCTGCCCATTTGATAATGAGCCATTCTAAATCAATACTAATTTTACATATTAGTAAAGGCAAGATTCAATTGAGAATAGTCTGATGGGTGAAAATATGATCACTTGAGAGAACCGCTGTGCAGCCTGAGGCAAGGAACAGAGTGCAATATTTTTTTGCTACTTTCTCAAATCATCAATAGCCTGTAGTCGCATCATGCAGCCCATATATGTTTTGATTTCTAAGACATTCTAAGGTTTGTATCATTCTGTCACGGTTTACTAAGCCAGAACCCAGAAGCAGACCAGGACAAGGTAAGTGGTGTCAAAGGTGAGTGTTTATTTAACTGATCCACGGGTGATGTTGAATAATCCAGGGAACAGAGCGGGCGGCGTGGATGAGTTGTAGAGGGTGCAGTGGTTGGTCCAATGATGGCTCGGCAGCCGCCGACCATCAGGCAGAGGTTGGGTGAAGGTTCCGGACGAGTGACTGTAGGGAGAACAAAACGGAGGTAAGCATACAACAAGCAAACAAGGTGCAAAACAACAAAACTAATGCTCTAAGCTCTAGGACTGATCCGCTGATAAACATACTGTTCATGGCTAACGATCCGGCAGGGAATGGATGTCAGGTCAGAGCTTATGAAGGTGATGATCAGGGCCAGGTGTGCAGATTGCTGATGGAATGCAGGTGTGGAAATCAGGAGAGCTCCCGCCTAGCAACGTAGCCCGGCAACCAGGCAGGGAGCGTTCCAGAACCCTCGGGAAACTGGAGATCCCGAGCAGAAAAACTAATACACAGACAGGAACCGACTCAGACTGCCGGAATCGTTACACATTCACAACTAAAGTTGCGAAATAACTCTAAATCTAGCATATAGAACTTCAAATGATCACTTTTACGCTCAACATAGCCACTTCATATGCGCACTCTCTCAGGAATGGGAAAAATATCCTTTCTATTTTATTCAGTTAAGTTCAATTATATTATTCTTACTATAAAATCATATAATATAAAATAATGGCACGGGACTTCTAAGCATATCATGTCAGCTAAATGAACAAGCCTACGGCATGGAGCATAGCCAGATAACATACAGTAGCCCAACTATTTTCTTAATTTACATTTTAGTCATTTATCAGACACTCTTATCCAGAGCAACTTACAGGCGCAATTAGGGTTTAGTGCATTGCTTAAGGGCACATCTACAGATTTTTCACCTAGTCAGCTCCAGGATTCAAACCAATGATCTTTCGTTTGCTGGCCCAATGTTCTTAACCGCTAAGCTACCTGCCGCCCCCAAATCGTAATGCCCGCTAGGCTACCTGCCACCCCGTATCATAATGTTCTTATTGGGATGGTATATATTACATTTATTTAATATACTTTTTTAAATGTAGATGTTCCAAAGGCGTGCATCAGCAGCTTGTATGTGTGGAGGCCTGGAGATGCTAAACATGTTTATGTTAATTAACGGTCAATTACCGTGAGACCAGCTGACAACATTTTGTGACTGCCACACCCCTAATTGTGGAGTAACTACAATGTTGTTGATCAATCCTCAATTTTTCTCCTATCACAGCCATTAAACTCTGTAACTGTTTTAAAGTCACCATTGGCCTCATGGTGAAATCCCTGAGCGTTCCTTCCTCTCTGGCAACTGAGTTAGGAATGACGCCTGTATCTTTGTAGTGACTGGGTGTATTGATACTCCATCCAAAGTGTAATTAATAACTTCACAATGCTCAAAGAGATTATTTTTTATATTTTTACCCATCTACCAATAGGTGCCCTTCTTTGCGAGGCATTAGAAAATCTTCCTGGTCTTTGTGGTTGAATCTGTGTTTGAAATTAACTGCTTGACTGAGAGACCGTACAGATAATTGTATGTGTGGGGTACAGAGATGAGGTAGTCATTACAACATCATGTTAAATACTATATTATTGCACACAGAGTGAGCATGCAACTTATTATGTGACTTGTTAACCCAAAACCAACCACTACATTTGCTTAGGGTTACACCTTCAGATGGTATACTGTAAATGGAATCGTGGTCTGTTGTTCTCTCTCTTATCCTGTATCCAGTCCATGGAGGAAGCTTGTATGATCAATTCTCATTCCCTAGGTTTCTAGGCCTCTGGCCTAGAAGGCATCTCTTTGTTCATGCTTTGTCTTGTAAGTTAACCTTAGGATCTATATACCTATAATTATGCTTTGTTTATGTTAGTATTGCCTTGTAACTTAAGCTTTATGCCTTTTTATGGGAATCCATTCATTTTACGAAGTTATTAAATAATACTTGCTTTGATATTCGCTTCATGACCATTCCTTGATCTTAGTCAGCTAAATCCATAATACTTGATAGCAGCACATGGTTTAACTATAATATTTCATGGAGTAAGATAAATATTTTAATATGCTAATTGTTTAGTCTTATTATGAGTCGCATGTGAGGTGTATATAATATACATATAAAATATTACCCTACTACATACCTTCCATTGAATAATACTCTATTGTGTGGGAGTTCTATTGGATAAGTAACTCTCCAACCATTTGATGGCAGGTGATGTAAGAAGTTAGTTTATTCAATAACAAATTATGATCAATAACATCAAAGGCTGCACTAAAATCGATCAATACAGCTCCAACTATCATCTTATTATAAATGTATTTTAGCCAAACATCAGTCATCTGAGTCAGTGCTGTACAAGTTGAGTGCTCTTCCCTATATGCATGCTGAAAGTCAGTAGTTAACTTGTTCTATAAAAAATAGCTTTGTATTTGTTCAAACACAATTCTCTCCATCAGTTTACTAAGAACAGGCAGCAAACTGATTGGGCGGCTGTTAGAGCCAGCAAAGGGTGCTTTACTATTTTTAAGTAGTGGAATTACTTTAGCTTTCAACTTCAATAAACGATGGAGATGAATTGGGTTTTCTGTCAATAATATAATTGAAGGTGCTCCGAAGTCTTTTCCCATTATATTTTTGTCATTTATCTTGTTTTGGTAATACACACTGAACAAAAATATAAACGCAACATGTAAAGTGATGGTCCAATGTTACATGAGCTGAAATAATAGACCCCAGAAATGTTCCATATGCACAAAAAGCTCTGTTGCGCCTTCTTCATCACACTGTCTGCGTGGGTGGACCATTTCAGTTTGTCGGTGATGTGTATGCCAAGTAACTTGAAGCTTTCCACCTTCTCCACTGCGGTCCCGTTGATGTGGATAGGGGGGTGCACCCTCTGCTGTTTCCTGAAGTCCACGATCATCTCCTTTGTTTTGTTGACGTTGAGTGAGAGGTTATTTTCCTGGCACCACACTCCCAAGAAGAAAATTCTCTTGGGAGATAATACGGTCGGCATACCTGCAGATTCATGCAGGGTAGTAATGTCATGAGTTGGGATTATGGTTCATTGTTTATCTAGCTAGCTAGCTAACGTTAGCTGGCTGGCTCACTAGCTAATGTTACGCTTATTACCTTATTATTCGTATGTCAGAGCCATTTGCCTAGGTAGATATAGCCTAATGTTAGCTAGCTAACATTGAACCTGGTTGGTTAGCTACCTGCAGATTCATGCAGGGTAGTAACGTCATGAGTTGGGATTATGGTTAATTGTTTAGCTAGCTAGCTACATGTCTTAACAAAATACTCCAATATGCAAGTAACCATTTCGGGTGCGTTCGTAAATTCAGTCTGGCCATCTACTCCGATTTCAGAGCACTCTCGTCAGTGTGTGCCAGAGTGCAGAATAACTGATTAATTTCCGAACGCTCAACACCCGTTGAATATGGCCGGTGTTAGTAAAGGTCGGGGAAAAAAGCGTAATTAAATTGTTGCCAGCAGCACAGTTAGTTGGGTAGAGTTTGTGTGTGCCGCCATGTTTGTTTTTCTGCCTCAACCAAAGATAAGAGGTGACAAGATGAGTTGGGTCTGTTTGCAGCATGCATGTTGAAGGCGAAGGGGGTTTGTCGTCTACCAGCTTTCACTTCCCCAACATTCACTTCCGGAAGCTTATTTGAAAGATGAGTGAACCCAGAGATATTAGAGAAAGGAGATAAGAATCCCATTGGTCAATGAATGGAGGAACGTATAACGCCCCACCCAGCAGACTGTCGACCAATCGCATTCACGTTGTCATGCTACACGCGGTTCCTAAGCTAATTGTCATGCAATCCCTTCTCAAAGTATAAGTCAAGAAACCTGCCTATTTTCCTCGAAAGTACGTAATGTCACGATTCCAAAGCTATACGATATTACAGAGAAGACGTTACTTATCTCATATATCTCGGAAAATATTTGTAATGTACTTCTTGTTGACGAAATCCATGCTAATGTTAGGTTTTTGAGCTAGTGCCCAATTGATTCCCATCCACTCCTTGAAGGAGAGCTCTCCTTGTTCCAGAATCGCCCAGAATGCACCGCACAGCCCATTGACGAGGCCTGGGCAACGTACACAATGGGCGTTATGCCGCATTCAAAACAACTGGGAACTTGGAAATCTCTGACTTCCGACCTCAGTAAGTATTTGACCCCTCTGCAAAACATGACTTAGTACTTTGTGGCAAAACCCTTTTGGCAATCACAGAGGTCAGACGTTTCTTGTAGTTGGCCACCAGGTTTGCACACATCTCAGGAGGGATTTTGTCCCACTCCTCTTTGCAGATCTTCTCCAAGTCATTAAGGTTTCGTGGCTGACGTTTGGCAACTCGAACCTTCAGCTCCCTCCACAGATTTTCTATGGGATTAAGGTCTGGAGACTGGCTAGGCCACTCCAGGACCTTAATGTGCTTCTTCTTGAGCCACTCCTTTGTTGCCTTGGCCATGTGTTTTGGGTCATTGTCATGCTGGAATACCCATCCACGACCCATTTTCAATGCCCTGGCTGAGAGAAGGAGGTTCTCACCCAAGATTTGACGGTACATGGCCCCGTCCATCGTACCTTTGATGCAGTGAAGTTGTCCTGTCCCCTTAGCAGAAAAACACCCCCAAAGCATAATGTTTCCACCTCCATGTTTGACAGTGGGGATGGTGTTCTTGGGGTCATAGGCAGCATTCCTCCTCCTCCAAAAACGGCAAGTTGAGTTGATGGCAAAGAGCTCGATTTTGGTCTCATCTGACCACAACACTTTCACCCAGTTCTCCTCTGAATCATTCAGATGTTCATTGGCAAACTTCAGACGGGCCTGTATAAGTGCTTTCTTGAGCAGGGGGACCTTGTGGGTGCTGCAGGATTTCAGTCCTTCACGGCGTAGTGTGTTACCAATTGTTTTCTTGGTGACTATGGTCCCAGCTGCCTTGAGATCATTGACAAGATCCTCCCGTGTAGTTCTGGGCTGATTCCTCACCATTCTCATGATCATTGTAACTCCACGAGGTCTGATCTTGCATGGAGCCCCAGGCCGAGGGAGATTGACAGTTATTTTGTGTTTCTTCCATTTGCGAATAATCGCAGCAACTGTTGTCACCTTCTAACCATGCTGCTTGGCGATGGTCTTGTAGCCCATTCCAGCCTTGTGTAGGTCTACAATCTTGTCCCTGACATCCTTTGAGAGCTATTT
Source organism: Coregonus clupeaformis (assembly GCF_020615455.1). NCBI lineage: Eukaryota > Metazoa > Chordata > Actinopteri > Salmoniformes > Salmonidae > Coregonus > Coregonus clupeaformis. The sequence goes on along the minus strand of NC_059216.1, from coordinate 25,839,473 downwards.
AGTCTTGGCCATGGTGGAGAGTTTGGAATCTGATTGATTTATTGCTTCTGTGGACAGGTGTCTTTTATACAGGTAACAAACTGAGATTAGGAGCACTCCCTTTAAGAGTGTGCTCCTAATCTCAGCTCGTTACCTGTATAAACGACACCTGGGACCCCAAAATCTTTCTGATTTGAGAGGGGGTCAAATACTTATTTCCCTCATTAAAATGCAAATCAATTTATAACATTTTTGACATGCGTTTTTCTGGAGTTTGTTGTTGTTATTCTGTCTCTCACTGTTCAAATAAACATACCATTTAAAATTATACACAGATAATTTATTTGTCAGTGGGCAAATGTACAAAATCAGCAGGGGATCAAATACTTTTTTCCCTCACTGTATTTGACCAAGAAGGAGAGTGGAGTGCTGCATCAGATAACCTGGCCTCCACAATCACCTGACCTCAACCCAATTGAGATGGTTTGGGATGAGTTGGACCGCAGAATTAAGGAAAAGCAGCCAACAACAATAATATAATATGCCATTTAGCAGACACTTTTATCCAAAGCGACTTACAGTCATGTGTGCATACATACAGTGCTCATCATATGTGGGAACTCCTTCAAGACTGTTGGAAAAGCATTCCAGGTGAAGCTGGTTGAGAGACCGCGATGAGTGTGCAAAGCTGTCATCAAGGCAATGGGTGGCTACTTTGAAGAATCTCAAATATAAAATATATTTTGATTGAACAATTTTTTTGGTTACTACATGATTCCATATGTGTTATTTCATAGTTTTGATGTCGTCACTATTATTCTACAATGTAGAAAATAGTAAAAATAAAGAAAAACCCTTGAATAAGGAGGTGTGTCCAAACTTTTGACTGGTACTGTGTATTTGATCTGTTTTTATAAACTCAACCAAGTTAACCCAGATGGTACACTTTTGAGGGGCAACTGCTAGCAACAACATTGAGTGGATATTTTGAAGAGTGCACATTCACGGGTTGGTAACTAGAGCATATTGATTGTCCAACTTTTCTGATCTCGGACACCCAGCACATCTGTCCACGAGAGATTATGACATTGTGACAGTTGTTACTGAATTGGCTGCAGCTGAGAAGAAACAAAACACGAAATTGGTGAATTTTGCTGAAACAAGCATGATAACAAGCATTTGTTGTCAGCGTCAATATTGCAGATAGATTTTAACTTCCATCAATATAATTGTCTGTATCACTTCCAATCCCCCATGTTTTTTTTGTCGCACATACACTACCGTTCAAACGTTTGGGGTCACTTAGAAATGTCCTTGTTTTTGAAAGAAAAGCATACTTTTTTTTCCATTAAAATAACATCAAATTGATCAGAAATACAGTGTAGACATTGTTAATGTTGTAAATGTCTATTGTAGCTGGAAATGGCTGATTTTTAATGGAATATCTACATAGGCGTACAGAGGCCCATAATCAGCAACAATTAGTCCTATGTTCTAATAGCACGTTGTGTTTGCTAATCCAAGTTTATCATTTTAAAAGGCTAAATGTTGTAGTTGGGGATGGACATTTCTGAATTTTTGGTGGCCTTCCTAAGCCAGGATTCAGACACTGCTAGGACATCAGGGTTGGCGGAGTGTGCTAACGCAGTGAATAACTCAAACTTAGGGAGGAGGCTTCGGATGTTAACGTGCAAGAACCCAATGCTTTTACGGTTACAGAAGTCAACAAATGATAAAGCCTGGGGAGTAGGAGTGATACTGGGGGCTACAGGGCCTGGGTTAACCTCTACATCACCAGAGGAACAGAGGAGGAGTAGAATAAGGATACGGCTAAAGGCTTTAAGTACTGGTCTTCTAGTGCGTTGGGTACAGAGAAAAAAAGGGGCAGGTTTCCGGGCGTTGTAGAATAGATTCAGGGCATTATGTAGATGACTAACAGGGGGTGCTGTTTTGAAGCCACCGTGCCTCTATCTTGGCACTCCCCCACCATTGCAAAAAAATATTTTGGAAGCTATAGAAATGCATTTATTGATGTTTACGTTTGTTTTTTTGTTTTTACTTTTATTTTATTATAGACACCTTAATGCAGTGCTGTAATGGTGCCAGTGGAAGTAGGTATACAAAAATGTTGCCAAATATCTTCCAAATGGTCCGCCCGTCGAAGGATAGGTGCCCTGTGTGAAAAATGATATGAGGAACAATGATATACAACTCTGAATTACCTAACATTATGAAGCCCATATTGATCTTTCACATTCAGGCCAACCTAAGCTGCACTGTGCTAATAGTAGGCATACTCTGCTGTGATTATTCGCAAATGGAAGAAACACAAAATAACTGTCAATCTCCCTCTGCCTGGGGCTCCATGCAAGATCAGACCTCGTGGAGTTACAATGATCATGAGAACGGTGAGAAATCAGCCCAGAACTACACGGGAGGATCTTGTCAATGATCTCAAGGCAGCTGGGACCATAGTCACCAAGAAAACAATTGGTAACACACTACGCCGTGAAGGACTGAAATCCTGCAGCGCCCGCAAGGTCCCCCTGCTCAAGAAAGCACATATACAGGCCCGTCTGAAGTTTTCCAATGAACATTTGAATGATTCAGAGGAGAACTGGGTGAAAGTGTTGTAGTCAGATGAGACCAAAATCGAGCTCTTTATCATCAACTCAACTCGCCGTGTTTGGAGGAGGAGGAATGCTGCCTATGACCCCAAAAACACCATCCCCACCGTCAAACATGGAGGTGGAAACATTATGCTTTGAGGGTGTTTTTCTGCTAAGGGGACAGAACAACTTCACCGCATCAAAGGGACGATGGACGGCGCCATGTACCGTCAAATCTTGGGTGAGAACCTCCTTCCCTCAGCCAGGGCATTGAAAATGGGTCGTGGATGGGTATTCCAGCATGACAATGACCCAAAACTCACGGCCAAGGCAACAAAGGAGTGGCTCAAGAAGAAGCACATTAAGGTCCTGGAGTGGCCTAGCCAGTCTCCAGACCTTAATCCCATAGAAAATCTGTGGAGGGAACTGAAGGTTTGAGTTGCCAAACGTCAGGCTCGAAACCTTAATGACTTGGAGAAGATCTGCAAAGAGGAGTGGGACAAAATTCCTCCTGAGATGTGTGCAAACCTGGTGGCCAACTACAAGAAACGTCTGACCTCTGTGATTTCCAACAAGGGTTTTGCCACCAAGTACTAAGTCATGTTTTGCAGAGGGGTCAAATACTTATTTCCCTCATTAAAATGCAAATAAATTTATAACATTTTTGACATGCGTTTTTCTGGATTTTTTTGTTTGTTATTCTGTCTCTCACTGTTCAAATAAACCTACCATTAAAATTATAGACTGATCATATCTTTGTCAGTGGGCAAACGTACAAAATCAGCAGGAGATCAAATACTTTTTTCCCTCACTGTATATCAGACCGTATACCATGGGTTTAACATTTATTTTTACTGCTCTAATTACATTGGTAACCAGTTTATAATAATAATAATAATATGCCATTTAGCAGACACTTTTATCCAATGCGACTTACAGTCATGCGTGCATAAATTGTTTGTGTATGGGTGGTCCCGGGGATCGAAGCCACTACCTTGGCGTTACGTGCTCTACCAGCTGAGCTACAGAGGACCACATATAATAGCAATAATGCACCCCCCGCCCGAGGTGCCTTATTGCTTAAATATACCACCACGAACCACTGGGTTTCTTTATGCTCAGTAGCTTAGCCTACCGTCTGATAAAAGCAAAGGAACTGAAAGGGAACAGACCAGAAGATAATAATGTTAGATAGATTGGCTAGAACAGACAGACATTGATAATCAAGTTGATCTATATGCCAACTACTACTAATAATGATCAGATAATTACAATGTATCTAACACCCATAGATTATTTATCCAGCCAACATCATCAGCCAACGCCTCCCATCTCCCCAAGGTGATAGTGTTTTGTCAGCACATTGACTTTTCCCCGGGTAGTCTGAGGCACCTGCTACTGCTTCATTGTTACCATTGATTACTGGTCTCAAGATGTAAATAAATACACTAATGAAATGTAAATAGATGGTGAAAGAGCACCAGCCAATCCATCTTGGTTCATCAGTGGAGAAGAGGAAAGGAGAGTGGGAAAGAGACGAGGGAAGGCGGGCAAGTGGAGGACACTTCAACCTTGAAGGCAGTGGCAGCCCCCACCTCTCTCACAACCCAACCCCTTCTATTAGATAGGGAGAGAAAGCCATACATTCTATTCTATTCGGTGTCCTTGATTAATTTCCTTTCTGGTGCAGTCAGCAGGTTTTTACTAGATCCAGCATGAGACCCCACGCGTGACCCCAGCTGTGTCAGAGTCCTGGGGTCCAAAGTATTATCAGCAGTTAGCTATGTGCTACACAATGTCAGGAGATGTTCTTTCTGTCGTTACCAATGTAACATTTGTTTAGCATTAATCTGTTTATTTTAACTGGTATCTGTAGATACCTTATTTGTTTTGTAAAGCCTGAACTTAAAATGGTGTTTGAACTAAAAAAGAAACATTCAGTATGTAAGCTACTAAGCAAATTCCTTTCAAACCATCTTCTCTACTTTTTCTCTCTGGTTCCTCACAAGGCCATCCTTTCTGTTGGCAGGTATTACTCTGAAGCATCTTCAACACATGCAGTACAGCATGAGAGTGATAATAGACTGCTTGGAAACCACCTTTCAGATCCTATTAATAATGAGTTTCAGGAACACCCCAGGAAGATTCCCTAAATACAGAAGTCAGTGTGTCTTTGAAAAGTCTTCACACATTACAGTATACTTACATCAGGCATAGGCTATGGTCATACAGTAGATCTATCTCTATTTTTCCTGGATTTACTAAACTCACGGTCAACAATGTGACCGGAATTATTTAAATATTGAAAAAAATCTGTCTACTGACAGAAACAACATAACACAATCTGAAGTCATATGGGTCTTACAAGCAATGGAAACGATATTGGGTGTGATACGGTGGGAACATGTGGGTCTGAGCAAGTGTGATGTCATTAATGTTTGTTGAAATGTACAGTACCAGTCAAAAGTTTGGACACCTGCTCATTCCAGGGTTTTTCTTTACTTTTACTATGTTCTACATTGTAGAATAATAGTGAAGACGTCAACTATGAAATAACACATATGGAATCATGTAGTAACCAAAAAAGTGTTAAATGAATCAAAATATATTTTATATTTGAGATTCTTCAAAGTAGCCACCCTTTGCTTTGCACACTCTTGGCATTCTCTCAACCAACTTCATGAGGTAGTCACCTGGAATGCATTTCAATTAAAAGGTGTGCCTTGTTAAAAGTTAATTTGTGGGATTTCTTTCCTTAATGCATTTGAGCCAATCAGTTGTGTTGTGACAAGGTAGGGGGGTATACAGAAGATAGCCCTATTTGGTAAAAGACCAAGTCCATATTATGGCAAGAAGAGCTCAAATAAGCAAAGAGAAATGACAGTCCATCGTTACTTTAAGACATGAAGGTCAGTCAATCCGGAAAATGTCAAGAACTTTGAACGTTTCTTCAAGTGCAGTCGCAAAAAACCATCAAATGCTATGATGAAACGATTAGTTACCGGAGTGTAACTCCAGTTCTATGAGTGGAGCGGAGCCCCATAGGGGAGCTCTGCTCCTAATGGTTTACCCTCTGCCCTAAGGCAGCAGCAGCCTGAGACAAAATTATGCACACACCTACAGCCAATAGGAGTACAGGTGTCCCTATAAGAGGGGGTGCCTCCCCTCAATCAGCCTCCCGAGATATTTTTCTTCAGCGAGACTAGAGAGGGTCGGCAGGGCCTTAAGTCCTATGGGGCTCCGCTCCACTCATAGAACTGGAGTTACACTCCGGTAACTAATCGTTCTATATCGTGGAGCTCCGCCCCATAGGGGAGCTCTGCTCCTAATGGTTTAAGGCGGAGCGTAGCGCTCCAAAATGTACTCCCTGCCGAGCCTAACACTTCCCCATCGAAACGGAAAGTCAAGCCTAGCAATGGCTGCAACCGAGTCCCGCAGTACTGCAACTAAAAACCCCTACGGGCGTCACAATATACCGCGTCATCGGTTAAAAAAACCCGCCCCACCTAGTCCAATGGCAATGCCAATGACTAGTGGGCAGATCACCAGAATAGAAGCCATACTAATCTGTACTAGCAGATAGATGTGCCTCAATATCCTGTGAAAACACTACCGACCACTAATGGAATGACATCAAGTGTCACTCTACATTATGAACGCGGTAGACCGCCTCACTCACTCAATGGAATCCCAGAGATTAGTGGGCAGGAACAAAAACATGAGTCATACTAACTGAACAAGCAGATAGATGACCTCATATTCTGTTAATCAACGCATGCCTCTACTGTACTGATCCTGTCAGTCAGGATTCATGTCACAAAATATGTTTTCTTATCCAAAGCGGACCTGATGGAAACCCAGTCCATAGTCCTGCTTTTCCCTCTCTTCCTAGCTCCAGATCTCCCTTCAGCTATGCTGAGTACAGACCGAGCCAAAGAGTTAGAAAACACATCTGTCAAAAACACGTCTTCCTAACCAAAGCGGACCTGATGGAAACCTGAGTCCACAGTCCTGCTTCTCCTCTCTTTCTTGCTCAAGATCTCCCTTCAGCCACGCTGAGTACAGATCGAGCCAGAGAATTAGAAGACATATCTAAGAGATAGAAACGGATAAATGGAGACGGCGTCGACCAGGATGCTGCTCTACAGATATCCTCTACTCCTGTTCCTCTAAAAAGGGCAGTAGAAGCCGCTACTCCACGAGTGGAGTGAGCTCTGATACCCTGAGGCAATTGCCGCCCTGCTACCTCATAAGCTGCCTCAATGCCTTCACAAAGCCAGTGAGACAGCCTCTGTTTTGAAAGTGGTCTACCTAGTGCAGCCGCACCGTGACACACAAACAACTGAGGCGATGACCTAATCGCTGCTGTGCGCTCGACGTAACACGCCAAAGCGCGTACCGGGCACAGGCGATGGAGCTTCTCCTCACTCCTCTCTCTATGAGGAGGAGGAGAAAAAGCCCACAGCTCCACGGTCTGTGACCTATATGAACTCTTAATAACCTTCGGCACAAATGCCGGGTTAGGACGTAACACTGCTCTGCTCAGGTCACCATTGATGGCCAGGCAGTCAGGTCTCGTCGAAAGAGCACACAAATCACTGACCCGCTTAGCTGTAGTCAAAGCGAGCAACAGTGCTGTCTTGATAGACAGCATCTTGAGGGGTATTTGATTCAATGGCTCGAACGGCGACTTACATAGCGCTCGAGTACCAAAGCCAAATCCCACTGAGGAAGCGTGACTCTAGGTGTTGGCCTAAGTCTCCGCGTTCCTAATAGGAAGCGTTTCACTAGAGGGTGACTAAAGACATTGTCTCTGCCAAAACCCTCATGACAAGCTGAAATCGCTGCTGCAAACACTCTAATCGTGGCAGGCGATTTTGCTTATCAAACATGAGCTGCAGAAAAGAGAGAATACTCTCCACCTGACAGCTCATGGGGTCCACACCTTGTGTGACACACCATCGTGAAAACACGTTCCATCTACTGGCATACATCTTAGAAGTGGAACTGGCACGTGAACCCTGTATGGTCCTGATCACTGCATCAGATAACCCACGGCGCTCTAGCCTGTCCCTCTCAGTAGCCAGGCCTTCAGTGGTTGGCCGATTATGGGCAATTTCCCTATCGTGCCAGCCGCCTGAGACAACGCGTCCCGTCAATGTGGAATTGGCCAAGGTGGTCCAATCAACATCTGACTCATCTCCGCAAACCACAGAGCCCCCGGATGATCGGGCGCTATCAGTATCACTGACAGCCCCCCTGACCTCACCCTGGCTAGCAGTGGGAGAATGCAGGACAGCGGAGGGAATGCATACAGGAGAACTCTCGGCCACGGTTGGTGCGCAAAGGCGTCCCTTCCCAGTGGCGGTTCGTCCTGTTCCCTCAGAGAGAACCACAGAGGACATTGCGCGTTCACGCGTGACGCGAATAGGTCCACCTTGGCTCTCCCGAATTGTTCCCAAATCTGGAGAACAATGTCTGGATGCAGACACCACTCGTCGTCTCGAGGACCCCCTCTTGACATGAGGTCTGCTCCTACGTTCAAGTAGCCCGGGATGTGTGCTGCTCTCAATGAGCGAAGGTGCTCGTGAGCCCACAGCCACAATTCCTCTGCCGCCCGATGGAGAGCAGGCGACCTGACTCCACCCTGGCGATTTATGTGGGCTACTGTGGTCCGGTTGTCTGACCAGACCAGCACATCGCGACCCCGAAGGGTAGACGCGAAGTGGGTCAGAACCAGTCGAACCGTTTCCAACTCCAGGAGGTTGATGTGACGACCTGATTGAGGCCACACACCTCCTATCGCTTGTGTCTGACATGTCCCTCCCCATCCCGTCAGGGGACGCATCCGTGAATACTGGGATGTGAGAGGACACCTTTCCTATCGGGACTCCGTGCGTGAGAACGCGCAGTTTCTCCAATAGTTTAGGTCTGCACTGAGCGAGAGGGGGAACCACCACCAACCGATGACGTTGACGCAATGGGTCTAGTCTTAGTTGGGCGAACCATCGCTGCGTCCTGCGCATGTGCAGGAGTCCCAGCGGAACCACAGAGTGGGCTGGACGACATGAGACCCAAAAGTGACATGATCGACAGCGCCGTCACCGTGTGATTCGGACAACACTTCCTTAGGGCTAGCAACAAGGCTACCCTTCGGGGTCCGAGATTCGAGCCCTCATCCTCACAGTGTCTAGCTGTATCCCCAGGTAGACAATCTGATGAGTGGGCCAGGGCGCGCTCTTTTCCAATTCACAGCGAACCCCAGACTTGTGAGATGCATCACTGTCTGTGTTGTGTGAGTGATCGCCAGCTCTGCTGACGGGCGAGAACCAGTAGGTCGTCCAGGTAGGCTAGTAGCCGTATTCCCTGACGACGCAACGGTTCCAATGCCGCCTCCACACACTTGGAAAATGTGCGAGGTGCCAGGGCGTACCCAAATGGCATCCTCGTGTATTCGTACGCCACCCCTTGAAAGGCGAACCGCAGAAACTTCCTGTGACGCGGCTGAACCGGCACATGAAAGTACGCGTCCTTTAGGTCTATGCTCGTACAAAAGTCCCCTCTCTGGACACATTCCAGCAGACGTTTTGTCGTTAGCATTCGGAAGGGCCGTTTGGTTATGCTCTCGTTGAGAATGCGTAAATCCAAAATCGGCCTCACTCCCCCCGTCTTTTTGGGCACTAGGAAATAAGGCGAATATAGCCCTTTGTTCTTTTGCTCCCGGGGAACTACTGTCACCGCCTCCTTCGCCAAAAGTTCCGTAATCTCTGTCATCAGAGCGGCCACTTTGTCTGGCGTTTTCATCACCGTCTCCACCACTCCCTGAACGGGGTGGGGTCGGTGGAATTGGAGAGCATAACCCTTCTGCAACGTCTGTTCTAGCCAGCGTGAGAGGGTGCAGCTTCTTCGCCACTGCCAGCAATGCTGAGAAAGTGGCTGGGCGCGAAGCTGTGGTGCATCCAGTAGGAAGGACCTGTATTCCTCTATGGCCCTTACCGCCACTGTTCCCCAACATTGAAGTGGTGGAACAGCCCAAGGTGGGCCTCCCCGTGAAAGGGAGAGGAAATGCGTTCTGAGAAAGAAAGAGGAGTAGGGACGTCGGTTAAACCCGTAACCGTCGTATTCCTGCCCTCCTTGAACGCATCGCGGGTCTGAATTGCACTGACCGAGGCCACAGCCTGCGGCAGGGCACCATCTCCAGCAAGCGAGTGGGGCTGAACGGCTCTTAGAGTGGTAAGGAAGAGAGGGTGAGATTTGAACGCTCTCAGACGTATTATGGAAAAGAGGCTCTTTTTTGACAAAGTCAGGTGGAGCCAACTCTTTATTAAACACATCAACAAAAGCATTTACATCAGCACCCGTCCCTTCAACCGAAGGGTGGGGGGGAACAGTGGGCGCGTTCAACACCATCGATGCGTCCTCCATCCTCTCCCCCGCGTCCCGTCACGTACGCCTCCTCTTGCCTCCCTTGGAGGGCCAGGTCGGCGTCCTCGTCACCTCCCTCGCCGGCTGTAGTGGGGCTACCGTAGCTGCTGGGAGGGCCGAGCCCGCTCCCTTGCTGCTCGTGGCCGCCGGATGACGCCGATTACGCCGCCTCGTCGTAGATCCCGGTCTACTTAGAGGGGCGGAGGTAGATGGCCTTTGGGGGAGGAGGGGGGCCGAGTCGTCCTGCCAACGGCAGGTGCTTGGCCAACTGCTTCTTCTCCTCCTCCAACTTCGAAAAACGCTCCGTCGCTTCTCTTTGACTGCGACCCCAAAGAGGCCGTCGTCGGAGAGGGGGGGCGTTCAAGAGAGACGTCCTGTCTGCCTCTTTCATGGAAGTCAAAGACAACCAGAGGTGTCGTTCCCCCGACCACCGAAGTGGCCATGGATCTCCCCGCGCAGACTGCGGACGCCTGTGTAAGGTGGAGTATGGCGCCAGAAATTCTGGACGCCTCCTCCACCTCCTCCGGTGCCATCTCTGTCTTACCCGTGGTTAAACGGGACAGAGAGGCCGCCAAGAGGGCAATGTTGTTAGCTGCTGCTACAGCTTGGGCTCCCAACCCAAAAGACTTCTCTAACAGCGACGCTGTGAGTCGGTCCTTCTGGGATGGCAACATGGCCTTCTTGGAAGAGGGCCAAGGGCTCGAACCCGGTACGAGATATGGCGCTCTCTAACCTGGGGATTCCCTGACCCTGAAGCCTTCCTTCCACTCTCGTGAATGGGAGGCACCCCCTCTTATAGGGACACCTGTACTCCTATTGGCTGTAGGTGTGTGCATAATTTTGTCTCAGGCTGCTGCTGCCTTATGGCAGAGGGTAAACCATTAGGAGCAGAGCTCCCCTATGGGGCGGAGCTCCACGATATAGAACTGGCTCTCATGAGGACCGCCACAGTAAAGGAAGACCCAGAGGTACCTCTGGTGCATAGGATAAGTTCATTAGAGTTAACTGCACCTCAGATTGCAGGCCAAATAAATGCTTCACGGAGTTCAGGTAACAGACACATCTCAACATCGACTGTTCAGAGGAGACTGCGTGAATCAGGCCTTCATGGTCGAATTGCTGCAAAGAAACCACTACTAAAGGACACCAATAAGAGACTTGCTTGGGCCAAGACACACGAGCAATTGAAATTAGACCGGTGGAAATCTGTCCTTTGGTCTGATGGGTCCAAATTTGAGATTTATTGGTTCCAACCGCCGTGTCTTTGTGAGACACAGAGTAGGTGAACGGATGATCTCCGCATGTGTGGGTCCCACCATGAAGAATGGAGGAGGAAGTGTGATGATGTCGGGGTGTTTTGCTGGTGACACTGTCAGTGATTTATTTAGAATTCAAGGCACACTTAACCAGCATGGCTACCACAGCATTCTGCAGCGATACGCCATCCCATCTGGTTTGCGCTTAGTAGGACTATCATTTGTTTTTCAACAGGACAATGACACAAAACACACCTCCAGGCTGTGTAAGGGCTATTTGACCAAGAAGGAAAGTGATGGAGTGCTGCATCAGATGACCTGGCTTCCACAACCACCCGACCTCAACCCAACTGAGATGGTTTGGGATGAGTTGTACTGCAGAGTTAAGGAAAAGCAGTCCAGGTGAAGCTGGTTGAGAGAATGCCAAGAGTGTGCAAAGCTGTCATCAAGGCAAAGGGTGGCTACTTTGAAGAATCTAAAATCTTTTTTGGTTACTACATGATTCCATGTGTTATTTCATTGTTCTACAATATAGAAAATAGTAAAAATAAAGAAAAACCCTTTAATAAGTAGATGTGTCCAAACTTTTGACTTGTACTGTATGTGTATGTAAATGTTAAGTTGTCTATTTGTTTTTGTCTATGTATGTTTTTTGTTTATTTTCAAATACAATATATATGATCAGATTTGACTTCTAAAACAGATTTACTAAGCCACTCTGGTTCTTAGAAAGGTAATTGTCATGGTAAGCCATTTTTATGATAGAATACAATAATTAGAGGTTACAACCAGTACGTATATTATTCATTATCAGGACTACATGCTTTTCAATCAATCCAATATTTTTTGTTGTTGTTTTGATATGATGAGTGAGCCTAAGTCCCGACAGCAACAGTTCCTTCTTTGACTATGCAGAAGACCAGGGGGACCAAAGACAGAATCCAATGTTCCACCGTAGAGGAACATAACTAGACTACCAAAAATCCAATAATCATGTGTTCCATTATGAAATAATGGGGAGGCTACCTCACTCATACCAAAAACCATTATGTAATTGTATTTGACAGACTAGAAGTTGTATAACCACCATTCACATAATTAGTGTTTCTGATTACTGAGTACCCACTGGCACAGACGTCAATTCAACGTTTAGTTTTGAAATCAACAAAAAATGACACCATGTCGTTGGATTTAGGTTAAAAGTTTGGTGAGAAAAAAATATATATCCCTTACGTTGATGAATTTAGAGAATCAAAAAAAAATATCCATGTTGTATCAACGTCATCACATTGATTTATTTGGTTGAAATTACTTGGAAAAAACATTGATTCAACCAGTTTTTGCCCCGTAGGTAAAGCTTTAGGAAGCACATCAAGGACAAAGACATAGCAAAGGACCAAAAACATTAGTCATCTGTAAAGTGACTGCAACCCATAGGGTAAAGTTCCTGCCTCAGTATAGGTAAATGCAATACTTGATCTGATTGTGTGAGGGGAAAAACACCAACACGTACAGTTGAAGTCAGAAGTTTACATACACCTTAGCTAAATACATTTAAACTCAGTTTTTCACAATTCCTGACATTTAATCCTAGTAAAAAATCCCTGTGTTAGGTCAGTTAGGATCACCACTTTCTTTTAAGAATGTGAAATGTCAGAATAATAGTAGAGAGTGATTTATTTCAGCTTTTATTTCTTTCATCACATTCCCAATGGGTCAGAAGTTTACATACACTCGATTAGTATTTGGTAGCATTGCCTTTAAATTGTTTAACTTGGGTCAAACGTTTCGGGTAGCCTTCCACAAGCTTCCCACAATAAGTTTGGTGAATTTTGGCCCATTCCTCCTGATACAGCTGGTGTAACTGAGTCAGGTTTGTTGGCCTCCTTGCTCACACACGCTTTTTCAGTTTTGCCCACACATTTTCTATAGGATTGAGGTCAGGGCTTTGTGATGGCCACTCCAATAACTTGACTTTGTTGTCCTTAAGCCATTTTGCCACAACTTTGGAAGTATGCTTGGGGTCATTGTCCATTTGGAAGACTCATTTGCGACCAAGCTTTAACTTCCTGACTGATGTCTTGAGATGTTGCTTCAATATATCCACATAATTCTCCTTCCTCATGATGCCATCTATTTTGTGAAGTGCACCAGTCCCTCCTGCAGCAAAGCATCCCACAGCATGATGCTGCCACCCCCGTGCTTCACGGTTGGGATGGTGTTCTTCGGCTTGCAAGCTGCCCCGTTTTTCCTCCAAACATAAAGATGGTCATTATGGCCAAACAGTTCTATTTTTGTTTAATCAGACCAGAGGACATTTCTCCAAAAAGTACGATCTTTGTCCCCATGTGCAGTTGCAAACCGTAGTCTGGCTTTTTTATGGCGGTTTTGGAGCAGAGGCTTCTTCCTTGCTGAGCGGCCTTTCAGTTTATGTCGATATATAGGACTCTTTTTTTCTGTGGATATAGATACTTTTGTACATGTTTCCTCCAGCATCTTCACAAGGTCCTTTGCTGTTCTAGGATTGATTTGCACTTTTCGCACCAAAGTACGTTCATCTCTACAGATCTCTACATCTCTACAGTTTGTACAGATGAACGTGGTACCTTCAGGCATTTGAAAATTGCTCCCAAGGATGAACCAGACTTGTGGAGGTCTACAATTATTCTTCTGAGGTCTTGGCTGATTTCTTTTGATTTTTCTGTGATGTCAAGCAAAGAGGCACTGAGTTTGAAGGTAGGCCTTGAAATACATCCACAGGTACACCTCCAATTGACTCAAATGATGTCAATTAGCCTATCAGAAGCTTCTAAAGCCATGACATCATTTTCTGGAATTTTCCAAGCTGTTTAAAGGCACAGTCAACATAGTATATGTAAACTTCTGACTCACTGGAATTGTGATACAGTGAATTATAAGTGAAATCATCTGTCTGTGAACAATTGTTGGAAAAATTACTTGTGTCATGCAGAAAGTAGATGTCCTAACCGACTTGCCAAAACTATAGTTTGTTAACAAGAAATTAGTGGAGTGGTTGAAAAACGAGTTTTAATGACTCCAACCTAAGTGTATGTAAACTTCGACTTCAACTGTATATGTGGCATATAGTGGACAAATATAATTGTATTCCCTTTACTGTGAAAAATAAATACATTAATTGCAGAAATTGATATTACAGACATGCTGTGTGAAATACAAAATCATTCATAAAAAATCTTAATTGACAGAATAAAGTAACAAAATGTCACACTAATAAATCGTTCCTATGATGTACAGAATGAAAGTAGTTTAAAATGAATCGTTCCTTTTGAGATCAGATTGACCCCAGCCCTAAAACCCCTTATTTTTTTCTAGTTCCACCAGCAGTACAGAAAGTAAATTCAGTACATTTTATTTTGTTAAAATTACAACAAACAGGACAGCTTGCCCTGAGCATTTAAGTTTTTATACCTAATTTTGACTGCTTTGGAACACCAATTTAGTGTCAAAACCATATACAATCAGAGTGTAGTGTAGGGGTTGTTTGTTATAAAATATTAGTAGATTATCCTAGGGCATAACCAATGTAGGATTAATTGTACACGGTTTATTTCAGTATATTGCATATTGATCCAATTCCCTCTCAAGTCATATTCGTTGCAGTCCATTCATCAGCTGGGCAAAGATCGAAAGACATTCACCCCCCGTGCACGTTTTGTTTTTTACCCAAGGACTACACAGATTCAAATAACCAACTCATCCTCAAGCTTTGACTATTTCAATCAGCTGTGTAGTGCTAGGGCAAAAACCAAAACATGACCCAGGGGGGGCCCCAGGACCGAGTTTGGGAAACCCTGCACTAGTTCACTGGGTTACTTGCTCACATAAGCCTCGGGTAAAAAAGAGAAGCTATCCCACATTGTGTCTGCTTTTATTTGTCGGATATGGTTGGGGGTGGGGTGGGGTGGGGTTGGATAGCAGGTAGGGTGCTCTGAAAAGAAAAAACAACAAGGCACATTTTGAGACATCAAAAAAGGCCCCTTCTCTCTCACTATTTATTTGGCCTCAGCGCTCGTCTGCGTACTCTAAATTTGTCAAGCTGGTGTTGCCCTCCTTCCTCTCGCCCCCTTCCTCCTCCTCCACCTCCATCTCATCCACCTCTCCCTCCTTCTCCTCTCCCTCCTCCTCCCTCCTCCTCTCCATCTCCTCACAGGCCCTCCGCACATCCTCAGGAATGTTCCTCTTCAGGTCGCGGTTCTTGTGTCTCTTGGCCAGCTTGGTGAGGGAGCGGAAGCGGAGGTTGAAGAGGTTATCCTCCGATGACGAGGCCTGCTGTGTCTGCTCGCTGCCTCTCCGCTGGTCATAACAAAGCTCCCCTGCCCCTTTCAACCTCAAGTTATTCAGCTTGGTGTCGATGCTCTCCTGGGAGGAGGTTTTGAAGCGGCCCTGGTCCAAGCTGGCAAACACGGCCCTCTTCTCTGGGGAGAGCATGTCCAGGGAGTGGGCCCTCTGCTCCAGGCCCAGCTGCCTGCGCTCCATGCTGCGGATGGTGGCGGCCCGCTGCAACTTGTCGTGGATCTCCACACTCAGCCGCCGCCGCGTCTCCCGGAACTCAGCCCGCACGTTTGCCTTCCACTCAGCCGCATGGACCTTGAACTCCCCCACCTGCAATTACACAAAGATGGAGTCATTAGAGGCAGGAGGGTGGAGGGGGTGCATTACCACAGTATCCATCCATACTGTATGTACAGATCAATAGCTTAGTAAGCTCACTATTAACACATCAGCCTGAACACTAATGACTGCATATCTAACCACTTCTCCCACACAACTGTCTGTCTCAGTGTCTCAGGGGCTCCAGACAGGGGCATCAACAAGGCATAATAGCAAAACAGACATGGAATAAAGGTGGGTAGGGTAAGAGCCGAGCCTAGTAAGGAGTGACCTTTTAGTTTCCACTGCTTTAGATAATGTAATGACGGGCACTGTAATTGAATGAGCAGCACCAACCTCCTCTTTGGTCTTTTTGGACAGCACTCTGAGCCAGTCTCCGATCATGCTCAGGACAGCAGCGAAGTAGGCCAGGCCTACCAGGATCCAGAACCAGACCAGAGGCTTGTACCACTTCATGTACTCGATCTTCCGATCCCCACCTGGAACAACAGAGGAAGAGTTGTTACATTGGATGCCAACTATTGGATTATGTATGTATGTATATGCCTGTTACCACCAAATTATTGTCAACAATAAAACATTTATCACAAAAAAAAAAAATTCATTACAGACAGATTAGGAGGATAAGGGAGTTGGAAAGGTTCAGTTTGACAAACATTGAACAGTCATTTGGAATTGGGTTTGAAGAGACTTGATGTTGTATCAGCATTCTTTTGGGTTATTCTTGCCATAATATTCCCATAGATAAGATTTCCTGACATATAATTATCGGCAGTCACTTTTAGCATCATTAGTCAAGGGATTATCAATGTAATGCAGACACAGCAAAACAAAAGCAAATAAAACCTTAATTTCAGAGAACTAAAGACACAGTACATAAACCTGTTCTACTGTAACACTATCATACCTGCCACATAGTCCCCGATGCCAATCGTTGATAGCGTGATGACGACAAAGTAGATAGCATCCAGAGTCGTCCATCCCTCGATGTGTTTGAAAATGACCGCCGGGATGCCGATGAAGACTATGCACCCGGCTATGATGAAGAGTATGGTGGAGGTGACTCTGATTTTGGTCTGGCTGATCTGTTTGTGTTTTTGCTGAAGTACAAACATGACATGGTCAGAGGACGACTGCAAGTCAACAATCACAAAGTTGTCAAAAAAGTATATAAAATAAATTAGCTATACACAGTACATTTCCAGCTCAAAGACACAGTAAGCTTGAAGAGATGCAGTTTCATCAATTACCTCGTGTCAATACCCATTAGCCAAAACACTCCAGAGCACCCCAGGCACCAAGAAAGAAAACCATCCAAAACCACCCTTCCTTCCATTGATCCAGCAGGAAAATCCTAATTCCCAAACTCACTTTATGTCACAGAAACTCAAGCCCCCTGGGGCTTTCAGTAGTCTGAAGAGGGGCTCAGCTCTGTGCTCATCTCCTGCCTGACATACAGCCTGCTCACATAATCTCAATCAGGTCCTGGCCCTCTACCTCCCCTGCCTCCACACTCCATCAAACACCTCTGCCCTCACTACGAAGAGCACATCGTAATCTCAGCCTCAGCTAGCCTGACTCGTGTTGACTCCTTGGAGGGGGAACAAGAGTCCAAAACCACTGAGCCTGGCCTAATACCTGGATATCTGGAATAGCTTTTACAGGGATGACTGTATCAAAGGCATTGTGCTGTTCACAGTGAATAGGGTGATTATAGGTTGGAGGTAATTTGCCTGGTTTTCACGGTGGGTAGCATATTGGTTTACGAAATATTTATCAACCCCTACAAAAATGTCCATTAATTATAATATTTCAAATTTACTGTTGCTGCAGGATTATTTTCCTGCTGTAGAAAACAGGCTCAAATTAAGATCCTACATCTGTGTATAACATGCCCCAAATACTCATTTTCAAAGACCCCTTTCTTCACAAAATAAGTCATCAAACATGGTGTCTAAGTTAATTCTAATAAACTGATCAAAAGTTGGTTTTAGTTAACTTGAAATATCTCTGAAAGCATCATGTGCTTATGCAGTTCCAGTAAATCCCCTGTACATAACACAACCCAAAATGCTCAAGTAATCCAACTTACCCTGTATATCTTCTCCACCCTCAAGACGCTCTTGACAAATATGGTTCCCAGCTGGTCTCCGATGCCAGCCAGGAGGAACCCAAACAACGGGATGCCAAATATGGCGTACAGGATGCAGAAGATCTTCCCTCCCTCCGTGCTGGGCGCTATGTTCCCGTAACCTGTCACAGTGGTGTTTTGTTATGTAAGGCCTGAGTTATATTCCTGCAGTTGGAGGTCGGAGGTAAATAAGCACTAAGAGAGGAAATAATCAGGTTGGGCTCAGAGAACATGACATGAATTACAACTTGCAGTGAATGGAGAAACAAAACTAGACGGGATGACTAAACCAGCACGGTGGGATGTGTGTACCTCTCCACAGTGAGCAAAGCAGTGTAATTGTGTGAACAGATTAAATGGTATTCATTTGTTCTACTAAAAAGACACCCTAGTGCCACTGTTCCTTCCCATCTCCTGATAGAATGCTATTATCATCAGTAAATGATGTACTGTGAAGACACGCTGGGAGACTTGAACACGCACACACACAGACATTAGCATAAAGTACATCCTGTGAATGATGCATTATTTTTCCAATCTTTGTTTTCTCCATTTCCCAGCAAGCTCATGATAAATAGCACACATTACATTACAGTTGTGTAATGCTGACAGAACTGCACTTGAAGTAGCGAGTCACAGCACCCGTAGGTTACCTCATAGCTTTCACGTCAAAGTAGAGCAGTGATATTGCTTTATTCTACTCAATTAAGAGGAGCAAGTAATTAATTAATAGGTTGGTGATGGAGATTACCTATCGTTGTGATCACAGTCCCAGCGAAGAAGAAGGCACTGCCCAGATCCCAGTGACTGGAGTTGTAAGACGTGTCTCCGATCGGACTGACTCCTGCACTGACAGCGTCTATGGAATGCTAACAAAGAGAGAAACAGACACAGCATAGGGTTAGTTATCTTAACTGGTAGGCTACATAGCAATTCCATACAGTTCAATGTGTAGTTAATCTGCTTAAACATACAAATGATGAACAAAATGAACCCAGAATCAACCACAGTCAAGCCCTTTGATATCTTGGCACCAATGGCATTTAATTGCCACTATAAACTCATCATGGCGTAAACAACCGCCCCCTGTGTGTGCCATACACAGCATGGGTTATGCAATGTACTTGAGAGTGAATGACTGATGATTGTGCTGACCTCTTCAGATGAACCTTGAAGGTCACCAGTGGCAGGAGGATGGATGGATGGTGGGGAGGGAGGGAGCAATGGAGTGAGGGATGGCCGAATAGACAGATGGAGGGGGAGGCAGTGAGGAGTTAGGCAGGACAGGGTGGGGTGGTGATCCGGATTTCCACTGTCCAGATGGCTAGCTGTGTGCTTGTGGCGTGCAAGGCAGACAGCAGCCGAGGTCCGCCACAGCACTCCTGCACTACTTGTTATGATGAGTTTCTCGGGTATCAAAGAATCAAGGATGCAAGGATATACTTAGACATTGTTGGGTTCTATTTTTCTCATAATTGGATCTGTATGTGATGAATAACTTAGAAGGAATGCATTAATGAGGAGCATAGGTTTGTACTATACTGATATAAATTGTTTCACATAACAGGCTGTGATTCATGTAAGGAACGTTAGGGGAAGGATAGATAAGACTTGTATTTCTCACAGATACGAACACTGCTTCTTTGTGATCTGTGAACCTTCCAAGGACATGGGTACTGCAAAAAAAGTGCTGACTCTACAGGTTATTATGATAGCAACTTATGCCTGGGAACGGTGGAGCGCCAAGGGGTGGAGCGCCAAGGGGTTGGGACTAACCCGTGCGCCAACGGATTGGCTGAGTAAAGTCTAAACCACACTCAGTCCTTTACTCTGATTGGCCAACAGAAGAGGTGGGAACTCTCTGTCAGAGTATTTGAGAAAGTACCTGTAAACAATGGTTTAGTTCTCTGTCTGCCCTGCGTGGTTTTTCAGTGAGCCCGTATACGAACCTTCATACTTATCATACATACATTTTGCATATAATAAATTAAGCTTGGATTGAAGATCTCTTGATTCTTATTCCAATACCAGATTTGAATTACGCAATTTCTAACAACATTCTGTGGAGATTTCATACCAAGTATTTATTGAATCACGAGCTCGTGGGTTCATCTAACCAACGGACATGGCTTTGCCCTTCGTCAGTTGAACTAACTTGAACAAAGACACTCTACCTTATATACCCTTTATTACCATCTTCCTGGCATACATCTGGCAAGTCTCCATGGGCACTCCCTGTCCTTGATGTTCATCACTCTTTACCCCAAGTCAGTATCCTAAACATCACTCATGCTATCCTAAACATCACTAATCTACTTTGACATAATGGAATGTAGACTTCATGGCCCCAAACCACTCATCTCTTAACTCTTCCTCTGTCCTCACAACACTATGGCATGACATCATTATACCATAAAAACATCATATCACTACTGAACTGGCCAGGTGTGTGAGAGTCAGAGTCAGCAAATCTGAAGGGTTGGGTACCCAATGTCAGGGCACATCCATAAGGATCTGGTGGGGAGGGAACACTTCCTTTGTAATAATTACTATCAGGGCTTAGTTTTTACTGAGTGGTGGATGAAAGATGGCTGCATACCAAACGTCTGATTAGTCCATAATATCAACAACATTGAGGTATCACAGTCAACACTCACACCATACAACCCCATACTTAGCACATCCTTACAGGAATGCCAACTTCCTCTACTACAAAGACTGTTCAGATTGTCTGGTGGTTTGTTGTGCGTGTGTGGCCATGCTTAAAATACTAGTGTTTTGTTCCACTTTCTTTGGTATTTCTTCCTATACTCAGCGAACCCCCGCGGAGACAGTCACCTACAGGAATACTTTTATATTTTGTTCTGTCTCCGATCTCAGGTCTTATTAAGTCCGTTTTTTTCTCTCCTGCTCCTCCTCAGAGGCAGAGTATTAACATTAGAGAACTACAGTCTCCTATTGCCTCTCACTGTTTTCTTAATCTGTACTGTAGCAAGTATCCTAACAAAGCAGTACAATATCTACATTTTATCCATCATATAATCACAACGTTTATGTGTGTTATACAATAAGGACTTATTGTAGAAATGTAAAATATTTTTATATTTCCCTAAGGAACTTAAAATTGCCTTAGAATAAACTGCACTTCAGTAGAGCTATTTCAGAAGAGGGAATCGTAGATTAGAATGAAATTGCCTCAGCACTGTACTTGTAGCCTTCTTGATGGGAATATACAAATACCAGACCAACCCATGCCTGCCAAGTAAACACCTCCTCACTTCTCCTCCATGCTGTCAGGTGGTGGTGATGAGTACTCCCTCATGAATATGGATCTATCTACCCTGCTGTCACATATACAGAGAGAGATGGAGTAAACAGCACATCTTCAGTAGAGGAGCACTACTTTCTACACATCATTGCACATGCCCTCTAATATATATGCATGTGTTGGTAGTAAGAAACAGAACATCAAGTACGGTATGTGTATCGAATTGGGCTGCTTTCAGTATTAAAAACCTGATTACCTGGATTGCTACTACCACCCTGTAGCACTAACATCTGTAATCATGGCACACATCACCTCCATCATCCCAGACACCCTAGACCCACTCCAATTTGCATACCGCCCCAACAGATCTACAGACAATGCAATCTCAATTGCACTCCACACTGCCCTCTCCCACCTGGACAAGAGGAAAACCTATGTGAGAATGCTGTTCATCGACTACAACTCAGTGTTCACCACCATAGTGCCCTCCATGCTCTTCACCAAGCTCGGGACTGTGGGACAGAACACCTCCCTCTGCAATTGGATCCTGGACTTCCAAAAGGCCCGACCCCAGGTGGTGAGTGTAGGCAACAACACCTCTGCCACACTGACCCTCAACACGGGGGCTCCCAGGGGTGTGCGCTCAGCCCCCTCCTGTACTCCCTGTTTACCCACGACTGTTTGGCCACACATGACTCCAACTCCATCATCAAGTTTGCTGACGACACGATGAGACGGCCGGCGATGAGACAGCCTACAGGGGGAGTTCAGAGAACTGGCGGTGTGGTGCCAGGACAACAACCTCTCCCGCAATGTCAGCAAGACCAAGGAGCTGATTGTGGACTACAGGAAACCAAGGGGTGCACACCCCCATCCACATCGACGGGGCCAAAAGAAAGGCACTACAATGCCTCTTCTCCCTCAGGAGGCTGAAACGTTTTGGCATGGCCCCTCAGAACCTCAGGAAATTTTACAGCTGCATCATTGATAGCATCTTGACTTGTTGTATCACCATCTGGTATGGCAACTGCACTGCCCGCGACCGGAAGGCCCTACAGAGCAGTGGAGGCTCCTCAGAAGAGGAAGGGGAGGACCATCCTCCTCAGTGAATTTAATAAAAAACAAAACTTAGTTATCCTTTTTAGATAAAACTATACTAAATATATTCACGTCACCAAATTATTGATTAAAACACACTGTTTTGCAATGAAGGTCTACAGTAGCCTCAACAGCACTCTGTAGGGTAGCACCATGGAGTAGCCAGAGGACAACTAGTTTCCGTCATCCTCTGAGTACATTGTCTTCAATACAAAACCTAGGAGGCTCATGGTTCTCCACCCCTTCCATAGACTTACACAGTAATTATGACTGGGGCTGTTGCGGTGACCGTATTACCGCCACACCGGCGGTCACGAGTCATGAAGGCAGTCAAATTCCACGTGTCCGTTTCGTCATGGTAATTAGGCCTCTCTGATGCTGCTGATGGTCATTAGTAGCCTACCAAACTTGCTAACTGCCTGGTACTCAGCACTCAATTGTCCCTCTAATCACTCTGACATCATTGCAAATTTAATCGGAAATCAAATTAAACACTGAATGAGAGCCCATGAGCTCATGTTGCGCAACATTTCTATAGGCTATGCAATTGCGTGAGAAAACAGAGTGATGGCCTCTATTAAAAAGAGGAGGATCCCATCAGCTTTCTATAGGCTAAGCCTACTATATTTATTTCTCAACTTTCCTAATATTAAGCACATTGCTTATCTTTACAACAGGAGTATAGCCTACCTGGCTGGCATGAAAATGAACCACGGGAAAAGCGTCCTCCATTTGCTATTTAAGTGCATACAGTGGCTTGCGAAAGTATTCACCCCCCTTGGCATTTTTCCTATTTTGTTGCCTTACAACCTGGAATTAAAATAGATTTTTGTGGGGTTTGTTTGTATAATTTGATTTACACAACATGTCTACCACTTTGAAGATGCAAAATATTTTTGGGGGGTGAAACAAACAAGAAATAAGACTGAAAAACTGAAAACTTGAGCGTGCATAACTATTCACCCCCACAAAGTCAATACTTTGTTGAGCCACCTTTTGCAGCAATTACAGCTGCAAGTCTCTTGGGGTATGTCTCTATAAGCTTGGCACATCTAGCCACTGGGATTTTTGCACATTCTTCAAGGCAAAACTGCTCCAGCTCCTTCAAGTTGGATGGGTTCCGCTGGTGTACAGCAATCTTTAAGTCATACCATAGATTCTCAATTGGATTGAGGTCTGGGCTTTGACTAGGCCATTCCAATACATTTAAATGTTTCCCCTTAAACCACTCAAGTGTTGCTTTAGCAGTATGCTTAGGGTCATTGTCCTGCCGGAAGGTGAACCTCCTTCCCAGTCTCAAATCTCTGGAAGATTGAAACAGCTTTCCCTCAAGAATTTCCCTGTATTTAGCGCCATCCATCATTCCTTCAATTCTGACCAGTTTCCCAGTCCCTGCCGATGAAAAACATCCCCACAGCATGATGCTGCCACCACTATGGGATGGTGTTCTCGGGGTGATGAGAGGTGTTGGGTTTGCGCCAGACATAGCGTTTTCCTTTATGGCCAAAAAGCTCAATTTTAGTCTCATCTGACCAGAGTACCTTCCATATGTTTGGGGAGTCTCCCACCGTTCTTGTGATCATTTTGCTTGGAGCCCCAGATCGAGGGAGATTATCAGTGGTCTTGTATGTCTTCCATTTCCTAATAATTGCTCCCACAGTTGATTTCTTCAAACCAAACTGCTTACCTATTGCAGATTCAGTCTTCCCAGCCTGGTGCAGGTCTACAATTTTGTTTCTGGTGTCCTTTGACAGCTCTTTGGTCTTGGCCATAGTGGAGTTTGGAGTGTGACTGTTTGAGGTTGTGGACAGGTGTCTTTTATACTGATAACAAGTTCAAACAGGTGCCATTAATACAGGTAACGAGTGGAGGACAGAGGAGCCTCTTAAAGAAGAAGTTACAGGTCTGTGAGAGCCAGAAATCGTGCTTGTTTGTAGGTGACCAAATACTTATTTTCCACCATAATTTGCAAATAAATTCATTAAAAATCCTACAATGTGATTTTCTGGATTTTTTTTTCTCATTTTGTCTGTCAAATTTGACGTGTACCTATGATGAAAATTACAGGCCTCTCTCATCTTTTTAAGTGGGAGAACTTGCACAATTGGTGGCTGACTAAATACTTTTTTCCCCCACTGTATGCACGCACCACTTTTCCGTTATTTATTTTTTTGGACTATTTTGTGTATGTCCATTACATGAAATCCAAATAAAAACAATTTAAATTACAGGTTGTAATGCAACAATATAGGGGAGAACCTTACTTTTGCAAGGCACTGTAGATGACATGTCGTTTTTCCACGCTGCCCCTGTTTCGAGACAGGTGCATGATAATGGTCAATTCTAAATCAAAACAAATTTCACACATATATTATTTAGCATATGTAAAGACAAGATTAAATCAACAATAGTCTAAAGGGTGACAATATTAGCCTATCATTTGTGAATGATATATGATCAGTTGTGAATGATGCCCAGTATAAGGCAAGAAACAATGCCTTTTTTAAGCGAATTGTTCTAATCATAGTCGCACACCTCATGTAGCCTAGCCCTTAGGCCTATATGTTTTGATAAGGTTTGTATCACAACTAAAGTGGCCAAATAACTTCTTAAAATTAAGCACATTAATCCACTTTACAAGGGGTGTAGAACCTAACTGGCATACATAAGCAGCGCGTGAGTTTCAAGTTTGGGGAAGATAATTTTCACCATAGAAATGCACCTTTATATGCATTACATGCATAATCGCATTTGCGGTCACTTTTGATAATGGTGTTTTCCGCTAATGGAACATTTGTGCTTATATCCTACTGCCATGTGCACATTGCTGCGCTTATTATGTGAATAAATAGCCTAATAGTCTATCAACATTGAAAGCTAAACGTTCTGACTTTTTTTCAAATCATCATTAGAGTCGCATCATGCAGCCGTACATGTATTAAAAATCTAAACATACAGTGAGGGAAAAAAGTATTTGATCCCCTGCTGATTTTGTACTTTTGCCCACTGACAAAGAAATGATCAGTCTATAATTTTAATGGTAGGTTTATTTGAAAAGTGAGAGACAGAATAACAACAAAAAAAATCCAGAAAAACGCATGTCAAAAATGTTATAAATTGATTTGCATTTTAATGAGGGAAATAAGTATTTGACCCCTCTGCAAAACATGACTTAGTACTTGGTGGCAAAACCCTTGTTGGCAATCACAGAGGTCAGACGTTTCTTGTAGTTGGCCACCAGGTTTGCACACATCTCAGGAAGGATTTTGTTCCACTCCTCTTTGCAGATCTTCTCCAAGTCATTAAGGTTTCAAGGCTGACGTTTGGCAACTCGAACCTTCAGCTCCCTCCACATATTTTCTATGGGATTAAGGTCTGGAGACTGGCTAGGCTACTCCAGGACCTTAATGTGCTTCTTCTTGAGCCACTCCTTTGTTGCCTTGGCCGTGTGTTTTGGGTCATTGTCATGCTGGAATACCCATCCACGACCCATTTTCAATGCCCTGGCTGAGGGAAGGAGGTTCTCACCCAAGATTTGACGGTACATGGCCCCGTCCATCGTCCCTTTGATGCGGTGAAGTTGTCCTGTCCCCTTAGCAGAAACACACCCCTAAAGCATAATGTTTCCACCTCCATGTTTGACGTGGGGATGGTGTTCTTGGGGTCATAGGCAGCATTCCTCCTCCTCCAAACACGGCGAGTTGAGTTGATGCCAAAGAGCTCCATTTTGGTCTCATCTGACCACAACACTTTCACCCAGTTTTCCTCTGAATCATTCAGATGTTCTTTGGCAAACTTCAGACGGGCCTGTATATGTGCTTTCTTCAGCAGGGGGACCTTGCGGGCGCTGCAGGATTTCAGTCCTTCACGGTGTAGTGTGTTACCAATTGTTTTCTTGGTGACTATGGTCCCAGCTGCCTTGAGATCATTGACAAGATCCTCCCGTGTAGTTCTGGGCTGATTCCTCACCGTTCTCATGATCATTGCAACTCCACGAGGTGAGATCTTGCATGGAGCCCCAGGCCGAGGGAGATTGACAGTTATTTTGTGTTTCTTCCATTTGCGAATAATCACACCAACTGTTGTCACCTTCTCACCAAGCTGCTTGGCGATGGTCTTGTAGCCCATTCCAGCCTTGTGTAGGTCTACAATCTTGTCCTTGACATCCTTGGAGAGCTCTTTGGTCTTGGCCATGGTGGAGAGTTTGGAATCTGATTGACTGATTGCTTTTATGGACAGGTGTCTTTTATACAGGTAACAAGCTGAGATTAGGAGCACTCCCTTTAAGAGTGTGCTCCTAATCTCAGCTCGTTACCTGTATAAAAGACACCTGGGAGCCAGAAATCTTTCTGATTGAGAGGGGGTCAAATACTTATTTCCCTCATTAAAATGCAAATCAATTTATAACATTTTTGACGTGTTTTTCTGGATATTTTTGTTGTTATTCTGTCTCTCACTGTTCAAATAAACCTACCATTAAAATTATAGACTGATCATTTCTTTGTCAGTGGGCAAATGTACAAAATCAGCAGGGGATCAAATACTTTTTTCCCTCACTGTATAGCCCAACGTTTGTAGAACAACTAAAGTTACATTAATAATTCTACATTAAGCATATAGCAATACCTATTTCATGTTAACCGCTTAACATAGAATAGACGCATGTGCGCCTTCCCTCAAATCGTTTGGAGAAAATATCCTTTCAATTTTATTCAGCTTTGTTCAATTGTATTCTTCATACTATAAAATAATAGAAAATAATGCCACCGAATTCTAAGCAAATCTTCACTGCTAAATGAACTAGTGTAGCCCACAGCCATTTGCCATAGCCAGATCAATACCTAACATAAGGACAACTCAGAGTATTCTATTCTGTTCTTCTGAACTAGACTACATTTTCTTCATATCATGCTTCTTTAGACCTGTCTAAAATAAATAATGGATTTATTGTGAAGGTGTAGGCTATATAACATGGATTTATTAGACTTTCTTAAATGTAGATGTTCCAAAGGTCTGCATCAGTGGCTTGTAGGCTATGTGTGGAAGCCAGGAGATGCTAAATGTGTTTATGTTAATTAATGTCAATTACCGTGAGACCGACAGTTATTTGCTTGACAATCACCAGCTGACCAAATTTCGGAGGACGCCCTCCAACCTATCAATGCTCTTGCAGCATGAACTGACATGTTGTCTACCCAATCAAAGTATCAGATAATTAATCTAGTACTGAAAGCATAAACTACAGCTAGCTAACACTGCAGTGCATCAAATGTGGTGAATAGTTGACTCAAAGAAAGAGAAAGACAATAGTTGAACAGTTTTGAACAAATTAATTTCTTTTAAAATGAAGTTGAACCAAGAGAGAGAGAGAGAGAGAGAGAGAGAGATAGCTATATTTCATTGTATTTTTTGTTCACATTCACTTAGCTAGTGAATGCAGCTAGCTAGTTTAGCCTACTCAAACACCTGGCTCAAACAGAGAGGGATGCTATGTTAGCTACTGGAACTCTTCCAAGTCAAGGTAAGCGTTTGGTTTTATTAATTTATTGCCACCGGGGCCCACCGGTGTAACTGCTAAACTGATTTCTGCTGATTACACTGTACTGCATGATTGTAGCGGGTTTACTAATGTGTTAGTTCAAGTAGCTACGACAATGTAGGTAGGCTGTGTGTAGTGGTTAGCAGTTATGATATGAAGGTTTGGCTTGGAAAGGTTTCTTCGACCTGGTCACAGAAAGCTGATGTGTTGTGCACTGAAGTCCACAAGCGAAGGAAAAGGTGAGAGGAGGAGAGCACGTAGATGCGAGAAGGAATTCTACAATGAGCAAAATGATCATGCTGTTTGAATGTGGCTGCTGTGAAAGTGAACTGTGTTTGCGTGTGATCATGGGTGTATTTATTCCGCCAATTCTGTTGAAAAACGTTTCTTAAACAGAACGAAACGGGGAACAACATACCTGAATTTGTCCAATAGAAACTTTCGTTTGCAACTGTTTGACTAAAGATTACACTCTTGATAAGCTAGATGCAGGCAAGAGTGTGCAAGGCGGTATTGAATGTGTCACTGTCTGTCACCTTGAGTACTTAACATTTTATCTCGACCTCTGCACCTACATTGTAAATGTTCATTCATAGGCTAGGTTGTAGCAACCTCATGGGTATAGGGAAAATTAGAGTATCATATAGTAGCCTAAACCTATCGATGTTACATTGAGCTGGGTATGAATGACAGTCATCCAATATGCTGTAACAGAAATAAGGCCATGCTCATAAAAAAATATAATCGTCCTCCCTCATCTTAAACGTCACCGACTCCCACTGCTTCAGAGGGTGGTGCGGAGGGCCCAGCGCATCACTGGCAGCGAGTTCCCAGCCATCCAGGACATACATGACAGACGGTGTCTGAGAAAGGCCCGAAATATTGCCAAAGACTCCAGACATCCGAGTCATGGACTATTCTCCATGCTCCCATCCGGCAGGCGGTACCAGTGCATCAAGATTCAGGCAAACAGACTCCTAAACAGCTTCTATCCCCTGGCCATAAGACTGTTAAATGGCTACCAACTACTGCTCTCCCTCTCCGAAAGACTATCCACACTGACACTATGCCCATCCACAGGTCTCTACCCACTCAGACACAACCTATGCTGCTGCTAATATGATTATTGATTAGATTTATTACTCCATTTCGCTGCTGTCCATTGATTATTTATTGTTATTACCATTAGTAATTATCTATTTATTCTGCTACTGGTCACTATTACTCCTGTTTACATTTGCACTGAACAAAAATATAAATGCAACATGCAACAATTTCAAAGATTTTACTGAGTTACAGTTCATACAGTATAAGGAAATCAGTCAATTGAAATAAATTCATTAGGCCCTAATCTATGCGTATGGAACATTTCAGCTGATGAAACATTGGACCAACACTTTACATGTTGCGTTTATATTTTTGTTCAGTATATATATTGTGATGTCACGAGAGGCTGTGTCCTGGAGGGACGTTACATCCCCCTGAGATGGCTGCAAACCCAGACAGCTATGGCTCCATCTGCTGGTATGGTCGGGAACTCCAACCCTCTATGGCCAATCTTCCCACGCAGCTGAAACCAATCAGGAGCTGATGAGCTGAAGGTTTGGGAAGGGAAGAGACACAGTCTCCAAGCTGGGCTCTCTGGAGGACAAGAGTGCTGCACGTCCACTTCCATGAGGAATATAAGGATTTGGAGATACTTACCTTTGGGAAATACTCACCTTTGGATATATGCACCTGTGGAAATACGTGTGGGACATTTGGAAGGACGTTTTCTGGGTTGGCCACTAGCTGCAACGTGGAAGACAGTAAGACTGGGGAAAAGTTATCTGAGCGAGTGAGAATTATGATTCTGGATGTGGAAGAGACATCCCTGAACTGTTAACCCTTAAAGAGCCACAAGAGAACAGAATTTTGTTATATTTTCGTTAGTTTCCCAAGACCTTTAATAAAATCCTTGTTTTGGTTGAACCTGGTCTCCTTGCACTACTTGAGCAATCCCGCTGAAAGCTGTGTAGCCTCTCGTGACATCACAGATGGTGGAGAATACGGGCACGCTCAAGCGTTAATAGTGCATGTCAGAGGAGGATACCGAAGGTTTGATCACCCAGTTTTCCAAGTTGGCCGTAGGCTCCCCGCCGACTGAAATGGAGGACATATTGAAAGCCCTTGTTGCTGGCCAGCAAGCCCAGATGCAAGCAAACGTGGCTCTCTTGGAGGAGCAAAAGAAAGCCAACCTTCTGAAGGCAGAGGAATTGCAGTTGCAGAGACAGAGGGTGGTCCAAAATACCCGCCCAATAAAGGCAAGTGACTTTATATCTAAGATGGGAGCTACCGATGACATTGAGGCATACCTGCATGCATTTGAGGCCACGGCCACTAGGGAAGCCTGGCCCAAGCAACAGTGGGTTGGTCTGTTAGCCCCCTTTCTAACCGGGAAGCGCTGAATGCTGTCCGGGACCTGGGCCCTGACCAGGTTACTGACTATGATGCCCTGAAGTCTGAGATCCTCAGCAGATATGGACTCACAAAGTTTGGTATGGCCCAGCGCTTTCACAGCTGGACCTTCCAACCAGACCAACCTCCTCGGGCGCAGATGCATGAACTTGTCCGAATCGCAAGGAAATGGCTGGATCCGCAGAGGAATACAGCAGCGGCGGTGGTGGAGGCCGTTGTGGTGGATCGTTACCTACGCGCCCTGCCTTATGAGGCAAAACGGTTCATCAGTCAACAGGCCTTGACCACGGCTGATCTGACCGTGGAAGCTGTGGAAAAGTACCAGGCCACAGCGGAGATGCTGAATGCTTCCCGAAAAGACCCCAGGAGTGCGGCCCCACCACAAATGGGAAGAACCCGTCCAAAGGACCCCAAGGTCTCGAACCCAGCCACGTCAGGACTCATCCCGGCTCCAGGGGGAGCCAGAAACCAGGCGGGTCCAAGAAGAGTACACCAGGAGGGGGAAACTCGACAGTGTTACCGGTGTGGGGAGATGGGACATATCTCCTGGCAGTGTGGGAAACCAGCCGATGAACCTATGCCCACTGCGGAGTCCTCCAGCTCAGCACCCACACACCGTTTTACCTCGCTCTTGGGAGTCGTAGATGGCGGCCCAGATCGACCCCCCACCTGCCCGGTAACTGTGAATCACCATGATGTGGAGGCCTTACTGGATTCTGGTAGCCGGGCCACCCTGGTGCGTAAGGGATTTGGTGGGCCCAACGTGTCTGACCCCCGGGGAAAGTCCTCCCAGTTTCCTGTGTCCATGGGGACACCAGAGAATACCCCATTACTGAACTTACAATGACCAGCACACGGGGAACCATACACACGACGGCGGGGGTGGTTGATTCCCTCCCCGTCCCTGTCCTAATTGGACGAGACTGCCCAGCCTTTTACCCACTCTGGAGAGAGTCTCAGGAGAGGATAACCCGAGTACCTCGGAAACGGAGAGGCAAGACTCATCCTGGGAAGGCTCCGGTGCAATCCTCCGAGTTACTCACTCCCGCCCGGGCTCTGATAGGGATGGCAGGTGCCCAGACCGACACAGAGACGGAGTTACAGAATCTGGACAAAGAACTGTCTGGTCTGAAGGGGACCGCTGAGAGGTATCGTTTGTTAAAGCAACAGTTAGACATGAAGACAGAAGAGTTAGATATCCTCCAGGCTAAACTCCAACAGAGCTCCTTCCCTAAGCAACAGGAGGAGCTGGAGAGGCTGCGCAGGACCATCGAGGAGTGTGAGGAGACCCTGCGCAGTAGTAAGGAGGTCCAGAAGAAGGCAGAGGAGAAGTACAAGGTGTTGGAGAACAAGATGAAGAATGCGGAGGCAGAGAGAGAGAAGGAACTGAAAGCTGCTCAACAGAAGCTAAACTCTGCTAAAACCAAGGCTGATGCGTTCAGTAAGAAACTCAAGGAGAGACAACAGGAGGCTGAGTCCCTGGTCCTAGAGTTGGAGGAGTTGAAGAGAGAGCAGTCTGGCAAGCACCACGGCAATGCGGACGCCCTCTCCCGGCGTGATGCCTTCTTCGCTGCCTTTACCCCGACGAGGACGTCGGTCCCGAGGAGGGGGATGTGTGATGTCACGAGAGGCTGTGTCCTGGAGGGACGTTACATCCCCCTGAGATGGCTGCAAACCCAGACAGCTATGGCTCCATCTGCTGGTATGGTCGGGAACTCCAACCCTCTATGGCCAATCTTCCCACGCAGCTGAAACCAATCAGGAGCTGATGAGCTGAAGGTTTGGGAAGGGAAGAGACACAGTCTCCAAGCTGGGCTCTCTGGAGGACAAGAGTGCTGCACGTCCACTTCCATGAGGAATATAAGGATTTGGAGATACTTACCTTTGGGAAATACTCACCTTTGGATATATGCACCTGTGGAAATACGTGTGGGACATTTGGAAGGACGTTTTTCTGGGTTGGCCACTAGCTGCAACGTGGAAGACAGTAAGACTGGGGAAAAGTTATCTGAGCGAGTGAGAATTATGATTCTGGATGTGGAAGAGACATCCCTGAACTGTTAACCCTTAAAGAGCCACAAGAGAACAGAATTTGGTTATATTTTCGTTAGTTTCCCAAGACCTTTAATAAAATCCTTGTTTTGGTTGAACCTGGTCTCCTTGCACTACTTGAGCAATCCCGCTGAAAGCTGTGTAGCCTCTCGTGACATCACAATATATATATTACCATTAGTATATTACCATAAGTATTTATATATTCCTGCTACCAGTCACTTTTCAGCTCTGTTTACATGTACACTGAGTGCACAAAACATTAGGAACAACTTCCTAATATTGACTTGCCCTCAGAACAGCCTCAATTCCTTGGGGCATGGACTCTACAAGGTGTCGAAAACGTTCCACAGGGATGCTGGCCGATGTTGACTCCAATGCTTCCCACAGTTGTGTTATGTGGTGGACTATTCTTGAAACACACGGGAAACTGTTGAGCGTGAAAAATCCAGCAGCGTTGCAGTTCTTGACACACTAGGTGCCTTACTCTGGGCGCACACCGAGCAGGAGGAGACATACACCCTCACGTCCTTAGCCAATGTAGGCCACCGGTACTTTCCGGTCAGGCAGCGCACTGTACGACCGATACTTGGGTGACCAGAGGAGGGGGATTTGTGTGCCCAGTAGATCAGACGGTCACGGACAAGAGCAGGCACGTACTGCAGCCCAGCTGGACACTGAGGTGGAGATGGCTCTGTGCGTAACGCCTGCTCTATATCTGCCTCCATACTACCAGTGCCACAATGCAGGAGGCCGGGAGTATGGGGGTGTTGTCTCTGGGCCTCTCCTCTGTGTCGTACAGCCGTGACAGTGCGTCTGCCTTCACGTTCTTCATACCCGGGATGTATGATAGTGTAAAGTCAAACCGGGTGAATAATAGGGCCCACCTGGCCTGGCGAGGGTTCAGCCTCCTCGCTGCCCGGATGTACCCTTCCAGCCAGTGACTCCACACGGTCAGGGCTCGGACAACAGCCAACAGCTCCCGATCACCAACGTCGTAGTTCTGCTCCACTGGGCTGAGCTTTTTGAAGAAGGCACAGGGGCAGAGCTTGGGTGGCGTGCCCAAGTGTTGAGATAGGACAGCGCCTATCCCTACCTCGGACGCATCCACCTCTACTACGAACGGTAGTGATGGATCGGGGTGGGCCAGTACCGGGGCTGAGGTGAACAGACCCCTCAGGTTACTGAAGGCCCTGTAAGCCTCAGCAGACCAGCACAGCCGGGACGGCCCACCCTTTAACAGAGATGTGATGGGAGCTGCGACCTTGCCAAAGCCCCGGATAAACCTCTGATAGTAGTTGGCAAAGCCAATAAAGCGCTGCACCTCCTTTACCGTGGTTGGAGTCGGCCAATTACACACGGCTGAAATGCGATCTCCCTCCATCTCTACACCTGAGGTGGTAATGCGGTATCCGAGGAAGGAGACTGACTGCTGGAAAAACAGACACTTTTCTGCCTTGGAATAAAGGTCATTTTCCAACAGGCGGGCCAGCACTTTGCTAACCAGGGACACATGCTCTGCGCGCGTAGCGGAATACACCAGAATATCATCGATGTAGACCACTACACCGCGACCAAGCAAGTCCCGAAACAACTCGTTCATAAAGGACTGGAAGAAGGATGGAGCATTCATCAAACCGTAAGGCATCACCAGGTATTCATAATGCCCTGTGGTTGTGCTGAATGCTTTCTTCCACTCGTCCCCATTTTGGACACGCACCAGGTTGTACGCACTCCAGAGATCTAATTTTGTGAAGAAGCGCGCCCCATGCATTGACTCGATCAGAGACCACTAACCTTGTTCAGTGATCGGTAGTCAATGCAAGGGCGCAGACCGCCGTCTTTCTTCTTCACAAAAAATAAACTCGAGGAGGCGGGCGAAGTGGAGGGACGTATAAACCCCTGGCGCAGGGACTCAGAGATGTATGTCTCCATAGCCTCCATTTCAGCCTGTGACAGGGGATACACATGACTCCTGGGAGGCACAGCGTCTACCCGGAGGTTTATCGCGCAATCCCCCGCCCGATGAGGTGGTAATTTGGTCGCCTGCGTTTTGGAAAAACGTGTGCGCCAAATCGAGGTATTCGGGGGGAATGCGCACGGTGTAGGTACTGTCTGGACTTTCCACCGTGTTTGCACCAACGGAAACACAGAGACAACTACCCGGACACTCTCGCGACCACCCTGTGAGAACACTCTGCGGCCATGAAAAGGTGGGGTTGTGGAGTGCTAACTAGGGAATACCTAACACTACAGGAAAATAGGAGACTTAATAATACAAAAAAGTGACTTGCTCGCGATGAGTCTCGTGTGTAACCATAGTGACTGGTGCTGTAACCTCCCTAACAAGCTCGTGATCCGGGTCGGGCGGGGGTGGGAACGGGCAGCCCCCTCCCGGACGTCCTCTGGCCGCCAGCAGGTTGTCCAACCGGATGGCCATGTCCACCAGTTGAGTGAAGGACAACACAATGTCCCGGCAGGCTAGCTCCCTTTGGACATCCTCCCGTAGATAGCATCGGAAGTGGTCGATGAGGCCCTTTCGTTCCACCCGGACCCAGCTGCTATAGTCCGGAACTCCAGGGCGAAGGCCTGCGCAGTCCTCGTCCCCTGCCTCAGGTGGACCAGCCGCTCGCCCAACTCTCGACCCTCGGGCGGGTGATCGAAGACTGCCCGAAAGGGGCGAGCGAACTCCCCGTAGTTGTCCAACGCGGCTCCTCCTTCATTCCAGACCGCGTTGGCCAACTCCAGGGCTTTCCCCGAGAGGCAGGAGACGAGGGCGGACACCTTCTCCTGCTCCGATGGGGCCGGGCTGATGCTGGAATAGTAAAGCTCCAGTTGGAGGAGGAATCCCTGGCAGAGAGCAGCTGTCCCGTCAATCTCGTGGTCGGGATATACAGTGAGGGAAAAAAGTATTTGATCCCCTGCTGATTTTGTACGATTGCCCACTGACAAAGAAATGATCAGTCTATAATTTTAATGGTAGGTTTATTTGAACAGTGAGAGACAGAATAACAACAAAAAAATCCAGAAAAACGCATTTCAAAATGTTATAAATTGATTTGCATTTTAAAGAGGGAAATAAGTATTTAACCCCCTCTCAATCAGAAAGACTTCTGGCTCCCAGGTGTCTTTTATACAGGTGACGAGCTGAGATTAGGAGCACACTCTTAAAGGGAGAGCTCCTAATCTCACCTTGTTACCTGTATAAAAAACACCTGTCCACAGAAGCAATCAATCAATCAGATTCCAAACTCTCCACCATGGCCAAGATCAAAGAGCTCTCCAAGGATGTCAGGGACATGATTGTAGACCTACACAAGGCTGGAATGGGCTACAAGACCATCGCCAAGCAGCTTGGTGAGAAGGTGTCAACAGTTGGTGCGATTATTCACAAATGGAAGAAACACAAAATAACTGTCAATCTCCCTCGGCCTAGGGCTCCATGCAAAATCTCACCTCGTGGAGTTGCAATGATCATGAGAACGGTGAGGAATCAGCCCAGAACTACACGGGAGGATCTCGTCAATGATCTCAACGCAGCTGGGACCATAGTCACCAATAAAACAATTGGTAACACACTACGCCGTGAAGGACTGAAATCCGGCAGCGCCCGCAAGGTCACCCTCCTCAAGAAAGCACATATACAGGGCCGTCTGAAGTTTGCCAAAGAACATCTGAATGATTCAGAGGAGAACTGGGTGAAAGTGTTGTGGTCAGATGAGACCAAAATCGAGCTCTTTGGCATCAACTCAACTCGCCGTGTTTGGAGGCGGAGGAATGCTGCCTATGACCCCAAGAACACCATCCCCACCGTCAAACATGGAGGTGGAAACATTATGCTTTAGGGGTGTTTTTCTGCTAAGGGGACAGGACAACTTCACTGCATCAAAGGGACGATGGACGGGGCCATGTATCGTCAAATCCTGGGTGAGAACCTCCTTCCCTCAGCCAGGGCATTGAAAATGGGTTGTGGATGGGTATTCCAGCATGACAATGACCCAAAACACACGGCCAAGGCAACAAAGGAGTGGCTCAAGAAGAAGCACATTAAGGTCCTGGAGTGGCCTAGCCAGTCTCCAGACCTTAATCCCATAGAAAATCTGTGGAGGGAACTGAAGGTTTGAGTTGCCAAACGTCAGCCTCGAAACCTTAATGACTTGGAGAAGATCTGCAAAGAGGAGTGGGACAAAATCCCTCCTGAGATGTGTGCAAACCTGGTGGCCAACTACAAGAAACGTCTGACCTCTGTGATTGCCAACAAGGGTTTTGCCACCAAGTACTAAGTCATGTTTTGCAGAGGGGTCAAATACTTATTTCCCTCATTTTCTGTCTCTCACTGTTCAAATAAACCTACCATTAAAATTATAGACTGATCATGTCTTTGTCAGTGGGCAAACGTACAAAATCAACAGGGGATCAAATACTTTTTTCCCTCACTGTATGGATCCCTCTGGGTGCTGGGGTGTGGGTGGCTGGATCCGGTCGCCCAGCTGGTCCCTACAGATCGGGTCCTCTCCTCTCCAGGCGTTGGACGACCTGGAGAACCCGATCCATCACTTCTCCCAAGCTGGCTAGCATCGTCGAATGCTCCTGGACCCATGCCACGACTCCAGGCATGCGCTCCTCTCCTGCTGACTCCAAGGCGGGTGTGTGATTCTGTGATGGGTGATTTGAAGGAGTCAGGCGCAGGAGGGTTAATCACAGAATACAGAATTAATTCCGGAATACAGAGGTACTTGGAAATGCGTCAAACAGTCCAGTGCGCAAAACAGGCACACTGGAACCAAACAGGCACATGGGGAAAAATACCCTGGCAATACAAAATACACAGCTCAACCGAGCTACACTCTCCTCACATATAACAATCACACACAAGGACAAGGGGGCAGAGGGAACACTTATACTAAGTACTAATGAGGGGATATGAACCAGGTGTGTGTAATCAACAAGACAAAACAAATGGAATGATGAGATGAGGAGCGGCAGTGGCTAGAAGGCCGGTGACGACGAACGCCAAAGCCTGCCCGAACAAGGAGAGGTGGTAGCTTCGGAGGAAGTCGTGACAATCAGTATGTAAATTATTCACTTTTCCTCTCTGTCTTCCTGATTAATTTTAGTTCCTACAAAACCTCACCTGGATTAATCAATCTCCCGGGGGAGAGAGAGAAAAGGAAAGGACAAACATTAAATCGTATGAGACCACACCTTCAATTCAGAACTCCAATCGAAAAGCTCAATAGGCATGAGGATGAGATGTTTACTTTAAACAGAACCCGCTAACGACATCATTCAAACTGTATGGTTTGATGTCTGTATGATGAAAGGAATACATTAGTGTGACAAAATAGTATCCTTGCGACTCTATGCACTACTGGTAGACATTTGATTCTCTGCATGCTTAGTTAGAACAGGTTTTAACCCTACATTAAACCTACATATCATTAGAGATAAGTTAACCAATCATTCCACCTGGATTTAACCTTGACCCTGGGTTTAATCAATTGCCTATTTTGCTAAACAAATTAACTAGTGACTAGTGCCACAAACAGGTGGTGACTGCAACTTTACAAAGGGCATTGTAATGTTGCAGGAGTGTGTCTGTGCATGCCTGCAGGAGGAAACGCATGAGTAACTGGTAATACAACAACCCATTATAGCTGTGCAGTAAATTACAGCTTTTCCACCCGGTAAAGCCTTGGTTTCTCAAATGACTGCCTCACCTGGTTCACCAACTACTTCTCAGATAGAGTTCAATGTGTCAAATTGGAGGGCCTGTTGTCTGGACCTATGGCAGTCTCTATGGGGGTGCCACAGGGTTCAATTCTTGGGCCGACTCTTTTCTCCGTGTATATCAATGATGTCGCTCTTGCTGCTGGTGACTCTCAGATCCACCTCTACGCAGACGACACCATTTTGTATACATCTGGCCCTTCATTGGACACTGTGTTAACAAACCTCCAAATGAGCTTCAATGCCATACAACACTCCTTCCGTCGCCTCCAACTGCTCTTAAACACTAGTAAAACTAAATGCATGCTCTTAAATCGAACGCTGCTGGCACCCGCCCAACCGACTAGAATCACTACTCTCGACGGGTCTGACCTAGAGTATGTGGACAACTACACACACCTAGGTGTCTGGTTAGACTGTAAACTCTCCTTCCAGACTCACATTAAGCATCTCCAATCCAAAGTGAAATATAGAATCGGCTTCCTATTTCGCAACAAAGCCTCCTTCAGTCATGCTGCCAACCACGCCCTCGTAAAACTGACTATCCTACCGATCCTTAACTTCGGCGATGTCATTTACAAAATAGCCTCCAACACTCTACTCAGCAAATTGGATGTAGTCTATCACAGTGCCATCCGTTTTGTCACCAAAGCCCCATATACTACCCACCACTGTGACCTGTACGCTCTTGTTGGCTGGCCCCTACTACATATTCGTCGCCAAACCCACTGACTCCAGGTCATCTATAAATCACTGCTAGGCAAATCTCCACCTTATCTTAGCTCATTGGTCACCATAGCAACACCCACCCGTAGTATGCGTTCCAGCAGGTATATCTCACTGGTCATCCCCAAAGCCAACACCTCCTTTGGCCGCCATTCCTTCCAGTTCTCTGCTGCCAATGACTGGAACGAACTGCAAAAATCTATGAAGCTGGAGACTCTTATCTCCCTCACTAACTTTAAGCATCAGTAGTCAGAGCACCTTACCGATCACTGCACCTGTACACAGCCCTTCTGAAATTAGCCCACTCAACTACCTCATCCTCATATTGTTATTTATTTTGCTCATTTGCACCCCAGTATCTCTATTTGCACATCATCTCTTGCACATCTATCATTCCAGTGTTAATACTAATTGTAATTATTTTGCACTATGGCCTATTTATTGCCTTACCTCCAAAACTTGCTACATTTTCACACACTGTATATATATATTTTCTGTGGTATTTTTGACTTTTTGTTTTGTTTTACCCCATATGTAACTCTGTGTTGTTGTTTTTATCGCACTGCTTTGCTTATCTTGGCCAGGTCGCAGTTGTAAATGAGAACTTGTTCTCAACTGGCTTACCTGGTTAAATGGTAAGGTGAAAAAAAAGACAGTATAGGGCAAATCATATATTTACTATTAAAACCAACTGCCTGTGGACAGTATAACATTCAAAAGCTCTATTTCAGAGCTAAAGCTCTTAGATAGGAAAAACAACAGGTCTTGATTGGAGTGGATGACACCATGAAGTCATGAAGTCACATTGTGCCACACACACTGAGTCATACCAACCCTGCCAGGCACTGCCAATTAGGCCCAATGTCCCGGTGGGCACACAGTGGGTGGGCAGCAGACACACTTCAAGGACAAACATATACACGCATGCATGCACGCACGCACACACACTCTTCTCGTAATTGACATTTCGCAGCCGACGCCCACATCAAACAGTTTGACAACAGTGAGCTGGGCTACTGCCCATGGTCATCAGGATGAAAGATGGCTGAATGACAGGCTTGCCACAGCACTAATGGCCGGGATATAGAACCTGTTTGGGGAACAGACATTTTGATGGAGTGCTTATTTTAAGAGTGCACGCCCCACAGGACATCTCTCAAGTGAGCACAGTTACTGCTTTTACTGTAACCTCTTTTTGCTGAGCTTCAGACATGGTTTTATCTCTCAAATGAAGGCTAATATCTAGATGTGGCTTGTTATAGAAGATGGACATGTACTGTAAGTCAATGCATTTTGTTTGCTCTGTCATCAATTAAGGAGTGACTCAACCTAGGGCTGTGGCGGTCATTACATTTTGTCAGCCGGTAAATGTCATGGAAATGACTGCCGGTCTCACGTTAATTGACAGTTAATTAATATAAACACGTTTAGCATCTCCAGGCCTCCACACATACAAGCCGCTGATGTGCGCCGTTGATTTAAAAAAAAAAAAGTATAATAAATCAATTTAATATACACCATCACAATAAATCCATTATTTATTTTAGGCAGGTCTAAAGAAACAGTATGATATGAAGAACATGTATTTCAGAAGAACAGAATAGCATCTTTTGAGTCAGCCTGTACATGTACTGATGTGCGGCAGGTAGCTTAGTGGTTAAGAGCGTTGTGCCAGTAACCGAAAGTTCGCTGGTTCTAATCCCTGAGCCGACTAGGTGAAAAATCTGTCGATGTGCC
Source organism: Coregonus clupeaformis (assembly GCF_020615455.1). Lineage (NCBI taxonomy): Eukaryota > Metazoa > Chordata > Actinopteri > Salmoniformes > Salmonidae > Coregonus > Coregonus clupeaformis. Next base: position 25,798,813 of record NC_059216.1, on the reverse strand, counting down.
CTTGAGCAAGGCACTTAACCCTAATTGCTCCTGTAAGTCGCTCTGGATAAGAGCGTCTGCTAAGAAATTCAGAATGTAAGTTATCTGGCTAAGTCCCAAAAAAAGCTTGCGCTCTACTCCTTGCCTCCGGCTCCACACACTATTCACAATTTAATCTTTACTAATATGTGAAATTAGTTTGGATTTAGAATGGACCATTATCAAAGGGGCAGGAACAGGGGCAGGGGAAAAATACATGTCATCCGTACTCACTCGAATAGCGAATGGAGGCTGCGTTTCCCGTGGTTCCTTTTCTATCATGCCAGGTAGGCAATGTGCTTAACATTAGCAGCTGAGAAATAAATATAGAAGCAGCTGGGATCCTCCTCTTTTTAGTGGCAACCATCAAAACGTTCACACGGGATTGCATATAGACGTGTCTGGGCTTATAAGAACACTTATTTCACACCACGCATCAACCACTGTTTGAGGAGTAGCCTTTGCTGCGCGACAGGTGATACAGTGCCTTCGGAAAGTATTCAGACCCCTTGACTTTTTCCACATTTTGTTACATTACAGATTTATTCTAAAATTGATTAAATTGGTTTTTTCCCCCTCATCAATCTCACATAAAACCCCATAATGATGAAGCAAAAACAGGTTTTTATAAAAAATTAAATAATAATAATATCACATTTACATAAGTATTCAGACCCTTTACTCAGTACTTTGTTGAAGGACCTTTGGCAACGATTATAGCATTGAGTCTTCTTGGGTATGACATTACAAGCTTGGAACACCTGTATTTGGGGAGTTTCTCCCATTCTTCTCTGCAGATCCTCTCAAGCTCTGTCAGGTTGGATGCGGAGCGTCGCTGCACAGCTATTTTCAGGTCTCTCCAGAGATGTTTGATCGGGTTCAAGTCCGGGCTCTGGCTGGGCCACTCAAGGACATTCAGAGAATTGTCCCGAAGCCTCTCCTGCATTGTCTTGGCTGTGTGCTTAGGGTCGTTGTCCTGTTGGAAGGTGAACCTTCACCCCAGTCTGAGGTCCTGAGCGCTCAGGAGCAGGTTTTCATCAAGGATCTCTCTGTACTTTGCTCCGTTCATCTTTGCCTTGATCCTGACTAGTCTCCCAGTCCATGCCACTGAAAAACATCCCCATAGCATGATGCTGCCACCCCTGTGCTTCACCGTAGGGATGTTGCCAGGTTTCCTCCAGACGTGACGTGACGCTTGGCATTCAGGTCAAAGAGTTCAATTTTGGTTTCATCAGACCAGAGAATCTTGTTTCTCATGGTCTGAGAGTCTTTAGGTGCCTTTTGGCAAAGTCCAAGCGGGCTGTCATGTTCCTTTAACTGAGGAGTCCCTTCCGTCTGGCCACTCTACCATAAAGGCCTGATTGGTGGAGTGCTGCAGAGATGGTTGTCCGTCTAGAAGGTTCTCCCATCTCCATAGAGGAACTCTAGAGCTCTGTCAGAGTGACCATCGGGTTCTTGGTCACCTCCCTGACCAAGGCCCTTCTCCCCCGATTGCTCTAGGAAGAGTCTTGGTGGTTCCAAACTTCTTCCATTTAAGAATCATGGAGGCCACTGTGTTCTTGGGGACCTTCAATGCTGCAGAAATTTTTTGGTACCCTTCCCCAGATCTGTGCCTCGACACAATCCTGTCTCGGAGCTCTACGGACCATTCCTTCGACCTCATGGCTTGCTTTTTGCTCTGACATGCACTGTCAACTGTGGGACCTTATATAGACAGGTGTGTGCCTTTCCAAATCATGTCCAATCAACAGTGGTGTAAAGTACTTAAGTAAAAATACTTGAAAGTATGTTGGGGTATCTGTACTTTACTATTTCTATTTTTGACTACTTTTACTTTTACTTCACTACATTCCTAAAGAAAATGATGTACTTTTTACTCCAAACATTTTCCTTGACACCCAAAAGTACTCATTACATTTATCAAGAGAACATCCCTGGTCATTCCTACTGCCTCTGATCTGGCGGACTCACTAAACACATGCTTTATTTGTAAATTATGTCTGAGTGTTGGAGCCTGCCCCTGGCTATCCGTAAATTTAAAAAACAAGAAAATGGTGCCATCTGGTTTGCTTAATATTAGGAATTTTAAATGATTTATACTTTTAGTTTTGATACTTAAGTATATTTGAGCAATTACATTTACTTTTCATACTTAAGTATATTTAAAACCATTTTTTTTGTTTTACTTTTACTCAAGTAGGTTTTTACTGGGTGACTTTTTACTTGAGTCATTTTCTATTAATAATAATAATAATAATATGGCATTTAGCAGACGCTTTTATCCAAAGCGACTAACAGTCATTTGTGCATACATTTATACGTATGGGTGGTCCCGGGGATCGAACCCACTACCCTGGCATTACAAGCGCCATGCTCTACCAATTGAGCTACAGAGGACCTATTAAGGTATCTTTACTTTTACTCAAGTATGACAAATTGGGTACTTTTTCCACCACTGCCAATCAATTGAATTTACCACAGGTGGACTCCAATCAAGTTGTAGAAACATCTCAGGGATGATAAATGGAAACAGGATGCACCTGAGCTCAATTTCAAGTCTCATTGCAAAGGGTCTGAATACTTATGTAAATAAGGTATTTCTGTTTTAAATTTTTTATTAATTAGTAAAAATTTCTAAAAACCTGTTTTCGCTTTGTCATTATAGCGTATTGTGTGTAGATTGATGAGGAAAACAATTTATTTAATCAATTTTAGTATAAGGCTGTAACTTAACAAAATGTGGAAAATGTCAAGGGGTCTGAATACTTTCCGAATGCACTGTATAGCCAGCAACACTACATACAGAATTTGGGTTCAATTGGTAGGTATCAGTTACAGTACATCTTTCATATTTGTTGAATGTACTGAGACTACATTCCTACCTAGCCAAACTAAATGGCTTGAAAACACAGATGACTGTTCGACACAATAAACTGATGTCTGGTACACAAACAACGCTCTCTTTCTACAGCTTGTTTTTACATAAAAGAAACATGAACTCTTCTATGACCAGTGACCACCAGCTTGTTTTCCTGATTTAGCAACGTGTGGGCGCAGTTAAAGAGCAACAAATCAATACACAGCCTTAATTAGTCACAATATTCAGCATAAGGAGATTTTCTAGAAGTCCAGCTGTTACAATGTTTTAGGTAAGGCTGTATTTCTTACCCAGACAAACACCTATCAAGTTATTCCCCCAAGTCTTATTGTTTTTCTGCTGACAGTTTTGTAACAGACGACTGCTGGTCGATTGTGTCACTTAACTAACATGATGCCTGAAATTAATGTACATGATGTGTCATTGTGCATTATACTATAGCATTGTGCATTATACTATAGCTTTCATGGCTATAGCTTTCAAATCACTGCTAGGCAAATCCCCGCCTTATCTTAGCTCATTGGTCACCATAGCAGCACCCACCCGTAGTCTGCGCTCCAGCAGGTATATCTCACTGGTCATTCCCAAAGCCAACACCTCCTTTGGCCGCCATTCCTTCCAGTTCTCTGCTGCCAATGACTGGAACGAATTGCAAAAATCTCTGAAGCTGGAGACTCTTATCTCCCTCAATAACTTTAAGCATCAGTTGTCAGAGCACCTTACCGATCACTGCACCTGTACACAGCCCATCTGAAATTATCCCACCCAACTACCTCATCCCTATATTGTTATTTATTTTGCTCTTTTGCACCCCAGTATCTCTATTTGCACATAATCTCTTGCACATCTAGCATTCCAGTGTTAATACTATTGTAATTATTCTGCACTATAGCCTATTTATTGCCTTACCTCCATAACTTGCTACATTTGCACACACTGTATATATATTTTCTGTTGTATTTCTGACTTTATGTTTTTTTTACCCCATATGTAACTCTGTGTTGTTTTTATTGCACTACTTTGCTTTATCTTGGCCAGGTCGCAGTTGTAAATGAGAACCTGTTCTCAACTGGCTTACCTGGTTAAATAAAGGTGAAATAAAAAATAATAAAAAAATATCATGGCTACACTCTTAGAAAAAAAGGTTAAAAAAGGGTTATTCGGCTTTCCCCATAGGAGAACCCTTTTTGGTTCCAGGTAGAACCCTTTTGGGTTCCATGTTGAACCCTCTGTGAAAAGGTTTTTTACATGGAACCCAAAAAGTTTCTACCTGGAACCAAAAAAGGGTTCTCCAATGGGTTCTCCTATAGGGACAGCCGAATAACCTTTTTAGGTTCTAGATAACACCTTTATTTTTAAGACTGTACTTACTGAGACCCTGGGGGTCTTATTGTGCTTACTGTAGGAAGGATGCCCTGACCATAGAATTAGGAATTATAATAGAAAAATATTAATTCAATAGGATGTCTATAGACCTGACCGGTCAGTCTGCACATTACATTTCCTTATGAATTAGAACCCACAGCAGACCAGGGGGTAGTCAGCAGGGTGTGTGTGTTCCCATGCACTGCATGAAAATAAGTGTTTCCAGGTATTTTACTACCTGTACACATTCAGTGACATTTGTTGTGAGCAGGAGGTGAGCGGTAATTTCTCAAATTTGTGTGCCGATCGCTGCACAGTCCTGACCACGCACTGACACAAGTATTTCCGGGATCGTACACTCCCGATTACGCATTAACAAGGATTTCTGGGATCATACACTCCTGATTATTGGGCATTAACGTAATCTGACATTTTCGGGTGTGTAAACTGCATGACACTCGCGCTTGCGAAGGGTTGTCACTAATTACCACAGCCACAAAGTCAAAATGGGTTATATTGTAACAATTCATGAAAACAAAAATGTGCTTTTGTTGTCTTAATTTAAGGTTAGAGTTAGACATAAGGTTAGCAGTGTGGTTAAGGTTAGGTTTAAAATCAAATTGTAGAAATAGGCAGGGTTTAGCCATTTGTGGCTGTGGTAACTAGTGACGAACCTTGGAAAGAGGAGACGTCATAGCGTCACGTCAGTACACACCCGACCAACTAGCTAGTACCACTCACGTTGGGGCGGGAATATTTGAATTTCAGTGTCAGTTAGCTAGTTAGATCCACTCATTGCCTTAATATTTAAAAAATTTGCACAGTCTTGTAAAAAAATGTCAAGCCTGTCTGCAATATTAGCTGTGATTTCAACGAGAAGACTTCAACAAGACTTTCAACAAAGTCGACTACAAAGGACTTCAAAAGAACCGAGGTAAGGGAACAATTTAGTCCTATGTTTGCTGTTCATTTCAATTATTTACTAGCTAGCTAGCTAACGTTAGTCAGCTGAATGAAGTACCAGAGATTCATATACATATTTTATCAAGCTAGCTAGCTACTTTGTGTGAAGCAAGCAGGAGTTTAGGGGTAAGAGTTGTTGCTAGCTGACGTTAGCTAAGCAAGTTAGCTGGCTAAGCTCGCTAGCGATAACAACCCTGACTAGCTAGCTAGTTCCTAACTCATATCTCATGACTCATGGACACAGCTGGAGGAATTCTAATGAGCTACTAAAGTAGGATTACAAATGTAACATGGATACAAACAACCCTATTTTACATTTCACTAGCTGGGCATCTACGTAACTCCTCAGATACATCTATGTACCTTTGCACTAAAGCTGCACACCCATAACTTTTTAGATGCGCCAATACCCAAGTCCATTCACTATGACACAATTGCTTGAGAACCTAGAATATATTTGAAGAGATTAGTGTTCATGTGAACAGACCAATACTTCTTGTATGCACATGTTGACCTTAAGAATTCCATGAGGATCCCATGATCATCTATAATAAACAGATCCCCTCATCTGCCAGATCACATAAATTATTAATTAGACCTAAATTAATTACCCATAACCATCACTATTCAATGTCCCAATGACCCCTTATGAAGGTCAGCCACACCACACACACGCATGCACATACACTTCATGGCCAAAAGTATGTGGATTTGGCTATTTCGCTACCTGCCCGAATGCATAGTGCCAACAGTAAAGTTTAGTGGAGAAGGAATAATGGTCTGGAGCTGTTTTTCATGGTTCGGGCTAGGCCCCTTAGTTCCAGTGATGGGAAATCTTAACGCTACTGCACACAATTACATTCTACACGATTCTGTGCTTCCAACTTTGTGGCAAAGTTTGGGGAAGGCACTTTCCTGTTTCAGCATGACAATGCCCCCGTGCACAAAGCGAGGTCCATACAGAAATGTTTGTCGAGATCGGTGTGGAAGAACTTGACTGGCCTGCACAGAGCCCTGACCTCAACCCCATCGAATCCCTTTGGGTTGAATTGGAACGCCGACTGCGAGCCAAGCCTAATCGCCCAACATCCCTGCCCGACCTCACTAATGCTTTTGTGGCTGAATGTATGTAATTCCACACAGCAATGTTCCAACTAGTGAAGAGTGAAGGCTATTATAGGAGCAAAGGGGGCACCAACTCCTTATTCATGCCCATGATTTTGGAATGAGATGTTCGATGAGCAGGTGTCCACATACTTTTGACCATGTTGTGAACCACCACCATCACCACCACCAACATTCACCTTGATGAGTGCCTCCAGCTCAGCAGGCATGACACAGCTGTGCCTCTGCAGGAATGAAGCTTTCTCCAGGGTGATGCTGTCCTTCTGGTTGCTCTCGAAGGGCTGCTCCAGGGCCCGGAAGGCCAAGCCGCCCCCCACCAAGTAGGCCACCACCACCACGAACACCGCCACCACTGTCTTCCACTTCATCACAGAGTGGAGGGCCAAGAGGTCGCCGGTGGTGTCCATGCTGGCCACCACGCTGGCGGAGCGGGAGGAGACAGAGAGCCGGGGTAAGGGGCAGTGGCCGTTGGCCCCCTTGGGATCACAGCACATCGGGTTCTGCATGGCCGCCCCACTGGCCTGGACCAGGCTGGACTGGACCATCCCTGACTGGACCTTCTTGGGAGGGACCAAGTTGGACTGGACCACCACTACACATGAGGAGAGAGAGTTAAAGTGTTAGCAAACCATTCTTTCATTAACCTGTAAGAATTTAGCTTATAGGAGCTAAATCGTGCATGTTCTTACAGGGCATTTTGACAGTGTTGTCATTGACCTTACTTGCCTTGAATAATACTCAAAAACAGCAAATGTTAAAGTAGCCCCACCTGTTTTGAGCCCCACATTTTTAGCAAAAATAAAATAAAATCTAATATATATATATTTTGGGCTTGCCTGTTTTGCATGTTATTGTGGCATTAATATGTGTCACATATCAGTTTGCAAACAATGTAAAAAAGATATACAGTCCTAGTCAAAAGTTTGGACACACCTACTCATTCAAGGGTTTTTCTTTATTTTTACTATATTCAACATTGTAGAATAATAGGTGAAGACATCGAAACTATGAAATAACATATGGAATCATGTAGTAGCCAAAAAAGTGTTAAACAAATCAAAATATATTTTATATTTGAGATTCTTCAAAGTAGCTACCCTTTGCCTTGATGACAGCTTTGCACACTCTTGGCATTCTCTCAACAAGCTTCATGAGGTAGTCACCTGGAATGAATTTCAATTAACAGGTGTGCCTTGTTAAAAGTTAATATGTGGAATGTCTTTCCTTCTTAATGCGTTTGAGCCAATCAGTTGTGTTGTGGCCCCATGTAGCTCAGTTGGTAGAGCATGGCGCTTGCAACGCCAGGGTTGTGGGTTCGTTTCCCACGGGGGGCCAGTATGAAAAAATGTATGCACTCACTAACTGTAAGTCGCTCTGGATAAGAGCGTCTGCTAAATGACTAAAATGTAAAATGTAAATGTTGTGACATTGTAGCGGTGGTATACAGAAGATAGCTCTATTTGGTAAAAGACTAAGTCCATATAATGGCAAGAACAGCTCAAATAAGCAAAGAGAAATGTCAAGAACTTTGAAAGTTTCCTCAAGTGCAGTCGGAAAAACAAGAAGCGCTATGATGAAACTAGCTCTCATGAGGACCACCACAGGAAAGGAAGACCCAGAGTTCTCTGCAGAGGATAAGTTCATTAGAGTTAACTGCACCTCAGATTGCAGCCCAAATAAATGCTTCACAGAGTTCAAGTAAAAGACACATCTCAACATCACTGTTCAGAGGAGACTGCGTGAATCAGGCCTTCATGGTTCAATTGCTGGAAAGAAACAACTACTAAAGGACACCAATAAGAAGAAGAGACTTGCTTGGGCCAAGAAACATGAGCAATGGACATTAGACCGGTGGAAATCTGTCCTTTGGTCTGATGAGGACAACCACCGTGTCTTTGTGAGACGCAGAGTAGGTGAACGGATGTACTCCGCATGTGTGGTTCCCACCGTGAAGCATGGAGGAGGAGGTGTGATGGTGTGGGGGTGCTTTGCTGGTGACACTGTCTGTGATTTATTTAGAATTCAAGACGCACTTAACCAGCATGGCTACCACAGCATTCTGCAACGATACGCCATCCCATCTGGTTTGCGCTTAGTGGGACTATCATTTGTTTTTCAACAGGACAATGACCCAACACACCTCCAGGCTGTGTAAGGGCTATTTGACCAAGAAGGAAAGTGATGGAGTGCTGCATCAGATGACCTAGCCTCCACAATCACCCGACCTCAACCCAATTGAGATGGTTTGGGATGAGTTGGACCGCAGAGTGAAGGAAAAGCAGCCAACAAAGTGCTCAGCATATGTGGGAACTCCTTCAAGACTGTTGGAAAAGCATTCCAGGTGAAGCTGGTTGACAGAATGCCAAGAGTGTGCAAAGCTGTCATCAAGGCAAAGGGTGACTACTTTGAAGAATCTAAAATCTAAAATATATTTTGATTTGTTTAACACTTTTTTGGTTACTACATGATTCCATATGTGGTATTTCATAGTTTTGATGTCTTCACTATTATTCTACAATGTAGAAAATAGTACAAATAAACAAAAACCCTTGAATGAGTAGGTGTGTCCAAACTTTTGACTGGTACTGTATATCATTGAGTTAATAAAGTCACATCCAAACATGGTCTCTTTTTTGTTTTCTTGAGTAAGGCAGCTCCAAAATGCAGCCTAGCTCAGTGCTTTCTGTGGTGGTGGGGCAAGCCAACAGAAAATACGGAGCGTTGCGCCGTGATTGGCTCAGTGTTCTGTCACTCATGGGGACACTACGTCACCGCCAAGTCTAAGGGTAGACTTAGAAAATTCAAGCCCCTTGGTTGCTGCCATATAGTTACATTAGAAGTTCCCTTCCAAGAAGGCTCAAGGTCATTGGCCACAGATGAAATGACATCAAATCACGTTACAGTGGCTTGCGAAAGTATTCACCCCCCTTGGCATTTTTCCTACTTTGTTGCCTTACAACCTGGAATTAAAATTGATTTTTTGAAGATGCAAAATAATTTATTTGTGTGAAACAAACAAGAAAAAATAAATAGAAAAAACATAACTATTCACCCCCCAAAGTCAATACATTGTAGAGGCACATTTTGCAGCAATTATAGCAGCAAGTCTCTTGGGGTGTGTCTCTATAAGCTTGGCACATCTAGCCACTGGGATTTTTGCCCATTCTTCAAGGCAAAACTGCTCCAATTCCTTCAAGTTGGATGGGTTCCGCTGGTGTACAGCAATCGTTAAGTCATACCACATATTCTCAATTGGATTGAGGTCTGGGCTTTGACTAGGCCATTCAAGACATTTAAATGTTTCCCCTTAAACCACTCAAATGTTGCTTTAGCAGTATGCTTAGGGTCATTGTCCTGCTGGAAGGTGAACCTCCATCCCAGTCTCAAATCTCTGGAAGACTGAAACAGGTTTCCCTCAAGAATTTCCCTGTATTTAGCGCCATCCATCATTCCTTCAATTCTGACCAGTTTCCCAGTCCCTGCCGATGAAAAACATCCCCACAGCATGATGCTGCCACCACCATGCTTCACTGTGGGGATGGTGTTCTCGGGGTGATGAGAAAACATAGCGTTTTCCTTGATGTCCAAAAAGCTCAATTTTAGTCTCATCTGACCAGAGTACCTTCTTCCATATGTTTGGGGAGTCTCCCACATGCCTTTTGGCGAACACCAAACGTGTTTGCTTATTTTTTTCTTTAAGCAATGGCTTTTTTCTGGCTACTCTTCCGTAAAGCCCAGCTCTGTGGAGTGTACGGCTTAAAGTGGTCCTATGGACAGATACTCCAATCTCCGCTGTGGAGCTTTGCAGCTCCTTCAGGGTTATCTTTGGTCTCTTTGTTGCCTCTCTGATTAATGCCCTCCTTGCCTGGTCCGTGAGTTTTTGTGGGCGGCCCTCTCTTGGCAGGTTTATTGTGGTGCCATATTCTTTCCATGTTTTAATAATGGATTTAATGGTGCTCCGTGGGATGTTCAAAGTTTCTGATATTTTTTTATAACCCAACCCTGATCTGTACTTCTCCACAACTTTGTCCCTGACCTGTTTGGAGAGCTCCTTGGTCTTCATGGTGCCGCTTGCTTGGTGGTGCCACTTGCTTAGTGGTGTTGCAGACTCTGGGGCCTTTCAGAACAGGTGTATATATACTGAGATCATGTGACAGATCATGTGACACTTAGATTGCACAAAGGTGGACTTTATTTAACTAATTATGTGACTGCTGAAGGTAATTGGTTGCACCAGATCTTATTTAGGGGCTTCATAGCAAAGGGGGTGAATACATATGCACGCACCACTTTTCCGTTATTTTTTATTTTTTTTACAATTTAGCTGTTGCCAAGGCTGCAGCTACTCTTCCTGGGGTCCAGCAAAAGTAAGGAAGTTATACATTTTAAAAACATTACAATACATTCATAACAGATTTCACAACATATTAAGTGTGTGCCCTCAGGCCTCTACTCTACTACCACATATCTATAACACAAAATCAATGTGTACGTGTGTATAGTGTGTATGTTATCGTGTGTTTGTATGCATGTGCCTATGTTTGTGTTGCTTCACAGTCCCTGCTGTTCCATAAGGTGTATTTGTATCTGTTTTTTAAATCTAATTTTACTGCTGGCATGAGTTACTTGATGTGGAATAGAGTTCCATGTAGTCATGGCTCTATGTAGTACTGTGCGCCTCCCATAGTCTGTTCTTGACTTGGGGACTGTGAAGAGACCTCTGGTGGCATGTCTTGTGGGGTATGCATGGGTGTCCGACAGACAGCTCGGTTCATTCAACATGTCAATACCTCTCACAAATACAAGTAGTGATGAAGTCAATCTCTCCTCCACTTTGAGCCAGGAGAGATTGACATGCATATTATTAATGTTAGCTCTGTGTACATCCAAGGGCCAGCCGTGCTGCCATGTTCTGAGCCAATTGCAACATTCCTAAGTCCCTCTTTGTGGCACCTGACGACACAACTGAACAGTACTCCAGGTGCAACAAAACTAGGGCCTGTAGGACCTGCCTTGTTGATAGCGCTGTTAAGAATGCAGAGCATCGCTTTATTATAGACAGACTTCTCCCCATCCTAGCTACTGTTTTATCAATATGTTTTGACCATGACAGTTTACAATCCAGGGTTACTCCAAGTTACTCTCCTCAACTTGCTCAATTTCCAAATTAGTCATTACACGATTTAGTTGAGGTTTACGGTTTAGTAAATGATTTGTCCCAAATAAAATGCTTTTAGTTTTTGAAATATTTAGGACTAACTTATTCCTTGCCACCCATTCTGAAACTAACTGCAGCTCTTTGTTAAGTGTTGCTGTCATTTCAGTCACTGCGGTAGCTGATGTGTATAGTGATGAGTCATCCGCATACATAAGTATGTCATTAGTAAAGATTGAAAAAAGTAAGGGGCATACAGTCGTGGTCAAACGTTTTGAGAATGACAAAAATGTTAATTTTCACAAGGTCTGCTGCCTCAGTTTTGATGATGGCAATTTGCATATACTCCAGAATGTTATGAAGAGTGATCAGATGAATTGCAATTAATTGCAAAGTTCCTCTTTGCCATGAAAATGAACTTAATCCCCAAAAAAACATTTCCACTGCTTTTCAGCCCTGCCACAAAAGGACCAGATGACATCATGTCAGTGATTCTCTCGTTAACACAGGTGAGAGTGTTGACGAGGACAAGGCTGGAGATCACTCTGTCATGCTGATTGAGTTAGAATAACAGACTGGAAGCTTTAAAAGGAGGGTGGTGCTTGAAATCATTGTTCTTCCTCTGGTAACCATGGTTACCTGCAAGGAAAAATGTGCCGTCATCATTGCTTTGCACAAAAAGGGCTTCACAGGCAAGGATATTGCTGCTTGTAAGATTGCATCTAAATCAACCATTTATCGGATCATCAAGAACTTCAAGGAGAGTGGGTCAATTGTTGTGAAGAAGGCTTTAGGGCGCCCAAGAAAGTCCAGCAAGTGCCAGGACCGTCTCCTAAAGTTGATTCAGCTGCGGGATCGGGGCACCACCAGTGCAGAGCTTGCACAGGAATGGCAGCAGACAGGTGTGAGTGCATTTGCACGCACAGTGAGGCAAATACTTTTGGAGGATGGCCTGGTGTCAAGAAGGGCAGCGAGGAAGCCACTTCTCTCCAGGAAAAACATCAGGGACAAACTGATATTCTGCAAAAGGTACAGGGATTGGACTGCTGAGGACTGGGGTAAAGTCATTTTTTCTGATCAATCCCGTTTCCGATTGTTTGGGGCATCCGGGAAAAAAGCTTGTCCGGAGAAGACAAGGTGAGCGCTACCATCAGTCCTGTGTCATGCCAACAGTAAAGCATCCTGAGACCATTCATGTGTGGGGCTGCTTCTCACTCTCACAATTTTGCCTAAGAACACAGCCATGAATAAAGAATGGTACCAACACATCCTCCGAGAGCAACTTCTCCCAACCATCCAAGAATAGTTTGGTGACGAACAATGCCTTTTCCAGCATGATGGAGCACCTTGCCATAAGGCAAAAGTGATAACTAAGTGGCTTGGGGAACAAAACATCGATATTTTGGATCCATGGCCAGGAAACTCCCCAGACCTTAATCCCATTTAAGAACTTGTGGTCAATCCTCAAGAAGCAGGTGGACAAAAAAAAATCCACAAATTCTGACAAACTCCAAGCATTGATTATGCAAGAATGGGCTGCCATCAGTCAGGATGTGGCCCAGAAGTTAATTGACAACATGCCAGGGCGGATTGCAGAGGTCTTGAAAAAGAATGGTCAACACTGCAAATATTGACTCTTTGCATAAACTTAATGTAATTGTCAATAAAAGCCTTTGACACTTATGGAATGCTTGTAATTATACTTCAGTATACCATAGTAACATCTGACAAAAATATATAAAAACACTGAAGCAGCAAACTTTGTGAAGACCAATACTAGTGTCATTCTCAAAACCTTTAACCACGACTGTAGACACATTGGACATAAACATTACACAACAAGTTGGAAATCGCAAATTCAACAATGAGTGGTTTGGAAGAAATCGGTGACAGTGGCTAACTGCAAGCATTGCAACTGGGAAGTCGGGAATAAACGAGCTCCGACTGGGAAAATATGTTTTGAACGGTCATCCAACTCGGAATTGTAAATCCGGCATCTTTCTCTTTCTTTGATGACAAAATTTGCCTACGAAGGACCGCCGCGCCACCTTCCTGTTTAAGTGAGCACAGCACAACAAGGTGAGTCCAAAAATGTATTGTATGCTGCTGCATAAATGATGTAATATGCCAGGGAGATATGTATACTGTAGCTAAGAAAGTAATACTAAGTGTATATTGTGTAGTAAGCTGTTAGTAGCCCATGTGCCTCACCCTAATAATTTGGTCTATTTTCACCTCTTAATTTCGCCTACTGTTCTAACTTGGTGGTGCACATATAGCCTATAACCTGTTTTAGAGAAATGTAATCATTGAATATTGTAAGAGCTTTCATTGTCTGCTTATATGCCCCCTTTATTTATCATACGGTTCTGACTTGGTGTACAGGGAGAACACTGTAAGAACAGCCCATGTTCTGAATTCTGTCGCTGTACAGTGCCTTGCAAAAGTATTCATCCCTCTTGGCATTTTTCTTATTTTGTTGCATTACCTGTAATTTAAATGGATTTTTATTTGGATTTAATGTAATGGACATACACAAATAAACTTGTTTCAAAAAATTCTACAAAATAAATAACGGAAAAGTGGTGCGTGCATATGTATTCACCCCCTTTGCTATGAAGCCCCTAAATAAGATCTGGTGCAACCAATTAGCTTCAGAAGTCACATAACTAGTTAAATAAAGTCCACCTGTGTGCAATCTAAGTGTCACATGATCTGTCACATGATCTCAGTATATATACACCTGTTCTGAAAGGCCCCAGAGTCTACAACACCACTAAGCAAGGGGCACCACCAAGCAAGCGGCACCATGAAGACCAAGGAGCTCTCCAAACAGGTCAGGGACAAAGTTGTGGAGAAGTACAGATCAGGGTTGGGTTATAAAAAAATATCAGAAACTTTGAACATCCCACGGAGCACCATTAAATCCATTATTAAAACATGGAAAGAATATGGCACCACAACAAACCTGCCAAGAGAGGGCCGCCCACCAAAACTCACGGACCAGGCAAGGAGGGCATTAATCAGAGGCAACAAAGAGACCAAAGATAACCCTGAAGGAGCTGCAAAGCTCCACAGCGGAGATTGGAGTATCTGTCCATAGGACCACTTTAAGCCGTACACTCCACAGAGCTGGGCTTTACGGAAGAGTGGCCAGAAAAAAGCCATTGCTTAAAGAAAAAAATAAGCAAACACGTTTGGTGTTCGCCAAAAGGCATGTGGGAGACTCCCCAAACATATGGAAGAAGGTACTCTGGTCAGATGAGACTAAAATTGAGCTTTTTGGCCATCAAGGAAAACGCTATGTCTGGCGCAAACCCAACACCTCTCATCAGCCCGAGAACACCATCTCCACAGTGAAGCATGGTGGTTGGCAGCATCATGCTGTGGGGATGTTTTTCATTGGCAGGGACTGGGAAACTGGTCAGAATTGAAGGAATGATGGATGGCGCTAAATACGGGGAAATTCATGACGGAAACCTGTTTCAGTCTTCCAGAGATTTGAGACTGGGATGGAAGTTCACCTTCCAGCAGGACAATGACCCTAAGCATACTGCTAAAGCAACACGCTAGTGGTTTAAGGGGAAACATTTAGATGATGTTCTCTTTAAGGAATACCTGGAATAGTATAACAGTAATCCTTCTACCCCCCCATTAAAAATAAAATATAATAATCATAATTTTAAAATATATATATAAATGTGGGTGGTTGTCCCACTGGCTATCATTAGTTGAATGCACCAATTTGTAAGTTGCTCTGGATAAGAGCGTCTGCTAAATGACTTAAATGTAAATGTAAAAATCTAAATGTCTTGGAATGGACTAGTCAAAGCCCAGACCTCAATCCAATTGAGAATCTGTGGTATGACTTAAAGATTGCTGTACACCAGCGGAACCCATCCAACTTGAAGGAGTTGGAGCAGTTTTGCCTTGAAGAATAGGCAAAAGAGACATACCACAAGAGACTTGCAGCTGTAATTGCTGCAAAAGGTGACTCTACAATGTATTGACTTTGGGGGGGGGGGTGAATAGTTATGCACGCTCAAGTTCTGTTTTTTTGTCTTATTTCTTGTTTGTTAAAAACAAAAAAATATGCATCTTCAAAGTGGTAGGCATGTTATGTAAATCAAATGATACAACCCCCCAAAAAATCCATTTTAATTCCAGGTTCTAAGGCAACAAAATAGGAAAAATTCCAAGGGTGGTGAATACTTTCACAAGCCACTGTACATTTAAAAAGTGCTGAACAAATAGTTATATTGATTACGTCCGTCGTAGCTCGCTCATTAATGTCTTAATCGAAATTACGGATTGCCTCTTATTCGCTTGTCGTCCCCTTTATGCCATAGTTTGTACATCTCAATTGTTAGTAGAAACAACATTTGTTTAAGCAAGTCAGCCATATCAGCTATGTTTTTTTTTAAGGCAGTAAATGAACTATTTCGCTGACAGACAAGGCTCCGCTGATAGCCAGCTGTAGCAGTGGTAAGGTGTTAGGACTGCTGTTAGGACATGTAGGCCATAACAGTTTGTGGGTACCGTTTGTCACTGTTATAGTGCAATGAATGTATTGTTTGCTGGCATGCATCCCACTTATTGTTTTTTTGCCCCACCAAGATTTACATACTAAAATTGCCACTGCTGATGCCCCATTCCATCCTAGGGTAGCATAGCGTTTCATCTCTCTCTCTCAGAGAACCCAGCAGGCCATTGCGATATGTAATAATGTTACCACAGTGAGAATTGTTTTGTATTCAATCCTCGATTCTAATTTCCACAGCCGTGTCTAAACCGCATTATGCGGTGGGTGTTTTGATATCAAGGGAAGGATAAGTTGTTGTTGATACACAGACACTGAGAACATTGACAAAAGTGTGCTTAAAAAATGTAACCACCTTCTTCTCCGAAAGCAGGATTCGATCTCTCTAATAGACAAGCGTGGCCCGTAAGAGAGGGGGATAACTGCCACTGGGTCATTGCTTTGCGAATGGGGTGGGTCACCCAAGGTGGGGGATTGTGTCAAGGAGGCATCCATATTTAGATCATTTTATGTATAAATGGTAAGAGACCCCCCCCCCCTCATCCTATGGGAGATTGTTCTGACTGAGCCCCAGAGGGGGTGGGAGGGGCCTGGCTGGGTTTCACCATGATGCAATACCTAACGCTCTGTTTTTAAAAAGAGCTCATTGTTCATAGAGAGGTGCTTCTTTGTTTAATTTGAGAGATTGACTGGCTATATACAGTGGCTATGTAACGTGCTAGCCCAATCTAAAAAATAAAGTGACACAATCTAAAAAGCCCCTGCCAGTATTCTAGAAGCAAATCTCTTATTGTACAAGAGAGATGTTTGTGTAATTCCAACAAGAAGCCTTGGTCGCAGGATATATGTCATACTTTGCATACTATATGTAATACATTAATTTAATACATATCTGAGAGAATATGCGTGATTTGTGAAGAATTGTATTTTTCAATATAAACTGTAGACCTTTTGTGTATTTCACTGTATTATACAGTTACTATACTACCACATACTATGTTCCTGGAACAACTGTCTAGCATCCTTCAGTATGAACACCAACACAACCCGTCATGAAGACTCAAGGACATCAAGGAAGTTTCACTCACTTACAGGGATCGAAATCATGTTAGTCTATCCTTTGACATGGATCACAGCTTAAATGGATCAAAACAAACTGATGTTATCAGGATGGGAACACATAGCCAGAGATTTACCAACATCAACACCAACATGGCCACTTTGAGTTACCACATTACCGGTGCCTAGCAAAACATTCTCAAGCTATTTTTAGGACATTAAGGGCAGTTTGCCGGACACAGATTAAGCGTAGTCCTGGACTTAAAACAATTTTCAATGAAGACTCCCCATTGAGCTTGCTTTTTAGTCCAGGACTAGGCATTCGGGAAACTGTCCCAAAAAGAGTAACTTCACAATTAAGGAATTCCCAATGAACTTCTTAGGGTGGGTGGGTTTATTTTTAGGAAGACATTTTGTGTAATATTTTCAGACTTGCAAGCTACAGAGAGGGGCTTGCTGATGGACATTATAGAACATCCAACCCACCCATTCAAGTGTCTTGACTCATCCTACAAAACCATTAACTCTCTCTCTCTCTCGTTACCAGAGGAATCCATGATGATTGGTGATCATGATATGATCATACCTCCAATATCTCATGCTGAGCCACACAAATTGCAAGTGTAAAATCTGATACCTAAACTTTTTCTATACTGTTGTGGCACAGTAACCTGACAACTCACACTAAATTATTCCACTGCTCTGCCTTTAGCTCATAAAGAATAGTAGAGCATCCCTATATAGTTCCCATTATGGCATCTGTGAGCACACTGCAGAGGGTGGCATTCAGTTAAGGGTCAGGGAGGTACTCAAATCCAGACCAGAGAGCTAGATGGAGAACTCTACTGCCCAAAAGCCTGCTTTAGCATGGGGCGCGGCATTGAGGACTTTCACCATTTTTAAATAGTCAACTGGGTGGGACTTCCTATGGGTTAAGGGAGGATCACATGAATCCATCCGGGTCATCAGGAGGGATCAGCCACAAAGTTTATAATCCCAGAGGCGCAACATCTCGAGACGCTTGCGAAGCAGACCAAGCAGACCAGGTCGGGGTTTGGGGTTTGATAAGTCAATGAGAGAAGTGAAACATTCTTCCTTAGTTTTTTATTTTCTCGAAATCTAAACGCTCAACCTAGGTTCGAGTCAATGTCTTAAAGGGACACTTCAGGATTTTGGCAATGAGGCCTTTTATCTACTTCCCCAGAGATGAACTCGTGGATACCATTTTTATGTCTCTGTATGCGGTTTGAAGGAAGTTGCTAACTAGCACTAGCGCAATTGCTAACTAGCGTTAGCGCAATGACTGGGAGTCTATGGGTATCTGATTGCATGCTAGCAGATACCCATCAGCAGATACCCATAGACGTCCAGTCATTAGTTAGCATTGGCTCACGAAACCTACCTCTAACTTTGTTAATACTGGACACAGAGACATACAAATGGTATCAACGAGTTAATCTGATTTTGGGGGAGTAGATAAAAGGCCTCATTGCCAAAATCCTGAAGTATCCCTTTAAGTAGTTGAATATGTTATTACTCCAACCTCAGGAAAGTGACAAACTAACAAGTTTTCATTTTCGTCAAAATCAACTTTATATCGAAAGATTCCCTTTGATTTGATGGGCTGCACATGTGCAGTTCAGCGCGAGATGACTGTTAGACCCGATTTTGTGTTTCTGCGCATGAGCTTAGCTAGCCAACATCGT
This sequence comes from Coregonus clupeaformis, assembly GCF_020615455.1. Taxonomy (NCBI): domain Eukaryota; kingdom Metazoa; phylum Chordata; class Actinopteri; order Salmoniformes; family Salmonidae; genus Coregonus; species Coregonus clupeaformis. Next base: position 25,780,004 of record NC_059216.1, on the reverse strand, counting down.
CATGACATCGCCTACAAGTGTGATAGGCATAAACTGCTTCTCCAATAGAAATACCCTATCTTCATACTGTACTGACTTTGGATCAGCCAATGAATTACACTAGTGAGCAAACATTCCATAACTGCAGGTGGCAGTAAATCACCAACCTTGGCTTTATACCTGTTCAAACAACATACTATACAGGTGGCAGTGTGCACCCTTTCAGTTTCTTTGCCAAGTCAATGATGTAGTAGAAGAAGAAAATGTACTACTTCAAAATGGAGATGGCCTCAATGGCGCTGCCCATGCTCTCACATACGCCATAATGGGACAGATACAATGATGCGATGTCTATCATAAGTCTATGATCCAGACTCATTGGGGAGAAGAAACTAACGTCCGTGGGCGTGGCGTAGTGTTTGGCTGGAGCAAGGAGTCTGGGTAGCCAGGCAAGTGGCACAGTGGGAGGCCAGAATATTGATTTATTCAGCCTAGCAGCTGTAGATGGGGAACACCTCATGAAAGGAGTCTGTCTGTGTGGCTTCAGTATGGAGATTAAGAGCGGAGGACCACATTCAAATACTGAATCAGATAATAGCATGTGGAATGTCAGTAGAAAGGCTCTGTCTCTGCCCAGTAATTCCCAATTGTCCTGAATGGCATCTCCCCAGCAGCTGTCCTATCTCCGCCTCTATCTATCCCTAACGAAGAGCACACTGTAGCCTACCACAAAGCTGAGCACACAAGGGATGGAGAAGAAAGAGATCCACTCCCAACCACCTTGCGTCATAAAAAGCACTGCCTGATTATAAATGGCATTAAAGCTCCTATTGTAGATGAAATAAACACAAAATAAATCATTTGAAAGAAAGTCTATAGCACATATATTCACAGTTTAACTGATTTTGTCCAAGTCACACAGTAAAGATGCTGAGACAACTGTATACCCAGGTTCTTCAGTCAGCATAGGGCATCCTTGCACAAAGCTATCCTTACACAAACTCCACTTTTAGAGTAAAATTTACATTTACTAACCTTGTTGTTCGGGTTCCCAATTGACTTGTTTTCTAGGGTTTTCCAGTGGGAATTTCATAGCTATTGTTCTTCTCAATAAACACAAAGACCATAGATCTGCTCAATAGCGCTTGAGAAAATGTAGAAAAATAAACCAAATCTGCCAGCGCCCTTGTCACAAATCTGTGTTATTGTTGCTTAGAATGGCATAACAAAATATACCGGGAGAGTAAGGCGAAAATTGCATTGTCTGGAGCAATGACTGGGTCTTAAGACATGGATGTAGCCTATCCTTCTCTCAGCTTGACATGGGCGGATGCACCCCAGCGGTGCACGCCTGGACACATTGATCGTAATGAGGTTTATTTATGTGTACTGTCTGTCGCACCACTCAGGACCACCCTATGGGCTACAACACATTTCACACGCCAGTCCACTTGTAGAAGGCTCGGAACAGAAGTGGACAACGAACGCATTTAGAACAACACACATTCACAAGGATGAGGATGGCACCCTCAACAAAGGAAGAACGACGTTTATTGTATAGTAGTCTATCTCTCCATCAATGGACGCTTTTTAAAAAGTTCCAATGATATTACCACTAATACTGTAGGCTCATTATATACATGCTAATTAACAAATATGTAAATGTATTACTTACTATTTTGTGCCAGGGAGGGATAGCGCCTATCCTCCTTGTTCGGTTAAGTCCCCACTCCACTCCAATCACGATTGGGTACCGGCGTGTAGGAACGTGGCACGGGAGTGAAAGTCATAAATGTTGTATTCAAGCATAGACGACTAAAAAAATCATTACATTATCCGATGTTGGAGAAATCATACATAATATATCAAAATGAATAGCCTACCTCGAGACCAGTAATCTCTGCAACACTGTCACTGTGCCCCTTAAAAAGATGGCATTAAATCTTGTGCTGTGTTATTTTGAGGTTCTAGATTAACAGCACTTCTTTAATAGGGATGCTTGAAATGCATTTAAGATATAAAACGCGCATTCAGTCAGTAGGCTACATTTTGTTTACATGACATTGAAATTAAATCAAATTATTGTTATTTTTGCAGTGGATCGGCCTTGCAGAACCAAGCACTGTTCCACGGGTATGTTAATAACATCAAAAAGTCCTATGATTTGCATATTATGTTATGTTTTGAATTATGCATTTTAGTAGTGCAATTGCATATCATTCAACCTCTAGTGAACACTTTAAAAAAAAAAAGGAATTCAACAAATAAATGGCTAAATCATAATTTCATTTCATTCTGATAAAATGCATTGAACATTTTAATCATTTAGCAGACGCTCTTATCCAGAGCTACTTACAGTTAGTGAGTGCATACATTTTTCATACTGTCCCCCCGTGGGAATCGAACCCACAACCCTGGCGTTGCAAGCGCCATGCTCTACCAACTGAGCTACAGTTAATTTGTTATCAAATGTATAATTATCCAGAGAAACCATTACAATGGTATTCCACACTGACAAAAGTGCACCTCCAGAAACACTGGGCTGTAGCTGCTATGGACTATGCTTTCCCCAAGAACCTTCAACCAGTCCTTATGATAGACAGCTGTCTGACATTAAGCTGAAATAGAATTGGCATACAAAGTGTAAAATCTGTCTGCAAGGAAAGCAAGCCATTGGTCGGTGATATACTATCATAGTTAGCCTATTGTGGGCATAGATTTGTGAATAAATCAAATCAATGTTTATTTGTCGCTTACACAGTTAGAAGATGTTATAGCGGGTGCAGCGAAATGCTTATGTTACTAGCTCCCAACAAAGCAGTAAAATGTCAAACAAGCGCACAAATAATATATACACTACCGTTCAAAAGTTTGGGGTCACTTAGAAATGTCCTTGTTTTCGAAAGAAAAGCAAAATGTTTTGGTCCATTAAAATAACATCAAATTTATCAGACATACAGTATAGACATTGTTCATGTTGTAAATGGTTATTGTAGCTGGTTATCAGAAGGGGGAAAGGAGAAGATTAGTTGTGTGTCGTCAGCGTAGCAATGATAGGAGAGGCCATGTGAGGATATGACAGAGCCAAGTGACTTGGTGTATAGGGAGAATAGGAGAGGGCCTAGAACTGAGCCCTGGGGGACACCAGTGGTGAGAGCACGTGGTGCGGAGACAGCTTCTCGCCACGCCACTTGGTAGGAGCGACCGGTCAGGTAGGACGCAATCCAAGAGTGAGCCGCGCCGGAGATGCCCAGCTCGGAGAGGGTGGAGAGGAGGATCTGATGGTTCACAGTATCAAAGGCAACAGACAGGTCTAGAAGGAAAAGAGCAGAGGAGAGAGTGTTAGCTTTAGCAGTGCGGAGAGCCTCCGTGACACAGAGAAGAGCAGTCTCAGTTGAATGACCAGTCTTGAAACCTGACTGGTTTGGATCAAGAAGGTCATTCTGAGAGAGATAGCAAGAGAGTTGGCTAAAGATGGCACGCTCAATAGTTTTGGAGAGAAAAGAAAGAAGGGATACTGGTCTGTAGTTGTTGACATCAGAGGGATCGAGTGTTGGTTTTTTGAGAAGGGGTGCAACTCTCGCTCTCTTGAAGAGCTAGAATAGTTAGCAAACTAGCTAGCCATTGCTTTCAGACAAAGAAGAACCCCTCCTTTCACGGCACGAACACACAGAGAGAGCCAAACTAACGTTAACTAGTCACCCATGTTCCGAATTCCTTGAACGACTCGGGCTATCAATATGTAAAAAACAAAACACAAATGTATGTTATGACTTACCCCTAGCAGCTACTGTTAGCTAGCCAAGTGCAAAACTAGCCACTGAATTGACTCAGCCAGTTCGCGTCTGTTCGCTCGGTCGTTCCAGCTATTGTTTACTAGTAGCTATCCAGGTAGCAACAAGCTAGCTAAATTTCAAGCACAGTAGCCACTTGCTACCTAACGTTAACGGTTCAGACAATGAGGTTAGAAAACAGCTGAATGGTAGGCAATTATTGTATGTAATTATTGTAGGCAGCCAGCTGGCGTAATTACAGGCACTCTCAGGCGTGAAACAACTATACCGTTGCTAATAGCTACTCGCCAGCTAGTCCAGGTGGTGAGTTAGCTAGCTAGCTAGCTTCGTGCTACACCCGGCACAGCCGAATACAATACTAACCTACAATAATTACATACAACAACCCACGATACCTACCTACAATACCTAACTACAATCTAAATACATAGTTTAAGCCTTACTCGACAAAGCCCAAGCTATGTATAAAGCCAAGCTTACCTGACGCCAAGCTTACACGACGACCCCCCGACGATAACCTGCCTAAATGACTACCAACCCGTAGCACTGAAGTCTGTAGCCATGAAGTGCTTTGAAAGGCTGGTCATGGCTCACATCAACACCATTATCCCAGAAACCCTAGACCCACTCCAATTTGCATACCGCTCCAACAGATCCACAGATGATGCAACCTTTATTGCACTCCACACTGCCCTTTCCCACCTGGACAAGAGGAACACCTACGTGAGAATGCTATTCATTGACTACAGCTCAACATTCAACACCATAGTGCCCTCAAAGCTCATCACTAAGCTAAGGATCCTGGGACTAAACACCTCCCTCTGCAACTGGATCCTGGACTTCCTGACGGGCCGCCCCCAGGTGGTAAGGGTAGGTAACAACACATCGGCCACACTGATCCTCAACACGGGGGCCCCTCAGGGGTGCGTGCTCAGTCCCCTTCTGTACTCCCTGTTCACCCATGACTGCATGGCCAGGCACGACTCCAACACCATCATTAAGTTTGCAGGCGAAACAACAGTGGTAGGCCTGATCACCGACAACGATGAGACAGCCTATAGGGAGGAGGTCAGAGACCTGGCCGTGTGGTGCCAGGATAACAACCTCTCCCTCAACGTGACCAAGACAAAGGAGATGATTGTGGACTACAGGAAAAAAAAGAGGACTGAGCACGCCCCCATTCTCATCGACGGGGCTGTAGTGGAACAGGTTGAGAGCTTCAAGTTCCTTCGTGTCCACATCACCAACGAACTATCATGGTCCAAACACACCAAGACAGTCGTGAAGAGGGCACGACAAAGCCTATTCCCCCTCAGGAGACTGAAAAGATTCGGCATGGGTCCTCAGATCCTCAAAAAATTCTACAGCTGCACCATCGAGAGCATCCTGACTGGTTGCCTCACCGCCTGGTATGGCAACTGCTTGGCATCCGACCGCAAGGCACTACAGAAGGTAGTGCGTACGGCCCAGTACATCACTGGGGCCAAGCTTCCTGCCATCCAGGACCTCTATACCAGGCGGTGTCAGAGGAAGGCCCTCAAAATTGTCAAAGACTCCAGCCACCCTAGTCATAGACTGTTCTCTCTGCTACCGCACGGCAAGCGGTACCGGAGTGCCAAGTCTAGGTCCAAAAGACTTCTCAACAGCTTCTACCCCCAAGCCATAAGACTCCTGAACAGCTAATCATGGCTACCCGGACTATTTGCACTGCCCCCCCACCCCACCTTTTTACGCTTCTGCTACTCTGTTAATTATTTATGCATAGTCACTTTAACTCTACCCACATGTACATATTACTTCAACTACCTCAACTAGCCGGTGCCCCCGCACATTGACTCTGCACCGGTACCCCCCTGTATATATAGCCTCCCTACTGTTATTTTATTTTACTTCTGCTCTTTTTTTTCTCAACACTTTTTTGTTGTTGTTTTATTTTACTTTTTTATTTAAAATAAATGCACTGTTGGTTAAGGGCTGTAAGTAAGCATTTCACTGTAATGTCTGCACATGTTGTATTCGGCGCATGTGGCCAATAAAATTTGATTTGATTTGATCTGGAGCATCAGCAACCAAAATGGCCAGAAACAAATAACTTTCTTCTGAAACTCGTCAGTCTTCTTGTTCTGAGAAATGAACACCGGACTGATGGTTGCTGATAATGGGCCTCTGTACGCCTATGTAGATATTCCATTAAAAATCAGCCGTTTCCAGCTACAGTAGCCATTTACAACATGAACAATGTCTACACTGTATTTCTGATAAATTTGATGTTATTTTAATGGATAAAAAAATTGCTTTTCTTTCGAAAACAATGACATTTCTAAGTGACCCCAAACTTTTGAACGGTAGTGTATATATATATATATATATATATATATATATATATATATATATATATATATTTACATAAAACTAAATCAAGAAATGTCAGAACGAATTCAATTAACAACCCAAACAGCACTGTAACAGTAGTCCAAAATGAAATCTATACGTATGTAGACTGGATTAATTTACACAAGATGTAGGAAGAATCACTGTACAGGCCCGTCTGAAGTTTGCCAATGAACATCTGAATGATTCAGAGGAGAACTGGGTGAAAGTGTTGTGGTCAGTTGAGACCAAAATCAAGCTCTTTGGCATCAACTCAACTTGCCGTGTTTGGAGGAGGAGGAATGCTGCCTATGACCCCAAGAACACCATCCCCACCGTCAAACATAGAGGTGGAAACATTATGCTTTGGGGGTGTTTTTCTGCTAAGGGGACAGGACAACTTCACCGCATCAAAGGGACGATGGACGGGGCCATGTACCATCACATCTTGGGTGAGAACCTCCTTCCCTCAGCCAGAGCATTGAGAATGGGTCGTGGATGGGTATTCCAGCATGACAATGACCCAAAACACACGGCCAAGGCAACAAAGGAGTGGCTCAAGAAGAAGCACATTAAGGTCCTGGAGTGGCCTAGCCAGTCTCCAGACCTTAATCCCATAGAAAATCTGTGGAGGGAGCTGAAGGTTCGAGTTGCCAAACGTCAGCCACGAAACCTTAATGACTTGGAGAAGATCTGCAAAGAGGAGTGGGACAAAATCCCTCCTGAGATGTGTGCAAACCTGGTGGCCAACTACAAGAAACGTCTGACCTCTGTGATTGCCAACAAGGGTTTTGCCACCAAGTAGTAAGTCATGTTTTGCAGAGGGGTCAAATACTTATTTCCCTCATTAAAATGCAAATCAAATCATACAATTTTTGACATGCGTTTTTCTGGATTTTGTTGTTGTTATTCTGTCTCTCACTCTTCAAATAAACCTACCATTACAATTATAGACTGATCATGTCTTTGTCAGTGGGAAAACGTACAAAATCAGCAGGGGATCAAATACTTTTTTCCCTCACTGTATGTATGTATATCAAATCAAATTTTATTGGTCACATGCGCCGAATACAACAAGTGCAGACATTACAGTGAAATGCTTACTTACAGCCCTTAACCAACAGTGCGTTTATTTTAAACAAAAAAAGTAAGAATAAAACAACAACAAAAAAAAGTGTTGAGAAAAACAAAGAGCAGAAGTAAAATAAAGTGACAGTAGGGAGGCTATATATACAGGGGGGTAACGGTGCAGAGTCAATGTGCGGGGGCACCGGCTAGTTGAGGTAGTTGAGGTAATATGTACATGTGGGTAGAGTTAAAGTGACTATGCATAAATACTTAACAGAGTAGCAGCAGCGTAAAAAGGATGGGGTGGGGGGGCAGTGCAAATAGTCCGGGTAGCCATGATTAGCTGTTCAGGAGTCTTATGGCTTGTGGGTAGAAGCTGTTGAGAAGTCTTTTGGACCTAGACTTGGCACTCCGGTACCGCTTGCCGTGCGGTAGCAGAGAGAACAGTCTATGACTAGGGTGGCTGGAGTCTTTGACAATTTTGAGGGCCTTCCTCTGACACCGCCTGGTATAGAGGTCTTGGATGGCAGGGAGCTTTGCCCCAGTGATGTACTGGGCCGTACGCACTACCCTCTGTAGTGCCTTGCGGTCAGAGGCCAAGCAGTTGCCATACCAGGCGGTGATGCAACCAGTCAGGATGCTCTCGATGGTGCAGCTGTAGAATTTTTTTGAGGATCTGAGGACCCATGCCAAATCTTTTTAGTCTCCTGAGGGGGAATAGGCTTTGTCGTGCCCTCTTCACGACTGTCTTGGTGTGCTTGGACCATGATAGTTCGTTGGTGATGTGGACACCAAGGAACTTGAAGCTCTCAACCTGTTCCACTACAGCCCCGTCGATGAGAATGGGGGCGTGCTCAGTCCTCTTTTTTTTCCTGTAGTCCACAATCATCTCCTTTGTCTTGGTCACGTTGAGGGAGAGGTTGTTGTCCTGGCACCACACGGCCAGATCTCTGACCTCCTCCCTATAGGCTGTCTCATCGTTGTCGGTGATCAGGCCTACCACTGTTGTGTCGTCGGCAAACTTAATGATGGTGTTGGAGTCGTGCCTGGCCATGCAGTCATGGGTGAACAGAGAGTACAGGAGGGGACTGAGCACGCACCCCTGAGGGGCCCCCGTGTTGAGGATCAGTGTGGCAGATGTGTTGTTACCTACCCTTACCACCTGGGGGCGGCCCGTCAGGAAGTCCAGGATCCAGTTGCAGAGGGAGGTGTTTAGTCCCAGGATCCTTAGCTTAGTGATGAGCTTAGAGGGCACTATGGTGTTGAATGCTGAGCTGTAGTCAATGAATAGCATTCTCACGTAGGTGTTCCTCTTGTCCAGGTGGGAAAGGGCAGTGTGGAGTGCGATAGAGATTGCATCATCTGTGGATCTGTTGGGGCGGTATGCAAATTGGAGTGGGTCTAGGGTTTCTGGGATTATGCTGTTGATGTGAGCCATGACCAGTCTTTCAAAGCACTTCATGGCTACAGACGTCAGTGCCACGGGTCGGTAGTCATTTAGGCAGGTTATCTTAGAGTTCTTGGGCACGGGGACTATGGTGGTCTGCTTGAAACATGTTGGTATTACAGACTCGGTCAGGGACATATTACAGACTCGGTCAGGGACAGACTCGGTCAGGGACATATATATACATATATATATATATACATATACTGCTCAAAAAAATAAAGGGAACACTAAAATAACACATCCTAGATCTGAATGAATGAAATAATCTTATTAAATACTTTTTTCTTTACATAGTTGAATGTGCTGACAACAAAATCACACAAAAATTATCAATGGAAATCAAATGTATCAACCCATGGAGGTCTGGATTTGGAGTCACCCTCAAAATTAAAGTGGAAAACCACACTACAGGCTGATCCAACTTTGATGTAATGTCCTTAAAACAAGTCAAAATGAGGCTCAGTAGTGTGTGTGGCCTCCACGTGCCTGTATGACCTCCCTACAACGCCTGGGCATGCTCCTGATGAGGTGGCGGATGGTCTCCTGAGGGATCTCCTCCCAGACCTGGACTAAAGCATCCGCCAACTCCTGGACAGTCTGTGGTGCAACGTGGCATTGGTGGATGGAGCGAGACATGATGTCCCAGATGTGCTCAATTGGATTCAGGTCTGGGGAACGGGCGGGCCAGTCCATAGCATCAATGCCTTCCTCTTGCAGGAACTGCTGACACACTCCAGCCACATGAGGTCTAGCATTGTCTTGCATTAGGAGGAACCCAGGGCCAACCGCACCAGCATATGGTCTCACAAGGGTTCTGAGGATCTCATCTCGGTACCTAATGGCAGTCAGGCTACCTCTGGCGAGCACATGGAGGGCTGTGCGGCCCCCCAAAGAAATGCCACCCCACACCATGACTGACCCACCGCCAAACCGGTCATGCTGGAGGATGTTGCAGGCAGCAGAACGTTCTCCACGGCGTCTCCAGACTCTGTCACGTCTGTCACATGTGCTCAGTGTGAACCTGCTTTCATCTGTGAAGAGCACAGGGCGCCAGTGGCGAATTTGCCAATCTCTGGCAAATGCCAAACGTCCTGCACGGTGTTGGGCTGTAAGCACAACCCCCACCTGTGGATGTCGGGCCCTCATACCACCCTCATGGAGTCTGTTTCTGACCGTTTGAGCAGACACATGCACATTTGTGGCCTGCTGGAGGTCATTTTGCAGGGCTCTGGCAGTGCTCCTCCTGCTCCTCCTTGCACAAAGGCGGAGGTAGCAGTCCTGCTGCTGGGTTGTTGCCCTCCTACGGCCTCCTCCACATCTCCTGATGTACTGGCCTGTCTCCTGGTAGCGCCTCCATGCTCTGGACACTACGCTGACAGACACAGCAAACCTTCTTGCCACAGCTCGCATTGATGTGCCATCCTGGATGAGCTGCACTACCTGAGCCACTTGTGTGGGTTGTAGACTCTGTCTCATGCTACCACTAGAGTGAAAGCACCGCCAGCATTCAAAAGTGACCAAAACATCAGCCAGGAAGCATAGGAACTGAGAAGTGATCTGTGGTCACCACCTGCAAAACCAGTCCTTTATTGGGGGTGTCTTGCTAATTGCCTATAATTTCCACCTGTTGTCTATTCCATTTGCACAACAGCATGTGAAATGTATTGTCAATCAGTGTTGCTTCCTAATTGGACAGTTTGATTTCACAGAAGAGTGATTGACTTGGAGTTACATTGTGTTGTTTAAGTGTTCCCTTAATTTTTTTGAGCAGTGTATATATATATACATATACAGTGGGGGAAAAAAGTATTTAGTCAGCCACCAATTGTGCAAGTTCTCCCACTTAAAAAGATGAGAGAGGCCTGTAATTGTCATCATAGGTACACGTCAACTATGACAGACAAATTGAGAAAAAAATCCAGAAAATCACATTGTAGGATTTTTTATGAATTTATTTGCAAATTATGGTGGAAAATAAGTATTTGGTCACCTACAAACAAGCAAGATTTCTGGCTCTCACAGACCTGTAACTTCTTCTTTAAGAGGCTCCTCTGTCCTCCACTCGTTACCTGTATTAATGGCACCTGTTTGAACTTGTTATCAGTATAAAAGACACCTGTCCACAACCTCAAACAGTCACACTCCAAACTCCACTATGGCCAAGACCAAAGAGCTGTCAAAGGACACCAGAAACAAAATTGTAGACCTGCACCAGGCTGGGAAGACTGAATCTGCAATAGGTAAGCAGCTTGGTTTGAAGAAATCAACTGTGGGAGCAATTATTAGGAAATGGAAGACATACAAGACCACTGATAATCTCCCTCGATCTGGGGCTCCACGCAAGATCTCACCCCGTGGGGTCAAAATGATCACAAGAATGGTGAGCAAAAATCCCAGAACCACACGGGGGGACCTAGTGAATGACCTGCAGAGAGCTGGGACCAAAGTAACAAAGCCTACCATCAGTAACACACTACGCTGCCAGGGACTCAAATCCTGCAGTGCCAGACGTGTCCCCCTGCTTAAGCCAGTACATGTCCAGGCCCGTCTGAAGTTTGCTAGAGTGCATTTGGATGATCCAGAAGAGGATTGGGAGAATGTCATATGGTCAGATGAAACCAAAACAGAACTTTTTGGTAAAAACTCAACTCGTCGTGTTTGGAGGACAAAGAATGCTGAGTTGCATCCAAAGAACACCATACCTACTGTGAAGCATGGGGGTGGAAACATCATGCTTTGGGGCTGTTTTTCTGCAAAGGGACCGATCCGTGTAAAGGAAAGAATGAATGGGGCCATGTATCGTGAGATTTTGAGTGAAAACCTCCTTCCATCAGCAAGGGCATTGAAGATGAAACGTGGCTGGGTCTTTCAGCATGACAATGATCCCAAACACACCGCCCGGCCAACGAAGGAGTGGCTTCGTAAGAAGCATTTCAAGGTCCTGGAGTAGCCTAGCCAGTCTCCAGATCTCAACCCCATAGAAAATCTTTGGAGGGAGTTGAAAGTCCGTGTTGCCCAGCGACAGCCCCAAAACATCACTGCTCTAGAGGAGATCTGCATGGAGGAATGGGCCAAAATACCAGCAACAGTGTGTGAAAACCTTGTGAAGACTTACAGAAAACGTTTGACCTGTGTCATTGCCAACAAAGGGTATATAACAAAGTATTGAGAAACTTTTGTTATTGACCAAATACTTATTTTCCACCATAATTTGCAAATAAATTCATAAAAAATCCTACAATGTGATTTTCTGGATTTTCTTTCCTCATTTTGTCTGTCATAGTTGACGTGTACCTATGATGAAGATTACAGGCCTCTCTCATATTTTTAAGTGGGAGAACTTGCACAATTGGTGGCTGACTAAATACTTTTTTTCCCCACTGCATATATGTCAAAGAATACAGTATTTAAAAACACAGTACAAAACCCCATGGCAAAATTAGAGGTGAACAACTACTAGCGCATGTCAGAGGACATTACTCATATTGACACATCTGTATTTAAGAGGTTAACAGGAGAGTTTCTGCCTGCATGTAGCCTACCATATGTCGTGAGACGTATGTACAGGTACTTGAGAAGTGTTCTCCCTGTTTCATTGTTGTTTCAGTCGTAGTTAGTATTTCGTATTTATGCGGTCACCCTGTTTTTGGAGACTAATTTGCTCCTCCTTTATTTTATCGTGACAAGTCCGTTATTTTGTATCCTGGCTTTGGGACCACCAGTAAAGATCCTTGTTTCACTATCTCTGCCTACTGCCTACTGTCTATCCTGCACCGCACCTGGGTCACACCTCACACAAACCCTTACAGAGAATATTGGTTTATGATGTAAGTGGGCTGCCCAACACTGCCAACACTCCAGCCTTGAGGGAGAGATATCTGTCCCACTTGTGTACTTCACAACACAGCTGTAAAATAAATAATAATACTTTGCTCATAATGGGCGGTACTGGGTCAAAAGGTCCCTTAAACAAAACAAGGAACATTGCAGCAATAGCAATATGCTGTTGACAGCATGTTCCTTTGACCAAAGAGTACTCAAAATAGTATTCATCTGATTTTCTTTTTTTCTTTGTGTTTGGAAAAGGGGTGTTTATCTCCTCATCTCTGATTGGCCATTGCTGTTGAGAGAGACCATTTACTGTAAGTGTGTGATGTCATGTCTGGCATGACCCCATCTATTGACTACTGACGTATAGGCATATGCTGTTAATGCTATGGAATAATTGCTTTCTGAAATCAACATGCACTTACAGTGTCTTCAGAATGTATTCATACCCCTTGAATTATTCCACATGTTGTTGTTACAGCCTGAATTTAAAATACCCCATAATGACAAAGTGAAAACATGTTTTTGAAATGTTTGCTAATTTATTGAAAATTAAATAGAGAAATATCTAATTTACATAAGTATTCACACCCCTGAGTCAATACTTTGTGGAAACACCTTTGGCAGCGATTACAGCTGTGAGTCTTTCTAGGTAAGTCTCTAAGAGCATTCCACACTTGGATTGTGCAACACTTTTCAAAACTCTTCAAGCTCTGTCAAATTGGTTGTTGATCATTGCTTGACAACCATTTTCAGGTCTTGCCATAGATTTCCAAGTAGATTTAAGTCAAAACTAACTTGGCCACTCCGGAACATTCACTGTCTTCTATGCAAGCAACTCCAGTGTAGATTTGGCCTTGTGTTTTAGGTTATTTTCCTGCTGAAAGATGAATTCATCTCCCAGTGTCTGTTGGAAAGCAGACTGAACCAGGTTTTCCTCTTCGATTTTGCCTGTGCTTAGTGTAACAGGGTTGGTTATGTTTCCGCTTGACACTGCAGAAATATGTATTTTATGTTTATGTATTCTAATTGGTTGATTCAAGTCAGATGTCAATAAGGTGTTATGCCATTGGTCATGCTTGTAGATAGGGGGAGATCGTGAACGTAATTCTTCCCAGTCTGATATTGACATGCAAGCGGTAGGTCACATACTGAAATACTGTATTCTATTTTCATATTTACAATGTGTATGAGTTCACTATGTACATATCCCAATGTGTCTATATATGTGTATGTTACCTGTTAGATATTGGAGGCATCCTGGGATGTGCTTTTGTATGTTATTGCTGTAAGAGCGAGTTAGCTAGCATGATCTAATTGTTATGGCCACATTAGCTCCCTGCTAATTCAGTTATTTCCATGCTAACAGACAAATCCCGAATCTACAGCCATAAACATACTGTTGTACTGCACATCTAATGTCTTTCCTTGTGTCTATCGTCAGAATAAACTCCAATCAACTGGGATCGCTTGCTGGACAGTCATTTCTTTAAAAACACAACGCAAGAAGTTACGAAGTACGATTACATCTGTTACACTGGTGCCGAGACCAGTGTACTTGTCTTCGCTGGACAGCTGTTACATTAGCTCCATTCCGTTTATTTTTTATCCTGAAAAACTCACCAGTCCTTAGTGATTACAGCATACCCATAACATGATGCAGCCACCACTATGCTTGAAAATATGGAGAGTGGTACTCAGTAATATGTTTGGGGTAAATCCAATACAACACAACACTTTGTATTCAGGACAAAAAGTGAATTGCTTTGCCACATATTTTGCAGTATTACTTTATAATAATAATAATATGCCATTTAGCAGACGCTTTTATCCAAAGCGACTTACAGTCATGCGTGCATACATTTTTTTTTTTTTTGTGCCTTGTTGCAAACAGGATGCATGTTTTGGCATTTTTTAAAATTATGTACAGGCTTCCTTCTTTTCCCTCTGTCAATTGGGTTAGTATTGTGGAGTAACTACACAGCCATTCAACTCTGTAGCTGTTTTAAAGTCACCATTGGCCTCATGGTGAAATCCCTGAGCGGTTTTCTTCCTCTCGGCAACTGAGTTAGGGAGGACAATTGTATCTTTGTAGTGGCTGGGTGTATTGATACACCATCCAAAGTGTTCACCATGCTCAAAGGTATATTCAATGTTTGCTTTTTTTATTTTTACACATCTACCAATAGGTGCCCTTCTTTGCGAGGCAAAACCTCCCTGGTCTTTGTGGTTGAATCTGTGTTTGAAATTCACTGCTCAACTGAGGGACCTTATAGATAAGTGTATGTGTGGGTACAGAAATGAGGTAGTCATTAAAAAATCGTGTTAAACACTATTATTGCACACTGAGTGAGTCCATACAAATGTGACTTGTTAAGCAAATTCTTACTCCTGAGTTTATGTAGGCTTGCCATAACAATGGGGTTGAATACTTATTGGCTCAAGACACTTCAGCTGTACATTTTTAATTAATCTGAAAAAAGAATCGAAAAACATAATTCCACTTTGACATTATGGGGTATCGTGTGTAGGCCAGTAACAAAAACATCTCAATTTAATCAATTTAAAATTTTGGCAGTAACACAACAAAATGTGGAAAAAGTCAAGTGGTGCGAATACTTTTTGAAGGCACTGTATATGAATATACATGACTGGCAGTGGGGGGAAATTGGAAACCATGACAAAGGGGAGAGGAGACAAAAATATTAATTTGCTATGAAGTCTAGTTCATTAATCACTAGTTTGTTCTATGGAATGCTTTGTTGATCCAAATATAGTTCTGTCCAACACTAAGTGTGTACAAACGATTGGCATAATATTAAAAGCAGTTTGGTTCTGTACAATTCTTGACTTGTGAGTGAAGGACCACCACTGAGAATTACATCTCCTCTCCATTTAATTATGAATGAAATTGCCCTCCTCAGCATGAATGAATAATAATATGACAATCTTAAGGAATACATCCAGCATCCAGTTCATAGTTACATCCAGCATCTAGGGACAATACCTTTCAAATTGTCCCTAGGTGAGCCCCCCTTACCCTTACTCGATGAGTACACACACACACAAACAAATGTAGTGCATCACTATTAAATTGAACAAGGTGCAGTATGGCTGTGATGGTGACCCCTGTCGTGCCTGCCCCTCTGCCCCTCTTCAGAACGAGCCTGTGGAGGTGGCGAGGCTGCTATTGGACAGTGGGACACAGATCAACATGCCTGCTGACTCATTTGTGTCTCCGCTGACGCTAACGGCCTGTGGGGGACACAGAGCTGGCTGCCCTGCTGGAGGAGGTCAACGATGAGGGATACACTCCATTCATAGTCTTGCTCTCTCTCGCTCTTAATTAAACCAGTGCTTCCGTTCAGAGATTTTACCTACCGTATTAACTGTCCAAGCTCAGTGTTGAGGCAAAATGCAAAACCTCTCTTTTGGAAAAATGATGAAGTGATATGATTATATTCTGATACATTTTTAAGCTTGTGATCTTATTGAATTGATGCAAAACAAGTCATTTTTCTGAGGTCAATAACCAACAGCGGGAATAGATTAGTACTCCTTAAAAAATGTGTTCCCAGCAAAGCTATCTTGAATCCTCCCTCTGTTGTCTCTGTTTTCTGCAGGTGCCAACATCAATGCTCAGACAGAGGAGACGGCCCTGCTAGGGCCAACATCGAGCTGGGCTGCTCAACACCCTGAGCTGAATACCTGCTGGCTGCAGGTGAGCAGAACCTCTCCTAACTGGACAGCCTCTCTGTTTGGCTCTCAAACCAAACTTTACCAACCTCTATTTGAGATTCTCATCCTCAATTCATACATTATCGAAATTCACTTGGCTATCACCAAAACCAACATTTCCTCAAGTTTGTTATCTTGATCATACACACAAACCTCAGTATGTATTTTGACACCTGTGTTCTTGTCCTCAGCAGTAGTGGTGCGTGGGTAAAATGACTGGGGAAGCCAAAAAATACATATTTCAACCTATGTGTTTTGATAATTGCGTTTTTTGCTCTATAACCTGTTAATTAATATGCCTTGCGACCGTGATACAGTAAATAGGCCTAAAGGCCGAGACAATAAGAAGACAGTGGCAGAATATATTCAACCACATATTTGTTTTATCACAAAACTGGATAGCAACCTCTGTCCAGTGGAGTCCACAAAACATATTGCATGTACAGTAACAGACAGTTACATGACCTACAGCATGGTCAAGCGAGTTAATGTTTCCGACATTTTCGGACCACTAAACAACTATTGCTTTAGAACCACAGAGAGTTACCGCAAGTTGCAAAGAAAACAGTAGCTGCCTCCACTATTCCAGGACCATTTCAACTTCATCCAATCACCTCTGCTAAGTCTAATACAGTGACAAAACAATTTAGTCCAATCAACGTAAGCTAAATATGATGTGGCTGTCCATGGTTCTGATTTCTGTGTGCGTGCGCGTTCGTGCAAGTAGAAAAACATGTTGACTCACATTTACATTTACATTTACGTCACCCTACTTGTAACGAAACGCCAATGCCATCTTTCATGTTGATGAAATGGCCTATCACTCTGTCATATAGTGCACGCTTTTATTTTTTGTTGTCCTAGGGTACCTGGCTAAAATGCTTGCTCACTAGCCTAACTTCCATTCATGGGCTATGTTAGCTAGTTAACATCAGCCTTCTGCATCTAGCTATTGAACTTCCATCCTCTCAGGTCAGGGGCACAATAATGTATGAATTAATGGTTGGATCAGAATCGCTATTATAATCATTGGCCAGTACGGAGAATTAAGTAAAACCACAAGTCGAAATCCCTATCTCCATCCATGGCTAATTAAGGACCAATTTTAGCTAGCTGGATACCTAGCCACCGGAGGACAGCAAAACAACGAGATGCAACAATTCAAGTTTTTCTGTCAATGACCTATGCTCTCAATGGGATTTGATAGGAGTGACACCAAATCCAAGCTGGCTTCCCTTGACACTTTTTTGGGGTGTGCCAAGACCATTCACAGTTGAGCTTGCTCCGTTTAGCTCAACGCTGATTGGCTAATTTTTTATACTTTTTTTGTCATGGGAGGCCAGATGCTCGCTTGCTTCCTTTGCCTTCAATGCTAAGGGCGGCAACAATGTCATACTCGTTTTGGAACAGACAGCATCAGATAGATGGCCTACACGTAGAGAGACAGAGGGGCGCTGTTTCGCTCACTCGGATGCTTTCTCCTGTGAGATCCATTCAGCCTCTTGCGAATTGAAAGAAAATTATGAAACACAGAGAGACGAAAGATTCATTATTTGATTTATTAATTAATGTTTTTTGTCATTTTCTGGGGGGGAAGCCTGGCTTCCCTTGGCATCCATGAATACACACCACTGGTCCTCAGGAGCCAATGTCCACACCACCACGGCCACTGGAGACACGACGCTGACGTAGGCCTGTAAGAACAGACACAAGTGGCTGACGTGCTGCTGCAGACAGGGGGCTGACCTGGTGATACCTCACCCTCTGGCCTGGCCTCATCTCTGGGGAAACACAGTTCATGTCAATACACAGCCTTTTTGCATGAATTGTTCACACGTTTGCATAAGTGTGGGTGTGCTTCCCGAATGGCACCATATTCCCTTTATAGTGCACTACTTTTAAAAATGTCCCATAGGTCTCTGGACAAAGGTATTGCACTTTATATCGAATAGGGTGCCATTTTGGAAGCAGCCTGGGTGTTTCCATGTGTCCGTTTTACTCACTCCTGTCTTTCTGTTTGTCTTGCAGGAACATGAATCAGAGGGAGACAGAACCCCTCTAATGAAAGTCAAGAAGGACCAATGTTTAGTGATAATTTGCATCCGACTTTTGTGCTGGATAAGGAAATTCTGGTCAGTTTACAAATATTATAGTTTGATTTTTGCCCTGTCATACATGTTCTAGCCAAGGGCAATGTAAATAGGCATGTCTTTTAGCTTATACGGTCTTCTCATAATTGGTTAAATTTTTAGCTGATTTCGCATGCTTTTAGATGTTTTTGCGTTGTTTTTCCAGTCACACTGTGGCAAGAAAGGAGATCCATTAAGTGAACATGTACAGCATCTCTAAGCCTGAGTTGTCATCGAGTAAAGGTAAGAGTGGCTCACCAAGGGAGCTCTACACTCACAAATCCACCTAGTTCAGGAACTAAATGGGCATTCTTATTGAGAAATCAAATGTCTTACTCAACTGAATTGAGATTAAATGTATCTGTAACTCTTGACTTGCTCTGGCTACTCCCAGGGTTGGATGGGGCTGTGCATTTCCTCAATCTCAAGGTGGTCTCTGACAGTTAGAAGATGAGTGAGATCTTAGAATGCTCCAGCTGCAACGAGGATGACACAGAAGGAAAGGAGAGTGAAGAGGACAAGGAGGTGCTAAGGGTGATCAGACCATCGTGGTGTCCTACCCGCTCAACTACCCCAACAATATCCTGTCGGTCCACGCACCAGACCTATCTCAGCTCACACACCCCTCCCATGATACCTCTCAGGTAGGGACCACTGGTTTACTAACAGACAAACAACTGCTGTACTTCTACAAACATGTTTGTTTATTTGTCTGGATGGAGTTGTATTGACACCAAGTTGATAACAAATATTGATACTAAATATACTTTTGTAATATCTCCATACATCTTACCTAATCCAAACAAGCACGAAGAGTTCCTTTCCAAGCCCTGGCCATGGTGGTTCCTCCCAAAGAGCCAACAGAGTACCCTCCAACATCACAACACCTCCACCTGTCATCACAAAAGATCAGTCCAACAGTAAATATAAGTCTAACTTTGTTAATTCCCTGACCAAAAAGACAACTAGACACCAGTTGTCTGCACAAGGCATCAAAGCGTTATAGGTAATGATTAACGCAGTGTCCCCACCCTCCATGGCCCCCCTCTACCCCTCTGTGGACATCGATGCACATACGTCACACCACGTAGCTATATTTTTATATTTATGTCAATTTTTCTGGGAACTTGATACATTTTGTGTAAAAGTGGGAGTCTGTATCTGTGTATGTTGGTGTTGGAGAGTAATCTAACGGTTGCCCCCAGGTTTCACTCCTTTAAGCCTGGCTGCCACAGTGGGTCATGTTGGCGTGGTGGAGATCCTGCTGGATAAAGGAGGGGACATCGAAGCCCAGTCTGAGAGAACCCAGACTGAGAGAACCAAAAACACACCTCTCTCCCTGGCCTGCTCTGTTGGAAGACAAGAGGTGCTGCTCTTCACTAAACCAGATTTTCTTTCCTGAACACCACATCGGTGACTTTTAAACTTTTTAACACTAGGGAAATTCCCCAAAGGTGTTTTGTGGATTGACTAACCTGTGGTCCATTCCTTCCAGGTGGTAAAGCTGTTGCTGCTGTGTGGGGCCAACAAGGAGCACTGTAACATTTCAGACTACACTCCTCTCAGCCTGGCTGCCTCAGGGGGCTGCATCAGCATCCTCCTAAATGCTGGCGCTGAAATCAACTCCAGGTACGGTAGTTTATCAACCCCTGAAACCCACAACCGTCCTTGTCAGTCACAAAGATTTGTCCCACTCTTAACTGTGTATAATCACCCCTGTCTACATGCTTCCCCCTCTGTTCCTCTCTCACTGTCAGGACTAGAAGTACACTGGGTATCTCTCCTCTGTTTTTTCTGCCTCTTTCACATCCAAACAGAGAGTTGGAGACCTGTTGTTTGAATACAGATTTATTTGGCGTAGGCTATGGTCAAACAGTAGCCTATGTGAGTTCTGGTTAATAAACCGTTCAATTCACAGGAGATTGGTGGCACCTTAATTGGGGAGGTGTTTGTGGTAATGGCTGGAGCGGAATAGGTGGAATGGTATCAAATACATCAAACACTTGGTTTGTTGCCATTCCATTTGTACCGTTCCAGACATTATTATGAGTCGTCCTCCCCTCAGCATCTTCCATTGGTTCAATTCGAGAACTCGATCCTCAACTGCTGCTGGCTCACCATTATGACAGTTAATCGAAAGTGCTTTCCCTTAAATTTTTAAAAACAGGCCTAAAAACAGGTAATGCTAGCTGAAGTGGTTGGTGACTGCATTTGACCAGTAGTGAATAGATGTGTAAAGACAAAATACATGTCATGAAATCTCATTTTGTCTTAGCTTTTAACTTATAAAATAATAAACTTTATTTAATTTTGGATCACAGGTAAAATGCAGGAATTACATTAACTTTATTACTGATCAAGAGAAGGAAAGGAGGTAGGAGGAAAGGGAGTTCCGTCAACCAAACCCATCTAGACCCATCTATCCACTCTCTCCCCCCACGCCTACATCCTTCCATACAAGTGCCATTGTCAACTTTCAGTAAAAAACACACTTTAAGCCAATTTAAACATTGAATTAAACCAATTTAATCAAAGATCAGTTGAACATGAGTGAGTTTAGGATGAGGGGGATAAAGTAGTTTGCATTTGTATTTATTAGGATCCCTATTAGTTGCTGCCAAGACAGCAGTTACTGTTCCTGGGGTCCAGAAAGTTGACGGTCTTAGTTGGCAGCATGGGATTGGTGCCAACAGCAAAACCATTTCCCCTAATGTATCCTGGAGAGAAAGAGAGAGCGAAAGCATGGAGCAGTTGAGGGATCATTCAAATTCTGTGAGGGATGCAGTATTTAAACACACAGGTAACAAGTAAATAGCCTGATGTGGACAACCATTCACAGGAAAACAATTTGAAAGTGTCTAGGGGTCATCTATAGGTAACACCACACGACATGAGAGAGCTGGAGAGACACACCTTGAGAGCATCATGCCTAACAGGAAGAGTGAAGAAGGGGCTTTCCTTGAAGGACAGGGAAGGAGAGGAGGGTGTCAGCTGATGTCAAACCATTCACCCTCATCAGGGTGTTGTAGGAGGCGGTAGTGCAGGTCCTTGAGAGCATCATGTCCACACTGGATAGGGCTGAGTGACTGAACTGTGTGAATGGTCCTGTGTGTGTGTGTTTTAACTTAATGCATTGGCTGATGTAACTACATAAAGTTCATGATGATCTGCTCAGATGCCATACTGTGCCCTTCTCTTTTCATTTATGCCATTATTAGGTGGAGGGAAGGACCAGATATAGCTACCTACACCATATAGTGCTGATAATAACTTCCTACTCACCTGATGGCAGAGGTAGAGTAATGGTCAAAACTTGGTAGATATGTCAAGCTGTGTTTGCGGAGTCTTGATCTATCGTTGGACAGTGTAAGTACAGACAGATGCACACGCACCTGTTTGGTATGATAGCTAGTTTCTATCTAAATTAGCTTTAGCCTTTAGCTCAATGCTTTTAATATAAGCTCTCTGTCTTGTCTGTCAGTAAAGGCACCAAGCATTGTAGGAAATCAGCTAGCTAGTTAGGAGGCGGTAGGACAGGCAAGACAGAAAGCTTATATTAAAAGCATTGAGCCAAAGGCTGAAGCGATCTAGCTATCATATCAAACAGGTGTGCGTGCATCTGTCTGTCTGTACGTACACTGTGTAGCTAACTTAATAACATTTCTTGTTGGTGGCCCTTATTACTAACCTCTCGAAGGCTAGCTAACTGGAGCGATGGTCAGGTAACGTTAGCTAGAGTCACACGGCTTTTACTTTAACAACCGCTAGCACACGTATCCTGTTGCAGCCCCTCCTATCAAAAATATATATCTGCGGACTGCAGTAACTATACGCCGCACCCACTACATGCCGCGCCCACTGCCATTGAGGGTACTTGTAACAGTACAATGCTCATTAGCATTACGTCACTACATGCCACACCCACTAGCATTACATCACTACAAGCATTACGTCAATACATACAATTTTTAGGGCCTTCCTCTGGATGGCAAGGAGCTCGGCCCCAGAGATGTACTGGGCAATGTTCCCTTTAATTTTGTTTGGCACTGAGCAAATTTCAGGTCTGCTGAGCGCAAACTTGAACGTTGTGAAAATTCTGTGCAACTTCCAGCGCGGGTTTACTGTGAACATTGAGGCTGTACCCGCTTTAAGTTACAGTTTTAACAGTGGCCAAATAGGAAACTGTGGCTATTTTATCAAAATGTAGGCCTACCAGTGGCCTACCATCAAAAACAATGGAGCAAATGCATCCCATAACATTTTAACATGGAAATAGCTGTTCTACCATTCAGCCAACAGTAGCAGCCAATGTGTGGTGTTCAATGTAGGCCTACATTCCATGAGTCTTAAAAAAAAAAAAAATACATGCAGGGCTTGACATTAACCTGTCCTTCAGACAAGGAGGTGACTGAAAATGTTGTTCTGTTGTTTGATGCATGAAACCACTTCACAAAATAAAATGCATTATTATTCCCAAACCATTATTACAGAGAATCAGTCAAATTATGCTACCCTCTGCCTATTGGCTACTTAGTTTATTCAAGCATGTCTCAAAATACAACACTGCCTCTTTAAGACAAAAAAAAAGCACTTTACCTGACTTGTTTTTCAAAGATGTCCAGAAAAGTACATGTTTTGTGCTCTTGTAGGAAGTAATCACTTCCCTATTGCTGACTACCAATGATCTATAACTGGGCTGATAATTCACTAACTAGCAAAGGATATAAACAAAATGTGCACACGTGGCTACATGCAGCTCTTGCTTTGATCTCAAAACAAGCATATCTACTCACGACCACAGCTGCCAACAAAGTCCAGTTCAAAGTAAATGGCACAGATCCATATATGGCAATGGTCTATTTGCATATAGGCCTATTGCAGCTCTGATTGGTTATGCCGCACCAGTATGTCTGTGTAGAGTTCAGCTGTCTTAGTCGTGCGCAATAGAATCCTACTCCAATGCGTTATGTCTACAACAAAATCTCTTGCATAGTTTGTTTTGTTTCGGTTTGTTGCATTGAAAGTGGCTAACGGCAGTCCGGGGAAGCTGCGTGGCATTCTTGGCTACTGCATGCCCGCCAACACGCATGTTGCTTGCCTCGAAGCGAGCATAGAAGGCATTTACCTCGTCTGGTAGGCTCGCGTCACTGGGCAGCTTGTGGCTGGGTTTCCCTTTGTAATCCGTGATAGTTCGCAAGCCCTGCCACATCCGATGAGTGCCCTGTGTCCTGATTAATTGTGTGTCTGAGGAACGGAGGAAGAGGGCAGCGGGCCTCACAAGAATTTAGTCACACGAAGTATCGTACTTCGAACTCCGGAGTAGGGCACCTGTTAAAGAGTAATATCCGGGGTGTCGATAACCTTGCGACAGGAATCCCAGGTGTTGTTAGTGCTGTTCGCTTGACCCGCATGGTGGATGGAAGAAAGTTTGTCGGTTTTATTGTTTTTTGATATTGAGCACCTCCCAACGCATGTAAAGCTGGGGTATATGAGGTACGCAGTAAGAGCTTTCGTCCCCAAACCATTACATTGTTAACATTTTAAAGGATTTGGCCATGTTTCATGTGTGTGCAGACGGTTGGAGGACTATACAGAAGATCAGAGTGAAGAAAGCAATTGTGGTGGGGATCATGACCCAGAGTTCGTGGAGTGCCCTGTAAGAGTGAAGGAGGTTGAGGTGGCAAAAGTTAGGAGATCCGATTGACCGCCCAATGTGGAGGCAATCAAAATAATTGAGAGAGCAAGTGAAGTTGAAGAAATGGTAATGTGCATCAATGCCCATAGTGAATAGGCCTATTTGTCAACCAAGAGAACCGGACATGCTGTATGTAAAGAAAGTGAATCTTGTGGTGTTCATTGCAACTATCATAAATGCACAGCTCAAGTGGAAAGGAAATCAAAGAAATTGGACATCATTGTAGCTGTGGCAGGAAAGTATATGGGGCTTCAGGAATTCACAGCGGAAGATTTACAAGGGTTATTGGTGATGAAAGATGTTCCGCCCTCCCAGGCTCCTGAGCCTGTGTAGGGATCAGACATGGATTATTGATGAAGCAAGGAGCATGTTGATGAGTGATTTTTTGGCTAGTCAGTATGAGTATTTTTATCCACATCAATTTAGTCTTTTGGGATCTTTTATTTTCATCCCGCACAGTTGGTGGCGACAATGACCTTTTTGCGTGTAGTTCGCCATAAAACCCAAAGAAGAAAAAGCTCCTCCACTCTGTTAGATTAGCTATCTAGCTAGCTTTTTTATTTAGCTATCTTACAATAGTTATTTCTAACATCACTGGCTAATAAACTTATTCACTTTATCAATTTTAGGTAATGCATCGCCTGGCCCAGGGCAAGGTCTGACAGGACCACCCAGAAGACAAATTAGTTTAAGAAGCAGCCGTAAGTATTAGGCTATAACAATGTATACTGTGTAATTTAAACCTCAACATACAACTCCACACCACAAAGGGGGGTATGTGTTTATTGTTTATTCAATCTCCACAGGAAAAACATTCCCCTCAATAACAAATATTTTGTGTTTTCAGCATTCTGCCCTAGGTTGTCCAGCAGACTGACTCAGTACATTATTCAAGATCATATGGTTTCCCACTACAAAAAGGTGTATTCAGCTAATGGTAAAATAGCCTAACTCATGTGGGTCCCTTTCAATTTGAACCATAAGCTGACTTTGGTTATTAATATCATAATTGTCTTCCAATGTACAGTATTACAGTTGCCATTGATGCATCAGTACGCAAAAGTATGCTAAGCAGTGCAAAATGTAAGTTAATTTTTTACCATCTGAAATTGATCAAAAATCTGAAAAAATCGCACATGGGCTATATGACCTGATTTAGTTATTTATCGTTGTGTACATTCACAGACAATGACCAGTTAAGGTGGGAACAGTTGAGGAAAGATGCCAGCTCTGAGAGAAGTCCTCAATCAGCCCGCTCACATTCACAGAGGAGCAGCAGAACCAACACCAGGGCCTCCTGCCCATCACAAAATGCCAGTGTAAGAAGGCACTGCAGTGTTTTCTGCCCTATTACTGTTTGTCATGTAGTTATCTTATTCACCTAATTTTAAATAATTCTTGAAGTGTACACTGGCAGTCACACGTCATTATAAAAGGGTGCAATGCTACATAGAAATAGATGGTAAAGATGATTGTGTTGATTTTTAAGGATTTGTCTCTCTTGCCTTCCAGAGCAGGTGAAGAAGCTCTACCTGGGAAGCTCCATGATTTCCACTCCCAAGACTCAAACCTCCTTTCACGCCAAGCAAATAGTTTACCGTCCCAAACATTCGGTGAGTCTGGGAGCCCCCCCACACTTCCTCCACTCTGCATCAGAGTACAGCTACAGGAGCCCAAACTTCCAGAGGCAGCAGTCAGCCCACTCCTGCGCCACCACAGGTACCCAGAGTGGCTACAGGGCCCTCCAGAACCCTGTCCAGAAGACCTACAGTGGCGACCTGAATCAGAAACATGCCCACAGCTTTACCCTGGACAAACCCTTCACTCCCAGGACCATGAAGTCAGACAGGAGAGGAGCAGCCTACCACGGCAGGAGACCTATCATGGAAGGTAACGTGTTGCCTAATCTTTCATAGCACAGGGGTCTTATTGAATGAGGTGAGAGAAAGGTTTAATTACTGATTTAAAAGCTTCTATAAATATAGGAGAAGATGGTAAAGTGTGAAATAGGCAGCTAAATATAATACATTCATGATCACTGCAGAACCCTAGCAGCTCCTAGCAGTCTCACCTACATAGTTTCCCTGTAAAGTAACCATTCCGGCTTACCATTATTTTCTCTACAGTGAGAAATAATTAATGTAACTTGAATGTATTGCTAATGTAACAAATTAGATATTGTCCAGGGGTCTGTACTCTAACAGGGACACTACAAGACCAAATGTATGTGGACACCTGCTCGTCGAAGAAATCTCATTCCAATATCGTGGGCATTAATATGGAGTTGGTCCCCCCCTTGCTGCTATAACAGCCTCCACTCTTCTGGACTTTCCACTAGATGTTGTAACATTGCTGCAGGGACTTCCATTCAGCCACGAGCATTAGTGAGGTCGGGCACTAATGTTGGGCGATTAGGCCTGGCTCACAGTCGGCGTTCCAATTCATCCCAAAGGTGTTCGATGGGTTTGAGGTCAGGGCTCTGTGCAGGCCAGTCAAGTTCTTCAACACCGATCTCGTCAAACCATTTCTGTATGGACCTTGCTTTGTGCATGGGGGCATTGTCATGCTGAAACAGGAAAGGGCCTTCCCCAAACTGTTGCCACAAAGTTGGAAGCACAGAATCGTCTAGAATGTCATTGTATGCTGTAGCATTACGATTTCCCTTCACTGGAACTAAGGAGCCTAGCCCAACCATGAAAAACAGCCCCAAACCATTATTCCTCCTCCACCAAACTTTACAGTTGGCACTATGCATTGGGGCAGGTACTGTTCTCCTGGCATCCGCCAAACCCAGATTTGTCCGTTGGACTGCCAGATGGTGAAGCGTGGTTCATCACTCCAGAGAAGGTGTTTCCACTGCTCCAGAGTCCAATGGCGGAGAGCTTTAGATTTGTACGCATTGCTCGCTTCAGCACTCGGCAGTCCCGTTCTGTGAGCTTTTGTGGCCTACCGCTTCGTGGCTGAGCCGTTGTTGCTCCTAGACGTTTCCACTTCACAATAACAGCACTTGCAGTTGACCGGGGCAGCTTTAGCAGGGCAGAAATCTGATGAACTGACTTGTTGGAAAGGTGGCATCCAGTGACGGTGCCATGTTGAAAGTCACTGAACTCTTCAGTAAGGCCATTCTACTGCCAATGTTTGTCTATGGAGATTGCATGGCTGTGTGCTCGATTTTATACACCTGTCAGCAACGGGTGTGACTGAAATAGCCGAATCCACTAATTTGAAGGGATGTCCACATACTCTTGTATATACAGTGCATTCGGAAAGTATTCAGACCCCTTGACTTTTTCCGTATTTTGTTATATTACAGCCTTATTCTAAAATGGATTCAATTGTTTTTTCCCCCCTCATCAATCTACATACAATACCCCATAATGACAAACCAAAAACAGGTTTTTAGAAATGTTTGCCCAATTTATACAAAAATAAAACAACTGAAATATGACATTTACATAACTATTCAGACCCTTTACTCAGTACTTTGTTGAAGCACCATTGGCAGCGATTACAGCCTCGAGCCTTCTTGGGTATGACGCTACCAGCTTGGCACACCTGTATTTGGGGAGTTTCTCCCGTTCTTCTCAGCAGATCCTCTCAAGCTCTGTCAGGTT
Organism: Coregonus clupeaformis; assembly: GCF_020615455.1. Lineage (NCBI taxonomy): Eukaryota > Metazoa > Chordata > Actinopteri > Salmoniformes > Salmonidae > Coregonus > Coregonus clupeaformis. The sequence goes on along the minus strand of NC_059216.1, from coordinate 25,752,339 downwards.
GGGTGGGGAGGGTCGCTGCACAGCTATTTTCAGGTCTCTCCAGATGTGTTCGATCGGGTTCAAGTCCAGGCTCTGGCTGGGCCACTCAAGGACATTCAGAGACTTGTCCCAAAGCCACTCCTGCATTGTCTTGGCTGTGTGCTTAGGGTCGTTGTCCTGTTGGAAGGTGAACCTTCGCCACAGTCTGAGGTCCTGAGCGCTCTGGAGCAGGTTTTCATCAAGGATCTCTCTGTACTTTGCTCCGCTCATGTTTCCCTCGATCCTGACCAGTCCCTGCCGCTGAAAAACATCCCCACAGCATGATGCTGCCGCCACCATGCTTCACCGTAGGGATGGTGCCAGGTTTCCTCCAGATGTGACGCTTGGCATTCAGGCCAAAGAGTTCAATCTAGGTTTCATCATACCAGAGAATCTTGTTTCTCATGGTCTGAGAGTCCTTTAGGTGCCTTTTGGCAAACTCAAAGTGGGCTGTCATGTGCCTTTTACTGAGGAGTGGCTTCCGTCTGGCCACTCTACCATAAAGGCCTGATTGGTGGAGTACTGCAGAGATGGTTGTCCTTCTGGAAGGTTCTCCCATCTCCACAGAGGAGCTCTGTCAGAGTGACCATCGGGTTCTTGGTCACCTCCCTGACCAAGGCCCTTCTCCACCGAAAGCTCAGTTTGGCCGGGCGGTCAGCTCTAGGAAGAGTCTTGGTGGTTCCAAACTTCTTCCATTTAAGAATGACGGAGGCCACTGTTTTCTTGGGGACCTTCAAAGCTGCAGAAATGTTGTACCCTTCCCTAGATCTGATCCTCGACACAATCCTGTCTCTGAGCTCTACGGACAATTCCTTCGACCTCATGGCTTGGTTTTTGCTCTGAAATGCGCTGTCAACTGTGAGACCTTTATATAGACAGGTGTGTGCCTTTTCAAAATCATGTCCAATCAATTGAATTTACCGCAGGTGGACTCAAATGAAGTTGTAGAAACATCTCAAGGATGATCAATGGAAACAGGATGCACCCGAGCTCAATTTCAAGTCTCATAGTAAAGGGTCTGAATACTTATGTAAATAAGGTATTTCTGTTTTTTCTCGTTGTCATTATGGGGTATTGGGTGTAGATTGATGAGGAATTTTGATTGATTTAATCCATTTTAGAAAAAGGCGGTAACGTAATAAAATGTGGAAAAAGGGAAGGGGTCTGAATATTTTAACTGTTTTTCTCAGGACATGAGACCTTGTAGCCAGCACCTCATCTAGTATTAATGCTTGGCTATAAATCACAGGTGATGATCCTCGTAGTAATCCCACCTCATGAAACCTGTAATAGTTCTTTAAACAGGGGCATGATGATGTTGATTAACTTGTCTCTGTGTCCGTGTGAATCTGAATGTGTTGTTACCACGTGTAGGTATTGATACTAATTTCTTCTCGTTCCAAAGTGTCTTAGAGCGGGTGTTTGAACGTCATGTGGACAATAATAAACATGGATAAGATGAGTTGAGTGTCAACTTTACATGGGCATCTGCACTGGCTGCATTAATGTGTTGTTTTTTACACTCATGCTACATACAAAATGGCAAAAAGAAAATCAAACAAGCTGATATGTTCTGTACATGAAATTAGAGATCTGTCAGAGAATTACTTAGGGTCAATAAGTTTGGTTTGGTTCTTTTCAAGGACCAAATGCGCCATCTTCTGGAGACTCTGTGCAATGACTTGCAAAATCCAGCGAACACAGCTACCTGTAGTGCAGAGCCTCAGAGTGGTGAAGAGACAGAGATTGACCTTCTTCCTAGTCATCTGCAGTGTATGGAGTCTCTGGACGGAGGATCACCATCAGAAACCAAAGAGGACAATTACCTTTTTTGCTATGCATTGTTTAGTAACAAGGACAGTGGTGGGCTGGATAATGTCGATCAATTGTCAGTGTCCACACCGTTACATGGTAGCCCTCCTGAGAGGCCTGACTCTGTCGGTCTGTCTGTTGGTTCATCTGATGCTGATGAAGGTACAGAGGGCCTTGATGAGCAGGATCATGACAGGGAATATGGCTGTCCTCTTTCAGTTGGTGAAAATACCCCTCTGACCCTTGAGGAGGATCACAATCAACCTAGAAGACAATCATGGTGGACTGTCCAAAGAGCAGGCTGAGTCTTTGCATGTGTCCAATGCATCTGATTTCCCAGGGCCAGGAGTCACTGAGAATATAAACACACTAGGCTCTTTCAGCTCCTCCTGTAGCTCAATTGGTAGAGCATGGCGCTTGCAACGCCAGGGTTGTGGGTTTGTTTCCCACAGGGGGGCCAGTAGGAAAAATGTATGCACTCACTAACTGTAAGTCGCTCTGGATAAGAGCGTCTGCTAAATTACTAAAATGTAAAGTGTAATGATGAGTTCTGATTTTATTTGTATTTTAGGGATGAGTTTAAGGAGACTATTTTCGCTACGAGCAATTTGATATTGAGGTTTTTGCATCTCAAATGTGTTTTATAAATGGAAGGTGTATATTTCAAACTTTTTGTAAATGCCCATTCCTGTTCTGGGCACTGTATTGTAGAGATTTACTGTACAAAGTTTTGACCAATATGTATTTGGATTATTGTTACACAATGATGAGAATGAACTAGACCAGAAATGTATTTTGATATATTTATCAGTGTATTGCTCACTATGTAGCCTATTGGTTTCCAATAACAGACTATCAGTGAATAATATAGGAAAAGCCTTTAATAAGAGGCACTGTGCTCTCTGCAACATGTAGCTTAGTTAACTGTGACCTTTGCTGTGACTGCCTGACAGTGTTTTTCATGTTTACAGGAAAATGTTTTGTTATGAACCGCCGCCTCTTTCATCATGCACTGTGCACAAAAGTCAACTTGTCTCAGCTCTGTCCTAGTGGGAGGGGAGGGGAGGGGAGGGGAGGGGAGGGGGGGGGGTGTTTGTCTATTTTCATACAGCAGTATCACACAATATTTTACAGTAACCTCAGCTGGCATGAGTAAATTAAACGGACAGTTCACACATAAGTATAATATGAGCAGAAATATAGGTTTTCAGTGTACGGTGCTGAATAACGTAGTCGTAAACAGGGAGGCAGCTGTCTCATTCTTGGAATATTCCCTGCCTGGCATTCCAGCTGTCTGATGTCATTGCCTCAAAATCTGCCGTGTATCACGCCGCTGTTGAAGAACTACTCAACATTTTATAAAGAAATACAGCCGTTGAAACCCATACTGGACCTGAAGAAAATATATGTAATGTAAATGTTCATAGTTTTGCTTGTCTATGTAAATCAAAATAATAGGAAAACGGTTGTGTTAAAAAGAGTAGAATGTAGATCCGCGGATGTAGAGATTCATACACACTTGTTGCGCTTTCGGCAGGAAGTGAAGCACGTCGTTAGCTTAGTTGGATTTCGGCATGCAGCTTCCAAACTAAACCTTTTCGATATTTGACATAACTATCACCTATTATGACTGGCGGCAGATTTGGATATGCACAATTTACAAATGGACTAATTTGCTTTTGACATACATCAATAAGGTAAAGGTGCTAATGTCAGCTATTTGCAGGGATTTTGTTGTGATGGAGAGCCCATTTTGACGCTGACGACGTTAGCTATGCTATCCTGCAAGCTAGTTAGCGAAAGTTATTGTACTGCAGGCTTTCACACACTTTGTCCTGGGCCCCCACTGCACTACACAGTTGATTGAAATAATCGACGTTTGATGATTAGAAGGGTAATTGAATCAGCTGTGTAGTGCTAGGGCAAAAACCAAAACGTGCACTGGGGGAGGACTGAGTTTGGGAAACCCTGGTGTACTGGATAGTTCTATCAGAGTCCTTAAACATACTGTACTGTCTTTGGTTCTATTTTTTGGGGGGAGCTTCTCTGTTTTATAACCGTATAGCTAGCTTTGTCTAAAATAGTGTTTGTTTATTTTTCATGTAACCCGAAGTAACTTGTTGCTTCAACTTGATGGCGTTAGTGGGCTAACGTTAGCTAACTAAATTAGCAAGGCTAGTTAGCCAGCTAACCTGCTAACTGAGCTAGTTAACTAACGTCAAAAAATATGCTAATTTCTGATGGAGACTGTCCGTCTCTACAATATAACCTGTATTGAACATTGTAATATAGTATGTTGGCTATTAGCAAGTAAAAGTCGTTGATGTCTTTGTAACAAACAACTTTAGTTTACTAGTTAAATCTGGACTGGAGCTCACTGCACTGTCTATCAACAATCAATTTTGATCTCTGTTAATCCAGTGTAATGGAAGTGTCCTACAGATAACTTTGGGATGGACCACCATTAGCAATTTCCTGGTACAGAGTTATTCGCAGCTCATTCAATAATCACTCGACTGACTGACTCTGATTTGCACCAAGAAATCAGATGCTCCCTGTCTAGCTAGCTAAATGGATTACCAATAAGATGTGTTGTTTCATAACGGGCATCTGTTTTATGTTCTGAGATTGGTTGCCTCTGCCAGTGGTCACTGGTGGTCAGGGATTGCAGGCTTTTGTTCCAGCCACGCACACTACATAACTGAATCAACTTATCAATGTTGAACTCTAAAATCAGGTGTGTATTAGTGTTGGGTTGGAACAAAAGCCTGCACACCCTGTTGTACTCCAGAACCAAAGTTGGTGATTCCAAATAACATGTTATATCGTATAATACTGTTTGCTATGTTGTTTGTCTGGAAATGTTATCTGGAAAATGTGTGTGACTTCATCAAATAATTTGTATTCTCTCATATTTTGTCTCTTTCTGTTTTCGCAGGGATACATGTATCCAACTCATGGATTGCCTCTTGTCCACTACATTTTTGATGGGCAAAGTTTAGAGACAACGGGACACATTTTTCTGGATCAAGGAAGGACTCCTTGCCAAAGGACTTTGAAACATGCCCTTGCCATTCGGCTTAAAACTCAAAAGAACTCGAAGGTATACTGTCTCAAGCAAGAGCTGTCTGGTCACACGCATTCAGCTGCTCAATGGTGAATTTGTTGAGTTTACGCTTTCTGTGGAGAGCACCGGCCAGGAATGTTTGGAGGCAGTTGCACAGAGACTCGAGTTACGAGAGGTATGTATGCTCACGCAAAACGACTGAAACACTTATGGTTGTCGTTTTGTGTTTGTGATTACTCTTCTCAAATAGGTGGCCATTTAGGCTAAAGTTATCATGGTCTATGATCTGTTCTCCAACAGCCTACCTGATTGTTTTATAATGACAGGACTATCAGAAACCTAGAACGTATCCTATTGTCTTGAGGGTATGGAAAGAATAATTAGTTTCAGCCAAAGGCATTCCACATTGACCTAGTCATTCTTCAATCACTTAGGCCAAACATGCACCGCTCAAGTGGACCCACCTCTGCAATGAACACCACACAGTGGACACCTGTGCTGTGATTCGGTATGCATCTGAATCAGACTTGGTAGCTAGGTTTCCATCCAATTGGCAACAGATTTTCATGTGAATATTCTAGAATCCGCATAAAGAAAATATGTAAATTTTCCCACCAGTGGTGTGTTTCCACCAAATGGACTTGTTGCGGAGAAAAAACAGTGCCTGATGATTTAGTGCACACAAAATGTACTTCTTCGCTTAAGTTTTCATGTACCGAATAAAATCAATAATTCAGTGTATTTCCATCGCATTTTCAACTCTACTGATAGTTTTGTCACAAACTTTTGCATTAAATAGCAAATGTGACTACTATGGTCTTCACACATGCACTCTAGCCAACAGCTTGCAGATATAGTGCGGACAGGCTAGTCTACATGATGAGATTATTATGGATAAGGATATTATGAATATTTTTCTTTGTAAACGGCTACATCTCTAGTTAGGACCGTATGATTGTGTCGACAGAGAGGGCTGCCTCGCTTCTAGTCCTTAGGAAACTTTGCAGTATTTTGTTTTTTTATGTATTATTTCTTACATTGTTAGCCCAGAAAATCTTAAGTGTAATTACATACAGGCGGGGAGAACTATTGGATATCAGAGCGGCGTCAACTTACCAGCACTACGACCAGGAATACGACTTTCCTGAAGCGGATCCTTTGTTCGCACCACCCAGGGCATTTGAACTGATTCGAGAGGCCGACCCAAAACAACGCCGCCGGAGGAGAGGGAGCCGGAGCGGTCTCCTAGTCAGACTTAGGAGGCGCGCACTCCACCCATCGCTTCCAAGTATATTACTCGCTAATGTCCAGTCCCTAGACAACAAAGTGGACGAGATCAGGGCAAGGGTTGCTTTCCAGAGAGACATCAGGGATTGTAACATACTCTGTTTCATGGAAACATGGCTCTCTCGGGATATACTGTCCCCGTCCATACAGCCATCTGGGTTCTCAGTACATCGCGCCGACAGGAATAAACATCTCTTCGGGAAGAAGAGGGGTGGGGAGGTATGTTTCATGACTAAAGACTAATGGTGTAATTGTAACAACATACAGGAACTCAAGTCATTTTGTTCACCTGACCTAGAATTCCTCACAATCAAATGCAGACCGTATTGTCTCCCAAGAGAATTCTGTTTGGTTATTGTTACAGCCGTGTTTATCCCCCCTCAAGCTGATACCACGACGGTTCTCAAGGAACTCCACTGGACTTTATGCAAACTGGAAACCATATATCCTGAGGCTGCATTTTTTGTAGCTGGGGATTTTAACAAAGCAAATTTGAGAAAAGGGCTACCTAAATTCTATCAGCATATTGACTGTAGCACTCGCGCTGGAAAAACGCTGGACCATTGTTACACTCATTTCCGCTATGCATACATGGCCCTCCCCTGCCCTCCTTTAGGCAAATCTGACCACGACTACATTTTGTTCCTCTCTTCCTAAAGGCAGAAACTCAAACAGGAAGCACCCGTGCTTAGGACTATTCAACGCTGGTCTGACCAATCGGAATCCACACTACAAGATTGTTTTGATCATGCAGACTGGGATATGTTCCAGGTAGCCTCTGAGAATAATATAGACGTATACGCTGATTTGGTGAGTGGGTTTATAAGGAAGTGTATAGGAGATGTCGTACCTGTTATGACTATTAAAACCTACCCTAATCAGAAACCGTGGATAGATGCCAGCATTTGCGAAAAACTGAAAGCACGAACCACCGCATTTAACCATGGCAAGGTGACGGGGAATATAGCAGAATACAAACAGAGTGGTCGTTCCCTCCGCATGGCAATCAAACAGGCAAAACGTCAATATCGAGACAAAGTGGAGTCGCAATTCAACGGCTCAGAAACAAGACATATGTGGCAGGGTTTACAGACAATCACGGACTACAATAGGAAAACCAGCTCCGTCGCGGACACCAACGTTTAGCTTGTCTGGCGGCAAGACAAGTTCTTTGCACGCATTGAGGATAACAGCGTGCCACCGACGCGGCCAGCTACCAATGACTGTGGGCTCTCCTTCTCCACGGCGGACGTGAGTAAGACATTTAAACGTGTTAACCCTCGCAAGGCTGCCGGCCCAGACGGCATTCCTAGCCCCGTCCTCAGAGCATGCGCAGACCAGCTGGCTGGTGTGTTTACGGACATATTCAATCTCTCCCTATCTCAGTCTGCTGACCCCACATGCTTCAAGATGGCAACCATTGTTCCTGTACCCAAGAATGCAAAGGTAATTGAACTAAATGACTATCGCCCCGTAGCACTCACTTCTGTCATCATGAAGTGCTTTGAGAGACTAGTCAAGGATCATATCACCTCCACCTTACCTGTCACCCTAGACCCACTTCAATTTGCATACTGCCCCAATAGGTCCACAGACGATGCAATCACACTGCACACTGCCCTATCCCATCTGGACAAGAGGAATACCTATGTAAGAAAGCTGTTCATTGACTAGCTCAGCATTCAACACCATAGTACCCTCCAAGCTCATCATCAAGCTTGAGGCCGTGGGTCTCAACCCCGCCCTGTGCAATTGGGTCCTGGGCTTCCTGACGGGCCGCCCACAGGTGGTGAAGGTAGGAAACAACATCTCCACTTCGCTGATCCTCAACACTGGGGCCCTACAAGGGTGTGTGCTCAGCCCCCTCCTGTACTCCCTGTTCACGCATGACTGCGTAGCAATGCACGCCTCCAACTCAATCATCAAGTATGCAGACGACACAACAGTAGTAGGCTTGATTACCAACAACCATGACAGCCTACAGGGAGGAGGTGAGGGCTCTTGGAGTGTGGTGTCAGGAAAATAACCTCTCACTCAACGTCAAAAAAACAAAGGAGATGATCGTGGATTTCAGGAAACAGCAGAGGGAGTACCCCCATATCCACATCAACGGGACAGCAGTGGAGAATGTGGAAAGTTTTAAGTTCCTCAGCGTACATATCACTGACAAACTGAAATGGTCCACCCACACAGACAGTGTGGTGAAGAAGGCGCAACAGCATCTCTTCAACCTTAGGAGGCTGAAGAAATTTGGCCTGTCACCTAAAACCCTCACAAACTTTTACAGATGCACAATTGAGAGCATCCTGTCGGGCTGTATCACCGCCTGGTACGGCAACTGCACCGCCCACAACCGCAGGGCTCTCCAGAGGGTGGTGCGGTCTGCACAATGCATCACCGGGGGCAAACTACCTGCCCTCCAGGTGACCTACAGCACCCGATGTCACAGGAAGGCCAAAAAGATAATCAAGGACAACTACCACCCGAACCACTGCCTGTCACTCCGCTATCATCCAGAAGGCGAGGACAGTACAGGTGCATCAAAGATGGGACAGAGAGACTGAAAAACAGCTTCTATCTCAAGGCTATCAGACTGTTAAACAGCCATCACTAGCACAGAGAGGCTGCGGCCTACATATAGACTAGAAAATCACTGGCCACTTTAATCAATGGAACACAAGTCACTTTAATAATGCCACTTTAATGTTTACATATCTTGCATTACCCATCTCATATGTAAACTAAGCAAAAAAAAAGAAACGTCCCCTTTTCAGGACCCTGTCTTTCAAAGATAATCCAAATAATCAAAAAATTGTTTAAACACTGTTTCCCATGCTTGTTCAATGAAACATAAACAGTTAATGAACATGCACCTGTGGAACGGTCGTTAAGACACTAACAGCTTACAGACGGTAGGCAATTAAGGTCACAGTTATGAAAACGTAGGACACTAAAGAGGCCTTTCTACTGACTCTGAAAAAGTCCCAGGGTCCCTGCTCATCTGCGTGAACGAGCCTTAGGCATGCTGCAAGGAGGCATGAGGACTGCAGATGTGGCCAGGGCAATAAATTGCAATGTCCGTACTGTGAGACGCCTAAGACAGCGCTACAGGGAGACAGGACGGACAGCTGATCGTCCTCGCAGTTGCAGACCACATGTAACAACACCTGCACAGGATCGGTACATCCGAACATCACACCTGCGGGACAGGTACAGGATGGCAACAACAACTTCCCGAGTTGCACCAGGAATGCACAATCCCTCCATCAGTGCTCAGACTGTCCGCAATAGGCTGAGAGGGGCTGGACTGAGGGCTTGTAGGCCTGTTGTAAGGCAGGTCCTCACCAGACATCACCGGCAACAACGTCGCCTATTGGCACAAACCCACCGTCACTGGACCGGGCATAACGTGCTCTTCCCTGACGAGTCGCAGTTTTGTCTCACCAGGGGTGATGGTCAGATTCGCGTTTATCGTTGAAGGAATGAGCGTTACACCGATGCCTGTACTCTGGAGCGGGATCGATTTGGAGGTGGAGGGTCCGTCATGGTCTGGGGCGGTGTGTCACAGCCTCATCGGACTGAGCTTGTTGTCATTGCAGGCAATCTCAACGCTGTGCGTTACAGGGAAGACATCCTCCTCCCTCATGTGATACCCTTCCTGCAGGCTCATCCTGACATGACCCTCCAGCATGACAATTCCACCAGTCATACTGCTCGTTCTGTGTGTGATTTCCTGCAAGACAGGAATGTCAGTGTTCTGCCATGGCCAGCGAAGAGCCCGGATATCAATCCCATTGAGCACGTCTGGGACCTGTTGGATCGGAGGGTGAGGGCTAGGGCCATTCCCCCCAGAAATGTCTGGGAATTTGCAGGTGCCTTGGTGGAAGAGTGGGGTAACATCTCACAGCAAGAACTGGCAAATCAGGTGCAGTCCATGATGAGGAGATGCACTGCAGTACTTAATGCAGCTGGTGGTCACACCAGATACTGACTGTTACATTTTGACCCCCCCCTTTGTTCAGGGACACATTATTCAATTTATGTTAGTCACATGTCTGTGGAACTTGTTCAGTTTGTCTCAGTTGTTGAATCTTGTTATGGGCATACAAATATTTACACATGTTACGTTTGCTGAAAATAAACGCAGTTGGCAGTGAGAGGACATTTCTTTTTATGCTGAGTTTATATACTGTATTCTATACTATCTATTGCATCTTAGTCTGGCACTGATAAGGATAATGACATTGCTCATATATTTATATATTCTTATTCCATTCCTTTACTTATTAGATTTGTGTGTATTAGATTTTTGTTGCGTAACTGTTAGATATTACTTGCTAGACATTGCTGCACTGTCAGAACTAGAAGCACAAGCATTTCACTACACTCGCAATAACATCTGTTAACCATGTGTATGTGACCAATACATTTGATTTGAAGCATCGATCATCATGTCACCAAAATAAGACCCTCGATTTTAATTGGAAAGGAGCATCAAGATCACCGTACACTTTCACAATCCTGTGCGGTTCATCATAACTTATTTAATCTGTAGCCTAATAAACTGTGTGCTCTCCCAAGTCGTAGTGGGAGGACCACACACCATATCATCGCGTGACTCCCAAGTTTACGTCGATATGATGGTTATTTAATTAATATTTGTGCATAAAGGTGCTTCCACCATCATTTATTGCCAAATTAATTTTACAGACACAAAAAGACCCTACCATGTCGAACGAATAAATGATCTGTCGGCATTTATACAATTGTATTGAACCTTCCTGTTTCCATTCCAGCAGTTATTTTTATGCGGAAGGACTTTACTTGCGTAAAAACTGTGAATTGAAACGTGGTTAATGGCTTCTTCATTCATTTGGTATTTTTTTTGCAAACTGTAAAGCCTAGAGGATAACCTTGCTTGTCCCTAACTCCCTGGTATGGAGGCCTTAGGGTAAAGACAGAAAGGCTATAGGTAGGGCCTAATCACGGAATCCAGACATTAAAATGGAATTCAACAATATTCCAAAATGTATTGAACTTAGTAGGAAATCAAGTAAATGTATTGAACTTATTAGAAAATGCATTAATTTGCCCAAGTTAATCATAAGACATGAACAAAATGCATGAGTGATTCGTATTTTCCTGCAGCTTTCTGAAACGGCACAGGAATGCCCCTGTGTGTGCGTGTGTGATGCTTGCGTATGTCTAAACTTTGTGTAGCCGTTAGCGATGATGCTAATGATAACCATCATCTGGTAATGATGGAAAGGCTTTCCCAAAAACCTTGCTCAATTAAATGTTAACTTGGTTATGGTTTCTGTTAATGCATTCAATTTATTATTATTATTATTACTGTTGTTTACCATTCTCATTGTCGGAATGGACACATTGTATGCAGAGCGCACAACTTATGCTACACTTGTGAGAAATAAGGTTTTGGTTTATTGCATTCCATTTACGAGTTCTGTCAATTTATTCATTGTCTTTTGTTTGGAGCGCTCCTGTCAATATTGAGTAAGGACGCGCACCTGATTACGCATAGAAGTAGACCTAGACTAATTGGCCTGCATGCAAATGTAGGCCTATACATGTGCCCATTTGGGGATCTGATAGTATTTCTGATTGTCTTAACTCACCACAACTATTGAGCTGTGGAGCATCTCAAAGTAAACAGTCTGGTTTTACATCCATTGACAATAGTTCCTCAATGTAGCCTATTTGAAAAATCTTTACAACTCAATAACCACTCTGCAAAAAATAAAATAATAATAATTCTCTGATCCAGTGGAAACTTCATAAAATAGGCCTAACTGATTACTACTTATTCCTTTCTCAAGTAGCCTACAGCTGTGTCTGTTCACAGGAAACTCTGAGGGCCCAGAATATTTTATACAATGTTGCTAGTTTGCTAGCACCCGGACCAAGTTGATAGTTGATGCAATGTTTCAAGTTCCTTGCAGACAGGCCTTGCGTAGCCAATGTGATTTATAGGATATTTTCTACCTGCAGGCTGCAATGTTTTTATTTTATTGGCTTTATTTAGGATATTTTTACATAGTTGGCGATGGCAATAGAAGTTACTTTTAGATTTATAACATTTTCATGCAAATAGCCCGGGTAGCCATGATTAGCTGATTAGGTGTCTTATGGCTTGGGGGTAGAAGCTGTTGAGAAGTCTTTTGGACCTAGACTTGGCACTCCGGTACCGCTTGCCGTGCGGTAGCAGAGAGAACAGTCTATGACTAGGGTGGCTGGAGTCTTTGACAATTTTGAGGGCCTTCCTCTGACACCGCCTGGTATAGAGGTCCTGGATGGCAGGAAGCTAACTCTACCTACATATACATATTACCTCATTTACCTTGACTAACTGGTGCCCCCGCACATTGACTCGGTATCGGTACCCTCTGTATATAGCCTCGCTATTGATATTTTTACTGCTGCTCTTTATTATTTTTGACTTTTATTTCGTATTATTTTATATTGTATTATTTTGTGTAATTTTTTGTTTGTTGGTATTCTTTCTTAAAACTGTTGTTTAAGGGCTTGTAAGTAAGCATTTCACTGTAAGGTCTACACCTGTTGTATTCGGCGCATGTGACAAATAACATTTGATTTGATCGGTAGAAATGGTAAGATAAATTGGCACTCGACATGAAACAGGTTGCTGACCCCTGGTGAAGCCTACCGGCAATTTCCGGAGCATAATGGCAGAATCTGCGAAGGCCAGTAGGAGCGGGAGGAGGATGGTCGATTTGGGTACAGTTTTTTTCTTCTGGTTATCTTGATCTCTGGCTCCCTCGTGAGTCATTTGTGTCTTAATTATTTCATCAAACAGTGCCCTTAAAGCATCGCTCAGTGCATATAGTTGATTTTATTAAAACACATAGGGTGTGTCTATATATGGAAAATACACGTAAAATACATTTGACCGATTGATTGATTGAAAGAACAGATGACTTTCGGTCGACCAAGATTCTTTTTTTTTGTCGGGGACAGCCCTACGTTTGTATAGTAAACTCTGCAATCACATGAGTGCAACAGTAACATCTCTGGGTAACTACACCCAAAAATCTAAATAAAAAACGAAAACCTGGAAAGACAAAACAGAGAGAACTGAATTTTGGGGAAAAACTGAATCAATAAAACAGGTTTTATAGGGCTCTATATAGGAAAGTGGCAGGACACTGAAATAAATCTATGGTTGAAGGATCTGTTACCATGCAATATATAGGAAGATATGGCTATTTTAAATAGAAATCCTTTCATAATCTGTAGGCTAGTAGCCTATGTTTTGGCCTGACTATTTTGCCATCAGAGAATCTCTAGAATAGGCTCTTTGTTGGAATGTCAGGTTGTTTCTCTCACAGACGTTGATGATGTTTACCATGAACTTTGTGTGAACTGTTTGTAACAGGGGATGGTTTAAATGGCCTAGCAGTGATTTCGGATATATATTCCAACACTCCAAATAGACATAATTCATATGTTGTAAATAGGTTAGTAATGGTATAATTGTAGTCAGAGCAATCACACTGTGAGCCTTGTGGCCAGACTCCCTTCATCATAAACAATACAGGTCAAATCCAGAACCACTGTTCATTGTGTGATGCACACTGCTCCACCCCAGCAGACAGTCACAAGACTGAACAGGGAGTGGCAGCAGCACAGCAGCTTGTAACTTTACTTTGGGCTTGTGGGTCAAGATTCATGTTTCAGATGAAAACAAGCTATGTTATGATGAAGAAGGAAGCACAAACATGTTAAGTCTTCTAGAATTTAGCGTAGGAAATGCAACAAGCTATTGTCATTGTAAACCAAAATATACCATATACCATATTACTTTCATTTCAATAACAAGTAACGATTTCACAATCACCTCATCTTTCAAAAGAGTCTCTGCTTCCTGTTTCCTCCATTAACGGCCCACATTTCCTTTCCTCCCCCCACCAGATAACGTACTTCAGCCTATGGTACTTCAACAAGCAGAACCAGCAGCGATGGATCGACCTGGAGAAGCCCCTGAAGAAGCAGCTAGACAAGTACGGCCTGGAGCCCACCGTCTACTTCGGAGTGGTCTTCTACGTGCCCACCGTGGGCCAGCTGCAGCAGGAGATCACCAGGTCAGATATACGCTTAACACAGAGGGACACTAGACACTCATTCAGGTTGCTTCTCAGGCCAAAATGTTGTCTCATTCATGAATTTCTTGGTTAACTCTAAGCCACATAGTTCCCACCATATTGATTTAATCTATCCATTCCTATTGGATCAGTCAAAAGTAGTGAGTGAGGGGAGAAGGGAGTTTGGAATGTAATGCATGTGTGTCCTACATGACAGAGGATTTGCCATACTCGGTACTACCTTATCAGATAATTCCTCTATTGCCTAAGTAACTCCTTAGTATCATCTTAGTAACACTTACTGAACATTGAGCAACTCAGTCCAGTAACCACTATGGATTTTTCTGTGTTGTCACCCACTACAGTATGACATCACATCTCTCACTGACCGATTGAATGGAGGGGTCAAACTAAGTCATGTTTGTCTTCTGTCCACACCTTGAGAGTAACCAACTTTCCTCTACCTCCCTACAGATATCAGTATTATCTCCAGTTGAAGAAGGATGTTCTCGAAGGCAGAATCCCTTGCTCCATAGAACAGGCCATCCGCCTGGCAGGCTTGGCAGTGCAAGGTAATGTGAATACTGAACACCGGCTCTGAATGTGATAAAGGGAAATTAAACTCAGTACACACTAATCTACTGATAGGGTAACTGAGGATCGCCACCTGTTCAAACTGTGGTGACAGGTCAGGTCCTGCCATGCGTGGCCACAGCAAGTGTTTTGCACCACACTCACAAACTGTCATGCTGTCATGACCTGTTGTTGTAAATTCCACAGCTCATGCTTTATTGAACCTAAAGCTGTTGATGGTCCACCAATGCAAAAGGAGTGAAGTCGTTAGAGTATGGTCTCAAGGATCATTACTGAATTTCAACTCGGGACTCGTCGGAAGTCTCATGATTTCAAAGCATAGCTAGGGAAATGTGAACTTTAAACGTGAATAATTTTAGTTGGTATTCAAGAGAACATTGTTGTTGTATTGTACAATTTAAGGCCTTTTTCTACTATCCTAAGTAACCTTGTTTGTATAAAAGCTGAGTCAAGCACTTTTATTTAGGGTTTATTGAG
Organism: Coregonus clupeaformis; assembly: GCF_020615455.1. NCBI lineage: Eukaryota > Metazoa > Chordata > Actinopteri > Salmoniformes > Salmonidae > Coregonus > Coregonus clupeaformis. The sequence continues at coordinate 25,736,964 of NC_059216.1, read as the reverse complement.
CTTTTCACAAGTCTGTTAATGTAGGACACTTAACAAGCACCATCATGCCCAAACCAACCTATAAACTGGCCAGGCCCAGGGAGTGTAAACTCCCTTTGCATGAGTCTCCAGCTTGACATTTCTGGACTCCCAATTTTGCCCAGCCAGAAGAATCTCAAACACTACTGGCAAAGTTATATCAGGCAGTGCAAGTTACTGGCCTAGGTGTTAACATAGCACAGCAACTGAGATCACTTACTGGTGCAACCCAGGTCCAAACTCTTACTTCTCAATCTGCATAGCAAGCTAGAACAAAATAGCATCTCAGTAATACTGAAAGCTTTAAGAAACCTCAAGTATTTGCTGACTTAAAAAAAGCCCTTCTAAGTTTGCTTTTGGTTTTTGCTTGGAAGATGTTGGACATTGTCTATTTTTACCTAGCTGCTGAGGTTAGGGCTTGTGGGGGCTTGGCCTGTAGGGCCGTAGCTAGCATGGATAATGCCTGGGATACTGAACATAGCTGTGAACATAGCTGGCGTGCAGACAGAGATTGCTGTTAACGTTGGACCACTATGATTTCAGACGTTAAAGCAATCCTGTGCCATAACACACGGGTCCCCTGCTTTTCTAAAATAAGCATCACGCCATTCTGAAAATCCATGGATGCTTTCAGTCTGCCTCACACTAACTGCAGAAATAGCCACATTACAGACTTTAACTATTGAAATAAACGTTTTTTAAGTCAGGTTTTCACTTGTATTCACTGCTAGGAAAAATATTACTGTACTGTTATTTACATATATTCATCCTGTGTACAAAAATTAAGATTGTATTTGATTATTTTCTGTGTTTCAGCTGACTTTGGAGACTTCAATCGTTACGATTCGCAGGAGTTTCTTCAGAAGTTTGTGCTCTTTCCTATCGTAAGCAGTTTCTTTCTTTTCTCAATGACTTTGCATCTCAAAGTTCTTGTTTTACATCCTATAGTCATCTGTTCATGAATGTGCACAATGTAATATAGGTTTCCCCATCTCTTCATAGGGCTGGATCCAGGATGAGCGAGTACTGGAAGAGGCCACTCAGAAAGTGGCTCTGCTTTACCAGAACTACAGGTGAGAAATCTTCAGATGTTCCTCCATCAGATTTTCCATCTGTGGAAAAGAAGACATGCCTTTCATTCTCCACAGGAACCCCCCTTCACATCTCCTGAGGCTGACATACTCAGTGCCTTTTAATTGAGTCCAGGTTCGATCCATGCAGTGGGCCAGTCCATGGTGCTTCTATCTCATCTGGCCTCAGTTAGCAGGCCGAAAATAAACCCATCTGACCAGGGGTCCTCAGCTGTAATTTACAGTCGGGCAGCTGGATGAAAAACCCAGAGCCGGGGCCGGCCTGGCACCAAGCCTCCTCACTCCTCCAGTCCAAGGCCAGCTGGTTTTCATCCCCCCCATCCGTCCATCCCAACCTGCAGGTTTCCAGCCTTCTGCTCATCCCTGATATGATCTGGATAGATAGATAGCTGGAAAGAGTTGTTAAGATAAAGCCCAGATAACATCCCTGGGAATAGTTGTCATACTTTGGGCCCCAGCTACAGGGGAGGGAGGTGTCAGGTTGGGGTGGGTTCTGTAGGTGAGGTGAGGACTTGATGCTTGCCTCGATGTTGGTGTGTATGAAATGGTTTCACTGCTTTGTGTGTGTCAAACGAAGTGCAGTGACACAGATGAACAGAAGATGGAGGTGATGGGGGATAGCACATAGCAGCAGCTAATCATGTTGGTGGTTGAACTAGACTGACACTATTTCAGTTTGTTGAGATAAGGGTTGTCAGGGCTCCAGACTGCGACCATTTAGTTGCATTTTGCTTCCCTTTGACTTGGCTGTGCGAGTAAATGTTTTAATTGGTCGCATGGGTGTGAGCTGCACATTCTACATTAGTATTTGGATTTATTATGCATCCCCATTATTTCCTGCCAAGGCAGCAGCTTCTCTTCCTGGGGTCCAGCAAAATTAAGGCAGTTATGCAATTTTTAAAATATTAAAATACATTTCACAACACATTAAGTGTGTGCCCTCGGGCCACTACTCTACTACCACATACAGACATTTACATTTTAGTCATTTAGCAGACGCTCTTATCCAGAGCGACTTACAGGAGCAATTAGGGTTAAGTGCCTCGCTTAAGGGCACTTCGACAGATTTTTCACCTAGTCAGCTTGGGGATTAGAACCAGCGACCTTTCGGTTACTGGCACAACGCTCTTACCCACTAAGCTACTGCCGCCCCCAGTATCTACAACACAAAATCAATGTGTACATGTGTGTATAGTGCGTATGTTATCGTGTGTGTATGCATGCGTCTGTCTGTGTGGGTGTCTCTTCACAGTCCCCGCTGTTCCATAAGGTGTCTTTTTATCTGTTTTTGCATGGGTGTCCGAGCTATGTGCTAGTAGTTTAAACAGACAGCTCGATGCAATCAACGTCAATACTTCTCATAAGTACAAGTAGTGATGAAGTCGATCTCTCCTTTACTTTGAGCCAGGAGAGATTGACATGTTAGCTCTCCGTGTATATTTAAGTGCCAGACGTGCTGCCCTGTTCTGGGCCAATTGTCATTTTCTTAAGTCCATCTTTGTGGCTCCTGATCATAAGACTGGACAGTAGTCGAGGTGTGACAAAACTAGGGCTTGTAGGACCTGCCTTGTTGATAGAGTTGTTAAGAAGGAAGAACAGTGCTTTATTATGGACAAACCTCTCCCCATTTTAGCTACTGTTGCATCAATATGTTTTGACAATGACAGTCCTCAACTTGCTCAATTTCCACATTATTCATTACAATATTTAGTTGAGGTTTAAGGTTTAGTGAATAATTTGTCCCAAATACAATGCGTTTAGTTTTTGAAATATTTAGGATTAATTTATTGATAATCTCACTCCGAACTTCCTACTTTTTCAGGAGGCTGTCTGAGTGGACTGATCCATTGTGGAGGCTGTGGGGATGGCACAGTCCATCAGTCTAAGACGTGCCACTGAAATTGTATAAGGTTATATTATGTAAGAACAATGGTGCAACACAAATAAAAATAATATTATTTTATAACAAATGCACTTTCTCCCGTGTTGGATAGTGGTCGTTGTCCGCGGTTTTGAAACACATTAGTGCGCTGTTGAATTGGCACCTTTTCCTAGACCATGTTGCTATGTGCATAATAACAAAGTTAACCAGCATATTGGTGTTGAGAACAATGCAGTGGAGTTAGGAGAAAAGATAACAGCCCTTACCTTAATTGTCTAAGAAAAGTGAGGAGAGAGGAAACCCCAACTTAATTAGGTCTATAATCAATAGCCTAACTGTTAAATGTGCCTGGCTTTATAAATCATCCATATACAGTACCAGTCAAAAGTTTGGACACATCTACTCATTCAAGGGTTTTTCTTTATTTGTACTATTTTCTACATTGTAGAATAATAGTGAAGACATCAAAACTATGAAATAACACATTGAATCATGTAGTAACCAAAGAAGTGTTAAATCAAAATATATTTTATATTTGAGATTCTTCAAAGTAGCCACCCTTTGCCTTGATGACAGCTTTGCACACACTTGGCATTCTCTCTACCAGCTTCATGAGGTAGTCACCTGGAATGCATTTCAATTAACAGGTGTGCCTTGTTAAAAGTTAATTTGTTTAATTTCTTTCCTTAATGCGTTTGAGCCAATCAGTTGTATTGTGACAAGGTAGGGGTGGTATACAGAAGACAGCCCTATTTGGTGAAAAACCAAGTCCATATTATGGCAAGAATAGCTCAAATAAGCAGAGAAACGACAGTCCATCATTACTTTAAGACATGAAGGTCAGTCAGTCCGGAAAATGTCAAGAACTTTGAAAGTTTATTCAAATGCAGTCGCAAAAACTATCAAGCACTATGATGAAACTGGCTCTCATGAGGACCACCACAGGAAAGGAAAACCCAGAGTTACATCTGCTGCAGAGGATAAGTTCATTAGAATACCTGCACCTCAGATTGCAGCCCAAATAAATGCTTAACAGAGTTCAAGTAACAGACATCTCAACATCAACTGTTCAGAGGAGACTGCGTGAATCAGGCCTTCATGGTCGAATTGCTGCAAAGAAACCACTACTAAAGGACACCAATAATAAGAAGAGACTTGCTTGGGCCAAGAAACACAAGCAATGGACATTAGACCGGTGGAAATCTGTCCTTTGGTCTGATGAGTCCAAATGTGAGATTTTTGGTTCCAACTGCCGTGTCTTTGTGAGACGCTGAGTAGGTGAACGGATGATCTCCGCATGTGTGGATCCCACCGTGGAACATGGAGGAGGTGGTGTGGGGGTGCTTTGCTGGTGACACTGTCAGTGATTTATTTTGAATTCAAGGCACACTTAACCAGCATGGCTACCACAGCATTCTGCAGCGATACGCCATCCCATCTGGTTGGCGCTTTGTGGGACTATCATTTGTTTTTCAACAGAACAATGACCCAAAACACACCTCCAGGCTGTGTAAGGGCTGTTTGACCAAGAAGGAGAGTGATGGAGTCCTGCATCAGATGACCTGGCCTCCACAATCACCCGACCTCAACCCAATTGAGATGGTTTGGGATGAGTTGGACCACAGAGTGAAGGAAAAGCAGCCAACAAGTGCTCAGCATATGTGGGAACTCCTTCAAGACAGTTGGAAAAGCATTCCTGGTGAAGCTGGTTGAGAGAATGCCAAGAGTGTGCAAAGCTGTCATCAAGGCAAAGGGTGGCTATTTGAAGAATCTCAAATATAAAATATATTTGGATTTGTTTAACACTTTTTTGGTTACTACATGATTCCATATGTGTTATTTCATAGTTTTGATGTCTTCACTATTATTCTACAATGTAGAAAATAGTAAAAAATAAAGAAAAACCCTTGAATGAGTAGGTGTCCTAAAACTTTCGACCAGTAGTGTATATATTTGTTTATCTCAAAATGTTGCTCTATCGCAAGATATTTGATATGGCTTTGGGATATGGCACACGAGAAATGTGCATCAGCCATTGCAAGTGCATGGGACTCCATTGAGTAGTAGGCTACCACAACAACGTTGTTTTTAATACATGGCTACCAGCAGTGGGTATTATGTTTAGAGTTAGAGGTCTAGCTAAAAGACAGGGTTAAGCTATGGGCCCACTGTGCCACCATCATGAAACATTGGACACATTGCCCTAAGACGAGTTACTTCTGCACTGTTTACCACACTTGCCAAATATCAGATCTCAAAATCAAACTGATCATGCGTTAAAATATGCTTTTGATGTATTTTGTACCATTTTCAATTATGTGTACTACTTTAAAAAGTATTCTTCTACAGCACCGCTGGACTGATCGGCACCAAATTTGATATATAGTATCTATAGATGCACATCTTCAAACTCAATATTTTTCAAGACTCTCGCTCAAACATTATGCTCGCTATTAGCCAATGATCTTGCATGAATGATTGTTCCTGTCCAACAGCACCACCATGCGGCTAAACTGAACCATACTTAACAGGTTAACTATAGTCATATCCCTGAGTATGTGTGCCAAATTTCATCACTCGGAGTCAAACCGATCAACAGTATAAACATGTGCCCATTATAGCGCTACTGTGTGGTCGAGCTGAATGTGCTTAGATATCTTGAGTCTTGACAGTGTTTGTTACAATGCAAATATCTGTGTCGGAGTTAAATGCATTTGTGCCAGACCACGCCCACATTATTGTTTATTGGTCAGTAGCGGCCATGTTGTTTGAGATGCTATCCTGGGAAAACCTAATTTGTGAGCGCTTGCTCCATAGATGCCATGTTTTGTGCCAGAGAAGTAGTGTTTTAAGTAAGTGTTTTTCACAAAAATCTAAATGGTGGAAAAGCCATCATGACGGACATCATGGGTCCTTGAGGCACATTTGTTCCTTGTGAGGAGAGGGACCTATATACCGAATTTCAGGGCTCTAGCTCAAACGGGGTGAGGGCTGTGAGATTTAAAAGTGTGCATATTCAATCGCTTGTTATAGCGCGACCATGTGGCCATTTGGCATGGCATTGCATTGCATGATAGGATGTGGCCCTTGCTCCTTTACCATCATGCAAAGTTGCAACCTCCTAGGCTTTACCATCTCACGGAAATTTGCATTTTTTTCACAAATCGGCAGATGAAGGGAAAATTATAATCAACGGCAACAAATACAATAGGGTTTCACCAGCTTTGCTGCTGAACCCTTACAAATTCTGGTGCCCTATTTTAACAGTAAAATATAACGATAACCTAATTATCAGCCCAACATTCATGACAATGCATTATTCCTGCATAGACATGTTAGATGAAACAACTTATTTCTTGAATACCATCTCATGATCTCAGACAGTAGTCTAGTACACCTTTTTAATGAAGCACTTTGAATGACTTTATAAGATGATGGTCCTCTGTAGCTCAATTGGTAGAGCATGGCGCTTGTAACGCCAGGGTAGTGGGTTCGAACCCCGGGACCACCCATACGTAAAAATGTATGCACACTTGACTGTAAGTAGCTTTGGATAAAAGCGTCTGAATCCTGTTTCGGAATGTGACCAAAGTATGTGTGGGTGTGTCTGTGTACTCTCTATCTATGCTGGTTAATGGATGTTGGTGTCTCCATGTGTCTGTTTGTCTGCTTTGGACATGTGTATTGTTTATGTTAACTCACATTGCCATATATATGTGTGTGTTTCTCTCAGGGGGTTGCCTGCCCCAGAGGCAGAGATGTTGTACATGCAGGAGGTGGAGAAGATGGAGGGCTATGGCCAGGAGAGTACCCCAGCCAAGGTGAACACAGCTACACCAACCTACAGTACCTGCTCCACCAAAGCCTTACTGCACACTGCACTACTACATTGCTATCCAGTCCTATTGACTTTCTGTCAATACCTCTATTTGTCAATATTATGTATGTGTGAAGGCATTAATTAAGGGACAGATGGTTTTTTAGTTCAAAATGCAGCAGATGCAGGTGCTGATCTCCCAGAATATATTCATAGAAGGATAAATGTAGGCTGCCCATCACACACAGAACAAAAAAACAAATTAGCTATAGTTCTTCCTTTTAATCCTGTTCTCTCTTCCCATCCCCACAGGACAGCCAAGGCACTGATATCCTCCTTGGGGCCTGTCTGGACGGCATCTTTGTCAAGCACAAAAACGGCAGGCCACCCCTCGTATTCAAGTAAGACTGGAAATAATGTATTTTTATTTTTTGAATATAAATTTTTTACAGTAATAACCCAGGCCTGCAATATGTTCTGCTTCTAAATATGAGCTGTCTGAATAAAAGCCTGTCTGCTATTTGTGTACCTGAAACAGTAATTGTGTTATATCCAATGACTCAGCATATTGAGTCTGGTTCAGTCCACAGCTAGCTACTATTCTAAGATGGCATGGTCGTCTGTCTATTTTGGATCTGATGGGATGTTTATATAGTTGCGGACAGTAGTTTTTCCTGACCATGTGACCTGGCAAGGAGAAACTCTAGGCCTCATATCAGGTCTCCTTCAATTTACTAAATTGTGTAGAATATCACTGTCTAAATGCTACTAAGAGTGTTGAATGTAGACACTTCTCTAACTATTGACTCAGATATGGTTTCTGTTAACGTCACTCGCCTCCCACAGCAGGCTGCAGAAATTGAGGTTTTGTGACCACTGACACTGCCTCTGCCTCATGCTCTCGCCCCCCTATGTTTTAATGTTCTGTGTAGGTGGAATGAAATTAACAACATGACTCACAATAAGTCCTTCTTTGCCCTGGAGCTGACCAACAAAGAGGAGAGCGTGCAGTTCCAGACCGTGAGTCTCAAACCACCATCACCACACACCGCAATTATCCTCTTCCCATTATACACATTGTCCCACACATACACTGGAGTACTATGCTCACACAGTGCATGCTGTGTGAATGTGTATTGACCTTTCTAGATAAACGTGTTCTTGTGTATGTGTGCTGTATGGCGGTAACTAAGCCACATGCGTATAGGGTCAACAACCGCTGGCTAAAGCCCCATGCAGTTGTATTTGGGTTGGTGAATGAGTAGAACACCACCACCACCAGTCCAGTGTATTGAATGTCTAACGCTGTGAATGTTTTCTTTGCCTTCTACAGGAAGACTTGGAAACCTCCAAATATGTGTGCCGGATGTGTCTGGCCAGGCACAAGTTTTATAAGATTAACAAGAGCAGCCTGTAAGTGTCTCTCTTAACGATTCTAGCCCTGTTCCTGTGTGCGTCTGCTCTCCTCACTGCTGTCCCCTCTTCTCCTCTCTCCAGAGAGGAGTCTGACCCCCCTTCGCCTTCTGAGGGCTCCCAGAAGTCCATTCTCACTCTTTCCTTTCCTCGCTTTCCTTTTCTGCCTTCTAACAAGGGGTGAGCAACGCTGTCCGCAGCCACCCGCCTACAGTACAGGTCTCCTCAGAGAGCCAACACCCTCCCCTAAAACCAACCAGAGCCCTACAAAACACCCTAGCTACATTTAAATGACACCAATCCCCTCGTCACCACCTTTTTATGTTTTGGGTGTTTGGGCGAAGAAAGATGATGTATACAAAAAAAATCTTACTAAAAGGAGTTCTCTCCTGGATATTGCTCTCATCTTTCACTGCGATAAAGGGATATTTAATTTAACAGAGAAGAGCCTCCCTAAAACCACTTCCCTGAGTCCCTTTCAACTTGAAAGAAAGCCTTTTTGTTTTTACTACCTGTTTGTTTCGTTTTTATGTTCCTGTTCTCAGCCAAACCCAGCCTACCGCTGTGAACCCAGTGAGACGGCGATCCTCCACCAGGATGTCTCTGGTACGCTGCCAGTGAACACACACACACACAAAAAAAACACGATTTCTGTCTCAAACACACACAGTTTCCCTCTAAGCTATGGCCTGTGGAATGCAGCACATGACAAACGTCACAGACCCTGGCCAGTGCTTCAGCACACTATTACATTTGTGTGGACAGTGCCTTGCAAAAGTATTCATCCCCCTTGGCGTTTTTTCCTATTTTGTTGCGTTACAACCTGTAATTTAAATGGATTTTATTTGGATTTCATGTACTGGACATACACAAAATAGTCCAAATTGGTGAAGTGAAAGGAAAAAAATGACTTGTTTCAAAAAAATAAATAACGGAAAAGTGGTGCGTGCATATGTATTCACTATGAAGCCCCTAAATAAGATCTGGTTCAACCAATTACCTTCAGAAGTCACATAATTAGTTAAATAAAGTCCACCTGTGTGCAATCTAAGTGTCACATGATCTGTCACATGATCTCAGTATTTATACACCTGTTCTGAAAGGCCCCAGAGTCTGCAACACCACTAAGCAAGGGGCACCACCAAGCAAGCGGCACCATGAAGACCAAGGAGCTCTCCAAACAGGTCAGGGACAAAGTTGTGGAGAAGTACAGATCAGGGTTGGGTTATAAAAAAATATCCGAAACTTTGAACATCCCACGGAGCACCATTAAATCCATTATTAAAAAATGGAAAGAATATGGCACCACAACAAACCTGCCAAGAGTGGGCCGCCCACCAAAACTCAAGGACCAGGCAAGGAGGGCATTAATCAGAGAGGCAACAAAGAGACCAAAGATAACCCTGAAGGAGCTGCAAAGCTCCACAGCGGAGATTGGAGTATCTGTCCATAGGACCACTTTAAGCCATACACTCCACAGAGCTGGGCTTTATGAAAGAGTGGCCAGAAAAAAGCCATTGCTTAAAGAAAAAAATAAGGAAACACGTTTGGTGTTCGCCAAAAGGCATGTGGGAGACTCCCCAAACATATGGAAGAAGGTACTCTGGTCAGATGAGACTAAAATTGAGCTTTTTGGCCATCAAGAAAACCCAACACCTCTCATCACCCGAGAACACCATCCCCACAGTGAAGCAGGTGGTGGCAGCATCATGCTGTGGGATGTTTTTCATCGGCAGGGACTGGGAAACTGGTCAGAATTGAAGGAATGATGGATGGCGCTAAATACAGGGAAATTCTTGAGGGAAACCTGTTTCAGTCTTCCAGAGATTTGAGACTGGGACGGAGGTTCACCTTCCAGCAGGACAATGACCCTAAGCATTCTCCTAAAGCAACACTCGAGTGGTTTAAGGGGAGACATTTAAATGTCTTGGAATGGCCTAGTCAAAGCCCAGACCTCATTCCAATTGAGAATCTGTGGTATGACTTAAAGATTGCTGTACACCAGCGGAACCAATCCAACTTGAAGGAGCTGGAGCAGTTTTGCGTTGAAGAATGGGCAAAAATCCCAGTGGCTAGATGTGCCAAGCTTATAGAGACATACCCCAAGAGACTTGCAGCTGTAATTGCTGCAAAAATGTGGCTCTCCAAAGTATTGACTTTGGGGGGGTGAATAGTTATGCAAGCTCAAGTTCAGTTTTTTTGTCTTATTTCTTGTTTGTTTCACAATAACAAATCATTTGCATCTTCAAATTGGTATGCATGTTGTGTGAATCAAATTATACAAACCCCCAAAAATCAATTTTAATTCCAGGGTGTAAGGCAACAAAATAGGAAAAATGCCAAGGGGGTGAATACTTTCGCAAGCCACTGTAATTCCATGCTGTTGGGCTGCGTGAAGATCATGTGTGCCTTAACTAAATCGTGTTGTTGGTTGATCTCTCTCTGTGCAGCCAAAGTCCCCGCCCTACATGTTGCCCCCGCCACAGATGCACTACAATGGCCACTTCACTGAGCCTTACACATCTTCACAAGGTACTTATAAAGTTAGGCCTGACCTTACCATGATCACTGGTGTTTCATCTCTATTTTTAACCACCATCATGCACCATGTATCTATCTGAGCCCTGTTAATGAACAAAGAGATGAAGGTGAATGTCCGCTCACTGTTTAATCATGCTTAGTCATGCAACAATGCTTAGATTAAAGGGTTATTTTAATGGGTATGTCCTTCCTATGACTGTAGTTCTAACAAGACCTTTGTCTTATCTTTGTTCTATCTCTCAGACAACCTGTACATGAACAGTCAGAATGGCTACTACTACCACTCCCAGACCAGCCTGGACCGCTCACCACTCGAGTACGGCAACAGCGGCGGTGGGAACGGGCGGCTGCGTAACGGCAGCGTGTACAGTGCCCACAGCACCAGCTCCCTCACCAACCCCCAGCACTACATGCAGCCCTCGCCCATGTCCTCCAACCCCTCCATCACAGGAAGTGACATCACCCGGCCCGACTATGTGCCCTCGCACCGCCACAGTGCCCTCATCCCCCCCTCCTACCGCGCCACCCCGGACTACGAGACGGTCATGAGGCAGAAGAACCGGGGAGGTGGAGGGGGGATGGTGCATGCCTACGAGCACCGCCAGAGCCACTCCATGAGGAACCTGAACATTGGGAACTCGTACGCCTACAGCAGGCCGGACCCCCTGGTCTACAGCCAGCCAGAGATCAGAGGAGAGCATGGTGGAGGAGGAGCGCACCACCACTACCCCTTCCATCTCAACTCTAGCTTCCACAGCCCCTCCCCGTACCCCTACCCCACGGAGAGGAGGCCGGTGGTGGGGGCGGTCAGTGTGCCCGAGCTGACAAACGTCCAGCTGCAGCAGGCGCAGGAGTACCCTGCGGCCAATATCATGAGGACCCAAGTGTACCGCCCTCCACCCCCCTACCCATACGGGGCCCACCCACGTCCCGCCAACAGCACGCCAGACCTTTCTCGCCACCTGTACGTGAGCAGCAGCAACCCGGACCTGATCATCACACGGCGCGTGCACCACTCAGTCCAGACCTTCCAGGAGGACAGTTTGCCTGTAGCCCACTCCCTGCAGGAGGTATCCGAGCCCCTGTTCCTGGCTGGACCCCCACAACACCACCCTCACCAGCACAACGCACACAAACGCAACTCCATCGAGATTGCAGGCCTGGCCTACAGCCTGGAGGGTATGAGGGTCAAGGAAAGGACTGTATCTGCCTCAGCCACAGACGCCCCGCATGGTCCCCCCTCAGGCTCCCAGCTCAACGTGTTCCTGGAGCGGACCAAGTCAGAGGACGGGGGGGAGGGGAAGGAGGACGTTCGCTACGGCCACAAGAAGTCCCTGTCAGACGCCACCATGCTGGTGCACAGCAGCGAGGAAGAGGAGTTTGAGGACGAGAGCGGACGCCACACCCCCCAATCCGACGATGCACTATTGTCCGGGCCTGACTCGCAGCAGCTTCTAACCAATCTGGGCCAGATTCCCCTGGAGCCCCCGCCCGCATATCCCATTGGCTCCTCCCTTGACCCTGCCTTGTCTGACCTTCAAGCCTATCAGGTGCACCCACTGATCCAGGAGGCGGAGTCGCTGTACCTGTTTGAGGGTGGGCAGACTGGCAGGATTGTGCCCTCGATGTCGGACAGTGACATCAGTGGGCAGAACAAACAGAAGGCCAAGAAGGATTTCATCAAGAAGAGGCCTGTGTCAGACGTTCCTGCTGGGAAGAAACCCATTGATGGCCTGCCTCCTGCCGTGAGTCTTACAACCTCTCCTCCGCCATAGTAGCCTATGTCCCACCATAGTAGCCCCAGTCTCCACTGCCTTACTCGCTGCCCAAACATGTCTGTGTTTTTAGCATCATTTTAAAAAAAGTACATTTGACTACTAAGTTTGACTAGAGGTGTCAGTGTCTCTTTCATTGTTCAAGGAACAGCTGTTGCCCAATCTTAATGTCTTGGAGATTATTTTTAATTTCTCTGTCAGTTAAGATAAGCTTTTCCTCTTAGCTAAGATGTCTGACATTTGAATGAATATATCATTCACATCACGAAGTGTCACACAACACAATAGTGGAATATCCCGAAGGCCAGAAGTGGCCAATGTTCATTTCAACCAATAACAAACTCTATATGTTGGTCAGGTGACTAAACCTGTGACATCACAATCACTCCTAAACTCACTGACCCACCAATGCAGGGGTATTCTGGGTAGTTTCATGGTAGTTGGGAGACCAATTCACAATGACACCTTGTCCACCTGTAGCTGAAAGGAATGTTGCAAGGCGACCTCAGTAGCTAGTTCGGCGGCATTCCATAGGAAAACACGTCACCCAACCAGGCTGTGCCGTAACTGTCCCTCCCCGAACTTCCTCAGACATTCCATCAACTTCAGCCACACTCACACTTTTTCTCTCCCTTCTACCTCTCTCTCTGTCCTCCGTCACAACAGGGCATGAAGAAGCGGGCTGAGCTGAAGAAGATGGGTCCTTTGAAGGTGGCGGCCCTCAATGGCCTGACCCTGTCTAGGCTGCCCCTGCACGAGGGGGGCAAGGACGAACCTGAGAAGGCCTCCAACGACGAGAGGGTAGGAACTTGCAGTGGGCAATGTTGTAGACTGGTGTTGTCCCTTTAAAGGCGCCCACCAGAGGACAATTTCGGCGTAATTCCGTGGGGGGCGGAAACATTGTGGTGATTTCCACGTTGAGTGGAGAAACATCAACAGATAGGGAGCTGACAGCTGTCAGTGTAGCTAGCTAGTATGCTAACCTTGACTAGCTATCTTGCTAACCTTATTTAGCTAGCTAATGTTATTTGTTGTTGCCATTTATTTTTTGCTATACCATATTCAAAAGATTAGCCAGCTGGCTAGGCTGGTTCTGGAGCTGGATTTGTCATAAGCATTTAGGGAAAACTTAGCTACAGATGGAAACCAATATTTTTGACTTTGCCATCTATTGTTATCTACAATAAGAGCCATGCATTTTTCTACATTGTAATGGACACGGTGCAACCTTTGGTAGGTAGGCTGCTGGCAGGCTTCGGCTGCGGTACTGCAAAGCCAAGTCAGCCCGTGCTCATGGTGCTCACAGAAGTGGAATGATAGGCTACAACAGTGGTCACCAACCGGTCGATCTCCAAGGCATTCCTAGTCAATCGGCAAACATCTCTGTAAAAAACTGAACCATTAGCTTTGCGTTCTTGTTTTTATTTATTTGTCTTGCGCTGTTGGCGGTAGGTGCACCCGATTCAGCTGCCCTGCGCGCCGTGTAGGCGAAGTCTTCCCATTTCATGTGTCTGAAGGTACAAACTCTGCCTTCCCGGCGGGCCTGGAGAGCAAATCAAGTGTACTATACGTCTACCGCTGGCCAATCAGATGGCTCAGATTACAGTGTCTGCAGTAGCATAGCAGGTGTAAAAGAAAGCTAAAGCATAGTTGACTAGAGAGAAACTGACAACGAATACAGCAAAGAGCTGCTGTTTTTATGAGTGAGTTCACATTTAAGTTCTTCTCAGCACTGTCAACACTTTTTATTCAACAGTTTTATAAGCCATAAAATGTGTGTTCCTCCTTCTACCACTGGCGCTACAACCAGCACTGCAGCTGTAATGAATGAGTAGTAAAGTGGATCGATAGACTTCCATTATTATAAGCGGCTTATGTATTTTTTTATATCTAGAAATATTTAACGTTCTCTGTTCATAGGAGTAAAACATGAATTTGTGCATGAGGCAGAAATAATGCGGTGCGACTCGTTTCACTATCAGCTGGAAGACGGTGTCCCTTTTTGGTCAGTGTCAGTGGAGGAAAGGGAGAGCAGAGGGATGTTGAGAGGCGGACCCCCAGTCTGCTGCTCTCTCCCTCCACTGAGACTGACCATCAGATGCAGGCACCATCAGACCAGTACAATAAAAAGCTAATTATTTAAATTTTTGCTCACTCAGCTGTGCCTCAAGTAATACAAAAACTGATATATTACCAGTGTGATCATATAGCCTACCTCCAATTTTTTGAAATATAATTGTTTTAAATGGTCTGAACAACAGTGCATTGGCAGGGCAATTCAAGCATAGCCAATATGCAGTGATAATGTATTGGGCCTATAGCCTACTGCACAAACCACATTGCTACAGTACTGTTTTAATAGGTTAATGTTGCATAGGCTTACGTTTTTTAAGTCATGTTAAAAAGAAATCTTCTGAGCGGTAGATCTCGGCTTACATTTTGACACACAAAGTGATCTTGACTCAGAAAAGGTTGGTGACCACTGGGCTACAATGACTTTGCTCATGATGCACATTGCAAATGATATGTAACACCCTGAGCGCATCAGACAAATATAACATCAGTACAACAAAATAGATAAGTTCCTTGAATTTTCTTTTGCGGGTGCCTTTTCATTAAAGGATAGACACTTGTGGTTTAGCTGCACCAATTTAAAGCAGTGAAGCGTGTAGTGAAGCAAGACTTTAGTGGTCAAAGCCATTCAGCTTGGGGCGACGGGGGGAACAGGGTTGCAAAATGCAATCATATCAAGCAATTATCATACCATTTATAAAATAGTAATGTGTACAAAACATTAGGAACACCTTCCTCATATTGCGTTGCACCCCCTTTTGCCCTCAGAACAGCCTTAATTTGTCTGGGCATGGAATCAACAAGGTGTCAAAAGCATTGCAGTTCTTGACACCTACTACCATACCCCGTTCAAAGGCACTTAAATATTTTGTCTTGCCCATTAACACGCTGAATAGCACACATACACAATCCATATCTTAATTGTTTCAAGGCTTTAAAATCCTTCTTTAACCATACTCCTCCCCTTCATCTACACTGATTTGAAGTGCATTTAACAGGTGACATCAATAAGGGATCATAGCTTTCACCTGGTCAGTCTGTCATGAAAAAGCTGGTGTTCCTAATGTTTTGTACACTGTGTCTATATATATTGTTAATACAGACTAGCTCAGAAATAAGTGAAAATGACACATTTTCACCCCCTATTTTGCTCCATGGCTCAGGCGGCCAAGTGTAGGCTAAGGTGAAAAGCTGTTTGGCTCAGTCGCGACTCTGAACTTTGTAGGTGTTTCTGATTAATAAACAATGCCATGCTTATGGGTGGTAACGTTCAAATAAAACCCAGCCCTGAAAAGAAACAGACATGGCTCCTCACTGCTCCACATTTGCATAGTTTAGTTAGGATGTGTAAGGGGTTTTGATTACCAGATTATCAAGCAGGCAGAGTAAATGTTGTCTAAAATAATTTCTGTTGGGTGTTTTCTAACATCTATTGTACATCCAGGTCACCTGTATTCAAAGGGGTGTGTTTTACATCATGCATTATATAAGACTTTGTTTATGGAGATCCAAAGAGTACAGTAGTTTAAACAGAACAAAGGTGTTGAATGATACTGGTGACGTACAGTGGGGAGAACAAGTATTTGATACACTGCCGATTTTGCAGGTTTTCCTACTTACAAAGCATGTAGAGGTCTGTAATTTTTATCATAGGTACACTTCAACTGTGAGAGACGGAATCTAAAACAAAAATCCAGAAAATCACATTGTATGATTTGTAAGTTATTAATTTGCATTTTATTGCATGACATAAGTATTTGATACATCAGAAAAGCAGAACTTAATATTTGGTACAGAAACCTTTGTTTGCAATTACAGAGATCATACGTTTCCTGTAGGTCTTGACCAGGTTTGCACACACTGCAGCAGGGATTTTGGCCCACTCCATACAGACCTTCTCCAGATCCTTCAGGTTTCGGGGCTGTCGCTGGGCAAAACGGACTTTCAGCTCCCTCCAAAGATTTTCTATTGGGTTCAGGTCTGGAGACTGGCTAGGCCACTATAGGACCATGAGATGCTTCTTACGGAGCCACTCCTTAGTTGCCCTGGCTGTGTGTTTCGGGTCGTTGTCATGCTGGAAGACCCAGCCACGACCCATCTTCAATGCTCTTACTGAGGGAAGGAGGTTGTTGGCCAAGATCTCGCGATACATGGCCCCATCCATCCTCCCCTCAATACAGTGCAGTCGTCCTGTCTCCTTTGCAGAAAAGCATCCCCAAAGAATGATGTTTCCAGCTCCATGCTTCACGGTTGGGATGGTGTTCTTGGGGTTGTACTCATCCTTCTTCTTCCGCCAAACACGGCGAGTGGAGTTTAGACCAAAAAGCTCTATTTTTGTCTCATCAGACCACATGACCTTCTCCCATTCCTCCTCTGGATCATCCAGATGGTCATTGGCAAACTTCAGACGGGCCTGGACATGCGCTGGCTTGAGCAGGGGGACCTTGCGTGCGCTGCAGGATTTTAATCCATGACGGCGTAGTGTGTTACTAATGGTTTTCTTTGAGACTGTGGTCCCAGCTCTCTTCAGGTCATTGACCAGGTCCTGCCGTGTAGTTCTGGGCTGATCCCTCACCTTCCTAATGATCATTGATGCCCCACGAGGTGAGATCTTGCATGGAGCCCCAGACCGGGGGTGATTGACCGTCATCTTGAACTTCTTCCATTTTCTAATTATTGCGCCAACAGTTGTTGCCTTCTCACCAAGCTGTTTGCCGATTGTCCTGTAGCCCATCCCAGCCTTGTGCAGGTCTACAATTTTATCCCTGATGTCCTTACACAGCTCTCTGGTCTTGGCCATTGTGGAGAGGTTGGCGTCTGTTTGATTGAGTGTGTGGACAGGTGTCTTTTATACAGGTAACGAGTTCAAACAGGTGCAGTTAATACAGGTAATGAGTGGAGAACAGGAGGGCTTCTTAAAGAAGAACTAACAGGTCTGTGAGAGCTGGAATTCTTACTGGTTGGTAGGTGATCAAATACTTATGTCATGCAATAAAATGCAAATTAATTACTTAAAAATCATACAATGTGATTTTCTGGATTTTTGTTTTAGATTCCGTCTCTCACAGTTGAAGTGTACCTATGATAAAAATTACATACATCTACATGCTTTGTAAGTAGGAAAACCTGCAAAATCGGCAGTGTACCAAATACTGTAAATGCGTAGGAGAGCAGGTCTACCAGGTAAATCTTGATCTTGTCCTACTTTATCTGTTTTAGTAGAAACTCTTGCATGTGTTAGTGTATCAGTGGCTATCTAAAAGAAGATGTACTGTAGGGCTTTTTAAGTCTCAATCATATTTGACCAATGGCTGATATGTGTTTCTCATGCACAACAGATACTGCTACTACATGTTTCTAACATCAGGAAAATGTACTTCTTGCATACTTACAAAACTGTAGCTTTTCAACTCCATACCCGTTTCATATCTAGAAGCTGATCAATCCAGTGTGTCTTATTCTGTCTTTCAGTGTAAGGTACTTGAGCAGCTTATGGAGCAGGGCATGGTGTTCACGGAGTACGAGCAGGTGGCCAAGCGGCGTCCGGCAGGCGACTGCAGCATCGCCCAGCTGCCGGAGAGCGGCGAGAGGAACCGCTTCCAGGATGTGCTGCCCTACGACGACACGCGTGTGGAGCTGGTGCCCACCAAGGAGAACAACACAGGCTACATCAACGCCTCGCACATCAGGGTAATGTTAGACACAGACTAAATACACCATACGCTTAAATATATTCTCTACAATGTTTATTTCAAACAGAATTTTGACCTTAATCACAACATAATGTAATATAAACTGAACCAAACTACATTTAATGTGTCTCATAAAAACAAGTGTGAATGTCATGAGACTGAACAAGACATTCATATTAATGTGCATGCAAATGTATGACTGAACGCACAAACATAAGCCATTTAAATCAAGAGCAACTTGGTTGAAAAGCAAAAATAGCTTTTTAATGTTGTCAATATTTTCCATATAGAGTACATTACCCAGTCATATTAATGAACTTAGGCTAAAGTAGAATGTGTGGAAAACATCCCACATAGGTCAATATGGAAGTAGAGGTGTAAGGCCTACGTTTGGTTTGGTGCCGTAGCCCTTCAGGCTCTGGGGTAATTATCTTCTTATCATCCGTTCTTGTACCAGGTGTAGGTGGCGTTGGTAATGTCAGTCAGAGTGCAGGTGGTGCTACAGGTCAGTGTCACTATCTGATCCTTGTTCACTTTGGCAGGAGCTCCGTTCCCCAGCAGAACTGAATGAAAACCGCTCTGACACAGAAAACATATTGCAGCCACTTCAGGAGAGTGGAGATCTCTGTGGCATTTTATAGCAGAGGAGTAACTGTCTGTGGAGTGGGGCCTGATCTAGAGGTTGTCTGTTCTTGTACCAGGTGTAGGTGGCGTTGGTAATGTCAGTCAGAGTGCAGGTGCTGCTACATGTCAGTGTCACCTTCCCTCCCTCTGTGGCAGGAGTCACCTTCACCTGCAGGTCTGTGACGGACACACTGATTCCAGGGGCACCTGAATATTTCTCTCTTGGTTGATCTGTTATTAGTCTGAACTCATGAGCGTCGCTTTCTCTCAGCTCTGTGATTATCAGGATGCAGTCACTCTTGTTATCCCTACAGTTCTCCACGCGACCTGCATATGCTGGGTCCTTGCTCAGATCTACAGGATTGCTCAAACGCTCCAATCCATTAAACCAGAATACTCTGGTGACCTTAAGACCACTGGGACATGTGTAAGTGCAAGACCGGTCCACTGTTGAGTCCTTCAAGGCACATATGCATGGGTGTCACACTCCAGTCGCTCTGACCTTGTATATCACTGCAACACACACAGATTATAACAACATTGAATGTAGTATTGTAAGACCTATTGGCTCATACTGACAGTAGGATTTTTTGTCCACACATTTTAGTAGTTGCTGAGTGTGAATGACAACCAAAGATAAGCGTCACTCAGTGAGGTGTGAAAGATGACTACTAAAATGACCAAGAAGTTTAACAGACGATGTCACTGAATACACCAGACCAGAAGAAGCTTCGGAGTAATCTTATCTTTATTTTATACAGTTTTATTAATGTCTGTAGAATAGGTTGAATAACAACAAGTTACTTGTTGTTATTCAATAAGGGCTACTGCAAAGCTAAGAATGAGACAACAGGCTACCTGCAAGAGATGAGAAAGATCACCAACATACTTCCGTGCTGTTCTCAAGGCCATGTTGCATCTCTCACCCTGCAGTTTTAGAAACAGTTGGACAACAAAAACGGAATATCACTTCTATTCATTACTTTATTTCATGCTGACTTATGAGTCCAACCAAAGGATATAGCCCCTTAATCAAGTGTTTTCAACAATGCATTATACCATTGGAACTTCATTTGAAAAGGACCTTGTAACCAAAACATTGATATTTAAAGAAAAGTATATTTTATCCCTTTGCCCTAGTTTTTCTACTCTGTTACAGCAACACAAAACACCATGTAGAAGAGCATTACATTGAATAGCATTACTGCACCCAGTAATTTAAGTCCATATTTTCAGCTATTATCAAGTATACTTAGTGAGAATGTAAGGTCTTTTCAGGGTCTTGTATGTTAACTTACTGACGGTGCATGGGAACAGAAAGGAGGTTATGTGGTGTAGGGTTGACGCATCAGGGGCCAAAAATATACTGAACATGCAACAATTTCAAAGAGTTTACTGAGTTACAGTTCATATAAGGAAATCAGTCAATTTAAATAAATTCATGAGGCCCTAATCTATGGATTTTACATGACTGGGCAGGGGTGCAGCCATGGGTGGGCCTGGGAGGGCATATGCCCACCCACTTGGCAGCCAGACCCACCCACTGGGGAGCCAGGCCCAGCCAATCAGAATTAATTTTTCCACACAAAAGGGCTTTATTACAGACAGAAATACTCCTCAGCACAGTAATAATTGCTGGATATTAATTCACTACCTCCAACTGTTGACTGTCATGTCCTAAAAAAACAACTATTGTGTTATTTTCAGCTTCCTAGAAATGCTCTTCATTCCAGATGACTGTTGATGGCTCTGGCATCTGTGCAGTCATTGTCTCCTTGATAATCATTCCTTCCCCAGGGCTGGGTAGGGTAATGATCGGCATGCCATGCATACATACCTGCTGTGGCTTTAGATGGAGAACACAGATAGTGCCTTTATTACTTAATGAGGTCAATAACCGTATCTCTCCTCTGGCTTTTCCTAGATTACGGTGGGCGGAGACGAGTGGAGCTACATCGCCTCCCAGGGCCCTCTTTCCAACACCTGTCTGGACTTCTGGCAAATGGTGTGGGAGCAGGGTGTGGCCATCATTGCCATGGTTACAGCTGAAGAGGTGTGTGTGTGTTTATTAAACTGATCTTTATTATGTCAGTAGTGTAAGTTGACATTTTTATTGAATGTCCTCAGATCTAGACGTACACAATGACTTGTTAGTATTAACATGACCCTTTGATTACCAATCTGTAGCAGGTTTCTCAGCTCTATCCCTCTGGCTAACCTTTAACCTTTGTCATCCAACCCCCTTTGCAGGAGGGTGGCAGAGAGAAGAGTTTCCGCTACTGGCCACGGCTGGGCTCTCGCCACAACACGGTGACATACGGACGCTTTAAGATCACCACGCGCTTCAGGACGGACTCAGGCTGCTATGCCACCACAGGCCTGAAGATCAAACACCTGCTGACGGGCCAGGAGCGCACCGTATGGCACCTGCAGTACACAGACTGGCCTGACCACGGCTGCCCCGAGGACTTCAAGGGCTTCCTCTGTGAGTGGATCGGTTGGAATTTAGATGTAACGTGTAATCAAACCAGGAAGGCCCTTTAAGATTGTAAATCTCTATTCCAAGGGAGAGGTCAAGAAGGCAGTTCCAGTCTAATTTAAAGGGGTGATAACTTGGCATTTTGTGTTGTAAAATCCTCTTTTCATTAAGAGTTTGGTTAATATAGGTTGAGAGCTTTTGTGAAAGAGCACAGTTAGAAAGATATGGCATATAGAAGCAAACCGGATGGACATCATGAAAATGATCGGAGAGGTTGAGGGTAGAGAAAGTTCAGGAGTAAAAACAAACAAAATATAATTATTGTAAAATTGACTGTGTCCAAAAAATGTATATAGTATGTATAAGCTGGAAGTAGAGGCCTAAGCATTGTTGTTCACTAGTATACTCCAATTAGGGAAGGGGTGGTGGGGTTGGAAAGTAATAAAGGGAAATATATATTTTTTAAAGGATATGTGTGTGTGTGTGTGTGTGTGTGTGTGTGTGTGTGTGTGTGTGTGTGTGTGTGTGTATGTATATATATAAAATCCTTTTTTAAAATATATATTTTCTTAAATCAGCATCTCTACATGTATGACAGCCATTCCATTCCAGTGTCTGTTGAATTCCAACACAGGCACACCTCATTCTACTGAATTAGGAACTGATTAGGTGATCACCTGAACCAAATCTTATTTAATGAGGAAAAGTATAAACACCAGTGCTGTGGTCATCACTATCCTCTTGCAATAGGACCAGCTGGATGGCAAAAACTGTGCTAAAAGTACCTCAAAAGTAATATTAATCAAAAAATAACTATTGACCATGCCAAAAGAGTTGAAAAGGAAAGTTTTGAGTGAGGAAAAGAAGGGTTCAATTCTGGCTTTACTGGCAGAGGGATACATTGAGCGTCAGGTTGCTTCCATCCTTAAAACTTAAAAGACGGCGGTTCATAAGAACAAGGTCAAGCAGCAGACATTGGGGACAACAAAGCTACAGACCGGCAGAGGGCGAAAATGACTCTCTACTGACCGGGATGACCGCCAACTCATTCGAATGTCACTCAACAACCGTAGGATGACATCAAGTGACCTACAAAAAGAATGGCAAACGGCAGCTGGGTTGAAGTGCACGGGGTTGAAGTGCACGGCGAGGACGGTTCGAAACAGGCTCCTAGGGGCAGGGCTGAAGTCGTGCAAAGCTAGAAAAAAGCCCTTCATCAATGAGAAGCAAAGAAGAGCCAGGCTGAGGTTTGCAAAAGACCATAAGGATTGGACCGTAGAGAACTGGAGTAAGGTCTTCTCTGATGAGTCCAATTTTCAGCTTTGCCCAACACCTGGTCGTCTAATGGTTAGACGGAGACCTGGAGAGGCCTACAAGCCACAGTGTCTCGCATCCACTGTGAAATTTGGTGGAGGATCGGTGATGATCTGGGGGTGCTTCAGCAAGGCTGGAATCTGGCAGATTTGTCTTTGCATGAATCAAGCCATGTACAAGGTTGTCCTGGAAGAAAACGTGCTTCTTTTTGCTCTGACATTGTTTCCCAACTCTGAGGATTGGTTTTTCCAGCAGGACAATGTGCCATGCCACACAGCCAGGTCAATCAAGGTGTGGATGGAGGACCACCAGATCAAGACCCTGTCATGGCCAGCCCAATCTCCAGACGTGAAGTCCATTGAAAACTTCTGGAATGTGATCAAGAGGAAGATGGATGGTTACAAGCCATCAAACAAAGCCGAGCTGCTTGAATGTTTGCGCCAGGAGTGGCATAAAGTCACCCAACATCAATGTGAAAGACTGGTGGAGAGCATGCCAAGACGCATGAAAGCTGTGATTGAAGATCAGGGTTATTCCACCAAATATTGATTTCTGAACTCTAGTGTTGTTTAAAAATGAACATGAACTTATTTTCTTTGCATTATTCGGGGTCTGACAACACTGCATATTTTTTATTATTTTGACCAGTTGTCATTTTCTGCAAATAAATGCTCTTTACAATATTTTTATCTGGAATTTGGGAGAAATGTTGTCAATAGTTTATAGAATAAAACAAGAAAAACGATTTTACCCAAACACATACCTATAAATAGTAAAACCAGAGAAACTGATAATTTTGCAGTGGTCTCTTAATTTTTTCCAGAGCTAGCTATATATATATATATATATATATATATACAGGTAAAAGTCAGTAAATTAGAATATTTTGAAAAACTTGATTTATTTCAGTAATTGCATTCAAAAGGTGTAACTTGTACATTATATTTATTCATTGCACACAGACTGATGCATTCAAATGTTTATTTCATTTAATTTTGATGATTTGAAGTGGCAACAAATGAAAATCCAAAATTCCGTGTGTCACAAAATTAGAATATTACTTAAGGCTAATACAAAAAAGGGATTTTTTAGAAATGTTGGCCAACTGAAAAGTATGAAAATGAAAAATATGAGCATGTACAATACTCAATACTTGGTTGGAGCTCCTTTTGCCTCAATTACTGCATTAATGCGGCGTGGCATGGAGTCGATGAGTTTCTGGCACTGCTCAGGTGTTATGAGAGCCCAGGTTGCTCTGATAGTGGCCTTCAACTCTTCTGCGTTGTTGGGTCTGGCATTCTGCATCTTCCTTTTCACAATACCCCACAGATTTTCTATGGGGCTAAGGTCAGGGGAGTTGGCTGGCCAATTTAGAACAGAAATACCATGGTCCGTAAACCAGGCACGGGTAGATTTTGCGCTGTGTGCAGGCGCCAAGTCCTGTTGGAACCTGAAATCTCCATCTCCATAGAGCAGGTCAGCAGCAGGAAGCATGAAGTGCTCTAAAACTTGCTGGTAGACGGCTGCGTTGACCCTGGATCTCAGGAAACAGAGTGGACCGACACCAGCAGATGACATGGCACCCCAAACCATCACTGATGGTGGAAACTTTACACTAGACTTCAGGCAACGTGGATCCTGTGCCTCTCCTGTCTTCCTCCAGACTCTGGGACCTCGATTTCCAAAGG
The DNA here is from genome assembly GCF_020615455.1 of Coregonus clupeaformis. NCBI lineage: Eukaryota > Metazoa > Chordata > Actinopteri > Salmoniformes > Salmonidae > Coregonus > Coregonus clupeaformis. The sequence continues at coordinate 25,712,557 of NC_059216.1, read as the reverse complement.
AAATGCAAAATTTGCTTTCGTCAGAAAACATGACTTTAGACCACTCAGCAGCAGTCCAGCTCTTTTTTTCCTTAGCCCAGGTGAGACGCTTTTCGCGCTGTTTCTTGGTCAACAGTGGCTTGACACGAGGTATGCGGCAGTTGAAACCCATGTCTTTCAAGCGTCTCTTGGTGGTGGATCTTGAAGCCCTGACTCCAGCAGCTGTCCACTCCTTGTGAATCTCCCCCACATTTTTGAATGGGTTTTTTTCACAATCTTGACTAGGGCGCGGTGATCCCTATCGCTTGTACACTTTTTCTGACCACAGTTTTTCCTTCCCTTTGCCTCTCTATTAATGTGTTTGGACACAGAGCTCTGAGAACAGCCAGCCTCTTCTGCAATAACCTTTTGTGTCTTTCCCTCCTTGTGCAATGTGTCGATGGTCGCCTTTTGGACAGCTGTCAAATCTGAAGTCTTCCCCATGTTTGTGTAGGCTTCAGAACTGGACTGAGAGACCATTTAAAGCCCTTTGCAGGTGTTTTGAGTTAATCAGCTGATTAGTTTGTGGCACCAGGTGTCTTCAAAATGTAACCCTTACACAATATTCTAATTTTGTGACACACGGAATTTTGGATTTTCATTTGTTGCCACTTCAAATCATCAAAATTAAATGAAATAAACATTTGAATGCATCAGTCTGTGTGCAATGAATAAATATAATGTACAAGTTACACCTTTTGAATGCAATTACTGAAATAAATCAAGTTTTTCAAAATATTCTAATTTACTGACTTTTACCTGTATATATATATATGTGTGTGTGTGTGTATATGTATGTGTATGTATGCAAGAAACAAAAACATATGGGGGATTGGAAGGGATGCAGACAATTACAATCTATCTGCAATATTAAAGCTGATCTACCCCCTAAAATTTAAAAATAAATAAAAGTTTGGTTCATATAATAAATCATCATTTTATTTATATATATATATTTATTATTTTCCAGCATACCTGGAGGAGATCCAGTCAGTGAGGAGACACACCAACAGCACCAGCGACCCAAAGAATACCAACCTACCTGTGCTGGTCCACTGTAGCGCTGGAGTGGGCCGCACCGGGGTGGTCATACTCACTGAGATTATGATCGCCTGTCTGGAACACAACGAGGTAAAAAACGAACTAATGTCTACATGTACAGTGGGGAAAAAAAGTATTTAGTCAGCCACCAATTGTGCAAGTTCTCCCACTTAAAAAGATGAGAGAGGCCTGTAATTTTCATCATAGGTACACGTCAACTATGACAGACAAATTGCGGGGGGAAAATCCAGAAAATCACATTGTAGGATTTTTTATGAATTCATTTGCAAATTATGGTGGAAAATAAGTATTTGGTCACCTACAAACAAGCAAGATTTCTGGCTCTCACAGACCTGTAACAACTTCTTTAAGAGGCTCCTCTGTCCACTCGTTACCTGTATTAATGGCACCTGTTTGAACTTGTTATCAGTATAAAAGACACCTGTCCACAACCTCAAACAGTCACACTCCAAACTCCACTATGGCCAAGACCAAAGAGCTGTCAATGGACACCAGAAACAAAATTGTAGACCTGCACCAGGCTGGGAAGACTGAATCTGCAATAGGTAAGCAGCTTGGTTTGAAGAAATCAACTGTGGGAGCAATTATTAGGAAATGGAAGACATACAAGACCACTGATAATCTCCCTCGATCTGGGGCTCCACGCAAGATCTCACCCCGTGGGGGTCAAAATGATCACAGGAACGGTGAGCAAAAATCCCAGAACCACACGGGGGGACCTAGTGAATGACCTGCAGAGAGCTGGGACCAAAGTAACAAAGCCTACCATCAGTAACACACTACGCCGCCAGGGACTCAAATCCTGCAGTGCCAGACGTGTCCCCCTGCTTAAGCCAGTACATGTCCAGGCCCGTCTGAAGTTTGCTAGAGTGCATTTGGATGATCCAGAAGAGGATTGGGAGAATGTCAAATGGTCAGATGAAACCAAAATAGAACTTTTTGGTAAAAACTCAACTCGTCGTGTTTGGAGGACAAAGAATGCTGAGTTGCATCCAAAGAACACCATACCTACTGTGAAGCATGGGGGTGGAAACATCATGCTTTGGGGCTGTTTTTCTGCAAAGGGACCAGGACGACTGATCCGTGTAAAGGAAAGAATGAATGGGGCCATGTATCGTGAGATTTTGAGTGAAAACCTCCTTCCATCAGCAAGGGCATTGAAGATGAAACATGGCTGGGTCTTTCAGCATGACAATGATCCCAAACACACCGCCCGGGCAACGAAGGAGTGGCTTCGTAAGAAGCATTTCAAGGTCCTGGAGTGGCCTAGCCAGTCTCCAGATCTCAACCCCATAGAAAATCTTTGGAGGGAGTTGAAAGTCCGTGTTGCCCAGTGACAGCCCCAAAACATCACTGCTCTAGAGGAGATCTGCATGGAGGAATGGGCCAAAATACCAGCAACAGTGTGTGAAAACCTTGTGAAGACTTACAGAAAACGTTTGACCTGTGTAAATTGCCAACAAAGGGTATATAACAAAGTATTGAGAAACTTTTGTTATTGACCAAATACTTATTTTCCGCCATAATTTGCAAATAAATTCATTAAAAATCCTACAATGTGATTTTCAGGATTTTTTTGTCTCATTTTGTCTGTCATAGTTGACGTGTACCTATGATGAAAATTACAGGCCTCTCTCATCTTTTTAAGTGGGAGAACTTGCACAATTGGTGGCTGACTAAATACTTTTTTCCCCCACTGTACATAAGTATTCACACCCTTTGCTATGAGACTCGAAATTGAGCTCAGGTGCATCCTGTTTCCATAGATCGTCCTTGAAATGTTTCTACTACTTGATTGGAGTCCAACTGTGATGAATTAAATTGATTGGACATCATTTGGAAAGGCACACACCTGTCTATATAAGGTCCCACAGTTAAGGCACAGATCTGGGGAAGGGTACCAAAAAATGTGTGCAGCATTGAAGAACACAGTGGCCTCCATCATTCTTAAATGGAAGAAGTTTGGAACCACCAAGACTCTTCGTAGAGCTTGCTGTCCGGCAAAACTGAGCAATCAGGGGAGAAGGGCCTTGGTCAGGGAGGTGACCAAGAACCCGATGGTCACTCTGACAGAGCTCCAGAGTTCCTCTGTGGAGAAGGACAACCATCTCTGCAGTACTCCGCCAATCAGGCCTTTATGGTAGAGTGGCCAGACGGAAGCCACTCCTCAGTAAAAGGCACATGACTGCCCGCTTGGAGTTTGCCAAAAGGCACCTAAAGGATTCAGACCATGAGAAACAAGGTTACTCCCGAGTGGCGCAGTGGTCTAAGGCACTGCATCGCAGTGCTAGCTGTGCCACTAGAGATCCTGGTTCGAATCCAGGCTCTGTCGTAGCCGGCCGCGACCGGGAGACCCATGGGGCGGCGCACAATTGGCCCAGCGTCGTCCAGGGTAGGGGAGGGAATGGCCGGCAGGGATGTAGCTCAGTTGGTAGAGCATGGCATTTGCAATGCCAGGGTTGTGGGTTCGATTCCCACGGGGGACCAGTATGAAAAATAAAAAAATAATGTATGCACTCACTAACTGTAAGTCGCTCTGGATAAGAGTGTCTGCTAAATGACTAAAATGTAAAATGTAAATGTAAGGGAGGTGACCAAGAACCCGATGGTCACTCTGACAGAGCTCCAGATGGGAGAACCTTCCAGAAGGACAACCATCTCTGCAGCACTCCAACAATCAGGCCTTTATGGTAGAGTGGCCAGACGGAAGCCACTCCTCAGTTAAAGGCACATGACAGCCCGCTTGGAGTTTGCCAAAAGGCACCTTAAGGACTCTCAGACCATGAAAACAAGATTCTCTGGTCTGATGAAACCAAGATTGAACTCTTTGGCCTGAATGCCAAGCGTCACGTCTGGAGGAAACCTGGCACCATCCCTACAGTGAAGCATGGTGGTGGCAGCATCATGCTGGGGGGATGTTTTTCAGCGGCAGGGACTGGGAAACTAGTCAGGATCGAGGGAAAGATGAACGGAGCAAAGTACAGAGAGATCCTTGATGAAAACCTGCTCCAGGGTGCTCAGGAACTCAGACTGGGGCGAAGGTTCACCTTCCAACAGGACAACGACCCTAAGCACACGCAACAAGTATCTGAATGTCCTTGAGTGGCCCAGCCAGAACCCAGACTTTAACCCGATCGAACATCTCTTGAGAGACCTGAAAATAGCTGTGCAGCGACGCTCCACATCCAACCAGACAGAACTTGAGAAGATCTACAGAGAAGAATGGGAGAAACTCCCCAAATACAGGTGTGCCAAGCTTGTAGTATCATACCCAAGAAGACTCGAGGCTGTAATCGCTGCCAAAGGCGCTTCAACAAAGTACTGAGTAAAGGGTCTGAATAGTTATGTAAATTTAATATTTCCGTTTTATTTTAAATACATTTGCTAACATTTCTAAAAACTTATTTTTGCTTTGTCGTTATTGGGTATTGAGGAGGGGAAAAAACGATTTAATCAATTTTAGAATAATGCTGTAACGTAACAAAATGTGGAAAAAGTCAAGGGGTCTGAATACTTTCGAATGCACTGTAGAACGCCTAAAAACATGATTCTGTAAAGGTTCATGCATCTCTTTGTTTTATGTTAGGACAGCGTGAATCATGTCGCCATGATTGAATCCTAGTCTATTCCATCAGTAATGCAGGCATTTATCACACCGCACCGCAGTTTAGATCAGGGATGGGCAACTGGCGGTCCGCGGGCCCCCCTTTTGAAGGCCCTCGGATCAATTTCCCCCCCAAACAACTACTACTAATACTTTTTTTAGGAACTCTGTCGGGGTTTCAACTTACTGTTGCGAGTTAGACTAGTAAAATACACAAAGTGCAATTTCAAAATGTGGTTTTGCATCAGCAGTTTATCTCTTATGTCAGCAGTCACTGATAGTCAGTCAATTAGCCCATGTCGGCTAACGATTTTTAGATTGCTAAATTAGTTTAGCGGCCAGCAATCTAAACTTGTTATCTTGGTCGAATTACCGGCCGGGGGGCCCCCACTGATTTTGTTAGTCTCACTTAGATATATTAAAAACTAAAAACATTTCTCTACACCCTATGGCAAAATGTGTAGAATTACAGGAAATTAGCTGTAAAACAGCAAATTTTCCTCTCCGCCCCATGGCAAAATGTATAGAATTGCAGCAAACTTGCCTTAAAACTGCTACATTTTCTCTACACCCCATGGCAAAATGTATAGAATTGCAGCAAACTTGCCTTAAAACTGCTACATTTTTCTACACCCCATGGCACAATGTGTAGAATTGTACGAAATTAGACCTACACATTCATTCGAAATTCTCTCCCCTGTCAAGAGGCGGGCCACTAAAATGTTTTGCTCGCAATGGGGGGGTGGGCAACTGCGGCCCCTCATGATGAGTTCAGATTTTTGGTGGTTCCCACCCCCATCAAAGTTGCCCATCCCTGGTTTAGATCAATAGGCCCCTGAACCAATCCAATAACGTACTACTTTTTTAACGTGTCTGTGTCCTGTTTCCCCCTCTTTCCTCCAGATGCTGGACGTCCCGACCGTTCTGAACATGCTCCGGCAGCAGCGTATGATGATGGTGCAGACCATCTCACAATACACCTTCATTTACAAAGTCCTTATCCAGTTCCTCCGCAACTCCAGGCTCATCTAAGTGCAAACCTCAGCACCCCCCCAAACGTTTGTGTCGGACACGAGGAGCCGAGATTATCCAGTTTCCTCAACGCTCTTGCAAACTGCAGTGCGTTGGAGCAACTGTGGCCTTTAGCTCCAAAATGGCAGTGCTGGCAGATGGCCCTTTTTCAAAGTGTTAATGGAGGCGAGACTGCAATGAAACCTGACAATGAAAGGATCGCATGACTTTGTGTGTGTGTGTGTTTCCCTCTTGAACAGTATTATTGAGATTTCACTGTAAGGTTTCTACACTATATGATTACTGACATGAAACCCAGCACTTTTACAGTACAGTACCTTGCTCTATATAGCAAAACCATGTTGAAGCTGCAGTTAAAATCTATATCTGATTATTGTATATCAATATCATTAATTACAGATCTATTTTTATCACAGATTTTTGAGTTTTTACGATGTGTGTGCTAGATGATGATGGTCTTTATAAAGAAGGACTTGACTAATGTTTTGATTGAGAATACTGTTTATCTGCTTGACCGTGGAAGATGAGAATGGTCACTTTTTTTAATGAAGGGCATCTTTGTGGCACTGCACTTGCATCTAAGGAGTGTAGAAGTGTTACCATGTCCCTACTGTGGTGGTTTAGGATTTCTCCTTTGCTCTTCTATTTGACCGAGCAATAGGCCTGACACTAAGACCATGTTTCGATTTAAAAGGGAGTTAATTTTATTTTACCCACATTGTTCCACAAACCCCACTTTGGGGAAACCTGGGTATTTGTATCCAAAGAGCTAAAGTCATTCAATAGCTACACACATCATGTTGTGTTAGACAGGTGTCTACCAAAGAATCTTTACTGTTAAATACATACAACTTCTTGAGTTATTAGTGAGGCTAGAATATCTAACTAAGATAAATCATGTGAAAGAATACACACACACCCATTGAGGTGTTTGGACATACCTGGAATTGATGGAATTGTCCACCTACCAATGCTTATCCAAGATGTTATACTGAACATTCGGCTTTAAAAAAAATATATCCTTAAAAGGAACGGTCCCTTCAACATATTGAAATTGTTTTTGTCACAAACTGCAAATTATTAATACTTCCCCCCCCCCATCTATCTCTCCCATATAGTACTATACCAGACGTGGCTCACACAATGTGCAATCCGCAGTTGAAATAATAACAAAGCGTTTTCTCTGCCACTGTTGCGTTAAAAAGCTGAGGAATGGGGCTGGAGAAATGTAACCACTCTCAAATTCATAGACAGAGCTATGGATGCAAGGACTGACCATCCATGATATCAAAATTATAGTTTGAACCATGTTTTGAGGCTATACAGTGTTTGTTTACATTGGCTTTTACATTTACTTTGTTTACAAACATTGGAGTAAAACAAGCTTATATTTTAAGTTCTGATGGGATACGACAGTTGAACTAAGCTCATGATGCATTTATAAGTTTTATATTCTTCAAGAATCATTGGGCACATATTAATTTAAGTTTTTAAAAATGATGTAGCAACTGCATATTGCCCCTTTAAGTGCATTCCATTCTAGCTGATGTGTGCCTAAATGGCTGAGGGACTCTGGGATAAGACAGTTTCGATTGAGCAAGGACATAGGTCAGAAAGCAGTTGTGTTTGTAAGGAGGCAGGTATTGAGACAGGGCCAATGATTGCTCAGTCAGATTCATGTGTATGAGATGGAAAAAGGATTGAGAAATGAGGCGGAAAGGTTTGGTTTGTAGTGGATGATGATTTACATATTTAGCCGTTCAGCTATTTTCTAAGACTGAACGCTGCTGATCCATACTAACTAATTTAAACACACAGAATGATGTTTAAAATGAGTGCCATAAGTATTGTTGAGGAAATACCCCTTTACAGCGAGCTTTCTTTATATCCGGAAAAAAAATGCCTACATATTTTTTAAGTGTATAAATCTGCATTGGGAAGGCTTTATGTATTGCATATATGAAGGAAACAACACTGATGGAATTTGTGTTGTGAATGACAATCTTTTTAAATTGCCATGTTTTTTTTCTTGCATTGTTCGTATCAGTTTCTTTCTTTTGACATCATAGTACCGTGAAGTAGTCTGTGTTCTACTAATCTAATGGAGAAACATCTGTGACGTGTTCTATGGCCCTCTTCTCTAAGGCAACGTCCCAATAGTAACAAATAGCTTCCTTTCCTTGTCTCCTTTCCTTCATGAGTGCTGATATTTAAAGAACTTGATAGGTGACGTTAAAAAGATCTAACCCTATGTTGACGGCCATGATCGAAAAGAGGCAAGGAAAAGCAATTATTTGATGAGAATTCAGACCTACACATTCATTGGAAAGCACTAATCAGATTTTGTCATCTTGTTCACTAGTAGTGCTTGGTGTGTTGAGCTAAGTACCATGCTCATTAGTGTGAGGAGGTATGTGTCAGGGCTGTATTACAGAGGGGGTTAGTGGACTCTGATTGGTTCAGAGCATCACTGGCAGCAGTTATCCTGGGCACAGGGCTTGTTTTCACCCCAGTGAGACATTTGTCCCTCCTCTGCTACAGAGAGAGACACATCCTGTAGTTAAAACAGGCCTTCTAACCACAGTGACAACCAATACATGCTGGACCAGAGTTAAGACACTACCCAGGTCAAATTGGTTCCCAAATGGCACCCTATTCCCTACTATTCCATTTACTACTATTGACAAGGGCGCATAGGGGCTCTTTTCAAAAGTAGTGCACTAGGGAATAGGGACATAGGGTGCCATTTTTGGACTGTGAACTATTTTCTAGCCTGTAGCCACAGTACCTGTATAGTAACAGTAAGGGGGTGGTTTTTTGAAGGTGCAATTGAAATGAATTGCATTCAGAATTTCAGAAAGTAAATTGACTGTCATTTATATCCTTATGAGGACTATCTGGTCAAAGCAGTCTATCAGGAATGATGATTCCTAAAGCAGGTTCCAACATCGCAACCAGAAGATTTTGACAAAAGAGTACTATTCTCTTCCAGAAAGGTGGGTTTGATAAGGCTTGCTTTAGAATGAGAATTTAATTTGCTTGTTTAGGTGTGAAAATGTTTAAACTTTGACCATATTTATTAGAACTGGAAAAAACTGAGTGGACATTGGTTGGCTTAGAACAGAACTGGATTTGGAAGGCCCTTGTACATGCTGCTTCAAGTTTTTGTGTTTTTTAAAAATGTTTTAAGATCATGCTGATTATTATTATTGATTTGAGTCTTATTACAGTGTGGAAGTGGTTACAAAATAGAACTCATTTGTGACTGAGGCTACAGTTTTGCCCATATCTGATCTCTAAGAATGTTATGTTGTATTGTGGATTTTTATGCTGTACACATTGTAAAATCCTCAGCTTTAAAGCACTATGTTGTTACTTATAAACTATTTAGGCCTATTACCTGTATAAATGAACAAAATGAGTTATTCCATTGTTTTAAAACATTTTTATTTAAAGGATTGATTTCTGTTAAGATTAAGTATTTGAAAGTATGATGATATTGAGTCTTTTTGTAAACAAAAGCTGAATGGAATCACTGTCACATACATGTACAGTGAGGGGAAAAAAGTATTTGAACCCCTGCTGATTTTGTACGTTTGCCCACTGACAAAGAAATTATCAGTCTATAATTTTAATGGTAGGTTTATTTGAACAGTGAGAGACAGAATAACCAAAAAATCCAGAAAAACGCATGTCAGATATGTTATAAATTGATTTGAATTTTAATGAGGGAAATAAGTATTTGACCCTTCTGCAAAACATGATTTAGTACTTGGTGGCAAAACCCTTGTTGGCAATCACAGAGGTCAGACGTTTCTTGTAGTTGGCCACCAGGTTTGCACACATCTCAGGAGGGATTTTGTCCCACTCCTCTTTGCAGATCTTCTCCAAGTCATTAAGGTTTCGAGGCTGACGTTTAGCAACTCGAACCTTCAGCTCCCTCCACAGATTTTCTATGGGATTAAGGTCTGGAGACTGGCTAGGCCACTCCAGGACCTTAATGTGCTTCTTCTTGAGCCACTCCTTTGTTGCCTTGGCCGTTCTCACCCAAGATTTGATGGTACATGGCCCCGTCCATCGTCCCTTTGATGCTGTGAAGTTGTCCTGTCCCCTTAGCAGAAAAACACCCCCAAAGCATAATGTTTCCACCTCCATGTTTGACGGTGGGGATGGTGTTCTTGGGGTCATAGGCAGCATTCCTCCTCCTCCTCCAAACACGGCGAGTTGAGTTGATGCCAAAGCGCTCCATTTTGGTCTCATCTGACCACAACACTTTCACCCAGTTCTCCTCTGAATCATTCAGATGTTCATTGGCAAACTTCAGACGGGCATGTATATGTGCTTTCTTGAGCAGGGGGACCTTGCGGGCGCTGCAGGATTTCAGTCCTTCACAGCGTAGTGTGTCACCAATTGTTTTCTTGGTGACTATGGTCCCAGCTGCCTTGAGATCATTGACAAGATCCTCCCGTGTAGTTCTGGGCTGATTCCTCACCGTTCTCATGATCATTGCAACTCCACGAGGTGAGATCTTGCATGGAGCCCCAGGCCGAGGGAGATTGACAGTTATTTTGTGTTTCTTCCATTTGCGAATAATCACACCAACTGTTGTCACCTTCTCACCAAGCTGCTTGGCGATGGTCTTGTAGCCCATTCCAGCCTTGTGTAGGTCTACAATCTTGTCCCTGACATCCTTGGAGAGCTCTTTGGTCTTGGCCATGGTGGAGAGTTTGGAATCTGATTGATTGATTGCTTCTGTGGACAGGTGTCTTTTATACAGGTAACAAGCTGAGATTAGGAGCACTCCCTTTAAGAGTGTGCTCCTAATCTCAGCTCATTACCTGTATAAAAGACACCTGGGAGCCAGAAATCTTTCTGATTGAGAGGGGGTCAAATACTTATTTCCCTCATTAAAATGCAAATCAATTTATAACATTTTTGACATGCGTTTTTCTGGATTTTTTGGTTGTTATTCTGTCTCACTGTTCAAATAAACCTACCATTAAAATTATAGACTGATAATTTCTTTGTCAGTGGGCAAACATACAAAATCAGCAGGGGATCAAATACTTGTTTTCCCTCACTGTAGGCCTACGATATTTTGTTTTTGTGTTCTCTGAAACAGACCATGTACATCCTGCCACCGGCTGGACATATAGGAAAGTGCATTTCGCATCATCAGGGTCACATCAGCACCAGATGGAAGACTGTACCGTCAGTTACGCTACACACCATATCACTTTTATGCCATATACAATGCATGGAAATGTAGCTACTTTGTTATTCCAAATGCTATGAATAGCCTAAGTAAATAAATCCAATTTTTCTTAGATTAAAACAATACCTATTTATTGAACATTTAGGGAGAGAGGGAGGGATAGGCCTAGTGAACTGAATGGAGACTGCATTCACGGTAAAAGCTGCATATGTCAGCTCAATCAGAAATGACCTTCAATTTCTATCGCAGAATCTGTAACACTTCAGCTTTATAGATTGACTAGAGTTTGCCCTAGTTCAAATACCGCACTATCGCCGCACCGAATTTTAAAAAATTTCACTTTCTCTTTGAAAGAGCGGGGATAGAGTGCCATCTGAAACCATTAAGTGCACCTTATCAGACTTTTGACAATAGTTTGGCACGCAGCCACCCTCTGGCACTCAGACGAGTAAGCGTCCAGTACGTTGCAATTAACTTTAGTGAACTATTAACAGAATATATTTACAAAATAATACATATAGAAGCAGTCAGCATAGTACATCAGGACCAGTGGAGGCTCCTCAGAGGAGGAAAGGGAGGACTATCCTCAATGAATTTAATAAAATAAATATTTTTAAACATTTCAAAAAGTTAACCTTTTCAGATAAAACTATACTAAATATAATCACGTCACCAAATAATTTATTAAAACACTATTTTGCAAAGGTCTACATTAGCCTCCACAGCACTCTGTCGGGTAGCACCATGGTGTAGCCGGAGGACAGCTAGCTTCCGTCCTCCTCTGTGTACATTGACTTCAATACAAAACCTAGGAGGCTCATGGTTCTCACCCCCTTCCATAGACTTACACAGTAATTATGACAACTTCTGGAGGATGTCCTCCAACCAATCAGAGCTCTTGCAGCATGAACTGACATGTTGTCCACCCAATCAAAGGATCAGAGAATTAATGTAGAACTGAAAGCATAAACTACAGCTAGCACTGCAGTGCATAAAATGTGGTAAGTAGTTGACTCAAAGAGAGAGAAAGACAATAGTTGAACAGTTTTCAACAAATTCATTTCTTCCAAAATGAAGGAGAAGCAAGAGAGAAATAGAAAGAGAGAGAGAGTGATTTAGTCTGCTTTTTGTTCACTTTCAGTTTCACTTACTTAGCTAGCAAATGCAGCTAGCTAGTTCAGCCTACTGAAACACCCTGCTCAAACAGAGGGATGCTATGTTAGCTAGCTGGCTATGACTATCCCAACACAACACTGGAACTCCTCCAAGTCAAGGTAAGCTTTTAGTTTGACTAATTTATTGCCACTGGGCCACCAGTGTAACTGCTTACTGACTTTACACTGTAAGGTTACTGCATGATTGTTGCGGGTTTACTAACGTGTTAGTTCTATTAGCTATGCTGACTATGACGTTACTTTAGCAAATATGGTGACAACGATGTAGGCTGTGTGTAGCGGTTTGGCTTGGAAAGGTTTTTTCGCGAAGGGAAGAGGTGAGAGGAGGAGAGCCAATAGAAGGAATACAACGTGGCTGCTATGAAAGTGAACTATGTTTACGCGTGATCAGGGGTGTATTCATTCCTCTGATTCTGTTGAAAGACGTTTCTTAAACGGAAGTAAACGGAACAAAACGGGGATAAAATACCTGAATTTGTCCAATATTGAATGTCACCGTCAGTCCATGTGTCTGTCAACTCAAATTGGTTTCTCGGCCTGTGTGCACCTACCTTGTAAACGTTCATAGGCATTCATAGGCATTCATAGGCTAGTTTGTAGCAACCTCATGATGGGTATTGGGAAAATGTTAGTATCATGTAGTAGCCTAAACCTATCGCTGTTACATTGAACTGGGTGAATGGAATATGCATGACAGTCATCCAATATGCTGTAATAGAAATAAGGCCATGCTCATGAAAAAAAAATCGTCCTCCCTCATTTTAAACGGCACTGACCGCCACTGATCAGGAGGCATAACTGCAACGCGTTTCAACTACTAGTATTTTTTCTCAGGCAGCTTTGTGGACGGAAGCTGACATGTCTCTAGAAATAGAGGTGGGGACAACCGGACAAGTAAATGTCACATGACAGGTAGGCCTAAATAACTAGGCTATATACAAAATCAATGTACATCACGTCAGTGTAGAGGCAACATGAAAATTATAAAATAAGAAATAAAGGCAACATGAAAAATAAGGCACGGGAATGAAGGCTATACAAAGGACGTGTGTAAAGGTATACTATCAGAGCTGGGTGCGTAAAATACGTTGTATAAAAAAATAAGAGGCAGGCACACTGTGGCGATTATGATAAACTCAGCAGGACAAGGAAATACTCAAATTCGCTGCTCTGTTTTGCTTGTTTACAGCTGGTCATTTCATAGGGAATTGGTGGAGGCGCTCTCCTACTGTTTCATCACCAACATTTTCTAGAAAAAAGGCGCTAACCTGGCAACCGTTCTAAAACCTGTCGAACTCTCTCTATATATGGCTCTGGGCATTATAGTGAATGGAAAAATGGCAATCGTTGTGAATCTTCGTGTAAATATATATTTTCTTAACACAATCATGGTACCAGTAATTGCACATAGAAGTTATAAGGATAATGTAATTGGTAATGGCTGCCTTCAGTACTCCAGACGGCCTTCAATTAGAGTTACTCAATGAGAGAGGGCAGCACTGAGCTAGGCTGCAACGTCCCTTCCTGGAGTACACTATATATACAAAAGTATATGGACACCCATTCAAATGAGTGGATTCGGCTATTTCAGCCATACCCGTTGCTGACTGGTGTATAAAATCGAGCATGCAATCTCCATAGACAAACATTGGCAGTAGAATGGCCTTACTGAAGAGCTCATTGGCTTTTAACGTGGCACCGTCATAGGATGCCACCTTTCCAATGAGTCAGTTTGTCAAATTTCTGCCCTGCTAGAGCTGCCCCGATCAACTGTAAGTAATGTTATTGTGAAGTGGAAACTTCTAGGAGCAACAACGCAGTGATAGGCCACACAAGCTCACAGAATGGAACCGCCGACTGCTGTAAAAATCATCTGTCCTCGGTTGCAACACTCACTACAGAGTTCGAGAATGCCTCTGGAAGCAACATAAGCACAATAACTGTTCCTCTGGAGCTTCATGAAATGGGTTTTCATGGCCGAGCAGCTGCACACAACCCTAAGATTACCATGCGCAATGCCAAGCGTCGGCTGGAGTGGTGTAAAGCTTGCTGCCATTGGACTCTGGAGCAGTGGAAACGCGTTCTCTGGAGTGATTAATCCCGCTTCACCATCTGGCAGTCCGACGGACAAATCTGGGTTTGGCGGATGCCAGGAGAACGCTACCTGCCCGAATGCATAGTGCCAACTGTAAAGTTTGGTGGAGGAGGAATAATGGTCTGGGGCTGTTTTTCATGGTTCGGGCTAGGCCCCTTAGTTCCAGTGAAGGGAAATCTTAACGCTACAGCATACAATGACATTCTAGACAATTCTGTGCTTCCAACTTTGTGGTAACAGTTTGGGGAAGGCCCTTTCCTGTTTCAGCATGACAATGCCCCCATGCACAAAGCGAGGTCCATACAGAAATGGTTTGTCGAGATCGGTGTGGAAGAACTTGACTGGCCTGCACAGATCCCTGACCTCAACCCCATCGAACACCTTTGGGATGAATTGGAACGCCGACTGCGAGCCAGTCCTAATCGCCCAACATCAGTGCCCGACCTCACTAATGCTCTTGTGGCTGAATGAAAGCAAGTCCCCGGAGCAATGTTCCAACATCTAGTGGAAAGCCTTCCCAGAACAGTGGAGGCTGTTATAGCAGCAAAGGGGGGACCAACTCCATATTAATGCCTATGATTTTGGAATGAGATGTTCGACGAGCAGGTGTCCACATACTTTTGGTCATGTAGCATAGCTCAAACTGTGCATGTTATGTCTCCACGAGACTCCATCTTAATCGACTTAGTTTGTCTTCAATGCTCTAATGAGTCTTCACGTAGGAATCAATGGTGTCACTTGATCAATGGCTTTGTCAATTCATATATACAGTCATTTTTATGCAGGGGTGAAAGTAGAAGTCATTTTCTTCCCGGTACGGGACCTCCTATGGAGGTTAATTTGCTTTGGAATGAATTATGCAAATACATTAATTTTTTATTGTGGCACGGCATCAGTGAGATTGAAACCTATGATCTTCTGTCCTCTATCCATGGAATTAGTCCACTGCACCAATTAGTCCACTGGAGCTTGCATGTCTTTTATTTTTTTTAATTTTTTTTTACTCATACAAAGCTGTTCATTTTAGTCTATTCAAACAGACCCCATTTCAAAGGAAATAATCACTTATTAAGATCAGGTGTGGCCAATTAGTGGGCACAGCCAGCACACCTGAACACACTTAACAAGATAAAGGATAGAGAGTTTTGATGCTTAGAACAGAATGTATATTTTTTAAATAACAATCTTAGAACGTTATCTGAATGTTACTAAAGTTTTCTTAATGTTCTCTGAACAATTTGAGAACATGACTTTAAATAGAACCATGAGGAAACATTACGCTGAAGTTCTGAAATTCCCACAGAAGAACATTGTTTCTTAACGTTCTCTGAACTATTTGAGAACATTCCCAATGTCAAACCGGCAGGTAGCTTAGTGGTTAAGAGCGTTGTGCCAGTAACTGAAAGGTCGCTGGTTCTAATCCCCGAGCCGACTAGGTGAACATCCTGTAAGTCGCTCTGGATAAGAGTGCCTGCTAAATGACAAAAAAAACAAAAAACAGTTGGAGAACGTTCCTAGAACATTACCAAAAATGAAAGGTTTTGGCACTCCAGTTAGTGTGAATCATTGCAGACATAAGCACTATTAAAGGTAACTATCAAAGATGTCTACACTGACGCCCCGTCTAGGGAATAGGGTGCAATTTGGAATGCAGACCTAGCATTGAAAGATGATAAACTGTTGTTCCTCCTGTGCAGGATAAACCTGGCATTGGCCTACACTGAGCGGACAGAGGTGCTTGGTAATGTGAGAGGTCTTGCTGTCAAACAGACTGAGATCCTGAGGAAGGCATCCCACAGACAGATGGGTCAGTATGTACAAACACATGATGCAAATATTAAAGATTAAACTCCATATGGATGTTGAATATAAATAATACCCTTGTGAAACCAGATTGGCCACTGTGCTCACACTGGTTTCAACACTGGTATAGGGAGGTTATAGAAACACAGTATGCTTGAAGCCATGCCAACTGATGCCTGTCCCCCCCAGGTCTTTAAATTGTTCCCATTCTGACTCTTCGTGTAATAGGCTATAGGCCTAGTGGAATGGATGTACAGAAGAATTTGAAGTTGTAAAAGCCAATTATTGTTATCATATGCCTTATTCTTATCATATTATGTACAGTGCCTATAGAAAGTCTACACCCCCTTTCAAAATGTTCACGTTTTGTTACCTTATAGCCTGGAAATAAAATAGTTTTTTACATCCTACCCAACAACATCCAAGTGATTTCTATTTTTTTTTTAACAAAATCTATAAAAAATTAAAACTGAAATAGCTTGGTTGGATAAGTGTCCACCCCCCTTGTAATAGCGATCCTAAATTAGTGCAGGTGTAACCAATCACCTTCAAAATCACACACCAAGTTAATTGGCCCCCACCTGTGTGAAATTGTAGTGAGTCACATGATTTCAGGATCAATTCAGCAGTTCCTGCAGGTTCCCTCTAGTGAATTGTAAAGCAACCATGGGCACCAAGGAGCTTTGAAAAGAACTCTGGGACAAAATTGTGGCAAGTCAAAGATCAGGGCATGCGTATAAAAATATTTCAAAGGCTTTGAATATTGGAGCACAGTCAAGACGATTATAAATAAGTGAAAGGTATATGGCACCACCAAGACCCTGCCTCGATCAGGCCGTCCCTGCAAACTGGATGACCGATCAAGTAGGCGACTAATCAGAGAGGCTACCAAGAGTCCAATGGCAACTTTGAAAGAGCTACAGGCTTTTATGGCCAAGAC
Source organism: Coregonus clupeaformis (assembly GCF_020615455.1). Lineage (NCBI taxonomy): Eukaryota > Metazoa > Chordata > Actinopteri > Salmoniformes > Salmonidae > Coregonus > Coregonus clupeaformis. Next base: position 25,695,613 of record NC_059216.1, on the reverse strand, counting down.
TGGTCTAAGTGTGCGTGTGACAACAATATCCCAAGCACTCCACAAATCTGGCATGTATGGCAGGGTGGCAAGAAGGAAGCCATTACTCAAGAAAGCCCACCTTGAATTATGTTTAAAATATGAAGAAAAAAACACTCAGGAGATTCTGTAGCCATGTGGCAAAAAGTTTTGTGGTCTGCCGAAACTAAATTGAACTTTTTGGCCTAAATGCAAAGTGTCACGTTTGGTGCAAACCCAACACGGCACATCAACCGAAGAACACCATGGTGGTGGCAGCATCATGTTATGGGGATGTTTCTCATTGTTTCTCACTTATCAGGATAGAAGAGAAAATGAATGGAGCAATGTCCTTGAGGAAAACCTGCTGCCCTCTGCAAGAAAGCTGAAACTGGGACGGAAGTTCACCTTTAAGCATGACAATGAAGCACACAGCCAAAGCTACAGTGGAGTGGCTAAGGAATAAAAAGCTAAATGTCCTTGAGTGGCCCAGTCAGAGCCCCGGCCTAAATCCAATTGAAAATGTGTAGCATTACTTGAAGATTGCTGTCCATCAACACTCCCCAAGGAACTTCACATAGCTTGAACAGTTTCGTAAAGAAGAATGGCCAAATATTGCCAAATCTAGGTGTGCAAAGTTGGTAGAGACCTATCCCAACACTCACAGCTGAAAATTCTGCCAAAGGTGCTTCCACCAACTATTAAATCAGGGGGATGGAGAGTTATCCAGTTATGATATTTCAGTTTTGTATTTTTAATGTATACTTGGGGTTTTTTTCACACACAAAAAATCCCTTAAGTGTGGAGTATGGTATGTAGATAAAACTCTGGCACTGACACAACAAAATGTGAAAAGAAATTCAAGGGGGTGTAGACTTTCAATAGGCACTGTAATTCCAGATCAATTTTGATGACAAAATCACTGAGGTTAATGTTATATACAGTGAGGGGAAAAAAGTATTTAATCCCCTGCTGATTTTGTACGTTTGCCCACTGACAAAGACATGATCAGTCTATAATTTTAATGGTAGGTTTATTTGAACAGTGAGAGACAGAATAACAACAACAAAATCCAGAAAAACGCATGTCAAAAATTTTATAAATTGATTTGCATTTTAATGAGGGAAATAAGTATTTGACCCTTCTGCAAAACATGACTTAGTACTTGGTGGCAAAACCCTTGTTGGCAATCACAGAGGTCAGACGTTTCTTGTAGTTGGCCACCAGGTTTGCACACTCAATCAGAAAGATTTCTGGCTCCCAGGTGTCTTTTATACAGGTAACGAGCTAAGATTAGGTTGCACACTCTTAAAGGGAGTGCTCCTAATCTTAGCTTGTTACCTGTATAGAAGACACCTGTCCACAGAAGCAATCAATCAATCAGATTCCAAACTCTCCACTATGGCCAAGACCAAAGAGCTCTCCAAGGATGTCAGGGACAAGATTGTAGTAGGCTGGAATGGGCTACAAGACCATCGCCAAGCAGCTTGGGCGGCAGGTAGCTTAGTGGGTAAGAGCGTTGTGCCAGTAACCGAAAGGTCGCTGGTTCTAATTCCCGAGCCGACTAGGTGAAAAATCTGTCGATGTGCCCTTGAGCAAGGCACTTAACCCTAATTGCTCCTGTAAGTTGCTCTGGATAAGAGCGTCTGCTAAATCACAAAAAATAAATAAATAAATAAATAAGGTGACAACAGTTGGTGCGATTATTCGCAAATGGAAGAAACACAAAAGAACTGTCAATCTCCCTCGGCCTGGGGCTCCATGCAAGATCTCACCTCGTGGAGTTGCAAGGATCATGAGAACGGTGAGGAATAGCCCAGAACTACACGGGAGGAACTTGTTAATGATCTCAAGGCAGCTGGGACCATAGTCACCAAGAAAACAATTGGTAACACACTACGCCGTGAAGGACTGAAATCCTGCAGCGCCCGCAAGGTCCCCCTACTCAAGAAAGCACATATACATGCCCGTCTGAAGTTTGTCAATGAACATCTGAATGATTCAGAGGAGAACTGGGTGAAAGTGTTGTGGTCAGATGAGACCAAAATGGAGCTCTTTGGCATCAACTCAGTCTACAATTTTATCCCTGATGTCCTTACACAGCTCTCTGGTCTTGGCCATTGTGGAGAGGTTGGAGTCTGTTTGATTGAGTGTGTGGACAGGTGTCTTTTATACAGGTAACGAGTTCAAACAGGTGCAGTTAATACAGGTAATGAGTGGAGAACAGGAGGGCTTCTTAAAGAAAAACGAACAGGTCTGTGAGAGCCGGAATTCTTACTGGTTGGTAGGTGATCAAATACTTATGTCATGCAATAAAATGCAAATTAATTACTTAAAAATCATACAATGTGATTTTCTGGATTTTTGTTTTAGATTCCGTCTCTCACAGTTGAAGTGTACCTATGATAAGAATTACAGACCTCAACATGCTTTGTAAGTAGGAAAACCTGCAAAATCGGCAGTGTATCAAATACTTGTTCTCCCCACTGTATATGTATGTTATGGCTATGATAGTGACAACTTTCACGTTTTGACAGGTTTGAATGAGACTATGTATTCCCTATAACCTTATTATTTCAATAAAGTTATTGCTTATTTCTTTCCTTATCATATGTAAGACTAAATGCTATTTGTAATTTGTTTTGATGCAGGTATTTTAAATATACTATCCAGATAAGAAAGTGTCTGATCAAGGAACATTCCATAGAATTTTAGAAAAATACCAGCAGTCACTAAACCAGTTGTAACTTGTTCACAGTAAAAGGTATTTTTATTGTTCAAACCTTATAATAAATAAGGTTATTTCCTGACTTAATACAATTTGTTTGATGGGATGCTATTGTATGTCATATAATTTTAAGGGGCTGTTTCTCAGCTTTAAGACAAAGGAAGTTGGAAACATTCATCATTCAAATGACTGGATATTTAGGCTCCCTGAGTTAAAAATTGTAATCCTGGCTTTGACACACTGCCAGTCACTGACAAAAATGTATGAATGGCTCGAAAAATCTACTTTTGATTGGTTGGAGGTTACAGAGAGGGCTTGTCAATGGTAGCCGTGGAGTTGCCTAGTGCCAACACCAACCCAACAGTAGGACAGAGGAGAGGGAGAAGAGGAGGAGAGAGGAGTGGGCCAGGGATTCTCCACTGCTGTCACCAGCTGAGGTGGTTGTGGTGGTGGGGGATAGGAAGGTTCCCAAATTGGCAGCCAGGAAGTTTTGGAAGCGGGAGGTTTTGGTGAAGACTTGGATCAGGGAGGTGCGGGAACTCCTGCTCCAACATGCTTTGTTGGTGCTGTTATTGCTAGTGGTGTTGCTGCTGCTGTCAACAGTCAACACAGCAGTCTGGAACCATGAGTTGCCTTGCTTACACATCAAAGGACCACCCGCATTACCCTGTGGGAAGAAGTAAACTAGGGTTAATATGGTTATATTGTTATGTGCGTATAACAACATGTTGCAAGCTAAATAGTAAGATGGACAGATCTGTACTATACCTGCAGTAGTGTCACAGCTCCAGTGCAAATGTTGTCCGTAAATGAAACATTCACACATTCCACCACAGAGGTCTGGAACTCCTGCAGAACTTCCTCAGCTGAGGACAAATAGAGATGGGTTTATTACTTATCATACCAACACACACACACACACCTAAGGTCGATCCCGTCCGGAAACAATACCTACACTGTAAAATATTTCCTCTAAAATGTACAGCAACTTACTGGCAGCAATTGGCCAGTAAGTTACTGTAATTTATTTTACAGTACAGCTACTGTACTCCATTTTACAGTACCAAAATGTTTACTTTAATCTAATTTACAAGTACCAATTACAATTACTGCAATTACCCAGTGACATATTACCCAGTGTTCTTTGCAAGTTTTCATTTTTACATTTTGGTCATTTAGTGGCGCTCTTGTCCTTATCAACTTACAGTCGGTGCAGTCAACCAAGGTTGATAAAAGTCATAGCATGTAAATGTTTCTATAACCATTACTGAAAATGTTGTTGTAGTTAAGGAAATACTGGTCTTTAAAATAATTGTAATTACAACAAGATATCTTATGATGATATATCTCTGACTATCTCTGGATAGTGCCAATACATTACTGAGATATTCACGGTAACTTGCCAGCTTCCTGTAAATTACTATAACTTCAAAGCAATGAAACACAGTACAATACTGTAAGGGACTGTAAATAAACTGTAAGAAAGTACTTTTCTACAGTATTTCACTGTAATTACAAGGGATTAGAGCAAGCAGGTTGGCTGCTAGGGATTTGTATATTACAGCATATTAATGAGGCCTAGAGGCCTAAACAAAGGCTTCCAAACTGGCTGTGATTACAGGGCAAAACAGATCAAATGGACATGGTTAAATATTCAACCATTAAAGGTTTAAGACCTGCTGCCACTCTGATCCGTCCCCTAAATACATTAAAATTGTTAGGGAACTACTATCACATATCACTTAAATTGGTACAGGACTCTCACTACTGGGTGCAACAATTATAGCCACTTACAAGGCACGCCTTAAAATATGTTAACGAGACAGCGATTAATTCCCCTCCCACAATGAACAATAATTTATTACATTTGTAAAGCGCTTTTCATTATACAGAATAATCTCAAATTTACAATTAAAACCAAATAGACAGGGCAACTGACACAAAGAACACAGCTGACGCTACAAGGGACAAGGTCACGAAGGAGTACAGCTATCAACAGAAAGCCTTCATAAAGAGAACAGTCTTTAGGCCCCTTTCAAAGGAGCTCAGAGTCTGTGGTGCCTTCAGGTGGTCCAGGAGGGCATTCTAGAGGCTCGGGGTGGTCGAGCTGAAAGCCCCCCCAAGGAGCGGAGCTTGGTCTTTGGGGCGTGGAGGAGCAGGCCATTGCTTGACCCGAGAGTGCGGGTGGGGTTATGGTATTTGAGATAAGGAGGGGCATTTCCATGACTACACTGGAAAGTCAGCAGGAGGGTTTTTTATTAAATCCGGAATGAGACAGGGAGCCAGTGCAAAGATGCCAGGATGGGGAAGATGTTTCTGCACTCTCATCAGGATCCTGACAGTGCTGTTCTGGATGTATTGGCACTTCTGGAGACTCCTGCCAGGGATCCCGACGAAGAGTGTGTTGCAGTAGTCCAGGCTTGAGGAGATAAAGGCATGGACAAGGTTCTCTGCATCAGACTGAGTGAGGGTGGGACGGAGTTTGTCAATGTTCTTGAAGTGATAGAATGACACTTCACACAGTTATTTGATGTAGCTGCTTAAGGTCAGGGAGGAATCAAGCTTTACACCCAGATTGGAAACTGCGGGGGCGAGAGGGAGGTGTGTTATTGGTGAATGCTGGACCTGGTGGGGGGTGCCAACAAGTAGGGCCTCGGTTTGCTGCTGTTCAGTTGAAAGAAGTTTTGCTTCATCCATGCCCTTATCCCCTCAAGGCAGGTGTTCAGACGGGCACATGCATCAGAGGGACTTGGGGTAGTTTTTACATACAGCTGGGTGTCATCAGCATAGCAGTGGAATGAGATTCCATGCCGGCTCATGACACGACCGAGGGGAAGCATGTACAGGACGAGTAGGATGGGTCCAAGATTAGATCCTTGTGGGACACCGCAGGTGACGTGGTGGGTCCAAGACCTGGATGAAAGGAAAGGAAAGGAAAGGGGGATACCTAGTCAGTTGTACAACTGAATGCGTTCAACTGAAATGTTTCTTCCGCATTTAACCCAACCCTCTGAATCAGAGAGGTGCGGGGCTGCCTTAATCGACATCCACGTCTTCGGTGCCCGGGGAACAGTGGGTAACTGCCTTGCTCAGGGGCAGAACGACAGATTTTGACCTTGTCAGCTCGGGGATTCGATCCAGCAACCTTTCGATTACTGGCCCAACACTCCTACCAATGCACCATAATTTACAGTATGCTGCATTAAATATACAGCAATACAGTACTTTATTGTTGAATTGTATTTAAAAATTATTCAGGAATTGCTAATAGTGAATATGTAATTATATATTACAGCATACCAGCTTACTATACACTCAGTGGCCAGTTTATTAGGTACCCCGCTCAGACAGTGAGTCACGTGGCCGTGGCTTGCTATATAAAGCAGGCAGACAGGCATCAAGGCATTGCTACTGTTCGATTTAACGTTAGAATGGGCAAAAGGAGTGACCTAAGCAACTTTGAGCGTGGTATGATCATCGGTGCCAGGCGCGCCGGTTCCAATATCTCAGAAATGGCCGGCCTCCTGGGCTTTTCATGCACGACAGTGTCTATGGTTTATCAAGAATTGTGCGACAAACAAAAAACATCTAGTCAGCGGCAGTACTGTGGGCAATCAGCTCGTGGATGAGAGAGGTCGAAGGAGAATGGCAAGAATCGTGTAAGCTAACATGTGGGCCACAAACAGGCAAATAATGGCGCAGTACAACAGTAATGTGCAGAACGGCATCTCGGAACGCGCAACGCGTCTGTCCTTGTCACGGACGGGCTATTGCAGCAGACGACCATACCGGGTTCCACTGTTATCAGCTAAAAACAAGAAGAAGCGGCTCCAGTGGACACGCAATCACCAACACTGGACAATTGAGGAGTGAAAAAACATTGGCTAGTCCGACAAATCCCGGTTCCTGTTGCGTCATGCTGATGGGAGAGTCAGGATTTGGCATAAGCACCATGAGTCCATGGCCCCATCCTGCCTGGTGTCAACATTACAGGCTGGTGGCTCTGGTGTGGGGAATGTTTTCCTGGCACATGTTAGGTTCCTTGATGCCAATTGAGCAACGTTTGAATGCCACGTTTGAATCCTTTCCCCAAAGAATTCAGGCTGTTCTGTAGGCAAAGGTTGGTCTGACCCGGTACTAGATGTGTACCTAATAAACTGTCCACATTGTATAATTTGTGTATTATATCACTTACACATTAAGCCTTAAGAAAGGCTTCTAAGCTGACAGTGTCTACAGGGCAAAACAGATCAAAAGGACATGCCTAGCCATTCAACCATTAAAGGTTTGAGACTTGATGCCACTCTGATTTGTCCCCTATACAAATTAAATTGTTAGGGAACCACTACCAAATATCAGTTAAATTCATACAGCATTCTAACTAACGGGTGCAACAAATATAGCCTCTTACAAGACACACCTAAAAATATGTTAGTCATAAACAACAATACCATGCACCCACTAGTGTTCAAAAGGTTTTTGGCGCTCCAAAAATGCGGTATGGTACTGTATTCTGAATTACAGTAAATTACTGTAGATTTTCAGGACAAGGTTTGTAGATTTCCTAAAATGCAGTATATTACTGTATTCTGTGGGGGTACATCATTCTCACTCACAGGTACAACAAATATAGCCTCTAATAAGGCAAGCCTTCAAATATATTAATGAGCCAAAGACACTTTCCCTGCCCACAACATTTTCCCACAATGCACCATAATGACTGTGTATTCTACAGTGTTTTACTGTTGAAATGACAGTCATTTGTGTAGATCTGAGAGTTCTGGATAGGTTGTAAGCAATATGGTGAAAATCCCACCTATCCTATCAGGAGACAGGTGGACCTACCACCATTGCTTACCCAATTCTTTCAGATCTACCCAAGTGCCTAGGCGCTATAGGGTTTGTTTCTGAACAGGGCACATTTCTCACAAACACACAAAGACAGTTGTCCTTCCACTCACCCCTGCCCTGACCTGTTGCCCAGCCAGCTACCCAGCACAGAGTCCCTGTGCTGAAGGTTCTGGTTCCCTTGTCCACACAGATAGGCTGGATGTAGTCAGACAATAAGGGTTGGCTGGCCAGTCGCAGGATGGCCACGTTTTTGCCCGTCACGTTGCTCATGGTGATGTTGATGACGTTCAGGGTTACCTCGTTTGGATTGGAGCCGCTCTGCTTCAGACGACCCAGAATCACGGTCCACTCAGAGGCATTGGGCTGGCTGGAGAGATGGAATGAGTTGCATCTCTGTTTAGTGAGGTCCTGTGATAGACTAGCGTCGTGTCCAAGGGGTGTACATCAAGCTGCCTCTCCATACAGAAACAGGAGATAGGCTCCTGCTCCAATTAGTCGTTCTGGTTTGCACAAGCCAAGGTTCGTGTAAGGCTACTTTACTTAGTGAGGTATACTAAACTCATTCCGATTTATTGTCTTATGAAATGTTTATGTACTGCTTATGAATGTGATATGTATGGGTTATGAATGTGTTATGCCCTAGGTAGGCACCCTTCATACTCAACTCTTTATTCATGTTTTCATCATTTTGCATACTATTAATTATTGTAGCAGGTTGATATTTTCTTTGTCTTGAAGTTGTTGACATAAGTATTCCTTAAGGGGAAATTCAGACCTGAGATAGTCTTGTTCTGATCAAATTAAAAGTAAAAGGTACACAATATTTAAAGGAATACATAAACAGAAAAACTAATTGAACGAAAACTTTTGTTCAATTATTGAGTGCGAACAAGGGAGCCACACCCACAGAGCTCGTTACGTACCTACAAAAGTATGTGGAACCTGCTCGTCGAACATCTTCCAAAATCATGGGCATTAATATGGAGTTGGTCCCGCCTTTGCTGCTATAACAGCCTTCACTCTTCTGGGAAGGCTTTCCAGTAGATGTTGGAACATAGCTGCGGGGACTTTCTTCCATTCAGCCACAAGACCATTAGTGATGTCGGTCACTGATTTCCAATTCATCCCAAAGATGTTCAATGGGGTTGAGGTCAGGGCTCTGGTCAGGCCAGTCAAGTTCTTCCACACCAATCTTGACAAACCATTTTGTATGGACCTCGCTTTGTGCATGGGGGCATTGTCATGCTAAAACAGGAAAGGGCCTTCCCCAAACTGTTGCACAAAGTTGGAAGCACAGAATTGTATAGAATGTCATTGTATGCTGTAGCGTTAAGATGTCCCTTCACTGGAACTAAGGAGCCTAGCCCGAACCATGAAAAATAGCCCCAGACCATTATTCCTCCTCCACCAAACTTTATAGTTGGCACTATGCATTGGGGCAGGTAGCATTCTCCTGCAATCCTCCAAATCCAGATTAGTCCGTCGGACTGCCAGATGCTGAAGTGTGATTCATCACTGCAGAGAATGTGTTTCCACTGCTCCAGATTCCAATGGTGGCGAGCTTCACACCACTACAGCCGACAATTGGCATTGCGCATGGTGATCTTAGGCTTATGTGCGGCTGCTCGGCCATGGAAACCCATTTCATGAAGCTCCTGACGAACAGTTCTTGGGCTGACGTAGCTTCCAGAGGCAGTTTGAAACTCGGTAGTGTGTTGCAACCGAGGACCGGGTGCTTCAGCATTCGGCGGTCCCGTTCTGTGAGCTTGTATGGCCTACCACTTCGCGGCTGAGCCGTGGTTGCTCCAAGACGTTTACACTTCACAATAGCAGCACTTACAGTTGACCGGGGCAGCTCTAGCAGGGTAGAAATTTGACGAACTGACTTGTTGGAAAGGTGGCATCCTATGACGGTGCCACGTTGAAAGTCACTGAGCTCTTCAGTATGGGACATTCTACTGCCAGTGTTTGTCTATGGAGATTGCATGGCTGTGTGCTCGATTCTATACACCTGTCAGCAACGGGTGTGGCTGAAATAGCTGAATCCACATACTTTTGGCCATTTAGTGTAAGTCTGAATACCAACTACTGAGAAGGTGTCCCGTGTAGCTCAGTTGGTAGAGCATGGCGCTTGCAACACCAGGTTTGTGGGTTCGATTCCCACGGGGAGCCAGTATGAAAATGTATGCACTCACTAACTGTAAGTCACTCTGGATAAGAGCGTCTGCTAAATGACTAAAATGTAAAATGTAAATGTAAGTTCTTAAATAAATAAAAAAGTAAAAAAGGCATAGATTTTCTAAGTCTGAATGGGCCGCTAAATTCATATATGCTGCTTATGAATGTGATATGCATGGGTTATGTACCTGTTATGAAGTCCTTATGAAGTTATCAAAACTTAAAACTGTCCAGCTGATCAGGATGGTAAAACCAAGAATTGTACAGTAGTTTGGGAGAGATGTTGGCTGGTGGCTCCCCCCTCTGGTACTCTATAGTAACTACTACAGTAAGTGCTTATTGGTCCCATGGAGTCACACCCAGACACTGGTTGACATGATGATGACACCATTACCATGCTTTCTGCAGCACCGGTTGTGCACTGTAAAAAATCTAAATCCAATCAAAATGTAGGTTCTATGACTATATTTCCTTAGAATCATGTAAGGAGTGACATTTCAACCAGCTACTTGCTCTCCCCTTTGACATACAGGTAGAGTTAACTTACCTAGAAAAGCAGCTAGCATCACTCATGACAGAGTCTACCGCCACTAACGTGCCCCCGCAGACGTGCGCTCCGTTTGTCTGTAGGCTGGCTATCCAGGGCCACAAACCTGCTGTCACCAACGAGCTTCCACCACCAACACGGGAGTTCAAAGAGGTGCTGGCGCTGCCACACACCACAGCTGCAGAGGGAGGGAGAGACAGATAAACATTTGAGAGACAAATAAAAGGGAGAAATCTAGTAGTCAGATTTGTTACAGAAGTAAAGATTCACATTAAGGTGTAGCCATAAGCACAAGTTAGACTATAGGTACGTGCATGCGGTTGTGGTTGTAGGGGCTGAAAGACCAGTGCAGAAGACACTAAGGTCAGAGTCAGTCCCACTGGAGGAGAAGGTGACGAAGCCTGGCTGGTCACTGCTGATCTGGCTGTTGATCCAGGTCTGGTATCCAGTGAGTACCCTGTTTGTTTAACATCGGACCTCCAGAATCCCCCTATGCATTGACAGATTTACAGTGTCACTGAGATTGCATTTTCACAGGAATATGAAACATAATGGGTCGGTTTCCCAGATGAAGCACAGTCTCAGATGAAGAAGCATTTTCAATGTGGAATCTCTACTGAAAATGCTTTTTCGTCTAGGATTAGGTATAACCTGTGTCCGGAGAATCTGACCAATATGTAATTGACCCACACTGTAATAAACAAAAAGGATAACCAAGAGATTTTACCTGACAGGAATCCTTTCCTCCTGCTGCTAGACCAGCACAGATCATGTTGTCTGTGATTGAACCTTCTCCATAGTTAGTTACACTGCCTGTTTCCCACTACTGGCACATCCACCTCCTGTAGGGTCTTTGGTGAGGGCAGGGACACTGAGGAGGTGGGAGACACACTCAGACAAGTAAAGTTGGTACTACATGATTTGAAATGTATTACTTGATCTATTAATTTTGAAGGTTTATTTGAGGAAAATGTATTTTGTCACAATTGATCACTACTATTATATTACGGATAAATTTAACATATTGACTATTGCCCATGCATTAGATTTAATCTCACCTCCACTGCGGATGGTTCCCCAGCCGGTGACCCAGCTAGTAGTGCCAGTATGAAAGGAGCTGCCTGGTGCAGCTAGGCAGACTGGCCGGATGTAGTTGGTAAAAGTCACAGGGGAGGAGAGCTTGAGAAGACACATGTCGTTGTCACTGGTACTACTGGTGTAGTTGGGGTGGGACATGATCTGAGTGACCGCCTGGTTCACCTCGTTGGGGTTACCGACCTTCTGGCTCTGACGACTAATGTAGACCACCAAATGTGATGTACTGGTGCTGAGGAAATATATATATATAAAGATAACGGTATTACTGTAAAAGGAGGCTCAATTGAGTTATGATTAGGTTTGGTGTAAGAGTTAAATGTTAAGATTCTATCAATCCTGCAATTCCTCACCTGGAGAAGCAGTGAGCAGCAGTCAGCACCCACTCTTTATTGATGAGGGATCCCCCACAAAAATGGCTGCCAAATCTGTGCAGACTGGCCTGCCATGGCCAACTCCCAGCAGGAGCATCCTGACCCCCCACTATCCTAGTGTTGAGAGGAGGGGTTCCGCACACTAACAGAGACAGATGGATGAGGCTTTACGAAATGGAGCACACAAAGGAAGTGAAGAGATTGAAAGCGCACTAGTTAGTGAATAGGTGCATGGTAATGTCATTCAATGAGGAAAGTACTTACCATCCAACTGAGAGTGAAACCCTAAAAACAGGGGAGGAAAAAAACGTTAAAACAGTTTGGTTTTGGCACACTGTTGGCAAACATGTAACTTATAACTCTTTGCACCCTACTTGTTTTACAGTAGCAACCACATAATTAGGAATTAGAATAATTTCATAGGATCTCTATGGTAGCAACATACAGTCTTAGAGCACAGCCAGCCAGCCAGCCAGTCAGTTAGTGTATTTAGTGTCGCTACATAGTTTCCATGTGAGCGAACTCTGTATGCTGTGTCGTGACGTGACTTGCATTAATGTGATGACTGTTATTTAACGAATCAACTAACTATGTTTAATTGTCACTCGATTAAATTAATCATGTAACAATTAACTCATTAGGAATTTGGGGCACCACGGAAGAAGTTGTTTAACGAGTTAACATCTCCCGAATTAAACTCTTAGAAGATATATATGTTATATATTGATAACAGTCACTTATTAAATCATTACCTCATCCGTCTCATTTTGAACGTTGCATAATCCTTGAACCTGCAAGAACCCTAACCTTATTGATGAATCAGCAATACACAAATTGTCTTAATAATTCATTTACTAACTAACTACAGTGAGGGAAAAAAGTATTTGATCCCCTGCTGATTTTGTACGTTTGCCCACTGACAAAGACATGATCAGTCTATAATTGTAATGGTAGGTTTATTTGAACAGTGAGAGACAGAATAACAACAAAAAAATCCAGAAAACGCATGTCAAAAATGTTATAAATTGATTTGCATTTTAATGAGGGAAATAAGTATTTGACCCCTCTGCAAAACATAACAGTACTTGGTGGCAAAACCCTTGTTGGCAATCACAGAGGTCAGACGTTTCTTGTAGTTGGCCACCAGGTTTGCACACATCTCAGGAGGGATTTTGTTCCACTCCTCTTTGCAGATCTTCTCCAAGTCATTAAGGTTTTGAGGCTGACATTTGGCAACTCGAACCTTCAGCTCCCTCCACAGATTTTCTATGGGATTAAGGTCTGGAGACTCCCGCTGCACGTCGGCTGGTCTGTAGAGGTTCAACCATTTGTAACGTGAGCTTGCGCTTCACGTCAGCGGGTCTTTCTCATTCAAAGTTCTAACCATTCTAAAGGTGCAGTCGCCACTCTCACGTTTTCTGGTCTGTAGAGTGTCGACTGCACGTTTAGAATGGTTAGAACTTTGAATGAGAAAGACCAGCCGACGTGATGCACGAGCTCACGTTACAAATGGTTGAACCTCTACAGACCAGCCGAAGTGCAGCGGGAGCTGAACGTTACAAATGGTTGACACTCTACAGACCAGAAAACGTGAGACGGTAGTCCATACATTTAAGATGGTGAAACTCTGAAACTCTCAATCTCTACACGAGAAGACCACGCACTAGACCTTATCATATCAGTCTGCAGCTGTACATGAAAAGAGTCGAGAACTTTCACTAAAGACAGAAGTTGGGAAGGACAATCCCATATCAGACAACCGTTGGTACATCTGAAGTAACTATTCTAACGAATACGCCATTCGAAGACAAGCCGAGTCTCACAGAAATTGGATAGGACACTCAAAACCTTTTTGAGAAAGTGGTTCAACAGATAGATGACGATCAAGGACAGCTACGCGTAAATATATACATTGCATTTCTCATCCGAATGAGCGGTGGTTAGGGTGCTAAGTATTATGATTACTGTGAGCGTAGTTTCCAAATGTAACAACGATAGTTTTAATCTCTGTCTCTCCCTTTCACTCTCTTTCTACTGACCCCTCCTTACCCTAACCAAGCAGTCATGCTATTGTTAGGCCAGTCCACTAGGGCCCTGTTTTCATTGTATTACATTAGTAATCAATAACCTATACTGTGTGTGTGTGTGTGTGTGTATGTATTCTGTGTTATTATTTAGTTAGTTAGTAAATAAATAATTAAGCCAATTTGTGTATTGCTGATTAATCAATACGGTTAAGGTTCTTACAGGTTCAAGGATTATGTAACATTCAGAATGAGACTGATGAGGTAATGATTTAATAAGTGACTGTTAATTATATATATATATATATATATATATATATATATATATATATATATATATATATATATATACAGTGCTATGAAAAAGTATTTGCCCCCTTTCTAATTTTCTCTACTTTTGCATATTTGTGATACTAAATGTTTTCAGATCTTCAACCAAAACCTAATATTAGATAAATGGAACATAAGTGGACAAATAACACAACAATTACATATTTATTTCATAAACAAAGTTATGCAACGCCTAATTCCCCTGTGTGAAAAAGTAATACACTCAATAACTGGTTGTGCCACCTTTAGCTGCAATGACTCCAACCAAATGCTTCCTGTAGTTGTTGATCAGTCTCTCACGTCGCTGTGGAGGAATTTTGGCCCACTCTTCCATGCAGAACTGCTTTAACTCAGTGACATGTGGTTTTTCAAGCATGAACTGCTCGTTTCAAGTCCTGCCACAACATCTCAATTGGGATTAGGTCTGGACTAGGCCATTCCAAAACTTCCAATTTGTTGCTTTTTAGAAATGTTCATGTAGACTTGATTGTATGTTTTTGGATCATTGTCTTGCTGCATGACCCAGCTGTGCTTCAGCTTCAGCTCAGACGGATGGTCTGACATTCTCCTGTAGAATTCTCTGATACAGAGCAAAATTCATGGTTCCTTCTATGAAGGTAAGTCGTCCAGGTCCTGAGGCAGCAAAGCATCCCCAAACCATCACACCACCACCACCATGCTTGACCTATGGTATGATGTTCTTACTGTGGAATGCAGAGTTTGGTTTTGTCGTAGAAATATTTGACTAAAAAAATAGTCAACTCAAAAATATCTCTCAAGAGGTTGGAGCTTGTGAATCCAGAAATTAGACGTTATTATTGCGTAACAAAGCCGAGCCACTCCATGGAACGGCTGTCTCTCTTTGGCTTAGAGATCTCTTATATACACACACAAATGCACAGTCATGTTTACATAGCATACAAAGCTACTCCCCTTAAGATAAATGATTAACATCTTTTAGTGCCACTCTACCCTTATCTTTCAACGTCCAGATGTCACATGTTGTTTACTCCAAAAGACCATGGGCGCTTTTCCATATGGCCTCTTCCTCTTATCCATTAAAGCATGTTTACACATTGTATTGACTATATTCCTTATTTAGACATGCATCTGGATTTATAAAATGTCAATCATGTTTACTATATTTTATCTTTGACATTTCCCAACATTTTCCTTAATGATACATAAAATATTACCATATAATCCCCCCTTTGGGACATTCCAACAATGTCCCAAATAATACAAAAATTAATTTTAAAATGAATGTAAGCAAGCGCATTTACTTATTCTTAGCCTTGCCATATGTGGTTTCATTTTACACGCATATATTTAAACCAATATATCTTCTTATTACTTGACCCATCCTGATGAGGACCCAGAGCCCAGTCAGGTATTGGATACAAGTTTGGAAGGTTTTCCTCTAAATTAACCTCAAAGTTTTTCTATTAGGCTTTGTAACCATGGCAGGCCCATCCACCCCCAGGAACAACTTCATACAAACATTCAGGATTCCCAAATTCCCAAAATTTCCCATATTCATTTACCTACGGTCCTGGAGCTCCCTGAACTGGGTGTATTTCTTTATAAACATTGCTCCCCACTTTTTAGTTATAGCATTTCCCATATATGTTAGTATCCTATCACATCAACATATGCAACTTTGTCTTAACAATAATATCTAGGACATGTTAAGAATGGTGTCAATATCTTTAGCTTACATAACCTTTTTCACCCATATCACAAGTATTATAACAATCAAAATAATCAATATCTAATCCATTAATTGCAATGTCAACATCACTAAGCATTAATATTAATAAGTTATTCAGATCAATCAGTCCACTTATAATTTATAATCATAATCAAATTAATTACCCAAAACAACTTTGGAATGACAATTCGTAGTTAGTCACCTTTGTTCCATCATTCAAAGTTAAAACTCTCACCTTGGCACATATTGACACTGGCGGAATGTATATTTATATTATAATAATTCTAGCATTAACTTCCTCATAATGAGAATTACAACAGATCAGTATCTCAATGCATTCCTAGTCCAAATTACTATAAATTTAGTAGTGTATAATACCTCCTTAATCAACATACTACCTCAACTAACAGTCCCTTCCTCTACCGGCACTCAATCTTCTGGAGTCTTCATTATGTTCTTCAGATAGCTTCATAGTTCATCTTGGATTACCCATGGCAATGTCCCAATTCCAATGTCACACCTGAACCGCCCCACCTCCACCATCATTCTGTTTTGTCCATTTGCAAACCAGCATACCCAAACTACGAAGAACGTTGCATTTGCATAGACCTCTCTCCTCCTGCTCACTCCACGTGGACTCCTGTCACATTCTTGAGAGAAAAGGCACAAAAGAGAAGGCAATTGATTGCTTTGATTTGATGCTGGATTCAGGTCTCCTGGCAGAGGTGGTCGGACAGGAACTTCTTCAACGCCTTTGTTGTTCCTCTTCAGCCGGGTAGAGGGTTTTTGGTTTTTATTGAGGTTTACACCGCTCTGGACCGAATTATTTCTGCTATGCATTACGACACCATCTGTAGTAACCTCAGGAAAGACAGATCATATCAGTTTAGTTGAGTTAATTTCCAATCCAAAACATCCCTATTAACATTGTCTACATGACAAATCATTATGTTTCATCACTCATTCTTAATACCCATTTCTATCTAATGCCTGATAGATTTTTCTTTGAGGGGTCCCTGTATACCAAAGGCTATCTGTTTAAACACCCACTATTTTCACATTCTCCCTTGAATTCTCCCAAACTATATAACCCAATTGTTTTACTTTAACATTCCCATATTTTTGCTCATAATCTATTTGACATTACTCTAGTGTTTCCCTTTTCCTTGTTCCTATATTA
The DNA here is from genome assembly GCF_020615455.1 of Coregonus clupeaformis. Lineage (NCBI taxonomy): Eukaryota > Metazoa > Chordata > Actinopteri > Salmoniformes > Salmonidae > Coregonus > Coregonus clupeaformis. The sequence goes on along the minus strand of NC_059216.1, from coordinate 25,678,598 downwards.
ACAATTGCTTACACTTCTCTCCTCATCCTGGTTGATCATAAAATTGTTTATAGTTAGAATTTCCTAAATATTACAAAAGTTATGATTGAATCCTAGCACACAGTCCTAGTAACTGTGAAGATGTTGAACTACTGTTAACTATTTAAAACGGAGATGTGGTGCATATTAGACTATTTTCTTTTATTTACTTTTAATGCAATATATTGTACTCATCTATACCAATCATTGTTTAACGGCTCCTTCAATTCCCTTTCTTCTGTATTTGGTATGGCTCTAACGTACAGGGTTCAGTGCACTTTCCCAAGGAATAACTACTCCAATAACACTTCCCCCAGGAAATCTAACACTAAATACTACATCAAATTGTTTATCTAAGTATTGGACTGTTCTCCTTATGTCTATGATTCACCTGTCTATTTCTTTCATTATCTTAAGGTCACACTACCCCATGTGACTTCCCCATACTCTTTGTGCTGGTTCCTCACACACCAATAATATTGTAACCCTTGTATTTTAATAGTGATCCCTTCCTGCATTTTAGTTATGGTTCCTGCCTGTGCAAGAATATACATTCTAATCCTGTCTATATCTCTTCTATGTCTTGTTCTTCTGCTCTCTACTATTATCAGTACTCCATTCCCCTTATTCTCAGGGAACTAGTCAAGTACAGAGAAATCAATGATGAGGATTTCTGGTGCGTCTTGGAGGTCTTGAAAGTCTCGGTGGTCTGTTAGTCATCAGTTCCCTCACTCTGGTACAACGGTTTAGATCACATATGTCAGAGTCAAGGCCCGCGGGCCACATCCGGCCCGCGAGAAGGTTTTTTACGGCCCCTGGGATGATCTTGATTTATTATTAGAACCGGCCCGCAGACCGCAGCAAGCCGGCAGCCCGCAGATCTTTTACACGCACCAATACTACATTTCCCACAATGCAACGGTGACGCACCGAGCAGTAGGCTGCTTCATTTCAATATTTATTGGCACAGCAGTCGTCAGCATCACAGTAAAATTAACTTTCAGATACCCATCAAAAATGGCAAAACGGAAGGTGGACACTGAGAACCGGGGTTTCAAACAAGGTGGGAGTCGGAGTATATGTTCACGGAGGTAGCTGGAAAACCTGTGTGTCTTCTGTGTGGAGAAAGTGTGGCGGTACTGAAAGAGTATAATCTGAGACGACATTATGAAACGAAACACGCGGACAAAAACAAGAATATGGACATGGAACAAAGGCTACAAAAGGCAGAGGAATTAAAACGAGGCCTCAAATCTCGACAGGCTCTGTTCAAAAAAGCCAAATCACAAGGCCAGGCTGCTGTCAAGGCCAGTTTTATTTTGGCAGAAGAGATCGCTAAATCAGCCCGGCCATTTACGGAGGGGGATTTCATCAAAAACGTTTCCTCACCGACACAATGCCCCAGCTGCGCATCCAGGCTGCTCAAACGTTGTCTATGTTTGGCAGCACATACCTGTGTGAACAACTGTTTTCTTTGATGAACCTGAACAAAACATCACACAGAAGTCGACTTACTGCTGAACACCTCCACTCAATTCTGAGGATTTCCTCAGCTCAGAGCCTTACCCCGAACATTGATGAACTTGTGGAAAAGATGGGACACCACCAAGTATCACCCTCAACCTCAAACAAGTGAACATTACTGTGCAATCACATATTTAGAGTTTTTACTCAGTTCAAGTTTAAAAGTTAAAGTTTAATATTTGTTTTCACTGCATGTTACTTCTCCTTAAACAAAGTGTTGTTTTTGATTAATAGATTTTTGCACTTTATTTTATTGTATTTCAATCCAATTATATTTTAAAAATATTTCAGTTGAGTGGATGATAGAAAATTGCTATTATTGTTTTTTTCTTTGAAGTAAATTTAGCCCACTTTTGCTAAAATAGAAAATATAGGCTACTGATGGTGCCTTGAATACCGGTTTCTTTCATTTAATGTTCATGTTATGGGGATTTTTATATAAAGGAAATTTGTCTTTTGTGTCTGTTGAAAATTAAAGATTACTGACAGAGCCATAAGAAAATATTGCTTTATTTATCTGATCATATTGGAATATATTTGTTAGGTTTTCAGTAGGTTCAATTAGGTTCACTAGACTATATGCGTCATTTAAAAATTTTTCAATGAACATTCGAACAGTCCGGCCCTCGGCTTGTAGCTAAATTTTTTATTTGGCCCTCCGTCCATTTGACTTTGACACCCCTGGTTTAGATGATACCCGTTCGCGCTCCCCTCTATCCGTACCGCTGTTGGTGTAACCTGGACGACGATGTATGATCACTTTAGCTGTTAACCTTCTTCCATCACTAGGGTCTCCGGATCAGCCAGAGTCCCTCTCAATCTATCGACATCGGTCTGCGAAGAGTGTCCTTCAATCAGCCTACCCATAGGGAAGCTCAGAGTTACTGCTGCAAAGACACAAGCACAGACACACACAAAATACAACAATGCTACCCAATGGCTGAGGTTGGAACACTCCTATAGTGGGAAACATGGATCTAAGTATCTGTCTCCACCAATTTTACCATCATTAAGATAGCCAACAACACCTGGTACAGGCCCCTCCACATAGGGTCTTTTCAGCTCTTTCTTCTGTAGTCTTTTGCCATCACATAGTCTCCAGGGTGCAGAGAATGCTCAGACTCTCCTACTTAGTTGGGCAGAGTTATCTTCACCCATGAAAAGAACATCTTAAGAGCATTGTTAGGTTAGGTGAGACACAGTATGCTACTCATGTCCTCTCATCTGTCAAGAGAAGCCTTGAGATTATGAAGCACACCTGCTTCCAGCTTGTTGTAGTCCACTTATCTCATAGACAGACCCCCTCTACACCATGCCTCCTATCACAAAAACAAAAAAGATTTAACCTAACCCATAACACATTATTACTACTGCTCATATCCTTAATACACCTTGCATATTTCCCCACAAAACCATTATAAAACATTAAAAACCTCTGTAAGCCCAACTTCCCCCCTTGGACACATGCATCACATCGTGATTCATGTGTTCAAAAAACAAAACAACAACAATATTGCCTATCAAACCGAAAATAATAACTAACCTTAAAATGACAACCCTTGAGCATATCTTTACTTAACTGTATCCCATAACACTATTCAAGGAATACCTCTCCTTCAGGACTAACTCTCTCACTTCATCCTTTCCTGTTTGGACTCATTTATATATAGGATTTTTTCCAAATTATAAACTTCTTCACAATTATCCTTATTATATCTAACCCCCTAATACAGCATGCCTCTAGAATTTATAGTGCGGGTGATCAGGTCACACTATAAAGCCAGGACAGATTTCAGAGGTCATTGAAATCATTCAATGAATTGTTTCATCCAATAGTATACTACTCTTAACAACCATCAAGACATTTAATAAATGTTGTATCCCGAGTGTACAGTAAGTCCTTAGTACAGCTCTTTTCAAAATAAATCACACATATTTACTTATCCCTCAGTAAATAAAACCCCAAATTACATGTGTATGCCCCTTTAAGGTATTTCACTTCCATCCCGTCAAAAAAACCAAAATAGAAATAAAAATCCTATACAGAATAACATTTCATACTAAGTAGTTTGTTTGTGGTTATTCGAACACCATATAGTAAAACAAACAAACAAAAAATGGCCAGGCCTTATTTATTTTGGTAGCTCCCTATGACAACCTAAAAATAAAACTACTTAATTTTACTAACTAGTTCCACACTAGCCTACATACTTTTTTAACATCCCAATGAGATATAAAGAAATCCCCATGTTCCTGGAAGAGAAAGTATACATGTCGTTAACATATAATCAACAATCCAACGATAGTAATTACACACAAAACATCATACATATATACCCAGTCCTATCTCATCAACAATCATTCGTATCAATCTCACTCCTCAGAACTACTCCCATCGTTCAACGTACTATAAACAAATTATCGTCATAACTCACCGCTGTTTAACCAAACTATATAATGTCATAATAATAATAATAATATGCCATTTAGCAGACGCTTTTATCCAAAGCGACTTACAGTCATGCGTGCATACATTTTTGTGTATGGGTGGTCCCGGGGATCGAACCCACTACCTTGGCGTTACAAGCGCCGTGCTCTACCAGCTGAGCTACAGAGGACCACATAATAAAATGATCAATTATCAAATATCGTTCCTTATTCAACTATCGAGACATGTTCTTCATTTGTAAATCGTCTCCACAAAGCAATACTACCTAATAACATATTCTCATTCTCCTAAATAGAAATAATGACTTCTATTAAACAATCCCATTCAACATCAAGTCAACCTGTCTCATCACCCAATTAACTTACTTTCATTTTTTTTTAAACCCTCTACAATATCTATCATACTCTACCGCTAATTTTCCTCATAACGGTACCTCAACAGATGACAAATTATTTTACTTTTATAGTAAAAACCAATAAAACATCCAATTCACCGATATGCAATTTTAATTACTATGTTATCCTATCCGACATGGATTGGTAGGACAACATCTTTCCTATAATGTTATCAATGAAACCAGTAATTCACGTCAATAGCATCAATGTAAAAGATTAGCTTTCTGTCCCTTACTGGATTTGAACCAGCGACCCTCTGCACACATCGACAACATTCACCATCGAAGCACCGTTACCCGTCGCTCCACAAAAGCCACGGCCCCTGCAAAGCAACTACTTCCAGTTCATAGAGTAAGTGACGTCACCCAACGAAAACCGCACTAGCTCTCACCGCTAACTAGCTAGCAATTTCCTGCCGATAATATTCAACCTCCTACGACTTCCTACAAAAACGTGATCCTTGTAATAATATAATAATAATAATAATAATATGCCATTTAGCAGACGCTTTTATCCAAAGCGACTTAGAGTGTCCCTTATAGCACTCTCACGTTTCAGCAAGCCCCAATGGTTAACACCCGCAGACAAAAATGGAAATTCTTCCATTTTTACTAGCAGACTTACTAATAAAACACACTTTCAAACAGCGTTCTGCATTTACCTCTATCATAGGGTTTAAAAACGAACGTAACAACATTAACCATCCTAAATTGCCGTAGTAACGTCATGTTAGGTTCAGTTTATCTATTACCATATAAGACATTCACTTCTCCCTGCGTCGTAAACTATATCCTATTTCTCTTGTAATCAACTAAAATCATAGCCACGCAATTAAACCATCACTCCGCCATTATCAGAATGAATGAAATATCCTTTCTAAGTAAGCTACAAGTAACACCAAACACTTGCTGTAGTTTACCATCATATATTGAAATCATCCATTTATCACAATCCAATTTATTTATAGACATATTCCACCATTGTCACTTGATTAATCTAGCAAAACTTTATTCAATGACTAAAAAATTACTACCACGCACTCTTCTCTCCATATCCATTAACATATGTATATGTTAGTCATTTAGCTGATGCTCTTATCCCAAGCGACCCACAATTAGTGAGCTCATACATTTTTATACAAGCCCCCCTTGGGAATCGAACACACAACCCTGGCGTTGCAAGCACCGTGCTCTACCAACTGAGCTACAGAGGACCACAGATGAGCGTATAGTGCCTTTTTCTGATAATGTTATAATTGTAGCCTATTGCATTACTTTAGTTTAAAATATAAGTTTGTTTATTCAACAAATCTAGAACCCACTATAAATTGGCGCTATTCCCTCAGCATAATAGCCAAAGCTCCTTGCATCCCCTGGTTCACGTAACGAAAATACATTATCATTCTAGAATTCACCAACTATTCGCATACATTACTGGTGTCACGCAAACTATAGAATAAATACTACATCAAATTGCAAACCATGACAGATAAGTTTGAGGCCGAATGGAGCAAGTGCGACACTCATGTGTCTAAAATAAGTACTCTAAGTGCTCAAGTGGACTCTGCTATGCAGCAGAATACCACCCTTAGGTACCATCTAGAGGAATTCCAGAACAGTCACGCGCTACAGCGTGACTACCCAGTCAAGCAACCAAGCTCCCAACCGGAGACCGGTACACAAAGGAGAGAAGAAGACAGAAGGTTTCAGACGTTGCCTCTCTCAGGTGTCCCTCAGTCTTCTCCTCTTGGCCATTCGGCACAGAGTAAAATGGCGTCTCCTCGCCAACAAAGCCAAAGCTTGGTTTCTCCTCTTGACCTTTCGGCCCACAATTCCCCACAGGATGAAGCCAACCCTTTCCGCGCACTTGGCACGGATCGCCTTGAAAAACTAGTCAAAAACGTCTGCACCTTTGACCCCGTTCCAGGTAAGCCAAACGACACTGAGACGTTCCTAGCAAACATAGAGGATGCTTTGGATGGCTACCCGAATGCTACGGATTCTGACAGGCTTTACCTGTTGAAGCGAACGTCGAATAGACACGTGACAAGGTTCATTCGTCTACAACAGCAACACGTGCAAAACGACTACGCAAACTTGCCACGGCTTTGAAAATAGAATTCAGTGGTTCTGCGACTCGTAAACACGACAGCTCGCTGGCTAACACTCTCAAACAAGCTCGGAATGAACACCTACAAGATTACTATCATAGGCTTCGTTCAGCCTACTCACTGAAACAGGAATGGAAGAGCTATTACCATTCAAAAAAAGTTTCTGTCGAACATTCCAACTTCATTACCTACTTGGGCCCTACAGCCCACGTTGGTTTGCCAATCTCAGAACTCAGAGAGCTTGCGAGCACAGCTTTTGAGGCATCAAAAGTGTGCAATGCTAAGAGCCCTGTAATCTTGGGTTTGAAGATTGAACAGGAGCACCCACTCCTGTTAGAGGGAGCGTTATCAGGTATTGAAGCGTTGAGTGATGACGCACAACAACGGTTTCTACCACGGTACCAATACCCACCGCGGTCAAAATAACTGTAAAGTACGTCGCCAGAGAAATGACTACCGCTACAATCAACCTGATCGTTACGTTCCTGCACCCAGCCCACACAACGTGTCAGAGCACAAGGGTAACAAAGGGTTCAATGTCTATCAAAACATCTCTAGAAATTCTACTAAGAGAAGTACTAAAGCTAGAAAAATGTGAGAAAAGGGAAAAAGATAAGTCACTATGACTAGATGTGGATTTGCCGGACAACCGGTCCGCCAAAATTAACACCATTTGCGAGGATGTAAACGATCAACTTACTCCCGCTCTCACTCGAGACCCTATCCAGGGCCGCTCGATCTAGAAACAAGCCCACAGGCTTTGTCTATAGACTCTGATACAAATGTTGCGAAGCAAAAGGTCAAAAACATTGCAATAGCCAATTCCACTCAAGACCCGATAAGTCGATCTGTTTTCACCATGAACACTAATGACACATCACGTCATTGCGAACAACCACTCCACTTTGTGGAAACCTGGGGGACTGCTATCCTGTCCTGCACAAATAGATTCAGGCTTGACAATACCGCTCATCTCTCAAACGTTGTTCAATGATCTCAAAAGGGCTTTGAACCCAGCTAAACGTTGGTTAAAAACGGAACGATGCGATACTAAACTTCGAGGTTTCACTCAGACTACCTCGCCTCTCACATTTCAGACTCATGCTGAAACTACACTTCCAAGACGTATCGCTTGTTCACCCTGTGTATGTTACCAGCCTCGAAAGTGAACCCCTGCAACTCGGAGCAGACTTGATGGATCGTTTGATCCCACTGATGGATTGGAAAACCAACCAAGTATGGTCACAGCTAACCGTGCCGTCTCCACTGACCGCACTGTCTTCTCCGAACATTAACTGCAACACAGTCATCCACGAGGGGTACCTAAAATAACCCCTTGGTAAACAGAAGTTGACACCTGGGACCCAAGGAGATATTACGATATCTCGTCACATTCAATTGACCATTATTTTCATGATTTCGAGCCAGCAGTCTCTGTGAGTAAGAAACTTCCCTCCTCCTTGGAGTCATGCGATACTGTAGCTGAGATTAACTTATCTTGTCCTTCTGAGACTTACGCAAGCACTGCGGCCGTCTCAGGAATAAAAGCATCAACGTGTGTACTCTGCTTCCGATGTTACATTTTCCGCTTTGAAGGGGACTGAAACCCCTTACAATGAATCTAACGGCGTCAGTCTCGCAACTGACCCGATGGTTCCCACTGGTGAAACACTGTGCCATATCGCAGAAAGATATCCTCGTCTCATTTCACAGGTACTGGAACGGTCGCCACATGCGGACGCTGTGGTGTCTGACAGGCCACGACAGCCACTGAGCGTTTTCAAGCACAAACACCAGGAGATTTGGTTGAACGGTTACAGCCAATCTACTAACTACGGGCTGCTGACAACTCGTACAAAGGGTCCAACCTTTTCGTTTGTGCCTTGGACACCAACACCCACCGCTGGTGGGGGGGTCACAAGACACAAAGGGGGGGAATACTAGCCCAGACCGATGATGAGCCTCGTCGAGGCCGGTGGGGGGGGGTCGAGACTACGTGCAACACTGTACGAGACCACCAGAGCAGGAAACAAATCTAGTTGTAAACTTCCCCATGAGAACAGAGAGGAGAGGACAAGCCCCTCGACAGGGATAACCTTAGAACACATCTGAGATATCACTGATGTGTACCACACTGGTCATAAAAGTAGTCCAATGGACTTCCCACCTCCAAAACAAATAGCAACAATAATCATTCCTTGCCATGTGTAGTTTCAACTGCAATGCAACGAGTAAAATGCTCTAGTCATTTATTCCGGTAGGAAAACATTTCAGAATACATCGGTAGGATAGCTGGTCCCCTTGAGTACCAGTACCAATGCCAGCAACAGTCAGTCCAGCCACACTCAGTAAGAAGGTTAGAGACCTAACAAGTCGAATTGCCCTTGGCAACAGCGACAGAGGAGTTAGTAGTCACTCAGATTGCAACACGTGGAAGGGAATCTCCCAAAACACTCTTCTGATGGTTAACACACATGCCACTAATAAATAGAACCCTCCATTCAGGAGGAAAGTTATTAGAAGTCATGAACCATGATCACACTGCATATATTTTGATTTGTTTAACACTTTTTTGGTTACTTCATGATTCCATATGTGTTAACCCTTGAATGAGTAGGTGATGTCCAAACTTTTGACTGGTACTGTATATAATCTCACTCATTGAGGAAGTTTGATTAACCTATGGCCCGTGACGCAAAAGTGGCGAGGGACAGGCGCCCTTCTCAAATCAAACAGTAATCTGTGGCACTCTGTAATGTTGTCAACAAGGCAGCATGATGCATCGTTCAGAAACATGCAACATCTCTTTTCCATAACATATATGTTCGAATTTCCAAACTAGTTTTCATCGGGAAGGCAGATAAAGCGTTTTTCAAAAGCAATCACTTTTCGCATGTGAAAACAGAATCCTACTTATTACTCCATGTACTTAACCTAAGTCACTTTGTTTTGAGCCGACTTCGCCGTCGGCCATGAGTGGGGCACCTGGCTCACGCCATGGAGGCAGCCCGGTTCCAAAACGAATGCAATCACTTTTCACCCAGTGCAAACTCCTTCCACTGGGGCAACCCGGGCCAGATAATCAAATCCCCTCATGCACTTAAACAGGCACCTTGTCAGAGACACCCCCCGACCCTGATAGACCTGTTCTCTCTCCTCCTTCTTTCCAAGTCAAACATTTTACATTTTAGTCATTTAGCAGACGCTCTTATCCAGAGCGACTTACATTGTTTTTTTTCATACTGGTCCCCCGTGGGAATCGAACCCACAACCCTGGCGTTGCAAGCACCATGCTCTACCAACTGAGCTACACGGGACTAAACCGTAGAGAAATGTATTGGTTGTCACAAGGGCAAGACCATTGGTTTTCCATTGCTGTAATCTGTGATCATGTTTCCTGTCTATCTATCTATAGATCGGTGAAGCAAGTCCCCGCAGCAATGTTGCAACATCTAGTGGAAAGCCTTCCTAAAGCAAAGGGGGGAACCAACTCCATATTAATGCCATTGATTTTGGAATGAGATGTTCGACAAGCATGTAGTGTAGTATATGGTAGAAAGAGTATGTGGCCTTTTCTCTAGCCTACAGGCTGGCGATAAAATAAATGACAATGTAATGAGACAGACACTTTGTACATCATGCAGATTTCTCAGATCAAATAGCCTAACCTAACAAACATATCCTAAAAACAGGAGAGGTCAAAGTAAAATGGACAATATGGAATGCATAATCAGGCTACTCATAACTGCTGTCCAGGAGTTTCACCCCGTGGCCTAAATTGTCATGATCAGTGGTTTCAAGTTTGTATCCATACATTTTTGACGAGCTGATCATAGCGAAAAATAAAATACTGATGTATTTCCCGCTGTGTAAACACATTGTAAATAGGCTCAGAATAACTCCTGATAAAGTTGGGTAGCTGATATTCAGAGCTTAAATAGCCAAATTGATTAGTCACTGGAATCAGGACTAACTAATAAAGCCAATGCAACAGCCTGTTTTACCAACGGTGGGCCTACCACATGGATGGGCATTCATAAAATTCCATTGCAGGCTGACATGGAAGGCTACACATGGACCGACGCCAACGTCTTTTGGACACTTTTTTTGGTCCTGTCCGGACTAGCAGTCTTTTTTTGTTGCAGTCCAGACCACCCTTGATTTCCACGTCCACAGACGTTGGTTTTTGGTCCAGTCTGGACCAGCCATTATTTGGCCCAAACATAGACGTCTATGTTTGGTTCAGATTTGGTCCGGTCTGGACTTGATTTGGTCTATATAAGGCTATATAAGGCAACAACGTGAGTCAATAAATAATGCACTTGATTTAGGCTAAATTATTGGATGCTAAATGTTTCTGATCAGTGATAGATGAGCAAACGAATAAATTAGCTACCACTTCCACTTGTCCAGCCAGAGATCAATTAACCAAATATACAGACAGAGATTCAGTTAAATAAAATCACATTCATTGATTATCAGACAAGTCACAGGCTTTTGGTCGGGAGTAGGAGAGGCTACTCCTACGCGAGTGAAGAGCAAAATCCACTTGTATATCATGCAGCAAAATGTTCTAGAATAAAGATGATCATTAGCACTCACCTCAATTTAGCTAACATTTCCCCAGCCTAATTGTTACCATATATCCAAACGGAGATTCAGTGAAAACAAAAATATGACATTGATTTATCTAGAAGAGTCCCCCACGCTTGTCTCAAAATAGCACGAAAACGCTGTCCTAAATCAAAATGGTTCAGATTTGGTGCGGTCTGGACCGGCCTTGATTTCAACGTCCACGGACATAGATTTTTGGTCCGGTCCGAACCAAATCTGAACCAATCATAAACGTCCGTGTTTGGTTCAGATTTGGTCCGGTCTAGACTGGCCTTGACATACGTAATCAGGTGAGTAAATTGAATTGCGATGCGCCTCAATGTTTCACACAAATCCAGTCAACCTGAATGTGTTTCTGTATCACCCATCCCTTTTCCCTGAACACATCAGCAAAGTCAATGAGGAAGGTATACAGATCAACACATTTGCAGTGAGCCACTACTGAACATCTTCAAGTCCACTATTCATCTCCAGAAGTGAAGCGTTAACACACACACTACCATGCTTTCCTTTCTTGTGCTGCAGGGAGTTACAGAACTGGAATTGAGATTGTAGAAAAATTTAAGATAACTCCCGTACGCGCACTTTTACTTCTGCACATTTACTATCAATATTTCAGTCTGAGACCTTTTCGAAGGCCCTTCTTTATTTTTTCCATATTCCTCTGTCACGCTGTCACGCTCGTTCATCAACGGGTCAGACCAAGGCGCAGCGTGATATGCATACAGTGGGGAAAAAAAGTATTTAGTCAGCCACCAATTGTGCAAGTTCTCCCACTTAAAAAGATGAAAGAGGCCTGTAATTTTCATCATAGGTACATGTCAACTATGACAGACAAATTGAGAAAAAAATTCCAGAAAATCACATTGTAGGATTTTTAATGAATATATTTGCAAATGATGGTGGAAAATAAGTATTTGGTCACCTACAAACAAGCAAGATTTCTGGCTCTCACAGACCTGTAACTTCTTTAAGAGGCTCCTCTGTCCTCCACTCGTTACCTGTATTAATGGCACCTGTTTTAACTTGTTATCAGTATAAAAGACACCTGTCCACAACCTCAAACAGTCACACTCCAAACTCCACTATGGCCAAGACCAAAGAGCTGTCAGAGGACACCAGAAACAAAATTGTAGACCTGCACCAGGCTGGGAAGACTGAATCTGCAATAGGTAAGCAGCTTGGTTTGAAGAAATCAACTGTGGGAGCAATTATTAGGAAATGGAAGACATACAAGATCACTGATAATCTCCCTCGATCTGGGGCTCCACGCAAGATCTCACCCCGTGGGGTCAAAATGATCACAAGAACGGTGAGCAAAATCCCAGAACCACACGGGGGGGACCTAGTGAATGACCTGCAGAGAGCTGGGACCAAAGTAACAAAGCCTACCATCAGTAACACACTACGCCGCCAGGGACTCAAATCCTGCAGTGCCAGACGTGTCCCCCTGCTTAAGCCAGTACATGTCCAGGCCCGTCTGAAGTTTGCTAGAGTGCATTTGGATGATCCAGAAGAGGATTGGGAGAATGTCATATGGTCAGATGAAACCAAAATATAACTTTTGGTAAAAACTCAACTCGTCGTGTTTGGAGGACAAAGAATGCTGAGTTGCATCCAAAGAACACCATACCTACTGTGAAGCATGGGGGTGGAAACATCATGCTTTGGGGCTGTTTTTCTGCAAAGGGACCAGGACGACTGATCCTGTAAAGGAAAGAATGAATGGGGCCATGTATCGTGAGATTTTGAGTGAAAACCTCCTTCCATCAGCAAGGGCATTGAAGATGAAACGTGGCTGGGTCTTTCAGCATGACAATGATCCCAAGCACACCGCCCGGGCAATGAAGGAGTGGCTTCGTAAGAAGCATTTCAAGGTCCTGGAGTGGCCTTGCCAGTCTCCAGATCTCAACCCCATAGACAATCTTTGGAGAGAGTTGAAAGTCCGTGTTGCCCAGTGACAGCCCCAAAACATCACTGCTCTAGAGGAGATCTGCATGGAGGAATGGGCCAAAATACCAGCAACAGTGTGTGAAAACCTTGTGAAGACTTACAGAAAACATTTGATCTGTGTCATTGCCAACAAAGGGTATATAACAAAGTATTGAGGAACTTTTGTTATTGACCAAATACTTATTTTCCACCATAATTTGCAAATAAATTCATTAAAAATCCTACAATGTGATTTTCTGGATTCTTTTTCTCATTTTGTCTGTAATAGTTGACATGTACCTATGATGAAAATTACAGGCCTCTCTCATCTTTTTAAGTGGGAGAACTTGCACAATTGGTGGCTGACTAAATACTTTTTTTCCCCACTGTACATGTTTATTTGGAACTAATAAACAAGCGACAAAACGACAAACTAAACGAAACGTGAAGTCCACGGTACACAAACAACATACCTCACACGGAACAAGATCCCACAACCCACTAGTGCCAATAGGCTGCCTAAGTATGGTCCCCAATCAGAGACAACGAGTGACAGCTGCCTCTGATTGGGAACCACACCGGCCAACATAGAAATACAAATCCTAGAATATACAACATAGACAATCACCACATAGAAAATACACACCCTGACTCAACAAATAAGAGTCCCCAGAGTCAGGGTGTGACAGTACCCCCCCCCCAAAGGTGCGGACTCCGACCGCACAACATAAACATAACAGGGTAGGGGCTGGGTGGGCATTCTGCCTCGGAGGCGGATCCGGCTCAGGGCGTGACGACCTCTCACTCTTCGCCTCCCTGTTGCGCCCCTGGTCTGGTCTAGACCTTGGCGCGTTGCTTCACCTCTCCTTCCTCCCACTATACTCCAAGCCCTGTCTGGACCCCTGTGGGAGACCCCGAACCTGGAGAGGGGCTGACGTCTGGGTCTGGACTGGAGCCGCTGACCGGAGCTGGACCGGGTATTGGTGGAGCGAACTGCTCTGGCTCCGGAGCGGAGCCGCTGACAAGAGCTGGATCAGGCACCGGTGGAGCGGACTGCTCTGGCTCCGGAGTGGAGCCGCTGACCGGAGCTGGACTGGACCCCGGTGGAGCGGATTGCTCTGGCTCCGGAGTGGAGCAGCTGACCGGAGCTGAACTGGGCACCGGTGGAGTGGACTGCTCTGGCTCCGGAGTGGATCCGCTGACCGGAGCTGGACTCGACCCCGGTGGAGCGGACTGCTCAGGCTCCGGACTGGAGCCGCTGACCGGATCTGGACTAGACCCCGGTGGAGCGGACTGCTATGGCTCCGGAGTGGAGCCGCTGACCGGAGCTGGATCAGGCACCGGTGGAGCGAATTGCTCTGGCTCCGGAGTGGAGCAGCTGACCGGAGCTGAACTGGGCACCGGTGGAGTGGACTGCTCTGGCTCCGGAGTAAAGCAGCTGACCGGTGCCGAACCAGGCACCGGTGGAACAGGCACGGGCCGTGCCGGACTGGACACACGCACCACTGGCTTGGTGCGAAGAGCAGGAACAGGCCGGACCGGGCTGGCGACGCGCACCACTGGCTTGGTGCGAGGGACAGGAACATGCCGGACCGGGCTGGCGACGCGCACCACTGGCTTGGTGCGAGGGGCAGGAACAGCCGGGCCGGGCTGGCGACGCTCACCACTAGCTTGGTGCAAGGGGCAGGAACAGGCCGGACCGGGCTGGCGACGCGCACCACTGGCTTGGTGCGATGGGCAGGAACAGGCCAGGCCGGGCCGGGCTGGCGACGCGCACCACTGGCTTGGTGCGAGGGGCAGGAAGAGGCCGGGCCGGCCTGGCAACGCGCACCACTGGCTTGGGGCGAGGGGAAGGAACAGGCCGGGCCGGGCTGGCGACGCGCACCACTGGCTTGGGGCGAGGGACAGGAACAGGCCGGGCCGGGCTGGCGACGCGCACCACTGGCTTGGGGCGAGGGGCAGGAACAGGCCGGACCGGGCTGGCGACACGCACCACTAGCTTGGTGCGAGGGGCAGGAACAGGCCGGACCGGGCTGGCGACGCGCACCACTGGCTTGGTGCGAGGGACAGGAACAGGCCAGGCCGGGCTGGTGACGCGCACTACTGGCTTGGTGCGAGGGACACGAACAGGCCGGGTCGGGCTGGTGACGCGCACCACTGGCTTGGTGCGAGGGACAGGAACAGACCGGGCCGGGCTGGTGACGCGCACCACTGGCTTGGTGCGAGGGGCAGGAACAGGCCGGGCCGTACTGGGAACACGCACCACTGGCTTAGTGCGGGGAGCAGGAACGGGTCGGGCCGTACTGGGAACACGCACCACTGGCTTAGTGCGGGGAGCAGGAACGGGTCGGGCCGTACTGGGAACACGCACCACTGGCTTAGTGCGGGGAGCAGCAACGGGCCGGACCGGACTGGCGACACGCACCACTTGCTTGGTGCGAGGAGCGGACTGGGTTCCTTTATTAACCCCCGCTCCTTCTGCTGCCTAACCAGCTCCTCTCGCCGTGCCTCTACACTTTCCTTCTCCCTTCTAGCCTCCTGTAGCGCCTCCCTCTGACCGAATAACTCCTGCTCCCTCTGAACCAATAGCCCCCGTAACATGGTGGCCTCCTGCTGCCTCGTCGTCCACACCGTGTGCCCCCCCCCCAAAATGTTCTTGGGGTTGCCTCTCGGGTCTCCGTCGTCGGCACTCTTCTTCCCGTGAGGACTCCTCCGGAAGCCCCCACGAGTTAGGGAACAGAAACTCGTCGTCGTCGTCATCCTCCGTGTAATACTGTTCCCACTCCTCTTCCCAAGGTCGTAGGGACCCAATCTGAAAACCAACCAGGTGCAGTGGTCGGGGCTCTTCTCTCTCGCTCCCCGACCACCCCTTTAGCCCCCCCCAAAAAATGTATTGGGGTTGCCTCTCGGGTCTCCGTCGTCAGCACGGTTGGCGCCGTTTCTCCTCTCCTGCCTGGGAATTTACCTTCGCCCATGGCCCCTTCCCATGACCACAATTTGCCCGCCTGTGACATCGCTACTCGCTCTTCCTGGGCACGCTGCTTGGTCCTCGTTTGGTGGGATCTTCTGTCACGCTTGTTTATCGACGGGTCAGACCAAGGCGCAGCGTGATATGCATACATGTTTATTTGGAACTAATAAACAAGCGACAAAACAACAAACTAAAC
The DNA here is from genome assembly GCF_020615455.1 of Coregonus clupeaformis. Taxonomy (NCBI): domain Eukaryota; kingdom Metazoa; phylum Chordata; class Actinopteri; order Salmoniformes; family Salmonidae; genus Coregonus; species Coregonus clupeaformis. Next base: position 25,662,389 of record NC_059216.1, on the reverse strand, counting down.
GAAACGTGAAGTCCACGGTACACAAACAACATACCTCACACGGAACAAGATCCGTGTACAAATCCTAGAATATACAACATAGACAATCACCACATAGAAAATACACACCCTGACTCAACAAATAAGAGTCCCCAGAGTCAGGGCGTGACACACGCCAGTATTTACAGTCCAACCCCTAATTTCCTCTGCTCCAGTTCAAACTAAAAACAAATATACAGTCGCCAGCTAGATCAGTTAAAGAATGACCATGAATCACCTTGAAATATGCTAGTAGGTGGTTCCACCACCACCAACAACTAAGGTACACAAAGTTAATAGGGGCCTTTCTGGCCCTGTCACAGAAGACAGAAGTTGAATGCCATGACATTCTCTGAGATGACATCTGTATGTCGTTGTTGTGAAAACACAGTCAACTTTATGGAAACTGTGACCTAAAGTCTTTCTGTTGACCTAAAAAGAGGAGTGAAGCATCATGGTGGTTATTGATGGGTACTGAGCCCTGAGGAAAGAGAGCAGGTGGTCACCTTCAAGGCACAAAACATAAAACAAACGTTAACTTCATTGTCTACCCTTGGCTGTTTGCATCAACTTGGATCTTACAGCCTCCAGCAATCACAGCACTAACCCTAAAAGTGTTCATTGTGCCATATGCACACCAGACATGGGTCAAATACTTGAAAGTTGAGTACTGCGGAAATTCATAATCAAGTAAGTGCAGCTCTAATATTTGACATATTCATGTATAGTGGACACTCCACACCTTATCACCAAACACGATTTATTAACCATAATTCACCTTCACCGTTTAACCCCTAGCACTACATTACCATGGCCTTTTGGCCAGGGCCAAACGGTTAACCATATCAGTCCAGAGACCCCAGCAAAAATCTACTTTTTATTATCTGACTATTATCATTTATCTGCATGTCCAGCCCTTATATTTAGCCTTACAATGAAGTGTTTTACATGCACCCTGAAAGTGCAAACTCACCCTGGCATCATTACAGAAACAAGGAAACTGAGTTGGGCAACAGACATGCTTTGAGTGCTCTACATAATGGAATATGTGTGTTGACAAACATCTCATCATAAATCATTTTCCGGTGGTGCGATGGGTTGGAATGCTTCAGGTCACGTGTGTTTGCTAGGCATATGCCAGGTATATGCCGGATTGGGGGAAAGTGGTACTCACTTAGCAAGCAGCATGACGTCCTTTAGACATAAAAAAAGTTAATTTCTCATTCAATATGGCAGTTTTTCTTGTTCACAACTCACTGTTGCAATACACAGTTATAATACTTATTCCACTATACATCCAATTGTCATGGGTGTCAGTCCAATGCTGAAAACCCCCCCACTATACACAGATGCCCAAAGGACAGGACTGTCTGGCTATTTCACGCCAACAGTGCTGGAGTGCCGTTATGACATGATGGAAACCAGATGGAAAAGAACTGTGACATTGCATTAACACCAGTTTATACAGTACAGCAGACCAGTGCAGATCATGGCTTTACCCTGAGTTATCAGTGATCTCAGTTGATCCAGGCTGTAACAATGGAGAGATGGATTAGACAATTTGAGGGATTTGCGTGCCATTCACTTCACAGATGATTACAACGATGATCCCTCAAATAGTTGCATAAATGTTATAACTTTGCTAACTTCTGTTTGATTAACAATTTTGGGATGTTAACACGTTTGTTATTTGATATAAATAAATGTGGGACACAAAAAAAGGCAGTGTAGAACACCATTGCCCAAAATGCATTGCTCCAATAACTTTCAAAAGATTGTTCTGAAGTTTTTTTTGTGTCTTTTCCTACGAATTAAGGCACACTAAATCTGCTGAAATACTTTTTGTACATATTTGCACGAATTGAGTGTGAGATTGTGTTGCACCAGCACAGCCTACCCATTGTACCCGCGAGCTGTTGGCTAGAGTGCACGTGCCAAGACCATACTAGGCACATTTGCTATTTAATGCAACAGTTTTTGTGACAAAACTATTGGTAGTTTGTTGGCTAGAGCCCACCCCCCAGTAAATTTCAATCTGTCCCTAACATTTCCCTTTGCTCATCGTGTCCTGCCGCTCTCACACAGTTCAACCCCGGGGGCTTCATGTGTTTGGTTTCCCAGGGAGGGGAAGATCAAGGTTAGCCAGCTAACTTGCCTGAATATTCTGAAATCACTTTTTAGTTTTTAGAAATATAAGCTTGAAATGGGCATGGTCTAATTGACTTAGCAATCAAACACACATATCTATGTTTATCTTTCTTAAGGAACCAGAAAAGCAACTGTTATTTCTGGTTGTTTATCAAAGTTAGCCGGTTAACTCATTGTTCCTGCTTTGTACTATACCACTCTGGCTTTCTTGGCTCACTACGAAACTCCCTAAAGCTTACTGTATGCTTCCCAGTCGAAACAGTTTGTGCATAGGACTATATTACGTTTTTTCTCGTTTCGGTCTTTGGCAGGTTTATTTTCAGCTGTTCTTGCACACTAAATTTTTTATGGGCATGTCGAAGTTCGGTAGCAGAAGTCTAAGTCCCTTCGTCGGTGATTGGTCAACAGTACTACTTCTAGTAAGAGTGGGAACTGTGGACAGGATTATTCAATGAAGTGACTTCATTTAAGCATCCCGTCCATAGTATTGTTGTCATTCAATGAGAGAGGACTTGTTTTCATGCACATTATTTCACTTGAGAAATACTGCACGAAATATCTTAGATGTAAAATTGTACGACTAAGACCTCCTTGGCAAAAATGTCAAAATTACATTTTTTTTATTAGAATAATTCTGACTATTTTGAAGTAGTGTTCTGGCTATATTGTTGCTATGGTTTCTTTCTGAGGGACAAACAGCTTTTTTCTAGCTTTTCAAGCAAAGGTATTTTAAGGGAGTATGCCAGCACAGACGTTCGCTTTCGCCTATTCGAGTTCTATTAGGAGCAGTAAGAACCTAGTCTGCAGGCGCCTTTAGCCCACTTGGTCTTGGGGATTTCGGCAACTCAGCTCAATTGATGGTGAACCCTCTCTATCGAGCTAGAGAACAGTCAGTACAGTATATCATTATTCATACTGTACTTTCTCTGGTTCAAAGTAAACAAGGTAACCTTAAACATGTCATCCCTCAAGGGATGCAGTGCCCCCCCTTGGGCCAATGAGTGACAATTACTCAAATTTATGTTGCATGGATTAATGAGAGAGAGAAAAACAAACAATTAAGTATTTTTTCCCTCACTGGAATTCAAAACTTGATAGCTCACAATGGACGGGATGTCAGAGAACAGATTCCACTGGTTGATAGGGAGCTGCATTACAGGAGAAAAGCTAAGAAAACAAACTTAGTGGCATGTGGGGAAATGTATTTATTTAACAGGCAGATATGTCATCAGAGCTGTTGCGAAATTGTGTTATTTTTTACTCTTTTGGTCTAAATCTGAATCCCATTTTCAAAAAATATAGCTGCAAGCAGCAATTCTGGGGGCAATCGTGGGGTACAAAAACTCTAATTTACGGAAAGTCTAATGAGCAGCTTATAAGTCCTTATGGGAAACTTATTGCTCCTGAGGAGATGCAAATATGTACAAAATGTCATGACTGTAGCTCAAACAGGACAGGATATATGCTTGTTCAGTGTTTGGAATTTCAGTTGATTACTATAGCACGCCCTTGGGCCAATCAGTGTAATTTTGTAAATGCCGGATCTCTATGGCAAGACGCAACATTCACCCAAGTTTCAACATATACACAGGGAACATAGACATTTCAATCTGATGAAAACATTTAAATGTTCAAGTCAATCAGATTAAGGGCTAGATTCAATCCGTATTGCAGAAGTTCAGTGCTATAGCACGATTAAAAGTTAAAGGCAATGTTCCCACGTTCGTGAAGACTGCATTCACGGTAAACGCTGCATAGGCCTATGTCGGCTCAATCTGAAATTATCTTTCAATTTCAATGACACTATAGCGCTGAACTTCCGCGATATGGATTGAATCGAACCATGATTCAAATTTCCAATGATTTAAATTAGCTGAAACTGCCAACATACCATCAGCACAGACCAGGGCTGCCCAACCCTCTTCCTGGAGATCTACTGTCCTGTAGGTTTTCAGTCCAACCCTCATTTAGCATATCTGATTCAGCTAGTTAAGGTCTTGTTGAGCAACTAATAAGTAGAATCAGGTGTGTTAAATTAGGGTTGGACTGAAAACCCACAGGACGGTAGATCTCCAGGAAGAGGGTTGGGCAGCCCTGGTATAGACAATACACTTTACATGACACCCAGCGTCATAACCATGTCATAACAGCTGACATAACTTGTCATAACCTGTTATAGTATGGTCATAACACTGTCATTACATATTTAGACCTGTTGTGACATATATTGCATTATCTTATGGCTGGTTATGACACCTACATAAGAGTGTAAAAACCCACAAAACCTACCACAGTAGTTATTTTATGGCTGGTTATGACACCTACATAAGAGTGTCAAAATCCACAAAACTAACCACACAAGGCAAAACATTCCATTACACCATAGCCTACAGTGCCTTGTGAAAGTATTAACCCCCCTTGGCATTTGTCCTATTTTGTTGGATTACAACCTGTAATTTAAATGGATTTTTATTTGGATTTCATGTAATGGACATACACAAAATAGTCCAAATTGGTGAAGTGAAATGAAGAAAATAACTTATTTCAAGAAATTCTAAAAGATAAATAACGGAAAAGTGGTACGTGCATATGAATTCACCCCCTTTGCTATGAAGTCCCTAAATAAGATCTGGTGCAACCAATTACCTTCAGAAGTCACATAATTAGTTAAATAAAGTCCACCTGTGTGCAATCTAAGTGTCACATGATCTGTCACATGATCTCAGTATATATACATATGTTCTGAAAGGCCCCAGAGTCTCCAACACCACTAAGCAAGGGGCACCACCAAGCAAGCGGCACCATGAAGACCAAGGAGCTCTCCAAACAGGTCAGGGACAAAGTTGTGGAGAAATACAGATCAGGGTTGGGTTATAAAAAAATATCCGAAACTTTGAACATGCCACCATTAAAACCATTAATAAAAAATGGAAAGAATATGGCACCACAACAAACCTGCCAAGAGAGGGCCGCCCACCAAAACTCACAGACCAGGCAAGGAAGGCATTAATCAGAGATGCAACAAAGAGACCAAAGATAACCCTGAAGAAGCTGCAAAGCGTCACAGTGGAGATTGGAGTATCTGTCCATAGGAACACTTTAAGCAGTACACTCCACAGAGCTGGGCTTTACAGAAGAGTGGCCAGAAAAAAGCCATTGCTTAAAGAAAAAAATAAGCAGACACATTTGGTGTTCACCAAAAGGCATGTGGGAGACTCCCCAAACATATGGAAGGTACTCTGGTCAGATGAGACTAAAACTGAGCTTTTTGGCCATCAAGGAAAACGCTATGTCTGGCGCAAACCCAACACCTCTCTTCACCCTGACAACACTATGGTGGTGGCAGCATTATGCTGTGGGGATGTTTTTCATCGGCAGGGACTGGGAAACTGGTCAGAATTGAAGGAATGATGGCTGGCACTAAATACAGGGAGATTCTTGAGGGGAAACCTGTTTCAGTCTTCCAGAGATTTGAGACTGGGACGGAGGTTCACCTTCCATCAGGACAATGACCCTAAGCATACTGCTAAATTTTATTTTACCTTCATTTAACTAGGCAAGTCAGTTAAGAACAAATTCTTATTTACAATGACGGCCTACACCAGCCAAACCCGGACAATGCTGGGCCAATTGTGCGCCGCCCTATGGGACTCCCAATCATGGCCGGTTGTGATACAGCCTGGAATCGAACCAGGGAGTCTGTAGTGACACCTCAAGCACTGAGATGCAGTGCCTTAGACCGCTGCGCCACTCGGGAGCAACACTCAAGTGGTTTAAGGGGAAACATTTAAATGTCTTGGAATGGCCTGGTCAAAGCCCAGACCTCAATCAAATTGAGAATCTGTGGTATGACTTAAAGATTGCAGCACACCAGCGGAACCCATCCAACTTGAAGGAGCTGGAGCAGTTTTGACTTGAAGAATGGGCAAAAATCCCAGTGGCTAGATGTGCCAAGCTTATGGAGACATACCCTAAGAGACTTGCAGCTGTAATTGCTGCAAAAGGTGTCTCAAAATAGGAAAAATGCCCAGGGGGGTAAATACTTTCGCAAGCCACTGTGCGTGTACGTAACAGTATGTTTATGATGTGTGTGTATATATATATACACACATTATATTTAATTTTTTTATTTAACATGTTCAATTATCATTGTAATTGCACACACATTGATGTCAGACATGCACCTACCTCAATGCGCTGTTGCTGATGCCTGGGATGAATGCAGGAGCAGATATATGTAGTCCCGTGTAGCTCAGTTGGTAGAGCATGGCACTTGCAACGTCAGGGTTGTGGGTTGGTTTCTCACGGGGGACCAGAATGAAAAAAATGTATGCACTCACTAACTGTTAGTCGCTCTGGATAAGAGTGTCTGCTAAATGACTAAAATGTAAATATCAGGAGCAGGTCAAGACACCCTCTTTTTGACTGATATAAGGGCATGTACGTGATAGGCCTATCTGGCTTGCATGCTTCTTGACAGTGTCATAAAGTGTATTTTCTTAGTCCAAGTAAAGTGAAACAGGATGGTCATAATGCCTCATGACAGTGCCAAAGTGTATTTTCTACAAGTTATTAAAAAATTTATGGAAAAAAACGACTAAACAAAAACAAAAGATTTAAGAGACAAACTTTCAAATGAAAGGACATTTCTTGGGCAGGGAAAAAACTAATTTGAATAAATGTGGGTTTTGACACTTATGTAGGTGTCATAACCAGCAATAACCGGTGTAAATATATGGGTCATGAAAGTGTTATGACCATATTATGACAAGTTATGTCAGCTGTTATGACATACGACATGGTTATGACCATGTCATAGTGTTATGACACTGGGTGTCAAGTAAAGTGTTACCAAAAATAATTAAGAATCTACCAAAAAACGGTCAGTATTGCTTCTACAACTCTCCTCAGCAGCACAGTTCATAAAAGCATTGAAAATGAACACAAAAATGGGTGACAAATATTTAGGAGAGTTCCTACAGTAGCATTCTGTACATCTCAGTCAAGTACACATCATCACTCCAAATAAACAATGCCTTAGTGTTGCCCTTAGCGAAGCAGATACCCATGAGCAGGTTTCAGTTGTAATACTGTTTGGCTTTTCAGTAAAAAATAAATAATTGTCGTTAGTATTGATAACGTCCTCTTTTTCCTCCATGACCCCAACCACCGCCACCTCCTACTCCACCCCCTCCTTGCCAGCCACCCTTAACCCCTCCCACTCCCCAACTACCACCACCACCTCCCCGACCACCACGACTGCCTCCGCTGTCTTGTCTCTTGTGCCAGGCTGGCATCTCAGGGAGGGGGGCATCTATCTCAGAGGGCCGACCACCACGATCTGGTACCCTCCCCATCAGGATCTATAGAAGTGAAATACAATGGTAGGTCAATGATAGAACAATGGCTGGGGACCATGGACACTCATTTGGTCAGTTATACTGCTTTGGTATAAAGACTCAACACTTCTGTACACTCAGACAATTGCACACAATGAACCTTGGGTCACATTCCACAGTACCTTATTGATGGCACAGGCAGTATTCTCTCTGCTGGAGCCACTGCTGGTCTTCACCACGTTGCAGATGTCCTCCCTGGCTGCCAGCAGGTGAGCCATGCCCACAGACGACCTCTGGGCCAGGGAGTCTCTCTTAGGCTGGTAGGCCCTGGCCATGCTGTCAACTCTCTCCTAACAGAAAATACAGACAGGCAGTTTGTTGAGCATAGGACATGCACAATTACATTCTTCATAGAGAGTAGAAAGGGTGTAGCCTGCCGATTAAGGACAGTATCACTAGTAGCACTGTGAGGAAAGGGTGTCACTTTAGACCAGGGATGTGCAACTTGCCCCCAAATAAAGAAATAACCTTTTTTTTTTAGGAACTCAGTCGGAGTGAGAATAGTAGAATATACAGTGCATTTGGAAAGTATTCAGACCCCTTGACTTCTTCCACATTTTGTTACGTTACAAGCCTTATTCTAAAATTGATTATTATATTTTATTGTTTTTCCTCATCAAATCTACACACAATACAGCATATTGACAAAGCAAAAACAGGTTTTTAGAAATGTTAGCACATTTCTGAAAAATGAAAAACTGAAATATCACATTTACATAAGTATTCAGACCCTTTGGTCAGTACTTTGTTGAAGCACCTTTGGCAGCGATTACAGCCTCGAGTCTTCTTGGGTATGACGATACAAGCTTGGCACACCTGTATTTGGGGTGTTTCTCCCATTCTTCTCTGCAGATCCTCTCAAGCTCTGTCAGGTTGGATGGGGAGCGCCGCTGCACAGCTATTTTCAGGTCTTTCCAGAGATGTTCAATCAGGTTCAAGTCCGGGCTCTGGCTGGGCCACTCAAGGACATTCAGAGAATTGTCCCAAAGCCACTCCTCCGTTGTCTTGGCTGTGTAGTTAGGGTCGTTGTCCTGTTGGAAGGTGAACCTTCACCCCAGTCTGAGGTCCTGAGCGCTCTGTAGCAGATTTTCATCAAAGATCTCTCTGTACTTTGCTCCGTTCATCTTTCCCTTGATCCTGACTAGTCTCCCAGTCCCTGCCGCTGAAAAATATCCCCACAGCAAGATGCTGCCACCACCATGCTTCACCGTAGGGATGGTGCCAGGTTTCCTCCAGACGTGACGCTTGGCATTCAGGCCAAAGAGTTCAATCTTGGTTTCATCAGACCAGAGAATCTTGTTTCTCATGGTCTGAGAGTCTTTAGGTGCCTTTTGGCAAACTCCAAGCGGGCTGTCATGTGCCTTCAGCTGAGGAGTGGGTTCCGTCTGGCCTGATTGGTGGAGTGCTGCAGAGATGGTTGTCCTTCTGGAAGGTTCTCCCATCTCCACAGAGGAACTCTGGAGCTCTATCAGAGTGACCATCGGGTTCTTGGTCACCTCCCTGACCAAGGCCCTTCATGACGATTGCTCAGTTTGTCCAGGCGGCCAGCTCTAGGAAGAGTCTTGGTGGTTCCAAACTTCTTCCATTTAAGAATGATGGAGGCCACTGTGCTCTTGGGGACCTTCAATGCTGCAGACATTTTTTGGTACCCTTCCCCAGATCTGTGCCTCGACACAATCCTATCTCTGAGGCTCTACGGACAATTCCTTCAACATCATGGCTTGGTTTTTGCTCTGAAATGCACTGTCAACTGTGGGACCTTATATAGACAGGTGTGTGCCTTTCCAAATCATGTCCAATCAATTGAATTTACCCCAGGTGGATTCCAATCAAGTTCTAGAAACATCTCAAGGATGATCAATGGAAACAGGATGCACCTGAGCAAAATTTAGAGTCTCATAGCAAAGGGTCTGAATATTTATGTACTTTTTATTTTTAATACATTTGCAAACATTTCTAAAAACCTGTTTTCACTTTGTCATTATGGGGTGTTGTGTGTAGATTGAGGGAAAAAAAGTATTTAATCAATTTTAGAATAAGGCTGTAACGTAACAAAATGTGGAAAAAGTAAAGGGGTCTGAATACTTTCCGAATGCACTGTACGGGGTGCAATTCTAAATTTGGTTGTGCATCAGCAGTTTTTCTCTTGTTATGTCAGTCACTCAATTAGCCCATTAATTAATTAGCCCATTTCAGCTAACATTTTGTAGATTGATAAGTTGGTCTAGCTGCCAGCTATCTAATCATGGTCGTATTACCGACCGGGGGGGCCCCCATTGATTTTGTTAGTCACTGTCACTCAGATATATTAAAAACTGCAGGAATAATTGCAGGAAATTAGTTATAAAATTGCAAAATCTTTTCTCTACGCTCCATGGCAAAATGTGTAAAATTACAGGAAATTAAGTGTAAAACTTTAATTTTTCTCTGACTGCATGTGTGGGTATGGATGTGGGTATGCAGACCCGCGAGCCACTGCGGCCTCTCATGATGACTTCAGATTTTTTGTGGCCCCCACCCCTATCAAAGTTGCCCATCCCTGCTTTAGACTATTGAGATGCACCCAAAGACTCCACCTGCCTTGGCTCTGTCTGACCAGCCGAAAGACTGCACAGTGACGTCTAGACGTTTGATCAGCAGCCTCCGTCGACACTCATACTGTGAGGACAGGACCGTGTTGATCTGCTCCAGCCTTTCCTGTGGATACAGACAAGGCCCAGAGTCAATAGACACACTTGACATCCCTTCATGCCTTAGCAGGAATTATGAACTTTGCCTCCACAAAAATGGGTGAAAGTTTGAATGCAGTCTGCTTACCCACTGTTCACTGTCGAGAGAGTTCTTCAGTACTGACTTTCCAATGTGATCCTTTGGAAGCTCTTGAAGCACTGCGTTTATCTGGAAATACATATATACAATACATCTGTTGAATACAAAGACAAAGATACAATCAATGGCTATGCATTCGGGACTTTCTCACAGACTTTTTATTGGGTTAATGAAGGCCATTTTTGGTATACCTTTGGTATACCAGACCTGAGCTTAGAGAGGAAGTGTCAGGTGCGCAAGACTAACTTTGACACACCTTTTGTTCTATCCCAGAGAACAGCTCTGCTACTTCCTGCTCTCTTGGCTCTGGGAGCTTCAGTGTTTCACAGATTGCCTGGAGATCGTTTCGGTCTTTGGGTTCTTTGTCCTCAACATGTCGGCTCTTCACTATCTGTGCAGCTTGTACCTCTGAGATTAAAAACACTGCAGAATAAAGATATGAGCCACAGGTAAAAATCGCATTAATGTAAAATGGAAACTCAGACAAATAAATATGTCAGAACCATGACAGAGCCGCAACACACCAAAAGGGTATCATAACATGATGGTACTCAGACCAGTTTTCTGAACAAATGGTCATTTCAGTACTTACATGCTAGCTTTAGATAGTCCTTATTATTCTGCAGCCCTCCCTGTAGAATCCCGGAGACAAGGCCTTGATAGGGGCACTGCAACTCCTTCAGCATGCCACTCATCTCAAACCGAAGGCCATCAGTGTCACCTAAACACAACGTTTCAGAATGAAATGCCCACACTAGTAGAAATCCACTTTTTCGAGCTGAAAGACGAAAGCCAGAGCTTACCCATGATGGTGCACAACGATTTAAGTCAATAAGTCAGAGTTTTAGTCAAAGTATGATATATTTGGGCTTGAAGTGACAAATCCGATCTGCTCACTTCATTCAGATCTGTGTGAATGCGGTGTCTTTTCCTATGATATGACACACTAATTATTTTCAGCCTACGTTTCGTTTCAGGGCTGGGTTTTATTTTAATGTTACCACCCACCAGCATGGCATTATTTAATAATCAGAAACAGCTGCAAAGTTATTCCTCTTCGCGACTGACATGAGCCAAACAGCAGATGACAATCTGTTTCCCTTCCATTTGGGACTTATTTTATTGAACTGATCAACAACATTTACATAGTCAGTTCGCTGAGGCAATAGATCATCTTTGGGAGAGACGTCAGAGAGAGACCGATTAAGTGAATGAATAAAGTTTTGGTGGCAATCAGCTTTGAAATCAGCATATTTTGCGTTATGGTTTGCACAAAGTACCAGGGTAGTGAATTGATGATCACGTCAGCTGTAAGCTAACAAGAAAAGTTAGCCAACAAAGCTGGAAGCTAACTGTATATTCTTGCATTGTAGTGTGTTCTATCCTGTATGGACATTGTTTTGCAAAGTTTCAACCTTTCTACATAACGTGTCGCATTATTCAAGTGTGTTAACTTCTGTGCAGCATGAGCGGGGAGCTAACATGATGCAGCCCAGACTCCCAGTGCAGGCTACGTGGATCAGGCACAGTGCTCTCTCTATAAGGGGGACATCGGCTGTGCTGATAAGAGTTGATTAGTGAGACACATTTGACATAAGTACCGAAAGTAACAAATTATTTTACAGAACCGTTTTTCATGTTCTAGTATCAAAAAAGTACCAACGTTTCGGTATCCCGTGCAACACCACCAGCGACCTTTCGGTTACTGGCCCAACGTTCTAACCCCTAGGCCTTTTTTTACCCTAAAAGTATTTGTAAAATAGGTCTGTCTATGTGTATGTATATGTACAGTGCATTCAGAAAATATTCAGACCCCTTTACTTTTTCCACATTTTGTTATGTTACAGCCTTATTCTAAAATTGATAAAAGTTTTTTTTTCTTCCCACTCATCAATCTACACACAATACCCCATAATGACAAAGCAAAAACAGGTTTTTAGAAATGTTATCACATTTATGAAAAACTGAAATATCACATTTACATAAGTACTCAGTACTTTGTTGAAGAACCTTTGGCAGTGATTACAGCTTTGAGTCTTCTTGGGTATGACGCTACAAACTTGGCACACCTGTATTTAGGGAGTTTCTCCCATTCTTCTCTGCAGATCCTCTCAAGCTCTGTCAGGTTGGATGGGGAGCGCCGCTACACAGCTACTTTCAGGTCTTTCCAGAGATGTTCGATCAGGTTCAAAACCGGGCTCTGGCTGGGACACTCAAGGACATTCAGAGAATTGTCCCGAAGCCACTCCTCCGTTGTCTTGGCTGTGTAGTTAGGGTCGTTGTCCTGTTGGAAGGTGAACCTTCACCCCAGTCTGAGGTCCTGAGCACTCTGGAGCAGGTTTTCATCAAGGATCTCTCTGTACTTTGCTCCGTTCATCTTTCCCTCGATCCAGACTAGTCTCCCAGTCCCTGCCACTGAAAGATATCCCCACAGCAAGATGCTGTCACCACCATGCTTCACCGTAGGTATGGTGCCAGGTTTCCTCCAGACATGACGCTTGGCATTCAGGCCAAAGAGTTCAATCTTGGTTTCATCAGACCAGAGAATCTTGTTTTCGTGGTCTGAGAGTCCTTTAGGTGCCTTTTTGCAAACTCCAAGCGGGCTGTCATGTGCCTTTAACTGAGGAGTGGCTTCCGTCTGGCCACTCTACCATAAAGGCCTGATTGGTGGAGTGCTGCAGAGATGGTTGTCCTTCTGGAAGGTTCTCCCATCTGGAGCTCTGTCAGAGTGACCATCGGGTTCTTGGTCACCTCCCTGACCAAGGCCCTTCTCCCCCGATTGCTCAGTCTTGGTGGTTCCAAACTTCTTCCATTTAAGAATGATGGAGGCCACTGTGTTCTTGGGGACCTTCAATGCTGCAGACATTTTTTGGTACCCTTCCCCAGATCTATGCCTCGACACAATCCTTTCTCGGAGCGCCATGGACAATTCCTTCGACCCCATGGCTTGTTTTTGCTCTGACGTGCACTGCCAACTGGTGTGTGCCTTTCCAAATCATGTCCAATCAATTGCATTTACCCCAGGTGGACTCCAATCAAGTTAAAGAAACTTCTCAAGGATGATCAATGGAAAAAGGATGCACCTGAGCTCAATTTCAAGTCTCATAGAAAAGGGTCTGAATACTTATGTAAATAAGATATTTCTGTTTTATTTTTAATAAATTTGCACCAAAATTTATAAACACCAAATTTGCTTTGTCATTATGGGGTATTGTGTGTAGATAAATAAAATAAAATCCTTATCAATTTTAGAATAAGGCTGTAACGTAACACAATGTGGAGAAAGGGAAGGGGTCTGAATACTTTCCGAATGCACTGTATTTATATTACCATTTTATAAATGGTATACACAGAGTATACCAAACATTAGGAACACCTTTCTAATATTGAGTTGCACCCGCCTGCCAGCAGCCTACATACCAAAGGTTCCACCGTGTCCATTACCGTGTATAAAAATGCATACCAGCTATCTTTCAATAGTTAACCATATTACTAGAGCTTCATCTCATCTTTCTAAATATTTCTATAACGGATTCGCGGCAGCAATTTATGGAAGATGCCAAAACTTTGGAGATAACAATAGATGGCGAAGTCAAAGACATGCCAGTGGTTTCCATCTGTAGTGATGTTTTCCCTAAATCAATGCCTATGACAAATCCAACTGCAGAACCAGCTATAGAGCCAGCTGGCTAATCTTTTGAATATGGTGTAGTTAAAAAAAACCCAGCAACAACAGATAATATTAGCTAGCTAGATAAGGTTAGCATACTAGCTAGCTACACTGACAGCTCAGTGCCCTATTTGTTGATGTTTATCAACTCCACCCGGAAATTCCCACACCCAATTCGTGAACCAATGTATAAGTAGTCTTCGTCATTCTTCGGAGGTGGAACCTAAACGTGCATTTCCTCTCTAGGACAAGAAATTACGTCTAAATAGTGGTGGCAACTTCCTCTGGAAGGGTTCCTTTAACATCGCAATCACTAAAGTATAAAACAACTGGAGACTTGGGTTGTTTTCAACCTAATCTACTCATGTTTGCATAAGTCGATTCATGGACCATCTATATCTGGGTTGCATCCGGTTTACACCGCCCAACTTCACAAGCGCACTAGGACTCAGTGCATCATGTCATCCAAAAATATGGCAGACATTGGATGAATATAAACATTTTATATCTTTGGCTGTGAATGATGAGAAAAAGAAAGAAAAATGTGGCCTCAGCGACAATTACTTGAATAATTCTACGGATGTTTAGTGCACAAAGGTAATGACTAAAGTGTCTTATTTGGAATTTTCTAATCGGACTTCTCTATGTGTTCATCTACAGAAATTGTCTTTCTGGGCCGAACTTCAGTTAAACTGCAGTACTGAGCAAGACTGTAGGTGCAGTCGAAACCATGCTTCTAAACCGGAACCCTGGCCCCTTGGCTGCATTAGCTAGGTAGTATGTGATTTAACAAAACAAATGTCAACCAAATGGGACAGTGAGAGGTGATGATGTCTGATGGTATTTTGGCTCACCAGAACCTGATGTACTGCTCTCTTCCAGGTCACATAACGGTTTCAGACGGGATGCAAACCACATGCATAGGTTGACATACTCTGGTGATGACAGTCCACCTTCACATGCTTTGACAAGCGTCTCCACATCCTGCAGAGGTCCTTCATACCTGCGCATCAAAAGACAACAAATTTAGCTCGAGAACCCAGGGCGGCATACATACGTAATTTACGTCGTAAGGCTAGTATTAGCATACCGAACATGCATGGGCAAGCTAGCTAGCGTCGAATCATATGATAGCACTTGGATTTTGAATGGATGCATTTGCGACGGAATGAGCATATACTTTGAATACCGCTGCCTAGAACGACTACAGCGTAATCCGTGATGCCAGCATCTGATGGTGCCGGAGAGTGGCTCGCTTACCCAACTTGTTCCAGCGCATCTAAAATATCACGTTCCATTATGGCAGACAACAATATCAGCAGATTCCTTCAACGTTATAGATGTAACCGATATAAACGTGAGTGTGTTGACATTGTGAGATACAAACATACATTATTAGGTTAATTCATCGGCTAGCTAAAATGTTTTGGGAAAAACATCCCGAGAGTCAGGAGTAACGGAAATGAAATCCGTAGTGAAACATGCATGTTGGTTACTTTTGTTCCTGCCATAGAGATAGATAAAGCCTACTTTAGCATGGGCAGCGTTTTGAAGTAGTCAACTGGGACCAGTGTGTTGAGAACAGCATTAGCGTGAGCAACAATAGTGGAATCGGCGGTTCGCCTTTAAAATAAAAGTCCCCCATTGAAACTGACGCAAACTGATACAAATAATGGAAACATGCCACAATTGGACTAATTGGACTAGATAATGCTAAACAAGATTGGAATGTTGTTATATAAATTCAAGAAAATACAATTATTAGTTAATCTGACCAAAGAAAAATCTGTTGAAATCGCACTGGATGTATTAGGCTTCAGAATTGGGGGCTTACTTGTATGCACTGTACAGCGTAACCTATGGATTGTGCACCCATGAAATGTGGTATCAGCCTACTCAGTGACACCCACAGAACACAACTATGTAGAGTTTACACAAATATTAGCATCATAGATCTTATTGCAGGACTTTGACTGTGGGAAATCACCATCCCAGTCAGTCTATTGGTACACCATTGGTACCAATACACTGTTTGTTGAGATTGACATAGTCTATTTATTGTGGTGTTGAAAACGCAAACCATGATATTGAAGTGCCCAAAGTCGAAGGCTTGGCATGACAATCTCCTAATGTCATTAAACTTTTTGGTGTTTTGTACATTCATCAATTGGCCGCTGCACAGTTTGGAGTGATTTATTTTATTTGTCAGTAAAAAAAAATACATATATACACCAAGGTTTTTAAGTGACCGGGATCGCACAATAAAGTCGAGGACTTTTTTCCATTGTGGTCCTTATTTTTTACATAAATACATATACAATTACATAGATACAGACACATTACAGAGATACAGACACATTACATAGATACAGACACATTACATAGACAGAGACAAAAAAAGGGGGGGAGGGGGGAGTTTAAGTACAATTCTTACAAGCTTGTTTGGCTGGTAGCTAATTCTTTAGATGTTTGGGGCTGCTGGTGAACCATGATGTGCAGGCATAATCAGTGACACTGGACTAGCGCACTTGCCAGAGTCTTTAGGGTGTCTATAGCTAGGTTTCCATCCAATTGGCGACAGATTTTCATGCAAATATTCTAAAATCGCCAGACAACATGACAGGGAAGATTTTAATTTACTGGACATTTGAGAAATGTTATGGACATCCATATGCATTCAGATCTGACCTGGCGCAGCCAGCGCCATCAATAAATGAGGGATGTTGGCCAAATGAGGCACAATTACATGTCCTTCAAAATAGCTATAACAAATTACAAAAACACTGTTCCTTGTGTTTCGATGTGTAGCATGTGCAAAACTTTATAGGCTTTTTTTGTTTGTTTTTTAGGCTACTTTCCTAAAATAATAATTGTCCACCTCATGGTTCAGCTGTCAGAGATTTGAGCACTAAATGTATAGAGATAGACAGAGATAGAGATATGCCTGTGGCATGCTACTATAAGACATGCATTTATTTATGTCAGATGGTTACTGCGTATGCTATACAGATATAGACATACAGAAGGAGGCTAATTCGTAAATTCTTGATCAAAATATTTTATATAAAGATAAGCATTACAATGTTAGATTATAGGAGTAACTCTGGTAGGCCTGAAACAGACTTCCTCACCTCAAGTTCAACTGTCAGTTCAACATATCATAGGCCTGCATTAGCTAAAGCTGAATAATAGCCACACCAGACCAAACCTTTAAAACGTTTCTAAACTTTATTAGGGTAATATCAAAAGTAAGTCCAGCCATTGTTTATAGGTGAAATTTGAGCAGAAGAGCAAATGTTAACCAGGGAAAAAGCACACTACCCTCGATCTGTCCCTAATAGGCCCAATTGTATTTTGTTTAATTTATATAGCAACATTCCAACCTTGTTTAGCATGATCTAATCCAATTGTGGCATGTTTTCACTATTTTTATCAGTTTGCATCAGTTTTAATGGGGGACTTTTATTTGGAAGGCGAACCGCCGATTCCACTATTGTTGCTCATGTTAATGTTGTTCAAAACACATGTTCATCTGGGTGGAACTGCCTATGGGTTAAAGAGATTCTCTGATACTTTTGTATACTTTTTAGCCAGTAGTTCTGAAAGTAGCCTGATGAACCAAAAGTGGTCCCTGAAAATTGCATACTACGTCACATATGTGCAGATATGTGCACCATGTCATTGCTCTCTCTCTCTCGCTCTGCTGTGTGTGCATCTTGCTAGCTGTCACTCAAATGCCGAGGGGCTGAAGCTCATTGGTTAGAACTAGGGTAGGGAAAATGGTGCTCCACAGCTTTCAGAAAAACTGTTGCTTTCAAACTTGGGATTTCGTGGCTAATTGAGGTAAGACAGTAATTCTGCTCATAGATTATGCATGTATGAACTACACATTGGCACATCAAGCCCAAAGCGGGAGGTTTAAAAATCCTTAGTAGTCTTTAAGGGACTGTACATTATTTATAATGAGGGATACCTGGAGAAAATCGGATCTCTCTGAAATGAAAATGGATGGCCCTCCTTTCAGTAAAATCTATTTTTACCCGACCCTGAACACTTGAAAAAAACAAACAAGTGACCCTCCCCTATACCCAAAATAATAATTAAAACATAACGTGGATAGCAGAGAACATGCCTACATTTACCCTCACTCCTAGGACAGACCAGAGCCTTAGGTATGCAGTTTTAGAAACTGCTGTTAGTTTTTTAAGCATTACATGGAAAAGTAGCCAGAGGTTTGTGGATTCGCAGACCACGTAGGTCAAGGGTGAAAGGATATCTGCATGAATCTATCTTATTTGGTGTCCGAGGAAAAAATGGCCTTTTATAAATGCATTTCATGCAACATCATTTTACATGACTGGAGACAAGCATCATCTTTTTTTAATACCACAACAGAGCATGACAAGGAATGAGCGCATGCTGCAGCACCAGAGACTTTTTGATTTCTATACAGGCTATTGTTAAAAAAGAGGATAGTGTAAGTTTGGAACAGTGCTAAAGTTGTCTATCAACTGTAAAATTGTTGGCAACAGAACCAGTTACAACTGAAATATCTGATCATCAATGAATTGAAAAAAAAGCAATTCATTGTTTAACACAGCAGCCACATATCATCAGGTAGGCCTATTTGCTCAACAGAGCGTGAACCACAGATTATGCTTTGATTGAAACAAAATAGGCCTACAAGAAATGCTAATAGTTTAACACCATCTCCTTTAATTCGCTAGCAAAATAGTTATTGAAGACGATCTAAATGCATATTCCCATGAAATTGATTGAGATCAAATGACTGGCATGCAGTTTGGACATTTCACCAGTAAAACATGAAGAATTAGGATTGACAGTGATAATGGCCTATTTTGAAATTAGGTAGGCCTAACTTGGTGTTTGAGGGTATTATTTATTTTTCTTCAAGATATGTTGGCATATAGGCAGACGTTGCAATTGGAGGATGCATTTTATGCACCTATTCTATAATGATATTCAATCTGTCAGTACACACTTTGATTGAGAAGACCAAAAAGATAGCACTACACCACTGCTCCTCAGCTATAGAAGGTTGTAGCGCAGCCTCCGAATGTCATAGAGACAAACCAAATACATCCCATATGCATCGGAGTCTTTTCCCGGCATTTTACAGCTTGTTTCTAGCATTGCGGACTAAAGCGTTGTTATAGATCGCTTTATATAATCAGGTCCATTTAATTATTTCCAAAATCTTAAGTTAACAAGGGGTAGGCCTATGCTTTTAGACAATTTCTTTAACAAAAGTCACAATACCCCCTCAATTCGAGCCCTGGTTTTAACTTAACACCAAGCTCTTCACTGACACTGAGATTTTTAATGAGTGCATGATGACTGAAGGAATTGGCTGACAAAATCAATGAATAGTAGACTAGGCCTACCTCTTATTTCTTGAATAGGAAGAAATAGGCTCCAACACTTGTTGTTAGTAGCCTAAAGTCAAATTAAAATGAAGAATGTTTAAATGAATTAGGCCTTCTGGAATTAGCCTACTTTCAGCACCCATTTGCTGTCCATCTCCATGGTTGCCGTGTCATAGTAATGTACGTTATGTAAATTACTTGAATATGGCTTATTGTGAGGTCAATAACTCTGACAAATAGCTTCATTATGGGCAATGAAACATATTGTTTTTATTAAAATCAATTATAGCAGTAGCAAGCTTTGGACCCCAGTAAGAACTAATGGGGATCCGGAATAAAATACCCCCCAAAAATACCTCTGGTCCTCCTCATCTTCACGCTTTCCCTCTCAAACTGAACAGGAAATCAGTAGGCCTAGTCCACCCGCACAGATATAGCATTTTTTGGACAAATCGACTCGCCTTGACAAGTGCCACCGTACACAGCACAGTCATTGGTTAGGCAGCACAAGCACAAGCATTTCACTACACCCACAATAACATCTGCTAAATATGTGTATGTGACCAATATAATTTGATTTGATTTGATTTTACAAAAGGGTTTATTTACATCAGCAAGAGTGGGGCAGGGCGGGGCTCATGATTGGGAACGCATATCCATTGCAGTGTGTAATGCAGTTTAGCCTAGTTTTATATACACCATCCCACCAGCGCAAAAACTCGGGAAGGAAGTACATTTTCTTAGAAATATAAATTTGCCCTGTGCTTCTCCGAGCATGCTCTTCATATAGCCTAGGCCTATAGCCTATAGTATAGGCTATGGATCATTTTATTGAGAACACACTAGGTGCACTTGATATTGCTCGCCCAGCAGAGAATCGGGGATGAGGGGCATCATCGGTCACACATGAGATACTATAATAAGCAACTCATTCTTAAACCCTGAGGAATATGACATTTAATCTATTACAAATTACATGCCCCTCCCATGTACTAAATGTTAAAAAAATACTAAACCATCCCCATGACTGAAATTGAAAAAGCATGACCCTCCCCCATTTGATCTCCGGGTTACAGTTGTGTACATTTCGATCTCTCCCTAAGGAAGAATCACATGATTCCATCCGGGTTATCAAGAAGGATTAGCAGATTAATTATACTGGTGAGCAAACATTCCATAACTGCAGGTGGCAGTAAATTGCCAACCTTGGCTTTATACCTATTCAAATAACACTACCATTGTTAATTTTGGCAGTTATTTTAGATTTAGTTTTAGTCCTAGTTTTAGTCTTAAAATATAATTTAGTCTTAGTCACATTTGAGTCATTTCATCCATAGTTAGTTTTAATTATCAGTCCACTAAAACTCTGGACAATTTTTAGTCCCAGACATTTTAGTGACATAATAGTCAGTGCATTCTTTTCTATTAAATAATGAATATTTAGGCTACCTCTAACTTCCATCATGTGCACATTCAGATAGCCTTGTCCAGCTAGGCCTACTATCTCCTCCTATACTTTAGCTGGCAACATTGATATTGAGGCAGGTTGTAACCAATGCAAGCCATAATTAACCATATAGACTATAAAGCCTTGGCTACAGGTTAAACAATTTACAGCTCTGATTTCCTCCCGATCATAACCGTCAATGGGTGTAAATAAGTGGTTTCTTTGAAAAGGGGAGAATTTGAGCTTTCCAAAAAATGCCAGAAGTATTACTTTACTCCTAATATGCAACAAATAGCATTTGTTTTTCACATAGGAAAAAAGCAACTGCAACACGCATTTGCAGACTGCAGTGCGAGAGCGGCAACACAGCGCATATGGAAAATAGAGCTTCTGATGTGATCAAAGCAAAAATAGCCTATACATGAAAGTAAGAGAAAGAGTATTATTTCTAGTTGAGGTTACTTAGGCCTACACGTGAAGTGGCCTGGCTTAGCATCAGTTCAAACGATTGTGAAGTGACTGAAGTGACCATCTGGGAGATGTGTGGGAGAGCCAGGCAGATCAATCCATAGAGATAGATAGAGGACTCATCTTTATATCTGTGCCATTATAGCATCTGTGACAGCATGGGCAGCGCCATTGAGGCTACAACCCATAGGAATCCCCACCCAGTTGACTACATGGTGGAAACCCTCAATGGCGCTGCCAATGCTAAAACCGCCTTTCGGCCACTAGAGGCCTCTATCATTCTCTATGGTTCAATCAGACCTTGCAACTGAAAGATGTCAATTCTGCCAATGAGAGGAATGCATGAAATGTTCTGCATGCATGCATTCTTATGATTGGAAAAAAACATGAAAAGGAGCTTCATGTCAAATTTAATGTCCATTAGTCTCGTGAAATTCTCATCTCACATTTTCATGGACTAAACTGAAAAGTAAATTGTAATAGTTATAGTTTTTTCCCAGGGCATCTCGTCTCGTTATCGTCATAGTTTTTGTCAGGAAAAACAGGTTGTTGATGAATATTTTATCATCGTTATTGTTGACGAAATTAACAATGCACACTACAGGAGGCAGTATGCACCCTTTCAACTAATTGTAGAAGAAGAAAATTGTCTTCTTCAAAATGGAGACGGCCTCAATGGTGCTGGCCATGTTCTTAGTCGCCGTAATGGAACACATATAATGATGAGATGTCTATGGTTCCCGCTAATAACCTCCCGGCACAGGAGGTTGGTGGCACCTTAATTGGGGAGGACGGGCTCGTGGTAATGGCTGGAGTGGAATTGTGGAATGGTTTTAAATACATCAAACAAATGGTTTCCAGGTGTTCGATGCCATTCCATTTGCTCTGTTCCAGCCATATTATGAGCCGTCCTCCCCTCAGGAGCCTCCACTGCCTCCCGGGTTATCTTCATATCTTCCGTGGACTGAAAAAGTATAATAAAATCATCAAAAAGCACTCTTTGAACAGAGTTTCATGACATTCCATTCTGAAATGTTATTCTTTACCATTCATGTTTGTGCATGAAAATGACTGTGTAATTTGTGTTATGCCATGACCTATGGAAAATAATGTTATCTTCTATATAGTCGAACCATAATTATCTGTCAGGTGATTCAACAGAATACTATTATAGTATATGTGACATTCACATGGGGAAAACATTCTGGGATGCATTTCACTTGGTCCTGGAAACGCTCAAATGGAAGGAAGGTACAATAATAAAATCATCCTGCTCATGAGTGTCTTGATATTTGCTCAATGAAAAATAACATGAGCACTAGATACCACTAGCTAGAGATAATACGTGAAAAACATTTTTGCAACGTTATGTATCATTTGGTTGTAGATATGCAAAGTGGTGTCTACACTATAGAACTAGAATTCTATGGACTCCCCCAAGGAAACCTGCAGTGGTAAGACAATGATAGAAGCCTTCAAAAGAATCCCACAAGACGACAAGATTAAAACTCGCCATTTTATTATGATAATGTTATTTGATATGTCAAATTACAAGTGTATGATGTAACATAAAAACAGTTACAAACATATGTATGCATATTTACATATATTTATGAAAAGTAACAAGCTACATCTGTATGAAGAAAATACAACTATGACATGAGTTATTGAACTATACATTTTACATCATATACTTGGAATTTTCAAACCATGATAGAAATACCTAGACGTATATAAACCAATATAACCAGAACAAGAGCTGTTAAGTTTTAGATGGAAACTATGATGGACGTGAGGCACTTTTTCGAGGTTGTCATGGTGTGAACCAACGGCACTAAGGAACTGAAAGAAAAGGTGCATGAGAAAGAAGGGAAACAGACAATGTTTACAGAAGAATTAGAGTACCATTTTTACTGCAATTTTCAAAACAAATGTTTTCCACTATTTAGAACTAATCACATAAATGTTACGTCATCAAGCGCTGTAAGAAGAAGAAAGCCTACATACATCAGTGCACCAAAGCATTGGAGAATTTAAATGTAACCACAACTGCTGTGAAAAGTAACCTTTTCAAACAATACACTGAAGAAACAAGTTTATATAGGCATTTCATTTTAACCTAGACAAAGTCAAGAATGTACATTTTTATGCATTCCAAAGATATGCACACTTTAAGATTGAAAGAATAACAAAAGACTAGC
This sequence comes from Coregonus clupeaformis, assembly GCF_020615455.1. Lineage (NCBI taxonomy): Eukaryota > Metazoa > Chordata > Actinopteri > Salmoniformes > Salmonidae > Coregonus > Coregonus clupeaformis. The sequence goes on along the minus strand of NC_059216.1, from coordinate 25,638,822 downwards.
AGCAGTGGTTAAAAACTGAAGTCTTACATATGCAAAGTTAACTGACAGGTAAAAAAATATATTAAAGCAGACAGACATGTTGCATATATAATACAGTACATGACAGCGAGTTGCACTGTGCTGGTTAATGCAGAATGAAACCGGCTATTTCAGTATCTCTCAGCTAATGTATGTCCTACATTTTGCTTCTCAGCCAGCAAGTTTTTAAATCAGGTTCATCAAACCTTGGTTCAGCTTGCAATGTGCAGGGCAATCCAAATTACAATATGGGAGGAGAAAAAAAGGAAATGGACAAACAAACCAAACGGCTGAACACAGGCACACACATACATACACCTAACAAACACACACTCGTCGTCATGGTTATATGCTGTCAGAGAACTAGATATTGTTTTAACAGTCTTTCATAGCGGATTTTTCTCTCCCTCCCAACACAATAAAATTAGTGATTGTATCTAGCAGCTTTATATATATCAAACTTTTTAAAAATAAGTGGACTGCCACTACTTTGCCTTGTTAGCACTCTAGGCTTCCTTCCTCTGTACAAAACTAGAAAGAAACTCTATTCAAAGCGCAATAGTCATTTCCATCATCAACGCCCTCTACTTTTCAATGTGAAATAATACTAAAAGGTGACCTATGTACATAAGGCTGTCAATTGAAGCTACAGTATATGCTGACAGCAGTTATAAATACAGCTCTATCTTTTAATTTCCAAAAAACAAAATGGGATTATTATCAGGTATTTAAATATAGTGTTACTTATTTACAGGTGTTTGGAGTTTGGTACCTGGGTAACGTGTAAATAGCGTTATTAAAGTGTCCTGTCACGGACTCAGTGTGGAGAGAGGTCTATGTGTTTCCCATGGTCAAGAGTTTGCATAGAAAGTAAAGAGTGCCCTGCATGGGGCATAAGGGTGGGATTTGGAAGAAGATGACTGCCTCCGTCCAGTCTGGAGACAAGACCGAGTTGCCACTTCCCTTTCTCGAGGAGTGGCGGGCCGGGGGATGGTGTTAATATCTATTGGCTAAAGTACAGGGCTGTAATGACAAGCTTTTCAAATTGGGAAGGGCGATTTTCTATCAGTTTGATAATGATTTTGTCTAACTTATCAAAGAAGCCTCTTTGTTCTCAAACATTATTTAGGTACACAGGCAGACAAGTTTCTAAAATCAACAGTTGATGCTGTTGTGTGGAATTAGCAATAACATACTGTCTTTTTGAGATGCAATATCAAATTAATACAACTGGGGGTCTGTCTACAGTCATTCATTGGTTGTTATCGTGGCTATGTTCTTCTGTTTGAAATATGGATTTGAACAAGGACCGTCATATCTACCAGTCAGGCTTCTACAAAGTCAGGTTTGTTACAACTACTCAAAACAGATATCAGTTTATATGATCACCGTGCTTGACATCTCACTGCCTTTGCATATGAAGACCTATGCACATACAGTATACAGTGTGCAACAATCATACTCATATGCTATAATAACCTATAGCCAAATGTACTTTCTGTGACATTTAAAACGATGCACCCATTCGTTCACGACTGGGCAAATGTTAAATTATGTATTCTAGGAGTTACAGTGGACAAGCTGCAAAATGACCTAATAACAGCAGTACATTTGACTCATTCTTACAAATACTTCAATCACAAAGGGACAGACATACAGTACTTTGAAATTTGGAGATGGTGCTGTAACCAAAGCTTGGAGACCAGTGCTTTCAAGGTGGGTTTCTCTCACACTAAATTTGAGTTTTAATTGGTGATTTCTTGTTGCCAACTAACTAAAAACATTTAATTTTTCCCTAAACTAGCCTAATGTAAGTGCCTTGTTCCACAAAGGGGCACTCAATACCACTTACTCACCAAAATTAAATCGAAAAACTTGCTGGTTGAGCAAAATTTCAGCTTTATAAATTCAAAACATAAAATGAGCAAGAAAAAATGACAAACACCAGTTTCACCATCAAAATTGAACAAGTACATGGAATTGTGAAGTATTGGTCTCATTCGTGTAAGGTTATTCAAGAAGCGTTAACATTCATTCTTGACTTGGAAAAAAAGGTTTTGGGGGGATGAAGGATGGCAAAATACATTACCATGTTTTCCCTTCTGCTCATGGAATCAATCCCTTTATGTTGGAATGCAATTAAGTGGTCCAAATCGCCTTACCAAAACAAGGAAATAATTCTAACATTATCTAGGGTGAATGTCAAAAGCTATGTCATACTGTACCTGTCAAAAGATAAAGGTGTTCTGTAATTTTTTTGTTCAACCTTCGATGAATAGGAAAAATAAGGAAACGCGTACACATCCACCACAGCAACATCTCCGAACTGTTAAATTACTATATAAGAATGGTCTTATGGTTAATGTACCATTAGAATTGTTTGAAGGTTACCTTTTGGGGGGGAATAAAACATTTCTAGTGCACTTTCTCTGTCTAATAATTACACTGTCAGCGAATGCTCGAGTCAAAGGAAAGGCCACTGTTACCCAAACGCAAATTCACAAAAAAGCAAGAACATATCCCTTTTAGCATACTCGAACACTAAGTATGTTTTCTGTACGCACAATTGTTTTGTTTTCGTTGTTTGTTATTCCTTCATAAAGTTACACATTACTTACAGAGAGAGTCTGACATGGTGGCCTGGTTGTGTGTATTATGTACGAGTGTGAGTGTGTGTTTAGTAATATCACCATGTCTGTTAATCTCAACGCCTTCTCCTCGCGTTAAGCTCCTGAACTTCACGCTCAGAGCCCGTAAAGCACGAGGTTCGTCTTCGTTGCTCTCTGCGTCAGAGGACACACACTCAAACATCTCCAAAAGACCTCCAGAGCCAGGGGTCTACAACAACATGTCACCCCCTCTGAGAGGTGAATGAAAAACAAGCTTCCGCTTGTGTTAGCTAGCTGTGTTGTGGGTAGGTCGTCCCGGGTGAGGGGGTCAGAGTTCAGTCAGGTCACCCGGCGGCCTTGTGCTTGCCCCCGCAGCATCGGCAGGCCTCCCCACAGTGGTGGCAGGCTCTCAGCGGCAGGTAGCAGCACATACAGGGAGCGATGAAGGACAGCGCCACCAGGGCCAGCCAGCGCAGGCAGAACTGCTCGTCAGCCGTGTCACACGAGCACGGGTCCGAGAAGTCTCCCTCAGAGTCGGACATGCAGTGGTAGAGCATGCTCTCGGCACACAGCATGCAGCTGACTTTATAGATGCACTGCTTGATGGGGTCTGGAGCGTCCTGGCACTGGCCCCGCCGGTTGTCCTCATGGTTGAACATTTCCCGGCAGTAGATACAGCGTGAACGCTCACCATCCTCCCGCCGCCGCCGTCCTTTTTTGGACTTGAGCAGCGGCGAAGGCTGGGTCTTGATGGAGGAGTCTTTACCCAGCCCTAGCCCCAGTCCTGTGCTCATACCCATACTCCCAGGGCCCGAGTGGGACTCCATTCCCGGCCCCTCTGGGAAGAGGTACTCACACTTCTTGTCCAGTTTGTGGAAGGGGGCGGGGAAGTCAGGGTCCTCTCGCTCGACATCCTGCTTCCACATGACGGGGTGGCGGTAGTCCTCGTAACCGCGGATCAGAAGGTCCTTACGAGGGTTGATCCTTACGATCTCCTCCTCGTCCATGTGAAAGCTGACGTGGCGCGTCGACTTGAAGGACACCTGCTGGAGACATAGTTATTATATTATTGTTTATTCAGTTCAGAGGGAGCACAACAGACATTTTAGCAGGGTGTCAGCATATATTTAACTTATTTTAGCATGCATCTTGACTGATCTTTACTGTCCTTCCATGACATGTAATAAGACATTCTTCAGAATTAGTATACTTAACTAGGTTTAATCTCCAATAGCGATAAAGGGCTTATGATATACGGTAATATAGAGTGGGTCTAGAGATGTTTGGTACTGACCTGAGGAGGCAGGTAGCGGCGGTTGTTGGAGGGGAACTCGTCAAAAGGCTGAGCGCGGACGTAGCAGCCTCGGTAGGGCTCAGTGGACACCACACTGTGGACACTCAGGGGGGAGAAGGGCTCCTTCATGGGCGTACAGATGGAGGGCGGCTCCTCACACAGGGGCTGCAACAACCACACACAACCAGTCAGTCAGACATTGACTACATCTATCAACTTCTATATTCAACACATCATACATTCCAACTTATACAAGGCGTCTTTATTATACTTTCAAATTAGAAGCATAACACTGATTCCTGTAGCTACAGACGGCACTGATATCCTAACTATATGAATTTCCCATTTGTCCACCAGGTGGTGGCCAGAGCCTACATTTCTCCCTGTGCTTCTGCCTGTGAGATGACTCAAGCCCCTTCTGTTGAGAACTCAGAGTTCCTATCAGCCTCCCATGTGTTCCCACAGGCATGTTTATTGGTGTGAGATCTACAAACATGGGCCTGATAAACACATAGCCACTTCTAACCCAGTCGCCGGTTTCGTAGTCCCGTGTGGCTCAGTTGGTAGAGCGTGGCGCTTGCAACACCAGGGTTGTGGGTTTCATGGGGGACCAGTACGAAAATGTATGCACTCACTACTGTAAGTCACTCTGTATAAGGGCGTCTGCTAAATTACTAAATTGTAAAACATTCCCTCCTCTTGAAGGCTAAATGTGTCCTCTAAGGAGAGTATTTATATTTAGGGGCTCAGAAGACATTCCAGCAGCATCCACACACAAAACAAATGTGAGTAAATAGCTCCTAGTCAACTGCAAAGGACAAATACTGTTAAGAACTATGTAACACACAGACAGACCAAATACATTCATGTTCAGACACACACACACGTTAGGTGACAATGGACTATGAGCCCAAGCCCAGCAGGAGAGGAAGAAAGGTATGGAGGAGAGGAGACGGAGATAGGCAGCCATGACAGAGAGAGGCCAGCACATTTCGGCACTCACACAAGCATGGTGCTCCCATCTGTGCACATGCCAGAGTACACACAAACATTCTTACAGACCTGCACTGGCACACAAATACTCACACATATGGTACGCAACCGTACACGCAGTCACACAAAGATATATACTCTCAAACGCATAAGCATATACAGTGGGGGAAAAAAGTATTTAGTCAGCCACCAATTGTGCAAGTTCTCCCACTTAAAAAGATGAGAGAGGCCTGTAATTTTCATCATAGGTACACGTCAACTATGACAGACAAATTGAGAAAAAAAATCCAGAAAATCACATTGTAGGATTTTTAATGAATTTATTTGCAAATTATGGTGGAAAATAAGTATTTGGTCACCTACAAACAAGCAAGATTTCTGGCTCACAGACCTGTAACTTCTTCGTTAAGAGGCTCCTCTGTCCTCCACTCGTTACCTGTATTAATGGCACCTGTTTGAACTTGTTGTCAGTATAAAAGACACCTGTCCACAACCTCAAACAGTCACACTCCAAACTCCACTATGGCCAAGACCAAAGAGCTGTCAAAGGACACCAGAAACAAAATTGTAGACCTGCACCAGGCTGGTAAGACTGAATCTGCAATAGGTAAGCAGCTTGGTTTGAAGAAATCAACTGTGGGAGCAACTATTAGGAAATGGAAGACATACAAGACCACTGATAATCTCCCTCGATCTGGGGCTCCACGCAAGATCCCACCCCGTGGGGTCAAAATTATCACAAGAACGGTGAGCAAAAATCCCAGAACCACACAGGGGGACCTAGTGAATGACCTGCAGAGAGCTGGGACCAAAGTAACAAAGCCTACCATCAGTAACACACTACGCCGCCAGGGACTCAAATCCTGCAGTGCCAGACGTGTCCCCCTGCTTAAGCCAGTACATGTCCAGGCCCGTCTGAAGTTTGCTAGAGTGCATTTGGATGATCCAGAAGAGGATTGGGAGAATGTCATATGGTCAGATGAAACCAAAATATAACTTTTTGGTAAAAACTCAACTCGTCGTGTTTGGAGGACAAAGAATGCTGAGTTGCATCCAAAGAACACCATACCTACTGTGAAGCATGGGGGTGGAAACATCATGCTTTGGGGCTGTTTTTCTGCAAAGGGACCAGGACGACTGATCCGTGTAAAGGAAAGAATGAATGGGGCCATGTATCGTGAGATTTTGAGTGAAAACCTCCTTCCATCAGCAAGGGCATTGAATATGAAACGTGGCTGGGTCTTTCAGCATGACAATGATCCCAAACACACCGCCGGGCAACGAAGGAGTGGCTTCGTAAGAAGCATTTCAAGGTCCTGGAGTGGCCTAGCCAGTCTCCAGATCTCAACCCCATAGAAAATCTTTGGAGGGGAGTTGAAAGTCCGTGTTGCCCAGCGACAGCCCCAAAACATCACTGCTCTAGAGGAGATCTGCATGGAGGAATGGGCCAAAATACCAGCAACAATGTGTGAAAACCTTGTGAAGACTTACAGAAAACGTTTGACCTGTGTCATTGCCAACAAAGGGTATATAACAAAGTATTGAGAAACTTTTGTTATTGACCAAACACTTATTTTCCACCATAATTTGCAAATAAATTCATTAAAAATCCTACAATGTGATTTTCTGGATTTTTTTTCCTCATTTTGTCTGTCATAGTTGATGTGTACCTATGATGAAAATGACAGGCCTCTCTCATCTTTTTAAGTGGGAGAACTTGCACAATTGGTGGCTGACTAAATACTTTTTTCCCCCACTGTACTTTCTGTCTTTCACACACAAGCATACACTCCCTGGCTCCATCCAGGCTTGTCCATCGCTCCCTCCCTCGTCCTCTCTGCGTGTGGAGGAGGCTGCTGGTTAGTCAGTGCAGTGTGTAAAGTAGCCCACGCCAGTGTTTTAACGCACAGCGGAAATCTGGTTTGTGCCCAGCTGCTATTACAGTAATTACTGTCCTGTGGTTGCTAAGAGATGCCTCTCGCTCTCTCTCTCTGCTAACACAGTGTGTGTCTTCTCTCCTCTGCTTCTCGGAATGCTACAATACTGTGTCTCACACACACCCGGTAGGTTAGCCGTCTGAGCAGGAATGACAGAATAAGAAGAGGAGTGGAAAGAACAGAAAGAACAGGATCAAATAAGTGTGTATACGAGAGCATATGTATATGTGAGTGTGTATGCATGTGTGTGTGAGAGAGCACAGCCAACGAGTCTGCCGAGAGAATGTCATAAACCAGCTCCAGCTGGAGAAATGCGGCTCAGAACTTAAAAAGCCAGATGACAGCTGTGTGTGTGTGTGTGTGAGTGAGTTAGGGGGATGAAATGGAAACCAGATTTGGGCTTCCTTTTAAAGCACTGGGCTGAGCCCCACCATTCAAAGGCATGCGTGGGGGCCAATCTGGATCTGATCTGACCCCAGAGATGTTGAGGGGGAGATGGTGGGGAGCAACCTGGCGCAGGACCAACTTCAGAGCTTCACGCGCTTCCACCCTCCCAGGCACACACAGGGGCTGGACTGCTCCGCATTCTGGAAACCCCATAGGGCACAGGTGTGTGTCTCTGTGTGTGTACTGTATGTGTGTGTAGTCTATGTTATGCGTGTGCATATGTTGTATCAGCGACTCATAAGGACTCACAGGTCCAAGCATCTGCATGATGACCTCTAAAATATCTGGGTCCTCTGTTCAGTATTTCATTGTGAAACATCTCAAGCAAAAAGCATTCAGATGTGTGTTAGAGAGAGAAGCAGAGGGGGAGAGAGTGGGATTGTGTATGACGAGTTCTTCAGTTTTACAGACGATGACTCATTCCTAGTATGAATCCTCGTAACGCTGCTCAGCCCCGCTATACACTGATTCTACAAGTGCTTCTCTTCAGTACGCTTTCTCCTCAACCAAACTACCTTACTTGACTAAAACTTGCACTGTTTGACCCACTACTTGGGTTTGCTTCTTTAATCTCTCCTGAACTATACCACCCCACCTCCTCTCAAATACTTGGCTGCATCAAAATCTCTGCAAACACAAACTACATTTCCCACAAGTCCTATCTTCTACATCCATTTGAGATAAGGAAAGACACATCCATCCCCCTCAGCTGAGGTCGTGCAGTAGATGTGGTTTTTCATTCTCATAAACCTGTCAAATGTTGCATCTAAACAAGGTTCTGCACAGGCTAAGTCAAGGACAGCAGCATCTTGTCAATTAAGTGTGTGAATGGCTATGAGAGTGTGTGGGGGGTGCCATTTGTGCAGTATGTCAGCCTTTGACTGAGTGTGTATGCATGTGTCGACTGTGTGTATATGCGCGTGTGCGTGTGTGTGAGACTGGCGGTGGGTGTGAGGTGTCAGGGTGAGGGAGGGCAGGATGTGGGCTGATGAGAGGGCCCTACACCACATACAGGCTCACACAAGATACAGAGCCACGCATAACACACACACACACACATCTGGACTGGGGGTTAAGAGGTTCCAGATACCAAGAGACCTGGCTGGCCATTGATGTCTGCATGTGCTCAGAGCTTCAGAGTATAAGGGGAAAACCAGACATCCCAAAACATTCTACATGGCAGACATGTTACTAGTCCAGTCAAGCTCATACAGAGAATGACTAGGCTAAATCCAATAAAAGGCCAAACGAGCCTCCAAAGTGACCCTACCTCCCATGTCATAGTGACTCGTCTCATGGCTCTTGGCTGGGCTACAGCACAAGGTCACTTTCAGCTAAATCAATTAAATGTCAGACCTTCGATGAAGAAATGAAAGTGAACAAAACCAAACTTATTTCTATGGCCTTTTTAGTCTGCACACACAGTTCTCGTCGTCCGAGTTAAATTCTGGGATGGAGCACAGCACATAGCGATGGCCGGAACGTGTCCAGTCATGAAGAGGTGCAGGCTAATATCACACAGTAGCTATGTTTTCATTAACTTGTCCAGTGATTTATTTTCAAACTTTTAAAATGTTTGCATAGAAAATAGATGAGACAGTTGCCTGCTAGGGTGCATTTTCATTTAACTATCTTGTGTCGATGAAAACAGCTGGACGTAATGACATCACACCAAAGAAACAAAAAACATCTGCAAAAAACTTGTGTGAAATAAAAATGTAGTGGTTGAAGTGCTTCCATTACCTATTTAGGCAAATTGCGCATGAAAAAATTGGCAACAACCTACAGTGCCTTGCAAAAGTATTCATCACCCTTAGCGTTTTTCCTATTTTGTTGCATTACAACCTGTAATTTAAATGGCTTTTTATTTGGATTTCATGTAATGGACATACACAAAATAGTCCAAATTGGTGAAGTGAAAAAAATAACTTGTTTCAAAAAATTCAAAAAAATAAATAATGGAAAAGTGGTGCGTGCATATGTATTCACCCCCTTTGATATGAAGCCCCTAAATAAGATCTGGTGCAACCAATTACCTTCAGAAGTCACATAATTAGTTATATAAAGTCCACCTGTGTGCAATCTAAGTGTCACATGATCTGTCACATGATCTCAGTATATATACACATCTGTTCTGAAAGGTCCCAGAGTCTGCAACACCACTAAGCAAGGGGCACCACCAAGCAAGCGGCACCATGAAGACCAAGGAGCTCTACAAACAGGTCAGGGACAAAGTTGTGGAGAAGTACAGATCAGGGTTGGTTTATAAAAAAATATCAGAAACTTTGAACATCCCACGGAGCACCATTAAATCCATTATAAAAAAATTGAAAGAATATGGCACCACAACAAACCTGCCAAGAGAGGGCCTCCCACCAAAACTCACGGACAAGGCAAGGAGGGCATTAATCAGAGAGGCAACAAAGAGACCAAAGATAACCCTGAAGGAGCTGCAAAGCTCCACAGCAGAGATTGGAGTATCTGTCCATAGGACCACTTTAAGCCGTACACTCCACAGAGCTGGGCTTTACGGAAGAGTGGCCAAAAGGCATGTGGGAGACTCCCCAAACATATGGAAGAAGGTACTCTGGTCAGATGAGTCTAAAATTGAGCTTTTTGTCCATCAAGGAAAACGCTATGTCTGGCACAAACCCAACACCTCTCATCACCCCGAGAACACCATCCCCACAGCGAAGCATGGTGGTGGCAGCATCATGCTGTGGGGATGTTTTTCATCGGCAGGGATGGGAAACTGGTCAGAATTGAAGGAATGATGGATGGCGCTAAATACAGGGAAATTCTTGAGGGAAACCTGTTTCAGTCTTCCAGAGATTTGAGACTGGGACGGAGGTTCACCTTCCAGCAGGACAATGACCCGAAGCATACTGCTAAAGCAACACTTGAGTGGTTTAAGGGGAGACATTTTAATGTCTTGGAATTCTAAAGTCCAGACCTCAATCCAATTGAGAATCTGTGGTATGACTTAAAGAGAGCTGGAGCAGTTTTGCCTTGAAGAATGGGCAAAAATCCCAGTGGCTAGATGTGCCAAGCTTATGGAGACATACCCCAAGAGAATTGCAGCTGTAATTGCTGCATAAGGTGGCTCTACAAAGTATTGACTTTGGGGGGGGTGGTTTGGGGGTGAATAGTTATGCACACTCAAGTTCTGTTTTTTTGTCTTATTTATTGTTTGTTTCACAAGAAAAAATATTTTGCATCTTCAAAGTGGTAGGGATGTTGTGTAAATCAAATGATACAAACCCCCCAAAAATCCATTTTTAATTCCAGGTTGTAAGGCAACAAAATAGGAAAAATGCCAAGGGGGGTGAATACTTTCGCAAGCCACAGTATATGCCCTCCCACCTATCAGCTTCATGTCTCAGGTAGCCCGCGAAAGCCAGCATGGATAGAATGCAATAATTGACTAATATTTGCCATATTCTAATAATTCTCATGTGCCAACCTATCACCACAGTCTGTGCTATGGTGAAACTTGCACTCCTGTAGATCTGAAATAACTGGATGGCGAAACTTGCCAGCCAACCAGAAAAGCAAGGTGAAGCAATTTAGGCATTCTTGAAAGTCAGGACAATCCTTGTCCTGCAAAGAAACATTATATTTATAGTATAATTTTTTTTTTGCAAGCAGTAGACAGATTTAAATGTGGAGTGGAGCTTTATAGTTACGCGGTGACATCACTTGCCTCGCGTACCTTCAAAATGATTTGGCAATCATACTTTATTCGAAAAACACAATTTCCATCATCATTTGTCACAATAAAGACAGTTTGACAAAAGAACGGATAAAAATGTTGTCTATCTTTAGAAAATGTATCCTGTATCTGCCGTTTCCATTACACATATCGCAAAATACATTGCATTTTGTTGAATAAACCTCGGTCAATGGAAACTTGTCTAGTGTGTGGTGGCATTTGAGTCGAGCGTTAGTTAGCTCCATCTCTTTGGCTGCGTGGCTTGGTGCGAGAGTGTGACTAGCCTCACAGTTTCTCGCCCGTGTAGCCCACTCCCAGGTCTCAGACCACAACACTCTGATGCCAAATTACCAATGCGACACCCTCGGTTGCTCACTTACTGAACCCCCCTGCTCCTCCCACCCACTGGCCGCCCGCCGGCTCCTTTGCTGCCTAGCAACAGCGGTCATTGGACTTCCTGTATGGCTGATTTCTTAAAGCGGAAGCTGCTCTCCACAGGAACAGGAACATATCCTCTCCTTCCTCTCACGCCCTCTGACCTTCTCTACTCCACTCTGTGAATGAGGTCAGCTACTGTTGGGTCAAAGGTGATTGCAGCCCAGCCACCAGATCACTGGTGGACACAAAACCCACAGATACTGGTAATTAAAGAGCAGCAGAGGATACTAAATCATTAGCTTAGCAGGTCATCTGAAACAATGCCTTTTGTAAACAGGTTCAGTTTGCCATGTATACTTTCACAAATACCATGCATTGGCCATTCGTGTCACAAATCTGATGATAGATTTGTCTACTTGTGGTGTTTCATAAGCATAAACTAGAGCAAGGAGCAGTGTTGTGTTTCTACAACACACTCCATTTCTAAAGCAAAATCAGCTTGGGTGTGTAGGCCTATACCTGTACTCCCTGTTGATGAGATTGAGAAAACTTTGCTAACTACACTGCCGAAACAGTACCAGTAGCTTGTGAAAGCTCATACTAAGGAGGACAAAGAGAACTAACTCCTTTACCATCTTACCAACAAACTACGCCTGAGCACAGCTCAATCTATCAATAGATGAGGAAATACGAGTGGTTTCAGATAACCCACAAAGACAAATTGGAGAAATGTACCATGTTGACTTTTTATACGCAACTAGGTTCCCAGGTATCAGTTTTGCCCGGGTGACAGATATGCACACCTAAGCTGTGGCCACACTCGACAACTCCCCAGCAATGAAAGGTAAGGCAAGGCCCTGGCTGTTAAAACAGACCCATATCCTAAAGACAACTGTCAGAGGAAAAGACAAAGGGCCTGAAGCAGTACTGGGATAGAGTGTCGTGTTGAGCCACTGCTCAGATTTACCTCGGTCCTGCGTCCTTGATTCAAGCACAGGCAATAGAACTGAATTTTACTAGACTGGTGAGAAGTCAGGTTAGTCCTACAGAAAACCGTAGCGCTACCAAATAAAGACATGTACATGGAGAATATACGAGGACCCTAGTTCCTGGACTCACCTGTAATCCATCTTCAAGGGAGTCCGAGTCACCAAACGCAGGACAGCCTGGAAAAGAGAAGATTGAATAAAATCTGAAATTCAATAAGACTTCCAGCATGTAGCTACACAGATACAGATGAGCGAGAGAGAGAGAGAGAGAGAGAGAGAGAGAGAGAGAGAGAGAGAGAGAGAGAGAGAGAGAGAGAGAGAGAGAGAGAGAGAGAGAGAGAAAGAAAGAAAGAGAGTTCACATAACATTACTGTATATCCCCACATCACCAAGTCCCATTATATCAAAAGTCCCTAAAATGTCCCCAGACGTCACACATCCCCACAAGCATGCCACTGGTGATAGAGGGAAGAGGGAAGCCATTGAGGGAGGTATGGTAGGCCCAGACTTACATCCGCCATCACAGCTAAATGGGGAAATGAAAGCTACTCTGTGTTAGTAAGACACATGGCCTAATGAAATCTACTCTTTGCTTGTATAAGTGCAACTCGGGTTGAGGATAAAAAGCCATGACTCGGTCCAAAGATTTCACATTCACTGAGGCCGAGTTTCAAGAAAGTAGACTTATGATAAGAATACTACATTAAACAAAAATACAAAATGCAACAATTTCAATTGAAATAAATTCATTCATAATCTATGGATTTCACATGACTGGAAATACAGATATGCATCTGTTGGTCACAGATACTTTCAAACAAAGGTAGGGGCGTAGAGCAGAAAACAAGTCAGTATTTGCCTCATGCAGCGCAACACATCTCCTTCGCATAGAGTTGATAAAGCTGTTGATTGTGGCCTGTGGAATGTTGTCCCACTCTTCAATGGCTGTGCGAAGTTGCTGGATATTAGCGGAAACTGGAACACGCTGTCGTACACGTAGATTCAGAGCATCCCAAACATGCTCAATTGGTGACATGTCTGGTGAGTATGCAGGCCATGGAAGAACTGGGACATTTTCAGCTTCCAGGAATTGTGTACAGATCCTTGCGACATGGGGCCGTGCATTATCATGCTGAAACATGAGGTGATGGCGGCGGCGGAATGGCACGACAATGGACCTCAGGATCTCATCACAGTATCTCTGTGCATTCAAATTACCATCGATAAGATGCAATTGTGTTTGTTGTCCGTAGCTTATGCCTGCCCATACCATAACCCCACCATGGTGCACTCTGTTCACAACGTTGACATCAGAAAACCGCTCGCCCACACAATGCCATACAAGTGGTCTGCAATCTGCCCGGAACAGTTGAAACTGGGATTCAACCGTGAAGAGCACACTTCTACAGCGTGCCAGTGGTCATCGAAGGTGAGAATTTGCCCACTGAAGTCGGTTACGACGCCGAACTGCAGTCAGGTCAAGACCCTGGTGAGGACACCAAGCACGCAGATGAGCTTCCTTTTGACAGTTTGTGCAGAAATTCTTCAGTTGTGCAAGCCCACAGTTTCATCAGCTGTCAGGTTGGCTGGTCTCAGACGATCTCGCAGGTGAAGAAGCCGGATGTGGAGGTCCTGGGCTGGCATGGTTATACGTGGTCTGTGGTTGTGAGGCCGGTTAGACGTACTGCCAAATTCTCTAAAGCGACGTTGGAGGCGGCTTATGGTAGAGAAATGAACATTCAATTATCTGGCAACAGCTCTGGTGGACATACCTGCAGTCAGCATGCCAATTGCACGCTCACTCAAAACTTGAGATATCTGTGGCTTTGTGTTGTGATTAAACTGCACATTTTAGAGTGTCCTTTTTTGGTCCCCAGCACAACGTGCACCTGTGCAATGATCATGCTGTTTAATCAGCTTCTTGATATGCCACACCTGTCAGGTGGATCGATTATCTTGGCAAAAGAGAAATGGTCACTAACAGGGATGTAAACAAATTTGTGCACAGCATGAGGGAAATAAGCTTTTCGTGTGTATGGAACATTTCTGGGATCTTTTATTTTAGCTCATGAAACCAACACTTTACATGTTGCGTTTATATTTTTGTTCAGTGTAAGTAATCGTACTGTTGAACTTGTACCTGACTCTTAACAACATCATGTCTAAAAACAAGCTTTTATTGAAATGTTGGGGGAAAGAAAATTTGTCCATAGTTAAATGTTGGCAGTAGTGTAGAAAACAGAGATTAGCTTCTTTCCACTGGGACGGACGAAGAGGAAACGGTTTGTACCTACGGCATCAAGAGACTCTTTTAAGACTCCCAATTCACTTAATTAGGATCACCAAGACCTCATTTAAAACAAGCCAGGCAAGCAGCAGGAGAAACCAGGCCTCTGTCTGTCCCTGTCTGTGTGTCTCTCCGTCTCTAGTTTAGAGAAGAAGACTGTCGGGTCGAAACGTTGCACAATAAAAAACTGTGGGAGCATTCAACAGTGTGCGTGTATCTATATTTCTGTGTCAGTCTCTGCGTTAAAAAAATATTTGTATTTATTTCACCTTTATTTTTCCAGGCGAGTCAATTAAGAACAAATTCTTATTTACAATGATGGCTTGGCCAAACGTCTGTCTGTAGCACGTTGAGACAGACTTTCTGCAGCACGACTCTGCCAGTGCTGGACCATGGAGCTGCCTGAACCATGTGCCCACCGTTGCCATGGCAACAGAGGATTGCAAGGTTGACACACACACACACACACTAAGAAGCACACACTCGTACACACACAGACTTCGAAGCACACACACTGCAGTCCGGGAGCAGAGCTATGCAACAGGAATACAGAGGAACCTGCCTGTGTGGAGGAGAGGCATTACACAACACTGGAGGAATACAGAGGAAGCCAGAACAGAACAGAGGCTACAGAGAGGAGAGGAGCAGAGTAGAACAGGCACTGGGAGCCAGGCAGCACTCTTATTATACAGCCATTCCTGACAAGACCAAAGGCATGTGTGCTAATTTACAGCAATGATAATTCTGCTAATATGCTAGTATTGACTGTTACCTCTACTGGTTTATCAGTACCTAAGACATTCAGAGCTAGAGTTATACGGTCATTTAGGTATAGAGCGCTTCTTCATGTTGTTGTTAGACACCATCAGTTTCCTCCCCAGGTCTACAGGACCAGGGAGTGAAGGAGATATCCATAGAGCCCAAGCCAGGTTTTAGTCTTGAGTAACACAGGCCAGGAGGCTGGATGGCAGATTGCTGAGCTGGCAGCTCTCCTGCTAATTGGACGCATTTGCTACCTATGGCATTACCTCTGCTGGAAACGCTTATCATAGCCCCAAGCTGCTGTATCAAGCTCAGCCCATCTCCAAACACTTAGCCCAGCCTACACTAGCCTCAGCCCATCTGTAACCAGGTTAGCCTAGCTTCTGCCCATCAACAACCAGGTTAGCCTAGCCCAGCTTCTGCCCCTCAACAACCAGGTTAACCTAGCCTAGCCCAGGTTCAGCACATCAACAACCAGGTTAACCTAGCTTATCCTCAGCCCATCTCTAACAAGGCAAGCCTCACTCTCTGTGGAGTCGGCAGAAAGTGGATGTTTCTGGTTTTTAGGGATACAGCATTTTCAACCTAACTTCCAGAAGTAGGGACTCCGCTAGCCCAAACGCCACCTAGCCTATTCTACCTTAAAGCCTAAACTCAAAATTCCATGAGACACAGACTGCCCCTATATTGACATAAATGCGTCCCTGTGCCCCATCCGCTAACTCAACTGTCTACGCTGCCAGTCTGTACAGGAAGTGGTGCCCTTATCTCCACCACAGCTGGCAAAGATAAGATAGGAGGGCCAATCATGGGTGAGTGAGCAGGGAGCAGGGGAAGTCATCACAGCTAATCAATGCTACGCATCAACCACCAGGAGAACAGGTCAACCATTACATGCCACAGACATAGACCAACACACAATCACACGCAGATATGTACGCTTGCACACACAGACTCTCACACACACTAATTCATACAAACACACACATGTCAGAGGAAAGGAGTCTACAAAAGCATGAGTTCCGTGAGGTGAGACTGTACTGAACTGAGGTGGACTAAAGCTCAGGGGTTCTTCCTAACCCACCTTGGTTGATGTCCTCGATGGCCCTGCGGATCCCTCTATCAAAGGCCCTGGCATCGGCAGGACTCTGGAAGGTCAGGCCAAACTTTTTGTCGTTGATCCTCCAATGGTGGAATATGGGGTTGACCTTGTTGTAGACCAGGTCCTTCTTTAGAATACACTCCAGAACAACCTGACCACACAGACACAGAGAGAGACAAACATATCTGTTAGTGACTTGAAGTTCCCAGATGGTAAAACGTTGGTCCAACTACTTTAATGCAAAATAATATGATACAAAAACACACAGCTCACAATCTAGTCTAGCTCCCTCCAGAAGCTGCAAGAAACCCCAAAAATAATTTATTCACCCAATAAGCAAAGCCATTTATGGTTAAAGGGATACTGCGAGATTCTACGGTTTTATGTTACTGTACAGGTACCTGTAGACTTCCAGTCATTGCGCTAACGCTAATTAGCATTGGCTCACAAAACTCTCTAACTACCATCATAGGCAAAAAAAACAGTATCCACAAGTTCACCTGACACTGGGTAAGTAGAAAAATGCCTGAATTGCCAAAATCTTGCAGTACCCCTTTAAGTAGAAATCCATCTTGATATGAGAGTGTAAAATCAATAAGTGGAAACTATGTTATTTACCCCTGTCCGAGGGAGCCTTTGAGGAACAGACATCTAACCTCCATCTTACTCCTCACTGTAAGCTGTTTAATTGTGTCACGTTCAAATACAACACAGAAAAACGAAGCGCGTGGAGAAAAAAGAAAAGCCCCAACCATGTCCCGACACTGGATATGACAAGAAACTTCAGAAAAATAGAAACAATCCAAGTCCAACACAATAATTTCAGCTATTTCTTCCCCCCTCCTCATAAATTTGTAAAACACATAACATAGTGCGGTTTTATTACAAATTATGATAAAGCTGGAGTGGGGGGTAAGTTTTGGAGGCAGCTAAAGAAACTACAGTGCCTTCAGAAAGTATTCACACCTCTTGACTTTTTCCAAATGTAGTTGTGTTACAGCCAGTGGAGTTATGTTTTTAGAATTTCTTTCAAATTAATTCAAAATTAAAAGTTGAAATGTCTTGAGTCAATAAGTATTCAGCCCCTTTGTTATGTCAAGCCTAAATAAGTTCAGGAGTAAACATTTGCTTAACAAGTCACATAAGTTGCATGGACTCACTTTGTGTGCAATGATAGTGTTTAACCTTATTTTTGAATAACTACCTCATCTCTGTACCCCACACATACAATTATCTGTAAGGTCCCTCAGTCGAGCAGTGAATTTCAAACACAGATTCAACCACAAAGGTCAGGGAGGTTTTCCAATGCCTCAAAAAGAAAGCAGACATTGAATATCCCTTTGAGCATGGTGAAGTTACTAATTACACTTTGGATGGCGTATCAATACACCCAGTCACTACAAAGATACAGGCATCCTTCCTAACTCAGTTGCCAGAGAGGAAGGAAACCGCTCAGGGATTTCACCATGAGGCAAATGGTGACTTTAAAACAGTTAGAGTTGAATGGCTGTGATAGTAGAAAACAATATTGTAATTACTCCACAATACTTACCTAAATGACAGAGCGAAAAGAAGCCTGTATAGAATAAAAAGTATTCTAAAACATGCATCCTGTTTGCAATAAGTCACTAAAGTACAAAAATGTGGCCAAGGAATTAACTTTATGTCCTGAATACAAAGCGTTATGTTTGGGGCAAATCCAACACAACATCACTAAGTACCACTCTTCATATTTTCAAGCATGGTGGTGGCTGCAGTATGGTATGCTTGTCATCCGCAAGGACTAGGGAGTTAAAAATAATAATAAAATAAACGGAATAGAGCTAAGCACAGGCACAATCCTAGAGGAAAACCTGGTTCAGTCTGCTTTCCAACAGACACTGGGAGACAAATTCACCTTTCAGCAGGACAATAACCAGTGTTGTAGTACATTACTTCTTAACCCCCACAGTGTCTCGGTGTCGGATACATTTGTACTCGGTCTCAGACAGCGAGGACTCGTAATTTCTTCCCGAGACCAGAGGAGTAAAAAACTAATTATTATCAGCTTCCATGACATGAATACAGTATTCTCAGAGGAAGGCCCTCAAAATTGTCAAAGACTCCAGCCACCCTAGTCATAGACTGTTCTCTCTGTTACCGCACGGCAAGCGGTACCGGAGTGCCAAGTCTAGGTCCAAAAGACTTCTCAACAGCTTCTACCCACAAGCCATAAGACTCCTGAACAGCTAATCATGGCTACCCGGACTATTTGCACTGCCCCCCCACCCCATCCTTTTTACGCTGCTGCTACTCTGTTAAGTATTTATGCATAGTCACTTTAACTCTACCCACATGTACATATTACCTCAACTACCTCAACTAGTCGGTGCCCCGCACATTGACTCTGCACCGTTACCCCCCTGTATATATAGCCTCCCCTACTGTCACTTTATTTTACTTCTGCTCTTTGTTTTTCTCAACACTTTTTTTTTTTTTTTTTTTTGTTGTTGTTTTATTCTTACTTTTTTTGTTTAAAATAAACGCACTGTTGGTTAAGGGCTGTAAGTAAGCATTTCACTGTAATGTCTGCACTTGTTGTATTCGGCGCATGTGACCAATAAAATTTGATTTGATTTGATTTGATTTGATTTGACTTAACAGCCTTTATATCTATAATAGACATGATTGCGCAGTGGCGAACCTATAGACCTTCAATGTGTGACAGGTTCGTGATTCTGAAAGGACAGCAACCGTAATACCAGTGCAGTCATGTAGGAGAATACACCTTTTGTAAAACACAAAAGGGCCAGTTGTGTAGTGGAGGCTATAAACCATATACCCACTTTTCTTTTCAGTGGGCATTGCGTATACTCACTTCTTAATCCCTACTGATGCATAGCAAAGTAGTGTAGTGGAGGTATACGACTTATCAATTATGTAGTACAATAGAGAAATCATGCACAAAGTAGCCTACACAATCCCAAAGCATATTTTCACAGGTAGCAAAAGTGTGTAGCTCTCAACTGGTTTTGGCATGGAGCAGCTCACAGAAGAATGACATCGGTAGCCGGTACAGTAGGAAAGACGTTTCAACTTATCTACCAGTAAATGGTAACTAAAGCAATAATAGGTATGCAAAAGTTTATCCGAAGTGTTGGTTAGTAGGCTATTTGTGATGTGCAATTGTCATCATGCGCTGTTTGCGTCAGGGGCGTAGACATGGACGGGTCTGGGTGGACAGAGGCCCACCCAATCAGATGTATGTGGTTTAAGCATTGTTGTGGACTTAAGACCATCACATTTTTGTATTTTTTTCTATAAAAATTGTGATTTTGAGAGTGAAAATCTGAAACATCTATAGGAAACCTCATTTAAAAAAAACATAGGAACATTTGTATTTTTCACACAGGGTGCCTTTCCTTCACTGGGCTGGCTGTTTGGCAAAATTTGAGTATACCCACTTTTCCAGGCACCACTACACCACTGCATAAGGCTGATGGAAAGACAGCAGTCACACACAGCATGACGTTAAAGGATAAGCAGTCCATAAACTCGGACATAATAAGCCAATCATAAGAATACAAAAACACAACCATTAAGCATTTCCTAATCGGAAAACATTTCACGTATAGCACACAAAGTAACCAGTGATGTAAAGTTTATAGTGGAACTGACAGCGTTTTAACTACTTTGCAGATATGAAACAAACAGACAATCATAATATCAGTAAAAAATATCAAATTCCCAGTTTATGCTACAAAACCAACTTTATAAAAGAGGTTTTAAAAATAGGTTATATTTGACTCAACGTTCCATGACGTACACTAAGGCATTGTTGGCAGAATAGACGGATCCAGTTCAATTCATGATTAATATAATTCACCAATACATTTCTTGGTAGTCCAAAAAATATTGCTATCAGGTTGTAAATCACAGCTGGCATTGTTTGCTGCCTCCATTCGCGATGCGATACACTGTTTTAGTGACTCAATATTCTGGACAAAAACGGACGAATATAACTAAGGCTGGGAATGTCAATAAAATCAAACTAGCAAGGGCAATGATCACAAGTCAGTCATAACGTGGCTAATAGGCTAGCGTATCTATTTATTTAGCAAGCTAAAAACACAAAGCCTAACGTTAGCTAGATAGCTAGCTGCTAGGAGGATGTCATACCATTGGAGTGGGGGAGTTACTTTTCCCCCTCATATCGTTTTTCGGTGGCAATACACAGCTAGAGATGCAGGTGTCATTTGGTTAGCTAGCAAGAACTTAAACGGCTGTTATCCATTTAGCATATCTCTTGCGTTCACAAATACACTCTGGCTATCTACTTCGATTGCAGAGCACTCTCGTCTGAGTGTGCCACAGCGTAGAACAACTGATTAATTTACGAACACGCAACACCCGCTGAATATGGAATATGACCGGTGTCTATTTGTCAATAACTGCTGGTGCGCGATGTCTAATATTAAAGAAGTCTTGAGGTATTGCTCGCCTGAGGTTGAATACCTCATGATAAGCTGTAGATCACACTGTCTACCAAGAGAGTTCTCATCTATATTATTCGTAGCCACCGATGCTGGCACTAAGACCTCACTTAACGAGCTGTATAAGGCCATAAGCTAATTTTTACATATTTTCAGAAATCCAAATCTACTGCTCATATTTGCGCAGTGACCGGTTGGCCTTCAAGACGGCATAAGTTTCCATACGTTTTTGTAAAAACGGTCCCGCCATTAAGTCAAAATGTGATTGGTTGATTCAACTGTCACTCCAAAATGTTGCCCTAATACAGTTGAACGGCAGATACCTTTATCTAGCTTCCAATGGCTGACTTTGCTAGCTAGATTTATCTCCCCAGAGACCAGCAAAGCATATTTTTCTCTCTTCAGTGTTAACCATTTCATTTCCAACAAAAACTAAAGAGATTAAATCAGAACATCATTGAAAATAATACAATTATCATTATTATATTATTATTATTATTTTATAAATCCTTAGCCATTCTCTGAAGGCGTAGAAGGCCCATTGTTCCCCACTGTTTGGGTTAGTAATAATTTGTAGAGTGGCTCTATTTTCCCCGCATTCTTTCACTATTTTGAATGTCTAAAGAACCCATATGTTGTTCTGAAATAGGAACACAGATATACTGGACATTCTGAACTCTTATTATGGTGGAGATTTGACAAAATTACAATCATGGTCTTGAATTGGACTCGCATTTTTCTGGTCTCGGTCTTGACTCTGTCTCGGACCCCTTGTCCCCCTCCCGGTCTCGGTCTTGACTCGGTCTTGCCCCGCCTCCGGTCTTGGTCTTGACTGACTCGATTTGCTCCGGTCTTGGTCTTGAATCGGTCTCGCTTTAGGTGGTCTCGAACACAACACTGACAATAACCTAAAACACAAGGCCAAATATATACTGGAGTTGCGTACCAAGACAACATTGAATGTTCCTGAGTGGCCTACAGTAGTAACAGTTATGACTTAAATCAGCTTGAAATTCTATGGCAAGACTTGAAAATGGCTGTCTAGCAATGGTCAACAACCAACTTGACAGAGCTTGTAGAATTTTTTAAATAATAATGTGTACAATATTGTACAATCCAGGCGTGCAAAGCTCTTAGAGACTTACCCAGAAAAACTCACAGCTGTAATCGCTGCCAAAGGTGATTCTAACATGTATTGACTCAGCGGTGTGAATACTTGTGTAAATGAGATATTTCTGTATTTCATTTTCAATAAAACATTTCTAAACGCGTTTTCACTCTCATTATGGGGTATTGTGTGTAGATGGGTGAGATATATATTTTTTTATCCATTTAGAATTTAGGCTGTAACATAACAAAATGTGGTCAAGGGGTATGAATACTTTCTGAAGGCACTGTAAGTGTGTGGCAGAGAGTCGGGTGCTTCCAAAAGCCCATTATTAAATCGAGAGTGCTGGACAGTCGATCACCAAACATTTCTGTAGAAACGCGAACGATAAAGGCTTGCGCTCCTTTTTTCCCCTCCGCTATTGGTGGTAGGTGCACTTGATTCAGAATCCCTGCCCACCGGGTAAGAAAAGTGTTCCCATTTTGAACCATTTCAAAATGATATGTGTGGCTAAATCGAGAGTGCCTACTGCGCTGGCCAATCGGATAGCTCAAATCACCGTTTGATACTAGCCTATGTAAGATTGAATGACTTAAAACCATGATCAGAGAGAGACTGACAAAGAATACAGAAGAGAGCTGCTGTTTTTATAAGTTAGTTTAAGTTATTTATTCAGCACTGTTTCAAAACATAAAACGAGTAGCCAAGTGTAGATAGTCCTGCGTTATTATTATTATTAGCAGCTCGTTGTGTCTATTTTAATATCAAGGAATATTTCACTTTCTCTGGTCATAGGAACAACATGAATTTGTGCATGAGGCAGATGCAGTGCAACTCGAGATTCGCCATCAGGTGGAAGACTGTGTCCCTTATCTCTGGTCAGTCTCACCAGTGGAAAGGAAGGAGAGGGCAGGGACCGTGAGAGACGGACCCTGCTATGCTCTCCCTCCCTGCGTTGAGACTAATGCAGTGTTCAAAACAACTGGGAACTCCGACTTCCGACTATGCTGCGTTTAAGACAACTGGGAACTCGTAAAAATAAAAACAAGATCCGACCGGGAAAAATCGTTTTGAACAGTCATACAACTTTCTGACCTGAAGATCATTGACGTTATGATTTGACCTAGTCCCCCACCCATGTTCCCAGTTGTCTTGAAACACAATATGAGCATCAGATGCAGGTACCATCAGCCCAATAAAATAAGAAAGCTAATTATTCAAATTTATGCTCAGCAGTGCCTCGCAAGTGCTACACCAACTGATCTATTTTGTTATCAAAGCTCGAGTTTTGAAATATAATATGGTCTGAGAAGAACAATATTGGCAGGCCAAGCATGTAGCCAATATGCTGTGATATTGTATATGGCCTACTGCACAAAACCTCCTTCCTACAGAACTGTTTTTATTAGGTTAATGTTACATTTATGTATTGTTCCAAAAAAAATCTGAGCGGTAGATCTCGGCTTGCTGGGAAAGTGATCTTGACTCAGAAAAGGTTGGTGACCACTGCTCTAGGCAGATTAAATGAAATGAGAGACGGCCATTAGTCTTTGAGGTTTTGTGTGAGCATGCATGACGACGAGGGCTGAGTGAATGAGAGGGGCGCGTGCACCTGGGGTTGGATCAGGGAGGGATGACACTTGTGTGGTAACTTGTGCATTCCGTTTGATGTGCATGTTTGAATCCCTTATTTGGGGGCTTTCTATAACATGGTAATCTGTGCTGACAGTATTAATAAATTAGATTAAATCAATAAAACAAATAAGTAAAATTATATGTTTTTACCAATGCAAAAACATTACAAGAAACCCCTAAAACAAATCAACATTCAAAGAAAGTCAAGTCCCAATGGCAACATGATGGTTGCTCTCTAAATCACTTAACATGTGCACCTTTGTCTATGTTTGATAAGAGTGCATACGTGGCAGCTGTATGTGAGGGCGTTTGACTCATTTCTCTCTGCCTCCTTCTTTCCACTCCTCTCCTCTTTTGACCTCACCCTCTCACCGTCCCCCCCTACTCACAAGGCAGGCAATACGCTTGACCTCATCTTCACTAGATGCTGCTCCTCTACTAATCTCACTGCAACTCCCCTCCATGTCTCCGACCACTACTTTGTTTCCTTTTCTCTCTCGCTCTCCTCCCACACTACTCACTCTGCCCCTACACAGATGGTAATGCGCCGCCGCAACCTTCGCTCTCTCTCTCCCACTACTCTCTCCTCTTCCATCCTATCATCTCTTCCCTCTGCTCAATCCTTCTCCTCCAATCTCCTGATTCTGCCTCCTCAACCTCCTCTCCTCCTTTCTGCATCCTTTGACTCTCTGTGTCCCCCTATCCTCCCGGCCGGCTCGGGTCCTCCCCCTCCAGCTCCGTGGCTTGATGACTCACTGCGAGCTCACAGAACAGAGCTCCGGGCAGCGGAGCGAAATGGAAGAAAACTAAACTCCCTGCCGACCTGGCATCTTTTCACTCCCTCCTCTCTACATTTTCTTCATCTGTTTCTGCTGCTAAGGCCACCTTCTACCACTCTAAATTCCAAGCATCTGCCTCTAACCCTAGGGAAGCTCTTTGCCACATTTTCCTCCCCTCCTGAATCCCCCTCCTCTCTCTCTCTGTGGATGACTTTGTCAACCACTTTGAAAAGAAGGTTGACGACATCCGATCCTCGTTTGTTAAGTCTAATGACACTGCTGGTCCTGCTCACACTGCCCTACCCTATGCTTTGACTTCTTTCTCCCTCTCTCTCCAGATAAAATCCTGCGACTTGTGACTGCAGGCCGCCCAACAACCTGCCCGCTTGACCCCATCCCCTCCTCCCTTCTCCAGACCATCTCCGGTGACCTTCTCCCCTACCTCACCTCGCTGATCAACTCATCCTTGACCGCTGGCCATGTCCCTTCCGTCTTCAAGAGAGCGAGAGTTGCTCCCCTTCTCAAAAAAACCAACACTCGACCCCACTGATGTCAACAACTACAGACCAGTATCCCTTCTTTCTTTTCTTTCCAAAACTATTGAGCGTGCCGTCTTTAGCCAACTCTCTTGCTATCTCTCTCAGAATGACCTTCTTGATCCAAACCAATCAGGTTTCAGGACTGGTCATTCAACTGAGACTGCTCTTCTCTGTGTCACGGAGACTCTCCGCATCTGCTAAAGCTAACTCTCTCTCCTCTGCTCTTGTCCTTCTAGACCTGTCTGCTGCCTTTGATACTGTGAACCATCAGATCCTCCTCTCCACCCTCTCCGAGCTGGGCATCTCCGGCGCGGCTCACTCCTGGATTGCGTCCTACCTGACCGGTCGCTCCTACCAAGTGGCGTGGCGAGAAGCTGTCTCCGCACCACGTGCTCTCACCACTGGTGTCCCCCAAGGCTCAGTTCTAGGCCCTCTCCTTTTCTCCCTATACACCAAGTCACTTGGCTCTGTCATATCCTCACATGGTCTCTCCTATCATTGCTACGCTGACGATACACAACTAATCTTCTCCTTTCCCCCTTCTGATAACCAGGTGGCGAATCGCATCTCTGCATGTCTGGCAGACATATCAGTATGGATGACGGATCACCACCTCAAGCTGAACCCTGGCAAGACGGAGCTGCTCTTCCTCCCGGGAAGGGACTGCCCGTTCCATGATCTCGCCATCACGGTTGACAACTCCGCTGTGTCCTCCTCCCAGAGTGCGAAGAGCCTAGGCGTGACCCTGGACAACACCCTGTCGTTCTCCGCCAACATCAAGGCGGTGACCCGCTCCTGCAGGTTCATGCTCTACAACGTTCGGAGAGTACGACCCTGCCTTACACAGGAAGCGGCACAGGTCCTAATCCAGGCACTTGTCATCTCCCGTCTGGACTACTGCAACTCGCTGTTGGCTGGCCTCCCTGCCTGTGCCATTAAACCCCTACAACTCATCCAGAATGCCGCAGCCCGTCTGGTGTTCAACCTTCCCAAGTTCTCTCACGTCACCCCCCTCCTCCGCACACTCCACTGGCTTCCAGTTGAAGCCGCATCCGCTACAAGACCATGGTGCTTGCCTATGGAGCAGTGAGGGGAACGGCACCTCTGTACCTTCAGGCTCTGATCAGTCCCTACACCCAAACGAGGGCATTGCGCTCATCCACCTCTGGCCTGCTGGCTCCCTTCCTCTGCGGAAGCATAGTTCCCGCTCAGCCCAGTCAAAACTGTTCGCTGCTCTGGCACCCCAATGGTGGAACAAGCTCCCTCACGACGCCAGGACAGCGGAGTCACTCACCACCTTCCGGAGACATTTGAAACCCCACCTCTTTAAGGAATACCTGGGATAGGATAAAGGAATCCTTCTACCCCCCCCAATTGTAAAGTGGTTATCCCACTGGCTATAGGGTGAACGCACCAATTTGTGAGTCGCTCTGGCTAAGAGCGTCTGCTAAATGACGTTAATGTGCCCTTGAGCAAGGCACTTAACCCTAATTGCTCCTGTAAGTCGCTCTGGATAAGAGCGTCTGCTAAATGACTAAAATGTAAATGTAAAATGTGTGGATATGTGATATATCTGGTGTGTGACTGTGGTCACATGAGTAGGCTAGGAAACATATTTGGTGAGTTTATGCGAGTGAGGGAGTATGATATTAGTGGATGAACACATTCACAATAGGCCTAGCAGGTGTGTACTAGACAGGAGTGTGTCTCACTCCCAGAGAAAGAGAGGAGTAAGAAAGACAGGAGTAAGGGTTGTGTTTACACAGAGCCTGCTGAGGGTAAGAGGGAGGGAGAGAGAGAAGAGGGGGGCAGGGGTGTCTGCCTCTGGGGCCGATTGTGGGAGGCGAGACTGAGCGGAGCCAGAGCAGGTAAGGTGAGTGGTGGGCCCGGGAGGAGGAGGAAGTATCTCCGTTAGGAGGAAGGACGACAACGCATTCTACACAGGGAGGTAGAGAGAGAAGAAGAGAGGTGGAGAAAGAGAGAAAAAAAAAAGGAGACAGAGCTAAAGCGAGAGAGAGCGGGATTAGGAAAGACAGTGAGATAGGTAAGGAGAGAGAGAAGATTAATGGAATTCAGATAGTCTATACAGATTGGGGGAGTGGGTCTGATTCCACTCTGGGATGTTATCAAAAGGACAGGACTGTTTCTCTGTGTGAGAGCAGAGGACAAACAGACACCAAACAGTAGAGACACACCACACCTCGATAATTACATCGCAATATAATGTTTTGACAATATATTGATATTTGACTCCAAGTATTGATTTGTAAAAAAAAAAAGCATTAGCTAGCGCTGTAGTTTGCGTTAACTAGCGTTAGACGGCTGTTCCTATGCCAAAACGCTGATATTTTTCATCCTATAGCTTGTTCTATGAGCCAACATGTTTTCAGCACTTTTATTTCACTGACTGAACAAAACTCATTATCTCATGTGCTCGTCTCTCTGAAGCGGACATAAATTGAGCAATATTTTTGGAACATCAAATCGCAATAAAATTGCAGTATCGAATCGTAATAGACTACATATAGAATCGTGAAAATCAAATTACATATCGTATCGTGAGGTCCCTGGCAATTCTCAGCCCTAGTTTCTACCATGTTTTGAGGCTATATAGAGTTTGTTTACATTTACATTGTTTAAAACATTGGAGGAAAACAAGCTTATATTTTGGGTTGTGTTGGGGTATATACAGTACCAGTCAAAAGTTTGGACACAGCTACTCATCCAAGGGTTTTTATTTTTACTATTTTCTACATTGTAGAATAATAGCGAAGACGTCAAAACTATGAAATAAAACATATGGAATCATGTAGTAACCAAAAAAGTGTTATTTCAATTTTAGATTCTTCAAATAGCCACCCTTTGCCTTGATGACAGCTTTGCACACTCTTGGCATTCTCTCAACCAGCTTCATGAGGAATGCTTTTCCAACAGTCTGGAAGGAGTTCCCACATATGCTGAGCACTCGTTGGCTGCTTTTCCTTCACTCTGCAGTCCAACTCATACCAAACCATCTCAATTGGATTGAGGTCGGGTGATTGTGGAGGCCAGGTCATCTGCTGGAGCACCATCACTCTCCTTCTTGGTCAAATAGCCCTTACACAGCCTGGAGGTGTGTTTTGGGTCATTGTCCTGTTGAAAAACAAATGATAGTCCTACTAAGCGCAAACCAGATGGGATGGCGTATCGCTGCAGAATGCTGTGGTAGCCATGCTGGTTAAGTGTGCCTTGAATTCTAAATAAATCACTGACAGTGTCACCAGCAAAGCACCCCCACACAATCACACCTCCTCCTCCATGCTTCACGGTGGGAACCATACATGCAGAAATCTGCGTCTCACAAAGACACGGCAGTTGAAACCAAAAATCTCACATTTGGACTCATCAGACCAAAAGGACAGATTTCCACTGGTCTAATGTCCATTGCTCGTGTTTCTTGGCCCAAGCAAGTCTCTTCCTTTTATTGGTGTCCTTTAGTAGTGGTTTCTTTGCAGCAATTTGACCATGAAGGCCTTATTCACACAGTCTCCTCTGAACAGTTGATGTTGAGATGTGTCTGTTACTTGAACTCTGTGAAGCATTTATTTGGGCCGCAATGAGGGGTGCAGTTAACTCTAATGAACTTATCCTCTGCAGCAGAGGTAACTCTGGGTCTTCCATTCCTGTAGCGGTCCTCATGAGAGCCAGTTTCATCATAGCGCTTGATGGTTTTTGCGACTGCACTTGAAAAAACCTTCAAAGTTCTTGAAATGTTCCGTATTGACTGACCTTCATGTCTTAAAGTAATGATGGACTGTTGTTTCTCTTTGCTTATTTGAGCTATTCTTGCCATAATATGGACCAAATAGGGCTATCTTCTGTATACCACCGCTACATTGTCACAACACAACTGATTGGCTCAAACACATTAAGAAGGAAATAAATTCCACAAATTAACTTTTAACAAGGTATACCTGTTAATTGAAATGCATTCCAGGTGGCTACCTCATGAAGCTGGTTGAGAGAATGCAAAGAGTGTGCAAAGCTGTCATCAAGGCAAAGGGTGGCTACTTTGAAGAATCTCAAAAATAAAAAATATATATATATATTTGTTTAACACTTTTTTGGTTACTACATGATTCCATATGTGTTATTTCATAGTTTTGATGTCTTCACTATTATTCTAAAATGCAGAAAATAGTACAAATAAAGAAAAACCCTTGAATGAGTAAGTGTGTCCAAACTTTTGACTGGTGCTGTATGTATGTATGTATGTATGTATGTATGTATGTATGTATGTATGTATGTATGTATGTATGTATGTACAGTGGGGAGAAAAAGTATTTGATACAGCTGCCGATTTTGCAGGTTCTCCCACTTAAAAAGCATGAGAGAGGCCTGTAATTTTTATCATGGGTACACGTCAACTGTGAGAGACAAATTGAGAAAAAAAAAATCCAGAAAATCACATTGTATGATTTTTTAAGTAATAATTTGCAATTTATTGCATGACATAAGTATTTGATACATCAGAAAAGCAGAACTTAATATTTGGTACAGAAACTTTTGTTTGCAATTACAGAGATCATTCGTTTCCTGTAGGTCTTGACCAGGTTTGCACACACTGCAGCAGGGATTATGGCTCCTCTATACAGACCTTCTCCAGATCCTTCAGGTTTCGGGGCTCTCGCTGGGCAATACGGACTTTCAGCTCCCTCCAAAGATTTTCTATTGTGTTCAGGTCTGGAGACTGGCTAGGCCACTCCAGGACCTTGAGATTCTTCTTACGGAGCCACTCCTTAGTTGCTCTGGCTGTGTGTTTCGGGTCGTTGTCATGCTGGAAGACCCAGCCACGACCCATCTTCAATGCTCTTACTGAGGGAAGGAGGTTGTTGGCCAAGATCTCGCGATACATGGCCCCATCCATCCTCCCCTTAATACGGTGCAGTCGTCCTGTCCCCTTTGCAGAAAAGCATCCCTAAAGAATGATGTTTCCACCTCCATGCTTCACAGTTGGGATGGTGTTCTTGGGGTTGTACTCATCCTCTGTAGCTCAATTGGTAGAGCATGGCGCTTGTAACGCCAGGGTAGTGGGTTCGATCCCCGGGACCACCCATACGTAAAAATGTATGCGCACAGGACTGTAAGTCGCTTTGGATAAAAGCGTCTGCTAAATGGCATATTATTATTCCTCCAAACACGGCGAGTGGAGTTTAGACCAAAAAGCTCTATTTTTGTCTCATCAGACCACATGACCTTCTCCCATTCCTCCTCTGGATCATCCAGATGGTCATTGGCAAACTTCAGACGGGCCTGGACATGCGCAGGCTTGAGCAGGGGGACCTTGCGTGCGCTGCAGGATTTTAATCCATGACGGCGTAGTGTGTTACTAATGGTTTTCTTTGAGACTGTGGTCCCAGCTCTCTTCAGGTCATTGACCAGGTCCTGCCGTGTAGTTCTGGGCTGATCCCTCACCTTCCTCATGATCATTGATGCCCCACAAGGTGAGATCTTGCATGGAGCCCCAGACCGAGGGGTGATTGACCGTCATCTTGAACTTCTTCCATTTTCTAATAATTGCGCCAACAGTTGTTGCCTTCTCACCAAGCTGCTTGCCTATTGTCCTGTAGCCCATCCCAGCCTTGTGCAGGTCTACAATTTTATCCCTGATGTCCTTACACAGCTCTCTGGTCTTGGCCATTGTGGAGAGGTTGGAGTCTGTTTGAGTGTGTGGACAGGTGTCTTTTATACAGGTAACGAGTTCAAACAGGTGCAGTTAATACAGGTAATGAGTGGAGAACTGGAGGGCTTCTTAAAGAAAAACTAACAGGTCTGTTAGAGCCGAAATTCTTACTGGTTGGTAGGTGATCAAATACTTATGTCATGCAATAAAATGCAAATTAATTACTTAAAAATCATACAATGTGATTTTCTGGATTTTTGTTTTAGATTCCGTCTCTCACAGTTGAAGTGTACCTATGATAAAAATTACAGACCTCTACATGCTTTGTAAGTAGGAAAACCTGCAAAATCGGCAGTGTATCAAATACTTGTTCTCCCCACTGTATGTATGTACGTATGTGTATATACAGTGAGGGAAAAAAGTATTTGATCCCCTGCTGATTTTGTACGTTTGCCCACTGACAAAGACATGATCAGTCTATAATTTTTATGGTCGTTTTATTTTAACAGTGAGAGACCGAATAACAAAAAAAAAATCCAGAAAAACGCATGTCAAAAATGTTATAAATTGATTTGCATTTTAATGAGGGAAATAAGTATTTGACCCCTCTGCAAAACATGACTTAGTACTTGGTGGCAAAACCCTTGTTGGCAATCACAGAGGTCAGACGTTTCTTGTAGTTGGCCACCAGGTTTGCACACATCTCAGGAGGGATTTTGTCCCACTCCTCTTTGCAGATCTTCTCCAAGTTATTAAGGTTTCGAGCCTGACGTTTGGCAACTCGAACCTTCAGCTCCCTCCACAGATTTTCTACAGGATTAAGGTCTGGAGACTGGCTAGGCCACTCCAGGACCTTAATGTGCTTCTTCTTGAGCCACTCCTTTGTTGCCTTGGCCGTGTATTTAGGATAATTGTCATGCTGGAATACCCATCCACGACCCATTTTCAATGCCCTGGCTGAGGGAAGGAGGTTCTCACCCAAGATTTGACGGTACATGGCCCCGTCCATCGTCCCTTTGATGCGGTGAAGTTGTCCTGTCCCCTTAGCAGAAACCCCCCCCCCCGCCCCCCCAAAGCATAATGTTTCCACCTCCATGTTTGACAGTGGGGATGGTGTTCTTGGGGTCATAGGCAGCATTCCTCCTACTCCAAACACGGCGAGTTGAGTTGATGCCAAAGAGCTCGATTTTGGTCTCATCTGACCACAACACTTTCACCCAGTTCTCCTCTGAATCATTCAGATGTTCATTGGCAAACTTCAGACGGGCCAGTATATGTGCTTTCTTGAGCAGGGGGACCTTGCGGGCGCTGCAGGATTTCAGTCCTTCACGGCGTAGTGTGTTACCAATTGTTTTCTTGGTGACTATGGTCCCAGCTGCCTTGAGATCATTGACAAGATCCTCCCGTGTAGTTCTGGGCTGATTCCTCACCGTTCTCATGATCATTGCAACTCCACGAGGTGAGATCTTGCATGGAGCCCCAGGCCGAGGGAGATTGACAGTTATTTTGTGTTTCTTACATTTGTGAATAATCGCACCAACTGTTGTCACCTTCTCACCAAGCTGCTTGGCGATGGTCTTGTAGCCCATTCCAGCCTTGTGTAGGTCTACAATCTTGTCCCTGACATCCTTGGAGAGCTCTTTGGTCTTAGCCATGGTGGAGAGTTTGGAATCAGATTGATTGATTGCTTCTGTGGACAGGTGTCTTTTATACAGATAACAAGCTGAGATTAGGAGCACTCCCTTTAAGAGTGTGCTCCTAATCTCAGCTCGTTACCTGTATAAAAAAGACACCTGGGAAACAGAAATCTTTCTGATTGAGAGGGGGTCAAATACTTATTTCCCTCGTTAAAATGCAAATAAATTGATAACATTTTTGACATGCATTTTTCTGGATTTTTTTGTTGTTATTCTGTCTCTCACTGTTCAAATAAACCTACCATTAAAATTATAGACTTATCATGTCTTTGTCAGTGGGCAAACGTACAAAATCAGCAGGGGATCAGATCAAATACTTTTTTCCCCTCACTGTATATATATATATATATAATTAATTCATAAGTCTAAGTATTAAGTAAGTATTCTAGCTTTAAGAAGAACAGCCCTGAAGGAAATATGTTGGTTCAGGAAGAAAGATAAAAAGTCATTCTTAAATCACTCAAATACAAAAGTAGCCTATTAGGCAGGCTACACAAATAGTAGACAGACATATGAATTTAGGTTAAATCTAGCAGTGGAGAAAGAAATGCTGTATTAAGAGAGTCAAAAAGCTTAACCCTTTACATTCGTGGGAATTGGCCTATATGGATAGGGCTAAATTGAAATGTTTCATCCAGAAGAAATATGAAAAGCATATGCATAACCATTGTAGCAATTGAAAGGGAACAATTTGGAGATAATGGGAAAATTATTAGACCAAAGGTGAGTACACAACAGTTCACCTGAATCAAAACATTACCTTTATAGTTGAAGTCTTCTTTAGATTTCATTTATTGTACTTCTTGCCATATTTGTTGATAACAAAATCTGAAATACATTCAGTAACATGATAAGACTATTCATGCAAAATATGGGGTAGGTGCAACATAACATAACATTTACAAAGGTTTGAGTGGGAGGACTAACTGGTGTCTCCAAGTGGCTCACATCTCTCCAAAACGTGCACAGTTCCTATGCAATTTCAATGCACTTTTATGACTCTAAAGAAGACTTCAACTATAAAGGTACTTTTTTGAGCTCTCCTAGCTGTGCTGTTGAGGAACTAGAGCAAGCACACTTGTAATTGTTTCATTTGGAACACATCCCTGCATCCCCGCCATCACACAATTACTGTTGTTGTTTACGCAATCCAAACAGAGTCCAGTATAAATCGCAATCTGGGTCAGGTGGGCATGATTTGAAAGCTTGTTCTATTGCCAACATGACTAGCTAAGTTATAAAATACGATCTGACAGTGTTAGGCTTTCACAAGGCAATTCAGAGAAACAGATCATAATTTTGGTGCGCATAGAAAGGGGTCATGAGTGCATTCAGGTGCGTGTGCCGCGCAACATTTTCTTCACAATAAACAAACATAGGCTCATTCTGTTCAGAACAACCCAGGGTTTGACAACACGTCATCTTGTAACTGTACATCATTGACACTGTATATGACATGAGTTTTAAAATCTTGGAAATGTGAAGTGCACATTTGGACTCGTGGGTGTTTGGCTTGCTCATATGACATCAAAGCGGTATTTATTATAATCCTCAACAATAAGTCTCATCTTTCAAAATACATAGAGTCCTCTTAATTTACAGTATTTCCCTTACTCAGACAAAAAAATTGCAAAAGTTGCCCAATTACAGGGAGGAAAAGTGACAACTTCTTGTCGTGCGTGGTGCTCATGTTCAGTACGGCTGTCAGTCAAAACCCATACAGCACTGAGAAGCATATCATGTTACTGTACAGCCAATATGTTCTAATTTAGGCACGTATTAGCACCCAAATCTGCCATTTTCAACCCGTATATGGGTACGAATGTAAAGAGTTAAAGAGAGAGAGCTGTTATAATCTGAGAGCTGGTAATTCAGCAACCAATTAAAACTGTGCTCTTTAACCAGACACACAGACAGACAGACAGACACAGAGAGAGAGAGAGAGAGAGAGAGAGAGAGAGAGAGATCAGAGAGAGGAGGCCCATTGGTGGCTATATCAGGAGCCAGCTGACTCATCAGTACACTCTGTGCCGCATCATTGCGCTGATAGCCAGATCCCCCTCCAACATTGCAGTCACCACCTCTTCTCCCTCTTTCCCTCTCTCTCACTCACTCTCTCTTTCCATCTAATTTTTAGTCGCACTCTATCTCTTGTAATTTGACTGGCCATTTCGCTCTCTCATCCTTCTCTTTTTCCTCCTCTCCATCTCTTTCACTGCTCCCTTCTTTCTCTTGTTCCCTGGCTCTGTCTCCAACTCTTCCCATGTTCCCATTTTTCACACTCTTCCTTCCCTCTATGTGTTTCTCTGTGCCCCTCTCTGGTGCCTCTCTCTCTCTGGTGTCCTCAATCTGCTGGTGGCAAAGTGGGTAATGCCAGCTGACACCCTGGCACTGGGTGGCATCCCCCAAACAGCCTACATATGGTGGGGTGTTTGTTGTGGTTGCTGGGGAAGCCATGTTTTACTACATGAGCCACCCACACATCTGAACTGAAGACGTGCTGTAGGTCTGACTGTACAACACTCCGAGAGCACGCCCTGTCCCACTGCGTAAACACACGGTGTGGGAACTATGAGTGTCAGTCTGAGGCGGAAGGATTGTCTCTAGTAAAACGGCGGTTTGGACCTCCCGCTTTAACAAGCCACTGGGATGGGTGACATCACCAGAATCATGCTCCATGTAGCACAGTGGCCCAGGCTCAGAATAGACAGTTACACTAAAAGGGAGCCACTTATCCACAACACTGAATGAATACAGTCATCTCTTAATTCTTGTCAAGGGAAATATGTTTGTTTAACATGAAAAAAGAGACAAGAAGGGTATCATAGTTTTAGGACAAGAGCATAGGAATATATATGAATAGAAGCAGTGCTACGACTATCCATTCATTTCTTTCCTTCATTCCCTTCCTTTTCCCTCCGATATCATTTTTAGTTTCACATCCTACATCCCTCATTCTCTTCTCTCTGATGATGTCAGCATGCATCACACACTCACTCAGCCCCACTCCTATTTACAGATACCTGCCTTGCGCAACAGGAGGAAAGCCAAACAACCGCTTCCTCTCTCTGTGTGTGTGTGTGTGCTGATGGTGATCTCATCCCCCGACCCCCTCAGTGGTTGTTGCGTCACAGGCTGAGTTGGTGCATAGTACATAACGAACATACTTGCACTCCATTGTGAGCGATGAGTGTGTGAGGTCCTCAGAGCGAGTGAGAGTTGCAAGGCGAGGAGTGTGAGGTGTGTAAGGCTTGTATAAAGAGTGTGTGACTCCTTGAGTGGAAGGTTTGTATAGTATTATAAGATTCGTAAGCTATGTCATATAGCTTAATAGGGAGAATTGTGCTTGATGTGTGTGTAGAAAGGCAGTTAGACCCTTACCGATTTGTCTTTGAGCCGCTCCCCCTTGATGAGGAAGTCTGCTGTGGGGTTGGTGGATGTGGTGTTTGGGTCTGTGGTGCTGCTGTTGCTGTCCGGCATCTGGCTGACTTTGTAGACGGTAACGCAGCTGAGGCCCCCGCCCCCCAGAGGCAGCCACCCACCGCTGGAGTCATCCCGAGTCATGACCACTGCTCTCACACGCGCATAACTGTCACTGCAGAGAGAGAGACATAGTTAGGGTGGGACTGCAAAACCGATAATTTAACAACACAACCATGTTGCCTCACGAGTACAGGGCTACCATTGCACACAGACAGAACATGGTTAGGCATAATGACTGCAACCCATTACACGACCACTGCTTGAACACATGCATAACTTGTCACGAAAAGGATAGAACACACACTTTATAACCGACCGTAATGTGACTCTCTCACAACTGTCAGTAAGTGAGAGAGGGAGAGAAAGAGAGAGAACCAGAGAGAGGAAGACAGAAAGAGAGTTGGAGGTGTCAGAGATAGACAAAATCATTAGAGTAGACAGGTCATAAAAGACAACGGCAGGAGCACCTGAGAACACAACACACCCCAAAAACAACAGGATATTAAACCCTTGAATAACCATTTACAACCTCTGTATCCCATGGGCTTCACTGACTGATGATTTAGACAGGACTTATCCTACTGGTTAGAGTTGAACAATGATAATAGCCAAGGATACCCAACCACAATCAATAGCCTGGACAGAAGCATTACATACAAAGCTGGTAGAGAGTCTATAAAGATACCAACTGAAAACTCAATCCCAGGTTACCATAAACTAAAACGCACCATGGCTATAACTAACTAGCACCACACTAAAAAGGCCAACACATATGAGAGGCAGAAAGTCAGTCTTTTGTGTGTGGTATGTATGTGTGTGTGGGGGTGGGTCAGTCGGTACATATGATGTGTCCCGCCTCTTTCAGGTTAAACAATGGGTGAGTGACCACGTGGCCAGGCTACAGTACCAGGCTCAGGCTCAGGCTCAGGCTGTGGCCTCACCTTTCCCCTACAGCAGGCCAGGCAGGTAGCTAGGGACTGTACGTTACTGTAGTGTAGTAAATGTATCCAGCCCTCTCCCTGTGCTCTGCACTGGCTGCAGTCTGATGGCTCTCTGATTAGATAAGAACATTCCACTGGGCCACCGGAAACGACAAAGGTCAAAGTGTGCTGAGGGTAGCACTTTACAGATCCTACTAGTAACATATTAAAGGCTGGGAGGAAGAGAGAAAGGAGGGAGTTTGACCGCGAGACGTCTTTCTCTGTGGCACGTCGCACCCTCACAGGGGTTTGAGTTTATTAACCGATTGATGACGCGGCCAGTATGGAGGACCAAACCTGCCATAATTAGAAATAAACAAATAAATAATTAAAATGCACACATAAATAGAGCAACGAAATACAAAAATACTGACCAAAATTAATTAATTTCTCTCTACATATCTGTATGTATTCAATTATTTATCTAATTATTTACACTTTTCATTTATATATTTGTTCATTTATTCATTTCTGTATTTCCTCCTCCAATATGATGAGGGGGTGTAAAATGTCTGTGGGTGGTATCTAACACACCATTGGTTGTCACGGCTTGTTGCTCGACTGCTTTTGCATGGCTCTGATGGTCCAAAAAGTAAAACTACATATACTTGAGAGACCAACCAGTAGATAGCTACAGGAGCCCAGTTCTTCTGGCATGTAGTATGGCTGCAATCAGACAAGCGGTAGCCAGAGACTTGGCGGTGCTGGCTAACGCTGCTGAAAACGTTGCCTCTCCAGAAAATGTGGGTCAGCTAGCTGCTACAACAGACACAGATGTGAACCCGTTAGTTCTTAACAATTTGGAGGAAGTTGCCCAATGACTTCAGGTGATAACAGAGAGTCCTGGCATGAGCAGATGACCATAGACAAATCGGCCTTTGGGCCACCATAATCACACCGTTTTTCAACTGGTCGTTCAGTAGAGTACCGTTTCAGTTTAATTAAACATTTAACCCTGTTCTGTCGTACTGAACACAACCCAGGCAAATGCAATCGAGCAACAATGGTGTGTTTGATAAAACCCACATACAATATATATACAAAAGTATGTGGACACCCCTTCAAATCAGTAGATTCGGCTATTTCAGCCACACCCGTTGCTGACAGGTGTATAAAAGTAAGCACACAGCCATGCGATCTCTAGAGACAAACATTGGCAGTAGAATGGCCTTACTGAAGAGCTCAGTGACTTTCAACGTGGCACCGTCATATGATGCCACCTTTCCAACAAATCAAATCACTTTTTATTGGCCACATGCACCGAATACAACAGGTGCAGACATTACAGTGAAATGCTTACTACAGCCCTTAACCAACAGTGCATTTATTTTTAATAAAAAAGTAGAATAAAACAAAAAAAGAGCAGAAGTAAAATAAAATAACAGTAGGGAGGCTATATATAAAGGGGGGTACCGGTGCAGAGTCAATGTGCGGGGGCACCAGCTAGTTGAGGTAGTTGAAGTAATATGTACATGTGGGTAGAGTTAAAGTGACTATGCATAAATAATTAACAGAGTAGCAGCAGCGTAAAAAGATGGGGTGGGGGGGCAGTGCAAATAGTCCAGGTAGCCATGATTAGCTGTTCAGGAGTCTTATGGCTTGGGGGTAGAAGCTGTTGAGAAGTCTTTTGGACCTAGACTTGGCACTCCGGTACCAAGTCAGTTTGTAAAATGTCTGCCCTGCTAGAGCTTCCCCGGTCAACTGTAAGTGCTGTTATTGTGAAGAGGAAACGTCTAGGAGCAACAACGGCTCAGCCGCGAAGTGGTAGTCCACACAAGCTCACAGAACGGGATCAACAAGTGTTGAAGCACGTAAAAATGGTCTATTCTCAGTTGCAACACTCACTACCGAGTTCCAAACTGCCTCTTGAAGCAACTTCAGCACAAAAACTGTTTGCCGGGATCATCAGCAAGCTTTTATTTCAAATTATGGCAGGTTTGATCATCCATAGGCCAGCACCACTGGGTTCAGTTGCCAACGTGTATTTACACCCTCCTGTTTATTGGGATCAATTGTAGTAGTCAGTGAGCTAGGGATGAGACAGGAAATGCCAAATGACGCTTGATGACTGAACATTTACAAATGTCTACAAAGAGATTGCCTATTCAAGTGATGTCAAATAGGCTGATGGTTTCCGTCACAAGACAGTTCCTGTCAGAGTTCCGTTTTCTCCAGTCATACCAGTGTAAAGTCTCTCCACTGCAGCAACAACTCAAAACAGGTGCCCTTTGCTCTGCATCCACGCTCTTGGCAAACCTTTATGCCAAGGTTATTAGTTATCAACTAATCCATTTCAGCCATCGAGCTTAAACATATTTTTTTCTCGCATCCAAACTTACGCAGGCCTACATACAAATGCTAGTCAGCCCTGGTAATAGTTGACCAAAGTTCCTTCCAGGATCGATGACCAAATGTAATAACTCCAACTCCAACAAAACAGGAAAGTTGGTTTAAGCACAGGAAAGTTGGTTTAAGCACAGGAAAGTTGGTTTAAGCAGCCTTAAAGCCAGTCAATTCTGGTCTCGTGGGGGTGGAAGGAGGGATGAGGGGTGAGGGGTGGGAGGAGGGATAAGGGGTGAGGGGTGGGGGGGAGGCCTACTGGCATTACACCCATTGTGCACATAATGTCATAACACACTCCTGGTAATGCTAATCAAAAGTAGCCTTCCTTCCTAGGAAGATGGATTCATACAAACATTAGGGATTGAAACACAAACAGGAGAGATTTGATCTAAGATTTTTCCTGTAGGAGCATTTGGCTTGAAGAGATAATTCTCTTTACATTCTACTGCTCGGAGGGGGGCAAATCTAGGGGTAGTGTCGTACACTTCCTACGGAGGTGGTGTACGTGACATGAGATATAAATCAAGATTTGCATCTTTATAATACAGTAATATGTGCATACCAGTGTTTCCATTAGCTGGTAATACAATTGCACACAGCCAATTTTCCGGGAGAAAAAACACGATATAATGCACTTTAGCCTATTCATTGATTTAAATACATGTCGATGTAGCGCGAGAGCTGCTGATACAGCTCAAACAGCTGTTTGTTCTGCTGGAATAAAAAGTGCTTTAATAAGCCCAATCATTGAGCAAAGCTATTCTAAAGCAATTGTGTAAAAATAAAATAAAATAAAATAAAAATGGCCACGATTAAAAGGAGGTACTATTTTTATTTTTCAACTGGTAATTGAAGCTCGCTTCCCATTCGCCATTCAAGTGCATAGGCAACTAGGCAGGCTTCAGCGTGTCACACAACACTTTGCAATGAGCTGGAGGCAGTATGCATTTTGAAAACATATACTTAATTGTTTGAAACCTGAACGTTTTACTACATTTTATGTACCTTGCTTCAAAGTAGCCAAGCCAAAATCTAACCAAACGTGCAGGCAATTGTTTTCTAAAGATATTGAAACAAGTAGCCTTTTTCTCTCATTCTATTGGTTTTAAAATCTACTTTTTCTTCCCAATGTCCAGTAGCCAACGCACAATCCTAGTCATATTAGCAACCCATGCTAGTTGTTGCCTAGATATCCCCTATTCCAACATTTCTAACGGATATTTTCATCTCTGGTTACATGAAACTGCTCACAATAGTGTTTTCCCACTAATTGCATTATCGAACGAACATTCGCACGTAGCTTACTGCCTTGTGCACATTGCTGTGCTTATAATGTGAAGAAATAATAGTTTATCAACATTTTAAGTTAAAATGTTAAGTTGCATGAGCGTCATTGCTTTTTAAACATGTGGGGACTTAGCCTAGGCCTACTGGTTGTATGAATTTGGGATCTATCGTCCCACAACTGTCCCAGAGTCTGTTTGGAATAGCTTATTTATTTATCGCACAGAACGACAAGCTGACCAATAGAATAGGTAGACTTTTCTACTATGGGGGACAGTAGATTGAAATAGGCTAGTGATTTTGCTGTTTGTTACTCGTCTTGTTGGCTGAGGATAAGTAAATGTGGACGGTTATTCTAACATAGGTGGCCCATGGGTTCAAGTTTAGGGGATGCTAATTTTCACCATAAAAATGCACCTTTATAATGAAGCATTCCATGCATCCTCGCATTTGCAGACTTATCTAAGATAGCCTACTATTTCTAATGTGATGATTAGATTGAATAGTCATAATTTAGGCTAATAACATAACTCAATCACTGTTCGCAAAAAAATACTGTTCAATGAAGCGCGTAGTGGCATAGAGTAGCCTATTGCCTATATTAGATAGCCTACATTTTGTCTTTGCACAGGAAAATGTTGGCCTTCCATAAACACATTTCATGCAATTCTACTACACTTTATATGACTGGAGACATCAGCAGAATATTTTTTTATATGACAAATTACAGGGTAGCCTACTCCGCTGACACTGACAAACAGATCAATAAAAACGACATTGTCTGATCCATATTTTAGGCCTACGAAAATGGGGAGACAAATACAATATGACATCCATCTAACCTGGAGAAGGGAATTATTGTCCAAAAAGAAACAAATGTGAGACTGACCCAACGATAAAGACAGTGAATATGCACACTCACCAGGGATACGGCCGATGTTCTCCGCAAATAAGCTACTTTTCGCTCAATTAAGTTGACAATTTTGATAACAAAAAGACAGATGAGTCTTTTCATTATTTTTTTTTCAGCAATTGCCATTTCGTTCTCCAAACTGTTTATCAGTGATTGTATTTTTTAAATTTGCGATATGCCTGGCTGGGTGTCTGCTTTTCACTGACAGTCGCAACTCAACAATAATCTGTTTGGTATTTGCCGAGCGCTCTGCCCAAATTGCGGGCCCGTCCAACTGTAGGCTATGAAATTTAAAAAACAATCCACATCTAATGATCCTCTGTGGCCAAATCATGCTTTCTGGTGTAGTAGCCTATTTTTTAATTGTTTTTAATTTATTTCAGTATAGACGGGAGTAAGCTATTTAGTCTATATAATTTTGGCAATTTAATTCAATTTACTTTAGGGAAAGCTTCCCCTAGCCTTATGGACACGTCGCCTATGTATTCTAACATCTTCAAATTGCTCATCGTAATTCGGTAATAATGACGCACGCCGTTGCATGTTCTGCTAAGATTAATTACCATAAACTAAATTTGATTTCTGGCATTCTGAGCACCGCGGGTGGCTGCCCTAATCGGGTTGTGCAAGCAATGCATATGGATCCGGTAAATTTTTTATCGTCCGAGCTCTAGTATGTAGTGTAGAAGTGTCCCACACTACCTACAGAGGTGGCTTGAGAGAGAGATTTGAAGCTAGATCCATCTCATAACAGTGGGCTGTGTTGACCTCCTGACAGTGCAGGCAGACAGGGTGTTTACGATGATTTGCATTTGGCAGCTCTCGCTCTCGCATCCTGTCCCCAGTCTCTGTCATCCTGTCCCGTCTCTCTCTCTCGCATCCTGTCCCCAGTCTCGCTCTCTCTCGCATCCTGTCCCCAGTCTCGCTCTCTCTCGCATCCTGTCCCCAGTCTCGCTCTCTCTCGCATCCTGTCCCCAGTCTCGCTCTCTCTCGCATCCTGTCCCCAGTCTCACTCTCATCCTGTCCCCAGTCTCGCTCTCTCTCGCATCCTGTCCCCAGTCTCGCTCTCTCTCGCATCCTGTCCCTAGTCTCTCTCTCTCTCACATCCTGTCACCAGTCTCTCTCTCTCTCTCTCTTGCATCCTGTCCCCAGTCTCTCTCTCGCATCCTGTCCCCAGCCTCTCCCTCATCCTGTCCCCAGTCTCTCCCTCATCCTGTCCCCAGTCTCTCCCTCATCCTGTCCCCAGTCTCTCCCTCATCCTGTCCCCAGTCTCTCCCTCATCCTGTCCCCAGTCTCTCCCTCATCCTGTCCCCAGTCTCATCCTGTCCCTCTCTCTCACTGACAGAGAGGAAGTATGTGTGTGTGTGTCTGATCAAACAAGTAATGTAGCCTTTACAACACTATTTGAACTCAAAACCCTGTTCAAACCACTGACCAGGATTGCTGAATAAGTCATACCGCATTCTTCCAGCCAAAAAGCATGGTTAAATTGTAATGCAGATTAGTTTTCCTTTGTTTCACATCGTAAAAGTTGTTTTATTGAGGACATGAAACCAAACCTAGGCTAACATGCATTTGTGACTTGTTTCAGGAAACTAGGTGTATGTCACACGTAACTACTTTACATGAGCAATACTTGAACGTTTTTTAAATGTCTTTTTAATCAACATTTATTTTTTGCAGAAATGCCTTCTGGAACATGTGAACTTTCATGTGCCTTAATAAACTTATATGCCATCTGTAAAAATGAATAAAAATGTTAAATTAAGATCCTAGTTGGTTTAGCCACAGAAAGAGACAGGAACCTTCCCGCTAGCCATGATTGGCTGAGATAATGAATGGGCAGAGAGATGAGTTCGGATTGGTCTGCCATGTAGCACATTTTTACATTTTAGTCATTTAGCAGACGCTTTTATCCAGAGCGACTTACAGTTAGTGAGTGCATACATTTTTTTCATAGCACCTTCTGTTTATAACATGATCTGCTCTGTACGTGTAGATAATCCTTTCTACAGCAGCCTTTTTGATCGATATCATGCAGAACTGCAAAAGTGTTTCTCCGGATTACATCTTCAAACTAAACGCAACTATGGCATCCGTGACAGAGAGGGAGAAAGATCGGATGACATTGGCATTGCACACGGTCAGTGTGAACGAGACTGACTTGACACAATGGGCCAAGCAAGCTGTACAAACAAAACGGAAACGACACAGGACGTCTTATTTAACGAAAGGGGTTGCAGTCTGCCGTGAAGCATTCATCCATGTATACGGGTAAGAGTCTAGCTACATTTTCAGATATTATACATTTCTAATTTTGACAATCGGTGTGTGTTGCTAGTTCTCCATGGATTGGGATTATGGTTCATTGTCTGAACAAAAGACTCCAATTTAAAGTGTACTGTTAGCTAGCTAGCTAATGTTAGCTGGCTGGCTTACTAGCTAATGTTACGTGTATGATCTGTGTAGTAAGAAAAATGTATGCACTCACTAACTGTAAGTCGCTCTGGATAAGAGCGTCTGCTAAATGACTAAAATGTAAAATGTAGTAACATTATTCGTATCTCAGAAATCCATTTGCATTGCTAGTTATAGCCTAATGTTAGCTAGCTAACTAACATTCAACCTAGTTGGGTAGTTTTAGCTAGCTATGACAATCGGTTTGTATTGCTAGTACTCTATGGGTTGGGATTATGGTTAATTGTTTAGCTAGCTAGATATCTACATGTCTAAACAAAAGACTCCACTTCGCCAGATGATTACATAACCCATCAAGTTAGCCAGGTGTGTCTGGTGGTGATTACGGCCATTGATTGTATAATAATGCTATATTGATGCCCGGGACCACCCATACACAAAAATGTATGCACGCATGACTGTAAGTCGCTTTGGATAAAAGCGTCTGCTAAATGGCATTTTATATTATTATTATATATTTGTAACTGGAATTTGTCTTTCAGCATCAGTAGAACACGCCTGACTCTCCTCCACCAGTCATACAAGGAGAATGGTCTAATGCCTCCCATCAAGAGAGCCGGCCCAAGCAAGCACAGGTTACACCTGAAGCATGAGGACTTGCAGAGAGTTGTGAACTTCATCAACAACTATGCAGAGGATAATGCAATAGTATTACCAGGACACCACCCAGGACACATACACTTTGGTGGAAAGCTGCTACTATCTCATGTGACAAAAGCAGCGGTGTGGCGTCTCCACAAGGGATCGATGACAACACTTGGTATGTAAAGCATAAACACATCTTTTGACTATTATTTTACCTCCAACATGATCGGCACTACTTTTATTGATCTCAAATTATTTGTGTATTTTTCAGAGGTATGTGTAGTCACGCTGTC
This sequence comes from Coregonus clupeaformis, assembly GCF_020615455.1. NCBI lineage: Eukaryota > Metazoa > Chordata > Actinopteri > Salmoniformes > Salmonidae > Coregonus > Coregonus clupeaformis. Next base: position 25,594,043 of record NC_059216.1, on the reverse strand, counting down.
TTCCTTCAGGAATCTGTGAAGAGATTGCTGGTGTGGTGACGGACAGCACTGTGACAGGGGTCAACATCCCACAGCTGGTTGGACTGGAGGATGGTATGGTGCTGGTGGAAAGCTATGGCTGGCAACAACACCTGACTCCGTACTTCAGGCCGTTGCCACAGAACAAGCAGTACCAGCACTTCACCTGAATATCATTTTCATTGCATTGTATGAGGTTATTCTTATTATCTAAACTAGGGAGGTCAATTGATGTTATGCAAGGTTGTAATGTCTTCTATATTTTTTGTATATTTTCCTGTTTTACAGCTTCGACGCTCTGGAGCCTGGTGTTGTTGTCGCCAAGGAGCGTTTGCACTCAGTGGGGACCAGGATTCAGCTGCTGCGCAACGCTGATGTCCTTCCTCCCATAGATGGTCTGTATGTACAAGCACCACCTGGACTAGACACAACTAGACAAGTGTATATTTTTGAGAAGATCAGGGAGTTTTGCGACGAAGAGGCAATGGACATCACATGCCCTGCACCAAAGTCAAGGGCAGGACAGAAAGAGGCTCTCCGAATATAGATTCCCTTGTTCATGTGTGGTGCAGACAGACGGGTTCATCACTGGGGGCGAGTTCCCAGTCATCCGGACTATCTGCAGTGCCTCTATGCACATTCACATGACTCTCTCCTAACACACACGTCATGCGTTGCTGCTACAATTTTTTTTTTTATCCTGCTGCTCAGCCACTTTACCCCTTATTGTATGCATATATAGTAACTACCTCATCACCAGTATCACTGATATCGTTATTGATATTGTTCTTGTACATACTGTATATTATTTTGTTCTTTCTTTACTGACATTGATACTTGTATTATTTATATTGACACTTCCTATTTTTGATATTGCTAGTAACCATTTCACTGTACCGTTTACACCTTCTGTAGAGACCCATCCACTTAGCAAGATGTGGCTGGGGGTTATAGCATTTATTTCACATGACCCATCAATTCAAGTGTGTCTGGGTAAGTGTAATCGAATATCTATAAAATATTTGTATCTGGACACTTTCTGTTTTTGATATTGCTACTATGCAAATATGCAAGTAACCATTCCACTGTACCGTTTACACTTTCTGTATCCTGTGCATGTGACAAATAAACGTTGATTATATTTGATATAGTGTGTGTTTACCAGAGACGGTAATGTGAAGAACAATATGACCTGCACCAAAGTTGTATTAGGATATAGGCCAAGGACTAGAAACAGTGTATTTTTACCTGGAGTTTTTCCTTTTTGTAGGCTACTTTTACCACTTTCAGTCTTGAAATCTTCGGTTGTTTACTACACTTTTCACTCTGTTTAGCACATGACTTCACATGTGAATCCTTAAAGAGATGGGTGGGGCTAAGGCTTAAGACGGTGTGAATGATGCTGAATGGGTGTAGACAGAGCTCTCTAGTAGGTGTTCCATTTTCTCAAAAGTGGGGTTACAAGTTAATCAACTATCAAAGCAGAATTACTTTCCCATTGTTCCTCAACTGCAGTTTATGATATACCATTTTGTAGCTCTGAGTCTACTTTTATCCAATGTAAAAAACACAATAAGACGAATCGGGGTGGTCAGTCACATTTTTGCAGCTCACAAAGAAATACCTTTTGAGTTACGCCAGAAATCTGGTAACTCGATTTCATTGAATAAGGCAGACGGTTTCATAAACAGAAGAACTTCCATATTTCTGTGGAAGTATCACATTCAGGTGCTACACTTACACTCGCTCTGCCCTTCAACAGCTTACCAAAGGGTCGTTCCATTTGATTTCAATCACTTTTTGACCGCACCCCTTTTGATTTGAATGAAACTTGCCATACATATTTGCCCATGGTAGAAGTAGTCAGAAAGTTACTTTTTGGACCTTAATGCCAAAACATTTTAGGAGATAGAGTTTCCAAAATATCATATCACAATATTTTTCAAATTTTTGACGGTATGACAATACTTTATGTTTTTGAATAATATAAGTTCAAAATGTGCTTTATGAGTAGTGCGTGAGCCTAGGGTGGCAACAAAGTGATTTCAATGGGTCTTTCTCCAGTCTGATTGTTTTATACTGTTCAATTCAACTTTAACCCAAAATAATTTCCTGCATTTTCATCAATTTCTGCACTCATTTGAGATCATTTACACACTGCCACGTAGGGCTTCATGATATGGGCAAATAATCTAGGCCTTATTTTTAACCAAATGTTGACTTGCCAATTAGATCAAAACAGTTTGGTGAACTGTTGGAATAATGGAAATAGAATGTTTATTCTAATTCTATTCATAGGTTGCACCTCCGTCACTCGGCCGCGTCATGCCATTGTTATGAACGTTCTCAAGCCGCCCTCTACCGGCGGCGCAATAGCGGTGCCCTAAAGTCGTGAAAAGCCCAGTCATTCTGGATGGAGGCTAATGACTGTTTATTGTAAATTACACTATAGTGCCTGGAAATACGATAACATTGTTAAAGTAGTCAAATGTTAGTAGTAAACAACTTTGCCAGCATTATCATGATGTCAAATTTACTTTAGACAGATGGCAATGTTGTCATTAGCTAGCAAAGTTAGTCAAAAATAGCTAGCAATGCTAACGTTAGCCAGCTAAAATCAGGTAACCACCCCTCAATCTTAGCTAACGTTATACTGCAGCTAAAGTCAATCTGGCGACATCAAAATGACAAAACGGTTTTCCTACAAATGATTTGCCTCCTTTTGAATGGCATTGTATTTCCAAGCCACTGTAATGCACTTCCATTAAATCTTCAGCGCTCATTGACAATGCATTGAGTAGAATGCTCAGTTGGGCATCAGAACAAAACGAACGTTCAAAACAATATTGTGACAAAACATGCAACCCATGAATAGTTAGAATATAAATAATAGTGGTCACTTTGAATATAGTGTTCTTTGACATGACAACGAATGAAAATGCCAGGGAGGAGTTATTGTGACAGGTTAGGAACCAAAGTGTTGGTCAGCGTTTCCTAGGGGACCCTATAATCTTTGGCTACATTTAATGTTTCTTCATGTAGCCAACATATTCATGCTTCGCCTATTCCTATTTGATTTAGAAGATACTGTTGCACAAACAACATGCTTATTTAGGCCACCACCATCACTGGTATCAGGCTGTATTAGCTAGCTACGTTTGTTTTGACTCAGTATATTTATTAGCTAGCTAGCCAACTAACTACCCATTAGCATTAGCGGCTAACACGATTTAGCTAAAACTTGCTAAGAAAAGACAAAAACTAGCTGCTTGCAGATGTAAGAAACACAAACTAATAGTGTAATTATATTAAGAAGCAAAGTGGAAACAGCATCATTGTCATCAAAATTGTTGCATGTGCTGCATTGACCATGCAGACAGAACGCAAATGTCTCGTAGTCAAGCAAGAACAAATGCACACCTTGAGTGACAGGGAGCGGGGCTAGGTCTGTGTGGAAAGCAGCATGTAGAGAGAGAGAGTGCGGAGAGGAATTATTATAAAAATGTACGATACACATGGCATATCACATTTAATAAACCAAACATTCAAATACTGTTACAGAATTTCAAGTAAAAACCCAAACCGGTATGTGCATCAATACCGGTATATAGTCTAATACGTTACACCGCCCAGCCCTAAGATAATGTACAACACCTGACTCCGTACTTCATACCCCACCCTACCATGAGACATCCATGTCTTCATCACTAGAAAAGATAAACGGTTGAAAATGATATAATTTAAAAGCTTACAAACAGGGTTGTCAAACTATTTAACAATTCCTTGAAAAAATTTTGTTTTTTAACCTTTAACGTCAATTCTCTAAAAACTTGTTTTCAACATGTTGTAAGTTAGACCCTATTTGACATCTGAGGTGTTTGTGTTGTGCCTGCCATCAGTTGAGACACAACATACTCTTGAATGCAGGGTGGGTCATTTCAATCATTTAAATACAATGGACATACAGTGCATTCGGAAAGTATTCAGACCCCTAAATTTTTCCACGTTGTTACGTTACAGCCATATTCTAAAATGGTTTAAATACATTTTTCCTCATCAATCTACACACAATACCCCATAATGACAAAGCAAAAACAGTTTTTTTGAAATCTTTGCAAATGCATTAAAAATAAAAACCAGAAATACCTTATTTACATAAGTTTTCAGACACTTTGCTATGAGACTCAAAATTGAGCTCAGGTGCATCCTGTTTCCATTGATCATCCTTGAGATGTTTCTACAACTTGATTGGAGTCCACCTGGGGTAAATTCAATTGATTGGACATGATTTGGAAAGGCACACATCTGTCTATATAAAGGTCCCACAGTTGACAGTGCATGTCAGAGCTGGCCACCCGGCCAAACTCAGAAATCGGGAGACAAGGGCCTTGCTCAGGGAGGTGACCAAGAACCCGATGGTCACTCTGACAGAGCTCCAGAGTTCCTCTGTGGAGATGGGAGAACCTTCCAGAAGGACAACCATCTCTGCAGCACTCCACCAATCAGGTCTTTATGGTGGAGGGGCCAGACGGAAGCCTCAGTAAAAGGCACATGACAGCACTCTTGGAGTTTGCAAAAAGGCACCTAAAGGACACTGACTATATGAGAAACAAGATTATCTGGTCTGATGAAACCAAGATTGAACTCTTTGGCCTGAATGCCAAGCGTCACGTCTGGAGGAAACCTGACACCATCCCTACGGTGAAGCATGGTGGTGGCAGCATCATGCTGTGGGGATGTTTTTCAGCGGAAGGGACTGGGAAACTAGTCAGGATCGAGGGAAAGATGAACGGAGCATAGTACAGAGAGATCCTTGATGAAAATCTGCTCCAGAGCGCTCAGGACCTCGGACTGGGGCGACGGTTTACCTTCCAATAGGACAACAACCCTAAGCACACAGCCAAGACAACACAGGAGTGGCTTTGGGACAAGTCTCTGAATGTCCTTGAGTGGCCCAGCCAGAGACCTGAAAAACACTCCCCACCCAACCTGACAGAGATTGAGAGGATCTGCAGAGAAGAATGGGAGAAACTCCCCAAATACAGGTGTGCCAAGCTTGTAGCATCACACCCAATAAGACTCAAGGCTGTAATCACTGCCAAAGGTGCTTCAACAAAGTACGGCGTAAAGGGTCTGAATACTTATGTAAATGTGATATTTAAGAATTTTTCTATATATACACACATTAGCAAAAATTTATAAAAACCTGTTTTTGCTTTGTCAGTGTGGCACAGTGGTCTAAGGCACTGCATCGCAGTGCTAACTGTGCCACTAGAGATCCTGGTTCGAATCCAGGCTCTGTCGCCGCCGGCCGCGACCGGGAGACTCATGGGCGGCGCACAATTGGCCCAGCGTCGTCCAGGGTAGGGGAGGGAATGGCCGGCAGGGATGTAGCTCAGTTGATAGAGCATGGCGTTTGCAACGCCAGGGTTGTGGGTTCGATTCCCACGGGGGGCCAGTATAAAAAAAAAAATGTATTCACTAACTGTAAGTCGCTCTGGATAAGAGCGTCTGCTAAATGACAAAAATGTAAAATGTAATGTATTGTGTGCAGATTGATGAGGGAAAATAATATATTTAATCAATTTTAGAACAAGGCTGTAATGTAACAAACTGTGGAAAAAGTCAAGGGGTCTGAATACTTTCCGAACGCACTGCATCTAGGCAAGTGGCTGAATTAACCCTTTGACATGTACCAACAAATGGTTGTGGTCATTCTACAGTGGTTCCTGCAGTGTACGCTCAAACCAGTGTGATTAGAATGCTTATTTAGAACTTCCAGTTCCGATTGCCGCAACAGTCAGCATTTGAGCTGGTCACCCTGTTTTTTCACAGAAACATTTTGCACAAACACAGTCCTTACAACGCTATGTCCTGAATGTGACCAGTTTCTTTTTGGATGCAATGTTCAGACATTCACAGAAGTAGCGACAGCATAACACAATCATCCAAACTGGAAAATGTAGGCTACATTAGTCCTAGCGCTAACTGAGGAAATATTGATGTAACACAAGCGGTCATATTTAGCTAACTCTCGGCTGACAGAAACCATAATATGAATTAGCTAATAGCAATTACTTTTTACAATTCATCACATCACGGGTGAGCTCACCATTGATCGAAATAATTGAGTAAAACACTTTCAAAAAATCGAAAGTAATCCAACGATGGGTAGTTTGTGCGCGCCGCTATGTTTGTTTTTCGCGTCAACAAAAGATAAGGAGACAACATGAGTTTGGTCTGTTTGTAGTATGCATGTTGAAGGGGGTGTGTCATTTATCATCATTCACTTCCCTTCATTCACCTCTAGAAGTTTACTCGAAAGATGAGTGAGCAATCCCTTCACCTCATTTTGTTATAACATCATTGGTCTGACAGACGTTTACGTGACACCCAGAATGCATTGTATAATGTCAACAAACATGGCACCACACATACAGTGGGGAAAAAAAGTATTTAGTCAGCCACCAATTGTGCAAGTTCTCCCACTTAAAAAGATGAGAGAGGCCTGTAATTTTCATCATAGGTACACGTCAACTATGACAGACAAAATTAGGAAAAAAAATCCAGAAAATCACATTGTAGGATTTTTAATGAATTTATTTGCAAATTATGGTGGAAAATAAGTATTTGGTCAATAACAAAAGTTTCTCAATACTTTGTTATATACCCTTTGTTGGCAATGACACGGGTCAAACGTTTTCTGTAAGTCTTCACAAGGTTTTCACACACTGTTGCTGGTATTTTGGCCCATTCCTCCATGCTGATCTCCTCTAGAGCAGTGATGTTTTGGGGGTGTCGCTGGGCAACACAGACTTTCAACTCCCTCCAAAGATTTTCTATGGGGTTGAGATCTGGAGACTGGCTAGGCCACTCCAGGACCTTGAAATGGTTCTTACGAAGCCACTCCTTCATTGCCCGGGCGTTGTGTTTGGGATCATTGTCATGCTGAAAGACCCAGCCACGTTTCATCTTCAATGCCCTTGCTGATGGAAGGAGGTATTCACTCAAAATCTCACGATACACGGCCCCATTCATTCTTTCCTTTACACGGATCAGTCGTCCTGGTCCCTTTGCAGAAAAACAGCCCCAAAGCATGATGTTTCCACCCCCATGCTTCACAGTAGGTATGGTGTTCTTTGGATGCAACTCAGCATTCTTTTTCCTTTAAACACGACGAGTTGAGTTTTTACCAAAAAGTAATATTTTGGTTTCATCTGACCATATGACATTCTCGCAATCCTCTTCTGGATCATCCAAATGCACTCTAGCAAACTTCAGACGGGCCTGGACATGTACTGGCTTAAGCAGGGGGGACACGTCTGGCACTGCAGGATTTGAGGCCTGGCGGCGTAGTGTGTTACTGATGGTAGGCTTTGTTACTTTGGTCCCAGCTCTCTGCAGGTCATTCACTAGGTCCCCCCGTGTGGTTCTGGGATTTTTGCTCACCGTTCTTGTGATCATTTTGACCCCACGGGGTGAGATCTTGCGTGGAGCCCCAGATCGAGGGAGATTATCAGTGGTCTTGTATGTCTTCCATTTCCTAATAATTGCTCCCACAGTTGATTTCTTCAAACCAAGCTGCTTACCTATTGCAGATTCAGTCTTCCCAGCCTGGTGCAGGTCTACAATTTTGTTTCTGGTGTCCTTTGACAGCTCTTTGGTCTTGGCCATAGTGGAGTTTGGAGTGTGACTGTTTGAGGTTGTGGACTGGTGTCTTTTATACTGATAACAAGTTCAAACAGGTGTCATTAATACAGGTAACGAGTTTAGGACAGAGGAGCCTCTTAAAGAAGAAGTTACAGGTCTGTGAGAGCCAGAAATCTTGCTTGTTTGTAGGTGACCAAATACTTATTTTCCACCATCATTTGCAAATAAATTCATTAAAAATCCTACAATGTGATTTTCAGGATTTTTTTTTCTCATTTTGTCTGTCATAGTTGACGTGTACCTATGATGAAAATTACAGGCCTCTCTCATCTTTTTAAGTGGGAGAACTTGCACAATTGGTGGCTGACTAAATACTTTTTTTCCCCACTGTAGCTGGCAAATAGCTTTGATAGGAATGCACATGTCAAAAGTTATTATTTGTAAGGAAAACAACAATGAAGGCAATAGAGTGCCAGCCAGAAAATGTGCAAAACTGCGCAAATGTCTGCATACTTGATCTGGGGAAACACTGGGGAAGTGCTTGGGCTCTCAATGAAGAGAGAAGTTTGTCCAGCTCAGTAAAGCCTCAAACATAATATTGTCCACAACATTGAAATGGGCTACATCTATGTGAATGAATGAGGCGGAACACACCTCAATTCAAACTGTTGTTAGAAAATAAAACTTGTTAGAGAATCATTTGAAATTGACAAGTTGAAACATAGCCTATAGATAATTAGCAGGTAGCGTGTCTTGGTTTGAGGGCAGCGCGGGTTAACTTTTCTGTTGCGTAACAATCCCATTTTGGAATAGCGAGTGCATTCTGACATCACGCGCATTAAAAAACTCACGCTGGGGCGACCGTTAGAGATATTTGGAACTCAGGCGTTAAAAGGTTAATAAGGTGATGGGGAATCATGTAGTGTTCGCTTTCTGCCGTGTTTGAGAAGGCCAAGACCTTTGGATGAGTTATCTGTACAGCTGTCACTGCTTGATTTTCTTGCGTTTTTCTCCTCCTCCTTCTCGGCCTGTCTGCTCCTCCCCCTCTTCTCCGAGCAGAGCAGGCAGGCCCATTGCCCTAGCGACTCCAGACTCCACACAGACACAGCATGTACACATGCTGCTTCAGAGCCAGTACTGTTCTTCCTTCAGACGAGCATGGGGCAAAACTTTGTTTATTTGCACAATGTCTCTCATTCACAATCGCTTGTAAAATGTCCATACTATGACATTCGTAGCTCCTACCTAGATATGTATAACTTTATGCGCTGGTTTGCCTGTCTTTGCAATTTGTTTATTTTCGTTTGCGCTCGTTAGCATATTTAGCTAGCGGCCTCCATGGAAATGTGCTATTACTTGTGCTAATTTTGTTAGCATTCTGGTAATAGACGCCAATGGGCTTTTTTGTTTTGAGAGAAGGAAGGTATTACGATATGAAAATCTGGATACCGCCCAACCCTACTTCAGACCACTGCAATTTAGCTGGTACATCATTGAAATGTACTTCCAATTACTACCACAAAGATGGCCGCCGGTCCACCTACCGTCGAAAGTCAACTTAAAAAGGGGAATGTCTATTCTATTATATATATTTATATGACTTCGATAGGTTTCCTATGGAAGATTGATAGTATAATTTAAAACAGCTGATATCCCCATCCAAGACATTCACTTCCTTTCATTCCAATTCAATTCATATTTATCCTCTCATGCAACAACTCCTCCACCCCTCCTTTAAAAGAGAAACCCACAATCTGCTGAAAAGAGTGTCCTAAGCCTAGACACCAACTGCTCCAATGTCCTCTCTCCCTCTCCCTCTCTCTCAGAGCGGGACGGTCTGTGGAGACAAAGGTTGGGCTCCGTGCTCCTCGCTGGGTGCACACAGTCCACTGGACATACAATGAGAGCGGAAGCAGCTCAGCTGGCTCAGGCCCGCAAGGAGAGTGAGAGAGAGAAAAAGAGAGAGGAGCCCCCCATTCCAAATTTTCTGCTGGATGACTGACTTCATTTCCGACAAAAAGGAGAAGAACAAAACAGAGGGAGTGAGTGTGGGGTAGAACGAGGGTGTGGATAGGGAGAGAGTCGATAGCTCTCTTCCGGATTTAAAACCCCTCAAGTTCATCACCAAACTAGGACATGGGTCTCCTCCTTTTATGTGAGGGCATACACGTGCATTTCAGGATTATATAATCTTCCTCAATATAGGCTAGCCAAACAGGTTTGTGGAGCGAGGTCATTGAGAACGTTCCCTCAAACACCCCTCTCAATACAATACTCAATACTCCATTGTTTGGAAACTATGCATGTCAACAAAAAATGCATAACTTCAAAATATGTTGATCTCATGTACTGTAAGCAAGGCCTTACATCCATAGGTCAATTTATGAACTTGAGTGGTTACATTTGAGTCTCTCAGCCAATGTTCCCTCTATCTTATTGCATTGACAGGCACAAGCGGTCGGGAGTGTTTCCACTAGGATTTTTTTTTGCAGTGGTGGCAAAGTTAGCGCAGGGGGGTGGTAGCCAATAGCACGGTTTTAGATTTGTTTTAAAGCTAATTTCCTGCAATTCTACACATTTTGCCATGGAGCTGAGAGAATATTTGCAGATTTGTGACTCAAACATAAAATCAATGGCATGACATTTTGGGAATTTTAGATTCGCCCTGACTGTCTAGTTTTTATTTTGGTGATAGTTAGTTCTCAAAGATGTTTTTATAAAAAATATATATACATTGTTCCATTATATTTTCTACATACTTTATATTTGGTTTTAGTCATTTAAGTTTACACTGAAAACATTTTAAGTCTTTTTATTTTTAAAAAAAAATCAGTGGCGGCCACAATTTAGCAGCGGTGAGATCGAAGCGCAAAAGCCACATGTAGCCGCGTGTGCACACATTTGTTCATATTCTTTGCTAGTTAATGAGTCATTAGCCCAGTTATAGCTCATTTCTGGTCAGCAACGGGGGAGTGATTGCCTCCTACAAGAGCACAAAACGTGTACATTTCTAGCCATCTTTGAAAAGCGAGTCAGGTAAAGAGCTTTTTTATGTCTTAAAGGCAGTGTTGTATTTTGAGACGAGCTTGAATAAAGTAAAAAGCCAATAGGCAGAGGGTAACATACAGTTTTGTCTGATTCTTTGTTATAATCAGTCCCTCCAGGATTTGGCTGGGATTTTTTGAGATATTTGAGGCCAAAAATGCTTGATTTTGCTCCAGCAATTCTGACATTTTGCATGGCAATATGCAATGATTGTCAAATTTGTTGGGAAAATGCGCTGACGAGGGATTTTTCTTTTAACATGTGGCTTGATTTAACCATATGTGGTAAATGTTCAGTGATTTGTAGAAATTGCGAGCCCTCTTTTTGTACTGCGGTGATGGGTCCATTTTATGTGATATGTTGCTTTGATTTGCCTGTTTTATGTGGAAATAGTGAAGTGATTGGTGAAATTTGAAAGCCCTCACATAACATGCAGGGAATTGTTGATTTTGCTAAACAAATTGCGATCGCAGAATCCTGGAGGGACTGAATAATGGTATGGGAATAATAATGAATTTCATTTTGTAAAGTGGTTTCTTGCATCAAGGATCTCTCATCTTTATAGTAAAGTGGTGGGACTACCCTTTGGCTAAAAACTGAATTAAGGACTGTGTCTAACTGAGCAAGTAGACAACATACAGTATTACTGGAGAAGCAACAGCAAAATACTTCTAAATACCTCAACTATAGAACTGTCTAAATTACCTAATAAGCTTTGGTGAAATAAACAGAATGAAAGAAAGACTTTCAATCACATACAGTTTTATACCACAACTGTTTGCCTGTGATTTCATACCTACACCTCAACTTCCCCAAACTAGGCTATACATATACCATCCCAGTACAAGCCATCCAAACACACAGCCAGCACACAGCAGCACCAGCAACATGAAGGTCTGTAGGCTAGGGCTGTACTTGAGAGCAAGCACGTGCTGGCCAGGCCTGTGCCCAGAGGGCCTGGCTGCTTCAGTGTGTGGTGGAGAAGGGGGATCCTGGAACAGCAATTTCCTGGCCTGACAAAGTGTCCGTTTGTCTGTGGCCCCGGCCCGTGGCTCACAGAGCTCCAGCATGCCATCATGCTTTGCTTCTGCCTCAGCCCTCGGGCTTCCCAGCCCCTGAGGGGAGAGGAGGGGAAGGGGGGGGTGAAAGAAAGAAAGGAGAGGGGGAGTGGAGGAAGAGTGGGGGAGCAGGAGAGGGACGATGTGGCCTGAGCCCTGGGTGCTCGCCAAGTCACCCTCCCCTCCCACCTCTATCCATCACCCTCCCCGGCTGCCTCTCTCTACACAATGGCCGCTTCTCTGCTGAAATTTCACGTTATTGGATCCCGGGCCTGAAGTTTTGTACTCTCACAATGTCCAGGCAGTGGAGCATGCTGCAGGAGAGACACACTCTGCAAGCTAAAGGCTGAAAACCGTTCCTCTTTTCATTAGCATCAGAAAAGGGGAGAGACGTCCCTCCCCAAAGCTCCCCCTTTTCTACCTCCCTTGTGCCCAAACCGGAGGAAGGCCGTCAAGCCCCAGCAGTCCACTTTGGGTAATTTTTTAAAATAAAAACAATGAAATAATAATTTGCTAAATAAACACAAGCTACTTATCCCAATCGGATTCTATAGATTATCCTTCCGCAGAGTGGGAAAAGAACCGCTAGCAGGATATTTTTTTTTGAAAAATAAAATGCTTTTCACTAACAGTGACTGAAATGTCTGGATACCTTCTTCCATGCAAGCTGAGCAACTGTTATTAAGGACAAATATATAATCACACACATCTTTATGCTTCCAAAAGACAAACATAGCCTGATGTTGACATTTTGTTTACAAATAGGCTACATAACAGGCATGCAGACCCAAAACAAAACACCAACACAACCCTTTGGATGCTGGACAGATTATGACAGAACTCCACCATGACCTTCTAAAGGGTTCTATGTAGCATTAATATCAAATAGGCCTACCCCCATCTATGTACAGCAAGTATCAGGTTAGTTAGCAATTAGTCTAGCTATCCTAAAAAAGGGTAATGAAAGAGAAATGTGTCCTTCTATCCACATCTTCTCTTAACATGGTAGCTAGCTACCTCAGCCTGGTGCTAGTGGTGACTCATCTCCATCACTACAACACTCAGCTTAGCAGATGCAGAAAAATGCAACATGCCTTCCGCAAAAGAGCAAATCTACCCATCAAGATGACTATAAATAGGCTAGAAGTGTAACAAGGAAAGAGAGACTGGTTGAGGGACAACCTTTGTTTAGCCCTAATCACAGAAAAACAGCTAAAGAATTAAAAAAGAAACTAGAGCGTCATGCCAAGCTACTCAGCCAACGTTTTTTGTAACATTGATTTTCTGCCTTGCGCCGACGTTAACCAACCTTTCATTGCAGGATTGGGACAGTAACCCCAACAACAATGTTCTGGGTACCCCAGCGCCGGGGTACCGTAATAAATCAAAAATACTCCCATATGTGTATCAAAAGCCCCACAACTATGTCAAACATCAATCAAAGCCCCACATATTGAGATGATCTTAATTCGAACAGCAAGCATTTGGAAAATTAAAACCTTGCGCTCACCATTACAAAAAAAAAGAGGAACCGCAAATCTGGACTGCTGCGGCGTCTCCGGGGCGGCTTTGATGTGAAAGTAGTCTCTGGAGACCCTGCTTCTAATCGTCATAGTTACTGCAGAAACTCTGACTCAAGACTGGGGACTGCTGGGAAAGAGTACCAGGACAAGGTTGAGAAGAAGCCATCATTACATGGAATCCACCATGCTGTAAAGAAGCCATCCACCATGGCTGTAAAATCACAGAAATTGAGCATTTAAACTATCTATGTTGAAAACTATCGCTGTAATCCAGACTGTTGTTGAAGCCATCACTACCTCAGCATACTGTAAAGGCATCATCACATTGTGGCGAGACATAAAGAAACCATCATAAACTAGCCTTCTGTACTGCCTCTTACAATCTAACACGCTGTAAAGACCGTTGGCAGTAAATTCATGATTCAGAAATCTGCTAAGTGGAGACAAATTCGTTGTTTTATTGAAAACTTATGGCCGAATGAGTTTTTTTTTTTTCAATTTTATTGGTTGCATATACATATTTAGCAGATATTATTGCTGGTGTAGCGAAATGCTTGTGTTCCTAGCTCCAACAGCGCAATAATATCTAACAATTCACAACATTACACACAAATCTAAAAGTAAAAAAATGGAATTTGGAAATATATAAATATTAGGACGAGCAATGTCGATGTCTGGAGTATATGTACAGTCGTGGTCAAAAGTTTTGAGAATGACACAAATATTAATTTTCACAAAGTCCGCTGCCTCAGTTTTTATGATGGCAATTTGCATATACTCCAGAATGTTATGAAAAGTGATCAGATGAATTGCAATTAATTGCAAAGTCCCTCTTTGCCATGAAAATGAACTTATTCCCCAAAAACACATTTCCACTGCATTTCAGCCCTGCCACAAAAGGACCAGCTGACATCATGTCAGTGATTCTCTCGTTAACACAGGTAAGAGTGTTGACGAAGACAAGGCTAGAGATCACTCTGTCATGCTGATTGAGTTAGAATAACAGACTGGAAGCTTTAGGAGGAGGGTGTGCTTGAAATCATTGTTCTTCCTCTGTTAACCATGGTTACCTGCAAGGAAACACGTGCCGTCATCATTGCTTTGCACAAAAAGGGCTTCACAGGCAAGGATATTGCTGCTAGTAAGATTGCACCTAAATCAACCATTTATCGGATCATCAAGAACTTCAAGGAGAGAGGGTCAATTGTTGTGAAGAAGGCTTCAGGGCGCCCAAGAAAGTCCAGCAAGCACCAAGACCGTCTCCTAAAGTTGATTCAGCTGCGGAATCGGGGCACCACCAGTGCAGAGCTTGCTCAGGAATGGCAGCAGGCAGCTGTGAGTGCATCTGCACGCACAGTGAGGCGAAGTCTTTTGGAGGATGGCCTGGTGTCAAGAAGGGCAGCAAAGAAGCCACTTCTCTCCAGGAAAAACATCAGGGACAGACTGATATTCTGCAAAAGGTACAGGGATTGGACTGCTGAGGACTGGGGTAAAGTCATTTTCTCTGATGAATCCCCTTTCCGATTGATTGGGGCATCCGGAAAAGAGCTTGTCCGGAGAAGACAAGGTGAGCGCTACCATCAGTCCTGTGTCATGCCAACAGTAAAGCATCCATCATGTGTGGGGTTGCTTCTCAGCCAAGGGAGTGGGCTCACTCACAATTTTGCCTAAGAACACAGCCATGAATAAAGAATGGTACCAACACATCCTCAGAGAGCAAATTCTCCCAACCATCCAAGAACAGTTTGGTGACGAACAACGACTTTTCCAGCATGATGGAGCACCTTGCCATAAGGCAAAAGTGATAACTAAGTGGCTTGGGGAACAAAACATCGACATTTTGGGTCCATGGCCAGGAAACTTCCCAGACCTTAATCCCGTTGAGAACTTGTGGTCGATCCTCAAGAGGCGGGTGGACAAACAAAAACCCACAAATTCTGACAAACTCCAAGCATTAATTATGCAAGAATGGCTGCCATCAGTCTGGATGTGGCCCATAAGTTAAATGACAGCATGCCAGGGTGGATTGCAGAGGTCTTGAAAAAGAAGGGTCAACACTGCAAATATTGACTCTTTGCATAAACTTAATGTAATTGTCAATAAAAGCCTTTGACACTTATGGAATGCTTGTAATTATACTTCAGTATACCATAGTAACATCTGACAAAAATATCTAAAAACACTGAAACAGCAAACTTTGTGAAGACCAATACTTGTGTCATTCTCAACACTTTTGACCACGACTGTACAGTATGTATGTATGTATGTATGCATGCATGCATGTATGCAAGTACAGTTCATTCGTAAAATATTCAGACCCGTTTACTTTTTCCACATTTTGTTACGTTAAAGCCTTATTCTAAAATGGATAAAAAAATTGTTTTTTTTCCCTCCTCAAGCTACACACAATACCCCATAATGACGAAGCAAAAACAGGTGTTTAGAAATTGTTTCTAATTTATTAAAAATACAAAAACGGAAATATCACACTTACATAAGTATTCAGACCCTTTACTCAGTACTTTGTTGAAACACCTTGGCAGCGATTACAGCCTCAAGTATTCTTGGGTATGACGCCACAAGCTTGGCACACCTGTATTTGGGGAGTTTCTCCCATTCTTCTCTGCAGATCCTCTCAAGCTCTGATCCAGTTGGATGAGGAGCCTCTATGCACAGCTATTTTCAGGTCTTTCCAGAAATGTTCGATCGGGTTCAAGTCCGTGCCACTCAAGGACATTGAGACTTGTCCAGAAGCCACTCCTGCGTTGTCTTGGCTGTGTGCTTAGGGTCGTTGTCCTGTTGGAAGGTGAACCTTCAGCTCAGTCTGAGGTCCTGAGTGCTCTGGAGCAGGTTTTCATCAAGGATCTCTGTTATTTTTTCCGTTAATCTTTCCCTCGATCCTGACTAGTCTCCCAGTCCCTGCCACTGAAAAACATCCCCACAGCATGATGCTGCCACCAACATGCTTCACCGTAGGGGTACCAAAAAATGTCTGCAGCATTGAAGGTCCCCAAGAACACAGTGGCCTCTATCATTCTTAAATGGAATAAGTTTGGAACCACAAAGACTCTTCCTAGAGCTGGCCGCCCGGCCAAACTGAGCAATCGGGGGAGAAGGGCCTTGGTCAGGGAGGTGACCAA
Source organism: Coregonus clupeaformis (assembly GCF_020615455.1). Taxonomy (NCBI): domain Eukaryota; kingdom Metazoa; phylum Chordata; class Actinopteri; order Salmoniformes; family Salmonidae; genus Coregonus; species Coregonus clupeaformis. Next base: position 25,577,609 of record NC_059216.1, on the reverse strand, counting down.
GAACCCGATGGTCACTCTGACAGAGCTCTAGAGTTCCTCTGTGGAGATGGGAGAAACTTCCAGAAGGTCAACCATCTCTGCAGCACTCCACCAATCAGGTCTTTATGGTAGAGTGGCCAGACGGAAGCCACTCCTCAGCAAAAGGTACAAGACAGCCCACTTGGAGTTTGCCAAAAGGCACCTAAAGAGCTCTCAGACCATGAGAAACAAGAGTCTCTGGTCTGATGAAACCAAGATTGAACTCTTTGGCCTAAATGCCAAGCGTCACGTCTGGAGGAAAGCTGGCACCAACCCTACGGTGAAGCATGGTGGTGGCAGCATCATGCTGTGGGGATGTTTTTCAGCGGCAGGAACTGGGAGACTAGTCAGGATCGAGGGAAAGATGAATGGAGCAAAGTACAGAGAGATCCTTGATGAAAACCTGCTCCAGAGCGCTCAGGACCTCAGACTGGGGCGAAGGTTCACCTTCCAACAGGACAACGACCATAAGCACACAGCCAAGACAATGCAGGAGTGGCTTCGGGACAAGTCTCTGAATGTCCTTGAGTGGCCCAGTCAGAGCACGGACATGAACATCTCGAGAGACCTGAAAATAGCTGTGCAGCGATGCTCTTCATCCAACCTGACAGAGCTTGAGAGGATCTGCAGAGAAGAATGGGAGAAACTCCCCAAATACATTTTACATTTACATTTTAGTCATTTAGCAGACGCTCTTATCCAGAGCGACTTACAGTTAGTGAGTGCATACATTATTTTTTTTCATAGCCCCTTGGGAATCGAACCCACAACCCTGGCATTGCAAACGCCATGCTCTACCAACTGAGCTACATCCCTGCCGGCCATTCCCTCCCCTACCCTGGACGACGCTGGGCCAATTGTGCTCCGCCCCATGGGTCTCCCGGTCGCGGCCGGCTACGACAGAGCCTGGATTCGAACCAGGATCTCTAGTGGCACAGCTAGCACTGCAATGCAGCAGACCACTGCGCCACTCGGGAGGCCCCAAATACAGGATGTGCCAAGCTTGTAGCGTCATACCCAAGAAGACTCAAGGCTGTAATCGCTGCCAAAGGTGCTTCAACAAAGTACTGAGTAAAGGGTCTGAGTGGAGGCTGGCTAGTGATGGCTATTTAACAGTCTGATGGCCTTGAGATATAAGCTGTTTTTCAGTCTCTCGGTCCCAGCATTGATGCACCTGTACTGACCACGCCTTCTGGATGATAACATGGTGAACAGACCGTGGCACGGGTGGTTGATGTCCTTTTTGGACTTCCTGTGACATCGGGTGCTGTAGGTGTCCTGGAGGGCAGGCAGTGTGCCCCCGGTGATGCGTTGGGCAGACCGCACCACCCTCTGGAGAGCCCTGCGGTTGTGGGTGGTGCAGTTTCCGTACCAAGCGGTGATACAGCCCGACAGGATTCTCTCAAAGGTGCATCTGTAAAAGTTTGTGAGGGTCTCAGGGGCGAAGCCACAATTTTTCAGCTTCCTGAGGTTGAAGAGGCGCTGTTGCGCCTTCTTCACCACACTGTCTGTGTAGGTGGACCATTTCAGATTGTCATTGATGTGTATGCAGAGGAACTTGAGACGGCCCTGTATATGTGCTTTCTTGAGCAGGGGGACCTTGTGGGCGCTGCAGGATTTCAGTCTTTCACGGCATAGTGTGTTACCAATTGTTTTCTTGGTGACTATGGTCCCAGCTGCCTTGAGATCATTGACAATATCCTCCTGTGTAGTTCTGGGCTGATTCCTCACCGTTCTCATGATCATTGCAACTCCACGAGGTGAGATCGTGCACCTTCTGTGGACAGGTGTCTTTTATACAGGTAACAAACTGAGATTAGGAGCACTCCCTTTAAGAGTGTGCTCCTAATCTCAGCTCGTTACCTGTATAAAAGACACGAGAGCCAGAAATCTTTCTGATTGAGAGGGGGTCAAATACTTATTTCCCTCATTAAAATGCAAATCAATTTATAACATTTTTGACATGCGTCTTTCTGGATTGTGTTGTTGTTATTCTGTCTCTCACTGTTCTAATAAGCCTACCATTAAAATTATAGACTGATCATTTCTTTGTCAGTGGGCAAACGTACAAAATCAGCAGGGGATCAAATACTTTTTTCCCCTCATTGTAGCTTATAGGACCTGTTTCAAATTATCACTTTTATGCTCAAAATAGCCACTTCATATGCGCACTCTCTTTCTATTTTATTCAGCTAAATTCAATTATATTCTTCTTACTATAAAATCATATAATATAAAATAAGGTCATGGGACTTCTAAGCATATCTTGTCAGCTAAACTAACAAGCCTACAGCCTATGGCATACAGTAGGCCAACTCATATTCTGTTCTTCGGAAATACATTTCTTCATATCATAAATGTTTCTTTAGACCTGAGGTCCGGCTATTAAAAGGTCTTCACGGATCCACCTTTACCAAAATACCCTAGACCCAATCCGGGACTTCTCTCTACCTCTCCCTTTATCAGCTCCGGTTAATAATGTAGATTAAAAATGGCCTTTTCTGCTGCTTCCCTCACTCGGATTGGGTCTAGTTGTCCTCGGATCTGTTCAGAACGGGTCTCTATAAAAAATAAATAAATAAATAAATAAATAAATAAATATATGTAAAATAAATATATATATATATAGTGGGGAGAACAAGTATTTGATACACTGCCGATTTTGCAGGTTGTCCTACTTACAAAGCATGTAGAGGTCTGTCATTTTTATCATAGGTACACTTCAACTGTGAGAGACGGAATCTAAAACAAAAATCCAGAAAACCACATTGTATGATTTTTAAGTAATTAATTTGCATTTTATTGCATGACATAAGTATTTGATACATCAGAAAAGCAGAACTTAAAATTTGGTACAGAAACCTTTGTTTGCAATTACAGAGATCATACGTTTCCTGTAGGTCTTGACCAGGTTTGCACACACTGCAGCAGGGATTTTGGCCCACTCCTCCATACAGACCTTCTCCAAATCCTTCAGGTTTCGGGGCTGTCGCTGGGCAATACGAAAGATGTTCTATTGGGTTCAGGTCTGGAGACTGGCTAGGCCACTCCAGGACCTTGAGATGCTTCTTACGGAGCCACTCCTTAGTTGCCCTGGCTGTGTGTTTCGGGTCATTGTCATGCTGGAAGACCCAGCCACGACCCATCTTCAATGCTCTTATTGAGGGAAGGAGGTTGTTGGCCAAGATCTCGCGATACATGGCCCCATCCATCCTCCCCTCAATACGGTGCATTCGTCCTGTCCCCTTTGCAGAAAAGCATCCCCAAAGAATGATGTTTCCACCTCCATGCTTCACGGTTGGGATGGTGTTCTTGGGGTTGTACTCATCCTTCTTCTTCCTCCAAACACGGCGAGTGGAGTTTAGACCAAAAAGCTCTATTTTTGTCTCATCAGACCACATGACCTTCTCCCATTCCTCCTCTGGATCATCCAGATGGTCATTGGCAAACTTCAGACGGGCCTGGACATGCGCTGGCTTGAGCAGGGGGACCTTGCGTGCACTGCAGGATTGTAATCCATGACGGCGTAGTGTGTTACTAATGGTTTTCTTTGAGACGGTGGTCCCAGCTCTCTTCAGGTCATTGACCAGGTCCTGCCGTGTAGTTCTGGGCTGATCCCTCACCTTCCTCATGATCATTGATGCCCCACGAGGTGAGATCTTGCATGGAGCCCCAGACCGAGGGTGATTGACCGTCATCTTGAACTTCTTCCATTTTCTAATAATTGCGCCAACAGTTGTTGCCTTCTCACCAAGCTGCTTGCCTATTGGCCTGTAGCCCATCCCAGCTTTGTGCAGGTCTACAATTTTATCCCTGATGTCCTTACACAGCTCTCTGGTCTTGGCCATTGTGGAGAGGTTGGAGTCTGTTTGATTGAGTGTGTGGACAGGTGTCTTTTATACAGGTAACGAGTTCAAGCAGGTGCAGTTAATACAGGTAATGAGTGGAGAACAGGAGGGCTTCTTAAAGAAAACCAACAGGTCTGTGAGAGCCGGAATTCTTACTGGTTGGTAGGTGATCAAATACTTATGTCATGCAATAAAATGCAAATTAATTACTTAAAAATCATACAAATGTGATTTTAAGGATTTTTGTTTTAGATTCCGTCTCTCACAGTTGAAGTGTACCTACGATAAAAATTACAGACCTCTACATGTTTTGTAAGTAGGAAAACCTGCAAAATCGGCAGTGTATCAAATACTTGTTCTCCCCACTGTATTTGTAGGTTGTTGTTTACTGTAAAATAATGTGTAAAGTTGTCTTCACTTCGCCGAAGATAACTAGCATCTATGAATAAGGGCATAACGTGCAGTTTCTACGTAGCAGCGATTCCCCCAAGAGTGCACATGCACAGTTGTTACCCATCTTCGCTGCTGTGGCAGTTGGCTACATAAAATAAAGATATAAAATAATTGCAAATGTTTTAGGTGGAAGAGTACACATTTGCTGACTCAAAATTGATCAAAATAGCTAATTCGGCCGTACGCTTTCAATAAAAACGAATGTCCACACTTCGCACATTTCTGAATCATGGATTCACTGGCAACGGAGCAGAGCAAGGCCTGCATCCAGCAACGTCATCAGTCACGTGACCAGTTTTTGCAGCTGTTTCAGTACAGCTCTACAGGGAGAGAGGGTGAGAGGGCAAACGCCACTGAACTAGTTTCAACGTACGGAATAATTTGGGAGTTTCTGAATTTTGGGTCAACATTTCCTTTAACAGGCTACATACCCTGTCAAGAGTTTGGTTCATAAAATATTCCTTTTAGAAGATGAAGTTGCGTTTGCATAAATCCCCTCATCTAGCCTATACCTACTTATCTTTTATAGACACAAACACACACTTACCAAGCGTGTACACATACATACACACATACATAGTTGAGCACACAGGCCCCAACCCCTTCCTGTTTCAAAGAGTTTGGAAACTCAAAGACAAGGATTTAGGTCTGTGGCCTCGCAGGAAAGAACCGTCTTAACCCAGCTGCAGCAGCGCCCAACAAGGCCTAGCCTTCATGCTCCTGCATGCTGCAGCACAACTGAAAACAATATATACAATTCAGAGACGGTATACTGCTCAAAGCAATTCTTAGAAGCACCGAGATATGGCCAGGGCACATCAGAGAGAGGAGCTCCTTGAAAAAAGACATAACACCGTAGGCCAGGGATATTCTTACGGGGCCAGGTGTAAAAATAAAAAGGTTAATTGCAGGGGGGACAGACATTTTCCACATGTGATTATTCTTTGGAATAACTGTATAAAATTGCAACGCACACACACCAATAAAGCGTCTCAATATTAACACAATGATATGTCAAATCATCTAATGCCAAATTCCAGGAAAGTATGTTTGAATTCATTTCAATCAGTCAATAAGTGTTTTTTGTCACACTCACTTCTAACGAGTACTTGTGAGCATCAGAGAGGGAAACACAAGGCACGGATGTCTTCCTGAGAGTCGTAGCTTTTAGGAATAGGGTAATAATAATTTTGTAGCTTAAACCGTTCAAAGGCTAGAGACAAATTCATATGAAGAAATTGTTTTATCAACATGCCACATAGACGCTAGAAACCGCAACATTTTTTATAGACAACCACCATAGTGCTTGTCATTTTGGCACTGAACATCTGATTTTTGCGGATTTTTTTCTCCAGATCTTTCATTAATGTTCAGAATTGATCAAAGGGCCAGTCTAAATTAATAAACGGGTCAGATCTGGCCCACAGGCCGCCAGTTGAATAGCCCTGAACTAGGCTCAACTAAAATCAAATTGAGGACTAATACCACACAGCATAGCCTAATCAGTAGCGTTTTCAAAGGCAAAATGGGCATTTCATATGTGTTATCTATAATTGTATCTTCAATGTTGTGACCTTCAACTAAATAGGCTAAAACACATTTCACTGCACCAATAAATAAATAAATAACCTTTTTACTGTGCTTTTTTAAGAAAAGAAAAATCCTCCAAATACACTGATGACATTTACAAGCTTAGGCCTAGGTCTGCTACTAAAATACTTTTAAGAGGAAATGAGAATTACAAGAGGGAAGTGGCTCGGGTTTAAAATATACCGAAATATAACTCTGGCCATGGGAAGAGAACAGCCAGACCAGACTACATTTATACTGTTCAGGGCCGGCTCAGTTACACAGTAACACACGGTCAGTAACAAACCATCCCATTTGCCAGATAGAGTTAGAGGATTATTGTCATAAATCATGCAAACAATACAACACCCTCTAACAGAACAAACAGACTAGACCATAAATAGCCTGTACATGGGTTAATTTCACAGATTATGCAACTGCTCATCCTCCATAACTAATTATCATACAGTTGAAGTCGGAAGTTTACATACAGTGAGGGAAAAAAGTATTTGATCCCCTGCTGATTTTGTAAGTTTTCCCACTGACAAAGACATGATCATTCTATAATTTTAATGGTAGGTTTATTTGAACAGTGAGAGACAGAATAACAACAAAGAAATCCAGAAAAATGCATGTCAAAAATGTTATTATTGATTTGCATTTTAATGAGGGAAATAAGAATTTGACCGCTCTGCAAAACATGACTTAGTACTTGGTGGCAAACCCTTGTTGGCAATCACAGAGGTCAGACGTTTCTTGTAGTTGGCCACCAGGTTTGCACACATCTCAGGAGGGATTTTGTCCCACTCCTCTTTGCAGATCTTCTCCAAGTCATTAAGGTTTCGAGCCTGACGTTTGGCAACTCGAACCTTCAGCTCCCTCCACAGATTTTCTATGGGATTAAGGTCTGGAGACTGGCTAGGCCACTCCAGGACCTTAATGTGCTTCGTCTTGAGCCACTACTTTGTTACCTTGGCCGTGTGTTTTGGGTCATTGTCATGCTGGAATACCCATCCACGACCCATTTTCAATGCCCTGGCTGAGGGAAGGAGGTTCTCACCCAAGATTTGACGGTACATGGCCCCGTCCATCGTCACTTTGATGCAGTGAAGTTGTCCTGTCCCCTTAGCAGAAAAACACCCCCAAAGCATAATGTTTCAACCTCCATGTTTGACGGTGGGGATGGTGTTCTTGGGGTCATAGGCAGCATTCCTCCTCCTCCAAACACGGCGAGTTGAGTTGATGCCAAAGAGCTCCATTTTGGTCTCATCTGACCACAACACTTTCACCCAGTTCTCCCCTGAATCATTCAGATGTTCATTGGCAAACTTCAGACGGGCCTGTATATGAGCGTATATAAGGCGCTGCAGGATTTCAGTCCTTCACGGCGTAGTGTGTTACCAATTGTTTTCTTGGTGACTATGGTCCCAGCTGCCTTGACATCATTGACAAGATCCTCCCGTGTAGTTCTGGGCTGATTCCTCACCGTTCTCATGATCATTGCAACTCCACAAGGTTTGTTTGTTATTCTGTCTCTCACTGTTCAAATAAACCTACCATTAAACTGTTAATTTCTTTGTCAGTGGGCAAACGTACAAAATCAGCAGGTGATCAAATACTTTTTTCCCCTCACTGTACACTTAGGTTGGAGTCATTAAAACTAGTTTTTCAACCACTCCACAAATTTCTTGTTAACAAAATATGGTTTTGGTAAGTCGGTTAGGACATCTACTTTGTGCATGACACAAGTCATTTTTCCAACAACTGTTTACAGACAGAATATTTCACTTATAATTCACTGTATCACAATTCCAGTGGGTCAGAAGTTTACATACACTAAGTTGACTGTGCCTTTAAACAGCTTGGAAAATTCCAGAAAATGATGTTATTGCTTTAGAAGCTTCTGATAGGCTAATTGACATAATTTGAGTCAATTGGAGGTGTACCTGTGGATGTATTTCAAGGCCTACCTTCAAACTCAGTGCCTCTTTGCTTGACATCATGGGAAAATCAAAAGAAATCAGCCAAGACCTCAGAAAAGATATTGTAGACCTCCACAAGTCTGGTTCATCCTTGGGAGCAATTTCCAAATGCCTGAAGGTACCACGTTCATCTATACAAACAATAGTACGCAAGTATAAACACCATGGGACCACGCAGCCGTCATACCGCTCAGGAAGGAGACGCGTTCTGTCTCCTAGAGATGAACGTACTTTGGTGCGAAAAGTGCAAATCAATCCCAGAACAACAGCAAAGGACCTTGTGAAGATGCTGGAGGAAACAGGTACAAAAGTATCTATATCCACAGTAAAACGAGTCCTATATCGACATAACCTGAAAGGCCGCTCAGCAAGGAAGAAGCCACTGCTCCAAAACTGCCATAAAAAAGCCAGACTACGGTTTGCAACTGCACATGGGGACAAAGATCTTACTTTTTGGAGAAATGTCCTCTGGTCTGATGAAACAAAAATAGAACTGTTTGGCCATAATGACCATCGTTATGTTTGGAGGAAAAAGGGGGTTGCTTGCAAGACGAAGAACACCATCCCAACCGTGAAGCACGGTGGTGGCAGCATCATGCTGTGGAGGTGCTTTGCTGCAGGAGGGACTGGTGCACTTCACAAAATAGATTGCATCATGAGGAAGGAAAATTATGTGGATATATTGAAGCAACATCTCAAGACGTCAGTCAGGAAGTTAAAGCTTGGTCGCAAATGGGTATTCCAAATGGACAATGACCCCAAGCATACTTCCAAAGTTGTGGCAAAATGGCTTAAGGACAACAAAGTCAAGGTATTGGAGTGGCCATCACAAAGCCCTGACCTCAATCCTATAGAACACATTTGTGGGCAGAACAGAAAAAGCGTGTGCGAGCAAGAAGGCCTACAAGCCTGACTCCGTTACACCAGCTCTGTCAGGAGGAATGGGCCAAAATTCACCCAACTTATTGTGGGAAGCTTGTGGAAGGCTACCCGAAACGTTTGACCCAAGTTAAACAATTTAAAAGGCAATGCTACCAAATACTAATTGAGTGTATGTAAACTTCTGACCCACTTGGAATGTGATGAAAGAAATAAAAGCTGAAATAAATAATTCTCTCTACTATTATTCTGACATTTCACATTCTTAAAATAAAGTGGTGATCCTAACTGACCTAAAACAGGGAATTTTTACTAGGATTAAAGGTCAGGAATTGTGAAAAACTGAGTTTAAATGTATTTGGCTAAGGTGTATGTAAACTTCCGACTTCAACTGTATGTTAAGAATTGGTAAAGAACGATGGAGAAAGGATGATATTGTGGCAGGAAAGACTGACCAAATGTTCGAACATTTGACAAAAGAGATCTTGAGATAAGTGTGAGCTAGTATTAGGGCTGCACGGATAATGAAATTGTAATCTAAATTGCGATATTGACATGCGCAATATCCATATCGCAAGAGGCAGTGACATTTTGAAACGCCACTTAGCCATCTGTAAAGCCCGTTTAAAATATTGTTTTATTTATTGCTCGAGTTGACAGTTCTCTCTTAGTCCCTCTTCTTTTTGTCCGCTTCCCAGTCCCACACACACACCAACCCCCACCCCGTCACTCAAGCAGGCAGTTCCTAGTGCTCGACATTCTCTCTGCATGCATGGACCAAACAGCATGCAGTCAACAGATTTTTCCAAACAAGAACGACGCAGCTTTCTACTTTGCTTCTTAATACAAATCCACGTTTTCTATATTATACTATTCATTTGTGTAACTTGCTCTCTGCAAAATGCTAGTTAGTTGCTCTTAACAAGCTCCAAATGTACCTAAAAAAATTTGTGTTAGCCCCTAATGCTAATCGCTAGCTAACAAGCCATCTAAATCCACTGAGCTAGGGCAAATCTTGCTAGCAAACCTTTGCTTTAATACATCAGCACTGTTTGTGCAACAGCTTGTTCTTAAATCAGAGAGGAAAATATGAATGCACTATTTACATTTATTTAAATAATTTATTTAAATCTAATTAGGGTCCCATGGGAAACACTGACCAACACTTTGGTTCATACTCTGTCACAACCATCTCCTCCCTTACTTTTCATTCGTTGTCATGCAAAACAAAACTGCATTCAAGTGCCCACTGTATTCCAACCATAGAAATATAATGATCATTTTAATTTTATGATCCAACAGTTTACCCAAGTGTTCTGATCTATAAATCGCAATCGCAATATTTGGTACAAAAAGCAATTTTTTTGCCCATATTGTGCAGCCCTAGATAGTATCAGTGATCGTTTGACAACCTACTAGGCCAGCCAGCTGATAGCTACAAAAGAACAATGAGCTCTGACTGAATCCAAAATTTCCTTTCTACATTTTGTTTGCACAGATAACAAGTTCCAATTCAGTCAATACAGGGCAGTGACCAAAAGCATTCTAAAGGCTACTTCCCTAAAAGATTACAGAAGCAAAACTACAGACAACTCTGAGAACCTCTACTGAGCCTGACCACAACATACCAATGGGTATTAGGCCTAGCTACACCAAGGCTGTAGAGCTAAAGGTGGTGTTATGTAAGCTATCCCAAAAATGTATAGTTACATATCGCAATATTATTTTGGGACGATATTATATCGATATCTGACTCCAAGTATCGATAGAAAATAAGAAAATAAAAGGTTTATTTTTTGTTATTTTTGCTACTGTAGGTAGCGTTAGCTGGCACTAGTCGGCTGTACCTGCGCCAAAACCTCTGTATTTTTCATCCTATAGCTTGTTCTCCGTGTTCTTTTTAAATAGTGAGAAAACATATTTCAGCACTTTTATTTCCCTGACTGATCAAAACTCGTTTTCTCATGCTCTCTCGTCTCTCTGCAGCAGACATATAGTGAGCAATATGTTTGCAACATCAAATAGCAATACAATCGCAGTATCGAATCGCAATACATATCGAATCGTGAGAATTGCAATACATATTGTATTGGCACCTAAGTCTCGTAATATCGTATTGTGAGGTCCCTGGCAATTCCCAGCCCTAGACTGCATCACCCTAAATACTAGCCTAAAGAGATTAGCATTATTTCACAGTTTCACAGAGCAATTAACACAACCATAAACTATTTGCCAAACAGTTGAAGTCGCTAACGCGCTGTCGTCAAGGCAGGATGCTCACATTCAATCAGTGGTTGTTTGGGTGGAATGTGTTTTGGAAAGCCTGTAAAAGGAATGGAGTGAGGGGCAGAACAGACCCCCAGGTGATAAGATCACAACAACCCACATTGACAGACAAATGCTGAGCTGTCAAATAAATCACCCAGATAGAAAGAAGAGAAGACTGAGGAATCACTTGACTGGCAAACAACTAGGCTAAACAGAGGAAAGAGCAACAATCTAAAACCATTAGGCTAACCTAATCATTCAATGACTTTACCAAGCATCAAATAGCTAAACTTAGCCAAAAGCTTTAACTGACTAACAGTCAAATCTACAGTTTGTAGGTCTATAGCCTATAGGCCTATTTGTTGAGTTACAATTGTTAAAAAGGGAAAAGAACTTAGTGAATTAATGTTCAGCACAGTAGTACACAGACCTCTATGCTCCCTCATAAGAATATGGATGAATGCTGTTGTGTCTACTTCTACAGGACACACAACGGCATTCATGTGACCTACTTTTTGTGTGTACAGTGCCTTGCAAAAGTATTCATCCCCCTTGGCATTACAACCTGTAATTTAAATTGATTTTTATTTGGATTTCATGTAATGGACATACACAAAATAGTCCAAATTGGTGAAGTGAAAAAAATAACTTGTCTCAAACAATTCTAAAAAATAAATAATGGAAAAGTGGTGCATGCATATGTATTCACCCCCTTTGCTATGAAGCTCCTAAATAAGATCTGGTGCAACCAATTACCTTCAGAAGTCACATAATTAGTTAAATAAAGTCCACCTGTGTGCAATCTAAGTGTCACATGATCTGTCACATGATATCGGTATATATACACACCTGTTCTGAAAGGCCACAGAGTCTCCATGAAGACCAAGGAGCTCTCCAAACAGGTCAGGGACAAAGTTGTGGAGAAGTACAGATCAGGGTTGGGTTATAAAAAAAATATCAGAAACTTTGAACATCCCACGGAGCACCATTAAATCCATAAAAAAATGGAAGAATATGGCACCACAACAAACCTGCCAAGAAAGGACCGCCCACCAACACTCACGGACCAGGCATTAATCAGAGAGGCAACAAAGAGACCAAAGATAACCTTGAAGGAGCTGCAAAGCTCCACAGTGGAGATTGGAGTATCTGTCCATAGGACCACTTTAAGCCGTACACTCCACAGAGCTGGGCTTTACGGAAGAGTGGCTAGAAAAAAGCCATTGCTTAAAGAAAAAAATAAGCAAACACGTGTGGTGTTCGCTAAAAGGCATGTGGGAGACTCCCCAAACATAAGGAAGAAGGTACTCTGGTCAGATGAGAATAAAATTGAGCTTTTTGGCAATCAAGGAAAACACTATGTCTGGCGCAAACGCAACACCTCATCACCCCGAGAACACCATCCTGTGGGGATGTTTTTCCATCGGAAGGGACTGGGAAACTGGTCAGAATTGAAAGAATGATGGATGGTGCTAAATACAGGGAAACCTGTTTCAGTCTTCCAGAGATTTGAGACTGGAACAGAGGTTCACCTTCCAGCAGGATAATGACCCTAAGCATACTGCTAAAGCAACACTTGAGTGGTTTAAGGGGAAACATTTAAATGTCTTGAAATGGCCTAATCAAAGCCCAGATCTCAATCCAATTGAGAATCTGTGGTATGACTTAAAGATTGCAGTACACCAGCGGAACCCATCCAACTTGAAGGAGCTGGAGCAGTTTTGCCTTGAAGAATGGGCAAAAATCCAGGTGGCTAGATGTGCCAAGCTTATAGAGACATACCCCAAGAGACTTGCAGCTGTAATTGCTGCAAAAGGTGGCTCTATTGACTTTGGGGGGGGTGAATAGTTCTGTTTTCTTGTCTTATTTCTTGTTTGTTTCACACAAAAAAATATTTTGCATCTTCAAAGTGGTAGGCATGTTGTGTAAATCCAATAATACAACCCCCCAAAAAAAAAAAAAATGTTATTCTAGGTTGTAAGGCAACCAAATAGGAAAAATGCCAAGGGGGGTGAATACTTTCGCAAGCCACTGTATGTACTGACAAGTATGTGCAACTAATAGACACAAACTGCATGTTAATGTTTTTACATTTATGTAAATTGTAAAGTATTTTGTCTGTAACGTCTTTTTTTTTTTTTGTCGGACCCCAGTAAGACTAGCTGTCTCGCCATTGCATCGGCTAATGGGATCCTAATAAAATCAAATAAATATAATCAAGTCCAAGACAGACACACCCTGATTCATGTTCCTTCTCTTTGTGTGATTAATTTAGCTTGTCTGGAGGACTAGGCTACCTTCGACGACCACACACACACACACACACACACACACACACACACACACACACACACACACACACACACACACACACGTTAGGCCTTTCTCTTTTCAGTGTAACATGCAGACCGGATATTTAACATGGTGGTATGTATTTCACGTTCTCAGAAAAAAAGCTATTAATCCTTAAGAGTCGATTGATGCACCCCTGGGTCAATCTAATTAACATTGAAAAAATCCCCATCAAAATCTTTCCGTTTAAGCTAGAGATTTCAGTTTTTTTGTATGGGCTGCGAGACCAACTATTACCCCATAGAAACTTAGAAAGGGAGTCTATGGGACACTACAGAATGTAAAAAATATATAATTTACATGGAAGGTGGCAGAGCTATAGCGCTGTTTGTCAGACCAGGAGACATCCCCCATAAAATCGGTCTTCTCACGAAAAGCATCTGAACGGTTTGGCCTAGAAACTAAAAGATGAGACTCTCACGAACACGATGGTGTTCTCCGTTTTGCTCTACAACCCCCACAAGCACCACGGGACTAAAGGTAGCCCAGTACCTTTTTTTTTTTTTTATAGAAGTATGGAAGTAGTTTTGCACCATAAAAAAGGGGTTAAATATATGTCAAAAACATATATACACTGAACAAAAATATAAAACTTAACATGTAAAGTGTTTAATGTTTCATGAGCTGAAATAAAAGATCCCAGAAATATTCCATATGCACAAAAAGCTTATTTCGCTCTAATTTTGTGCACAAATTAGTTTACCTCCCTGTTAGTGAGCATTTCTCCTTTGTCAAGATAATCCACCTGACAGATGTGACATATCAAGAACCTGATTAAACAGCATGATCATTACACAGGTGCACCTTGTGCTGGGATCAATAAAAGGCCATTCTAAAATGTGCAGTTGTGTCACAACACAATGCCACAGAAGTCTCAAGTTTTGAGGGAGCGTGCAATTGTAATGACGACTGCAGGAATGTCCACCAGAGCGGTTGCCAGAGAATTCAATTTTAATTTGTCTACCATAAGCGTTGTTTTAGAGAATTTGGCAGTACGTCCAACTGGCCTCACAACCAGATCACGTGTAACCACGCCAGCCAAGGACCGCAACATCCGGCTACTTCACCTGAGGGATCGTCTGAGGGGGGAGGGGGGGTGCTGAGAGTATTTCTCTGTAATAAAGCCCTTTTGTGGGGAAAAACTCATTCTGATTATGCACTCCCAAGCCCACCTGTGGCTGCGCCCCTGCCCAGTCATATGAAATCCATTGATAACCCTAATGAATTTATTTCAATTGACTTATTTCCTTTTATGAACTGTAACTCAGCAAAATCTTTGAAATTGTTGCATGTTGCGTTTATATTTTTGTTTAGTATATATATATATATATATATATATATATATATATTTCCTGAGTGTTCTTCTATCTTCTAAATATACGACAGACACTTCAAAACCTTATTACTTATGATACATTTTTTGACTGTCTGTTCTGCCATTTCTGAATGAGTTATTCAATGCGTTTCTATGGGCTATGGGTAAAGGCCAAATTCAATATTTTATCAAATATTGTTTTTATATTTAAAAATATATATACCTACAGGGGTGCTAAAAATACAAATAAAATAGCTAAATGAGCCATGGTATGACCATCATAAACCCTCCCCCCAACGGCTTAGACTTTTAGGGATTCATAATCTGTACGAGTGAGTCTTTGCAGGTGTCAGTGAGCAGCGCACATATTCATATTCAACCACATTATTCATCACACAGCTTTGTGCTATTTTGATGAAGGAAAAAAGCTGTGAAACTTTATACATTTGCTATGCGAAAATAAAAGCATATTCATCACACTTGACCCATGATGCTAACAGAGAAGCGTCCAGAAACTTCCAACAAGACGACAATGTAACCTATTGAGCGTCCCATTTTATTCATACAGATACGACTCACAACAATACATCTGTGGTTTAATGATTGTCCTACTCCAGGGTTCCCCAACTGGCAGCTCGTGGGCCAAATTTGGCCCGCGGGTGATTTTATTTGGCCCACCAAGTTTTTGGAGCAAAAAAATAAACATGTATTTCTTGTCTTTTATTGTTGGACATAAAAGACTAAATACACCAGCAAATCAGCTCCAAGTGATTTACATTTTGTAAATCTTTATTTCAAAGTATTCCCACACATAATAGAGATATGTGATCATATACAAATGTAAGCAATGTTTGAAATTAGTATATGTTTTAGTCAAATGTTCTCTGTTTGGGCTTCTTGCGGTCAATTTGCAGTATTCAAAATATTTATAATTATGTTCCGGCCCCCTGACCATCTGTTAAAGAAAAAAAGAAAAATAATCGTCCCGAGGCTGAATCTAGTTGATGATCCCTGTCCTACTCATTGACATGGTTTACTATAATGCTATTGTGAGGAGAAACAGTAAGGTATGCATGCTTATAACCTAAAATCCACCCACCCATCCTGATACAAAAACACAGGGTCGTGAAGCGCAATTCCTTTACACGGTGCAATTGCATCCGAAATTACTGTTCCGTTCCCATCATCTTCCTTTACCTTCCAATGTATTTGGTAATTATTAATTGATCATATGTTGGCCATCTTATGTGCTGTGCTTTGCAGCTGCTGTCACTAGGAAGAACAAACACACAGAACCACATACATCATGGTCCTGGCTTATGTAATATATTGAATATGAAACAACATGCCAGGTTCAAGGACAAAGGGTCCCCACATTAAATCAATCAACCCGATGTGTGCGAGGGATATAGATTGAATGGAGAACATGGGCGTCTTGGGGCACAAAACTGTGGAAATGTCAGCGTATGAACGCATTTCAACCGCCTGGACGCCATTCTTTTGAGAGCATTGGAAGACTGTAATAAGAGCGAAGCATCCTTGCATGATCTATTTGTTTTTAAATTAATGGCTGTCTGTCATGTCTACATCTGGATTAAGCTAATCCCAAATGCAGATAAAATATTTGTGTGATCGCCAGTGCGTTGCAAGACACTGTACTGCACATCGAACTGTGAATGGGCACCCAGGTACTTTATGAATGGAAGTGGTCACGTGACCGCTGCACCTCCCGAGCAGATATTTCTCACTGACCGTCAACAAGCGCACGCAAGCGATCAGTCCATTAAACAATACGGATTTACACGACAAATCATTTAAATGTACACAAAGGGCCTTATTTCAAGTTCACAATCACATAAATGCTGCTTTACGGGTTCAGGCCAGTGCATTTGGAACGCATAAGTCCATAAAAAAAAAATATATGAATGAGATTGTAATATGCAAATGAGTGTGATTGAGAAAAAAATATGGCGTCTTCTGCTTTTGGAGTCTGACACTGCAGCAACCAGTTTACAGCCACATTTCCATTGAAGAATTATGATATTGAGGGAATATTTTTTAAAACCACATTACCATTTTATGATAACTCCTCTACATGAACTAAGAGAGTAACCTGTTATCAAATGTCAAAAAAACACTATATAATATTGAATCTTATGACAATATCATTTTAGAGCTGATAAGCAGTCTTCTTAAATCCCATGTACAAACAAACAAATCTAGCCACAGTGATTGTATGTGTGACTAAATCGTGTAATTTATTACAACCTGAAATATCA
This sequence comes from Coregonus clupeaformis, assembly GCF_020615455.1. Lineage (NCBI taxonomy): Eukaryota > Metazoa > Chordata > Actinopteri > Salmoniformes > Salmonidae > Coregonus > Coregonus clupeaformis. Next base: position 25,560,646 of record NC_059216.1, on the reverse strand, counting down.
ATAGATATTATCCAATTGAAGTCAAATCATAAAAGGTATTTTTCAAAGACAATATTGATGTAACAACTATCATATTTTGCATTAATTATGAGGCTATTGTTATACAGTGGACTGTAATCCATTTTCTGTACAGTTGTCATAATTACATTTAGCATCTCTCGTTGCCGTAATATAATGAGAGGCCTCTATTTCTATTAAATCCAGTCCCAAAACACATTGTCGTGATAATGGAAAATAAACCAAACAAAATAAATAGATGTGTATGTATTTTGTATTACTTCAATAGTAATCTCATTTAAATATGAAAGTGTGTAGAACCAATGCAATGTGTAGAAGCAAGGATCCTAGTGGAACAGAGTAGTCATTTAGAATCCTGCAAATCATTGCAGTGAAGATTAGATACATGAAGGACATCATTGAATTCTAGAATGTGGGGTAAATGTACTCACTCGTTGTTTGGATTTGTCGAATCTTCGCTCATCTTTCCTCAAGGGGATGCAAATCCTGGCAATAGCATCAAGGACGCAGTGACGGCGGGGAAATAAACCACAAATATCACCATTTTCTTTCGCATAAACCACCCAGATATTGGATAAAAGTAAATGGTCTTACAATGGTGCATGCATAACTAAGCTTTATTTCGGAAAACCAAGTAGCCTAGCTAGCTGTAACTAAATTGCCAGGAGGAATGACAACCGATGATTCATTTTATCTTCCCTGGAAGTAAAATCCAACCACAATAAAATACACAGTTTCGTCATCCTCTTCCGCAACACGAAATCCAATGCGCTCAGATGCTAAAAATGGTACAAAATAAACCCGACATTTGGCACGTTATTCGTGGTTAGCTATCGAGCATTCCCTCGCCAACTTCAGGTCCAGGACAACACTTGAAAAGTGCTGCAGCGTTGCTCCGTCAATGTGTCGGTGTACGTTGAATTATAACCTCCACAACTGGGGGGGGGGGAAGACAGGCCTACAAACGAATTTTCATTATTAAATTGAAATACATTAGGCAAAAACGGTGAGTAAAATGTTCTCGAAGAAGTTGTTGTACATCTGCTTTAATCGAATTCCATTTTCAACTCGGGCAATGAACATCGAAAAACTGGGCGGAAGCGTCGCCCCAGCTCTAGAATGAAATCCTTCCGCGTGGCCGAAAAAAACATATATTTCAAAGGAATATCAACTATCAATACAATTGCTTACATCTACTCGAACCATATTTGAATAGTTTTCATGTTAAAAGGTGCCTGTGTCATTTGGCATATACATTTATTATTTATATCCAAAGTTGACCTAAAGTAGTCCCTGCACTTCCCAACGAAGTTTCCTTTCAATCACGCATTGATACACAGAAAAGGGAAGCGTCTGTGTGATAGCACGCAAAATAGAAAATAATCTGTAGGAAGGATTGTGTGTGTGTGTGTGACAGTGTGATACCACCGCCAATATCAAGTGTAGATTCTGTTCATTTGGGTTGCATTTCGCGCATTTAGTATCACAGAAACATCCACGTTCATACTGGAAGACTAGTGCTATAAAATGGAGGAGATAGTCTAGACATACAGTATGAGCCGGATACATGGTGCAGCACGTGGAATTACATCAGATTCCCCTTCATGATTTCAAATAGCAGAGAAGGAAGGCTATAGTTGTATTCTTCAATCGGCTTCTCATTTATTGGCTGTAGGTTTGATCTCAAGTTTAGGTCTGAGGCCCGATATGTGAATGGTGATTCATGTAATTTCTTTGACTTTGAATTCTAAACAATTATTGTATCATGTTGACATCACAAATAACATTGTATCTGCAGTGACCTCTTGACCAGGCCAGGAAAATGATCCTGAGTATATTTACTGGGACCAGAATATCCGTTTCTCAAAACGGCTACCTTTTTTCTTGGATGTAAAAGGTGATAATAATCCACAACAATATAATGTTTTTATCTAAATTATATTTGAAGATAGGTAATAATGTTAGCCAGGTATTTAAGCTCTTCACAGCCAGCTTTAGAAAATAATAGATTCTTGAATGAAATTACATTAACCAGCAAGTGTATGCCTTTGAAAAAACCTACTCCACTCAGCATGTTTACAGATCTTTAACTTTATTATAATTATTGTATTGTTCTAGCTACATGTTTCTCCAAAAGATAATGTGAAGGTAGTATAATGTGCTATTACATTGGCATTCTGCGAACAACCATTGGAAATTGGGAAATATCTCTGAGCTCTCCTTGTTGGATTTCATTCATGTATTTTGTGAGAGAAAGACAGCCAGAAAACAAACGCAATACCAATTGACAAGTTAAATGCAAATCCTTATGATGTACATTAATCTTATTCCCTAGACTAGTGGAAGATTTGTCATATGCAATCAATGGGGTGGCTATATAAGTCTTTAATGCTATTGGATTTCTGTGCTGTGTGGAATGGCAAGAGATCAGGCTAAATGATTCTACCCGGTTGTCATAGTGATAGTATGTTGTGTGAGAAGTTTCTTTGTATTTCACTGGCTCCCATACAGCTTGTGCCACAGCCTATGTAGCAGCTGTATAAAACAGCCCCTATGACTAGATACAGTACATTGCTATATCTAATGAGATGCATAGTTAACGCATATTGAACTGCTCTCAGGTGTTTGAAAATATTTCCTATCTGTCATGGCAATGGGGGGTGGAGCTTATTAGTGTGACACAATGGTCTGATTTGGTGGGTAGCTGCTGATATTCTTAGAACAAAGGTTTCGTTTTTTGTTCAGGTTAATTTTCCAACAATATGGTGCAGTCTTAATGGCCATATTATTTACAGTCTTATACGCATGTTGTTATCAAATAGACGTTGGTGACAATGAGTTCATAAAATGAACTCATTTTTTAAAGTAGGCTACGGTAGTGCACTTTTCACCCCTCCGTTCTTTAATAGAAACAAGCATCCTCATGGTTAGGCTTACGTCCACATGCCCAAATAAAGTGTCATTTGAGAAGAAAAACAATGACCTATCTTTACATTTTCCCACTAGCATGCTTCTATCATTTGGAGTGTTCAGAGTTCAGGAAGTCAGTTTCTTTTCTCACCTCACAAATATGAATTGCCTATATTGCATTTCCTGTGTTGTTCACACAACACAGTGTACCAAGCAAAAGGGCAACATTATGTTTAGCTCACAGAGAGAAGCCTCACTGCACTACTTCCCTCACAATGAGCAATCAGGGTCACCCGTTTAAGGAGATATATAACATAATAAATCAATAAGATGTTCAATGGTGACCTACTTACGTGAAGATTAGATATAGAACAGGGTTAGCTACTCAAGTCTTAACCCAATGAGTCCCACCGTAACAGTGGTGCGTTTTAGGATTCTAACCCCTTTTAAATAAGTTTCAAGTTTTAATGTCACATGCACAATTACAGTGAAATGCCTTTCTAAACATTGTGTGTTTGAGCTAAAGTCTTCTGGGTTGTACCATTGGATTTGTCTATTTCTTCTACATCCATAGATACCATTAGTCTGTGTGATTAACAGGGGTTGAGCTAGATTGGTGTTTGTGAGACAAGGGTGGTGTCACGATCGTCTTCCAAAGGAGTAGACCAAAGCGCAGCGCGTTGAGCGAACATGACTTTATTTAATTAAAGTGCCAAAACCAAAACAATAGACGATTCGTGAAGTCCTCAGTTACAATGACTGACAAGGAACAAAAACCCACACCCACAAGGTGAAAACACACAGTTTAAATATGGCTCCCAATCAGAGATAACGAGCCGACAGCTGACACTCGTTACCACTGATTGGGAGTCACACGACCAAACAAGGAAACAACCACATAGACAACCCAACCAAACAGAACACAACGAAACGAACACACCCTGGCTCAACATACAAAGTCCCGGAGCCAGAGCGTGACAGTACCCCCCCCCCTAAAGGCGCGGACTGCGACCGCGCCTCAAAAACCCCAAACAGGGGAGGGCTGGGTGGGCATTACTCCTCGGAGGCGGCTCCGGCTCCGGGCTTGACCACCACCCTTCTTCAATCCCCCCGTAGCGCCCCCGGTCCGATCTGACCCAGCTGGTAGGATCTGGACTGACGACGCGCACCCCTGGCTTGGCGCGTGAGGCAGGAACGGACCGGACCTGGCTGATGATACGCACCCTAGGCTTGATGCGTGGGCCGAACGGGCCTCACCAGGCTGACGACTCGCATCCCTGGCTTGGTGCGAGTAGCAGGAGTGGGCTGGATCAGACTGGCGGCTCGCACCCTTGGCTTGGTGCGAGTAGCAGGGACGAGCTGAACCAGGCTGACGACTCGCACCCTTGGCTTGGTGCGAGTAGCAGGAACGGGCTGGACCAGGCCGACGACTCGTACCCCTGGCTTGGTGCGAGTAGCAGGAACGGGCTGGACCAGGCTGACGACTCGCACCCTTGGCTTGGTGCGAGTAGCAGGAACGGGCCGGGCTGGGCTGGCGACGCACACCGTGGACCTGGTGCGTGGAGCAGGGACCGGCTGGGCTGGGCTGACGACGCACACCGTGGGCCTGGTGCGTGGAGCAGGGACAGGCCGAGCTGGGCTGACGACGCACACCGTGGGCCTGGTGCGTTGAGCAGGGACCGGCTGGGCTGGGCTGACGACGCACACCGTGGGCCTGGTGCGTTGAGCAGGGACCGGCTGGGCTGGGCTGACGACGCACACCGTGTGCCTGGTGCGTTGAGCAGGGACCGGCTGGGCTGGGCTGACGACGCACACCGTGGGCCTGGTGCGTGGAGCAGGGACCGGCTGGGCTGGGCTGGCGACGCACCCCGTAGGCTTTGTGCGTAGAGCAGGAACAGGCCGGGCTGGGCTGGCGACGCACACCGTAGGCTTTGTGCGTAGAGCAGGAACAGGCCGGGCTGGGCTGGCGACGCACACCGTAGGCTTTGTGCGTAGAGCAGGGACAGGCCGGGCTGGGCTGGCAACGCGCACCATTAACTTAGTGCGTGGAGCAGGGACAGGCCTCACCGGACTGTGGAGACGGATAGGAGACCTGGAATGAAGAGCGGCCACAACCCGTCCCGGCTGAATGCCTACCTTCACACACTCTGTGTGAGGCATCCGCACAGGACGTACAGGGGCTGTGTACCCGTACCGACATGACAGCACGTGATACTGGAGCAGGATATCCGGGACCGCGGAGAGGCATAGGAGACCACGAGCGTTGAGCCGGCACACTCCGTCCTGGCTGCATACCCCCCTTCGCACGACACGTGCGGGGTGCTCGCACAGGACGTACAGGACTGTGCCGGACCACTCGTGGCACCGTACGCTGCTCCGCATACCGCGGAACCTGCCCCGTCCCATGCTGCCATGCCTGAGTACGGGAAGTTGGTTCCGCTCTCCATCCCGGCCTCGCCAACCTGCCTTCTGGCCCCCAAAACCCGGTGGCCTCCTCTCCAAATTGCCCTGTGGCAGCCTCCTGCTGCCCAGCCGCCCAAGCCATGTGCCCCCCCAAAAAAAATTTTTTGGGGTTGCCTCTCGTCCGTCCGACGATGGCCCTGCTGACGCCGTTGCTCCTCTCTCGCCAGGGCCTTGATCCTACCCCAAGGTCCCTTGCCCCCGAGCATGTCCTCCCAGGACCACGATTTGCCCACCTGGGCCATCGCCAGCCTCTCGATCTCCTTACCCGGCGCTTCCTCCCATGTCCAGCCTCCTTGCTCCTGGACACGCTGCTTGGTCCTTTTACGGTGGGTTTTTCTGTCACGATCGTCTTCCAAAGGAGTAGACCAAAGCGCAGCGCGTTGAGCGAACATGACTTTATTTAATTAAAGTGCCAAAACCAAAACAATAGACGATTCGTGAAGTCCTCAGTTACAATGACTGACAAGGAACAAAAACCCACACCCACAAGGTGAAAACACACAGTTTAAATATGGCTCCCAATCAGAGATAACGAGCCGACAGCTGACACTCGTTACCACTGATTGGGAGTCACACGACCAAACAAGGAAACAACCACATAGACAACCCAACCAAACAGAACACAACGAAACGAACACACCCTGGCTCAACATACAAAGTCCCGGAGCCAGAGCGTGACAGGTGGATCCCGAAGGTGCCCGGGGGGCGGGTCTTTTTACAAAAAACGTCTGTAGATTCTGAATGGTTTGAGCTACAAACTATTGAAAGCTATTTATGAAAAGCTGAGACTCTCACACTCACAAGCTACACACGAGTCATTAGAAGGTAAGGTGTTCTTCTACATAGATCATAGGAAATCCCAGGACATAGTGTCTAATACTGTAATAAGCTCACGTAGTTGATGTCACAAACTCCACACAGTTGTCACTGACTAGTTAGATATTCAATTCCCAGTGAGCAAACAATTTCTGTACAGCATTCATATAATTCATTTTTATCGGGTTTTTGCTTTGGCGGACCTTATTTTTCTTATTGACATCTGTCAATAAAACTCATGAATGCAACTGTTTATGTCAAATTGTTTTGTGTTCTACTTGTAGCCCTGGTTGTCCTGAAAAGAAAATGGTAAAACACTTAATTGTGAGGCTAAATATAAGGGCTGGACATGCAGAAAATGAAAGTCAGATAAATGAAAAGCCGATTTTTGCTGGGGTCTCGGGACTGATAGGGTTAAGGGAGTAACAACTCATGGCAATGCATTTCATAGACGTAACAACACATTTTTTATAGTTGCAATAACTCACTCACATACTGCAAGAATGCCCACCAAAATTCAACATTCCAAGGAAAGTGAGTTATTAAAACACAGTCTAGGGACACAACGTGGCTACTGAAGGAAGATGAACCTGCTCAAGGCGAAACATGTCCAAAGCTGCATTCTATTCAAAGCAGTAGCAGCACCAGTTTCTAGCTCTCACGTATGACCACAATTAGGTGATGACCTCAAAGTCAGGTGATCACTAGAATAAGCAGCAGAGTAGACAGACAACCTCTGGTCACAAGTGAATGGAATTGAAGGCCCCTCTTTGTATGAACATTATGGAGAAAACTGGATGTGTGTACATCCTCAGACTCTCAGTCTGTGGAGACCTCCTGGAGCCCGTAGACAGTAGATGATGAACGACAACTCTTAAAGACACTCATCTAAGGATCCTGTGTCTTTTTTATATACACTACCGGTCAAAAGTTTAGAACACCAACTCATTCAAGGGTTTTTCTTTATTTTTACTATTTTCTACATTGTAGAATAATAGTGAAGACATCAACACTATGAAATAATCATGGAATCATTAAGTAGGTATGCATTGTTGTGTTTAGCTGGCAGCCATTTAAACAGTACCTCTTGTTCAAAGCCCCACCTCTGTTGAGTTGGGCCCCAGCCCGTAGACTAGGCTAGTACATTGTCTGGTTAGATGACAAACTGAAGTCAACAGGAACATAAAGGGAACCCAACCTGTTGTGGTTTAAACCAAATAAACAAGAGAGAGAGGGACACAATGTTGTCACGCGCTGACTCAGGGGACTCGTATATGTTGAGTCAGGGTGTGTATATTCTTTGTTATGTAGTATTTTCTATGTGGGATCTAGTATGTTTAGTTCTATGTTGGCCGGTGTGGTTCCCAATCAGAGGCAGCTGTCGCTCGTTGTCTCTGATTGGGGACCATACTTAGGCAGCCTATTGGCACTATTGAGTTGTGGGATCTTGTTCTGGGTAAGGTTCGTTGTATGTACAACCTTAGGACGTCACGGCACATTTCGTTTGTTTGTTGTTTTGTCGTGTGTTTATTCAGTGTAAATAAACATGTACGTATATCACGCTGCGCCTTGGTCTGACGCGTCATTAGACAAACGTGACAAATGTACACTACCGGACAAGGGTTTTTCTTTATTTTTACTATTTTCTACATTGTAGAATAATAGTGAAGACATCAAAACTATGAAATAACACATATAGTGAAGACATCAACAAATGAAAATATATTTGAGATTTGAGATTCTTCAAATAGCCACCCTTTGCCTTGATGACAGCTTTGCACACTCTTGGCATTCTCTCAACCAGCTTCATGAGGTAGTCACCTAGAATGCATTTCAATTAACAGGTGTGCCTTCTTAAAAGTTAATTTGTGGAATTTCTTTCCTTCTTAATGCGTTTCAGCCAATCAGTTGTGTTGTGACGGGGGGGGGTCAGTCAATACGACAGTCCATCAGACATGAAGGTCAGTCAATACAAAGTTTATTCAAGTGCAGTCGCAAAAACCATCAAGCGCTATGATGAAACTGGCTCTCATGAGGACCGCCACAGGAATGGAAGACCCAGAGTTACCTCTGCTGCAGAGGATAAGTTAATTAGAGTTACCAGCCTCAGAAATTGCAGCCCAAATAAATGCTTCACAGAGTTCAATTAACAGACACATCTCAACATCAACTGTTCAGAGGAGACTGTGTGAATCAGGCCTTCATGGTTGAATTGCTGCAAATAAACCACTACTAAAGGACACCAATAATAAGAAGAGACTTGCTTGGGCCAAGAAACACGCGCAATGGACATTAGACTGGTGGAAATTTGTCCTTTGGTCTGGAGTCCAAATTGGAGACTTTTGGTTCCAGCCGGCGTGTCTTTGTGAGACGCGGTGTGGGTGAACGGATGATCTCCGCATGTGTATTTCCCACCGTAAAGCATGGAGGAGGAGGTGTTACAGAATTCTGCAGCGATACACCATCCCATCTGGTTTGGGCTTAGTGGGACTATCATTTGTTTTTCAACAGGACAATGACCCAACACACCTCCAGGCTGTGTAAGGGTTATTTGACCAAGAAGGAGAGTGATGGAGTGCTGCATCAGATGACCTGGCCTCCACAATCCCCCGACCTCAACCAAATTGAGATGGTTTGGGATGAGTCGGACCGCAGAGTGAAGGAAAAGCAGCCAACAAGTGCTCAGCAAATGTGAGAACTCCTTCAAGACTGTTGGAAAAGCATTCCAGGTGAAGCTGGTTGAGAGAATGCGAAGCGTGTGCAAAGCTGTCATCAAGGCAAAGGGTGGCTATTTGAAGAATCTCAAATCTTAAATATATTTTCATTTGTTGATGTCTTCACTATATGTGTTATTTCATAGTTTTGATGTCTTCACTATTATTCTACAATGTAGAAAATAGTAAAAATAAAGAAAAACCCTTGTCCGGTAGTGTACATTGTGTCCCTCTCTCTCTTGTTTATTTGGTTTAAACCACAACAGGTTGGGTTCCCTTTATGTTCCTGTTGACTTCAGTTTGTCATCTAACCAGACAATGTACTAGCCTAGTCTACGGGCTGGGGCCCAACTCAACAGAGGTGGGGCTTTGAAATGGCTGCCAGCTGAACACAACAATGCATACCTATGATTAGTGCGGGTCCGGCTTCCGAAGCTTGTGGCTGTCAGGCACACTAATTGCTGGGTGTCGAGCGGAAAAGGTGGAGCTGCTCCATGGAGAGGAAGTGTTAGGGCCTTCAGGCATATTTGACTACTGCATATGTATGTAAACCTATGACTGCCTGTGGGACTTTTTTACCAGAACGTGACTAAAACTGGTTTAGAGTAGACATAGACAACACTGCATGGTAATATTGAGGTACTTTTGAGGTAGCGACATGTGACTATGAGTCCATGTGTTGGACCTGTTGTTGACCCCCCTAAGGGGAGTGTGCTTATCCAGGAAATTGGCCAGTTAGATGGATGGGTAAAGTGTGTCATGCTTAGAGAGTTGAGGGATGTGCTTGACCAGATTGAAATAGCTCCTGTTTAGTTCAATAACATACTGCACTGTGGGCTTATGTAAAATTGATACTTGGACTATTTGTTTTCGTTTTAACCTACAATGGGCCTTTCCTAGTCGTTTCAGACTAGTTTCTGTGGTTGTATGATAGCGTTATTGAAACCTGAACCTGTTAAAGCGGGGAACTGTGTTTTGGGTGAAGTGGACAGGCCTTTGTTGCTTGTGGGGGGATTTGGGCAGCGTCAGTTGAATTGGCTTCCCTGTAATCATCCGACCCCAAAGGATAAAAGGGATTAATGAACACGTTGGAAAGGAAGTTACAGATGACTGTTTACTATTCTCATGGGGATGTTACGGAGAACAGATAGCGAGAAGGAGAGAAGGGGAGAGAGAGAGAGAGAGAAAGAGAGACAGAGAGACAGAGAGGCACTTAGAGGTTTAAAGGTTACCTTCATTGTATTGATAAAGCCCCCCTTATTGATTATCTTCGTGTATATTCAGTGTATATACTCCTACAATGTACTCAGTGGATTGACCCATTGTCGTCTCACAACTCTCACTGTGTATGTGGTTTTCACACAGTCAGACAGCCAATATGACAAATTAATTGACAAACAATGCAGAGATTAATCTGAAATTAGTTATGAATGTGGTGTGATTACCCAACAGTGGGTATTTTCCTCCTTCTGTTTCTGTGAAAACTGTTTTAAATTTCAGTCCCCCATTGCCCAACCTGGCCCGGAGACTTTTCCAGTCTCCCTCAAACCCAGAGGAGGAATCACTGATGGAAAGCTCCCCATCTTACTCTTTGCAAGAATATTTGAACACATTTTCTCGCGTTGAGCATCCCCCAACACTCACCCAGACACCCATCCACACAACCAGTGACAATATGGTCCCCCCTCCCTCCCGACTTCAGCTGTGTGACCCCCCCTTCCTCCCCATCCTCCCCATCCTCCCCTTAATCCTTCCCGCTTCATCTGGGAACCACCAGTGCCCCCTCCATAAAGAGGCGCATTGTGCCCAGATTATTTGATTGTTTTCAGATGTCAGAGCTTTTCCTACACAAAAGAGGAAGAACAGGGGCCTGTCCAGAAAAGCCTCTCCGGGGCTGCTTAGCCCCCGGGGGATGGTGGGGGTGGATGGAGAGACACAGGGGGATCGGCAGCGGGCTAGGGGAGCAGACACACGACTCAGGAAGTGACCCCTGCGATGAGAGATTACACACAATGTGCTCTCACACAACTTCTTCTAGTCCCTTCGCTCGGAACGTACCAAGTGCCGAGGCAGCCGAAGGGGTGGCATGGGGAGAGCGAAGGAAGGAAGCCTCCCTGGCTGTTCCCTTCAACATCCATTCAGAAAGGCTTGATGCTGGGTGGGGCGGCACTTCAGGGATGAAAACTAGCCGTATGGAAATGGATGAGTAGTGGGCAGGGGTGAGGGGTGAGGGGTGGGGATGAGGTGGGAGTTGGCACGCTCTACCAGCAGACGTGAACAGGGATGGAGGGATGGAAGGAGGGGAGGGGTGGAAGAAGAAGGGAAGGGGTGGGGGAAATGCAGGAATAGGGGGAAGCAGGCGGATCCATGAAGGGGAAGGTATAGTCCACCATGCTAGGGAATAATGGGTGTGATTCAGGGCTTTTCAAGCATGGAGTCCCGTGCCGGTCAAATAGCATGTAACCAGCAGCATTTTTTTCTCTGTGTGTGTGTGTGATGGTTGAGTAGTGTAAAGGGGAAGCAGCTCGCTAACGCTGAATGGCGCTTTTGTTCTGGGGTCGTTGCGGCTTTTTACATTCAACCGAGACTGCAGATACAACTGTCTTTGCATGAGAGGAGCATTAAAACATGCTCTCTTCCTACACCCTCCCTCCATCCCCCCTCTCTCCCCTTCACCCTTTCTACCTGTCCCCCTCACCCTTGAGAAGAGGTTAGTGTCAGTGGGCTCTTCAGAGTGCGGCAGTGTTTGTCCAGTGAGGAAAGGACGAGGGATTTGTGAAAATATGGAGGAGAGGAGAGGAAGTACATATCAGGCCTTTGCCTTTTGATTCCCGTTGAGCTCAGAGATGGAGGGAGCAAACCTGATGACGAGAGAGCAAATGAGAAAAGGACCCGGATGATGGTGCCACACACACACACACACACATACACACACACACACTCCACCCCCATTCGCACTGTCCGCGTGTGACTCACAGCACATCGGCAGCAGCACCATGAGAACGTGAGGCTGGCAGTACATTCACCGTGTATTCAAGCCCTGCTCTAAATAGCCCTGCCTCCTCTGAACAGAAAAATCCATGCATTCGAAATGACTGAACCATACATTAATTAAATATACTTTTTCATGCAGCTCTCAAAGGAGCGCTGTGCAGACAATGGCAGTTTGTCTCTCCCTTGCCTACATACCATATGTGTATGACGCATTCATGGGAATGAGTCAGACTGTATGTAAACTTGTATGTACAGTTGAAGTCGGAAGTTTACATACACTTAGGTTGGATTCATTAAAACTCGTTTTCCAACCACTCCACAAATGTATTGTTAACAAACTATAGTTTTGGCAAGTCGGTTAGGACATCTACTTTGTGCATGACACAAGTAATTTTTCCAACAATTGTTTACAGACAGATTATTTAACTTATAATTCACTGTATCACAATTCCAGTGGGTCAGAAGTTTACATACACTAAGTTGACTGTGCCTTTAAACAGCTTGGAAAATTCCAGAAAATTATGTCATGGCTTAAGAAGCTTCTGATAGGCTAATTGACATCATTTGAGTCAATTGGAGGTGTACCTATGGATGTATTTCAAGGCCTACCTTCAAACTCAGTGCCTCTTTGCTTGACATCATGGGAAAAGCAAAAGAAATCAGCCAAGACCTCAGAAAAAAGATTGTAGACCTCCACAAGTCTGGTTCATCCTTGGGAGCAATTTCCAAACGCCTGAAGGTACCACATCCATCTGTACAAACAATAGTACACAAGTATAAACACCATGGGACCATGCAGCCGTCATACAGCTCAGGAAGGAGACGCGTTCTGTCTCCTAGAGATGAACGTACGTTGGTGCGAAAAGTGCAAATCAATCCCAGAACAACAGCAAAGGACCTTGTGAAGATCCTGAAGGAAACAGGTACAAAAGTATCTATATCCACAGTAAAACGAGTCCTATATCGACATAACCTGAAAGGCCGCTCAGCAAGGAAGAAGCCACTGCTCCAAAACCGCCATAAAAAAGCCAGTCTACGGTTTGCAACTGCACATGGGGACAAAGATCTTACTTTTTGGAGAAATTTCCTCTGGTCTGATGAAACAAAAATAGAACTGTTTGGCCATAATGACCATCGTTATGTTTGGAGGAAAAAGGGGGTTGCTTGCAAGCCGAAGAACACCATCCCAACCGTGAAACACGGGGGTGGCAGCATCATGCTGTGGGGGTGCTTTGCTGCAGGAGGGACTGGTGCACTTCACAAAATAGATGGCATCATGAGGAAGGAAAATTATGTGGATATATTGAAGCAACATCTCAAGACATCAGTCAGGAAGTTAAAGCTTGGTCGCAAATGGGTCTTCCAAATGGACAATGACCCCAAGCATACTTCCAAAGTTGTGGCAAAATGGCTTAAGGATTACAAAGTCAAGGTATTGGAGTGGCCATCATAAAGCCTTGACCTCAATCCTATAGAACATTTGTGGGCAGAACTGAAAAAGCGTGTGCGAGCAAGGAGGCCTACAAACCTGACTCAGTTACACCCGCTCTGTCAGGAGGAATGGGCCAAAATTCACCCAACTTATTGTGGGAAGCTTGTGGAAGGCTACCCAAAACGTTTGACCCAAGTTAAACAATTTAAAGGCAATGCTACCAAATACTAATTGAGTGTATGTAAACTTCTGACCCACTGGGAATGTGATGAAATAAATAAAAGCTGAAATAAATCATTCTCTCTACTATTATTTTGACATTTCACATTCTTAAAATAAAGTGGTGATCCTAACTGACCTAAGACAGGGAATTTTTACTCGGATTAAATGTCAGGAATTGTGAAAAACTGAGTTTAAATGTATTTGGCTAAGGTGTATGTAAACTTCCGACTTCAACTGTATGTGCATGTTTTATGTGTGATTGAGCATGAATGTGAACATGTGTGTTTGTATGGGGGGCGTTCTGTGTGTGTGCATGTGTGTGTTCTGGCCCCCTCCTCACTGAGCGGAATGCACCTGGCCTGACAGGCAGGCGGTGGAATGCTGCTGGCCTGTCTCTCACCCAGGGAGGCTAGGCTGGAATGTGGCCCAGGCCCTCTCTCTTTCTCTACACTGAACAGATATCCAGGTACACCCACCCACACACACACCCACACCCACACACACACACACACAGTTGCACTCACTTCTATCAAATCTCATAGTCCAACCTGCATCCAAGGGCTCCACATGCACTTGTGTCTGTGTGTGTGTATGTGTGTGTGTGTGTGTGTGTGTGTGTGTGTGTGAGAGAGAGAGAGAGAGAGAGAGAGAGAGAGAGAGAGAAACTGGGTGTGTCTGATCGAATGTGCCTGCGTGCCTGCCTGTGCGTGTGTTTGATCGGATGAACAAATGTATCTGGAGTGCAACCTGAGAGCAATGAATTTTTCCTTCGGAGCAGAAGCTGTGTAATTTTTATTGCTTCACGCATTGTTATTAAGTTGTTCCATGGTGCTGCAAATTCCAACCAACAAAGTGAGCTTACAGTTTCTCTTAGAAACTGCCAGTTCTCTCCCCCTGGTCCTTCGACCTCAACCCCCACTCCACTTACCCTCAGCCTCTACTTTCTGGTCCCGGTGTGTGTGTCTGTGTGTGTGTGTGTGTGTGTGTCGTCTGTGTCTGTGTGTATGTGTCATGCCCTGGCTGTGAGAGGCCTGTTGTCTTTAGTTGGTTGGGTCAGGGCGTGAGTTTCTATGTTATATATTCTATGTTTACGTTCTAGTTAGTCTATTTCTATGTTACAGTTCTAGGTTGTGTGTCTATGTTTGGCCGGGTGTGATTCCCAATCAGAGACAGCTTGTTTGCCGACCTTAGTTGTGGGATCTTGTTCCGTGTTTAGGCTTGTATGTGATAGCCTGAGGACTTCACGTTACGTTGTTTCTTGTTTTGTTTATGTTTATTGAGTTGAATAAACATGTTCGCATACCACGCTGCACCTTGGTCTGACCCGTCTCTCAACGATCGTGACAGAAGATCCCACCACAATAGGACCAAGCAGCGTGCCCAGAAGGAGCAAACGCTTGGTACTCAACGTTGGTAACGCCTGGTACTACGTTGGTAGATGTCCTCCTCGGTTGGGGGAAAATCACTGATGAAGGAGGAGGAAGCACGGGTAGGAGAGGATCAACGGCGACATCAACGATGCCAGCCGAAGAGGAAGCCCAAGAAGCAGCCCCAAGAAAATGTTGAGGAGGGGCTCACGGGGTGGACGACGAGGCAGCAGGAGGCCGGGAAAGGGATGACTAGAGAGGAGGAGGCCGCTATTTTAGAGGTCCTCCAAGACCTGCGGATCGAGAGAGAAGAACCCCGACCACTGCACCCAGTGGGGTTCCAGTTGGAGTCCCTACGACCATGGGAACAGGAATGGGAACAGTTTTACACTGAGGAGTCGGAGGATGACGACGACGATGAGTTTCTGTTCCCTAACTCGTGGGGGCTCCCGGAGGAGTCCTCACTGGAGGATTGGGCGCGGAGAGAGAAGGACTGGAACAGTCGTACATATCCAACGCCAGTTCCCAACCCGGTACGTCCCGTGCCTGCTTCTTGCACCAAGCCAGTGGTGCGTGTTCCCAGTCCGGCACAGCCCGTTCCAGGACAGGAACATGCACCTAAAATGGAGTCAGCAGGTACAGTCGGTCCGTCCGGATCTTTGGAGGAACGTATCCAACAGCAGGTGAGCAGGATCCAGGCTCTCGGCAGCGCAATGGAGCGCGTGGTGAGTAGATTGGAGCGATGGGAGAGAGGTGGCGTTTCTACACCTCCTCCAACCACACAACTCACCCGACCTCCCACGACGGTCCCCTGCAGGGAGCACTTTAGCGTGTCGGTGCCCAGTCTGGGGCCGGCAATCAGCCCAACTACAGGGTTGGAAACCACCTCTGTGTCGGTGCCCAAGGTGGGCACGACGTACAGCCCCGTTTTGGAGCAGGAGCTCCTAAACGTATCGGTGCCCAGTCTGGGGCCGGCAACCAGTCCTACTACAGGGCTGGAATTTTCCTTTGCTTCGGTGCCCAGGTTGGGCACGCCGTTTAGTCCTGCTACAGAGATGGGGATGGATACGGGTCCGGAAGTTTGCTCCACTCCGGAGCCAGAGCAGTCCGCTCCACCGGAGTCCAGTTTAGCTCCGGTCAGCAGCGCCAATCCGGAGCCAGAGCAGTCCACTCCACCGGTGCCAGAACCAGCTCCCGTCAACTGCTCCACTCCGGAGCCAGAGGAATCCACTCCACCGGTGCCTGATCCAGCTCCGGTCAGCTGCTCCACTCCGGAGCCAGAGCAGGCTGCACCACCGGTGCCCAATCCAGCTCCGGTCAGCTGCTCCATTCCGGAGTCAGAGCATTCCGCTCCACCGGGGTCCAGTCCAGCTCCGGTCAGCGGATCCACTCCGGAGCCAGAGCAATCCGCTCCACCGGTGCCTGATCCAGCTCCGGTCAGCTGCTCCACTCTGGAGCCAGATCAGTCCAGGTCGGTACGGCCCGTGCCTGCTCCTCGCACCAAACCAGTGGTGCGTGTCGCCAGCCTGGTATGCCCCGTTCGTGCTCCTCGCACCAGACCTGTGGTGCGTGTCCCCAGTCCGGCCTGGCCCGTTCCTGCTCCTCGCACCAGACCAGTGGTGCGTGTCCCCAGTCCGGCCCGGCCTGTTCCACCGGTGCCTGGTCCAGCAACGGTCAGCTGCTCCACTCCGGAGCCAGAGCAGTCCGCTCCACTGGTGCCCAGTCCAGCTCCGGTCAGTGGCTCCACTCCGGATCCAGAGCAGTCCGCTCCACCGGGGTCCAGTCCAGCTCCGGTCAGCGGCTCCACTCCGGAGCCAGAGCAGTCCGCTCCACCGGGGTCCAGTTCAGCTCCGGTCAGCGGCTCCACTCCAGACCCAGAAGTCAGCCCATCTCCAGGGTCGGGGCCTCCCACAACAGGGTCCAGACAGGGCTTGGTGCATCGTGGGGGGATTGCCGATCCAGGCCCAGACGTCAGCCCCTCTCCAGGTTCGGGGTCTCCCACACCAGGGTCCAGACAGGGCTTGGTGCATCGCGGGAGGATTGCCAATCCAGGCTCAGACATCCGCCCCTCTCCAGGTTCGGGGTCTCCCACACCAGGGTCCAGACAGGGCTTGGTGCATCGTGGGAGGAAGGAGAGGGGAAGCATCGCGCCGAGGTCCAGACCAGACCAGGAGTGCAACGGGGAGGCAGAGAGGAAGAGGTCGTCACGCCCTGAGCCGGATCCGCCTCCGAGGCTGAAAGCCCACCCGGACCCTTCCCTAATGAGTCAGGTTGGTGCGGCCGGAGTACGCACCTTTGGGGGGTCCCCCACTCCACTTACCCTCAGCCTCTACTTTCTGGTCCCGGTGTGTGTGTCTGTGTGTGTGTGTGTGTGTGTGTGTGTGTGTGTGTCGTCTGTGTCTGTGTGTATGTGTCATGCCCTGGCTGTGAGAGGCCTGTTGTCTTTAGTTGGTTGGGTCAGGGCGTGAGTTTCTATGTTATATATTCTATGTTTACGTTCTAGTTAGTCTATTTCTATGTTGCAGTTCTAGGTTGTGTGTCTATGTTTGGCCGGGTGTGATTCCCAATTAGAGAAGGATTGTACAGGGCGTACCGGGCTGGCGACACGCACCACTGGTTTGGTGCGGGGAGCAGGCACGGGCTTTACCGGTCTGTGAAGGCGCACAGTGCGTAAAGTCGGCGCATAGCCTGGTGCCTGCATTGTCACACGCTCCTCAAAGCGAGTGCAGAGAGTTGGCTCTGCTAACCTCTGCTCTAAAGACTGAGCTCTCTGCTGCTGGAGGGTTCATTCCTCTCTCAGCTTCTCTTGTTGCCTGGCAAGCTCCTCTCTCCGTGCAACCATTGACTCCTTGTCCCTAAGGGCCTCCTGCAGCGCCTCCTTTTGAAGGGAGCTCTCCTGCTCTATCTTCGCAATCAGCTTCCGTAAGGTGGTTGTCTCTTCTGTCAGAGTGCTAATCTGCAGGTCTCTCCGAGCCTCCTGCTGCTTAGCCAACCACCCTGTGTGCCCCCCCCAAAAAATATTATTGGGGTTGCCTCTCGGGCTTCATTAGCGGTCGACACCGTTGGCTTCGCCGTTGATCCTCTCCTACCTGGGCTTCTACCTTCGCCCAGGGTCCTTTACCAGCGAAAATCTCCTCCCAAGACCACATCTTCCCCACCTGTGTCCAGGGTGTTTGCTCCTCCTGGGCACGCTGCTTGGTCCGTTGGTGGTGGAATCTTCTGTCACGTTCGTTGAGTACAGGATTGGACCAAGGTGCAGCGTGGTATGCGTACATGTTCGTTTATTATATAAACACCGACAAAACAACAAAAGCAACGTAACGTGAAGTTCTAAAGGCTAAACATCAAACAAGCCAAACACACAGAAACAAGATCCCACAACTAAAGGTAGGCAAAATGGCTACCTAAGTATGATCCCCAATCATAGACAACGATCGACAGCTGCCTCTGATTGGGAACCACACCCGGCCAACCTAGAAATACATAACATAGAATTCACACCCTGACCAAACCAACTAGAGAAAACCGGGCTCTCAAGGTCAGGGCGTGACAATACAAGTATTTTATACACTGAACAAAAATACAAACGCAACATGGAACAATTAAAAAAAACATTCTGAGTTACAGTTCATATAAGGAAATCAGTCAATTGAAATAAAATCATTAGGCCCTAATCTATGGATTTCACATGACTGGGAATACAGATATGCATCTGTTGGTCACTGATACCTTAAAGAAAAGGTAGGGGTGTACAGTAGATCATAAAACCAGCCAATATCTGGTGTGACCACCATTTGCCTCATGCAGCGTGACACATCTCCTTCGCATAGAGTTGATCAGGCTGTTGATTGTGGCCTGTGGAATGTTGTCTCACTGCTCTTCAATGGCTGTGCGAAGTTGCTGGATATTGCCGGGACCTGGAACATGCTGTCGTACATGTCGATCCAGAGCATCCCAAACATGCTCAATAGGCGACATGTCTGGTGAGTATGCAGGCCATTGAAAAACGGTGACATTTTCAGCTTCCAGGAATTGTGTACAGATCCTTGCGACATGGGGCCGTGCATTATCATGCTGAAACATGAGGTGATGGCGGCAGATGAATGGCACGACAATGGGCCTCAGGATCTCATCACAGTATCTCTGTGCATTCAAATTGCCACGATAAAATGCAATTGTGTTCATTGTCTGTAGCTTATGCCTGCCCATACCATAACCCCACCGCCACCAAGGGGCATTCTGTTCACAATGTTGACATCAGCAAACCGCTCATCCACATGACTCCATACACGCTGTCTGCCATCTGCCTGGTACAGTTGAAACCGGGATTCATCCGTGAAGAGTACACATCACCAGCGTGCCAGTGGACATCGAAGGTGATCATTTGTCCACTGACGTCGGTCACGACGCGGAACTGCAGTCAAGTCAAGACGGGCACGCAGATAAGCTTCCCTTAGACGGTTTCTGACAGTTTGTGCAGACATTTTTCAGGTTATGCAAACCCACAGTTTCATCAGCCGTCCGGATGGCTGATCTCAGACGATCCCGCAGGTGAAGAAGCCGGATGTGGAGGTCCTTGGCTGGCATGGTTACACGTGGTCTGCGGTTGTGAGGCCGGTTGGATGTACTGCAACATTTTCTAAAACGATGTTTGAGGCAGCTTATGGTAGAGAAATGAACATTCAATTATCTGGCAACACCTCTGGTGGACATTCTTGCAATCAGCATGCAATTTGCACACTCCCTCAAAACTTGAGACATCTGTGGTATTGTGTTGTGTGACAAAACTGCACATTTTAGAGTGGCCTTTTATTGTCCCCAGCACAAGGTGCACCTGTGTAATGATCATGCTTTTTAATCAGCTTCTTGATATGCCACACCTGTCAGGTGGATGGATTATCTTGGCAAAGGAGAAATGCTCACTAACAGGGATGTAAAACAAATTTGTGCACAACATTTGAGACACATAATCTTTTATTTCAGCTCATGAAAAATGGGACCAACACTACATGTTGCGTTTACATTTTTGTCCAGTATAGTTTATTTTGATATATTGATATTTATGGTATTTTGTATCTGTATTTTGTCATTTGTATTTTTTGCCCATCCCTGCACTCGGGGTGTGAGGCTAGTCCCCTTGCCGAAGATCTTTTTTGAAAACCTTTTGAGGATGTCATTGTTTCCCCTTCGTTCCTCTGGTGTGCGGGTGGGAGGCACCGTGAACACACCCCTGTGAGTCCCCTCCAATCCGGGTTTACAACACAGCAACAGGATCAACGTCGGGGGAAGTTGTCCCTCTCTAGTTTATGTGCCTGTCACCCACAAGCGTGCACAAAAAAAATAGGCCTCTTAATTGATTAGGAGTAATTAGTCTGTTTCCTTCAGTGCGGAGGGGGGAGGAGTGGGCAAGAGGAGGGGCGGAGAGTGAGTTTCGGGGTCCTGACGAATTTTATTATCTCAAAAAAGTTCAGCTCTGCTGGGAAGAACTCATGGGATTCCAGGGACCAAATCTCTGGGAATAAGTATGGTTGCACATATAGAAATGAAGGATCTGATTCTTCTTCAGACTTGTAATGGTTAAGGTTATGTTTGGGAGTTGGGTAATCTGACCCTAGATCTGTGGTATTTGGGCAAATTCTACCTAAATGTACCCTTTTTAGCCATTTTAGGATGTGGATATTGGATGTGGCAAGTAAGATAGCACACATAGCACAAGACAGTATTCTGCTTTCAATGAAGAGTCCCTCCATCCACATGATTCAAATGCATTTCAGTAAAGACCTTCTGTACTCTGTTCTCCCCTCCTAAAATATTTGTTTTATTTTTTGAAGAGAGGAGCTATAATAAGAAAGCCTTCGTATAGTGCCATCTTTCAGGGGCAATTTTCTGCATGGCAGTCTTGAGACTCCCAGAGCCAATTGATTTTTGCGTCGCTTTTTGATCTCTTGCGCAGCACCAGGATTTCAGGATTTGTTTTCTCAAACGGGACAAATAAGCAGGGGCTGTCTGATTATTTGGGATGGAGAAAGAGGGAGGAAGGGGTGAGGGGGGAAGGCAACCTGAGGGGAACTCCATTCTTGGGCCTGTTGCATTGACTCTGACCGTGGCTAGAAAGCAAACTCAAAGCATCTCCTTTCACATTTAAAGTGGCTTTATGTGGGCTGACAGTAGCGCTGGGCTGGCTGACAGAGGCTTGGTGTCACACAGACCCAGCTCAGACCCAGCACAGCTCCCAGCTCTCCCAGTGCTGGAGGCTGGTGGGACTCATTCTCTCAATACATGTTTCAGTCAAATGTAGTGAGCGTGTGAGTGTGTGGGCAGGGATATTTACACACATGCTAGGTGTGCCTGTGTGTGCTTGTTTGTATGTGCTTTAGATGAATTGCTTTTAAATGTGAAAAGGGATCACGTGTGCCGATACGGTGACTAGGTAGGTGTGTAGATGAACAACCAGCAGCACTGTTGCTAGGTTAAATATGAACTGCTTTGTTGTATTAGGCTGTTTTGTGGTCTCTCCTGTCACCTAGTGTACAGAGAATGTAAATGCAATACCGTTTTGTATCGTCAAAGTTCTTGACTTTAGAACGTCTAAAAATAAAAATGATGTAGGCTACTTATGACCTTTTGTCCATTTGCTTTTTAAAATATCCTCAGAATTTGGGAAGATGGCTTTTAATTATTGTGCAGAGGGGTGACATACTGAGGACATTGTCCCTAAAGAGGGTTCTCTGGATCGCCATAACAGTTTGAATGTGTAAGTAGGTAGAGATATCATCAACGACCATACTAAAGGCTTATTATCAAACTGAATGCTTTATGTAGAATGTGTAAGCTGTACCAAATGCATGCAGTAGTCGTGGCCTTGATGAGTCACGGTGCAGTGGCTTGCACTGCATATACTATCCAATAGAGGTCGTTAATT
Organism: Coregonus clupeaformis; assembly: GCF_020615455.1. Taxonomy (NCBI): domain Eukaryota; kingdom Metazoa; phylum Chordata; class Actinopteri; order Salmoniformes; family Salmonidae; genus Coregonus; species Coregonus clupeaformis. Next base: position 25,538,788 of record NC_059216.1, on the reverse strand, counting down.
CACCCAGTCAGAAGCAGACATGTTACAGTGATAAAGAGAACCCATCATTGGCTCTTGCAACCTTACTCTAATCCCCTGATCATTAAAACACACTTCCTGATCGGAATGCACCATTCAGCGTTTTTCATTAGAAGCCACTGACCAGATTATTAAGTTATCATCCTTTTATCTTGTATCCAGTTGATATTTTATTATCAATGTTTAGGGCCCTGAGTATTTCCTGACCACATGACTGTGTATAGGGATCTACCATGCTCTGTGTATGAATCCTATGTACTGTATGTAATGGTTATCATAGCATTGTGCACACTAATCATCAATCTGAATACCTCTTCATAGAGTACAGGGGGTACCTCTGTCTTGGCACTGTGGGTCTGCCCCAGACCTTTTGACTTGTGTGTGTGAGTAAGTGAGTGTGTAGATGTATGCACGTGCATGCAAGAGTGTGTGTATGTGTGTCCGGGGCATGCATACATTCTGGTTACTGCTCACTGCTTTGGGCCTTGGGTGTGAAGGACTAGGTGCGAGGTACCAAGCTGGAGCAGGCATGCTTATGTTCCAGACAAGCAGACGTTCCAGGCACACTCAACGTGCTGTTGGGGTTGAGGTTAGGGTTACACATGACATCCTGACTTCCCTATTCCTGTAGACATCACAGGGAGGTCATGAGAGAGAGAGAGAGCCTGCTGCAGCTAGATATGATCCTGACACAGTCTAACCATGAAGACGGCGCTAAAGATACCCTTTTATCATATCACACAATTTAGGAAGAATCTCACCAGAAATAAGAGAGGCAGGCATACCATCGCTGCATCTCCACACAAATGCCATACACGGTCATAACCATGTCATAACAGCTAACATAATTGTCCTAACCTGTTATAATATGGTCATAACACTGTCATGACATATATTTAGACCTGTTGTGACGTTATTTTATGGCTGGTTATGACACCTACATAAGAGTATAAAAACCCACAAAACCTACTACGGTAGTTATTTTATGGCTGGTTATGACACCTACATAAGAGTGTCAAAACCCACAAAACCTACCACACAAGGCAAAACATCGCATTACACCATAGCCTACGTGTCAACAGAATGTTACCAAATTACCATATTCAATTATGATTGTAATTGCGCGCGCATTGATGTCAGACATGCAACTACCCCAATGCTCTGTTGCTGATGACTGGGATGAATGCAGGAGCATATTTAAGGAGCAGGACAAGACACCCTCTTTTTGACTGATGACTGACATAAGGACATGTATGTGATGGGCCTATCTGGCTTATATGATTATGATGGTCATAATGCTTCTTGATAGTGTCATAAAGTGTATTTTCTTAGTCCAATTAAAGTGACACAGGATGGTCATGTTTCTTGACTGTGTCATAAAGTATATTTTCTACAAGTCAGCTGTTATGACATATTATGACATGGTTATAACGTGTTATGACACTTGGTGTCAAGTAAAGTGTTACCCACAATACTTTAATTTGAAGTGCACAGTGCACACACACACACACACACACATGTTAGGTGTGCCTTTGTGTTTCTGTTTGTATGTGCTTGTGATTAATTGCGTTTGACACAATACTTTTATTTGAACCTTTATTTAACCAAGTCAAAATACATATTTCACAAGGGAGACCTGGCATTATACAGGCACTATAATCCTTCTCAAAGATGTAGCCTATAAAATTAGGTAGGTTAGGCTACATCACAAACAATACACAAGGCGTTCCACAATCAACAGACAAAGACACCTGGCATGTGTTTCCTCCTGTCTTGTAGATCTGTCAGTCAGGTTTCCTTCCCCTCCAGCCTCAGAGGATGAGGTGTGAGGGCGTTGACTCAAAGACTCTTCACACTGAAACCACCAAACCACAACACTTACACTACAACATTTCACACATAGCTCCTCAGACCTCAGCACACAGAGATCCTATAAATCAGAATATAATTCGGAGTTTCATGTGGTTTCATCTCACACCACACCTAAAAATATGCAAATTAGTAGCTTTTGAGTAGCATCGAGGATAACTCTGAAATAACAACCAAGACACGAAAGATTGGCTTTAAACATTTCTGTCCTGTAAAATGCAATATTTTTATTTAGAACTATTGATAGACAATGTTTTAGATCAAGATTAGCACGGAAACGCAGAGTTTTGCAATCTACCTAATCATCCAAGGCTCAGAAATGACGGCCATTGCTAGCAACAGTTAGCTAGCTAGCTGCGTCGTTACCTAAAATACTGAAATTGTTTTGCTATCGGCCCAAACCATTGTGAAAATAAAACTCTGGGAGAATCTCATTTGGTTTTGCTCAACTCCTGCATCCTCTCTCCTCCATCCTCTCTGGTCTCCTTTTGAAAAAGTTCAAAGGTAATCGAGAAGAGGCGGCGAAGAAAGGGACGAAAATGCGCTTTTATGAAATGAGACTACTTCTCCATTCATCAGGCAATTGACGTTTACAGGGTTGGAATCCCAAAATAAAGCTTGTTGTGCAATACATTTTATAGATAAAAGTGTTATGTCTCGTGGGTTTCATTACCATGTCTTTATAACAATTCAATAATGATAAGACGGGAGACAGGAATCAGTTCAATCATTTATCTAGAAAGTGGGCGTCTTATACACAACATTACCCATGATACCCTGTGCATACAACTACGGTAAGTAGGAGGTACAAAAGGTGCAACCTTAATATATAACATCTCCTCCCCTCTTACATGAATTGTCCCCATCATGAAACAACAGTGGAGGACATAATGGGGACACACTTTTTTTGTGTTCTTTTCAGAGCTTGTACATTTTCAATAACCCACATGAAATAAACAAAATTGTAATGTTTAACTTTACAATATTAATTTTCTTTCTTTTTACATTCAACCATAACTCAACCTTGAGAAGGAGAGTAGACTGTCTCAAACCTGGACTAAACCCATGGGGATTATTCTGCCCCAGATGAAAGCGTTAGTCTGTTTACTCACAAGTCCAAGCGTTTCGGTGTCCACCTATTGCTCATAGGGTAACGGCGGTCAACCTGACTCTCAACAACGTCTCTAGGCTGTGGTGTTGACACAGGTGTAAGAATGTGAGTTGCCTACGTCACAGTCTCGTCACACACTTGAGTGGGTGCGGTTGAGTCAGTGTCCTGAGAAGGTGAGCCCCTAGGTGACGACTGTGGGGTCAGGGTGTCACCCAGTAACAGTTCTGGACAACACACAATTGGTGGTTCTGTCGGCGTTGCTTTACTCAACAGTAACTGATCTGTGTGCCTGTTCTAGATTACGTCCTCTGCAGTCTGGACAGTGTAGGACCAGTCTGAGCAATGACTGTAGCAGGAACCCACTTTGGTCCTTTTGAGGTAGTTCCTAGCTAAGACAGTTTCTCCAGGATTGAAAACTCTGTCCTTTGCTCTCAGTTCATGACATTAGACTTGGCTCTCCTGTCGGAGGTTTGATAGGTCGAAGCATGTGCATAGCTCTCTATTCATGAGTAGCGATGCAGGCAAAGCTTTGGGGGTTGCATGTGCCGTGTTCCTGTAGGATAGCAGGAAGCTGTTCAAGCATTGGTGCAGTGTCCCTTGACCCTGTGACACTTTTAAGGCATGTTTCATGGTCTGTACGAACCTCTCCACCAGCCCTTTGGTAGAGGGATGATACGGGGCGGACCTGATGTGCTGTACGCCATTCACCTGTAGGAACGTGGCCATTTCTTGGGACACTAGCTGCAGTCCGTTGTGGCTAATGAGTTGGAGTGGCGATCCGACTAAACACTTCCCCACGCTTCTCAATGGCCTTCTCTGCAGTAGTAGACCTCATGATGGCAACTTCTCGACCTGCGAAGTTGACGTGTATGTGTTGCGTATGTGTTGCCACGGCTCCTCCGGCCAATCCCACGGATGAAGAGGTGCAAGTTGGGGTACGTTGTGAACCTTCTGGCATGAGGACTGTTTTTGTTTTCTCTTCAATGCTTCCATCCAATCCAGGCCGCCAGAAGTAGCTTTGTGCGACTTCTTTCATGCAAATCATTCCAGAATGACCTGAGTGTAACTGGTGCATCACTGGTTCCCTCAGCGAAGGTGGAATGATAACTCTCTCCCCCACAGCTACAGCAGACAATCAGACTGTACTGACAGCCCAGTTCTCCTCGAAAGGTAAGGTTTCAGTTCCGGAGCATCTCCTGCGGCTTTTAGGCTTGGGCGGTATCTAGATTATCACACTGACCATGTGCTATTCCGGGATATTCGGTAATACAGGCACTGAACACAAGGGGCGCTATTTTCAAACCCCACAGCCTAATCCAAAGGTTAGCAATGCTAACAAGTACATGTAAAATCCCATAGAGAATTCTAACTAAATGCTACAGAGCGCATTACAAACATTTTATGTAGTCTCCGACCTTAACTGTTTGCAGAACAACAATCCCAGCTCATAATGTTATACAAGTAACTCAAAAATGCTACTCATAGTTTTCTGACAGCAAGGCTCTTGATGCAGGAGGAGATTCTCTGCTGTTACCAAGCAAAGCTCGATTTTCGAAGAAGCTAACCGCTTAGCTAGATAGCTAACTAGCTACTAAATCTGCAAACCAAATGCACAACTGCAGAGCATTTAGCACATTTTGGAAAGTTTACTTTGTAGTTATAAGATATCTAGCTGGCAAACATTTAGTTGTAAATTCCATACTGTAACTATATCACTTGACGCGTGCTGCACAACAGTGAGTGACTCACAAGGCTCTGGTCTCTCTTTGTTGTGTGCTTGTAAACAAACATCACATGACTGGGGACTACAGGTGAAATGAAAAACAATATTTGATTTATCTCCTAACGTATTGACTGAAGGTATTTACTTATAAAGTAGCTACAAATATTCAAATGTATTAAAAAACTTCAAACAAATAGTTTCAATGGTATTGACGGTATTGAAAAACCATCCTGTGGCTATTTCCAAATACCCAGGTATACAGTGAGGGAAAAAAGTATTTGATCCCCTGCTGATTTTGTATGTTTGCCCTCTGACAAAGAAATTATTAGTCTATCATTTTAATGGTAGGTTTATTTGAACAGTGAGAGACAGAATAACAACAACAAAAATCCTGAAAAACGCATGTCAAAAATGTTATAAATTGATTTGCATTTTAATTAGGGAAATAAGTATTTGACCCCCTCTCAATCAGAAAGATTTCTGGCTCCCAGGTGTCTTTTATACAGGTAACAAGCTGAGATTAGGAGCACACTCTTAAAGGGATGATCATGAGAACGGTGAGGAATCAGCCCAGAACTACACGGGAGGATCTTGTCAATGATCTCAAGGCAGCTGGGACCATAGTCACCAAGAAAACAATTGGTAACACACTACGCTGTGAAGGACTGAAATCCTGCAGCGCCCGCAAGGTCCCCCTGCTCAAGAAAGCACATATACATGCCTGTCTGAAGTTTGCCAATGAACATCTGAATGATTCGGAGGAGAACTGGGTGAAAGTGTTGTGGTCAGATGAGACCAAAATGGAGCTCTTTGGCATCAACTCAACTCGCCGTGTTTGGAGGAGGAGGAATGCTGCCTATGACCCCAAGAACACCATCCCCACCGTCAAACATGGAGGTGGTAACATTATGCTTTGGGGGTGTTTTTCTGCTTTTCTGGGACAGGACAACTTCACCGCATTAAAAGGATGATGGACGAGGCCATGTACCGTAAAATCTTGGGTGAGAACCTCCTTCCCTCAGCCAGGGCATTGAAAATGGGTCATGGATGGGTATTCCAGCATGACAATGACCCAAAACACACGTCCAAGGCAACAAAGGAGTGGCTCAAGAAAAAGCACATTAAGGTCCTGGAGTGGCCTAGCTTCGTTGCTAAACTCAGAATAAAGTGTCCGCAGTAATTCAGTAATCCCAGGAACGAGGAGCTGGAGCATCCAAGATAGCTTTGACCTTGGACGGAGCCTTGTGGCGTCAATGACGTGTCCGAGGTATTCAACCAATAATTGGAAGAATGCACATTTGTCCTTATGAACCCGCAGTTCGTAGTCCTTCAATCACTGTAAGGTCGCATCCATGTTCTGGAGATGGTCCTTTTCATCTTTCCCAGTAACGAGAATGTCATCCAGTTAGCAATGTACTCCTGGCAATCCACTCAAGATCTGGTCCATCGCCCTCTTGAACAGCGCTGGCGCACTTGTGATTCCAAATGGTAGACGACAGTACCTGAAGAGCCCCTTGTGTGTCACAACGATCAGCACCTCCTTTGCCTTTTCATCCACATGCATCTGCAAGTAGGCCTGGCAGAGGTCGATCTTGCTGAACTTTTGACCCCCCAGCTAAGTCTGCGGAAAAGGTTGTCGACATGTGGTAGAGGACACTGTTCAGCGGAAAACACAGGGTTAACTGTGCCTTTAAAGTCTCCACATATCCTGATTCCACCATCCTTCTTAAGGACTGGTACAATGGCTGTTGCCCATTCACTCATGCTAACCAGCTCCAGTACTTTGTTCTTGACTAGAGGGTCCAAGTTAGCCTTTGGTCTGATAGCATAAGGTACGAGTCGTGCTTTCAGAAACTTTGGTTTGCTGTCTGGCTTAATGCTAAGCTTCACTGTAATGTATTTCATGCTACCCAGCTCTCCATTAAAGACTTCTCTGTGTTTGTTTAAGATGGCGGGTAGGCCTGTGTCTCTATCTGTCATTGTACACACTAATGGCCAGTCCAGTGTGATTTTCTCCAGCCACAAATGTCCCAGTACTTATTGTGATCGAGTGAGAGGGTGGGTATGTAAAGGCCGGTATATTCCTGCTCGTTGGCTACATCTGCTGGCCAGGAGAGAGAGTGGCCCAGAACGGTAAGAGCCTAAATACACACACCTGAATATAATTAGCTTGGAGGTTGGGTGGTGGCTGTTTTTAACCTGGCTTTGGCCAGATCTGTTTTTTGGTCTGGAGCAGCAAGAGCTGACATGCAGAGCCCTCCAACGCTGGGAGGGATATCGAACGCAACTAGGACAGGAAGCTACCGGACGTTACTTGGACATAGACCTGACCCCAGAAAGGACAAGCCTGTTGGATTTCTGTTTTATTTTGTTTGATACGCAGAAGAGAGGTACCGGAAGACCCGTGTAGAAAGGCTCAAAGACAAGCTAGGTTTTCATTTGGTTTTAATGTTACCCAGCACTGTGGCGCATTCTGTTGTTTATTTCCCTGAATAAAAGTCCTGGGTCGTTTCCCTGGAGAATGTCTATGCTTGTGTTACTTCACACTCTCATCACTTGTTGCACGACCTTATCCGGCTGGCAAAGGCCTGGTTGTGGAGTGACCCCGCAGTGCCCATTGTGGTGGATAAAGTGGTAATGAACCACTTCCTACGGGCACTTCCCTATGATGCCAAGAAGGTGGCCAGCCAGGGCAATCCACAGTCCGTGGACCAATTAGTCCTCCTAGAGGAGAGCCACCAGACCACAATGGATCTGCTGAAGTCTGGTAAGATGGACAAGACAGAGGGTAAGCTAAGGAAACAACCAGAGAGACTCCTGCCGCCCGAGAGGTCTGCCAAACTCCCAGAGGTGGAGCCACCCCGATGACGTTGGTTCGGGCTAGAACCTGACTGAAGAAGGTGTTATGAGTGTGGCGAGGTGGGTCACATGGCCTGGAATTGCCCCAGTAGAGATGAACCCAGGCCCACTGCACACTCCACGGACCCAGTTGGAGGGAAGCCCTGTCACTTAATGACCTTTTGTTGGGCCCCTAAGGAGACACCAGCCCCCACAATATCAACCAAAGTAGATGGAAGAGATGCGGAGGCCCTTCTAGACAATGCCACCCGCTACCCAGAGGCCATTCCCCTAAGAACTATGACCTTGAAAGGTATTGCCAAGGAACGGGTGATGTTCTTCAGCCGAGTGAGAATAGCCAAAGAGATCCTCACTGACCAGGGGACCCCCTTCATGTCCCGTATCATGCAGGACTTGTGCAAGCTCCTGAAGGTAAAACAAATCCACACTTCTGTGTACCACCCTCAGACAGATAGGCTCGTTGAAAGGTTTAATAAAACCTTAAAGAGCATGCTCCGTAAGGTAGTTGCCATATTTGCTATTTTCCATAAGGGAGGTACTCCAGGCATCCACTGGATTCTCCCCGTTCGAGCTCCTCTATAGACAACAACCCCGGGGGCCTCTTGGACATTGAAAAGGAGACCTGGGAGACTGAGCTAAGCCCGCATCACAGTCTCATCGACCATGTCGCTGAAATGGGTGATCGGATGCAGAAGTTGTAGCCAATGGTAAGAGAGCATATGGCCCAAGCCCCAGAAGCGCAGAGGAGGGTCTACAATCAGGGAGCTCAACCCAGAGAATTCCAGAATGGGGAGAGAGTTCTGGTACTAGTGCCCACAACAAGTTCCTGGCTCCTGGAACGGGTCATACAAGATCCTGGAGAAGGTGAGTCCAGTGAACTACAAAGTTTGTCAGCCAGGGCGCTGGAAGCCGGTGCAAATATACCACATTAACCTTCTCAAAAAGTGGCACGTCCGAGAGGCGTTGCTTGGTGTTGCTCTGTCCCCTGTCCCCACAAAAGCGGCTCGAGAGGAGGTTGCCATCTATATCTGGCTTACAAAACTACAGCGGCAAGAGATGGGGGAACTAGTGGACCAGAGCAGGGACGTCTTCTCTCCCCTCCCAGGGCGCACAACCTTGACGCACTACCACATCCACACAAAACGAAGGTAACATTACGGCCTTCTAGGATCCCAGTGGTCAGATGGGTGGCCATCAAAAAGGAGGAGGACCAGAAGCTAAAGATTGGGATTATCGAGCTGTCCCAGAGTGAATGGTGCAGCCCAATTGTTTTAGTGACGAAGCCGGACGGGTCGATAAGGTTTTGCAATGACTTCCGAAAACCTGTGTAGAATGAGATATTGAAATTTGATGCTTATCCTATGCCCCGTGTAGATGAGCTGATTGACCGCCTGGGCAATGCCTGGCTCCAGAGGCGGGGGAGAAGATGGCCTTTGCCATGCCTACAGGGATGTACCATTACACGGATCTACCCTTCGGCCTGCATGGAGCTCTGCCTACTTTTCAGAGGCTAATGGATAAGGTCCTGAGACCCCACAGTGAGTACACGGCAGCATATTTGGATGACGTGATTGTGTACAGCCCTAACTGGGAATCTCGCCTGAAGCAACTCAACGCTGTCTTGGAAGCTCTTTGCAGAGCAGGTCTAACCGTGAATGCAAAAAAATGCATACTGGAAGCAGAGTACTTTACCATCGGGGGGGGGGGGGGCAACGTCAAACTGCAAGAGAAGAAAGTTCAAGTCTCAGGTAAAAAGAGGTTCATTCCGAACTATTCAACTGTAGCTTGTCCTCTCACAGACCTGACCAAAAAGACCCAGCCCAATGTGGTCAGGTGGACTGACAAAGCGGAAGAAGCCTTCCAGAACCTGAAGGAGGCCCTGTACTCCGGACCGGTCTTGGTGATGCCTACTTTGAGAGAGAGATGGTGGTCCAGACTGATGCCTCTGACACATGTGTGGGAGCGGTCTTGTCCCCAGAAATACGAGGGGAGGAGCATCCCATCCTATATATCAGCCGGAAGCTGTTGCGCCGAGAAACCAAATACTCAACAGTGGAGAAAGAGTACCTAGACAGTGGGCATTGAAGAAGTTAAAGTACTACCTCCTGGGACGACACTTCACTCTGCTTACAGACCATCCTCCTCTAGTCTGGATGTCCAGGAACAAGGAGACCAACAATAGAGTGACCAGAGTGAAGGTGTGGTGTGCGTTTTTGTGTTTGGAAAAGTGTGGAGTTAAGTGAGTGAGAAGGAAATGGTTGCATATCCCAGAACCAACGTGTGTCTGTGAGCAGGGGTTGTGAGAGAGAGCTTTCAATTTTGTGCAGATGAGGGATATACATTTAAAAATAAAGTATACATCTAATCTATGTTTTTATTGTCCTATCATGATGGAACGGTCCCCAACCCTATATCCTAGACACCCACCTGAGCGACCCATACACCAAAGAGAAGTCCCCATCTGTTTTATGGCCCTGCTGTATATGCAGCCAAAACAGAAAGATAAATGCGGTCAGAGACCTACTAGAGCAGCACCACCCCCTCGAGATTCTGAGCCTGCCTGGCAGGGTTGGTCCTACAAAGCCAGAGCCCCCTGATGGGAGAGCATAATATACAAGGAAATTCTCAAAGCTGCTAATGAGAACATTGATGACCTTGTACCTAGCCAGTGGGAATTCCGGTGGGGTACCCCCACCCAGGTAGTGGCAGTGCTGGCAACACTGGCTGCAGTAACCCATGGGGGAGGGGCTCACACTCGGACAATCAGAGAGGGGGCATATTATTGTGGCCCTGGTGGCACAAAATAATCAAAGGTCTGACTGCACGGAAATGCTTGGGAAAAATGGTTACAACGGGGGACCAGAGTGTTTGTGTCCCAGGGGAAGAGGGTGGATCTGATCTCCATTACCTAGGACTTGACATAGGTTAATCAAATCTCAAATGTTTGTCAATTTTTGCTCAATCTTGCATGCTTTCTCAAACAGCTGTAACTATATGCATTCGTAAATCAGGTCCTTTCTTGAGTTGGGCTCTGGGATGTAACAACCGTTGAGCATCTGAGCTTATGGTTGATTGTGGAGGAAAGGGGTTGAGTGTGTTAGAGTATGTGTCACGATCGTGGGAAGGCGAAGTAGACCAAGGCGCAGCGTGTGAAAGAAACATGACTTTATTTAATTAAAGTTTCTAAATACAAACAAAACACGACTCGTGAAGTCCAACGGTTAACATACCGACACGGAACAAAAACCCACAACACCCAAGAGAAAACACACAGTTTAAATATGGCTCCCAATCAGAGACAACCAGCCGACAGCTGACACTCGTTGCCTCTGATTGGGAGTCACACATGCAAACATAGACATAGACAACCTAGAACACCCAACATAGAAAATTAACACATAGAATGCACACACCCTGGCTCAACATATAGAGTCCCAGAGCCAGGGTGTGACAGTACCCCCCCCTAAAGGCGCGGACTGCGACCGCGTCTTAACAAAACCCCAAACAGGGGAGGGCTGGGTGGGCATTCCTCCTCGGAGGCGGCTCCGGCTCCGGCCTTGACCACCACCCCTCCATAATACCCCCGTAGCGCCCCTGGTCCGGTCTGACCCCGCTGGCTGGATCTGGACTGGACATTGACGGAGCGGATTGCTTACGCTCCGTTGTGGAGCAGCTGACCGGTCTTACCAGGCTGACGACTCGCACCCCGGGCTTGGTGCGAGTAGCAGGAACGGGCTGAACCAGGCTGACGACTCGCACCCCTGGCTTGGTGCGAGTGGCAGGAATGGGCTGGACCAGGCTGACGACTCGCACCCCTGGCTTGGTGCGAGTGGCAGGAACGGGCTGGACCAGGCTGACGACGCACACCGTAGGCTTGGTGCGTGGAGCAGGGACAGGCCGGGCTGGGCTGTCGACGCACACCGTAGGTTTGGTGCGTGGAGCAGGGACAGGCCGGGCTGGGCTGGCGACGCACACCGTAGGTTTGGTGCGTGGAGCAGGGACAGGCCGGGCTGGGCTGGCGACGCACACCGTAGGTTTGGTGCGTGGAGCAGGAACAGGCCGGGCAGGGCTGTCGACGCACACCGTAGGCTTGGTGCGTGGAGCAGGGACAGGCCGGGCTGGGCTGGCGACGCACACCGTAGGTTTGGTGCGTGGAGCAGGGACAGGCCGGGCTGGGCTGGCGACGCACACCGTAGGTTTGGTGCGTGGAGCAGGGACAGGCCGGGCTGGGCTGTCGACGCACACCGTAGGTTTGGTGCGTGGAGCAGGGACAGGCCGGGCTGGGCTGGCGACGCACACCGTAGGTTTGGTGCGTGGAGCAGGGACAGGCCGGGCTGGGCTGGCGACGCACACCGTAGGCTTGGTGAGTGGAGCAGGGACAGGCCGGGCTGGGCTGGCGACGCACACCGTAGGTTTGGTGCGTGGAGCAGGGACAGGCCGGGCTGGACTGGCGACGCACACCGTAGGCTTGGTGCGTGGAGCAGGGACAGGCCGGGCTGGGCTGGCGACGCACACCGTAGGTTTGGTGCGTGGAGCAGGGACAGGCCGGACCGTACTGGGAACACACACCACTGGCTTTAAACGGGGATCAGGAACGGGCCGGACCGGACTGGCAATACACCTCAGTCCCTCTCGCCGTGCCTCTACGACTTCCTTCCCTCCTCTCGCCAATGGCTCCCGTAACCCGGTGGCCTTCTCTCCTCTTCTCCTATTTCGCCCTGTGGCAGCCTCCTGCTGCCCAGTCGCCCATGCCGTGTGACCCCCCCTAAAAAATTATTGGGGGTGCCTCTCGTCCGTCCGACGATGGCACTGCTGACGCCGCTGCTCCTCTCTCGCCAGGGCCTTGATCCTACCCCAAGGTCCCTTGCCCCCGAGCATGTCCTCCCAGGACCACACTTTGCCCACCTGGGTCATCGCCAGCCTCTCCATCTCCTTTCCCAGCGCTTCCTCCCATGTCCAGTCTGCCTGCTCCTGGACACGCTGCTTGGTCTTGGTACGGTGGGTTTTTCTGTCACGATCGTGTGAAGGCGAAGTAGACCAAGGCGCAGCGTGTGAAAGAAACATGACTTTATTTAATTAAAGTTTCTAAATACAAACAAAACACGACTCGTGAAGTCCAACGGTTAACATACCGACACGGAACAAAAACCCACAACACCCAAGAGAAAACACACAGTTTAAATATGGCTCCCAATCAGAGACAACCAGCCGACAGCTGACACTCGTTGCCTCTGATTGGGAGTCACACATGCAAACATAGACATAGACAACCTAGAACACCCAACATAGAAAATTAACACATAGAATGCACACACCCTGGCTCAACATATAGAGTCCCAGAGCCAGGGTGTGACAGTATGTACGTGTGTGTGTGTGTGTGTGTGTATCCCACATCTGTTGCAAGGGGGTAAGGATGTTATGGAGAATATAGGATGAACCACAATAATTGTTTGCTAAAATAATAATTGCTTGACAAAAATGTAATGTAATACAATGGCAATCCGGGTTATAGGTAACAATCCTTTGCATGAACTGCCAACATTATTACGCATATTAATTGATAATGATGGAAATGAAGATATACAAGATATTTGAATAGATATATATTTTTAATAGCTACAGTATATATATATATATATATATATACACTGGTCAAAAAAATAAAGGGAACACTTAAACAACACATCCGAGATCTGAATGAATGAAATAATCGTATTAAATACTTTATTCTTTACATAGTTGAATGTGCTGAAAACAAAATCACACAAAAATTATCAATGGAAATCAAATGTATCAACCCATGGAGGTCTGGATTTGGAGTCACCCTCAAAATATAAGTGGAAAACCACACTACAAGCTGATCCAACTTTGATGCAATGTCCTTTAAACAAGTCAAAATGAGGCTCAGTAGTGTGTGTGGTCTCCACGTGCCTGTATGACCTCCCTACAACACCTGGGCATGCTCCTGATGAGGTGGCGGATGGTCTCCTGAGGGATCTCCTCCCAGACCTGGACTAAAGCATCCGCCAACTCCTGGACAGTCTGTGGTGTAACGTGGCGTTGGTGGATGGAGCGAGACATGATGTCCCAGATGTGCTCAATTGGTTTCAGGTCTGGGGAACGGGCGGGCCAGTCCATAGCATCAATGCCTTCCTCTTGCAGGAACTGCTGACACACTCCAGCCACATGAGATCTAGCATTGTCTTGCATTAGGAGGAACCCAGGGCCAACCGCACCAGCATATGGTCTCACAAGGGGTCTGAGGATCTCATCTCGGTACCTAATGGCATTCAGGCTACCTCTGGCGAGCACATGGAGGGCTGTGCGGCCCCCCAAAGAAATGCCACCCCACACCATGACTGACCCACCGCCAAACCGGTCATGCTGGAGGATGTTGCAGGCAGCAGAACGTTCTCCACGGCGTCTCCAGACTCTGTCACGTCTGTCACATGTGCTCAGTGTGAACCTGCTTTCATCTGTGAAGAGCACAGGGCACCATTGGCAAATTTGCCAATCTTGGTGTTCTCTGGCAAATGCCAAACGTCCTGCACGGTGTTGGGCTGTAAGCACAACCCCCACCTGTGGACGTCGGGCCCTCATACCACCCTCATGGAGTCTGTTTCTGACCGTTTGAGCAGACACATGCACATTTGTGGCCTGCTGGAGGTCATTTTGCAGGGCTCTGGCAGTGCTCCTCCTGCTCCTCCTTGCACAAAGGCGGAGGTAGCGGTCCTGCTGCTGGGTTGTTGCCCTCCTACGGCCTCCTCCACGTCTCCTGATGTACTGGCCTGTCTCCTGGTAGCGCCTCCATGCTCTGGACACTACGCTGACAGACACAGCAAACCTTCTTGCCACAGCTCGCATTGATGTGCCATCCTGGATGAGCTGCACTACCTGAGCCACTTGTGTGGGTTGTAGACTCTGTCTCATGCTACCACTAGAGTGAAAGCACCGCCAGCATTCAAAAGTGACCAAAACATCAGCCAGGAAGCATAGGAACTGAGAAGTGGTCTGTGGTCACCACCTGCAGAACCACTTCTTTATTGGGGGTGTCTATAATTTCCACCTGTTGTCTATTCCATTTGCACAACAGCATGTGAAATGTATTGTCAATCAGTGTTGCTTCCTAAGTGGACAGTTTGATTTCATAGAAGTGTGATTGACTTGGAGTTACATTGTGTTGTTTAAGTGTTCCCTTTATTTTTTTGAGCAGCGTATATATTGAGAGCATTGGAAATGCTTTTGGCGGTTGACCTGCTTCTGTTTTGTGGGTGGCACTATGTGCTGTTTTCGAAGGATGGGTCCTGGCCTCTCGGTGGGCCTAGGGATCGGGGGGGACGGGGGTGTTTGCCGATCACTGGGATGACAGCCCAACTTGGGATGGGGAGGGGCTTTAGCGGGGGGAATAGTGGAGAACAATTGGAATATCAATGCAAATATTGGGGGGGGGGGGCGAAATATACTTCTCCCATGTGCAAAGAAACTCAAAAGGGGTGATGACATTAATTAACAGTAATTTTGATCCGAATGTGCAAATTGTCCAAACAGATCCGCAAGGTAGATGGATGATTTTAAATATGTTATTGGACCATAAACAGATATGGCTCATTAACCTTTACGGACCAAATAATGATGATCCACACTTCTTTGACAATATATATAATAAATGATCAACCCTGCAAACAAGACTCTATTATTATGGTGGGAGATTATAATACTGTTTTAAATAGCTCAATGGACCGTAAAGGAAATCACACTACAAACTCTCACCCTCATGCTCTTAAGGAAATCATGAATGTCATGGATACATTAGAACTAGTAGATACAGTGGGGGAAAAAGTATTTAGTCAGCCACCAATTGTGCAAGTTCTACCACTTAAAAAGATGAGAGAGGCCTGTAATTTTCATCATAGGTACACGTCAACTATGACAGACAAATTGAGAAAAAAAATCCAGAAAATCACATTGTAGGATTTTTAATGAATTTATTTGCAAATTATGGTGGAAAATAAGTATTTGGTCACCTACAAACAAGCAAGATTTCTGGCTCTCACAGACCTGTAACTTCTTCTTTAAGAGGCTCCTCTGTCCTCCACTTGTTACCTGTATTAATGGCACCTGTTTGAACTTGTTATCAGTATAAAAGACACCTGTCCACAACCTCAAACAGTCACACTCCAAACTCCACTATGGCCAAGACCAAAGAGCTGTCAAAGGACACCAGAAACAAAATTGTAGACCTGCACCAGGCTGGGAAGACTGAATCTGCAATAGGTAATCAGCTTGGTTTGAAGAAATCAACTGTGGGAGCAATTATTAGGAAATGGAAGACCACTGATAATCTCCCTTGATCTGGGGCTCCACGCAAGATCTCACCCCGTGGGGTCAAAATGATCACAAGAACGGTGAGCAAAAATCCCAGAACCACACGGGGGGACCTAGTGAATGACCTGCAGAGAGCTGGGACCAAAGTAACAAAGCCTACCATCAGTAACACACTACCCCGCCAGGGACTCAAATCCTGCAGTGCCAGACGTGTCCCCCTGCTTAAGCCAATACATGTCCAGGCCCGTCTGAAGTTTGCTAGAGTGCATTTGGATGATCCAGAAGAGGATTGGGAGAATGTCATATGGTCAGATGAAACCAAAATAGAACTTTTTGGTAAAAACTCAACTCGTCGTGTTTGGAGGACAAAGAATGCTGAGTTGCATCCAAAGAACACCATACCTACTGTGAAGCATGGGGGTGGAAACATCATGCTTTGAGGCTGTTTTTCTGCAAAGGGACCAGGACGACTGATCCGTGTAAATGAAAGAATGAATGGGGCCATGTATCGTGAGATTTTGAGTGAAAACCTCCTTCCACCGCCCGGGCAACGAAGGAGTGGCTTCGTAAGAAGCATTTCAAGGTCCCGGAGTGGCCTAGCCAGTCTCCAGATCTCAACCCCATAGAAAATCTTTGGAGGGAGTTGAAAGTCCGTGTTGCCCAGCGACAGCCCCAAAACATCACTGCTCTAGAGGAAATTTGCATGGAGGAATGGGCCAAAATACCAGCAACAGTGTGTGAAAACCTTGTGAAGACTTACAGAAAACGTTTGACCTGTGTCATTGCCAACAAAGGGTATACAACAAAGTATTGAGAAACTTTTGTTATTGACCAAATACTTATTTTCCACCATAATTTGCAAATAAATTCATAAAAGATTTTCTGGAAAAAAAAATCTCATTTTGTCTGTCATAGTTGACGTGTACCTATGATGAAAATTACAGGCCTCTCTCATCTTTTTAAGTGGGAGAACTTGCACAATTGGTGGCTGACTAAATACTTTTTTCCCCACTGTATATGGAGGCTTATATATCCTGACCTAGTGAGATATACACGGCGAAGACTCAATCAAGCTAGTTGTCTTGACTTCTTTCTTATGTCATTCTCGTTGGCACCAAGAGTTTAAAAAGTGTTGATAGGGGACAGAATGCGGTCCGACCATCATATAATTGGCATATACATTACTCTTACTGAATTTCCACGTGGGCGAGGATATTGGAAATGTAATCAAAGCCTATTGGATGATAATTTGTTTTTAACTAGGACAGAGGAATTTATAACAGATTTATTCTGACATAACATAGGTACAGCAAATCCCCTTATTGTATGGGACACCTTTAAATGTGCCTTTAGAGGCCATGCAATTCAGTACTCATCTCGAAAACAAAAGCAATTTAGGTCAAAAGAGTCCATACTAACAAAGGAAATAGAAAGTCTAACAGAACAGATAGATAGCAATAAATACTGTAACATAGAGGCTCAGAATGAATTAGAGGAAAAACAAAAATAAATGGAGAAACTTATTCGAGAAAGATCACGTGTAATATATTATAAAAATAAAGCAAACTGGATGGAATATGGGGAAAAATGCAACAAATTCTTTTTTAATCTTCAACATAGAAATGCTACCAAAAATAATTTACTGAAACTGGTTACAAATGACGGAGTCACCCATGATTAACCAAATTATATTTTGAAGGAGGAAGCAAAGTACTTTAAGCATATGTTTTCATTTCAGTCACCTCCATCTCCCCTAACTGAAGCTAATTGTAGGGATTTTATTTATATTGATAATGTGAAATTAACAGCCATACAGAAACACTCATGTGAAGGTGAAATTACAGAGGAGGAACTTCTGGATGCAACTAAAGACTTTAAGTCTGGGAAAACTCCAGGGTTGGATGGCATACCACTTCGAGGTAACCCAAACCTTTGTTGATATACTCAGAGGACAGTTATTAGCATGTTTTAACCACTCATATGTAAATGCTAGATTATCAGACACTCAAGAAGAAGGTCTGATTTCACTATTACTGAAACAGGATACAAGTGGGAAATATAAAGATCCAGTACATTAAAAAAATTGGAGGCCCCTTACACTTCAGTGTTG
This sequence comes from Coregonus clupeaformis, assembly GCF_020615455.1. Lineage (NCBI taxonomy): Eukaryota > Metazoa > Chordata > Actinopteri > Salmoniformes > Salmonidae > Coregonus > Coregonus clupeaformis. Next base: position 25,520,773 of record NC_059216.1, on the reverse strand, counting down.
TGATGCAAAAATGTATAGCGCATAGAATTAAAAAGGTATTGTCGGACATTATTCATTCTAATCAGACAGGTTTTTTACATGGACAATACATTGGAGATAATATAAGGCAAGTACTGGAAACAATAGAACACTATGAAAAATCTGTGAAACCAGGCCTGCTATTCATAGCAGATTTCGAAAAGGCATTTGATAAAGTACGACTGGAGTTTATATGTAAATGCCTGGATCATTTCAATTTTGGAGAATCTCTTATAAAATGGGTTAAAATCATGTATAGTAACCCATGGTGTAAAATAGTAAATAATGGCTATTTCTCAGAAAGTTTTAAACTGTCAAGAGGAGTAAAACAAGGTTGTCCACTATCGGCATATCTATTTATTATGGCCATCGAAATGTTACAGTGGGGAAAAAAAGTATTTAGTCAGCCACCAATTGTGCAAGTTCTCCCACTTAAAAAGATGAGAGAGGCCTGTAATTTTCATCATAGGTACACGTTAACTATGACAGACAAAATTTGAAAAAAAATCCAGAAAATCACATTGTAGGATTTTTTATGAATTTATTTGCAAATTATGGTGGAAAATAAGTATTTGGTCACCTACAAACAAGCAAGATTTCTGGCTCTCACAGACCTGTAACTTCTTCTTTAAGAGGCTCCTCTGTCCTCCACTCGTTACCTGTATTAATGGCACCTGTTTGAACTTGTTATCAGTATAAAAGACACCTGTCCACAACCTCAAACAGTCACACTCCAAACTCCACTATGGCCAAGACCAAAGAGCTGTCAAAGGACACCAGAAACAAAATTGTAGACCTGCACCAGGCTGGGAAGACTGAATCTGCAATAGGTAAGCAGCTTGGTTTGAAGAAATCAACTGTGGGAGCAATTATTAGGAAATGGAAGACATACAAGACCACTGATAATCTCCCTCGATCTGGGGCTCCACGCAAGATCTCACCCCGTGGGGTCAAAATGATCACAAGAACGGTGAGCAAAAATCCCAGAACCACACGGGGGGACCTAGTGAATGATCTGCAGAGAGCTGGGACCAAAGTAACAAAGCCTACCATCAGTAACACACTACGCCGCCAGGGACTCAAATCCTGCATTGCCAGACGGGTCCCCCTGCTTAAGCCAGTACATGTCCAGGCCCGTCTGAAGTTTGCTAGAGTGCATTTGGATGATCCAGAAGAGGATTGGGAGAATGTCATATGGTCAGATGAAACCAAAATAGAACTTTTTGGTAAAAACTCAACTCGTCGTGTTTGGAGGACAAGGAATGCTGAGTTGCATCCAAAGTACACCATACCTACTGTGAAGCATGGGGGTGGAAACATCATGCTTTGGGGCTGTTTTTCTGCAAAGGGACCAGGACGACTGATCCGTGTAAAGGAAAGAATGAATGGGGCCATATATCATGAGATTTTGAGTGAAAACCTCCTTCCATCAGCAAGGGCATTGAAGATGAAACGTGGCTGGGTCTTTCAGCATGACAATGATCCCAAACACACCGCCCGGGCAACGAAGGAGTGGCTTCGTAAGAAGCATTTCAAGGTCCTGGAGTGGCCTAGCCAGTCTCCAGATCTCAACCCCATAGAAAATCTTTGGAGGGAGTTGAAAGTCTGTGTTGCCCAGCGACAGCCCCAAAACATCACTGCTCTAGAGGAGATCTGCATGGAGGAATGGGCCAAAAATACCAGCAACAGTGTGTGAAAACCTTGTGAAGACTTACAGAAAACGTTTGACCTGTGTCATTGCCAACAAAGGGTATATAACAAAGTATTGAAAAACTTTTGTTATTAACCAAATACTTATTTTCCACCATAATTTGCAAATCAATTCATTAAAAATCCTACAATGTGATTTTCTGGATTTTTTTTTCTCATTTTGTCTGTCATAGTTGACGTGTACCTATGATGAAAATTACAGGCCTCTCTCGTCTTTTTAAGTGGGAGAACTTGCACAATTGGTGGCTGACTAAATACTTTTTTCTCCCACTGTAGCTATTAAAATCAGATCCAACAATAATATGAAGGGATTAGCAATCCAGGGTTTAAAAACAAAGGTGTCATTCTATGCTGATGATTCATGTTTTCTTTTAAATACACAACTTGAATCCCTCCACAGCCACATAGAGGATCTAGATACATTTTCTAATCTCTCTGGATTACAACCAAATTATGATACATGTACTATATTACGTATTGGATCACTAAAAAATACCATTTTTACATTACCATGTAGTTTACCAATAAAATTGTCTGATGGTGATGTGGATATACTCTGAATACATATCCCAAATGAAATAAATGATCTCACTCCAATCAATTTTTATAGAAAGTTAGCAAAAATAGATAAGATCTTGCTACCATGGAAAGGTAAATACCTGTCTATTTGTGGAAAATCACCCTGATTAACTCTTTAGTATTATCCCAGTTTACCTATTTTCTTATGGTCTTGCCTATGCCTAGCGAACAGTTATTGAAATTATATGAGAAAAAAATATTACATTTTATTTGGAACGGCGAGCCAGACAAAATTAAACAGGCCTATTTATATAATGAATATGAATTCGGAGGACAGAAATTATTAAATATTAATGCATTAGACCTATCACTAAAAAAAGCATTAGACCTATCACTAAAAGCTTCAGTCATACAAAAGTTATACTTAAATCCGAACTGGTTCTCTAGCAAATTAGTAAGATTGTCTCACCCCATGTTCAAGAATGGCCTTTTTCCCTTTATTCAGATTACAACCTCTCACTTTCAGTTATTTGAAAAGGAAATCATCTCCCAAATATCACTATTTCTAAAACAAGCCATAGAAAGTTGGTTGCAATTTCAATTTAATCCTCCAGAAATGACAGAACAAATAATGCAACAAATATTGTGGTTAAACTCAAATATATTAATTGATAAAAAAAACAATATTTTTTGAAAAAATGTTTAAAAAAGGTATAATCTTCGTAAATGAGATCATAGGTAGGACTGGTGGAGTTATGTCTCACATGCAGCTAACAAAAACATATGGAAATGTCTGCTCTACCCAAAATTACAAACAAATAATTGCAGCATTACTGCAAAAATGGAAGAGGAAAGTGGAAGGGGGAAAAAGTAAGGAACTTGTCTGTCGGCCCTGCATTAAAGAACATAATTGGTTAAAGAAAATTGTGATAAATAAAAAAGTATACCAGTTTCATTTAAGGACCAAAGGATTGACAGCCGTCCCATATAGATTGCAAAATAGTTGGGAAGAGATTTTTGACGTACCGATTCCATGGCATAGTGTTTATGAACTGATACGCAAAACGACGCTGGATTCAAAACTTAGAATTTTTCAATTTAAATTATTATAAAAAAGTATTGCTACCAATATAATGTTATTTATATCTTACAATCTTCCCAGCTCTGCAGATTTTGCTGTGAAGAGACAGAATCATTAGATCATTTGTTTTGGTACTGTCCATTTGTAGCTTGTTTTTGGTCACAGGTCCAGGAATGGCTGAAGGATTGCAATATTTACCTGGAGCTAACCCTGCAGATAGCACTACTGGGTAATCTGAAAAGTCATAGTCAATCGATCAATAATATAATAATACTTTTAGCAAAAAATGTTCATTTTCAATTTTCAGAAATGTAATTGAATTCAATAAAGCTGCCAGTTAGCCATTTAAAATGATAAACTTGGATAAGCAAACACAACGTGCCATTGGAACACAGGACTGATGTTTGCTGATAATGGGTCTCTGTACGCCTATGTAGATATTCCATAAAAAATCAGCAGTTTCCAGCAACAATAGCCATTTACATTATTAACAATGTCTACACTGTATTTCTGATCAATTTGATGTTAGTTTAATGGACAAAAAAATTGCTTTTCTTTCGAAAACAAGGACATTTCTAAGTGACCCCAAACTTTTGAATGGTAGTGTATGTATATATATATATATATATATATATATATACATATATATATGCGAGGAAAAAAAACATATGGGGGATTGGAAGTGATGCAGACAATTACATTGATGGAAGTTACAATCTATCTGCAATACTAAAGCTGAACTACCCCCCCAAACAAACAAAAAAAAAAACGATTGAGTGACCAGGTGGTTTCTCTCACTCCAACAGTATAATTTCTCTGTTGACCACAGGTCCGGGTCGAAACACGGAAATGCAGACGCCTTGTCCCGCCGCAACGCTCTGTGGAGCTGAGGAGGAGGGTGTGTGATGGATTGAGAGGGTGGGTGTGTGAAGGCTGGTATATTCCTGCTCGTTGGCTACATCTGCTGGCCAGGAGAGAGGGTGGCCCGGAAGGGTAAGAGCCTAATTACACACACCTGAATATAATTAGCTTGGAGGTTGGGTGGTGGCTGTTTTAGCCTGGCTTTGGCCAGATCTTTTTTTCGGTCTGGAGCAGCAAGAGCTGACATGCAGAGCCCTCCAACGCTGGGAGGGATATCGAACGCAACTAGGACAGGAAGCTACCGGACGTTACTTGGACATAGACCTGACCCCAGTAAGGACAAGCCTGTTGGATTTCTGTTTTATTTTGTTGGATATGTCAGTAAACAGCTTCGCTGTCTGGTAGCTTCGCTGTCTGGAAGACCCGTGTAGAAAGGCTCAAAGGCGAGCTAAGTTTTGGTTTGGTTTTATTGTTACCCAGCACTGTGGCGCATTTTGTTGTTTCTTTCCCTAAATAAAATGAATGGGTAATTTCCCTGGAGAAAGGTCCATTTTGGTCGACACTTGTGTCACTTCACTGTCTTGTCACTTGTTGGCCAGCCAGCCAAGTCACCCCGTGTCAATCTCCACATGCACCGGCTGCCCCTACAGCAAGGGAGAGACATAGTAGCCATGCGCCCCCACAGCAACATTCAGTCTTTTCAGTGTGACTTCCTCGTCTGGTGAGTCACTCACATCTGTGTTCTCTTGCTCAACACCCTGAACATATCTATTTTTCTTTCGTTGGAATGTCTCGTTCTTGTTTTCAGTCTGACATCTTCTCTGAGCTCTTTTTGTTTCTGCAGGCTTGTTCGATGTGGCGCTTTTAACCACAGGCTCTGCAATCCATGTCCTTACACTAGCATTTAGATGCTGAAGCATGTGCCTTGATTTCTCTGACTTGGATTTTCAGTTGCCACACTTCCTGATGAACTCAACTGCTGAGCTTCTTTATCAGCTAGTTCCATGGACTCACTGACTTCAATAGCCTTTGCCAAGGTCAGATTACTTTAAATCAACAGTCTCTTTTGTGTAGCTTCACTCCATAGCCCACATACTAGTCTGTCTCTAATGGTGTAATTTAGAACATCATTAAACACAGTGCTCTGATAGTTTCTTTAAAGACATGCTCCAGAACTTTGGCGACTAGTAAGTATTTTTTAAACCTGCAGCTTTGGGTTGGATGTATCAATGTGTAGTTCATACATGCATAATCTATGAGCAGAATTACTGTCTTCCCTCAATTAGCCACGAAATCCCTAGTTTGAAAGTGACTTTACTGGAAGCTGTGGGCACCATTTTCCCCACGTGGGCCAGCTCACTAGCAATTCGTGTTCCAGCCAATGTGCTTTAGCCCCTCGTCATTTGAGTGACAGCTAGCAAGATGGACACACAGCAGAGGGGGAGCAATGAAGTAGTGCACATATGTGACGTAGTACGTAATTTTCGGGGACCACTTTTGGCTTGTGAGCACTACTTTCAGAACTACTGGCTAAAAAGTATACAAAATTAATCTCTTTAATGCAGCAGCAAACATTGTAACCAATTCTCCGTCTTCCTGATTTCTTCTGTGGAACCTAAACCTTTAAGCAATAACTAGTGGTTTTTACGAAAAGTCTCCTTTCAGTATTTCGACAATATCCCTCTTATTACCTGGCCTGTCTGGCTGTAGCAAGCTGCTTAGTAAATTAAATGTCTTTGGCACTATTACACCAAAAAAATGTAGGCACAATTTGCCCTCATCAATGTCATTTGCAAAAACAAAATATTTAACCCCTTCTGTATATGAGCTCCACTGCTCAGCACTTTCATCAAACTGTCCAGTGTTTCCAACAATTCCAGCCATTTTCAATTTCTCAATAGGCTCCTAATTGTCACTCACTTCAATATTGTCCTCAACCACAGCAATGTTCTTCTGTACCACGCAGGGTTGCTATGTCTGTGGTTTTCCTGCCAATTTGGGCTACTTTGTAAATTATGATGCGGGTTAAAATGTATTGGTCGCAGGTTTTTGGGCTACTTTTAAATCTATTTCAATGTGATCTGCTGCTGCTCAGGCAGTGCTCAGGCAGTGAGGCAGTGAGGCAGGCTGTTTCTGAGTGAGTGAGTGGTGGGGAGGGCCGAAGCCTTCTAGCCATGACCGGAGAGGTCCAGAGGGGTGTGGTGTTGAGAGAGCGCTGCAGCAGGCAGCTGAGTCACGTGTGTGTGAGAGGAGACAGAGAAGCATGCCTGCACGTCATGACAACTTTTTAACAGTTGTAGGTAGGCTATTTAAATTGTCATTATGGAAAAACCTATTTCCAGGGCCGGCCCGTTCATTTGGCAGGATTAGGCGGCTGCCTGTGACAACAAATTGACGAGGGCAGCATTTTCTGAGCTAAACTGACGAAGACGCACCTCCAACAACACGTAAAACCTCACACAATTCTGCCCCAAAACAATGACAATTTCTCTCAACCAGTGGCATATGGGCTTTTTAGGTGAGCACTGATAAGCAGTGCCCACTTTGTCAAAGGCAGGGACGCAAAATATTTATCTTGTCCATTCCCAGCACGCCTCTCCAGGGGGCTGTTGGAGAGACTCATCGCTGTGGTGCTCCACTAACATTGCCTCCCAAAAATGATCTAACATAAATCATGTAGCAGATATAGCATGGTAGAAAAAATACGTGGCCTTTTCTGTAGCCTACAGGCTGGAGATAAAATGTATGACAATGTAATGAGACAAACATTTTACATCATGGAGGTTTCTCAGATCAAATAGCCTAACCTAAATGGTGCCCAATCAAATAAAAAATGTGCTGACATTATTAACAAACAACATATCCTAAAAACAGGACAGGTCAAAGTAAAATGGACAATATGGAATGGACAATCAGGCTACTCACAACTGCTGTCCAGGAGATTAATCCCATGGGCAAAATTGTCATGATCAGTGGTTTCAAGTTTTTATCCGTACATTTTTGACGAGCTGATCATAGCGAAAAAATTAAATATTTCTGTATTTCCTGCTGTGTAAACACATTGCAAATAGGCTCAGGATTACGCCTGATAAAGTTGGGTAGCTGATATTCAGAGCTTAAATAGCCAAATCACAGGAATCAGGACTAATAAAGCCAGTGCAACAGCTTGTTTTATAAACGGTGGGCATACCAGAGGATAGGCATTCCTCAAATTCAATTTCAGGCGACGCTGTAGGCTATACCGCAGTAAGCACAGGCCAACGCCTTTGGACGTCTTTTTTGGGGGGGATTTCCACGTCTATGGACATTGGTTTTTGGTGCCTTCCGGACCAAATCTGAACCAAACATAGATGTCTATGTTCTATTCAGATTTGGTCCGGTCTTTACCAGCTTTTATTTGGCCCAAACATAGACGTCTATAAATTACGTATTTTCAACTTTCATTCAGAACCAAAAATAAACCTAATTTCAACGTCCGGAAAATAAGTCTAATTTTCAACATTCATTCAGAACCTAACTTCAACGTCTGGAAATACAGTGGGGGAAAAAAGTATTTAGTCAGCCACCAATTGTGCAAGTTCTCCCACTTAAAAAGATGAGAGGCCTGTAATTTTCATCATAGGTACACGTCAACTATGACAGACAAAATGAGAAAAGAAAATCCTGAAAATCACATTGTAGGATTTTTAATGAATTTATTTGCAAATTATGGTGGAAAATAAGTATTTGGTCAATAACAAAAGTTTCTCAATACTTTGTTATATACCCTTTGTTGGCAATGACACAGGTCAAACATTTTCTGTAAGTCTTCACAAGGTTTTCACACACTGTTGCTGGTATTTTGGCCCATTCCTCGATGCAGATCTCCTCTAGAGCAGTGATGTTTTGGGGCTGTCGCTGGGCAACACAGACTTTCAACTCCCTCCAAAGATTTTCTATGGGGTTGAGATCTGGAGACTGGCTAGGCCACTCCAGGACCTTAATGCTTCTTACGAAGCCACTCCTTCGTTGCCCGGGCGGTGTGTTTGGGATCATTGTCATGCTGAAAGACCCAGCCACGTTTCATCTTCAATGCCCTTGCTGATGGAAGGAGGTTTTCACTCAAAATCTCACAATACATGGCCCCATTCATTCTTTCCTTTACACAGATCAGTCGTCCTGGTCCCTTTGCAGAAAAACAGCCCCAAAGCATGATGTTTCCACCCCCATGCTTCACAGTAGGTATGGTGTTCTTTGGATGCAACTCAGCATTCTTTGTCCTCCAAACACGACGAGTTGAGTTTTTACCAAAAAGTTATATTTTGGTTTCATCTGACCATATGACATTCTCCCAATCCTCTTCTGGATCATCCAAATGCACTCTAGCAAACTTCAGACGGGCCTGGACATGTACTGGCTTAAGCAGGGGGACACGTCTGGCACTGCAGGATTTGAGTCCCTGGCGGCGTAGTGAGTAACTGATGGTAGGCTTTGTTACTTTGGTCCCAGCTCTCTGCAGGTCATTCACTAGGTCCCCCCGTGTGGTTCTGGGATTTTTGCTCACCGTTCTTGTGATCATTTTGACCCCACGGGGTGAGATCTTGCGTGGAGCCCCAGATCGAGGGAGATTATCAGTGGTCTTGTATGTCTTCCATTTCCTAATAATTGCTCCCACAGTTGATTTCTTCAAACCAAGCTGCTTACCTATTGCAGATTCAGTCTTCCCAGCCTGATGCAGGTATACAATTTTGTTTCTGGTGTCCTTTGACAGCTCTTTGGTCTTGGCCATAGTGGAGTTTGGAGTGTGACTGTTTGAGGTTGTGGACAGGTGTCTTTTATACTGATAACAAGTTCAAACAGGTGCCATTAATACAGGTAACGAGTGGAGGACAGAGGAGCCTCTTAAAGAACAAGTTACAGGTCTGTGAGAGCCAGAAATCTTGCTTGTTTGTAGGTGACCAAATACTTATTTTCCACCATAATTTGCAAATAAATTCATTAAAAATCCTACAATGTGATTTTCTGGAGAAAAAAAATCTCAATTTGTCTGTCATAGCTGACGTGTACCTATGATGAAAATTACAGGCCTCTCATCTTTTTAAGTGGGAGAACTTGCACAATTGGTGGCTGACTAAATACTTTTTTTCCCCACTGTATCTATTTTAGACATCTTTTCAAGTCATTTTGCTTACTGGGACTATTCTAGTTTTTTTTGTCTCACCTAGGGCAGAAGAATGGCCAGCACCAGCCCAGCCTATTTCCAACCCCTTTTCCATAAAACATATTAACTTGACAAAGCACTGGAAAATGACTTTAGGAGCACTAGAGCACATTAGATACATTTGCTCGGAGGTGGTTTAAACTGCATTCTAATGTCGACTTAGCTTATGAAAAATCGTATCAAGCGATGGGTTTTACGTGGACTTTACGCATGCTCTGTTCTTGGGTCTCGAGTGCTGCGCAGGTGGAAGCTTCTATTATGGGGAAAAGTCCACAATGAAACTGACATTAAATGTGAATGATACTGTAGTGTCTGAAGGTCTATGATTTTGCTGACATTTGCAAATGGTGTAATAGATTAACTTTACTCTGCTTTGCTGAAGCATCTGGAAAGCATTGCTACATAGGCTTCTTGGAATAGAGGACATTTGGAGATATGTGGAGGCCAGGGATTGGTCTATCTAAAACCACCCATCTTATGTTACATAGGATAAATACCATGTTTGAACAAAGGACGGGGGAAACAACATATTAAGAGATTGGGCTGTTGTTCTCCAGATATCTGCAGATGTCTGTAAATTGACGCTGAACTCTTTTGATACAATAAACCTTTATAATCAAAGCACAGTGTCCGCGGATTCCTTGTTCTCACAGCATAATCAGCATCGTTGTCTCGGACACTACAATACATTTGCATCTGTTGGCAATCAATTAGCCTATTAATTTATATGCCATTGTAAGCTACTGTAGCCTTAGCCTACCATTTGATACAATAAATATGTTGAAATGATGATATCACTGGAGTCATTGCAAATCAATTTGTGCCAGTTGTGTAGCCTACATGGAGCTGGTAAACAGATGTAATAAATAGCCTATAACTTCAGTTTGTTGTTGTAGCCTTGTGTTATTATGCAATTATGAATGAAATTTTTTTGGTAATTAAATTGGAAGTGATCACAGCTCTATCGTAGTTGCCAGCTGTTAGAAAGCATTAGATTGACAGTAACATTCAGTCAGACTAGGCTACAGGTTTAAAAAGAACACTGGCTGTTGTTGACAAGCATATTCAGTTCATATCCATATTATTTATTTACAATCATAGCAGTCAGAGTTAAGTCGACATCTATTGATGGAAAATTACTGGCGAGTTTAATAAGGGCGACATATTCAAATTCCTTTACTTCACGTTAGCTCGCAATAATAATTATTTTGATGGAAAACCACATTTCTATCAGTACGTCGTTACAAGTTACGTAGATATTCCTTCTTAATTCGCTCGATAATGTAATGGGAAAAGGGTTTATTGTATAAATGTGGCAACTAGTTTTCAGACTTTTGGTAATTGGGCTACACATTTTGGGTAGACCTGGCGACAGCAATATTTTCCTTAGTCACATGATCTTCATTCACTTCACTCACTGACGTTTCATCCTCAAATTCGCTCATATATCAGATTTTAATTCCAAAGTTCGTGTTCACAGTTGAATAAATGTCCTTTCCTTTACTCCTATTCCTCCCTTTTTAATCACGTTGTTTTCCCGCTCTGACGTCCGTCTCGAATCCTTTTCTGCTGTCCATGACGATGCTAACTCTCTCCTGGTTAGCTCGACTATGCACTTGCCTCTGCTAGCAATACACTGTGCTAACATTAGCCTGTACCATGGAAAATAACAGTTTTAAACTTGTAAAAACTGACTTCATCCGGACAGAATAGTTCCTGTAGGTTCAGACTTACTCGTCGCCAATCTTTTATGTCCCGTGGGTTTCATAACCACGTCTTTGTAACAATTAAATAATGATGACGGGAATCAGTTCAATCATTTATCTAGAACATGCGCATCTTATACACATTACCGATTATGCCCTTTGTTTTTTTCCTATTTATTCAGAGCTACCATATTTTATGACAAACAACTTACAGTATATACTGTACATGTATGTGCCCTACCATTAGGTTAAATTAGTTTAAATTAAAAAGACAGAATGGAACTACTGCAACTTTACCTTTGTACCTGCAGGTGGCGCCGAAAACACAGGCTTGGGACAGAAGTAACAACTGGCGAGAAGTGCACAATATGTCTTATTTCCATGTTTCTGGTTTGTAATGCTTGTTACTTTCAACAAATGTACTATCAGCCATAATTTAATGTTTGTGTCGATTCAATAAATAAGGCTATAGGTTCGATATTTATGAAAATGAACCATGCGTCAACATCACAATGTTGCAACCACAATATTTTGCCTTACAATATTAATCAGACTAAAATGGATCACATAATAGCTATATTAACCATAATTTCCTCATCTCACTTTCATAAGAGATTTATTTTCACAATTTTCAATGACTATTCATGCTTAGCCCTACCAATGTTACTTCTGCCCCACCCCTCTCTCCTGTTACTTCCCCCTGGTTACCATCAAAGACTTTGCCTGATGACTTAAACTAAATTATTCTGCTGCTTTATGTTTGCTACATACTTCAGTCTGAGACTGCCATCATTGAAGTCGTTTGTGGTGATGTAAAAACGAGGAGTGTTGTACAAAACAAAGTCCTCAGTGATTTGATCATCTCTAACGAATCAGAGTATAAAAGCAAATGACACATTTTCGAAACGTCGCTTTACCCACGTGTGTTCTGGTTCTGGCCCAACCCATTGGTTTCTTGGGCCAATCAGAACAAATAGAATGCGTTTACGTTCTAGAAATCGTCAGAGGTACTCAGATCCAGACTCATTGCGGAGGGCGTGGCATAGCGTTTGGTCGAAGCAAGGAGTTTGGGTAGCCAGTCAATCCAAGACTACCTAGCAAGATATTTCAAACCTATGCTGTCATTTAGTCACGTTAAGAAAATAACATGTTTGGAACCTTAAAAAAAAAAAACTCTACAACCGAAAAACACTTCCGGATCTGTTTTTTTACTTTCCCTCTCTCAAAATAACTTTTATATTAACTCATTGAAATGTTGTCGCAGCATGATGATTTTTTGTTGGGAGGTAGTCTTCTGCATTAGGCATGTGTGTTCTGAGAAACTGGCTGTGTAACTTCCGTTCACGCTTCTCCCCTACTACTACGGTAAGTAGGAGGTACAAAAGGTACAACCTTAATATATAACAAAAAGGATAAGTAGCATATATATTTTAAATGTTTGCATGCTTTTCTCCTTTGAGAAAACAACAGCTGATTCAAAAGTGGTGGCAGGTAGTAAAATACTTTGCGCTTGCCACTGCGAGGATACTCTTGTGCTTCCTCTGCCGAAGTAGGTAATGGAGGAGGGGAGCAGACTCCTTCGTTCGCCTACTAATGAATTGACACGCTCCTCGACCACTTATCCATTTCTGGGTCACGGAGGTCGGAGGAGTCAAGGAGAGGATGGACTTTTTCCCAAATGAGAATCTCCCTCTGTTAAGGAAATTATAGTTACACTATATATACTACAGTATGTGGACACCCCTTCAAATTAGTGGATTTGGCTATTTCAGCCACACCCGTTGCTGACAGGTGTATAATATCGAGCACACAGCCACGCAATCTCAAACATTGGCAGTAGAATGGCCTTACTGAAGAGCTCAGTGACTTTCAACATGGCACCGTCACATGATGCAAACTTTACAACAAGTCAGTTCGTCAAATGTATGCCCTGCTAGAGCTGCCCGGTCAACTGTAAGTGCTGTTATTGTGAAGTGGAAACGTCTAGGAGCAACAACGGCTCAGCCACGAAGTGGTAGGCGACACAAGCTCACAGAATGGGAACAGCGAGTGGTGAAGCACGTAGTGCGTAAAAATAATCTGTCCTCGGTTGCAACACTCACTACTGAGTTCCAAACTGCCTCTGGAAGCAACATCAGCAAAATAACTGTTCGTCGGGAGCGTCATGAAATGGGGTTCCATGGCCGAGCAGCCACTCACAAACCTAAGATCACCATACGCAATGCCAAGCGTCGGAATCTGGGTTTGGCGGATGTTTTGGCGGATTCAAGTTTGGTGAAGGAGGAATAATGGTCTGGGGATGTTTTTCATGGTTTGGTCTAGGCCCCTTAGTTCCAGTGAAGGGTAACGCTACAGCATACAATGACATTCTAGACGATTCTGTGCTTCCAACTATGTGGCAAGAGTTTGGGGAAGGGCCATTCCTGTTTCAGCAGGACAATGCCCCTGTGCACAAAGCGAGCTCCATACATAAATGGTTTGTCGAGATCATGTGGAAGAACTTGACTGGCCTGCACAGAGCTCTGACCTCAACCCCATCGAACACCTTTAGGATAATTTGGAACGCCGACTGCGAGCCATATTTGTTTGAACATAAGATTCAACAACTGAGACATAAACTGAACAAGTTCCACAGACATGTGACTAACAGAAATTGAAAAATGTGTCCCTGAACAAAGGGGGGGTCAAAATCAAAAGTAACAGTCAGTATCTGGTGTGGCCACCAGCTGCATTAAGTACTGCAGTGCATCTCCTCCTCATGGACTGCACTAGATTTGGCAGTTCTTGCTGTGAGATGTTACCCCACTCTTCCACCAAGGCACCTGCAGGTTCCCGGACATTTCTGGGGGGAATGGCCCTAGCCCTCACCCTCAGATCCAACAGGTCCCAGACATGCTCAATGGGATTGAGATCCGGGCTCCTCGCTGGCCATGGCAGAACACTGACATTCCTGTCTTGCAGGAAATCACGCACAGAACGAGCAGTATGGCTGGTGGCATTGTCATGCTGGAGGGTCATATCAGGATGAGCCTGCAGGAAGGGTACCACATGAGGGAGGAGGATGTCTTCCCTGTAACAGTGTTGAGATTGTCTGACTGTGGCAACCTTGTCTCTCCACGAGACCGCCTCGGCGTAGCGAGTGAGGTACAGGTCGCATTTCAGAAGGAATCCCTTGTATCTCGCCAACAAAGCACTCCGGGAGGGACAGGGTTATTCCAATTAGTTGTCGTGTTGGGGCTGGTGCCGGAACCGGTACTGGAGGGACTGCACTTTCCCCTCCAACCGCAGTATGGTGGCCAGCACGCTGTCCATGGCGCTGCCGAGTCTGGAGAGACAGTTCTCGTGATGCTGTCTACGATGGTCGTCAGCTCGGCCTTTCCCACTGTCTCCATTTTTATGGGTTGATTATTCTGTCACGTTGTATAATGATTAGAATACAGGCGCAGGAATACATATTAGGGCTTTTATTTACTCCACCCAACAGAAGGTACGTCATGGAAAACGACGGGGACGAAGCCCAAAACAAACACGTATATGTATACCAAAGGGCTGTAACCCAAACAAGGGTGAGGTGTAACCTCTACACAATACACAGGACAACAACGAGCACAATACAAGGTACTCACGGACATGGGACAATAATCCACAAGGACAATGGGGAGCAGAGGGGGTGTGTATGTATGTATGTGTGTATATATATATATATATATATTGTGACGTCACGAGAGGCTACACAGCTTTCAGCGGGATTGCTCAAGTAGTGCAAGGAGACAAGGTTCAAACAAAACAAGGATTTTATTATAGGTCTTGGGAAATTAACGAAAATATAACAAAATTCTGTTCTCTTGTGGCTCTTTAAGGGTTAACAGTTCAGGGATGTCTCTTCCACATCCAAAATCATAATTCTCACTCGCTCAGATAACTTTTCCCCAGCCTTACTGTAGTCCACGTTGCAGCTAGTGGCCAACCCAGCAAAAAGTCCTTCCAAATGTCTCTCACGTATTTCCACAGGTGCATATATCCAAAGGTGAGTATTTCCCAAAGGTAAGTATCTCCAAATCCTTATATTCCTCATGGAAGTGGACGTGCAGCACTCTTGTCCTCCAGAGAGCCCAGGTTGGAGACTGTGTCTCTTCCCTTCCCAAACCTTCAGCTCATCAGCTCCTCATTTGTTTCAGCTGCGTGGGAAGATTGGCCATAGAGGGGTGGAGTTCCCGACCATACCAGCAGATGGAGCCATAGCTGTCTGGGTTTGCAGCCACCTCAGGGGGATGTAACGTCCCTCCAGGACACAGCCTCTCGTGACATCACACATCCCCCTCCTCGGGACCGACGTCCTCGTCGGGGTAAAGGCAGCGAAGAAGGCATCACGCCGGGAGAGGGCGTCCGCATTGCCGTGGTGCTTGCCAGACTGCTCTCTCTTCAACTCCTCCAACTCTAGGACCAGGGACTCAGCCTCCTGTTGTCTCTCCTTGAGTTTCTTACTGAACGCATCAGCCTTGGTTTTAGCAGAGTTTAGCTTCTGTTGAGCAGCTTTCAGTTCCTTCTCTCTCTCTGCCTCCGCATTCTTCATCTTGTTCTCCAACACCTTGTACTTCTCCTCTGCCTTCTTCTGGACCTCCTTACTACTGCGCAGGGTCTCCTCACACTCCTCTGGTCCTGCGCAGCCTCTCCAGCTCCTCCTGTTGCTTAGGGAAGGAGCTCTGTTGGAGTTTAGCCTGGAGGATATCTAACTCTTCTGTCTTCATGTCTAACTGTTGCTTTAACAAACGATACCTCTCAGCGGTCCCCTTCAGACCAGACAGTTCTTTGTCCAGATTCTGTAGCTCCGTCTCTGTGTCGGTCTGGGCACCTGCCATCCCTATCAGAGCCCGGGCGGGAGTGAGTAACTCGGAGGATTGCACCGGAGCCTTCCCAGGATGAGTCTTGCCTCTCCGTTTCCGAGGTACTCGGGTTATCCTCTCCTGAGACTCTCTCCAGAGTGGGTAAAAGGCTGGGCAGTCTCGTCCAATTAGGACAGGGACGGGGAGGGAATCAACCACCCCCCGCCGTCGTGTGTATGGTTCCCCGTGTGCTGGTCATTGTAAGTTCAGTAATGGGGTATTCTCTGGTGTCCCCATGGACACAGGAAACTGGGAGGACTTTCCCGGGGTCAGACACGTTGGGCCCACCAAATCCTTACGCACCAGGGTGGCCCGGCTACCAGAATCCAGTAAGGCCTCCACATCATGGTGATTCACAGTTACCGGGCAGGTGGGGGGGTCGATCTGGGCCGCCATCTACGACTCCCAAGAGCGAGGCAAAATGGTGTGTGGGTGCTGAGCTGGAGGACTCCGCAGTGGGCATAGGTTCATCGGCTGGTTTCCCACACTGCCAGGAGATATGTCCCATCTCCCCACACCGGTAACACTGTCAAGTTTCCCCCTCCTGGTGTACTCTTCTTGGACCCGCCTGGTTTCTGGCTCCCCCTGGAGCCGGGATAAGTCCTGACGTGGCTGGGTTCGAGACCTTGGGGTCCTTTGGACGGGTTCTTCCCATTTGTGGTGGGGCCGCACTCCTGGGGTCTTTTTCGGGAAGCATTCAGCATCTCCGCTGTGGCCTGGTACTTTTCCACAGCTTCCACGGTCAGATCAGCCGTGGTCAAGGCCTGTTGACTGATGAACCGTTTTGCCTCATAAGGCAGGGCGCGTAGGTAACGATCCACCACAACGGCCTCCACCACCGCCGCTGCTGTATTCCTCTGCGGATCCAGCCATTTCCTTGCGATTCGGACAAGTTCATGCATCTGCGCCCGAGGAGGTTGGTCTGGTTGGAAGGTCCAGCTGTGAAAGCGCTGGGCCATACCAAACTTTGAGTCCATATCTGCTGAGGATCTCAGACTTCAGGGCATCATAGTCAGTAACCTGGTCAGGGCCCAGGTCCCGGACAGCATTCAGCGATTCCCCGGTTAGAAAGGGGGCTAACAGACCAACCCACTGTTGCTTGGGCCAGGCTTCCCTAGTGGCCGTGGCCTCAAATGCATGCAGGTATGCCTCAATGTCATCGGTAGCTCCCATCTTAGATATAAAGTCACTTGCCTTTATTGGGCGGGTATTTTGGACCACCCTCTGTCTCTGCAACTGCAATTCCTCTGCCTTCAGAAGGTTGGCTTTCTTTTGCTCCTCCAAGAGAGCCACGTTTGCTTGCATCTGGGCTTGCTGGCCAGCAACAAGGGCTTTCAATATGTCCTCCATTTCAGTCGGCGGGGAGCCTACGGCCAACTTGGAAAACTGGGTGATCAAACCTTCGGTATCCTCCTCTGACATGCACTATTAACGCTTGAGCGTGCCCGTATTCTCCACCATCTGTGACGTCACGAGAGGCTACACAGCTTTCAGCGGGATTGCTCAAGTAGTGCAAGGAGACAAGGTTCAAACAAAACAAGGATTTTATTATAGGTCTTGGGAAATTAACGAAAATATAACAAAATTCTGTTCTCTTGTGGCTCTTTAAGGGTTAACAGTTCAGGGATGTCTCTTCCACATCCAAAATCATAATTCTCACTCGCTCAGATAACTTTTCCCCAGCCTTACTGTAGTCCACGTTGCAGCTAGTGGCCAACCCAGCAAAAAGTCCTTCCAAATGTCTCTCACGTATTTCCACAGGTGCATATATCCAAAGGTGAGTATTTCCCAAAGGTAAGTATCTCCAAATCCTTATATTCCTCATGGAAGTGGACGTGCAGCACTCTTGTCCTCCAGAGAGCCCAGGTTGGAGACTGTGTCTCTTCCCTTCCCAAACCTTCAGCTCATCAGCTCCTCATTTGTTTCAGCTGCGTGGGAAGATTGGCCATAGAGGGGTGGAGTTCCCGACCATACCAGCAGATGGAGCCATAGCTGTCTGGGTTTGCAGCCACCTCAGGGGGATGTAACGTCCCTCCAGGACACAGCCTCTCGTGACATCACAATATATATATATATATACTAATCAGGGGGAATTGGAACCAGGTGTGCATAATGAGAAGACAGTCCGGGGTTGGTGGTAATGATCCATGTCAGTGACGTCCAGAAAGCCGTTGACGTAGACCTCCGGAACTGGTGAACGGAATGAGCAGCAGTGCATATCAAAGTCCCAGAGTGGGAGCTCTTCTAGGTTTAAAATGATGGCCCATTTTATACAGAGAAATTGCCCTAGTAGGCAATTTAACCAATCACAGCCATCGTTTTACTTTGCACATCCTGCAAATCACCAGCAGAGGGTGACCATTTTGAATCCATTTCCACATTCACTCTGTTGGTAATGCTTACAAATTGGATCATAACTCTAAAAGTAGCAGAGATCCCACTGGAACTTTGATATACCCCTAGAGTATATTATGTTCAACAATATATTGAAAAATGTGCCAATTCCCCCATAAATATTTCCAATATTAATCTTTATAGTTTTCAATATTCATAAATGTTTGTAAGAAATGTGGTATTGAAATAAAAAATTGTACTCATATTACAGAGCAAGTGGTAACGCTAACTTTTGTCAACAACAAAATGTCACAAATATTCCAACGTTAATTATTTTTCAATTATGCTTTAAGATACAAATGTCATATTTCAACAATCCTTCTTCCAAAGGACCCTTCTATGGATTACTGGTCTCGTTTTGTTCTAGTTTCATGAAGAATCACTCACAGATGCTAAAAGCATGGACTGTAGCTAAATTATTGAGCAGGAATTGGCCTACTCATTTGTTGACCTTAGAAAACCAGGAATGTTACTGAATGTCTTACATATGTACAGTTGAAGTCGGAGGTTTACATACAGCTTAGCCAAATACATTTAAACTCAGTTTTTCACAATTCCTGACATTTAATCGTAGTAAAAATTCCCTGTCTTAGGTCAGTTAGGATCACCACTTTATTTGTGAAATGTCAGAATAATAGTAGAGGGAATTATTTATTTCAGCTTTTATTTCTTTCATCACATTCCCAGTGGGTCAGAAGTTGTGTATGGGGACCACCCATACACAAAAAAATGTATGCACGCATGACTGTAAGTCGCTTTGGATAAAAGCGTCTGCTAAATGGCTTATTATTATTATTATTATTATTATTACCAAGCTTTAACTTCCTGACTGATGTCTTGAGATGTTGCTTCAATATATCCACATAATTTTCCTCCCTCATGATGCCATCTATTTTGTGAAGTGCACCAGTCCATCCTGCAGCACAGCATGATGCTGCCACCCCCGTGCTTCATGGTTGGGATGGTGTTCTTCGGCTTGCAAGCGACCCCCTTTTTCCTCCAAACATAACGATGGTCATTATGGTCAAACAGTTCTATTTTTGTTTCATCAGACCAGAGGACATTTCTCCAAAAAGTACAATCTTTGTACCCATGTGCAGTTGCAAACTGTAGTCAGGCTTTTTTATGGCGGTTTTGGAGCAGTGGCTTTTCAGGTTATGTTTATATAGGACTTGTTTTACTGTGGATATAGATACTTTTGTACCTGTTTCCTCCAGCATCTTCACAAGGTCCTTTGCTGTTGTTCTGGGATTGATTTGCACTTTTCGCACCAAAGTACGTTCATCTCTAGGAGACAGAACGCGTCTCCTTCCTGAGTGGTATGACGGCTGCGTGGTCCCATGGTGTTTATACTTGTGTACTATTGTTTGTACAGATGGATGTGGTACCTTTAGGCATTTGGAAATTGCTCCCAAGGATGAACCAGACTTGCGGAGGTCTACAATTTTATTTCTGAGGTCTTGGCTGATTTCTTTTGATTTTCCCATGATGTCAAGCAAAGAGGCACTGAGTTTGAAGGTAGGCCATGAAATACATCCACAGGTACACCTCCAATTGACTCACATGATGTCAATTAGCCTATCAGAAGCTTCTAAAGCCATGACATCATTTTCTGGAATTGTCCAAGCTGTTTAAAGGAACAGTCAGTGAATGTAAACTTCTGAACCACTGGAATTGTGATACAGTGAATTATTAGTGAAATAATTTGTCTGTAAACAATTGTTGGAAAAATGACTTGTGTCATGCACAAAGTAGATGTCCTAACCAACTTGCCAAACTATAGTTTGTTAATAAGAAATTTGTGGAGTGGTTGAAAAACGAGTTTTAATGACTCCAACCTAAGTGTATGTAAACTTCTGACTTCAACTGTATATTCAGCCATTCTACCTTATTTGTGTTATGTTGTGCCTGCCACTCAAATCTCTGATAATGTTCTATATGTAGGCTAATGCTACGCCTCAGCATCCCTAAGTGGCAGAATCTGCCTCAGAAGCTAGGCTAAAGCCAATTTGTTTCATAAGCATGACTGAAGCCTTCTCTTTGTGTAGGATAGTTGTCATGTGCTGTTTTGAACTCTGGTGGTGCTTTGATGATGCTTTTTCAGAATGTCTATTATGAGATGGTCGGCACAAGGTTTGGAAAAATTTAGTTGAGAATATTCAGACCATAATAAGGTTGGGACTTATTCTATTAGAGCACGGAGCTCCCGTCTTTAAACTCTGGTTCAACCAGGTAGGCTAAACATGGTGCAATGGAATGAGACAGATTTTTTAATTCCAACATTAACCTCAACGTTAAGTCAATCTGCTCCAAAAACCATGTCTCTTCCATCATGTAGGCCTAGATACATTTTGACAGTCGACACGTGATTGGCACTGCTTTCTGATTTGAGCCAGAGCCAGATATAACCTAATGCGTGAGGAGGATACCATTGATTGTTATCTTGCACTAACATGCTGTTGGTAGTACAGTGATGAACTTCACAGTAGTCATAAGCTATTGCTTCACTCATGTGTCTCCTCAAGGTTTCCCTGTCACCATCTCTCCTTTGATCGTTCTGTTCTTTTCATCCTGTTAGGATAGATATAAGGAACGTGTGTCATCGTCATTTAACACACCACCCCTGATAATGTTGGTGCTAATGAGAGCTGAGCTCGCTGTTCTAAGACATGTTATAAAACACACACACGCACACACTCACACACACCTGTAGGTGTCACCCATAATGACACTGAACATCTGCATAACATATCTGTATGTTAACATGTTAACCTTGGTGATTGATTAATGCTCAACAGATCTGAACCTGGTTGATATATACTGTGAACTTGATATTCTCTCTCTGTATTTGGGAGGACCTGTAGCAACTTGCAGGCAGGGTGCAGACAATCGTTGCCATTCAGCAGGAAGACAAAAAAAGGAAGGAACCGAAGCAGAAGGCCTATTTATAGAGAAGGTGCAGCTGGAAGTGTTAAGTACTGGCTGTGTTTCTCTGATTTGACTTTGATGTGTGACTCATAGTGTTCTAATGTCCTTCTGTTTCCACGCCCCAGTCCTCTATCAAAGTTATCTTTGTTTGCTGCAGAGAGCAGATAAACACTGAGGTTGTTGCTCTCTTGGATGCCACAACTCCTGTCTTTTACTGGTGGTGTATCATACCGTCTGGGCTTTCCCCTCATTGCATCTGTGAAAAGGATAAGGTCTCTCTCTCCATTATCTCTTTTAATTTTGCATTTGTTGTATCTCTCACTATTTTTCTTCACTTATCTCTTCTCACCTCTTCATTCATCCCCTTCTCTAGTGTTCTAATGACAGTATTTATATTTTCTTACTAGCAGATATTGTATCATAAAGTATAATGCAGTACAATTATGTCTTACTAGCTAATGTGTAATTATTTATATAAATCCAAAAATGTATCTTTGTCTCATTTGATACAGTGCCTCCAGAACAACCAACTTTTAGGTTAAAGCGGTAATGCCAAATCTCCACTAGAGGTTGCCATTGGACAGGCCAGGGGATTACAATGATTATTTGGGTTGTACCAATTGCACCATAAAGCTGATACTATTCATCACTATTAAGTTTTATGGAGAATGTTTTCGGACAGCCCTTCTCTCAACTGATGTATATGAACACTAATCTATGGGGATGAAAAAGTATCAGAATCCATAAGATCTAGACAAATTCAGTAAAATCGGTTGTCAGTATCAAACGGTATCTAATTTACAACTTTTAACCTTCAGGGAAGATTTTATATGAAACCTCAGTTCTGCTCTCTGTCACTGGTAAAGCGAATAAAATATAACCCAGGTGAAATCAGTGGGCTGCATATTCCTGTGAGTGACACAGTAGAGATGAGTATACATGTAGGCCTATATGGGACAGTTATCAACAAGAGAGCAGATACATGTATAACTGACATCCTAAGCCTCCCTCAATAACTGTGCCGCAACTACACAGGGACATGAACCCCAGTTTCCACAAAGAACAGAAAAAGCTATTTCTCTGTGACTCTGAGATACCGCCTGCTCATGCTGCTCTATGAACTCAGTATCTCACCTTCAACAGCAGGAAGGAGAAGGGAAAAGAAAGAGTGCCACATGAAAAGAGGAGCTTCCTCTTCTGATAAACACATATCTACACATCCCACCGGACCCTTAGTCTGAGAGCAGCAGCCCCGCTAAACGCGTACTTGTCTGCACGGCACTACAAGGAGAGACACCGAGTGGAATTCGTGTTTTGTCCCTAGGTTGTTCGTTTGAGAGCATTAGAGGATTTCAGCACGCCTCTTTTGACTGTTTCTGTACCCTCACAGTTTTCATTAAAAGAGCTCTCCAGATGCAAAGCCACCACGCTTCACTGAAGACATGCATAATATCGAAGAAAAGGGGGGATGTAAAAGAGAGAGAAATGTGTAAAGCAGCATATACATATGGCACTTGATATTGTTCCCTTTCAGGTATTCTTATGGGTGTTTTGGTTGGGGTTTAGATTTTTCGGGGTTGTTACACACAAAGGAAGCAGCCGCGACTACATACTTCAAAGAAGCCCCTGCAATCCCATATAGACAGACCACATGTGAGGAGCGTGCTGTGCTGTACTGTGCTACAGACGAGGGCTTCTGTGAGAGTAGGCCATGGCTTCTCATTAAGACTACTGTTTCCTCTACACTGGGAAACATTCCCGGCTCACTCCAGGCTCATCCACTGCTAAAAAATATAGTTTTACAAGATTAGACAGGATTAGAGGAGCAAAACAGCATCAATTTGTCATCAGTTCCAGAAATATCAAACAGGCAGTCGTATAATAATGAAGATACAGCATTTGACACCTACAGAGGATGCCCTGTTTTAAATAGGGGAGAGCTGGGTAAATCAACGTTTTTTACATTCGGCATCACTCCGTCAAGGGAAATATATACTGATCAAAAATATAAACGCAACATGTAAAGTGTTGGTCCCATGTTTCATAAACTAAAATAAAAGATCCCCGAAATTTTCCATACACACAAAAAGCGTATTTCTTCCCAATTTTGTGCACAAATTTGTTTGTGAGCATTTCTCCTTTTGCCAAGATAATCCATTCACCTGACAGGTGTGGCATATCAAGAAGTTGATAATACAGCATGATCATTACACAGGTGCATCTTGTGCTGGGGACAATGAAAGGCCACTCTAAAATGTGCAGTTTTGTCACACAGCACAATGCCACAGATGTCAAGTTTTGAGGGAGTGTGCAATTGGCATGCTGACTGCAGGAATGTCCACCAGCGGTGTTGCCAGATAATTTGATTTTCATTTCTCTACCATAAGCCGCCTCCAATGTCATTTTAGAGAATTTGGCAGTACTTCCAACCGGCCTCGCAACCCCAGACCACGTGTAACCACGCCAGCCCAGGACCTCCACATCTGGCTTCTTCACCTGCGGGATCGTCTAAGACCAGCCATCCGGACAGCTGATGAAACTGAGGAGTATTTCTGTCTGTAATAATGCCCTTTTGTGGGGAAAAACTCATTCTGATTGACTGGGCCTGGCTCCCAAGTGGGTGGGCCTGTGCAATGTGGGTTTATACTGATAGATGAATAAAGTCCAAATCTATCTGCCAGCACTTGACTGTGGTGCCATTTCCACTGCCCCATGGAGCCAGGGGCATAGGCAACTTGAGGCAGGGATGCATCCCGCCACCCCATCAAGAGCAGTTTAGGGGTTACTGGGTTGGGGTTGGCAATGTCAGAGATTGCATGGTCCAGCTCCAGAACAAGCTGCTCTGAGGGACTGTAATCTCTTCTGAAAAGCTAGTAGCCTGGCAGTGTCTGAGGTGTGGAGGGTCATTTCAGCATATCTGTGAGAAGGCTTGGGAACAGTGGTATCCTGCAGTGCCGCCCCCTGTGCAGCATCTGGGATAAGATTTTTTTTCATGTGTGAAAGTGAAGCTACAGAGGGTGAGTCCTTCCAGTTCTTCACGGTCATCAAGGACCTGCGAACTTTGCTTTTCCACTTGATGGTACAGGGTGTCAGAGGGCATAACCGGGGAAGTCAGAAGGTACTGTTGCACTGGAGTGTAACTGGTAAGCAGGCCCTTATAGCCTTGTAGGGCCCAGCCTTGTATGGACTGCTGCCCTTGAGATGGGTGACGTCAATGCTGACAGTACGGAGGATGAGGTTATTCTGCTCTCCTGACAGTTGCAGTTGTCGTGCAACTTCAGGCAGTAACATTGTTCTCTCTGCTCCATCGGCCAGAATGGCACAAGTCTTGAATGACTTGGATCCATTCCTCGAGCACTGGAACCCCCTTCAGGAGAACCCGACCAACTTGGTTGGAGTGAGCGAGGTACACTCTGCCATTAGAGTCTTTGATTGGGCAAGCAGGGGGTTCTTGCTGGGTCACCCGATGAAGCACCTGTAGATGTATCCCACCACAATCATAACATGGCTTCTTCAGGGTACACTCTTCAGGCAAGTGGGCATGGTCACACCTCCAGCAACATTTGCCATCTTTTATCCACTCTTCTATCTTGTTCTTGGATTCTCCCTTGATCTTCGGGCACCTAGTGATGAAGTGTTCACTGCTGTTGCAGAAGAGATTTAGCCAGGTCAGTCATCAGAACAGCCTCAATTCATCAGG
Organism: Coregonus clupeaformis; assembly: GCF_020615455.1. Lineage (NCBI taxonomy): Eukaryota > Metazoa > Chordata > Actinopteri > Salmoniformes > Salmonidae > Coregonus > Coregonus clupeaformis. Next base: position 25,495,773 of record NC_059216.1, on the reverse strand, counting down.
GCATGGACTCTACAAGGTGTTGAAAGCATTCCACAGAGATGCTGGCCCATGTTGAGGCCAATGCTTCCCACAGTTGTTAAGTTGGCTGGATGTCCTTTGGGTGGTGGACCATTCTTGATACACACAGGAAACTGTTGAGCATGAAAAACCCAGCAGTGTTGCAGTTCTTAACACAAACCGGTGCGCCTGGCACCTATTACTATACCCCGTTCAAAGGCACTGAAATATTTGTGACTTGTTTCAGGAAACTAGGCGTATGTTGTACGCCACTACTTCACAGGAGAGGCATTTGAAATGTGTTTTTTGGCAGGATTGCCTTCTGGAAGTAAACTTACATGTGCCTTAATAACAAACTTGTATGCCATCTGTAAATACGAATCAAATTGTTAAATTACGAGCCTAGTTGGTTCAGCCACGGAAAAAGACAGGAACCTTCCACTAGCCATGATTGGCTGAGATAGTGAATGGGCAGGACATGCCGAGAGATGAGTTCGGATTGGTCTGCCATGTAGCACCTTCTGTCTATAAAATGAGCTGCTCGGTATGTGTAGATAATCCTTTCTACTGCAGAAAGATATCATGGAGAACTGCAAAAGTGTTGTTACTGCTCTCAATAACATTGCTGCCCTGAATGTATCAAGCGCTATCGACAAAGGTCAGTGGGAAAAAGTTGTGATGGACTACTTTCTGGAGGACGATCGTGCCATGCTGACTCTCTCTGACTCTGAAAATGAATCAGACGATGAGGAAATCCCTGATTTAGGTTGTAGAGTCTTCTGATGACAGTGATGGGAAAGAAACGGTGATCAACAGTGTTGTCACGGAAGAAGTTGACAACATAAATAAATAACATTTGTTTGATCGCAAATGTGGAGGGAGTCGAAAAGAGAACACAGAAGACTGTTATATAAAACACCTGTCTCTGGATTACATCTTCAAACTAAGGGCAACCATGGCATCCGTGACAGAGGGAGAAAGATCTGATGATTCTTATGGCATTGCAACCGGTCAGTGTGAACCAGAGTGACTTGACACGACCGGCCAAGCAAGCTATACAAACAAAGCGGAAACAACACAGGACATCTTATTTAATGAAAGGGGTTGCAGACTGCCGTGAAGAGTCCATCCATGTATACGGTAAGAGTCTAGCTACATTTTCAGATATTATACGTTTCTAATTTTGTCAGTCGTTTTCATTGCAAGTTAAAGCATACTGTTAGCTAGGTAGCTAATGTTAGCTGGCTGGCTCGCTAGCTAACATTACGTGTATGATCTGTGTAGTAATATTATCTCAGAAATCCATTTGCATTGCTAGTTATAGCCCAATGTTAGCTAGCTAATTAACATTATAATATAATAATAATATGCCATTTAGCAGACGCTTTTATCCAAAGCGACTTACAGTCATGCGTGCATACATTATTTATTTTTTTGTGTATGAATTGAACCTAGTTGGTTAGCTTTAGCTAGCTATGACAATCGGTTTATATTGCTAGTACTCTATGCATTGGGATTATGGTCCATAGTTTAGCTAGCTAAATGTCTAAACAAAAGACTCCACTTTGCCTGATGATTACATGACCCATCAAGTTAGCTAGGCGTGTCTGCCGGTGATTTATGGCCATCTATTGTATAATAATGCTAAAATATTTACCTGCAATTTGTCTTTCAGCATTTTGTATTTATATTGATGTGTGTATTTTCTGTAATGTAATTCAGGACTCATCTGTAAAAGAGACAGTGGTCTCAGTATGACTCCCTGATAAAATAAAGGTTAAAAAAATAAAAATGGGAAGCAGGCATGTGTCTTTCACTGAGCTGTGTAAAGACAGACTGACAGGGGAGTGACCAATTTTTGATTTTCATTTCTCTTAATGTTATTTTGTTGTTTGCAGGTTCACAATTATTCTGACCCTATGCAGCCAAGTGTGGCTTGTTTGGTGTCTGCTGTGAAGGAATACCACAACAAGTCAACTACTTGATTGATAAAGGCATGTCATCCAGCAAAGGCAGCAGCGCAGTCATCAACTACATGTACCATTTCTTCACCAACTACGGAGTTGGGGAAACACGTATGGACCTGAATTGTGATAACTGCACTGGCCAAAACAAGAACAAGTTTGTGCTCTGCTATTGTGCCTGGTGGACCATTCACAAGCTCCACCACAGTCTGGACCTTCACTTCCTGATCACAGGCCACACCAAGTTTGCCCCTGACTGGTGTTTCGGCCTCATCAAGCAGCGCTACAGAAAGACTAGAGTGAACACTTTGTCAGAGATTGCTGGTGTGGTGACGGACAGCACTGTGATGGGTCAACATCCCACAGCTGATTGGACTGGATGATGGTACTGTGCTGGTGGAAAGCTATGGCTGGCAACAACACCTGACTCCGTACTTCAGGCCGCTGCCACAGATCAAGCAGTACCAGCACTTCACCTGAATATAATTTTCATTGCATTGTATGAGGTTATTCTTATTATCTAAACTTGGGAGGTCAATTGATGTTATGCAAGGTTGTAATGTCTTCTCTATTGTTTTGTATATTTTCCTGTTTTACAGCTTCGATGCTCTGGAGGCTGGTGTAGTTGTCGCCAAGGAGCGTTCGGACTCAGTTGGGACCAGGTTTCAGCTGCTGCGCAACGCTGATGTCCTTCCTCCCATAGATGGTCTGCATGTACAAGCACCACCTGGACTGGACACAACTAGACAAACGTATATTTTTGTGAAGATCAGGGATTTTTGCGACGGAGATGCCATGGACATCACATGCCCTGCACCAAAGTCAAGGGCAGGACAGAAACAGGCTCTCCGAATATAGATTAACTTGTTCATGCGTGGTGCGGACGGACGGGTTCAACACTGGGGGCGAGTTCCTAGTCATCCGGACTATCTGCAGTGCCTCTATGCACATTCACATGACTCTCTCCTAACACACACGTCATACGTTGCTGCTACAATTTCTTTAAATCCTGCTGCTCAGCCACTTTACCCCTTATTGTATGCATATACAGTAACTACCTCCTCTATCACCAGTATCACTGATATCATTATTGATATTGTTCTTGTACATACTGTATATTATTTTGTTCTTTCTATACTGGCATTGACACTTTCTATATTATATGCAAGTAACCATTTGGCTGTACCGTTTACACCTTCTGTAGAGACCCATTCACTTAGCAAGATGTGGCTGGGGGTTATAGCAGTTCTTTCACATGACCCATCAATTTAGACAAGTGTGTCTGGCTAAGCGTCATCTAATATCTATACAATAATTTTATCTGGACACTTTCTGTTCCTGATATTGCTACTATGCAAATATGCAAGTATCCATTTCAGTGAACCGTTTACACTTCTATATCCTGTGCATGTGACAAATAAATGTTTATTTGATATAGTGTGTGTTAACCAGAGACGGAAATGTGAAGAACAATATGACCTGCACCAAAGTCAGATTAGGATATAGGCCAAGGACTAGATAAAGTGTATTTTTACCTGGAGGAGTTCCTTATTGTAGGCTACTACTTTTACCACTTTTAGTCTTAATCTTTGGTTGTTTACTACACTACTCACTCTGTTTTGCACATGGCCTCACGTGAATCCTTAAAGAGATGGGTGGGGTTAAGGCTTAAGAGGGTGTGAATGATGCTGAATGAGTGTAAACAAAGAAGAGCTCTCCAGTAGGTGCACCAAAACATTCAAGGGCCATTTTCTCAAAGGTGGGGTTACAAGTTTATCAACTTTCAAAGCAGAATTACTTTCTCATTGTTCCGCAACTGCAGTTTATGATTTACCATTTTGTAGCTCTGAGTCTCTACTTTTATCCATTGTAAAAAACAAAATTTCAAATTTTGCTACATAAGACTGAATCGAGGCAGTGAGTCACATTTTGTCTTGCCCATTCAGCCTCTGAATGGCACACATACACAATCCATGTCTCAAGGCTTGAAAATCATTCTTTAACCTGCCTCCTTCCCTTCATCTACACTGATTTAACAAGTGACATCAATAAGGGATTATAGCTTTCACCTGGTCAGTCTATGTCATGGAAAGAGCAGGTGTTCTTAATGTTTTGTATATTCAGTGTATAATGTCTGTATTTTTTTGTCGACTCATACTGCTGGTCCTCAGATGATGGCTGCTGTTCAATTAATTGTTTGGTGTGGTGTGTGTATGGGGGCCATCTTAATATGTTCAGCTGGTGACCACCTGACCCATCAGGTGAGCCATCAGGTGACTTATCAGGTGACTTGGTGGCCATTTTGGAGAGGCACTTTGCCACTGGGGAAGCCAAGCCAGAAAAAAATGGCATATTACAACCTACTGTATGTGTTGTGATAATTGCATTGTTTGCGCTACAACCTATTAGTTCATACGGTTTGACACCGTGATATATAGGCCTAAGGCCGTGACAATAAGAAGACCAGTGGAGGCTGCTGAGGGGAGGACGGCTCATAACAATGCAATGGCTGGAACGGAGTAAATGCAATGGTATCAAACACATGGAAACCAGCTGGATGGCTGGTGTGTTTACAGACATATTCAATCTCTCCATATCCCAGTCTGCTCTCCCCACATGCTTCAAGATGGCTACCATTGTTCCTGTACCCAAGAAAGTGAAGGTAACTGAACTAAATGACTATCGCCCCGTAGCACTCACCTCTGTCATCATGAAGTGCTTTGAGAGACTAGTCCAGGATCATATCACCTCTGCTTTACCTGTCACCCTATACCCACTTCAATTTGCTTACGGCCTCAATAGATCCACAGACGATGCAATCGGCATCACACTGCACACTGCCCTATCCCATCTGGACAAGAGGAATACCTATGTAAGAATGCTGTTCATTGACTATAGCTCAGCATTCAACACAATAGTACCCTCCTAAGCTCATCATTAAGCTTGAGGCCTTGGGTCTGAACCCCACCTTGTGCAACTGGGTCCTGGACTTCCTAACGGGCCGCCCCCAGGGGGTGAAGGTAGGAAACAACACCACGTCGCTGATCCTCAACACTGGGGCCCCACAAGGGTGCGTGCTCAGCCCCCTCCTGTACTCCCTGTCCACCCATGACTGCATGGCCAAGCATGCCTCCAACGCAATCATCAAGTTTGGAGGTGAGGGCTCTGGGAGTGTGGTGCCAGGAACATAACCTCTCACTCAACGTCAACAAAACAAAGGAGATGATCGTGGACTTCAGGAAACAGCAGAGGGTGCACCCCCCTATCCATATCGACGGGACACAGTGGAGAAGGTGGAAAGCTTCAAGTTCCTTAGCGTTCACATCACTGACAAACTGAAATGGTCCACCCACGCAGACAGTGTGGTGAAGAAGGCGCAACAGAGCCTCTTCAACCTCAGGAGGCTGAAGAAATTCGGCTTGGCACCTAAAACCCTCACAAACTTTTACAGATGCACAATTGAGAGTATCCTGTCGGGCTGTATCACTGCCTGGTACGGCAACTGCACCGCCCACAACTTCAGGACTCTCCAGAGGGTGGTGCGGTCTGCCGAACGCATTACCGGGGGCAAACTACCCGCCCTCCAGGACAGCTACAGCACCCGATGTCACAGGAAGGCCAAAAAGATCATCAAGAACATCAACCACCTGAGTCACTGCCTGTTCACTCCGCTATCATCCAGATGGCGAGGTCAGTACAGGTGCATCAAAGCTGGGACCGAGAGACTGAAAAACAGCTTCTATCTCAAGGCCATCAGACTGTTAAATAGCCATCACTAGCACATTAGAGGCTGCTGCTGCCTATAGAAATCACTGGCCACTTTAAGAAATTGAACACTAGTCACTTTAATAATGTGTACATATCTTGCGTTACTAATTTCATATGTACAGTGAGGGAAAAAAGCATTTGATCCCCTGCTGATTTTGTACGTTTGCCCACTGACAAAGAAATGATCAGTCTATCATTTTAATGGTAGGTTTATTTGAACAGTGAGAGACAGAATAACAACAACAAAAATCCTGAAAAACGCATGTCAAAAATGTTATAAATTGATTTACATTTTAATGAGGGAAATAAGTATTTGACCCCCTCTCAATCAGAAAGATTTCTGGCTCCCAGGTGTCTTTTATACAGGCAACGAGCTGAGATTAGGAACACACTCTTAAAGGGAGTGCTGCTAATCTCAGTTTACCTGTATAAAAGACACCTGTCCACAGAAGCAATCAATCAATCAGATTCCAAACTCTCCACCATGGCCAAGACCAAAGAGCTCTCCAAGGATGTCAGGGACAAGATTGTAGACCTACACAAGGCTGGAATGGGCTACAAGACCATTGCCAAGCAGCTTGGTGAGAAGGTGACAACAGTTGGTGCGATTATTTGCAAATGGAAGAAACACAAAATAACTGTCCATCTCCCTCGGCCTGGGGCTCCATGCAAGATCTCACCTTGTGGAGTTGAAATGATTATGAGAACGGTGAGGAATCAGCCCAGAACTACACGGGAGGATCTTGTCAATGATCTCAAGGCAGCTGGGACCATAGTCACCAAGAAAACAATTGGTAACACATTACGCCGTGAAGGACTGAAATCCTGCAGCGCCCGCAAGGTCCCCCTGCTCAAGAAAGCACATATACAGGGCCGTCTGAAGTTTGCCAATGAACATCTGAATGATTCAGAGGAGAACTGGGTGAAAGTGTTGTGGTCAGATGAGACCAAAATTTAGCTCTTTGGTATCAACTCAACTCGCCGTGTTTGGAGGAGGAGGAATGGTGCCTATGACCCCAAGAACACCATCCCCACCGTCAAACATGGAGGTGGAAACATTATGCTTTGGGGGTGTTTCTTAATGTTCTCTGAACTATTTGAGAACATTCCCAATGTCAAACCAGTTGGAGAACGTTCCTAGAACATTTCCAGAATTTAAATGAAATGTAATCATGTTTGAACTTTTAGGAAACGTTCTGTTAAAGTAATGAAATACAAGAAAATAAAGTTTTTTAGTCAAGTTATTCAAATGTGTTGAGAATGTTCCAAAGCCAAGCAATTATCCTGCACTATTCCCAGAAAATTGTGGGAAGGTTTTAGGCAAAACAACAATAGGACAACCACGCTGTCACCAAGCTCTAAGAAACATATACTGTGGTTCTCAGAACGTTATGTGCTAGCTGGGCTCTTCCTACATTTTTGGTAAAATTATTAATTTTGTGTATGGTTTCCTAGAAACAAGGGTGGCTCAACTTACCCCTTTGGCTCAACTTACCCCACTCTCCCCTGCTGTATGTTAGATTTTTTGGAAAAAGTAGCTTAATGTAGACTTTGGTAACTTCTTGTTGCTTATTGTGTACCCAGTCGAGGTTTCCAGTATTTGTCTTGTTCACACCAAGCCTTCTTGACAGGTCCTAATGTGTTAAAAGGCGAGCCAAATCCACAGCCTTGTATAGACACTATGTACATATCAGATGCACATAGCTGGCATCCTATAGCTGGGTGAGGAAAAAATGCTTGGGCGGCTGGCTGGCTGTGACTACCGTTGGAAGGAGAGAGCTCTGTTTTGGAACACACTGTGATTGTCTCAAGGGCCTCCGATGCACGCCTGAACGTGAGACGAACATTTCCTACGTGCGTGTATCTGCCCGCTCACACTTGAGCCTGTCGGAACTGGACGTGTTGCTGAAGGCCATTGCAACACTATGGCTGATATTTGACCCACTTCAGTGGGCTCCATGCTTACATACATTACAGACACCAGTCAAAACCACAAAGGATAGGCCCCGCTCCATACAGGAAGTGCATCTATAGAGTCTAAAGTGGTGTCCTCTCCTTGTATAATTTTTTTATTCATCTGCAATGATATGCTTAGTGTAAAGGGGTTTCTCACCTTGTATCCTTTCCTTGATCTGAAATTATGTGGCTAGTCTTGTATCCGCGACGGCAAATACTTTATATTCATCTTCCATATTTCTTCAATTTTTCTTTCCCATCCTATGTTTTTAGATCAGTGCAGACTATGGAGCGAAGACAAGATAAGAAAGCCACTTTAGATTTTAGACTTTCCTCCAACTTTCCTCCATCTGATCTGACAAACTGTTTTTTGGTGTGTGTGTCCTCAAATAGAATTCATTAGAGAGAAATTGTGTAGTGGGGTAGGATAGCAGAGGTTAATAATATTGCGCCACAGAGGCGAGGGGCTTTTCGGGAAGTCAAGGGGCCTTTATTAGTGGAGCCAGGGGTGGTGGAGTTTCATTTCCTGGTTTTAATGGAGTGGCTTTCTGCCTTGGTCTCTACATCTCCGCCAAGATGCACATTTATCTCTGAAATGTTCTCTGGACCTCTGAGGATAGCAGTGGAGATACACAAGACATGCAGAAGATCAACTAGAGGCTTTATTAAAGTAAACTGGGTTTCCACTTTTATGTTTTTCAATGCTGCAGTAGTTAGTGATTTCTGTAAAATCATAGACCTTTAAAGAGGCTGAGAGCCTTATGTAGCATATGTTAGTCGTTTCTATCTATGAGAATGTGTATGCCAATTCTGAAATATTTGCTAACATTGCTATTGTTTGATATAGTATACAATCCCATAGAGATCATATTAAATTATTAGTATTCTAATTCTATGTACAATCCAATGTGATGGTATGGTGTTCTACCTCAGAACTTAAAGGAGTAATTTCAGCCAACCAGAGTGACATGACCCATATGTACGTCACAAGACGACACAGCGAACGTCACATATTTATTGTTTTAATTTTAAGTATCGTTCCCGATCAGCCCTGCCATGGGGGCCAGTTTCCTATGTCAGGGCACGTTGCTGATCTCACGGTCTCCCTGTGTACACAAATAAGTGGGGGAGCGTGGACTGGCTCCTAGGACTCCGGGATGAGTAGTTTGCATAAATAAAACACAGTACGGTAACATGTAACCATGGCATTATCTAGGTCAGCGAGGCTCTCCAACCAACGTTCCCTATTCGTCACAGTGGCGCCCGCGACTCCATGTCACACATTGACCTGATTTTTGGGGACAGGCACTGTACGGACATGTCTACCACACACACACACACAGACACATGCATGCTATTGAGAAAAATGCATGTGATATGCACTGTACGTTGTGTGTGAAGTTGTGTGTATTCCATGTCTCTGTGCTCATGTAGTGTTTGTAAGATTTACTTGATTTCGATTTAGTAGATTTACAATTGTTTAAGGGCTAAGGGTGACCCCATGGCTACAGTTAGTTAAAACTAAACAAATTAGTCATTCATAAAAAAAGAGTAAAGTAAATTCAAACCTCTCAGCAACATATTCACCAACCAGATAACCATATGAACATGGGGAGGTAACCACAGAACTAAAACGCTGTTCTGTAATATAGCAGCTGACCACTGGATGGCAATGTCTGGCTGCTCTTTCCCTCTCTCTGTCTTCTCTCCCTCATTAGTGAGGGCTGTGGGGCCCCCTCCAACACCATCCCATAAATGTCAACACCATTACAGCAGGGGACAGTGGGCCTGGATGTAACAAACACAGACGCTATGAAATTCCGCTATGTGTGTCAAATCAATCACACAGCCAGGCCTCCTGCACTTTCACACATCCGACTACAATTACCTGCAAGTGGTGGTGGGCTGCTTCGTGTAGCTTACACATGCACACCAAAATAGATGTATGGAGTATATAAATATGAACATTTAAATAAACTTATTTGTATAAAAATCAGCATGCAATGATAAAATAAGCAACATATTTATATGTACTATATGTTTTCATACCATTAGATTTGTAGTATGTAATATGTACATTATAAACATCCTCAGGTATTCAGATTCTCAACTCTCTCTGGTCAATCTCTCCATCTTCCTCTATCTATCTCTCTCTTTCTCTCTTCCACGCTCTCCCTCTCTCTTTCTCTCCCCCTGTTCCATTATCAGTCTGTGGTGTGCTGCTTGCTTACTTGCGCCCTTTCCCATTCCCTTCAAAAAGGCTCCTAGGAGCAGGTGGACGGGAGATAACTTGCGCTGCTCTTTGTTTTCACCCTGACACTGTCATTAATCATTGGCCAAGCCGCACTTCAACGTATAATAATAAGGACTGGCTGCTGTGTGGGGGATGCCGCCCAATTGCCTTTCATTGCGTGGATGCCAAATTGGAGGTGAACGGCCATAGCCAGACACTGGTCCCACGTCCCCAGACTGTCTCATCATTTAGGTATTTATCCATCTCAGCCTTGTCCGAGGAGCTTCTCCCTCCTCAGCCCTCCGTCCCAGGAGGCCAGCTGCAGATTGTTAGGGGGAGGATCAGATTTGTTGCTCAGGCTTTTTGGCTTTGATTGTGTGCCTATAAGTTTGGGATTAGAGGTACATTTCCCACAGGGCAGTGCAGGATTTGCTGCCGTTTAACTGTTTAACCTGTCTTAGTGTGGTGTGGCTGGGCTGGCAGGGCCGGGGGCGGAGGGTGGGTGGGTGGCTGGGAGAGGGAGTGGGGTGGGTTGGGGACGGGAGAGAGACCGGTCAACGTGCCCACAGAGACCCAGGGAGGCTAAGCCAGAGCCGGGCCAGCATCGATAAGAGAGGCTGCTGCCTTATCCAGCAGATCTCCCTCCAGTACAGTCATTAGTCACGCATGTGTGTGTGTGTGCGCATGTGTGAGTGCAGTGTGTGTGTGCGAGAAAGAGAGTGTGTGAGAGTCTGTGAGAGCATGTTTATGTGTGTCACTTCTCCCTGACAACCATTGAGTGATGCATCAAAATCATATAGGTGATGTCTTTTCAGTAAAAAAAAATCTTAATATGTGAAAGCATTATTTTAATGTCTGAGAATTGTTTAGTGTTGCATTGATAATATGGCAAACTAAGGAGTTGGAGAGAAAAGCTTTAGTGAGACTCTTCCCTAGGGCCTTGGGAAGTACAACAAAATAAACCCAAGCATCCATAACACTAACAATAACAATGCCCGTGAATAACCAATATTATTAAACTTGTTTTCCTGAGGCACACCTCATCGATTGAAACATTACATTTACACACATATAATTGCATTAAAACCTGTTGGACATAGGCAGGACATACAGTATGTACACAAACAAACATATGAAACACAAGCTCTAGCTCAACAATGGCTGGTCCTTTCTCACCAAATCTTGTGTAAAGCTTACTGTAGCCTCAGTCTCAGAACAACCATCACATTGAACAACATCTCTAAACTGATGAAAATTAGATTGGTGACACCAGATCTTGGTGGTGTAGGCTCTGTGGAGAGACAATTACCAGACATGATTAACCAGGTTTGAGGGTGCTGAACCAAATGAACCGTCCATGTTCCAAAGCTGCTTAGCTGGAGGAAGGGTGGTGTGGGCTGGGCTAGCCACCCTTTGTTGGCTGGCGCTCCGGAATAAGTGGGGGCTCGGAACAGCGGGAGAATCCCTGTCTTGTCAAACACAATCCGTGCGGATTACAGAGATCTGAGGGGAATTTAGCAGCCCAGAGACTGAAGGTGTGTTTTTTGGGCCTGCCACCTCCAGCACTACAAACAAGGAGGCCTAAAGGTGTGCTGCTGCTGCTGCCGGAGCGGAGAGTGGCCCTGCTTTGATCTCCACTCAGGCCCACCTTACCTCAGCCCCCTCCTGACTAGGTTCAATACTAGAGTGTTGTGGTGTAAAACAGGGGAAAAGTCAGGTATAAAAGATATGGGGATTGGACATCATTGCTGGGATCTTGTAGGAGCTATAACGTTGTTGCAGATTGTGGAGGGTTTGCAGGTTTGGGGTCAGCGACACAAGTGTGTTGTTGTCCACAATGCTGACCATTGGTGACCAACACTTAAACACCAAGCTAAACTCTATACATTCTTCTTCAGTGGACTTCTTTATCATCCCGACATGCTTTAGATAGTAAAGGGCCAGCCTCCACCGGTGCAGGTTGAAATATACCGCAAAACTGTATCGATCTTTAATTAAAGAAGCTCTTAACCTTGGCTGGGCGCTGGACCCCCAGGCCAGTGAGTTAATTAATGTACTAATAGTCATAATATTTGTGCTCTGCATGGGGAGGTACATAAAAAATAATCTATTGTGTGGGCAGTTTATCAGCACAACGTTGTCCCAATGTAGCTCATCCATGCTACGGACCCGTGCTGTGCATATATCAATATTATGGGGAGGGAATTTGAGCCATTGACAGGAAAGTCAGTCTGTTAATATTTCCCATGTTCCATCAGGAACATTACTCATGCTCTAACTCATGGGATTCCTTGGGCAGGCAGAGAGAGATCCACTCCAGATGAGCTTTGAGATCCCACTCCCATTCCCTTCCGATTCCCTACCATTTTCTCTGCTCTACTCCCACCAGTGGGAGGGAAGGAATCCCAGACCTGGATCAAAATCATATCCCACTGACCTTTCAGCAGCTCCTTACACCACCAACCAGCCAACCGTCAACCGCCATGGCGCAAGGCCCCTCGTAAACAGGCCCCTCTGAGGGAGTATAGAGGTGGGGTGTGGTGTGGTGGGGGGAAGAGTGCTGGAGACAGTGATATCACCCCTTTACAGGATTATTGATTTCTTCTCAGGATGCAACTATTAACATTGAGCCGTGTGGTTGCCGTGGAGGCTCCCTGCAGGTAGGGGATCTGGCTCACACCCCAGCCTCGCATCGCCTCACATCGAAGGGGGAGGCGGAGGGGAGGAGGGGGGGAGAGGGGGAGTGCAAAGCTGCGGCATGCTTTTATAATTAAGGTCAGCTGGGATGCATTACAGCATTTGGAGGTGTTAAAACGGCCCCTCCTAGGAGAGTATGTTGGCATTGCCCACGCTTGTAAATTAGCCACGCTCCCCACCTGGGGTGGGGGTGTGCGTGGGGGCGGGGGATTTAGTGGTGGATTTTTTGATGACAACCACATAATGTAGCCATGTTTTGCTCAGCACAGCACTACTGCATCAATAACCCAATGAGGTACCACAAAGCCTCCTCATATATGCCCCCTGTAGGTCATATCACATTTTATTTGTCACATGCACTGAATACAACAGGTTTAGACTTTACCGTGAAATGCTTACTTACGAGCCCTTTCCCAACAATGCAGAGTTAAAAAGTAAGAACATTTGCAAATAAAAATAGAAAACACAATAAATACCAATAATGAGTCTATATAAGGAGTACTGGTACCGAGTCAATGTGCAGGGTTACGAAGTACTTGAGGTAATATGGACATGTACTGTAGGTAGGGGTAAAAGTGACAAGGCAATCAGGATAGATAATAAACAGAGTACCAGCAGCATATGTGATGAGTGTGAATGTGTGTAAGTGTGTGAGTGTGTATGTGTGTGTGTATGAGCGCGCGCATGTGAGTGAGCATATGTAGTGTGCATGTGTGTGTGTGTGTGTGTGTGTGTGTGTATGTGTGTGTTGGAGAGTCAGTGTAAGTATGTGTGAGTGTGTGAGTAGAGACCAGTGAGTGTGCATAGATCATTGCAAATAGTCCAGTTAGCCATTTGATAACTGTTCAGCAGTCTTATGGCTTGGGGGTAGAAGCTGTTTTGGAGCCTTTTTATCCCAGACTTGGTGAACAGTCTATGGCTTGGGTGGCTGGGGCCTTTGACAATTTTCCGGCCCTTCCTCTGACACCGCCTGGTATAGAGGTCCTGGATGACCCTCTGTAGCGCCTTGCAGTCTGATGCCAAGCGGTTGTCATACCAAGCGGTGATGCAGTTAGTCCCCTGTAGCTCAGTTGGTAGAGCATGGCGCTTGCAACGCCAGGGTTGTGGGTTCGTTTCCCACGGGGGGCCAGTATGAAAATGTATGCACTCACTAACTGTAAAGTCCCTCTGGATAAGAGCGTCTGCTAAATGACTAAAATGTAAATGTTAAGATGCTCTCAATGGTTCAGCTGTATAACCTTTTGAGGATCTGAGGGCCCATGCCAAACCTTTTCAGCCTCCTGAGGGGGGAGAGGTGTTGTCGTGCCCTCTTCACGACTGTGTTGGTGTGTGTGGACCATATTAATTCCTTAGTGATGGGGACACCAAGGAACTTGAAGCTCTTGACCCGCTCCACTACAGCCCCGTCGATGTGGATGGGGGTGTGCTCAGCCCTCTGTTCCCTGTAGTCCACGATCAGCTCCTTGGTCTTGCTGACTTTGAGGGAGTGCCACACTGCCAGGTCATTGACCTCCTAGTATAGGCTGTCTCATCATTGTCGGTGATCAGGCCTACCACCGTCTTGTCATCAGCAAACTTAGTGATGGTGTTGGAGTCGTGCGCAGCCACACAGTTGTTCAGTGAACAGGGAGTACAGGAGGGGACTAAGCACGCATCCCTGAGGGGCCCCCGTGTTGAGGGTCGGCGTGGCAGATGTGTTGCTGCCTACCCTCACCACCTGGGGGCGGCCCGTCAGGAAGTCCAGGATCCAGTTGCAGAGGGAAGTGTTTAGTCCCAGCTTAGTGATGAGCTTGGAGGGCACTATGGTGTTGAACGCTGAGCTGTAGTCAATGAACAGCATTCTCACATAGGTGGTCCTCTTATCCAGGTAGAAGAGGCAGTGTGGAGTGCAATAGAGATAGTGTCATCTGTGGATCTGTTGGGGCTGTATGTGAATTGGAGTGGGTCCAGGGTGTCTGGGATGATGGTGTTGATGTGAGCCTTGACCAGCCTTTCAAAGTGTTTCATGGCTACAGATGTGAGTGCTACGGGGAGAAAATAAATGTTGACAGGCATTCTTGGGCACAGGGACTATGGTGGTCTGCTTGAAACATGTAGGTATTACAGGCTGGGTGAAGGAGAGGTTGAAAATGTCAGTGAAGACACTTGCCAACTGGTCAGCACGTACTCTGACTGTGCGTCCTGGTAATCTGTCTGGCTCCGCGGCCTTGTGAATGTTAACCTGTTTAAAGGTCTTGCTCACATCGGCTATGGAGAGTGAGATCACACAGTAGTCCGGAACAGCTGGTGCTCTCATGCATGGTTCAGTATTGCTTGCCTCGAAGTGAGCATAGAAGGTATTTAACTCGTCTGAAAGGCTTGCGCCACTGGGCAGCTCGTGGCTGGGTTTCCCTTTGTAATCCATGATAGTTTGCAAGCCCTGCCAGATCCGATGAGCGTCAGAGCCGGCGTAGTAGGATTCGATCTTAGTCCTGTATTAACGCTTTGCCTGTTTGATGGCTCGTTGGAGGTCATAGCAGGATTAGTGTCCCGTTCTTGTAAGCGGCAGCTCTAGCCTTTAGCTCAGTCCGGATGTTGCCTGTAATCCATGGCTTCTGGTTGGGATATGTACGTATGGTCACTGTTGGGATGACGTCTTCGATGCACTTATTAATGAACAAGGTGACTGATGTGGTAAACTCCTCAATGTTATCGGATGAATTCCGGAACATATTCAAGTCTGTGGTAGCGAAACATTCCTGTACTTAGCATCCGCTTTATCGGACCACTTCCATATTGAGCGCGTCACTGGTACTTCCTGTTTTAGTTTTTTTTGCTTGTAAGCAGGAATCAGGAGGATAGAGTTATGGTCAGATTTGACAAAGGGAGGGCGGGGGAGAATTTTGTATGTGGAGTAAAGATGAGTTTTGGTGTCTCTGGTTGCATAGGTGACATTCTGGTAAAAATGGCCTAAAATGGTTTCCCTGCATCAAAATCACTGGCCACTAGGAGCGCCGCCTCTGGATGTGCATTTTCTTGTTTGCTTATGGCCCTATACAGCTCGTTGAGTGCGGTCTTAGTGTCGGCATCGGTTTGTGGTGGTAAATAGACAGTTACAAAAATATAGATGAAAACTCTCTTGGTAAGTTCTGTGGTCTGCAGCTTATCATTAGATCTTATAACTTAGGAGAGCAAAACCTAGAGACTTCCTTAACATTAGAGATCGCACACCAGCTGTTGTTAACAAAGAGACACACCCCTCCGCCCTAACCTTACCTGACACTGCCGTACGGTCTTGACGAGGCAATTTCCATGTCCTTGTTCAGCCACGATGCTGAGAAACATAGGATGTTACAGTTCTGCAGATCCCGTTGATAGGATAGTCTCAAACTGAGCTTGTCCAGTTTGTTCTCCAGTGACTGTACGCTCATCAAAAGAATGGAGGGTAGGTGCGGTTTATTTGCACGCCAACATAGTGTAATCAGTATGCCCGCCCGTCTGCCCCTTTTGCTGCGTCACTTCCTTTTCCGAGTCCCAGGGATTAGGGCCTTGTACGTAGTAAGCTGAACATCCACAGCAGCTGACTTGAAGTAGTGGTTGTCATCCAAATCGAGGTTAGTGGTCGATGTTCTGATGTCTAGAAGCTGTTTTGGGTCATAGGAAATTATGGCTGAGACAATATCTACAAAAAAAGTTACGATCAGCGCAAGAAAACACACAAAGTAGCAGAATTGGTCGGGAGCCCGTAAAATGGCCGTTATCCACTGCAGTGCCATTTTATAATAGTCACAATAGACACTGTGTTATGAAGTCAACAGAAAATGAATTTTGTATGATTTCACGTAGTATTTCAATAGGAATGTCAAAGTTAATATTTAGTGCTGTGGCCCTTGACAGATAATACACAGTATATACAACAATATGTGGACACCACTTCAAATTAGTGGATTCCGTTATTTCCGCCATACCCGTTGCTGACAGGCGTATAAAATCGAGCCACGGCCATGCAATCTCCATAGAGAAACATTGGCAGTAGAATGGCCTTACTGAAGAGCTCAGGGACTTTCAACGTGGCACCGTCACAGGATGCCACCTTTCCAATAAGTCAGTTCGTCAAATTTCTTCCCTGCTAGAGCTGCCCCGGTCAACTGTAAGTGCTGTTATTGTGAAGTGGAAATGTCTTGGAGCAACAACGGCTCAGATGCGAAGTGGTAGGCCACACAAGCTCACAGAATGGGACCGTTGACTGCTGAAGCGCGTAGGGTAACGTGTAAATATCGTCTGTCCTCGGTTGCAACACTCACTCTCGAGTTCCAAACTGCCTCTGGAAGCAACGCCAGCACAATAACTATTCATCAGGAGCTTCATGAAATGGGTTTCCATGGCAGAGCAGCCGCACACAAGCCTAAAATAACCATACGCAATGCCAAGCGTCGGCTGGAGTGGTGTAAAGCTCGCTGCCATTGGACTCTGGAGCAGTGGAAACGCATTCTCTGGAGTGATTAATCACCATCTGGCAGTGACGGACAAATCTGGATTTGACGGATGCCAGGAGAACGCTACCTGCACCAATTCATAGTGGCAACTGTAAAGTTTGGTGGAGGAGGAATAATGGTCTGGGGCTAGGCCCCTTAGATCCAGTGAAGGGAAATCTTAATGCTACAGCATACAATGACATTCTAGACGATTCTGTGCTTCCGCCTTTGTGGCAACAGTTTAGGGAAGGCCCTTTCCTGTTTCAGCATAACAATGCTACCTTGCACAAGACAAGGTCCATGCAGAAATGGTTTGTCGAGATTGGTGTGGAAGAACTTGACTGGTCTGCACAGAGCCCTGACCTCAACCCCATCGAACATCTTTGAGATTAATTGGAACGCCGACTGCGAGCCAGGCCTAATCTCCCAACATCAGTGCCCAAACTCACTAATGCTCTTGTGGCTGAATGTTAGCAAGTTCCTGCAGCAATGTTCCAACATCTAGTGGAAAGCCTTCCTAGAAGAGTGGAGGCTGTTATAGCAGTAAAGGGGGGACCAACTCCATGAAGATACAGTCCTACAGTGATGTCTGCTTGGTTTTATGTGTGCTGTTTACTACCCTTCTCCTATTTCAGGTAGGATTAGAGTATCCTGTCCTGCCAATGACTCACTGCCATTCAAAAGACAAATACATATCCATGGCTCCAGTTGACTAGAGAGAGAGAGAGAGAGAGAGAGAGAGAGAGAGAGAGAGAGAGAGAGAGAGAGAGAGAGAGAGAGAGAGAGAGAGAGAGAGAGAGAGAATGTAAATAATGGGCAGGTAAATCAACAGATCAACTCTCAGATAGAGGCCAGAGGTGTGAGCTCTCTTTGGGCTAACACAGGCTCCAATGAGGCAGGCAAAACAAAGCCCTCAGTCAGCACCACAATGGAGACTCTGTCAGAGAGAAGGGTGGAGCGGGAGGGAGGAGAGGTGGATGGAAAGGGGGAACAAACAGAACACAAGGGTTTCACAAACAAACTGTCATAAGGCATTCAGCAGGACAGGTCTGACTGGGAGGCTGAGGCTGAGCTCATAGGCAGCACCAAAGGGTGAGAGAGGGGTTAACTCTGTATGGCATTATGGGAGAGGAGGTGAGGAAAGGCTGAGGGAGACTGTGGAGTATGAGAGAGAGGGAGGAAGAAGAGAGAAAAGGAAAGATTGGAGTCCTGGACAAAGCTATTAAAGACTAAGGTTATTATCTAGGGCCCAGGTCTAAGCATATAGCTAGGTTATTAGCTACTGTAAGTCTAGGGATATTAGCTTGGGTCACGGTTGAGTGCAAAGTCAAGGTAGGGATAAGGCCAGGGTTTCCCACTGGGCACAGACGTCAGTTCAAAGTCTAGTTTTGATTTACATTTGGTTGAGTTGTCAACTAACGTGAATTCAACATGAAATCAACCAATAATGTCACCCTGTCATTGGATTTAGGTTAAACGTTAGGTGAAAAAAGTATGAAATTCCTTTACGTTGATGACTTTTTGCAAATCCAGTCAGTTTTCCACATAGATTCTTTGGGTTGAAATGATGTGAAAACAACGTTGATTCAACCAGTTCTTGCCCAGTGGTTACTGTCTAAGGCTAGAGCTTGTGATACAGTTTGTGCCAAGGCTGTAACTGTTAGTTAATTAGTTAAGCCTGGTTTACTTTTGAGTTTCAATGTCAGGTGAAACTATGACAGGGCTGCAATATCTAGTCTGGTCAAAAAGAATCAAGCTTTTTGTGTAGAAAGAGACATTTGTGGAATAACGTTATTTTGGTACTAGATGGGTGTAAGTTGCATAGTTCCCACAGTAGTTTCAATGACAAGGTGTGTGAGTTATTGATCTATCTTTTGAGTGGTACCAGTTTATATTTCTGCCTTCAGGTGCAAGTCATCACCCTGACCCTTGAGACAAAGCCATTGAGGAATGACAAAAAGCTGACAAAAAACGTTTTGGGGTAAACACAGCCTTTCTCCTTGACCTGGGTTGGTGTGTTCAATGGGATTTATGTTGTTTACCTTTACCTACTTTGAAGGAAGGAGGAACTTACTTTTGCTGCTTTCAATGGGTCACCTTTCTGTATGACGTTCAATGGTAGGAAAATAACTAGGTACAGTGGGGGAAAAAAGTATTTAGTCAGCCACCAATTGTGCAAGTTCTCCCACTTAAAAAGATGAGAGAAGCCTGTAATTTTCATCATAGGTACACGTCAATTATGACAGACAAATTGAGGAAAAAAAATCCAGAAAATCACATTGTAGGATTTTTAATGAATTTATTTGCAAATTATGGTGGAAAATAAGTATTTGGTCACCTACAAACAAGCAAGATTTCTGGCTCTCACAGACCTGTAACTTCTTCTTTAAGAGGCTCCTCTGTCCTCCACTCGTTACCTATATTAATGGCACCTGTTTGAACTTGTTATCAGTATAAAAGACACCTGTTCACAACCTCAAACAGTCACACTCCAAACTCCACTATGGCCAAGACCAAAGAGCTGTCAAAGGACACCAGAAACAAAATTGTAGACCTGCACCAGGCTGGGAAGACTGAATCTGCAATAGGTAAGCAGCTTGGTTTGAAGAAATCAACTGTGGGAGCAATTATTAGGAAATGGAAGACATACAAGACCACTGAAATTAATTCCCCTCGATCTGGGGCTCCATGCAAGATCTCACCCCGTGGGGTCAAAATGATCACAAGAACGGTGAGCAAAAATCCCAGAACCACACGGGGGGACCTAGTGAATGACCTGCAGAGAGCTGGGACCAAAGTAACAAAGCCTACCATCAGTAACACACTTCGGCGCCAGGGACTCAAATCCTGCAGTGCCAGACGTGTCCCCCTGCTTAAGACAGTACATGTCCAGGCCCGTCTGAAGTTTGCTAGAGTGCATTTGGATGATCCAGAAGAGAATTGGGAGAATGTCATATGGTCAGATGAAACCAAAATATGACTTTTTGGTAAAAACTCAACTCGTCGTGTTTGGAGGACAAAGAATGCTGAGTTGCATCCAAAGAACACCATACCTACTGTGAAGCATGGGGGTGGAAACATCATGCTTTGGGGCTGTTTTTCTGCAAAGGGACCAGGACGACTGATCCGTGTAAAGGAAAGAATGAATGGGGCCATGTATCGTGAGATTTTGAGTGAAAACCTCCTTCCATCAGCAAGGGCATTGAAGATGAAACGTGGCTGGGTCTTTCAGCATGACAATGATCCCAAACACACCGCCCGGGCAACGAAGGAGTGGCTTCGTAAGAAGCATTTCAAGGTCCTGGAGTGGCCTAGCCAGTCTCCAGATCTCAACCCCATAGAAAATCTTTGGAGGGGAGTTGAAAGCCGTGTTGCCCAGCGACAGCCCCAAAACATCACTGCTCTAGAGGAGATCTGCGTGGAGGAATGGGCCAAAATACCAGCAACAGTGTGTGAAAACCTTGTGAAGACTTACAGAAAACATTTGACCTGTGTCATTGCCAACAAAGGGTATATAACAAAGTATTGAGAAACTTTTGTTATTGACCAAATACTTATTTTCCACCATCATTTGCAAATAAATTCATAAAAAATCCTACAATGTGATTTTCTGGAATATTTTTCCTCATTTTGTCTGTCATAGTTGACGTGTACCTATGATGAAAATCACAGGCCTCTCTCATATTTTTAAGTGGGAGAACTTGCAAAATTGGTGGCTGACTAAATACTTTTTTTCCCCACTGTATATTCTTGTGTACAAAAGGTAGGTCAGGGGTTATTGAAGATATAGTGTGTTTGCAAAAAATACAAAAACTGCAAATGGAAAGCTTTCGAGTTTTGGATAGAAAATCTGTTCTCTACTTACAGCATCTATTTAATTTAATCTATGTAATTGTGAGACAATGAAAAAAGTGTCCAACTCACAGTGAAGATAGTAATGATACTAAAAAAACTGACTGCTTGTTGCATCATTTCATTCCTCTATTTAGCGATCCACATTTGCATCCTCTTTCAGATTCGCCACATAAACCATGAATGCGAACCGCCATTTCTGCCAAATAGGAATGGAATCTGTCGAAATTACTGCAACTGTCACACAGAAAATATCGTAATGGGCTCAAAGCTGGTGCCACTGCTCACAGCTGTTTTTTTACACCAGTATTTATTTGACCATTATGTTAAATTGTCCCCATAAAGCTACACTTGGCAGCGCCATCCTTGGAAGCTCTCTGTTAACCACTTAAGTGTACCACTGGGGGCTAGACTATTCCATAGCCCCAATATGCCCACTTTACTATGGAAATAAGACCCATTTGGTCATGTTCTGCCCCGTTTCTGGTGGAGCAATGATTATGTTTTTTTGTACTATTGGTGAGGATATAAATGCTTGGTTGTTGGTATACTATTAGTACGTGTTTGTGCTTGACGTGGTGGGCTGTTTATCTTGCTGTTGAATTTACCCCATGGAAATGATCCATGGGATAAATAAATAAAGCATCTGTTTTCACAGAGTTACAGTACTGGTGTTTGTTTAAAAACTCTTGACAATCTACAATATGATGGGACTAACGATAAAACAGAAAACACTATATTTCAGTGCATACTCAATAGGAGATACAAAATGCAATCTGTAATGGCTTGAAAAAAAAACATAAAAATAAATAAATATGCAATGCATTTAACGTATGGGAATAGATCTCACCTTAGCAGCAATAACCCAAGCCAATTGTGCAGGGCATGAGAGTTTGTTGACAGATCAAGGAAACACAAACGACAAGAAAGATCCGTTTTCCACCTAGCAACAACAGTAGTGTGTGAGTTTAGAACTAAGGGCTGTAATCCAGAGGCAGCATGGGGTACAGGCCACAGTGAACCCCAGTCGGAGAGAGGGGTCACTCCAGAGCAGAAGGGCCAAGCTCTGTTCAGATCTATTCAGGGTCCCAGTACCAAGGACGCTAAGTGGCAGCCGGAAAATCAGAGCTGCGGGATCAGTCCAGGCTGCATTAGGAGGCCTCAGCCCTCAGAGCGCGGTACAGTAAAGCATGAATACAGAGCACACAATGGGGAGGGAGATCCTCTCAGGGCTGGACACAGCATAGTCAAACACCTCTTGAGGCCCTCCTGAGCCCTGGAGATGCCCTTAGTCAGAGGACCTGTAGAGGGGACAACAGAAGCTAGGGGTTATTACATAATAGTGCACAACATGGCAAGGCCAGTGGATCAGTGCAAAAATGACACATTTGTGTGTATATGATGTCACAGACCAATGTCACGACCAAACCAACCACTAGGCGCCTAGCCAATGGCAAGAGTGAAAAAAGTTCCTCATGTACTAAACTTTCTCTCTTATTCCAAGAATCACGCAGAGTGCTTCATTTTATTTAACTAGCACACTGCACATCCCCCCCCATGCAGAATACATAGACAGGCCCTTTTTACATAAATTTACACTACTCCAATTACACAGTTCTGGTGCAGATATAGTGTCAGCCCCTCCCACTTGACCTATGACCTGTGAGATGCAGGCGAAAGTGTATTTCCTGATTAACGGCAAGGCGAGGTACGCAACACCGCCCTATCTTCCCTCAGCGAGGTGACAGCCTCCTAAGACTCTTTATGGAAATTAACTGCAAAACAGGGCCAATTAGACCTGTGTTATTTAGAACTACTTCTCATGCTTTTCACCCTGAATAATAACACCCGTATCCCTTTCACTCTATGACAAATTAATGTGAAGTTGGTTGGCTGCCAACCTGCTATCTCATTGAAAATGGGGACGTAGATTATTTTTTAAACAATTTTGATAGCCAGAGAACAGCAGTTATATGTTTTATAAGATATTATTAATAACACATGCATTACTATACCAATAATTCATATTGTAAAACAGCTGTGAATGTAAAATCTTGTAATATTATACCTGATAGTGTTATCTGTATATTGGACTAATATGCATATTTAGAACACTTTTGAAAGATTTAAAGAACATTCCTAGTTCTTTTTTAAGTATTGTGCTGAGAGTAAACTTTCCCAGGTTCAGTACCTTTTTTCTCTCCAAATGTGTGAAACAACTGCGAATTAAGCATCTGTATAACATATTTTCAGTTGACTACCAAAGGATAGGGGTCTTAGCGTGATACGCTGTCTTAATTTCCTTTTCTCAGGTCTCTGACTGAGAGGGAGCAGAGAGCGGGGAGGAGGGACCCTGTTCTATGAACTAGAATACACTGTGGAAGTTGTAAAGGGCAGTCTCTAGGAAATCTACTCTTTCTTTGAAAAGCTGTCACGGCAGAGATAGGAGATTGGCAACACAAAGAGCTGAAAATAGCAAGGGCTGCTACGCGTTGTCAGACAAGATTTGGGCTGAGACACTGACTTTTGTTCTGCAGAGTGTCGGCCTCTGAAAGGGGGATGGAAGGTGTACAAATTTAGATTTTTCCTCTTCCCCTGGTTATGTTCGGTAAACAGCCCAATAATATATGCTGGGACGTCTGCTTGTAATGTCACAATTATTCCTTGTCTGCAGAAGGAGAATTCCCCATACTCACTCAGGTTTAGTAGGGGCAAAACAGAGTATTATTCTCTGCTTCTTTGCCCAAATGAAGAGTGGCATCGGTGGTCACAGAGCGGGGCATTCATCAAAGGTGTAGGGCCTGGTCAGGAGATTAAGGCTAGTCTCTAGGGCCCTCTCCATTCCCATAACGGCCAATGCTCCCACATTCAGCATTCCTCTATTTTCCCTCCCCTTCTGTGACAAAGGCCTCATATATTTGCTGCAGGTTTGCCCCAAGGCCACATAATAGGATTAGAAATAATTTCGACAAATTTACAAAAACAAATCACATGGCAAGGCTTAGAATTTGCTAATAATTTCTCCATAGCTGATAGATCAAAGAGGAGCTCTGGACTCCAGAGCCGGCCAGTAGTTTGACCCCGGTCAGGCATTTTTAATGAAAGGGTTAATCTTCTCAAAGGTGACTATTTAGGAGCAGGCGGTGTGACCAAATGAAGAATTCAGGTCTGGGATAAGAGGAAGAATAGTGGACTCGAGGGTGCTTGGGTGACAGTGAGGAAGTTCTGAGCTGAAGCATCTCCCCTGTTCTCTTCTCTTCTGTTCACACTCCTCCACAGACTCACAGCAAATGAGAGAAAGAAAAGAGAAAAGGGTAGAAAAAAGGAAGCTGGTTGAAAATCTTATAAAGAGAGCAAGCTCAAAGCTATTTCATGAAAGGTTACTCACAAACCTGCAGCACTGCCCCAAAACAGTTATCAACAGCAATAAAACGTCTTGTTGAACATTGGGAACACACGCACCTGTGTACGAACGTACCCATCCCCCCCACCCCCCACCCCCCGCATAGCTGCTCTGCTGAAAACTTTGTCGCTGAGCACCCCTTATGCTACTGTAAGCACACCACATGCCCTATTGTGAGTAATTAGAGTTGAATACCTTTCAAAATGAGAGAGAGTGAGAGAGAGTGATGGTGGAAAAAAGAAAAATATGCCTTCATAAATGTATTAGGCTTGACTGGTTAAGTAGTTTTGTAAATCTCATCGTGACAGCATGAAAATGGGCCTAGCAGTAATTAGGAACAAATGAAATTGCTTATCACTTAGCAAGTTACCGTGCCAACCATTTGGCAGTGCTCAGAGGGATTAATCAGGGAGACTATTGACATTTCATTGTTCCACAATTATCATTCATATGTTTTATGGTAATTGGGATTTTTTCACACAGAGGAATTAAGGTGTCTGTGGAATGTTCCAGGCAATATGAGCACGCACCAAATATCAACATTAATCACATTCCCAAAAATATTTTATCAGCCACTGGTGATCTCATAACATTGTGTCAGTTTAAACAAAAGCTTTGAAATATGAAGATATCAGTATTTTCTTAATAAGCAAGAACAAGATGTGTTGGTAATCAATATAAGTAGGATTTTTTGGCACATTAACGTGGTGGTCAGTAAAAGGATGAGGAACAGAAAATAGGCAAGCATTAGAAATAAATGGCTATTTTTTATGGTTCAAAAGTCAAAGTCAGGAAATCTGAATTCTTTGGTTATGTTGCGGAAAGAAGACATGGGACCTATTGCTCTTTGCTATCCAAAGTCTATGGGTATGAGAGGCATTGTATAGAAGCATAACCTACAGTAATCCACAGGCCCTCTAGTAACATTGACCCTGTGTCATTGACCCTCATTGAGATGGCTACAAAGTGACAGGGACCTAATATTACTGACTGCTGTAGCATTGACACTTTCATATGATCAAAACATACTACACATCCTTCACCTGTTTCCTTGTTCTAATACCTTCATAGCAAGAGCCTCCTCTGTTCTCCTACAGCCTGTGGGGGTAATAAGGTAAGACTTTACCTAACGCTTCTATAAACCTCTATAAACGGGTTAGGCAAAGTCCATCAGGATGTAATTGCAACTAATATATTTACAGACTGAGGATCATTGATCTTTACACAACACAACACGTTCAGTTCATGTCAGGGGGTTCACTGTGGATCTTGTATCCAATGTGTCCACTCTCCTCTTGAGCATCAGGCCTAGTCACCCCAGCCCTGGGAAGTATTGGAGCGAAACTTAATGAGGTAATTAGTCAAAGGCCAGGCTGATCCTGGGAGGCTAATACCTGTGCCCTCTTGACCCCAGATTCCTTTCACATGTCTCTGGAGAAGGCACAGGAAGGCAGGCTCCAAAGGCCAACATCCCCCTCCCACCATCTACCCCTCCACCCCCCTATCACCATCACCACCACCACTACCACCAAACACCCCAGGGCTAGCCAATTTTCACCCGCTTCCCCAGAATGTGTGATATCACGCTTTGAGACGCTGCCACGCAATTGGGACCCACACTCAGCCCCTTCTTGGTTTTCAATTACTCCCATAATACAGTAATGGGCTCTTTCTCCCCTCTCCTCTCTCTCCTGAGGAAGGATTGGAGCTCAAAGATGCATTAACCAACCTATGTACTTTACTTGAAAAGGAAGTTAAAAGGAATTGAGAAAGGCAGTAAGAAAGGGAAAAGAAATGGCCGACACAAAGCAGGTTGATATTTCTTCCTTTTATCAGGTTACGCTGACTGGACGCTTCATTAATCATTGGTTGGGAAGCCTCTGGTTGGTAGTAGTAGGCCTCTAACTGCATTTGGCCCAATTAGGATGCAGAGAGAGACAACAGTTATGCCTACACACCGGGAGCAGCACTGCCATCGCTTCCCTGTCATTATGGAGAGAAAGGGAAAAATTAACCCTAGCAGCTTCACCCGGCTCTCCCTCCATTGATCCAAGGCTTTTGTGGCGTCCCCGGAGCGTGGCAGACAATTACAGATATTATTACATCTGCATTGATTTCTTTTAAAGGGGAGCAGAGTGTCTCCAAGCAATTAAAACAAATTACAGTTTGGAAATGGGCCAATTAAACTGGCCCTGGGTGGTAGGGTGTGTGCATCCCCTTGACTGTCAGAATGTCACACTGTTCTCGCTTGGCAGTTTTAGACACACACACACACACACACACACACACACACACACACACACACACACACACACACACACACACACACACACACACACACACACACACACACACACACACACACACACACACACACACACTGTACAGCTTAAAGCTGAGGTTTATTAGGTATTGGGTCCAATACGAGTGCTAGCCCTAATTTCAAACCTGGTTTCGCCTTGCAATAAAAAAAAAGCCAGAATTCAGCAAATATGCAAATGGTTAACTATTTCAGGTATTGTCGGTGCCCTTTGACCTCATATAGTTGATAGAATGTCTCCTAAAATACCAGACTTAAAGGACCTTGGATGTGCATTGTATTTCTGTCATCACCTATTTGGCTGTTTCCTTTTCTCTTTTAATGTCTGTCTATTCTCTCAACTGGTTTATAATTATCCACTCTTTTTTTAACCAATAGTTACAGACTATACTTAGAGACATGCTTACACACTCATGCTCTCTCTAGCTCTCCCTTTTCTCCCCTCTCTCTCGCTCTTACAAGCACGCACTGATGAACGCGCAGACACACACTTCCTCTTCGACCATCTCTTTCCTGCACTTGGGCCTTGCTTGGTCCTGCTTCCTCCTTGAGAGCCTTGGTCCTCTGGCCATGCAGCCTTCCTGAAACGCAGCGGAAGAGATGAGGAGGAAGAGAGGACTAATTGGAGCTGTGGAACTACAGAGGACTGGCAGTATAAGATAGATAAGAGATCGATGTGATATGACTTCAGCACACATGTCCATTAACTCTAGAGGCTGGTCAAGGCCCCGTGTTCCCTCCTTCTACCCCAATCAGAGCTAGACAGGAACACCTCATTGTGTGGCACATCACAAACACGTACAGTATTCATACCCTCCTAGTGCCCTTGTTTCTGGGACACTTTGAAGGATGTCAGGTGGGCTCCTGGATTGAACAAACCAGCTTAGACTCTAAGTAGATAAATAATGCCTTCCAAAATGAGAAAGTCATCTTGGTTGAAACATGGGAATACTTCGACACGTAAACAAAGAGCGAGCCGTTGAAATAAACAGTAAACCTATTTGGCGGGCGAGGATCGAGGAAAATAAAACGAGTGCTGAACCAAAGTCCCGTTATCACCCAGCTAGAGTGCTGCTGGTGTTTGATGTGTGGAAACAAGCATGGTTTCTTTAATCCGTAAGGCATTCAAATAAATTTATTTTTACTGGATTATAACCGCAACAATAGCAGGCACCTAAAAACAAACATACCTAAACAAATGGTGGGGGGGCTTGGCTTAGGCGTAAGCCCCATACATCACATTTGTTCCAATGGGTTGAAATATATTACTATTTATCTATTCGCCTCCTTGATAAATGGGAGCCATGCTTCCTGGTTGGATTACAGAGTTATAGGGTTTCAGAGACAGCATGAGAATGTAATCCATGGAATTCTCTTTTTGTCTGCGAGTTAACGAACAACAACCTCCAGAAGAATGGGGGAAACTTTGACTTTTCAACACAGGAACGCCATGGTTCTCATGATTAAAGAGAAGAGAACCGTCAGAGTATCATCAAAGGGAAAGAGTTTCAGAGTTTCTCCTCAGAGTTCACACATTGGCTCAGGAGAGTTTTGTTTTGTTGTTTTCACAAGAGAGGACTGACAAGGAGCTGAGGGTTCATGACCTCTATGAAACCTGTAGCTAAATCATTCAGGCCGTTCAGTTCTTGGTTCAGTAAATCAAATCAAGATTGACGTATCATACAGTATGTCCTTGATGAAAAATAAACTGATGGGCTGTGTTTGCAATAAACTGATCATTAATGTCTTGTTTCCTCTCGGTAGGTCTGGCGATGTGAAATGTATTCATAAAACATTAGGCCTGATCAAGATGTCTGGCTCAGCAAGGGCACCTCGATCTCCTCCCTGTCTGTCTGGCTGGCTGGCTGGAAAGGAAGAATGTTTTATTTCTCCCTCCCTCCCTCTCTCTATTTGTTTCACTGTCTCAATATCTTTATTAATGTTTTCTAATAGTTGGAATTACAATCCGTCATCTCTGGCAAATGTGGAATACACATCAGAATGACCCAGATCAGACGATCCCAGACAAACCCTGGGTCCGGTCCAAGCAGACCAGACAAAACACAAGAGGCAATGGAGGGGAATGGAGGGGAAGACGCCAATGATTTTGGCAGGATTAAATCCATTATGAGAGAGTAAAACGACTGATGCGTCTCTTATGCTATATGGGTTTGGCTACTTACAGTGAGGGAAAAAAGTATTTGATCCCCTGCTGATTTTGTAAGTTTGCTCACTGACAAAGACATGATCAGTCTATAATTTTAATGGTAGGTTTATTTGAACAGTGAGAGACAGAATAACAACAAAAAAATCCAGAAAAACGCATGTCAAAAATTTTATAAATTGATTTGCATTTTAATGAGGGAAATAAGTATTTGACCCCTCTGCAAAACATGACTTAGTACTTGGTGGCAAAACCCTTGTTGGCAATCACAGAGGTCAGACGTTTCTTGTAGTTGGCCACCAGGTTTACACACATCTCAGGAGGGATTTTGTTCCACTCCTCTTTGCAGATCTTCTCCAAGTCATTAAGGTTTCGAGGCTGACGTTTGGCAACTCGAACCTTCAGCTCCCTCCACAGACTTTCTATGGGATTAAGGTCTGGAGACTGGCTAGGCCACTCCAGGACCTTAATGTGCTTCTTCTTGAGCCACTCCTTTGTTGCCTTGGCCGTGTGTTTTGGGTCATTGTCATGCTGGAATACCCACCCACGACCCATTTTCAATGCCCTGGCTGAGGGAAGGAGGTTCTCACCCAAGATTTGACGGTACATGGCCCCGTCCATCGTCCCTTTGATTCAGTGAAGTTGTCCTGTCCCCTTAGCAGAAAAACACCCCAAAAGCATAATGTTTCCACCTCCATGTTTGACGGTGGGGATGGTGTTCTTGGGGTCATAGGCAGCATTCCTCCTCCTCCAAACACGGCGAGTTGAGTTGATGCCAAAGAGCTCGATTTTGGTCTCATCTGACCACAACACTTTCACCCAGTTCTCCTCTGAATCATTCAGATGTTCATTGGCAAACTTCAGACGGCCCTATATATGTGCTTTCTTGAGCAGGGGGACCTTGCGGGCGCTGCAGGATTTCAGTCCTTCACGGCGTAGTGTGTTACCAATTGTTTTCTTGGTTACTATGGTCCCAGCTGCCTTGAGATCATTGACAAGATCCTCCCGTGTAGTTCTGGGCTGATTCCTCACCGTTCTCATGATCATTGCAACTCCACGAGGTGAGATCTTGCATGGAGCCCCAGGCCGAGGGAGATTGACAGTTCTTTTGTGTTTCTTCCATTTGCGAATAATCGCACCAACCGCCCATTCCAGCCTTGTGTAGGTCTACAATCTTGTCCCTGACATCCTTGGAGAGCTCTTTGGTCTTGGCCATGGTGGAGAGTTTGGCATTTGATTGATTGCTTCTGTGGACAGGTGTCTTCTATACAGGTAACAAGCTGAGATTAGGAGCACTCCCTTTAAGAGTGTGCTCCTAATCTCAGCTCGTTACCTGTATATAAGACACCTGGGAGCCAGAAATCTTTCTGATTGAGAGGGGGTCAAATACTTATTTCCCTCATTAAAATGCAAATCAATTTATAACATTTTTGACATGCGTTTTTCAGGGTTTTTGTTGTTGTTATTCTGTCTCTCACTGTTCAAATAAACCTACCATTAAAATTATAGACGGATCATTTCTTTGTCAGTGGGCAAACGTACAAAATCAGCATGGGATCAAATACTTTTTTTCCCTCACTGTATACCCATGCTCATGTGGGTTGGGTCAGTAGGCTACAGTATGTGGAGGCTTTAGATGGTGGCAGGCTTTACTTTTGTTTCTGTCAAGAACTATGTTGTAGTGGAGGGTTTATTTTATGCAATTGTTTACCCACCTTTTGCGGAAAAATGCATTGAAAGTATAGATGTAGGAAGCGTAACTTTACTCATCACAAATGGCTATCAGCGTTTACAAACCTATTTCTTACCACTACATCACTGGTCAAGAAGAAATGGTAATCGAACAACATTTTCAAAAGATAAAAAACTCTACCAACTGGGATTTGGATCCAATGTATCTATTCCCCATTATCGATAGAACTGCCAAAGGGGGTGGGGTTGCAATCTACTCTAGATATGGCCTGCAGAGCTTCATCATACTATGCAGGTCTGTGTCCAAACAGTTTGAGCTTCTACTTCTAAAAATCCACCTTTCCAGAAATAAGTCTCTCACTGTTGCCGCTTGCTACAGACCCCCCTCAGCCCCGAGCTGTGCCCTGGACACCATATGTGAACTGATTGCCCCCCATCTATCCTCAGACTTCGTACTGCTTGGTGACCTAAACTGGGATATACTTAACACCCCGGACAACCTACAATCTAAACTAGATGCCCTCAATCTCACACAAATGATCAACGAACCTACCAGGTACAACCCTAAATCTGTAAACATGGGCACCCTCATAGATATCATCCTGACAAATTTACCCTCTAAATACACCTCAGCTGTCTTCAACCAGGATCTCAGCGATCACTGCCTTATTGCCTGCGTCGGTAATGGGTCTGCGGTCAAACGACCACCCCTCATCACTGTCAAACGCTCCCTAAAACACTTTAGCGAGCAGGCCTTTCTAATTGACCTGGCCCGGGTATCCTGGATGGATATTGACCTCATTCCGTCAGTAGAGGATGCCTGGTTGTTCTTTAAAAGTGCTTTCCTCTCAATCTTAAATAAGCATGCCCCATTCAAAAAATTAAGAACTAAGAACAGATATAGCCCCTGGTTCTCCTCAGACTTGACTGCCCTTGACCAGCACAAAAACATCCTGTGGCATACTGCATTAGCATCGAACAGCCCCAGCGATATGCAACTTTTCAGGGAAGTCAGGAACCAATATATGCAATCAGTTAGGAAAGCAAAGGCTAGCTTTTTCAAACAGAAATTTGCATCCTGTAGCACTAACTCCAAAAAGTTTTGGGACACTGTAAAGTCCATGGAGAATAAGAGCACCTCCTCCCATTGCACTGAGGCTAGGAAACACTGTCACCACCGATAAATCTACAATAATCGAGAATTTCAAGAAGCATTTTGCTACGGCTGGCCATGCTTTCCACCTGGCTACCACTACCCCGGCCACCAGCTCTGCACCCTCCGCTGCAACTTGCCCATGCCCCCCCCGCATCTCCTTCACACAAATTCAGACAGCTGATGTTCTGAAAGAGCTGAAAAATCTGGACCCCTACAAATCAGCTGGGCTAGACAATCTGGACCTTTTCTTTCTCAAATTGGCCGCCGAAATTGTCGCAACCCCTATTACTAGCCTGTTCAACCTCTCTTTCGTAACGTCTGAGATCCCCAGAGATTGGAAAGCTGCCGCGGTCCTCCCCCTCTTCAAAGGGGGTGACACTCTAGATCCAAACTGTTATAGACCTATATCCATCATGCCCTGCCTTTCGAAAGTCCCCAAAGCCAACACCTCCTTTGGCCGCCATTCCTTCCAGTTCTCTGCTGCCAATGACTGGAACGAACTGCAAACATCTCTGAAGCTGGAGACTCTTATCTCCCTCACTAAAGTGTCAGTTGTCAGAGCAGCTTACCGATCACAGCACCTGTACACAGCCATTCTGAAATTAGCCCACCCAACTACCTCATCCCCATATTATTATTTATTTTGCTAATTTGCACCCCAGTATCTCTATTTGCACATAATCTTTTGCACATCTCTTTTGCACATCATTCCAGTGTTAATACGAAATTGTAACTATTTTGCACTATGGCCTATTTATTGCCTTACCTCCATAACTTACTACATTCGCACACACTGTATATATATTTTCTGTTGTATTTTTGACTTTATGTTTTGTTTACCCCATATGTAACTCTGTGTTGTTGTTTTTATCGCACTGCTTTGCTTTATCTTGGCCAGATCGCAGTTGTAAATTAGAACTTGTTCTCAACTGGCTTACCTGGTTAAATAAAGGTTAAAAAAAAAGAAAAAAAAGAAATCAGCAGAGCTATGACTCACATTCACAGCATGAACCCAATCATTTAAATTGATTATTTTTGAGAAGGCACCCCTGGTGCAACCAACCAAAACCCACAAAAACAAGAAGATGTGAATGAAATCAGTGGACACGCTACAGATAATACCCAGCAGTCTCTAATGACAAGCATTCAGGTCCAATTTGGGCAGGTTTGAATGAGGTGAAATTGAAATGCCTGGACATGTGCAGCCCAAATGGGAAGCCAGATTCTACATGGGTCAAAGACAGGGAAAATAGTGAGCTGAGATAAAACGGGGGAGGCTGGGGGAGATTCTCATGCAAATAGTTTACTAGTGGACACACCATGCCACTTGCATTATGGGGACTGTTGCGTCAAGGGGCAGTGCAAGGGGCCCCCGTTTTCCAATGCTCCACAGGATTTTTTGTCTTGCCTAAAACCCCGTGAGAAGAAACCTATATGGTCCAGGATTGAGCTGCTAACTCCAGTTATGAAATCAGACTCAGGTTTCGCAAGACTTGCAAAAAATGTAAGTTACAATTCATCACAATAAATATAAAAAAATCTGAAAATATTCCATAAGAAGTACAAGAAGTACAAAATAAACTTAACTAAAATTATATGGAAAAATATTTTAATATTATCATTGTTTAAATAAAAAGTGGGAAATGTAAAATAAAGTCGTAGATCATGATACAGTATTTGCATTAGGCCTTAATAATTTATACTACTCACTTTACAGATGCAGCAATATGACCAATCCCACCATCCCATGCAGGCAGAGCCATATGAATGGTTTAGAGACTGCTTGTTAGCCAAGCATAAAAGGTCAAGGAATTAGATTTTTGAGCTTTGGGAATCCCTCAATATTTACCTCAAACATGGTGTGTACCTCTTCTCCTCAGCTCACCCTCTCTAACGGCCCTCATGCTGGTTTGATCCAGCCATAGATTGGATCAATAAGTCTAACAAAAGCTTGAACAGCAGGCTAGATTTACATTGTTTATATAGACGTGCTCAGTCCACCATATACACTACATGGCCAAAAGCATGTGGACACCTGCTCGTCGAACATCTCATTCCAAAATCATGGGCATTAATATGGAGTTGGTCTCCCCTTTGCCGCTATAACAGCCTCCACTCTTCTGGGAAGGCTTTCCACTAGATGTTGGAACATTGCTACGGGGAGTTGCTTCCATTCAGCCACAAGAGCATTAGTGAGGTAGGGCACTAATGTTGGGCGATTAGGCCTGGCTCGCAGTCGGCGTTCCAATTCATCCCAAAGGTGTTTGATGGGGTTGAGGTCAGGGCTCTGTGGAGGCCAGTCAAGTTCTTCCACACCGATCTTGAGAAACTATTTCTGTATGGACCTCGCTTTGTGTACGGGAGCATTGTCATGTTGAAACAGGATTGGGCCTTCCCCAAACTGTTGCCACAAAAGCGGAAGCACAGAATCGTCTAGAATGTCAAGCTGTAGCGTTAAGATTTCCCTTCACTGGAACTAAGGGGCCTAGCCCGAACCATGAAAAACAGCCCCAGACCATTATTACTCCTCCTCCAAACTTTACAGGATTATGCATTGTGGCAGGTAGCATTCTCCTGACATCCGCCAAACCCAGATTCGTCCGTCGGACTGCCAGATGATGAAGCGTGATTCATCACTCCAGTGAACGCGTTTCCACTTGTCCAGAGTCCAATGGCGGCGAACTTTGGCTTGTATGCGGCTGCTCTGCCATGGAAACCCATTTCATGAAGCCCCTGATGAACAGTTCTTGTGCTGGCGTTGCTTCCAGAGGCAGTTTGGAACTCGGTAGTGAGTGTTGCAACCGAGAACAGCACTCGGTGGTCCTGTTCTTTGAGCTTGTGTGGCCTACCACTTCGCGGCTGAGCTGTTGTTGCTCCTAGATGTTTCCACGTCACAATAACAGCACTTACAGTTGACCGGGGCAGCTCTAGCAGGGCAGAATTTTTAACGAAATGACTTGTTGGAAAGGTGGCATCCTATGATGGTGCCACGTTGAAAGTCACTGAGCTCTTCAGTAAGGCCATTCTACTGCCAATGTTTGTCTATAGAGATTGCATGGCTGTGTGCTCGATTTTATACACCTGTCAGCAGCGGGTGTGGCTAAAATAGCCGAATCCATTAATTTGAAGTGGTGTCCACATAATTTTGTATATATAGTGTAGTTGTAATTTTGTAATTTAAAGAGTATCAATAGAGTACTATAGAAAATGTAGAGATATTATTTTTTTTTAAGTATTTGACTAATCTTGATTAAAAAACATTCCCTACAGTTCGTTTGAAACAAGTATTTCATACTTCAAGTACATTTGCCTTTTTTTGTAGACTATATGGCAGTACAATTAATAAACCATTATTTTCCAAAGGGGGAAATCAGTTGTCAGATTTCTAGAGATGCACTGAAGATTTCAAAGCTGATTTGATTACCACTCATGTCATTTAACCGAACAATAGCCAAGGTATATGCTTAAAATGTTTTGATGAGGCTTCCCACTGGGCACAGACGTCAGTTCAACATCTAGTTTTGATTTACATTTGGTTGCGTTGTCAACTAAAGTGAATTCAATGTAAAAATTACAAATAAATGTCACAACATAATTGGATTTAGGTTAAAAGTTGGGTGAAAAAAATACAAAAAACTTTTTAAAAATCAAATCAGTTTTCCACGTTGATTCAATATCATCATATTACATTTTTGGGTTTTGCTGCTTCAAGAAAAAGAAAGAAAAAAAATACATTGTTTATTTCGCTCAAAAGAGGGTGAATGTAGAGAGCATAAGAAGAGAAATCATCTTTCTCAGTGGGTTGTGACTTGGAAGAGTGCACATACTGCAGTAGGCTTCATCTTCTGATTTCCAAGGCAGGTAGGAAGTGCCAAGCCATGTCAAAAATGACATGCATCTCCCTGCTACCCAGTCTTGCCATGCATGTGATGTGATGGGAGAATGAAGGCAATTCCTGCAGAGAATAGTAGGGGGTCATTATTAAGCCTCTTAAAATAGTGCCCCCTCCTCCTACAACATCCATGCAAATGAATTACAATGCAATTTAATTTCCCAAAACCTACATCCACACAATGCAGTACATTAGCCATGGGCACGAAATTATTCACAAAGTTTACCTGGCAAACTAATTGATAAGCAGACCCCTTTTAAACTGAGGGTCACACATGGCCGTATACACAGCTTATTTGAGGCGAGCCACGCTGTTGGCTGCGACGGGGCGGGCGCCGCATGAGATGCAATTTGCATGTCTCTCCATCACACACACTTATCTGGTTACTTCATAACATCTACCATTTATATCACTCAGAGGCAGACATAAGCCATCTCCAAGGTGCTGGTAAGAGTGTAGAAGAAGCATGGGGGCGGCAACAGCAGCAGAAAAAGCCTACTAACCTCCAGTGCCCAAGAACCTAGTCCTCATTGAGACAGAAATGATACAATGACAATCCTCCTCCATGCCCTGGACTCGGAAATTGACTGCTCCTGGTATTACTTCCCCCCGCCTTGACGGGCAGGTCCCACCCCTTCAGCATCACCCCAGTCCATCACACTAGCCCCGGCCTGCCAGTATCCCCCAGATTAAAGACACCTCACCCTCAAGGTCAGCCTCACAGGGAATAGGGACTTTTTTCCTCCCAAAGGGACCAGACAGAGGAGAGAACCCCTATTTATCCTTCTCTCTCTCTTTCTCTCTCTCCCTTTCTCTCTCTATCTCTCTGTCTCTCTCAAAAATGTGTATATTTACAAGAGCATGCATAACTGGTGTCTGGGGAAAGGAGAGGGGGTCAGAGAGAGGGAGCGGGAGACCATTAGGGGAATAAAGAGAGGTGCTGCCTCACGGCCCTGCTTCACAGGCCAATGGAGCACATCAAATTGGTTCTTGTTCTGCGGCTAGACGCACACAGAGGAGGGCTCTGACAGTGGCACAGGCATACTGAGCTGACAGGAAGGGCTCTGGAGATGGGGCAGGGCATTTTTAGGGGTAGCCTTGTGAGGGGGTAGACACCCAAACTCTCCAGAGTCACAGGTGTTGCCATCGATGAGGAAGAGGAGGATGAAGATGAGGTGATGGGAGAGACCAGCTGATAGGGTAATTGCTATTGACTGCATTGTGAGACACAAATAAAACAGAAAGCAAATACAGCATGTTTCATAGACAAAGAAAATGAAAAGCTCTCTCTTTTTAGAGAAATGTAAGTGAAAGCTCGGACCAGATCATTCTCTTCAACATTGTTGAAGAAATACTGTGATGGTCTAATTAGAATACCCATCACCAACCCCCTTTGCACTAATACCATTGTTAGAATAGAATGAGTTCTCAGCTTCTAAAAGAGGTTCTGGATAAGACAAAAGTTATTAGAGTTACTAGTGAAGCTGAAAGATTGGCACAGGACGGCAGCGAAAGGGCACTGAAGCTAATTAATAACGAGAAGGAGTCATCCTAAAGCTTTAGTTTTAATAGAAATGCTTGGTAATAGCACCAAACCTTACTCAACATAATGTTCTCTGCCATCTATATGATACCACATGCCTATCGGGCACTATTCTTTCAAAAGGAAATAAAGGAACAGGGATGGAAAAATACATGTAATGCTCTTCATTACGTTTCTTCAAGGGATTACCACCACAAATCACTTTGGTTCAATTCATTACATGCTTTAATAAAAGGGGGGCAGATATGTGATGGATGGTTGTCTGCAAATGGGCTTGTCGGTAATAGAAAAATGCACAAGGTTTAATTAAGGGACAAAGAGTGGGTTTGGGTGTCTCTCTGTAGCTAGGCTGGCATCATCGTATATCAGGCATGTACTATGGATATAATGGAAGGCAGATTGCCAGATTATATAGAAAGTGAAAGGTTCATCATGCACTACTTCAACCTCCGAATACACAAAGAAAACTAAACTAAACAGAAAGATACAAAAAAATGAATGATAAATATGACCAGGTACTAAAAACCATATATCCGCATAATGTACAGAGTATATTTAGAATCTGTGAGCATCCCAAAGGATATGTTGATGAGTCTATTTAAATTCACACACGTCAGTGACTCTGTGGATTGACAGTAATGTTCACTTACAGTATCAGTCAAACCCTACTAGTTTTAAGTTTTCGTCTCCGAGGTTGAATGATATACCATAGTAACAGGTGTACGATCCATCTAACAGAGACTGAGAAAGAGGTGGGTGGGTGGGGGTCTGATGGCCGTTTTTCCACTAAAGCACCAACTCCCCCTCTGTACCCTTCTCTCTCTCTCTCTCTCTCTCTCTCTCTCTCTCTCTCTCTCTCTCTCTCTCTCTCTCTCTCTCTCTCTCTATCCACTGCTGGCAGCTTGTCCTTTTGACATCTTTAAGGAGGGCCTCCTGTTGGTCTACTACTCAGGTAAAAAAATAATATGGGAGTTTAAGAAAAAAAACACATTGGGACAAGAAAATGGCAGAGTGGGAGCAGCTAAAAGCAGCACTTTCCCCTTCATCACCCGCTTTTCTCCTTTCTGTCAGTCCTTTCCATCTTGCTCCACTGACACAAATCCTATGCCACTACTTTTGTTTAACTTAGCCATTAATGAAGAGCTCTCCAGCTAAATACATCTTTATTCTGCTATTAACTGTGGCGCTTGAAGTAAGCTCTGAAGAGCGAGGGAGGCTGAGGCCCTTCAAACTCCAGGCATTTAGAGCCACTCTGCCATCAATCAGACCTTGTGTCCAGTAAGTGGCGCTTACATTTACATGAAATATTCATAAAGCATTCACTTTCTGCTTTCCACTACCCTAATCATCACTTTTAGGCCTCCCCTCTTTCCAGCAGCCCCCTCCTCCTTCAAAAAGAGCTACAATCATCTCGGTGTGGGGAGGTGAATTACGGGATGCATCCCTTCCTTTGTGTGGCAGGCATCCCGCAGATCGACAGTTTTGTTCTAATACAAAAAGAGCCAGGGACCGTCAAAGGTCTTCCCTCTCCCCGTGATGTTTCCATACGTTTCGCATGGCCAGCCCATAATCTTCCCGCTCGAGCCTTTCTCTGTGTGCACGTGGGGGGAAATGATTTGAAGCATGCAGCACTTTACAGTGAGCCTTGTACGATAAAAGTCATTATTGATATAACAATATGTCCTTTTCAGTCTGAATCCATGGCTAAATGAATGCATTTCAATACATACTAAATGGGAGGGACTGTAAAAAGACTGAACTGTGACACAAAATGAGCCAACAACAGGCCCATTGCTGGTGTTCCACTACCACCAGTGGCATCATCATGTGTGCACCTCGCTATACAGTGCATTCGGAAAGTATTCAGACCCCTTCCCTTTTCCACATTATGTTACATTACAGCCTTATTCTAAAATGGATTCATTTAAACAAATGTCCTCATCAATCTACACACAATACCCCATAATGACAAAGGTACATCTTGTTTCCACTGATCATCCTTGAGATGTTTCTATAACTTGATTGGAGTCCAACTGTGGTAAATTCAATTGATTGGACATGATTTGGAAAGGCACACATCTGTCTATATAAGGTCCCACAGATTGACAGTGCATGTCAGAGCAAAAACCAAGCCATGAGGTCTAAGGAATTGTCCGTAGAGCTCCGAGACAGGATTTTGTCGAGGCACAGATCTGGTGAAGGGTACCAAAACATTTCTGCAGCATTGAAGGTCCCGAAAAACACATTGGCCTCCATCATTCTTAAATGAAAGAAGTTTGGAACCACCAAGACTCTTCCTCAAGCTGGCTACTCAGCCAAACTGAGCAATCGGGGGAGAAGGGTCTTGGTTAGGGTGGTGACCAAGAACCCGATGGTCCCTCTGACAGAGCTCCAGAGTTCCTTGTGGAGAAGGGAAAACCTTCCAGAAGGACAACCATTTCTGCAGCACTCCACCAATCAGGCCTTTATGGTAAAGTGGCCAGATGGAAGCCACTCCTCAGTAAAAGGCACATGACAGCCTGCTTGGAGTTTGCCAAAAGGCACCTAAAGGACTCAGACCATGAGAAACTAGATTCTCTGGTCTGATGAAACCAATATTGAACTCTTTGGCCTGACTGCCAAGCATCACATCTAGAGGAAACCTTGCACCATCCCTACGGTGAAGCATGGTGGTGGCAGCATCATGCGGTGGGGATGTTTTTCAGTGGCAGGGACTGAGAAACTAGTCAGGATCGAGGGAAAGATGAACGGAGAAAAGTACAGAGAGATCCTTGATGAAAACCTGCTCCAGAGCGCTCAGGACCCCAGACTGGGGCGAAGGTTCACCTTCCAACAGAACAACGACCCTAAGCACACAGCCAAGACAATGCAGGAGTGGCTTCGGGAGTAGTCTCTGAATGTCCTTGAGTGGCCCAGCCAGAGTCCGGACTTGAACCCGATCTGAATGTATGCCTCAGGAACTCAATAACCTCAATGCAAATTATTACAGCCAATTAAGTTGAAGAGCATTTGGATTATACAGTATGTGAGGAGAAGTTGAAGGCCTGAGGAGCTTAGCCACATAAAACTGACTGTACCTCCTCAGCCTGCTCCCCCTCCCTACAAAGATTAGGAATACCCTTCAAGGAAACATACTTGATGACAGCAGGCTATTTCCCGGAGAAAATTGCCATTGCACAGTATGAAGTTTAGGGAGAGATGCATGGGGCATGGACACTTGGAGAAAGGACACTGTAGGCTTCGTCAATATTTTCTGGATATTAATGTAATTTGCCACAAAGTTATTCTATCAGAATGATGAATCTGGAGTCAATAATACTATGCTACCATCCTATGCTGCCATACTGCATTTTTCTGAGACTACAGTAAAACCTGTACATTTTGAATTTCCTTTATGATTCACAAACACCAGCTCATCTGAGACATTTCTGCTGGCCAACATTGACATTCTCTCTCTATCTCTGTCATCTTCCTATGCCCAAGATTAATGTCATTATAATGCAATGAGTATGACGTTCTCTCATCACTCACATAAACCGATCCAGGGCCTATCCCCTGAAAGGTTATGTGATATTAATCACTGGCCTCTGACTGTATTCAAACACACATATCTCAGTCCACAATACCAGGGATATTCCGTCCCCTTTTCTTCAGCCATTTGCAATTCTTATTGCAGCAGAAGTTAATCTATCCAAAGCAATAACTCACTTGATGCTACAGCTTAAGCAAAGATTTCCTGGTCTCGTCTTGCATTTCAAGCAGGGACAAAGAGGGCTGGTACAATTTTCAAAACACAACTGAGCTAACACAGATTTATTACCCCTAGTTTATATAACTCATATTAGGAATTCATGGACCTGGCAAAAGGGATTAGAGCATTTATTTCAGGCAGGGAGATGATCCTGTCATTAATGGTCGATACTTTCATCATCATTTAAACCGGAGGAATTTGTCCAGTGACGAGTTGTGGCGGACATATCAGGGTTGTGCAGCTGTACTCATTATCTGCCGGCGTCCGATTCTGCTCGGTGAACATGGACCGGCGCCCATCAAACGTGGATTAGGCTGTCAATCAGAGAACTGGCATGTATATTGTGTTACGATTTCTCCCAAATGTCACCAAGATCAAAGTAATTTCTTGGCTAATTGCATCTCGTCTCTCTTTAATGCTGCACGTTTCTCTGGTATTGCCGGCGTGATGAGCAGAATCAGGGCACAGCTTTTGTTTAGAGAAGAAAATGAAAGATTAAATGACTGGTAAAGTTTACAGGGCGTATTTCTGAAATGACAGCACACAAAGAGAGGAACACTAAGAAACGATCTCAATCTTGCCTTAGCGTGACATCAATTATACTATATTCTCATTAGAGGGGTTTCTCCACTGTGTATGGAGCTTTGCCTGAGTCCTGAGTATACACATTTCACTGAGAAGAGATTGTTATGTTTAAGATCTATGTCAAAGTCAATCCCTTTTTCTCCTCCTTTACCCATTTTCTTTACAACACTGTTTCATGAGACATGTAATTTCAAAATCTAACGTATCTCTTCACTGCTTCACCCCTAACTCACAGTAGTTGTATCAACAATACATGAATTAGTATGTTCCTAAGACCAACCTCTGTAGGCATGCTGGCTATATTAACCATGTTGCCAATCCAATGTGAATAGCAACACAATACACTGAAGTAGTGAGAATTATACATTTTTATATCAATAGTCCACTGGGTATTTTCTTCAAATTATTACATTTACAATATGTGTCAAGTTTACAATTTGGGACTACTCCGGGACTCATGAGCAAATAATGATCAATATGGTATTTTCAGAATTGTCCAAAGGCATAGTATGAACCCGGAAAGTCCTTTTAATAACATAATAAATAAAAACATAATTATACTTTGTCCAATGATAAAACATAGAGCTAACATAATAGTTTCTCTCTCACTAGCCTTAATGAGAAATACTATGATTCTACTGTCATAGGTTGAGGGAGAATTTTTACAAGTATTAAGCAGTTTATAAGTATAGCGCTAATCTGCTTGAGATTTACCATCTAAATGACGTTCCACTTAGTTCTGGTGGTACTGCTTTGTAATGGAAGGCAATATTGAGGTATAAGCCCCATTGACTGAGCTTTGAAAGAGCCTATCTCAGTTATGGCAAGGCTAATACAATTTGTACTTGCAATAAACATTAGTGTTTTACAGGTTTAGGTGCAGATTTTTGCCGGGTATGGTTATACAGTACTCTTAGAAATGTAAGAGCCGTGCATTTCAGTGCTAGCGGAATTGGAGGGTGTCCACTGGCTTGAAAATTGTTTTCTGGTTTAAAGGGCCAATGTCATACAATATACAGTATTAGTATTACTAGTACAAATCATGGTTAAAACACACTTTTTGTTGTGTCTGGACAAAATGTCGACAATATGGCATGGTAGTTTTAATCATCTACAAGTTTTCATAAGATGTTGACAACACAATGGTCTAGGAAATACAATGTATTGGAGCTGTGATGTTACTGTTGAAGCATTCATGGGTGTTTTATGAATGATATGTATATTGCAAACACATTTTTGTTTGCTCTCCTAAATATAAACATAGTAACCAAGCTTTTGTAAACATAAAGCGATGCTAATACAAACAGTTTGAGCCTCTGATAACATGTATCCATATTGCTTTATTCATGGGAAGTGCATCACATGTTCACTAAATGGCACATTTGTTTATACACCCTCAATAATGGAATCCATTTCCTGAACTGCTGTTTAAGAACAGAAAAAGAGCATACGCTGGATTAATAAATTACACTAACTTTTGCCAAGTGCATTTTTTATGCTCATATGATGAGTTGGTCTAAAACCACTTTTCCAATTCCAGTAGCTAAACGTGTGCTTCTGATTTTCAAAACGAGAGGACATTTATAGTGGCCCTCTGTCAGCTGGGTGAGCAAATTGTGCAATAAGCTTGTTCTTTGTAGTAGAATAGGTGTTTTAAAGACGTTAGCCTGCCATCAACAATGATACTTCTGGCTACTGCTAAATGCAAGTGGACAATTTGTCCACGGTATTTAATATTACAGTGGAAGATAATAGCCCATTTATGCTGGATTATTCAAGGTTGATTTAACCGAAAGCTCCAAGAAGAAAATGGTAATTAGACATTATTACTGTCATCATTTCAAATGTATACATAATGCAAGTGAGCTTTCATCAAAGATTTTTGTTCTAACCTCACATTGTTTAATAAAAAGAGAAAGAGAGAAGGAAACATCTAAGATTAATCGTGTGTCTTACCTTACTAGCGTGTATGAGGGTGTCTGTAGTAATGACAGCAGCTGCCAGGTGATGTGTGTCTCTGAGGTATACA
Organism: Coregonus clupeaformis; assembly: GCF_020615455.1. Lineage (NCBI taxonomy): Eukaryota > Metazoa > Chordata > Actinopteri > Salmoniformes > Salmonidae > Coregonus > Coregonus clupeaformis. Next base: position 25,452,317 of record NC_059216.1, on the reverse strand, counting down.
AGAGGTGTAGAGGTGTGCACCTCGAAGCAGTTATACGGTCAAGATGACAATAATGAAAAGCATCGTGGTCTCAGTGTTACAGCTGAAGTAACATACTACTAAATAATACGCACCAAAGCAGTAAGGATGAAGTCTGCTACTTAATATAGTGTCCAAAAAAGCTAGTGTAATTGTCCAGTAATGTTGTGTGTGTGTTTGTGTGTGTCTGTGTGTGTATGTGCCCGTGTGTGTGAATGTGAAGTTGTGTATGCATGTAATGTATGTGTACATCTGTGTGTAGCCTGTGTGTATGTGTCATTAAAACAAGGGCTACTGTAGGGAAGGAGTTGCATCCACACGCAAAATGGCTGCAGAATAATTGCCACTGCCCATGACATGGTGCACACTGTGGCTGTTGTTTCTGCATGTTGCCCTGACTCTCTAATTACCGGGGTTTCAGTGGGAGGGGAGGTAGAGAAGGCAGTGGGGAGACAGCGCCTGTACTGCGTGATGATTCTGTCAACTGGCGGGTTGTTCCGTGTCTTGCACAGCCAGGCAGCCCAGAATCCCTGGAGTGAGTTTGGAAAGACCTAGGGACTGGTCATATCAACAAATCCTAATCAAAAGCCTGAAATAGTCAGCTGTCATACACTTTTTGTGATCTTTGATACCTTGCCCTTCCCTCCCCTGGCCCGCCAAATCACACACACACACACACACACACACATACACACACACACACAACGTGTGCATGAGTACACACATACATTAACTGCATAGACATACAGTACCAGTCAAAAGTTTGGACACACCTACTCATTCAAGGGTTTTTCTTTATTTGTACTATTTTCTACATTGTAGAATAATAGTGAAGACATCAAAATTATGAAATAACACATATGGAATCATGTAGTAACCAAAAAAGTGTTAAACAAATCAAAATATATTTTATATTTGAGATTCTTCAAATAGCCACCCTTTGTCTTGAAGACAGCTTTGCACACTCTTGGCATTCTCTCAACCAGCTTCATGAGATAGTCACCTAGAATTCCCACGGGGGGGCAGTATGAAAATGTATGCAATCACTAACTGTAAGTCGCTCTTGATAAGAGCGTCTGCTAAATGACTAAAATGTAAAATGTAAATGAATGCATTTCAATTGATAGGTCTGCCTTCTTAAAAGATAATTCGTGGAATTTCTTTCCTTCTTAATGCATTTGAGCCAATCAGTTGTGTTGTTGACAAGGTAAGGGGGGTATACAGAAGTCCCGTGTAGCTCAGTTGGTAGAGCATGGTGTTTGCAACGCCAGGGTTGTGGGTTCGATTCCCACGGGGGGCCAGTATGAAAATGTATGCACTCACTAACTGTAAGTCGCTCTGGATAAGAGCGTCTGCTAAAATGACTAAAATGTTTTTAAAAATATAGCCCTATTTGGTAAAAGACCAAGTCCATATTATGGCAAGAACAGCTCAAGTAAGCAAAGAGAAACAACAGTCCGTCATTACTTTAAGACATGAAGGTCAGTCAATACGGAACATTTCAAGAACTTTGAACGTTTCTTCAAGTGCAGTCGCAAAAAAACATCAAGCGCTATGATGAAACTGGCTCTCATGAGGACCGCCACAGGAATGGAAGACCCAGAGTTACCTCTGCTGCAGAGGATACGTTCATTAGAGTTACCAGCCTCAGAAATTGCAGCCCAAATAAATTATTCACAGAGTTCAAGTAACAGACACATCTCAACATCAACTGTTCAGAGGAGACTGTGTGAATCAGGCCATCATGGTCGAATTGCTGCAAAGAAACCACTAAAAATGGACACCTGCTTGGGCCAAGAAACACATGCAATGGACATTAGACCGGTGGAAATGTGTCCTTTGGTCTGGAGTCCAAATTGGAGATTTTTGGTTCCAACCGCCATGTCTTTGTGAGACGCGGTGTGGGTAAACGGATGATCTCCGCATGTGTATTTCCCACCGAAAAGCATGGAGGAGGAGATGTTATGGTGTGGAGGTGCTTTGCTGGTGACACTGTCTGTGATTTATTTAGAATTCAAGGCACACTTAACCAGCATGGCTACCACAGCATTCTGCAGCGATACACCATCCCATCTGGTTTGGGCTTAGTGGGACTATCATTTGTTTTTCAACAGGACAATGACCCAGGCTGTGTAAGGGCTATTTTACCAAGAAGGAGTAGGACCGCAGATTGAAGGAAAAGCAGCCAACATGTGCTCAGCATATGTGGGAACTCTTTCAAGACTGTTGGAAAAGCATTCCAGGTGAAGCTGGTTGAGAGAATGCCAAGAGTGTGCAAAGCTGTCATCAAGGCAAAGGGTGGCTATTTGAAGAATTGTTTAACACTTTTTTGGTTTCTACATGATTCCATATGTGTTATTTCATAGTTTTGATGTCTTCACTATTATTCCACAATGTAGAAAATAGTAAAAATAAAGAAAAACTCTTGAATGAGTAGGTGTGTCCAAACTTTTGACTGGTACTGTATGTACCCTCGCTTCATATTATTGCTGTAATTAAGTGGTTAAAATAATATTAAGCTGTTTTCATTAAAACATTAATCATTTTAGAAAGAAGAGGGTTTACATAGGTGTAGTGACAATTGGTACTTGGAATTGGTACGTGGGATCTAAAAGCGCATAAAGTGACTTTGATGAAATCTCTAAAAGATAAGCCTTAGGATCTAAGAAGGGAGATCTACTGGTGTAATAGTAGTTATAATACTGGTAACTCGAGGTCACATAGAGTGTGTAACCTGGCTTTGTACTTCTAAACCAAAAATTATGCTGAAGGGTTTGGATCTGGCCCACAACTTCTAAATAGGACCCTTTAAAGACCTATAATACGATTGAAGAAAACAATTCTATATTCTCCACATTGTTCGCGCTTCAGTTCAAGAATAACACATTTGGTTTATTGAGTCAGGTCAGAGGCAAACAATACAATTTTATTGTGTCCAACTCTCCTTTCAGACAATCCTAAACTTGTGCTCCAATTCAGGAGAGGCTCGGAGGGCTGTGTGGCTTTGATCAACCAACTGTTACTAAGAAGCTTTAAGGGGTTTTAAAAGACCTAAAACGTAGAAAATGGACGGATCAAATGCAAGATTAATTTGACGGTTCAAAGGCAGGTTAGACGTAAAAAAGTAAGAGCATTCCTATACAATATAAGTATCCAGTTAGGGCATATTAGCAGCCGAGGGATGACAAAAAATTATATCTTAGAGCCGATTAGCACAATATTTAACCCCTTCACATGAGAGGAAAAAAACTGCTTCATCCCACTCTATGCGTGGGTTATCTCTGTAAGGCATGTATGTTTTAATTTTAAGGGGCTGTCCACAGGGTTAACACAGATACACACGTTTCTAAAACAGGCTGTTTAATCCAGCCAGAAGAAGCCCCTGGAACCAAAACATGCCCAGCGTTTTAGACTAGTCAACAGAGTTTAAAGAGAGGATTTAAAGGAGAAGGGGAGGGACAAGAGGAGGATGAATAAAAGGCAAGTGCTGTCCAGTGCTTGAGAGTGCCCCAGATGTCTAACAGAACAGCGTGAGACAAAATAGTGAGAGCCCTTCATGTCTGGATGCAAAGCAAGTGGGAGGGAGAGGAGGAATACATGTGAGAATATAATACTGTACATGGTAGTATTGAACCATTACACTCACCCTGATTCAGCTTATAATAATTTACAAAAACAGTAGACCTTTACAAAAATATATGCTATTTTGCATCAATATATATTACTGTCATAACCTGAAAAATAGGTTGAACTGTTCAACATCCACATGCAGATTTGCACACTGCAGAAGTGTAAACAACACTTTTGATTAGTAGTCCAGTCATTAAGAACACATTGCTTTGTCGTCAAGACACTCGAACAGTGGGCCTCCGTAATGAAATACAATGGCGCTGATTACGATAATTGTTATTTATCCCTCTGCAGCCCAGGTTTATTTGGGGCAAGTTGGCACTGTGAACCTCTCTCACTTTGGTAATTAAGACTGTTGATACTGTAGGATGCTTACCTGCAATTATACCATTATAATGAGCAGCAGTGGAAGAGATAGAGAGGCAAGGCGAGGTCAGGGAGAGGCAGCCAAGCATTGGTGTTTTTTTAATAGACACTTAAAAATACTGTTAATTAAGCTCCCAGTAATGGAGAAGCTCACTGGAAATATACACAGTTTCAGGCACGGTAGGTCGGTGGCTAATGGGTGAGAGGGCTTTGAGAGTGTAAGCCAACATTTCTTAACTATTCATGTTATTTCATGGAGTTTCTGGGTCTCTTTATGTTTTCGGAGACAGTTGCTGAATACTGCCCAGAGGAATATCCCAGCATCTTGTCCTCATTAGCTATGGAGGTTGGCAGCTCCTCACCTCCCTAGACTGGCATGGGTCTAGGCAATGGCTTGGCAGGTTCACACCTGCTCTCACTGGCAATGTGTGTCGACAGCATGGGTTTGAGTGCTGAGTTCAATCCGAAGAGATCTGAGAAATGAGAGAAATTGGAAAAGAAGTGTGACATTAAAGATGGGCGATCTGTTGGGTTAGCAATGGTACATTCAGCACTATTACCACTATAGTGGCACCAACCCTATAACAGTTGGTGCCACCAATACCTGCCAGTGCCAATTATGCCCTGTTATTAGTAATGGTGAGAGGTTAGCATGTCTTGGGGGTATGTTATGTAATATTCAAATTACATTTGAAAATATAAAAAATGCCCTATTACTAGGTATTGTAGGCTAACTCTGAATGTGTTTAATTTAGGCTAGACCAATTATGTACCAAAGACATCTTAAATCAGTCTTTTAAAAATGTTTTTCTGCCATGTGTAATATTCAGTAGGCTATGTATTGTATAACATCAGAATCATTGTTTTAATTCTGGGTGGTTTTCAGGCTTGAGCTCATATATAGGCCTATCCCAGTGCATAAGCTCTAATAAGCCTATGAGTGTTTTGAATGTATCATCACCTTAGAAAGCACTGTCCACTTTGTTGTGTTAGGCTTTGAAACAACATCTACAATGACTATGTTTTCCACTCAGTTTCAACTTGTTGAACTCCTTTCTTCAAATTGATTATTCACAGTGAGGTGAGTTTTAAAAGCACATACTGTTTTGATGATAAGTGTTTGATGTGATTTCCATTGCATTTGCCTTGATGTCAGAGTAGTTAGATGGACAATAGAGTCCTGAATACCAGGCCATTAGCGACCTGATGATCATTAGCAAGTTGGGTAGGCTAATACTAATGCATGTCCAGAGTGCATAAAAGGAGATTACCTTGACTCCACAATCCTGTAGAATTCTACTGTGGTCATGACTCATGACTAGTAATATGGTAACAGCCCTAGGTACCACTGCATTGGATGATTCCATCCCATGAAGACAACAGCAAATCTGTCTGTGATCTTACCCGGTTGTTACATGGTATCACTTTCACACTTACAGGGTAGATATGAGGTAAGAGGGCTGTAAAATGAAGCCATTGCTAATATTATATATATATGCAAATCAAATCAAATCAAATGTCATTGGTCACATACACATATTTATCAGATGTTATTGCGGGTGTAGTGAAATGCTTGTGTTCCTAGCTCCAACAGTGTCTAACAAATCGCAACAATACACACAAATCTAAAAGTAAAAGAATGGAATTAAGAAATATATCAATATTAGGACGAGCAACGTCTGAGTGGCATTGACTAAAATACAGTAGAGTACAGTATATACAGTTGAAGTCGGAAGTTTACATACACCTTAGCCAAATACATTTAAACTCAGTTTTTCACAATTCCTGACATTTAATCCTAGTAAAAATTCCCTGTTTTAGGTCAGTTAGGATCACCACTTTATTTTAAGAATGTGAAATGTCAGAATAATAGTAGAGAGAATGATTTATTTCAGCTTTTATTTCTTTCATCACATTCCCAGTGGGTCAGAAGTTTACATACACTCAATTAGTATTTGGTAGCATTGCCTTTAAATTGTTTAACTTGGGTCAAACGTTTCGAGTAGCCTTCCACAAGCTTCCCAAAATAAGTTGGGTGAATTTTGGCATATTCCTCCTGACAGAGCTGGTGTAACTGAGTCAGGTTTGTAGGCCTCCTTGCTCGCACACGCTTTTTCAGTTCTGCCCACACATTTTCTATAGGATTGAGGTCAGGGCTTTGGGATGGCCACTCCAATACCTTGACTTTGTTGTCCTTAAGTCATTTTGCCACAACTTTGGAAGTATGCTTGGGGTCATTGTCCATTTGGAAGACCCATTTGCGACCAAGCTTTAACTTCCTGACTGATGTCTTGAGATGTTGCTTCAATATATCCACATAATTTTCCTTCCTCATGATGCCATCTATTTTGTGAAGTGCACCAGTCCCTCCTGCAGCAAAGCACCCCCACAGCATGATACTGCCACCCCCGTGCTTCACGGTTGGGATGGTGTTCTTCGGCTTGCAAGCACCCCCTTTTTCCTCCAAACATAATGATGGCCAAACAGTTGTATTTTTGTTTCATCAGACCAGAGGACATTTCTCCAAAAAGTACGATCTTTGTCCCCATGTGCAGTTGCAAACCGTAGTCTGGCTTTTTTATGGCGGTTTTGGAGCAGTGGCTTCTTCCTTGCTGAGCGGCCTTTCAGGTTATGTTGATATAGGACTTGTTTTACTGTGGATATAGATACTTTTGTACCTGTTTCCTCCAGCATCTTCACAAGGTCCTTTGCTGTTGTTCTGGGATTGATTTGCACTTTTCGCACCAAAGTACGTTCATTTTTAGGAGACAGAACGCGTGTCCTTCCTGAGCCGTATGATGGCTGCGTGGTCCCATGGTGTTTATACTTGCGTACTATTGTTTGTACAGATGAACGTGGTACCTTCAGGCGTTTGGAAATTGCTCCCAAGGATGAACCATACTTGTGGAGGTCTACAATTTTTTTTCTGAGGTCTTGGCTGATTTCTTTTCATTTTCCCATGATGTCAAGCAAAAAGGCACTGAGTTTGAAGGTAGGCCTTGAAATACATCCACAGGTACACCTTCAATTGACTCAAATGATGTCAATTAGCCTATCAGAAGCTTCTAAAGCCATGACATCATTTCCTGGAATTTTCCAAGCTGTTTAAAGGCACAGTCAACTTAGTGTATGTAAACTTCTGACCCACTGGAATTGTGATATAGTGAATTATAAGTGAAATAATCTGTCTGTAAACAATTGTTGGAAAAATTACTTGTGTCATGTACAAAGTAGATGTCCTAACCGACTTGCCAAAACTATAGTTTGTTAACAAGAAATTTGTGGAGTGGTTGAAAAACAAGTTTTAATGACTCCAACCTAAGCGTATGTAAACTTCCGACTTCAACTGTATGAAATTAGTAAAACAGTATGTAAACATTATTAAAGTGACTAGTGTTCCATTTAAAGTGACCAGTGATTCCATGTCTATGTACATAGGGCAGCAGCCTCTAAGGTTGAGCAACCGGGTGGTAGCCGGCTGGTGATGGCTATTTAACAGTCTGATGGCCTTGAGATAGAAGCTGTTTTTCATCCTGACAGGATGCTCTCAATGGTGCATCTGCAAAAGTTTGTGAGGGTCTGACGGGCTGCTCCCAGGTGGTGAGGGTAGGAAACAACACCTCCACTATGCTGTTGCGCCTTCTTCACCTCACTGTCTGTGTGGGTGGACAATTTCAGATTGTCAGCTTTTCACCTTCTTCACTGCGGTCCCATCGATGTGAATAGGGGCGTGCTCTCTCTGTTGTCTCCTGAAGTCCACGATCAGCTCCTTCATTTTGTTGACGTTGAGGAAGAGGTTATTTTCCTGGCACCACTCCGCCAGGGCCCTCACCTCCTCCCTGTAGGCTGTCTCGTCATTGTTGGTAATCAGGCCTACTACTCTTGTGTCATCTGCAAACTTGATGATTGAGTTGGAGGCGTGCGGGACACGCAGTCATGGGTGAACAGGGAGTACAGGAGGGGGCTGAGCATGCACCTTTGTGGGGCCCTTGTGTTGAGGATCAGCGTAGTGGAGGTGTTTTTTCCTACCTTCACGACCTGGGGGCGGCCCGTCAGGAAGTCCAGGACCCAGTTGCACAGGGCGGGGTTCAGACCCAGGACCCCGAGCTTAATGATGAGCTTGGAGGGTACTATGGTGTTGAAGGCTGCGCTATAGTCAATGAACAGCCTTCTTGCATAGTTATTAATGAACGTACATACATAATCCCAACCAGAAGCCATGGATTACAGGTAACAGCTGTACTGAGTTAAAGGCTAATTCGAACGCTTATAAGAAATCCCGCTATGACTTCTGACGAACCATCAAACACGCAAAGCTTCAACACAGGACCAAGATCAATGCATGTGAGTACTGAAGAAAAAGAGCCAGTACATGTGAGTACTGGCTCTGATGCTCGTCGGATGTGGCAGCAGTTGTAAACGATCAAAGATTACAAAGGGAAACCCAGCTGCGAGCTGTCCAGTGACGCTAGCCTACCAGACGAGCTAAATACCTTCTATGCTTGCTTAGAGGAAAGCAATACTGAACCATGCATTAGAGCACCAGCTTTTCCGGACGACTGTGTGATCACACTCTCCTTAGCCCATGTGAGTAAGACCTTTAAACAGGTTAACATTCACAAGGCTGCAGGGCCAGACAGATTACCAGGACGCGTACTCAAAGCATGAACTGACCAGCTGGAAAGTGTCTTCACTGATATTTTCAACCTCTACCTGACCCATTCTGTAATACCTACATGTTTCAAGCAGACCACCATAGTCCCTGTGCCCAAGAATTCCAAGGTACCCTGTCTAAATGACTATCGCCCAGTAGCACTCACATCTGTATCCATGAAATGCTTTGAAAGGCTGGTCATGGTACACATCAACAGCATCATCCCAGAAACCCTGGACCCACTCCAATTTCCCAACCTCTCCCTCAACGTCAGCAAGACAAAGGAGCTGATCGTGGACTACAGAAAACAGAGGGCAAAGCACGCTGCCATTCACATCGATGGGGCTGTAGTGGAGCGGGTCGAGAGCTTCAAGTTCCTCAGTGTCCAAATCCCTAAGGACATATCATGGTCCAAACACACCAACACAGTCATGAAGAGCTCCCTTTCATCCAGAACCACTATACCAGGTGGTGTCAGAGGAAGGCCCTAAAAGTTGTCAGACACCAGCCACCCAAGTCATAGACCGTTCTCTCTGCTACTTCACAGCAAGCTCTACCGGAGCGCCAAGTCTGGAACCAAAATGCTCCTGAACAGCTTCTACCCCCAAGCCATAAGACTGCTGAACAGATAATAAAATGGCTAGCCAGACTATTTGCATTGACCCCCTTTTTTTTTCACTGACAATCACACACTTACACATACTACACACACACTCCAATACACATACACACACACACAAAACACACAGACACACACACACACATACACTACATACAGTGGATTCGGAAAGTATTCAGACCCCTTGACTTGCTCAGCATATGTGGGAACTCCTTCAAGACTGTTTGAAAAGTATTCCAGGTGAAGCTGGTTGAGAGAATGCCAAGAGTGTGCAAAGCTGTGATCAAGGCAAAGGGTGGCTATTTGAAGAATCTCAAATATAACATATATTTTTTATTTGTTTAACACTTTTTTGGTTACTACATGATTCCATATGTGTTATTTCATAGTTTTGATGTCTTCACTATTATTCTACAATGTAGAAAATAGTAAAAATTAAGAAAAACCCTTTAATGAGTAAGTGTTCTAAAACTTTTGACCAGTGCTGTAACCGTACCAAGTAATTTTCCTGTAGTTACTAGGTATGTATGTAGTAACAGGGCTGTAAAATGAAGTGGTGTCTGTTTACAGGTAGATACAAAGTAGGTACATTGGATGACTCCATTCCATGAAGACAACAGCAAAAATCAATACAATTTATTTATAAATCCCTTTTTACATCAGCAAATGTCACAAAGTGCTTAAACAGAAACTCCCTAGAAAGCCAGGACCCTAGGAAGAAACCTAGAGAGGAACCAGGCTATGAGGGGTGGCCAGTTCTATTCTGGCTGTGCCGGGTTGAGATTATAAGACTACATGACCATTAAGGCCAGATTGTTCTTCAAGATGTTCAAACGTTCATAGATGACTAGCAGGGTCAAATAATAATCACAGTGGTTGTAGAGGGTGCATCAGGTCAGTACCTCAGGAGTATATGTCAATTGGCTTTTCATAGCCGAGCATTCAGAGGTCGAGACAGCAGGTGCGAGAGAGAGAGAGAGAGAGAGAGAGAGAGAGAGAGAGAGAGAGAGAGAGAGAGAGAGAGAGAGAGAGAGAGAGAGAGAGAGAGAGAGAGAGAGAGAGAGAGAGAGAGAGAGAGAGAGAGAGAGAGAGAGAGAGAGAGAGAGAGAGAGAGTTGAAAACAGCAGGTTCAGGACAAGGTAGCACGTCCGGTGAACAGGTCAGGGTTCCATAGCCGCAGGCAGAACAGTTGAAACTGGAGCAGTAGCATGACCAGGTGGACTGGGACAGCCAGGAGTCATCAGGCCAGGTAGTCCTGAGGCATGATCCTAGGGCTCATGTCCTCTGGGAGGGGAGGGAGATAGGGAGAGAGAGATAATTAGAGGGAGCATACTTAAATTCACACAGGACACCAGATAAGACAGGAGAATTACACCAGATAAAAGACTGACACTAACCCCCCGGCACATAGACTACTGCACCATAGATACTGGAGGCTGAGACAGGAGAGGTCGGGAGACACTGTGGCCCCGTCCGAATACCCGTAAATATCAGCATTCTGGGCTCATCTTACTCAGAATGTGTCATCTAATGCGCAATTACGTTAACTCCCGCCATTCGTTCATTTTGGTACAGTGCATCCCCTCAACAATCAGCTGTTGTCAGACACATGTGGGTCTTGAAAGATTAATCTCTTCCTCAATAGTGTGCAGAACATTTTACTAGATGAAAATCAAAATGAGTATGACATCATGGCATTTAAAGCATACTAAATATTTTAAGTTTCACATACTATAAAACCCAAAATGTCTACTATTTAGAAAGCAAGTACGGGTATTCGGAAATGGCAATAGAGTTAATGTGGCCACTTGTGGCCACGGGTTGCTGACGTGACGCTTCACAGGCGAGCTCCACCATTCCTTCTCACTGAGCTTTGGAAAGATATGTCTGTGGTAATGTTGGGCACCTTTTGATTTAGAGAGTTAAGGACTTACTTTCGTTAGTACAAGCATTGCTTTATTTAGGAATGACGTTTTTGTATGTTTATTCTAGCTTTTAAAGTCCACTAGCGCGCTAGGCTAATTAAGCTAACCCATGGACATTTCATTGGGTTAGCATGCTAGCTCCCGCTTTGGTTGTAATTTAACTTCATTTTATACAGAATGTAACTCGCTCTTTTGAGTTTTTAGATATTGTTTTCTTACGAGGTAATATGCTTGTGGAAATGTTACATGTATGCATAGTTTTTGTATACTCTGTTTACAATAATTCTTTGGCACTTTTTCTGTCAAGTGAAATGTTCAGAAAGCTAGTTATTTCTGCAAGTCAATTTGCTTTGGCTTGAAATCTTCTATGTTAGCTTGTGGTTGGAATGTGTGCAGTCATTCTACTCAGTCACATTTGTATGCTTTATATTCATGTCATGTGGATGCAATAACTTGCTGTACAGTATGTAGCTAATATAAAAATAATTTTCACATATTCACATAGAAATGTATGCAAATCACTTTTGTTGTTATGATACCTCTTCAATATGATTATGAATACAAATATTTCCACTTAAGTTTGTTTGTTTGATTTTCATGAACTAAACTTCACTCTGAATTGTGTGCTTGTCTTTATTGTGAAAATGTTTCCTACTTCGACAAACAAAGATCACTTTGTTATATTTTGCTGGAATAAACTTGAAAGCATCTTGTGTTTACATGGAATTAGCAATATCTTCATTTTACAGCCCTCTTACCTCCTACCTATCCTGTAAGTGTGAAGGTGGTGCTACAGTTGAAGTCGGAAGTTTACATACACTTAGGTTGGAGTCATTAAAACTTGTTTTTCAACCACAACACAAATGTATTGTTAACAAACTATAGTTTTGGCAAGTCGGTTAGGACATCTACTTTGTGCATGACACAAGTAATTTTTCCAACAATTGTTTACAGACAGATTATTTCACTTATAATTCACTATATCACAATTCCAGTGGGTCAGAAGTTTACATACACTAAGTTGACTGTGCCTTTAAACAGCTTGAAAAATTCCAGGAAATGATGTCATGGCTTTAGAAGCTTCTGATAGGCTAATTGACATAATTTGAGTCAATTGAAGGTGTACCTGTGGATGTATTTCAAGGCCTACCTTCAAACTCAGTGGCTTTTTGCTTGACATCATGGGAAAATGAAAAGAAATCAGCCAAGACCTCAGAAAATAAATTGTAGACCTCCACAAGTCTGGTTCATCCTTGGGAGCAATTTCCAAACCACGTTCATCTGTACAAACAATAGTACGCAAGTATAAACACCATGAGACCACACAGCCGTCATACCGCTCAGGAAGGAGACGCTTTCTGTCTCCTAGAGATGAACGTACTTTGGTGCAAAAAGTGCAAATAAATCCCAGAACAGCAGCAAAGGACCTTGTGAAGATGCTGGAGGAAACAGGTACAAAAGTATCTATATCCACAGTAAAACGAGTCCTATATCGACATAACCTGAAAGGCCGCTCAGTAAGGAAGAAGCCACTGCTCCAAAACCAGCATAAAAAAGCCAGACTACGGTTTGCAACTGCACATGGGGACAAAGATCGTACTTTTTTGAGAAATGTCCTCTGGTCTGATGAAACAAAAATACAACTGTTTGGCCATAATCACCATTGTTATGTTTGGAGGAAAAAGGGGATGGCTTGCAAGCCGAAGAACACCATCCCAACCGTGAAGCACGGGGGTGGCAGCATCATGCTGTGGAGGTGCTTTGCTGCAGGAGGGACTGGTGCACTTCACAAAATAGATGGCATCATGAGGAAGGAAAATTATGTGGATATATTGAAGCAACATCTCAAGACATCAGTCACAGGAAGTTAAAGCTTGACTTGAAGCAATGACCCCAATCATACTTCCAAAGTTGTGGCAAAATGACTTAAGGACAACAAAGTCAAGGTATTGGAGTGGCCATCACAAAGCCCTGACCTCAATCCTATAGAAAATGTGTGGGCAGAACTGAAAAAGCGTGTGCGAGCAAGGAGGCCTACAAACCTGACTCAGTTACACCAGCTCTGTCAGGAGGAATATGGCAAAATTTACCCAACTTATTTTGGGAAGCTTGTGGAAGGCTACCCGAAACGTTTGACCCAAGTTATACAATTTAAAGGCAATGCTACCAAATACTAATTGAGTGTATGTAAACTTCTGACCCACTGGGAATGTGATGAAAGAAATAAAAGCTGAAATAAATCATTCTCTCTACTATTATTCTGACATTTCACATTCTTAAAATAAAGTGGTGATCCTAACTGACCCAAAACAGGGAATTTTTACTAGGATTAAATGTCAGGAATTGTGAAAAACTGAGTTTAAATATATTTGGCTAAGGTGTATGTAAACTTACAACTTCAACTGTATATAGCAACAGAGTAAGAGTACGGACAGATTTGCTTTTGTCTTCATGGGATGGAGTCGTCCAATGCAGTGGTATCTCACAAGTAACTGCAATGTATTTATGTGGAAACAGACGCCACATAATTTTACAGCCCTCTTACCTCCTACCTACCCCGTAAGTGTGAAGGTGGTACCATGTAACAACAGGGTAAGATCACTGACATATTTGCTTTTGTCTTCATGGGATGGAGTCGTCCAATGCAGTGGTACCTCACAAGTAACTACATTGTATCTACGTGGAAAAAGACACCACTTCATTTTACAGCCCTGTTACTATGACCATACATGGTAACTAAATGTAAAGTCAAACGAAACAAAGGGAGAGAATATCAACACAAGAGGATGACTTGAAGATATTTTTTGGTGATTACGTGGTAATAAATGATAAATGACCATGTAAGTTCGTTAGTGTTTCTTAGGTATTACTTTGAAAGAGACTGGAGTGACTACATACTTAAATAGCAATAAGCTGGTTCTTACGTGTACTTACCATTGGGACACAAATGTGTTACTGTATAATTACATTTTGTCACTTTGTATGTTCCTTGGTATTTCTTATTATATTGAAAAAGTGGTGTGACTAATTATTTAAATAGTTTTTAGCTGGTACTTAGTTGTACCTACAGTACCTTCTTACTTACATGTACTTACTTATATAATAACATTTTGTGACTTTGTATTTACTAATTAAGTATGTAGTACTTACTTGCTTTGTTCCTAGTAAGTATATTTAAGACTAAATTGTCTTAGAATTGGCAGTAGAATGGCCCGTACTGAAGAGCTCAGTTACTTTCAACGTGGCACCGAAATAGGATACCACCTTTCCAACAAGTCAGTTCGTCAAATTTCTGCCCTGCTAGAACTGCCCTGGTCAACTGTAAGTGCTGTTATTGTGACGTTGAAACGTCTAGGAGCAACAATGGCTCAGCCGCAAAGTGGTAGGCTACACAAGTTCACAGAACGAGACCGCCGAGTGCTGATTCTCAACACGGGGGCCCCTCAGGGGTGCGTGCTCAGTCCCCTCCTGTACTCCCTGTTCACCCATGACTGCATGGCCAGGCAGGACACAACAGTGGTAGGCCTGATCACCGACAATGATGAGACAGCCTATAGGGAGGAGGTCAGAGACCTGGCCGTGTGGTGCCAGGATAACAACCTCTCCCTCAACATGATCAAGACAAAGGAGATGATTGTGAAAAAGAAGAGGACCAAGCACGCCCCCATTCTCATCGACAGGGCTGTAGTGGAGCAGGTTGAGAGTTTCAAGTACGTTGGTGCCCACATCACTAACAAACTAACATGGTCCAAACACACCAAGACAGTCGTGAAGAGGGCACGACAAAGCCTATTCCCCCTCAGGAGACTGAAAAGATTTGGCATGGGTCCTCAGATCCTCAAAAGTTATACAGCTGCACCATCGAGAGCATCCTGACTGGTTGCATCACTGCCTGGTATGTCAACTGCTCGGCCTCCTACCGCAAGGCACTACAGAGGGTAGTGCGTACGGCCCAGTACATCACTGGGGCCAAGCTTCCTGCCATCCAGGACCTCTATACCAGGCGGTGTCAGAGGAAGGCCCAAAAAATGGTCAAAGACTCCAGCCACCCTAGTCATAGACTGTTCTCTCTGCTACCGCACGGCAAGCGGTACTGGAGCGCCAAGTCTAGGTCCAAAAAGCTTCTTAACAGCTTCTAACCCCAAGCCATAAGACTCCTGAACAGCTAACAGCTTCTACCCCCCTCTTTTACGCTGCTGCTACTCTCTGTTTATTATCTATGCATAGTCACTTTAACTCTACCTACATGTACATATTACCGCAATTACCTCGACTAACCTGTGCCCCCGCGCATTGACTCTGTACCGGTACCCCCTGTATATTGCCTCGCTACTGTTATTTTACTGCTGCTCTTTAATTATTATATATATTTTTATTTTACTTATCTCTTTTTTACTTAACACTTACTTTTCTTAAAACTACATTGTTGGTTAAGGGCTTGTAAATAAGCATTTCACTGTAAGGTCTAAACCTGTTGTATTTGGCGCATGTAACGAATCCAATTTTATTTTATTTGAAGCGCTTAGCACGTTAAAATAATCTGTCCTCGGTTGCAACACTCACTACCCAGTTCCAAACTGCCTCTGGAAGCAACGTCAGCACAAGAACTGTTCGTCTGGAGCTTCATGAAATGGTTTTCCATGGCCGAGCAGCCGTACACACGCCTAATAGCACCATGCCCAATGCCAAGCGTCAGCTGAAGTGGTGTAAGGCTCGCTGCCATTGGACTCTGGAGCAGTGGAAACGCATTCTCTGGAGTGATGAATCACCCTTCACCATCTTGCAGTCCGACGGATGAATCTGGGTTTGGCGGATGCCAGGAGAACACTACCTGCCCAAATGCATAGTGCCAACTGTAAAGTTTGGTAGAGGAGGAATAATGGTCTGGGGCTGTTTTTCATGGTTCGGGCTAGGCCCCTTAGTTCCAGTGAAGGGAACTCTTAACGCTACAGCATACAATGACATTCTAGTCGATTCTGTGCTTCCAACTTTGTGGCAACAGTTTGGGGAAGGCCCTTTCCTGTTTTAGCACGACACCTTTGGGATGATTTGGAACGCAGACAGCGAGCCAGGCCTAATCGCCCAACATCAGTGCCCGACCTCACTAATGCTATTGTGACTGAATGGATGCAAGTCCCCACAGCAATGTTCCAACATCTAGTGGAAAGCCTTCCCAGAAGAGTGGAGGCTGTTATAGCAGGAAAGGGGGGACCAACTCCATTTAATGGCCATTATTTAGGAATGAGATGTTCGACGAGCAGGTGTCCACATACTTTCGGCCATGTTGTGTATAGACCTAGTAAATGCCTAGTAATTAACATGCTGTAAAATGAAGGGTTACCCAATTGTCCTTACAATGAGCCATTGTGAGATGATTTTCTCCCTTCTCTCCCAATGGCTTCCTCCTGTTCAGCACTTACCATGGTTGGTAAGTGGCACAATGGCACGTTGGTTTTGCTCACACATTCCCTGCATTCTGTGTCACCTGCAGGTTATTACAACTCCTTGACTGGGCTCTGAGATAGTGGTGTGATAACAGTCATTAGGACGGCTGTGGGAGAAAAGCCACGCTTATTAGAGGAGCATGACGACTAGGTGGAAAACAAACAATTTCATTAACAGGTGCCAGTGCTATGAAAATACATAAACACATCTTGAGCATCATGCTATCATACAGATGTGAGTGAAAAACAGCTGCTTAACACAGCGATAACTGTTTCTAGATTTATTCACTGGTACTCTAATTAGTTTGGCAGATGTCTCAGTCTCGATTGAAATCAATATGCACATAGGACTTTCCTTTGAAATGAAGCAGTTGTGTGGGTGTAACGTGCATTGAAGAATTATCAAATTCAATCTCTTATTGTTTTGAGCAATGAGAAATTATCTTGGTGCGACCCCAGAAGATGTTCTAGTTTCATGTGATCCTAGCCCCATGTTTCATGTCAAAACACATACCCATTATTTTCTGGCACATCTTCTTTAAGACCAGGCTGGGTTTTCTTTCATTTTCAGTTTGACTGAGTGAGAATGAGCTGGATCCATCTAGATTTAGTGATGAAGAAAATAGTAACATTGGCTTTACTTTAGTAGTTTTTGGACCATGCATGCAGATATATGATGATGAAATGGCTAAAAATAGTTTTGTGAATGTTATATTTTGACCTGCATTTATAGAATGAGGACAGACCCATGCAAGCATATCCTGGGCCAAAAATACATGAGGTCCACCTTTCAAAAACTCACTGATGTATTCTTGACTCATTTAACATATATCATTATAGTACAATTGAGCCAGAAATAGACAACAAACCACACAGACTTGTCAAAAAAAAATTCTAACAGAAACATGAAGTAAACACACTTCACGACTCACGCTAGAGGACAGATTTGTATGCATGATTTTATTAAAAAAATTGACACAAAGAGGTAAAAGCAGCTTCTCCGTTGTGTTTAGTATTTTAATTATTCAACTAGCTCTCAGAGTCTCACATCAGAATTAGACGTTCATACATGTTTGTCAAATGTAAAATGTCGAAGTTATTTCAAAGTGTTTGGTTACTTCTCTGTATCGTTTCAAGGTTAAGTTTAGCCATTAACTCTGAATTCTTAAGGTTAGGTTAGTTTCACACGTGAGTTCCAAATATCTCTAACGGTCACCCCAGCATGAGTTATTTTTATGTGGGTGATGTCAGAATGCACTCACTGTTCCAAAATGTGATTGTTACGCAACAGGACAGTTAAACCACACTGCCCTCACACCAAGGCATGTTGCCTGCTAATTATCTAATTATTATGTTTCAACTTCTCAATTTCAAATTATTTTCAAACAAGTTTTATTTTCTAACAACAGTTTAAATTGAGGTATGTTCTGCCTCCTCATTAATTCACATAGAAGTAGCCAATTTCACTGTTGCAGACAATTTATGTTTGAGGCATTACTGAGCCGGTCAAACTTCTCTCTTCGACGAGAGCCCAAGCACTTCCCCAGTATTTCCACAGATCAAGTATGCAGACATTTGCGCATCTCCAGTCAGAACAGAACTTACACAAACGTTTTCCCCCCTGGCACATTTTCCGGTTGGCACCTGCATTGCCTTCATTGTTGTTTTCCTTACTAATAATAACTTTATGTGCGTTCCCATCAAAGTAAGTGCCTTATTACGTTATCATTATAGTTTATGTATATTGTGTTGTTATTTCTACTGTAGCACACCGTATGTATCCATGGAGCATAATGTATTTACTGTTTTATTCACGTTTTCAAGTACTGGTGACAAATCATGCATTCCAATTCTTGCATAGATTGTAATGGACACGATTTGTGTAAAATAACCTTTTGAAGGTTGTACTGATTGTGATGAGCTAATGCTAAGCTAATTGCCAGCTATGTGTGGTGCCATTTTTGTTGACATCATACAATGCATTCTGGTTGTCAGACCAAAGATGTTATAACAAAACGAGGTGAAGGGATGGTTCACTCGTCTTTCGAGTAAACTTCCGGAAGTAAATGATGGTAGACGACACACCCTTCAACAAGCATGCTGCAAACAGACCCAACTCATCTTGTAACCTCTTATCTTGGTTGACACGAAAAAACAAACATGGCGGCGTGCACAAACTACCCGTCGTCAGTTTACTTTCGATTTTCAGAAAGTGTTTTACACAATTATTTTGATCGCTGGTGAGCTCACCTATGATGTGATGAATTGTAAATAGTAATTGCTATTAGCTAATTCATATTATGGTTTCTTCTAAATAATTTATGACCGCTTGTGTTAGGTCACTCTTTCCTCAGTTAGCGCTATGACTAATGTAGCCTACATTTTCCAGTTTGGATGATTGTGTTATGCTGTTCTACTTCTGTGAATGTCTGAACACTGTATCCAAAAATAAAATGCTCACATTGATGACATAACATTGTAAAGACTGTGTTTGTGCTAAATGTTTCTGTGAAAAAACAGTGTGGCCAGCTCAAACGCTGACTGTTGCGTCAATCGTAACTGGACATTCTAAATAAGTGTTCTAATCACACCGGTTTGAGCGTGCGCTGCAGGGAACACTGTAGAATGATCACACCCGTGTGTTCGTACTTGTCAAAGGGTTAACTCCGAATTCTTAATAAGGTTAGGCGTTAACTCCGAATGGTTAAGGTAAGGGTTAAAGTTTGGGATAGGCTTAAAACTAAAATATCAAAAACAACTTTCTATCACTGAATTCGAAAATGCAACCTTTGGAACCAGAGGCAGATGCTTACGCCCATCCACCATCCCCTAGCAAAACCAAAGCCTACTTCAAGGTAACAGCACTCACTGTTGCCCCTAGTGGCCGGTTTCCACATCATCTCCTGACATCCTCAGATATGGATGGACGTTGAATACTGCCTTGTATCACGGGTGACCTGCCTGGAATTCTTACAAGTCAAATGATAATAAAGTACTATAGTACCAGATTTACAATGGCTGTATTAATCTTCAGTAGCATTATCTCATTAAGGTATTATCTATAAGGTTCTTATAGTAGTTAATTATCAGTTTTCAATGCAAGTCCCATGACACACTAGACTATAACACTCTATAGTCAAGTCCATCTCTGATTCTCTTCTTATCTCTCTCTCCTTCTGTGTATCCCTCTCATCCCTCGGCTTTTTAATGAAACCAGCACAAACAGACGGTACCGGCGGGGTCTGGAGTCAAATGGATCAGAAAACACTTTTCTATGTGACACATTTAGTGCATAACATATTTCCAGTGAGAGCTCCTCGAATGGTTGGAATTGTGAAATGTGCCAGAGTGGCTCCCCACCGTGCAGTAAGCTAGGTCTTTGATGTATTGCGCTGTAATGTGGTTGTTATCCATAATCGGCTTGTATTCAAGAGGGCTCGGCTGAATGCGAGCTACAGCAAGTAATATGGGTTCCGGTGCATAAAAATTTGACAAACACACACATCACTAACCACACACACACACGCACACACACACCAACACACACATCACCAACCACCACGCATCCCAAAACGTGACCACCCCCATAAATACAGAGAAACACCAAGCACATCACGTAAGGATTCTTCGCCTAAAACATTTAACAAGACAGTAGTTTATAATAAAAAGCATTAGAATAAGAGTCTGGGAGTATAGCTTATATTTTTATATTTTCTCCACCCTGTGAACCCCTATCATGATGCGTCAGGAGTTAGTTGATACTTATGCAAATAATCTGTTTCTGTGTATTTGCGATAACACAAGTTTAAACAGGAAATAATCCTAATTCTGTGGCATAAAGCGGTGATAGGAAAAGTGGAAAGCAGACAAGAGTTTACGATAAGTATAGTTTTAGAAGCTCTCGTGGAAATAAGGAATATATTGAATTGCATGAATACTTAAAATGAAAAAATCTACAGATGAAGGAAAGAACAAAGAAGTGACTTGAAATATTTTACTGTGATTCACAGTGACACCCAGTAATGGTGTTTTGATGTTGCAGAGAAATAATTATGTGTAATACAACACGAGAGGATACTTAGATGTACATAAAGCTTGTAGGGTATTATTGGAATTATAGCATTTTCATCAGCCTTCCCAATGTGATATAAGCACATTCTATAAATCATTGTCATACTTAACTATGCAAGTTCCATGAACACTATGCCTGAAATACCTGAAATACATTTGTATTTGAAATAGACCGCATTTTTGAGAATGATATTGCATGCAGAGAGGGATGACTGCATTGAGGGGTGATTACACTAAGCACACAGATTGTGATCATTGCCGGAGAGGTCTGGAATATTATTACCATGTAGCTCAGCACTGGGCTATAATTTACAGCTGATAATTTGCTCATGAAGGTCTCTGCTGATTTGAGTTCTTTGTTGCACCAATAGTTTTGAATATAGTGTGAATTACCCACTGTGCTTGTTCTTACCACACGATCAGGGATGGAAATCAGCAGCAACCTACCTAGGTTGAAATTTTAAAAAGGGAATGGGCAGAGAGGGAGACGAAGAGGGAGAGGGAGAGGGAGAGGGGAGGAGAGGGAATAGGGAGAGGGGGGGAGAGAGAGAGCGAGAGGGGGGAGAGCAAGCGAGAGAGATGGAGGGCGAGAGAGGGAGAGAGCGGGAGAAAGAGAGAGGAGGGAGGGTTGTTAGCTAGGGTGTTTGCAAAGGAAAGTATAATCAAAAAGAGACCAAAATATAACATTGAATGCGAATTACTCTCTGACATTATCTCAAGCATAATGGGTACGTTTGAGGCCTTCCTCATTGAGTCCCCCAGGACTGAATGTAAGTGTACTAGTTATGCGTCATTATACCAGGAAGAGCTGTCCACTACCCGCTGTGAGACAGTGCCCTCTGCTCTCAGTCTAAGCGGTGTAGTTCAGAAATAACAACATGCTGACTGTTTGTGTCCCTTTTTAAAAGAGAAGGCTTATGAGGAGTCCTTGAAAAAGGGTGCGCCTCCACTCTTTGCAACTTCCCCAGTAAAACCCTGGCGATGAATGCACAGCGTGGGGATGCTATCTTAATGCTGTGCACTAATGTTAAACACATGGCTAAATAAAAATAGAGTATATATTTTTTTTAGCTCAAATTGAATAGCATTTAATGGTTGCGTTGTCCAAGTGTCTACTTACTACATACTGTGCAGTACAACACTACACACATTTTTTTACATGCTACATAACCTTAAAGAACAGAAAATAAATATAGTTAGTCTTTTAAATAGTACACATCTTATTAAGCTCACAGAAAACAGATCAGTCCGTCTGCGTGATCCAGACTGGCGTGCAGTGGGTTTTCAGCAGCATTGAGCAGTGGGTTTTATTTCCAATCTGTACTGTCTAAGAGCATTCTTGTCATTAGTGTTTACCTTGAGCTGCCTCTTACAGGCCCAGACCCAATGTGACATTAAGGAGAATAAAACCACATCAGCCCTGTTGATCTTTCCAGGGCTTTGGAGAAACAGGTTTCACATTTTATCTTGGCAGGCAGCAGTTTCAGGGGTTATGGATAGCCCAGCTAGCCTACACCATTATTTACCAATGGACCAGAATGTCAGGCTTATTCCAGCCCTGCTTTTCTCCTCTCAATACTGTTTGCCTTTCGCCTTTGTGAAAGGGTTTTTGACGGAGGTGAACAAGAACGAAAGAGAAAATATTTATATCTCTCCATCGGATCAATGGAGATGTGTTTACCTGCCAGTGGACACAACGTTCACTCCATAATAATGGATCTTAAATGGCTTGTTGACCCAAAGCTTTTGTCCTCGTCACTTGTCAATCAAGTCACTGGCCTGCTGGCAAAGTGGGACACACAAGGGGTTAGTGGCACTCTACCTGAAATGGCATTCGTCAAGTTCTGGGCCATGTTGGTCAGCAAGGTCCTCACACACAAAAGAGGACTTGTCAGGCCAGTGAGATTTTCAGTAATTAAACTGAAAGGGGTCATTTTCAGTGCAAATTGTGAACCCCTTAAGGTTTAAGTGGGGGACCCTGGCCTTTTCACACATGGCTAGATTAGTCTTCCAAAGGACAGGAGAGCTGAGTAAAAGGTTGATAAAGGTGTCTGTGTTTGATGGCTAAAGCAAAATCTGTTTTTGTCATGTACTGTAGCTAGGAGTCTATCATCTATATAATTCATGGCAGAAAATATTCTGCATTTGTTTGTTCACCTCTTAAATTTGCTCAACTCTTAGTCACTATGTTTTATTGAAAAGCTTTAGGGGAAGCAGAATGCATATTTGGTCATAAACAGTGATCTAGTCACTGCATAATGACAGCACAGTCAGCTAATCCTTCACCCACCATTAAGAGTCTACTCTAAATTAACTTTCTTCATCTCCCCCTTCATACATAGACCTACTCTATATCCCCAAGTATGCTTCCCTGAATAGCTAATAACCGTCTCATGTTTGCAGTGCAATTTGTTTTCCTGGCTACTTCAATGAAGTCAGTGCCCTCATCAGTGTGTAACCGTTCAGGCACTATGGGAAATCTAAAATATAGTTATATAGTTTGGGCTTCAGCAGCATTCTACTGGAGGCAGGCAAGCAGTCAGACAGACCAGGTAGACCAGGCAGTCAGACAGGCAGGCTAGGCAGACCAGGCAGACAGACAGGCAAGCAGGCAGTCAGACAGACAGACAGACAGACCAGGCAGTCAGACAGACAGGCAGGCTAGGTAGACCAGGCAGACAGACAGACAGACAGGTAGGCAGACAGGCAGGCAGGCAAGCAGGCAGACCAGGCAGTCGGACAGGCAGGCTAGGCAGACCAGGCAGACAGACAGACAGACAGACAGACAGACAGACAGACAGACAGACAGACAGACAGACAGACAGACAGACAGACAGACAGACAGACAGACAGACAGACAGGCAGGCAGGCAGGCAGGCAGGCAGGCAGGCAGGCAGGCAGGCAAGCAGGCAGACCAGGCAGTCGGACAGGCAGGCTAGGCAGACCAGGCAGACAGACAGGCAGGCAAGCAGGCAGATCAGGCAGTCGGACAGGCAGGCAAGCAGGCATGCAGCAAGCTGATTAAAAAGGCAGAGTTTGTTTTATATAAAGGCTCTTCTCATCAGGCAGGACTCAGCAGGTTGAGAGTGGCTCTCTGGGCCAGATAAATCATGACCTGTATTTATTCAGCACATTCAGGCCCAACACACATGTTCTCTCTTTCTCCGCCAGCCAGCTCTCTCTCCGCTGACTCTTCATTTCTCCCTCCTTTTTAATATGTGACCTTACTTTAAGATTTTACTAGTTGAGGGAAAAAGCGAGAGGACTGACAATGAAGAGTGGGCATTGACTTTGCACTGGGTAAGGAAACTCTCCAGTTTTGTAATGTATATTGGTAATGCTATATATTTCTGACTTTTGGTATGTAAATAAGGATGCTAACAGTAAAGACAACAAATGATAAAACCAGGAAAATGTTGTGTTCTGTAAGTAATTATGGACATGGTGTGACAAACTGTAAATAATACAGATATACACATATTACATTTGATCAACTGTAATAGGCCTATACATCTTTCATACAAGTCCACTTCTAGTCTGATACTGTATTTGGTTTCTTTAAGGTAGTATATTCTCCGCCTGTTAGATTTAATGGAATTCAAAGCAGTGAGTGACAAGGCTTGAATAGGCTGGAGAAAATGGGAAGGTAAAAGGAGCATTAGGGGAGTATGAGAGAGAGAGGGGGGGTAGCTACTGGGGAACTGACAATCTCCACTCTTCTCCATGTAGCACACACACAGAAGAGACATGAGGGAATAGACCCATTAGACATAGCGGCCTACACACTACTATTCAACCTACTGGACATTGACCCTCTTTAGACATTTTATTTATGTATGATTTAATGTTTTTCTCACATTGGCTCATTGGCTGCAAGGGTTTGTGACGGTAAACCTAAAACCATTTTGACGAATTACAAAAAATATGTTAATGTTGACAGCAAAATGAAGCTGTAAAATGAATAAACAGTAATCTATGAAATATAGCATTTGTAAAACATTTAATATACAGTATTAGTCAAAAGTTTGGACACACCTACTCATTCAAGGGTTTTTCTTTATTTTTACTATTTTCTACATTGTAGAATAATAGTGAAGACATCAAAACTATGAAATAACACATGTAGTAACCAAAAAAGTGTTAAACAAATCAAAATATGTTTTATATTTGAGATTCTTCAAACAGCCACCCTTTGCCTTGATGACAGCTTTGCACACTCTTGGCATTATCTCAACCAGCTACATGAGGTAGTCACCCGGAATGCATTTCAATTAACAGGGGTGCTTTCTTAAAAGTTAATTTGTGGAATTTCTTTCCTTTCTTTCCAATCAGTTGTGTTGTGACATGGTAGTGTGGAAATACAGAAGATAGCCCTATTTGGTAAAAGACCAAGTCCATATTATGGCAAGAACAGCTCAAATAAGCAAAGAGAAACGACAGTCCATCATTACTTTAAGTCAGTCGATACGGAACATTTCTTCATGTGCTGTCACAAAAATCATCAAGCGCTATGATGAAACTGGCTCTCATGAGGACTGCCACAGGAATGGAAGACCCAGAGTTACCTCTGCTGCAGAGGATAAGTTCATTAGAGTTACCAGCCTCAGAAATTGCAGCCCAAATAAATGCTTCACAGACACATCTCAACATCAACTGTTCAGAGGAGACTGTGTGAATCAGGCCTTCATGGTTGAATTGCTGCAAAGAAACCACTACTAAAGGACACCAATAAGAATAAGAGACCTGCTTGGGCCGAGAAACACGAGCAATGGACATTAGACCAGTGGAAATTAGTCCTTTGGTCTGGAGTCCAAATTGGAGATTTTTGGTTCTAACCGCCGTGTCTTTGTGAGACGTGGTGTGGGTGAACGGATGATCTCCGCATGTGTAGTTCCCACTGTGAAGCATGGAGGAGGAGGTGTTATGGTGTGGGGATGCTTTGCTGGTGACACTGTCTGTGATTTATTTAGAATTTAAGGCACACTTAACCAGCATGGCCACCACAGCATTCTGTAGCAATACTCCATCCCATCTGGTTTGGGCTTAGTGGGACTATCTGTTTTTCAACAGGACAATGACCCAACACACCTCCAGGCTGTGTAAGGGCTATTTGACCAAGAAGGAGAGTGATGGAGTGCTGCATCAGATGACCTGGCCTCCACAATCCCCCGACCTCAACCCAATTGAAATGGTTTGGGATGAGTCGGACGGCAGAGTGAAGGAAAAGCAGCCAACAAGTGCTCAGCACTGACAATCACACACATACTACACTGACACTCCAATACACATACACAAATACACATTTTACATTTTAGTAGACACTCTTATCCAGAGCGACTTACACTGGACCCCCTTGGGAATCGAACCCACAACCCTGGCATTGCAAGCCCCATGCTCTACCAACTGAGCTACAGGAGGGCTACATTGGATTCGGAAAGTATTCAGACCCCTTGACTTGCTCAGCATATGTTGGAACTCCTTCAAGACTGTTGGAAAAGCATTCCAGGTGAAGCTGGTTGAGAGAATACCAAGAGTATGCAAAGCTGTCATTAAGGCAAGGGGTGGCTATTTGAAGAATCTCAAATCTCAAATATATTTAGATTTGTTTAACACTTTTTGGTTACTACATGACTCCATATGTGTTATTTCATAGTTTTGATGTCTTCACTATTATTCTACAATGTAAAAAATAGTAAAAATAAAGAAAAACCCTTGAATGAGTAGGCGTGTCCAAACTTTTAACTGGTAGTGTATATTCCACCAACAAGAATACTGAAGAAATTACTGAAAATAACAATTAATAAACTGTTCATAAATAAACCCTACGAATTTTCTCACATTCCATGGATACAAGATGAGTAAACGCGTACACTATATATACAAAAGTATGTGGACACCCCTTCAAATTTGTGGATTCGGCTATTTCAGCCACACCCATTGCTGACAGGTGTATCAAAATCGAGCACACAGCCATGTAATCTCCATAGACAAACACTGACAGCAGAATGGCCTTCCTGAAGATCTCAGTGACTTTCAACGTGGCACCATCATAGGATGCCACCTTCCCAGCAAGTCAGTTCGTCAAATTTCTGCCCTGCTAGAGCTTCCCTGGTCAACTGTAAGTGCTGTTATTGTGAAGTTGAAATGTCTAGGAGCAACAACGGCTCAGCCGCGAAGTGGTAGTCCACACAAGCTCACAGTACGGGACCGCCGAGTGCTGAAGCGCGTAAAACTTGTCTGTCCTCGGTTGCAACACTCACTACCGAGATCCAAACTGCCTCTGGAAACATTGTCAGCACAAGCACTGCTCGTCGGGAGTTCATGAAATAGGTTTCCATGGCCAAGCAGCTGCACACAAGCCTAAGATCACCATGCACAATGCCAAGCGTCGGCTGGAGTGGTGTAAAGCTCGCCGCCATTGGACTCTGGAGCACTGGAAACGCATTCTCTGGAGTGATTAATCACTCTTCAACATCTGGCAGTCTGACGGACAAGTCTGGGTTTGGTGGATGCCAGGAGAATGCTACTTGCCCCAATGCATAGTGCCAACTGTAAAGTTTGGTGAAGGAGAAATAATGTTATGGAGCTGTTTTTCATGGTTTGGGCTAGGCCCCTTAGTTCCAGTGAAGGGAAATCTTAATGATACAGCATACAATGGCATTCTAGACGATTCTGTGCTTCCAACTTTGTGGCAACAGTTTGGGGAAGGCCCTTTCCTGTTTCTGCATGACAATGCCCCCATGCACTAAGTGAGGTCCATACAGAAATGGTTTGTCGAGATCGGTGTGGAAGAACTTGACTGGCCTGCATAGAGCTCTGACCTCAACCCCATCGAACACCTTTAGGATAATTTTGAATGCCGACTGCGAGCCAGGCCTAATCGCCCAACATCAGCGCCTGTGAAGAGACAGAATCATTAGATCATTTGTTTTGGTACTGTCCATTTGTAGCTTGTTTTTGGTCACAGGTCCACGAATGGCAGAAGGATTGCAATATTTACCTGGAGCTAACCCTGCAGAAAGCACTACTGGGTGATCTGAAAAGTCATAGTCAATCAATCAATAATATAATATTACTTTTAGCAAAAAAATTGTTTTTCAATTTTCAATCTGTAGAAACAATGTGAATAGAAGGGTTCAGAACTTTTGTGAAACATCACAGTATGGATGGTGTTAAGAGATAGATGGGAGGTGTTGAATGGAGCTGAAGGATGGGACTAATAACAACTAACAAAAACTAATAACAGCAAGATAACTAATGTAAAGCATACTATGTCCATAATAAGTATATAGGTTATAGGTTGAGAGCTTTTGTGAAAGAGCACAGTTAGAAAGATATGGCATATAGAAGCAAACCGGATGGACATCATGAAAATGATCAGAGAGGTTGAGGGTACAGGAAGTTCAGGAGTAAAAATTAACAAAATATAATTATTGTAAAATTGACTGTGTCCATAAAATGTATATGGTATGTATAAGCTGGAAGTAGAGGCCTAAACCGTTATTGTTCACTAGTTTACTCCAATTAGGGGAGGGGTGGTGGGGTTGGAATGTAATAAAGGGAAATATATATTTTTAAAGGATATGTATGTATATGTGTATGTATATGTATTTATATGTGTGTATGTGTATATGTATGTGTATGTATGTATATGTGTATACTGTATATACACTACCGTTCAAAAGTTTGGGGTCACTTACAAATGTCCTTGTTTTCGAAAGAAAAGCAATTTTTTGGTCCATTAAAATAACATCAAATTTTTCAGAAATACAGTGTAGACATTGTTAATGTTGTAAATGGCTATTGTAGCTGGAAACAGCTGATTTTTAATGGAATATCTACATAGGCGTACATAGGCCCATTATCAGCAACCATCAGCCCTGTGTTCCAATGGCACGTTGTGTTTGCTAATCCAAGTTTATCATTTTAAAGCGTAATTGATCATTAAAAAACCCTTTTGCAATTATGTTAGCACAGCTGAAAACTGTTGTGCTGATTAAATAAGCAATAAAACTGGCCTTCTTGAGACTAGTTGAGTATCTGGAGCATCAACAATTGTGGGTTCGATTACAGGCTCAAAATGGCCAGAAACAAATAACTTTCTTCTGAAACTCATCAGTCTATTCTTGTTCTGAGAAATGAAGGCTATTCCATGCGAGAAATTGCCAAGAAACTGAAGATCTCGTACAACGCTGTGTACTGCTCCCTTCACAGAACAGCGCAAACTGGCTCTAACCAGAATAGAAAGAGGAGTGGGAGGCCCTGGTGCACAACTGAGCAAGAGGACTAGTTTGAGAAACAGACGCCTCACAGGTCCTCAACTGGCAGCTTCATTAAATAGTACCCACAAAACACCAGTCTCAACGTCAACAGTGAAGAGGCGACTTCGGGATGCTGACCTTCTAGGCAGAGTTGCAAAAAAAAAACATATCTCAGACTGGCCAATAAAAAGAAAATATTAAGATGGGCAAAAGAACACTGGACAGAGGAAGATTGGAAAAAAGTGTTATGGACAGACGAATCGAAGTTTGAGGTGTTCGGATCACAAAGAAGAACATTTGTGAGACACAGACCAAATGAAAAGATGCTGGAGGAGTGCTTGATGCCATCTGTCAAGTATGGTGGAGGCAATGTGATGGTCTGGGGGTTCTTTGGTGGTGGTAAAGTGGGAGATTTGTACAGGGTAAAAGGGATCTTGAAGAAGGAAGGCTATCACTCCATTTTGCAACGCCATGCCATAACCTGTGGACGGCGCTTGATTGGAGCCAATTTCCTCCTACAACAGGACAATGACCCAAAGCACAGCTCCAAACTATGCAATAACTATTTAGGGAAGAAGCAGTCAGCTGGTATTCTGTCTATAATGGAGTGGCCAGCACAGTCACCGGATCTCAACCCTATTGAGCTGTTGTGGGAGCAGCTTGACCGTATGGTACGTAAGAAGTGCCCATCAAGCCAATCCAACTTGTGGGAGGTGCTTCAGGAAGCATGGGGTGAAATCTCTTCAGATTACCTCAACAAATTGACAACTAGAATGCCAAAGGTCTGCAAGGCTGTAATTGCTGCAAATGGAGGATTCTTTGACGAAAGCAAAGTTTGAAAGACACAATTTTTATTTTTATTAAAAATCATTATTTCTAACCTTGCAATGACTACATTTCCTATTCATTTTGCTATATTTCCTGTTCAAACTCATTTCATGTATGTTTCATGGAAAACAAGGACATTTCTAAGTGACCCCAAACTTTTGAACGGTAGTGTATGTATATATATTTGCGAGAAAAAAAAAAATGGGGGATTGGAAGTGATGCAGACAATTACATTGATGGAAGTTACAATCTATCTGCAATATTAAAGCTGATCTACCCCCTACATTTTTTTTATATATTTGTTTTTAAATGCCTGACCTCACTAATGCTCTTGTGGCTGAATGGATGCAAGTCCCCGCAGCAATGTTCCAACATCTAGTGGAAAGCCTTCCCAGAAGAGTGGAGGCTGTTACAGCAGCAAAGGGAGGACCAACTCCATATTAATGCCCATGATTTTGGAATGAGATGACAAGCAGGTGTCCACATACTTTTGGTCACATAGTGTATGTGTGGGCTGGGCCTGGTGTATGGTGTACTGTATGGTGATTGTTTGTTGAAAGCCTTGGTGAGCTGTGTTTACCTTGTGAACACCAGCTAATTAAGTTATCCTGATTGAAGGGAGGCAGAGCTGATTAGACTGCAACTGTAGTGTGGCGGGAGGGTCGGCCAGACCCCCTCTCTCATCATCAGACCCCTTCTCTCATCATTAGCATCCTATCAGAGTAGGAGAACGTGTGAAAGCCTCTCGCCTTTGTCTGACTTTGGCCAGGGATAATTGTGTGTCATGTGTTAAAGAAATTACTTCGCTATCCACTATCCTCAGCCAATTAATGACGCTGACCCTGCCAGTCAAGTGAAAAATAAGAAAAACATATCAGTAAATAATAAAAAATAACCCTATGGTCAATAGCCTCAGAAAATGTTATGAAAATATGATGCTACGACACCTTTTAAATTGGTATTTACGAAAAGGGCATTTTCCAAATGGAATCTGGTTGCCATAGTTACAGGAGGTCTAATAAACATGTTATATGTTGAGGGAAGGACGACTGGCACCAGTCTGGAGTCTTGACACACCGCGTAGACAACAGCCAGACGATAAGCGCAGGCATCCTTTGTTATTAATTTGTTATTTCTCATCCCTTGGGTAGCTGGCTGGATTATCGTGTTTAACACACAGTCAAAAATCCATTGTAAACATTTACAATTAATCTTCTCACCGGTGGTTCCCAGATGACGGGCTGCTTTACATAAAGCTGATCAAATTAAGTTGTTTGCGGCCAAACTCACTGTTGTCACTGCGTCTGGAAGTGTTACAACATAACATCCATTTAACTGATAGCAGACATGTATTTCTTTGTTGTTGGTTGAAACCGTCATAAACCCTTGTGTATTGTGGGTATTTCTCTGGCATGTTATTCCCTTTTCACTCTCTCTGTGTGTGTAATTCCAGTGACATGCCCAGTCAGAGCTTTGAACCTGCCAGACAGGGGGTGCACAACAGCAAACAGCCAGCCTAATTTGTATTAGAGTAATCCTTTAATTGCTTCATGGCAAAATGTCTATAACATATTAAGTAATTCAATACAGCCAGTTAATGGAAAGGCGGAGAGATATCATGTTTTGCATAAAACCTTTAAAGCCATGCAGGCCTTGCAACACACTCTCTTCTCATTTTGATCATATTCACATATCCCAAATAATCTGGCATCTATTTCAAAGCCGTATCATATATTCCGGGGCTCTGAGAAGGCTACTGCATGTAACATGTACAAAACTACTTTTCCATTTGAATGGAATTTCATGGTAAAAATATATTAACACCATGTTTATTGTATTGCTGATATAGCAGCTGGCATAAAATGATATAGTACGCAGTCTGAGCAAAATGAAAGAAGTACGGGAATGCACCAAGCTGTACATGAAGACCTAATGCAAATGCATCCTTATTTAATATTTAAGAATGCTACATTCCTATATCATAGCTAATCTAGGTTAGTTAGTTGGCTAGCGTTGACAGTGTGCTACAGTATGTCACTATTATGACATTGTTATGTAGCCCTTATGACAGTTCAGATAAAGTGTATAACAGCCTTGTCCTCCATATCCTTCCACAGATATAGACTGAGATTGATCATTAAATGAGATCCAGGAATCTGTCAAAGTGAGGAAGTCATGTTAGGCCCCTAGTGATGGCCTGAGGGACATGGTGGCTGACTGACTGGTCATGAAGTCATGAAGACATCACCAACCGTATTCACTAATACTCTCTCTGATACAGCTAGCAAGCTCCTCGTTTCAGCCGAGAATAAATGACAAAAATAAGTATTCCAATGGCCGGGACCACGTCTTAAAATACGGTGCTGACCTGTATCTGCATAGCAAACCCCAACCCGTCAAAATAAAGTTTCTGACAATATTCAAAGCAGACATGATGGAAATCAGTAAACCATGAACACTGTTTGAAGATGCATTATGCTCTCCTGGGAGAAGGCTGGCTGTCGTGGCAGTTGGGTTTTAGACATACCTTCTTGTTGACACTGTTCTGAGGGACTTAAATTGCCCAGACTCTTTT
Organism: Coregonus clupeaformis; assembly: GCF_020615455.1. Classification (NCBI taxonomy): domain Eukaryota; kingdom Metazoa; phylum Chordata; class Actinopteri; order Salmoniformes; family Salmonidae; genus Coregonus; species Coregonus clupeaformis. Next base: position 25,419,926 of record NC_059216.1, on the reverse strand, counting down.
AGGAATCATCTGCTTTTCAAATGCATGCATAAGTATGCATAATGAGCACCAATTAGAGTTTTTTCATGCCATAGGCCTGATTTCACACGCTTTTGTTGTATCAAGGAGAGAGGAATCCAATAATAAAGATAGTGGCAGTTCCAGAATTCTGTCTTTGTGAGAAAAGTGCCTTCGACAGACCATAATAAGACTAATAAAAAAGACAGATTGAGTGAAGTTGAAGGGATTGAATGATGAGCCGATAGCATGTTTGATCTGTAACAAACCCAAAAGCAAACTCTGGGTGAGAGGGATGGCTTCTTGACACCGTTTGACTGCAGACCACAATAGCCCTCCATTGTCAAGGCCAACGGGCGGCCTTAGCTATGGCTGTATTGATCACCATGTGAAACCAGCTTAGAGAGGAGCCCCACCAGCACCAGCCTCTCTCATCAATGGCTGTCCTCCGCTCACTGCAGGGTTAAAGGTCACCGAGGTTGCAACCAGGGTAACGTGGTCCAAAAGCTAGGGTCAGCGAGTCTCAGGTTCACAGCCCCATAAAGTGAGAGGACACAGAGAGAGGGACTGAGAGGGACTTACAGGGTCACATGGATTACTGAGGAGGTCTCCTCTCCTTGTTGTGTTTCAGCTTCTAATTCTCCATGAAAACGGTCAGTGTTGCCTTTCCTTCATTCCGCTCACTGTGGAAGAACTCATCTCTCCACCCTCCTCCTTACAATGTGTTGCTTTGAGGACTCAAGGTGTGTCGCTATGTGTGTTTTTAGATATAAAAGTGAACTATTTTGAGGACTTGAAGAGAACGATTTGACACCCTTCTTTGTTCACCTTGACACATTTGTAAAATTAGTGCTCATCTGGGTGCTTTAATGAAGACGAGCATTTATGTTTATAGTGATTTTACTCCAGGCTTGTAAGAGGAAGACATATAACTGTAACTGGTGAAGAGCAGAGCGAAGGGAAGCCAAGAAGACAATGGATACGGGCCAGGGGACAGGGATCTCATATTTAGCAGCTGATTGCACTCAGGGTAGACAATAAGTAAGATTCATTAGGCAATTTCTTACTTGCGTCTGCCAGAATCTGAAATGAAATGTTAAATGTTTAATGGGCTAAGAAAAGGGCAGAATTTGTCTTTGTATTTGCCACCAGAGAGTGAGAGGAGCAAGGGAAAATGAGGAGAGGAGGGAGAGTGTGATGGGGGAGAAAGAGACAGAGAGACTAGGATAGAGGGTGGATGAGAGAGAGAGAGAAAGAGAGAGACAGTGTGAGTAAGGGAGAAAGCAAGCGAGACAGAAAGCCTGGAAAGGAGGGAGAATGAAAGAGACACAGAAAGGGAGGGAAGGAGGGACAGAGAGAGTGAGGGAGGGAGGCCGGGTGTTTTGGTCTGATGGATGAGGGTGTGGGGTTGGTGGAGGCGGTGTCTTCTGAATGATGATGGCCTAATATCATCATCCCCCTGTCAGCCCTAATAGGCTTTCCCTGCTAGAAATCACTCATACAGCTCCAACCATTATGCCCAGGCCCTGACAGCGTCATCCATCCACCCAACACAGGAGCTCTGAAAAATTAAACAGGTAGCTTATGAACAATTTGTTTCACCGAGATGTTTATTATATTTATTGAATATTGAAGCGTGGATATGCCTTCTCCTCTCCACAGCCCATAGTTGAGACATTGGGCCGGTAGAATACACTGACTGGGCAGGTTCTGCTTTTATCTCAGCTGGGTGAGTTTTCTGATGTATTATGCATCTCCTGCGCTGCATTTACACAGGCAGCCCAATTCTGATATTTTTTCCACTAATTGGTCATTTGACCAATCACACCAGATCTTTTCACGTCAGATATGTTTTAGAGCTGATCTGATTGGTCAAAATACCAATTAGTGAAAAAAATATCAGATTTGGTCTGCCTGTTTAAACGCAGCCATTGTTGTCTATGTTTTCTCCATTGTTCCTTAACACCCCTCCCACAACTTCACAACAAACAACCAAATAGGACAACTTATATTGAGAAAATAGTAATATTTTATTTTAATATGAGTTGTGTTCGATTTAAACTTCAGACCTGACTTGACCATGGATATTTTCATCGGATGAAATAAAATAAAATAATTGAGAATGTATGAATAGGTAACCTAGCGGTTAGACTGTGGGGCCAATAACCGGAAGGTTCTAGTTCGAAAAACCCAAGCTGACAAGGTGAAAAATGTGCAAAGCACTTAACCTTAATTTGCTCCAGGAGTGTCATACTACTATGGTTGAACCTGTAAAACAACACATTTCACTGCACCTATCCGGTGTATGTGAAAATAAAACATATTTATTTATTTAAATTGCAACAACAAAGCCACTGCAGTTATTATTGGAATTATATTGAGAAAAAACTCAAATATACTTATCCATATTTGTTCAACCATCCTCCAGTCCCATAACACAGTTGAAAACATTCTAATTTTAGTTTAGTCGATGCAACTTTAGAGGAGTCACCAATCTGTGTTTCACAGCACGCCTGTCTACAGCACACTTGTCACTGCTCTCCCTCACGCAATGGCTGATCATAGGACACTTTAAACATGCTTACTCTTCCCTTATCTCTCCCCATACCGCACAGATCCCGCTATCTCCAATCTCCACTTTAATCATGTGACACCTCCTCACAACCCCCCCCCCCCTCCCCTCTCACACACACAGATATATAGGAGAAAACTGCCACTGTCAATAACGAGGAAAACTTTTTCAAAGTCCTCTCCTTGAAAGACCATGTCCCATCAAAAAGTCATATTTCATTATCGATCATGGTATAAAAAGACGTCTCTGGCGCATTAGGTAAATCATTGTTTTGGTTGGTGCTTTGAATACGTATATTCCTAAAATGGTAATGATGCATTTACATCACAAGCCTTGTGTCTTTTCCTTCTTATGCATATAATGCAATTACATGAATACTGAACACACTGACTAACACATACATACACACATATACATACACACACATACATACTACTAACACATACATATACACACTACTAACACATACTACTAAGACATACTACTAACACATACTACTAACACATACTACTAAGACATACTACTAACACATACTACTAACACATACTACTAACACATACAGTGGGGGAAAAAAGTATTTAGTCAGCCACCAATGGTGCAAGTTCTCCCACTTAAAAAGATGAGAGAGGCCTGTAATTTTCATCATAGGTACACGTCAACTATGACAGACAAAATTAGATTTTTTTTTTCTCCAGAAAATCAAATTGTAGGATTTTTAATGAATTTATTTGCAAATTATGGTGGAAAATAAGTATTTGATCAATAACAAAAGTTTCTCAATACTTTGTTATATACCCTTTGTTGGCAATGACACAGGTCAAACGTTTTCTGTAAGTCTTCACAAGGTTTTCACACACTGTTGCTGGTATTTTGGCCCATTCCTCCATGCAGATCTCCTCTAGAGCAGTGATGTTTTGGGGCTGTCGCTGGGCAACACAGACTTTCAACTTCCTCCAAAGATTTTCTATGGGGTTGAGATCTGGAGACTGGCTAGGCCACTCCAGGACCTTGAAATGCTTCTTACGAAGCCACTCCTTCGTTGCCCGGGCGGTGTGTTTGGGATCATTGTCATGCTGAAAGACCCAGCCACGTTTCATCTTCAATGCCCTTGCTGATGGAAGGAGGTTTTCACTCAAAATCTCACGATACATGGCCCCATTCATTCTTTCCTTTACACGGATCAGTCGTCCTGGTCCCTTTGCAGAAAAAACAGCCCCAAAGCATGATGTTTCCACCCCCATGCTTCACAGTAGGTATGGTGTTCTTTGGATGCAACTCAGCATTCTTTGTCCTCCAAACACGACGAGTTGAGTTTTTACCAAAAAGTTATATTTTGGTTTCATCTGACCATATGACATTCTCCCAATCCTCTTCTGGATCATTCAAATGCACTTTAGCAAACTTCAGACGGGCCTGGAAATGTACTGACTCAAGCAGGGGGACATGTCTGGCACTGCAGGATTTGAGTCCCTGGCGGTGTAGTGATTTGCTGATGGTAGGCTTTGTTACTTTGGTCCCAGCTCTCTGCAGTTCATTCACTAGGTCCCCCCGTGTGGTTCTGGGATTTTTGCTCACCGTTCTTGTGATCATTTTGACCCCACGGGGTGAGATCTTGCGTGGAGCCCCAGATCGAGGGAGATTATCAGTGGTCTTGTATGTCTTCCATTTCCTAATAATTGCTCCCACGGTTGATTTCTTCTAACCAAGCTGCTTACCTATTGCAGATTCAGTCTTCCCAGCCTGCTGCAGGTCTACAATTTGGTTTCTGGTGTCCTTTGACAGCTTTTTGGTCTTGGCCATAGTGGAGTTTGGAGTGTGACTGTTTGAGGTTGTGGACAGGTGTCTTTTATATTGATAACAAGTTCAAACAGGTGCCATTAATACAGGTAACGAGTGGAGGACAGAGGAGCCTCTTAAAGAAGAAGTTACAGGTCTGTGAGAGACAGAAATCTTGCTTGTTTGTAGGTGACCAAATACTTATTTTCCACCATAATTTGCAAATAAATTCATAAAAAATCCTACAATGTGATTTTCTGGATTTTTTTCTCTCAATTTGTCTGTCATAGTTGATGTGTACCTATGATGAAAATTACAGGCCTCTCTCATCTTTTTAAGTGGGAGAACTTGCACCATTGGTGGCTGACTAAATACTTTTTTTCCCCACTGTACTACTAAGACATACTACTAAGACATACTACTAACACATACTACTAACACATACTACTAACACATACTACTAACACATACTACTAACACATACTACTAACACATACTACTAACACATACTACTAACACATACTACTAACACATACAGTGGGGAGAACAAGTATTTGATACACTGTCGATTTTGCAGGTTTTCCTACTTACAAAGCATGTAGAGGTCTGTAATTTTTATCATAGGTACACTTCAACTGTGAGAGACGGAATCTAAAACAAAAATCCAGAAAATCACATTGTATGATTTTTAAGTAATGAATTTGCATTTTATTGCATGACATAAGTATTTGATACATCAGAAAAGCAGAACTTAATACTTGGTACAGAAACCTTTGTTTGCAATTACAGAGATCATATGTTTCCTGTAGGTCTTGACCAGGTTTGCACACACTGCAGCAGGGATTTTGGCCCACTCCTCCATACAGACCTTCTCCAGATCCTTCAGGTTTCGGGGCTGTCGCTGGGCAATACGGACTTTCAGCTCCCTCCAAAGATTTTCTATTGGGTTCAGGTCTGGAGACTGGCTAGGCCACTCCAGGACCTTGAGATGCTTCTTACGGAGCCACTCCTTAGTTGCCCTGGCTGTGTGTTTCGGGTTGTTGTCATGCTGGAAGACCCACCCACGACCCATCTTCAATGCTCTTACTGAGGGAAGGAGGTTGTTGGCCAAGATCTCACGATACATGGCCCCATCCATCCTCCCCTCAATACGGTGCAGTCATCCTGTCCCCTTTGCAGAAAAGCATCCCCAAAGAATGATGTTTCCACCTCCATGCATCACGGTTGGGATGGTGTTCTTGGGGTTGTACTCATCCTTCTTCTTCCTCCAAACACGGCGAGTGGAGTTTAGAACAAAAAGCTCTATTTTTGTCTCATCAGACCACATGACCTTCTCCCATTCCTCCTCTGGATCATTCAGATGGTCATTGGCAAACTTCAGACGGGCCTGGACATGCGCTGGCTTGAGCAGGGGGACCTTGCGTGCGCTGCAGGATTTTAATCCATGACGGCGTAGTGTGTTACTAATGGTTTTCTTTGAAACTGTGGTCCCAGCTCTCTTCAGGTCATTGACCAGGTCCTGCCGTGTAGTTCTGGGCTGATCCCTCACCTTCCTCATGATCATTGACGCCCCACGAGGTGAGATCTTGCATGGAGCCCCAGACCGAGGGTGATTGACCGTCATCTTGAACTTCTTCCATTTTCTAATAATTGCGCCAACAGTTGTTGCCTTCTCACCAAGCTGCTTGCCTATTGTCCTGTAGCCCATCCCAGCCTTGTGCAGGTCTACAATTGTATCCCTGATGTCCTTACACAGCTCTCTGGTCTTGGCCATTGTGGAGAGGTTGGAGTCTGTTTGATTGAGTGTGTGGACAGGTGTCTTTTATACAGGTAACGAGTTCAAACAGGTGCAGTTAATACAGGTAACGAGTGGAGAACAGGAGGGCTTCTTAAAGAAAAACGAACAGGTCTGCGAGAGCCGGAATTCTTACTGGTTGGTAGGTGATCAAATACTTATGTCATGCAATAAAATGCAAATTAATTACTTAAAAATCATACAATGTGATTTTCTGGATTTTTGTTTTAGATTCCGTCTCTCACAGTTGAAGTGTACCTATGATAAAAAATTACAGACCTCTACATGCTTTGTAAGTAGGAAAACCTGCAAAATCGGCAGTGTATCAAATACTTGTTCTCCCCACTGTACATACACACACATACAGTACACACACATACACACTGTATTCTGCTTTTCTAGTTTGCATATACATACATTATGCATTTCTGTTACATAACTCAAAGAGAGTAGTATTGCAACACCGCCTGATTATTTTATTTATTTTGCCATGGTTTGTCAGCCTGGTGTGAGACGTCAGACAACCAAAACAATAATAGACGTGGTTACATAGGTTTTTTTTCTGGCATTTGGTATCATCTTTCATAAAATACGTTTTCATCTTTCACCTTTTTGATGCTCATGCAATGATGTGGACACAAATGAATGTATCTCGCTCTACAAAATCAACTTCAGCAACCTTAGATCAGCGGTCATCTCTCACACACACATGCACACACATTTGTGTATGCACACAGATACAGTGCATTCGGAAAGTATTCAGACCCCTTCAGTTTTCCACATTTGTTGCATTACAGCCTTATTCTAAAATGGATTGAAGAAAAAAAATCCTCATCAATCTGCACACAATACCCCATAATGACAAAGCAAAAACAAATTGATCACAAATAAAAAACTGAAAACCTTATTTACATAAGTATTTAGACCCTTTGCTATGAGACTCGAAATTGAGCTCAGGTGCATCCTGTTTCCATTGATCATCCTTGAGATGTTTCCACAACTTGATTGGAGTCCACCTGTGGTAAATTCAATTGATTGGACATGATTTGGAAAGGCACACACCTGTGTATATTAGGGCCCACAGTTGACAGTGCATGTCAGAGCAAAAACCAAGCCATGAGGTCGAAGGAATTGTCAGAAGAGCTCAGAGACAGGATTGTGTCGAGGCACAGATCTGTGGAAGGGTACCAAAACATTTCTGCAGCATTGGAGGTCCCCAAGAACACAGTGGCCTCCATCATTCTTAAATGGAAGAAGTTTGGAACCACCAAGACTCTTCCTAGAGCTGGCCGCCTGGCCAAACTGAGCAATCGGGGGAGAAGGGCCTTGGTTAGGGAGGTGACCAAGAACCCGATGGTCACTCTGACAGAGCTCCAGAGTTCCTCTGTGGAGATGGGAGAACCTTCCAGAAGGACAACCATCTCTGCAGCACTCCACCAATCAGGCCTTCATGGTAGAGTGGCCAGACGGAAGCCACTCCTCAGTAAAAGGCACATGACAGCCCGCTTGGAGTTTGCCAAAAGGCACCTAAAGGACTCTCAGACCATGAGAAAAAAGATTATCTTGTCTGTTTAAACCAAGATTGAACTCTTTGGCCTGAATGCCAAGCGTCACATCTGGAGGAAACCTGGCACCATCCCTACGGTGAAGCATGGTGGTGGCAGCAGCATGCTGTGGGGATGTTTTTCAGCGGCAGGGACTGAGAGACTAGTCAGGATCGAGGGAAAGATAAACGGTGCAAAGTACAGAGAGATCCTTGATGAAAATCTGCTCCATAGCGCTCAGGACTACAGACTGGGGCGAAGGTTCACCTTCCAACAGGACAATGACACTAAGCACACAGCCAAGACAACACAGGAGTGGCTTCGGGACAAGTCTCTGAATGTCCTTGAGTGGCCCAGCCTGAGCCCGGACTTGAACCCGATCGAACATCTCTGGAGAGACCTGAGAATAGCTGTAAAGCGATGCTCCCCATCCAACCTGGCAGAGCTTGAGAGGATCTGCAGAGAAGAATGGGAGAAACTCCCCAAATACAGGTGTGCCAAGGTTGTAGCGTCATACACAAGAAGACTCAAGGCTGTAATCGCTGCCAAAGGTGCTTCAACAAAGTAGTGAGTAAAGGGTCTGAATCCTTATATAAATGTGATTTTTCAGTTTTCAATTTTTTATAAATGTGCAAACATTTCTAAAAACCTGTTTTTGCTTTGTCATAATGTGGTATTGTGTGTAGATTGAGGGGGGGGGGGGAAACAATTGAATACATTTTAGAATAAGGCTGTAACAAAATGTGGAAAAAGTCAAGGGGTCAGAATACTTTCCAAATGCACTGTACACACAAGCACACACACAGGCTCACCTGCCATTGTATAGAGAGGGCACAGTCACCCTCCAGATGCCCCTCTCCAGTGATGAGTGGTGTATGTATGTGTGTTTTGTATGTGTTAAGACACTCCCACACTGTTGATCCCGCTGCAGGGCAAAAGGTGTGTGTTGATGAATGGGGGCTAGGTGAGATGCGTTGTGGGGCCATTGTGGTTCTCCACGCTCAGTGGCTTTCTTTGTGCCATGAAAGGCCTGCGCTACTGTAACATCCACGGGCGGAAAGGAGACGTCTTTCGTCGGCCGGCTGGTAACACTTGTTTTACCCATCCATCGAGGGGGGCAAGGAGAATAGAAGAGAGGCAGCTGGCAGGCTGAAGAGGAAACGCAATGGTAACAGTGTCAACAGCTGTCCCCATGGCAACATAGGCCAAACGCTTGGCAACGATGGGACCAATATGAAAAGCAGTGTTTGGATAGCTGGGGGGATTTGCTTCATACTGTATCTTTGTGTGTGCCCTCGTGTGTCGCTGCAATGCTACATTAATGTGTTTGTGTGTTTTCTCATTAGGGCTTTGTACTGGAAGCTTAGTCATTACAGTGGTGATGACAAGATGGCTGACACAGAATGCTAAGTCAACAGGAGAAAAACAACAGCTGAGGAGTGGTGGATCACAGCTTGAGAGACATGAATGCGTGGTTAGGGGTCCTTTTAGTTTTCACATTGTCATTAGAATCGTTATTGTGATAACCACTTTTATTTAGATGTATCATATACGAAAATGTAAAATGTAATAAAAGAGTACAGGTGATTGTTATGTACTTTCAGTGAGTCAAAGTCAAACTGAAGACATGTTCTTGTTGAGGTTACTCAGTCTCAGTAAGTTAACACCAAACGATGGAGAGTGATATACAGATAGTTTTCTGATTTATTTCCTTCAAAAGTATTTTGTCCCCGCTTCCCAGAGAAGATATGGGCAAGGAGAAATCCTCCCAGTCATTCTCCCTGGCTGTAACAGTGAGTGACCTCTACCCCTCAAGAGTCAATAAATCAAGATGTCACCTCTCACACCAAGTTCCCCCTGCTATCACTAACTTTGAGAGTCCCCAGCATTATTTCGCTTCCCCTGCGCTGTGCCTGAGCCCCAGTCCAAACAAACCAACTGTCATCGCCACAGCGACAGGTACGACAGCTCCAGCTGAACGTGAGGAGTGATCTTGCCCAAATGTGACACTCTCTCTTTTTCTTTCCCTTTCTTTCTCCTTTACCCTCTCCCTGGTTCTCTCTTTGACCCCTCAATCTTTCAGAATGGATAACTCTGTTCAAGTCTTTAGTTATTTTTAAAGGCACCGTTGAGCTGTGAGTATTGCGATTATCAAGACACAGAACACATTCTCCGAGTTATTTGAGGATAAAACATGTTCCTATTCTATATCCAAAGTCTATTTGAAGATTTTCAAATATGGTTTATTGTAGATAAACTATACAAATTTCAGCCTACATTAATATAGTCTTTATCTAAGCCTTAGTTACATCCAATTTGGGCACAAGCTTTAAGTCACCCTTAAGGAACCATTGTTGGACATCTGTGAATCTAGTGGTATTATCTACCATTTGCCAACTTTAATACCTTGCTGGGATTGCTTCATATGAGAGAGCTTATTCTATCTGTTACTGGGAAGATTTGAAGTTCCTTTTATGTACATTTCATTACTTGAATCTGAAAGCCTCATTGGGGTCATCTGGGAATAAATGTGACCATCAGTTTACATTCTTAGTCGTCATTAGAAGAATAAATATCAGTGAGATTACCTCATAAGCCTTGGGAAGATATTCTCTCCCTCTGTAGTCCCTTCAGACATGGAGAAAGTATTAACGGGGCTATTTCAGTAAATGTGTCAAACGTGTACTATTATACTGTAGTTGTGAAATAGCCACCATTTTGTAGCCAGGGTAAATTGTCCCTGGTCTTGTTCATGTCACCCAGAACCAGAAAGCTGTGGTTCAGAGAGAAACACTGTGCTGATAATAGGAGGAAGGCATACAGACAGTGGTGTCTGCTTTCAATGACCTCAAATACCTTATCTGCACCTTAGAAGCCAGGGCGGGGTGATTGGCAGGTCAATTTGTGATAGTATCGGCTGATGTACTTGGCGCTCTTAATGCTCTTTGCAGCAGATAAGTCTGCTTAATATGAAAACTGTCATAATTCATCCCTCCTTTTCAGGAATAATCATTGCGGAGGGAATCATCAATCCGGTCATCTGTCACAGAAGACATGTCAGAATTCCCATTCCGCCAATATCACTTTATGGAGATTATCTGTGACTATAAAGAAGCCAGGATTATTTCTCTGGTTTGTTGAATCTAAGTCTTATTACCCTAAAAGAGTCAGGCTGAGATGCCTGCCCATGGATGGTACAGCAGGAGCATGTCTGCTGTTTCTTTGTCCAGTTCCTGTCCAAGCCGTCTCTGTGCCGACTCCGTGCCATCCCTTCTCAGTCTGCTGTTTCCTGTGCAAATTAACAGACTCAGTGGTGAACTGGATTCCAATTTAGAAGCCGAGCAGAGTGTGCAAATTAGATATGTTTTTTTAATTAAGCCCAGTGCTCTGCGTGAGGGGAGAGGTCCCATTGTTTCGGATGGGGCAGGTGCAAATGTATTCCTACGGGAAGCGCTGCGATGTCCATCCTTGAGCAGAGTCCCATCCTTGTCCTAATCAGACCACAGCTTGAAAACATTCCCCAGCCTGGCACCCTCATGCTGGGAGGCACCGCTGAGTGTGGTCAGAAATTTTTCCTCATTTGAGGGCCTCGTCGTTTGTAACATTTCCATTAAAAGTTACCGCCACACGGCTAGGCCCAGCGTTTGATTTGTTATAATTATAGTTTGCTGGACGAATGTGTCGGTCAGTCTCTTCAAGCCAATTACGGTCTACTCCCAACAGGGTCTGACTGGGCCAGAAGGCTTCTGTGGTTAAAGTGTCCCCTGCTGTCATCAGCTTTGTTTTCTCTCTCAGGGGTTGTGTCCCCATGGCAGGACCCTTCTTGTGTACTAGAATATTTAACTGAACTTTCTCAAATTTGGTGGGGTTGTTTATTTCCTAAATTGTGACGTTTAAAAGCAGAGCCATGACAAGTGACAGGCCTATATAAAGTAAGATATTTGGCTCTTCCTGGGGCTGTATGGATAGGTTGGTTACTTTGCTTTTTATAGTTATTGTCCTCCAGTGCCCAAATTAACTAAATTAAACACATACATGCCATGCCATTAAAGATGGGTCACTCAAAGCAAGCAATCGTCATTGACCATTCCACCAGCAGGATTCCATGAGTAACTGTAATTCACTAGTTGGGTGGGCACTACATTTCATTACATAAATATCAAATCCACGAAGATAGGATTTATGAGGCCAAAATGAGCAATGAAATCCTCTATCCAATTCTGGGAGAGGGAGGGAGGTACCAGTCATAAGCATAGGCAAATTCTGTTTTGGGGTGACAGTGACAATTAGGTGTGCTTTCCATATTCCCTGTGTAGAAGCTGATGTCATACAGAGACTTTAACCATGTGAGGCAGAACTTTGAGCTGCTTTGCATCTTATTTGCAGAAGAAAAAAGGGGGGCTCTAATTATCATAACACCAGAGCAGAAATCACACAGCTTCCTGTCTGCTGGAAGTGATGCTGAGTCCTAACCAGCCCTGACAGGAAGTCACACCAAAGACTAGGTCTCAATTCTGACAGGACACCAAAAAAGATAAATGTTGTGTCTTAACTGACAACCGCCAAAAAGATTTGTGATGTGTGAAGTTCTCTGTAGCTAAAACCCTAAATAGGACTCAGTGAGCAGAAATATATAATTTGATTTATTTACCTTATTTTTTTTATTATTTTTTTGACATTCAGCTCAAACATACTTGTGATATAATATTCATATATTATAGCATATACATACAGAATAAACTTTACTGCCATCAGATTTGCAATACATGATTTGTGCTTCTTCTTAATGCATATCTTCTGCATATCCTTATCTTAGATACCCTTTCCTGATGTCTCAGCTGACAGGAATACTGATGAAACCAGAAACATCAAAAATAAAAATGCATCAAAATCTGAGCTAAACTTGACTTTGATACAAATCTGCTTCTGTCACAAAATGACAGTACAGGATGCCTTTTGAAAAGAAAAATACAGTAACATGCTAAATAACAAGAAAGGCATTGAATCCCTGAATCTGAGAAATGAATACCAAACAAACACAACTTATTCATTATTCTCCCGCAACACTAATTGGGGATGACAGGGTTGTAAAGAATTCTATTCTTGTTAGCCGTGCTGAATATTAATTTGGTCCATTTAAATAGACCTGATGTACAATCATGGTGCCACAGTAACACAAAATGGTTCCACAATAAACTGACCACTATTGGAATTAACCATAGGATTGTTAGTTTCACCACGCTTAAATTATATTAAACTAAAATGGCTGACTAGAGATTAGCCTTCCAATCCCTCAGTTGCAGCATCCCATTCAGTCTCCATCCGGGAGCAAAAACGCACTGTCCCACACACACAAACCGCCTGTGATCATTTGCATCTAAAACGATATCCGACATTTGTTATTCCATCAATCAATACCATCTTCTTATTCTGTATATAATCTCAGAAGCGGCATGCAAAACGCTTAGCAATAACGCTGTGTGTTATACATGGAGCCATATATCATTCCTAGTTGCATTTACATCCTGTTAACAATTTCCAGGGCCAGATTAGCGGTGGCTGAGACAGCGGCTCAGATCCCAGGGGAGGGAGGCTTTGGGAGCTGATAAGGCCTGGCTGTTATAGGAAGCCAGGATTAAAACATATGACCAGGCCATGGAGGCCCTCTGATTATGCCGGCAGAGAAATGGCCACGTCCCGTCGACCCCCGCGTGATTAAATACACACTGAGCTGTACAGGAACGGCGAGGACAAGCAGGATGGGGAGGATAGGGAGGCCGAGGGGACGGGAGATAACACATTTTATATATGCAAACCGGTTAGCTGGCGGATGGCGGGTGGGGATTGTTCACGCTACAGAGGTGAGCGATGGCACCAGGGGAGCTCACCCCTGATCACATAGAGGGCAGCTTTATCTGGTGTTTTTTCCACCTCTTCTCCTCTTCTTCGCTCTTTCGTGTTTTCCTCCCAGTTTCTCTATGTCCACCCACACTGTAGTGAGTGCCTGTATTGGAATGACTGTGAATGGCTGGTGTCCTTTCATGTCTAGAATCCACATGTACACCAGTGGAGGCTCCTCAGAGGAGGAAGGGGAGGACCAACTTCCTCAGTGAATTTCATACACATTTTAATTGTAAAACATTAAAAAATGTAAACTTTTTAGATAAAACTATACTAAATATGATCACGTCACCAAATAACTAATTAAAACACACTATTTTGCAAAGAAGGTCTACAGTAGCCTCAACAGCACTCTGTAGGGTAGCACCATGGTGTAGCCGGAGGACAGCTAGCTTCCGTCCTCCTCTGGGTACATTGACTTCAATACAAAACCTAGGAGGCTCATGGTTCTCACCCCCTTCAATAGACTTACACAGTAATTATGACAACTTCCGGAGGACGTCCTCCAGCCTATCAGAGCTCTTGCAGCGTGAACTGACATGTTGTCCACCCAATCAAAGGATCAGAGAATTAATCTAGTACTGAACGCATAAGCTACAGCTAGTTAGCACTGCAGTGTATGAAATGTGGAGAGTAGTTGACTCAAAGAGAGAGAAAGACAATAGTTGAACAGTTTTGAACAAATTAATTTATTCCAAAAATGAAGGAAAAGCAAGAGACATTCAAGGTAAGCTTTTGGTATTACTAATTTATTGCCACCAGGGCCCGCCAGTGTAACTGCTTACTGACTGTACACTAACGTTACTGCATGATTGTAGCGGGTTTACTAATGCGTTAGTTCTATTAGCTATGCTGACTATGACGTTACTTTAGCTAATATGGTGACAACGATGTAGGCTGTGTGTAACGGTTTGGCTTAGAAAGGTTTTTTCACCTGGTCACATACAGCTGATGTGTTGTGCATTGAAGTCCACAAGCGAAGGGAAGAGAAGGAATACAACGTGGCTGTTATGAGAGTGAACTCTGTTTATGCATGATCAGGGGTGTATTCATTCCGCCGATTCTGTTGAAAAACGTTTCTTAAACGGAAGCAAATGGCACAAAACCGGGATAAACATACCTGAATTGGTCCAATAGAAACTCTTGTTTGCAACTGTTGGACTGATGATTACACCCTATATCAGCTAGATGCAGGCAAGAATGTGCAAGGCGGTATTGAATGTTACTGTCTGTCACCTCAAATTTGTCTCTCGACCTGTGTGCACCTACATTGTTAACTTTCATTCATAGGCTAGGTTGTAGCAACCTCATGATGGGTATAGAGAAAATCTGAGTATCATGTAGTATCCTAAACCTATTGCTGTTACATTGAACTGGGTGAATGGAATATGAATGACAGTCATCCAAAATGCTGTAATAGAAATAAGGCCATGCTCATGAAAGAAAATCGTCCTCCCTCGGCACTGACCGCCACTGATGTACACACGCACTTACACACACATTTTCACGTGACTAATTACAACAAACAAGTGCCTTAATATTGAGGAACATTAGTCCATTCCCCATTTTCAATCACATACTCCTCCTCTTCTTTTAAGTCCACATCCTTGACCTGAACTTCAGAAACTTTTGGACAATACTTGTACAAAGCATTAGGGCTATGTATTCATTAAAGTCCTAGCTAAGATTCAACACAGGGCTTTGTGTGGGAGCGAGGATTACCTAATTAACTTCTTCAAAAACATGTACTCATTATAGATTGAATTTCTTTCTGTATTCCGCAGCTTGGTTAATTAATTAGTTGTGTTAATGACCCATTAATGGCAATAGCATGAGGAATTCTAACGAGCAACCTTAATTAAATATTATCTCACTGTTTAATCAATGCTTTTAATTATTCACATGATATTTTCTGCAGAATCAATTTGGCCCTGGGTTAGTAGCAGGGGAAAATGCTGAAAGTGTAGTCTACCCCCACATTGATTCATTGTTGAATTGGTCATTCAGTTCAGAATCCTCTTTTAATCTCTGTGCAATTTGATCCATTTGGCACCGATCCATAAATTAGTTATGAACTGGAGCAATTCTGATAATTTTCATTTCAATTTCAACTGACCCAGAGTCACATTTTACATATGTTTGAAATACATACTTTAAGTAGGGATATGAGGTGTTGCAATAGTTTCATATTCCGCATACAATTTTCCAACAGCCAGTCCAGAATGATATATGAAAGGATTACACATACGGAGAAATAGCTCTTCAGTGATTACAAATCAGCACCAAAATATAATTACACTTTCATAGGCGTTTTTATCTTGCATTCCTTTTTTCTCTTGCAATCCACTGCCAAAAAGTCCTATAGCATTGTAATAATAGTAGGGCACGTTTCTCACCCAGTTCCATGAACTAGCTCCCTGCCACCCTCCCTTCTACTGAGCAAATGGAAGGCCTCAGTCATCATCCTCGTTTTAGCTCTAATTTGGTGGGATCAAAGGTGGCCAGCTGGGTGGGGGTGGGGGAGCAGATGGTTGCCTGATCAGGGGGACCAGGCAAAGGCCCTTCAGGTTTTAACACCTCCTCTCCCCCGGGTGCCCGGGTGGGGGGGGGGATCCGGCTCTGGGAATGTACCTGAGCCTCAGTGGCATGACCACCAGGCTTCCACTACACAACCCCCTGCTCGCTTCACAGATGGTACCAGCCACCATGAGGCCTTGAGCTGGGCTCTGGGCTCTGACCCATGGAGGGAAGAAGACAAATCTGAAGGGCGGTACTGTTACTGCAGGCATCACTCCACTGGTGAGGATGTGTGTGCTGAGACTGAACTTTATTAGGAATTTGAGTGTGTTTATGCTTCTCTGGGAATCAAATTTGGAACCTGAAAAGAGACATGCCTCTTTTTACAATTCTCACAGATAAATATTACCCCAATTTCTTAAAACTTGTAATAAAGTAGCCTTTTTACATGTGGGAGAGGTTGATTCACCCGTTTACCTTTCATAACCCCAGCTCCAGTTGATCTCCATGGGGCAGGGTATGCTTGGCTTCAGGAGGGACTACAGGTGCTGGGGCAGATTAATCCTATGCCAAATCAGCTCCGCCTCAACAATCTCAAAGTTCCAAGAACGGAGAGCCTGCTGGGAACTTGAAGTGGTACTTGTGGTCTGGGATTATGACTTTCAAACTTTTGGGCCTTGAGAGCACAAATGCAGCCCCTTGAGATGAATTTGCAGTGGGAATAACTTCTGTGGAGCGGAGGGTTCAAATTCACCCACAGACTCAAGTTTTTGGGGGGATAACTATTTTCCATAAATCCATCTTAAGTAGTCACATTTTCTCAGTGCCTAATAGGATCATGATGGGAGTAATCTTTGCAAATCTGACAGAAAAAAGAATGTCCTGGCCTTCAACTTCTTCCTCTCTGTAAATGAACAAATTCAAGAGTCTTTCCTGTGGGAGCAGAGGAGAAAAAAACCTTGGCAATGAGACCAAAAAAGAAAGACAAAATACATCATGTTCTCAGGGAAGGTTGTAGGCTCACAGCCAATACCTAAGGGTGGGTACCATTAAGACAACACTGGATATGTGTCCTTCAACTTTAAGGGTTCAATGCATAAAGAATCTCGTAAAATATATGATATAAATGAAATGATTTATACAGTGTTTCTAAACTAGTTATTACACTAAATAAGTAAAATATTCAAAAAAGCATGTCAGAAAGAAAGAAAGAACATTTCAAAAACGGTCTTTTGACACTCATACCACATACTGTACACACAACTCAAATCAAACATACCAAAGCAAACAACAAGCTTTTTGGCAGGAGGTCCTTTGTTGATGGTCTGCTGACAGTAATTTACATCACAGACTGTGTATTATCAGTGACAGTTTTGTTACAATTCTCAACACTTTCACAGCTTTAAAACTAGTCTTTATAAGAGAGAAACGGAGGAATGTAATTTCTTTGCAAATGGAGTAGGCGACTTGTCCATCCATACTGAAATGAAATTGAAATGGTGCATGATCAGACATCTGCAAAGGCTGGATTTGCTCCCAATTCTCACCTTGTCACTCACTTCCACGACTCCATGCTCCCACTCTAGCCTTGAATACACACAATATGACCAAGCAAACCTTTCACTGTCATATCAGTCTGACAACACTCGCCCGTCATCCCATGATCTGCTCAATGTTTACCATACAAACACATAGTTTTCCAGCTACAGTCATTTCAGTGTGCAGATATTGAGAAGAGACTGGTGCAACTCAATGTTGAACTTGAAGATATTGCAAACTCAGTCAAAGTCTTAGAGAAAGTTAGAAATGTATTATTAACCAGGTTTCCATCTAACCTTTTTATGCCAGTAAAGTAAAATGTGATGAGAGGCCTGATGGAAACAGAAACTTTTTCGGAAAACTTTCCAAATGTCGACAAAACAAAATACACTAAACAAGGTGGGATCTTTTTGTGTCTGTATAATGAATTATGCGAGAAATATTGTTGGAAACTCTTTAATGCGCAAACATTGATATAATGACCATCATACGGAAGTAAACTTGGAGTCACGCGATGATATGTTGTGTGGTGTTCCAACTACGACTCGTCGGGAAAGTGTGCAGTTTATTACGCTACAGATTAAATAAATTATGCTGAACTTCACAGGGTGGTGAATGTTCCTTTCCAATAAATATCGAGGGTCTTATTCTGGTGACATGGTAATAAAATTAAATTAAATTAAATCGATGCTTGGCTGCCATTTGACAAAAATAAATTATCTCGCTCTTTTGTCCATAATAATAATCTCATCATGTAGGCTATACCCGCACTGTATCTGCCAGCTGTTGGCTAGAGCGCATGTGCCGATACCAGAGTGGGCACATTCGCTATACCTATACAACATTTTTAGTGACAAAACCATCAGTAGTTCTAGAGTTGAAAATGCTATGGAAACCCATTTAACCCATTTAACCCAGACTTTTATCCGCAACAAGTCAATTTGATGGAAACACATCTCTGGTGGGAAAATGCGCATATTGTTTTTATGCAGATTTTTTTTTATATTCGCATGAAAATCTGTCTCCAAATGGATGGAAATTTAGCTATTGAGTTTAATTATTTCTATATATAATTATTTCTGATCAAGGAATGAACAAAGGGAAAAATCCCCAATACTTTCCATTCCAACCCTGGCAATATCACTTATCTAGACTATAGCCTTGCAGAAAATGAAAAGACAATAGTATGTGCATGAGAGTAAAAAATAATGACAAGTCATTGTTCGTACATTCAATGAGAACAAAGATCTCACATCACTTGTGACATTCATCATTCAATTCAAAATGCCTTTGGGAGTGCATTGTCCATCTGAATCTAGTTGTCTTCATTCTTTAAGACACTCTAAAGATATTGGCTCCCTTATGTCTCATTAACAGGCTCACAACTCATGGTCAAACAGTGCAGCTGACAGGACACTGGGCTACAGCAGTCGGGGCTACTTTAATGTGGACAAGGAGCAATCTAATGGACCTATCTGTCACGTGGGGCCTTTTAGAAAAGCAAATAGCTGATTTGGGTGTGTGTATGTGTGTGTGTGTGGGTGTGTGTGTGTTCGTGTGTGTCACCCATTGTGAACAGACACCTGCCTACAGGCTCCTTGTCTGACTGATGAATCAGTGACTTCAAGGTGTCTTTGAGAAAGTCTATTGTGTCCCTTAGTTCTCTAGTCCTAAACACTCCATCCAATGCCTCCCTCTGCTCACTAAAGAGACAATAAAACCGCGGGTGACACACCAGTGCAATGAATGGGACTGGCCACCATCACATCAACCACCCTTCCCAACTCAGAAAGGAGGAAGAGAGATAGCTAAAATAGAGAAACAGATCCCACTGCGTTAGTGACAATGGACTTTCGTCTTCTTCTTTCACATCTGACTCTATATACTTCGAAAAGAAAACCCAACTTTGGAATGTTTAATTTCATTTGATTTCTCCTTCTTTATTTGTGATGACACACCAGCTATCAGTCATGTGCTGTGTGGACTGTCAGGGCGGATTAGAGGCTGTGGATGTGCCTCGACAGCCATCGTACAGTATCAATATTGTGACGGCTGAGGAGTCACATGTCCCCGCGTCTCCTTCAAGTGCAAAGACAATTGAAAAGAGGAGCGTCACAGACCTGACACCCCAGTCACTTCAAGGAATTCCTTTCAAGAACAAAAAAAACCTCACCTGACAAAGTAAAGCTAGGCCCAGAACAAGAGTAAATAGCATCAAACAGCATTGGTATTTCCACCTTTCAACAAGAAGGAAATGCATCCAGCTAGAATGAATAACAATAGGAGGATAAGATTGTTATTGGAAAATTCATTGCAAAATGGAAGTGTAATTTTGGGCAAGAAATTAGCACTAAGTTACATGTGGTTTGTTGGTGTATGAGTTGAACAGGATTTGACCAGTGCAATCATGTCCCTCTCTAACACTGTATTGTATTTAATAACCCCCATTACTCTCACAGTGGGAGATCAAAAGGTTTTCTCAAATAGAAATGTCTGCAAAATTCCAGCTGCACTCGTCATCAGCTAGTCCAATCTCTGTATTGAGACTAAATCTGGGATTAAAGCGAATCAAATGACAGTTTAAATGAGGTTAATTACTCTGAGTTGATTGTTGGACTAGAGTTAATTTGGACATATTCTGCTTTTTGTCTTAGTTTGCCCTTAACCGTTATTGGTTTGCACTCTTCTATTCACATGTAAATCCATCTTAACCAAATATGTTAAATAAGTTAACAAGGATGTCATTAAGATCCTGTCAATGTTTCTTTATGTCTGATATTACAGTGAAACAACCTAATGACGCTTTCAAACATTGGTCCGTGTGCAGTGCATTTGGAAAACCAAATTGTCATTGACTTCACTTTACCAATCTTTTGCGGTCCTCGACTTGTGACCGGTCTGATTTAAACCGATTTCCCCACCACTTGGTCCCCAGAAGGAGGCACTTATTTTGACATCTAATTTGGCCCCACCGCTTGCCAACCCCTGGTTGTCCTGACCCACATTCTCCTAGCCTAGTCGAGGGGCAGGATTAGAACAAGAAGGATGGGAGCGCGGTAGCACAGGGGGCATTGTTTGCTTGACCACTTAAGACCTCTTCATACGGCGCAAAAGGTCCAGACAATAAAAAAAACAGACGAGGGGGAAAGAACAGCCAAGCCAAAACCCCAGGGTGATTACTAGATCAGCATGCCTTTGTACAATTACAATCACTTTGAATTTGAAATGGCCATTTAATGGGCAGTAGAGCATCCTGGGAAATTAGACTGGAGCCTAATTAGCACACTCCAACATGACAACGGTGCTGCTTTCAGCCTGGGTAAGCAGCCCAGTCAAGCAAGAGGAAGTGACTGACTGGACTGAGGAGCCCTGCCTTTGCACCCCTCACACTCATCACACAACAACTGAGAGACAGTCACACACACACACACAGTCAACGGTATCCATGTATGCACACACACATTAATATTTATAACATTATTTTGACATTCTGACCTGTGCTGACTGTCAAATGCAATTGGAAAAACTGGTAAGCAACAGTGCAAGTGATTTGTTGGAAGGAGTGGCGAAAAATAAAAATAAATTCCACCTCTAGTGAGCCCTGTCTGCAGAATGGTGGCGCTGTTCTGTCACAGTCTGACTCCCATCAGTCTGTCTGGCTGCCAGTAGTGGTGAGGTTAGGCCAGCAACCTTGTGACCCCTCACTGCTAAATTAACTCTGCCCCCAGTTGGGTGTTGTGCCAAATGTCAGGAGCTGGCTCTAATCCTGTCTCACTCTGTCTGGCCAGCCACTCAGCACTGGAGTGTCTCTCCTGCCCTGTCCAGACCAATCTACCTACCAGTGTCAGCTCAGCTTCGCTATGGCTATGTCTAGGTACAACACTAGGAGACCACCTCACCTACTACACTGTACTGTACAGAAGGGTAGGGATATTCAGAGAAGCTTCTAGCATTAAACCAAGTAGGCCTACTAGTTTGTTACAGTAGAAACTTGTTCAATTTAGGAAAACTCAGGTTGCAGAATACTGCTGAGTGGAAGTGAAATATCTGAGGGGAGGTGAAACAAGACACTGTCAAGACAGCTTTCTCTATCTGTTTCACCTCTGCCAGACCTGAGCCTGGGGGTCTTCCCTCACGAGTCAGGTCTGGTCAAAGGGAGAGCCCTATGGGTAGACTTGTCAATGGGTCTGCTCCAACTTCCCAAAGCATGGCACAGTTAGACAGTTAGAACATATCTGAAATACAGTTGAAATTAGTATGTAAAGTTCTGAATGGCAAGACAAAGGAATTCATTGATGTATGGGACTGTTCCATGCTGATGAATTTGCCCTGAGGTCCTGAGGTATTAGCTGTAGTGTTTACAGAGTGTGGTACCGAGCCAGATTCATTGCGGTTGCGCAAGGGGGGAATTTTGGGGGGCAGATCAATGCAAACCTGTTCTATGGGCCTGGATGACCCCTGTACACTTCAATCACGGTGCCCAGTTATTGCCTAACAAAGGAGCTAATTCGATTGAAGCAAAATGTGAGGGACAGACATTTTGACTTGGGCTCAATCACTGCCTATTAGATGTGATTTAATTAACCTAAATCACGTTATTGTGTTTGATGACAAAGAGGCTCTGTGTATGGGAGCTCATTGTCAGATCATTGTTCTGCTGGTTCATTCAGCTCTGTCAATGTCTGAACTGAAGAAGAGAACAGCTGCCAATGAGGGTCAGGGAGGCTGGAGGGTAATGGAGGACAGAGTTGCACATACCTGGACACAGACTGAGCAGAGACTCAATAGAAAATAGTAGATCATCGAGTTACTAGCAGTTTTATGATGTAATGAGTTGGTAATAGATGAGTTATAGGGCAACTATAAGCCCTAAAGCAGAACATAGGGGAATCTATGTTCTGCTTTATCTGTCTATATCCAAGACTTACAAATGACTGAGGGAAGGTTTGAGAAAAAAGAACCTCCCAGGACATTGTCATGATATTTTGTCATGACATATTGTCATTTCACCACCAAACATTTCAAATCGAAGCTTGAATTAATGGAAAAAGCCTAAACACATAAAATATGAAAAGTGCAAATCAATCGTCTTTAGACAAACTGACGTAAATGCCATTACATTCCATAAGATCTCACTTTACAGCAGTCTTCTCCTAATGCCTTCCCTCATCTCAAATGACATGATCGTTTTTTCCTGACACACACTGTAATTGACAAAGCCTAGGTGCACTTCACCAGAGCTCTCTGAGGAGAATACAAATTAATTCTGTATCTGAAGCCCTCAACAAAACTTTCCTGCCAATTATTTGAAGCCCTGTAAATGATAACTCCGCGGCCACTCAAGCATAAAACAAGAAGATGAAGATGAGTCTTACTCTCCCATCATTTCATTCCATTTAATTGACAAGCTCTCACTCGCTGGTAAATTTAGAAGATTACAAATATGAGCTGAATCTGGAGCACCCAATCCACCTGCTCTAATCACATGCAGAACCAGTCACAAATTAATCTACATATTTTAATAAGGCGCAAGTAACAGGGAAGGTGTGTGCAGACATTTAACTGATTATTATCCGCCGTCCCCTGAGTTCAGAAATTGAATAAATATATTTTGTAGAAACGCATGCATGAGAACCATGGCTTATAGGGAAGAAGCTTTTCTCTGAAACAAGTTGCTGTTTATTCTCGTCTTCTCTCTTTCTTACAGATGAGTGGGATGGTTCCGGAGAATTCTTTCACACTGCTTCACTCGAGGTCTAGTATTACTCTTGGGTTGATTAACAGTCCAGGCACTTATTGAAGGGAGAAGCTATAATTTCACAGGCCTCTAATTCCCACAGTTGCTCAGTTTCTTTCTTCCTGAGTAATCTTCGCCATTACTTTGTACGAACGCAGGAGTGGAATTCCCAATGTGATGGCTTTATGAAGAATTAAAGTTGCGTTGGAGATGAGTGAGTCTTGTGGAGCGCAGAAACAGAAATGCACATGTGTAAAACATCAGTAGAACTTACTGTTTAAAAAGTTAATGGAGAACTTAAAAGCTTACTGAGCTTGACTCAACCACACGCTGAGTCTAACTCATCATCAATAGATAAGTCTCCTCCATATCAAGCTGAGTCCATGGAGTCCTATTACCGGGAAACTCATGACTCTGTTTCAAATGACCCTGCATGATCTCAACTGATCTAACATACTGTAGCATACACATGCAATATCAGTCCATCCCTAACCCTAACCCTAACCCATCTAAACATAGTAAAATGAAATATTACTGGAATATTGGAATACATAAATGACATTGACATTGACATTTTGTTTCAGTGACACTTTTAGAGACCTCTAGTATGTTATTGAGGATTGCAGTTGAAATATTTCTAATACATCTGAAAGAAGAAAGCAAGGTGAAGCTTTTGTGCCCTGTGAAAATGATCGTGCCATTACAGCCTAAGCCAGAATTAGCCTTGCGGTCACCTTCTGATGTGCACAAATACACTGGGCAGCTAATGAAGACCCTTCCACACCTAACCCCCATCTAGTAGCTGAACCTGCCATTGACTTACAAAGATGTTCCTATTTTTTCCTGATTCACCGTCAGTGAAAATTACAAGGTCTTCCTCTCTCCATGAAAATGAAACAGTGCTGAGAGGCACTAAACAGCAGAACAATCAGTTATAAACTGTTTTCTGCACCTCTCCATGGTACAGGGAGTGATATAGCTCCATTATGGTCGAAAGGGTCACTTTTAGAGGTGTATGAAGTGAGTGCTTACATTGCGTTTACAACCTGTATCATTAGACCCTGCCTTATAAGGAAACAGTGTGAATCAGGAAGAGGAAGGGACAAAGGCACTGGGACTGTCACTTCCTGGAGAGCATTTGAAGGGACAAAAGCACTGGGACTGTCACTTCCTGGAGAGGAGGCAATGAAGGGACAAAGGCACTGGGACTGTCACTTCCTGGAGAGGAGACATTGAAGGGACAAAGGCACTGGGACTGTCACTTCCTGGAGAGGAGACAATGAAGGGACAAAGGCACTGGATCTGTCACTTCCTGGAGAGGAGACGTAGAAGGGACAAAAGATTCCTTCGTAATTATCATCATCTTTGTGGAGCGATTTTTCATTTTTTTCATTCATCCTGTCTTTTGGAATTGTTTATTGCCCCAATCTTTATTTTAGAAAAATCATTTTAGATAAGTTGTAGTACTTAAAAAATAAATAAAAAACACTAGCACTGAAATTAATTGGGACAAGAGCGATATGCTATTAATACTATTCTACACAAAGGAATTACTTTGTCCCTCTTTCTTTGTTGTACTATTATTCCTAAAAAGATCTTAAAACACCATTCGCAGAGTACCTACCTACCCAAGTAAAAACATCTCTGTGATTCTACCACAGACACATCAGAGTGCCAAGAAGCAGAAATGATTTGTCACTTATCCCTCCTTGTCCATCCATCCATCCCATATCCTGGCTAAGTGAGACGTCACATGTTGGCGATGATTGACAGGCTCCAGTCATGTCTGGGAGCTGTGGGGGACCTGCAGGGGAAGATAAGGCATGCAGCTGCTTGTGTACCCTAATTGTGGGATGGGGTCACGTGGAGGTCCCACTTCCTCTGTGATGATATCTGTGTCCAGTTCTGGGTTCACTACCTCCCCATCACCTGTCCTCTGATCCCCAGCTGACCCCTACATGACCCCACTGTCTATTAACACTATCTACATCCATGTTAAGGAGCCATTATAGACATGACTGGACAGGTTCATGAAGGCCTAGACACTGAATTAGTATTGAGTCACATGGATCTAAGTTTCCTACTATTTCCAACAATAAAAATTCTACCTATCGATTGTGATGCAACTATAGCAACGACTCACTGTGCAGTATAAAAATTAACCCACACTAACTATCAACTTCAAATGATTGATGGAGTAATATAACTCTTGAATTAAAAAAAAAATCAATTCAGATGACTCGTTCGAATGAATAGTCATTAGACTGAATGTGTATAGCCTACTCTACCAGATTGCCAATGTGTCGTGTGGAATTAAGCCCCATTTACTTTTATCTCCTTAAATCTCCTTATTTGGTTTTATACAAAAGCTAATGGTAATAAGCAGGGAGGGGGTAGTGGAGGGGGTTGATCCAAACCAAGCACCCCTGCACCTAAAGAGCCTTTCATTTAAACCCCCAGACATATGTAGTCTGGTCCTCCACTCTAGTTTCAGAGTTTGTTGCCAAGTACTTGGGCAAATTAATTATAACAGTTAGAACTGTTTTCTAATGTAATTATCTCAGCATTAGCACGGTTAAAGACATTTGGGCTACATTCTCCATGGGGTTATCTGAAGTTAAATTACATGACCAAATCTCTGAATGATGGATGGATCTAAAAGGGGGAAGCAGATCCAACAACAGATTCTTTTTTCATCAACAGGCCCTCATCAGCAAAGAAAACAAACACCTTCAAGAGTCTGGCTATCTTGTTGGGGAATGTCTGACTGTGTTTTCAACACAAAACGAGTGCCAGGCAGTGGGCTTCTTCTGGGGTTGGCCTTTTGACCTCACAACATCCCAACCCCCTTCACCTTCTCCCCTCTACCAACAAGACCCTTACACATCTACACCCTGTTTGAACTGAGAAAATATAGTCTTTAGGAAAGTCTTTAGGGGGTGATGGCGGCAATGCCTGTGTCTGTCTGTGTGTGTCTGACCAGGGTCAGGTTAGATTTAGTGAAGTCAGCTGAGGCGCTGTAGGGAGCTGATAGGATTTCCTCTGTCCCTGGGTAGACTGTCTACTGTACTCTATATGGTCTGGATGCCACTAGAGCCAGCGGCCAGGACTGCCCCTACCCAGCCCCTAGCCTGGCACACTGACTCTGGCAGGGAGATTACCTGGACATCAATTCCATGTCACAGGGCCACCACACCTTGCTGGAAGTGCAGAGATCATGGAGGAAGAAAGAAACCTAATCAACATTATGTAGGGTTTTTACAGTCCAGTGAATGTCTTAGGTTGGTTTTGACCCGAAGTCATTAAAAGCAGTGTTGAATAAAGCCACAGGGCAAAATACGCTCTCAACTGTGATATCTGTTTATCCCTTTAAGATACTTCTTAAATCTATAAGATCAAACCCAACAAGCCACTAACTAGAATTGTGATCCATCAACTTTACATTGAAGACATAAACCAATTTAGTGTATAGCAGTAGTACCCAAATACCACCCAAATACCACCCATGGATTAACATAGTCCAGACGCTGACCCTAGATACCCCTTGTTGAGGGATCAGTTCTTGATAAGAATGTTATCAAAACCAATAGAAATGGAGAGCAATGCAGAATACATTTTGAATTTCCGGTCCCCTATCTCCATGCCAGACCTTAGATGTCCTACTCTTTTACCCTTTTAACCCCACTCTTAGAAACTAAGCAGCAGCGGTGGTGTAGATTGATTGACAATGGTGTTATTGAAAAGAGAGAGCAAAGAATTACAGCAAATAAAACAAAAAACTATCGAAACCAATGAAATGCAAATATTAGAGGAAAAGGGTGGACTGTTAGGAGGTAACTAGAGGACATTTAAAGGAGAAAAGCAGCAAAGGATAGGGGGAAATTGGGGATGACAGACAGACAGAATGCCTTGATTATTATCTCAATCATTGAGCAGAATAATAGGACAACAAAAAGGCTCAGTGTGGCACAGCCGGGTCTAGTTAAAGACACAGCGACTGGGAGAGTTGGCTAATCCACTCAGCTCTCCCCGTCTTCACCAGTGACCCAGAACAACCGTCCTCATCCCAGGAGCCCCCCATAGTTACAACACTACAGGGACATTAAACACTAGTACACATTTTTTATCATTATCCTAAATGGACTGTTCTTTTCTTCCTTCCATAACGTTTGAGCAGCCATTGATTTTGAGCTCAAATGAATATCCATGCATTTATTTCTAGTTAGATAGTTGAATAATGTTGCAATAGTATGTGATATTATGTGTGGGGACTACTGGAAATGTTTGTGAAAAATCAACTATAGGTCTAGATTTATTGTAGTAGAGTACAGAATCTTTAATAAATAGTACAAAATACTGTACAGGGAGGGAAAAAAGTATTTGATCCCCTGCTGATTTTGTACATTTGCCCACTGACAAAGAAATGATCAGTCTATAATTTTAATGGTAGGTTTATTTGAACAGTGAGAGAAAGAATAACAACAAATAAATCCAGAAAAATGCATGTCAAAAATGATTTTTTTGAGCAGACACTCTTATCCAGAGCGACTTACAGGAGCAATTAGGGTTAAGTGCCTTGCTCAAGGGCACATCGACAGATTTTTCACCTAGTAGGCTCGGGGATTAGAACCAGCAACCTTTCGGTTACTGGCACAACGCTCTTAACCACTAAGCTACCTGCCGCCTCATAAATTGATTTGCATTTTAATGAAGAAATAAGTATTTGACCCCCTCTCAATCAGAAAGATTTCTGGCTCCCAGGTGTCTTTTATACAGGTAACGAGCTGAGATTAGGAGCACACTCTTAAAGGGAGTGCTCCTAATCTCAGCTTGTTACCTGTATAAAAGACACCTGTCCACAGAAGCAATTAATCAATCAGATTTCAAAATCTCCACCATGGCCAAGACCAAAGAGCTCTCCAAGGATGTCAGGGACAAGATTGTAGACCTACACAAGGCTGGAATGGGCTACAAGACCATCGCCAAGCAGCTTGGTGAGAAGGTGACAACAGTTTGTGCGATTATTCGCAAATGGAAGAAACATAAAATAACTGTCAATCTCCCTCGGCCTGGGGCTCCATGCAAGATCTCACCTCGTGGAGTTGCAATGATCATGAGAACAGTGAGGAATCAGCCCAGAACTACACGGGAGGATCTTGTCAATGATCTCAAGGCAGCTGGGACCATAGTCACCAAGAAAACAATTGGTAACACATTACGCCGTGAAGGACTGAAATCCTGCAGCGCCCGCAAGGTCCCCCTGCTCAAGAAAGCACATATACATGCCCGTCTGAAGTTTGCCAATGAACATCTGAATGATTCAGATGAGAATTGGGTGAAAGTGTTGTGGTCAGATGAGACCAAAATTGAGCTTTTTGGCATCAACTCAACTCGCCGTGTTTGGAGGAGGAGGAATGCTGCCTATGACCCCAAGAACACCATCCCCACCGTCAAACATGGAGGTGGAAACATTATGCTTTGGGGGTGTTTTTCTGCTAAGGGGACAGGACAACTTCACCGCATCAAAGGGATGATGGACAGGGCCATGTACCATCAAATCTTGGGTGAGAACCTCCTTCCCTCAGCCAGGGCATTGAAAATGGGTCGTGGATGGGTATTCCAGCATGACAATGACCCAAAACACACGGCCAAGGCAACAAAGGAGTGGCTCAAGAAGAAGCACATTAAGGTCCTGGAGTGGCCTAGCCAGTCTCCAGACCTTAATCCCATAGAAAATCTGTGGAGGGAGCTGAAGGTTTGCCAAACGACAGCCTCGAAACCTTAATGACTTGGAGAAGATCTGCAAAGAGGAGTGGGACAAAATCCCTCCTGAGATGTGTGCAAACCTGGTGGCTAACTACAAGAAACGTCTGACCTCTGTGATTGCCAACAAGGGTTTTGCCACCAAGTACTAAGTCATGTTTTGCAGAGGGGTCAAATACTTATTTCCCTCATTAAAATGCAAATCAATTTATAACATTTTTGACATGCGTTTTTCTGGATTTTTGTTGTTGTTATTCTGTCTCTCACTGTTCAAATAAACCTACCATTAAAATTATGGACTGATCATTTCTTTGTCAGTGGGCAAACGTACAAAATCAGCGGGGAATCAAATACTTTTTTCCCTCACTGTATGTTGTCAGCTTCTTTGTAAAATATTATTATATTATTCTGCTGTTTATAAGACAGCACCTCCCTCTACCAACTCACTTGATTCTCAGTGGCAATAATACATGGGCTTGATGCCAGGCCCATTGTTACTGCAAATACACTTTGGGACGTTTCCCCTGAGAAAGAACAGCTGAACTGTAGATATATCTTAACCACCTGTAACGTGTGAACTATCTTGATCCCGTCAACATTTCCTGGCCCATTGGAGAACAAGCCTCAGCGAAGAAAAGTAAGGTACATTCCCAGAGTGTTGTGTATTTCCTTTAATCACAGTAACAGCTCTACTTCATTATGTGAAGAGTGTTTTACCAGTGCAAAACTCCCCTCCATAAATCATATACATGCAGATAATGATAAAGCCTAGGAGGTAAATGAGGACATGTATAATACGGTGACCTAGAGGCATCAGAAAGTGAGTCATACGAATGCTCTTAGAAAGAATATACTTTTTGATTGGCATTATTCAAGAATCTGTTATTTTGTATTTTCTCCTTTACAGTGTTTATCCAATGTTCTCATAAGTAAAAGGGCGAAGACTTGACTACTGTGCACTTTTCCCAAGAACCTAAAAGCCATATTAAAAACAATGGTCAACTTTTTTCTCTGATACTCTTCCAGCTAGGAGGAGAGCAGAGGAGGTTAAGTGGTGTGTGTTGGTGGGGGGGTCATTGTTAATTTATGCCCGCTCATTCCCATACGCTGCTCTTAATTACAGCATTAGAACATTAAAGGAAGGCAGCGCTGGCAGAGCCACCGTTACTGTGGCACGGTGATGCTGTTGCTTGAATGAAACACTGTTATTATATAAATACCAGTGCACTTTTGACTCCAGGAAGCTACTTCCTGAGGTGAACGCCTGAGTCATTCAGGGACCTGATTTACAGTAACTGGCTGGCCAGGAGTGGACGTGCCTCTCCAACACCTTTTTTTTTCTCTGCTGCCTTTCTTTTTCTCTCTCCTTTTTCACACACACACACTCATGCACGCACACACACAGACACACACATACACACATGCAGGTTTTCTTGTCTAATTTTAGGTCGGATATCTCACTCCTTGACGTGTCCTGGGGTTCGTTTTCACCTCGACCACAGACACAGCTGTCCATCCACCACGGACGTCCAGCTTTGTTTCCAGAGGCGAGATGTTCTGCTTTATTAAAAAGTGTGAATAAAAAAAGAGACGAGGAGGAGGGAGAGAGGAAAGACTGTTA
Organism: Coregonus clupeaformis; assembly: GCF_020615455.1. Lineage (NCBI taxonomy): Eukaryota > Metazoa > Chordata > Actinopteri > Salmoniformes > Salmonidae > Coregonus > Coregonus clupeaformis. The sequence goes on along the minus strand of NC_059216.1, from coordinate 25,389,164 downwards.
ACATACATGCAGCCAATTTGTACATGGATAAATACAGCCTCTGAGTAGCAGTTGGTTAGGTGTGTTTGTTTGAATTAGGGCTGTCCACTATGCACTGTATATTCTGTACTATCAGAATCCACAGAGGAGCTAGCTACTGTAGTGCAGCAACAGAACAATTCATCTGACAACCTTCCAGAACAATTAGAGTTAAAAGACAACAATAACATTTTACATTTTAAAAAAATATGCAAATGTTCTGCCAATCAAAATTGCTTGTTGTGTTCCACAGCGGAACTATGGAAATAAAAAAAGAGTCTGGAATCAAAAGATTAAAACAAAGCTCCCTTGTTGGTGTTCTGTAATAGCGCAGCCACAGCCTCTTTCAACTCTCTGGCTGCTTCTTATGCAGAAAACACTGCAATTACATTTTGCTCATGAGAGGGGATGTGGCAAAACACAGGCCCGAGAGAGACAATTAATATTCATTTATAGATGCTGGGCTGTGAAAAGCTACACACTGACAGCGATAGAGCCATAGCGCCATTGGCCCAGTGCATTGCAATGGTATGACCCGCAGAGGAAAAACAAGGATATATTATTTTCCTGCCACGAGTCTAGTAAACTCCCTGGCTGTCCTCTCCTTTCTTCCCTCCTTGCTGTTGAATGGTTTTATAATTTAAACATGAAAATCCCAGTACTCCAGAGGATAACTATGCTACCCCCCCCTTTGGAGAAATCTCCAGCTCCCCTGTGCCTCTGTAACTCCTAATTTATTTTGAGAGTGTGTGTGATTAGAAAAACCCTCCTAAATTACTGTATCACACAAAATGGTATAATTAAATTAATATTGGATGTAATAATTACTTTGTGGATTCAAATGTCTCATACACACAGCTGCTTTGTTGCTTAAACTATTAGCATTTGTCTGTCGCAATTAACGATTACTCTAATGAGATATCTGAGTGAGTGAGTGTGTGTGTGTGTGTGCGAGAGAGAAAGTGTACACCTGTGTGTGGGTGTCTGTTTGCGTGTTTGTGAAAAACTAAAATATATGCATGTATTTCACAGTACCTGAAGGATTTTACTATCCATAGCTTTTGTGATGGTCTCAGAACAGAACTGTGCAATTTAGCTTCAATGAGAACATCAACTTTAAGAAGCATGGGAGAAGTTCTCACCTTTAATGGCTTGAGGTTGAATAATCTATTTAGTGCCAGAAAGGGTACATTACTCTCAATATCACCTGTAAGGTAATCCCATGCTCATGAAGAATAGGGAGATTTGTCTAATACATGTCAGCACACTGACTTAACTCTCATAACTCACTTATTTCACTCGCACCTTTATACCTTATTTTAATCCAAGGACATGTCATTTTCCTTTTTTGTTTCTTGCAGGCTACCATAAATTTAGCAATATATAACTACGGATGTTTACAGAACATTCTCAAAACATTTACCAAATGCCTATAAGCCACTATCATAAATTAATTCAAAACTAATTTCTTGACACTTTCTGTCTCCTTTTCACACATTTAAGGACACCTCAGCCCTTTTAGTTAACTTTAAGATAACCCCGTCCATTTGTAACCAGCAGAGTAAGTGTCACTGTTGCCTCTGTTTACTGGAACTAGCAGGTGAACCTCTTTCTATTTCCTCTAACCCTCACAGACAAGAGACACTCTTCAGCCAGCTAGCTCTGTCTGTCAGTGTGGATGGAAGGCTTCCCTTGTTATCTGCCTGGGTAATTGGTGTCTTGTTTGGTTAAGAGATTAGAGGGCTGAAACTCTTTGTGTGGTCTTGCAGATTGAACAAACAGGCGCCAGTAAGGAACCCTTGTCCACAAACCACAACACTCGCTGAGCTGCCTCTCTCTTTCTGTGTGTCGATAGCTAGCTAGCGAGAGCCAGAACCAGATGGACTTGTGCAGGTGATGTGGTAGCTGGAGTGTTGATGGCTAGTTAAGATTTGATAACCTCGCCCTCAGAGGGGTTGGGTTAAATGTGGAAGACACATTTCGGTTGAATGCATTCAGTTGCGCAACTGACTATGTATCCCCCTTTCCTTTCCTAATTTCAAACCCATACAATCCGTGCAGTGCTGGTTCCATCTGATCTCCAGATATGGCAATATGAAGTTTTTCTCCAGATTGAGGAATATCATATTATTTGGATAACTATGTTCACGATTGTAAACATGTCTGTCAGTGTCATGATGTCATCTAAAACAATGAGTCATTTCACTCTCAAATAGTCATATCTGATTTCTAAATGAATAATAACTGTGAGTTTACTAAATGATTGGGGGAAAATACATCAAACTGCATTGTAATGCTAATCCAGTTCAATAATGCTAATTTTGCTAACGTATGTCCTTTACTCGGTTCCTTTCTCATTCTGATGCATCACCCTGTCCTGCATTCATTAGGTGTCTGAATGCACCTCTCTAAATGGCTGGGCCCAGCCTGGTCTTGTGTGGCATGCTGTTATTCACCAGTGACAGCCTAAATTTCAGGAACCTGTGCTTCTCTCCCCTTCTCACTTTGAGGGTGGTACTCCCATCACCACACTAGGCTCTCTCTGTAATCTCTCCCACATACAGTCAGGCACAATACCCCAGCAAGCCGAAAGGATTATTACGACAAATTTCCATCCCAACCCCTTCAATCTCCTCTCGTCTCCCTTTTTAATTTCCCTTCTCTCTTTCTCTTTTCTCTTCATTGCGTTCTTCTACCTCAGAGCTCTCCTCTCTAAAAAGCAGTGAGCGGCGGCGGAAGCTGCGGTACGAGGCGGCTCTCTTGTCACAGTGGTTCCAATCAGCGTGGCAATGCTCAGGGATCATGTTTGATATTGTCAGATGGCCTGGAAAATTAAAAAACCAATTAAAGGAGCGGTCCGGGGGTCAGCTCTTCTGCATATCAAAGCCCTCCTCTGGCTATTCGCCGCAAATTATATCCGTTAACAGCTCACTTTGCCTAGGCTGCAACAGCACTGCACTTAGGGGAGTAATAAGTGCTTCCCCCCGTCTCCTTTACTCTCCAGACATAAACCTCTTTGCCACCCCAGAGAGAAGTCATACTCAAATTAGTACAATTTTACCCTGTTTTGTTCCATGCGAGACACAAAGGTCTGTCATAGGCATAATAATAAAATAGAAAAAGATAAGGAAAAATAGAGAAAATAAATTTGAGAAATTTAAAAAGTAGAGGAAAAGTGTTTGTTTATACTGTCTTTACAAGTGAACATAACTCTCATTCCCCTTTATCCACGACACACTACATTTCTCCACATATTTATCTTTCTCCTTTGAAAAATAACCACCAACCAAATCTCTCATCATCTTTTTTTTTGTTCCCTGAGTTACCCATGATTCATTAATTCTGGTACAGTGGTTGGGAAGGAAGGACAGAGAGGAATGGGCAGCCAAGCTTAATGGTATTCGTCTAGAGCCAGACCATTAATATTCAACTTAATGTTTCTGATAACAGGGCTGGAGGCCATGAGGAGCTCGCCTCTCAGGCCAGACAGCCTTATTAAGCAGCTCAATGCTCCTAGTGCAGGATCAAATGCAAGACTACACACACACACACTGCTTTCTGTTCATTGGGACTTCAAGCAACATCGGGCCTTTGCCTCAAAATGTTCCTGTGGCATGTTGCCCTCTCTCTCTGCCTGTTTCAAAGCAAATAGATTAAATGGGGCCACTAGGTTTGATCAGTTCTGATATCTCTGTGGTGTTAATAATTGTATGAGAATTCTGTATCACTTTGTAGATGAGCATCGTAATCAACTAGCTTGATGTTTGGCAAAGTGACAATGTTGTACTGTACATGTTTGGAAATGCAGGTGTTTTACCATATGCCTCAAGCCATGGCCATCTTAAAAATCCTTATTTTTTCCCGTCAGATTTTCTACATTTTTTTAACAGGCAAGTCACAAGGTGTCAACTTTGGGTCCTTTAGCTCCATCTCATTTACATTTAATGACTTGATAATACACATTAGCAGACTATTTCAAATAATTACATCCTTCCAATTGCTTTCTCCCCTCGTTCCTCTCTCCCAAATGTCCTGGTACATTTACGTTCTCTCCCCCTTTAAAAAAAAAGTTCTTATTTCTAATGGCAATGATAGAATATTCTCTTTTTTTCACAGAAACAATATATAATAATATGTCAACGGCAAGAAAAAAAATGAAAAAAAGATTGAGCAATTTCCTAATGGCGTCGGTAGTGGGGTGAATAGGACATTAAGTTATTTTCTCTGGTGGTGGTGGGTATTTTTTCTGTCAGTGTGACGGTCGGGGTCTTGTGAGGGAGAGCAGAGCGAGGGGAAGCTAAAGACTGGCGCTGCCTGGGTGACAGGAGGGTGACGGCTCACCTGTCAGACCAGATATCAGCCCTGCCTGGATGCTGAATAAGACCTGCTCTAATTCTCCTGCAAATTCAAAGATCCAACCAAGGAGACAGTGCAAGGGGTGCAAACATTTACCCTCACATATATTTCCTTATTTTGTATATTTTCATCCACCATCTTGGGTTTTATTACATGTAAGTGTTGCCCCCCGCATTTGCCTGGAATGCAGAGAAGGAGTGATGGGAAGAGGATGAAGCGAGAGAGAGAGAGAGAGAGATAGAGTGAGAGAGCGAGAGAAAGAGAGAAAGAGAGGGGGTGGGAGGGAGGGAGGGAGGGATGGAGGGATGAATGAAGATAGAGGCAGAGAGAGAGTAGAGGGGGATAGAGGCAGAAAGAAAGAGAGAGAGAGCCCTGTTGACAGAAGCAAGTGTCTGACAGGATGTTGATTGCTGGAACAGATATGAACCTTGTTAAACAAATGTCCTGAATAAATAAAGAGGATCTGAGAAACTGCTGTGTGGCAATATCAACAGAAAACAATTTGATCAGATCTACCAATAATCGTAATATTTTCTTACGACAGATAAAACTCATATCCAATTCAACTCCTGGACCTTAATCGATTTAGGCGAATATGATTAATATAAGACGAAGCATCTTCATGATTGATTTATAATTAGGATCCACAAAATATAGTAATACCTCATAGGGTACACCCTATACTGTAGACTTGTCAGTGTGCATGCTCTGGTGTGCCTGTGATCGTGTGTGTGTGTCGGTGAGTGTGAGAGAGTGATTGTGGGAGATGAGGGAAAAGACTCATAAATGAAATCAACATTTTTATAGTGTGTCTATTGTTAATTTTCTCCTCGTAATATTCTGTGAAATAATAAGCCATGTGGAAGAGTAGGCAGGGCTCCCTCGTGTGCCTCCGCCAATCTATTCCTCACAGTTGGACTGTACTGGTCAAACAAATTAAATTACTGCAGCAGTATGTAAGTAATTTTATGTAAATTATAGTGTTAATGCTCTGCGTCGTGCTTCCAGTGACGGGCTGGTTTTCTCTTCTGGTGGGTCCACCTCTCCTCTCCTTCCCTATCGCAGCAGTCACCATCAGTAATGAATATGTACATTCTCCAAGACTAGACTGAAATCTATCCTGCTTTCTCCCTATTATCTCTCCCCTTTATACATGAATAAGTATTCACCAAATCTGAATGTTTGGCTCAGGGTTAGCGCAGTTGTGGAAGTTTATAATAGTAGTCAAGACGATATTTAAGATGCACGAGTGCAGTGATGTCAGCACAGATATCTCCAGATTGAGGATGGGTATTATTGGGGATTCGGGGTATTTTGAGCCCCTACCACACACACACACACACACACACACACACACACACACACACACACACACACACACGCGCAGCCATCCTCGTAGTTTACTGTTTGCTGTGCTTAGGGGTTTGTTTATGCTGTTATTGTTTTTAGGGGACAAACTAACATGCAGTGACACCATATTGTAACGACAGCAAGCTATATAACTATATTGATCATTATGACCAATATTCTATAGAAATACAGCGGTCTGTGCATTGCTTGGTATGAACAGTTTAAAAATCATGTGCGTCAATCAAAGTAACATAATTAAAAAATCCCCATCAAAATCCGTCAGTTTAAGCTAGAGATATCTTTTTCCGCATCTGCAGTGGTAAATGGCAGAGCTACAGCTCTGTTTGTCAGACCAGGAGACATCCCGAAAATCGGTCTTCTCACGAAAACGTCTGTAGCATCCAAACGGTTTGGCCTACAAACTAGTATGACCCATCTATAGAAAGGGGAGAGTCTCGTGAATACGATGGTGTTCTCCGTGACTCGTCTGAAGTTGGTAACACTGATGTTCCAACTTTTGTCTGTAGCGTCCGAACCGTTTGGGCTACAAACTAATATGACCCCTCTGTGGAAAGGGGAGACTCTCACGAACACATTTTGCTCTACGACCCCCACAAGTGTAACAGGACTCGTCTGAAGGTAACCCATACAAATGATTGAAAGTATGGAGGGGGTTTTGAGCCAATAAAAATAAGGGATTAAGATTGACAGACTTATATTCACACAGGACTCGATATTCTGAGACATACTGTACACACTTTGTGTACTAGAACTGAGGGCATTTTACTAATTCCTTTTTCCCTATAGCTCTTCTGGTTCTCTACCTCTCTCTAGCTCCTCATGTCTGCTGCGCATCCCCCCTGTCTCTGGAACAATTTATGGAGTCACGGACCAGCCTGAGATTTACACCTGATTTTTAAGAAGTGTATCCTTGCATTTCATTAAATCCTGGCTAATGAGATGAGTGTCTCTCCTCAAAGAGGGGATGATGGAGTGTCCTATGCCACAAAGCATAAATGAGTGCTGTAGGGTTAAATGCTGGAACTAACTAATGTTTCAACAAAGGACCCTATCCAGCAGTTAAACGGACATAAATACTATCAGATCTGTCTTGGTTTTGTTTCGCAGGTTGTAGTCGGAACTCTATCTCGTTATTCTGCGGTCTACTCTTTAGTTTGGCTTTGTCCTTTCTCTTTCTTATCTTTGTTCTTTACTTTGCATGACACAACCAGGAAGTGATGCTTTTAGGTTATGTGGTAAAGATACATTTATGTTCCTTGTTGTTGCTTTCTTTAGTCTTGGCAGGCTTGGATTAACCAATAAGAAAGTAAATTAACAAAAAAAGAATGTGTTGATAGAAGAAAGGTCAAACAGTGATATGATTTCTACATGTCTTTTCCTTTGGATAGTGACTTTTTCCATTGAGGGGGTTTGAGAGCAGAGTAATCGTGGTGATAATAGGTTTGATATATATTCTGCCAAAAATTACATCACGTTAATGAGGCGCCTTGGAGAGCTCATGCATTTTGTACGAGGCATTTCCAATGTATTAGTATAATTACCAGTGATGAGAAAACAGAATTTCTTCTCATGAGTTTATTTGAGCTCAGCGAAATTACACCACCACACGACGGCAGCCAGAGAGAGAGAGAAAATTACCCAGGCTTCCAGAGTGGGTTCATGCCTGATTTGATCATAGTTGCTAATTGGATGATCATTTTCATAAAGCCATTCAAATGGCTGACACTTTCTGTCCTTCATTTCTTTATTTTCCTTGCCTTGTCTTTTTTTTCCTTGAAGAGATCCACTGTGTAGATTGTGAGTGAGTGAGTGAGTGAGTCAAGCTAGGCAGGCGACAATGTCGGGGAGTTGGCAGAAATGCCAGGTGTTTTAAGGCTAGAAGTCCACAGGTGTAATCGACTCATTCTCCAGCCGTTCTTGTGGCTCTAATTAGTGGTTCCCCCTGGAGCCGTAGCAGGAGCACTCATGAGAGAAGCTTTCTCGCAATGAGATTCTGAATAGATACCTGCAGGGGGAGATTTCTGCACTGTTCCTCATCCTGTCAGACACACTGGGTAGCACTGCACTCTGTGTCTGTATGTGTGTCTGTCTGTCTGTGTGTGTGTGTGTGTGTGTGTGTGTGTGTGTGTGTGTGTGTGTGTGTGTGTGTGTGTGTGTGTGTGTTGTGTGTGTGTGTGTGTGTGTGTGTGTGTGTTTGTGTGAGTATATGCATGTGTATACCTATGTTTATGTGAGAGCATATTACCCAAGACCCAACAAGGTAACAGGTCAATGTGAATCCAGTCACAGATAGCTCTTCACATTCACAACAGTTTCCCCTACTGTGTGCAAGTGCAAGAATCTAAGGTGACCCACATGCATGCCCTGGCCTATATGTAAAAATTGTAGGGCTGCTTAACATGTAATGTGATATGTATGTACTGGCTGTGACATTGTTTGACTGATAAGTTGACACCTTGGAGATGCATATCTATGCCGCATGCAATGTCACAAATGTCACATATGATCGATCGTGCATCATACAGTCAGACTGGGAGGTCAGTGGTGTCCGAATACAGCTGTGGGGGAAGCAGAGCGCCCGGTCAGCACTTGGTCACACTTACTGTAAGTCACACCTCCCTCTCAGGGTTTGGTAATGAGAAGGGCTTCTGGTTGAACATGCATCACCCCATGTGACAGAGAAATCCCACAATACTTTCACAACATACAGTTGAAGTCATTAAAACTTGTTTTTCAACCACTCTACAAATGTATTGTTAACAAACTATAGTTTTGGCAAGTCGGTTAGGACATCTACTTTGTGCATGACACAAGTAATTTTTCCAACAATTGTTTACAGACAGATTATTTCACTTATAATTCACTGTATCACAATTCCAGTGGGTCAGAAGTTTACATACACTAATTTGACTGTGCCTTTAAACAGCTTGGAAAATTCCAGAAAATGATGTCATGGCTTTAGAAGCTTCTGATAGGCTAATTGAGATCATTTGAGTCAATTGGAGGTGTACCTGTGGATGTATTTCAAGGCCTACCTTCAAACTCTTTGCTTGACATCATGGGAAACAAAAATAGAACTGTTTGGCCATAATGACCATCGTTATGTTTGGAGGAAAAAGGGGGTGCTTGCAAACCGAAGAACACCATCCCAACCGTGAAGCACGGGGGTGGCAGCATCATGCTGTGGGGGTGCTTTGCTGCAGGAGGGACTGGTGCACTTCACAAAATAGATGGCATCATGAGGAAGGAATATTATGTGGATATATTGAAGCAACATCTCAAGACATCAGTCAGGAATTTTAAAGCTTGGTCTCAAATGGGTCTTCCAAATGGACAATGACCCCAAGCATACTTCCAAAGTTGTGGCAAAATGACTTAAGGACAACAAAGTCAAGGTATTGGAGTGGCCATCACAAAGCCCTGACCTCAATCCTATAGAAAATGTGTGGGCAGAACTGAAAAAGCGTGTGCAAGCAAGGAGGCCTACAAACCTGACTCAGTTACACCAGCTCTGTCAGGAGAAATGGGCCAAAATTCACCCAATTTATTGTGGAAGGCTACCCGAAATGTTTGACCCAAGTTAAACAATTTAAAGGCAATGCTACCAAATACTAATTGAGTGTATGTAAACTTCTGACCCACTGGGAATGGGATGAAAGAAATAAAAGCTGAAATAAATAAAACAGCTGGAATATATATATCGTGACTCCTTTCAATCATGACGCAATATGCGCCTACAGATGCAGATCGTACTTGCAACAAAAAAAAAATAGATAACTAGCTAGCATTGATTTGTTTTTGCAGAGACATAATTTTTTGAGCATCTGATTACCTAACATGGTGAGTGATGAACATTTATTTATCCTGTCCCCTCTGCCGCTGAAGCTGTCAAATCCTCCCACATGTTTCTAGTTTGACCAGCTGTTTTCAGCAATTGATATTTTTTTATTCGGTTGTCATATTGGCAGGTTTGCTAGCAACAAACCATTTAGCTAGCTTCTAGCCTAGTGTTTGATATGCAATGCAATCTCCTCGCAATTAACAGTCAGTGTTGACAAGTGTCCTGACGAGAATGAAAACTTTCCTAGCTATGCCAGGCAAAATCTGGCATTATCAGCTCATTGTTATGGATGTATGCAAATTAATGTCAATAGAAAACAGCTACTTTGCTGTTATTCTGGCTGCAGAGGTTGTGATGTATTAGCCGTAGATAGTTGGCTAGCTAGCAAGCAAGGGATAGAAACGGGAACATAAAGAACGAACGACTGGGTCGTATCTCTAGCAATCAAAAGATGAGAAAGTATGAATTTGCTGTATAAATGTATAAATATAAATAAAATACAAATATATAATGTATATAATATACACTGCTCAAAAAAATAAAGGGAACACTTAAACAACACAATGTAACTCCAAGTCAATCACACTTCTGTGAAATCAAACTGTCCACTTAGGAAGCAACACTGATTGACAATAAATTTCACATGTTGTTGTGCAAATGGAATAGACAACAGGTGGAAATTATAGGCAATTAGCAAGACACCCCCAATAAAGGACTGGTTTCGCAGGTGGTGACCACAGACCACTTCTCAGTTCCTATGCTTCCTGGCTGATGTTTTGGTCACTTTTGAATGCTGGCGGTGCTTTCACTCTAGTGGTAGCATGAGACGGAGTCTACAACCCACACAAGTGGCTCAGGTAGTGCAGCTCATCCAGGATGGCACATCAATGCGAGCTGTGGCAAGAAGGTTTGCTGTGTCTGTCAGCATAGTGTCCAGAGCATGGAGGAGCTACCAGGAGACAGACCAGTACATCAGGAGATGTGGAGGAGGCCGTAGGAGGGCAACAACCCAGCAGCAGGACTGCTACCTCCGCCTTTGTGCAAGGAGGAGCAGGAGGAGCACTGCCAGAGCCCTGCAAAATGACCTCCAGCAGGCCACAAATGTGCATGTGCCTGCTCAAACGGTCAGAAACAGACTCCATGAGGGTGGTATGAGGGCCCCGATGTCCACAGGTGGGGGTTGTGCTTACAGCCCAACACCGTGCAGGACGTTTGGCATTTGCCAGAGAACACCAAGATTGGCAAATTCGCCACTGGCGCCCTGTGCTCTTTACAGATGAAAGCAGGTTCACACTGAGCACGTGACAGACGTGACAGAGTCTGGAGACGCCGTGGAGAACGTTCTGCTGCCTGCAACATGACCGGTTTGGCGGTGGGTCAGTCATGGTGTGGGGTGGCATTTCTTTGGGGGGCCGCACAGCCCTCCATGTGCTCGCCAGAGGTAGCCTGACTGCCATTAGGTACCGAGATGAGATCCTCAGACCCCTTGTGAGACCATATGCTGGTGCGGTTGGCCCTGGGTTCCTCCTAATGCAAGACAATGCTAGACCTCATGTGGCTGGAGTGTGTCAGCAGTTCCTGCAAGAGGAAGGCATTGATGCTATGGACTGGCCCGCCTGCCCCAGACCTGAATCCAATTGAGCACATCTGGGACATCATGTCTCGCTCCATCCACCAACGCCACGTTGCACCACAGACTGTCCAGGAGTTGGCGGATGCTTTAGTCCAGGTCTGGGAGGAGATCCCTCAGGAGACCATCCGCCACCTCATCAGGAGCATGCCCAGGCGTTGTAGGGAGGTCATACAGGCACGTGGAGGCCACACACACTACTGAGCCTCATTTTGACTTGTTTTAAGGACATTACATCAAAGTTGGATCAGCCTGTAGTGTGGTTTTCCACTTTAATTTTGAGGGTTACTCCAAATCCAGACCTCCATGGGTTGATAAATTTGATTTCCATTGATAATTTGTGTGTGATTTTGTTGTCAGCACATTCAACTATGTAAATAAAAAAGTATTTAATAAGATTATTTCATTCATTCAGATCTAGGATGTGTTATTTTAGTGTTCCCTTTATTTTTTGAACAGTGTATATAAACTGTGGTGTGAGCGGGATAAACAGCTTAAACAAACGCAACGGAATAAACGTTGCTGTTATTCTGGCTGCAGAGGTCGGACCAATCGGAATCCACGCTTCAAGATTGTTTTGATCACGCGGACTGGGATATGTTCCGGGTAGCTTGCGAAAATAATTTAGACTAATACACTGAAACGGTGACTGAGTTTATCAGGAAGTGTATAGGTGATGTTGTGCCCACTGTGACTATTAAAACCAAAAACTGAGCATGACAACGGAACATAAAGAACGAACGACTGGGTCGCGTCCGTTGATATCGAACTCATCAAACAAACGACTGGGTCGCATCTCTAGCAACTAAAAGATGAGAAAGTAAAAATTTAACTAGCAATGCAAAAAAGGTATTTATACCGGTAAATGTGTGCTTTCATATTGTTTTCTTTGTCAACTGTGGTGTAAGCAGGATAAACACCTCCGTTCTCTACATTACCTTGGAAAAATGAACTCCGTAAAGGGACTCGGCGGGCTGCGTCGGCCATTATTTCCAAGGTAATGTACAGAACGTCAACGTTTATCCCTTACCTATATAACACACAGGAGCACTAGTAGCGAGAGGTAGAAAGAGAGGGGTGATAGAGCGATAAAGATGTTGAGAAAGGAGGTAGATATAGAGGGAGGGAGAAGGCCTAGAGAGAGAGGTAGCAAGAGGTTGAGAGAGGAGATACTGTAGAGGGTGAATGACAGAATGGAGGGAGGGTGGCACACGTGTCAAAGCCCCAGGTGAGACGAATCATTACGGTGACATTACGGTGTAAACGGCTCCAGCGGTTGTATGGGGAGACCGGGGCGAGGGGTCACGGCAGAAAGAGTGTCAGCTTGCTGCTTTGGATATGTGACCCCCCCTCCCTCTCAGAGAGGAAGTGATCTCGTTTACATCCAACACGGGGGGTTCCTACCATGTCCCTGGCTGTTTAGCCCTGACGCCAGCCAGAGAGCACCACTGGGAAGGGTGAGGACGGAGAGGAGAGTGAAGAGCGTGCTAACCAAATGACACACTTTACAGGGATTAAGTGTTAGCGTCAACACTGGATATCATTGAGTTCGAACAGGAAATGACACACGGCTGTCCCTACACACCCCTATCATATTGTTTCTCAGCAGTTGCTTATTTTACTCATCAGTGAAGCTTGTCTTGGATACTTGGGTGTATCCATTGAGGCCTGGTTTTTAGGTTGTGAGATGGGAGTATAGGCATAACTCAGGACAAACATATATAAAATGCTGTTAACACAGGTATGCAAGAGAGTAGATTTTCCATCCTTGGGTAATGTAATTTTATTTAGAAAATAGTTTTTCTGCATTGTAAAGACTAAACAACAAACTAGATTTTATTTTAAGAAATCACCTCCTACATGCATTAGCAGCCCTTATCGTTAGTAAACTTTCAAGTGCTAAGTATCGGCCATCTGGCTCCAACCCAAGCTAGCGTGCCACGGAACAGTTGCATTCATTAGGTTAATATATCATGATGGTAAGCTCAATTTACTTTTGCCAGTGTCGAGCCACGCTCATTAAGATTCCGGCTGCCGTTTCCTCGGGCCTTCTTGTGATCATTCACACAGGGTTCACGCATTTCAGACCAGATAGGGAGCACTCTAGGGTTATCTGCCAGACCTAAACTGTGTAAATAAAGGAAGCAAAGAAGAAGGGAGGGATTAAGGTGGCAAACGAGAAAGAAGGAAGGGGGGGGTGGGGGGGGGTTCTTAAGAATACCGTTGAAGGAAAGAGAAAAAGATGAGATGGAAAAAAGCCCTATAGCTCCCAGTTGACAGAATGCATGGTGCTGGGTTGGTGGTATTGGTGGAAGGAGAGCGAGAGAGAGAAAGAGAGAACGGGATGGAGGGAAGGAGGCAGGAGGAGGCACGTGACTAAATGTATTCTGATGAGTGAACAGCAGATGTCTCGCATGGAGCTCCTTTGTTGCCTGAACAGCAGGACTCTGCACTTCTGTGGGCTCTCTTCACACTGCATTCATTTGCCTGCCAGCTGCCAATTTAGTGAGGAGAGAGCGAGAGAGAGAGAGAGAGAGAGAGAGACTTCCCATCCACTTCCTTCGTCGGCATGTCTCGGAGAGAAGCTGCCATGCCGTTCTCATCCCCTCAGCGGACCGCACAATTAGTGATCTACATAACCACCCACACCTCCACACACTCACTCTCTCACACAAAGGGCTTTGTCTTTTTGGCTGCTTTCAAATTAGGTGCTATGGACTTGGCTGGAGGCCAGTGCTGTATGTACCTCGACACTGTATGCTGGAGATCTAGCAGGAACACATCTGGACTCTTGTTTCACTGTTCCAGCTGATTGGGGGGTGGAATACAGCCTGTAGAGATGGAGTGACAGTGCCAGTTATACTATCATTAAAATGGGAATGCAACTTCTGAATGGCTATCCCTTACGGTCTTGTTAGAGTGGTGTTAAAGTGTCTATATACGCCTCACAAAGGAACGTGCACACACACTTTCGCGACCACAGGCGGAGAAACTTCTGAATTGTGAACTCTCATTATCCTCTCAGGTGATGGTCTCAATAGACACACACTTTCATTAAGCACACAAAGCCCTCCGTTCATTAACGCCTCAGCGAAAACACATTCACAGCCCTCTGCTAAGTGCACTAAGGATGCAGTGGTCAGAGCTGTAGCCTCACTTCAACAGGCGTGGCTCACTGTGTTAACACTCAGAGCCCAGTTTCCCAAAAGCATCTTAAGGCCAAGTTAATCGTAAAAACCTTTATCAGAGCATCATTAAATGTCCAAGCTGTTTTCCAAACCCGTTGTTACTAAAGTTGCACGTGAAAACACTCTTTATTTTACCAACTGCCTCATACCACTCGTAGAAGAGCTAAGTGCGTCGTTAGATCATTTTTTGCCCTTCCAAGTCAATTTATATGTGTACACAAGATTTCCACTAAACATAGAATCAAGATGTTTATCTTTCTCTCTGTGACCACTGATAACTTCAGAACGAAGTTGACTTCAAATACAAAGTTGCCAATGTCTGTCACGTACGTTAAGGAACGGGACGGACCAAGGTGCAGCGTGAAAGGCGTACATGTTTATTAAAGAATAAACACACGACACAGTAACCAAAATAACAAAACTTAACCGTGACGGTCCAAAGGCTAACATACAAGCCTAAAACAGGAACACAACATAAACCCACCACACAGGCAGGAAAACTGGCTGCCTAAGTATGATCCTCAATCAGAGACAACGAGCGACCGATTGGGAACCACACCCGGCCAAACATAGAAATACAAACCTAGAAATTCACACCCTGACCAAACTAGCTAGAGTTCTATAGGCCAGGGCGTGACAGTACCCCCCCCCCCCTCTCCGACCGCACAAACCTGACTGAATAGGGGAGGGTCCGGGTGGGCTTCCAGCCTCGGTGGTGGCTCCGGCTCCGGAGTGGAGCCGCTGACCGGAGCTGGATTGGGCACCGGTGGAGCGGACTGCTCTGGCTCCGGAGTGGAGCCGCTGACCGGTGCCGGACTAGGCACCGGTGGAACGGGCACGGGCCGTGCCGGACTGGCGATGCGCCCCACTGGCTTGGTGCGACGAGCAGGAACAGGCCGGGCCGGACTGGCGACGCGCACCCCTGGCTTGGTGCGAGGAGCAGGAACAGACCGGGCCGGACTGGCGACGCGCACCACTGGCTTGGTGCGAGGAGCAGGAACAGGCCGGGCTGGACTGGCGACGTGCACCACTGGCTTGGTGCGGGGAGCAGGAACAGGCCGGGCCAGACTGGGAACACGCACCACTGGCTTGGTGCGGGGAGCAGGAACAGGCCGGGCCAGACTGGGAACACGCACCACTGGCTTGGTGCGGGGAGCAGGAACAGGCCGGGCCAGACTGGGAACACACACCACTGGCTTGGTGCGGAGAGCAGGTATGGGGCGTACCGGACTGGGAACCGGCGCTGGAGGTCTATGACTGTCTCTGTCCTTTACACTCCGCGCCCCGTCCTCCTCCAGTGAGGACTCCTCCTTGAGCCCCCACGAGTGCAGTGGTCGAGGCTCCTCTCTGTCGCTCCCCGACCACCCTTTTAGCCCCACAAACATTTTTTATTGGGGCTGTCTCTCCACCCTGATCCCTTTCAGGGCCTCCATCTGCCTTGCCAGATCCTCTCTTATCTCCCGCCAGGTCCATCCTCTCTGCTCCTCCTGGGCACGCTGCTTGGTCCATTGGTGGTGGGTTTTTCTGTCACGTACGTTAAGGAACGGGACGGACCAAGGTGCAGCGTGAAAGGCGTACATGTTTATTAAAGAATGAACACACGACACAGTAACCAAAATAACAAAACTTAACCGTGACGATCCAAAGGCTAACACACAAGCCTAAAACAGGAACACAACAAAAACCCACCACACAGGCAGGAAAACTGGCTGCCTAAGTATGATCCCCAATCAGAGACAACGAGCGACCGCTGCCTCTGATTGGGAACCACACCCGGCCAAACATAGAAATGCAAACATAGAAATTCACACCCTGACCAAACTAGCTAGAGTTCTATAGGCCAGGGCGTGACAATGTCTTTGCAATTGTTACAAACAAGCAAAGGATAAAATTATGCTTCAAAAGATAAATACAGTATGGCTACATAGGCCTATATATTTCAATCATATTGAAATTAATTTAATGGTCATTCACTTGAGTTCTATTTTGCTAATTGTAGGCTACTGTCTGAAATGTATGCCTCAATATATGTCATGATGTGTAACATGTGTGCAATGATATGCTAAATCTATGATTTAGTGCATTATAGGGTAGGCTAAGCATTAGAATAAGCCGCCTCAATATTTGCAGCCATATGTTCAGCGTTCAACACCATCATTGTCCCCTCCAAGCTCATCACCAAGCTTAGGACCCTGGGACTGAACACCTCCCTCTGCAACTGGATCCTGGTCTTCCTGACAGGCCGACCCCAGGTGGTGAGGGTAGGCAACATCACCTCCACCACGCTGACCCTCAACACGGGGCCCCACAGGGGTGTGTGCTTAGTCCCCTCCTGTACTCCCTCTTCACCCACAACTGCGTGGCCACACATGACTCCAACACCATCATCAAGTTTGCTGACGACAAGAAGATGGCAGGCCTGATCACCGGCGATGATGAGACAGCCTACAGGGAGGAGGTCAGTGACCTGGCAGAATGGGGCCGGAACAACAGCCTCTCCCTTAACGTCAGTAAGACCAAGGAGCTGATCGTGGACTATAGGAAAGGGGGAGCGAGCACGCCACCATCCACATCGGCAGGGCTGCAGTGGAGCGGGTCGAGAGCTTCGTGTTCCTTCACGCACACAGAGTCGTGAAGTAGGCACAACAGCACCTCTTCCCCCTAAGGAGGTTGAAAAGCTTTGGCATGGGCCCTCAAATCCTCAAAACGTTCTACAGCTGTACCATTGAGAGCATCTTGACTGGCTGGATCACTGCTTGGTATAGCAACAGCACCGCCCTCAATCACATGGCGATACAGAGGGTGGTGCGGACAGCCCCTTACATCACTGGGGCTAAGCTCCATCTACATCAGGCGGTGTGTTAAAAATTGTTAAAGACTCCAACCACTCAAGCCATAGACTGTTCTCTCTGCTTCTGCATGGCAAGCGGCAAGCGGTGCATCAAGTCTGACACCAACAGGCTCCTAAACAGCTTTTTTATCCCCATGCTTTAACACTGCTAAATAGCTAACTAAATAACAAAATGGCTACACAGACTATCTGAGTTGACCTTTGTATTTTTATGTCTCTATGCACAGTCACAAGGCCCTACACACTACACACACTGATACTACAACACACATAAAAACACTCACTCCATCATTTGCTCACACACACATGATATGCACATGCATTTATACTGACTCTACACACACCCACTCACATACAATCATCATATACACTGCTGCTTCTCTGTTTATCATATATCCTGATGCCTAGTCACCTTACCCCTATACATATCTACCTCCATCGATCCAGTATCCCTGCACATTGTAAATATGGTACTGGAACTGACCCTGTATATAGTATGCTTACTTACTTTATCGCATTCTTATTTCTTATTTGTATATCTGTTTTTGTTCTACCTTGTTCTTTGTAGTATTACATTGTTATTGATTACTGCATTGTTGGGGTTAGAGCTTGCAAGACATGCATTTCACTGTACTTGTGCATGTGACATTAAAACTTGAAACTTGAATTTAGCTCTAGGATCTGATCCGTCTTCAGTATTGTGGAATAATGATAATGTTAAGTTAAGATGTAAATGGAGAAAGCTTATCCGAGAGCAGCGCTGCTTTTCTTTCCATCCTATCAGTATCGAAACATGCCTCAAATATGCACTTAGCGGATGTTCTCTCTGTGTGGTGTTTTGGGAAACGCATGATACATCTTCGGCTGTTGTAGGAACGATGGACAAAATACTTGGAATCCTAAGTTCCATCACTATAGGGAAACCGGGCCCAGGTCACTTCCAAACCATTACATTTCAGTCATTTAGCAGACGCTCTTATCCAGAGCGACTTACAGGAGCAATTAGGGTTAAGTGCCTTGCTCAAAGGCACATCGACAGATTTTTCAACTAGTCGGCTCGGGGATTAGAACCAGCGACCTTTCGGTTACTGGCACAACGCCACTAAGCTACCTGCCGTCCCATCACAGATCATTTGCTATACCTGTGACTGAGAACCAAATCACATCACACCTCCAATCCAGTCTGTATCTACCTGCTCTTTGAGTTGAAGAAAATGTGTAATCTAAGGCAAGTGAAGCTACTTGGAAAGTTTTGCAAGAGATTGCCTTTTAGCTTTGTTGGAGACAAGATACTGTGGCTCTCTACATAGGACAAGATAATACATGTAATGATAGGCTACCACTGACTTTCCTCAATTGTTCTCACTTGTTACAGAACAAAGGCAAGAAGAGCAATTCCCTTTCCCCCCTCCAATGTCATTTCACAGAGTTGGGAAGAATAATAACAAGTTTTTGATTAAGGCAAGGGTGGGGGAGGGGAGGGGTGTTCTATTTCATTCGGATTCGGAAGAGGCAGGAAAAAGAAGAGGATTAATCTTAAGGCCGTCTTTTTACAGCCTATCCCGTCCTCCTGTCTGCCAGTCAGAGGGCCGCCTGGTGAATAATGGTGTGTCCATCAGCCAGAGGCTCAGGCCCACATTGGGATTTTCTTGGGGATAATACAAAGCATGGGGACAATTGATGATTCATAATGTACAGTTTTAGCCTAGCGATAGCCGTCGCGACCATTGTGGAGAAGATGGTGTTAGCGCTATCTACCACTGCTGTGTTGGAGTGTGACAGCAAAAGCTTTGCCATTGTATTTCAATTTATAAATACTACATGCACAATGAGTTTGGAAAGCCGTATGTTTGAAGATCTATACCAGATTGTACAAGAAGTTGTAGTAGCAGGAGTTACAATTGAGTTCCCCTTTAAAGCCGCAATAAGCAGTTGAAACAATAACAAAGCATATTGCCCGCCCCTGTTTCGGTAAAAAGCTAAGGGATGGGGCTGAAGAAATGTAACCACTCTCAAATTCATAGACTGAGCTATGGATGCAAGGTCTGACCATCCATGATATCAAAATTATAGTATAACCATATTTTGAGGGTATGTAGTGTTTGTTTACATTTCATTTGTTTACAAATATTGAAATAAAACAAGCATATATTTTGGGTTCTGATGGGGTACGACAGTTGAACTAAGCTCAATTACAAGTTATATTCTTCAAGAATCAATGGGACACATTACTATAATTAATATAATTAAGTCCAAAAATGGATGTAGCAACTGCAGATTGCCTCTTTAATACCTGCATTTGTGGCATAAGACCATCTCATCAAAATGTAGGATTTTATAATTCTGTACCTACTTTACTCTACTTGCTGATAGTACTTTGAACCATGAAATGGTTTTGCTAACAAAGTTGTCTGAGGCTCCAGTCATGTGAGCAGCACCTGTCTGTGGCGGGAGGGGTGGAGGAGGGTGTAGGGCTGTAGGGAGCTGGCTGGGGGATTTGTAGTGGGATGCCATCCATCAGTGGTTCCATTTGATATTTAATTTAGACTTTTATTAGCCTCATAGGATGGGCCATGTCATTTCTCACTGGCAGCCAGAGCTCGATCTCCAAAGGGAAGGAGTATAAATTCCTCTCATCCGTGCAACACAGTCGAACCAAAGGCTCCACAGATTTACAGCTGTCTGGGCATGGTGGTGGACACTGGCCCAGATCTGTTCCCATAAGGCCATGTGGCTTGGTTGCACCTGCTCCTCTCAGGCATGAGTGTGAGGAAGGTTTTGTTTGCTGGTTTGATTTTGTGTATCGACCCCAATGTTTTTTTTTTGTCTCAACAGATGTCTTATGATATCCTATGATGGCATGTTTTAAAGGGGCATTCAGCAGTTGAAACAATAACAAAGTGTCCTCCCCTGTTTCGGTAAAAAGCTGAAGGATGTGGCTGGAGAAATGTAACCACTCTCTTTATTTACATTTACTTTGTTTACGAACATTGGAGTAAAACAAGCTTACAATTTGGGTTCTGATGGGGTACGACAGGTGAACTAAGCTCATGAGGCATTTAAAAGTTGTATTCTTCAAGAATCAAAGGGTACATAGCATTAATTTATTAGTCTAAAAATTGATGTAGCAACTGTCACATGCAGCCTGTTTACGTCATGTAGCATGGTGATATCAACGTAGAGGTGGCATAGGGGGGTGAAATAAACATAACAGCATCTACTTTCCTATCACTTAGTATAATCCCAGTCTTTCCTCTACTGTGTATGGGCTTAGCTGACCAGCGCATATGCCAAGGGCCTTCTTACAAATCTGAGGTATCTTAATATAATACAATGTTTATGATTCAAACAAGTATATTTTGGTCATGCCCTTGTCTTAACGTCTTTTATTCTTTTAGAAGCATTTCTCTACACCCGCAATAGCATATGTGTATGTGACCAATAACATGTATTTATTCTATATATTAAGCATCTATTTATCAGATCATTCATATTTCTGGCCGCTATAGAGGAGCATTTCCTCTTTCAAAGCAGTACAGCAAAATCAATTAATATAACATTAATCAGCAGGTTTAGTAGTATTATGCATACATTTTTTTATTTCCATGAGTTATGGAGGCAGAAAGATAGGCAATATTCTGGGAGGGTAATTTTCAAGGACCAGCACCAAGTTTTATAAACTAATTCCCTCCTAATGGTCCTTTTTAATATAATTTATAGCTTCATTCATTACCCTTTTTGTATTAGTAATTATTTCTAAAATACCAAAGAGCCATTTTTTCTTTCCTGGTCTTTCTTCACCTCTGATTTACTGGCGCGGTACTGGCCTGACGCTGTCTTCCCGAGGTGTGACATTTCAAAATATTTATAGCTCTGCCACATTAAAGGCCTCTGAAGGTGACCGACCACTCTCCTCTTCTATTCCACACCAATGTAATTAATGGAATCTGCACTTGCCTTGCTTGTTCTCCTTATTTATCCACATAGGAATGTTGGAAGCACTGGGAGAAACAGAAAGATATTGGCCCCCACCACCTCATAAACACACACTCTAGAGTCTATACCCATTCCCAAGATGCATTGCACCAGGCACTGGGCGACGGGAGACTGTTCCACGCCAAAGCACCAAATCTTTAATATTTTATTGATCAGATCTAAACCTTCTGCCCAAAGTGGCAATTAAAATTCAATTAAACTGACTGAAAGCATCATATTACATTTCAGCACTTTATGAGCTCTCCCAGATAATGCTGGAGGACAAATCTTGGATATAATCACACCCTTTTTAGATTATATTATCCTGTTCGTTCACAATGAAAGTGACACTTTTAGGTATACTTTCAATATTTCTTAACTATAACCCTCTAATGAACACATTTTATAGCCATTAAATAAAATATTATTGGGTATTTTAATAAAGTGAACCGGGTGCTTTTGTTTTACACACTACATGATGAGAAATGATTGGAATTAGCTCTCTGGGTCTGTGTCTAATTCTAGAGAAACACTCCAGTCTCTAAAAAAGAGGATGGCGAACTCCTCTTCCTTTTATAGGAATCCACACATAAATGTAGTCATCAATGTGTCATGGTGTACGTGTGATTTAATATGAAACTGACAGTCAGTTCAGTTAAACCACAACTTCTCTGTGTATCTCAGGTGTGTTCACAGCTGGAACAAAAGTGTATCCATAAAATATTATCACAAAATACAAATCAAGAAGGTACATTGCCTTGTTTGTGAAGCCGCCATTGCTATAGATTGAAAGAGTCCGAGTGAAAGTGAATGAAATTGTACAACAACATGATTATTCATTGACTGTCTACCATATCAGGTCAGTCCAACAACATCTGCTTATGCCTTTACACCATACAGTCTCACTTAGGGTTAAAGGTCATCGCAAAACTATAGTGAGGCCAGTGATCTAAAGCATCCCCACAGTAAGCAGCCTATTTAGATAGGCCTACACCCAGCCTATCTCTGCCTCTCTGTGTGAGAGTGAGAGGCGGTTGTTATAACCACCTCTCACTCTCTGTTTCCCCATGCCTGTTTGCTCTGTATGATTATTCTCCCCAGCTCTCCCAGCAGCCCTGCTCCAGCCTCCTGCCTCGGTGATAAAGATATTAATTTACCTGATATGAGAATCTTGTTCAACTTGGTCCCAAATGACTCTAGAGAGACAGAGATGGAGAGAGAGAGGAGGGAGTGGTGGGGGAAGAGAGGAGGAGAAAGGAGCGATAGGGGGAGGCTGGAAAGTATGACATGAAATATGTATCTAGTCCTAAATGCTGTAAAACACTCTGTGAGGTGTAATAACAAAATAAAGGGATGTAGCGAATAAAAAAGAAAGATAGAGTCTTGACTATGTGTTCAGCGATCACTGTTCCAATGCAGTCCATCCTTATCATGATACAAACAATTTCATAGCAGGTGTTTCGAGAGGAAGGGGCTCAGAGATTCAGATTCAGAGTGTTTAATAGCCACATGTACAGGGTTGCAGGTGTGATTGCAGGGTACAGTGAAAATCTTAGGCTCTGAGCTCCAACAATCAGGACTAAGTAAAATTAAATAATGAAAATGGTAATAAAACCCCCCCAATATAAATAGAAAATAGCACTATAGCACTATATACACATCATAACAACTGTAGCAGTGATGAATAAATACATGTCCATTGGGGTGGAGGCAGAGTAAAGACTGTTAAGGGGGTGTGGGGGAATGACCATAGGGGGAGCAGCATGACCATTGTGGGGGTGTGGGGACCAAGCGAAATAAAAACAAAAATTATGATACAAAATTAATAATATACAATTAACAACTGCAACAGTGGGGTGGAGGCAGAGTAAAAAGGAGGACGGGAGAGGACCTTATACCCATGTTGAAAAGGCGTGTAGCAGAGGTCAAGAGTAGAATTTCTGTGAGTTAGACAGTCGATGTGTTGGTAATAATTTGGGAGCACTTGTTCTCAAATTACTTTTGTTAAAGTCCCCCGCAACAATGAACGCTGCCTCCGGGAATGTTGTCTCCAGTTTGTTCAGGGTCCAATGAAGATCTTTGAGAGCCTTTTTGATGTCGGCATGAGGCGGGATGTACACAGCTATGGCGTTAGTCCCTGAGAACTCTCTCGGAAGGTAAAAAGGGTGACATTTGATGACCTAGTATTCCAAGTCGGGGGAGCGGAAGCTCACAAGTTCCTGTATGTTTCTCCAGTCGCATCATGTGTTGTTGGTCATAAAGCAGAGCCCACCATCTTTGGTCTTGCCAGAGAGAGCCTGCTTCCTATCCTCTCTAAAAACTGTAAAACCCGCTGGTTGTATATAATCCGTTTCGATGTCGGAGGAAAGCCAAGTCTCAGAGTATGTTGCAGGATCTGATGTCCCTCTGGAATGAGATCCTTGAGTTCACCAAGTTTGTTTATTAATGACTGAACATTGGCGAGTAGTAATGGAGGACAGTAGTACGCTTGGTAATGGAGGACAGTAGTACGCTCGGTAATGGAGGACAGTAGTACGCTTGGTAATAGAGGACAGTAGTACGCTCGGTAATGGAGGACAGTAGTACGTTTGGTAATGGAGGACAGTAGTATGCTTGGTAATGGAGGACAGTAGTACACTCGGTAATGGAGGACAGTAGTACGTTTGGTAATGGAGGACAGTAGTATGCTTGGTAATGGAGGACAGTAGTACACTCGGTAATGGAGGACAGTAGTACGCTTGGTAATGGAGGACAGTAGTACAATCGGTAATGGAGGACAGTAGTACGCTTGGTAATAGAGGACAGTAGTACGCTCGGTAATGGAGGACAGTAGTACGCTTGGTAATGGAGGACAGTAGTACAATCGGTAATGGAGGACAGTAGTATGCTTGGTAATAGAGGACAGTAGTACGCTTGGTAATAGAGGACAGTAGTACGCTTGGTAATGGAGGACAGTAGTACGCTTGGTAATAGAAGACAGTAGTACGCTCGGTAATGGAGGACAGTAGTACGTTTGGTAATGGAGGACAGTAGTTTGCTTGGTAATGGAGGACAGTAGTACGCATGGTAATGGAGGACAGTAGTACAATCGGTAATGGAGGACAGTAGTACGCTTGGTAATAGAGGACAGTAGTACGCTTGGTAATGGAGGACAGTAGTACGCTCGGTAATAGAGGACAGTAGTACGCTTGGTAATAGAGGACAGTAGTACGCTCTTTAATAGAGGACAGTAGTATGCTCCGTAATAGAGGACAGTAGTACGCTTGGTAATAGAGGACAGTAGTACGCTTGGTAATAGAGGACAGTAGTACGCTTGGTAATAGAGGACAGTAGTATGCTTGGTAATAGAGGACAGTAGTACGCTTGGTAATGGAGGACAGTAGTACGCTCGGTAATAGAGGACAGTAGTACGCTTGGTAATAGAGGACAGTAGTACGCTCTTTAATAGAGGACAGTAGTACGCTTGGTAATAGAGGACAGTAGTACGCTTGGTAATAGAGGACAGTAGTACGCTTGGTAATAGAGGACAGTAGTATGCTTGGTAATAGAGGACAGTAGTACGCTTGGTAATGGAGGACAGTAGTACAATCGGTAATGGAGGACAGTAGTACGCTCGGTAATAGAGGACAGTAGTACGCTTGGTAATAGAGGACAGTACCACGCTCTGCAATAGAGGACAGTAGTACGCTTGGTAATGGAGGACAGTAGTACACTCAGTAATAGAAGACAGTAGTACGCTTGGTAATGGAGGACAGTAGTACACTCAGTAATAGAAGACAGTAGTACGCTTGGTAATGGAGGACAGTAGTACACTCAGTAATAGAAGACAGTAGTACGCTTGGTAATGGAGGACAGTAGTACACTCAGTAATAGAAGACAGTAGTACGCTCGGTAATAGAGGACAGTAGTACGCTTGGTAATAGAGGACAGAAGTACGCTCTTTAATAGAGGACAGTAGTACGCTCCGTAATAGAGGACAGTAGTACGCTTGGTAATAGAGGACAGTAGTACGCTTGGTAATAGAGGACAGTAGTACGCTTGGTAATAGAGGACAGTAGTATGCTTGGTAATAGAGGACAGTAGTACGCTTGGTAATGGAGGACAGTAGTACGCTCGGTAATAGAGGACAGTAGTACGCTTGGTAATAGAGGACAGTAGTACGCTCTTTAATAGAGGACAGTAGTACGCTTGGTAATAGAGGACAGTAGTACACTTGGTAATAGAGGACAGTAGTACGCTTGGTAATAGAGGACAGTATTATGCTTGGTAATAGAGGACAGTAGTACGCTTGGTAATGGAGGACAGTAGTACAATCGGTAATGTAGGACAGTAGTACGCTTGGTAATAGAGGACAGTAGTACGCTTGGTAATAGAGGACAGTAGTACGCTTGGTAATGTAGGACAGTAGTACGCTCTGTAATAGAGGACAGTAGTACGCTTGGTAATAGAGGACAGTAGTACGCTTGGTAATAGAGGACAGTAGAACGCTTGGTGATAGAGGACAGTAGTACAATCGGTAATGGAGGACAGTAGTACGCTTGGTAATAGAGGACAGTAGTACGCTTGGTAATAGAGGACAGTAGTACGCTCGGTAATGGAGGACAGTAGTACGCTCTGTAATAGAGGACAGTAGTACGCTTGGTAATAGAGGACAGTAGTACGCTTGGTAATAGAGAACAGTAGTACGCTTGGTAATAGAGAACAGTAGTACGCTTGGTAATAGAGGACAGTGGTACGCTCGGTAATGGAGGACAGTAGTACGCTTGGTAATAGAGAACAGTAGTACGCTTGGTAATAGAGGACAGTGGTACGCTCGGTAATGGAGGACAGTAGTACGCTTGGTAATGGAGGACAGTAGTACGCTCGGTAATAGAGGACAGTAGTACGCTCGGTAATAGAGGACAGTAGTACGCTTCGTAATAGAGGACAGTAGTACGCTCGGTAATAGAGGACAGTAGTACACTCTGTAATAGAGGACAGTAGTACGCTTGGTAATAGAGGACAGTAGTACGCTTGGTAATAGATGACAATAGTACGCTTGGTAATAGAGGACAGTAGTACGCTTGGTAATAGAGGACAGTAGTACGCTTGGTAATGGAGGACAGTAGTACAATCGGTAATGGAGGACAGTAGTACGCTCGGTAATAGAGGACAGTAGTACGCTTGGTAATAGAGGACAGTACCACGCTCTGCAATAGAGGACAGTAGTACGCTTGGTAATAGAGGACAGTAGTACGCTTGGTAATAGAGGACAGTAGTACGCTCTGTAATAGAGGACAGTAGTACGCTTGGTAATAGAGGACAGTAGTACGCTTGGTAATAGAGGACAGTAGAACGCTTGGTGATAGAGGACAGTAGTACAATCGGTAATGGAGGACAGTGGTACGCTAGGTAATAGAGGACAGTAGTACGCTCGGTAATGGAGGACAGTAGTACGCTTGGTAATAGAGGACAGTAGTACGCTTGGTAATAGAGGACAGTACCACGCTCTGCAATAGAGGACAGTAGTACGCTTGGTAATAGAGGACAGTAGTACGCTTGGTAATAGAGGACAGTAGTACGCTTGGTAATGTAGGACAGTAGTACGCTCTGTAATAGAGGACAGTAGTACGCTTGGTAATAGAGGACAGTAGTACGCTTGGTAATAGAGGACAGTAGAACGCTTGGTGATAGAGGACAGTAGTACAATCGGTAATGGAGGACAGTAGTACGCTTGGTAATAGAGGACAGTAGTACGCTTGGTAATAGAGGACAGTAGTACGCTCGGTAATAGAGGACAGTAGTACGCTCGGTAATGGAGGACAGTAGTACGCTCTGTAATAGAGGACAGTAGTACGCTTGGTAATAGAGGCAGTAGTACGCTTGGTAATAGAGAACAGTAGTACGCTTGGTAATAGAGGCAGTAGTACGCTTGGTAATAGAGAACAGTAGTACGCTTGGTAATAGAGGCAGTAGTACGCTTGGTAATAGAGGACAGTAGTACGCTTGGTAATAGAGAACAGTAGTACGCTTGGTAATAGAGAACAGTAGTACGCTTGGTAATAGAGGACAGTGGTACGCTCGGTAATGGAGGACAGTAGTACGCTTGGTAATGGAGGACAGTAGTACGCTCGGTAATAGAGGACAGTAGTACGCTCGGTAATAGAGGACAGTAGTACGCTTCGTAATAGAGGACAGTAGTACGCTCGGTAATAGAGGACAGTAGTACGCTCTGTAATAGAGGACAGTAGTACGCTTGGTAATAGAGGACAGTAGTACGCTTGGTAATAGAGGACAGTAGTACGCTTGGTAATAGAGAACAGTAGTACGCTTGGTAATAGAGGACAGTAGTACGCTCGGTAATGGAGGACAGTAGTACGCTTGGTAATAGAGGACAGTAGTACGCTCTGCAATATAGGACAGTAGTACGCTTGGTAATAGAGGACAGTAGTATGCTTGGTAATAGAGGACAGTAGTACACTTGGTAATAGAGAACAGTAGTACGCTTGGTAATAGAGGACAGTAGTACGCTTGGTAATGGAGGACAGTAGTACGCTTGGTAATAGAGGACAGTAGTACGCTTAGTAATGGAGGACAGTAGTACACTCAGTAATAGAGGACAGTAATACGCTCGGTAATAGAGGACAGTAGTACGCTTGGTAATAGAGGACAGTAGTACGCTTGGTAAGGGAGGACAGTACTACGCTCTGTAATAGAGGACAGTAGTATGCTTGGTAATAGAGGACAGTAGTACGCTTGATAATAGAGGACAGTAATACGCTTGGTGATAGAGGACAGTAGTACAATCGGTAATGGAGGACAGTAGAACGCTCGGTAATAGAGGACAGTAGTACGCTTGGTAATAGAGGACAGTAGTACGCTCTGCAGTAGAGGACAGTAGTACGCTCGGTAATAGAGGACAGTAGTACGCTTGGTAATAGAGAACAGTAGTACGCTTGGTAATAGAGGACAGTAGTACGTTTGGTAATGGAGGACAGTAGTACGCTCGGTAATGGAGGACAGTAGTACGCTCGATAATAGTGGACAGTAGTACGCTCGGTAATAGGGGACAGTAGTACGCTTGTTAATAGAGGACAGTAGTATGCTTGGTAATGGAGGACAGTAGTACGCTCTGTAATAGAGGACAGTAGTACGCTTGGTAATAGAGGACAGTAGTACGCTTGGTAATAGAGGACAGTAGTACGCTTGGTGATAGAGGACAGTAGTACAATCGGTAATGGAGGACAGTAGTTCGCTCTGTAATAGAGGACAGTGGTACACTTGGTGATAGAGAACAGTAGTATGCTTGGTAATAGAGGACAGTAGTACGCCTCGGTAATGGAGGACAGTAGTACGCTCGGTAATGGAGGACAGTAGTACGCTCGGTAATAGAGGACAGTAGTACGCTCGGTAATAGAGGACAGTAGTACGCTTGGTAATAGAGGACAGTAGTACGCTTGGTAATGGAGGACAGTAGTACGCTCTGTAATAGAGGACAGTAGTACGCTTGGTAATAGAGGACAGTAGTACGCTTGGTAATAGAGGACAGTAGTACGCTTGGTGATAGAGGACAGTAGTACAATCGGTAATGGAGGACAGTAGTTCGCTCTGTAATAGAGGACAGTGGTACACTTGGTAATAGAGGACAGTAGTACGCTTGGTAATAGAGGACAGTAGTACGCTCGGTAATAGAGGACAGTAGTACACTTTGTAATAGAGGACAGTAATACGCTCAGTAATAGAGGACAGTAATACGCTCAGTAATAGAGGACAGTAGTACGCTTGGTAATAGAGGACAGTAGTACGCTCGGTAATAGAGGACAGTAGTACGCTCGGTAATGGAGGACAGTAGTACGCTCTGTAATAGAGGACAGTAGTACGCTTGGTAATAGAGGCAGTAGTACGCTTGGTAATAGAGAACAGTAGTACGCTTGGTAATAGAGGCAGTAGTACGCTTGGTAATAGAGAACAGTAGTACGCTTGGTAATAGAGGCAGTAGTACGCTTGGTAATAGAGGACAGTAGTACGCTTGGTAATAGAGAACAGTAGTACGCTTGGTAATAGAGAACAGTAGTACGCTTGGTAATAGAGGACAGTGGTACGCTCGGTAATGGAGGACAGTAGTACGCTTGGTAATAGAGAACAGTAGTACGCTTGGTAATAGAGGAAGGTGGTACGCTCGGTAATGGAGGACAGTAGTACGCTTGGTAATGGAGGACAGTAGTACGCTCGGTAATAGAGGACAGTAGTACGCTCGGTAATAGAGGACAGTAGTACGCTTCGTAATAGAGGACAGTAGTACGCTCGGTAATAGAGGACAGTAGTACGCTCTGTAATAGAGGACAGTAGTACGCTTGGTAATAGAGGACAGTAGTACGCTTGGTAATAGAGGACAGTAGTACGCTTGGTAATAGAGAACAGTAGTACGCTTGGTAATAGAGGACAGTAGTACGCTCGGTAATGGAGGACAGTAGTACGCTTGGTAATGGAGGACAGTAGTACGCTCGGAAATAGAGGACAGTAGTACGCTCGGTAATAGAGGACAGTAGTACGCTTGGTAATAGAGGACAGTAGTACGCTTGGTAATAGAGGACAGTAGTACGCTTGGTAATAGAGGACAGTAGTACGCTTGGTAATGGAGGACAGTAGTACGCTCTGTAATAGAGGACAGTAGTACGCTTGGTAATAGAGGACAGTAGTACGCTTTGTAATAGAGGACAGTAGTACGCTTGGTGATAGAGGACAGTAGTACAATCGGTAATGGAGGACAGTAGTACGCTCGGTAATAGAGGACAGTAGTACGCTCAGTAATAGAGGACAGTAGTATGCTTGGTAAAAGAGGATAGTAGTACGCTCGGTAATAGAGGACAGTAGTACGCTCGGTAATAGTGGACAGTACTACGTTCAGTAATAGAGGACAGTAGTACGCTTGGTAATAGAGGACAGTAATACGCTCGGTAATGGAGGACAGTAGTACGCTCGGTAATGGAGGACAGTAGTACGCTCAGTAATAGAGGACAGTAGTATGCTTGGTAAAAGAGGATAGTAGTACGCTCGGTAATAGAGGACAGTAGTACGCTCGGTAATAGTGGACAGTACTACGTTCAGTAATAGAGGACAGTAGTACGCTTGGTAATAGAGGACAGTAGTACGCTCGGTAATAGAGGACAGTAGTACGCTTGGTAATAGAGGACAGTAGTACGCTTGGTAATGGAGGACAGTAGTACGCTCCGTAATAGAGGACAGTAGTACGCTTGGTAATAGAGGACAGTAGTACAATCGGTAATAGAGGACAGTAGTACGCTCCGTAATAGAGGACAGTAGTACGCTTGGTAATAGAGGACAGTAGTACGCTCGGTAATAGTGGACAGTACTACGCTCGGTAATAGAGGACAGTAGTACGCTTGGTAATAGAGGACAGTAGTACGCTCTGCAATATAGGACAGTAGTACGCTTGGTAATAGAGGACAGTAGTATGCTTGGTAATAGAGGACAGTAGTACACTTGGTAATAGAGAACAGTAGTACGCTTGGTAATAGAGGACAGTAGTACGCTTGGTAATGGAGGACAGTAGTACGCTTGGTAATAGAGGACAGTAGTACGCTTGGTAATAGAGGACAGTAGTACGCTTGGTAATGGAGGACAGTAGTACACTCAGTAATAGAGGACAGTAGTACGCTCGGTAATAGAGGACAGTAGTACGCTTGGTAATAGAGGACAGTAGTACGCTTGGTAAGGGAGGACAGTACTACGCTCTGTAATAGAGGACAGTAGTATGCTTGGTAATAGAGGACAGTATTACGCTTGATAATAGAGGACAGTAATACGCTTGGTGATAGAGGACAGTAGTACAATCGGTAATGGAGGACAGTAGAACGCTCGGTAATAGAGGACAGTAGTACGCTTGGTAATAGAGGACAGTAGTACGCTCTGCAGTAGAGGACAGTAGTACGCTCGGTAATAGAGGACAGTAGTACGCTTGGTAATAGAGAACAGTAGTACGCTTGGTAATAGAGGACAGTAGTACGCTCGGTAATGGAGGACAGTAGTACGCTCGGTAATGGAGGACAGTAGTACGCTCGATAATAGAGGACAGTAGTACGCTCGGTAATAGGGGACAGTAGTACGCTTGTTAATAGAGGACAGTAGTATGCTTGGTAATGGAGGACAGTAGTACGCTCTGTAATAGAGGACAGTAGTACGCTTGGTAATAGAGGACAGTAGTACGCTTGGTAATAGAGGACAGTAGTACGCTTGGTGATAGAGGACAGTAGTACAATCGGTAATGGAGGACAGTAGTTCGCTCTGTAATAGAGGACAGTGGTACACTTGGTGATAGAGAACAGTAGTATGCTTGTTAATAGAGGACAGTAGTACGCTCGGTAATGGAGGACAGTAGTACGCTCGGTAATGGAGGACAGTAGTACGCTCGGTAATAGAGGACAGTAGTACGCTCGGTAATAGAGGACAGTAGTACGCTTGGTAATAGAGGACAGTAGTACGCTTGGTAATGGAGGACAGTAGTACGCTCTGTAATAGAGGACAGTAGTACGCTTGGTAATAGAGGACAGTAGTACGCTTGGTAATAGAGGACAGTAGTACGCTTGGTGATAGAGGACAGTAGTACAATCGGTAATGGAGGACAGTAGTTCGCTCTGTAATAGAGGACAGTGGTACACTTGGTAATAGAGGACAGTAGTACGCTTGGTAATAGAGGACAGTAGTACGCTCGGTAATAGAGGACAGTAGTACACTTTGTAATAGAGGACAGTAATACGCTCAGTAATAGAGGACAGTAATACGCTCAGTAATAGAGGACAGTAGTACGCTCGGTAATAGAGGACAGTAGTACGCTCTGTAATAGAGGACAGTAGTACGCTCGGTAATAGAGGACAGTAGTACGCTCTGTAATAGAGGACAGTAGTACGCTCAGTAATAGAGGACAGTAGTACGCTTTGTAATAGAGGACAGTAGTACGCTTGGTAATAGAGGACAGTAGTACGCTTGGTAATAGAGGACAGTAGTACGCTCGGTAATAGAGGACAGTAGTACACTTTGTAATAGAGGACAGTAGTATGCTTGGTAATAGAGGACAGTGGTACGCTCGGTAATAGAGGACAGTAGTACGCTCTGTAATAGAGGACAGAAGTACGCTCGGTAATAGAGGACAGTAGTACGCTTGGTAATAGAGGACAGTAGTACGCTCGGTAATAGAGGACAGTAGTACACTTTGTAATAGAGGACAGTAGTATGCTTGGTAATAGAGGACAGTGGTACGCTCGGTAATAGAGGACAGTAGTACGCTCTGTAATAGAGGACAGTAGTACGCTCGGTAATGGAGGACAGTAGTACGCTTGGTAATGGAGGACAGTAGTACGCTTGGTAATAGAGGACAGTAGTACGCTCGGTAATAGAGGACAGTAGTACGCTCGGTAATAGAGGACAGTAGTACGCTTGGTAATGGAGGACAGTAGTACGCTCGGTAATGGCCCCCGGCGTCTTAATCTCACTAAGACCCTGCCACGTCTACCTCTCTGACGGCGTCTTCGCTTCCTACTCTCCGGTAAGACTCCCAAGCAGCTCAGTGATTCGTATTCCAATTGTTCTACCTTGTGTATGTAGTAATGCACGAAACAAACTGATTAAGAAAATTATAGTAAAACATTAGAAAAAACTTGAAAAAGTCGAAACCTACAATGTTTTATCGGAGCTCGAGGTGAGGCGCCCTCTGTCTGCGCCATCTTAGCCCAATGTGGGGGTGGAGGGATAAGAGGGGAGGTTGGGGGTGGGCTGGATTGGCCTCTCATCCAGAAAATGACAGTACAAATCCAGTACAAATCCACCCCTTTTCTCCCTAATGATGAGATTCATATCACTTTAACTTTGTCTGAATGAGGAAGCTTGGCATGGAGCATACAGCGTTGGCATCCATCCACTAACTCCTCCACTGGGAAGGAGGGATGAGCGGCTCAGAGAGAGACAGAGAGAGAGATGGAGAGAAACATGGAGGGAGGGAGAACGAAGTGGAGAGAGGAGAAAGAGAGATGGAGAGAGAGAATGAGAAAGAGAGATGGAGAGAGAGATAGAGTTGGCATTCTCTCAAAGGCATTCTCACAGTTAAAATGGTGAAATGAGATGCAGGGGAGATGCTGGGCTCATCGTTCTTCCTCGTCACGTAGCCAGCCCATCCCCACCTCCTCTCGCTCTCCCTTTAATTTTGTTTGAGTATATGGCTCACTCATCTCAGTTTTTATTGACTCAATCTCAGGGAGCACTGTCGCTCTCTATAACACGGCCACCATGCAAGGCACATCAGGCAAGTTCTTGATTCTGTACTCAGTAATTTAAAGCCTTTATGGAATTGCAATTTCAAGGCTCACTGCTTGTTTTTCTAAAATGTACTCAAGGAATTAGTTACTCCAGCAACAAATCAGTTGAATTTATGCACAGTTGTAATACACTTTATAGCCTCATGGTACATTGCTTCAAAAACAGCAGATGTGAAATTATGATAAATATAATGAGGGTTCTCTCTCTCTCTCTTCACTGTGATCTAGTGAAGTAGAGAGGGACGTGAAGCGTGTTTACTTACCCTATACAATACATTTAATGTCTTAGTCAGGGCCACTGACAAAACCTGATGAATGTCCTCATCTCTTTTATTAAAGATAAGAGTGGCGCTGTAGTCAGGAGATAGAGAGCGGCACATACCGTAAATCTCAGGCAAAATGAGCAGTCAAATAATCACTCATCAGAAATGAAATCTACATACATTAACACTAACAGTCAGTCTGCCGTGGCGAGGACAAAAACATGGAGATGGAGCCTAGGAAGATGGGGCTGCTGGTAGCTGGTTTATCAATATTTATAGGGGGAGTCAGGAGGGAAGAAGGAGGTAATATAGTGCTGGTTTTTCAATGTTCGGAGGGAAAGAAAGGAGGGAGAAGGGGGTATGATGTTCAGAGTTGGAAGTCAGGAGGGAGGGAGATTGGGGTAAGCTGGGGCTGGTTTCTCAATGTTCAGAGAGGGGAGAAGCGGGTAAGTGGGTGGTGTTTAGTGTCCCACCGACCTGGGATTAACCAAATACCCAATCATGTGTCCTGCTCCAAGCAGCCGCCCAGTCATTACGTTAAGAGCAATGAGCGGGGTAGAGGGGGGTGAAGGGGGGGACACAATTAAGCATCGCTGGAGAAGGACATAATGTTGATCCATTCTTACAATTAATCAGCCGCTTGGATTAGACAGTGATGGGTGACCCGGCACTGCGGTGACAAAATGATTACTCATCCCGTGTTTGGGTCCGGGGATCCAGAGTCCCCCGCCCCGCCACCCCCCCCTAATACGCCTCAGAGGCACCCTGATGGAACCCCATAATTTATTCTGTCTCTCTCCCTGTCAGCTGTAAACCTGTCTTCTGTCTTCTGCCAGAAAATGAACATTATCTGTGCTCCCGAGACGTTTAACACTGGAATGTAAAAATGTAAGACTGTGATAATGTTCTTGACAACATCGTAGATCCGCCCCCCCTTCTTACTCCATCTCTCCATCTGCCCCTCCCCATCCGCTCACATACCCCATGATGAGCGGCATATGTCGAGATAAAACATGCGTGGAAAATTAAAAATAAACACATAGTTTGATTGCTCTTTGTTTTGCCATGAAGGGAAGATACAATTATATCTTCATGTTGAAATGGAGCATTTTTAAACAAAGGGCTCTATTCAACTCGTATCGCGGAAGTTGAGCGTTAAAGCGTGATTGAAATCTAAAGGCAAATGTTCCCGCGTTAGCGGAGACTGCATTCACGGTAAACGCTGCATATGTCGGCTCAATGGAAAATGACCTTTACATTTCTATCCCACAATCTGCAATGCTTCAGCGATACAGATTGAATAGAACCAAAACTTTTTTTTTTCCCTCTCTCTTGCTTCCCCTCCTCATAGCTCAGCATCTGGCAGGAACAGGCTGACTAATCATCTTGACAGCGGAAATTACCAGGAATTGATTCTGGATGCTTGATAAAAGTCACCAAAATAATAGTTTGTGTCAAACCATAGCAGAAGGGGTGTGGGTGCACCAAGTGTCTGGCTCCACCCAAAATATGGATAGAGGTCTTTCGCAATACATCAATGGTTTTATGACAATAATAATGGCCCTTCTGACCGATCCGTTGGTCCTTTTGACCATACATCTTACATTCTTACATTCTACCTTAAGTTATCCTCCAATAAGTATCCTCCACATTGCTCTTCTGTCCACCTTTTTTTCATAATATCCCTTTCATGCTATCTAGTAGTCCATGCAACAATATATCCAGTTCTTCTGCTTTATCGTCCACTACCTCTCCACTACCCCTCCTCATTCTCCCTGTGTCCATATGGTCATCTGGTCACCTGTCCCCCGCTCATGAACTTGTTCATTAGTTCCTTCATTAAGCCAGGGTCTTTGAGCTCACTTGCCTGGAACAGGTATGGCTGTCCAGGCCTCCGCTCAAGGCCCAATATGCTCCATGTTATTCTAGGATCATTTACGCTAGCAAAGCCCAGGCAATGACATCCGTTTTGTTGAAGCTCATTGGCTTAGTGAGGTCTCATCTCCTCGACAACGAGATACTAGGCCATAAATTAGAAGATTGTTAGGGTTAGTTGGATCATTGTGCATAAATACTCTTGATTGTGCATAATATTGAGATGACATTGGTGCATAATATATTGAGATGAGAATAAAGGATAAGTATGTTATACTTCTCTATTATAATGTGTTCATTATACCTTTATGTTATGGGAATTAAACCTCTCACAAATAGTGACAAATAGTACCTTAAACTACATCCACGTAACATAATCAATCTACAGTCTCTGGATGAATGGGTACATGAACTTCAGTTTCCATGTAGACACTTTAATGGTACAATGATGTATGGCTAAAAGTAACTTTTAATGCACTGAGCTATAAGCAGTTTATGCCAGGGTCTAAAGCAGATTGTCAGTGCCGTTGGCTTTAAAGTATGTTTAAAACAAGGCCTATTTTCATGTAACATTAATAAGACATTCATAAATGGCCTTTAGTTGTGGCCAATCTCTCATCATTAACAGGACTCTCCTGAAACACACACCGGTGCTGAAACAGACGCAAGCCAACAGCTGAGGCAGGGACTCAACTGAACTGGATGGGTCCCCAGGCTAGCATTCACACTCACAATAACTTCATCACAGCTTAGATACCTTTCACCATGCAGTTCCAGTGCTGTGCTAGCACAATGAATTTAGAGCCAGTGTTTACTTCCTAATTTTCTTGAGCAGAAATAAACTGAGCTTGCTTGAGAATACATCACCTTCCCCATGGGAGGCCGTTCTCCCTACGAGAGACGGGCGTTTTTGAGGAGGCTGCCGTAACTGAGCAAAGCACCTCGAGGAAAGACATGTTGTCAGAGCACATTAATCATGGCCCACCATCGGAAACAGATTCCCTTCATAAGCAATTTCACTCATTAGAGCCATGGTGCTCATTGGTGCTACCCACAGTGAGACAGAGAGAGGGAGTGAGGGCAATGGAGAGAGAGAGAGGGAGAAAGGGAGGGAGACAAGGCAGGAAATTAAAGTTCCACTTAGTTGAGGGATCGGTGAGAGTGAGATGACAGCTTGTACACAAGTCTGTAAACAAGAATCAATCAAGGCTCAAGGTCCCCATAAACCCTGATGTCCCCACAAAACATAATGTCCCCACAAAACACAATGTCCCCACAAACCCCCATGTCCCCACAAACCCTGACGTCCCCACGTAACACCTGGGCTCAACTTTTACAGCCATCTCTAATTTGACTCCTCAGGATTCCTGAGAGGTAGACATAACATTCACAGGCATTGTTTGGTTCCCCACTCTCCATCTCTCCCGACCCTCTGATGTCTGGCGTAGTGATAAGTGGCCTCCCATAGAGCCTGACATGCCATCAGTTAATCATGGACTCTGGGTCAGGATCAGTTTCAAAACAAAGCTGACCCAAGGCTAACTAAGATGTATTGCTACAAGCTAGATCTTTTGTATAAATCATAGTATAACTGCATGCATATTTTCATTTTAGAGGCAAATCTGAATCTGCATTTGGGTGATTTAAGAGGATTCTGCTTGCAGATTTGAATTGCCTCACTCACTCGCATAGTGGTATCATATAGTGCCACAATTTTTTCCAATTCCTATAGATCCTCTTCCAACATTGAATCTGAGATGGTTGAACCCCTTCATAATCCCCTATCCAGTCTCAGTCATTACTCTGTTCAGGGCTCCAGCAGACATCCAAGGTCTCACTCTGTTACTTCTCTTGAAGTGGAGCCAACAACCACATTACTTAATAAATGGTGACAAACATAAGTCAGCACTCTCATCAGCAGCATCCCATGACAACGGGAACAGGGGGAAGGCCACAAAGATTAGCCATGTAAGTGGACAGTAGGGGAGGAGGGAGGAGGGAGGAGGGGAGGATGGAAAGGGGAGGAGGGAGGAGGGAGGGAGAGTGGGCAATACAGACTACCTCATATAACCCATTCTATTTTTATGGTACAACCCTACACTTAGTCCCTTTACCCTAACCCTTCCATACCCAAATCAAGTGTTATACACTGTTTGTCTATGGTTACGCTGCCTTTCAACCTCAGATCTTTCTATTCTTTCCTTAGGCTGCTATGTAAGGGTTTGCTGTTTGCCTGTTTGACCATTTAGCTATCCATGTTTTCATTTTTTTTAAACATTGTTAAAGACAGGATCACCAAATCTTCATCCTCCCTCTAGGTTAGCACTGTGACAGTCAGATAACTCAACTCAGGCTACAGTCCAACATCAAACTAAAGTCTGAAGCTTTGATCAGTAATGGTGACATTATCTCAGTCATATGAAGGCTACTGTACATCTGATTATTTGGAGGTACCGAGGAGAGATTTTGTGACCAGATAGGTCTGTATTTGTCAGTTGAGCTAATAGTCCATCCCACCAAACCAATATTGGTTCTGTGAATGGTCCCAGAACATTCGTTAGGTCATGGCAAATGTTCTCATAACACAAAAGCTGTCCAGTCGTGCTGATGATTATTGAATGTTTGTCTAAAACATTCGCCTGATGTTGCAAGAACATTCCTAGAACACATTTAATATGTTCTTTAAATGTTCCCAGAATATTTCATTAGGTTGTGGGAACAGTCTGATTGGAGCATTGTGGGAACATCACAAAAGATATCTTCCCAAAACATAAAAACTGTCCAGTTGTGCGGATGATTCTACAATGATTCTTTAAGTGTGCAAAAAACATTCACCTGATGTTACAAGAACATTCCCAGAACACATTTAGTCTGTTCTTTAAAGGTTCCCAGAATGTTTCATTAGGTTGTGGGAACATTGTGGGGATATGACAACAGATAGGTCCCAAAACATAGAAAATGTCCAGTTGTGCTGACATTAAGATAATGTTTGTATCACGGTGCACAAAATATTTGTTTAATGTAGCGAGAATGTTTACAGGACAGTCTTTCTGAGTTCTTTAAAGGTTCCCAGACATTTAATTAGGTTGTGAGAACAGTGTGGGTACATTACAAGAGATAGGTTCCCCCCCCATAAAAGCTCAGTTGTGATGACATTCATACAATGTTTAAGTTAGGTTGCACAGGACATTCCTATTATGTTGTAAGAATGTTGACAGAACACCTGGTCTATGTTTTTTAAAGGTTCCCAGAACATTTAATTAAGTTATGAGAATTGTCTGGGATTTTGCAAGAATATTATTTTGATATTCATGGTTGCACAGACATTCCCACAATGTTGCACAATGTTCAAACATTTCCAAAAATGCGGTTTTTATGACATTCATAGCAAATTTGTTTTAGGTTTAACATAATATTCCATTGATGTTCACGCAATGTACATTTTACCTTGTCTTCGAGGCATATCAAGTGTCTAAAAGTAGGAATTAGATTGGTCCGTTTTTTAAAGTTGAACAGTCCATGTTTACATATTTTTTTTTACAGTTAGTCTAAATTCTACAATTCTGACTGGATTTATGAATCTGGATGAAATAAAGGCTCTATTTTAGTAGAGTGTATCTGAGCCTCAATGTCACTGTTTTATTTTTTTCTAAATAAATATGGTTGAAGAACATGTGGGATTGAACCTGCAATACTCAGATCTGCAACCACCTCATTAATCCTCTGTGCCACCAGGGGATAGCGGTGGCATTTCTTTTTTTTCTTTTTTTTAGATGGACATGTAACAATTTCTGAGTTATTAAAATGTTCCCGTCCCCTTCATATGCTGTGTACTTGTACTACTGTATTTTATTATTTTCTTTCTTCATCACATATGTTGAAAGTCTTATGAAATGTAACTTTAGTTGGATAGAGCTTTCTTTAAATAACTTGTATTCTTGTGTTTTCATATGCTTCTTAAATACAGGCTCAGAACCTTCAAACTAAATAAGAAAACAATTTGACATTTTCTACATTTCAATCAAAACACATATAAATGCATGCAATACCCATTCTGAAACGATGATACATAAATATACAAAAACAAATTCAGGTTCAATACAATAATCTTTTATTGATTTAAAGGTCCAATGCAGCCATTTTTATCTCAATATCAAATAATTTATGGGTAACAATTAAGTACCTTATTGTGATTGTTTTCAGTTAAAATTGTTCCGCCAAAAAAAGCACAATAGCAAAGTGCTAAATCATAAAATAGAGTGTGACAAGTACACAGCATATGAAGAAGACTGGAACATTTTAATAACTAAGT
This sequence comes from Coregonus clupeaformis, assembly GCF_020615455.1. Taxonomy (NCBI): domain Eukaryota; kingdom Metazoa; phylum Chordata; class Actinopteri; order Salmoniformes; family Salmonidae; genus Coregonus; species Coregonus clupeaformis. The sequence goes on along the minus strand of NC_059216.1, from coordinate 25,349,176 downwards.
GTTTCATGTCCTGATTGACCATCAAATAAAATAAAACCCACAGCTATCCCCTGGTGGTGCAGAGGATTAATGAGCTGGTTGCAGATCTGAATATTGCAGGTTTAATCCCACATATTCTTCAACCATATTTCTTTAGAAAAAAAATGTACTGTGAAATTGAGGCTCAGATAAACTCTACTAAAAGAGAGGATGTCTTTTTTATTTCGTCCAGATTTATAAATCCAGTCAGAATTGTATAATTTAGACTAACTGTAAAAACAAAACGCACCCAATATAATTCCTATTTTGAGATGCTTGGCATGGCCCCCCCTGTCTTATTTTTCATGATCTGAAAAGCAAAAGTGATCCTAGATCAGCACTCATAGTCTCGGATACCTTCTAAATATGGGCCCAGAAGTATGCAGCCTATAAAGAGGATGGGTGAAGTGATGGTGAATAACCCAGTTACCAGACGTAAGAGAGCTTCCTTGGGGGCACAGAGGATAAAAGACCTGTCTTGTTCAATAATTTCATAATGAATAAACATTAAAAAAAATTCAACGCCGGAAATCCGGTGTTTCCATGTCAAACGGTTTTGGTATATTTCAGCCTTCTGTGATGTATATAAAGTGTAATATTGGTATGCAAACTCCTCAACTCTATATCTGACATGGTACAGGTGTCTTATTTTTCAAAGCCCATAACCATGTGTGTGAGGTGTATACTTTTGTTTCAAAGTAGATTTGTTTAAGATTACCAAGAAACTCTGTGAACCTGATTTATCCCACTGCAGTAAAAGGTTATTAAAGGACTGTCCTGCGCAACCTAACTTAATGTTGCAAGAATATTCTTGTTATATTCCCACAATGTTGAATAATGTTCCACAATTTCCAAATAAGTCTGTTTTTATGATTTGTTTGAGGTTTAACATAATATTCCATTGATGTTCACGCAATATACATTTTACCTTGTCTTGGAGGTCCTCAGAACATTTCGAGATCATTTAGAAAATGTTATATTTAAGTTTGACCTAATATTACCACTACATTCTCAGGATGCTAATTTGTAGCTCCTTAAGCAGATTGGAATACATCCCCATTATATTTCTCTCCAGATCTAAACGTTGTATGAATGTCATCACAACTGGGTATATTTTGTGTTTTGAGAACCTATCTCTTGTAACGTATCCACACTGTTCCCACAACCTAATGAAATGTTTTGGGAACCTTTAAAGAACTCAGAAAGGCTGTTCTGTCAATATTCTTGCAACATCAAAGGAATACTTTTTTCCACTTATCTGAACGTCAGCACAACTGGACAGTTGTAGTCGTATGGGAACCTATCTCTTGTCATATCCCCACAATGTTCCCACAACCTAAAGAAACATTCTGTGAAACTTTAAAGAACAGATTAAATGTGTTTTAGGCACGTTCTTGCAACATCAGGTGAATGTTTTTTGCACCTAAAATAAACATTGTAGAAAAATCTACACAACTGAACAATTTTTGTGTTTTGGGAACATATTTTTTGTGATGTCCCCACAATGTTCCCACCAGACTGTTCCCACAACCTAATGAAACATTCTGGGAACCTTTAAAGAACAGAAAATGTGTTCTAGGAATGTTCTTACAACATGAGGAGTATGTTTTATACAAACATTGTATAAATATCAACATGACTGGACAGTTTTTGTGTTAACATTTGCCGCAACCTGCTGGGAAAACATTACTGGTACATTGTGTTCTTAGCTGGAAACCTTTTGGGGTATGTTCTGTGGTGGTGTTTACAGATGTTCTGCACATTTTAGTGAATGATAGGAGAACATTCCAAGGATATTTCAATTAAAAAGCTCTCTTACATCTTCGATGTTAGATAAAAACCTAACTAGAACTTAATGGGAATCTTAGCTAATGTTCTGGGAATGTTCCCAGTTTGCTGGTATCTCTCTGTCTATCACCTACTTGAAGGGGAAAAAAAGCTCTAATGCAGGATTTCTACTGTGTCCCTCTTCTGTCTCAGGTCCTTTTTTTCTCCTTCTCGCTGAAGATTTCCCTCCATCCTGGTCCTGGCAGCAGCCTGGGAGAAGAAGTCATTTTACAGTTCAATCAGGGATTCTAATAAACTGACCTGTGCTTTAATGACTAATTCATTGTCTCCTTTATTACCTTCGTGGGCATAAAGCGGATTAATGACTGTAGCAAGGTTAAAAACAGTACCACTGTGCTTTTCCTTCCTCTGTTATCAATCATTCTTGGGATTCTTAAGAGAGCAGCAGAAATTGTGAGAAAATGAGTTATCCGCTTGATGGATGACAGCATAGGTAAGAGTATTTCCTTAAGATATGTGTGCTTCTTGTTATTAAAAGGAAATAAAGTGGATAAGTAGCATTGTACTGTATGAAGCACAAGCATCTGAAGTGATTAGATCAAGTGTTAGTGGGGTAAATGGATCATATAGATTTTTTGAATGAGTATTTGTATTAAAATAAACATCACCATATCTCAACAACTTCTACTTGGTTGCAAGAGAAAAATAAAACCCTCAAACACACCACAAATTCAACCAAACCATAAAAAATTGCTTTTAAACTTGTTGTTCGACCGTTTCTTTACTTTCTTCCCTCCATACCTTTCTTCCTACTCAGACATTCCAGAGAGATGGAGTAGCAAACAGAGGCATAATGAGAGATGGAGCGAGGGAGAGAGAGATAGGGGGCACACTAGGCAGCATGGCTTATTTGTTTACCATTCCTTATTTCTATCACACATATGTCTGGGCTGCATCTCTGGGCTCTTCCCTGTCTTGGCCAAGTCATTTCTGACAATGTTAATGATTTACTGTTAAGCCCTCCTTGCAGGATGATTTGTGACATGTAGGATGGTTGGGAAGGGGCTGGGAACGGGGGAGGACTAGGCAGGTTTCTTGGGGAGTGTTTGGGAGACGGGACGCCTAGAAGATGTAGCGATTCATTATATTTAAGACAAGTGTGACATCCTACTTCAAGGAGGCTGCACCCATACATATCGAGGGGGGGGATTTTATTTTTATTTTGGTGTGGTGGCCAAAGTGGGGAGGCGGTAGTCAAGTACAAAGGAATGCCTGGCTGTTTTTGGAGATGACATAGAGATAGGAGGCAGGGAGATGGAGGCAGGAGGCTGGAAAATAATGTGTAATGGAAGGGTTTAGCCTGGGGCTATATGGCTGCTTTGCCTTCTTCTGTATAACTAGTATATTTATAATTCAAATACATACCTTTAATAATTAACCACCAGTGAAAGTAAAGGAGAATGTAGGATATCATGTATGGATATAGTCAGAGAAAAAAATACACTACGTTTCAAATTTGACTGCAGCAAGGAACAAAGAATATAGCTGTGGTAACAAAGTTGCTTGCTATTTTAGGGCATTTAGTATACCCTGAAACTGGGTGGTTAACAACCAAAAATGTTGATTCTGCAGTTTAATTTTCATACGAATGTCTGACAGTTCTACATCCCAAGGTCTGAATTGAGAGTTTGTGAATAGCCAAGACAATTTTGGTGTATCTTACATTTCTGTCACTAAGATTTAATCCAATAAGCAGAGTATTGTGATATATTAGTTTAGTATTTTGACTGAAGACATTAGGACATATTTCCAGGGCAATGATCCATGAATTGCCATGACAGGAAATTCCTGGAAACGTCTTGTTTACATATTTTCAAGCCACTCCTCAACTGTCTCATTGGAAAAGGAAGCTAATGTGGTTGTTGTTGCAATTTGAATATTTTCTCTAATTATTTTGAAGCTATGTCGTGCAGCATTCATTCAACTCCATATGAGGATAGTCACGCTGTTGGGCAGATAGAGTGCTGATGTCCAAATATCAATTCCTGATGGCCATGGCAAATGGAATGACTTACCTTACAGCATGTAGTTACCCTGTGTATAACTACTAATCAGTAACATGTAACAGCTGACTGTTTAGGAATACGCTCAGTGTGTAAGTACTATGTAGTTACATCGTTATTAATATGCATGCATTTACCAAATAAATGGTAATTCAATGTAACTACAATATACTTTAGCAAACTTCATGTATATTGTGACTGAACTGCCTTTGAGGGAAAGATCCCAAAGCGAGCATGTGTTTTGTACACAAGCAGCATAAAATCGTGCTATGCAAACACTAAAGTCCAACAAAAATCAATTCATTTACATACTCTTATTAAGAGCGGGTTGTGCCTTGGTGAAGGGCCTCATCTCTGATTCTGTTATTTGATGTAGCTCATACATATTGACGATCCACTGTGGAAATCTAGTTGGTTAACCATAATATAGCGTGGTCTCAATTTGTGCACCACACACTTCAAAATTGTATGTGATTTTGTCCTATTTGTTTTTTTTCCTGGGTTAATTAGTAAGTGGGGAAATGAGCTCATTCATACTAATTGACTACAATATTACCACTTGGTAATGATAGGATGAACATAGAATCCTCATTCCACTAAGGGATTTGGTAATAGATACAATACTCAGGCATATAATGAGGATGGTAAGAGACTAAACCAGCTAGCTACGGGAATTCTTAATTCAATTTCACTCCCATAATACTGACTTTTGAGACATCCCACTGGGCACACACTGGTTCAATCAACATTGTTTCCACATCACTTCAATAAAATTACGTTGAACCAACGTGGAATAGACTTTGAATTGGCGTCTGTGCCCAGTGGGATCTTTATCTTGTACATAATGGCAAGAGTGTCGTCTTTGCTTTTGACTCATGTCAATAGAAGTGACACAAATCACTACTTCATTTCTGACAATGATACAATGGAACGTGCAACCATAAGGGAAAACTGAGCTGATATCAGTACGTTAGTCATAATTCTACTCACACTCCATGATTCTCCCATACTGTAAGTATATAACTTACAGTATGTAATGTTTAAATTAAAACCCTTGAACATCCATCGGCATACAGGAGAAGCCTTCCCCTCAACTTCATCATCTCCCTGCTCTCACAACCACGCCTGAAACAATCTCAATCGAGAAAGTCAATAGTTAAATTTGCATTGAATTACATTTGATCTCCATTTGAAAAATGTAATATTTCCTGTTGTATTATATTATCAACTGTGCTCTCACACAAGCTTATGGGAGGATTATAGCACTGGGAAAGGAGAGAAGTGTATGATGAGAGAATTGTATGAAATCATAACAGAATTGGGAATTTGAATTACTCATTTATTTATTATTTTACTTCATGTAACTTAATATTTAATATATATTTAACGAAGCAACTCAAAGGGAATAAAACAGAATATTGGGCTTCTATACTCTACCATTTACAATAATGTATTGACAAGAGAAGTACTCTTTGCCATTGCTTCTCTGTTTCTCAAAATCACCATTTCATTGAGGTTTACGTTTCAGGACATGAACACTATTTTAGTAGAACCTAACGTTACAGACAGTCACAATATTCTTCTTACATGTCAAAACTCTGGTCTAACTAGTGCTCACTAGTGGCCACACTCCAGTTTCATCACCTTGTGACAATATTCCATGAGTCTAGCCACAGATCCCAGAGCTGCCCAGAGGAGCAGGGCAGGAGGAATGCGGTCAGACACAGTTCACCTGGAAACTTACAGAGAGCATTAAGACAAGTGTAAATGTACATCAAGTACTACTAGGATGTACTGTGACATATAAACCTTATACAAATGAAACAATCCGCAAGTTTGTTTTCAGAGAAAATGTGTTTTCCTTCTTATCTGTGCATTTAGTGCACAATTGCATTGTTACACTGTAGTGAATATTTGTTGGGGCTTACATTATACAATATGAATTTATGAAAAACATATTTATTACTTTGCTGTTCCCGATGACAGCCTGTTTCAAAAGTGTGTGTACGAGTGTGTGTGAGTAACTGCCCTCATATACACTATATTTCTGAAGTATGTGGACACCCCTTCAAATTAGTGGATTCGGCTATTTCAGCCACACCCGTTGCTGACAGGCGTATAAAATTGAGCACACAGCCATGCAATCTCTAGAGAAAGACATTGGCAGTAGAATGGCCTTAATGAAGCGCTCAGTGACTTTTAACGTGGCGCCATCATATGATGCCACGTTTCCAACAAGTCAGTTCGTCAAATTTCTGCCCTGCTAGAGCTGCCCCGGTCAACTGTAAGTGCTGTTATTGTGAAGTGGAAACGTATAGGAGCAACAACGGCACAGCCGCGAAGTGGTAGGCCACACAAGCTCACAGAACCGGACCCGCGAGTGCTGAAGCGCGTAGCGTGTAAAAATCGTATGTCCTCGGTTGCAACACTCACTACCGAGTTCCAAACTGCCTCTGGAAACAACGTCAGCACAAGAACTGTTCTTCGAGAGCGTCATGAAATGGGTTTCCATGGCCGAGCAGCCGCACACAAGCCTAAGATCACCATGCGCAACGCCAAGCGTCAGCTGGAGTGGTGTAAAGCTCGCCGCCATTGGACTATGGAGCAGTGGAAACGCGTTCTCTAGAGTGATGAATCAGGCTTCACCATCTGGCAGTCCGACGGACAAATCTGGGTTTTGCGGATGCCAGTAGAACGCTACCTGCCCAAATGCATAGTGCCAACTGTAAAATTTGGTGGAGGAGGAATAATGGTCTGGGGCTGTTTTTCATATTTCGGGCTAGGCCCCTTAGTTCCAGTGAAGGGAAATCTTAACGCTACAGCATACACTGACATTCTAGACAATTCTGTGCTTCCAACTTCGTGGCAACAGTTTGGGGAAGGCACTTTCCTGTTTTAGCATGACAATGCCCCTGTGCACAAAGAGAGGTCCATACAGAAATGGCTTGTCGAGATCAGTGTGGAAGAACTTGACTGGCCTGCACAGAGCCCTGACCTCAACCCCATCGAACACCTTTGGGATGAATTGGAACGCCAACTGTGAGCCAAGCCTAATCGCCCAACATCAGTGCCCGACCTCACTAATGCTCTTGTACAGTGGGGAAAAAAAAGTATTTAGTCAGCCACCAATTGTGCATGTTCTCCCACTTAAAAAGATGAGAGAGGCCTGTAATTTTCATCATAGGTACACGTCAACTATGACAGACAAATTGAGTTTTTTTTTCTCCAGAAAATCACATTGTAGGATTTTTAATGAATTTATTTGCAAATTATGGTGGAAAATAAGTATTTGGTGACCTACAAACAAGCAAGATTTCTGGCTCTCACAGACCTGTAACTTCTTCTTTAAGAGGCTCCTCTGTCCTCCACTCGTTACCTGTATTAATGGCACCTGTTTGAACTTGTTATCAGTATAAAAGACACCTGTCCACAACCTCAAACAGTCACACTCCAAACTCCACTATGGCCAAGACCAAAGAGCTGTCAAAGGACACCAGAAACAAAATTGTAGACCTGCACCAGGCTGGGAAGACTGAATCTGCAATAGGTAAGCAGCTTGGTTTGAAGAAATCAACTGTGGGAGCAATTATTAGGAAATGGAAGACATACAAGACCACTGATAATCTCCCTCGATCTGGGGCTCCATGCAAGATCTCACCCCGTGGGGTCAAAATGATCACAAGAACGGTGAGCAAAAATCCCAGAACCACACGGGGGGACCTAGTGAATGACCTGCAGAGAGCTGGGACCAAAGTAACAAAGCCTACCATCAGTAACACACTACGCCGCCTGCAGTGACAGACGTGTCCCCCTGCTTAAGCCAGTACATGTCCAGGCCCGTCTGAAGTTTGCTAGAGTGCATTTGGATGATCCAGAAGAGGATTGGGAGAATGTCATATGGTCAGATGAAACCTAAATATAACTTTTTGGTAAAAACTCAACTCGTCGTGTTTGGAGGACAAAGAATGCTGAGTTGCATCCAAAGAACACCATACCTACTGTGAAGCATGGGGGTGGAAACATCATGCTTTGGGGCTGTTTTTTTGCAAAGGGACCAGGACGACTGATCCGTGTAAAGGAAAGAATGAATGGGGCCATGTATCGTGAGATTTTGAGTGAAAACCGCCTTCCATCAGCAAGGGCATTGAAGATGAAACGTGGCTGGGTCTTTCAGCATGACAATGATCCCAAACACACCGCCCGGGCAACGAAGGAGTGGCTTCGTAAGAAGCATTTCAAGGTCCTGGAGTGGCCTAGCCAGTCTCCAGATCTCAACCCCATAGAAAATCTTTGGAGGGAGTTGAAAGTCCGTGTTGCCCAGCGACAGCCCCAAAACATCACTGCTCTAGAGGAGATCTGCATGGAGGAATGGGCCAAAATACCAGCAACAGTGTGTGAAAACCTTGTGAAGACTTACAGAAAACGTTTGACCTGTGTCATTGCCAACAAAGGGTATATAACAAAGTATTGAGAAACTTTTGTTATTGACCAAATACTTATTTTCCACCATAATTTGCAAATAAATTCATTAAAAATCCTACAATGTGATTTTCTGGAGAGAAAAAAATCTAATTTTGTCTGTCATAGTTGACGTGTACCTATGATGAAAATTACAGGCCTCTCTCATCTTTTTAAGTGGGAGAACTTGCACAATTGGTGGCTGACTAAATACTTTTTTTCCCCACTGTAGCTGAATGGAAGCAAGTCCCCACAGCAATGTTCCAACATCTAGTGGAAAGCCTTCCAAGAAGAGTGGAGACTGTTATAGCAGCAAAGGGGGGACCAACTCCATATTAATGCCCATGATTTTGGAATGAGATGTTCGACGAGCAGGGTCCACATACTTTTGGTAATGTAGTGTAGTTGTGTGTATACCCACACGCTATATTCACCCATCCTACAGAACGTCTGCATGTTCCGGGCCTCCAAGAAGATATTATTACATTTAAATTACATTACAAATGGCCAGGAGCTCCTCCATTTTGTGTTCCTCAGGCTTATTCCAAGGCATTTCGTGAGAAATGGCTTTTTCCGCCCTTGTTCATCCTCAAGCTCATCTAATAAAATACAAGATTCATATGTTAAACATTGAAGTATTACACTTCTTTACTGTACTTAATAATTAATGGACCCAGCCTATCGCTTTATGAATATTTACATGTAAAGTATCCCTATGAGCCCTCAGTAAGCCAGAGGGAGGAAGTGTGTTTATAGTATTAAATACTCAAACGTTCTTGCAGACCCTATTTTGCCTGCAACCATGGAACACACCCACTAAACCATTGCAAGTATTTTATTTGTTGTTTCACAATGTAACCCACTCAACTTCCATTTAGACGTGGCAAGTCAAATTACAAGTACTCTGGTTGAACGCAGTTCTGAAATCCCACGACACTGCTTGTCTAGTTGTAACTCGAAGGGAGAAGAAAATATGTTTGTCTGATTTGATTTCCTCAGCATTTACATTCATCATTGAATTTACCTACCACTCATTTTGTGGTTCTTGGGGTTTCTTGAAAGATGTGGGCAAATCAAGGTGTTAGAAATGGAGGTAATATCATGAGATACATGGAATGGAATGGAGACATACAATGCAGGAATGTCTCATTGCTCCTTTTCCTTGTTGTTGCAGTCAATTCACTTCCTAAACACAACACTTCTGGGGAAGAAGGCATGACAACAGAACTTGGTAAACAACTATTTGGTTGTTTGCTTTCCCTGCATCCGTCACACCATTAAATTGAAACGTTAAGAATCTAGGCCATAAATGTACCTTTGTAATACAGGACTTTAGTACAATTATTTATCTACTTTCTCTTTTTTGTTGGTAATTTAGTTATTAAAAACTAGGTACCAGTAAATCATATATTTACATGGGTATAACTTTATATGTGACAAGATGCCATGTTGTGTGACTACCCTGTCATGTTTAGATACAGCAGTAATTGATTGCCCAGAAGGCACTGCTTCACCACAACAACCAGACTGACTGGTAAGATTGACAACCTTTGACCTTTGAGTTGACTCATGGGATAGTGAACCAGAAGTATAATCAGAAATGGATTGAATATCTCTTAGTAAGGTTGCTCTCACGGTCACCCTGAGGATATGAGGTGTTGATAATGGACGTGTAGAATGTGTGTCGTACATGCTATATTATTATATAATAGGTGAACTCCAGCATGTTTGGTTACGTTGATATTTATCTAAAGAATTGGCGTCTGACTGTTGTCAGTGCCTTTCCTCTCTGAAGGTCCCCCTGCGCCTCAGATCTCCTCTCTGTCTCCTATGTGGATAAGTGGCTGGCTGCAAAGGCAACGCTGCTCTTTGATATTTCACTCCTCATTTGAATCAGTGGTCGCTTTATTTGACAATGTGCGGTAATTACCTGGGTACATTGCTTGATCATGTGAACTCCTTCAGATCCATGGGGGGTTTGTAGAGGGGGGGGGGGGCAGGAAGAAAACAAAACAGGAACAAACGTGCCATCTGCATTTGTTTACCTGCATCTTTTATTTTTATTTTTTCTCTCTAACAATCGTCTGAGATGTCACGGCTGAGATGTGTGTGAGTTAGGTTAACTGATACCGGTCGGTTGGTGTGTGTTTTCAGATGTACGCCAGCCGGTGTTTGTAATCTAAGCGGCCTGTGTTGTGTGGTGAGTATCCATGAGGTCAGTCAGTGAGGGTTTCTAACAGAAATGTGACCTGGGAACAGTAAATCATATGAAATACACAGGACCCTCACTGCATTCAGAGCAGTCAGAGACTGAGAGACCAAACTCTTGGATTAATATGTGACCTTTCACTAGTTACATCATGAAGCCTCTTGAATTTCTTAATAGCTATTTTAATCACTTCGGGTTGTCTTTAGGTGAGCAGCAATGTCAATAGTTTGTTTCAATTGGTTTTATTCCAAACCTATACCTTTAATCAAAATTCGAACAATGCGGTGCTCCACTGTAGGATCTGTAAGTCTACACCCGGCTTATGTGAAATTCAAATAAACCACAGAACAATCTAGAACGCAATAAAGAATACATAAAATGTCATGACACCACAACACCATATCATCAATTATAAAACACGCATATTTATTAATTGTATCAAAACTTTAAGGGCAGATACAAATACACACAAAGATACCTCCGAATCTTTTCAAGCAACACTTGACTGTTGAGCTTGCTATACTACACGTATTTATCAGCATGTAGGGCACTTGAAGTTTACACACATGGGAGAGTAAACAATGATGGTCCAGGTGGCTCAACTGGAGACATAACATTTAACATTACCCAAGAACATTATTAAAGATTTTTGAGTTAACTAAATGTATTAAATGTTCATATTTATTATGAAAGCCTATTCAATAGTGTTTATAGAACAACAGAGTAGTGTTTCTCATCATTTCACTTTCATCTCTAGTCAGTCTTTCACTATAGCCTACATAGCCTAAATGTAATGCAGCTGTAACCTATATGACTCGAACTCCCCACCCTGGTGGAAACAACCACTCCTGCCCCTCTGTCAGTTCAACTACACTCCTATTGTACAACATAAAGAATCTCACAAATGTAAGTTGAAAAATATTTCATAAAGTAGCAGGGCAATAGGCTAGTATATGACAGATGAACATACACATTTATCAAAATTAAAACTCCCTCTTGTTTAACGTTTCTTATTGACCACTACACAAAAGTTCCATAACTGGTCCATAATTGTTAAGATGTATAGACACATATGGGGGCTATATTCACCTGCCTTTTGATAAGACAATTTGGCGAGTTGAAAAATATGTCCAAGCCCATGAAGGCAGATCCATCTGAAAGTAGCCTACAGTATGTCACTTTCACAAAATGTTCCTGTAGGAAAACTATAATTAATAGTGTTGCATTATATAGCAAGTAGTGACTTTTATAAAACATTTATAAAACATTTCTACAGGCTATAACTCGTAACTCGTAAATAGCGTATATATAAAATAGCATTGAACAATTTCAAGAAGAAAACTTTGCAAACATCGACTTTTTACGCATAGGCTGCATTACGTGGATGGCCTATTCTCACACTTGAACACAACTGTAGGTCTGCAAGTAGCTAAATCCATAGTGGGGTTTTCGTGCGGTGTCAGAAGCTTGCGTTAAGATAAGATATGGTTATCTGTTTAGTTGGATGTGTGTCTGACATACATTCCGAGGTTTAAAGCTGCATGCCTAATTATGAATCTTGACACGTCTGCCATCAAGGCTGGCATAAAAACATCTCCAATTGTCCAGAGGGCAACCGAACACATTCTATTTGCGTTCTTGATTATTCTGTCCAATTGAATTCAATTTCGGGGCATGATGAAACCATCAAAATGTAACAGTTAAATTTTTCCCCTCTGTACTGGACAAACAACTCATGGGTGGAATTTATGTTAAGTTTAAAGTGGAGAGGGGAATTAATACAATTTAATAATGGCTTAAATAGACGGGGTAGTGTCTTTGGTGCCTAAAGCCATATTCCCCTTTGATCAGCTAGGGAGGGCGACTTTATTGGACATGTTTCTATTTCCAAATCCGCATAACACGCAACGATGCATGTATTTCCTATAATGTAGATAAGAAAGAGAGCGTTTGATATGTATTAAAGGTGTGCCCATAGCCTACTGCCTCTTTAAGCCCCTTAAGTCTGAGAAATGATGAGCGACAGAGGCACGGCGAGAGGGTCAGCGCTATTAACTTCTCGGTTTCTCGGACTCCACTTAAACTTCTCTCTATTACATGTCGTAATGTGGGGAGATGGGCCTTTTACGTGTCCACCTCCTCAATCCTAAAATAAAAATTAATACTTGCCCCCCAATGTGCTCTGTAAACTGATAGTCTAGCTACACATTTCTTTATATCTGCTCAGACAGTTAGATACGAAGGGGACAATGACAAATTATTAGGCTATAGTTAGGCCACTCTTGCACACCCAGTGTTTCAGGATAAACACACAATACAAGCTCCTCAGCATCATTTGATGCATATGACTGTAGTCCTCGCCACGGTCACTAATCTCGCCATGCCTGGCTGAAACCGTGCTACGTCGGGAGGGATGTTCATTCAGCTCTCGGTAATGATCCAGACAACTACTACCTGCATGGAAAAAGTATGATAGCATGTTCTTGCAAGAAAACCTTAGTGTCCTTATGATAAATTGTGGTTGGTTTTGAAATTCGTTTCGGAGATATCAAAACAGTATGGCAAAATATAACCAAATTTGTATTCACCTTAAACATAACCAAATGTGTATTGACCTTGGGGGATTCTATTATATTATAATGGAAATAATAGAGTGACGCAACATGAATCTATTCGGACGATGTGGACGGGGAATAAATAATAGATTGCTGAGACATTCTAAAATATATTTATTTCACGAAATATGACAGTAATTCAAACGTGTTTATGTGAAAATAAATTTGACATATTTTTCAGATTTATGATAAGATTGAAACTGATTGCTTGTGATTTTGCTATTAATTTTACTTGACAACACTGTCAAATATTAGGCCTACATTAACGGATTGTAACAGTAATAATAACAGGCAAATAATAATAATAATAATAATAATAATAATAATAATAATAACAATAATAACAATAATAACAATAATAACAATAATAACAATAATATAATAATCAGAGCTTCATGTGTCATTTTTAATTACACCAGTTATCTATTTGGGGGGAGCTTTCATGTACAGAAAAACACCTTTGTGTAATTGCATTGAGGGATGAATGGCCTGTGTACCAGTAAATTCCTTTACATGAATTGAGCCAGAAACCATAACTAATGATGGTCCCAACTGCCTCACTGGGTTTCTCTATTTACTCCTAATCTTTAGAAGAATAGTACAATTTTGGTTACAGTTTTGATATTACACATCACCCTGCGTGGTTCACATTTCACTCATAAAATAGTTTGGTGGGATACAAATTATGCTCGATATATTGATAACATAGGCATTCGAATCCATTCTCTTTCCTCACAAAATATTTTTCAAATAGGCCTATCTTCAATTGCACTTTAAAAACATATATGGTTAATATAAAAATGAATTCGTTATGATCACAATTTATAATGCATATTTTTCGTTGTCACGCAAATTAGATTTTTCATAAAGATTACCTATTTTTTTTATTAATTCTAAATAGTGTCGCAATTCAACGTTTGGCGTTTGTTCAATCCGCCAGATGTCGCTAGAGGAATGCATATTTTACGCATTAGGCATGTTAAGTGTCTTTGAGACAGATCCCACGGATTTTCAAGGGAGAACGCCACAGTTACGTTTTGTGTAGCTCCCGACCCCACCCCCTCTCTCTCACCCTACTCAGACACCAGAATCTGAGAATCGATAGAGGGGAAAATACGGCTTTGGAACTGAAGAAGTTACAGTTAGTCGCGAAACTTTGACAAGTATTTGAGTTGCTCATTCCACTTTCTGGGACCCTAGTCACATGTCACGTGGGGTCAGAAAGAGTTCAGCCTGGTGAGGTAATGCCGTATGTGTTGCATGAGGAAAACATTGACAGGGCCACTTATAAACAAAAAAAACTTCACTGTTGATTATGTAAACACTGAGATAAACAAACCTATATAAATGAATAGTTAGTTAATAACTAGATTTTAACATATACATTCGACTATTGATATTGTCTGAACATCAATTGAACAAAAGCCTACTGTAAAACTTCAGAAAATTACCATAAGTCAAATATACCTGAACGCAATTCAGAATTATCTTTGTATTGACCTTTAGGTTACTGAAAGAGATGAGGGAACAGTGTTGGTTTTCTGTCCCCTTCAGAAAAGTCTATGATCTAGTCTTATCTGTGGGCTTTCTATAGCCAACATTAGCTTTTCCTATTTGCATAATCTCAAATACTAAGGCTGGCCAACTCAGAACAAAGTAACAAACAAGATTAGGCCGATGTTATTTGTTCCTGTGGTTAAGCAGTGATTGTTTCTAAAGAAGTATTTAAGGTCACTAAGAGGATTTAAACCCCGATTCGTATCAGTGACCTTTTTGAAGGAATTAAATCAACAAAACATTTATCCATATTTAGCAACAAGCTAGGCTACCAGGCTAATTTAGAGGAAGCCATTGCATAGTGGAGATATTAGAGTCTGTTTTGAAATGGGAGTTTGGGGGTTACTTTTTTTTTTACAGTAGGTGCTCTTTTAGGATGTGACACGGAGTGGATCTTTAGCCTCGTGATTGTCTCAGTAGTGTTTTCCTTGAAATGGATCCGCTGCCCCCTAATGAATCCAAACGCAGCTGGCCATGTCCCACACGGACACCGAGAGCTTTAACCCTAAACTGACCTCAATTTGACACCACCAGATGAAATTTTACCGCCTGTTAATGCCATCTTCTGCAGAGGCAACGGAGCCGCATGTTGACGGAGTTGCGCGTCTACTTGAACACAGATTTTGTTCATATGTATGAGTCCTTAACCTGAAAAGTCACACAATGGGAAATCCACTTATTGAAAATGTAATGCTAAACATAATGGGGACTTGGGCATGATGTGGGACACTTGAAAGGTCTTGGTTTGCAAACACTTGCATGTTTCCAAAACCATGAGAACATGTTTGAGGTATCCTCCATTTAATCTAGGCTATGTTCTATGTTTTATAAGGCTAATTTAATCGTATTATTAAATATGAATTAGCATTATATTAAGACTATTAAGTATTAGGATTGAAATACAATATCCAGAACGAGGATTAAGAGTGTATAAAAGTGCATTTATTGCCATAACTAAAATATAATGTCTCACTAACAGGATTCTGATTTATTTGATGTTTTTCAGATTTATGTTTGATTTGAATGCTGATAGAGGCTATATTTTGGATTCACCATTGCATTGCATTGTAATGAATAGCATGTTTTTAGCTTGTACCAAGAACTATAAGTAAAATACCTAAAATAAACTTCTTCAACATTTAAAATATTGTGTTATATACATTTTTAAAATATACAACTTTTGAATGTTCAAAAGGTTGAGGTACATTTTGGAAGAGCAAGGCTATTACATATAATCACCACCGCAATTTTCACAAGCTCTTCGAATGTTTACACCACCCGCCTTTAGGCCAAAATATATGCGACTGAATAATTTTATACATTTACTGTATAGCCCTAATCATATCAGCTACTTAGCCTGACTTTCCACAACTGCACTGTTGGAGAACCTTCCGTTTTACGAGACACAACAAAGGACATAATATGATTCACTTACCATGTTTGTCCGGAAGAAAAAGGCTAACGTTAGTGTACAGGTCATAGTGCACGATATCATTATAAGCAGTCGGGCTAATATCAAAAACCCATGTCTTCAAAAGCTCACGCAGCCAGCCCCTGGTTCTGTTCACAGAATGTAACAGCGGTCAGAGGTATTTGGAGACGATGCATACCGCTCTGCGCATAACACTGTAGTTCCTTCTCGGGCTATTGCACGTTGAACTGTCCACACGGCCGTTCGTCAACCCTGCAGTCCTACTTTTTCTTGTAGGGCTTCCCACCCCCTTATGCCAACAAACATAATTGTTGTCACGGTGCTTCATTTATTAAATATTTTTCAATTGCTATTTCTATTGTCATCCCAAGCAACCGTATGGCGCGTTTGTTTGTTGGGAGTATATTGACCTTACAGCTGAATCCAACCCACTAGCTCATCCAACCTATGAATGGTTAATTTCGACAACCACCAAAAATGTCACGGAGCCATTAATGTATCAATTTATGTGAAAACATATCAATATAACGATGATGCCATCTGCGCAAAAGTGTATATTATCATTGATGGAGCTAAATATTAAAAGGGATAGATGGCCTGTTTCGGTTTTGTGCGTAAAAAAGCTTGGGCTCAGGGAAAAAGGGCTATAGCCTCAGCGCAATCGATGGCCGGAGCGTTGCTCCTCCTCTAAACTTCAAACTCAAGACATGATTGATGATCTTGGGGAGCTTTGATAATTGACTACTCTGAGGTAAGGCACAGATTTCTATCGAGAGAGGGGATTGGACGAAAGAAACATACAAAATTACTTTCTCTACAAAAGCTTTTTCTTTTTGGAAAAGTTCATTCTGGACTGAGAAGGGGTGCGCCATATCGTTTAATTTTCTAAACAGCCCCGTTTATAATTAGCAGTACGATTAAAAGGTATTACCGAGATATTTCATACTAGGCACACCGGCTATAACCACAACACAAGATAACAAGTAAGCGTCATGCTCATAAATTAAACTCAAAACGAATCAGATATCTTTACAGTGTCATTATAGATGATTTGACTAGAGATCATGTTTTGATGGCTTGACGGATTCTTAGTTTAGAATATTTTGGAGTGAAAACAATAAGTATGAGTGGTGATATGTGAACAATAGGCTACTGTTCATTATTTGTCATATTTATGGTAACTTTTTTGACTCGTGAACCGTACGAGGTGCGACGCGTATTTCTTTCAGACGATTTGCTATAGTGAAACTAGAACAAGTTAGTCGTACACCTTAGCTCGGGCTTTTCCTACTCTTATTATACAGAGCTATAGGTCCGCATTGGCATGTATAGGAAAACGCTTCTTCAGATCTAAACGCATTGCAGATGAACACAATAGGCTACTTCACTTTTTTGCTTTTCTTTTTGTCTCTCACTTATCGGCGAAGGGAATTGTCTGGGAGTGTAGAATCTGTGTTGTTTGGCTCCCCCCGTTAGGAGTTGAAGCCGTCCTCGTGCATACTCTGCATATCACAGGATTTGGTCTCTCCTCTCTTTCTGTAGCTGCTGTAGGACTGGCTATGGCCACCGCTACTTCCGGGTTCCGTCATTTCATTCTCCCGCGGATCAGCGCAGCAAACTGACTCTGTTCTATAAGCAAGCTAGCAGCCAACCTGCCAACACTCGCTGACACTCACTCATCTCAGACTGCGAGATAGACGAAATAGCTACGGGGAAAGGAAAGATCTGAATTGCAATCTCTTAATTTCTATTGCTTTTTCTTTTTACAGTAATAATAAAACAAGATAGCAATCTGGAGGCATAAAGAGGACGCGGACTTGCTGGATGAAAACGGGCTGAAAAGATTCATCCTCTCTTGAACATCATCACCAACCATCATTCATTCATTACCTTGACAACCCCTGGCTTTGATTGACAGCTGGAGTGGCAAAAAGCCACGAGACACGACAGTTTAGTTACATGCAGGTTGTTGATGGGCCGGTTGTAACCTTCAGTTTGGTGCTTGACATTTTTTTTTATTTTGGGGGGAAAGAGGAAAACAAGAAAAATTGCAAAACTCCTCCTGATGCTTCTGCTTGTACTCTACCACATTGGAGAATAGGAGAATTCGCAAAGTTGGTTGAAAAAGGAAGCTTACCACTAAATCACTTTCTAACCGGACTGGGATATTAAATATACGACACATCCAGGAGTTTATTGGAGCGCAGCCTGATGGCGCAAAGGGTAGGTTTTGAATCTTCAACACTTACCTATACAAATCCACTATAGGAGGGCCTCCATATCGCTATCCACTTGTCAGTGGCGGCTTATTTATAAAGTGTTCATATCTAAGCCGTTTTATTTGACATTTTTGCAGTAGGCTACCTTTACTCTTCAAGCGGAGTGAAAGCCTCTGCTTAACCGACGGTCTCCGCGGCATTCGTGGAGCAGTTTTTAAAGGGACTCCTAAGTAATTCGGTGTTTTGCCAAAGTAACCCACCTTCGGAGATTCAGAACTTTAAAATGTTTTTGGTAATTACAAATACAAACCTTATCAATGTATTAACTTGGTAGTTTAGCCATGGCGATTGCCTTTTCTGCCAAAGCAACAGGAATGGCACAAGGATTAGCCTACTTTTTTCAAATGCTGGTGTAGTAGCCTAGTTTCACTATATCGCTTTGACTATAGCCTACTATGACTTCAATAACATGTTACCTTATAACTAGCCTATACGTACATTTTGGCCACGTTACGCGTGAGTTTCTATCCTCTGACTTTGTTGTTGTTTTATTCCAGTACGATGAGCTGGCCCATTATGGTGGGATGGACGGAGTCGGGGTCCCGGCGTCTATGTACGGAGACCCGCATGCTCCACGGCCGCTACCCCAAGTCCATCACTTGAACCATGGACCACCGCTCCATGGCCAGCACTACGGTGCTCATGCACCCCATCCCAGCGTTATGCCCAACAGCATGGGCTCCGCTGTCAACGATGTTTTAAAGAGGGATAAAGATCAAATCTATGGGTAGGTGGACTATAATTACATACCTTATTATTAATCTATTTTACGCTTTCAGTGTGTTTTGACTTATGAACGTTTTACTTGTTGCAAAAGTTAACCCAGCAAGGCCTAAATGCATTAGCAAGTTTACAAGAAGTGTAGTTTAGCTCAAGTATTATTTTATTTATTATTTTGGAAAAAGTATTGTCAAAACCTAGAGGTTTATGTTTATCAGTCATCTGATATTATCACAACTTACATTTAAAAAATAATATGGATAACCATTATAGTATACAATTAAAACTAAACAGATAGAAGGATGCATCTTATTGGCCCATTGTAACAAGGGCATAAACACAGACTGCAACGTATGGTTATGGCTACTTCTAAACAAGTTGGTAGGTCCGAGTTTATATTTGGTATAATCCCCAAAACATTATAATAGTCAGCACTAATGCGTTAGTGTCCGTGCGTAAAATGCATTGGAAAAATTTAGGACAAATAGTGTAATTTGTAAACAATGCATTTTGCCATTAATGTGCACATAGCTTATTCATAAAATGTTTACAAAGTAGGCTAATGCCATGGATGAATTTGAAGAGACATTTAAAATGTTATCTCAGTCAAAACCTTGGAAAGTATAGTAGTTGAAATTATTCCTGACAAATTCTTCACTATTTACACTCCTTGGCATCCTTAGTTTTACTTAAAACTTTAACTTGCTATGTCGCGGTGTGATTAGCTTGTATTAAGCCTGTGTGGAGGAGCTGGCTGCCGGTTTGTGCTCAGGCTCTGTTTCCCCTCTTGCAGTCACCCATTATTCCCACTGCTCGCGTTGGTTTTTGAGAAGTGCGAGCTGGCGACGTGCACTCCGAGGGAGCCTGGGGTAGCAGGCGGCGATGTCTGCTCCTCCGACTCCTTCAACGAGGACATCGCAGTCTTTGCCAAACAGGTCACTTTTTATATTTTTTCTAAAAACCTAATAGGATTTTCCAAGTGCTCATGGCACACGTATCTTCTTGTTAACTTTTTACACATTTCACTTTTGGGATTTTTAAAGTTATAGTTGAACATTTTAAAATAAAAATTGTGTTTGTTAGGTTATATAATGTCGAAGTTAAAAAGCAAATTCACTGGTGATATTGACTCATTAATGTCTACACAACATGAAATACAAACATAATATAACTTTGAACTGTGTTTTATTTATTATACAACATTATTGCATTATTGCAAGTCAAATATATATTTTTTGGAATGGTTTCATGACTAAATGCACTCAACGCCTGTAAGAAGTAGTCGAATTAACCCTCCATCTTTGGTGTTATTCTAGGTCCGAGCAGAAAAACCTTTATTTTCATCAAATCCAGAGTTGGACAATTTGGTAAGCACTATGCACGACCGTTTGCCTTTCAATTCCCTTGTTGGTGTAACTGTTACTCCTACTTAGCTTGTTTTTTTTACTTAAACCATGCTCTTGTGTTCTCAGCATCGCAAAGTAAATATGTAAGGATTTGATGCAAAAGCACAACACAGATGTTAGATAGGTTTCTTTGAAGTGAACAAGGGGAAGCTCTGAGGGGTCTCGAGTGGCACAGCATTACGCTGCCTACAGGAGGCCGAGAGGGAAGCCTCTGATTAGGCTAAAAAGCGCTGGGACTCTCACTGGGCGAATCCTGCGCCATGGTCACTCATTGGGAGCAATGGGGCTTCATTTGCCGCTTAAATCGCTGCCTATGTAGCCCACATCAATTGGCTCGGTTGACCAAATGTGTCTTGCCTAATTCAGTTGTTAGATAATCTTAACATTTTTATTTTCCAAATGTTAAATGAATAGCGAATACAGTATTACACACCACGATAAGTGTGGGAAGCATAACTTTGCTCGATAACCCCATAGCCTAAACTTCAGGAAAATGCAAGAGTGTGTTTTTGTTATATGAAGTGAAAATAACAATGTGTAGCCTTATGCTTACCATTCCATTATACTTTCATAATTTAAAGACACCAAAAATGTTGATTTTTATTGTTGTTTATTCCTGTTTTCAGATGATACAAGCCATACAAGTATTACGATTTCACCTTTTGGAATTAGAAAAGGTATTTTTTTTTTTTTTTTTTTTACAATTCATATTTTTATTGTGTGATTATAGTGTTTGAGACGTGATCAGCTTTAGATTCAGCATGTGGCCCTGTATTGACATAACTCGTATGGTAAGTAGCCTAGTTTGTTACACAAATGTGAAAGTTAGACAGTATTTTGCAGAAAATTAGTTGATATTGCGTGTGATGTAATACATTATTCAGAGAAAAATATTAATATTCAACTATTAAAATACTATAATGTTTAATTGTGATAAAGAGACTCATAAAATAATTCAGAGTGATTGGATTGAATTCACACTCTTGGGCCTTTACAATACACTGACCATATTGATAATGCTTTGACATTATTTGTATGCTAATATCACAGATTTGAAATCTGGAGATTTGGCACCAACTGGTTATTATATGTCGAGCTTACCCATGGTGTTTATTTTTTTCCGTTCGACTTGTTGCTCTGGTCTCAAGAGAATAATAAGCGCTGCAACAATTTCACTATTGTTTCCTTGCGCCGATAATGCCCCTAAATTGTAGGCTAGTTATTCTTGGACTGTCTGCACCGTTTCCCCATCTTTAATTTTTTTTTTTTCTCATTGTTCTAGGTGCACGAGCTCTGCGACAATTTTTGCCACCGGTACATCAGTTGTTTGAAAGGAAAAATGCCAATAGATCTAGTTATTGACGAGCGGGATGGAAGCTCGAAGTCAGACCACGAAGAGCTCTCAGGATCTTCGACCAACCTAGCCGATCACGTAAGTAATACGCTTTTCTATCGTTATAATAGTTTTATCAGAAAGTTATAGAGGCCTGTTACGGCGTCGTTGTTGTGAGTGCGTGTTGTTTGTTGTTGGTAATATTGAAGTAGACGTTTTCTAATGGTCATTTGTGACATTTTATTGTTGTTAGAATTGTTTCAAATGTGTTTTACTAACGGTGTAATTTGTTGACTATTTTACATGGTGTGAACTGTCATTATCGCCACCGTTTAGCCTGTGTTGTGCTATATGTCCTCAGCAGGAGGCCTGTTGGTGCTGTTGCATGCTGCAGATGCATTTGGGAAATCGATATTTTTAGGTCAAAAGTCAGTTGTGATACAAAGCAGTGAGTTATTGTTTTAGTCTTTTGATTAGGGGCATTCATGTGTGTATAATAACTGTTTGTGTGTGTGTGTGTGTGTGTGTGTGTGTGTGTGTGTGTGTGTGTGTGTGTGTGTGTGTGTGTGTGTGTGTGTGTGTGTGTGTGTGTGTGTGTGTGTGTGTGTGTGTTTGTGTGATAGAGAGCGTGTGTGTGACCGAAGGCGAGAGTGTGTGCATGTGTGTTATGTTTTTTGGGGGGAATATGGATTGTTTTTTAGTGGGGATATGGATTGTTGGACATTGAATGTGAAAGCGATTATCTGTTGCTCAGAATTACAATAGAATAGCACGTTTTTGGAGTGGACTAATGATAAAAAAGACAAGGGCATAATTTCGGGAGACAGTGTAAGAGACGATAATGATTTGGAGCGTGCGTAAAAAAGCTTTCGGATTTTGCTGCAGAAAGGGAGAAAGTGATAATCAGTATGGGCTACCATCAATGTCAAGTTCATAATGTGGTATTAGGCCTACCTCACGGCTTGGCAGTGCTGCAATGGCGTTACTTGCTGTTGATTTTAATGTGTTTAATTGTTTCTTATTGATCGCCCGGTGGTTTTGCTCTGCAGTGTCTCTCTCTCTCATCTGCACCCCAATTTTATGGCCTTGAGGCTCCATAATAATTAATTCAATTACATACACCTGAAGTACAGTGCCTTTACATTTGAAGATTTATCCCGTGCCTTAAACACGCCTTTTCCGGTGTAAAAACGGGCGCTGCATATAATCGGTGCATTGTGTAAAGGCCTAACAGTTGATAATTCATTATTGATTTAATATCTGGGATCAGATCTAATATCCCTATTAAATAGGCTGTAGGGATGACGTTTTGGTGAATTCGGGGTGTGTATTTCGTGACAGAGTGACTGGTTTATATCTGAGCAGCACGAGCCCAAGCCTATTAGGAAGGAAAGCAGATTTAAGTGTTATTCAAAGTCACTGCGCTGCATCTGTTGGGTTTAGCTATAATAGCGGTTGATTCCCTTTGAATAGCCGGCGCGTTGTTCAGAGTTGCTAGTCAGAGTGCAATGCATAAGGTGAATTAAAACACAATTAACACCCTTAGCAAAGTGGGGCCGAGCAGCAGTTAAAAGCTCAATATTGTGGAGCTCCTCTCTAGAATAGGCGAAGTGTAGAAATGAGGCATTCTGTTGTTTATACTGAAGAGATTAGATAAACTAGCCTAGTTTGTTTCGTGGCAGATGGTTGATACTCAAGCCAATTTCCAATGTTCCCTCGCAATGTTTAGACCTAAGCAATTGTCATCGGGTCCACTTGTGATAAATATTAGTTTGATAATTAGCTAATTAAATATGTCAATAAAGAAAAATCAGAACCAGCAATAAACAAACTTGAAGGTGCATGACAAGTCATTTATCTTGGGGTCGTTTACACTGACCACTTCATTAGTTGTTTTATTTAGGTTGGAGCGATTTCTTTCTTTCTTGTGGCAGCAATGATAATTTTACTACAGCTAATTGTTGTGCTCAGCCTTACTAAAGCAGAAGGAGGTTGCTTATGCGTTTCTATACCTTGTTTACATTGCGACTATAGTGCTGAACTGTAGTGTGAAAATAGGCTAATAATGTACATGCTCTCAGATGATCTTTATTCAAATGTTTAAAAAAAGATGTGCACTGTAGCGTACACTGACAGTGTTACATTGTTATAAACGTAATGTGTACAGTGATAGGCTGATAATATATTTATTGTTGCATTTATATGTATCGATTTTTTTTTATACTTCTTGACAGTAGTGTCAAATGCAGTGCAAAATATAATTGCTGATATAAAAGTAAAAACAGTATGGCTCAAACTATGAAGAATACATGATGCATACAACAGAAGAGTGTATATTCTAGTGCCCTGTGCTTAACCAGGCCCTAAAACACTGTAGTTAATGGCTATGTCCCCCACAGTATGCACACTCATTTCCATATCATATTTCAGTAGTTTGAGTTGTATATGCCTCAAATATGATGAGCAATAATATGAATGAACACAATATTGAAATCTGCGTATAGCAACACGTGTGTGTAGGCCTACTGTTGGGTTGCTGAGTTGCAGCTACACTTGTTTTGTTTTATTTATTTTATTATTATTTATTTTGCTTCTGTTTTATTATTCATTTCTATCCTCTCTTCTAGTTGGAGAGGGGAAGGCAATTTGATAGTTAGATATGCTAATTTATTTATTTAGAATCTCTCACGTCCATTTTTCTTTGCTTTGATATGCATTTTTAATATATAGCCCAGGGCTACATCTCATTTGGTGAAAGTTGGGCTTGCTGGAGATGATAAGGCTCTTCACGGTGAAGGAGACAGCCCGTTGAGCTTGTTTTTCCCCCTCTACCCCTTTCCCCTCTCTCTCTAACAAGGTATCATGGTCTGACTTCAGTATTCAACGTTTGTCCAGGGGATAAACTTACATTTTTGACAATTAAGTTTAGGCATTAATTCCGACTGGTTAAGGTAAGGGTTAAGGTTTGGGATAGGGTTAAGGTTAAGGTAAGAGTTAAGGTTTGGGATTGAACCCGCGATCCTCGGAGCCAGAGCACGCAAGCCCACTAGATGGTAGTTGCCCCTAGTGGACGGTATTGAAGGCATCTCCCGATATCCTGGGGACCTGGACAAACGTTGAATACTGAAGTCGATTTGATGTGACCTGGCTGCTCTCCCTCTCTATCCCCCTCATTTCTCTACCTGACAGTAGACCCTAATAAGTGCTGTGTTATTTACACTTCAACACTGTATTGTCAGAGCTGATTGGATTATACCATTGTCAGATGGGGCCTTTATGGCACTGTTGATTTCTTCTGTTGGATTTCTATGACAATCCCAACCCCCCCCAAGCACCCATCACTTGTAAAATAAAATAAAAAATTATCATGTTTTGTTACACATGGACAGTGAAAACAAGGGACTGTCTGGATCTTAACAAACGATCGGTGCTGTGGTGTCGTTCGTCAGTCGCTGTGCTCGCATGTCTTTTAATTAATGAAATTACATTTCAGTCTTCTCTGTGCTACATCCAATTAAGGCGCCGAATAGTCTACAATTAATGGTTGCTGAATATGATCTGTTCTAATGAATTTGTTCTTTGTGCCTCCTCGTGTCTATTGTACAGCCTTTTCCCACCAAACTGTACATATTAGCCAAGGTTTTAATTCTCCTCCAACACATGTTATTGACATCATTTTTACGACGTGTGCATAGTTTGTTATGAAGAAATATTGTGAGATTTGAGTTTCTGCCACTCTCAGTTTTTCTCTCAACGCTTGAGGGCTGTTGGTTGTAGTTCCCACAAAGGTTATGTAGGTTATCCTAGCTCTGCACGGCCAGAGAGAAAACACTAGTGTTTACATTTCATTCTCTGGTAAAGGCTTGGGCCGTAAAAACTCATTTATCAGATGGAATGACGATGACAAGGATTCAAACCTATAATATGATATCTTGTACAATGTACAATTACTTTTATTGTTATCATTGGACATGTAATATATGTCCTGTTTCTTTATGTTCCTATGCTTAGCACTACATGCTCCTTGCTCCATAATCATACATTCTGCCTCACTGTGTTAGCCTACGTCTAGCCTCCGGGGCTTCCAGTGCTGTTGAACCATGGAATTTCTCCATTTTGGAAGGTGTTCTAATTTAAGTAGCACTAGCTCTCGCTGACCGAACTGTCTTTGTTTGGATCCCCCATCAAAATAATGTGTCATTTAGTGGCCTGACTGCACTGTTCCAGACAATTGTTTTGTGATGGTAGGATGTCTGGGCCTACATTTCCTATTTGATTTGTATTCAGATGCAGGGGCCTGTTGGCAGGCATGTCTAATCACTATGGGTAGTAGGGAGAGAGAGAGACTAACTTGTTGCAGTCCCCCACACACTCCCTACCCACCCGTCCCTCCCTCCTAGCTCCATGCAATGGACGCCGATGCAACCTACAACTGAGCTAAAACATGTTTCTGAAGCTGTAGTTCTATGATCGTATTAATAGGAAAGGTGTAAGATTATTTGCATTTTACACCTATTGCACCATGCATATTCCAAATAACTACTGCTCAGTGGTGTGTATTCGCAATACCTTTTCTTGTTGTTTCATCATTTGAAATATTTGAGTTGTACTCTAAGATGTTGTCATGTGTAGTGTAGATGTATTTTTGAATAAATCAGTTGTGAAACTGATGAGTAATGTTCTCATGTTTGTATGAGTCAATGTCGTAAATCACATAGCGTTCAATGGTGTGGAATCACGTTTTTATCTGTGCATTCTGATAGAATGATTGCACATGTAATGTGCCATTCAGTGCAATGAATGAGACTTATTTCGCCCAGAAGTAAATTCCCCACCATACACTCAGGCAGTCACCCAGGCCTGTCTCTTAAAACACGCAACAGTGAATTATTAGATACTTAATTAATGTTTCCTTTTTATTCTCTGAGGATAATTGTAGGTGTTGTGAAATGCTCAGTTGTTTAGTAGAAGAGCACCTTCACGTTTAACATCTTTTTTTGGCTTGTCTCTATAATTACGTGTTAAATTCGACCAAAATGTGCGAGGACTTTAACTGCTTATGAGGGGTGGTAAGATGCGTCTTGAAATGTCAGCCGGCTATGATTAATGATGCTGTATGTTTCTAGTGTGTCAGCAATATGGGACATGTTCAGTAGAGGAGCCTCCCAGGCCAAGCCGTTGCAGGCTGTGGTGTTAGAGTCTACACTGTACACCAGTGTAGTCCCCTGAATCACTCTGCATTCTACTCTTTTTCAGCCCCCCTCCCAACAAAATTCAATGACAGTGCTAAATCAATTTTATTTGACATTCCAAGGGATGTACAAAAAAAAAAGCTGGTGAAATTGCTGCGATGGGCATGGCAGGTGTGTGTGTGTAAATGAGAAATGGAAGACAACAGGAGTGGAGGAGTGAGTTGTTCTCCTGTGGCCTTGATGCACTACAAGGCTCTCCTCCATATTGTCTCCTGCTTTTATATTAATTACAACTTGCATTATCAGCTGTGAGACGCTAACCCCAGCAAATAGAAAAGTCAGCTCCGGGAGACCAGGCTTGCCTTGTATCTTATTTTCCATCTACTCTATCTATTGTGCTGCCTGTCTGCCTGTCTGTCTGCCTGTCTGCCTGTCTGCCTGTCTGCCTGTCTGTCTGTCTGTCTGTCTGTCTGTCTGTCTGTCTGTCTGTCTGTCTGTCTGTCTGTCTGTCTGTCTGCCTGTCTGCTTGTCTGCCTGTCTGCCTGCCTGTCTGTCTGCCTGTCTGCCTGTCTGCCTGTCTGCCTGTCTGCCTGTCTGTCTGCCTGTCTGCCTGCGCTGTGTGTTGTGTTGTGTTTGCTCGTTGCTGCTCTCGTCTCTCCTCCTGGTAACAGTGCTCTTCAACACAATTAGAGAAGAGCATGGAGTGAACCTTGTTTTAACTCGTAATTATGCCAAGCTACAGGGAGTAGTCACATGACGTGGTGCTACGGGCTTTTCTTTTTTTTCATCTTCTGTTTTTTTATAGCGCTCTTGGTTTTTAGATTGATGAAGGAAGACCCTTTTCGGTGACGTAGGTTTTTTTCCTAGCTTGTTTGAAGTTTATTGTACTCAAACACCCTTCATAGCTCAGAAAGGTTAACCTTGTTGAGTGTGGAAAGTTAATGCCGGTGTTGTGATATTTATTGTTATGTTGTGCGAGAGTGGTTATTGAA
Organism: Coregonus clupeaformis; assembly: GCF_020615455.1. NCBI lineage: Eukaryota > Metazoa > Chordata > Actinopteri > Salmoniformes > Salmonidae > Coregonus > Coregonus clupeaformis. The sequence goes on along the minus strand of NC_059216.1, from coordinate 25,321,114 downwards.
GAGAGGTGAGCGACAGATATGCACACTGAGGCGTCTGTTTGACAAAATGAAAACATCAGCATATGTTTGGCCCTACATAATAATCCTACTGTTGTTTGGTCTTTGCTTATGTTACAGTGACCAACTGGGCTTAGTTTAGTCCAGGCCTAGATCCCTGGCCAAGCTTCCATTTACTGTAATTCTGGCTAGTAATTCACTACCAAATATCACTCCCTTTAACACCATTAGCTAAGGTGTCTCTGAATTTAATTTAGTACCAGAGCCATTAAAAATGACACATTACTGTGCAATGATAACTAAATGAAGTCCTATCGATTCAGCCGTTGCATTAAATCCATGTGGTGCCCTGGCCTAGCTGGCCATCAGATCAGAAGCTGTCCTGGCTGGCTGCAGTGTTGTGGATGTGATGAGAGAAAGAGAAAGAAAGAGAGAGAGCGAGCGAGAGAGACAGAGAGAGAGAGTTAGTTAGTTAGTTAGTTAGTTAGTTAGTTAGTGTACTGTACTGTATTGTAGCTTTCTAGGCCAGTCTGGCCGGCAATGGGTGTTTCAGTGTCAGGAAATGGAACCCAGTCATTTTCTTTCCTTAGAACAGCAAGAGCCCATTCGGAGTCAATGGAGCCTGGCTCTGGCTAAATATATCATACACTGCCTGGGATTCTTGACACCTTTTTCCCTCTCTCTCTCATTCAATTTCTCTCTCTCTCTCTCTCTCTCTCTCTCTCTCTCTCTCTCTCTCTCTCGCTCTCGCTCTCGCTCTCGCTCTCGCTCTCTCTCTCTCTCTCTCTCTCTCTCTCTCTCTCTCTCTCTCTCTCTCTCTCTCTCTCTCTCTCTCTCTCTTTCTCTTTCTCTTTCTCTTTCTCTTTCTCTCTCACTCTCGCAATCGCTCTACCCTTCATTTTTTATGACATTCGCTTGTGAGACTTAAACGAAGAGTTATGAGATGGCTAACATTAGTGATGTTACTCTCTATGTAAAAAATATACAGATAATTGTAAACGAAGGCTCTTGGACGCATCAAAGCCCATCTCAGCCCATGTGTATCTGATCAATAGCCCAGGTAAGCAGCACATCCCAATCATCCATCCCCTCTTAATTAAGTAGGGACGTTTTTCTTTTCCACACCCTTGTTCAGAAGGGCTAAAACCCACGCGGGGGCTATCGTTCGGCCTGCCTTATTACTCCCACCTCCTCTCCTCTTCTGGGTAATTCTCCCAGCTCTTTATCTGATTGCCATCCGGTGAACAGCTGACACAGAGAGGGGTTGGAGTGGAGCGCTGTGGCTGAAGGGCCTGTGTCTGTCTGCTGTTTTCCGCTTCGCTCTAAGCTGTTTGAGAACACAGCCTTCCTCCCTGAAAACGTACCAGATAAAAGGAGGGCTGCTGAGATGAGCTGCTCATAGGCACAGCTGGAGCAGCAGCACATAAGGATCAGGCACCCAAGGGAACCAGCGAGCCAGTCAGCTAACCGCTCTGTGCTGCTGTCTCATAGCCTCTCCCCGTGAACTCCTCTCCAGGCCCTCTCCTGTCTGTCCTCCCCCAGAACAGCTCACTCAAACTGGGACAGCCTCACGAGCAGGCGAAAGTTCAGCAGGAACGCTACTGAGCTGAGGCAGAATGGTAAAAAACGGGCTCTTTTGAAATATTTCTGTGCCGTGTACCCCCCCCCCCTTTTCATATATGTATGTGTGTTTGTGTGTTTGAGACTGAAAAAAAGCAAGCGGGGAGAAGTGGGCTGAGGTTTGTGGGAAGCCTTGGTGCAGGCCTGTGTTTGTTTGGCTTGGGCTCCTTTCAAGGGGCCGCTTTTCCAGGCCCCCAGACAACATTGGGCCAATATTCGCCAACATTTTGTCATCGTGTTCAGGTGACAAATTAAATTGGAATAGGCTAGCCTGTGTATTTGTGTGTGTGTGTGTGTGACTCATGCGTCTGTTTGTGCTGTGTGTGTACAGGGGTGTCTCACAGTCTGTCTCTCTGTGGTGTGAATGGCAGAGGAAATTCCCCCTTTAGCCTGCCTTCGTGTGGCACTGTTAAAGCCTTTCCTGTACAGTACTGTAGAATTCCTGTTTCCCGGTTCAGACCTGCAGGGACCTGGGAATGACCAGGAAAGAGAGGAGGAGAGAAAAGAAGGAGCGAGAGGAAGGAGAGAGAGGAAGGAGAGAGAGGAAGGAGAGAGAGGAAAGAGAGAGAGGAAGGAGAGAAAAGAAGGAGCGAGAGGAAGGAGAGAGAGGAAGGAGAGAGAGGAAGGAGAGAGAGGAAGGAGAGAGAGGAAAGAGAGAGCGGAAGGAGAGAAAAGAAGGAGCGAGAGGAAGGAGAGAGAGGAAGGAGAGAGAGGAAGGAGAGAGAGGAAAGAGAGAGAGGAAAGAGAGAAAAGAAGGAGCGAGAGGAAGGAGAGAGAGGAAGGAGAGAGAGGAAGGAGAGAAAAGAAGGAGAGAGAGGAAGGAGAGAGAGGAAAGAGAGAAAGGAGAGAAAAGAAGGAGAGAGAGGAAGGAGAGAGAGGAAGGAGAAACTCTACTTATGAGCTCTACATTTTTTTGTAAAAACTATTACTGCACCACTATTTGAGCCAGTTTGCTCTGTAGGAGTGCTCTGTACTTTCTCTAAATGTGTGTGTGTTAATGTGCGGGTGTGTATGTCTCTCTCTGTGTGTAGGGGCGTGTGTGTGCATTTTTGGCAGATTAGAGGGAGAATCACTGTCATATCTTATTTTCATTTCTGACAGTGCTAATGATGAATAGCTCTTGTGGTGTATTTAGACTTCTTACCTCGATATTTCTCACTAGACACGGAAGTCTCAATTGGTTACGGTATAAACGAACTCAACAGGGCCTGGCCATATGTGTTTAGACAATTCTTCAGCGAGCGCCCTGCCTGCAACGTTCAAAATCAGACGGCACATTAACCGTCGTCGCTGTGTTGTGCGCTCTTATGTATTAATGAAACTGTTTGATTGCAGAGTTTAGACTTTAGTGCTTGACGGTTTAATGCGCTAGGCTTTTTTCTTTTGGCCTTTGATTGTAGTGGCATTGTTGATTGTGTGCTAGGGGCAAAATGAGTGGAACTCTTTGCTTGCCCAGGAAATGTAAGCAGTCCAAGAGATCCTCACTGCACTGTAGACTCTTACAGATGTCACTCTCACGTTTCCAACATACTCATGTGATCTCCCTCTCTCTCTTTCTCTCTCTCTCTTTTTCCCTTTCTCTCCACGCTCTCCGCTCCTGGTTTGCGGTTTGGATGGGGAATGCGGACGGATGGATCCTTCTCTCTTTCTCTCTCTCTTTTTGTAAAACCCATGCAGAACCCAGCTTCCTGGAGAGACCACGATGACGCCACCTCCACACACTCGGCCGGCACGCCAGGGCCCTCCAGCGGGGGCCACGCTTCACAGAGCGGCGACAACAGCAGCGAACTAGGTGAGCCAGCACACACCCCCCACACACACACACACACACACACACATAGAGGCATGCACATGCACACACACTCATACAAGCACACATGCAACATAATATTTTAAACACTTGCCAACACACTACTTTTGGAGACGATCGAATTTACACTTACTGCTCATTAGAAATAGTGTCAAAGTGTCAGTATTCTCTCACTTGCACACACACACACACACACACACACACACACACACACACACACGTTATACACAGAGCAGCTTACTAACTGCTGTAGCTATTTAGAGGTAGAGTTGAACAGAGTGCTAAGAAAAGCTGGTGATTAATAGGATATTTCTGCCAGTTCTCACTAGCATTTAAAACATATTAACTTTGCTAGCTCTACAAGCCCATTTACAGCTCAGAACAGCTTGTGCTTTTTATAGTCTGGACTGCCAGCCAGCCTATCATAATGCATTCTTTTAACTACACTCTATTACAGTTATAATGCAAGTCATGTCTGTGAGTCTGCATTTTGGATAGTTAAACTGTTTAGTTTTTCTTGTATTCACATTTGTTGAAGTATTGAAACGAAGACATCAACACAAGGCATCAACACCAAAACAGAACAAACTTAAGTGATCCAACTCTGTTATCTTACTAGTGTCTTTGCTAAGACAACAGTGTTGATTAGCCACTAGCCTTTCCTTTCTTGTACTGCCCTTGTTTTCAGTGTTCTCTGTTGCAGTCAGATCTCCTTTCACTGGCGGCAGTGTGTGTGTGTATGTGTGCACGAGTGTGTGTTATTGTTTGTGTCCGTTTCTGTCCGGGGTTTCCATAGAATTTCATCACACCACACACACACTCTTCTCTCGCTCACAGTATGTCTCCACAAGAGGCCAGACACTTGTCATGTCCAATCACGGCTATCGTTTTGCCGATAGGCAATCAAATGTATCGATGGTGTGTATATGTGTGTGTGTGTGTTCTGTGGTTGTGCTGGTTTAATCATAGAGTCTCTCTGAGTCTGTGGGCCTGTTGGAGTGACTGTGCTGCTGAACCATTACTGACCACAGAGACACTCCTAGAGGTGATCTGTGGTGGTCCCGTGTCAGGACTAGTTGCATTACAGGCAGCTGTCTGGCTGAGCGGAAGGGGCTTGGCGGTGACAGTAACTCCGGCTCACGAGGTGCACTGCGAATTAGCAAGGTGGAAAGTAGCTCTAAGATTTAGCTCAAAGATTTAACCCACATTTAGCCCATTTCTAGAAGCAAGTGTAGGTGCATCTGTCAAAGGGATTTTCGGTTATATTCAGGTTTATTTTATATTCATTGTTTGTCATTCCTGCAAAGCTAGTAGTAGGAGAGACTAAGCGATGCAGAATAGAGGTTTGCACAAAGGGGAGAGGGAGGGAGCAAAGAGAGCAGAGAGAGTAGAGAGAGCAGAGAGAGCAGAGAGAGTAGAGAGAGTAGAGAGAGTAGAGAGATTAGAGAGAGCAGAGAGAGCAGAGAGAGTAGAGAGAGCAGAGAGAGCAGAGAGAGTAGAGAGAACAGGAGAGTAGAAAAATGCACTGCCTATTGATTATTTTACACACATAAGTACAAGTGACCTGTAATCCACAGAGCACTTATCGACTGCTCTCTCCACCGGATCCAGTAACAGCTGATCAATATAGCCCAAGACAGTTACCGTACGACGCTGAGCACTATGCCAAGTAGGACCCAGACCAGACCTGGGCCTCCCTGACCCAGACCAAAATAGCCTAAATACTGTACACAGCTCCAGCTCACACCCCTGGGTGAAAAAGCCCCTCAGACACACGGAAAAGATGGAGGAGAGAGAGAAAAAGAGAGTCGACAAGACGAGGAGATGTAAAGAGAAAGAGAAATGTGTAGAAAAAAGAGAGTCAGGAAAATGAGGAGGGAGAGAGAAAATCAAGACAGAGAGAAAAAAAGAGTGTGAATGAGAAAAAAGAAGAGAGAAAGGAAAGAGAGAGGGGGCCGCTGATTTAATGGTCTAATGAGGCCGTTCTCCAGCCAGTTGTTTTGTGTGAGGTTCGCTCTGACCTTTCGCTCCGCTCAGGAGCTCAGCCGCCTCATTTTTCACATTCTTGCAATTACGTTAATGCTTGAAGCTCTCCCTGACTCCCGACTCTGACCCTTCCACTCTGACAGAGCCCCCTCTCCTCTTCTCTCCTCTCCACTCCACGCATGAATAGGCTTCCCATCTCGACCATATTTCCACGTTAGAAAAATACACTCCTTAGTCGGAACACTTAAACCCACAGTGAAAGAGCCAAACGTGTGCCTTACTTCGTTAATGAGGTATTTAACAGGTTAGCCTCTGTTAAAAGGGGTGGAGGTTAGTTGAGGTAAAAAGAAATGGGGAGCGGAGAGGGGTAGAGGGAAAGAAAGAGAGAGAGAGTCAGGGAGGCAGAAGGAAAGACAAGAGCTCCAGTTCAAGCCTTTGGGTTCTGTGAGGGACAAAAAAACAAAAACACAACAGAATCAACCTTTTTCTGCGAACACTTTTAAAAGGTGTGTGGGGCTTAAAAATCTCTCAATTCCTTTTAAAGGAGAAGTCTTAAGGACACCCTTTTGGGTCTTGTGTTTCCCGGCGCGTGTTGAAATGTTCCTGATTATATAAGCCCTACACAAGGGGTCTCTGACCATGGCTGAGTGGATGTGTTGGCGAGTGTGAATTCTCCTCTTGTTTTCCTCCTCATGTTAATGAAGACATCACTTTGACAGTTTAGAGTTCCTGGTAGGAGATGTACATTACAGTATACACCTCACACACCTCTCCTTCCTTACAGAGAGAGAAAGACTGTGTGTGTGTGTGTGTGTAGTGTGTGTGTGTGTGTGTGTGTGTGTGTGTGTGTGTGTGTGTGTGTATATGTGTGTGTGTGTGTGTGTGTGTGTGTGTGTGTGTGTGTGTGTGTGTGTGTGTGTAGATACAGGCCTCGAGATGGTTGCTCTGAGCAAAATTTATATTCGTAATCTTTCGCTTGTATCTAGGCACTGAGCAGTACTCTGAACCCCTGCCAGAAAACTATTTAACCAGTGAGAAAATATGTGTAGCCCCTCTTACGGAATAATTTATTGTGAAGCAGTAAAACAAGGTGAAGCATGCTCATAGCTGTCAGTAGAGATTGCCAGTTAAGATTTTGACACATTGGAAAGAGGGTTTGGGTACCCCCCACCCACTCTGCCTCATCCTCCACCTCATTCCCTCACACACTTCTTTAAAAACTGAATTTCTTTCCAAAAAACGCAAATATGTATTATCACCTTCAGGGCAAATTCTGCACTTTCCCTTACTGACTGTGAGCAGAACTCCCAGTGTTCTAGCTTGATAAACAGCACTGGTGCATGGGAGAAGTTTCAATAGGCTTCCTTAGAGATTGCAGCTCAGTGCTCTCCACCATCAGACTATCAGCGTTGGCTCGGCTTACAGTTCTTTTGATTAGCAGCTCTTTTGATTTCTTCTGAGCTTATCTTGAGATATCAGAAACATCAATGAAGTAGTAGTAAGTCAAATCTGATGTCAGTGGTTGTTGAAAAACAGGAGTTATTTCGAAGAAGGTGGCCATTATCAGTTTACAACACCCAAAGTGTGTTTGAGCTGGAAAGGGATGAAGCATACTCCACTTCATGTCCATGCCAAACATTGTGCAGTCAGATACACTCACAGACTCACTCATCTACAGTAAATCCTCACTACTGATACAACTTCAAGGTAGGGAACTCTCTCTCTCCCCTCTTCCACCCCCCAACCCCCCACCCCCCTCTAGTCCGCTCCTGTAATTATTAGCTATGCATGAAAACCAAATCCATTTTGACATCTTGAGTGGTGAGCAAAAGGCCTCTCCACTCTATTCCACCCCTTTTACTACCAAAAGGCCCAGCAAAAAAAAAAAAAAGATAAAACGTTTTGTACATTTTTTCAGCAATTGAACAATCCCCCATGTTCTGCAGAAACACAGACTCCCCAGAGAGGTGCAGAGAGAGAAATAGTGAGGTTGAGGGAGAGAAAGAGAGAGTGCCTTGGTGGTGGTGTGGTGTGTGTTTTCAGTGTGTGTTGCAGTGTGTGCAGCTCTCCCACCCCTGGCCAGGGGCCCCTCTAGGCAGGGTCATTGTGGTTGAGCTCACTAGAGGGGGGTCTTTCCTGGTGGGGACAGGACTCCCTGGCCAAACCCAAAAAGCCCCAGCTAGCACAGCGCGAACAAGGCCTGCTGAATCTGGCAGTTTCCGGACCTTTGGCTTATTTTTCTATTTTTTCAAGGCCCGGGTACAGCTTTTCTGTGTGCTTGAATGAGCTCCCCAAAAAAGTAAGGGAAGAAAAAGAGAGGAGGAGAGAAAAAAATCATGAAACCACAACAGAAAGGAAGCCAGGGACTCAGCTAAAACGCAAGATGGAAGCCTTGTTGCATATTTGTGGCTGCTGTTCCTGCCCCAGAGTGAAATAGCTGGCTGTCTCTGGGTGCCTGTTCGAATTTAATTTAGAGTAGTAATTAAAGCTGAATACTGGCCCATAAACAACAGATAAACAATAAAGCAGATCCTGGACCTGCTGTTTCATTGCCGTCACTCCCAGCTGTTGGAGGACTGATCATTTTTACACAGTGCCCCTACCTCACCACAACACACCACCACAGCAACAAGGGTGTGTGTGGGTGTGCATGTGTGTGTCCCTCTTCCCTCTTCTTTCAAAACAAAACAGAGAGCAGAGAGAGAAAGAATAAAGAAGGATAGAGCAGAAGAGAGAGAGAGCTAGAAAGTGGATGAAGTGAGGGCAGCCAGGGTGAGGGCAGAAGCAGCCAGGATGAAAGGTTTAGGAAGAGGAGCCTGCCCTCAGTAGATTGCTTACAAAACCACTTAAATGGCAACAATGATCGCATTAACAATAAATTAAGAGCTATCATGATGTGCCTGGTGTGCTTTCCGCCTGTGGCTTTTACTGGCATTTGGGCCATCAATCACTGTGCCCACACACCTTAGTGACACCCTAGCCAAGGCAGGAGACTAACGTTAGATAAACCCAGAGCTTTCCTACACAGGCCTGGCCGTAAAATAGACTTTACTACAATACTTTACTACATGGTATCACTTTCCTAAATGTATAAATTACTACATGAAGAGGTCTCCAAGGTGTTGTTGTACATACACTACTGGTCAAAAGTTTTAGAACACCTACTCATTCAAGGGTTTTTCTTTATTTTTACTATTTTCTACAATTAAATAACACATATGGAATCATGTAGTAACCAAAAAAGTGTTGAACAAATCAAAATATATTTGAGATTTGAGATTCTTCAAATAGCCACCCTTTGCCTTGATGACACCTTTGCACACTCTTGGCATTCTCTCAACCAGCTTCACCTGGAATGCTTTTCCAACAGTCTTGAAGGAGTTCCCACATATGCTGAGCACTTGTTGGCTGCTGATCCTTCACTCTGCGGTCCATCACTCTCATTCTTGGTCAAATAGCCCTTACACAGCCTGGAAGTGTGTTGGGTCATTGTCCTGTTGAAAAACAAATTATAGTCCCACTAAGCCCAAACCAGATGGGATGGCGTATCGATGCAGAATGCTGTGGTAGCCATGCTGGTTAATTGTGCCTTGAATTCTAAATAAATCACAGACAGTGTCACCAGCAAAGCACCCCCACACCATAACACCTCCTCCTCCATGCTTTACGGTGGGAAATACACATGCAGAGATCATCCGTTCACCCACACCGCATCTCACAAAGACACGGCGGTTGGAACCAAAAATCTCCAATAGGGTTATCTTCAATAGACCCCCCCCTATTTGAAGAATCCAAATATAAAATATTTGTTTTAACACTTTTTTGGTTACTACATGATTCCATATGTGTTATTTCATAGTTTTGATGTCTTCACTATTATTCTACAATGTAGAAAATAGTAAAAATAAAGAAAAACCCTTGCATGAGTAGGTGTTCTAAAATATTTGACCAGTAGTGTATGTGTTGTAAAGCTCTGTCACTACATGTCCAGGCCATGCTAGTCAGGTGTCTGTGGGGTTGTTGTGAAAGCATTATCAGTGTCACTGGGTTTGTTCGGAAGGGGCAGGGCTATTATTGAAAGCTGATAATAGTTGCTCTGGAGGGGAAGAAAACACAGAACAGAGGGGATACTTTCATGATCCCATTAGCATAGGAGTGACTCAATTATTCATGCCGAGTGCTTAATCTATGGGGAAAAGTATAGTTAATGCACATAGTTTTAAAATGGATCCCTCCCGCTCCCTCAGCTCCCTCCACTCCGCACTGAGGCCAGATTCGTGCTGGATTCAGCATTCACAGGCATTTACGGGAACAGGGCCTCACTCTCTCTCACACACACAGACGAACGTTGGTGTACACACATACACACTCACTCACTCACTCACTCACTCACTCACTCACATGCGCGCTGCTTTGCTCCAAGCTGTTTCAAGGGGCTCAGCTCTCAGGCTCATCCCCCTCTGTCTTTTAGTCTCTCTCTTTCTCTCTCTCTTTCCCTCTCTCACTCACTCCAGCACCACAGACTATCTGGCCCTCTTCCAAAAGGTGATTAAACAGAATGATCAGCTCCCTCTCTTTCTTTCTCCAGTCCTCCCTCCCCTTCCCCCTCTCTCACTGTGTAACATGCTCAAATCTGTGGATTAAGAAAAAAACACACATCAAAAGAAGAAGAAAAAAAGTAGCGTTAATGCCCTCCAGTAAGTCAACCAGAGGACTTCCAATAACGTCATTTTTCACCCCCTCCCTCCCTCCTCCTCTTCCCTGCTTCCCCCTCCAGTTTGCACCCCAAGCACTCTCCTCTTTCTCCCCTCCAATCCTCTCCTCTCTTCCTCTCATCCTTTCCCTTTGGTTCTCAGATGTTCCTCAGTCTCTCTCTCTCTCTCTCTCTCTCTTTCTCTCTTTCTCTCCCTCTCTGGCTGAGGCTAGGTCTCTCTGGTCCATAATCATGAACAGGCCGCCAGCCCAGTTCAGCCTGGCCCGCCCGGCTCTGATCAACCCAAGCCTGGGTCCTCTCTCCCTCTCTTTCTCTCTCTGCAGCAGGAAAGCCACAGTAACTGGGTCAGCCTAATGTGCAAACTAATGTTTGCTGGACATAGGGAAAAAATTACCAAAATTATTCTGACAGCAACTGAAGAGAATGTATGTTATGCGCCATTAGGGGAAAGCTTTGGGGATACGCTTTTTCCTTTCTTTCTATTTCTTTCTTTCTTTCTTTCTTTCTTTCTTTCTTTCTTTCTTTCTTTCTTTCTTTCTTTCTTTCTTTCTTTCTTTCTTTCTTTCTTTCTTTCTTTCTTTCTTTCTTTCTTTCTTTCTTTCTGTCTTCTCTTTGAGTAGATGAAGACCAGCTTCTCTGGACGTGAGTTGGGAGTAATTAAAAAACAGAGAGGAAACGACGGGGGAAACAGGAAAGCAATCATGATTGAACTATATGGAACATGATGACTTTTTCACTGTTGTACCTCATGGGCAGGAGAGAGAGAGAAATAGAGTAAGATGTAAATAGAGATATAGAGTAAGTAGGATGTAGAGCAAGGAGAGAGAGAGAGAGAGAAATAGAGTAAGAGAGAGACAGAAGGACAAATAGAGAGAGAGTAACAGAGAGAGAGAAGTAAAGAGAGACATAACAGGAGACATAACACAGAGAGCTTACACTCCTGGTCTCCTAGCTGATTACTCCCGTCACCGTGGCGATGTGGAACACCGTGGTGGGGCCTGATGTAATATGGCTAAAAGGGATTTGAGATCACGCCCCCCAAGGGCACTGCCGTGTCCATTAATGCCTCTGCTTACTCGGTGCTGCTGTATTTTTACAAGGATGACAATGCTGCTCGGCCTCTTTAAAGGGATACTGTTTTCCCAGGAATTTGTGGGTCTTGTTTTAGCAGGCAGTTCGCCCGTGAGGGGGTCAGCCAAGAAGTCACCCTTAAGAGGTGATAATAATCCAATTGCTCTAGTCTCCACCTGATTGGTTTTCCACCCACAGCCTGGTGCTCTGTCTCTCTCTCTCTCTCTCTCTCTCTCTCTCTCCCTCTCTCTCTCTCCCTCTCTCTCTCTCCCTCTCTGTGTGTGTGTGTGTGTTTACATGTGAGTGAGGCGGAAAAAGAGAACAAGAAAGAGAGAGAGAGTCCCAGAGACAGTCAGGTGCCATAGGCAACACCAGGCTATGTCTGGCCTGACCCCGGTCCCCATTCTAGCTGAGAGAGAGGTTAGGGAGGCCACGTCTGTCAAAGGCAAACCTGCGGGGAGACTCCGGTGCCCTGCGTAGCTGCTCATCCAGCCCTGTTTAAGGTGTGCTTATTTGGGATTTAACCCTGACTTCCAGGGTCTCCTCCCTCGCTCCCTTCTTTGTGTTTGACCAATGGGCCTTGCTCTCTTTTACTTTCTCCTTTCTTCTGCCTCCCTTGGCTCTCTAATCCCTCCTATACCCCCCCACCCCCCCACCCCCGTCTCCTAACCCCACCTCAGAGCTAGAGTCCCACTCAAAAAGCATAGTTGAGGGTAAGTGTATTGCTAGCTAGCTAACTAGCATGTTAGCTATAGCAAGCTAGCTGTGTGGTGTAGTCTAGTGTAAGGGTGGGTTTACCCTGAGTATTTGGGGCTGAGTAGAGCAGCTATACCCTACAGGTAGTAGCTGTAACTACGCAGCCTGCTTCCAAGAGAGTGGGAGGACGATAAAGAGATGATTCGGTTATGATCTGAGTTCTTCTTCCAATTTTACACGCACACATCTTTCACATTTATGCAAATCTTTGGAGGGCATTATAGGAGATAAGCTAATTTTCTAGTCTGATTCCCACTCTGCTATATGCTTTAATGAGTCTTCAAGCAAAGAGGTGCTTGTTTTAGGGTAGAATGGAAGTCCCCATGGTAGTCTACTTACTACACATAGTCAGTGTGTCTTTACCACACTTGATCACTTTTGTTCCTCTATTTTAAGGGACAGGGGGCAGACTGAGGGAGAGATCTGACAGTGCTTTAGTGCCATTAGCTCTGTTTATTGGAAGCCAGCATCGAATAATGTTTTATTACCCCAAGGAGGTATTAAGAGTGTTAGTCAGCAAGGATAATTTCTTATTTACATGCCCCAAGCAGTGTGCAAGCAGCACTCTTAAGGAAGTGAGGGTCTAAATGCGCAACACAACAAATCAACATGCCAAACAAGATGCAACCTTCTTGGCTGGCTTCAGGGCTCAGGGTGAGAAAACGTTCATTATGCATTTACCATAATTCATTTAGAAGGTGATCAATTTCAGAATACAGGGGAGATGTTGGGAAGGGGGTGAGGAAAAACATAATATCAAAAGAGAGAGATAAAAAAAGAAACAAGCTATACAAGTAGAGGGAGGTCTGCTCCTGTATTTTTAAGTGGCTGTTCCAATTACACAGTTTTCCATGTTCTGAGGCGGAACATGCATGTTAAATGCTGCCATATCTTTCCTTCTTTCCAGTGTCTTGCCCCACCCCCCTGAAATGCAGAAGCTTGATTTTGCTTTAATGAAAGCTGTTTGGTTTGGGAATTTACTTCTCTCTGCCATTTTGTTGTGATTAAGTCTACCCAGCGATGCTCTACTTCAAATATTGTCTTTTATGGTTGCTTTTTGTTTGTCTTCTGCCCTGTCTAGTCAAGGGTTTGTGTGTGTGTGTGTGTGTGTGTGTGTGTGTGTGTGTGTGTGTGTGTGTGTGTGCATGCACTATGACAGTTGCTGTGTAGTATTTGCATGTTTTTGTCTTTCTCCCCTGGCAACAATGTTTTTAAGAAAGAAACGTTTTTTTAAAGCATCTTTCCGTCCGCCATCAGGCAACGATGACTAATGCCCCATTAGAACAATTGGAGGAAGCTAAGGAAGAGGGGAGGGTTTAAACGAATGAAAGAAAGAAGAAAACATTTCTATCTTGCGATAGCCAGTCCTTTCTTTCAATTTTCTAAAAACAAAAACCCCCACCTTGGAAATAAAAAACGTTATTACAAAAAAATTAAGAAAACAAAGTGAGAGAAAACACATTTGAAATATTTCCTAAGTGAGGAAAAAAAGCTGCATTGTTTGGAATGAATGCTTACTCCCTGGGATGCAGTCCTTAGACAACTGTCTGCAGGAGACATCTGTGAAGCCTGACCTTATGACCCTGGAAAGAATGCTCTTAAAGCGGGGGAACTACCCCTGCCTTTACCCCTTCATGGCCCGAAGGACAGCCCAGCCAGCACCACTGGAGAACAAACTCCACAACTATTAAAAACATACCAACACACAAAAACAAACAAGAAGTGTTACAAAAAAAAAGAACAGAGATAGAGAGATGAAAATAAGACTGAAGGGGCCCAGGCATGGGCCAAGGAGGAGAGAATGAGAGAGAGAAAGAGAGAGAGCAGAGCGTAGGTCTTGGTCTGGATTCTGCCCCACAGGCCTCGCTGCCTGTTCCTCCCCTGGCCCCCCATGAGATCGTTTTCATCCTTTATAAGTCAAAAGGAAGCCCAGTTGAAAATGAAAGGTTACGCAAGCCAACCAGCATCGAGGCCCTTGGTACAAAGACAGAGAGAGAGAGAGAGAGAGAGAGAGAGGGGAGAGAAGCTCTCTGCTGCAAGGGTCCTGCTGCTATTCAAAGCACCTGCCATTGTGTGGGCGCCCATCCAGGGTCCATTGTTGGGCAGAAATTAGTCGTGCTCTCCTTGGCTTCCTTTGGCTCCTGAGGCTTGCGGCCCTCAGACCTCCTTGTTGTTTTCACCACCACAGATACGTGCTTGGATGGATGCGCTGCCCCGGCTACCATCACCACTGGCTGTGGGCTTTTGCCCTTTCTCCTTCTCTCTTTTTCTCTTTCCCACATTCACTCTCTTCTTCACTTCTCTTTCTCACATCTCTCAGCATTTGGAAGTTCAATCCTAATTCACCCTTATCCAGCTTGGCCTGAGCACCTCCTCTATCTCCAGTTTTCTTTCTGACTCCCTCCCTCCCTCCCTCCCTCCCTCCCTCCCACACCCCTACTCTCTCTCTTTCTCTCTCCCTTCCTTTATCTCTCTCAAGTGCTGTATATGCTTATTGTTTCAGGAGGGGAGCACCCTCATTACCCATGGTTAGATTTTAAGGGCCTTTCTCTTTGATTTTGGCCTCCTGGGGTGTGAGTGCTGTGATGGTGATGAGCTGTGGGCTGCCCGTGCTCCAAGGGCTCCCCAGCCGGTGTCTCAGTGAGTGGGCTTGGGGGTACTGTTGGGCAGGTACCGCACCGCGGCTGCTCCTGCTACAGAAACACTCTGTGGTGCTACCGCTGGTGGAGGGGGTGGATGCGAGTGGAAAATTGAAGAGTCAATAATGAAGCCATACAAAACAGAAGAGCAGAAACAAAGGGAGAAGAGACGGCATCCAGCCTTCAAACGCTGAAAGGCAAGGAGCACAGCTAATTAATAGCATCACAGGATAAGTGTTTTTTTGTTGTTCTCCACAGAGCTGGAACTTTAAGGCTGCATATTAACTTGTAGGGCGTCGCGATTACAAGCTCAAAGAGGAGTCAGCCGCATCCCGTTGATAGCTGGCTTTTTTGGGAGGTTATGATGTTTTGTTGGCAATGGGACATTTTGTATTATAATGTTCAGAATTTTTTTGTCAGAGTACCAGCAACAACAGAATTGGATTATGGTTGGTTGGACATTGTTTCTCACCTGCTACCCCCAGTTCACAACAGACTCAGCAAACTAGGGTGTGTCTGTATTTTAGACAGGCTTGTTTCAGCCACCTAATTAGAAATAAAAAAATGTGCCAGGAATGCGATGGAATACTCATTTGGGCAGGTCAACGAAACAGAGTGGCAGTAATTTCAACCCTGGGCCTTAAAACGTTCACCTAACCTCAACTTGCCATGGCAATATCTACTGCCAACAACTGTCAAGCCCCTAAAATCAAAACTGGTGGCAGGACTGGGTTATAATGAAATGACCTGCTGAATTTTTGTATATTTATATATTTTTTTATATTGAAAAGTACCTTGTCTAAGCACTATGCTGTCTGAATGGGGACACTGAGAGGATTGTGGGGACTCTGAGCATTGTGGGTGCACTGATGTGGGTCTTAATGAGGACTCTTTAAGGTTCCCACAAGGCAGGTACAGTATATAGGATCAGGTTATTTTGGCTACACTACTGCTAGCGTGTGAACATTGTGAGGACATCGGTCGTCCTCTTGGGAAACCCCAAGGCCTGTAGAAATCTTCACCTCTATAGAACCAGAACATGAAGACTCCTATGTCCCCGTATCCCACCCCTCTTCTCCTTAAATTAGAATACATGTGTTGTGTGGCCCAGTGGAGGACACCAGGCGCTGGTTGTTGCCTTGTAAAGGAGCCGCTAGGTGAGGGGTCCTGACAAGACAGAAGTGGCTCCCTCTCTTGTACAGCAGTATCTGATTTCTCTGCTAGTTGGCTCCCCTGAGAAAAAAATCCTGTACTGTATGTCTGTTGATCAGCCACTCACTACTCACTCATTCACAGCTGTATGGAAAATCGGGGGATGAAAAGAATGAAAGAGTAGCTGTCTGAAAGACATGCTCCTCTTCTGTGTGCTGTTATGCCATGTAAGAGAAGGACAATAGTGATACAGTGGGGAAAACATGAGGGAATGTACCACACAACTATCTGGTGAGTGTGTGTGCATCAGTGTGTATGCATATGCTTGTGTGTAGTGGTGGAGATATCATATACCGGTGCTTGCTGTACGCTCGTCTGTGTGTGTGTGTTGGCAGCATACAAAAGGCCCTGTACAGAAGCTAGTCGGCAAGAGGAGAGACAAAAGCAGCAATCATCTAACAGAGCTCCTCACAGGCCTGACTAATATATGAGGGCAAACTGTACTGCCGAGAGAGAGAGCGAGAGAGAGAGAGGGAGAGAGAGAGAGAGGGGAGAGAGAGAGAGAGAGGATAGGGAGAGAGGAGGGAGAGAGAGAAACAGAAAGAGAGGAGAGAGAGACAGAGGGAGAGCAGAGAGAGAGAGAGAGAGAGAGAGAGAGAGAGAGAGAGAGAGAGAGAGAGAGAGAGAGAGAGATTGAGGGAGGGAGAGTCAGGTGGAGGAGGGAGGAAGTTTTCATTGACTCTCCTGAGCAGGCCAAGCCAAGGCCCAGGGGGGGATTCCTCTCAGTTTGAACTTTATCAGGGGCTACGCTTAATCAATACGCTATTGGAAAAAGAATTAATTACTAAAGCAGAATAAAACAGCTGCATTTTAAACCGAGGATTCATCAATTCAGTAATCTCTTGGTTACAGCTCAGGTGCCAGGAGGATCATTCCGACTCCATGTAATGAGGAACTGTGGGAGTTGGAGTTTCCCCTCAATCCCGCCTCCTCCAATCTCCCCACTCCACTCTTCCTACCCCTCCACCCCTGTCCAACTGGTGAGGAATTCACAATCACCTTCCTCTTCAGCTGTTTGTCATCCACCTAGCTAGCTAGCTACCCTTCCTCTCTCCCACTATATCCCCTTCGCCCATCCTCCATCCCCTATGCCAAGCTCTATCTGTCCCCTCCACCCCTCTCCCCTCCAAGCCACATTCCCACCAACTTCCTGTCTTCCCAGGGATGGGAGATGGAGGTATTAAAGTGGAAATCTCCAGCTTGAAAGCAGGCGGGAAAGGACCATTCCTGCTGCTGTTGGTTTCACCGGGCCGGACATTCCTGTGCCCAGGCTGCCTGGGACACCCCTGGTGTTGGGTAGAGAAGGGCGTGTTTCGGGGCAGTGGGCTTTGGGGGGCGAAGAGGGAACACCCTTGGCATCAGGGTACCCCCGCCAGGGTCGTAAACTCCCCCCTATCCCACCACCCCTCCACTCAGTACCCCGGCCCTTTAAACGGCTGCCCCTGCCTCTCCCATAATGGGGGGATTTCTTGGCGGGTTGAGAAGGGGTTATGGGTGATGAATTGGGTTTTTAGGGAGCTCATTAGGAAGCCAAACAGAGTTTAGACTGGCGGAGCGGGGCAGCGGCGCATTAATCAGTTCTGCTCACTTTGTTCCCTGCCTCCAGGACATTTGTGAAGAAAAATAAACTTCATGGCAGTCGGCTGATGAGAGGGCTGCCAAGTAGAGGCTACAATCTGATGGTTGACTTGTTGATTTATAAATCTTTTAACTCATTTTCACACCCATACTCCACCCTTTACACCACCACCAATCTCTGTAAGCCCCCACTTTGATGCCAATGTCCATGGGGTGTGGCAGGCCATGCAAGCCAGCAATAATTCCAAGGTGTCCTGCACTCCCAACACAAACTAGATGGATTTGTTTGTTTGAGTCTGAAGTGTAATTGGGGGTAGAGAATCCCTAGCAATGTTGCTATCATCATCCTCCTGCTGCCTCTAACATGGTGAGTGATCCACGGTGCTGTATCACAAACGGCACTCTGCCAAAATAGGGAACACCTCATTCCACTGAATCTCTTTCCTGCTGGTTCTTTGGAGAATACTTTGATATGGTTCTACTAGGGATTAATATAACCATATAGCCCTTAGCTAGCAAACAATCCATCCACGTGATGAGCTGCTTCTCTCTCTCCACTCTCTCTCTCCACTCTCTCTCTCCTCTCTCTCTCTCTCTCTCTCTCTCTCTCTCTCTCTCTCTCTCTCTCTCTCTCTCTCTCTCTCTCTCTCTCTCTCTCTCTCTCTCTCTCTCTCTCCCTCTCTCCACTCTCTCCACTCTCTCTCTCTCCACTCTCTCTCTCTCTCTCCCCTCTCTCTCTCCACTCTCTATCTCCACTCTCTCTCTTCACCCTCTCTCTCTCCCCACTCTCATCTCTCTACTCTCTCTCTCCACACTCTCTCTCCACTCTCCCTCCCCACT
This sequence comes from Coregonus clupeaformis, assembly GCF_020615455.1. NCBI lineage: Eukaryota > Metazoa > Chordata > Actinopteri > Salmoniformes > Salmonidae > Coregonus > Coregonus clupeaformis. The sequence continues at coordinate 25,302,891 of NC_059216.1, read as the reverse complement.
TTCTCTCTCTCCACTCTCTCTCTCCACTCTCTCTCTCTCTCCACTCTCTCTCTCTACTCTCTCTCCACACTCTCTCTCTCCACTCTCTCTCTCTCCACTCTCTCTCTCTCCACTCTCTCTCTCTCCACTCTCTCTCTCTCCACACTCTCTCTCTCCACTCCCTCTCTCTCCACTCTCTCTCTCCACTCTCTCTCTCCACTCTCTCTCCTCTCTCTCTACTCTTTCTCTCTCCACACTCTCTCTCCACTCTCTCTCTCTCCACTCTCTCTCTCCACTCTCTCTCTCTACTATCTCTCTCTCCACACTCTCTCTCTCCACACTCTCTCTCTCCACACTATCTCTCTCCACACTCTCTCTCTCCACTCTCTCTCTCTCTCCCTTTCTTTGTTTTTCTTTTTATTTCTCTGCTATATTCTCTCTGTTCACAGTCTTATTCAGGGCTGAAAGGAGGAGCAACACCCCCTATTTTGGGGGTGAAAATAGATGCAGTTTGCTCTGCAAATTTTCATGCTCATTCCAATTAATTGAACATGACCCAGTTTTGCTTCCGGGGGGCACCCAGCCACCCATCCTTGGTGGGGAAAGACATACCCTAAGAAGAGATGAAGTCCTTAGCTCAGAGGCTGAGGCACCACAGCCTGTTATTTAGTTTTCTGCTACAGTAATAAAGATATCAAAGCTGAACAGGGGCAGAGGGGACATATGTAATTTTAACCAGCCAGGGAGAGAATAGCTCCATTGTGCCAAGATCAGCTTTGGGAAGAAGAGAAGGACAGAGCAGAGGAGGAGAGGGGAGGGGAACGACTGGTAAGGCAGCAAGGCTTCTAAAGGCGATCTGATCTTTAAGAGACGGGGGATCATGCACCTAGATAACCTCTGGGAGCAATTACAGCAATCTGATTTGGGAAAAGCTGAGGAGGGAAGAGAGGAGGGAAGAGAGGAGAGTATTTACAACGTTGTTGTGCGAGCGGCGCAGTGTACAGTGCAGACAGAGAGGAGTTGAGGGGGAACAGAACAGGGTGGAGTTGTCAGGGAGGCTGCGAGTGTGAAATCTTTGGTCTAGATACAAGGCCCTTCATTAGGCACTGATCCCTGTCTCTGGAGCGATCTGGGGGCAGTCATGGGCATCAAGACACCCTTTTAGTTCCCCCCCCCAAAAAAGAGTAGAGGAGTGATGGGGAGGGTGGTTTGGAGGGCTGCTCCCCGTCCCCTGCAATTTAGCCCTTTGCCATTCATGCAAATTGGATCCTGACATCTGCAACAGCCTGCCTCCCTCTTCTACACATCTTTATTCCATCTCCTTTCTTTTGATCGTTTTTGTTTTCTCTCCAAATGATGTTCCTTTCCCACCCCAACTGGATGGCAGGAACTATAGAAACCTCCATGAGAGAGTAGCGTTACTCCTCCCAGGCCCAAGTTGTAGTCACAGGCTGAGACTACAGGATGTTATATGAGTAATCTTTATATAGATTCAGTGATATCTTTGTGCAGATAATCACTTTTTATCACATCGAAGGAATCCAGCTAGGTTTCTGTAAAACATTCCCAATTAAGGTACGTAAACAAATAGGAGTCCTTGATCATCATGCAGAAAACGTTTACACACAGCTGTACTTGTTGATGAAGTGGCCCTAAAGACTTGCTCAGCACAAATGAAAGGCTTGTTGACTCCTAAAATCATCAGCACCAAGTGATTAACCAACTAATGAATAGTAGAGGTAGAGATCTCGGTCGGGGCTGCTGAAAAAATCAGAGTTGCAATCAGAGAGAGGGCCAGGAGCAAGAGCCATTGTTAGCCTCTCAAAGGCCCTATATATGATGTAATGAGATAAGTGTTGTTACAGGTAGCAGGTTAATTATACTGGTAATTAACCCCAGCCCAAAGCCTTTGATAATATGCATAGCCCAGCTCTCCCAAACATCAGGCATATTGGCAGATGATTATTGCCTGGAACCAGAGGCCCCAGCGGCACTAGGAAAAAGAGTAGGTACCCTCCCCTCTCAGTGCACTCTCCTTTGTGGCATCAGGGGAGAAGCTGTAGGGCAGTGGTAGTGGGGGAAAAGAAGGGAGGGTGCCTAGCTTTGCTTTTAGCCCCTATTTTGGGTAAAAGGTAAAAGTTTGGCCTCTGTCCCCCCCCAACTCCCTCTTTACCCCCTCACCCTCCCTGCCCCTCCCTCCACTTCTCTTTCCACTGCCCCAACCTTACCTCCTCCACCCAATCCCTTTCCCTGCCTTCTGAACTACATAGAGATGTGCACTGTGGGCCAGTGTAAGAGCTGGGCCTGTGAGAGGATAATTAAAGAGAGAGAGAGAGAGGCCTAGTATCTGTGGTGAGGCGATAGTTATTTGCAGCATTCCTGGGATGACAGAGAGGTATCTGCCTGATGGCACGGTTAGGGGGATAGGAGAGAGAGAGGCAGAGGTGCAGGAGTTGAGCAACCCAACAACCTTGCCTTGCCTGCTTTCCTGCCTGTTTTCCAGCCTGCCAGCCTGTCTTCCCACATTCAGGAAAAATACATCTAATTAAAGCTCTTATTCCACTTCATTTAAGGGAACACTTAATTATGTGTTTTTCTGCAGAGACAACTGCACATTACTCCTCATGCACAAGGACCCACTCAGTCAGTCATAACTCTCAGATCACAGACCAGATGCAACTGTGTTAAGATGGAGCTTTATTCCTCTGGGTGTGTATACAGGCTACAAGCTGGGGAAAAGCAGATTCCAGTTCCCTCTGGCTGCATGGTTCCTCTGGCCTGGTGTTCACCGGTGGTAAAATAGTAAAAGACAGGGAGGCGACACCTGACTTTGGCGTTCGAAAGGAAGGAGGGCGGTAGGGAGAGGAGGGAGAGTGTAATTGCTGCGACAGGTTTTGGAGCTGTTAATGACTCCTGGCATTGCGCTCCCAATTTGTCAGCGTGCTTGGTGTTTACTAAGCTGTTGTTTTATGGTCCAGTGCTTGTTTAAGCAGAGATCAGGAAATAATCACCCTAAAACATCGCTGGCCTTAGTGGCCAACAAACTAAAACAATTCCAATTAAGACATCTCATCTATAGTATGGTTCTGAGTGAGAGGGGTGTATAGGGCTTTTTTAAGTATATATATATACAACGTTTTACATAGGAGCAGGAGGATAGAAGCATCTAAACAAAAAAGGTTTTGTTTCAGGGATTTTACATATTGCTAGCATTTTGGAGTATGTTTTTTTATCTGAGGCGTTAGCATATTGCTAGCATGTGGTTGGGACTAGAGAACCTGTATGGGCAGGCACAGAGCCACAGAGGACCAGCTATACCCCTGCCTGCTGGAGTGTGAATGGAGGCACTGCTTGTGTGTGTGTCTGTGTGTGTGTGTGCGTCAGGAACATGTGGTCCCAGTGCTGTAGAGGCCCTGCGTAAATCCTGAGTAAATAAAAGGGGGAAAGGCTGAACAAAAGAAGAACCCCCACTGCTTCCCTCATTCACAGCCATTTGGGGGACTTAATGTGCTAAACGTCGCTTATGCCGGCTGAAAAGTTGAGGAGAAAAAGAAGGGGAAAGGAAGGCATTAAATCCCTCCTTCTTTTCTCTCTGGCCCAGCCTGTGAGGGTGGAGGGGGTGTGGGTCCAGGCATTGTAGAGACCCAAGGTAAAGGAGACATAGAGGGCCCCTGTTGTTCCCTCTGTGTCCCTCTATTTCCAATGGCCCAAGCACTGTGCCCTGGGGCACCCCAAAAAAAGCTGCCCATCTTGGTCCATCCTGTTAACCGAGGAAGCCACGGTCTCTACCATAAGTCCCCCACACCCAACTCACCCTCTCCTTCTCTCCCTCCCCAGTGTGGCCGAGTCGGGGTGAGCATGCCTGAGTAGCGTTGCTCTGCAGGGGGGCGGAGGGGTCCGTTGTAATTAGTCACTTTAACCACAGCCTCTGTAAGCCACTGCCTCCACACTCATGCTCCATTACCCTGAAACAAACACCGGAGCCCAGCAGCGTAAATCCTCTGGTCAGGCTCTCAAAGCATACACGCTGCCTATCTAGCCATTATCAGGAGCAATCTGCATGAGTATAAATAATAGCATTGCGCTGAGGACAAATAAGTGTGCTCTATTTTAGAAGCCCGCAATGTGTGGTTTTGAATGTGGTTTCTGAGTTATTACTCAGTCATGTGTAGTGTGGGTGGACTGGAATGGTAGGGTAGGACATTCTTGTAGTATTGATAGGGCCACAACCTGTGTAACTAGTGGTTTCATAGTGTTCTCAGCCCTGGCCCCTAGTGCCTCCCTGAAGTGCTTAATGCCCCCTAGCCATGAAGAGTGTCCTCTGGTGTCATTGTAGCCTTCAGCAGATTGCAGGACATAGAGTAGTGTACACCTGCTATCAGAGACCCAGACCCTGAATAAGATTTTCTTATTCATACTAACAATGAATTAAATGAATGAATGAATGAATGGAGAAAAAAGAAAGTGTCAAATTGCCAGTTGGCAACCCTTAACGGATTAATTGACACATAAACAAATATTACAATAATTCACTGTGATAATTCAGTGATAATTCTTCTTCCGGTGTTCTCTGCAGTGTGCATCGCATAAAGAGTGAAAAAATGAAAGATACAAATCAATACATAATGGTAATATATTTATATTTACAGTCCTATCTCAGCTCTGAGACCAATTTACTCACTGGGAGATGTCTGAATGCATTTTTAACAACCGCCCATTGGTGATGAGAGACTTGATCTGACCATAATGTTTTCTGTGCCTCCATGGTTGTTTCTGTGTTTGTTTGATTACTCGCTCTTCATCGCGTCCGGACATTCCTAGCAGCCTGTAATGCTACCTTCTTTCTATCCGTGCATACGAAAACATGCACATACTTCCATTGTGAGCACTTTATGTCATGAAAAAAAGGGGGTAGAGAGAGAGAGAGAGAGAGAAGGAGGGAAGAAAGGGAGAGGGGAGAGGGGAGAGAGAGAGGGGTGTCTTTTCCCGTCTCCAAGGGTGCTGCTTTTCCAAAAGTGCCTGGGGCTACACTCCAGCACCTTGCCTCCCCAGGCCCTCTGCCCGCCTCCTAATAGCCATCCCCCATCTGTGTCACACGGGCAGATGATGGGGCGCTTTCCTGCCCCGCTTTTTTTTTCTCCCCGCTTTTTTTGCAGAGTGCACATCCACACAGGTTAAAATGCCAGAGTTGCCAGGGAACAGTCAGAAGCCATTAGCGTTTGGGACAATTTGCCCTGCAGCACTCCTTTTCTGGCTCATAAGAAAGGAGTGGGGGTGGATGTAAATCACCAGCTCTCCTTTAGATGTAATGAGGTTGTGTAAGTTGGGCCCTTCTCTTTTTATTTCGTTCTTTCTTTCTTTCTTCTTCCTCACTCCTCTCATCCAGAATCATAATTTATTTGATTATTTCCACCTCTTTGGGCCAGCCTTCACATTCTCTCCGGTTACTTTGTGCGTTGTCTGTGTACACATTGTGCAGATGTATATTTACATGTTTTTGTATGCATGTCATAAAGAGCAGCTCATAAATAAGATCCCATGATTGCGTGCATTAGGCATACGTACCGTATGTATGACTGTAGGAGTGTATGCGCATGTGCATATGTGAAAGAGAGAGAGAGGATTTGAAAGCCTGGGAGTCTAGTTTCACCCTAGCGGACCGGGGCAGGAGGGAGTGAGCAGGCAGGGTAATGAAGTGACAGGTCAGTCTGTAAATACTCACGGGTCGCCCCAGCCAGGGGGAGGCTATCGCATTGCAGTGAAAATGGAAACGTCAATAAAATGAATCTGCCAGCCTTTTTCCCACTGTGGCTCTATTGGATGAGCCGGATGACTTCCAGCAGGAGATTGACTTGGAAACTAGCTCTGAAAAAACAACAAAAACTCCAATACAAAAACACAAAAACCTAAAGTGTAACATTATTTAACCCAAAAGGCAGCATTGTGAAGTGTAGAAGAATGCGAGGTCCACTCTGGTTGCTGGTTTTGTTATTGAAGTGGAAAGCAACACTGGAGGAGTTAGACTAGTCCCTGCGTCTGGGTCGCTTTTCTCAGGAAGCCACACACAGTCACGCTGGGGTTACGGCTAGGCCCCAGTTTATTGTTTTAGGCTTTCCTGAACAAGGATTCGTACTTTATGGCATTTGCTGCTAATGAATACCCATTCTACAATGACAACACTCCCAGGCCGGCCACGTCCCCTATACCCATATGTCCTTCAGAGGGCTCAGTCACATCTTTATCTCCACGCAGGGAAGGAGCGCAAAGTCGGCACTGCTCTGTTTTCCTCTTTCGTGTGGCTCCCACACTAATAATGTGGAAGGAAAACACAGCACACAGACATACAGACGGACAGACAGACAGGGAAAAAGAGAGAGAAAAACATAGGGAGGAAAAAATAAGTGGGGAAAGAGAAGAGAGAAGAGAGGAGGAGGGGGAGACAGACCTTTATGCTGCATGTCCTTGTATTCTTCATCTATTTTGCATTTGACTACGCCGCCAGTCGGATCCGTTTTCTTTCCTCTCCTTTTAATGTTATTAGTTCAAATATTTATGCAAGATTAGGGCTTGTATAGGTGCCCATGATTGATGCCTCCCCAAAAACAGGAAGACATGCAAGTCTGAATTTTGAGAATGCCGGGGTCCTTCTCAGCCTTAGTGGAGGAGTTTTTCAGATACATAATTTAGATGCCCTCAAGGAAGGCTTTCAAGGCATTTGTGCCCGAGGGCAAGAAAAAATAACTATGACTGTTAAAAGTAAATCATTTTTGCTAATGCACAATTAATGGCCAGAGAAGAGGAGACAGAAAAGGCGAGGGCACAAAGATGGAAATGTTGGTTTAAAGGAGAAATGCTGCCTTGATATGCACGATTTCCTCCCGAAATCAAACACTCTTGAACATTAATGCAGGGAGAGAGAGCCGCTCTTCTACTGGCCTGCCATGCTAATCTGCTGGAGGAAGGGGGAGGTGTCACAGGGAGGGAGAGAGGGGGGTGGTGAAGAAGCGAGGGGGGGGTTCAACTCTTGTCCATTATGTGCATCAAAGTGCAACAATGAACCAAACCCAATGCACACCCCACTTCAATTCACAAGCTACTCAATTGGGTGCCCCCGAATGTTCAACTTCTGTGGGTTTGTTTGCATGTGTGTATACTGCATGTGTGTGTGTGTGTGTGTGTGTGTGTATGTGTGTTCATAAGACTCCCTTCTCAGTCCATCCAGACCCTTTGGATCAGAAAAAAAGCAAGACATTATGTCAAGCCTGTGGATTTAATTGAATTAATGTACTGTAGCCCCAAACTTGAAGCCTCCTTGTCGTTTTTCCCCTTCTTTCCCTCACTCTCTCCCTTTTTCTCCTCCTACTGAACAATCTGGAGTGGAATGAGGAGCCAAGTGTGTCTGCTTCCAACCAAAACACAGTCATTAACCCCCATCTATTCCTCTCCACTGTTCTGGGTGTGAGAACTCACCTCTAGTTCTCTGTCTACAGCAAACCCCTCTCCCTCTGTGCCTAAATCCCACTACTTCTATGCAGGCATTAGTGTAGGCTACTACTGTGTAGGCTATGGCATAGTCCTCCATCTAACTTAGATAACCCACTGGGTTAGCTTAAGCGTCTTATATATTAGGTTTAGCTTCTAGGGTTCTATCTAACCCTTTGTGGTGTTAATGCCCAGGCTTACTATTGGTCCATCTTCTGTCCTAGGCTGCTATTTAACCCTGTGTCTTGTTTCTGCCTAGGAGATGGTTTAGAGAACAGCGTGGCGTCTCCTGGCACAGGTGATGATGACGACCCGGACAAGGAGAAGAAGAGGCAGAAGAAGCGCGGCATCTTCCCCAAGGTGGCCACCAACATCATGAGGGCGTGGCTGTTCCAGCATCTTACGGTGAGTACCCACATAGTGGAGCTGCCTGTGCACACTGGGGCCGGAACTAGGGCTGTGGCAGTCATGACATTTATTTTCAGCCGGTGATTGTCAAGCAAATAACTGCCGGTCTCACGGTAATTTACCGTTAATTAACATAAACACATTTAGCATCGCCTGGCTTCCACGCATAGCCTACAAGCCACTGATGCAGACCTTTGGAACATCTACATTTTAAAATTCTAATAAATCCATTTAATATAGCCTACACCATCACAATAAATCCATTATTTATTTAGACAGGTCTAAAGAAACATGATACAAAGAAAATGTAGTATATTTCAGAAGAACAGAATAGCATACACTTCATCAGTCTCTCATTCACAATTTGACAAGCACTTGATAATGCCTCGAATTTCCCGGTGGCAGTAATGCCCCCTAAAAAAAAACATGCCTTATGCGGCCAGTGGCCGTTGTGCCCTTGTATTGAATATAATAATTATAATTCCCTTCTCCTGGCTGCGTGTTCTGAAGCACCTCTCACTCACATGGCTCTCTCAGATATCTCAATTCTTATTAGCCAATGTCCATCACGTGATGGGTTCTTCTCACAGGTGTCTATCTCAGCTCCGAAGTAGGCTACAAGTGAAGACAGACACATCGGGGATGCAACTACGCGCATCCTTATCGAATTCCGAGGCGCATATTGAAGATGTTAGAAGAACTGTCCACATTTACTTTTCGTCAGCCAACAAGATGAGTAGGCCTAACGAACAGCAAAAGCACTAGCCTATGTCAATCTACTATCCCCCCTATTCTATTGGTCAACTTGTCCTTCTGTGCGATAAATAAATATTCCAAACATAGTCTGGGACAGTTGTGGGATGCGATACATCCCAAATTAATACAAAATTTTTTGTTTTGTAAAGCATTGAGGCTGATGCAACAGATCAGAACATTGAGCCTAAAATGTTGATAAACTATTAGGCTATTTGTTCACATTATAAGCACAGCAATGCGCACACGGCAGTAGGCTATAAGCACGAATGTTCCAAAATGCAATCAATTAGCGGGAAAACACCATTCTCAAAATGTATCACAAATGCGATTATGCATGTAATGCTTTATTATAAAGGTGCATTTTTATGGTGAAAATGATCTTCTCCAAACTTGAAACTCACGCGGCGTCTATCTATATCAGTTAGGCTCTACACTGGTTGTATACGGATTAATGTGCTTAATTCTAAGAAGTTATTTGGCCAACTTGTCAGAATGATTAGAGGGACAATAGAGTGCTGAGTACCAGGCAGTTAGCAAATTTGGTAGGCTACTAATGACCATCAGCAGCATCAGAGCTTGGAGAAGCCTAATTACCGTGACTAAACAGTCACGTGGAATTTGACTGCGGTCATGACTCATGACTGCCGGTATGACCGTAATACGGTCACCGTAACAGCCCTAGCTGGGACAATACCAGTATCGCGATACTCGTTACTATTTTGGCAAGGAAATATTTAACTTCTTTAGGAAAACAGCCCTAATGTTGGAAATAAACATTTGTCATCCAGAGTCACATTTATTTATTTTCCAAGCTGTAGCACACAATATTTTACATACAGCAGGTTTTTAAAGGACCAAAGAGTTTGGTCTGCTTCTTGTTTTTATTTTTGGCATGGAAAAAATATTGTGATATCGTCACAGCCCTAGTGCATACACATTGGATGAACCTTAATTGGGAAGGACAGGCTCGTGGTAATGACTGGAGCAGAATAAGTGGAATGGTATCAAATACATCACACACGTGATTTCTATGTGTTTGATGCCATTCCATCAAGTCCGTTCCGGCCATTATTATGAGCTGTCCTCCCGTCAGCAGCCTCCTGTGACACACATATACACACCTGTCACTGACCTGTCATTGGTCAGAGTGACCGGGTCAATTCAATCAGACAAAGCCAGTTTGCTCTGCTGGAGAGCCTCTGAGATGTGGAGGTAGTGCTGACACCTAGGCTAGTGTAGCATCAGCAGCCCTGTCCACTGGTTTGGCACATACTGCACATCACATTGCCTGTGAATACAATACTGGCTCTGTGTTTATTCTACACTGACAGCTATGGGGAAGGGTTTTCGATGAACATCAGGTTATTTCTTGTTATTGGGGAATGTATATGTGTTTTTGGTGTGTATGGTATGTTTAACCCTTTGACACGTACCAATAGACGGGTGTGATCATTCTACAGTGGTCCCTGCAGCGTACGCTCAAACCGGTGTGATTAGAACGCTTATTTCGAACGTCCAGTTTCGATTGATGCAACAGTCAGCGTTTGAGCTGGCCACACTGTTTTTTCACAGAAACATTTTGCACAAACACAGTCCTAAAGAATTCTGTCCTGAATGTGACCAGTTTATTTTTGGATGCAATGTTCAGACATTCACAGAAGTAGCGACAACATAACACAATCATCCAAACCTGAAAATGTAGCCTACATTAGTCCTAGCGCTAACTGAAGAAAGATTGACTAACACAAGTGGTCATATTTAGCTAACTCTCGGCTGACAGAAACCACAATATGAATTATTTGTCACCAGCATTTGAAAACGTGAATAAAACTGTAAATACATTATGCTCCATACATACATGCATATATCATATATACATACATACTGTATGCTACAGTAGAAATGACAACACGATAAACAGAAAATAAGGCACTTACTTTGATAGGAATGCACACGTCCAAAGTTATTATTTGTAAGGAAAACAACAATGAAGGCAATAGAGTGCCAGCCAGAAAATGTTTGTACAAGACTGCGCAAATGTCTGCATACTTGATCTGGGGAAACACTGGGGAAGTGCTTGGGCTCTCAATGAAGAGAGAAGTCTGTCCGGCTCAGTAAAGCCTCAAACATAAATTGTCCGCAACAGTGAAATGGGCTACTTCTATGTGAATTAATGAGGAGGAGGAACACACCTCACTCCAAACTGTTGTTAGAAAATAAAACTTGTTAGAAAATAATTTGAAATAGACAAGTTGAAACATAGATAATTAGCAGGCAGCGCGGGTTAACTGTCCAGTTGCGTAACAATCACATTTTGGAACAGTGAGTGCATTCTGACATCACGTACATAAAACAGCTGATGCTGGGGCGACCGTTAGAGATATTTGGAACTCACACGTGAAAAAGTTAATATGCGTGTTATGTCAGTGCCATTTTTAGTATTGCCTTTTACATTCAAATGAAAAATGAGAGACGTTTTTCTATCACTTACTGTATGTCTTAAGCATAAACAGTACTTGTTCTTTGTTGTATTTCCTCTAAACACCCCAAAATGGATCAAACTCACATCCCTCTAATGCTGCTGTGTTACAACAACAGCACGTAACAGTTCTACTGTAATTCAAAACCTAAATCTCTCTCCAATCCTCACTTTTGATGATAATTTTCTCAATTTCATATGGGGAAAATATTCTGTCCGTTGTTTGAGGTTGAGAGGTTGCATGTTAAGATGGCTTCTCTCCATAGATCAGAGGAGCTTGTTTGTTTGCCTCACTCTCTCTCTCCTTGCCGAACACTTAAATCAGACAACATCTGACAACGGCTCATTCACTTCAGTAGGCAAAGAGTGACGCTACGCCTTGGATGAACTATTCAGAGGACACATTCATTCTGTGGATAGTTTGGAAATGAATATCTGTGTGTGGGTGGAGAGAGTGGGGGCTATGTGTGTGTACTTGTGTGTTTGTGTGTTTGTGTGTGTGTGTGTGTGCTTATTAGTAGGGAGGGTCCCTGTCAAGCCGCTGTAGAGTCAGGAGTCACTGAACAGAGTGTTTGTGTGCACTGAGGTGATGCAGCTAGCCAGGCAGCATGGTCCAAGAGAAGGGAGTGTGTGTGTGTGTGTGTGTGTTTGTGTGTGTATGGGGGGTCACATAATGGGGGTTGGGAAGGTTGGGGTTGTCATGTCCCACCGCCCTCTCTGATGTCAGGACATTATCAGAGCAGCGGTCTGTATTGATTTGGACAGGGAGGTCTGATTTCAGGCAGGGAGGTGGACGGGACACACAAGCTGGTGCCTGCTGAGGGGGGCAGAGGCGTTAGGATGGACGGAGTGATAGGAGGAAAGAGGGATGAATGAATGGAGAAGAAGAATGAGGGAGGAAGGAAGGTAGTGAGCCAGGGCAGGCCAGAACCCCAAGATGATCCTGATCCTCTCATTTAAGAGGGTCAGGTGTCCCCTATGCCCCCCTGTGTCTGCGTTGCGCAAAGCCCCTGCCCCCCTGATTACCTAACCAAAACCCAAATAATGAGTGGCTAGCAAATAAGGCCTAATTGAAAGGGCTGTAAATCCATTACATGTTGGTCAGGGAGAATCAGGAGTGCTTTAATCACTTGTATCTATTCAGAAGCAGTGGAGCTGTAGCAGCACAGCCCCTAGCCTCGCAGCACCACACACAGCACAGAGCTTATTATTCTCAGCATTATCAAAATGACTTCACAGCTGTTCACGGCAAGGCTACATCTCCTTGGCTGGAGATTTCTCCCCAACCCGCAGAATAGAATGGGCTTCATTTGGAAACTGACAGTGTGAGGGAGAGAATATGAAAAAAATAACAGATTTTTCCCCTCTTCTTTTGCCTGCCATGAGCTTGAAGTTGGATGGTTGTTCCATGTGTGAAGGAGGGAAAAAGGGGAAGAAAGAGAGGGTTGAACATTTTGGAGCGCCACCAACCAGGGTGGTTAGACACACACGTCTCCCTCGATAATTTGGTGTGCTCATACAACACGACATGGCCAAAAGTATGTGGACACCTGCTCGTCGAACACCTCATTCCAAAATCATGGGCATTAATATGGAGTTGGTCCCCCCTTTGCTGCTGTAACAGCCTCCACTCTTCTGGGAAGGCTTTCCACTAGATGTTGGAACATTGCTGCGGGGACTTGCTTCCATTCAGCCACAAGAGCATTAGTGAGATCAGGCACTGATGTTGGGCGATTAGGCCTGGCTTGCAGTCGGAGTTCCAATTCATCCCAAAGGTGTTCGATAGGGTTGAGGTCAGGGCTCTGTGCAGGCCAGTCAAGTTCTTCCACAGCGATCACGGGGGCATTGTCATGCTGAAACAGGAAACTGTTGCCACAAAGTTGGAAGCACAGAATCATCTAGAACGTCATTGTATGCTCTAGAGTTAAGATTTCCCTTCACTGGAACTAAGGGGCCTAGTCTGAACCGTGAAAAACAGCCCCAGACCATTATTCCTCCTCCACCAAACTTTACAGTTTGCACTATGCATTTGGGCAGGTAGCGTTCTCCTGGCATCCGCTGAACCCAGATTCGTCCGTCGGACTGCCAGATGGTGAAGTGTGATTCATCACTCCAGAGAATGCGTTTCCACTGGTCCAGAGTTCAATAGTGGCAAGCTTTACACCGCTCCAGTCGACGCTTGGCATTGTGCATGGTGATGTTAGGCTTGTGTGCGGCTGCTCGGCCATGGAAACCCATTTCATGAAGTTCCCGACGAACAGTTATTGTGCTGACGTTGCTTCCAGAGGCAGTTTGGAACTCGGTAGTGAGTGTTGCAACCGAGGACAGATGACGCGCCACGCGATTCAGCACTCGGCGGTCCCGTTCTGTGAGCTTGTATGGCCTACCACTTCGCGGCTGAGCCGTTGTTGCTCCTAGACATTTCCACTTCACAAAAACATCACTTACAGTTGACTGGGGCAGCTCTAGCAGGGCAGAAATATGACGAACTGATATGTTGGAAAGGTGGCATCCTGTGACAGTGCCACGTTGAGAGTCACTGAGCTCTTCAGTAAGGCCATTCTACTGCCAGTGTTTGTCTATGGAGATTGCATGTCTGTGTGCTCAATTTTATACACCTGTCAGCAACGGGTGTGACTGAAATAGCCTAATGCACTAATTTGAAGTGGTGTCCACATACTTTTGGTGATGTAGTGTAAGTAGATATGTCTCGCTTTATTGAGGGATCATTAGGCTTCTTTCCTGGCGACTCGAGGAATGCCTGTTTGAAGGCCTCTCACAGTTCCAATGCTCCCCCGCTCCAAAAAAGCAGAGAAAGAAGCAAAGAAAGCTTTGCAGCCTCTCCACCAATTTCCTTTAGAATTGTTTTAAAATTGCATTGAAAGAGTGGAAAGGGGAGACCCAATAGATTGGATCCAGGGGCAGTTGTTCTAATTCAGAGAAGTAAAGCTTTCAAAACCCCTTTTTTCACACTCTCCTTTATTACCTCTCCTGCTTTTAGATGTTTTCTCAAATCTTTATTTGTCTCTTTTGTGAGACGCCCAGGCCAGTCTTGTACAAGCAATAATCCCTCCCTTTTAACCTACCTTAATGTTTTGTTCGTCGAAAAAGAAGACTAATTTAATTATCCCCCTCTACTTTACTCTAGCCCCCCAATCCATCCACACACACACTCACACACATACACACCCATTCACCTTTTCTTTTAATTTGTTAGGCAAATGTACTTTCCATTTCAGGATGCGTTTGTGCAGGAGCGAATTCTTGGGGACTTTGGCCCCTGAATGGCCTATTGCGGCATTCTTCCATTGACACATTCATTAACTGAGGCAGAGAGTGAAAGGTAGCGGGGCTTGTATTTTCTCCAGCATGCTAGCTTCTCCACCATGAGAGCGACCACAGGGGTCTCCCTACATATGTTCTCAACATCCAGCCATTGTCACCTATTCTGAAAGAGCTCAAAAGGACGGGACCCCCTTCACACCACGAAAAACAACACAGGCCAACAGTAACAATTGTTGGCTTTCGGATTCAGAATAATAAAATCGCCTCCCCCCTCCGCTACCCTCCCTCCTCTCCCCCCTCCTGGGTTCATCCTGACCTCACACTCTCATGGGAGAAATCGCAGGGCGGCTTTCTTCATCACAATCAGATATGGAAAATAGGCCTGCTTCAATTGGCACTTGCCCCTCAGTCCTTCACCGGCCTTCAGTCAGCCTTCAGTCAGCCCAGGGAGAATGAAACACAGCTTTTTGTGTGTGGCAGCCGAGATTTGATATCTTTTATACGTAATGAATACGACGGCAATTATTCATTAGAGTTATTGTGATAAGCCCAGCCTCTTTCATGTATGTATTCATATAGCAGCAGAAAGCATGCGAGCTGGCATCTTTTAATGCCCCGTTTGGAATTGGCAAACTGCTGAGATCAGCTGGCGCAAGCTGGTAGTAGAGGGCCAGAGACACTCTCTCCCTCTCCCCTCCCTCCCCTTCTCTCCCTCCCTCTGTCTGAGTTTCTGGATGTCTTCCAGTCACATTAAGGGAAGGGAAATACCAGACTGTTGGTATAAGCTTTTCAATACTACAGGGAGATTATGTTATCAGAAAGGTAAACTTCACAGTTAGGGGTAAAATGTTCGACTGCGCTTCAAAAGCAGGGAAGCAGAAAGGGAAGGAGGGACGGAGGGAGGGAGGGAGGGAGGGATGGAGAAACAGGAAGATAGGATAGATGTAAGGAGCAGAGGAGAGGGAAAGAGGGAGGTGGGCTCTAGGGAGAAAAGGGAAGACATAGGCAGGGTGAGATAGACAGAGAGTGAGGTTGTGTTGCTAGGCTAACTGCTAGCTGGGGCGTTTCCATAGCAGTAAAAGGGGCTGCCCCTTCATTTGGCAAGTTCTCCTAATTAGCCTTTTGGCGCCCTCAGCCTTCCTCTTTTGTAGCAACCTGCTAGCCCTCTGTTAGCCCCCAATAGACCCTGCTAAGGCAAGGGTCGACCAGGCAATGAAAACAGGAAGCACTCAGATACAAAGATACCACTCCTGGCCTGGCCTTGTCTTTTGACTAACCTAAATCCTCAAACACCTATAAAAATAAATAGGGGACCTCAGGAGCAGACCTAGTGGGGCTAGTGTGAGAGTGTGTGTGTGTGTGGGTGTCTGTGTGTGTATGTGTGTGTTTGTGTGTGTGTGTGCATGTGCGTGTGTGTGTGTGTGTGTGTGTGCATGCATGTGCGTGTACGTGTGTGTGCATGTACGTGTGTGTGTGTGTGTGCATGTGCGTGCGTTCACCCATATGTGTAATGCAGTCTATGAAGGAAGGGGTTGCACTCTCAGGCAGGCATCAAGCATCTCAGGTTTTGTGCTGGGCCATGCACCGTTTTGGCTGGGGTGTTTGGGGAAATGCTGTTAAGCTGCTAAGCCAGGTATATTGCTCCCCTGGGCTCTCTGAAAGGGAAGTGATATATCCCATGGTCAGTTTGGGGGTCCTCCATTGAGCCAAACAACACTTTCACGTGGGTTAATTTGAATTGTGTTTCGTATAGAGCCCTGCTGCGTATCCACTGGAATCTTAGATATGACTGGTATCTTTCACTGCCAAAGGGTGTGACTGAATGTTGTGAATCTTTGTGTTATTGAGAATAATGAGTTATTTATATCATGGGGATTTTTATCTCCTACAATCATGGGTGTATGAAGACATCTGTAAGTCAGATGCTGCAAGGTAGGAATGCCATGAGTGTCATGTCATTGTGACATGGTGACTGCCATGATCCAGGGCAAAATTGGTTACGCAAACATAACTATCAATGGTAACATAGGCAACCACAGCGGCAGTAGGGAGATGGCACCTATAGTATTAACCCTCTCAATATAGGGTTTAACATGACGTGATGAGTAGATGAGTAGTGATGATGTGATGAGTAGATGAGTAGTGATGACGTGATGAGTAGAAGAGTAGTGATGATGTGATGAGTAGAAGAGTAGTGATGACATGATGAGTAGATGGTTAGTGATGACGTGATGAGTAGATGAGTAGTGATGACGTGATGAGTAGATGAGGACGTGATGAGTAGTGATGATGTGATGACGTGATGAGTAGATGAGTAGTGATGACGTGATGAGTAGTGATGACGTGATGAGTAGTGATGACGTGGTGAGTAGATGAGTAGTGATGACATGATGAGTAGCGATGACATGATGATGTGATGAGTAGATGAGTAGTGATGACGTGATGAGTGGATGAGTAGTGATGATGTGATGAGTAGATGAGTATGTGATGAGTAGATATGACGTGATGAGTAGATAAGTAGTGATGACGTGATGAGTAGTGATGACATGATGACGTGATGAGTAGATGAGTAGTGATGATGTGATGAGTAGATGAGTAGTGATGATGTGATGAGTAGATGAGTATGTGATGAGTAGATATGACGTGATGAGTAGATGAGTAGTGATGACATGATGAGTAGCGATGACATGATGATGTGATGAGTAGATGAGTAGTGATGATGTAATGAGTAGATGAGTAGTGATGACGTGATGAGTAGATGAGTAGTGATGACGTGATGAGTAGTGATGACGTTATGACGTGATGAGTAGATGAGTAGTTATGACGTGATGAGTAGTGATGACGTGGTGAGTAGATGAGTAGTGATGAGTAGATGAGTAGTGATGACGTGATGAGAAGTGATGATATGTTGACGTGATGAGTAGATGAGTAGTGATGACGTAATGAGTAGATGAGTAGTGATGACGTGATGACGTGATGAGTAGATGAGTAGTGATGACGTGATGAGTAGATGAGGACGTGATGAGTAGTGATGATGTGATGACGTGATGAGTAGATGAGTAGTGATGACGTGATGAGTAGTGATGACGTGATGAGTAGTGATGACGTGGTGAGTAGATGAGTAGTGATGACATGATGAGTAAGCGATGACATGATGATGTGATGAGTAGATGAGTAGTGATGACGTGATGAGTGGATGAGTAGTGATGATGTGATGAGTAGATGAGTATGTGATGAGTAGATATGACGTGATGAGTAGATAAGTAGTGATGACGTGATGAGTAGTGATGACATGATGACGTGATGAGTAGATGAGTAGTGATGATGTGATGAGTAGATGAGTAGTGATGATGTGATGAGTAGATGAGTATGTGATGAGTAGATATGACGTGATGAGTAGATGAGTAGTGATGACATGATGAGTAGCGATGACATGATGATGTGATGAGTAGATGAGTAGTGATGATGTAATGAGTAGATGAGTAGTGATGACGTGATGAGTAGATGAGTAGTGATGACGTGATGAGTAGTGATGACGTTATGACGTGATGAGTAGATGAGTAGTTATGACGTGATGAGTAGTGATGACGTGGTGAGTAGATGAGTAGTGATGAGTAGATGAGTAGTGATGACGTGATGAGAAGTGATGATATGTTGACGTGATGAGTAGATGAGTAGTGATGACGTAATGAGTAGATGAGTAGTGATGACGTGATGACGTGATGAGTAGATGAGTAGTGATGACGTGATGAGTAGATGAGGACGTGATGAGTAGTGATGATGTGATGACGTGATGAGTAGATGAGTAGTGATGACGTGATGAGTAGTGATGACGTGATGAGTAGTGATGACGTGGTGAGTAGATGAGTAGTGATGACATGATGAGTAGCGATGACATGATGATGTGATGAGTAGATGAGTAGTGATGACGTGATGAGTAGATGAGTAGTGATGATGTGATGAGTAGATGAGTATGTGATGAGTAGATATGACGTGATGAGTAGATAAGTAGTGATGACGTGATGAGTAGTGATGACATGATGACGTGATGAGTAGATGAGTAGTGATGATGTGATGAGTAGATGAGTAGTGATGATGTGATGAGTAGATGAGTATGTGATGAGTAGATATGACGTGATGAGTAGATGAGTAGTGATGACATGATGAGTAGCGATGACATGATGATGTGATGAGTAGATGAGTAGTGATGATGTAATGAGTAGATGAGTAGTGATGACGTGATGAGTAGATGAGTAGTGATGACGTGATGAGTAGTGATGACGTTATGACGTGATGAGTAGATGAGTAGTTATGACGTGATGAGTAGTGATGACGTGGTGAGTAGATGAGTAGTGATGAGTAGATGAGTAGTGATGACGTGATGAGAAGTGATGATATGTTGACGTGATGAGTAGATGAGTAGTGATGACGTAATGAGTAGATGAGTAGTGATGACGTGATGACGTGATGAGTAGATGAGTAGTGATGACGTGATTAGTAGTGATGACGTGATGATGTGATGAGTAGATGAGTAGTGATGACGTGATGAGTAGATGAGTAGTGATGACGTGGTGAGTAGATGAGTAGTAATGACGTGATGAGTAGATGCGTAGTGATAACTTGATGAGTAGTGATGACGTGAGGATGTGATGAGTAGATGAGTAGTGATGACGTGATGAGTAGATGAGTAGTGATGACGTGATGAGTAGTGATGACGTGGTGAGTAGATGAGTAGTGATGAGTAGATGAGTAGTGATGACGTGATGAGAAGTGATGATATGTTGACGTGATGAGTAGATGAGTAGTGATGACGTAATGAGTAGATGAGTAGTGATGACGTGATGACGTGATGACGTGATGAGTAGATGAGTAGTGATGACGTGATTAGTAGTGATGACGTGATGATGTGATGAGTAGATGAGTAGTGATGACGTGATGAGTAGTGATGACGTGGTGAGTAGATGAGTAGTAATGACGTGATGAGTAGATGCGTAGTGATAACTTGATGAGTAGTGATGACGTGATGATGTGATGAGTAGATGAGTAGTGATGATGTGATGAGTAGATGAGTAGTGATGACGTGATGAGTAGATGAGTAGTAATGACGTGATGAGTAGATGAGTAGTGGTGACTTGATGAGTAGTTGAGTAGTGATGACGTGATGAGTAGATGGGTAGTGATAACTTGATGAGTAGTGATGACGTGATGACGTGATGTGTAGATGAGTAGTGATGACGTGATGAGTAGATGAGTAGTGATAACTTGATGAGTAGTGATGACGTGATGACGTGATGTGTAGATGAGTAGTGATGACGTGATGAGTAGATGAGTAGTGGTGACTTGATGAGTAGTTGAGTAGTGATGACGTGATGAGTAGATGGGTAGTGATGACATGTCAGCACCACAAACATCACTAGCAAATGAACACAGAACACTCTCCCCCTCAACCTAGCATTAGTCTCCATGGTGACCAGGTGTCATCTCCAGATCGAGCCCCGATGGGAGTGGCTCTGTGAACCGACCCTTTAGAGAGCGAGAGAGACATAAAAGAGCCTGGCTAGCTAGGTCATTCTGGAGTCATGGGCTTTGCAGTGTTGGCCAAGCTTGGTAACCAGTGTTTGTCCGAAACGATAAACAAGTGCACTAGTCTGCCTTCGAAAAAGAGAGGACGGCCGGTTGTGTTTGAGTAGACTAAACATCTCTCTCTGTAGTGTCCCCTGTCTGTCTCTCTGTTAGTCTGTTTGAGTCCTTCTAATCCATGTGTATTGTTAGGGCCACCGCTATAGCCATATCACATCTGCAAACAATTTGAAATACACAACCGTTCTCATTTTACAGCACTGTTTTTAAAACTGTTTATACCATATTTTTGCTGCCTACACAATGTATTTTTATTCCACTAGAATTGGATATGATTTTGTATGTTTATATGAGATAAAGAGTATGTTTTTGTACTACTCTGGGTATTCATTGGGAGGGTAGTGGTTTCATTTTCTCTTCTCACTGAGTTTGTTTTGTGTTTTGTGAGGTACAGGAGGGGGTGTAAGGGAGAAAGGGGGGTTGATGGGGGTTCCTAAGGGGTCACGGAGGTTCAGGGCTGAAGGAGGCCCACACACTAATCTGTCATGTGCTCATTTGCCTCGGAGCCAAGAAGTCAGCTCTCCAGTCAGCCGTGGCAACCCAGGCGACAGTTTGGTTCACCGCCGCTGCATACCCTTGTGTGTGTGTATGCTTACACATACCTCATGCCCCCAGGCTTATATGCCTAAAAGAAAGAGAGAGTTGCCATATTACGTGTACATATATGGAGTCTCTATCTGAAGTTTACTAAACAAAAGTGAAGCAACAATACATCAGGAGAGAGGAGAGTGGCTGTATTTTGGAAGTCACTGAAGTCAGGGATAATGATTGAAGGGGAGCTTCAGGTGTGGTGAGGAGGGGCCTTTGGTTCCTCTAACTAATGCTGCTCAGCTCAGCGACCCTGGAACGAGGACACAAGTCACCTCAGCTCAGTCTACCATCTGTTCCTCGCTAGCCTTGTTCTCACATGGCCCTGTGAAGCTGGGAAGCTGCCTCACCGCCAGTCAGTCCTCATTGATAAAGACACAGAACTAAACCTTCCACCAGAAGATAAAACCATGACAACCAAAAACTAGACCCCAATAAATGTTTTCATTTCAAACAGTTTTTGTCTACCAGGGATTTACAAGAACGAGAAATACCTTTTTTCATACAAGAGAAAGAGAGAAAAAACTCCCTGAAAGTTTAGAAGGTGGTATCCAGTGACTCCCCTTTTTCCTGGGCTGTATAATTATATGACAAGCCACATCAACCTTTGGTTGTTTCATGTCGGATACTTTTTACAGTAATTCCCAGTGGTGTTGGTGTGTCGTGATTGACAAAGCTTTGTTTACAATACGCACAGCCCTGTAGTCTGTGGCTGGCTGGCTGCTCCACAGGTTTAGTGGAGCATTAGGGGGTAATAGCCGTGAATTGTTTCACGCGCCGACATTAGACATTTTCACTTGGCCCCCTTAATCCAGATCTGTCATAGTTCCACTTCACAGATCACAATCTAGAGTGGCACTGATAGAGAATACAGAATACAGCACAGCGTTGTTGCAGTTGTTACACACCTACTGTATGTTTCTGTCAATGTCTCACATAGATCCTCATTGGCTCCCTAGATAAACAGTGTTGTGTGATATTTATTAGAGTTTACCCTACCTGTTATTAACAGGCAGTTGTGAGGACAGCCTCTCATACCTTCTCTCCTCCCCTTCTCTCTCTCCCTCCCTCCCTCCCTCCCTGTTGTTAATGCTCAGGCCTGCTGTTCGTGCCTTAACGCTCCTTGTTTAATGAAGTAGCAGAAATGAGTGCTTTCGCTAAGGGGATGTTTACAACACGTTGTTGACGCTGTTAGGAGGTGATTAAGCCATGTGAAACTCTGCAGCGCCTGCCAACAAAAAAAAGAACAACCCTCAACATGTTCTCCCATAAAGAGAAACAACACCCCAAAACAACAACAAAAGGAAAACAAATTGCAAGAGGCCAATGCATGTATGTTACCACTGATGTTTCCAGTCACGAACAAAAAATAAAATAATCCTATTTGAGAAAGCTTGAATTGTCTCAGTTGAGTGCATCTTTAGTTGAGATTAATCTCTTAAAGAGAAGCCAGGGGCTATCTGAAGCACATTCAGATGGGTGTTTACAGTGCTAGGGGCCACTTTGTGCAAGACCAGGTGCCCATACTCAGCCCCTGTTGGCCCCCTGTCGAGGTTACTGCACATGCCCTGACCTAAGCAGAAGACAAACAGAGGAGAGCCTGTGGAGTGAAGGATTTATAAACTACTGCTCCATAGCTGGAGACTCCTCTCGTCTCCTCTAAGGCCTCACACTTCAGCAAAAACAGGCCTCAGCTATCCCCTCAACCCTCGCGCCTCCCTCCCTCCTACTGGCCTAACCCACTGCTGCAGTCATAACATTGATCCATTGGCTAAGGCCAGGCCTAGCTTACTTTTTGGGAAATGGAGGTTTATGATGTAATGGACTTGGAAGGAGGGCAGTCTGTGCTACAGTATGCGGTGCCCCAATGGTGGGAAAACTCCAAACCAGGACTGGCTCTGTTACAGATGGAGAGGCCCAGAATATCTGAGGTTTTCCTTGTCCTTGTTTTGTGTGGTTTTCTTCTCCATTGCAGACTGTGTTAGAGGAATGGGTTTAAGGCTTTTGAATCTTCTCAGTGAGTAATTTTCTCAGACCTCTCCTTCTCCCAACCTCACATTGTCTTCCATCTCCCCTATCACCTTCTCCTCTGCTCCACGCACCTTACCAAGCCAGAGGGGGTTGTGGGAAAATTGAAAAATGGGAAAAGCTCCCTGCAGGCTATAAATAGCCCCCTCGGTCAGTTGAATCAGGGGCCTGTGATGTGTTGGGTTGGTGGTGACCAGCTAAATGAGATACTGTAGTTTTGCTCCCTCTAAGCTGCAGGCCTCAGAGCATCCCAGAACCCCCTTACCCCCCTTTGATATTCATCTCACACCAGGAAATGCAGGGAAAAGAAGCAGCACAAATAGGTGAGGAGGGGGGAGGTTAAGGGATGGAGGCATCGGGCAGAAATCAAAAACAGACCTGGTGCTGTTCCACTGTTTGGTTTGTCATGGGACCCTGACTCCACCAAATCCCACTCCTGACATTTTGTTGTGTGATTTTCCTCTCCTCCACCTCCCCTTTCCTCCCTCCCCTCCTCCTCCATTGCTTTTGTTTTGCTCTGTGCTTATTCCAGGCAGGGGATTCCTTCACAGTGGGGTCCGTATAACTGGGAGCCATGCCTCTTGTTCTCATCTCAACTCCCCTCGCGCTCCTCCCCTCTTCATCTTTTCCATTCAATAATATGGCTCGCTTTGACACCATGGGCATGCAGTTTCATATCCGCCAATGTACAGTCTATGTGGAGGAGGGAAACTGAGTGAGTGGGTCAATTTGTTGTGGTTTCCTCCCCCTGACACTTTTTTGACAGATTTTTATAGCCTATCCGCATGTGTCACCCCTTTACCCACAATGGATTGGTCCATCTATAGCACCATAAGGCCATGTGAATCTGAGCATGTGTAGATGTAGCCATGTATCTGTGATCCATTGAGCAGGCCTAGTTCAGAGGCTGGCTTGTTGGCAGCCACATCTCCTAAGATCATGTAAGGCTACACAGATGAGCGCATACGATACAGAGCCCAGCCGCCTGCCGTATCAAAAAATAGCTCAGCCAAGAATAAAGAGACAGAGGAAAGAAGGAAAAAAATCTAATAAAAAAAATATAAATAATCCCAATCTAAGTAGAGCAGGCCTTGGCTCCAGATGTGAATCTGTGTGAATATTGATCGAGGGGGAGAGCGAGCTAGTACCCCCGTATCCCCAGGGCTGGAGCCTCTTGCTAAAGCTCATAAACCGAGCTTGTACAATTATTTAGATAAAGAGAGCCTGGCGCGACACCACATGCCTCACAACCCGCACCTCCTCTCTCCTTGTTTCTCCTCCTATACCTCTTCCGCCTCCTCATCCTTAACCTCATCTTCTTCATCCAGCGTGAAGAAGTTAAAAGGGGGGAAACCTGTAATTATCCACACTTTTCTGAATCCCTCCTTAATGTTCATTATTGAAACCAGCGGCAATTACAAGTTCAAAGAGGTTTAGAGGACCAGCAACCCGCATAATCAGGAGAAAATTAAGCGTTGCTCATTCGTCACAGCAGAGCACACACACACACACACACACACACACACACTGGCAGGGGTGAATCATAGACACAGTGACAGGCGTCAATTTCCACACAGGCAGCATCTCGGCCACCCCAGGGCGCTACCTCAGCACAGGATCCACAATCTTCTTATGTACTGCTTTTGTGTTTTCCCCTGTGACAAAAACCTTAATGACAACATCTTAACCAAACCCAGACTGATACTACACTATACTATACCTTCTATCTTCCCCTTGTTAGTGTCCTGTTCTGTTTGTATTTCTATCTCTATCCTCCCCTCTCCTCCTTCCCCTCCGTCATCCTGTCTTCCTGTCTATCCTTCCTCTCTATCTCTCCCAACCTCTTGTCGGCCGGCTGGATCCTGCCTGCAGCACGTGGGAGTGTGTGTTTCAGACCCGTCCCCGGAGGTGCATCTCTGTTACCTTTGGGGCTGGGTCACAATGGCTAATCCTGTCTTCAGGTGCCTGTTCAGCACACTGAGAGGAGAGAGGAGAACCGGAGGTGAGCTCCTGTTACAAGACTCCCTGACCAGGGGTCACCACAGACACACACACACACAGTGGTAGCCACAACACACACACAGAAACGCACACACACATCAAGCCCCACTCATCAGCCCCAGGTGGCTCAGCCCCTCCATCCCTCTCTCTCTCTTTATCTCTCTACTGTACGTCTCCTTTTTCTCTCTCTCACTCTCTTCTTTCTCTCCCAGATCAGTCAAACTCTTGTTCGCATTAGGGGATCTCTGATATGATCACCGTGGGGAGCTGCTCTGGTGACCATGTCCTCTCTCCTACCTGGCACCCTCTTTGTTAAAGCCTCTCTCTCAGGGACACAGGCTTGAGTCTCCACTGTATTGAATGTATAGAGCCCTGTCATCTGGGCCTGTGCCTCAGCCTGTGATTCAGCCACTGTTAGAAGAGTCCTTTTTCGTTGAGGGAAGCCATTCATCTTTGCACCCAGAGGCTGCCTTGTTTCATTAAGGAGCCCATCCAGGCAGACAGATGTGCTCGCCACACAGCCCTGTTGGCCTATGCAAGAGCGTGTATTAACCCACAATCCTTTGGGGGAGATGAATAGGCTAGCGGTCCTCCACGCCATTTTCCCTCCCTCCTTTCTCTCTCTTCCTGCTCCAATATGAAAAAGTAATGAAGCCTATGGAAAAGCAGTGGAAGGTGAGCTCTCTCTTCACAGATCATTTTAAGTTATTTGGATTCAAACCGAGAGGGATCTCTTTAAGGCACAATTTGAGTGGAATTAAGTAAATAAAAGTGGAGTGCGCTGTGGAGAAAGAAGAAAAAACAGCGGCGACTGTAAAAAGATGTGTGTTTAAGCAAAGAAAACCGTACCGAACATGGAAGGAGGCTGATGTTAGCAGATGTTAGCAATTGCAGCACAGGCCGAGGGATTCCTAGTGTTAGAAGGGCTCCTAATTGCCATAATGGACCTGGTAACCACTGACAGTAATGGAGTTGTGGGGGAACCATCCTTAGCACCTGGAATTAGGGGCCGGGGCCATCACCATCACCGGCCTGGTCCGCTTCAAGATGTCCATTGTTGATTTTAACAACAAGATGAGGCCTTCTCCCACCGACCCTCATCCCAAAGCCCATCCACCTTCCACAATCTACTATCCTTCATCCACCTCTGTCATCCCTTATGGATGAGCTTTCCTATGGACGCTAATATCCGACCCCAGTCATTCCACTGTTGGTCCTGGTATTGACTACACCCATTGTCCTCCACCAGTGTTTGAACTGGGGGCCTTGGGGGGGGGGGGCTTAGGGGGGCCTTTTTTGTGGGGGCCCAGGCAGAAAGTTGAAAGTGGGCCTGTGTGTCTGTGTTTGTGATGAGCTGGGCTGGGCTGGCTGGGTCACCTCTGTAGTGGTTCAGCCTGCCTGGTGAAAGGCAGTAGGGCGGCAGGCAGGGCGCTGTGGGGGAAAATGACTTCCTGAGACATTATCATCAATCACCAGACAGGTCAGCTAGTTAGGCCCCTGATCCTGCCATCAGGAGGGGCTGGGAGGAGAAGAACAGAGTAGAGGAGAGGAGAGGAGAGGGGGATGGGTGGAGTAGGACTGGAACGGTAGAAAACACCAGTTAGGTCGAGAGCGTAGAAGAGCGGAGTTCCCATATTGGAAGTCCAAGTTTGGGGTGGTGGTCGTGCTTTGGATCCCCCCTCTCCATTGGAAGAATAGGTAGTGGAGCTACAGTCAGTACTGTACTGGAGTCATTACTATAGCTCCATAAAATACCCTACCCCTGCTGGTCAGTCTCCACTCTCTCCACAGCTCAATTGACTCATTAATTATTCCACAGTACAGGCAGAGGGGTGGTGGCAAATATAAAGAGGGCAAGAGTGAAAGAGAGAGAGAGAGAGAAAGAGAGAGAGAGAGAGAGAGGGGGAGGGCAAGAGAAAAAACAAGAACAGCTGTCTTACACCTCCAGTCGGCCTCTCTATCTCTCTCTCTCTCTTTCAACGAAATAGAGAGAGAGGGAGGGGCTTGGGTTACCTCAGCGAGCGGTTGTGTTACATTCCTGAGAAGGGAAGGGGTGAGGGAGGGGGAAGAGGAGAGGGGGAAGTGGGGGGTGAGGGGAGAGGGAGGGGTGTGGCTCAACGAGTTGTTGAAAAGAACACAGTCGCTTGTCAACAGCCTCCGTGCCGGGGAGCCATCGTGCCTTGCTCTAGCCCCAGAGGTTAATGACCCTCCGCTGCACTTTAGTGTGTGTGTGTGTGTGAGTGAGAGAGAGAGACCACCAAATCCCCCAGCAGTTCCACAGAATATGGTGCGTGAGAGAGAGAGAGAGAGAGAGAGAGAGAGAGAGAGAGAGAGAGAGAGAGAGAGAGAGAGAGAGAGAGAGATTGAGACTGCATGCAGAATTCTGCAAAAATATCCTCCTTGTACAACGAAAAACACCAAATAATGCATGCAGAGCAGAATTAGGCCGATACCCGCTAATTATCAAAATCCAGAAAAGAGCCGTTAAATTCTATAACCACATAAAAGGCAGCGATTCCCAAACCTTCCATAACAAAGCCATCACCTACAGAGAGATGAACTTGGAGAAGAGTCCCCTAAGTAAGCTGGTCCTGGGGCTCTCTTCACAAACACAAACAGACCCCACAGAGCCCCAGGACAACAACAACAACACAATTAGACCCAACCAAATCTGGAGAAAACAAAAAGAGAATTACTTGACACATTGGAAAGAATTAACAAAAAAACTGAGCAAACTAGAATGCTATTTGGCCCTAAACAGAGAGTACACAGTGGCAGAATACCTGACCACTGTGACTGACCCAAACTTAAGGAAAGCTTTGACTATGTACAGACTCAGTGAGCATAGCCTTGCTATTGAGAAAGGCCGCCGTAGGCAGACCTGGCTCTCAAGAGAAGACAGGCTATGTGCACACTGCCCACAAAATGAGGTGGAAACTGAGCTGCACTTCCTAACTTCCTGCCAAATGTATGACCATATTAGAGACACATATTTCCCTCAGATTTCAGAGATCCACAAAGAATTCAAAAACAAACCCAATTTTGATAAACTCCCTTATCTACTGGGTGAAAAACCACAGTGTGCCATCACAGCAGCAAGATGTGTGACCTGTTGCCACAAGAAAAGGGCAACCAGTGAAGAACAAACACCATTGTAAATACAACCCATATTTATGTTCATTTATTTTCCCATTTGTACTTTAACTATTTGCACATTGTTACAACACTGTATATAGACATAATATGACATTTGAAATGTCTTTATTCTTTTGGAACTTCTGAGTGTAATGTTTACTGTTAATATTTATTGTTTATTTCACTTTTGTTTACTATCTACTTCACTTGCTTTAGCAATGTTAACATACGTTTCCCATGCCAATAAAGCCCTTAAGTTGAAATTGAATTGAGAGAGAGAGAGAGAGAGAGAGAGAGAGAGAGAGAGAGAGAGAGAGAGAGAGAGAGAGAGAGAGAGAGAGAGAGAGAGGAGATAGTGAGAGAAAGAGAGAGAGAGAGAGAGAGAGAGAGAGAGAGAGAGAGTGCCAAATCCCCCAGTCCCACAGAATAGGGTGCGTGTCATTGCTTGTCTGTGGCAGAGGTCAGACAAAAGCCTCCAAATCCCCTTATTTCCCCCCTCCCTCAATCACTGTAGTGGATAGTCATACACTGAGTCACTGTCACTGACTGACTGTGTGTGGATTAGCATAGGCCTCTCAGTGGCAGAAAGTTAGAGAGAGAGAGAGAGAGAGAGAGAGAGAGAGAGAGAGAGAGAGAGAGAGAGAGAGAGAGAGAGAGAGAGAGAGAGAGAGAGAGAGAGAGAGAGAGAGAGAGAGGAGAGGAGAGGAGAGGAGAGGAGAGGAGAGGAGAGGAGAGGAGAGGAGAGGAGAGGAGAGGAGAGGAGAGGAGAGGAGAGGAGAGAGTGCCAGCAGCCAGGCAAAATGGCCCATTAGATTTAAGGAGTAAAAGTTCATCAGCTTTGTTAATGGCAATGTATTTAAATGAAGTATGAATTACCCAGCTTTTATGGAGTGCTGAGAGGAAACTGGAGTGTCTTATGATCTAATGTTTTAGTGAGCTCTGCTGGCCACTCAGGAGAGGAGAAGAGGAAGAGGGGGAAGGAGAGGGAAGGAGAGGAGAGCAGCGGTCAGAACAGAAATACACTGCAAGGTCCCCTGAGTCCTTCGCCTGGACGCCTGCCTGATTGTCACTAACATGCGTAGCTGATCGGGTTAGCCCAGAGACGGGGACGTTTGTGGCTTCCAGGCTTTTTCTTCTTTGCGTTTCATTAGTTAGGAAAACCGGCGGCATGCATGAAAAAAAAGGTCAGCTACGATCGTTTCTGATTAGGCTCCCGCTGCCCCTCACACACACATGCACACTCCATACACGGGCATATGCACACACGCACACACACACACACTCCATACACACACACTCTATACCCTCACACACACTTCCTACCCTCACACACACACACACACACACACACACACACACACACAGACACACACACACACACACACACACTCCCCACCCTGGTCTAATAAGCGGTAAGCTGAGCTAGCTGATGGTCATCCTCCCATGGGGCTGCTGGGTGGCTGCCAGCTTCCTGCCTGCTTTGTCAGTGGATAAAGCCTGTAACAAACGAGGGGCCTGTAGCCAGGCTGGGCCAGCCAGGTCAAAGGTCAGTACGGCCCCAGGGCAGGATCAGGCCAGAAAGCACTACAGGGAAAGAGAGAGAGAGCGAGAGAGAGAGAGCGAGAGAGAGAGCGAGAGAGAGAGAGAGAGAGAGAGAGAGAGAGAGAGAGAGAGAGGGATGGATGGATGGATGGATGGCTGGATGGACGGACGGACGGACGGACGGACAGACGGAGGGATGGAGGGAGGGAGGTAGGGAGGGATGGATGGACGGACAGCCGGAGGGAGGGAGGGAGGGGGAGGGAGGGACGGAGGGAGGTAGAATGCACTTAAGAGTATAGCCACGATTAGCCAGCCTAGACCTCTAAAAGCTACCACTCCTCTCTTCTCCACTCCTCTCTTCTCCACTCCTCTCTTCTCCACTCCTCTCTCGTGGAACATTAAGAAAGTGAAAGATCCTCACGGCATGTGTCAGTGAACAGAAACGTAGTTATACACATGTACACACACACACACACACACACACACACACACAACACACACACACACACACACACACACACACACACACACACACACACACACACACACACACACACACACACACACACACACACACACACACACACACACACTGATGATTGACAAGGAGATATCTTCCTTGAGTCATGCAACCGTCCCAGATGAAAGGGCTCTTCTCAAAGATGTGTGTTTGTGAAAGGCAGAAATGGCATCCTGCAACCGAAACAGACACAACAGGTATGGTGACTGATCAGGGCTTGGCTGTCTTTGTTTCACCTGAGTTGCTCAAAGTGCCTGTGATTTGAGATGAATAAACTTGTGGTTTACTCTCAGCACTTCACCCCAGCTTTCTTCCTCGACTGGGGCCTGAGCCTGAGTGTCTGAATGTCTGGCTGTCCGTCCGTCTGTCTGTCTGTCTGTCTGTCTGTCTGTCTGTCTGTCTGTCTGTCTGTCTGTCTGTCTGTCTGTCACAGTGTTAAGAGAACTGCTACTCCTTACCCCAGCAGTGTTCAGTCCATTCAGAGAAACAAGGACTTGACATGGTTGCCTTGAACACATTTAGAGTCATTAACAAACAGGAAATGTCCCCTGCAGCTGTTTCTGAACACAGCTCCTCACCCCCTTCACCCCCTGTAATGGACAAATGTTATCCTGCTTTGATATCTGACCCCAAAAAAACAAATAAATTGACATTACAAATGTGCTATAACATCTCCAAATAGGCTTGACATTACATACCTGCCCTGTGGGGTTTTGTTAGCCTATACTAAGTGGTTACTCTGCTGTTGTCGTTGCCATTTCTGAGGCCAACATGGAGTGTCTTTCTGAGAGAAAGAATGGAGACGTCCTGGTTGGGTATGACTACTTAAATACTTACGCTCATTAACTTAATACTCAAGTGGAAGGAGATTCCGTCAAGTGCCACTTTCAGGACCTCATCTAGCATAGGGGAACAAACCGCTTTCTCTTACCCCCCACAAATTAACCTGTGCCACTGCTCCAAGATAAAATCCCACTCTATTTATTCTTGTGAAAGTGAAACAATGTTTAGAGGACACAATAGAGAAGGGGGAAACTTAGAGGAACTCTTCATGTTAATACTAAGACTCATTCACAACAGACCATGAGAGTCTAGGAGGTGAAGTACGGCCGGCGCTGTATCCCTGTCGTCTGACCCTGTTGCTCTTGGCTTACCCAGAATCCCCTTGGAGGGGCACAGAGATTCCTGGGACACTCAGCGTGTAATAACCTTGTCCTGTTTCACGCAGACTAAATATATTAAAGTATGGAGCAGGGAAGTTCAGGCCCTGGGGAAAGGGACGGTGGGGGAGTTAGATAATGTAGCAGGGTTGTTCAGAGGTAGTCAGATGCCTAATGGTGTAATACATGGGACATGTGCGGTCTAGGGTTTGTGACTTACAAGTCCTGGCTTTACTGATACTGTGATACTTTTCAGTCTCCCAGAGAAAAATCCAAGTTAGATAAATTGTGTGCCATTGTAGCAGCACATGAAGAGTTAAGCCTGTCTCTTACAACGTGAAGGATTAAGTCTTTCTATAGGGCCATTTTTTCCTTTCCTTTATCCTTGCTTGAGGCTAGAACAGATTCTCTCTCACCTCACCGTTTGGGTACAATAGCCAGGTGGATCTGGACACCATTAAGTTAACATGAGAACTTTTAGGGCCAAATTCTTCCTCCTGTGTCTTTAGACCTTGGAAGCTGCCGCCTGACCCAGGTTGTTAGCCTGTTAGCCTGCTAGCCTGTTAGCCTGCTCACCGATTCCCTGCTTAACAATG
This sequence comes from Coregonus clupeaformis, assembly GCF_020615455.1. Lineage (NCBI taxonomy): Eukaryota > Metazoa > Chordata > Actinopteri > Salmoniformes > Salmonidae > Coregonus > Coregonus clupeaformis. Next base: position 25,271,292 of record NC_059216.1, on the reverse strand, counting down.
TGTGCTCAGGTCATTAAAGTGGTGTCGATGTTTATCCAGCTAGCAGTGGACTGGGCCATTTAGCGTGTAAGCAGAGGCTCCCAATGACTTTATGACAGGCAATAGTGGATATGGGGGGTCCTGAATGATGGGCCAGGGGGATGGGCCCTTTCCCTTTTCACTGGCCCTAGGTGACTGTACCAGCCCCCTAATGACTACCTTATAGACCCTAAAAGTCACTTACAAAGAGTATACATGAATTACTTCACACCCACTGCTGCAAGCTGTGCAAAACCAAAGATGACCACCCTTGCTGTACTGGTATACTGGTACAGTCTTTATAAAAAAGGACTGTAAAGTTAATTTTGCCATGTTAAGCCATTGATGAAGTTTTCACAGGGCAGTACAAAGTGTGCCTGAGTGTTGACATCAGGCTAGCTCTGAGCTCCAGTGCCCCACAGCAGCCAGTTACCACAACAAAGCAGTAGAAAGAGCCTGGTCTGAAAAAACAGGCCAAATTCCTGGCCTGTAGGACCTGGCTTAAAGTGTGAGCGGAAACCTGGAGAGGAGGAGAGGAGAAGAAAGAGAACAGTAGAGAAGAGAGGAGAAGAGGAGGTCAGACTGGCTGGTGTTGAGTGTGGGGAGTATAGCTGCCAGGGCCGTAGAATACGGAGGAAGACAGAGAGAGAGAGAGAGAGAGAGAGAGAGAGAGAGAGAGAGAGAGAGAGACAGAGACAGAGACAGAGACAGAGACAGAGACAGAGAGACAGAGACAGAGAGAGAGAGAGAGACAGAGAGAGAGACAGAGAGAGACAAAGAGAGAGAGAGAGAGAGAGAGAGAGAGAGAGAGAGAGAGAGAGAGAGAGAGAGAGAGAGAGAGACAGAGAGACACAGAGAGACAGATAGACAGAGAGAGACAGAGAGAGAGAGAGAGAGCGGGAGAGAAGGGGAGAGAGAGAGAGTGAGACCAGGCCCCCTCTGTAAGGATAAGGGGATCATATTCCTCCCCTTGAATTTGTGGGGTGGCTGTGTGGTGGAAAGAGAAGCCATGAACTTGATCTGATGATTAAACAGTCCCATCTCTATGGCTGCGGGCCACATCTGAGACCAGAGTCTGGAAAACAACACACGCACACACACTCACATGAGGATCTCCCAAACCACTCCATCCACCTGCTCGCCATATACAGTAAAAGGCTGTGGTAACACCAAGCTCTACCTTCCCCACTGTGGATAGTTTCTTAGATAGTTGATAATAAGGATGTTCTCAAAAATAGTCCACCAGGAGACATACAGTACAGTTCACTGTAAACATCTCTCTCCTCTGGTTGGCTGCTGGGTGTAGGCCGTTACCCATGAGCCTCAGCCCCTGTGCTTGCTCTGGGAGAGTGTGGGAGTGATTGGTTTTTAGCCTCATGGACGTTTAAGCCCAGATCTCGCGTATCCTCTAGAGATGCCTCCTCCCCTCCCTCCCACTCCCACACCTCCTCATTCCCCTCCCTCCTTCACAGGGCAACAATTTGCTTGGCAGGCTCTTGCACCATCTCCAGTGAACATAAATGAATGGTGTAGAGCAAACAGTCTGACTGGCCGGGGGCCAGGAGCCCCATGCAGGAGGCCAGCCAGCGATTGTTGAGCTGAGTTGAGTTGAGGGAGGGCTGGGGCCACAGCCATGGTACCGCTGCAGAAGGCAGTACTACAATACTGAGCACTGGGAGCCAAGCTAACACTCCACAATAGGGCTGCCTGGCCACCCCTTTGATGTCTATGACATGATAACTGTTTTACTTCAGAGAGCAGTCTAGGAGCCACCAGACTATTTGGCAGATTGTAGTCTTATAGAGGGGAATATGGTGGTGTGTATGGTACTAGTATAGAGCAGAGGCTATGGTGTGTGTCAGTGTGGTGTGTGTGTGTGTGTGTGTGTGTGTGTGTGTGTGTGTGTGTGTGTGTGTGTGTGTGTGTGTGTGTGTGTGTGTGTGTGTGTGTGTGTGTGTGTGTGTGTGTGTGTGTGTGTGTGTGTGTGTGTGTGTGTGTGTGTTTGTGTATAGGTATGGATGGGGTCTGGATTGCTGGTGGATGGTTGTGTGGGAGTGTGTTTTATGTGTGTGTGTGTGTGTGTGTGTGTGTGTGTGTGTCTGGCACAGTCTCAGGCAGTTGAAAAGCAACAGAGGTTGAGTCATTGAGTCATGTGGCATTCTTGCCTGTTTTCTCCCTGTTGTCAGGAAGCAGCTTAGTCCCCAGGAAAATAAAACAAACACTAACCTAACCCCCTTCAACCCCCTCCACCCACCCAAAAACACACACACAAACACACACACACACACACACACACACACACACACACACACACACACACACACACACACACACACAGGGGGGGAGAGGAGGAGAGGAGTACACAGCCACCAAAAACCTTGTCTTTGAGCTTCAACAACAAGCAAGGTTTCAAAAAATATAGGCCTATGTTTCAGCAGTCAAATGTTCATTTTCTTAAAAATGGACTATAATGAAATAGCTAGACTGTAAGATTGTCAATTGTCAGACCATTTGACGTTGTCAGACTCCGGGCTGATAAACTACATCCAACAATTCAAGGAAAAGGGCTTTCATGATGAAATTTTAAAAACGTGCTACCGTGCCGTGCATAGTAATCAAATCATGAGTGATAACTTCAAATAGTCAAATTGGATATATTTATGGCATATCTTTTTGATCTATAAGCAATGCCTCAATCTCATTGTCATTTGTCATATAAATCATAACTGTAATAATATTAACAATGGCATATTTATATTTAAAAAGTGCCAATCTTACTCCAACTCTATGCAGAGTACATATTAAAATGTCATGCTTTTATTTGATTATTTTTATTTAGACTGTGAATATTATTATTATCCCTGCTAGTCACTTTGATTAAAAAACAAATAAGATTGCAATCAATTTGGAAAATATATGAAATCCTACATTTGAATAATACATTGCTGCATAAAGCAGAATAGAAGATCCACGTACACATTATTACAATACGGTCCAACCAAACCCTATCAACACAATAAGCAATACTGTCAAAAATATTTGACACTTAAACAATTATCATGTCAGTTTGCTAAGTGGCGTCTTTATTAAATATTGTTGAAATAAAGATTGAAAGGATATATGGTTTTAATAAGCCTATAGCGACATCGATGGGACCAAATCACACCAATCAACACAAGGCAGGAAAACAAAACAAATGGGAGGTTGGTTGGTGGTGTTGCCATGGCATTGGGGGTAAACAGCCAATGGCCTGTGATTTCCTGGGAGGGAGGGAGGGAGGGAGAGAGGGAGTCATTAGCATGGAATGGGTTTGCAGGACACTGCAACCCTGTGGCCTGGGACTATCATTCATGCCACACTGGCCCTGCTGCTGATGATGTCATCCATCAGCTAGGGTCTGCAGTAGGCTTAGGGTGAAGGGGTGGGGGTGGAGGGGGATAAAGGGGTGGGGGTGAGATGGAGTTGGGATGGGATGGGGGGGGCGAGGGGGGGTAATGGCTGCACAGTTGCATTAAGGAGGGGTGTTGTAGGAATTGCCACTGTACAATATATGAATTTGATCCATAGCAAATACATCCAGTAGATTTGAATGGATGGGCATGCAGTAGGAGTTGATGGATATGGGATAAGTAGAAGAGTGGTCTAGTGGATGTAGGGTAAGGTAGAATAACTGGTCTGGCAGGGTAGTCTCTGGGGCTAAAGGAGGAATGATGGAAGCCTAGCTCAGCTGGTAATGTGCAGCAACCGCAGGGGCCATTACATTCAGCGCTATCAGAGAGCACAGAGAGCATCACACCCTGTAATTTGGCCAACAGAGCCATCACACAAACACACAAACACACACACACACACAAACCTTGCAGTCTGGCAGAACACCATCCACCTCAGCACGTCTCCATCACGAGTGTGTGTGTGTGAATGTGTGTGAGCGTGAGTGTGTGAGTGTATGTGTGTATTGGGGGTTGTATCTGTGGGTCAGATAGTAGAAATTGGAGGAGCGTGGTGGTGGGGTAGTGCATGCTTGTGCCATTAACTGACTTCCATGTAATTAACAGAGCTGTTTCGATCGGAAGAGGCCGGTCCCGCAGTGGACTGGGCAATAAAACACGCCGCTCATTTCTAGGCCTAATTATTTATAGACTGGATGGAGCGCTTTACATTTTGTGGCCAATACCCCTTTTCAGGATATTGGTCGTGGTGTTTGTAACTCGCTCTATTGATTCCATTCAAAGCTAGCTGAGGGAGATTTTCAATAACCTCTTTGATCTCTGTGGGTTTGGTTTGTGTTGCATCCATTAAGAAATCATGTCACACACATGCTTCTGAGGGTGGACAGACATCTTAAGGAAAGAAAAAAACAATCACCAATCAAAAACACTGAATTATTTATTATTTTGACTTAACACATTTGTCTCTTACTCAGAGTATATCTATCTCGGGTTTTCATATTATTTATTTGACATTGGTGATTTACTGTCTTCTATTTTTTACGGAGGAAATTAACGTGAAGAGGTTGCTCAAAGGTCTAAACCCTTTCTCCAATTTCCCAGCTGCTGTAGACCTGTACCCGCTAGCCTACCATGATGGCCTAGTTCTCTGGGTTGTGTGTACACAGCACTGCTCTACACCCCAGCCTGTATTAGCTTAGAGACCGCAGCACTCTCCATTTTGTGTGGCTGTGATTTTCAGAGCCCCCATGCTTTAGAATGCTGCCACAACGTAAAGGTGTGGGTGGCCTGCACTCTCTCAGTCATAGTAACAAGGGGAACGAGAGAAAGAGAGAAAGAGAGAGAGAGATGAGGAGGGGAGGTGGAGGAGTGGAGAGGGGGGTGGCTGTAAGCTGTAAGACACAGGCACACGTTTACTGTGTGTGTGCGTGTGTGTATATATACTGTATGTGTGTGTGAGGTGGGGGGTTTGGTGGAGGGAGGGAGGGAGGCTGAGTGAAATAGGATTTTTTTAGTGTCGTGTCTATGTGGTTGGGAGTAAATCTCCTTACTCAGGGCTTTTTGCGGCGAGGGGCTTTAACATCCCCACTCTCCTTGATGAGACATCTTTCTTGTTTGTTCAAACCATTCATTATGTGGTGCTGCTGGCCACGGCGTGCCACGGCCCGCTGTATTTATCACCCGGCCCGGCTGACAGTGGGGCGATTGATGACCGGGTCTGAGCCCGAGAGGCCGAGGAAGCCTTAATGCAATGTAAATGACCCACTCCCATTTCCAATCTGGCCCTGCCTGCTCCTCTCCCCTCACCTCCGCTCCCCATTAGTGTGTGTGTGTGTGTGTGTGTTCATGTCAGTGTTTGTGTGGGTTATGTTCATGTGAAAAAGCCAGGGAAGCTGAGAGTGGGGGGAGAGGGAGGAAAGGTCCTTACTCTTATTACATGTTGTTGTGCAGGGATGAAAGGAGAAAAGCCACGCTCATACGAGTGGAGACACACACACACAGAGAAAACCTGTCTGCCTCAGCCAAGAAAATGTCAGCACCTGGCAATCAGAAAATGTATTTCTATGTAAGCATTATCATCTTTCTTTGTTAATGATTTTAGCATATTAAAAGGGACTGCATACAGAAGTAGAAATCAGATTAATCCCCCTTGCAGCCTTGATTCATTATTTGTCCAATTCCAGCCATGTTTGTTATTAATTGAGCACATTCCTAAAATGTTTTTTTCTTCATTAATTTAATTAAAAAGGGCACATTGAGACAGACATTGTTACCTGAAGAAATGTTCTACTGTTTGTTCTACTGATAAGATAGGAAAAGGGTAAAGGAGAGAGGAGGGGTGGGAGAGGGTAAAGGAGAGAGGAGGAGGGGGAGAGGGTAAAGGAGAGAGGAGGGAGGAGGGGTGGGAGAGGGTAAAGGAGAGAGGAGGGGTGGGAGAGGATAAAGGAGGGAGGAGGGGGGAAAGGGTAAAGGAGGGAGGAGGGGTGGGAGAGGGTAAAGGAAGGAGGAGGGGTGGCAGAGGGTAGAGGAGGGGTGGCAGAGGGTAAAGGAGAGAGGAGGGGTGGCAGAGGGTAGAGGAGAGAGGAGGGGTGGGAGAGGGTAAAGGAGGGAGGAGGGGTGGCAGAGGGTAAAGGAGAGAGGAGGGGTGGGAGAGGGTAAAGGGAGAGAGGAGGGAGGAGGGGTGGGAGAGGGTAAAGGAGGAAGGAGGGGTGGCAGAGGGTAGAGGAGGGAGGAGGAGTGGGAGAGGGTAAAGGAGGGAGGAGGGGTGGCAGAGGGTAAAGGAGAGAGGAGGGGTGGGAGAGGGTAAAGGAGAGAGGGGGGGTGGGAGAGGGTAAAGGAGAGAGGAGGGGTGGCAGAGGGTAGAGGAGGGGTGGGAGAGGGTAAAGGAGAGAGGAGGGGTGGGAGAGGGTAGAGGAGGGAGGAGGGGTGGGAGAGGGTAAAGGAGAGAGGAGGGGTGGGAGAGGGTAAAGGAGGGAGGAGGGGTGGCAGAGGGTAAAGGAGAGAGGAGGGAGGAGGGGTGGGAGAGGGTAAAGGAGGAAGGAGGGGTGGGAGAGGGTAAAGGAGGGAGGAGGGGTGGCAGAGGGTAGAGGAGAGAGGGGGGGTGGGAGAGGGTAAAGGAGAGAGGAGGGGTGGCAGAGGGTAAAGGAGAGAGGAGGGTTGGGAGAGGGTAAAGGAGGGAGGAGGGGTGGCAGAGGGTAAAGGAGAGAGGAGGGGTGGGAGAGGGTAAAGGAGAGAGGAGGAGGGGGAAAGGGTAAAGTGTGTGTGGATGGATGAGTAGGATTAAGATGTCACCTTTTAAACCCCAGTATGTGTGTGTGTGTCGTGTGTGCGGAGCGGCTGTCTCCTAATTTGGCCCTTAAAGACATCTGTCACCAGCGATCACTGTTGTTTTGTCATGCTTCATAGCAGCAACAGCGTTGGGGGGGTTATATTGAAGCTGACACAAATGGTATCATTGCATCTCCACTCTGAGAATTACATTTGCAGGTAGAGGTGTTAGGAGAGAGAGAGAGAGAGAGAGAGAGAGAGAGAGAGAGAGAGAGAGAGAGAGAGAGAGAGAGAGAGAGAGAGAGAGAGAGAGAGAGAGAGAGAGAGAGAGAGAGAGAGAGAGAAGAGAGAGGGGGAGAGAGAGAGAGAGAGAGAGAGAGAGAGGAGACAGTTCCTATCATTCTGTTCTGCTCCTCTCAATGCTGCACTGGCCTCTCAATGAAACAGAAACCAGAGTACCATGTTTTCCCTTCAGACATCTAAGGAAAATAAATGGATTCAATGCAAATCTTCACCCACTCATTTTATATATTGTATTACAATCGGGAGTCTAAGACACTGGAGATTGAGGGGGAGAGAGGCTGTGTGTGGGGGATGGTGTGTTTGAAAGGCTTGTTGGTGGGTGTGTTGGATGGAATGAGAAAGGAGGGTTATCAAGTTTTGACAAACTTGTTTGACCACCTCTTGACAGGTTTGCACTGATTTGCGCAGTGTGTGTGTGTGTGTGTGTGTGTTCACGTGTTGGCAGTCATGTGTATGCTTTGTATGTCATGTCTATACATTAGGAAGGGGCGGGGTTAGGTGTAGGCCATGGGAAGATATATCTTCACCTACACAATACATGTTATAGCAGAATACACACAGTGTAATACACCTGTACATAGTCATGACTGGGAGCTACAACGTCCATGCCTCAACCACGACTCTCACTCTCTCTGAGTGTGATACAATATGGGAATATTTATGTTCATCTCTTTGAACAAAGAAACTTATCTTGTCTATCTCTCTGTCTTTCTCTTGTAGCACCCGTACCCTTCTGAAGAACAGAAAAAGCAGCTAGCCCAAGACACAGGCCTGACCATCTTACAAGTAAACAACTGGTGAGTCAAGTCTTCACGTCCTCCTATCTCCACCACCAGCATCGCTCTGTCTTTCATTTTCAAAAGCCTTCGTCTCCCTCTTCCCACCCGGCAGCCAAGACGGTTAAGACTCCTAAAGGGTGAAAACCGTTTATGTACAGTCCCCCCTCCTACCACACCTCATCACACACATACACACACACACACACACAAACACACACACACACACACACACACACACACACACACACACACACACACACACACACACACACACACACACCGAACACACACTCTATCTTTGTGGCATCCCTGGATGCAAGCTATCAGGATGTTACGGCTTTATCAGCAAAGTGTTTAGTACTAAGTCACCGGTCTCTGCTGTTTGATATACATGTATTCACTTGGATATGGTTAAAGAAAAAAGTTGAGATCATATGGCACCCCCCACCTTACCTTCCCTTCATCCATTACCAATACCACCACCATCACCACCGCCACACAAGCAAAACCCGCCAGCCGCCCCCTCCCCTTTTTACACATGCTATATGGTGGATTAAGGTTTTTGGTGGCCTGGCCAGCAGTCTCTTTGTAGATGGCTTAGCACATAACTGGGGGTGGTGGATTAAATAAAATGATCACAGAAGCAAAGAAATGATACAGGAATTACGTATCAAAATACTAGCCCAGGTTTTATCTACGGCTTAATTTTGTTCAGCACATTCTCGGGGTGATGTTCAGATTAATTGAACTGACAGCTTCCTTTCAGAATTCCGGGAAGGTATTTGCACGGATTTCAGGTCTTACACAAACTTAATTACATGGAACCTCATTTTATCATTCTAATTCCATGTAGCGAGGGTTCTATTTACAAATGAGAAGTCTCTGCCTTTTATTCGCAGCTTTCCTTAATATATTTATCAAAGCGGGTTCATTTACAAAGTGCTCTATCTGTTGGGTACAGGCAGGCCGACATTAAGCAAGCTTTTAGGTTTATCACACTCGCAGCCTGACAAGACACCCGAGGGTCAATTGATTTTTTGGTTCTGTGATTCATTTTTTTTTCTAATTTATCCTGGATCACAATGAGAAACATGCCTGGAGAATTAGCTCGGTTTGTCTGCCTTATCTGTCAGACCATTTTTTTCCTTCCTTCCCTCTCTCTCCTTTTTTTTAGCAGAGGGAAGTCAAGCTACTTAAATTGGCCACAGGAACCGCTGTTATCAGACTTTAATGCACCCTACAGTGTTGATAGCATTTCAATTACACCAGTAACCAAAGATTAGCCCCCGCTTGCCTGTTTCATGCCTCGCCATGCCGCCGTTTCGGGACGCCACGCACCTTACCTACAGGAGCAGAAAATTGAGTTGCCTTGCCTGTGTCATGGTGATTAATGCAGAAATAGTCTGCTAACCTGAGAGGAATGAGAGAGAGCGAGAGAGGAATAGCGACAGAGTCAGAGAGAGATAGATAGAGAGTGTCTCCGTTCTCTGAGGCCATGAAATGCAAACCCCAGCCACCAGAAATGCAGCCAATCTGTTTAAAAACAGGCTGAACGTGCGTCTCGGTGGGATGCATCGTCACGAGCCCAGTCTCCCAGCCAGAGCCAGCCCAGACATACTGTGAGCCAGAACCCATGGCCCGAGCCTTAGTTTCACTTATACATTAGCGCTAGCTAACAAAAACACACCAGGAATCTGTTTTCACAAATAAAGTCATTAGATAGGCTTATCGTGGCTTCTGGTGGCATGCCTCTGGTGTCTCTGGTGGCGTTGTGGGGTAGAAGGGGGCAGGGAGAGCCGTTGGGAGCCAGCACCGTGTTATTTAGTGTTTAACGGTGCACGAAAGATGAGCCACAGACAGGATGAAATTAGATTGATTTTATAACCAGGCATGGCGGTGTGGTGAGTTAGAGTTAATTGGCCCTTTGTTTGGACCCCGGCCCCTCTCTCTTTGGTCTGCTGTTGTCTCCTCCCGGGTCCAGGGCCCTGAGAGATGGGCCATCCCTCCACCCAGGATATGACAGAGGATATTTCGGCCTTATGAAATTCCTGTTGATGGGGCCAGAAAAAAAAGGCCTCTGAGATTCCTGGCTGGCCGAGTGAGTGCATTGTGTGCTGCTTCCCTTTGATTCGGGGCGCTGGCGGGTTATTGGCCCGCGACAGAGAGATAGACGGAGGGAGGGAGGGAAAAGAGAGAGAGGGCAAGAGAGAGAGAGAGAGAGAGGGACGGCCACCGTCTTCAGTTTCCAGCTCTCCCCCTTGGGGGAGGATGTGCTGAATCACGGCTTTGTCCGCTGGCACAATCGCGGCCCGAGGAGGGCACAAGGGTGCTCTGTGTAGTGTCAATGGACGGCGCATCTCCCTCTCTCTCTCCCTTTCACCGTGCCAAGCCCTCCACCAACCTCCCCCCAGCACACTTACCAGCCCCTCACCTCACCTGTATTACCCCCCGAAGGACTATTCCAGCTGTGGAGTATTCCTTTGGTTATTTTCCAAGTCCCTTACCTACAAAGACAACGCCTTACAACGTATTAGCCCTGAAAGCTAACAGGCTAAAAGCTATATGCTGAGTGCTAGCGGGTAGCTAATAAGTGTCACTGTAAGCTGTTAGCTTGCAACCTCACCTGTTAGCTTATACCACCCACACCCCATTAGCCAAGTGTTGCTAATATGGAACAAACGGTGCAGGTTAAAGTACACTTTATCACTGCACTGATTTGCAACAGAGGAGGAGGAGGCAGGGTAAATTGCTCCTCAAACACTGGCCTTGTGTGTGTTAATAGCTAGAGTGACACTGCACCCTCTGTGTGTGTAGAGTAGACACTGTGTGTACAGTGTGGTGGGGGACATAAGTTCACCATTAGTTAGCGTCTTGTTTGCTCTGCTTACAGTGTGGAGATTAGCGTCATGCTAACAGTATTGGGGAGTGGTCGGAAAACATTGAAAGATTTGTTTGAAATTGAAAAGGAGGGTGAGGGTTGTGACTAGAGATTCCACCTAGTAGAGGAGGTGAATCAGCAGGCCTTCCTTGGCTCAGGTAGAGATGCCTTGGAACAGCGTGGGGACTGGAGGCAAGGATCCAGAATGTAGAATCCAGCTGCAGTTGTCATTGTGAGCAGAATGCAGCAGCTCTGTGTTATTCTATCAGTCTGGGCTAAATGGGGCCTGACCGGATCCTTTCATGTCTCAGCATCAGGCCCAGCACGACATGCCCCCGCTCACTACCATCACACACACACAGGGTTATTACGCAGCCCTGAGAGATGAGTCCGATGACAGATGACCGAGGAGAGCAACAGCGCCTAAAAAAAGGAAGGAAATCGTCCCCTCATTATTCCCTCATCTCATAGGCAGGCAGGCAGGCAGTTGGCCATTTCCATGGCACAGAGAGAGAGAGAGAGAGAGAGAGAGAGAGAGAGAGAGAGAGAGAGAGAGAGAGAGAGAGAGAGACAGAGACAGAGAGAGAGAGAGAGAGAGAGAGAGAGAGAGAGAGAGAGAGAGAGAGAGAGAAGGGCTCTGAGGCCATAATGACTGAGTGTCATAGCACTGGAGCACTAATAACAATAAAGAGGGCACTGAGCCACACTCTATTGTTACCTATACACCTCCTCACTGGGGCTCGGCGCTAGGGAAAACACACACACAGAGGGAGAGGCTCTAATTAGCGGCAGAAAGGAATACAATGAGTGAGTTATTAAGACACGGGGGCGACCTTTGGCCTCTGTCAGAACACAGGTCACATGATAAGGGGATGGATATCCGCCAGACCACGGCGCCAAGTACCCATTGATGCCAACGCGGGGATAGTCAGGCTAGACGGGATCTATAGACAGTAGAGGGAGAGGCAAAGCCGAGGTGATAGAGGGGGACTCAGGGGTCTGTCTGCACCCCTCGAAAGTCCAAATTCCATTTTTACGTATAATCACCTCATCTACTCCTAGTGATGTCACAGTCTTGGACTGCACCCCACCGCTTATTTTGTCCATCCAGCCAGAATAAGTATAGTTTCTCTATTTCTTCTCCCATACTGCTCGCTGTAGATCAGCCTGCCGTAGTTAGTGTGTTAGCTAGCATATAGCCTGACTGCAGTGGATCTCCCTTCTCAGCATGCATACCCCCCTCCCTCCTCTCCCTCCCACCCTCAGACTTGGACTCACAGTAGAGAGGCATATGCCGTTGTAGATTCACATGCAACATCTTATTAGTGGTGTGGATAACTGGATACACAACATGTGTCTATAGTGGTGTCTGGGTGGGTGAAAAAAAGACAAAGGCTAGCTTTTGTTACTTCACTTACTGCAGCTTTTTCCTCCCCCTTGAGAAAGCCCAGTGAAACACTTAGAAACAGGGCTTGTTATGATTTTTATGATGTTTTATGACCCTCCGACTTGGCGTGAGGAGCTGTCATGAAATGCAAAATAATAACTAATATTTTCCAAATGTAATGTAAAAATATGAAATTGGCCCAACCTCCCCTTTTTTTAATATCTTCTCACTCATCTAAGCATTTTCGGGTTTTACACAGAGGCATTTGAGTTCCTTTACACCCTCTCACCCTCTCTCTCTTTCTCTCTGTTTCCTCCTTGGACTTCTAAATATACAGCAGGAGTGTGTAGCAGCCGGGTGGATGTATATCTCTATCTATCTATCTGTGTGTGTGTGTGTGTATGTGTGTTTCCTTGCGTGCGTGTGCGTTTGTGCGCGCGTGTGTGTGTATGTGTGTGTGTTTGTGCATGTGTGTGCTTGCCGGGCGCTGCCAACACGGGCACCATGATCCCTCTCATTTAGGGACCACTAATTGGCAGTTAATTAGCTGAATTTACTCTGTTGTCGGATCCCAAGTGCCTCACTCCTACCAACAACCCCCACCAACAGCCCCCTCCCTCCAGGATAATTTGATCTGGCTGTTCTCATGATGCTGTAATATTAATCCCACTTTAGTTAAACCATTTTCCGTGTTTGGAGGAGAAAAACATATTTTTGATTATTGCCAGAACAGAATTCCTCTTGTGTTGGGTTGCAGTTTTATTTGGTTAATCGTTTCGCTAAGTGCGAAATCTAGCTCAGTCACACACAGTCACACACACACACCCATACATCCATTTACAGTGCCAAACACATACACAGTTCTCACACTCAGATATTAGTGTAACATGCATACAGTAAGCGCTGTCACAGCTGATGAATGTGTGTGGCAGTGTGTCTTCCCGTGTGTGTAATGGGTGGCAGTGCCAACCGTGATGGTTGGGTGAGATTAACAAGACCCTGTCCACCTGTCTGGGCATGAAGGGCCACATTGGGTCATAGGCTGGCACGGTGCGTCCACCACGCCATGGTCATGGGGCGAGAGAGGTGCCCACCTCCGTGTGAGAGGGGTTATGAAAAACAGGTGGCTCCTTAACAAAAGCTGGCACACTCAGCTGATCATAGAAAATAAAGCCCTTTTTTGTTGTTTTCCCGTAACCAAGTCAAGCCTTTCCAGAGTTGGGGTCAACATGCTACAAGAAGCCAGACAAGGCAGGAGGGAGAGAGAGCGAGAGAGAGAGAGAGAGAGAGAGAGAGAGAGAGAGAGAGAGAGAGAGAGAGAGAGAGAGAGAGAGAGAGAGAGAGAGAGACAGACAGACAGACAGAGAGAGAGAGAGACAGAGAGAGACAGAGAGAGACAGAGAGAGAGAGAGAGAGACAGAGAGAGAGAGAGAGACAGAGAGAGAGAGAGAGAGAGAGAGAGAGAGCGAGAGAGAGAGCGAGACAGAGAGACGGAGAGAGAGAGAGAGACGGAGAGAGAGAGAGAGAGAGAGAGAGAGCGAGACAGAGAGAGAGAGAGAGAGAGAGAGAGAGCGAGACAGAGAGCGAGACAGAGAGAGAGAGACAGAGAGAGAGAGACAGAGAGAGAGACAGAGAGAGACAGAGAGAGAGAGAGAGAGAGAGAGAGAGAGAGAGAGAGAGAGAGAGAGAGGGATGTCTTTGTACTTCTCCTTTTGGCTCTTTTATTCTTCAATGGCTTGGTTTTATTGGTGGATCGTTTAAGGGCTCTGCGTTTGAAATGAAGTCGAGCTGCATTTGCGTGGGCAAGCGCCTTTTTATTTTAAGATGGTAATTTCTGTTCAGGGGTAGAACTGGAAAGAGCAAGCGCCAGAGCTGGAGGGAATATGCAAGAGAGAGAGGCTCACACACATAGAGAGTAAAGGGGTGAGAGAGAGTGGAAGAGAGATAATTCAAGGAAAATACAAGGGGGAAAGTAGGTTAATTTATTTCACTTGCAGGTAGAGTTTTTTTTTTAAAGAGAGGGGAGAGAGAAAGAAAGAGAAAAAGTGAAGGATGCCATTTTCATGAATAAGCAGCTGAATGCGCCCGGGCAACCAGTGTAAGCCTGGCAGAATCTCTCAGTGCCTGGGGCCATCTGTGAGCAGAATAGCAATTTTATTACTTTGTCATTAAACCAATTTCACAGCAGTATTGTTTGTTAATGAGCAGCCGCAAACGAGCGAAGATGTCACATACTAGAATAGCAGCAAGATTTGTGACCCTGCTCTCTCTCTCTCTCTTTCTCTCTTTCTTTCTCTCGCTCTTCCTCATTCTTATTCTCCTATTTCTTCTTCCCTCTCCCCTTTCTTTATATCTTTTCATCCTCTTCACCTCTCTCCCTCTCTTTCTCACTCTCTCTCCATCCCCCTCTCTCCCTCCCTGGGTTGGAGAGGTCCCTGGCCCATAAAAGGGGAAACTGCTTAAAGATAAAATGCAAAGTCTATACAGTCAAGTCTCTATTTATGAGCTTCCATTTGCCTTTAGAGCTCGTTGGGACGAATGGTTTCTACATGGGCTTTCAGAGACTGCAGCTGGAAGGGCCAAGGATATTGGCCTGTTATGTAGCACTAAAGTCCACCATTTGCTGCCAATGTCAAGCACCAATAGAACAGGCATCAGAATTGATACACTGGGACCAGAATCATTGATGTCATGCATGCAGTATTGCAGAGGGACTGAAGGTATTAGAAGTAGCTTTGTTCCTCCTCATCAGACTCACCAGACCTTACTAATGAACACAGATTACACTTATGTGGATGTCCCCCCTTCCAAATAATGGCTAAAATCTAGTGGCTACTGACGTCTGGGGGCTAGGGACAACAATGCCTGCTCTCTCTCTCTCTCTCTCTCTCTCTCTCTCTCTCTCTCTCTCTCTCTCTCTCTCTCTCTCTCTCTCTCTCTCTCTGTCTCTCTCTCTCTCACTGTAAACGGGAGAGCTGGCATCCCATCCGGCACATGCTCAGTGCAAGGTGCAATTGAAACATCATTGGTGATAATGGGGGAGATAAATATTCATAAGGCTGGGGGGAAATCCAAGATTATACTGATAGGGGCTTCATTGTGAGCCTTTCTCTCTCTCACTAAGCTTGGCTGTGCATAATAGTTCTGACTTAATACCTCAAGCTTCCTCTGATAACTTAATCGAGGAGAGTGGGGTTATGGGGGTACGGGTGGGGGGGGGGGTAAATGAGGTGAAAGGGGGGGCTGCATCGTTTATTTCTCACCTCTCTCCCAAATTGCAAATTACCAGCTTTTTGGGCCACGTTCCAATTAAGAGTGGATTGTTCTAGCCTTGCCTTGCACTGGGAGCCTAGGGGACTCTCCTCCCACGCTGTGCGGCGGTTCGCACTTATTCTATTGATAACTCATCCATAACAAGCTGAACCCTGGCAAAGCTTGCTGAAACAAACAAAGACCTGTATTGATTTATAGGGTCCTCCATGATGGGGTTATTGGCATGGGCCTCGCCTCGCAGCCATAGGGCACCCAGCCATATATAACTACTTCAAAAAGAACACACACAAAACAGGTAAAAATAATATATTAAGGTTGTTGTGGATGTGATTACAATGGTGTTAGGAAAGAGATAGGGGAAGGGGGAGGGAGGTAAGAAGAATGAAATAATGATAGGTGGGGTAGGTACATACAGCATTATGGAAGAGACACCATTCCAGGAGAAAGAGAAAGACTAACAGAGAGAGAGACAGCTTAAGAGAGCGAGAGAGAGAAAAAGAGAGAGAGAGAGAGAGAGAGGTAGAGAGAGAGAGAGAGCGAGAGAGAGCGGGGTAGAGAGAGAGAGAGAGAGAGAGAGAGAGAGAGAGAGAGAGAGAGAGAGAGAGAGAGAGAGCGGAGAGAGGGGGGTAGAGATAGATAGATAGAGAGGGGTAGAGATAGATAGATAGAGAGGGGTAGAGACAGATAGATAGAGAGGGGTAGAGAGAGAGAGAGAGAGAGAGAGAGAGAGAGAGAGAGAGAGAGAGAGAGAGAGAGAGAGAGAGAGAGAGAGCAGGCCTGGACAGATAGAGAATACCTGTCTTAGGTTAACTGGGTTTAGATGGATCAGGTAAAGAAGGAGCTCCTGAATGTCTCCTGTCCGCTCTGGCTCCCTAACACAACGGCCCCAGGGCCACTCTGTCACACCTGGTCACCTTTACCCTCCACACACACACACACACACACACACACACACACACACACACACACACACACACACACACACACACACACACACACACACACACACACACACACACACACACACACACACACACACACACACACTGCCCCGCCCAGTCCCCTGACTCCCTCCAACACACCACTGTTAGCCTGTGGATAACACTCCCTTACACATACTGCAGCCACAACTGCAGCCATCTCCCCCAACCAGCAGATAAACTAATTATATCAAATATTTTCTGTCAGGTTGTCTGGTCCTCTGGGGCCAGCGCTCATTCTCTCCGCCTGAATCTCTCTCTCTCTCTTCCCTCTCTCTTTCTCTGTCTATCATTTCTTCTCTGTTCTACATGCTCATCTGCAGTGTCAGCAGAAAGCCTGCTCCCTCTATCTCTTAATCTCTCTGTATTCATTATTTCATTCATTTGGGCTGTATTTACCCCATACTCAGTCAGTGAGGTGCTATAAATAATATCAGGAATAGAGAGGCCATTGATCGGTCACTGACAGAAACCGAAATATGTTTATATGTGATTATGCTACAGAGCTCTAAAGCCCCATTTCCATTGGCACTTTGAAGTCAACTCGGGTTGGGCTGGCCTTGGTGGGCTAGCTCGAATTGCGTTTCCACTGACTCCAGAAATGAGAAATTATGTCATGTTGCTAGGTAGCCAATATGTGATTAATTCACCCTCACCATGCTGTAACTAACGTTACCCAATACTCCTGCCAGTGCCAACCAGACTCAGAGTCATGTATTTAGCGTGCTAACATTAGCTAGCTAGCTATACAGTTAGTGTTGTCGCTAGCATTACACGGCAGGTAGCTTAGTGGGTAAGAGCGTTGTGCCAGTAACCGAAAGGTCGCTGGTTCTAATCCCCGAGCCGACTAGGTGAAAAATCTGTCGATGTGCCCTTGAGCAAGGCACTTAACCCTAATTCCTCCTGTAAGTCGCTCTGGATAAGAGCGTCTGCTAAATGACCAAAAAAAATAAAAATAAAAAAATAAGGTAACTAGCTTAATTCCTACCTTGCTTGCCATGGCATTGGCTATTAGCTAGCTAGCTAACCAAGCAAACCAGACAACAGGTTTGATATGATGTAGCTAGCTAGCTATCTTTCAATACGACCTGGCCAGCTAAGATTCCTACTAGCTCACGTTAGCTAGCTAGCTTGTTTCAACTCTGATTTGCTAGCTAATGTTGGGTAGCTTGCATTCAAGGGCTGACTGTTCTCATAAAAGTTGATTGTGTAGTGTTGGTAATTGGTGTCATGTCTGACTACTGCAGTACTGCTTGTCCATGTGCTAGCTAACAGCAACAAGCCCAGACGAGCTAAACGTGGTGTCAGCATCCAGCAGTGATCAGCTGCTGGTTGCATAGTAACGGCGTCACCAGCCCCAATTCTAATCGAGCTGGCACCAGTTGTGAAACTGGGCTGCGCTGGCCCGGGTTTCCCTCGACCCAGCTCGAATTTGAGAATTCCTTTCGAGCCAGCTCGGATTTGGCCCTAATTTTAAGTGCCAGTGGAAATGGGGCTTTAGTGGCTGTAAGGTTGTAAACTCAGGCCTAGTCACATATGGAGACACAATAAGATGTATGCACAGACAGTAGCTTATCGCTGAGCCTTAGGCAATAAAGAGGAGATATTTGGCAGTCGCTGGACACATCTGACCGCTCTACAGTGTCAATGCTGCTGCAGCCTTCCCCTGCAAACAAATCTATTTATATTACTGGACTGATGTCTGGCTTTTTACCCCTAAACTGTGGTTTCTCAGTGTGTCCATCTGTGTGTTTCTAGTGATTGAGGGTCCAATTAATTATTTAAGAGAGAAGTCAGAGGAGAGCGAGCAGTTTTCGACTGATGGCTCTCAAGGCCACTAACACAAAATACTACACACAGACTCATTCTCTCTATATTGGTCTCACTCACAGTCTCTATCACACACCACAGACACAATGATGAGGAGATGATGACATCCCAGTGGGCCGCCCGTGGGAGAGTGCTTCCCAACACACACACACACACAGACACACAGACACACACACACACGTTTCTCATCCTTGCCAATACTTCTTTAAGAGCGTGAGAGCAGGAGGAGCAGAAGCTCAAAGTCCTGGCATTAGGGAACCCAGGCAGTCTCCCAGACAGGTTCAGGTGTCACTCCTTAATTGCTCAAACTGCTGTGCATTTTCACTGCCCTAAATTCATGGTTACTAGCAAGAAGAAAAGAGGGAGGAAGAACCAAATGAAATGGGGGCACCCTTCTACCCTACCACTGGCTGTGTTTTCTGTCTCTTCCACATGCATTTGAGAATCAGTGTATGTGTGCGCGCTTTCGTGTTTGTGCATGTGTGTTTGCATGTGTGTGTGTGTTGCGTAAGGAGCAACACACAGGTTTGAAGCCCCTCTCTGCAGGGCCCCCCTTCTAGAAGCAGCCTGACCTGAGAGCCCATTATAGTGTCATAACCAAGGGAGGGAGAATAGATGATTGATACAGATGTAGGATCTTAATTTGATCACTATTTTGTTGCTGAGAATTTGCAACTTGTAGTGTATCCGTGGTTTAAAAAGGCTTCTAAAGTTAGTAATTTCCACTTTAAAATGTCAGACTTGATTTTCCTTAACGTAAAATGTATCAACCCCTACAAAAAATATAATATTCCTGCTGTAGCAAACTGGCTCAAATTAAGATCCTACATCTGAATGAAGCAAAGGAAATAGATTGGCCTTATTTCCTGTCTGGCTGGCGCGCCGCAGACACTTGTGTTGCCTAGACGATGCGGTCAATTGACACTCAATTTTGTTTGAAATCTCACACCTCCGTCATGTCATTATCAGTTTCCCCTGGTAATTCACAAAGTCACCCCATTTGATATCTGACAATGGGGGGAGTCGCGGAATGTCTTTCTCTCGATTACTGAGTTGAGAGAGAAAAAAAGAGAAAGGGACAGAATGAAAGGGAGGAGAGGAGTGGCAGAATGAGAGAGAGAGAGAGGGGAAAAGGCCCATATTTGTGCGATAGCGCCCTGTGATTAGAGGTGAGGGCAGTTAGCGTGGAAAACAGCGATTATACCTGAACTCCCCACGTAGACACACAAAGGGCCCCAGCACACCGGGAATTGTGGGGGAAAGGGAAAGCAGGGGTGGCAGGGGCGGCTCTCTTTAGAGCACAAATAATCATTTTTGGTGGCTGGGTCTAATGTGTGTGTGTGTGTGTGTGTGTGTTTGTGTGTGCCATAGTAATGATAGTGCAGGACTCTCTCTCTCCCCTCTCTCTCTATCTCTCTGTGGAGTCAATAAAAGGCAGATAATTGAGACGTTTTGTGGAGTCTTCCCCTGGTTGCTGGGCTGGAATTGAATGACAGAGACCAGTTGACTGGCCCCAGGTGCTTTGAGGGCTCTGACCTGCACTGGGGCTCTTTAGGAAAAGAAGCCTAACCATCTCCTTCTGCAGTATATGTATACTTATCTCTGTGTGTTTGAGGCAGTGTGTGTCTGTGTGTGTGTATTTATATTGCCAGCGTGCGCCTGTGCTGTTTCATGCTGGCCCTGCATGAAAGTGGAGAGCCCTGGCCAACCCTAAAGGTAAGAGGCTGGCTTTTGAGGAATGAAGTATTACCTTCCAGCACTGAAGACCTCTGTCATGCGGCCCACGCCTGAAAGCCTTGACTGAGGCTAATATTGACATGCGCTGGATGTTTTCAACTCCACTTCAAACAAGGGAAAACACAGCTGTTGTTCCCACTGAGCCTCGGTTTGCCCAGACAGGGTTAGGAATACCTTTAGTGCACCTATACACCTTAATAAGATGTTGTCTTTGGGGGGAAAGAGAGAGAAATACAGAGAGAGAAAGAGACTGAGGGCTAACAAGAGGATGTAGATCAACTCCTCTCCCTAATCCCTCCTCTGCCGGTGATAATCAAAAATAATAGCACTAGTAAAAACATTCCAGAGCAAAGGAGACTGCCTGGAGAAGAAAGGGGAATTAATGAGGGAAAAGATTAGTGTGCCTTCTGAGAGAAGAGCAAAAGAGAGAGAAAGAGAGACAGTGGCATGCACTCTTCCCCCTCCTTAACAGCCTAAAAACTGGTAGAGCAAGGTGCAGGTTAGCAGCGTTGCCAGGTTGCTACAATAAGGCCTCTTTCATACAGGTGTGTTGACGCCCGGGGCAGGCTTGGCCGCATTTGAACAATAACTATCATATCTCTTAAAAAAGAAAGGAGGGCGAAGCGTCAAAAGGAGATGCCTGAGAGCCCTGCTGGGGCCAAGAAAAACCCCCGGTGCAGTTGTCAGAGCTTGTTGATGTTGCGGGGAGGAAAAACGGGAGAGGTTTTTTCATTTTTTTCCCTTTTTCCCCCCTCATTTTTTTTCATATTTCTCTGGTTTTCCAGTGGTTTAGGATGGGTTTTGTTCCGCGCGCCGAAACAGACAGAGTAGGGAGAAGAGAGGAGTAATGGAGGAACAAAGTCGTGGCTGTGTGAGGAGCAGCAGCTGCTAGCCGGATCCAAATAGCGACAACCGTGGGCTTCCTGGCCCTGTGGCCCCGCCCACTGGCCACTGGAGGTGCTTTTGACAGACAGTCAGCAGCTGGGGTCTGGCCAGCCCCGCCACACAGGGGTCAGCCCCGTTACCCCCTAGGAACACCAGCCTTACCCCACAGGGGGGATGGCCCAGGGGTGACATCCCTAAACTTGCTTGTTTGGGGGGAATGTTGAGTTGTGAGGAGATCTTGGTGGATAGCACAGGAAATATTTGTCTCACTGCCCAATTTTTTATGACTTCACCCCATTACAGATATATTTGATAGAGAGGTCCCTCACCCATAATCCTGATATAGATAATCTGATCGGTTATGATTGGTATATGATAATACAGATGGAAATAGCTGATAGGAAGTTATATCAAAGGTAAAGCCAACAGTGAAGCACCACTTCCCTCATACTGCAGTCAGTTACCCCACTTCTGCACCCCAGAGAGAGAGAGAGAGAGAGAGAACGAAGGAGAGAGAGAGAGCGAGCCTGCCGCAGTGCTATTGATTTATTTTAATTAGCTGCTCGTTAAATCGTGTCAGTTTGCAAAACAAATATATAATTATTTGTCTGATTTACCACTCCACTCTTAATGCCTCCTAGCTGCACACCACGGGATGGAGAGAGAGACAAATGGCTGAGAGAGACAGAATGACATAGAAATGCTAATGCTGCTCATATTTTGTAGAGAGAGGAATGTTACAAAAGTAAATGAGAGAAAAGCTATTGCATTTTGAGAGACAGGCGGGAGAGAGAGAGAGAGAGAGAGAGAGAGCAGAGAGAGAGAGAGAGAGAGAGAGAGAGAGAGAGAGAGAGAGAGAGAGAGAGAGAGAGAGCAGAAACTATGTAAACACAGTGGGGGCCCTAAACGTGGGCACTTGCAACCTCTCCGACGTCCCAAAAAAAGAAATTCCCAGCTTCGCTCCGTTTCACATCTGCACTAAATCAAACACGGGGGTGAGGTAATGCTGCACGGCTTATGTCTCTTGACTCCTGTTTTAACTTAAAGAAGAGAAGAAGAGAGGAAAGGGACTCTCCAATAGGAATAGCTGGAGGAAGTTTCATCGCTCCTCCTCCCTACCTTCTCGACTCATGGAGTAGCTTTTGAAAATATTATTTTTGATAGTTTATGATAAATCCGTAGATAGGTGCTACAATCCGATGGCTGTCTTAAACAGTTACAGGTTAGGATGCCCAGGTGGACAGATTCCATCTGTATTTACATCACAGCAGATTATCAGCCTTGTATCAGCTCAGTGGACCCCGGGCTGCCCCGCAGACTGCCTGATAATTGGGACTTGTTTGCTTTGTATTAAACACACCCTCCCAAGTTAATCTGCATACACTTTCAGGTCAAAGTACATCAGCTGTTTTTCCAGACTTTGGATTTTCTAAGACTCTTCTTCCTTTTTTTCATTCCAGCAAAGAGTGACTCAACCACTCACTCAGGGTTTGGAATCTTTATCTGCCTGTGAAAGCGGAAGTATGGAAGCAATGAGGTATAATAGAAATCAGAGGACAGTGATGTTGGCAAACAATGATCCAGGGATTGAGTCTAATCTCGTTCCAGTTCAGATTGCGTCGCGTCTAATCTTTCTGCAAAAGCAGAGGCCCAGAATTTGACTGGCAAACGGAAACTCGCTCCAGCCCTGCCTCCCCTAACTCTGGCATGGGTACTCCAAACGGACATGTTCAGGTCAGCTATGGAGGCAGTAAACTGTGAACTATTTCTGTATTGCGATCATTTCAAGGACCCCTCCTCTCTTAGCATGCTCCGGAGGGGCTCGATTTGGAGCCATGGCCCTGGTTTCTTGGAGGGACATGTTTGGTATGTCTCTCTCTCTCTTTCTCTCTCTCTCTCTCTCTCTCTCTCTCTCTCCGTGTCTCTCTTTCAACTCGTCAAACAAGTGACTCCGCTCCTCATTGGCTGGGCTCCCTCAGATCTCCCTGTGATTGGCCCGTTGACTCTAAGTCTCTCTCTCTCTCTCTTGGCTGCGCTCCATGGCTGTGTGGTGTGGCATGAGGTTTTCTCAGGGAAGGAATGCTGACAACAGGAGCGAGTTACCAGGTGTGGCTGCGAGTCAGTTAACCAGAAACAAGGCCTTTCTGACAGATTGAAAGGAGGAGGAAGGGAGGGGAAGAAAAAAAACAGGAGAGAAAAGGAGAGGCAAGACCCTGAAATTCAGCAGCAGGGCTGGTTTGCTGTGATTTAAATGCAAAGTTACCATTACTCCGTTCCTCTCTCTCTCTGAGAGCCCTTTATTTCTCTGTGAAGAAACAGCATGTGACATTAACACAGGATGAAAGGGAATACCAAGGCTAAGGTCTTCTGAAGGTGAATCTCTCTCTCTCTCTCTCTCTCTCTCTCTCTCTCTCTCTCTCTCTCTCTCTCTCTCTCTCTCTCTCACACACACAGGACAGCAGTCATTGTTATGGAACTGGAATCCCCCTCCTCTCACACACACGCTTTGTCTCTGGTCTGGCGTTAGCGTAGCATAGCGTGCTAACGCACTAGCCGGGGTGTTTAACACCTAAGCGGTTGCTTTGCAGTGGCTCCCCTCTGTTTGACTGAGCTGAAATTAGTGGCTGGGGATTGTGTGTTGATCCAGCTCAGTGGAGAGCCAGGGTCAAGTGACCTCCTGCTGTCCTAACTCCATCACTCAGATTGTTGCTGTTATTGTGTTATGCTGCAAAGGCCCCATACAGAACAACACCCAGAGCTGCAGTAAATCCATGTCTCTATAGGACTCCTACTGAAAGTGATACACTCTTGGCCCTGTTGCAGACAGAGTATTTGTACATAGACACACCATGTTCCTGGAGGATAGAAACATGCTGGGTGAAAGAGTGTATCTGTGAGTGGAGGCCCATTATCCATACACTGTACAGAATGTGCAAACACACACAGTAGGCTACATTCACAGATGTGCACGTACACACATGTACAGTAGGCTACATTCACACATACATACACACATGCTGGATATTGGCATGAACAAGTACACATACACACACAGAAGCTTTTTCCTTGCGAATCAGAAGTGATTGGAACCTTTTTTTCTACTCTGAGTGGATTAGTAAAGCAGGGTGCACATTAAACAGTCTCTCTCTTTCTCTCGCTCTCTCTCTCTCAGGGTAATGTACACATTCTGAGGGGTATCCACAGAAATGACCTTCCCATGACCCCATAACCTTGCTTTAATTATTTATTTGAAGACATGGAGTTCCCAAGCTGAGAGCCGGTGTGTGTGTGTGTGTGTGTGTGTGTGTGTGTGTGTGTGTGTGTGTGTGTGTTTGTGTGTGTGTCCCTTACAGAAAAAACACACAATTTCACATGTGAAATCATGTGAAACATGTTTTTGGAATACTTCACATGTGATCACGTTTTCACATGTGTAGTTTCATGTTATCAAATGTTGCATTACATGTTATCACATTAACTTCACATAATATCACGTGTGAACACTTGTGATCACGTGAAATTCATGTGGTTTTTCTGTAAGGGGTGTGTGTGGTAACGTACCACTGAGCAGAGTAAGGCCATAATAAGGGATACAACCAGAGGTGAATACTAAAACATGGTTGGAGGTTTTGGAGAAACCCCTGGCTGTACATAGTGTGCCTGCCTCTCTTTCTACTGGTCGGGTTAGCCCTCGGACATGTAGAGGCGGTGGATGTGTCTATGGTGTGGATGTGTGGATGTATGTGTGTTAGCATGAGGTTTGGGAGTGTAGTCCCCACCCCCCACCTCCACACATGCACACATCCCTCCATCCCTGCCTGCCTGACATCCCTCCATCCCTGTCTGCCTGACATCCCTCCATCCCTGCCCTCCTGCCATCCATCCATCCCTGCCTGCCTGCCATCCATCCATCCCTGCCTTCCTGACATCCCGCCATCCCTGCCTGACATCCATCCATCCCTGCCTGCCTGACATCCCTCCATCCCTGCCTGCCTGCCTGCCTGCCATCCATCCTTCCATCCCTCCATTCTTCCCTTCATCTCTGGAGGATTCCTGCTGGTGTTGTTCTAAGCACACAACATTAGCAGCTCATGGGAGGAGAAAAAACAGTGTTATCAGGCCTGGCTCTGATAATCTCAATTGGCTTTACCAAGACTGATAAAAGGCGCTCTGGGGGCATAGAGGGGGCCTCGGTTGGTCAGCAACTCCCCTCCCGCCGCAACCCCGCCAACCGCGTTACTGTGGCAACTTGTTCAGAGAATAAAAACAGAGCCTGTTGTCATGTCTAGGGTGGTTCGGTAGGGTGTGTGTGTGTGTGTGTGTGTGTGTGTGTGTGTGTGTGTGTGTGTGTGTGTGTGTGTGTGTGTGTGTGTGTGTGGGCCGCCGATGGGGACAATGTTGACAAGAAGGGAGTCAATCTCGGTAGCGACCCTGAGGGAAAATATTTGAATATCCATATATGTTTGTGTATGCTGCTGTAAAGAGCTGTTTTTCCTACTCAAATGACCCTGTCGGAACAGCATAACATTTGAGTGTGGACAGCAACCCAACCCTGATATGAAAATATTTTCATGTATATTTTCATGTCCTAAGTAGTAGATACTGTATGAGCAGCAGTTTAGTTGGATAATATCAAAACAGATTCTAACTAAATAGATCAATAGCGCAAACACACTGTTTCATGTGCACTTTGTTATTCCTGGGGCTCTCTCTTCCCATCACTGATCGGGTATTGGAATATTAATCAACTGCAAGGAACATTCCTGATATTACGTGTTTATGGTTATGTCCCAGAATAGGTAAGAACAAGCAGGCCATATATTTTCGGCAGGCCCAGAGAGGGTGTGCGATAGCGGGACATTCTGCTGTGTTTACTTGCTCAGCTGGTTTTGATGCTGGAAGCCTGTCTCTCTCCTAAGCACTGTAGGCGTGGTGACATAGTGAAGGTAGGCAATAAACGATAGACAGCCAAAGATGTTCTTTTATATTCCTCTTACTCATAACGTGTGAGCTACAAACAGTTTAAAACAATTTAAACCGGTATTTACGATATAGGCCAAACAAAACCTCTCCTTTCACTAGATCACAAATCACAGCCCCATATCAACATTGATACGGTGTACCTACCCTTTACCCTCTCCTTTCCCATGTACGTGTTAGTGTGTCTGTCTGTCCTCTCTCTGGGGCCAGCGGTGCACCCTATACCCTACCTACACTCTGGGTGCACCCTTGCAAATGAGCACGGCTCCATCTCTTTTCCCAACCGTGCGTTTTGTCCATTTAACCATGTCACTTTGAGCGGGCAGATTACAGGCATTTAAGTTAACAGGAGACGGTAAGGGCAGGTATCAGGGGTTCACGGGGGATTAGGAACTCAAATTGGTTCCAGAACCTTCCCTTTTTCCATCTAATGACCAGTCCTGTAGCATTGCCCTTTCCACATTCCCAGAACGTTACCTTTCTCTATTTTTTCATCTTTTTTTTCAAGGGGGCTCCATGCTGGAATACCCCACGATGATTTGAAACCTCTCTCTAATATCAACCACATGTGGGTACCTGTAGCGCTAGCGAGCTCACTCCTCTCTGACTTCTTAGGGAGAGAGAGAGGTACTAGATGGAGATGGAAAGACATGCTCGGTCAGTAAAGGTAAATCCGTCCCAGTCCGGGGCGGTGTAGCCAGCTTGTCTTTGACACGGCCCTGGGTCCCTGCATCCCATTTGGGACTTTAAGAGGTTGCCCCTGGCTGGCAGTCACCTCCAGATGACCCCTCAGTCTTTACAGTGGAAAGCGGTGGGAGCAGAGAGGAGAGTCGGGGAGGGCAGGCTTTGTGGAACTGCACTTATTTGCCGCTGTGGCGGTGATAAAACTTCACACAGCCTAATTGATGGGCTTGCTGACATAACAATACCTTGTGAAAGCACCGAGTGGCCATGCCTGGTCCTCATTTATAGACAGCTGGACAGGGAGCAGAACCCCCTACAATGAAGGGCCAGAGTGGAGGTCTCAGGGGGAGGGGGGGACAAATGAAAGGAACCATTTGTATGTTGCCCTTTGCGAACTTGTACATTATTTTGAATTTCTAATGAGCGATAACACGCTAGGAATAACATGTTTATAGGGTCTATGTGAGTGCATGTGTGTGTGTTTGGGAGAGAGATGTGACATACTGTGCGGTCTAGCTCCTCAGTTGCACGTCCGCCTCACCACAGCACACACACTTAATGCCTGTGGAATGCCTCCTCGGTCTCCATAGCAACCAAATATAATCAAAAGCTTTATTAAACAAGGGGAATAGATCATAAGGACATTAAAAGAAAACCTTGTCGGGTTCCCAAGTCTGCTCACAATCGCCCTTTTGTTACTGCTGTGTCTCTGTTGTGATTAGCCAGTGGCTAATGTTGCTACTAAGTCATACAAAACGGTGTTGTTTTTGTTGCGGTTTCTGATGAATACTTCTACTTGTATCCTGTGAATGCTATGTGATTTAAAGTGTGTTTTTCTCTTCTCTTCTCTCCTCTCTCCCAGGTTCATTAACGCCAGGAGAAGAATAGTACAGCCCATGATTGACCAGTCAAATCGAGCAGGTAAAGAAACGACTATATATCTACATATCTCTTCCCCTCTTCCCAGAAACACCCCCCTTACAAATCCACTTACCTACAACATTTTACATTTTAGTCATTTAGCAGACGCTCTTATCCAGAGCGACTTACAGTTAGTGCATACATTTTTTTATTTTTATTTTTTCATACTGGCCCACCATGGGAATCGAACCCACAACCCTGGCGTTGCAAACGCCATGCTCTACCAACTGAGCTACATCCCTGCCGGCCATTCCCTCCCCTACCCTGGACGACACTGGGCCAATTGTGTGCCGCCCCATGGGTCTTACAACCACACACACACACACACACACACACACACAAGAGTCGTTAGGTGATTAACTGTAATTGGCGATATCCCAATCTAACCCTGAGAGGTGCTTTAGCAACACGTTCCCTTTCTCTGAATTACTAATTGGGCACAAGAGAATCTCCAGGAATGCTTGGAGCATTTTCATTAATATATTTTTAAGGCTGTTTTGTATTTTTTTCAGTATTTTTTTTTTCGTCATTCCTTCACAGCTTTTGGGGGATAGGTAGGGAAAAGAAGAGAGGAGGGTTTCAATTTGTATCTACTTTGTGTTTTTTAGTTCACTCAATTTCCTCCAGCGTCAATCCTCTGGCTGTTGCTGCTATGTATTCACTTAGCCAAGATTTGAAATATCAAGGGGCCTATATATGCGATTGTATTGAACTTCATCATTTCAATTTAGTAATTATGGGCGATTAATTCATTCCGGTCATGAAAAACAACCTAACGGATGAGAATGAGTTTTATATGATCCATTGATCTCTGATTTCTGGCTGGACGCCCTACGTAGGGAGAGATTTCCATGCCTCTGAAAAGGATTAAGGAAGGGTTCATATTGTAAATTGATCAGGCATTGATTTTCCATATCTAGCATGGTCAGACGACAAAAAGCACTGAAAGATTGAGTCATAAACATGCCACTTAAATTGAGCAAAGAATCTGTACAGGAATTTATGTAGCCACCCTATGCTGCATCGACTGTGACATTACTATGAAAAAAACGTCAAGTAATTTGTCTCTGAGGGAGAAAAGCTTTTTGTTGATTAGCTCGCTCCAAGTCTAGAGAGAGCCCCACAAATTGGGGAGGAAATTTGTGCAAATGAAGTTAAGCAATTATTGAAATGAGACGCGCCTTTCCAAATCGCACTGACTCCCAGTACAATTACTGTGGTTTGTTGAGAATATTTGAAAGAGAGAAGAGAGAGAGATAGAGAGAGAAAGGAGAGCATGTGTTTAGGGTGTGGCAATCAGCAATCTCTCTAAAGACAGCATGATTTACAGCTTCCCCTAATCTTCAGGGTTTACAGATTACTCCGGATTAGGCTGTTTAGTCTGGGAATATGCTGTTCACTAAAGACTCCACAATGCTCTTACTCAATACGGCTAATAATAGGACACAATGGCGTAATTTGATTACTACTGTAGACAGTATTACGATGTTATAATAATATTATGATATGAATCTAATTTGTAAATAATCATCATAATCAGTCATTTCACCTTCTGTAATCTGGAGATTTTAAGTCATTTAAATTTGCAGGGATAAATAATGACAGTTGCAGGGGGATAAATAGTGATATTTGTGCTAATGATGTCCCATATTGTGTCTCTGTCCATAACATCCCATGTTGCTTGGGGAATGGCTGGTGATGGTCTTGACAGAGAACGCCCTGATCTCGTCAAACTGCATGCTTTCTTTTCTCTGTTAGAGAACAACGCATTATCTCTTCTGTTCTCTAATGTTAAAGTGTGTGTGTGTGTGTCTGGTGTGTGTGTACTCATACTGTCTGTGCTTGCATGCCATGCATCAGTCATCGGGGACACAATGTGTTGCAGTATGTCTGGGCCGGAGCTGGGACAATAAGCTGATTGTGTGGTGTGTCTTCTCTTTCTTTCCCCTCCTTTGTGTCCACGTTTTGACTACAATCAGGTTTTCTTCTTGATCCTTCAGTGAGTCAAGGAGCAGCGTACAGTCCGGAGGGCCAGCCCATGGGCAGCTTCGTGCTGGATGGCCAGCAACACATGGGGATCCGGCCAGCTGGTAAGCCCTCCTCCTCCTCCTCCTCCTCCTATCCTACATACTGTATACCAGTCACTGGACTGTTTATGTGTACAGTCACCAATGCACCCCATTTTACTGTATGACTACTGTAGACTGACAGGAACACCCACCAATGACTCTAGCCCTGGAAATGTTACCCCAGCACTGACTATTGTACTGTATATGACAGCATCATCAACCAAATACTAACCAATGTCACAACACTACTGATGGTATCACTGCACCCTAGTAAATTCCGCTCACTCAACTCCACCCTCCAACTCCCCTGGGTATCACCCTTTGCCTGCTGCCTGCCTTGCTTGTCTCTCTTTTCACCCATCTCACTTTGTAACAAATGGTTTGTGGGGACTTAAACTATCTAACAGTTTTAGACTCTTCACTACGGCACCTTCTCTTCCTCCATCCTCTCTGTTGTTTTCTCTTCAGACTTAACCAATCATTCCTTCTACCAGGGTGTCTGTCTGCTCTGAACCGTCTATGATTCGACCTTTGACCTTCTGCTGACCTTTTCTCTGGCGTGTTTCTCCTCTTCTAGGGCCTATGAGTGGAATGGGGATGAATATGGGCATGGATGGGCAATGGCACTACATGTAACCTCCATCTTGTAAAGTAAAACGCAAAGAAAAAGGGGAAGTAAGTACAACTGGGCTCTTTTTTCCTTGGATTTATTTTTCAAACCTCTGGGCTTGTGGTTTTTACCCACAATCCCCCTTACTCCACCACAATCCCCCTCCCATCCCCACCCTAATTTTACAACAACCTCCCCCACAGCAACCCCCACGACAACCAGTTTGTGTGATTGGTGTAGCATGGTGCTCTAAGGGGAGAAAGAGGGGTAAGCAAGGGGGGTTAGCTAGCTACCGAAGGATGAATGGAAGGACTGGGAATAGTGGGAGCCTCTGCCATGTCGTGAGGCTTTCTCCTGTCGGTCCCTGGGAAAGAGAGGGGGGACTTGTGGCGCCAGCCCAGACAACAGAAAAACAATCACCCCAACCAACAGCCCTGGCCTAGCTAGCATGGCATGGACCGATGCCACACATTTATTTATCACAACAGGGCCATCGCTCTCCCCATCTCCGACATCCAATGCAAATGTTGGACATTTAGGGAAAAAATAACATCTCCAGAGGCAGGGTCTGACGGGGAGAAATTAAGCAGGCTCCAGTGAAGCAATAAAGAAGGAGAAGTGAAACTGTCCTCCGAGTGACATAAATCTGTCTGGGGAACGATTGATGCCCAAATTATCTTATATGCAAAGACGGGAGCGCAGCAGTACATTACGGTCCCCGGGTGAGATAT
This sequence comes from Coregonus clupeaformis, assembly GCF_020615455.1. Classification (NCBI taxonomy): domain Eukaryota; kingdom Metazoa; phylum Chordata; class Actinopteri; order Salmoniformes; family Salmonidae; genus Coregonus; species Coregonus clupeaformis. The sequence goes on along the minus strand of NC_059216.1, from coordinate 25,240,511 downwards.
ACGGGCCGTGGATGACATGGCCTATCCTTCACTGGGGGGTGGGGGTGACGAGTAGGGGGGTTATGACGGAAGACCGTGTGTTTGGATTTTTTTTACTGGAGGGGGCATTGACTAGCCCCGACATGAGAAACACTTAGATTAATTTAAAGGACCAGAGACTTTAAAGAATGGCTGTGTTATAAAGGAAGAAATCTCTCGCTCTCTCTCACGCACACACACACACTCTCTAAATGGCTGCCGTCTGATTAAGCCTGGCAATTCCGCCTCCCGCTAGCACCACATCGCTGACATTTGAGAAATCAAGACATATCGCATCCCAAAGGCAGCGGTGCAGAAGAGATTTTATTTAACACCCAAACTCCTTTGCCCAATGAGGCACAATATAATAACACTTACCTTGATTAAAAGAACCCTTTATATGTAAATTGGGCCTGGATTTTCCATAGGGTCACCACAGCCGTTCTATCGACAGAGCCCATTTCACCCCTCTTTTTTTCCTCCCTCTCTCATCTCTCTCATCTCATCCCCTCCTGTCTTTGTTAATGGCATCAGGGATAAAAAACCTTCAGGAAGCAATGTTCCCTAAAACAGGCACATAGAGACAACATTTGCTCAGCTTGGCTAATTCTTAATATAGGCTATATAATTTTTTGACTATTTAATTACATAACATATTTTATGCTTCATGACCAATAACATTAATAGCTTAATACAGAGGAATATTATCCTCTCTTGATATGATTACGCTGCCACACAATATGGTATATTTGGTACTTAATTATCGCAAGCCATTGAGCAGGCCTGCTCTGCTAGAACAGAACAGAACAGGCAAAGAGAGAGAGAGAGAGAGAGAGAGAGAGAGAGAGAGAGAGAGAGAGAGAGAGAGAGAGAGAGAGAGAGAGCGAGACAGAGAGAGAGAGAGAGAGAGAGAGAGAGACTGGTCACCATTATTGTCTTCAGATGGTTTTACCACTCCTGTTAATAAAGGGGGGCCCACAGATCTACTTAACAGAATGACTGCAGCTTACAAGACTGGAGATTACCAGCTTACAGTGTCAAAAACATCTGCTGGGCCTTTTAACAGGAGCCGCTCCAGGTTATATAGAGGTGAGGGCACCCCTCACACACCCCTCGCCTCATACCCCAGCCCGGCCCAGCCCAACCCAGCACGCCCAGATTGATTTACGTATTTTATGACCCCGATAGTGAGGTTTTAAGAGAGCGTTCTAACAAACATGTGCATTTCCAATGAACTGACGTGGATAGTAGGGGGTAGCGAGTATTCGAAAATGGCACCCGGCTTTCAGCCAATGAGATTGGTCATTAATCTCTGCCTCTGCTGTCCTTTTTTCTCTCCCTTCCCTCCCCTCCTTCTCCTCCTTCTCCTCCTCCCGTCACCGGCCCTATTGTGTCATTTCTTAATTGCGGTGAACTAAGGTGGAGGAATGTGGAGAGTGAGCATGCCTGGTGACCTTGCTGCTACCCCTCCCCCACCCTCCCTCCTCAGCAAGGTTAATTCCCCAGGGGTTCACGTTACAAAGCAGGCCGGGTCAGTCCAGGACCCACTGGCTCTAGCTCCAGAAGTACCCAACCCCAGGCCTGCTCTCCCCTGCCTGTTCTCTCCCCAGCGTCCAGACCTCTGGACCAGGCCTATTTCCATACTCCAGTCCCAGGCCCCAGGGCCCCCCCTCCTCCTCCACCGCCTCCTCCACCACCACTACTTCCCCTCTGGTTTGTTGACAACAAACACCCCCCTGAATACCCAAACAGAGGCACCACTGAGCAGGCTCTGTCTCCACCACCCAGGCACAGTGTGAGGGAATGCTAACAGGCTGGGGTCTCCACACACATCAACACAGGGTCCTACTCTCCATACCAAGGGGTATCGCATCAGCATATTCCTTCCTCCCTCCCTCCTTCCTCCTCCTCCTCCTCCTCCCTCCCTCTGTCTTTTGCTCTACATCTCTCTCTCTCCCTCCTTTTATCTCTCTGTGCCTCCATCTCTTGCTGTCTCTGTGCTTTAGCTGTTGTTGTCATTATACTCCTAAACCCACGCTCCCTCTATTCCAAGAGCAGCACTTTGTTTTGTTTAAAAGTGCCTCTTATTGGAGGGGGAAATGCAAAGCCTTGAACGCTATTCTTAGACTGGCATGTTGTGATAGTTAACTGAGCTCTAAATTATTTAATAACTTCTTTAAGGGGTTTTAAATCAAATATGTTCCCAGTAGCGCGTCCCCCTGAGAAAATGCCTCTTATTCGATTTGTCACTACATTCAGCGGGGGAATTGACTGTTCTGCCTGTAAAAGTATTAGTGCTGCTAACATCAATACAGCTGCTAGCTTCTCAATACGTAATCCAAAACGACAGTGTCTGGATGGTTGGAGATCACTTTCCAACCTGCGAAGTGACCATGATTCTATTGACATTGTAACGGACTCTCCATCACCTACAATAGTGCAATACAATAGCTTTTTTAGATCCTTGAATCAAAATCTCTGAAGTAGCTTTTGGGGCATGTGTAATCCTAAATGTAGCTAGTATGTTTTTGACTTTATTTTTACACCTCAAGATGAGCTCACTTTACACAAAGTATAAATTAAAGTATTGTTTTATGTCAAAGTCACATTAATGGAATTCAGTAGTAAGAAATGGTTTTACTTTTTCCATTCAAGTGAGTGCTTGTTTCTAAACCTCTCTCTCTCTCTCTCTCTCTCTCTCTCTCAGGTCTGCAAGGCATGCCAGGGGAGTATGTACCTCAGAATGGTCCTATGGGCATGAGCATGGCCCCACCAAGTTACAACCGTACTCATCAAATGACCCCTCACCCCTCCCAGCTTCGACACGGACCCCCCCTCCACCCCTACCTGCCCAGCCCCCACCACCCTCATCACCACCACCACCCAGCCATGCTGATGCACGGAGGACCCCCCTCTCACCCAGGAATCACCATGTCTGCAGAGAGCCCCCCCTGCTGACCCCCATTGACCCCAGCGCTGGAGGACAAGGCTTGGACATCCACGCCCAATAGTATAAGGGAACTTTACTACCACCACATCAACAATAACAGCAGCAGCTTCTAAGAGCAAAAAAAACATCAACAACCCTAAAACAAAGCTATTTTCAGACTATTTTTCTGAATAAAAGCAGAACCCTTTTGACCAGAATTAGACACTAAAAACAGAATTCCAGATGAGCTGTGATGATTTCTTCTTCTTCTTCTTTTTTTTTTACTTGTCAATTTTGTTACTTTCATCCAAACGGAGGACCAAGCTGACAAGAACACTTTGTAAAGTCTTGGGCTTTTGTTAAAGATCAACAGAAGATGTTTTGAGGACAGACACGTACGTGCGCAAACACGGACACACACTTAAGAAACACGCATTCACACACACAGTACACACTCTGTCCAGTGACACGTTCAACAAAGTTTTCAAACAAAATCACTCTGGAAGATTGAGAGAAAAAAGAAAAACACAAAAAGACTCCAAGAGTTATAACTACTGTAGTATAAAAAGTATAGCAACTAAGTTAAAACGTGTGCATTTTTTGTTGATCACTCGATTTCCTGAGCTAGTTCTAGAATAAAAGGTTAACCCTTTCTCTCACACTGTGTGTGCTCCTTTCTGGAGGAGAAACTGTCTCGGCAGCGCAGCAGCACTATAAAAAAGAAAAGATGGAACATCTCAAAAACGGACGCCCACTTGCTCCCAACCACAGCGACAGGCAGAATAGGCCCTGTCCCCCATAAAGAACAGGGCATGATGGGAAAAGGCTGCTAAATGACACCTGATCTCTCCAGAAGATTCAGTTTGAACATGTTTAATGCCCCTCTTTTTTTGGTTCATGAATGAATGTTACCCTGTAGGTATATACAAAAAAGTTCTTAGTTTGAATTGCCCAAGCACTGGATTGTGTTGGTTTTATACATTTTTATTTTATTATTATTTTATTTTTTTGTATCCTGGACTCTCATTGACAGAGCCTATTGAAGGAAGCTTAATAGTGGAAAAGCAGAATCCTACTCTGCTTCTTTGCCTCTGGATCAACATACTTGCCATATGGACAATACTGACACAATGGTGGATTCTTTGGCACTGGGAGAAGCAATTGATGGTAGATGCACCCAAAAACCTAAAACTTTTAAAAAAAGAAAAAAAAAGAACTTAAATTATGAACTCAAAGCTTTAGGAAAAAGCTAAGAGAATATTGTAACAAACTTCGTACAGAGTTCAGTCTATTAATTGTTTCATGTTAGATATTCTATGTGTTTACCTCAATTGAAAAGAATGTTTTTGCTAGTTTCAGATCTGCTGTGGCATTGATATTGTATGTCCATGAATTCCTTCCTTTTTTCAGCACGTGTTCCTCACTAGATGATAAAATGCAGTCTCCCTTAAGCTTTGTCAAAAATACATTAAATACTTGTATGAGGACTGTGACGTAATGTTTAAAAGGTGTTCAGTCACAAATGCTGTAATAAATATTTCATTTTTGATTTTTGCTAGATTTTTGTGTGCTGTGTGTTAGGAACATAACTTTAAGAGTAGGCTAATAGTAATTATATAGTAATGGTTTACTTTTTTATTATAGGTTGTATAGTATTATTATTATTATTATCATTACTATTATTACAAAGTTATCATGGTCCTGACATAAAATGGTTAACAATGTTTGGCTAAATAGCTAGGCAATATCAATATTAGGGTAATCCTACTAAGCTCGATTGTTCATTCAAAGACAGAGCATTTCCGCACCCTTTGGTTACCTAACCTGTCAAGGCTTATAGTTGCAAAAACCACAAGGGAGTGGCGCCACTTTAGTCGAATTAAGCTAAATTAGATTTCAGGTTTTTTTACAATGCAACCTGGCGACCTGTTGTAACCGAACAAATTAATGATTTAATATTAATTTTAAATGTATGTTTTAATGATATTTGCAATGGTTTGTTTGCTTTTTCTTTTTCATCTTTTCAGTAGAAATTAGGAGGTGCAAAGACTTGTGGAGATGATTTGCATGCCTTCACATTATGGAAGAGTTTTAAACAGATAATCGATTTCGATAAAGTTTAACGTAGGCCTATTTACAATCACCTGAGTTTTATCACAGACCATTAATTGCATTTGCTCCAAACAATAGAACATTAATTTGTCCCTTCCCTTGTGCTGCAGCCGTTACCAACTGAGAACAGAGCCTCAGTAACCTACATGTGCTGCAAGTGGATATTTCCGCCGCTTTACAGCGACCCCTGCCGGCATAATCCGACTTGCCCACGGGTTCACTGACATTCTTTTGATATCTCTTTGCCAGTGTTTGCCCGCGGCCATAGAAGTCAAAGCCTTAAACTAGAAATTACAATCTCACCGTCTCGCAGGAAGAAATCTTTCTGCCCTTCAGAATGGGGTCTTTAACTCCAACAGTGTTGTAATGACTGGGCTTATTTTTACAGTCCTGTCCATAATGCTATTGTAAAACATAGTGGATTATGTTTTGTTTTTTTTCACACAGCGAAAGCAGTTGATAATAGGCAAATAATAATAATACATATTTTTTATTATTATAAGAAATATATATCCTACTTTCTGTATTATTATACACGTGGTATTTTGTCCTTCAAATAGTCTACTGTAAGAGAGAACTGTTAGGGCTACAGGGCTTTCCCGTTTTATTACCGCTCACCCCTTATTGGAGCCTTCTAGACCATATAGGACATTGGGTTGTTGTGCCAGAACAAGCACAGGGATGGTGGAAAAGGGACATTTTGCTGTTAATTATGTTCACTTCCATTGCAACTTACAAACTTCGAAATGCCTTATAGTGGTGATCATGAAGCAAAAACAGAAATTACATCATGTGATTTTCGATATTTTTTATCAGTTTTCCAATCCGCTGAATAATCGTGCTTAATAATAATTTATTTAATTTCTAATAATTCAACATCCTCGGAGAAAAAAAGTTTACAAATCCAAAATTATTTTGATAAGGGATAGTATTAAATTGTTTTCAAATGGTTTGGTCTATCTATTTTATTCATTAAGTGTGCAGCCTCCAAGACTTTCAGTTGAAAACGTGAAAATAAAAAAGTATTTACAAATGGAAGATTGCATTGGTAACGTGAAAATAAAAAACTATTTAAAAATGGAAGATTGCATTGGTAATGGATTACAAATAGTTTCATGACTATTTCAATATTACAGGAATAAAAATATGCAGGCCTATATATTGAAACATAAACCAAATAAAATAATCAATTAAATATGCTAAATATTCTACACATCAATGTTTTAAAACTGCATAAAATAAGATACAAAAACACTTTTCTGGGCCTTCCTTCAACAGGTTGGACAAACTGTTTATTTTTCATCCGCGTTCACAACGCATTTGATGATGTATCATTTGAATTGTTTAAAAGCTTATAAGATGTTTTATCATCCTATATGTGGATAAAACGGAAGAAGCCATCCGTTTTGTGTGGAGATGATCTGATCTAAAAAACAGCAAACGCCTGGATTATTGTGGATGGTGGTATTGGCTGTGGTGTGGGGGTGAGGGGGGATTTTAATATTAATCGTTTTTCTCCTTTTTTCCCTTTCTCCCTTTTCGAGGAGACAGAAGGTAGATTGCCTCCGCTGCTTCCCTTTGCCGATTCGGTGTGACAGGAATGATGGATGATCCAGCCGAGCTAAACAACTCCGCCCCTTCATCTCCTCCCTGTCAAAACTAGTTCGGTACTGCTGCAGGAATAAAATAAGGAATATTCCCCCTGCACTGTTTTCTCTGCACAACACACCACCACTGGGCGTCCATGGCACCTTCCATCTCCTCTTCCCATTCTCAGACAACGATATTAAATGTCCACAATACCCTGCAGAACACGAGGCCGTGGCTGGGTGTAGCCAATGTGTACACAGGCAACATGTTAATAAAGCCCCAACCTTATGATAATATGGGCTCTTCTTCACCTGGCAAAGTAAAGTAGGTTATTCGATCTGCAACACTGACTCAGGCTTTGTGGGGATGCAGAGTTTGAGGCGCTTTGGAGTGAGTCAAGAAAAAGGCTACAAAAATGCCATTGCTACTAAGATGTTTTTCTGCAAATAATAAGTTATTTTAGATTCACAGTTGTGTGTCAAGTTAAACCCACATTGCTCGAAGTGTGTCGTTTTCTTCTTTCGAAATGCTGCATTGGAAGTGGGGCTTCGCGCGTCCTTCACTTTGCAGCTGACCTCCCAAAAATGCCTTGCTTTGGGAACAGTTTTTATTTAGGGCGGGTTTCTATCACTGTGTTTTCGTTTTTTTGTAGCCCTTTTTTTAACATTTGAGCAGTTTTCTCTATTTTTGCCATAAGGTGTTTCTATGACTACGTTGTGTATGTGAGCGGGCTAGAGGCGGGTGTCCCCGGGAGAAAAGGCTGCATTTCGGTGATCATTTATCAATGTCAACCGCATAATGATTCTCCCTGCAGTCCCCTATTGATGAGGATAATTACATTAGCTCGGACTGACTGATCAATAAAGCACGGGGAAAATGGTTTATTATAGCACACCAAAAAGGATTGTGGAGGCCAGGGGAGGTTTGTTGTTTTGTTTGATAAAACTGGTTTAGAGGGGAATAGGGAAGGATATCGAGTTGGAGGAGGATTGGAAACAAATTTCACTTTGACAGAGACGTAGAGACGATATTGTTTGATTGCTTTGCTGTTCCTTGACTAGACTAGGTGGAGATATTTTAATCGGCTCTGCTGTTGATTTGTTCCATGAGGATGGACACATTTCGATTTATCAATACGGTCTCTAAAAATTAGATTCATACATTTTTTTCAGTGGGTCTATTTCTAATACTAAACATTTTCCAACTGAATATAACATAGCATAGGCCTATCATTTTTATTTGGTTGAAAAACAGAAGCCTTCAGTAGCCTTAGAAATGCTGTTTTACAGCGTAGTGTAGGTTAGTGTATGTTTACTTTGACTTCAATATAGGCCAACCCATATTGCACACAGTGTTTGGATATGAAGGAAGAAAGGGATGTGTTTAAATACTCGTGTGTTTATCAGCATACATACAGTGTATCTCTCTCCCTCTCTGTGTGTGTGTGTGTGTGTGTGTGTGTGTGTGTGTGTATGTGTGTGTGTTTTAATTGTCAACAACTTATCCCTGCAGAAATGCTGCTAACTCTTTCTCCTAATTCTCCGTAGTGCTCCGCCAACTCCCATTTACCCTTGATGAACGCGTCTGTTGAAGACAGCTCCATAGGCTACAACCTATTTATCATAAATTATATTTTCACACAACTACTGTTTCCGAATAGAAGCGTTTTTTTTTATTCAAACAGTGCCTGCAGCAACCAAAAGAAAACACCCCACACATGTACAGACCATTTTTATTTGAAAGAAATAGACCTATAGCCTAAAGCTCAAATACAGCAAAGTAGGCCACACAATAAAACTACTAAGCTATAATACAATTTAAATAATAATGAAATTAAAATGTTCATCATAATACTTCATGATAATGATATGCCTAATAATAGGCCTAATAGCTTTGTTAATAATAGCCATTTCTTTAGAAATGTGCTTAAAATCATAAAATTACTCTACAATAAATAAATAAAAATCACCAATCGTGCATTGAAATTCAGAAGCATGATTATAATTGACAAGATGGACTAGTGAGATGCATCAGACAGTCAAGTCTTCACCACGGCCACAATACCGCAACCTGCATCACACTGCACGCAGCCTAAATAGTAAAGACTTATATATAAGGTCATTAATACTCTATGGGCGAGTGGAAACATGCATAAAAATTATGTTGTGGAAAAGGAGAGAAAACTAACGATGGGGATTCTGTTTCAGGGGGAAATCACATTAATAACTAGCAAGCTAATGTTGAGGACTTTTTGCGCTTGGTCGCTTTTTTGAATTAGAGACGATTTTTTTTACACTCCAGAGGTGCTTGTCTATTTAAAAATGAATGACAGATTTTGCTCTCCCCCCTCCTCCTCCTCTCCCCTAAAACTCAGTGATGTAAAATGTATAATTAGTTAAATCACATAGCTAAAGGGGGAAGAATTGGCAATCGAAAACTGCAGTGCAATGGTCAGTCGGTGCGTTGGGAAAATAGAATGGACGTGAACGCGTGAGTGGAGAATAAATAAAGCGCAATAAAATGAAATAGCTGGGAGTTTCAAGTCGCTTGGTGCAGCTTGAGCCTTTATTTTGAATCAGTTAAGATTTAATTAAGCTACCCTCTGGCAGGAGGATCTGATATTTCCTCATTAGGTTGCCTTCCCCAATGCTGAGTGTTACATGGGCTTAAAGGTTTTCAACATTTGCCCAGTTTTCCACTGAAATAATCATGGTTCATAGCTCGAGGACTTCAATATTCTGCAAATAAATCTTGCCTCATTCGGCGGAACTAACAGGCGCAAAACATGTTGATAATTCGTGGTTGTGTACCTAACATGCATTTATGTATAATTATTACACCTATTTGAACAAAAAAAATGTTTGAAATATCTTGCGGGGAGTTTAGGGCAGCAAAGTGAGACATTTCACGACAACTGTAAACAACAGAAGGGCTCTGGCAATGGAAGGGCGCTTCTAGAGAAAGGAGAGAAGGAGATACGGGGAGAGAGGGAAGTAGAGCAGAGACAAGCAGCAAGAGAGAGAAAGAGAGAGATTCTCTCCCCCATCTTTACCGAGTACAAGCGGACCCCTGGGCACTGTGCAACATCATGGCGACCCCTTCTGGAAGAGAGAATAATGTGTTCATACAGCACTGAGCTGCGTTTCTCCTTCTCGTTCCTCCGCATACACGCATTTTATTAAAATATTTCGAATTAGGTTCTCTTGATTCATTTAAAGATGGTGTATCGAAAATATTAAAACATTTAGGAAATTCCTAGAAAGTTATTTATTGTAATGTTTGTATATAGCCTATAGGCCTATTGAGAATGAATACTTTGCTATAGCCTAGTAGATTTTGAAATCAGGTGCTTGCTTTCATATTTTGCAATTACCAGGAAAATCAAATACCGTAGCCTACATATCAATCACATACCTCCCCGTGATTGATGATTTATCATTAATTTGCATAGCATTTCGATTTATTTTTGTTACACAGTCCTTCCCACATATTGCTCCTTGAAGGCCATTACGTTTTATGAAAACGTAAACAAAAATGTCCAAAACAATGGTCAATAGGCCTACAGGTTTATCTGAAGTCTCAGCGTCCACAGCCACGATGACCCTGTATATAGGTGACCCCTAAAGACTCTTAACATCTATTTACTCAAAGGTATAGACCTCCTTATGCATGTATTAGGTGGGCCATTGATGGTATAATCTATAAAACTAGATTTTAGGATCAATATGTGAGCTCTGGGGACATGTTGCAAGCGAGGCTTCTCATTCCTTCGTGTATTTTAGTGAGGTTTCAAACACCATAACCAAACCAGGCAAGGAGCCATCTCTACTCAGGACTGTCAGGCTCAAGAGTAAACAGCATGGATAAAGTCACACAGCAGTGAACCAGAAGCACACTGCGCCGAGTAGCTAACGCGACGAACATTAATCTTAGCCCACTTCCAGATTATGACTGAAAGAATGGAATCAGTAACCATTATCTTCTCGGATGGCAGTACAAACCGCTCCTTATTTTTCAAAACATAGTAATGGTGTATCCGAACAAGGCGATAGATAGAGAGAGGAGGGAGAGAGAAACCAGATAGGAAGAGGGAGAGTCGGTGTCACTTGAAAGTGGATATGCCCAATCTGATTTATACATTTCCTCACCCCTTGAGGAACATGTTGAAGAAGGGAATGTTCAAGGAGAGAGAGAGGGAATATATTCATTTAATTACTTTGTTAAATACACAATATTCCAAGGGAAATAATAACACGTTTATTATAATTATTATAATTATTATTATTAGCCATATTATTATTCGTTATTATTATTTTTAAATATTGCAAAACTTTAGGGTAAAGATTAATGAATACGGATATTGTGCACTAGGCATGAATTTATTAAGGCCACTGATATTTGTTTGAAAAAATAATAATTTAAACATAAACAGTGTAAACGCATTTTACAAGATTATTTTTGGGTACTTTGATGTCCAAGGTTTCTGCCTGTTCACTCGGAGGAAAAAAATGGTTAAAGAGCCAGAAAATGTAAAATCAGCGGCAAACTCCATAACGTGATTAAGCACACATTTCGAGACAAATCTGGTTAGATTAGGAATGGCCACTTAGTTAACGACCCCACACAACCCCGGAAGAGAGTTAAGAAGATAATGCTTAAATAATAAAATGTCCCGAAAAATACTGAGCATAAAATGTAAGATAGGCCTACAGAATGACATTTAAGATGCGTCTGATTTCAAAATTCGAAAGAAATTAAGATAACATAAAAATTGATGCATATTTCACAGGATATAAATGAGCCTCAATGTCTTAGAACTTCTTGCAACTAAGCAATCTTAATGGGATTTGATTTAATATGTTTGATCATTTCGATAAAATAAATGCTATGTCAATCAATTTATTTCTAGACATTTCCCACCCTAAATCAAAATGTCAACGCTGTCAGTCGACTTGGGTGACCTGGTCGCTAATTTAGGACATCCACGTTTGTGCGTGTGTGACAAATCCATTCGAAACAATCCGTGATTGAATCGAAAATGCATTATGCCAGGGCAAACATCACCCTAGCCTGCCAGGCTTTCATAATCTCAACGGAAATACAGTTATTTTGGGAGGCAGAAGAAGATTCCAGCAGTAACCAGTAAAACCTCAGCGTATTTTTTTAAACTTCCCTGGCCTGCCCATTTTCATTAATTGAATCGACTTCTATAAATGTGCCATTATACTTCAGTCATTAATGATGAGTAATTTATTTAGTCCTAATCCATTCAGCAGCAGGTTCTCTCAACTCAGTAGCCTAGAGAGCACCTGAATAACAAAAAATCAGACAGTGTATTTTTCACGTTATGACTAGTACTGTTAGGTTTAATTACATCCTGTATGCATCTAGTCACTGAAACACTGTTGTAGAGGGGTGTTATCCTGCATGGATAATTAATGTCATAGACAGAAACTTGTGTGTCTGTTTTGCGTGCGTGGACCAGTGTAGAGTGGGGTCCGAGGGAGGCAGGGAGGCCGAGGGTACAGATAGCAGGAGCCTGTTAGCAGTCGGAAGCTCCAGCGCTGAAAAGCAATGGCTGGTGTCAATAACTTTTTTAGCCTATCACCACAGCTGGTGGCAAAAAATAGCAACAGGGGGATGTTCAAACGATGACTTAAGGCTAGTTGGGTCTCCAGCCACTCCACAGCAGCAGTGGTTTGAACACACAGACAGTCTTCCACAATGATAAAAAGCTAGATGAATGGCAAACAAGTCAGGCTTGTTCCTCAAAGAGAGTGTATCAACTGCTGTCAATATCCAGATAGCCTCTCTTTGCCAATAATAAGAGCTATCTTATCTGTGTCTAGGTATAGCAATACCTGGGGGACTGGGCCATTGTGATAAAGAGTGGCTGGGCCAATAGAAAGCCTGTTGTCTGACTGTGGGGGAGGAAATGGAGGATGCCACTGGAGACAGGAAGTCTTCAGAAAGTGAAAAGCACTTTATTGCAGCACACCTGAATGGCCCTGGCTAGGGTTTCTCTCTAACCCACTGGGAACAGACCATTATAACTCCTTTACAACAGGGCTATGGGGTTTAAGTGAGCTGTGACATCTGAATAAGATACATCACATCTCATTATTCGTCCATTGTTTACATTATCGGAATATGTAAACAAAACAAGATGTAGACAACAGTAATGGTGATTATTTTTATCGCAGCAACAAGTCTTTTTATGCCCATAACCCTCCAACCCAATGTGACATCATTGCATCTCTAAAAATAAATGGCACCATTGATCCCTGTGCAAGGTGACCTCCCATAAGTCAACTATAGTAGATGCAGGATGTGTTGGTGTGGAGTTTATTTATCTGTCACAGGGAACTCAAGGACAAGGTGGCGAGGTTGGATCCAACCCTAGAGTGGTGGTAGAGTGTTTTGGGTGAAAATGAGTTGTAAAAGTGACAAACTGCCCCCATTTCTCAGACGGAGAGCACAGGAGCCGACACGACACTTGCAGCCAAACAGTTAATTGCTCCCTACAGCCAGGCCCAACAAAATGCTCATAAAACATCACGAAAAATACAAATCCAACCCCCCATCTCTCCCTCCATTTCTCCACTCCTCTGACTAGCCTCCTGCCTAGCTCCATTGCTCCTCCATCCCTCCACCCTTGCCCTTCCACAATTTTCCAGCACAAAAATATTATGTTGCCACTGGCAACAATTTAATAAAATAACCAATCACATCTGCCTTTTCAAACAGTTCCAAAACGAAGCAGGGACCGTACATAATGTCTAATCTCAGTGTTAGGATCTCAGGCCAGGATTTATTACACACAGATAAATGATCACTGGGCTTGTTTTGACAAAAGCTAGGCTATGTATTTATGAATGAGTGTGAATGTGGTGGTGCAGTATGCAGAGAGGCAGGCCCATTGCTATCAACAGCATTAGCGGGTTCTGATTGGGCTCTGTCTCGGGTCCGAGGCTCTGCGCTCTGCTATCGTCACTAATCACAGCATATGGTTGAGACAGCCCATAATACCACCCCCCCCCCCCTCCCGTCTTCATGGCCACCATCGGCGTCAGCATCACTCCCCCACCCCCCCGCCAGCTCCTAAGTATATTTACTTCATAATAACAAGCCAGTGACAGCTCTCATCAGGCGGTGGCGCTGACAATCGGAGGGCTAGTGGGAGGGTGTGCCATCGTTTGTTTTTCCTGTATCAGATTCCACCGCCACCTCTTCACAACTCCCCTCCCTCAAACCCCTCTCCCTCCACCTCCCAGAATCACATTTTCCTACCTCAATTTTGTTTTACTTTTAAAATGTCAGAAAGACCTATACCCCACCACCCCCTACTCGTCTTCCCTTCCCCTGTGCATTGGTGTGGGCCGGTGGATGTCACTGGGTCTGGGCTGGACCCACACTGGGAAGGGGAGATGACACAGTATCTGGGTCACCTCTGTCAGAGTCCAAATGCCACTCAGGGGGTCTGACCTTTCAGATGGGCAGTGCTACTGCTGCAGCCTCCATGCAGGCTTTCTCTCTCTACCTCCCTTACCCTCTTTTCTCCACCACCACCGTAAACTAACCCTCACTCCTTCCACCACTCCACTCAAAGGTCTCTTTCTCTCCTTCTCCTCCTCTTTTTTCATCCACGTCAATACAATTTATAGCAAAAGGGACAAATCAAAGCCGACAAGCAAATACAGCCACTGTAAATATGGATCTCAGGCCAGCTTATCAGCTTCAGCCTGAAAGAAACGTCATGGCAGTTAACGATGCTTACAGACACACAGTGTATCACATCGCACACGGAGGAACTCCAAATATGTGCCTTGGATTTATTTGATGTCATGGCTACACCTCAAGCTCACTGTTTTTACAAATGGTCACTCGAGTTAAAACTCAATACTTAACTTAGCAAGAAGCCCCAGTCAACACCTTTCAACGTTCTAACATAGTATCCCCATCCCAGATATCTGGGTTTCCACTAACTGGCAGTCACTTTTAAAGGGAAGTGACTTGTGTTACCAGAAGGGCTTAAACTGATACTCCATGCTGCTCATTTAAGGCCATCACAGAAATGGGGATATTTGAGTGGCCAAGCGTTGGGTAGGCTAGTGTTGAGGTGCATGTGATCTCCTATCACGTCTCCTGTCACGTCTCTGGTCTCACCCAAAGCTGAGGACTGTGTCCCTACTTGTCCCACACTGTCAGTGAGTCATTCTACCCCCTTTCATCCACTTGGCCTGGATGTGTAACAGTTGTCCAGCTTCCCTTCGAACACAAATCAAACCCCCTACCCTGTCAATTAGGCCTCCACCAAACTGGCAATCAAACTGTCGATCTTGAAATCTCGCTTTTCCCATTAGTCATTGTTGTTCTCTGAATAATAAGCATTGATTAGTGGCACTGTTAATGAACAAAAATAGGAAACGAAAAAAATCTGTTTAACATATCGGCTTCCACTGGAGGCCTGTATATAGAGAGTACGGATTCCCCTTGATGTTACTCGACCCATCCCCAAAACATGCTTTAAATCTGGGCCTGGCTTGGCCAATTTGAAACTTTATTTATTTCCACCAAACAGTGGATCTCTTCCTGGTGGGGAGAGGCTGAGCAGGCAGGGAAACTCCCCTGGAAGAGCAGCTCGAAGCCTGAGGCAGATACAGGCCAGGGCTCCTTCACCATAAATAACCAAGGACCGCTGAGGAAGTCTGTTTGGTGGTCCGAAAGTCTGCTCTGCTGGAAGGATGGAACATAGGCCTTTATCTCTCTTTCGCCTGCTCCCTCTTTCTGTCTCAGCAGTCTATCTGGCTGCTTGGCTGGAGAGAGATAAAACAGCGGGAACGGCGGAGAGATTGGGCCAAGACGAGATGCAGCTCAGAGCGGATTGTAGACTTCCATTGGGCTGCAGGCCCAAACTAAACAGACTGGGCAGCAGTTAGGGAAACCACACTGATCTGACACATGGGATTCACTGTACAGGTTAATAAGGCTTGGAATTTGTGTTTTAATATCCAATAAAAAGTAAGCTTTTCACTATATACAGTGCATTCGGAAAGTATTCAGACCCCTTCCCTTTTCCACATTTTGTTACGTTACAGCCTTATTCTAAAATGGATTAGATAAAATACATCAATCTACACACAATACCCCATAATGACAAAGCAAAAACAGGTTTGTAGAAATTTTAGCAAAAATAAATAAATAACAGAAATACCATATTTACATAAGTGTTCAGACCCTTTGCTATGAGACTCGAAATTGAGCTCAGGTGCATCCTGTTTCCATTGATCATCCTTGAGATGTTTCTACAGCTTGATTGGAGTCCACCTGTGGTAAATTCAATTGATTGGACATGATTTGGAAAGGCGCACACCTGTGCATGTCAGAGCAAAAACCAAGCCATGAGGTTGAAGGAATTGTCCATAGAGCTCCGAGACAGGAGTTTGTCGAGGCACAGATCTGGGGAAGGGTACCAAAACACTTCTGCAGCATTGAAGGTCCCCAAGAACACAGTGGCCTCCATCATTCTTAAATGGAATAAGTTTGGAACCACCAAGGCTCTTCCTAGAGCTGGCCGCCTGGCCAAACTGAGCAATCGGGGGAGAAGGGCCTTGGTCAGGGAGGTGACCAAGAAACCGATGGTCACTCTGACAGAGCTCTAGAGTACCTCTGTGGAGATGGGAGAACCTTCCAGAAGGACAACCATCTCTGCAGCACTTCACCAATCAGGCCTGTATGGTAGAGTGGCCAGACTGGGAGGCTAGTCAGGATCAAGGGAAAGATGAATGGAGCAAGTACAGAGAGATCCTTGATGAAAACCTGCTCCAGAGCGCTCAGGACCTCAGACTGGGGCAAAGGTTCAACTTCCAACAGGACAACGACCTTAAGCACGCAGCCAAGACAACGCAGGAGTGGCTTCAGGACAAGTCTCTGAATTTCCTTGAGTGGCCCAGCCAGAGCCCGGACTTGAACCCGATCGGACATCTCTAGAGAGACCTGAAAATAGCTGTGCAGCGACACTCCCCATCCAACCTGACATAGCTTTAGAGGATCTGCAGAGAAGAATTGGAGAAACTCCCCAAATACAGGTGTGCCAAGCTTCATACCCAAGAAGACTCAAGGCTGTAATCACTGCCAAAGGTGCTTCAACAAAGTACTGACTAAAGGGTCTGAATACTTATGTAAATGTGATATTTCAGTTTTGTATTTTTAATACATTTGCAAAAAAACCTGTGTAGGTTGATGAGGGAAAAAACAATTTAATCAATTTTAGAATAAGGCTGTAACGTAACAAAATGTGGAAAAAGTCAAGGGGTCTGGATACTTTCCGAATGCACTGTAATGCAGAGCTAATGCAGAATTGTATATAATTTAAGGATCACTGCAGCCACCAAGTTGAAACCTTTTACAAAAAAGTCCCTGAACCTCGACTTATAGATCACCAGTATCAATGGATTATTTATAAACTGGATTGTATTGACATAGAGGCTTGTAATTACTTCTTTCAAAGTTCTTTACATTGTAAGAGGTGGGGAACTCATCTCATCCACCAACAATACTATTTACCAAGAGACTTTATCTATATTTTTTCGTAGCTGTCTAGTTACCACCACAAACCAATGCTGGCACTAAGACCACACTCAACGAGCTGTGTAAAGCCATAAACAAAAAATAAAATGCTCATCCAGAGGGGCGCTCCTAGTGGCCGGGGATGTTAATGCAGGGAAACTGAAATCCGTATTACCTCATTTCTACCAGCATGTCACCTGTGCAACTAGAGGCTAAAAAAACTATTGATCACCTTTACTCCACATACGGAAATAAATACAAAGCTCGCCCTCAATTTGACAAATCTGACCATAACTCTATCCTCCAGGCAAAATTGTAGAGGAAAACCTGGTTCAGTCTGCTTTCCAACAAATACCGGGAGACAAATTCACCTTTCAGCAGGACAATAACCTAAAACACAAGGCCAAATATACACTGGAGTTGCTTACCAAGACAACAATGAACATTCCTGAGCGGCCTAGTTACAGTTTTGACTTAAATCGGCTTGAACATCAATGCGATGACCAACAAACAACTTGACAGAGCTTGAAGAATTAAAAAAATAATAATGTGCAAATATTGTACAATACAGGTGTGCAAAGGTCTTAGAGACTTACCCAGGGGATTTTAACATGTATTGACTCAGGGGGTTGAATACTTATGAAATGAAGATGTATTAGTGCTTTATTTTTCATGATGATTTACAAATGTTAGAATTCTTCTTCCACTTTGCCATTACAGAGTACTTTTTGTAGATCATTGACAAAAAATGACAATTCAATCCATTTTAATCCCACCTTGTAACAACAAAATGTGGAAAAAGTCAAGGGGTGTGAATACTTTCTGAAGGCACTGTCCTCAATTACCTCGTACCCCTGCACATCGACTCGGTACTGGTACCCCGTGTATATAGCCAAGTTATCGTTACTCGTGTATTCATTATTACGTGTTATTACTTTTCTATTATTTCTCAATTTTCTTTCTCTCTGCATTGTTGGGAAGGGCCCGTAAGTAAGCATTTCACTGTTAGTCTACACCTGTTGTTTACGAAGCATATGACAAATGACATTTGATTTGACAGTTCTTGCTCCTCCATTCAGGCTTATAGAATGGAGCCATGTGGTGTGATTCTCTGTTTCTCCAGGCTATCTCAGACCAGGATCACATTACCAACAGAGCAGAACACAGGGAGTCCTGGTCCCCCTTGGCCCCAGGAAGCAAGCCCTCCACTCCAGACCATCCATATTTGGGGAGGTTTCACTGCCCCATTGTTGTGACAAGAACAATGAATCTAAAAAGAGACAGCAGACATAGACAAGGGCAAGGAAAACACAAAATAAAGACGTGAACTTTCACAAAATCACCCGATGGAACCTTTTTCTAAATGTGCACTCACATCATGGATATCTCTCCAGCTGACGCATGGGTCGACCCAGAGCCTTAGAAGTGGGTCTAAAAAAAGCGCTATTTGGTTTAGCATTGTTTGCAAAAACTAATTTATAGGGGTTAACCCCGGCTCCTCTTTGTGTGACAGCCATCTTGGAAAACAATGGCAGGAAGGCTTGAAACCTGAGAGGAACTGAATCTGCCGTTTACCATTATTTAAATATATATATATATGTGTATTTACTTTTTTTTTGCTTGCTGAAATGTTCCCTCCTCTGTTCAGAAAAACCTTGTTTTTGTGTCCGAGAGGAGCCGTAAAGTGATGTCTAAGCATTCCACGGCCCCGGCAATAAGGCTGTGTTTAACTGGACACTTGGGGACAGTTGTTTTGTACCAGGGCTGAAGCAGGGGGCTTGCTGCAAGGGGCTGGGGGCCTGACTGAGGAAGCCATGGCCGCCCTGCGACCCAGCCATGACCTCCCGGCCTTCTCATGGCGGGACCTAGGCCTAAATGGGAGCCAGCTAAAGGTTAGAGGTTTAAAGGTAACAAATCATGCAACACTTTACTGGTATTTAACCCCCCCCCCTTTTGCCTCCACACACACAGATGGATACACAGACATACACTATACTTCCCTACTGCAAGGCTGACACTCACACCCGTGTGTATGAGCACATACACACACCAGTATTAGAAGAGAACAGGAGTGAATGACTGCCCCACTCCTGTACTGGGTGTGTATGTGTGCATGCTCATGCACAGCCTTGCAGGGGCTACAGCAGGGTAGTATAGTGTATGTCTGTGTGTGTGTGTGGGCTCATCTGTGTCGAGGATGTCCCTTAGTACTCTTCCCGATTGGTTTGTGGTGTTACAGTTAAAATCAGTGTGTTTGGCATTAAAATCTCCCATGATGATGGTATGGTCATTGTCTGTGAGAGCTGTGACCAGTTTTTCAGAGGGTGTTGTTGAGGGTGGACAGTATATAGTGGGTATCAGGTCAGTACTGGTCTGGGGATGATTAGGAGGAGAGGAGAGAGGGAGGAGAGAAAGAGAGAGGAAGTTCTGGATCTCAAGCTTACCCTTCACTCAGAGGTCTGCTCCTCTGGGGCCTCACTTATAACTGTTGTGTACATTTTACACAAAATATCTGCTTGTGCCATTTCTGAAAAGACTGTGCACACACAAAAATAGAGATTGATAAACTTGGCGCACACCATACATACGCATGTTTCCAGTTATAAATCAGACCTGTCGTAAAACTGTGAGCGCGTGAACGAGCATCCGCCTGAAAAATGCCCAACATTCACCTTTTATGGTGACAATAACGCCCTTATTTGCTGTATACTTTGGAAGTATTGGAATTAGGCCAAAACAGTATCTAAAGGAAATAGCATTGGCGAACTTGATCAAATGTCTTTGGAGGTGTTGGCAGAATGTTTTCTTTTGCAGTGACATTTGCTGTAGCCCATCTGACCGTTTCTGGAAAACAAAAACAATAGCAAATTGTTGTGGACCTGTAAACAGATTGTTTGAATTCAATGTTTTGCATTGACTTTTTTCAAAACCTAAATGTGCTGTACTGCCTGCAAATTCTGAAACATTGTCTACTCTGATAAAAACATATTTTACTACAGTAGGGCTACTTACAGTGGTAGCTAACACACTCCAATGCAAAATATCAACTGTTTGTTCACCTGTTAAATTCTACTGTATGTTATAAACCACGCTTCCTTTCGGAGAGCAAAAGCTTGAAATTATAATAGCCTATCTAATAGGCCCAATTAAATGAGAGATGCACATGGTAATTTTTTGTCTGGCTACTCATCATGGCCATAAAAGGTGAGGAATTTATTCTGCAATGGTTAAATGTATTATGTTTATAAATGAAATATTGTCTTCTTGAGGAATTTGACATTACAATATACAGATGTAGCCTACAAACGTGAACCGTCTGTTCTACCTTTAAACTACGCTTCGGATCGGATAGATCAAAATACTTGAAATAGCTTATCTATTTATTAGGCTTCTGTGAAGTGGGTCCAGTTAAATGAGCGATGGGACAAATGGTAGCCTATCCTAACTTGTTGTAGGCCTATAGGCTATATTACGAGTATGAAACCGTCACAGTCAGAAAAGGTGAGGAATTTATTCTGCAATGATCATGGAAATTAAATAGAAAATAGATGCCTATTTCTAATTATTTTAGAATACAAATGATTGCATCTTGTTATTATATTTAGCAACCTGTTTTTTTGTTATGAATAAGAGTGTTATCATATATTCCTCATTTGCACAAGGCTACTACCAGGCTTTTTGCCTTCTTGCAATGCAATACTTCAACCACTAGAAACAGTACCTACACATGGTCTAAAGTTTGCGGGAGGATAAGCACCTTCTCACGTCAAGTTCAGTTTTTATAAATGCCAAGTTTTGCGTGAACACAAGTTTTGGGGCATATTTTGTGCTTACGCCACATTTATACATGAGGCCCCTGGTCTTTCAGCAGGACTGGACTAAGCAGAGGGTCAGGTGGTGCTGAATACTCAAACCCTGTAATGGCTGCTGAATTGGTGGCTATACGCATCACATGCCTTGGTTTGATCAGCATTCTTTGCTCTATGAAATGATATTTTAATGGGGAAATACTATGGACCTTAAATAAAGAATACATTTAAAGGTTGTTCTATTCATGTATTTTGGGTGAAATACTTTTTAAAAAACTTTCCACGATATACTCCAAGATACTCTTCACATACTGTATGCATTCCTACTTGGGGTAAATGCACCCCCACTCTCCACTTTCTTTTCTGTCTTCATATTATTATTATTTTTACAGAGAAGAGAAGGGCCCCCGTATTGGCATTATATACAGTGCCTTCAGAAAGTATTCCCATCTCTTGACTTTTTCCACATTTTGTGTTACAGGTTGAATTTAAAATAGATTAAATTGAGATTTCGTGTCACTGATCTACACACAATACCCCATAATGTCAGTAGAATTTTGTTTGTAAAACATTTTAGAAATTAATAAAAAATGTAAAGCTGAAATGTCTTGAGTCAATAAGTATTCAACCACTTTGTTATGGCAAGCCTAAATAAGTTCAGGAGTAAAAATTTGCTTAACAAATCGCATAATAAGTTATGGAAATAGTGGTTAACATGATTTTTTGAATGATTACACAATCTCTGTAACCCACACATACAATTATCTGTAAGGTCCCTCAATCAAGCAGTGACATTCAAGCACAGATTCAACCAGAAAGACCAGGGAGGTTTTTCAATGGCTTGCAAAGAAGGGAACTGATTGGTAGATGTGTAAAAAAATAAGCAGATGCTGAATATCCCTTTGAGCATGGTGAAGTTATTAGTCTTTGGATGGTGTATCAATACACCCAGTCACTACAAAGATACAGGCGTCCTTCCTAACTCAGTTGCCGTAGAGAAAGGAAACCACACAGGGATTTCACCAGGAGGCCAATGGTGATTTGAAAACAGTTAGAGTTTAATGGTTGTGATAGGAGAAAATTGAGGATGGATCAACAACATTGTAGTTACTCCACAATACTAACCTAAATGACAGTGAAAATGAAGTCTGTACAGAATAAAAAATATTCCAAAACATTCATCCTGTTTGCAACAAGGCACTTAAGTAATACTGCAAAAAATTGTGGTTAAGAAACAAACTTTTTGTCCTGAATACAAAGCTATACAGTGAGGGAAAAAAGTATTTGATCCCCTGCTGATTTTGTACGTTTGCCCACTGACAAAGAAATGATCAGTCTATAATTTTAATGGTAGGTTTATTTGAACAGTGAGAGACAGAATAACAACAAAAAAATCCAGAAAAATGCATGTAAAAAATGTTATAAATTAATTTGCATTTTAATGAGGGAAATAAGTATTTGACCCCCTCTCAATCAGAAAGATTTCTTGCTCCCAGGTGTCTTTTATACAGGTAACGAGCTGAGAATAGGAGCACACTCTTAAAGGGAGTGCTCCTAATCTCAGCTTGTTACCTGTATAAAAGACACCTGTCCACAGAAGCAATCAATCAATCAGATTCCAAACTCTCCACCATGGCCAAGACCAAAGAGCTCTCCAAGGATGTCAGGGACAAGACTGTAGACATACACAAGGCTGGAATGGGCTACAAGACCATCGCCAAGCAGCTTGGTGAGAAGGTGACAACAGTTGGCGCGATTATTCGCAAATGGAAGAAACACAAAATAACTGTCAATATCCCTCGGCCTGGGGCTCCATGCAAGATCTCACCTCGTGGAGTTGCACTGATCCTGAGAACGGTGAGGAATCAGCCCAGAACTACACGGGAGGATATTGTCAATGATCTCAAGGCAGCTGGGACCATAGTCACCAAGAAAACAATTCGTAACACACTACGCCGTGAAGGACTGAAATCCTGCAGCGCCCGCAAGTTCCCCCTGCTCAAGAAAGCACATATACAGGCCCATCTGAAGTTTGCCAATGAACATCTGAATGATTCAGAGGAGAACTGGGTGAAAGTGTTGTGGTCAGATGAGACCAAAATCGAGCTCTTTGGCATCAACTCAACTCGCCGTGTTTGGAGGAGGAGGAATGCTGCCTATGGCCCCAAGAACACCATCCCCACCATCAAACATGGAGGTGGAAACAGTATGCTTTGGGGGTGTTTTTCTGCTAAGGGGACAGGACAACTTCACCGCATCAAACGGACGATGGACGGGGCCATGTACCGTCAAATCTTGGGTGAGAACCTCCTTCCCTGAACTAGGGCATTGAAAATGGGTCGTGGATGGGTATTCCAGCATGACAATGACCCAAAACACACGGCCAAGGCAACAAAGGAGTGGCTCAAGAAGTAGCACATTAAGGTCCTGGAGTGGCCTAGCCAGTCTCCAGACCTTAATCCCATAGAAAATCTGTGGAGGGAGCTGAAGGTTCGAGTTGCCAAACGTCAGCCTCGAAACCTTAATGACTTGGAGAAGATCTGCAAAGAGGAGTGGGACAAAATCCCTCCTGAGATGTGTGCAAACCTGGTGGCCAACTACAAGAAACGTCTGACCTCTGTGATTGCCAACAAGGGTTTTGCCACCAAGTACTAAGTCATGTTTTGCAGAGGGGTCAAATACTTATTTCCCTCATTAAAATGCAAATCAATTTATAACATTTTTGACATGCGTTTTTCTGCATTTTTTTGTTGCTATTCTGTCTCTCACTGTTCAAATAAACCTACCATTAAAATTATAAACTGATCATGTCTTTGTCAGTGGGCAAACGTACAAAATCAGCAGGGGATCAAATACTTTTTTCCCTCACTGTATGTTTGTGGCAAATCCAACACAACACATCTCTGAGTACCACTCTTCATATTTTCAAGCATGGTGGTGGCTGCATCATGTTATGGGTATGCTTGTCATCGGCAAGGGCTAAGGAGTTTTTTAGGATGAAAATACAGCTATAAGCACAGGTAAAATCCTAGAGGAAAACCTGGTTCAGTCTGCTTTCCAACAGACACTGGGAGACGAATTCACCTTTCAGCAGGACAATAACCTAAAACACAAGCACAAATCTACACTGGAGTTGCTTACCAAGACGACATTGAATGTTCCTGAGTGGCCTAGTTACAATTTTGACTTAAATCAGGTTGAACATCTATGGCAAGACTTGAAAATGGCTGTCTAGCAATGATCAACAATCAACTTGACAGAGCTTGAAGAATTTAAATAAGAATAATGGGCAAATATTGTACAATCCAGGAGTGCAAAGCTCTTAAGACTTACCCAGAAAGACCCAGAAAGAATTACCGCCCAAGGTGCTTCTAAAAAGTATTGACTCAGGGGTGTGAATACTTATGTAAATTAGATTTCTTTATTTAATTTTCAATACATTTGCAAAAAAAAATTAAAAACGTTTTCACTTTGCCATTAAGGGGTATTTTGTGTAAAAACATATTTAATCCATTTTTCATACAGGCTGTAACACAACAAAATGTGGAATAAGTCAAGGGGTGTGAATGCTCTCTGAATGCACTGTATATCCCTTTAAAAACATCATTCAACTTTACGCTGCTCACTCCACTGCTCCAGGCTCAGCTGTGTTTCTTCCATTAAGAGCTGCTCATAAAAGGATCTATCGCAGGATGGAAAGATGAGCAACAGACAACGACTCCTGGGGAGACTCCATGGACATCAGGTGTCTACATGTACATAGAAGAAGTCTACACTATGCTTCTGTGGCTCTAAGACCATCTGTGAACTTGTACTTCTATCTCGTACAGGACATATCGTACTGTGCTTTGTGTGAGTGCCATAATTCATTTTTAATAATTACACAGTGATGAGTGCATTCCATATGGTTTTCAATTACAAACAGGACTGAACCTAAAGTCCATAAGTCAATAGCTAAATATTTAAGACAGACATAAGAAAAGAGATACAAATACAAATGTTCAGATTTATAAACCTGTTTGACCAGGACAATGTTCCTCCTATCAACGTGACACATCATAACAAAGACAACATCCTCAAAACCAGAGGACAAGAGGTCAGAGAAAAGTCCCAAGCCAATCAGAAGGGATCTGTTTGCCCCCTGCAGAGTGACAGAGGGCAGTGAGTGACGTAGAAGGTAGATAGGCACCTTCTCCACCCCCATTTCCACCAAACCCCACCTCCCTTATCTGCCTATGGAGAGCAGAGGAGCGAGTGACGAGGGCCAGGGGCCACTGTGTGATAAGGGCATGTCCTGTTCTTACTCTGTTCCTGTCCTCTTCCAGGAGCCTCCGGGGCCACAGTGGGGGCCACAGGCTGACCAGCACCAGGACAGACTCCCAGCCTTGTTTTCGCACCGAGGTATGAGCCTGACCCTGGGCTGGCTGGCTGACGAAGAGAGAGAAAGGGGGAGGAGGGGATGGAGGGAGGTTCATCTGGAGTTCAGGGCAGATATTTGCCAGTAGTCTTGCGCCGCAGGAAAGCTAAATTGCTTCCGGATCCACGTATCCACCTCTGCGATACCCTTCCTTAACCCCACCTCTCCCCCTGCCCTCTCCCCTCCCTCCCTCCCCTTGCTCAGGCCAGTGTCAGCCAGTCAGTCAGTCAGTCGTGGCTGGGCTGGTCCCGTGGCAGAGGGTCACAATGTCAGACGGAAAGCAGTCTTTGAGCAGTATGCCTCTGTCTCTCTGGCTGTCCAGCTCGCCAATGAAACCATGCCAGTAGATGACCAGTCCTGGACCAAACCTATGGAGTGGGAGAAGACAGAAAGACATTAACGTTAATGTCATCAAACTGCCAAGCAAGGCATTCATCAACAGAACAGAGACATCATAGTGAGATACTGAAGTAGCTTTCAGATAGTTTCCCATCCAAATCCCATATGCTTATGGCTGTTTACTTTGGATTTGAGGAGGATGACAG
This sequence comes from Coregonus clupeaformis, assembly GCF_020615455.1. Taxonomy (NCBI): domain Eukaryota; kingdom Metazoa; phylum Chordata; class Actinopteri; order Salmoniformes; family Salmonidae; genus Coregonus; species Coregonus clupeaformis. The sequence continues at coordinate 25,214,522 of NC_059216.1, read as the reverse complement.
TGACAGTGAATTAGAGAGTGAACGAGAGGGAAGGAGAGAGAGAGAGATTGATTGAGATATACGGAGGAGATAATCTCTTTGAGGTGCACTCCTTTGATCCCTGTCCAGGAAACTTGTGCTGAATCAAACAAAAAGCTGCGGGTGCGATAAGATCCCACTGACACAGTGATATACAACCGGATCACCTTACAATGGCACAAAAATAGCAATAATCATAGTAGCAACAAAGGCCCAGCCAGCCCCAGAAACCTCTCTGTCATCAGAAGGCTTCTGTACAGTGCACAGTGCCCAGAGAGAGTTCATCTAAGAGGCTAATTGAACTGCCCCACTAAAACAGTGCATCCGTCTGTGATAGCTAGGCTAACTAGCGAAGCTAGTCCAGCAGCGCCCAGCTGTTTTTCACATGCTTCACTCTCCAAGCCGACAGACAGGCAGATACTTTGCCTAGGCACACAGCGCTGTTCCAAAGCACTATGAATAATGACGACTTGCCAAGCAGCCGAGGAATAGTCAAGTTCAGACAATATTCAAATGTAGTATATATTTTTTTTCTCTTTTCACCTCTTTCTCTCTAGCTCTCTTCACAGCTTTTGTGTTTTATTGGCCACATCATATACCCTGAGCCCCATTGAAAAGGCTCAGAAGCAATTAAAATGGGAGTTTTGCTGGAGAAGCATTGCGTTATTTCACTGTTTCTCCCTGACATGTGATAAATCCTCTTCCAAGCTATTTATTACACCCCAAAGATCCGCCAGTGGCCCCCTCTGTGTAGTGCAGATCATACCTATTCTTTGAACTCTAGCTGCCATGCATAAAGTCATGTCACAGTTTAACTTTCGGGTTCGGGAGAGCAGCCCCCTTTGCGCACAAAAACAGATTGGGAGCGAACAGTGAAGTAAGGCTGTCTGGTTCCTGACACTCTATCCTCACAGTAAAGGGTGTTTTGGGGTCTCTGAAGACGTCTCTGAAGAGCCAGACAGGAAGCTGCCCAAAGGGGCTGCAGAGAGAGAACCAGGAAGTTCAGCCCAAAGGCAAGAGTTCATAAAACCTTCATTACCTTGGAAGGTTCCGGGATCAATCATCAATCACAGCCTATTAAAAGTAACGACCCCAACCAACACCATAGAAGGATAGGAACACTAATGCTAAGAATAGTAGCGACTATAAGTTATGTGCTTGGTGATACTGTATAGGTGTGATTATAAATAATCGTCTCGTTGACCTCTGACCTGTGTGACAACAAGACATCTTAGCGACGTAAATAACCACAACGGCTCTACAGTGTTACCATTTTACTCGCACACGCGCCTAAATATTTTGCTGTGCGACCTGGAATTCACATTTTCATTGTGGTCCTACATTTCTTTATGTGCGCCTACATTTTTCAACTTAGGCGCACACGTGCTCCTTGTAAAAAAAGGTCAGCGTAGAGCCCTGCACAACCTGCAGCGGTAGTCAGGTGTCATCACTCTATAGTTAAATTTACACTTTCAAGGAATGCATGTAAGATGTATTCCTGGTCCACCATCTGACACGTACACACATGTACATAGACATATACACGTACACACATGTACATAGACATATACACGTACACACATGTACATAGACATATACACGTACAGACATGTAGGCCTACACACTCCCTCTTCCTGTACCAGCCCCTAAAAGCAGTACACGCTCCTGCACCCCCGTCCTGCATTCCCTGTTTTACAGTGTGTGATTTACGGCCCTGTATCTGTGAGCGAACCAACGGGCCAAAGCTAAAAGCCCCAGAGAAAGCCCACAGATGCAAACTGCAAGTTCACCGCAAAGTCACACACATAGCTCAGCCTATTCACTCTACACTGTCTGCACAGGGCAGGCTCAGGCCTCCTTTCCCCCTCATATCCCAACCAGCCACGGCACAGGCCGCACCAACTCTTTTTATGGAAATGTTATGGAAACAAAACCTAAACATTTATATTAGATGACTTTGGAAAAGGGGTTATGCTCCTCTTGCCTGTACTGTATGTATTCATCGCTTGGGGAGGGAGGAGAGGAGAGGGGGGAACGGTTCATAGAGAGGGGAGAGGCAACCTTCTGAAAAGGTTAAAACTGTACATCAACAGATAAGGCGTACAGTGGTGTACGATACATCACGGCCCTGGCTTGTCAGGGGAGGCCAGGCACAAATTGAAACAAGCTAAATTATAAGCACAGGGGAACAAAATGGGCTTTGACTCCTACTCGGAATTAATAAGAGTCAATACTAGTGGATGACGTTAAAGTAAAATCACAGAGCAAGGCCTAGCCCAAGAACAATAACACTGGTGCTGACGGAGGATAGGTGGTGAGGTAAGCAAAAGGGTCAAAGGTCGTAACATGGGGTCGAGGTTAAGCAAGTAAGCTTGGAGACCACAAATGAAGGGGCCCAAGTATGTTCAATGGACAAAGTAAAAAGAAACAGAAACTCTTATAAACGTATAAACCTCAATGTATAAACCTCCTCTAGAGGAGTATGGTAATGAATTATAAACCGATTCGAGGCTCCAGTTTCTGTAATTGTGGTTTATTATGGGGGCTGCCTCTCTCCTTACCCTAGCGGGTGGGTATTATACACCGCTCAGGGGAAAGTCGGCGATCTTCCAATAAACACCTAACTGCGTAACGAGTTTGTGAAATTGTTTGTGAAATGTAGCTAATTTCAGCGAGTGGGGACTCTTGGCTTGACAAGTCAGGATAGGCGGAGATTGGGGCTGCCAGGCGCGCTGTCTGTCGTTAGCGCTAACAAGCGGGTGGTGTTGGTTCTCTCTGAAAGCAGGTGCCATGCTGCTTAGAACGGCAGCTTAATGAGAGCACAGCACTTAGGAACAAAAAAGATGCAAATGGAGGTGTACAGAGAGTACTATTAGTGCTGCCGCCACACACACACACACAAACCTGCACACACACACACACACACAGGCTTATGCTAGCACTTGCGCATATACAATTGTAGCATAATTAATTGACTAATTGCAGCCCCCCACATGTCAGTTTCAGCCTCTCCACAGTAGTTCTAATGGAAAGATATTTTTAAAAACCTGTATTTTATTTCTTAGTAGCACCACAGCACACTGTGAATGTCCCTTGACGTCAGAGAGCAAGGCCTATATTTCAGCCTGTAACATTTAAAAAGAAAACAAAGATCAAGGTTCATTTGACGTGTCAAGAATAGTGAGGCGGTTCTCTGATAAATCTGCGCAAGAAAACACATTTATTCGACACTATTTGGTTTATAAATTACCGCCGCAATGTAACTGAAATGAAGACAAAATTACCCCCGACTTTACCACACTTTCCCCTCATTCTACATTACCATCCAAACAGTTCCAACAAATGGCCCTGAAATGATTCAGATAGCATAAGTCCCTACATGACGGTGAACTTTACAGGTTTGAGGTCTCTACACAAAGACATCTTTGTTCGCCGGTCCATACATCAGGTCGCAAAGTAAACTGGTAAAGGCACTGCCAAACATGAGCTAAGTCAGGGGGATTCTTTTATTTTTCTCTCTCCCTTGAAATACAGGTCTGGAACCTGCTCAACCCCTTTAGGGAAGAAGTGGGAGAGTGACTAAGTAAAAGACAGAGAGAAGAGAAGGAATAGAGGTAGAGAAAGAGGGGGAAGAGAGAATGGATGAGAGAAAGAGGGGGAAGAGAGAATGGATGAGAGAAAGAGGGGGGAAGAGAGAATGGATGAGAGAAAGAGGGGGAAGAGAGAATGGATGAGAGAAAGAGGGGGAAGAGAGAATGGATGAGAGAAAGAGGGGGGAAGAGAGAATGGATGAGAGAAAGAGGGGGAAGAGAGAATGGATGAGAGAAAGAGGGGGGAAGAGAGAATGGATGAGAGAAAGAGGGGGGAAGAGAGAATGGATGAGAGAAAGAGGGGGGAAGAGAGAATGGATGAGAGAAAGAGGGGGGAAGAGAGAATGGATGAGAGAAAGAGGGGGAAGAGAGAATGGATGAGAGAAAGAGGGGGGAAGAGAGAATGGATGAGAGAAAGAGGGGGGGAAGAGAGAATGGATGAGAGAAAGAGGGGGAAGAGAGAATGGATGAGAGAAAGAGGGGGAAGAGAGAATGGATGAGAGAAAGAGGGGGGAAGAGAGAATGGATGAGAGAAAGAGGGGGGAAGAGAGAATGGATGAGAGAAAGAGGGGGAAGAGAGAATGGATGAGAGAAAGAGGGGAGAAGAGAGAATGGATGAGAGAAAGAATGTGAGACAGACCCAGAGAAACAGACAGAGAGAGAGAGAGCGAGAGAGAGACAGAAAGGGTGTGTGTGTGAGAGATGACCAGCCAGGTCCTTGCTTTCACAGCCATGGTCAGTTGTTGCTGTGGGTGGCTGATTAATAGCAGTATATTTATAGGGCTTGAATTGGGTGGTGGTGGAGGGGGGACACTAGCCCTGTAAGCCAGCCGATATGGCCTTATTGAGAACCCTGCATCTGTCTGTACATACTGCCTGCACATTTCAATAGCCCAGTCTGGAGGCTTGCCTGTTTCAGTCAGCCCAATGATAACAGCACAGCACTGATAATAAAGGCTCTTTCGCTGGCCTATCCACAAACAGGATATTTAAATGGCTGATTCGGCCCAAAGAGGTGGCCTCCAACGAAACAGGCAGTAAATAAGCAACCCCCCCCGACTTTTCATAAATAACACAAAGGTGAACAGAACAGTCAGCCAACAACCAGGCTGGTTATTAAGATCACTGCAACAAAAAATAGAACACACATCACCACCTCTTCTCTCCTCCTCCTCCCTCCTTTATGGTGCTGGAAACATTCAATTCTGCTCAGGTATGTAAAATACAAATATCAGGCTGCCAGAGCCAACGATCAGCCTCCAAATGAGGTCCGTCATTAAGGTGAAATAGAGGGCAATACAGAATAAAACAACTCGCCCCGAAGTTTTTATGCCTTTCGCTCTCCCCTCCTGTCGATGGGGTTTGGAAATGGGACGTGACGATGCTTAAGTACAAACTGTAAAAAATATATTAAAAAAGAACTGATATATGTAAAAAGATAATGGACCCACACTACCGTTCCAAAGTTTGGGGTCAATTAGAAATGTCCTTGTTTTCCATGAAAACATACATGAAATGAGTTTGAATAGGAAATATAAGCAAAATGCATAGGAAATGTAGTCATTGACAAGGTTAGAATTAATGATTTTTTATTGAAATAATAATTGTGTCCTTCAAACTTTGCTTTCATCTGGAATTCAGGGCAGATAATCTTTGAAAACTAACAATCACCAAAATAAAAGCTAGACAGTCAGGGGAATTGAAAACTCCAAAAACAATCAATTTAACAGTATTTATTTTGTTATTAAGTTTGAGCAAAAGAACACAGCATTAGCCATGGCAAAATGCATAGAATTGCAGGACATTTACTTTAAAACTGCAAAAATGTATTATCTCGGCTCCATGGAGCAATTCTGAGAATTGCAGAAAATTGGCTTAAAAATTCTAAAATTGGGCCACACGAGTGGCGCAGCGGTATAAGGCACTGCATCACAGTGGTAGAGGCGTCATTACAGACCCGGGTTTGAACCCGGGCTGTATCACAACCGGCCGTGATCGGGATCCCCATAGGGCGGTGCACAATTGGCCCAGCATCGTCCGGGTTAGGGGAGGGTTTTCGCAGGTGGGCTTTACGTGGCTCATCGCGCTCTAGCGACTACATGTGGCGGGCCAGGCGCCTGCAGGCTGACCTCAGTCGTCAGGTGACGACATTGGCGCGGCTGGCTTCCGGGTTAAGCGGGCGGATGTTAAGAAGTGCAGTTTGGCAGTCATGTTTCGGAGGACGCATGACTCGACTTTCGCCTTCCGAGACAGTTGGGGAGTTGCAGCGATGAGACAAGATCGAAAAAGGGGGTCAAATACAAAAATAAATAAAAAGCTACAATTATTTTTTAAATACACACCAAGACTGGGGCGTCTAAAATGTTCTCTAAAATTCAGCCGTGCTGACCGGGCCCATTGTCACACCCACTGCCATGCTCACCCCCTAAGCCTCTTTTTGGTTCTTCTTCCTCTATGACTGTTGGTGTTGGAGAGGGGGATGGAGGGAAGGGGAATTTATGCCCACTGCGTAGGATGCCAATAGGAGCGAGGGAAATTAGAGGCGATTTTTGAGTTTTATCAGGAAACCAAGGGAACCTCTATGACCCTGAGAACGGGACTTGCCCTGGGCCCTCTGACCTCGCCTGTTATTGGTCAAGGCTCTGCTCATGCCGTATAGCATGAAACACACGAAACTTGCCAAGAAACCCCATAAACAACCACGTACTGTTAGCGAAAAATCATATCACCTTAGAACCCCAAATCCCTTCCCATAACCCCATGCTCCGACAGCAAGGATCCCACTTCTGACACCAAAAACAGTCATGACCTTCTACTGCCCTTCCACAAATCTAGACCCACTATCTGCTTCAACTTTAGAACCCTTCCTTATCCTCTCACACTTCTACCACACTATCACCCTTCACAACACTAACGCCTTCCTAAAATGATCATCTTCCCACCACCCTATACCACTTACAACCCCAATATCACCCTTGACAAGCCTAACACCTTCCTAAAACGATCATCTTTCCACCACCCTATACCACTTACAACCCCCATATTACTCCTCACAACCCTAACGCCTTCCTAAAAGGATCCCACTTCTGACACCAACTAGCATCTTCTAATCTTATCACCCTCCACAACCCTATAAAGCCTATCAAGAAGCTGTTCTGATAACCTGGTTAATAGAGAGGGTAACGAGGCTCGTCTCCAGTCGACTCTGGATGTTATAATTGTATCAAACTGCTAAAGCTCATTACCCTGCTCTGGTCTACTAATCACTTGGCCTCTATGGGTGAGAGTGGGACTGAGACATGTAATAACCAGCAGGCCTGGCCTGTCTGTGATAACTGAGATGGAGGGCCAGATTTAGACTCCTCATCTAATAAGGCTGACACGGTGCTAGCTGGGGAGAAGTGGATGGAGGAGGAGCTCCTTCAGTGGATGATCATAATGATGATTCTATCAGGTTCATTAATGGATACAACAGGATGTATGTCTGCCTATGGATAAGAGCCCAAATGACCACTGTATGAAATATGTGCAAAACGAACGCATATACCTACAGACAAGTATTCCGCAGTAAGGAATGGATTTAACCTGGCTAGTGCAGTGGAAAACCATGCTACACTGTAGCTGCACTTTCCTGCCATTTGGTCTTTGTTAGGCACCAAACATAGTCAACCCTGTGAAGAAGAAGTCTCAATGCATGTTTAATGCTTAGTGAGACCACGAACTCATCTTTTACCCAACCTCAAGTAGAGTCGCATATCAGGGTGACCTGTGTGTGTGTGTGCGTGTGTCGGGTTCCTTTCAGATCTGCTGCGTTACGGTCCGACGCGCTCTGACACACTCCCCTGTTTTGGCTGCGGAGCAAAACCAAACAACCGGCGGTCTGGCCTTGGTCCTGTCTGCTTTGTGTTCGGGGCAGCAGGGCCAGCCCTAAAAACACTGTCATACAACAACCTAACCTACCATGATGTCCTCATCAGAACATACCAGAGAGCGCACAGTACACAAGCTGGTGGGTTATAGATCTTCATCCATCCACTGCGGTTGCATAGGACTCTCTTCTTTCTCTTTCCATCTCTCTCTATTTATCTCTCTCGCCCTCCTCTTTCTCTCTGTCCCTCTCTCGCTCTTTCCAACTCTCTCACGTTTCATCTCGCTCTCTCCCCCTCTTCCTCACTGGATCAAGTGTCAGGTGATGGAGAGTTCACCTGATCTTTCCCAGAGATGTGTTCCACATCACCCCTGAATGGCACTCTACATCACCAGAACGGACCAACCCCTTCCATTATGATATGCTGAGTAGGAATTAATTAGGAGATGATGCCATTAGATTGCATTTTATTACAGGAGCCCATTTTGTCTCATGTAACAAAGGAATAAGGAGTAGCACGTCCAACAACTAGGAACAGTTGACTGTTGTAACTCTGAGATAAGTGTGTCAGAGTCACTTTACTGAACACACACTTAAATCTTGTGTTGAGTGAAAGGTCAGTATTTTATTAATTAATGCTTGAAGATGATCAAATCAAAGTTTATTGGTCGCGTACACAGTTTAGCAGATGCAGGGGGTGCAGCGAAATGCTTACGTTACTAGCTCCTAACAACGCAGTAAAATGTCAAAAAGTACACAATAATAATAATACCTTTTTTAAATACATAGTATATACAGTTGAAGTTGGAGGTTTACATACACTTAGGTTGGAGTCATTAAAACTTGTTTTTCAACCACTCCACAAATTTCTTGTTAACAAACTATAGTTTTGGCAAGTCGGTTAGGACATCTACTTTGTGCATGACACAAGTGATTTTTCCAGTGGGTCAGAAGTTTACATACACTAAGTTGACTGTGCCTTTAAACAGCTTGGAAAATTCCAGAAAATTATGTCAAGGTTTTAGAAGCTTCTGATAGGCTAATTGACATCATTTGAGTGAATTGGAGGTGTACCTGTAAATGTATAAAAAAAATAATAATAATAAAAAAAAAAAAAAAAAGGCTTACCTTCAAACTCAGTGCATCTTTGCTTGACATCATGGGAAAATCTAAAGAAATCAGCCAAGACCTCAGAAAAGAAATTGTAGACCTCCACAAGTCTGGTTCATCCTTGGGAGCAATTTCCAAACGCCTGAAGGTACCACGTTCATCTGTACAAACAATAGTACGCAAGTATAAACACCATGGGACCACGCAGCTATCATACCACTCAGGAAGGAGATGCGTTGTCTCCTAGAGATGAACGTACTTTGGTGCAAAAAGTGGAAATCAATCCCAGCACAACAGCAAAGGACCTTGTGAAGATGCTGAAGGAAACAGGTACAAAAGTATCTATATCCACAGTAAAACAAGTCCTATTTCGACATAACCTGAAAGGCCACTCAGCAAGGAAGAAGCCACTGCTCCAAAACCGCCATAAAAAGCCAGACTACGGTTTGCAACTGCACATGGGGACAAAGATCGTACTTTTTGGAGAAATGTCCTCTGGTCTGATGAAACAAAAATATAACTGTTTGGCCATAATGACCATCGTTATGTTTGGAGGAAAAAGGGGGGCGGCTTGCAAGCAGAAGAACACCATCCCAACCGTTAAGCACGGGGGTGGCAGCATCATGCTGTGGGGGTGCTTTGCTGCAGGAGGGACTGGTGTACTTCACAAAATAAATGGCATCATGAAGAAGGAAATGTATGTGGATATATTGAAGCAACATATCAAGACATACGTCAGGAAGTTAAAGCTTGGTCGCAAATGGGTCTTCCAAATGGACAATGACTCCAAGCATACTTCCAAAGTTTTGGCAAAATGGCTTAAGGACAACAAAGTCAAGGTATTGGAGTGGCCATCACAAAGCCCTGACTTCAATCCTATAGAAAATGTGTGGGCAGAACTGAAAAAGCGTGTGCGAGCAAGGAGGCCTACAAAGCTGACTCAGTTACACCAGCTCTGTCAGGAGGAATGAGCCAAAATTCACCCAACTTATTGTGGGAAGCTTGTGGAAGGCTACCCGAAACGTTTGACCCAAGTTAAACAATTTAAAGGCAATGCTACCAAATACTAATTGAGTGTATGTAAACTTCTGACCCACTGGGAATGTGATGAAAGAAATAAAAGCTGAAATAAATAATTATATTATTCTGACATTTCACATTCTTAAAATAAAGTGGTGATCCTAACTGACCTAAGACAGGGCATTTTTACTAGGATTAAATGTCCGGAATTTGAGTTTAAATGTATTTGGCTAAGGTGTATGTAAACTTCCAACTTCAACTGTATATATACACAGTGGGGAGAATAAGTATTTAATACACTGCTGAATTTGCAGGTTTTCCTACTTACAAAGCATGTAGAGGTCTGTAATTTTTTATCATAGGTACACTTCAACTGTGAGAGACGGAATCTAAAACAAAAATCCAGAAAATCACATTGTATGATTTTTAAGTAATTAATTTGCATTTTATTGCAAGAGACCACTGCTAATTTTTCTTAAATCAGCATCTATACGTGTATGACAGCCATTCCATTCCAGTGTCTGTTGAATTCCAACGCAGGCACACCTCATTCTACTGAATTAGGTACTGATTAGGTGATCACCTGAACCAAATCTTATTTAACGAGGAAAAGTATAAAAACCACTGCTGTGGTCATCACTACCCTCTTGCAATAGGACCAGCTGGATGGCAAAAACAGTGCTAATAGTACCTCAAAAGTAATATTAATCAAAAAATAACTATTGACCATGCCAAAAGAGTTGAAAAATAACGTTTTGAGAGAGGAAAAGAAGGGTTCAATTCTGGCTTTACTGGCAGAGGGATACAGTGAGCGTCAGGTTGCTTCCATCCTTAAAATTTAAAAGACGGCGGTTCATAAGAACAAGGTCAAGCAGCAGACATTGGGGACAACAAAGCTACAGACCGGCAGAGGGCGAAAACGACTCTCTACTGACCGGGATGACCGCCAACTCATTCGAATGTCACTCAACAACCGTAGGATGACATCAAGTGACCTACAAAAAGAATGGCAAACGGCAGCTGGGGTGAAGTGCACGGCGAGGACGGTTCGAAACAGGCTCCTAGGGGCTGAAGTCGTGCAAAGCTAGAAAAAAGCCCTTCATCAATGAGAAGCAAAGAAGAGCCAGGCTGAGGTTTGCAAAAGACCATAAGGATTGGACCGTAGAGGACTGGAGTAAGGTCATCTTCTCTGATGAGTCCAATTTTCAGCTTTGCCCAACACCTGTTCGTCTAATGGTTAGACGGAGATCTGGAGAGGCCTACAAGCCACAGTGTCTCGCACCCACTGTGAAATGTGGTGGAGGATCGTGATGATCTGGGGGTGCTTCAGCAAGGCTGGAATCGGGCAGATGTGTCTTTGTGAAGGACGCATGAATCAAGCCACGTACAAGGTTGTCCTGGAAGAAAACTTGCTTCCTTTTGCTCTGACATTGTTCCCCAACTCTGAGGATTGGTTTTTCCAGCAGGACAATATGCCATGCCACACAGCCAGGTCAATCAAGGTGTGGATGGAGGACCACCAGATCAAGACCCTGTCATGGCTATCCCAATCTCCAGACCTGAACACCATTGAAATCTTCTGGAATGTGATCAAGAGGAAGATGGATGGTCACAAGCCATCAAACAAAGCCGAGCTGCTTGAATCTTTGCGCCAGGAGTGGCATAAAGTCACCCAACATCAATGTGAAAGACTGGTGGAGAGCATGCCAAGACGCATGAAAGCTGTGATTGAAAATCAGGGTTATTCCACCAAATATTCCTCAGTTTAAACTTTAGTATTGTGTTGTTTAAAAATGAACATTAACTTATTTTCTTTGCATTATTCGAGGTCTGACAACACTGCATATTTTTTGTTATTTTGACTAGTTGTCATTTTCTGCAAATAAATGCTCTAAATTACAATATTTTTATTTGGAATTTGGGAGAAATGTTGTCAGTAGTTTATAGAATGAAATAAAAATGTTATTTTTACCCAAACACATACCTACAGTGGGGGAAAAAAGTATTTAGTCAGCCACCAATTGTGCAAGTTCTCCCACTTAAACAAGTATTAACAAGTATTTGATACACTGCCGATTTTGCAGGTTTTCCTACTTACAAAGCATGTAGAGGTCTGTAATTTTTATCATAGGTACACTTCAACTGTGAAAGACAGAATCTAAAACAAACATCCAGAAAATCACATTGTATGATTTTTAAGTAATTAATTTGCATTTTATTGCATGACATAAGTATTTGATCACCTACCAACCAGTAAGAATTCCGGCTCTAACAGACCTGTTAGTTTTTCTTTAAGAAGCCCTCCTGTTCTCCACTCATTACCTGTATTAACTGCACCTGTTTGAACTCGTTACCTGTATAAAAGACACCTGTCCACACACTCAATCAAACAGACTCCAACCTCTCCACAATGGCCAAGACCAGAGAGCTGTGTAAGGACATCAGGGATACAATTGTAGACCTGCACAAGGCTGGGATGGGCTACAGGACAATAGGCAAGCAGCTTGGTGAGAAGGCAACAACTGTTGGCGCAATTATTAGAAAATGGAAGAAGTTCAAGATGACGGTCAATCACCCTCGGTCTGGGGCTCCATGCAAGATCTCACCTCGTGGGGCATCAATGATCATGAGGAAGGTGAGGGATCAGCCCAGAACTACACGGCAGGACCTGGTCAATGACCTGAAGAGAGCTGGGACCACAGTCTCAAAGAAAACCATTAGTAACACACTACGCCGTCATGGATTAAAATCCTGCAGCACACGCAAGGTCCCCCTGCTCAAGCCAGCGCATGTCCAGGCCTGTCTGAAGTTTGCCAATGACCATCTGGATGATCCAGAGGAGGAATGGGAGAAGGTAATGTGGTCTGATGAGACAAAAATAGAGCTTTTTGGTCTAAACTCCACTCGCCGTGTTTGGAGGAAGAAGAAGGATGAGTACAACCCCAAGAACACCATCCCAACCGTGAAGCATGGAGGTAGAAACATCATTCTTTGGGGATTCTTTTCTGCAAAGATGACAGGACGACTGCACCGTATTGAGGGGAGGATGGATGGGGCCATGTATCGTGAGATCTTGGCCAACAACCTCCTTCCCTGAGTAAGAGCATTGAAGATGGGTCGTGGCTGGGTCTTCCAGCATGACAACGACCCGAAACACACAGCCAGGGCAACTAAGGAGTGGCTCCGTAAGAAGCATCTCAAGTCCTGGAGTGACCTAGCCAGTCTCCAGACCTGAACCCAATAGAAAATCTTTGGAGGGAGCTGAAAGTCCTTATTGCCCAGTCAAAGCCCCGAAACCTGAAGGATCTGGAGAAGGTCTGTATGGAGGAGTGGGCCAAAATCCCTGCTGCAGTGTGTGCAAACCTGGTCAAGACCTACAGGAAACGTATGATCTCTGTAATTGCAAACAAAGGTTTCTGTACCAAATATTAAGTTCTGCTTTTCTGATGTATCGAATACTTATGTCATGCAATAAAATGCAAATTAATTACTTAAAAATCATACAATGTGATTTTCTGGATTTTTGTTTTAGATTCCGTCTCTCACAGTTGAAGTGTACCTATGATAAAAATGACAGACCTCTACATGCTTTGTAAGTAGGAAAACCTGCAAAATCGGCAGTGTATCAAATACTTGTTCTCCCCACTGTATGTATACACACACACTACCGTTCAAAAGTTTGGGGTCACTTAGAAATGTATTCTGGTTAGAGCCAGTTTGCGCTGTTCTGTGAAGGGAGTAGTACACAGCGTGGTACGAGATCTTCAGTTTCTTGGCAATTTCTCGCATGGAATAGCCTTCATTTCTCAAAACAAGAATAGACTGACGAGTTTCAGAAGAAAGTTATTAGTTTATAGCCATTTTGAGCCTGTAATCGAACCCACAATTGCTGATGCTCCAGATACTTAACTAGTCTCAAGAAGGCCAGTTTTCAGCTATGCAAAAAAAATTACAAAAGGGTTTTCTAATGATCAATTAGCCTTTAAAAATGATAAACTTGGATTAGCAAACACAACGTGTCATTGGAACACAGGACTGATGGTTGCTGATAATGGGCCTATGTACGCCTACAGTGGCTTGCAAAAGTATTCATCCCCCTTGGCGTTTTTCCTATTTTGTTGCATTGCAATCTGTAATTTAAATGGATTTTTTTTGCATTTCATGTAATGAACATACACAAAATTGTCCAAATTGGTGAAGTGAAATGAAAAAAATAACTTTTTTCAAAAAATTCTAAAATATAAATAACGGAAAAGTGGTGCACCCCCTTTGCTATGAAGCCCCTAAAAAGATCTGGTGCAACCAATTGTCACACCCTGGCTCTGGGACTCATATGTTGAGCCAGGGTGTGTAGATTCTATGTGTTTGTGTTTCTATGTTAGGATCTAGTTCATGTGTATCTATGTTGGCCGGGGTGGTTCTCAATCAGAGGCAACGAGAATCAGCTGTTGCTTGTTGTCTCTGATTGGGAACCATACTTAGGCAGCCTGTTTGGCACAGTGTATTGTGGGATCTTGTTCCGTGTTGGTTTGTGTTTGTTACCAAGGACTTCACGTATCGTTTTGTTGTTTTTGTTTGTGTGGTGAATATATAATAAAGTATGTTCGCATTTCACGCTGCGCATTGGTCCAATCCTTTTGACGATCGTGACAGAAGATCCCACCAATACTGGACCAAGCAGCGTGTTTCGGAGCTAACGGCGGGTAAGGAGATGGAGAAGTTGGCGGTGGGCCAATGGTGGTCCTGGGAGGACATGTTCGAGGGCAGAGGACCATGGGCAAAGGTTAAAGCCTTGGCGAGAGAGGAGATACGGCACCAACAGTGTCGGCGTCGGACAGGCGAGAGGCAACCCCAATAAATGTTTAGGGGGGGCACATGGCATGGACGACGGGGCTGCTGGAGGCAGATAAGGGGCGAGTTTGTGGACGAGGAGAGAAGGCCACCGGGTTACGGGAGCCATTGGTGATTAGAGGGGGGGAAAGTGTAGAGGCACGGCGAGAGGTACTGAAGTGTGTTGCCAGTCCGGTCCGGCCCGTTCCTGATCCCCGTATAAGGCCAGAGGTGTGTGTTCCCAGTGCGGTCCGGCCTGTTCCTGTCCCTCGCACCAAGCCTGTGATGCGCGTCGCCAGCCCGGTCCGGCCTGTTCCTGCCCCTCGCACCAAGCCTATGATGCGCGTCGCCAGCCCGACCCGGCCTGTTCCTGTCCCTCGCACCAAGCCTGTGATGCGCGTCGCCAGCCCGGTCCGGCCTGTCCCTGTCCCTCGCACCAAGCCTATGGTGCGCGTCGCCAGCCCGACCCGGCCTGTTCCTGCCCCTCGCACCAAGCCAATGGTGCGCGTCGCCAGCCCGGCCTGGCCTGTTCCTGCTCCTCGCACCAAGCCAATGGTGCGCGTCGCCAGCCCGGCCCGGCCTGTTCCTGCTCCCCGCACCAAGCCTATGGTGCGCGTCGCCAGCCCGGCCCGGCCCGTTCCTGCTCCCCGCACCAAGCCAGGGGTGCGCGTCGTCAGCCCGGTCCGGCCCATTCCTGCTCCCCGAACCAAGCCTGTGGTGCGCATCGTCAGCCCGGCCCGGACCGTTCCTGCTCCCCGCACCAAGCCAGGGGTGCGCGTCGTCAGCCCGGTCCGGCCCATTCCTTCTCCCCGCACCAAGCCTGTGGTGCGCATCGTCAGCCCGGCCCGGCCCGTTCCTGCTCCCCGCACCAAGCCAGGGGTGCGCGTCGTCAGCCCGGTCCGGCCAATTCCTGCTCCCCGCACCAAGCCTGTGGTGCGCATCGTCAGCCCGGCCCGGCCCGTTCCTGCTCCCCGCACCAAGCCAGGGGTGCGCGTCGTCAGCCCGGTCCGGCCCATTCCTGCTCCCCGCACCAAGCCTGTGGTGCGCATCGTCAGCCCGGCCCGGCCCGTTCCTGCTCCCCGCACCAACCCAGGGGTGCGCGTCGTCAGCCTGGTCCGGCCCATTCCTTCTCCCCGCACCAAGCCTGTGGTACGCATCGTCAGCCCGGTCCGGCCCGTTCCTGCTCCCCGCACCAAGCCAGGGGTGCGCGTCGTCAGCCCGGTCCTGCCCATTCCTGCTCCCCGCACCAAGCCTATGGTGCGCGTCGCCAGCCCGGCCCGGCCTGTTCCTGCTCCCCGCACCAAGCCTATGGTGCGCGTCGTCAGCCCGGTCCGGCCCATTCCTTCTCCCCGCACCAAGCCTGTGGTGCGCATCGTCAGCCCGGTCCGGCCCGTTCCTGCTCCCCGCACCAAGCCAGGGGTGCGCGTCGTCAGCCCGGTCCTGCCCATTCCTGCTCCCCGCACCAAGCCTATGGTGCGCGTCGCCAGCCCGGCCCGGCCTGTTCCTGCTCCCCGCACCAAGCCTATGGTGCACGTTGCCAGCCCGGCCCGGCCTGTTCCTGCTCCCCGCACCAAGCCTATGGTGCACGTTGCCAGCCCGGCCCGGCCTGTTCCTGCTCCCCGCACCAAGCCTATGGTGCGCGTCGCCAGCCCGGCCCGGGCTGTTCCTGCTCCCCGCACCAAGCCAGGGGTGCGTCGTCAGCCGGTCCGGCCCATTCCTGCTCCCCGCACCAAGCCTGTGGTGCGCATCGTCAGCCCGGTCCGGCCCGTTCCTGCTCCCCGCACCAAGCCAGGGGTGCGCGTCATCAGCCCGGTCCGGCCCATTCCTGCTCCCCGCACCAAGCCTGTGGTGCGCATCGTCAGCCCGGTCCGGCCCGTTCCTGCTCCCCGCACCAAGCCAGGGATGCGCGTCGTCAGCCCGGTCCGGCCCATTCCTGCTTCCCGCACCAAGCCTGGGGTGCGTGTCGTCAGTCCGGCTCAGCCTGTTCCCGGTTCACCGGTGCCTGGTCAGGCACAATCCACTCCACCGATGTCCAGTCCAGCTCCAGCCAGCGGGGCCAGACCAGACCAGGGGCACTATGGGGGGGTTATTAGAGGGTGGTGGTCACGCCCGGAGCCGGATCCACCTCCGAGGAGGAATGCCCACCCGGCCCTCCCCTGTTCGGTTTATGTTTGGCGCGGTCGCAGTCCGCGCCTTTGTGGGGGGGGGGGGTACTGTCACGCCCTGGCTCTGGGACTCTTATATGTTGAGCCAGGGTGTGTAGATTCTATGTGTTTGTGTTTCTATGTTAGGATCTAGTTAATGTGTATCTATGTTGGCCGGGGTGGTTCTCAATCAGAGGCAACGAGAATCAGCTGTTGCTTGTTGTCTCTGATTGGGAACCATACTTAGGCAGTCTATTTGGCACAGTGTATTGTGGGATCTTGTTCCGTGTTGGTTTGTGTTTGTTACCAAGGACTTCACGTATCGTTTTGTTGTTTTTGTTCGTGTGGTGAATATATAATAAAGTATGTTCGCATTCCACGCTGCGCATTGGTCCAATCCTTTTGACGATCGTGACACCAATTACCTTCAGAAGTCACATAATTAGTTAAATAAACTCCACCTGTGTGCAATCTAAGTGTCACATGATCTGTCACATGATCTCTGTATGTATACACACCTGTTCTGAAAGGTCCCAGAGTCTGCAACACCACTAAGCAAGGGGCACCACCAAGCAAGCGTCACCATGAAGACCAAGGAGCTCTCCAAACAGGTCAGGAACAAAGTTGTGGAGAAGTACAGATCAGGGTTGGGTTATAAAAAAATATCTGAAACTTTGAACATCCCATTAAATCCATTATTAAAAAATTGAAAGAATATGGCACCACAACAAACCTGCCAAGAGAGGGCCGCCCACCAAAACTCACGGACCAGGCAAGGAGGGCATTAATCAGAGAGGCAACAAAGAGACCAAAGATAACCCTGAAGGAGCTGCAAAGCTCCACAGCGGAGATTGGAGTATCTGTCCATAGGACCACTTTAAGCCGTACACTCCACAGAGCTGGGCTTTACGGAAGAGTGGTCCGAAAAAAAGCCATTGCGTAAAGAAAAAAATAAGCAAACATGTTTGGTGTTGGCCAAAAGGCATTTGGGAGACTCCCCAAGGTCAGATGAGACAAAAATTGAGCTTTTTGGCCATCAAGGAAAACACTATGTCTGGCGCAAACCCAACACCTCTCATCACCCCGAGAACACCATCCCCACAGTGAAGCATGGTGGTGGCAGCATCATGCTGTGGGGATGTTTTTCATCGGCAGGGACTGGGAAACTAGTCAGAATTGAAGGAATTATGGATGGCGCTAAATACAGGGAAATTCTTGAGGGAAACCTGTTTCAGTCTTCCAGAGATTTGAGACTGGGACCGAGGTTCACCTTCCAGCAGGACAATGACCCTAAGCATACTGCTAAAGCAACACTTGAGTGGTTTAAGGGGAAATATTTAAAAGTCTTGGAATGGCCCAGCCAAAGCCCAGACCTCAATCCAATTGAGAATCTGTGGTATGACTTAAAGATTGCTGTACACCAGCGGAACCCATCCAACTTTTTTCAATTTTATCTTATTTTATTTTACCTTTATTTAACTAGGCAAGTCAGTTAAGAACAAATTCTTATTTACAATGACGGCCTACACCGGCCAAACCCGGACGAAGCTGGGCCAATTGTGCGCCGCCCTATGGGACTACCAATCACAGCCGGTTGTGATACAGCCTGGAATCGAACCAGGGGGTTCTGTAGTGACGCCTCAAGCACTGAGATGCAGTGCCTTAGACCACCCATCCAACTTGAAGGAGCTGGAGCAGTTTTGCCTTGAAGAATGGGCAAAAATCCCAGTGGCTAGATGTGCCAAGCGTATAGAGACATACCCCAAGAGACTTGCAGCTGTAATTGCTGAAAAAGGTGGCTCTACAAAGTATTGACTTTGGGGGGGGGGTGAATAGTTATGCACGCTCAAGATTTCTGTTTTTTTGTCTAATTTCTTGTTTGTTTCACAATAAAAAATATTTTGCATCTTCAAAGTGGTAGGCATGTTGTATAAAATCAAATGATAAAAATCCATTTTAATTCCAGGTTGTAAAGCAACAAAATAGGAAAAATTCCAAGAGGGGTATATACTTTCGCAAGCCACTGTATGTAGATATTGCATAAAAAATCAGCAGTTCCCAGCTACAATAGCCATTTACAACATTAACAATGTCTATACTGTATTTCTGATCAATTTGATGTTCTTTTAATGGACAAAAAAATTGCTTTTCTTTCGAAAACAAGGACATTTCTAAGTGACCCCAAACTTTTGAACGGTAGTATATATATATATATATATATATATATATATATATATATATATATATATATATATATATATATACATACATACATACATACACACACAGTGGGGAGAACAAGTATTTGATACACTGCCGATTTTGCAAGTTTTCCTACTTACAAAGCATGTAGAGGTCTGTAATTTTTATCATATGTACACTTCAACTGTGAGAGACGGAATCTAAAAAAAAAATCCAGAAAATCACATTATATATATATATATACATAAAATATATATATACATGATTTTTAAGTACTTAATTAGCATTTTATTGCATGACATAAGTATTTGATACATCAGAAAAGCAGAACTTAATATTTGGTACAGAAACATTTGTTTGCAATTACAGAGATCATACGTTTCCTGTAGGTCTTGACCAGGTTTGCACATACTGCAGCAGGGATTTTGGCCCACTCCTCCATACAGACCTTCTCCAGATCCTTCAGGTTTCGGGGTTGTCGCTGGGCAATACGGACTTTCAGCTCCCTCCAAAGATGTTCTATTGGGTTCAGGTCTGGAGATTGGCTAGGCCAGGACCTTGAGATGCTTCTTACGGAGCCACTCCTTAGTTGCCCTGGCTGTGTGTTTCGGGTCGTTGTCATGCTGGAAGACCCAGCCACGACCCATCTTCAATGCTCTTACTGAGGGAAGGAGGTTGTTTGCCAAGATCTCGCGATACATGGCCCCATCCATCCTCCCCTCAATACGGTGCAGTCGTCCTGTCCCCTTTGCAGAAAAGCATCCCCAAAGAATGATGTTTCCACCTCCATGCTTCACGGTTGGGATGGTGTTCTTGGGGTTGTACTCATCCTTCTTCTTCCTCCAAACACGGCGAGTGGAGTTTAGACCAAAAAGCTATATTTTTGTCTCATCAGACCACATGACCTTCTCCCATTCCTCCTCTGGATCATCCAGATGGTCATTGGCAAACTTCAGACGGGCCTGGAAATGCGCTGGCTTGAGCAGGGTGACCTTGCGTGCGCTGCAGGATTTTAATCCATGACGGCGTAGTGTGTTACTAATGGTTTTCTTTGAGACTGTGGTCCCAGCTCTCTTCAGGTCATTGACCAGGTCCTGCCGTGTAGTTCTGGGCTGATCCCTCACCTTCCTCATGATCATTGATGCCCCACGAGGTGAGATCTTGCATGGAGCCCCAGACCGAGGGTGATTGACCGTCATCTTGAACTTCTTCCATTTTCTAATAATTGCGGCAACAGTTGTTGCCTTCTCACCAAGCTGCTTGCCTATTGTCCTGTAGCCCATCCCAGCCTTGTGCAGGTCTACAATTTTATCCCTGATGTCCTTACACAGCTCTCTGGTCTTGGCCATTGAGGAGAGGTTGGAGTCTGTTTGATTGAGTGTGTGGACAGGTGTCTTTTATACAGGTAACGAGTTCAAACAGGTGCAGTTAATACAGTTAATGAGTGGAGAACAGGAGGGCTTCATAAAGAAAAACTAACAGGTCTGTGAGAGACGGAATTCTTACTGGTTGGTAGGTGATCAAATACTTATGTCATGCAATAAAATGCAAATTAATTACTTAAAAATCATACAATGTGATTTTCTGGATATTTGTTTTAGATTCCGTCTCTCACAGTTGAAGTGTACCTATGATAACAATTACAGACCTCTACATGCTTTGTAAGTAGGAAAACCTGCAAAATCGGCAGTGTATCAAATACTTGTTCTCCCCACTGCTCAAAAAAATAAAGGGAACACTAAAATAACACATCCTAGATCTGAATAAATGAAATAATCTTATTAAATACTTTTTTCTTTACATAGTTGAATGCGCTGACAACAAAATCACACAAAAATTATCAATGGAAATCAAATGTATCAACCCATGGAGGTCTGGATTTGGAGTCACCCTCAATATTAAAAGTGGAAAACCACACTACAAGCTGATCCAACTTTGATGTAATGTCCTTAAAACAAGTCAAAATGAGGCTCAGTAGTGTGTGTGGCCTCCACGTGCCTGTATGACCTCCTGAGGGATCTCCTCCCAGACCTGGACTAAAGCATCCGCCAACTCCTGGACAGTCTGTGGTGCAACGTGGCATTGGTGGATGGAGCGAGACATGATGTCCCATATGTGCTCAATTGGATTCAGGTCTGGGGAACGGGCGGTCCAGTCCATAGCATCAATGCCTTCCTCTTGCAGGAACTGCTGACACACTCCAGCCACATGAGGTCTAGCATTGTCTTGCATTAGGAGGAACCCAGGGCCAACCGCACCAGCATATGGTCTCACAAGAGGTCTGAGGATCTCATCTAGGTACCTAATGGCAGTCAGGCTACCTTTGGCGAGCACATGGAGGGCTGTGCTGCCCCCCAAAGAAATGCCACCCCACACCATGACTGACCCACCGCCAAACCGGTCATGCTGGAGGATGTTGCAGGCAGCAGAACGTTCTCCACGGCGACTCCAGACTCTGTCACGTGCTCAGTGTGAACCTGCTTTCATCTGTGAAGAGCACAGGGCGCCAGTGGTGAATTTGCCAATCTTGGTGTTCTCTGGAAAATGCCAAATGTCCTGCACGGTGTTGGGCTGTAAGCACAACCCCCACCTGTGGACGTCGGGCCCTCATACCACCCTCATGGAGTCTGTTTCTGACCGTTTGAGCAGACACATGCACATTTGTGGCCTGCTGGAGGTCATTTTGCAGGGCTCTGGCAGTGCTCCTCCTGCTCCTCCTTGCACAAAGGCGGAGGTAGCGGTCCTGCTGCTGGGTTGTTGCCCTCCTACGGCCTCCTCCACGTCTCCTGATGTACTGGCCTGTCTACTGGTAGCGCCTCCATGCTCTGGACACTACGCGGACAGACACAGCAAACCTTCTTGCCACAGCTCGCATTGATGTGCCATCCTGGATGAGCTGCACTACCTGAGCCACTTGTGTGGGTTGTAGACTCCGTCTCATGCTACCACTAGAGTGAAAGCACCGCCAGCATTCAAAAGTGACCAAAACATCAGCCAGGAAGCATAGGAACTGAGAAGTGGTCTGTGGTCACCACCTGCAAAACCAGTCCTTTATTGGGGGTGTCTTGCTAATTGCCTATAATTTCCACCTGTTGTCTATTCCATTTGCACAACAGCATGTGAAATTTATTGTCAATCAGTGTTGCTTCCTAAGTGGACAGTTTGATTTCACAGAAGTGTGATTGACTTGGAGTTACATTGTGTTGTTTAAGTGTTCCCTTAATTTTTTTGAGCAGTGTATATATATATATATATATACATACATACACTGGATTAATTTACATATATATACATATATATATACTAATTATATGTACAGCAGGAGATACTGTATATTAGAGTGGGCTACTTAGATTATCTAATACATTTGACATATTCAATAACATGAAGTACGAAAACAGAACACGAATAAAGTCTTTAAAAATGCTGAAGTGGGAGAAAAAAAAGAAGCAGTCTGATATGTTTTCATTGTGTTCAGACAAGGCCTATTAAGCTCCAAAACCAAACACTTGCCCTTGTGCTAATTGTGAGATGTATACAGTCCCCCCATGTCTCTAAACCCTGCTCAGAGACAGGAAGTGTCCCGTGGTGCTGGGGGGGGCAGACAGAGGAGGACGACAGTGTCAGGGGGATACACGTTCCTTTAACCAGTTATTGTGAACTCCCAGAAGCCCCGGCCGATAATTACCACCAGTCTCTGGGGAAACCCAGTCAAAGCCAGGCAAAGGGCGTCCATTTTGTGTCCGCTCTGCTCTGGCATGGCACTAGGCCCAGTCCCTAATCCTGCCCTTAACCCTGCCTGCTAATGTGTTTTCAATTTGGGATGAGCCCCCTCTACAGCCACGGCCCTAATCAACAACAGTTTGGACTGTAACCCAATCTGGCCCTGCTGGGGCTGCCAGGCCATGCTGTGTGTGGGGTGCAATGAGTGTATACAAGTGTGTTTCAGAGGGTGTATAGGTCGTGTGTGTCTGAGGTCATATGACTGTGTGCGTACTTGCAGTGTGTGTGTGTGTGTGTGTGTGTGTGTGTATCCTCTACCTCCTACTAATCTGCAGAGATAAACATCCAGCACACATACGTAGCCTCCATGGTCTAGCCCTGGTCTGGTCTCAGAGGACCTGACCTTATGCTGCTGATAGGCTTGTAGCACACTTTAGGAACTCAAAGACAAATCACACACATAGAATGGATCTATCCGACTCAGCCTCACCACGCCACTCACTCAGCTTACTCAGTTCGCTTTGGACGTTTGCATTTCCTGCCTCTGAAACAATATGCACAATACACAGAGCTTAAGCCCTCTGTCAGAGCAGGATCAAGGTAAGCGTGACACATATTCAATCCCCCTCTGTTGCTTTAATGAAGGCTGAATCAATAGCAGGGCATACAGGGAGGTGTGAATGTTTGTTGTCTGGACGTCCCGAGGCCTTTCCATCTCCGAGAAGGCCAACCCAAATTTAGAGTGCAGCCCTCCTAGATTCTCCCTGGGAGAAACCAGGCCTGGCTTTTGTCCAAGTCAGCACCTTTGGAAGTGCACAATCGCGTTACCACTACTAAATCAACATGTCAGCACTCAGCCATCTGAACTTCTCCTTCCAGCCCCTATTGCTTACAGCTACACACACACCTAATGAATTGGAGCTGCGAGCAAGCCCCTTTCTAAGATGAAAAAGAGAAGATAGAGGGAAAATAAAAAGGTGACTTTCTCTTCGTCTGTTTCTTCGACAGATGTAGGCTAGAGTGGTATCATCCATCCACTGCTTGACAGTAAGCTTTGGAACGTGGTCTAGTCTGGAGTTCGCAGTTCAAATCAAATCAAATCCAATTTTATTGGCCACATGCGCCGAATACAACAAGTGTAGACATTACAGTGAAATGCTTACTTACAGCCCTTAACCAACAATGCATTTATTTTTTAATAAAAAAAAGTAAAATAAAACAACAACAAAAAAGTGTTGAGAAAAAAAGAGCAGAAGTAAAATAAAATAACAGTAGGGAGGCTATAGATACAGGGGGGTACCGTAGACTTGGCACTCCGGTACCGCTTGCCGTGCGGTAGCAGAGAGAACAGTCTATGACTAGGGTGGCTGGAGTCTTTGACAATTTTGAGGGCCTTCCTCTGACACCGCCTGGTATAGAGGTCCTGGATGGCAGGAAGCTTGGCCCCAGTGATGTACTGGGCCGTACGCACCACCCTCTGTAGTGCCTTGCGGTCGGAGGGCAAGCAGTTGCCATACCAGGCGGTGATGCAACCAGTCAGGATGCTCTCGATGGTGCAGCTGTAGAATTTTTTGAGGATCTGAGAACCCATGCCAAATCTTTTCAGTCTCCTGAGGAGGAATAGGCTTTGTCGTGCCCTCTTCATGACTGTCTTGGTGTGTTTGGACCATGATAGTTCATTGGTGATGTGGACACCAAGGAACTTGAAGCTTTCAACCTGTTCAACTACAGCCCCGTCGATGAGAATGGGGGCGTGCTCAGTCCTCTTTTTTTCCCTGTAGTCCACAATCATCTCCTTTGTCTTGGTCACGTTGAGGGAGAGGTTGTTATCCTGGCACCACACGGCCAGGTCTCTGACCTCCTCCCTATAGGCTGTCTCATCGTTGTCGGTGATCAGGCCTACCACTGTTGTGTCGTCGGCAAACTTAATGATGGTGTTGGAATCGTGCCTGGCCATGCAGTCATTGGTGAACAGGGAGTACAGGAGGGGACTGAGCATGCACCCCTGAGGGGCCCCCGTGTTGAGGATCAGAGTGGCAGATGTGTTGTTACCTACCCTTACCACCTGGGGGCGGCCCTTCAGGAAGTCCAGGATCCAGTTGCAGAGGGAGGTGTTTAGTCCCAGGATCCTTAGCTTAGTGATGAGCTTTGAGGGCACTATGGTGTTGAATGCTGAGCTGTAGTCAATGAATAGCATTCTCACGTTGGTGTTCGTCTTGTCCAGGTGGGAAAGGGCAGTGTGGAGTGCAATAGAGATTGCATCATCTGTGGATCTGTTGGGGCGGTATGCAAATTGGAGTGGGTCTAGGGTTTCTGGGATAATGGTGTTGATGTGAGCCATGACCAGCCACGGGTCAGTAGTCATTTAGGCAGGTTATCTTAGTGTCCTTGGGCACGGGGACTATGGTGGTCTGCTTGAAACATGTTGGTATTACAGACTCAGTCAGGGACATGTTGAAAATGTCAGTGAAGACACTTGCCAGTTGGTCAGCACATGCTCGGAGTACACGTCCTGGTAATCCGTCTGGCCCTGCGGCCTTAAAGGTCTTACTCACATTGGCTACGGAGAGCGTGATCACAGTCATCCGGAACAGCTGGTGCTCTCATGCATGCTTCAGTGTTGCTTGCCTCGAAGCGGGCATAGAAGTGGTTTAGCTCGTCTGGAAGTCTTGTGTCACTGGGCAGCTCGCGGCTGTGCTTCCCTTTGTAGTCTGTAATAGTTTTCAAGGCCTGCCACATCCGACGAGCGTCAGAGCCGGTGTAGTACGATTCAATCTTAGTCCTATACTGACTCTTTGCCTGTTTGATGGTTCGTCGGAGGGCATAGCAGGATTTCTTATAAGCGTCCGGGTTAGAGTCCCGCTCCTTGAAAGCGGCAGCTCTACCCTTTAGCTCAGTGCGGATGTTGCCTGTAATCCATGGCTTCTGGTTGGGGTAGGTACGTACAGTCACTGTGGGGACGACGTCATCGATGCACTTATTGATGAAGCCAGTGACTGATGTGGTGTACTCCTCAATGCTATCTGAAGAATCCCGGAACATGTTCCAGTCTGTGCTAGCAAAACAGTCCTGTAGCTTAGCATCTGCGTCATCTGACCACTTTTTTATTAACCGAGTCACTGGTGCTTCCTGCTTTAGTTTTTGCTTATAAGCAGGAATCAGGAGGATAGAGTTATGGTCAGATTTGCCAAATGGAGGGCGAGGGAGAGCTTTGTATGCGTCTCTGTGTGTGGAGTAAAGGTGGTCTAGAGTTTTTTTTCCTCTGGTTGCACATTTAACATGCTGGTAAAAATTAGGTAGAACAAAGCCACAGTTAGCATGTAGGCTCTGTGCAGAATCTGGGACAGGCTTGTGTTGGGGAGCCTGGGTATTTAGAGTGGACGATGCAGGGCGAAATGTCCACAGAAAGTGGTCTGCTTACTCAGCACTTTGTTTACATTCCTGTAAGGTAATTCTAGCCCCAGGGAGAGGAGGCCAAGAAGGCTACACGTCGCTGGGTCTCTCCAGCGGCAGCACCTGGACATGTGGGTGGCACACACACACACACCACAGAAAGTACTCTGATATCAGTGGCTTAGCTAAATCAATTATTTACCTTGAATGATAACATGATACATATTATCGACAGTAAACGCAACATGTAAAGTGTTGGTCTGAAGTTTCATGAGCTGAAATAAAAGATAGCAGAAATTTTCTAAACAGACAAAAAGCTTATTTCTCTAAAATGTTGTGCACAAATTTGTTTACATTCCTGTTAGTGAGCATTTTCTACTTTGCCAAGATAATCCACCTGACAGGTGTGGCATATCAAGAAACTGATTAAACATCATGATCATTACACAGGTGCCCCTTGTGCTGGGGCCAATAAAAGGCTAAACTCTAAACTGTGCAGTTTTGTCACACAACACAATGCTACAGATGTCTCAAGTTTTGAGGGCGCGTTTTAGAGAATTTAGCAGTATGTCCAACTGGCCTCACAACTGCAGACCAAGTGTATGGCATCGTGTGGGCGAGCGGTTTGCTGATATCAACGTTGCCCCATGGTGATGGTGGTGGTGGGGTTATGGTATGGGCAGGTATAAATAAGCTACGGACAACGAACACAATTGCATTTTATCGATGGCAATTTGACTGCACAGAGATTCCGTGACAACGTCCTGAGGCCCATTGTGAGGTCCATTTTTTAAAAGGTATCTGTGACAGATGCATATCTATATTCCCAGTCATGTGAAATCCATAGATTAGGGACTAATGAATGTATTTCAATTGACTGATTTCCTTATATGTATGAACTGTAACTCAGTAAAATCTTTGAAAATGTTGCGTTTATATTTTTGTTCAGTATAAATAGATATGTTCATGTCCACTTTGTAACAGGATGGTGGTCACTCCATGTGGGTTAACTTTGAGCCAGTTGGATTTGAGGTCATCAGTGGAGCTGGGAATTGCCAGGGACCTCACGATACGATATTATCACGATACTTAGGTGCCAATACGATATGTATTGCAATTCTTACGATTCTATATATATTAACATTTGATACTGTGATTTTACTACGATTCGATGTTCTAAACATATTGCTCACCATACAGTGGGGAAAAAAAGTATTTAGTCAGCCACCAATTGTGCAAGTTCTCCCACTTAAAAAGATGAGAGGCCTGTAATTTTCATCATAGGTACATGTCAACTATGACAGACAAAATGAGATTTTTTTTCTCCAGAAAATCACATTGTAGGATTTTTTATGAATTTATTTGCAAATTATGGTGGAAAATAAGTATTTGGTCAATAACAAAAGTTTCTCAATACTTTGTTATATACCCTTTGTTGGCAATGACACAGGTCAAACGTTTTCTGTAAGTCTTCACAAGGTTTTCACACACTGTTGCTGGTATTTTGGCCCATTCCTCCATGCAGATCTCCTCTAGAGCAGTGATGTTTTGGGGCTGTCGCTGGGCAACACGGACATTCAACTCCCTCCAAAGATTTTCTATGGGGTTGAGATCTGGAGACTGGCTAGGCCACTCCAGGACCTTGAAATGCTTCTTACGAAGCCACTCCTTCGTTGCCCGGGCGGTGTGTTTGGGATCATTGTCATGCTGAAAGACCCAGCCACGTTTCATCGTCAATGCCCTTGCTGATGGAAGGAGGTTTTCACTCAATATCTCACGATACATGGCCCCATTCATTCTTTCCTTTACACGGATCAGTCGTCCTGGTCCCTTTGCAGAAAAACATCCCCAAAGCATGATGTTTCCACCCCCATGCTTCACAGTAGGTATGGTGTTCTTTGGATGCAACTCAGCATTCTTTGTCCTCCAAACACGACGAGTTGAGTTTTTACCAAAAAGTTCTATTTTGGTTTCATCTGACCATATGACATTCTCCCAATCCTCTTCTGGATCATCCAAATGCACTCTAGCAAACTTCAGACGGGCCTGGACATGTACTGGCTTAAGCAGGGGGACACGTCTGGCACTGCAGGATTTGAGTCCCTGGCGGCGTAGTGTGTTACTGATGGTAGGCTTTGTTACTTTGGTCCCAGCTCTCTGCAGGTCATTCACTAGGTCCCCCGTGTGGTTCTGGGATTTTTGCTCACCGTTCTTGTGATCATTTTGACCCCACGGGGTGAGATCTTGCGTGGAGCCCCAGATCGAGGGAGATTATCAGTGGTCTTGTATGTCTTCCATTTCCTAATAATTGCTCCCACAGTTGATTTCTTCAAACCAAGCTGCTTACCTATTGCAGATTCAGTCTTCCCAGCCTGGTGCAGGTCTACAATTTTGTTTCTGGTGTCCTTTGACAGCTCTTTGGTCTTGGCCATAGTGGAGTTTGGAGTGTGACTGTTTGAGGTTGTGGACAGGTGTCTTTTATACTGATAACAAGTTCAAACAGGTGCCATTAATACAGGTAACGAGTGGAGGACAGAGGAGCCTCTTAAAGAAGAAGTTACAGGTCTGTGAGAGCCAGAAATCTTGCTTGTTTGTAGGTGACCAAATACTTATTTCCCACCATAATTTGCAAATAAATTCATAAAAAATCCTACAATGTGATTTTCTGGATTTTTTTTCTCTCAATTTGTCTGTCATAGTTGACGTGTACCTATGATGAAAATTACAGGCCTTTCTCATCTTTTTAAGTGGGAGAACTTGCACAATTGGTGGCTGACTAAATACTTTTTTTCCCCACTGTATGTCTTCTGCAGAGAGACAAGAGAGAGCCATGAGAAAATGAGGTTTGATCGGTCATGGAAATAAGTGCTGAAAACAAATTGGCTCCCTATTTAAAAAGAAGATGGAGAACAAGAAGGAAAAATACTGGAGTTTTGGTGCAGGTACAACAAACTAGCGCAAAAATAATATCCCGATAAGATCGACTTTTCCCCCCATAATTTGTCATCAGTTGGCCTCCCAAAATGCAACACTATCCCAGAAGAGAGAGCAGGCCTGGGAGTAGTCCAAGCACAGCTCTCCATTAGCGATGGGCTACATGGGATACCACCAGTGTTTTCTCTGATGATCTGGGGTGCAAATCAAATTTCATTGTAGTTTTAAACAATTTTCTAAGAAAACAAAACAAAGATCCCTGCTCAAGCCACTCCAGGGGTTTCTGTCTGTGCATCAGTCAGTGTGTGTGTGTGTGTGTGTGTCTGTGTGCGTCAGTCAGTGTGTTAGTGTGTGTGTGTGGGGGGGATTTGCCCTTTTATTATTCCCAGGCCTGTGTCCCTTCAAAGCGCCACAGAGAGAGAGAGAGAGAAGGCTCCTCGTCCTGGACCCAGCGAAACTAATTAGGCAAGGGATCAGGCTGGAAGTTAAATACTCCACTATATGTAATGAAAGAATGAGAGAGAGAAAGAGGGGGGACATCCAGGGGTCAGGCAGACGCCAAAACAGTGGTCCTCGGGCAATCTGGTATTGATTTTCACTGGTTTGGTGATGAAGGGGGACAGGTGGAGGGCGGGACGGAGGAGGGCAGTGGAGAGTCTAGCGAGTTGTCAACCTGACAGTTTAACCCCTTTTGGAAAGAAGGAAAAACAAACAGGGGGATCTCCGGGGATGAGAGCGCTGATCTGTCGTAGCGATGACACCGCAAAGCAAATCCCCTACACACACAATGCTCACAGAGGAGAGGAGGGGGGCTAGTAGAGATATACAGCAGCACATTCCCTGACAGGAAGGATAGAAAGCTCTCTGGCCAAGACCTGCAACCCAAGCCCGCTGACATTGGTGCATGTGTGGAAAGTCCCCCATTTCTATGTCCAAAAGATTAACGTACCAATGCAGACCAACAAGCAGTGTTATGGGCCAAAGTTGTCATCTTGAGGAATTATCTACAGATATCAAGCTAAATACAGGCCTTGCGTTGGTGCAGTGTTTAGACATTGACATATGTTGACGATAACTTACTAGCTGCAGGAAATTATAATTGTCAGTCCTGAGACAAAGATATTGCATCCTACGTACTGCTCTGTGGTCACTGTATGCTATCTCCCTCTTTCGTCTGTCTCTCACTCTGTTAAGGCCACTGCCCCCGAACGTCTTCTCTCTCATGTCCCTAAACACTTGAAAACGCTGGAGCCCCTTTCACTTTTCCCTTCAAATTGCCTCATCGGTCTGTCAGGATGCCAAAGGGGACTCCATTAGGCCGGACTAGCCCAAAGCCCCACCCACCCACCCACCCACCCACCCACCCACCCACCCACCCACCGGCCGCTACGCGTGGTAGAGGATGTCCACATCAAATTAGAGTGGCCCCTATTGTCCCTATTACCGCTTGGAAAGGCGCCATCATGACGGATGCTACGGGGTCCCTCACTTGTCACTAGTTGTCAGACGGATGGGGAGTTTGGATACACATAGCTGACAGGTCATCTTAATGTCTTCAATTAGCCCAATTAAGGCTGTCATAAACAATTCGATAAGTGCTCGACCAACACAGATAAAGGCAGAGCAGCATGTGCAAGTGTGTGTGTGTGCGCGCCACACACACACAGATCTGGGTGGTATTAATGAGAAGCTTAATGCGTATATCAGCGAGAGAGAGGACTAACAGTTAGCTTGTCTTTTGTCTCACTGCCAGTGTGTCTGTGTGCCCTATCCCTTTTCCTGGTTCAGCTGTGCACTGCTGGCTCTGCTGGCTCCTACCTGGTCACTTCAAATTGTACCATCTCCTTTCATTAGCACATAGCCGGGTGAGAATCTGAAGGGTCGTGACAACATTCATTTAAGAAGAGTGGGAGCAGATTGCCTGAAGCAGGTGCTATGAGGGAGATAAAACAGAAGCGGTGTGTGTGTGTCGTGTGTTTGTGTATGCACATGGGAGGCTTTTCTCATGGTCTTCACATTCTGGGATTTCCTTTGCTGAGCTAAATGAGTAAATGACAAAAAGGTGCTTTGTGAAAATAGTGGGGAGGAGAGAGAAACCCGCCCAGTGCACACTTGGAGCATTTATGAGGCTCTGGCGAAATCTAAATATTGTTTCTAGCATGACTAAACAGGCCAACACCTTTAGCCGTGGATGACGTGCAATAGCTGGCCCTGTTTGATTTGGTCTGTCCTTCCTCCAGTACAGTATCTTATCACGACACAACGTCAACACCCGCCCCATCCCACCACGTTTTTCCCTTCTAACTGTTATTCAATCATTTATTTGCACTCCGTATCAAGTCTTTCCTATCTATCACGTGATGTGTGGGGCACATTTAGTGAAGTGAGCAACAACGTTAGGTAAGGTCAACCTCACTATCTGAACAAGAAATCTGCGAAGACAGACATGTGGTGAAGAAATACACCAAATCAAACAAGAAATTGAATATTCCTATATATTCCTTATGCTCATTAAATTATTACTTTAATCGCTGTATAATTAAAATGGGGCAGAAAATACAGTATTAGTACTGGAGAATGAGAACTAAGCTAAACCTAAAACATGAAAGTGAAAGCACCAAAGCAGGTGAATCCATGATGAATAAACTGCTTTCCTTTCTTTAAGATCTGTGATGGACATCTGTCTCAACCTTACTGACCCCTCACCTCCAGTGACGGCTGAAACGGCAGCACAAAAAGAGAGAGAAAGATAGAGGACCCGTCACTGGGAAGTTGTAATAGGAAATTGCTCTTGGCAACTATTTGTTCAAGAGCACCAGAATTATTTTTTTATGGCAACACAGCGAGCCCCCATTGGAAAACAGGGCAGGTCCCCCTAATGAGTAATCTATTTCAAAGCAGTCGTGTCTGGGCATGACAGTTTACTGAGAGGCTTGAAGAACTGGTAATTACCAGTGTTACGGGGCAATTAATGCATATTACACTGCAGCACTCATGGATGCGACTGTCAGCTCCCCAATAAAAATGAGCACTCTTCAGCTAAAGGGTGACATTAATTGGGCCTTTAATGACCATGCACAGGAACCAAGCCAAAGAGGAACAAAACAGGGGACTCGCTCTGACTTCAGGAGCAGGGTGGAAATTGGACAAAAAATGAGATTAATTGCTGTTTAGAAGAAAAAAAGAGGAGAGGGGAAGAAAAAGGTTTGAATTATAGGGTGCGGAGTGCAATGGCTGGTCGTTGAGATGACAATTCCACTCATTATTTTATATTTTCTGTACGTTAAGGAGGAGCAGGACGCAGCAGGCTCATTTTGTGGTTTGTGTGTCTTGGGTTTGGTCTGTGGTGAAAGGCAAGAACAGGCAATAAAGACACAAACATGGGCATCCAGACACTATAGCAAAGATGGTGCACACTCCCAGCACCTATATAGAAATGATCTCTTTAAAACCATAAAAAACATGGAAAAACAGGAAAAGGAGACCATGCGCTTGGCATCTTTCTTAAATTTTGTCTGAATAAATAGATCAGGTGTGACCAGATATATCAATGGCATTCTGAGTTAACCAAGGTGATGAGCGTATATCCCAAAAGCATCAGTTTCATCTTCTCCTCAATATAGGCCTAATGTAAAGCCTAAAGTGCGTCTTTCCACTTAAAGCAGGCCATAAAAACATGAACCAACCCTTTCATCAAAAGTAAATCTTCCAAATTGCGGGCCCCCTCTCGAGAAATGTATGTTTAGAAAGAGATCCTTGCACACACAAACCACATTAACTAAATGAATGGTGTTGAAGCTTTGCACGTATTGTACACCTCCTGAATATGCAAGCCTCCAAATCACCAAAATATCAGCATGCAAAACATGCAGTCATTTGCATGCATTTTTGATTTTGTATTTCCTTGCTATTTAAATATGCGGTTAGAAATAGTACGGCTCTGACTCTCGTGCTGTCAGGCTGCACACTCACACTGTCAGGCTGCACACTCACACTGTCATTGGGCCTGATAGAACTTCCCTGCATCAAAGGGGCTCAGCGCTGGAGAGGAGAATGGGCAAATATTTGAATTGCAAAAACACATCATCTTCCGAAAGGGAGAAAATTCAAGACAACTTCCCAGAGTTAAAGACCTACATTTTCCCCCAGCCAACAAGCGAAACCTCAGCAAACTGAAGAGAAAAAAAAAAAGAAAAAAAATATCCATAAGATATTCAGCATAAGTACCCTCCTCGCTAATTTAGCATATCCAAATTTGTGTAATGGGATGTGACACATTTTAGAGGGGCTTGAGGAAAAAATATAATGTGAGGAGAGAACCATAAAACATTTTTAAGCTGCCCTTGTATTGAACAGAAATCCACCGTATAAATCCAGGGGTTCTCAAACTACCGGACACGGTTTTGATTATAGACTGAAGTGTAATTACTTAAGGCATCTTCTGAAGGGAGAGAGTGAGTAGAGTAGCCATAACATGTTGGCTACAAAGACATTTTCCACAAAACCAACAAAGCCATTACCTTCTGCCTGGAGTACCATTCTCCAAAGCACTCAATGCAGCTATTTCAAACCTTTTAAAATCACCAAAAGTACAAAAGAAATACAATCACACCCCAGGAGAAACTTTGACAGCTTTACAACTTCTGCAGCAGTTGTGGAAAATAAAAGTGCAATAAATAACTTTCATGACAAATCAATATTATGAATCATAGCATATTTGAAAGTACGATTTCCTAAATCGACGCCAGAGTAAATAAAACATTTAAGCCAAAAGTCTGGCCATGAACGACACTAACAGCAATAAATACCCATCTTGAGACTAGTTGGGAAAAATACCCCTGCTAAGAGAAAATACCGTTCTACAGTGTTTATGAATACGATTATTTACCATTGGGTACAAAATTATCATTTGCATTTAAATAGTGGAAAATCTGAACAGCTCAAATATCTCAAAGTATACATATATATATATATATATATATATATATATACAGTGGGGAAAAAAAGTATTTAGTCAGCCACCAATTGTGCAAGTTCTCCCACTTAAAAAGATGAGAGAGGCCTGTAATTTTCATCATAGGTACACGTCAACTATGACAGACAAAATGAGAAAAAAAATCCAGAAAATCACATTGTAGGATTTTTAATGAATTTATTTGCAAATTATGGTGGAAAATATATATACCCTTTGTTGGCAATGACACAGGTCAAATGTTTTCTGTAAGTCTTCACAAGGTTTTCACACACTGTTGCTGGTATTTTGGCCCATTCCTCCATGCAGATCTCCTCTAGAGCAGTGATGTTTTGGGGCTGTCGCTGGGCAACACGGACTTTCAACTCCCTCCAAAGATTTTCTATGGGGTTGAGATCTGGAGACTGGTTAGGCCACTCCAGGACCTTGAAATGCTTCTTACGAAGCCACTCCTTCGTTGCCCGGGCGGTGTGTTTGGGATCATTGTCATGCTGAAAGACCCAGCCACGTTTCATCTTCAATGCCCTTGCTGATGGAAGGAGGTTTTCACTCAATATCTCACGATACATGGCCCCATTCATTTTTTCCTTTACACGGATCAGTCGTCCTGGTCCCTTTGCAGAAAAACAGCCCCAAAGCATGATGTTTCCACCCCCATGCTTCACAGTAGGTATGGTGTTCTTTGGATGCAACTCAGCATTCTTTGTCCTCCAAACATGACGAGTTGAGTTTTTAACCAAAAAGTTATATTTTGGTTTCATCTGACCATATGACATTCTCCCAATCCTCTTCTGGATCATCCAAATGCACTCTAGCAAACTTCAGACGGGCCTGGACATGTACTGGCTTAAGCAGGGAGACACGTCTGGCACTGCAGGATTTGAGTCCCTGGCGGCGTAGTGTGTTACTGATGGTAGGCTTTGTTACTTTGGTCCCAGCTCTCTGTAGGTCATTCACTAGGTCCCCCCATGTGGTTCTGGGATTTTTGCTCACCGTTCTTGTGATCATTTTGACCCCACGGGGTGAGATCTTGCATGGAGCTCCAGATCGAGGGAGATTATCAGTGGTCTTGTATGTCCTCCATTTCCTAATAATTGATTTCTTCAAACCAAGCTGCTTACCTATTGCAGATTCAGTCTGCAGGTCTACAATTTTGACAGCTCTTTGGTCTTGGCCATAGTGGAGTTTGGAGTGTGACTGTTTGAGGTTTGTGGACAGGTGTCTTTTATACTGATAACAAGTTCAAACAGGTGCCATTAATACAGGTAACGAGTGGAGAACAGAGGAGCCTCTTAAAGAAGAAGTTACAGGTCTGTGAGAGCCAGAAATCTTGCTTGTTTGTAGGTGACCAAATACTTATTTTCCACCATAATTTGCAAATAAATTCATAAAAAATCCTACAATGTGATTTTCTGGATTTTTCTCTCTCAATTTGTCTGTCATAGTTGACGTGTACCTATGATGAAAATTACAGGCCTCTCATCTTTTTAAGTGGGAGAACTTGCACAATTGGTGGCTGACTAAATACTTTTTTCCCCCACTGTGTGTATATATATATATATATATATATATATATATATATATATATATATATATATATATATATATATATATATATATATATATATGGGATAGCCTACAGCTTTGGAGCCTTGGGGAAATACAGTGTGGAAAAATAATCATTTACAATTATGTCACATATCTGATAAAGAAATGCATTACATGTAACTTGTTGTGAGGTATCAAGGATTATGGTAATATTGGTCCAAATCTGACAAGCCATTGTAGGGTGAGATAAAGAGCCTATGGATCAGTCCAGTGTTTTAAATCCAACTAAACAAACAGGGCCTTCATGTTCAAATCACTCTTAATCACCAATTTAAAATACACAAGTCAACCGATAACCACATGTTCCTTTAAGTGATCACTACTTGTATGTCTTAAAACAGGCTGTTTGCGTAACGCCATAGGGGTTTCCATAAACTCTGCATTGCGCCACCCTCCCAACCCCACCCTCCGCCCTCGTGTCAAGCAGACTGTCTACGTGTAGACAACCTGGAGACAGGCCTGAACAGAAATCAAACCTGGATGATGGATAGCTTTAGTGCACACTGACCTCTGTCACAGGGTGCTTACCCTAAATCAATGGGAGCGATAAGGGCCCTGCTCCTACAATGCTCACCTTGGTATGTTCGGCAACAGGCCTTATCTGTGGCGGGAGGAAGTCTGACTAATAACTAAAGACAAGCCACGACAAAACCACTAAACCCACGTTGTCAAACACAATTTACAATGTATATTCCCCCTCCTCTTGTGCTGTTAAAACAGTAATTATGAGGGCCAAAGTGATACGGGCCACTGTGTAGTTAAAGGCTGAGCCGATCCTGTTGGAGGGTTTAGCAGGGAGCGCTCCCTCCGAGTTTAGCTATGATGTGGAGAGAGACCAGGGGTGATGTGGTGGCGAGCCAGCCAGGAGACTGACATGGACTAAGGACCGAGCCCTGAGGGACATCGTTGGTCCCCCTCCCGCTCCAGTCCTGTCAGAGCAGTGTGGGAAGGGTGATACATGCAGGGAAGGGTTGGAGGTTGAAGTTGAGAGGAGGGCTGACAGGAAAGAGCAGCACACACTTTGAGAAGATTACAGCATTAAGCATGTTAAGACCTTTCAGTAGTTTTCCATTCGCTTGTGTGTGTGTGAGTGTATAAGAAATAGTGTGTGTGTGTGTGCGCGAGCGAGGAGGAGGGGTGAGAGTATAACTTTCCATGCAGTGGCATCAAAATGGGGAGGGAGACCAAACATGACATCAAAACGTTGCAATTAGCTGACCCCTTTCTGCTGGAGTCAACAGTTTAAAAAGCCCCGCTTCTAAAACGTTGATTAAAATATGTTTGCTTTCTCATACAAAATGACATTTGACAAGGTTAGTAATATTTCAGCTAACTACAAAAACATTATTGTGGTCATGATTTTTTTTTCTCAGCCCTTTGCAAAGGCGCAGGTAACCTCGGAGCGAGTTTCCCATGAACTCAGAGCTACAATACAAAAACGGCAGAGAAAAAAGAGCAGCATCAAAGTTTTACGCGAGTGTGTTTAGTTTCACCCAGGCAGCTGAAGCAAAATGTTTTGCGATCATTATTCAGAGAATTTATCCCCTTTCTAATTCAAACCACAACGATTACTCAAAAACAGAGCCGGTAGTCTTTTCTCTGACCGCGACACCCTGCTTAGTGGAGACTCAGGGGGCTGTGGACTGTCAGCAGCTCAGAGGATAGAGTTCCCCAAGCTGCTAAACCCCCTCATCGCCAAATTAGGAGAGGTGTAGTGGACTGCCCTTTTCTATGCCAATGCAATCAAGAAACCTACTTTTCAAATGTGATTCAAATTAACAGTACAAGACAGTAAGAATTTTATAATACTCTCTGTGAAGTCAATGTTGTCATGGTTGACCTGTGGTTTGTTCCTCATAACGAGATTATGGAATTTTTGTCAACCCACCCAGAAGGAAGAAAGTATTGAGCCAGTGAACTAAAAGCTAAACTTTTTGTTTCTGAAACAGTATCTGCAAATTGAGTTCATGACAAAACAACAGTATGATAAAACTCACATTGACTGAGTGAGTGGGAGTTGCTGCTGGGATCAGAAACTGACGGGCCCAACTCTGTCTGAAGCTAATACTTTTCACATTCATTCCAGTCTGAGGAGAAGAGAATGTGAACCGTCGGGCTGGACAGCGAGCCAGCCTTGGCTTAGCTGCAGCTGCGCTCAAATTGAAGTGGCACTTTCTATCAGAGCCCTTTCACCAGACAACTCTATTCTGCCTCCTCATTTCTAACCTTCCTGACACACAGACACCCATAATAAAAATAAGACCGGTCACTTAAAACATACAGCCGTCATTGAAGAGACAGACCCTGGGTTTAACATGGAAGAAGACTCACAGCCTACACGCCAGCTGATAGAGATATCCCTCAAAATTAGAAATGTATTTATTTGATGTCTCCGCGGCCGCCATTCAAAGGGAGCGGCTCAAAGCCTCAAACTCGGATAGTTTGTGTTTCACTTGTTAAGAAATGTCTGCCCCTGTTCTCGCAGCAGTCCAAAGGAGAGGATGGGATATCTGCCTCGTCCGTTTCAACCTCCCACCTCCGATGAAACATTACATCGACGGTGGACAGAGTCTGGAATGTGGATCATACCACACCATTAACCCTTTCAAGCCCCGGCCACAAAGGTCTGCACTGCGGGCCACATTTATGGTACACAAAAAATAAAGAACATTACCAGAACATATTTGCAGTCAAGGACTTCTGGTTGGAGGGTACCATTTATCATATGAGATTTAGATTAGTGCCCGAATGCCTTTCACCTAATCATTTATATATGTGCGAGGCTTCGGAGAGACTAATCTGTTGACCTGATAGATATTGTACATTAGCCCTCCAGAATTGATGAGTGAAATCAGAAGGTCAAAGCTTGGACACTAGCTCCTCATGTGTCTTTGATTACACACCACTCCCACCGATGGCTATGAAGGCAGGGATGTTAAAGCTATCAGGCAATCAGGCCGGTGAGAGACGTGAAACTCAAACCAGAGACGGGAGAGGAGAGAGCTGGGAGCAGGGACGGGGGAAAACGTAGTTTAGCTGAATCTCTTCAGCAAATGCCAAGCCAGCATGGAAATAAAGACAAGTACTAAAGTGTATTACATGGGCGTATCTCTTTATTTATCTGACAGCCCTGTTAATATCATTTTTGAGAAATAATACAGTAATGTAACACAACTGAGACCGCTTTTTATCAGTTTCTGAATATATTGTGTTATGGTACATCCATCAAACAATGTCAGCGCTCCCGTTAAGTGAGACCAGTTATAAATCTCATACATTAGATCTTTATATTTGAACATTATTCTGATTAAAGGATACTGAACAATGGAGACAATATAACATTACCTTTAAAAAAATGATTGCAAATATCTGAAATACATTTATTCTCCTGACATTGTTGATTAGGTTGGAAATGAGGAGCGACTTGTGTTTGGTGACATATTTATTTTCTCTGAGTTTTGTTTATAACCATCCTATTACTCAGAACGGCTTCGTAGCGAAGGCTGCTCGCTAATTGTGATTTATTCAAGAAGACCTCTCGGTGACCATGGGTTCCGTAAAAAAACAAAAACATTTTGGTTGACCCTGAGTCGCCCTTTGAGTCTCAAAGGCTCTTTTCAGGTACAAATCAGCCAAGGACCTTCATGTGTGACTCTCCGAGGTCAGTACACACAGAGGTCACACTGTAACAGAAAAGAGAGCTAGGAAAACATCACAAACTGAATTATTACACACTGTAGTGTGTGGGCGGACACGGCAGAGTGGTACATACGACATTGTTCCACATTGTACCAAATTTGTTCCAGATTAGGAAAAAACTGTCTATAGCTTAATTTATCTGGTCCTTGATTACAACGTCAAGATGTGGAACTCGGAAAATGTACGGGTGCCCAGAAAACCCAGAGAGGGGTGAAGGAAAATATAGAGTAGAAAAAGGACAGGGTTGAGCAATGGACATTGGGTCTAGAAAGAGGAAGCAGTGGGTTATCTATAAAGAACTAATCACCAGCCACAGCACACCACACCACACTATGAGTGATGGGTCTATGAAGACCATGAGTGCCAACTGTGTTAGACAGAGTTGCTATTTTAATACAAAAAAA
Source organism: Coregonus clupeaformis (assembly GCF_020615455.1). NCBI lineage: Eukaryota > Metazoa > Chordata > Actinopteri > Salmoniformes > Salmonidae > Coregonus > Coregonus clupeaformis. The sequence continues at coordinate 25,175,007 of NC_059216.1, read as the reverse complement.
GGGAAGACATTATGTTCTTCAGATTATCAAATTTATTCAATACATGGATTTTTTGGGGATTCAAACTAACGTAAATACTTGCATTTAGTAGTCTGTCCTTATCAGATGAATATATAAATATAACACCAAAGACGAATATATGACCAAAGATTAACTTAACCACAACCACTTTATTACCATACTTTATACTGTAAAATCATAGACTGACATGCAAGTGGCTATGAATATCAAACTCTACTAAATTGCTGAAATCTTATGCAAATATTGAAATCTGATGCTAATGTACCTTTCAGGAAGGCAGGCACACTGACTTGGCCTATAGTCGTCATATACTATTTTGAGGAAAAGGTTAAACAGCGGGCCCATGTATTTAATGCCTCAATGAAAAGATCAATACATCTGAAAAATACCAGGGGGAAAAGTAATCCTCCCCAAAATGCTGTTAAACACTTGCCATGCCTTGAAGCTAGCACAACCACAACTAAAATATGCATTCCTTTTCTCTCCATTTCAACCGGAGAGAGAGAGAGCGAGAGAGAGAGAGAGAAGAGAGAAGAGAAGAGGGGGGGGGGACCTCTCCCTCTACACCTAATGCAATTCCTCAAATGTCACGGGCATGTTGCTTGATAGAAAAACAAAAGCCCAGATTGTTTCTGTTCAATTGGGCATATTTTAGCTGTAAAGCCATGCCGTGGCGGAGGCAGGGTATGGATCCCCTTTTTTCAGCCTCCTTCATTTCCTCTTGACAGGCATGAGGCTCATGGTCCAGCGCTCTCCTTAGCCCTCTGTGTACAATAGAGGGATCATCTGATGACTTATGGGCCGTTTCCGCCCTCCTCTGCACCCTTAGCCCCACAATTAAGCCGTTTAAAAGTTTCTGACTTTGGGCTGCTATTAAAGCCCACTGTGGAGCTACATAAAATGAGACACTTACATAAAATGAGACACTTACAGGGTTTTATCTGAGGGCCCTTAGAAATACATTACATTATAACAACCCTCTCCTACAGTGTGTGTGTATATAAAATGTATTCAAACCACCCTTGCCGTTCTCTACAATGGCTTGAGTCAGCATGCTAGAATAGCACAGCCTTCATATGACAACACCCAACCCACACACCCATAATTATCCTACTATCTTCAGCCATCTCTTTGTAGCTTTCTATACATGTGGACATTTCCGACAGCAATGTGTGCGCACAGACCTGTGTGTGGCGTGATATACAGTGGATTGAGTGGTCGTTCTGCTCGGTGTGCACACACCATTTTTCACAAGGCTATCTTTGTGTCAGGAAAATAACAGTGCACGTCTCCAGTCACGTCGGTTATAACACGGCCGGGCCCCAATGTCTTTGGGGGGTCAGGGGCCCGCGTCTGCTCAAAACCATTCTAGCCATCAGAATTCTCCTGTACAATTGGGTTTTACAAAAAGCCATTCTAATCCAGGCCCACTCCTCTCTGTGCTGCGCCCCCTAGACAGGATCTCACAGGGATGACAAATGCTGCTGACTTCTGCCTGGAATGAAACCCGGAAGGTCAACCAAAGGATAAAAGAAGGGGGGGGAAAAAACACAGAAAAACACGCGTGGCTCTACAAGTCTTGATGACACAAATCTTGAAGGCTGACAAAAAAATGTACGTTCATTTTCAGAGAGAGAGAGAAAAGTTACGCAACAAAACAGAAATCTGTTGGTGAGGCATGAAGCTCGTTGCTCATGTTGCCTCCTCCATTTACTGAAGGCTTTCTTTTCTGTCTTAAACTAACTGTCACACGGTGAGGCTGGGGATATCCTCCTAACGCTGGGGTGCCTCTTTGTGTCCCGCTCCTCGTTTATATACACCGCCCGACGTGTCAAAGCCGCTCGCAGCCGCCCTCAACGTTAAACGACAAATTTGGATAATGCGCAGGCAGGCAGACAGGCAGACACAAACCCAGTCAAATAAATAGGTGACATGGAGGCTTAACGGCGAGCGGTTAAATCCCGAGGCTGCTGGGGACCTGAAGTGTTGAGGATTACACCCCAGACGCCTTAAACAACGCACCCAAATGTGCGTCCTTAAAAGCATGAAATCCTTAAAGCATCAAGCCTACTTGTCATTTGCCATTAGTATTTCGGAGTTGCTTGTGTTATACAGGAGTAGCTGTAGCTTTCCACCTCGGTGTGATGTGTTACAGCTGTGGCCCGAAAGACACTCTCTCTGAGCCCTGGGGGACCTCCATTGTGGATCTATTTGTCTAGCTGCGGTATATTCTCCAGGAGGATGTTATAACAAAGGAAACAATAAAATGGAGCACGTTCCAACTCCACATGGGGTATCCACAACATTATGAATGGGAGGATAAGACAATGTCAGGAGGAGTACGGACACTTCTACCCAGAAAAGCTTGTGTCAACACTTTCACAGTGAATGGGTCAAATTACCTCATCCACACCTGGTCTTTGTATAAACATTGTCCTTAAAGAAGTAACACAATCACTTCAGTGTGTCCTCCTAACGTAGGCCTGTCATCGCTGAAAACTACAGGAGGCCTTGTCAGAAACGAACCACTCTACAGTCGTGGTCAAAAGTTTTGAGAATGACACAAATAATCATTTTCACAAAGTCTGCTGCCTCAGTTTTGATGATGGCAATTTGCATATACAGAGAATGTCATGAAGAGTGATCAGATGAGTTGCAATTAATTGCAAAGTCCCTCTTTGCCATGAAAATGAACTTAATCCCAAAAAAACTTTCCACTGCATTTCAGCCCTGCCACAAAAGGACCAGGTGAGAGTGTTGACGAGGACAAGGCTGGAGATCACTCTGTCATGCTGATTGAGTTAGAATAACAGACTGGAAGCTTTAAAAGGAGGGTGGTGCTTGAAATCATTGTTCTTCCTCTGTTAACCATGGTTACCTGCAAGGAAACACGTGCCGTCATCATTGCTTTGCACAAAAAGGGCTTCACAAGCAAGGATATTTGCTGCTAGTAAGATTGCACCTAATTCAACCATTTATCGGATCATCAAGAACTTCAAGGAGAGAGGTTCAATTGTTGTGAAGAAGGCGTCAGGGCGCCCAAGAAAGTCCAGCAAGCGCCAGGATGTCTCCTAAAGTTGATTCAGCTGCGAGATCGGGGCACCACCAGTGCAGAGCTTGCTCAGGAATGGCAGCAGGCAGGTGTGAGTGCATCTGCACGCACAGTGAGGCGAAGACTTTTGGAGGATGGCCTGGTGTCAAGAAGGGCAGCAAAGAAGCCACTTCTCTCCAGGAAAAACATCATGGACAGACTGATATTCTGCAAAAGGTACAGGGATTGGACTGCTGAGGACTGGGGTAAAGTCATTTTCTCTGATGAATCCCCTTTCCGATTGTTTGGGGCATCCGGAAAACACCTTGTCCGGAGAAGACAAGGTGAGCGCTACCATCAGATCTGTGTCATGCCAACAGAAAAGCATCCTGAGACCATTCATGTGTGGGGTTGCTTCTCAGCCAAGGGAGTGGGCTCACTCACAATTTTGCCTAAGAACACAGTCATGAATAAAGAATGGTACCAACACATCCTCCGAGAGCAACTTCTCCCAACCATCCAAGAACAGTTTGGTGACGACCAATGCCTTTTCCAGCATGATGGGGCACCTTGCCATAAGGCAAAAGTGATAACTAAGTGGCTCGGGGAACAAAACATTGACATTTTGGGTCCATGGCCAGGAAACTCCCCAGACCTTAATCCCATTGAGAACTTGTGGTCGATCCTCAAGAGGCGGGTGGACAAACAAAACCCCACAAATTCTGACAAACTCCAAGCATTGATTATGCAAGAATGGGCTGCCATCAGTCAGAATGTGGCCCAGAAGTTAATTGACAGCATGCCAGGGCGGATTGCAGAGGTCTTGAAAAAGAAGGGTCAACACTGCAAATATTGACTTTTTGCATAAACTTAAATGTAATTGGCAATAAAAGCCTTTGACACTTATGGAATGCTTGTAATTATACTTCAGTATACCATAGTAACATCTGACAAAAATATCTCATAACACTGAAGCAGCAAACTTTGTGAAGACCAATACTTGTGTCATTCTCAAAACTTTTGACCACGATTGTACACTCTCTCAGTTCTGAGGTAACGATGCATTTCATCCCCTGGACCTCTGTGAATCACCAGCACTATCGCCACAGTCTTAGAATGGCCCAACGGTGCCTATTGTCCTCTATGTACGTCTCTCGTGGCGAGGTGAGGTGGCGAGGTGCGGTGTGGCACGACACAGGTCTTGTCCCTGTCACACTGTCACCCCAGAGGCGCGGGGGGCCTGTCCCTGAGGACAGCCCTGTAATGTCTGGCCTCATCGGATCAGCGCTGGCTGCTGTGGCTGCGGCCCCCACTCACAGGTGACATCCTCTATCTGCTCTGGGTCTATGATGGCCCAGTTTTGCTTCTGCCACTGGGCCAAAAGCACACTCCCATTTACCCATAACCTGCCTACACACACACACACACAATTGTGCACCATACACAACAGCATTACACACACGTACACACTCACACGGTACACTGTGTATTGTACACACAAATGTACAAAGGATACTCGCCAAACCAAACACACCTTATCCTGTATCTCATACAGTGTCCAACCATAACACCTTCCTATAGAGACATACATAATCAGCTGAACGCAACAAGGCTTGTCCACAAGAGAGCAAGTCATTACAATTTATTAATTAGACATTCCTGGCCTTGCTGCTTTAGGATGTACCACAAAATGATGGACATATCCATTAAAAATGAATACATTATAGCAGTATCTTACATCAAAATCTTACATTTGACGTCAGGGCTATCAGATTGACCAGGCTAAGACTATAACAGAATTATCATGCAATTTCTGCTGTAAAAACCACAGCACACAGTAGTGTCTGAAATAATTGGAAAAAGATCTGAAATTAATCAAGATGTCCGATTGCAGCTGTGTCAACTAATATAAAATATAACATAAAACAGCTCTCTATCTGTTCGTTAGTCAAGGTGTCACAAAGCAGATTTACCACATTCTGTTCATTTATGGGGGAAAGATCTGTCATTCACAGTGAAAGCAAATCTAAGAAGAGATAGATCTGTTCAATATGCGCTATTTCTATGCTTCCCATTTTTAAGTTTTGTTTTTGATCTTTTACTTTCGGTTTTGTACACCAGCTTCAAACAGCTGAAAATACAATATTTGTGGTTATTGAAAATATATTTCACAGTGGTTTAGATGGTCCAATGATTCTCTACACTATACTTGCTAGTTTTGTCACAAACTGAAATTAGGTGAACTATTAGAATTTTAGCAACCATGAAATGGTGGAGACATTTCTGCATAGTGCATCTTTAATAATGAGCATTGACATGTACTTTGAAAATGTTGAAACTATGCGTAATGTGTAGACATGTTACAGCAATAACAATATCATAATATGATACAGTAGCAAATCATTAGAACAAAGAGGGAGGAAGAAAACATTACTGTGAGAGAGTGTGTTCATCTACGTCAACAACATCCAAGTGGTCAACGCGATGATGTATATGGCAAACCCAAAAGTCTTAACCCCCATTTCATATGAGGGAGAAATGAGCCATATTGTCCCATTATAATGCCATAAATCATTTTTGTGGACGTCTGACAGCTTTTTATCAGATCTAACCTTTTCAAGCCTCCATTAGGAGCTCTAACATTTTCAACTCTTGACACATTTGCAGTTTACGAATTGCACAGCTGATTAACTTTGGGTAGAGGCGAGAGAGTGGGCCGCCGATCACGCACATTTCCACAAAGGCCGTTCATCGTCCTGTATGGTGTGGCGCGAAGGATGGAGTGGTGGGGGGGGAGGGGGGAGAGCCGGAATCTAATTATTTAGCTCTACACTTGCCCTTTTAATCTGTACCAATATCATATCAAAATGACTGAAAAAGGCTTATGTTTTGGAAAATGGCATTTTTGGTTTTGTTTAGCTGATGCATTATCATTTAGAGATAAAGTGAGATATGTTGGTACAACCTAGGCTACATTATTATTTACTCAAGTATTTGGGAAATGATTTTAAAAAATGTGAACTTGGCGACCATGATTTCATTGTGGTCATTAAACAGATAGGCCTAAAGAATAGCTGGACATCAAGCGTCAGATAGATGGAGGGAGAACGTGTATCAGTACAGTGTATCCCCCTGTCAGAAATGCTGCTTTTAAGTAACACCAATGGCCAGATCAGAGAAGAGGGACTCTGGCAACCCAGACTGACATTCACCACTCATCCCAGTCCCCTCTCAAAGACATGATACACACAACATTCATTCAGAAGACACCCAACAAGAGGGCACAGGCCTAAATCAATGAGTCAAACAAAATCATGACAACCCGTATCATACAGCAATGTAAATCATGACAAACCGCCAGAGCACATTCAGATACACAAACAAAGGCTAATTGCCAACCAACGTCTGCATAATAAATGACTATACGTCTAGAACAAACACATTGACATCTCCACTCCTGTTATCACCACCACCCAGTATTTATTAGGGTACCTTTGCCAACAATTGATTTAAAGTTTCATCGAGGGACGACGGGGGCAGTTCCTTGGGCAACCTTACCCACTTCTCCTAAAACACACAAGAGGCTCATTATTTGTGAAATATTCAATGGCAGGTGAATAATTTTTATGCAACTCTGATAGTTTGGGGAGATGGATAACTCAATTATTTGTCCATTCAGTAGGCTGCCTCTGTCTCTCTCTCTGCCTGGCTCGGAGTCTGGAACGCCAGCAGCAAAAGATTGATGGGTAGAGGAGACCAATGGCTGCCGTGGCGATGCCGTGCCATCTCATCCAGGCACTGGGCCTGAACACGCCAGTGCTTTTTTATTCCCAGGCAGTTTCTTCCTTCGTCCGTCTCGCGGAGCCTCATAGCGAGGCTCAGCGTCATTACCCCTCACTCCGCTGAAGAGGGGTTTATTATGAGGTTAGAGTGTTGGCAAGACTATTGTTTGGATGATGAATGCTGTTGGTGAGGGCTTTGGAGGGAAAATTAGTTATGTCGTGTTTTTGTTTCGAGGAAATACACAGCCGTTGCTCACTTTTTAAGGCTGGAGGGCAAACAAAGAACAATTAACGCAAGCCCTGTGTGCTGGAGTTTGGTTAAAAGGCAGGAATGGAAATACATGAAAAAATAAGCAAATCACTGGAAACGTCAGTCAGGAGTAGTGAAGTCATTCCACAATGTGGCGGTGGTATTCCAAGGTCATGTAGAAGGGAAACCAAAGGGCTGGGACTGGCTCCACTGGAACCTGTCTTTGAGGAATGGGTGAATGAAGGAATGGACAAACACAAAGGCCCTCAGCCCTCCAGGACCCGTCACATGAAATGATACTGCTAATGAGAAGAGAAGGGAGGATGATGTCACCCCATCATTCTCTCTCCCTCCCTCGCTCCCCTTCTCTTGTTCGCTCTCTCGCTCTCTGGCTTCACATGGTTGTGACTGCAAACAATGCAGTGACCCCAAATTCATTGCCTTCCTCCCTCGACACACACACACACACACTAAGTGCAGGGGCAGCTCATGCCTCTCAGACTCTACGATGCAGGCCTAACAATACGAGGGAGCGCATTCAAAATGTCAGCAGTAAATGTCAATTAAAAATTACAAGGGTGCTGGGAAAGGTGGGGTCTGAAGGAACTGACATTTTTTTGACACGGCAACGTTTATCTGACCAGGCCGTTGGCTGACATGATGGGATCTACACTGTCAGTTCCTTAACGTACCCCGACAAGGCCACTGCACTGAATACCAATGAAGACATGAATGGACAGATATCTTAGGTTCTTAGGCTTACAGAAGCCATCTTCCGATCAGTTTATCCGTTTGTATTCCATAACTCTAGTTTAATACCAAGAGCTTCTGTTGAAGCAGGTAGATGGATATGTGCTATTGTCCTCTCAATACAACAACAACAGACTAGAGTACATGGACTTGGGCTGGGCACAGAGGCAAAGTCTCAATCGTCTGATGTTATTGCTGCCATCTCGTGCTGCCTGTGGTACTAATCATAGGACCTAATGGGAATAAAAGACCCGTCTCTCAAACTTTGACTCGTATATCATGTCAGATTTGATTGACTGAGACAGTTTTCATTCAAGTGTTTTCTCATTAAACGCCATTCATCCCCTCATGGTCTAGGAATGTTCTGGATCCCAGGCCAAACTTTTTTCTGGTCAACAACTTTCTTAAAGGGGCTTTAATGAGGCACACTAAAAATGGCAGCCATCAAAGATGGTCCTTCGAGTGTCACACTCCAGTGACATTGGGTTCCTGGGGTCGCCAACATTATCAAATGCCACAGAGCTCAGAGCATTTCTTTCCCCCCTGCCTTTGGGAAGAATGCCATTTCCAAATAAAACTATATTAGACTGAGAAAATAAAACACATTGTTGATTATGACCTTGGCATCCTGCTAGTCTCTTTCATTTCACTGCTCAGTATATCGTTGAATCATCCTCCCTGGAAGGCAGATGTTTGGTTAGATGGCATCTGTTAAGTCAATCAGGAAGTAATTGTCTATAAACATGCTTAACGCTCTCCCGCTGTAAAACTATTCCATGCCATTCACCTCAATTTCCAAATTTACGTTTTAATATAAATATCGGTAATATCATAAAAATAATCAAAGTAATTATATTTGTGACATATGAGACTGACAAATTGCTGTCAATTATAACTGTCATTATCACTCGGCTGGCAAACGGATTCATCATATTACTTTGCCATTATGACCTTTTGACAAAGTGACAACTATCAGTTAACCAAACAAACTAAGGCTGTTCTCTCTGCTGCAGCCTCTCCACACAGCCTGGCTCTGCCTGGTCTCTGGACACAGCATGTGGAGGCTGGAACCTTCCGGCACTGGTCGTCATATCACTATGTGTCAGCGGGCCGTCACAGCTGAGGGGGGCAAGGGTTGGGGCTGTAGTGGCCAAGACGTGAGGATGGGGGCGGTAGGAGCGCTGGGGGTGACCTTTCAGGCTCAGTGCATTTGGAAGCCATGGTTGAGGCAGGAGAGATAGGCCATGCGCGAGCACTTTCGCCCCTCAATTCGCTTCCGCCATGCCCGACACAAAACACACTTGGGTTGCTGTGTCGGTAGCTTGGTTACTAATCCTGTAAGGTGAGGTCTCCATGGCGCCTGGCACTATGGAAACCATCACCACGGTGAGTGAGTAAGAGAAGCCCCTACTGGCCAGGCAGGCGGGCGGTCTGGGCGCTCAGAGGGATGATATGGGTTTATATGAGCCACGACAGTGTGAATGATGCTCTGGTCACATCATAGATCATTTCACCAGTACAACCCTAGGACTAAGGATTTCTACTTGATCACCATTTGTACATTTGCTGTACAGAAGAAAAAAAAAGACCTATCTTCTGAGAAAGTGGAATTCACAAACGGCTGTGAGCCAGCATACCTCACTTCCCCTCCCGCTACAGTTTGTTTTCAAACACGACAAACTTTGTTAACTCCTCAAGGGAGACGTCGTGGGCCTGGCTTCCCTCTCTGAGACTCCCTGGCAGATGCCTGGAGTGTGAATACTACTCAGAGACAATGACAAGAGGCCCTGTGCTGTATGCATGTCGTGTTGTGGTTGAGTCCTGACTGAGGGGCCTCTACACGAGGCCGGCAGCACGCCTCTGTTCCTCCCCAGCGTGGGACCATCCAGCCCCCCCTTCCTCGTTCCTGTCCAGGGGTTCTCATGACAACAGAATCTAAGGGATTAATCACCCTTCCGTTTCCGCGTTTCCCTTCCAAAGCAATGTGTTGTGTACTCTGGAAAACAATCCAGCCCCAGAGAGGTTCTCAAGGTCCCCCAGGACCAGGATGGAAGTGACTAGTATTGCAATATAGTCCTACTACACGTATGTTGATACAGTGGCCCCCTTTGGGAGGAAGTGTGTAATGTTACACTGTGGGGATGTTTGGAGTGGATATGACCTGCATTTGAAGGAAGTTGTTTACACACAACTATTTGACCTATGCGTGACCTACCTTCAAAAGACAAAAAAAACTGGGAGCGTCTAATGATGTGAAAAGGGGTTTGATTGGGAGATGTTAGAAAGTGTACTGAAAGCATAGTATACTGTAGGTTTGGGTGGTTTTGCGATGCAGTATGGAAGCGGAGTCACTGACCACCTTCCGGAGACACTTGAAACCCTACCTCTTTAAGGAATACCTGGAATAGTATAAAAGTAATCCTTCTACCCCCCCCACAAAAAATTAAGTGGTTGTCCCACTGGCTATCATCAGTTGAATGCACCAATTTGTAAGTCGCTGGATAAGAGCGTCTGCTAAATGACGTAAATGTAAATGTAATGAGAAGACATACCGGTTCCAGTAGCTCCAGAACTGCTCGTTCAGGTAGGTGCGATGGCTGTGGTCGTCCCCAAACGAGGCCTTGCTCTCAATCCAGTGGACAATATGGCCTTCCACAGCTGAAAGAAAACACAAAGTTCATAGGTACTTAGGATGGTCAGATCTGTGCATTTACCCTGGTCTAACTCAGCATTTACATTCAGGCCTAAGATGTTTCCAAATGAGAACAGTCCTTTAGAGTATCTATCCGCCCACTATAATAAAAAACACAAGTGGATTGTATAAACTTGTGTATAATCATATATAGGCAGCTACAAATCAGACAATATAATCAAGCAAGCCATAGAACTAGCATTTGGATGGGGACATGTGACATTTTCTTTCTAAATAGACTTTGAAGCTTTTCAGTGATATCAACTAGAATGGAAGGGAAATGTGTATTGTTAAGACAAAGGCTTGACACTCATATCCAAAATAACTGTAAAAGGCTAGCTATTTTAGCTAACTGACCATAGCAGTTACAAGTGAAACTGAAATAAAACCGCTGACATTTATCGTGTAAATAAATACGTACCGATTGGCACCTCCAGGATAATGTCAGGCGTCTTGTCATAACCTTTGCTTCGCAGTTGGTTTTCATCTACAGAAATCACAGTAATTTTAGCATTTTGACATTTCCCCATATTATAGTCCTGAAAGACCTAAAGAAAAGCTGACACTTATTTGGTGACAACATGCAGTGATACAGTGCAACATTCATAATGTTGTATCCACTCAAAAGCATTGGCTCAGTTTCTATCTTCCCTAGATTGACCCTTCAGAAATCCAGTAGGTCTTTCACACCAAGCAGCACATTTTACCCAAGATGCCTTTCTTTACCACCACAGCACAGTGATAACAAAAGCTCAGTGTTGCAAAAGCACCAAGACACAGCCGAGGACAGCAGAAAACTGTGAAACCATTAGCTACATCTGACACTTGTACTGCCACTGCACAAAATGTATAAAGCCTGGTAGTTCCTCCACTCTCCACAGATCCACTAGCAGCAGCAGTAGATGGGATGGTGGAGCTTCATAAAGAAGGGGACAGAGACTTGGCATTATAGCCGCTGTGAGCCTGACCCCTTCCTGCACGGGCCGCAGCCATTGTCCTTGACTCCTGGCGCGCTTTGACCATTATCCGCCCAACACCTGATTTAAAACTCAGGCCGACCAGGTCATTCAATTCCGGGGGCCTGCCTCTTCGTCTCCAGCCAAGCTCGACTAATGGGCCTGAAAGGGGGACCGAGCGGAGAGTGGAGGGGTGGTGTCGGCGTGGAGGGTTGAGAGAGGAGAGGCGAAGGTCTGCGGCAGGCAGCCTCGAGCCAAAGGCCCATAGTGGTGGTGGAGGGGCTGTGTGGTGTGGTCTCTCTCCTAACACCTACAGGGCTGTTGATATTGTCATGCGGCGCCGATCGCCTTTTAACATCACCTTTGGTTAAAATGAATGGCCTGTCCCCACTGTAGGGGAGCTTATTTCCAATCCATTTATCAGGCTGGGTGTCGTGAGGCAGGGCTGTCTCTGTGGCCCCTAACGCCATGCTGAGGCCCCCAAACTCTGACAGTTTTAGAACTCCACGCAGGCCTGGAGGAAGGTCAACACAACAGGCCCAAATAAATGATATCGTCTTAATGACAGAGGGAATTACTTTTTTTTCTTCATCACTCATCTGATTGAGGGGAGTGGATGTGGGAAACAACTAACAATTTCACACCTGGACACTCACTACCTTAACCTAGTCTCTCTGGACAAGACAATAGTGGATGAGAGGGAAAGGCAGCAATAAACTAGAAAACACAATGGAAAAGCCTCTAGCGTTGCTTGAGGGGAAATTACCAATTGTTATGGTCAACCGTGTGATTATGGCTAAAAACGGACTAAGCTAATACAACATTAAAACCAGGGCATTTGTTTGGATACATGTAATATGAGTCTTTCGTCCGGACTCAGAAACATGTTACTCAACATTAATTCAGCAATGTGGGTTGTGTTGTATAAGCAAGAATAGAATAATCTATTAATGAGACTACAATACTGAAGATGAACACTTAAACAGCATTAATATTAAAGGAACAGATACTACCTCATGTCCCCCCCCCCACTCAGGAGGAGGTGTAAAATCTATCTGGGCAGAAACTGACCATTTTGCAAAATGTTCTAAATGAAACATGTTGAGTGGGGAAACCTGAGAGGATCAAACATTAGGTCTGTATCTTTGAAGCTCTTTTTTAATCAAATATTCATACTGGGCTAGTGCATAAATTAAACATACAGGGTATTAGATAACACAGCTCTAGGTTGTTAGTAAATCAATGGGAGATAACACCCACTACATCAATCATGTCCACGTTTCCTTTTTTAACTCTCCTCCTGTGAAAAAACAGAAGAACAGAATGCAAGCTAACTGTTGTGGTGTGAGAGGTGTAGTCTTACCTAAGAAGGACAGGTTTCTCTCTTTCAGTTTGTCACGTAGGAGCACCTCGGCCTCCTGGCCAATAGAACTAGGGGTGAAGGGTTAAGGACATACACCCACCAGCACTCAGTCACTTTTATTCACTTTTCAAAGGATAAACACTGATGTCTCTCTAGAGTCTAGATCAAATCAAGCACATACTGGTTGTGCCTCACAGCCTGAAATACATTGTAATGGCACAGCATTTACCACTCATTAATGATAAGTCCAACTGCATTCGAGAGTGAATAACAGTTTCCCTCCAAATCCATCAAATTAAATTCCACTGCAAAAGGTTGTTGTTTTTTTTTACCTGGGAGATGGGTTGCTATGGAAACGGCAAGCCTCCCTTAACGGGTTGCTGTGGCAACAACGTGAGAGTGTGCGTGAGTTAAGAGTATGTAAGGGTGTATGTGTGCGTGTGTGCATGTTTTAGTACAGGGACTGAAGTTACCCATCAACATGACATCAGATGAGACAGCTACTAAGCTCTCATGCTAAGCTATGTGCTGGATATGCATATCATATGCTCCTGCCCATCACAATACTAGCCAGAGCATAATCTGAGCAGGGGTTTTAAGGCCATTCATCAGAATTCAACTTTGACAACAAATCTGTAGATTACAAAAACAAAAAAGAGACAGAACTTTTCAGAGAAAACAAAATTTTTTGCAAATGGCAATTTGGCAAAATGCATACAGCCTCTGGACCGTACTGCTCATAAAAAAGAAATGATCAAAAACAAATAATAACGTGCCTTTAGAATAAACTGTGGAAAGCATTCTGCATTCATGAAGGGCTGATACATGCATAATTCGCTTTTTGGCAAAATGCTAAAACTCCTTCAGGCATTACACTGCCCCTCACACACACACATCACTCAGACAAACATCACTCAGACACTGGCGATTAATACATGCATACCCTGAGTGGCACACGCATCAGAGCCAATCTTCTGATGTCCACATTGAGCCGTTCCAAAAGGACATAGGAGTGGGGCGGTTATCATGAACTGGCCTTGGCGGAGTGAGTGAATGTGAGTTGACGCTGGAGGGAGGAGGGTGAAAGGAAGGTAAAGAGGGGGGGATGAGGAAGGAGGGCAGGATGGGACAGGGTTGACTGCCCATGAACAGAGAGCCAGCCCCCTCCACACCGCACCACGATTCTTGCCCCCCGCAAACATAGCAGTCCCCAGCTGCTTGCCCCTAAATATTCAAATAGACCCCCCATTGCGCCCTCTTGCTGCCCCAACCCACACCTTCCTATCTGGGAGAGAGGGAAAGAGAGAGGAGGTAGTGGTGGTGTTGACCTGGCATTGACAGCCCATGACTGCCTATCTCCCACTCTCTGATCATTGGACCTGCACTGCTGCACTGATAGGGAGGGAGGGAGAGAAGGAGGGAGAGAGGGAGAAGGAGAGACAATGAGTAAGTGAGAAAAATAGAGAGAACGAACAAGAGAGTGTGATAGAATTAGACAAACCGAGAGAGAGAGAAAGAAGTAGCTAGGAGGGCTATATTTCATGTGGCAGTGACATGCCAAGAACTCTCCATGGTGCTGATAACTCGGACTGCTCTCTTTACTGAGCAGGCAGGTGAACAGGCAAACAGGGAAATGGTCAATGTAGCATAATGGCAGTAGAAGACACCTTTCTAATGGCACAAAGTCATATTTTCCTAAACCACATTCAATGTACTCTGTTGCTGCTAACTCTTACAATTATTTTCAGGGACCCAAAACAACTCCAACTTTGCTTAATTTCTTGACTTAAAGAAACATACAGTATCCCCCTTACTGGCCTATTTGTTCTATTGGAGTTGTCACATTTCAAGAGCCACTTAACCCACAGGAAGTAAATACAAATGGCTGTGAATAACACATGCCTACCCCCTTCCTGTGGCATAGAACATTGGGCCTGATTCACTCTGTGAACAAGGGAGGTGCATTTACATCAGCAGCCTCCTCTCCTCCTGCTCCTGCACCCCCTGCAATGGGGACAACGGGATGCAGGCAGGATGAAACACTTCCCCTCTGAAGCAGAACTTTTATGTCAGGTGAAGCCGGACACATCTCATCCCCTTCAATAGCTCCTCGTCAATTTCAGGCTTAACATTTTATGGGAAAGGATACTGTTTGATGCAGTCTACCAGTGGTCCATAACAGCAGTCATTTATTGTGCACTGAAAAGAGGGGGAATAAATATTACAGCGCACAGGCAGGGGGAAGGAAGAAGGAAGCCAACACACCCGTTAAAAAGGGTCGGGAATCATGTTTAATATTTCTGAATTTTTACTCACACATGCAAGACTTGCTACAGGAAATTAATCATGAGAAAGATACAGTATGGATTAATTTACAAGAACAAATAATACACATTCACTATTTCAGTAACAATTACATTACATTACAGTGTGGACTTTTATGTTATCTGCTACAGTATAAATGTATACTTCAAATACCTGGTAGACGTGATTGGCTAAAGCCTGGTCTGGAATCAAAGATGGCTCCCGTAGCATGCTGTTGAGGACTTGCTTGGAGGCTGTGAGTAGGACAGAGAGGACCGCACACAACACACAAACTATGGTAAGTCATCCCAGTCCCAGCAATGCCCCAATCCAAGTATCACAAACCTTTTAGAAATGTAACAGTGACTGAGGAGATACAAAAGGTGGATGATCAACAGAGTAGATAAACACCAAGGTCAGGTTTACCATCATTTACCCTGCTGCTACCAGTGTTACTGCAGTATTTCTAGCCTAGTCCATCGACCTGCCTGGCTGCTTGGAGCCTATTGAGATTTTCCATAGTTTCACTCCAGAGCACAGGAGCCCCATGTAGTTTATCTACGTTATGAACGATTACTATTTTGCCTCTCTCATCCCCATTCAAGCTCCACTAACATTATAAATCAGTGAGCTGCAAGCCGTTGGATTGATTCCCTATTACTGCAACAGCAAAAATTCCTTAAATCATTTTTTTAAAGATTTGGATTAAATGGATTGTATCATTGTGTGACGAAATGGTTGAGGCGCGCCATTCTAATGATATATACATACGGTCGTGACAGACTCACTGCATTACTGACAACATCAGGAATGTTTCTATTCATATTTCAGACGTTAATGGATCCTGTCCAAAAACACAGCTAGCTAGGGAATCTACCTGAGATGTGTAGATCGATAGATTGATAGTGCTGAAGACAAGAAGGCTAATTTGAAGGGTTTATAGAAAGGGGAGGAAGAGGAGTGAACAGCGTCCAATGAAATAAAACCGACTTAAAAGGACTGTGATTTTATAAGACCTGACTTGCTATATAAGCCTCTATTAAACCTAAACCCTCATTATGACGAGATCTTTGCTAGAACACATAAATCGCTTAGAACCTCCCTCCACCCTCCCTCCCCCACTCTCTCTTTCCTTCTTTCTTTTTCTTTCTTCATAGGTGCTAGTCTTCGTGTGTACTATCAAACCGCCGGCAGAGGAAGAACAAATATGATCCCTCGTCTGCTCTTCCCAGTGCTGAAAGAGAAAGAGAAACAAGAGGAGGGAGGACAAAGCCCAGTCAGCACTCCCCTCTCTCTTTCCCTCCCTCTCTCGCTCTCTCAGGGCTGTGCTTTATTTCTCTGCTCATTTTTCTCAGAGATTGGTACCTTCACACGCAGATCCATACCATGCTCCCGCGCAGGCAGCGCCGGCAATGAAGAAAGAGGGTTATATTTTCCCCTTGAGTTAGGACACCTCATGACAAATGATAATGGATAATCAATAAAGCGGGAAATATGAGGCAGCAAACTTTATGAAGCCGAGAGACATATTACTCCCCAACAACACTCGTTTCTCTTAACAAAGTCACTACTCGACTGTGCCTAATAATCTGAAGGAAAATCAAAGGACCCGCAACCACATCAGCAATATTGGCAACTTATTCCACTTTAATGGCATTTTGATTGATTTTCCTCCCTCCTAATGGTAGTTTTATAGATTTGACGCTGCTTCTGCAAAACAGTAGTGTGTAATAAACCTTCCCGAAGGCAAACAGCCACCATTAAAGCTCTTGTCTTACTAGCATTCATAATTGGAGGTTGACCATCACCACATTCTGGTCTCTGACATAACACGACACTAACACGTATACACTTTAGCTATACACTAACATGCTCCCTTTCCCTCCATCTTGTTATTCATTCTATATTTTTTAGAGTAGCCATGATAAGTGATCCGTTTTTTTTTCTTTAGATATGGGGTTAAAAATAGCCATAAAGAGGGTGACCTTGGAGCTGACATTGTGGAGTTTCAAGCCAAGCATTGACCTGATGAAAATGGAAGACCAGGCCGTTAATAAATCAGGCTGTCTTTAAAATGACTTTACCCTAATGCTCATTCATCACAGGCCGGCCTTAATGCCATTTGCAGGCCGGGATTCGCCCGCCATGCGCCGTGCGCAAACACGGCAGTAAATAACAACATGGCCCGGCCCAGCATCCCTGTCTCCCTCGCATTGCTGCAGCCTCCCTCGAATATCAGCATACATTTATTAAAGACACCCCCGCCTCGCACAGCACTGCAAGCCACGCCGCCATGAGCTGCACGGCCACACACACAAACACATGCACAGACATACACACATAAATATATACACTACATCATCACAAACAAATAAACTACAAACACACACACACACGTTACAGCCTCACATGCAGAGAACAAAGCCTGCAGCATGACTTTACACCTTGTAAATATACACCAACTTTATTGTAATTGTCCCATGTTGGCATAAATTCTGACTGAGGTATCATATCATCAACATCTAAGGAGCAGGAGAGGGGAGGAGAACATTAGAAGGAAACGCTTCACCTCCCATTGGGATTTGCTAAAGAAAACAGCTAGCGTAAAAACAAACACCACAACATCCCTTTTAGTACAGCTTCCAACGCACAAAACAAAACGCTCAATGCTACAAGGAAGGTAGCTCGGTACTGTAACCACAAGAACGTAACTAGTAAGCTTGCTTGATTTCTCTTTCCTTACTCATTTAATTTGTATCATCTCTCCCCCTTGTTTCCAGTAGGGTGAAAAAGTCATTATGCGAATGAAAAGAATGTTGAGAAAGCTCATTAGAATGCAACATTTGTTGAGGGAGGACCGTTATAAACAATAATGGATGGCGGTCGTTATTGCCCACGACACTGATGAGCTCCTCGGCAAGTTTGTTTATTAATTAAAAAACCCACTTTTTTCATAGGGGACCAAGCCCTGCATATCCCCCCACCCAAACCCATCGTTCCCATGCACAAGCCATTGAGCTGCGGAAGGACGCTCGTTCATCAAACGTCATGGAGCAGGAAAGAGACGGCTCCTGATAATGCGCGCCGTTAAAGCTGATTTTCCATGATGAATCTCGGAGCATATAAATTGGCTAATATCTGAAAACATTTACAGATACTGGAGGAATTGACTACTTGTGGGACATGATGGATGAGCCTCAGACACTGGCGGACAGCTCTGCAAATCTCCACGGCTGCCTAAAGCCCTCATTTGATTTTCCAATTTACTCTTTTAAATGTATCCTCCCGCAAAAAAAAAAAAAAGAAGACGAGAGAGAGAGAGTGAGCGAGATCATTTTTTTCCCTTCTATTTTTCCTTTCCTCCTGCCATGTGTATTATGGTGCTGGGTGGTATCGTCAGTGCGGGAGGAGCAGAGTCCCAGAAGGTGTTGCTGGTGCAGAACTGATCTACTTCCACCTGATTTTCACTGATAGCAGTGAAATGAGAGCGTGCGTGCGTGCGTGTGGTTGGTTGGGCTGGGGCGGCTCTACCATACAGAGCTCTTCCTGGGTCAGGCCATAAGACTGCAGACTGCAGCAGGGGTTGACTTCAGTTCCTCTGATGAAAATAAGTCATTAGTATACTTGTCAAGTGAGGTGCCACGCGCCTGCTTACCTTGCCCACAACCACCACCCCCCTCCTCCTATACCTCCTACTCTTTTTCTTACTTCTTCCTTGCTAATGAAGTGCCCTGGCTCTCATTATTCAAAACAAAATGACTGTATGGATGTTGTGCGATTCTTGCTCCAGCACCAATCTTGGTCATATCTTGTGCAAACAGGAGGGAGAGAGAAGCCCTTAGTGACAAATGGGGGAGAAACCATGAAAGTCATAACAGTGGGTCTAAAGCAGCATCCATTTTGTGATCAACAAATTAAATCTAAGAAACATGAAATATGTTGAAAACCATGGACATTGGTAACATTTTCAGAAATGTTAACATCTAACGTAGGCGACATATAACCTTGCCTACATGGTTCTCTGGTGAGCGAACATGACAATAAATTGTGCAGCGGTCCAATTGCGTAGTTCGAAAACACAGAGCAGGAATTTAATCTGGTGGAAGGCCTTGGGAAAATGGAAAAGGTCAAATAGCTAGCAAAATTGCCTCCTCAAAAAAGTGTATCTAAATCTAGAGGCACTTCAACTCACGTCAGTGGGGAGAGGGATGAAGGGGGAGAAGGGATGATGAGATGGGGATGAGATCCCTCAGTATCCCTCTCTAATCTCCTAGTTAGTGACTGCTTAGAGTATCATCATCATTATCCATTGGCAAGCCTCAATACATTCAAGTCATGAGGTCAACTAAGAGGTGACCAATCAAAACGTTTTACTTCAAACACTATGTCTAGTCTTCATCACATTATGGATTAGTGTGCATGGATGTAGGTTTATATATTCCACATAAATACACAAATCATCCCGATATTATGAAGAATATTATTGAGAACAATTGTAGATTATGTGGACCTAGAATGGCAATACTGTCCTCTCTGTATAGTGCTGTTGGCTCTCTAGGAATAAAGGAGAGGTTGCTTCAGTACTACCTGCCCCTCCCCTCTAGCCAGTCTGTCTTCATGAGACGAGGAGCATTATGGATGTTGATATCATATTCAATACGTGACGAAACTGCTTTGAATCTATTGATTTATTTACATGCGCCACCAAATAGCTTTGCTATCGTCTCGCCTGAGTGATGCTCCCTTTAATCCTTTAGCAGGAAGAGGAGGTGGAGGAGGAGGAGGAGGAGGAGGAGGAGGAGGAGGGAGGAGGGAGGGAGGGAGGGAGGGGAGACAAACCACCAGCAAAACAAAACAAGGAAAAACAGAAAACAATTTAAAAGTCTGTATCGATCTGGCTATAGTGATTGTACATATATTCCACAGTCCCAAAGGCCCCATTTCTGCGTCTCTTAAATGCAAAGGAAAGAGGGGAATAAAAAAAGGATGGTGCTAGGAAAAGGAGTCGCTCACCCAGTTGGGGGTATATCCCTTATATAGAAGTCGATTGATCTTTGCAGACTGCTCGCTCTCCTGCGACACACATACCACAGTGTGTCCGGCGGGGGGCAAATGATTGATACGCCTGCCAATAGCCCTGAACAAACCTGTAAGCTAATTGCCAGCAAATACAATTATCCTAGCATTGTTTCATAATGGAAACACATTACAGAAGTCTAATATACACACAGGGAGGTTCCAGACTGTGTGTGCAGCGCTTCATTCCAAAGGCCAGGCAGGTCACCACTGAGAGGAGGCGATGGAGAGAGAGAGAGGCTGTGTCAAATTATAAGTCACCCTCACACAGGCTGGCTAGCTGGCTGCATGGGAAACCAGCTCTCTGCATGGGAAAACTGTATGGATGACACAGCCTGGCTATGTTGTGCTTGAAGACAGGCTATAGTTGCATTCATGAATGTATGTATTTTGTGCAGCCTGTACATAATTTAGCATTGTATTGTCAAGAGATTGAGAATATCCACATTTTTCATTTTCAAATATTTGTAATTATTTGGCTGTCATTACTACTACATATTGCATTACAGAAACCTTACTAGGTATGCAAGCACATACGTGTATATTGAAAGTCTGTTTCTACATCATAAATGCATATCCATCCTAGCAAAGGTGCCCTTCAACTTCATGTGTGATTACAACATCAATTCTGTACAGTAGGGATGGGCACTCTTATTTGAATATTCCAATATCCCATTACTTGTGTGAGTATAGAATTTGGACTATACGGATATCTATAAAAAATGTCATGATACTTTTTGAATAGAGAAATCATTTCAAATGGCCATCCCTACCGTACAGCCTTCAAGAAGCTAATCTCACCTAGTTCCAGTGTTTGGGTTCTGTGTGGGCTGCAGGTTGAGTCTCCCAGGCAGCGTCTCAGAGAGAGAATGCCTCCATCTGCCTTGTTCTACACACTACTCCGACTACTATTTTGACAGGCAGTGGATAACGGTGGGTCCAAAGCAATCACAGACTTGACTTTGACAAATGGCTGTGCTGTGGAGAAGTTGAAATAACACACATCCACTTTAATCTCTTTCTTGATTAAACCGAAGACGCTGTGTTTTGACACCATGTGATTCACTCATAAAGCACCCACTGGCACACGCTTCCCAGGATGTGTCTATTGAAATGATGTGGGATCTTTGTGTGTGTGTGTATGAGTGACAGAGAGAGAGAGAGAGAGAGAGAGAGAGAGAGAGAGAGAGAGAGAGAGAGAGAGAGAGAGAGAGAGAGAGAGAGAGAGAGAGAGAGAGAGAGAGAGAGAGACAGTTAATGAGAGGAATTAGAAGGAAATTAACACAGAACACTCATCTGAATGAATTAGGTGAGGTAAAGGATCACAGAATCAAATGGCGACGTGAAGTCTCAAGGTTGAAAAATACCAACAAACCATACAAGAAAGTAGAGATACTGAAGAAGAAAAAACCTGCCAAACAAGCAGGCTACAGTATGTCCTCCAGAATGTTTTGCATAGCAGGTCGTGTTTTCCACTGCATCAATGAAGGGGAGAATTTATGCTGCAACCGAGAGCAGTCCAGAGACCTAGACTGTCAGCCAGCAAAGGTAAACATTACACAGGGGGTGAAGTGGTGAAGGACTATGAAATACCAAAAGCCATATTCTACCCTATCCTCTCTTCAGAATAAGCAACAAGACAAATATACAGAGGCCTGACCGGTTGGGTTGATGTGCTGCGCTTCGTGGAGCAGAGATGGACAGAGAGCAATTACCCTGGTGTTCACGGCTCACTTTGAATATGGCAGTGAATATTACTCATAAACCTTTTTACAGGCAAGTCCCCCGAGCTCACTTAACAGCCCGTTTTAATCATCCAGTTGACACTTGGAAAATAACTAAATGTTTTTTCTTCACCCAGTGGCAAATTAACTCCTGGTTCCCCATCCTGTTGCTCTTTGTAATATTAGCATGTTATTGTGGGTTTACAAGGTATGTGGCAACTGTGACTGTATGGATGGGCAAAGGAGTAGTATTATTGACTGTTCTAATAAAAATAAAATCACACAGTTTGCTATTATGTACACTGCCAGTCAAAAGTTTTAGAACACCTACTCATTCAAGGGTTTTTCTTTATTTTTTAAACTATTTTCTACATTGTAGAATAATAGTGAAGACATCAAAACTATGAAATAATACATATGGAATCATGTTGTAAGCAAAAAAGTGTTACACAAATCAAAATATATTTTATATTTGAGATTCTTCAAATAGCCACCCTTTGCCTTGATGACAGCTTTGCACACTTTTGACCGTTAGTGTATATCGGGGTGATGATTTGAGCAACTTTTCATAGAATATTTGTTTATTTGGTATATATATACACACTTCAGAAATAGTATATTTTCTTGAAGTATTCAAGATTATCAAAGGTTTAAAGGGGTTGAATATTAAGGTTTTAAATAGGAATGCCATTATATATATATTTTTTAATCTACAATATCTATACACATTCCATGACTCTAGTAATGTCAAGCCATGAAAGAAAACTGACTAACCACGATGAACTAGGACTGTTTTTCAAACTGTCTATTTTTGGGACACCTTCAAGAAAAAATGTGTCTGGATTTTCATTCTCCCCTCATGTGTCCATCAGCGCAATGCAGCAACCGTTTGCTTTTTCTGCCACACTTTCCCCTCAATTCCATTTCCTTAGTGGAGCCCAATTGGGATGGAGGGAGGAAGAAAGAGGGGAGGGTGGGTGGGGGGAGTAGGAGGGGGAGATCAGAGGGGGTTATAAATAACACTGATGAAATGAACTAGCATTGATCTAAACAGCAGTTAAGTGGTGGGTGGTCTTCCGAGTGCTTAATTGTCAGTCATCTGCCCCAGGTAGTAGTAGTGGCCTGTCTCTCATTAAGACTGCGTGGGCTGAACAACATCAGCAGCAGCACTGTTGCTACAGCTTCCCTTAGGAAGGGAATTAAGACGGAGAGAACCAATGAAAGAACCAGAGAGAGTGAACCAGAGAGAGAGAACCAGAGAGAGAGAACCAGAGAGAGTGAACCAGAGAGAGTGAACCAGAGAGAGTGAACCAGAGAGAGAGAAAGACTCTACTCACACACACCACCCTCCTGATCCTGAAGGAACCTGTCCACAATGACGCGAGCCATGAGCGCTGGGGAGAGGTCCACCTGTGAAGGGGTTGAAACAACAAGGGGGGAGAGTGGGTGAGTATTATGTGGTTAAGGGATCTAGATAGTTCAAATAAAAACAGAGCAGGGGAGGGGACTTTGCTTTTCTCCCTCCATAGAGAATGGCACAATTGTGAGACATTCAAGGACATTCCCACAATTTTGGATCATTTGGATGTGTGAGAGTTTTTTTAAGAACTAAGAATGACTCCATTGGAAAAACATTGGCTGTCCGTGTTGGGTTGACGTCACAGACATAATGACATTTCTAATGGAGCCAAATTACAGTAAGCCTACATTGTGCTGTTTTACAACCTTGACCCAACTTTCGACAGCAGGCCTAACATCATTTGGTTTTTGGGAGCCTTCCTTCGCACTAATGTTTCCTTCTGGAACAAATGGGCTCTTAATATAGCCAAGCTACCAGCTTTAAATGCCTTCACTTCTATCAAGAGAGACGTGGAAGGAAGGTGCAAGTCACATCATCTGAAATGAAAAGTGCAACAATTAGCCCATCCAACCTTGAGACCCAGTCAGAGCTTTAATCATATGAAGATTACTAAGGCAGAAACACAGGACAGGACACACCAGAGGGACTGGAGCTGGTAACTACAGTACAATGCCTAATATCACAGGCGCTGGAAGAGGAAGAGTGGAGGACCTATGGCAGAGCCAGTCTTTGAAGGGAAGGAAGGGAAGACACCTTGAGAAGTGAGAGGGCTGCAGTAGGATGGAGATCAAGGGGAAGCCTGACAGGTAGAGGAACTCTAATGACTGATTTGGGGGCCTGATTACCAGTGTGAATCTGGCCCTGACAACAAGGTATCTGGTATCCAACCTCCCAGCCACCAGCCCACTCCATTTCATTTCTCTACTCATTCTGCACTGTAGCACCATATTCTGTATGGCTCTGAGTACCAAGACAGGTTAGAAATAATGATAGGTACCCCAATTGCTTATCTCTGGTGGAGGCTAAAAACAAGACATCTATAAACAAGAACCCTGAAGAGCAACGATTTGAGCAACAAAAGTTGTATTTTCTTATTTCTTCCGTTGGAAACAAAATTGCTAGCTCCCTAAATGTAACAAACCGTTTGGAAAATAACACAAAAACATGCAATTTGGACAGTTAATATAGCACAATATAAAAATGGAAAAGACGAAATGACAAACTACCTAATAACGCCATTGCCTCAGTAATACACAAGCGTGGCTAGTAAAATGTGTGCCATTTCCAGCGACTTTAAGAAACCGACTGTTCTAACAGCCGGGGAACATTTTTCTCTTGTTAGCATAATTGGGCCCCAAAGTGAATTTGCCCTTAGCTTGTATAGAGATTGTAGTGTTTCATCTCCTCTGTGATCCTTCCTGCTGGTGCTGGAAGCAGAGACAGAGCTCTCCACTCTGCACAAAGACTTTAAGACAACGGTAGAATTTGTTAACTATCTCCATAATTCTGCATACAAAAGGCAGCTAGCTAAAGACCAAACATGTCTATAATTATTACAGAGGTTAGGAGACAATCTTCATCTTCATTAGGGAGGGAGCTCAGACAGCATCTTCGTCTGTGTAGCCTACAGGGCTCTCTCTCTCCTCCATCTCTCCCCCTCATCCAATACTTATCCCCCTCTTCTATTCACATAAACCCTGAGATAACGAGAGAGCATCCCATCCCGAGTAACCCACATCAGCTCTGACACATGAGAAATGGCGACATTACTCACGCTGGCCCAGTCTGCATAAGGACCACCTGATTAGTTCAGGTACTTGCATCTCCCTAATTTTCATATTAATCATCAGTCCATCTCCTAGCTTCTCAAATCACATCGCAGCACTTCATGAGTTTAACATGTGACTAAGATTCACAGGCCCTTGAATGCCTGCTGAAAATAATTACCGTAAAAAATAGAAACTCTCCAGCTTCAGTTTGAGCCCCTGATGCTAAAAGGTGTCAGGCTCACAGACAGTCTAATGCAGTCTAATGCCTGTAGCTTTACAATTAAGCATATGTGCTTAATTGACCTTCACGAAGCACCATAAAAAAGGTTAGAAAAACAACAACTTTTATATAAAAACCTATAAGCATAGCAGAATATTTCAGGGGAAAAAAGATTATTAACATTGATGAAAACTATTTCCCCCTGTTGGAGATACTGTATATTGTCACATAAAGGGCTGAGACTAGATCAATTAGCTGTCTGCGAGAGCATGAGTGCTTGGTTTAAATGTTAAGTAGCGTATTAAAATGACAGTTAAATGGTTCATAGACAGTTATCTCCGAGCTGAGTTTAATCCTTTGAAAAAAATTATGTCTATTAAATGGAGAATGAATAATGACAGTTAGCTTTGAGGT
Organism: Coregonus clupeaformis; assembly: GCF_020615455.1. Classification (NCBI taxonomy): domain Eukaryota; kingdom Metazoa; phylum Chordata; class Actinopteri; order Salmoniformes; family Salmonidae; genus Coregonus; species Coregonus clupeaformis. Next base: position 25,149,295 of record NC_059216.1, on the reverse strand, counting down.
GCCACTGATGCATGTGAACTATTCAGATTTAGAAAAGGAAGCATGGAATCTCATTGCTTGGTTTGAAGCATCTGCAACAAAAAAAATGTGATTGCCATTTAAAAGAAGGTTTAAGAGGAGAGACAAATATGCTTTGAAATTGCAACAGTCATGAACTGAGGAACAATGTTGATGCTTTTTGAGCTACCTAGATACCTATGGCTGAACCAACCCATGTGAACAAAGATGATAATTATTGGAAGGGGATATTAAAACCTCATCTCTGCTATTATCTGGGTAAACATTCCAGGCTTTTTGTTTCATTGAGCCCGTGGCTCCATTTCCCCCATGGTGCTGAGGATGTGGCGGGTGTGAGAGGAGCTACCCTAATAGCATGGCATCTTACGGCTACTGTCCCAAACACCTTTTCACTACCCATTAAACCTTGAGACTAACCCAATGTTAATTGTTAATTTGCTGACTGGCTGCAATGCACAGGAGACACCAGCTAGCGCAGAGCACATTCATTCTTATGTGATATGTTGGAGCTTGGCTGTGTGTAACAATACTCACAGCACCAAGACCGTTTTTAATACAAACACCCAGCGCTTTCACACACCACTTCTGAAGTGAATAAATCCCTCATAGTAACCTATGATAGCCCTAAACACAATACATACTCGGACTTTCGACCTAACATGTACATGTTCAATTAGCATTAAATATTTTGAGTTGTATGAAAATTCTTATTATTCCAAACCCCAAACATGTAGGCTTATGTAGAGTTGCATCTTTCTTTCTTTGGTGTGATTGGAAAGTGTGCTGCCTGATTAAAACAATATTGTGATGAATTGAAGAGTGAACCAGTCAGTGACCTACCTGCACCTCACCTGTCTGCAGTTTGAAGCAACTGTGGCAGTTTTGAATGTCAATTATAAAAATGACATAATAAAGCACAAACTATTTTCACATCTGCGTTAAAGGGGATAAATACTAATTACATTAAATAATTGGTTAATAGACCGGACCATTTGTCCAATTTTCATAATCGCTAACAGACAGGAAAAACGATTATTTGAAACGCATTCAGGGGTATTCAGGGGATAATTATGTTTGTACCAAGATTTGCTTGTGCGCACTTCAAATGGAAAATAAAAGAGTAGAGCATAAAGGGTAGAGAAATAGAGGTTATATGACATTACCTCATTGGCCAGCTCCAACAGTACAGGGACAGAGGGACGTGCCTTGGCTTCGCTCAGGTACCTTCATTATAACAAAGAAAAAACAGACAGTGGTGAAAAAAAGAACAGCCCACAAAGGCAGACAGAAGGGGAGAGGGGAGGAGACCAGGCCAGCCAAGACATGTTAAAGTCTCTGATGACTCCGGCCTCAGTGGCATATGGCAGGCTTGCTGTGGTTAAAACGGCAGTGCTTAGAAGACTCAGACTTCCTTTAAGCCAGACAAGCATGATAGTTAGTTAGTTAACTCCCCTCTCTTTGCCCGCCCAAAAATGCTTTTTCCCATCGCCAACTGAAACCACCAAAGCTCCCTCAGATCTTTACCAGATCATCTCTGAGGTTTGTTGTTATATAAGTGGATTAGAAGTGCATTATCCCGGCCTCGTTTCCAACAGAACAATGGCTTAATAAGCTAGAAAAAAGGCTGATTGTGATACGCAAAGACTCTTTCTCAGAATCCCCCTTTAGCCTGTAAACCCACCCCCCCCCAAAAAAAACGTATTTATTAGTTTAACATTTAACAGAATTAGGGATAATCAGCCCATCATAAGCCTGTGTAAGCCAAATGTCCAACTGCTGTTTTCTCTTTTCAGCAGGTGCATGTGGAGGTCTGGAATGAATCCTAAAGGTGGTGATTTGTTTTGAGGAGATTATATCTGTCATGGAGGCCCACCTACTCTCAGCCCTGTCCACTTCCTATCGCACAACGTGAATGATTCCCTTCCTGAGGGGTGCGGTGGGGTGGGGGGGGGGGGGGAGAAAGAGAGGCAGGACCGTACCTTTGGTAGTAGCTTTCAATGCTATCCGGGGCATGATGCCTTGATATGGTTCTTTTTGTCCTTTTCTGGAACAAAGAGTACATATAGTGTTACTCAAATTAAACGCATTTAATTTTCACACAAAATACAACATATTGTAATGGTGCAATTATTAATAGTAAAATATAAATAAATACGCTTGCAAGAAAGACATTATACACATGCTACAGCTGATATCCATATGGTAAACTTGCTATCCATGCAATGCAGTACAAAGACAAAAAACATAAAGCTTTTCTTTCCCCTGAATGAAAAGCACAGAATCACTCCGCCTTGGGGGTACTAATGTATTGTGTATGAACAGGCTGTGAGAGGGGTCATAGTAATTGAATCTCAATAAGTTTGCCCAGGGTCTCACAGCGAGTCACGGCAACCTTGTTCAACCCCCTACTCAAAACCTTGTATTCATTTTCCGCCTCGATCAAACAGCGACCTATTCCGCCGCCTGCCACCCCAACGTAACGCATTTCCATCATGCAATTCAATTTTAACCCATCTTAACCAGGGGGATAGGAGAGAAAGAACATTGCTTAAAAAACGACTTATTTAAAAACTACTACACAAAAAAAAATGTAATTCCGTGGAGACGGGCGGCATGACTGACACCTGTCAAGGGGATGATAAATGACTCCATTTTCTGCCTGTGCTGCCTTCTGCCACTCGCAGCAATGGTCATTTATCATCATCCGCTGTCAGTCGTGGAAAGCGGCAGTGACAGTGTGAGTCAGCAAACATTTAGCACACGCAGCCGCACTACACGGGGAAATGATTATTGTCAGAATAATAATGGTTTAGCATAATTTATTACAGGTCCACCAAATAAGCAGCAGCTAGATGTTATTAGACAGATGGATGGGAAGGCTTGGCAGACATCCACCGAGACTCAGGCAAGCAGGGCCCTCCACGTGAAAGAGAGGAGAGGGAGGGAGTGGGCATCCTCCAAACCAATCAGAGAGCTGGCAGTTCAATTACAAAGAAATAAAAGGACATTCATCATTCAATTAGGCACCTGTCAGGGATCACAAAGGAAGAAAAATTCTAACCTGGTACTCCAGGGAGAAGATGCTCAGAAGAGTGGACTGCGAGTGACTGGAACAAATAAAAGAAGGACAAAGTTAATTACCAGAGTGCATTGCACAGAGACAAAGGGAGAGAGAGAACCGCTTCAAAGCCAGGGCCGGCTCGGCTGCCCTGTAATCTAAAAGAACATGAAAACAAGTGTGGCAAAGTTGTTCCAGATGAACACCTCGGACAAAGGAATCCTGCCGCGATGGTCCGGCAGCAGGGAGGGAGGGGAGGAGGGGGGAGGTTGGTGTGTGTGGTATGAGATGAGAGAAAATATAGTCTAGCTCAGGATTTCTTTCTTCTCTTGCTCACACCATCTTCCCACAAATAGCCCCCCCCACAAACACAGTAGAGCAGTACATCGGCGACTCGTCGTTGTTATTTTGAGTGCATCCTGGTGTAGAGAACCACAGAGATGGTATCGTTACCTTGTAACCGGGCTAAAAAGGCACAAACATGAGGGAGAAACAAAGCAAATCCATGTAAATAATTGATGGGGTTCATTTCCATTAGCAGTACAGGGAACACAGTGCTCAGTGGCAACATATTGAAACACATTTTGTTAGCGATGAGTGAGCCTTCTTTCTAGGAGTGTGTGTGTGTGTGTGTGTGAAAGGGAGTGTGTGGGGGGGGTTTGCCTCACTATCAGTGCTGGCCTATGGGACGTTCTAGAACATTCCCAGTGCAACTGATGGGCTTTGGAAATATAAACTTTCACTGCAGGAAGCTGGGACTCCCAGGAGTCGGTCAATTCCATAGGTTGCCATAAGCTACATTCATCTCCAGCTCTAGTCAATGTCAAACACCTGGCAGTGGAGGGAAACCTGGAAAACAGGCGGCTCCAACGGGGATTCACAGCCCCTCCGATACCCCTCTTCTCCCCCCTGCCCACCTAAACCGCCACCCTTTCAATCCAAAATATTTAAAGCAGTGACAGATTTCTTTTCTCTAATTGGATGGTACAAACATTCCCCCACACATCAACACATCATGCACGTATAGTACAAACAAACACACACACACACACCACACATTCAGCAACTACAGAGAACGATGGTCTCCTGTGGTTTTGTGTCTCCATATACTACTCTCAGTACATTTGATTGTTAAATTTAATACACTTTTCTTTACAAGTCACCTGAGAATGTTATGTAAATACTGACTAGAAGCACTAGCTTCCTATCTGCATTGACATATTGAGTCCATACAGGCCTCTGCCATCCATCCCTGCAAACCATGAAATGACCGTGTGACATGTAAACAAAGCCTGAGGAATCTGACGCATTGATTTCTGTCTTTATCTTAATAAAAAGGACTACAGCACTGGAATAGTTTAGTAGTTTACAACGACTATAGGCCTAAACCCTGCAAAAGCCTCAACGTTAACTTCTCCAGATGTCAGTTGTAAACATTTTTACTACTGTGACTGTGGAAGGGCTAGGAGTAATGCTTAACAATGCAAGTCTCTAGTGCTTGTCCCTGTCATGTGGACAACCATCAAAACCACCAACTACTACTTTTCAAAAAGTTAAGACAAGAAAAAAAGTTACATATAAAACATTTTAAAAAGGGTCTCAGAGAGCGAAAACATGGCGGCTGCCCCAGCCTTAATTTACAATGATACGTAGGGACCACTGCAATTAAGTGAGCCATTAAAACGGTCAACATGTGGACACTTAGGGGAGAGAGAAAAAATAAATAATAATCTTCCCCACTTCAACCTTGCACCTGAGCATTTCAACAACATTACAGCACTATTCTCTGAGTGGGACCACCACCTTCTCTCTGCTGAAACAGACATCTGTTAGGTTTTAAATGGATTACTCTCTATAATGAGCGTGATTACTCCCTAATTGCTAAATCTTTACCCTGTTAAGTATAAAGGGACACAAACTGCTTTTAATATCTGTGAAAACATATCGGTTTCAAACAGCACGGTTACGATTTTTTTGGAAACATGGTTTTGTTTTTCTTTTTCGCTTCTGTCTGCGATGCTTTTCTCCCACCTGGGAATCCAGTGAAAACACTGAATCGAAAGAATGAAAACATCTTGTTCCAACTTCCAAGTTTACAAAAGATAGACATGGAGAGCCAAATTACGAGACAAGGGAGGTGGAAGGGCAGGGCGCTCGATAACTGGACACAAACCAAGGCTTGTCCTGGGTTTATAGAGTCTGTCAAGGTTTTACACTGAGGCAATATTTTATGTCGCCTTTCCATTGAATAGACATTAATAATAAGTTAATCGCAGGCTTTACATTCATGTATAGGCCTATTCAACCTGTGCTCTCCTGGTGCACTACGCTCAATTCATGTTAAAGAAATGAAGCCACGCGCAGAGCCTTACAAGAGTGGTCTGATCTCCAGCCTGCTCAATAGTAGCATTACATTCCCATACCCACATATTCACTCACCGCTCTCTCTGTTTCATAAGAGGATTTGTGACTCTTCGGTGGCAGCGATAACACACACATTGATGTAAAAACAGAGTCATTTCACAACAAAGGAGGAGCCCAACTCAACCAGATTCAATTACCTTGTTGTTAGCTATTATGCCTCCAAAATGTGTGTGCACCCATTCAATGTATCCTAATGTAGGCTAACATGAAGAATCCTATAGTAGAGATAAGGGGTGTATGGAGATAACAGTAACAAGGCACATTTGTTTATTATTACCTCATTTCATGCATCAGTGAGCATCTAGTAAACAAATCAACAAAAGCAAACAAACAGGATAAGGTAAATAAGATGAGGAGAGGGCGAGCAGCTTCATTATGTCACAATCTTTCTTTTGGAGTTTCTTTCCCATGGAAAGGTGGGGTCAATAACAATGTCCAGTGCCTAGGATGACCTAGCCACCTGACCCCTGATTACATCTGTACATACTCAGGCTGATAAAGCCATGTTTCTTCCCTTGCAAAGTAAATAGAGATTCAACCGGACTCGCCATTGCCTCTTCTCAGTTGATCATGTCATGATGAACCTCTGGAGTGAATACAGCGACAGTTTTTACATCACCAATACACAGTCTGACTAACAGATACTATGGACTGGGATATCACCCTGATGCTGATGATATGTCAATCTGAAGTGTTAACCCTTGCATCGTGTGAGGTGAGGGAGGCAGTGACCCAGACACTGACCTACTGGAAGTCAACATTTGGTCAGACTAGCTGCAGCTATATTATGACTATAGTGTTGTTTAGCCAATATGATAACACTAATTAAATAGATGCATAGTGTATCTATTAAGGCATGGCTGTAATTGCATGATTTATATGGTATTGTTGGCCTATTCATAACCATCTTAAATCATCATCAGCAACTTGAGTGTCTAAGAAAAAAAACATTTAATTAAGAAGTTGCAAGGGTCAAAAAACATAATTGACACTGACACAATGACCTCTGGAAAAATAGGAAAACAGAATCCATCCCAGCGGCCTTGAATTGTGAACATAGAAAGACAGAAGGTTAGGAAACAGAAGAGTGGTTAGGGAATCATTGTTGCTCTGTGTAATTACCCTTCCCCACCCCACAACCCTAGACAGCCACATTAATATGCACAGAGCCCAAAATAGTAGGGCTCCAGATTTGATTAAAACAATTAGGACGTTCACTTTGTTACTACGCTGCTAGGACTGTCTGTTCACTTCTATAATTCACCATGGGATATGTTACTCATCGCCATGTGTTGAACACTTAAGACCTATACGTTGTAAGACATTGTAGAGTATATTGGATTGTAAATAACAAATTGGGTCTGTGTATTCTGGTTGGCATATGTTGTCAATGCTTCAGGGTCCCCCAACCCCCTGGATGAAACTAGTCTAGCTCTGTTTTTCTGTTATGAAATTATTTTAGTGGGATTCCTTTTCTACTCCATTATCTCTCTAGTATGACATCACATATAGTTTTCAAAAAATGCACAATCATAATGTTACCATTGAAGAGGCAAACTGCTTTTTAATCAAAAACAATCAAAAACGTTTAACAAAAGACCAACGGTGATGAGATTACCACCAGATTGCCTCACTAGCTAATTAATTGAGGGAATATACTACAAGCTCTCAATTATTTTCAGAATCTTCCTATTTACAAATAATTAATTATAAACGATAGCAGTCATTTCCCTAATGAAAGCCACCTGGCTAATGGCGTGGGTATCATATGCTGTGACAGTACTTAGCATTTGGAGCATCTAGCCTATATGTAGAGAGCGGTGCATGTCGTGACTCTTCAGGGCATGAAGCTCACCGAGGCAGAGCACATTTTTTACTAATGACTCCGAGGATGTTGGGGGGTGATAACGAAAAGGAAAGTCAGTATGAGTGTTGCTGTCAGCGTTTCAATGGTTGACAGTTTATCCAGGTCCGATTAAGCTTCTGTACCTTCATCTGCAGTAGTTGGCCTAGGTCTTGATATGATGACCTTTTCTCAGTGACATGGCCGACAGCAGAATGGCTAGAAACAATTAAAGATGCATTATCTGATATATGGATATTATAAATATTTAGTTATGATCTCTGTGAAAAGATATCACATATTTCAAACACATATTCTTTCGCTTAAATGATAGATTGTGTACTGAAAGAAAGATAGCTGGATGTGCTTTTTGTTAAATACTCTGCATATGCAAATCCCTCTAATTGCACATGCTGATAAGAGGGGGCCAACATCTGTTTCTCACCAAAGTCTACCATCATCAGCAAGACGGAATCAAGAGGAAAAATCCCTAATGTACAACTGTGATACATTTCCACAAACCACATAAACAAACAGGCGTCTCAGAGTCATGGCGTTCCAAACAAATACTTGTTCATGAACAAAAATGTTTACCATTAAAGTTGTTTTTCTTCATTACAAATTGCCTATCTAGAATGGAAATGTGAATGTAAAAAATCATGACACCAAATTGACCAAAATGTAATCTTGATGTTAACAGAAATGTTTTCATTTTCTTGTGAAGATATCTTCAAGGTTACCACATACAAACATAAATCACCATCGTGGTTACAGTATGACAAATGCTCCTTAAAAGAAATGAAGAGCAATGATGAACACCGACCAAATCCATATTGAAAACCAACCTAGAGACATGTCGAATATTTCATTGACAGGAGAACAGTCCAATTCTACTCTGGCTTCAGAGTGATTGGAACCCCCAGGAATGAACCACAACTCCCATCAGCACCAGGGAGCATCAAACTACAGACAGGATGGGAACTCTCTTTCTCACTCAGAGGAAGCCATAGCCCACTGTAGCTCCCTGTGGGGGAGTGTTACTGTGTGGACAGAGCCAGAGACTGCTTTAACAGAAGCAGACAACATGGTATCTCGCTAGAGCTGTCCTGAAAGAGGAACATATTAACCCCTCACTTTATTATTATTATATTTTAAATCAAGTGTCTTCAGGGGTGTCCAAGATCTCAGGGCTTTCATGTAAGTGTGGTTAAAATAGTGTGGCCCATAACACCATTTATTTATTTTATTAATTCTTATTTACAATGACGGCCTACCCCGGGCCAAACCCTGACGACTCTGGGCCAATTGTGCGCCGTCCTAATTATGATTAATCATGAAAAGTAGCGGCCTCTCCATATGCGATTCGTGACAAACTAAGTTCTAGCTATTAAGGCATGTTACTATTGTTATAGTGCAATTATTATCAACATGGCTGTCTCTGCAAACTCTCGTGGAAAATAGAAAATGAGGCCTTGGTTATCCATCATGCAGCGAGGGTCCTCTGGTCTGGCAAGAAAACACATTACGCTGACCAACTGCCTGCCTACTCCCTCAAGCACAACTACACCACTTGTACCATTCTGGGCAATTTGTTCCATTCTTCTTTTTGCAATTGATCCCAGTATGCAAACAGATCCTGGGGCTACAGTCTCCAGTATAGCTGCGTGTGTGTGTGTGTGCGTTGTTTATCATTTTTGAAAGGCACATTTTTATTGGAGAAGTTTGTCAGTTTGCTATGGAAAACTGTGAATGTTGTCCACTTTCATTTAGTTTCCCTCTTCTGATGTTAACTTCCACATGCACTAAATTACTGAAAATTAAGTAGCCTCCTGCAATCATTGACAACACTGTCTGACGATTGGCAGCAGCTTATTGGAGTACTTTGTAGCCCAATGAGCCAATGTTTTACAATTTGGGGAGCTTCCTGAGGCCAGAGCAAGACATCCCTGTGAGGAAGCATATTATTCCTCCACTTCCTAATCAACTAATTGATCATATCCATTATTCATGAGTTCCTCAACCTGACATCAAACTGTAAACTCAGCAAGTCTCTCTCTCTCTCACACACACACACACACAGTTTTGTGATTAGTCTTCCCGGCCTGCGGCCGCATCCCAGCCTGCTCCAGACAGCACTCCTATTGGCTGGGGGGGTTCACCCACAAGCCCCAGCTGCCAGCTTGTGTTTTGGTCTGAGCCGAGAGCCAGAGGCATGTGGTGTGGTCATCCAGACCAAGCGCTAGGTGGGCTGCTAGGCTACACCTCACTACTGGCCTGTCTGGCAGCCTCAGAGACAGACCGAGACCAAGCCCTGGCTAATGTCATCACCACATCCAGGCTGAGACACTCCCAGTTAAAATGACATTATTGGGGTAGAATGAAAAGACTAAGGGGAAACCAAATAATAGTACAATGAAATCTAGCCTAAATATACTATATTTTACAGTAAAAAAATGGAAGGAAATATGTGATTCTATACTGAACAAAAACATAAACGCAACAAAGTGTTGGTCCCATGTTTCATGAGCTGAAATAAAAGATCCCAGAAATGTTCCTTACACACAAAAAGCTCTCAAATGTTGTGCACAAATTTGTTTACCTCCCTGTTAGTGAGCATTTCTCCTTTGCCAAGATAATCCATCCACCTGACAGGTGTGGCATATCAACAAGCTGATTAAATGGCATGATCATTACACAGGTGCACCTTGTGCTGGGGACAATACAAGTTTTGTCACACAACACAATACCACAGATGTCTCAAGTTTTCAGGAAGTGTGCAATTGGCATGCTGACTGCTGGAATCTCTACCAGAGCTGTTGCCAGATAATTTTACGTTAATTTCTCTACCATTTAAGCCGCCTCCAACGTCGTTTTTTAGAATTTGGCAGTACGTCCAACCGGCCTCACAACCACAAACCACATGTAACCACGCCAGCCCAGGACCTCCACATCCGGCATCTTCAGCTGCGGGATCGTCGGAGACCAGCCTCCCGGACAACTGATGAAAATGAGGAGTATTTCTGTCTGTAATAAAGCCCTTTTCTGGGGAAAAACTAATTCTGATTGGCTGGGCCTGGCTCCCCAGTGGGTGGGCCTATGCCCTCCCAGGGCCACCCATAGCTGCGCCCCTGCTCAGTCATGTGAAATCCATAGATCAGGGCCTAATTTATTTATTTCAATTGACTGATTTCCTTATATGAACTGTAACTCAGTAAAATCGTTGCATGTTGCATTTATATTTTTGTTCAGTATAAGTTCACCCAAGTGTTTGAGTTTTCAGAGCTATTTAGCAAGGAATGTTTTCATTTTGTGTTGCCATGTGTGAACAATCCTCTTCCAAGATATGCAGTAGTTTAATTAGCTAGCCTAGTCTCAAGAGTTTCAAAGTTTGAAGTCAAAATCTCCCACAGAGCTCTCAACAATGTCTTCAATAAACAGAATAAAGACAGAGTATTTATTTTGCAAAAGATGTGCCAACTGAAAATAGGGCAAAATAAGGACAATTTTAATAAAGAGGACAACATTTGTCAACAATTTGACCAAAAACAACATGATTTCTATCCTCTTTGTACAAAGCTGAACATGTTAAATCAGTGCTAGTGCAGAAGTTAGTTAACAACAATACCACATCCTTGGGATTAACTGGCATGTAATAGAGTGATAAACCATAGACCCAATAAATAATCAATGAGCAAAGTCCTCCCCAGCCTGAATATTACCATCAAAAACAAAGTGTCTCTAGCCAAGAAATCACCATATCAATGACACATGCCACAACAGCACTGGCCTCTGATTCCTCCCCAGATCACACTAGATAAACCCCAAATAACAGAGAAATTAACAAATGCTTGACATTTGCTTAACATCCATTATTCTGACACGTCTTCAGAATTTGAAAAGGCTGAACGCATGCTTAATCAACATTCATATTCCCCCAGCGAGCCACCGGCACCATATTGCAGCCCGCCTCACTGCTGATGAAAACGGCACATTAGGGCCCGATTCCAAAACGTTCAGGGACTCCACACTAGGGAACTGCTGTGTGTGTGTGTGTGTGTGTGTGTGTGTGGGGACTTCACACTTCTTCATTTTAAACATAACAAAAACATCTGCCCCATTCTTTTCCCCCACTTCCACACCCTTCTCTCTAAATCAGAAGAGCCATATGCAGAATGAGCTGAAAGGCGTTTTAAAGAGGGGAGTAATCATTAAATCCAAATTCATTCATAAAGTAGCGCAAAGGGCCAGAGAAGTCTCTCTCTTGCTCTCTCTCTCGACAAAGAGAGCGGAGGGACTGTGGTCCCCTCTGGACCGGGGGAAGCCAGGCGAGGCCTCAGAGCAGCAGCCCATCATTTCCAATTCTAATACGTGGTCGAAAGAAAGGCCTGATGGGACCGTTGTCACATTGGCTGTGTTGAGCACTCTCCCGCCCCCACGCTGCTGCTACACTGCCTCCCTGGTTCTCATTGTAGCTGGGGCCCAGTCAGCCAGACACTAGCCAGGAACAGGGACAGGACAGCCCCAGCCGGGCTGGAGGACGGGGGAGATCCATTTGCATGTCCCTCCATTGTGAGTGGGGGTAAGAAGTGACAGCACCGTGTCCAATTCTTTTCCCCTCAGAACAGCCCGGGCTCGGTAGGAGAGGCCAGGCTGACAGATGAATCCCAACATCTGTGTTATGCAGGCGACACAGCCGAGGGACCACGGCCGGCGCATCCCTCCCTTTCTCCATTTTTTCACTCCCTCCCTCTTTTCTCCCTCTATCCCTACTCATATCCCAGCAGAAAGACTGACAGACGCCCCGTGGAAATTACCTTGAAATGGCCTATCACAATCATTATCGTTTGGGATTTTGATCCTCTTCCCATTGAGTCTCAAAAGCAATGAATGCTAAATGCTATTGTGCTCAAACACTTTAGAACCGTGAAATATAATTTCCAATTAGTTGTGATTTATCACAACTCAAATTCAGGTTAAACAATGTGCATTTTCTGCATTTATTTTTGTGACATAGGCCTACATCACCAGTTCCATATTAAGAGTATTAAGAATAGGCCTATAAGAATTCAGTCAATCCATCTGCAGTGAGACAGTTCTGTTATTAACATGACAGTCATGAACCCACTGATTAGAAAGTAGCCTGGTCATTATACTACTTCTATCTCCATAGTGACCAGAACTGTGCAGTATTGTGATACGGGTTTGACAGTGATACCTCTCCCTGCCTGCCCCCTCTCCCTGGCACCCCCCCACACCCCGGTGTGGGTCAGTCCACTCCCCCTTTACCCCCCTGCCCACAGCCAGGCTGGCCAGTATTTACACAGTGGCAGGGCTCCCACACAGTCAGAGGGGAGGGGATTGCCTGCCTGCCGTGCCTGAGCGCATGCTAAGAGATGATGGATGGCCTAGTCGATATGTTATGTCTTAAGAGCCTGATTTCCTGCCAGTCCAATCACTAACCCTCCAGAGCCCAGCTCAGCTGATTGGACAAGCAGAATAATTTTGCAGGCTGTGAAAACACTGCTGCCGTGCCCGTCTGTCAGGCCCGGTGACAAGACTCAGGGTTTTTAAAGAGCAGGGGCCTCCCCGAGATCGGTTACGCAGAAGGAAATAATAACAATAACGGCTAAGACTAAACAAAAGAACCAGCACTGCTGGGAGGACCGCTATACACAGTTATTGGAATGAAAACTTTTCTATTTTCTTTTAAATATCACCCCCGAAAAATAGTTCTGGAAGAATACTGGTAGTTAGAGGTTTGGTTGAGAAAAAGAAACACTGTGGGGTAAAAGATCACATTCAGAACCCAAATAAACAGTACAATGATGTATACTAATATGGACAAAAAGTTAGTATATACAGTGCATTTGGAAAGTATTCAGACCCCTTGACTTTTTCCACATTTTGTTACGTTACAGCCTTATTCTAAAATTGATTAAATTGTTATTGTCCTTCATCTACACACAATACCCCATAATGACAAAGCAAAAACAGGTTTTTAGAAATGTTTGCTAATTTATTAAAATAAAAAACTGAAATATCAAATGTACATAAGTATTCAGACCCTTTACTCAGTACTTTGTTGAAGCACCTTTGGAAACGATTACAGCCTCAAATCTTATTGGGTATGACGCTACAAACTTCACACACCTGTATTTGGGGAGTTTCTCCCATTCTCCTCTGCAGATCCTCTCTAGCTCTGTCAGGTTGGATGGGGAACGTTGCTGCACTGCTATTTTCAGGTCTCTACAGAGATGTTCGATCGGATTCAAGTCCGGGCTCTAGCTGGGCCACTCAAAAACATTCAGAGACTTGTCCCGAAGCCACTCCTGTGTTGTCTTGGCTGTGTGCTTAGGGTCGGTGTCCTGTTGAAAGGTGAACCTTCGCCCCAGTCTGAGGTCCTGAGCGCTCTGGAGCAGGTTCTCATCAAGGATCTCTCTGTTCTTTGCTCCGTTCATCTTTGCCTCGATACTGACTAGTCTCCCATTCCCTGCCGCTGAAAAACATCCCCACAGCACGATGCTGCCACCACCATGCTTCACCGTAGGGATGGTGCCAAGTTTCCTCCAGACGTGACGCTTGGCATTCAGGCCAAAAAGTTCAATTTTGGTTTCATCAGACCAGAGAATCTTGTTTGTTTCTCATGGTCTGAGAGTCATTTAGGTCACTTTCGGCAAACTCCAAGTGGGCTGATGGAGGCCACTGAGTTCTTGGGGACCTTCAATGCAGCAGAAATATTTTGGTACCCCTCCCCAGATCTGTGCCTCAACACAATACTGTCTCGGAGCTCCACTGACAATTATTTCGACTTCATGGCTTGGTTTTTACTCTGACATGCGCTGTCAACTGTGGGAACTTATATTGACAGGTGTGTGCCTTTCCAAATCATGTCCAATCAATTGAATTTACCACATGTGGACTGACAAGTTGTAGAAACATCTCAAGGATGATCAATGGAAACAGGATGCACCTGAGCTCAATTTCGAGTCTCATAGCAAAGGGTCTGAATACATATGTAAATAAGGTATGTTTTTTTTTTTTTATATAAATTTGCACACACAAAAAAATACTGTTTTCGCTTAGTCATTATGGTGTATTGTGTGTAGATTGCTGATTATTTATTTAATCTATTTTAGAATAAGGCTGTAACGTAACTAAATGTGGATAAAGTCAAGGGGTCTGAATACTTTCCGAAGGCACTGTATGTAGCCGAAACGCACTTTGCACATAACATATTCTCTAAAATGCTGACACTGAGAACAAAGGAACGCTCAAAGTAGGCTGTGTCCCCCTTGGGGACCCCGGTGCCTTCTTCTAGCGGTGATTAGGGCACAATGCTAGTAGGAAGCTCCAAATCCATGCGACTTTGTAAGTGACCTCGGCAGGATCTAGCGGTGTCCTGGTGGCCTTGGGGGATTACATGTGTTACATTCAATAAAGAGCGGCCCCTCAGTGTCAAGGAGAAACGCAACACAACCATTAACCCCTGCTTCTATTCCTGAACATGCAGCCAGCTACATAGTGGACCAGAGGAGAGGCTGGCTGGCTGGCTGATGTAATGAAATTCAATGCAGAAACATTGACAAGTACTGTCTCTTTCTTAATGAGGGTGAATTTAATAGGACATTATGGACAAAGTATATTGAAATAAATGCACACATTTTTGCCCTTAATATAACAGCCTACTATATACAGTGCCTTTGGAAAGAATTCAGACCCCTTAACTTTTTCCACATTTTGTTACATTACAGCCTTATTCTAAAATTGATTCAATTGTTTTTTTCACCTCATCAATCTATACACAACAAAAAACTGGTTTGTAGAAATTTGTGGGGGGAAAAATGATAAAAAACACACTGAAATATCACATTTACATAAGTATTCAGACCCTTTACTCAGTACTTTGTTGAAGCACCTTTGGCAGCGATTACAGCATCGAATCTTCTTGGGTATGATGCTACAAGCTTGGCACACCTGTATTTGGGGAGTTTCTCCCATTCTTCTCTGCAGATCCTCTCAAGCTCTGTCAGGTTGGATGGGGAGCGTTGCTGCACTGCTATTTTCAGGTCTCTCCAGAGATGTTCGATCGGGTTCAAGTCCGGGCTCTGGCTGGGCCACTCAAGGACATTCAGAGACTTGTCCCGAAGCCACTCCTGTGTTGTCTTGGCTGTGTGCTTAGGGTCGTTGTCCTCTTGAAAGGTGAACCTTTGCCCCAGTCTGAGGTCCTGAGCACTCTGGAGCAGGTTTTCATCAAGAATCTCTCTGTACTTTGCTCCGTTCATCTTTGCCTCGATCCTGACTAGTCTCCCAGACCCTGCCGCTGAAAAACATCCTCACAGCATGATGCTGCCACCACCATGCTTTACCATAGGGATGGTGCCAGGTTTAATCCAGACGTGACGCTTGGCATTCAGGCCAAAGAGTTAAATCTTGGTTTCATCAGACCAGAGAATCTTGTTTCTCATGGTCTGAGAGTCCTTTAGGTGCCTTTTGGCAAACTCCAAGCGGGCTGCTATGTGCCTTTAACGGAGGTCTGGCCACTCTACCATAAAGGCCTGATTGGTGGAGTGCTGCAGAGATGGTTGTCCTTCTGGAAGGTTCTCCCATCTCCACAGAGGAGCTCTGTCAGAGTGACCATCGGGTTCTTCGTCACCTCCCTGACCAAGGCACTTCTCCCCCAATTGCTAGGATGAGTCTTGGTGGTTCCAAACGTATTCCATTTAAGAATGATGGAGGCCACTGTGTTCTTGGGGACTGTCAATGCTGCAGAATTGTTTTGGTACCCTTCCCAAGATCTGTGCCTCGACACAATCCTGTCTCAGAGCTCTACGGACAATTCCTTCGACCTCACGGCTTGGTTTTTGCTCTGACATGCAATGTCAACTGTGGGACCTTATATAGACAGGTGTGTGCCTTTCCAAATCATGTCCAATCAATTGAATTTACCACAGGTAGACTCCAATCAAGTTGTAGAAACATCTCAAGGATGATCAATGGAAACAGGATGCACCTGAGCTCAATTTTGAGTCTCATAGCATAGGGTCTGAATACTTATGTAAATAAGGTATTTCTGTTTTTTATTTTTTTATACATTTGCTAAAATGTCAAAAAATCTGTTTTCGCTTTGTCATTATGGGTTTTGCGTGTAGATTGATGAGGGTAAAAAAAAATATTTCATCCATTTTAGAATACCGCTGTAACGTAACAAAATGTGGAAAAAGTCAATGGTCTGAATACTTTTTGAATGCACTGATATATATATATATATATATAGATAGATATTCAACCAGCTACTCTGATTTTTTTACCAGAAAATATTTTTGCACCATAATTACAACAAAACCCGGATGAGCATGCTTTCAAATGTTTCTAAAACGATAAATATATTACTACACTGAACAAAAATATAAAACGCAACATGTAAAGTGTTGGTCCCATGTTTCTTGAGCTGAAATAAAAGATCACAGAAATTTTCCATACCCAGAAAAAGCTTATTTCTCAAAAATGTGGTGCACAAATTTGTTTACATCCCTGTTACTGAGCATTTCTCCTTTGCCAAGATAATCCATCCACCTGACAGGTGTGTTATAACAAGAAGCTAATTCAACAGCATGATCATTACACAGGTGCACCTTGTGCTGGGGACATTAAAAGGCCACTCTAAAATGTGCAGTTTTTTCACAACACAATGCCACAGATGTCTCAAGGGGAGGGAATGGGATGTAGCTCAGTTGGTAGAGCATGGCGTTTGCAACGCCAGGGTTGTGGGTTCGATTCCCACGGGGGGCCAGTATGAAAAATAAAAATGTATGCACTCACTAACTGTAAGTCGCTCTGGATAAGAGCGTCTGCTAAATGACAAAAATGTAAATGTAAAAAATGTATGGCGTCGTGTGGGTGAGCGGTTTGCTGATGTCAACATTGTTAACAGAGTGCCCCGTCGTGGTGGGGTTATGGTATGGGCAGGCATAAGCTACGAACAGAATTGCATTTTATCGATGGCAATTTGGATGCACAGAGATACCGTGACGAGATCCTGAGGCCCATTGTCGTGTCATTCATCCACCGCCATCACCTCATGTTTCAGCACGATAATGCACGGCCCCATGTCACAAGGATCTGTACACAATTCCTGGAAGCTGAAAATGTCCCAGTTCTTCCATGGCCTGCATACTCACCAGACATGTCACCCAATGAGCATGTTTGGGATGCTCTGGATAAACGTGTACGACAGCGTGTTCCTGTTCCCGCCAATATCCAGCAACTTCGCACAGCCATTGAAGAGGAGTGGGACAACATTCCAAATGCCACAATCAACAACCTGATCAATTCTACGCGAAGGAGATGTGTGACGCTACATGAGGAAAATGGTGGTCACACCAGATACTGACTTGTTTCTGATTCACACCCCTACCTTTTTTTTAAGGTATCTGTGACCAACAGATGCATATCTGTATTTCCAGTCCTGTGAAATCCATAGATTAGGGCCTAATGAATTTATTTCCTTATATTAACTGTCACTCAGTAAAATATTTGAAATTGTTGCATTTATATTTTTGTTCAGTGTAGTATGAGATATTAGTTTTGGTATGGTATGTATTCATTTATGGATGTCCAGCATCCATTTCATATGATATGTAAAATATTACAATTCGTTTGATATGTTATGGATTGCAATTCGTACAATATGTTACGAATTTCCAAAACGTATTCACATTTTATTGTGCTAATGTTAGCTAGGTGGCTAACGTTAGCTACCACTAGGGGTTAGGGTTAAGGTTAGGGTTAGGGGAAGGGTTAGCTAAAAGGGTTTGGGGAAGGGTTTGCTAAAAAGGTTAAGGTTATGGGAAGGGTTAGTTAACATGTTACAGTAAGTAGTTGCAAAGTAGCTAAAAAGTATAAGTGGTTGCTAATTAGCTAAAATGGTAAAGTTATCCATGATGGGACTTGAACACACAACCTTTGGAGTTGCTAGACGTTCGCGTTATACGCCCACCAAACCACCCTCCTTTCGCTTTTGTCTTAAGTAACTAATCTTATGTAACCATACCAAAGGTAACGTATCATTAATTTGAGGTCCCGGATTTTCGTTTACTATGTTACATCTAGTCTAGAACAAACTCCCTCACGACGCCAGGACAGCAGAGTCACTCACCACCTTCCGGAGACATTTGAAACCCCACCTCTTTAAGAAATACCTGGGATAGGATAAAGTAATCCTTCTACCCCCCCACAAAAAAAAACATTGTAAAGTGGTTATCCCACTGGCTATAAGGTGAATGCACCAATCTCTAAGTCGCTCTGGATAAGAGCGTCTGCTAAATGACGTAAATGTAGTCTATGAGACCAGTTTGTAGCACTACCTAGCCTGTTTGCTAGTACTTACATGAGGGCGAAGCTTGCGTGGCTATCCGAATGATCGTGTCACGTGGAAATCCCGTTAGCTGTGGAATGTGCCCAAAAGCTCGTAACAGCTTCGAGCTACAAAATTATGCAGGGATAGCCTCATACAGTAGGACAACTAGCATCAAGGACATAGCAAAAGTTGATGACAATATAAACAGGGTAAACTATTCGAACATTGAAACATGCATTATTTAGCATCACTTACTTTGGAAATCTTTCCCTCAGTATCTTCATACACTGACGCGTGGGTCTCAAATGTTCGGTGCATTTCACTATCTCCTTGTACTCAGCTCGAGACAGCCTCATTTTTTATCATCTGCGTGGCTAAACAAATAGAAGACAAGACAACAATCAAAAACATGCACGTTGTGATATCAGCTAGCAATGGCTAAGTCAGATGTGAAATTGCTAACTAACGTTAGTGTTAGCTGTTTAGCTACCCATGTTGTTCAGCGTATCAAACTCTTTCAATTCGGTCACATAAACGATAGTAAATAGTCCGCTAGTTTAATAATAGCTACTGCATGCAATGCTAAGTTAATAATACAGAAAAACAATGTTAATTACCATAAACGTAAGGAGCACAAGACACTTCCTGGTTTCTTACCGCGAGAAAGTTAAAACACCTACGTCAGTATGAAAAGCACTCCGATTGGTCTATATCGCAGGAGCTGAGTATATCGGCAAGGGATAGGCTCGCTACAGTCTTTGCTACAATATCAACAATCAAACCTAAAAGATTTGGATAACTTTCTTTGACACATTTGGAAAAGATCACCTGTAATATCATAGCAATACATTATCATAGGTAGGGAATGCATACAGTCGGACAAATTATGCTGCATTCAAGACCAGTGCATGGTACTCTTTCATTATAATGCATTATATAGACTAGTAGCCTAAAAAATAAATGAAACCCTACAGCAAAATAAAAAATGAATTTCTGATAAAGAAAAAACTATTTTGTATCTTTTTTTTCCCTGATAGCCTACAATAGCTGAATTGAAAGGGAGAGCATACTTTTTTTTAAACTATAGAAAAATACATTCACTTTGAATGTTTTTCACAAGAATGACAACCTGAATCATTTTTATGATTACCTGGAAATTAAACTATAGATTACAACTGTTATGCCTATTATAAACTGATGTCTGTAAGTAGTAGAGTTGTACACATTGTGTTACCCCCCCAAGCATAGCCAGGTATCAACACCTTCCAAAACCTCCTGTAGCTCAGTTGGTAGAGCATGGTGCTTGCAACGCCAGGGTTGTGGGTTTGATTCCCACGGGGGGCCAGTATGAAAAATGTATGCACTCACTAACTGTAAGTCGCTCTGGATAAGAGCGTCTGCTAAATGACAAAAAAAAAAAACCTGTAATCCTATTTTTTCTGCCAAATGATGATTTAAAGGGATTTGGAATTAAAGACAGACGATCTGGATGTATTTTTAGACATTAATACAAAGTGGATTCCTTTTAACTGCAAAACCCCAGCGACATCCCAAGCTGTCCCTCCCCACTGACTCCAGATCAGGTTCCATATGGAGTAGTTTAGAAAACTTTAGTCTTTAAAAGTAGTCTTTGGTTGGGGCACGCTTTGGCTCTCATGAATTCTGGAGGGAAAGTGTAACAAGTTAGAGTAGGTACTGTGGGGCAGGCAGGCATCATTTATTGATGTGTTATATCTCCTTTCATTTGAACTCTTCATAGTTTATACTCCAAATGTCCGTGGCAGGAACACTTAGCTGGGATTGTGAATAATGATATACTAGACTAGATTTGTAAAAGCAGGGTATTGAGCTTAGTGCATAAGTGTGTGCCTGAAGTGAATTGCCCTCTTTATTTGGGGACACAAGCCTACATAAAGAATAAAGTATTCAGCCTATTATTTTACTGCAAATATACTCATCATTCTCAAAATGTAATATCATATGAGTACAGACATAATTTATGGCAAAAATATAATATAAGTATTTAAAACCAGCGGTACTCTGGTTTTAGTGAAGTTGTGGCTAGGCCTAATTGTATTTGACTATGTTGTATAAAGGTCTACTTTATCAGATCAATATATATATATATATTTTTTTTCTTTACAATGGTCTTATTGTGTAATTACTCTCTGAGCGGTGCTAAATCACAGTCTGGACTAATATAATCTCTCTCACACACACACACCCTTCATTTACAGGTACCTTGTAGAAGGAAAGCCAGCTACAGCAGTATAACCGAGTCATTTCTATGGTGAGTTTGACTTTTTATTAATTTTTGTACAATAGGCAAATGTTTTATTTTTTGTTACCCTAGAATGGTCTGGAGCTTAAAAGATAATAAAACATTTAATAGCTTGATTTAAATCTCTAAATCACAATAAATGATAAAAGAAAACAAATTGATCCACCTATTTTTCTTTCATATTGTATTGTAGAATCATATGATTATATCGATACTTTTGTCATAATGTGTCATATTTTATCATAACATCACTACACCTCCAGCACATGGCAGTAGCACATTGTATGAATGAACATGATTTTCCCTTTACGGCAAACACAAAGGTGTGACCTGACCTGCGGTGTATCAAAAATAAAGCTGCATTGTTGTGGGGCAGTGTAGTATGATGGCTATGATGAGCCCCGGTCCAGGGGATGTGTGCACCAGCCTGGTCTCGGAGACTAAAAGGGCTCAGTGCACCGTGATGTGCTACAAAAGGGAGCAGTGTACTGGGATTAGTATGAGGAGATAAAATCAGGGCCTCTGAGGCAGTCTCGTCTGATTGGCATAAAAGGCTGAGGTCAGGGGCGGCTGGAGAAATTTACCCATCTAGGTATCAAAGGATCAGGGTTTTTTGGTGGGGAACAGCATGTGTAATAGGTAGTATAAAGGATCAATGTAATGTGATGGTATAAAAATATCAAAATCAGGAAGAGGTTGGGAAGGCAGTGTACTGTAATGGCTCCAAAGGCTGGGATCAGAGGTTGCAGGGGAAGGGGAGGCAGGGGAAGGGGAGGGGGGAGCACAGAGCAGTTCTGTGTGCTTGGATGTATGTACAGTGTGTGTGTGCGTGTGTTAGTCTGTGTGCTCATGTTTGTGTGTATGTCTCACACAGTGAGAGCCACAGCAGCCTGCGAAGGGAGCTGGAAGGGGAGGGAGATAGAGGAGCGAGGGATAGAGAGAAGAGAGAGGGGATGCAGGGAAGAGAGGAGAGGAGGGCTTTGGAGGCAGTGTGTAAACAGGGCAGCGGTACACACAGTGCCGTTAACCAGCTGTGAAGCCTGCTCACAGTGGGAGATGAATTTACAAAGGATGTTTCCCTCTGATATTCAAGAGACGCTGCACTGATCTCTGCTCCACTGCTCTCAGCACACCATTGTAGTGCTAAGCACCGTCCTAGTAATGGCACTTAGCTATACACCGTAATGCCTGGGAAACATTTACATTCTGCTAGTAGCGGACAGAGAGCTTGTCTCAGTGTGTGTGTGTGTGTGTGTGTGTGTGTGTGTGTGTGCGCGTGCGTGCGTGCGTGAGAAAGACAGAGAGAGATAGAGAGAGAGAGAGAAAGTAATCATGCTTCTTTATTGATTCTATCAATGCATAACTGTTTAATCCTGAGGAGGATTTGTGAGCTTGTTTAATTTCCCTTACACATCATGCTCTGTTTAAGGAAATTGCACTCTCCCCCTGTCTCCTCACACATTGGACCTTACCATCTTCAATGATATCATATCACTCGCCATACGAGGTACAATTTTGTAATAGAATACTAGCAGCCATATTGTTATAATCTTTCATTTTTTTCCACTGTTTGCACAGTCAGTGACTTCACTTCTCTCCACCACAGAATTTCTCTCCAATCATCAGGGAGTCTAGGTTTCTTAGCTCTAAAAAATCACAGTTTAAACGTGAGGCAAGCCATAACCAGGAAATGCCTGTAGTATTAGAAAGGTATCATATTCGTGCGTTTGGAAAAAACGTCCCCCCTAACAGCATGACTGCCCCTGAAAATCCCACATCCATATTTTACATCAAGGAAGACAAGACATGTGTTTTGCTGGTGCTTTCAAAGCTGTTTCTTTCATTTATTTTATTATCCTTTAATGAATTTAATTAGGGGGCAAGTAATTAAATGCAATTGTGCTCACAACACTCTCCCTCTCAGTCTCCTTGTAAATTGCTCTAAACAACGTGTGGTTTGATCACATTTAGTGCATTAATAGGGGATAGATAATATTTGGGGATTGTATTTCACACTAAACGGCTGCACAAGGAAACAAAGGCTCTAGTAGCCTAGGCTCATTAATCATAGTCAACGGGCTGCCCGGGTTCAATTTGCATGACGGAGGTGGCAGCACATGCTGCAGTTGGGCCCCGGTTGCTGGATCTGCCTCGATTTGGCCAAACCGTTAAAGTCACGTCAATCATGGATAACCCAGTAATTCCCTGTCTGAGGAAAGGGAGAGTGGGCCCTGAGACAAACACACACAAACACACAAACACACGAACAAACACACCCTGGCCCCTCAACTACTGATTTCAGCTAATTAAACTGACACCGATAAGTTTAGAAATGAAAGCAGGTATGGATTTATTATCAACTGAGAAACCAAAATATATAATGCCTACTGAGTCTTTTTATATTAGGAATAATGCTCTCTGTACTAGATGTCAACTAACAGCACAGTGAGATTTTAAGTATATTGAAATGGGAGTTTATTTGTACAAATATCTACAGCGATTTGTGGGTATATTGTGTTCAATAAATACCATATGTATAGTCAGCTCAGTAAAATATGAACCCAACTTTTTAACTCTGGGATAATAAATCCCATCCAACCTTATTTTCTACTCTTTTGTCTATAAAAACGTATTATTTTATCTCCCTTGGATTTTTGTCAGTGTGAGCTTTACTGTTCTGGCCCTCACAAAGCCATTTTAACTGCAGATAATTGGGTTCAATTGTGATGCAGTGTGAGGTTCAAAATGAAGCACATTTCCACAAAGCTCTAATCTCACCACTGGCTCCATTCGCTGAATTCTAATTATCTCGTCATGAACTAAAAAAAAAGAGACAATGTTTTAATGGCTTTTTAACTCCATGAGAATCGTTGGTGTGTGTGTATGAGTGTGTGCTTTTTGTCCCCCGCTTAGAGAAAGTGTGTGTGGGATGAGGGGGTGGGGGGGTGGGGGGGGTGGGCTTGCGAATGCGGCTTGTGTCTGGTGTGCCTCTCTACCTCTGCAGCTGAGCGAGGCTCATGCTGTGTTCTCTCTCTCCCATTCCTAATATCCTGGAGGCATTTTTCTCATTATCAAGTATTGTTTGATGTCTTTGTTTCTTGATGATTAACCGTGGTCACCAAACACTGGTCTGGATTGTTTAAAATGTAATTTTCGGCTCTGAAGTGCCTGCAGAGTGGCTGACTGGTGGGGACACCCATATTTTATGGATGCTACTTTTAATTGCTAAAATGCAAAAGGACACATTTAAAACACTGTGAATTCTCCTGTGGTGCTGATATGATTTTACTAAAGGCATTACTATGTACAGTTGCATGGTGGTGGTGTGGTAAATTAGTATATCACTGTGTTGTTTACCATTAAAGATAGATGCAGGAAGTAATTATTTATTATTTATTCTCATAAAAGGTTTTCTACTGCATACAATGCCATGCAGATGTTATTCATACTACAGATGGACTATAAAAATATACAATTATTCCTTGTAGTTTGATTAAGGTGAGTTATGTCCCCTGTTTTGTGTCAAAATATGCTATTAGACCTTGAACATGTCCACAGTATAATTTGTATGAATACATACACATATAGTGGTAATTTGAAAATGCAAGGGGGACAGATAGCTTGCTTAAAGGAATATATGATTTATGATATTATTGACATTGTAAGCAAACAAATAGGGAAACAACACTCTGCTCTAATGTCAGCATGTCAAAACTATATTGAATAGTTGAAATATCTCTGTATCCGGGGCTGAATAGCGGCTATTGTATCTGTCTAATGACATTAGCCTCTGAAATTTGGAATGAAAGAGAAATGGCAGATATGAACAGTACCATTGTCTGCCATCTTATTTAAACAAATCGCAAGAGCAATGAGAGAGAAGAGAGAAAAGAGAGAGAGAGACAGAGAGAAGGAGGAGAGAGCAGAGAGAGAGAGAAAGAGAGGGCTCTGTAAATGAAAGGTTATGCTTTGCCCCGTGTGTTTGTATTGTCAATAACTGAAGAAGGCTGTCAAGAAAGTGCAGAGATAAAGGTCAATAACTCTGACAAATATGTTTGTATTTGTACACTCCCGCTGATAGCACGCTAGGCAAACGTCTGGGGCCGCTGCTGACACTCCACAACAATAACACAAATACTCAGTCTAGCACCAGAATAGTCATTATTCCTGCTGAAAATGAGAGGGAATGAGAGGGAACCCTAGCACATGGTTCAAACACCAGCCACAATGTCAGTCAAACTTGTCACATGAAAATGAAACACCATAGGAGGATATTTGAAAAGGTGACAATGAAGTGCAAACAGCAGAAGTATTATGCTGCTGGATGAATCTCATATTTGTATTTCCATCCTTGAATAAATATGGTTGTTAATGTGTTCCTCTGAGAGGAAATGTAAATGTTCCTGGGTTTTTAAACTCTCATTGAGGTATAAATTGTGGACTAAATCTATGCACTTTTTTCATGGACTGTTTTCTCTGTATTTTTATGCTTACACAGTAGTTGAATGCTATATTTACTGTAGCCTAAGTTTACTATTTATGAGTCTAATAACAAATGCATTAAATGGTCAGGTGGGGTGAGATGATAATTTGTTGGTACTAAGAAGGGAAAGTACACACTGTATAAACATATTTATTTGTTTCATTTTTGCTTTACCAAAGGTTAAGTTCAAATTTCTTAATTTATTCATAACTCTCTTATTAGAGTTGAAGTTTTATTTTCCTCAGCCATTTAGTGTATCTCTCCGTGGTCTTGAGTGCAATAAATGTGCAATTAACAGACGTTACTAATTCATGAGGAGCATTGTGAAAGTAACGAAGGCTATAACTATGGACGTCACTGGTGAATATTGCTCTGTGTTTAATTACTGGAGGAGGAGGCTTGTTTAGTGTATGTGCTTGGTTGCTATAGCAACCATTTTATCTGGTGATGGAGGTAAACGGAGGTGTTAACTCTCATAGTTAACCCAGTTACAAACAGGACAACTTTCCCTTTTTAAGACACACACAAAATGGAGACAGTAGCTTGTCTGTCTGTGAGATTGTGTACAGTATAAATGTGGGGGATTGTATGGGATGCATTTATCTTGGTCCATTTATATAGTTCAGGAGTATGTATTTCAGTGTCACTTAAACTTTCTCTACCTATGCCAGTGACGAGTTTGCACCATAATTTAGAAGGATAATTTTTTATATTATAGAATAACATGG
Organism: Coregonus clupeaformis; assembly: GCF_020615455.1. NCBI lineage: Eukaryota > Metazoa > Chordata > Actinopteri > Salmoniformes > Salmonidae > Coregonus > Coregonus clupeaformis. The sequence continues at coordinate 25,123,104 of NC_059216.1, read as the reverse complement.
AAATCTTTGTGGGATATGTATATTACATCAAGATGGGTCTGTTTCTAGAGGAAATTGAATTAAGTAAAGTTATAAATCATTCCTGTAGCAAGTTTCTCATCTACACTACAGTGTAACATAAGGCTTGTATAGAGTATTCATTACAGCAAGCTAAAAGCTGTTTTCTGGGGAATAACAGACAGAGCAAAACTCCACATTTGCTAATGTTTTCCCCATTGTTGTGAGCAGGTACATAATGTAAAAATGTACTTTTAGTGGGTATATTAATTCCATGCGGGAAAGTGGATAATTTTCCCTCTCTCTCGTCTGTTTGTTTGTTGGCCATAGTGCTGTGGTTTACATTTCATGTGATTATGTAAATGTAGAGCTGTTCCTGTGCATTACGGGCCAACGCATTGTCAAGATCTTTTGTAAAGCAGTCAAGTAGCTGTTTCAGAATTATTTTATTATCTGAGAGTGCAACAAAGAAAGTCTTTTGTTCACAGGGTTCCTGCTGCACACGCCACTCCTCCCGTTCGTGACTTACTAGTGTCCCCTAGTGGTGGTGGACTCTCTCTCTCCTTCTCCCTCTCCCTCTCTCTCTCCCTCCTTCAGTTCTATCAGCCCTCCACTCTCTATTCACCTGCTTCTCTCTCGCCCTCTGTGTGTATTCTCCATGGCTTATCATACTCAAACATTTAAAGCGCTTATTTGTTGTATTGTATGACAGAGGGCTCCAATTATGCATGGCTGTGTCCACAATGGCTTGGCTTTCAATGGCGGGCTTAAACAGTGTCAACAAAAACAGGAACCTGATGTTTTGTGGCCATTGTGAGGCTGGAACTCGTGTCAATAAGGCATTGTTTCCCCTGAGTGCCACACCGAAACTGCGGTGAGAATGTTATCAGACCTGTAGAATAGGGTGTGCTGATAATTGTGCTAAAATGTAAGTATGATTGTTTGTACAAGCCCAGTGCAAATGTATACATGGGGAACGGCCCAAGAAACCACCTCACTCACCTCCATAGGTGGAAACATACAAGAGTTTAAAAAATTATGAATCAATTGTGCAGTTGTTTGCTTTACTAACGCTTCTCTGATTATTGGGATTATTTGGAAAATCCAAGACAGCCATTTCTTTATTAGCAAGTATACTGTATGTGTGGTTGTACTCTATTCTTCCTATCAGAAATGTCGGCTAACATACCCCCACTATCTACACTAATAGTATGCATTTTTATACTCTTTGTTTTTGTTTCTCTGATCACTGCTATTTTACCCTTAATTGGAGTGATTACCTGGGATTGGTGTAGTAAATGATGGGGTTAAAGGGTCAATCTCCACTGGCAGGACGGCATGGCCACGGTCCCACAGAGGGAAGTGACTCATGTCAAATGACCAATTATACAGGTTATAGTGGATGGCATCCTTGTCTCCAGTGCCCCGTGCCTCCAGGGACGGCCCTCCAACCAGAGGCCTATCACTCAAACCCCAACCACATTCATTCATTAGCCAGCTAAGACGCCGTTCAATTATTAATTACGGTGTCCGCTGGATTATTTATCTTAGTATTTTGGATTTATGTATCAAAGTGTAATTATGTTCTCTGTGATTTGGTGTGTTTTATTGATAAAGTGTAAATTGTAGCGCAGGTGAACAAAAACGATTTATAGCTGAAAATATTAGGGGATTTTATTTGTATTTACAGTACTTGACTTGGATTTAATTCAGTTAGTAGGGAAGATATTAGTAGTGTTATTACTCAAAGTATATTAGCTAGATTTGATTTAATTGAATAGAAACAATTTCAAGAGTATACTTATGGAAAAGTGTTGTCTTTGCTCACCCTCTATTTTTAAACCACATCTGAAGTACGGTAGAGTAGAGCACAGAGGCTGTTGCGGTATACTGTATCTCAGTGATTTATGGGTAAAATATGCTCATCACCTTTAATGTATTTTCTCTGCCAGTCATTCACACACAGCCCTGTGTTTGGAACAATGTTGTACTCACCTCTTTTTTCTCGCCTGGCCAACAACACCTACAAAATCCACACACACCACTCTGTAAAATCCTTTTATTGGAATGTTAAAAATCCCTCAGGGGATTTTTTGAGAAACCTTTTGTATCACGGCTAAACTGAGGGACTGGCTGGCTAGCCTTGGCCGAGGTAGTGAACACATACCCATACCAACCTGTTGGAAGCTACACAAACCCATATCAACCTGGTGGTTGCTTCACAAACCCATATCAACCTGTTATTTTTCTCACCTAGTGGATCTCTACACACACTGTTTTTAGAATTATAGGCAATTAAAAACTGCTACACCTTTGTGACCTTTGATTGATAAACTTGATGTAATGGTAATTGTATTTCCTATTTTCTGAATTTGTGGAGCCTTCAGGGTCATATGTGCTTGGTGTTTACCTAGCTAAACTCTTGTCATTATTCTGATTAAATAAAAAAGATGAAGTGTGAAGTGTCCAGGACTTGTCATCTGGCAGACATCCTAATATTTGACGACAGCTACCTAGTAAAGAAACAAAAAAGTATATAATTGAATTTGTATGAAGCTCAGTAGTGTAGATATAAGCCCTATTGTCATGAATAGCTGGAGGTGATGGTGCTGACCTATTTAATATAAAAAGAGACAGACTATCATTGTGACAGATTGTTGATATGCTCTTCACAGAAAGAGGATATCCAGCAATTATATAAATAATGATTACTACATAATGCATCAGATTTGACCCCTGTGTCAGTCACCTGTTACTGTCTGAAGGGCTAGGGCAGTCTGAGAGGACTAAGACTATGCATTAGCAAACACAGATTGATTGTTGTTAAGGAGATTAGCACTCTATTTCAACACACACACACACAGAGAGAGAGAGCTCACCTCCAACCTCAAAGTGCTGTTCAAAGCCACATATATCATTCAGCCATGAAGATAGGCTGCGTAAATACATCCAGCAAACAATAACTTTTGAAGTACTTTAAATGCATTGCATAAAATTCAGTGTAAGTGTGTGTGCGTGTGTGTGTGCTCGTGCGTTTATCACAGGACCCCTTTTTTTATACTTCTATTTACATTTATTTTTATTTCCATCATACAAGCTTCTGCGAGATGTTGTATATACTGTAGCTCTGCTGTGTTTAAAACGCTGCCCTTGACAAGGAAGTATCACACATCACTAAAGGACGCACATAACACAGTGATCAGAAAAAAGCACTCTGGCACACAGTCGCAAGTCTCAAACAGAGATCTGATTGGCCCAAACCTTACCATGTCCCTCTTTACGTAAACCAACACCTGCAGGTGTAAGCGCAATATGCAAGTGTCGCCAAGTGTTGTCACACAACGTCACCCATTCACAGGTTATAGAGTTTCATTGAAAATATTGACACGCCCATAACTTTATTTTCCAAAGTCATATTGAAGGATAAATATTATGACGGGTTGACAGAAACCAGGCCTTAGTCAAGCACTTCACCTTTGAGTCAATGCAGGTAGTCACACATGATGCAATGACAGCTCTCAGAGATGCTGAGGGGAAATGTATAAATTCGACATGTGAAGGGTCTATTCATTCGGTAACAAGTTTGTATTGGAAAATCCTCACATATTTGTTTTGGATCAAAGTAACCCACATCTAGTCAAATCCTCCAATAGTAACTAATGGAAACAGTCTGTACTCTTCATTTCACAATTCTGCATACACCTTGTTAATTCTAACAGATTACATTTTTTTTGTGAATCCCTTTTTTTCTCAGGTGTATGCTGCATTTGTAGAGCAAACTCTACCAAGAATGTGCCTAATTTATTAGAGTAAGGAGGAGATTCATATCTGTTCTAGTTATGGAGAAGTCGGGTCCATTGGGAGGCCAAAATTACTGTTTATGGTCGGCCTGAGAATGCCTGAGCAGATGATGAAGCACCTGCCCCAATGTTTCTCCCTGTCTGTTCCATTCTGTTCTGTCTGTCTGTCTGCTCTCCTCCCTTCATTCTCCCTTTCTCTCTCTCTCTCTCTCCCCATCTCTCTCTCTCTCTCTCTCTCTCTCTCTCTCTCTCTCTCTCTCTCTCTCTCTCTCTCTCTCTCTCTCTCTCTCTCTCTCCCCTCTCTCTCTCGCTCCTCCCTCTCTCTGCTCCCTCTCACCAGTGTCACATCTCCAGTCACTGTGATGGTCAGCATTTAACAACCATTCCAACTCCTCTCCCCCGAGTGTATCTATCTACTTATTCTATCTACCACTGAGCGCCATGGTTTTTCTGCAGGCGGGATAGACGAGCATACGGTGCACTGGAGAACAGAACTGTGGTCAGGTTTTGTTTATGATCAGGAAAGGCAATATCGAGATTGTTTCGGAGTAGTGTCATCACATGAAATGTATCGCTGTCACTGGAATGTTTTATGTCTGGGCCCTGAGCTGAAGCCATTTTAGGAAACAGAAAATATAATATCGTATGACCTCTACTGATATAAAAGTAAACTATGGGTTATAAATCCAATGCACAGCCACATCTTCGGGTGCTTCTGGGAGATAGAAGACACCATCAGGCAGGATTCGAGCAGTAGGACCAGTAAAATCCAGAAACACTGATTCTCACACTGTAGTCGTTACTGTCTGGCACTGCTTTTAGAAAATATAAATGTAATGTAGGCCATAATGCAACAGTTCTTGTAATTAGTTGGGACATGCACATGCATCCTACATTTTCTTTTGAAAATTAAGGCAAATTACTGTACATGAAATCAAAAATGTTTGTAGTGCAACATAGAGTGTATCTGATATGTGTTATGATATACTCTCTATATTAATATCAGCAGCTGATCCTATTTTCAGATGCTGACATAATGAGATAGTTTCCAACATGGCTGACCTTGAGAACAGGAAGGCACCTGTGCTTGCACCTGGCCCTGGACTGAAAAATATATTAGAGAGGACAACCTAAGCATCGTACAAAAAATATGTGAACTTAACAAAACCATTAAAAAAAATGTATCTTCTGCATAGTTTGTGTAGTTTAGTGTAGGTGTTGTTTTTTTATGCTGACTATAGATACAAGGCAAACTACAAATATTTCATTTTGTTCTTAAGGTAGTTGGGCAACAAGTTAAGAACAAGTCCACCACTGAGAGCTGGTGCATATGGCAAGAAAGGAGCAGCTACTACTAACTTCAGCCAGTTCCTGTATTTCAACTTTCAAAGGCTAGAATTTAATTTATCTGCACAACGGGAAGCACATCTAAATTTGGGGGGACTCGTAATTTATATTTCCGGCTGTAAAACATTGCAAAAAAAGTTAGATAAATCTCCTGTGACATTGTTTATTATTTGTTATGATGTTTGAGATTTAAATCAAATGCTGACTGATCCTTCGCCCCATGCACTATTTCCACTCCACAATCTCTCATATTACTAACAGAGCTGATGTGCTCTCTAGTCAATGGGTCGTATGTCCTATCATTTTGAATCTCCTATGAATCTGCACCTGTTACTAAATGTCAGTTGTTAAACAGACAAACACTAATAATACCCAGAGCAGAGTTTTTCTGGGTGAGCCTAGTCGTGGCACCACCTCATCCATCAATGTTCCTAATGAGAGTTAGCACTGACAAGTCAGCTGAGGCATCCTGGGTGGCATTGTCTTATTTTTCATGCTCACTATGCTAACCAAGAGCAGTGGTAAGCTAAAGTGGGAGGGACATTAGTGTGTGTGTGCTCGTGCGTGTGTGTGTGTGTGAGGGGTCCCGTTCAATGTCCCCATTAGCCTAACGGAACATGCATAGCATTACTGTCATTTTAGTGTTGGAGACGTTAATCAAAACCAACACCATTAAGTGGAGAGTTGGTTAATCTGTGTGCTGTTTTCAATGTCCTCATTAATAATGTGACGAACAGACCAGGGAAAGTTGACAAACTAATGAGGTGTCACAGGTCATTTAGACCAATCAGACTCCACCACAGGACATTAACCAAACAATGACAGCACAGCCACTACACTAGAGCACCACTGCTTCAGCATGTGTCAGACAACAACAACGGCAACAACAATCCTTACATGAACTAAACACCAGCCACTGACAGTAACAGTAACAGTAACAGGGAGGTCCTGCTATTTAGGATCCCTCTCCGTAGCCCTTGAAGCACGTGTTTATTTACTCTCTGAACCAAGTAACAATCCCAGCTGAAATGCTCTGGGTCTTGAAAATAACTTAATCCTCCTCCCGTTTATTTGAATTATAGATTATCCCCCCCCACCAGGGCTAAATTACTGAATCACCAGAAAGAGAGAGTGTTCGTCAGTCAGCATCAGGCTACTAGAGAGAGAGAGAGAGAGAGAGAGAGAGAGAGAGAGAGAGAGAGAGAGAGAGAGAGAGAGAGAGAGAGAGAGAGAGAGAGAGAGAGAGAGAGAGAGAGAGAGAGAGAGAGAGAGAGAGAGAGAGAGAGAGAGAGAGAGAGAGAGAGAGAGAGAGAGAGAGAGAGAGAGAGAGAGAGAGAGAGAGAGAGAGAGAGAGAGAGAGATAGATAGATAGATAGATAGATAGAGAGAGAGAGAGAGAGAGAGAGAGAGAGAGAGAGAGAGAGAGAGAGAGAGAGAGAGAGAGAGAGAGAGAGAGATAGAGAGAGAGAGAGAGAGTAGAAAGAGAAACAGTGGATGTGTTTAGCTGACAGATAGATCTACAGTTTCAGAAGCCGGGGCCTCGGCGCTGTGGGACAGATTTCATGCTCCGGACCGACGTCCCGCTATTCCCGCCAGGGATGAGCCAGAGTTTGGATTGGGCCCGGGAATCCCGGGGTGCCTGAGGGGATTTTTCAACACAGCATTAATGATGTCATTGGGATTTCCGCTGACATGTTTGAGGGATTAAGGCATAGGCCAGCCTTCCTGGTGACAGGGAGACAAGAGAGAGCTGCTCTGTGACTGTATATCTCTCTGACTGGGCCGGGTGGCTGGGCCGGGTGGCTGGGCCTGGTGTCTGGGCCTGGTGGCTGGTGGCTGGGCCTGGTGGCTAGGCCTGGGGGCTGGTGGCTGGGCCTGGGGGCTGGTGGCTGGGCCTGGTGGCTGGGCCTGGTGGCTGGTGGTTGGGCCTGGTGGCTGGGCCTGGGGCCTGGTGGCTGGGCCTGGTGGCTGGGCCTGGGGCCTGGTGGCTGGGCCTGGTGGTTGGGCCTGGGGCCTGGTGGCTGGGCCTGGTGGCTGAGCCTGGTGGCAGGGCCTGGTGGCTGGGCCTGGTGGCTGGGCCTTGTGGCTGGGCCTGGTTGCTGGGCCGGGTGTCTGGGCCTGGGCTCTGTGTAGGCCTTGGTTGGGTGTCTATGATGTGGGTAGTGGATGGACCAGCCATGGGTTTATTCAGTGGGGTGCAATATTTTGAGCTTTGCAGATAGAAATGCAAAGCACAGAAGATTATTCTGTCTCTTCTGTGCAGAAATTGTATATCTGAATGTTCTGTGTGATATTTTTTGAATAATCTTTCCGTCACTGACAATACCATTTATGTGATTTACGTGTAGGTCTATGTTTACCGTGTGTGAATGAACTGTGTATGGCTCGCGTAGACTGTACTGAGTTAGGAAAAGTATTGTTTTCACACAAAGAGAACAGAGATGACCCAACTCTAATAATATCTGGGTTATGAAGTCATCATTCATTTGACAGACAAGATGAATGATCTCAGAATATTGCAGATAACCATCTGTTTTCCCTCTGTGTGGGTATTATGTTGTGGTGATAGCACAGATACTGGACCTCCCGGGACACAGTCTTCATTTATTCATTTGTTATCCTATTTGAGATTTACACTTATTGACTTTGTAAAGAGCCCGGGTGGCAGTTTTAGAACTCATATCTGTGTTTTCCGATGTGTCAAAAATGAGAGAGACAACCATTGGTGGATAATGACACAGGAAGTGACTCTGTGACATCGGTAGCCTGGTGCTTTATAGAGCAGAAGGGGTGGTGACCATGTCTCAACTCTAACAGGAAAGGTGAAAATGTCCGTCTCACTCCTGTCAGTTTGTTATGTTTTAAACACAGACAGTTTTTGCCTCTCTCTCAGATCCATAATTCCATGCCATTAAAAATACTGGGAGCAGGAGGTGTCTGTGGGCTCTGAGGCAGTTGACGTTTCTACCTCTTGTTGCCCCCCCCACACACACACACACACACACATACTTTTCACAGGAAACTTTTGGCACGGTTTGAAAGCATAACGACTAGTTGCGGCCCTAAAACGATCATAAAGTCAATCATGTGCCAGGAATTACAGGGCAGTCTTCCTCAGTCGCTCCTTATTGCACATCCATGCCAGAGGTTCTGTGTGTATGCCCACCTACATTTTTACATTTTAGTCATTTAGCAGACGCTCTTATCCAGAGCGACGTACAGTTAGTGAGTGCATACATTTTCATACTGGTCCCCTGTGGGAAACGAACCCACAACCCTGGCGTTGCAAGCGCCATGCTCTACCAACTGAGCTACACGGGACACCTACACACCCATACTGTATTAAGGCCCCAAAAAAGGAAGACAGAACAGAACGATGACTTACAAAACAAGTTGTGAGGCCAAATTAGGATGTAGTGCGAATCAAAGGACTTTTGACACTTCTTTGTGAATAACTGCTAATGGAAAATGTAGGGGGGAATTATTAGCACTTCTGATTTGTATGCATGACAAGCCTTTTTCATCTCAAAGATTGCAAGACCCCACAAGGCCTTTAGATTACAGTACGTGCAAACATTTGCAATTATGATGAACTCTATAGTGCTTATCTCTAAAGGAACAGGTTCTTACTGACGGACAAGTAGACGTTTTAATGAAATAAACTGCTCTGAGCTGATGAAATAAAGATTGCTCCACCCCGGGGCACACTCAAATTAAATGATCAAGATGACTGCATGCATGCTGCTTCCATTAGCTCAGGTATGGTAATGGTTGGCCTAATCACACTGCACACGTTTCCTCTGCCTAGCTCTCAAAAGATGACAATATGAAGGGCCCATGGGTAAAAACAATAGTATTACATCATAATGAAGCCCCAGATCTCTAAAATTCTACTGATTTAACAGAGCCTGGTCCGTGGAGTTTCTGTCTTTCTGGTCTGAGGTCTGAGGAGATTGGAATGATGTGAAAACCATGTGCTGTCCCTAGGGACTAGGGGAGTAGACGGTGCGATGCTACGCGGTTTTATGCATCCAGATAAACATGGTGCTCTGCTCGGCTCGTTGGCCAGGCTGTCAGGAGCTTCTGGAAGGAGCCCAGAGTCATTTGCCTTAAAACAATGTTGATCTTGGGCAAGAGGGCACTGGGACTGGCAATGGGAAACACCTGTGTTGGGGTGAGGAGGCGGGAACGGCACGGCCGGGGAGAATTCCCAGTGTTCCAGAGAAAGGGGCTGGCTGGCGGGCGAAGGGAGGTAGGAGTAGCCGGAGGGGCCATTAGGTGTTGAAAGGTAGAAGTTTGAGGAATTTGGTCACAGTTCTGTCTCATTTGTTGCCCTGTAAACACACTGGGGTTGGAGCCACGAGCCAAAGTCTTAGTCATTTCCCTGGCCTGAAAGGATGTGCACAGTCAGGAATATGATGGGGGTGAGGCATGGGAACGTCATGGAAAGAAATGTAGTTCACTGCCAGACTAGACTACCTCCCTCTTTCCCGTGTTGTAAAACTTTTAAGGCAGTTAGGCTGAGTTGTTCAGTACTGTACCTCATCCAATATGATGATCATCATTTTGAAAAGTAATCTATCTGGATTTTGCCTATCTGATGGGATTGAATGCATAGAAATAGAATGAATAGAATGGAAGTCCACATTCAAGACAATGATTTGTCTGTTCTATTCATTCTATTTCTATGTATTTAATCCTATCCGATTGGCGAAATCCAGATACATACATTTTTATACTGTGCCATGATGATCTGAGTGAGAGCTTGGCTCTGAAATGTCAATAATGGACCAGATTGAGTCTATATCTGCATGTGGGGATCACTTTATTCAAGTCAGCTCAGCCAAGTAGACAAGTTACAATGCTCTGGTTTTCATATTATGACACTGTAGCTATATTTCAGTACTATTTTAAGTACTGCTCTGAAGAAAAGGGCCATTGTTATCTCAGGTTGATTTGTATTCTGAGATTTGGAAGAAGGGCTGTGTGGCTCAAAGATATTTTGATTAGAAACATTTGACTTGATAGCGAGCCCCCCAGCTTCAAAAGCTGCAGCGTTTGATATGAAAGTGAAATGAAAAAAGTAAAAAAAATATATATATATATATCTTTCTTGGAAAACGTATCTTTCATTTCAAATGGTGAGATGGAATGGATTGAGGCTTTACCCTTGCACTTAAAATCTGCTGAAAATCATCCATGTATTACTGCACACTAAGCATATAGATATGTCCTCTGTTAATGTGTCTGCTTGGAAAACAGTTGCAATACAGTTGTTTTGAAAACAGAAATAAATAACCTAACAATCCTTCTTCTATATTGAACTAATGACATACTGTCACTACATTGACATATCACGCATGTCCTCTAATTATTTGTCACGAAGAGTACCTCAGAATGACTACCAGCACATATTCATCCATCTCCACCTCCACCCAGCCCCAGCCTCCCACCTCTTCATTCATGTGTCAGTACTATCCTGTCTGCTGTTCCTATATCCTCAGGTACCTCCTGTCAATTACCCTGACACTGGCTTTTAATTCCACCATTTTCTACAGTGTAAGCATCCATCTCCACTGTCTCCAGCACAGTTAGACAGTACGGTGTTGGCCCACAACTGTCCAGCAGACAGGTTGTTGTAATATGAGAAGAGAATGCACTACTGAACCAGATGCTGTTTATTTTCAGTAATGTAGTGTAGACAAAATAATGCTTGACATTAATCTGATTTCTTCATTATATTTAGTACAATTCCAACTGTTTGAATCCACATCAAAATCAGTCATTGAAATGTGCTTTATTTCCATAGCGTAGTGCACGCTAGAGGTCTTCTATAGTCTGGACCCAAACAGACCCAAGGACAATCAGACCCAGACCCGAACGGACCCGAGAACAATCACACCCAAACCCGAATGGACCCGACAACAACCAGACCTAGACCCGACCCGTACCCTAACAGGGCCGGGTCTAGACCAGACCCGATTGGACCCAAGTGACAAAGAAATAATATTTATCAGCCACGTTGCTCTTCTGGTTAACAAATAGGTCTTTATAAATTGGATAGGCCTTCTATAAGTCAATAAATTCACATTATTAGCATCAAATAAATATGCTATAGGCTATGCAGACCCGAGGGAAAAGTTCGAATTTTGTACCCGGATCCGCTCGGGTACTGGGCCTCCCGTGAAGTCCTCTAGTACACACTAAATTGAGCAATTCACACAAACGCACGCTAATGCTATATTTTTCTGATAAGATGACATAATATACAGTATTTTCTTTAGATAGATATGCAGAGTACTGGGGAATCTACATATGCGATATATTAAGTGCCACTGAATGGCAACTAACCTAATCCATGTGGAACCATAGTCAGGAGCATAAATTAAACTCTGTGGTTGTTATGGTTTTTTCCTCATCGTGAAACAGTAACATCTCCAGAAAGGCCTATCTTTTTGGTGTGTGTATGCGTGTGCGTGCACGAGTGTGTGTGTTTGTGCTATCAATGTGCTATTGAGGAATACAGCTGTTGGAGGCTACATATTAAATATCATCCCCCTATCTGTGAATCAAGTCTGTGTAGAACTGCCATTGCTTTACAATACCTCTCTTCTTGGACTCATACGTAATTTTGAAATAATTTTGGGATCAGATGTCGGTTCTGCAGATAACATGCCAAAACTTTTTTGACCGAGTAATAATAATGTTTTCTCTTCTTTTCTTCCAATGCAATCCAACCATCTTTCTACCTGTCTCCCTTTCTCTCTCTCTCCTCCTCATCCCCTTCTCTTCTCTCCCATGTTGTCTCTCTCTGTGTCTAACAAAATTAATTACTGTATGTTTTAGTTTATGAACATGTCAGGCTGAGATGATGAATGGCTTGTAATATCAGAGGATTATAGATGTGGTGGAAGACAGTAGAGGACACACGCGCACACACACACACATACATACACACACACACACACACACACACACACACACACACACACACACACACACACACACACACACACACACACACACACACAGGAGAAACACACACCAGCCACTGGAGACATTCATCTATGGTTTCATATTTGATATTAACTTACTGTAGAAACGATCGTAGCCACAATGTCATTACTAGCGGTCCAGGGCCATAATGGAAGTGAACTTTACAAAGGTCTTCATAATTGCAGCATGGCTGAGCCTCCTCTGATAAGATGACATATTGGTTTGTACACTGGTCCCCTCATTACGCTGGCAGATGAAAAAGTAGCATTTCAGTGTAGTTTAATGAGCAGCATTGGAGTGAAGGTCATCTTAATAGGATTCAAGTCTGTGGCAGAGCAGAGCCAGAGGTAACATTCTAATGAGAAAGTAGCCTGATGCTGCCTGACCAACACTCTCTCTCTCTCTCTCTCTCTCTCTCTCTCTCTCTCTCTCTCTCTCTCTCTCTCTCTCTCTCTCTCTCTCTCTCTCTCTCGCTCTCTAGTAGCCTGATGCTGACTGACCAACACTCTCACACATGCATGTAGGGGGTGGAGATGCATATTTACCATATTTCAGCTCTACTTCTCAGGCTAGAGAGTATTTATTGAAAGCTACAGTTTATTAATTGCTTACTTATGGGTGGAGGGACATCAGAACCAGCAAGCACAAAGAATGAATGTTAAGTATCACACACACCAGCATAGCAGCATAGCAAGGACAGTGTAAGTGTGTGTGTCCACAATCTCCATCTGCCTTGGGCTGTAGCCCCAGCATGTAGGTCCTTACACAACCCTGACCATATATAACCACTCTATGGTTTGCCATTTGGACTGAGCTATGTCCATATTGATGGACAGTGTTCAGTATCTAACTTTGCCCTGGAGTTGACTATTTTCTATGAAAATAACCCTTAACAATAATAACACAATTACAATACGTACCATGGTCCAGTGTAGAAAAACAACATATATGACCAACCTTTTCTTTTCCAGTCTGACCATGGAGTCCAGTCCCGCTGTGACCCTCCCATTGGGCCATGTTGACAAGATGGATTGACGGACGGACGGCACGTGGCAGCCATCTGTGTGTGGTGGGTAGGTGGCCTGAGCACCGAGCAGCAACACTCACATTACACGTTAGTTTTGACTGTGATGAGAAACAGAGCTGCCTACTAACTTCCATCACCACCCATCTGTATCCATACACCACCACACCACTGGTTACAGGACCAATGGCTAATCACTTTAGTAGTGCTCATAGAAGAGTTAAGTGTTTTCTGATAGGTAGATATATGAATCACCATATGAATGTAATGTTTTTGCATCAAACCTGACATATCTTAGCATGTTAATGTTGTGAGATACAACATAGTGGAAGTTATTATACATTTTGTTGCTGTTTGGGATATTCTGAAGGAGGGTAAATGAGACTGTAATTTATGTTAGACAACCCCAAAGCCTACAAATCATACTGCTTCATCTGGGTCTGTGTAGAACAATGTGGTCAGCCAAGCTAACTGACTGACATTTTGATGGGGCAACGAAAACGTTGGCGAAAAACAAACTGTTTTTACTTTTCCGCCTGTTTTTCTCTGAATGTTCCTCAGTGAAGCCTGTCTTAGTGTGTTGGGATCAAATGGTCATATATCTAGCTGTGGAATGACAGAATGGATTCTATGGAAATGAGGAATGTGAGGGGAGTTAAGCTCAGTGCAGGGCAGGCTCAGAGATCAATGGAAAGGCCTCCCTCCTCCCTGACTCTCTCTCTTTCTCTCTCTCTCCCTCGCTCCCTTGCTCCCTCACGCTCTCTCGCCAGCGCAGTAGTGCCATATTTCCTCAACTGGAGGTCATGTCAGCTTTCACAAGATCCTCCTAAATATTTTCGCCATGACTCTGCGTCACATGGGAGCTGCACCGCAGAACATAGGTCAAAGGTTGCATCACAAAAAAAATTAAAAATAAAGTCACGATTCATCAACATTCAGCTCCCTGCGGGTCTTTAACAACAACAACATTAAAGTTTGTGATTGTGAGAAATGAAAGAAAAGCATGAGAACTACATGTAAGATAATGACAAGTAGAAGTGAAACAGAAGAACTATGGGAGTGAAGTAGCATCCTATGGTTCGAGTCGCTATTCATGTGATAAACAAGTACAACGGCCACCGTGGGGAAAACAAATGCTGTTCGCCATCTGCGCCCATCCAATTTAGCCTAAACACTTTTGGGGGTTTTCATACCCTTAAAGTAATGTTTTGATTATTGCTTGAACGGTCGCTAAGATTATATTTGGTTGCAATTGTGGCAAAATACCTATTTTGAATGCAGAAGTTGTTAGCTAGAATGTGAACACTCATTGACATAGACCAGTAGTCACCAACCAGTCGATTACCAAACATTTCTGTAGGAAAGCCAATGATAGGTTGTGATAAAAGGCTTGCACTCTTTTTTTTTTTTTTTTTGGGCTGTTGGTGGTAGGTGCACTTGATTCAGAAGCCCTGCGCACCGGGTAAGCAAAGTGTTCCCATTTTGAACCATTTAATTTGTTTGAAAAGACAAACTCCGCCTACCCGATGGACCGAGAGATCTGTGGCTAAATGAGTGAGCCTATTGCGCTGACCAATCAGATAGCTCAAATCACCGTGCCTACAGCGCTTCCACGACCCCGGCAACAGCAAAGTTTGATACTAGCCTACGTAAGATTTAATCACTTTTAAAGCCATGACCACAGAGAGACTGTCAAAGAATACAGCAAAGAGCTGCTGTTTTTATAAGTGAGTTCATGTTAGATTTTTTATTCAGCATTGTCAACACTGTTTTTATTCAACAATATTACAAAACATGAAATGCGCTTCTCTCTACTTCCACTTGCGCTGCAGCTCCAATGAATGAGTAGCCAAGTGTATCAATAGAGCTGCGTTTTTATTATTATAGCAGGTCGTCGTGTTTATTTTAATATCGAGGAATATTTAACTTTCTCTGGTCATAGGAACAACTTTAATTTGTGCATGAGGCAGATGAGGTGCGACTCTCGTTTCGCCATCAGGTGGAAGGTGGTGTCCCCTCTCTCTGGTCAGTCTCACCGGAGAAAAGTAAGGAGAGAGCAGGGACCGTGAAAGGTGGACCCTCTGCTGCTCTCTCCCTCCGCTGAGACTAATACGGTGTTTACCATCAGATGCACCATGACCATCAGATGCAGGTACCATAAGTCCAGTAAAATAAAAAAGCGAATGATTTGCAAATGTTTTCAATATATGCTCAGCTGTGCCTCGCAAGTGCTACACCAACTGATCTATTTTGTTATCAAAGCTCGAGTTTTGAAGAACAATATTGCTAGGCCAGGCATATACAGGAGTCAATATGCTGTGATAATGTATTAGGCCTACTGCACAAACCTCATTCCTACAGACCTGTTTTTGTTAGGTTAGTGTTATATTTAAGTCATGTTTAAAAAAAAAAATCAGAGCGGTAGATCTCGGCTTGACTGTGAAAGTGATCTTGATTCAGAAAAGGTTGGTGACCACTGACATAGACTGTAGCAAAGCTAGCCAAAGAGCTATTTTACTGGTTGAAGTTGAAGTGTTTTATAAGTATAATGCAGTTGATTTGCGACGATGACACAAACATAATATTAAGCAGGATTCATACGAGCCTTACAATCCAATTAGAATCCAAAAGTAGTGTGAAATGCACTCATAAGCAACATACAGTATAAATGGTGGCTTTTTTTGCAGGCGGTCTATAAGAACTCCCCCATATCTTCCCCCAACATGGGGAAATTGTGACTACCGACTCAGAGTATTGGGAATTTAGAAGAATGAGGTAAAGAACACCTCAATTTGTCAAAATCTATCAAATACACAAAGTCTTCAGAAATTGGGTGAATTTCACACTGACAACTCACACAATGCACAAAACACAGTCCATCTCCAGCTTTGACTGACTGAAATAGGAAACTGAGGAAGAGAGAGAACCAGCTCCATAAGAGTCAGCCGGCTGCATTAAAGTAAGAGAGGGTTTTAAAGGTGATAAAAAGGGCTAGGCAGAGAATATCATTCTGGAGATAATACAGTGGGCCAATTTTCCACAGGCTACATACCTTTTATTGCATCTGGCATCGAATTAAGGCACATATGAAAAGAAGAATCCTTGGTGAGAATGAAACCGTGGCCTAATAATAATATAATAATACATTCAGCCTGACTGACTAGCTTCTTCCTCAATGCTGACATTAGTTTGTCTCAGATGAGCTCTGATGTTGACGATAAACCGTTAAAAAAATATATAGTTCCGTAAAAGTAGAAAAAGGCATATGTTCATAAAGGACCTGGGAGGGGCATATTAAGTTTGGTCCATGGTGGTTGGCTTTTAGAGATTTCAATTTCAAGTTACATTTTTCAATTTCAAGTTTTAATGTCACGTGCGCAAGTACAGTGAAATGCCTTTCTTGCAATGATGATTAACATTAACATTGTTATTTATGGAGGAAACTATTTGATTTGGGGGCATAAGTGTGGTGGATGGACGTCTGAATGGGTGGGTTGAAGCTTTGCCTGGGCCTAGTTCAGTGGTAGTGCTTTGCCACATTGAGTGAGATAGATCCCAAGCTAGATCCATCTGTTGTTGCATGTACTATTTATGGAAGCTGGTAACTCTGAGAATCCAATACAGTTGTCATGGACCATGTGTGGCTGACACAGCAGATAACAGTGGGGAAATATGCAGTGACACATTATAAGTTACAGGGTAGGAAAACCAATCAGTATTGACCACATTGATCACTGAGACAAATGAGATGATTGCTTGAGTTCTGGTCACCTTGATGATCTGTCTTTGAGGTCAATTCAATCAAACTCCAAAACATACAAATTGATTCCACCTTCATCCATCATAGTAGGGAATTGCCAATACATTGAGTTGAATCTCAATAGTACACAAAACTCTCCTCTCCTCTCCATGCTGTCATGTTGATGGGCTCAGAGGAGCAGGAGGAGCAGGCCCCAGTACATGCCAGCCCCAGCACTCCAGGCAGCGCGTGTGATGTGACATGAGCCGTGTGATCTCCACCAGAGAAAACCCTGATGCATACAGGAACTAATCAGGGCAACACCAGCAACGTTCAGAGGAATGCAAATATTTTCAGAGTGCTTAAAAAACAATACACCACACACACATACAAGCACACACACATGCACGCTTGCACACACGAACACACACACACAAGCACACACACACACAAGTGCGTACACGCACACATGCACGAACATGCAAACACACACACATATACCCCCAACAATCACACAAATCCTCTCACACACACACACACACACACACAAAAACAAAAAACGACCCCCCTGACAAGGCTCTCCCGGAGTGCATTTGCATAAAACATTAAGCCGAACAAAATGATTACACCTGACAAGTTGAGTTGGAGGGAGAACAACGCCAGTGGCAGGCAGTTACTTGCAGATCATGCAATCATTCTCTCGTCAAGCAACTGTTTCATGGCTGCCTTTGTAGGCTCTGTCATAGATGAATCCCTCCCTTTTGTTTTTCCTTTCTCCCCCTCCACCCCTCTCTGTCCCTCCCACAAATCCAATAAGTTGCCCTTAAATCGAGTTACCCTGCACCTTGCAGATAGGGGCATTGTGATGGATATATCAGAATGGATGCCAGGCGCTGTGTTTTGGTGTGGAAGCGCTATGAAATTGTACTGCTGTGATTCTACATTATGCTACTAAATGTTTGTCTTGTAATGCAATTAAACGTTCATGTAAGCCACCCCCGCGAGCCCCCAAACTATTGTGTGCAGCTTTTAATAATTTTATTTACGCTCTTTTGTGACATTGCCATTCAACCTGGGGTAAAACAGAATAATTTTGAGGAATTTTAAAAGAATAACTTGTGTTTGTCATCGAGAACACAAGCCGGTTTCATATTCCAAAAAGCTGCGAATCAAAAAACATTAATATCCTTCTCTCTCATATCAAGTGACTGCTGAAGAATTCCTAATGTCGAGCACTTCGCTGAAGGATAGCTCGCAGATAAAGTTAAAAAAAGAGAGAGATTATTGCCTTCTTTCATTTCCCCCCCCCCCCTGGCATGCAGCTACTGTAGCGGTATGCTAATATAGATTTGGAATATTTGCAAGCAGAAACTTAAGGATTGAGTGGTGATAAGACTTGACAGCAACAGAGGCAGGAGTGATCTCCAGCATGACAGGCCGTGTCACAAACCCCAGTGACGCTGTCACAGTGACAAACTTTTCAAAAGAACAATGCACAGACATACAGTTATTGAAGTGAGCTGCAAGCCTCACTGCACCGCCGACAACGTTGTCCCTGCAGTTAAGAGATGGAAGCAGAACTTAATTATGCATACCACACATCCTTTCCATACTTATCCCTACAAACTTTCAACATATGTCAATATAATACTGTTTGAATGTACAGCGAGTAGGGAAGAAGTGAAATGTTTTGCTTTGACAGAATTACAAGGCTACCTTTTTACACCTAGATGTTAATTTGTATCATATATTAATTTGATATTACAATAACAAATGTATCCTTGGATTTCTACTGATAAAACAAGGAAATGACTTTGAACATTTTTATTGATGAAGCTCTGAAAGTTGTTCTTTCAAATATAAACAGCAAAGGTTCAAAACATATAATTCATTGTAAATTTGATGATGCTTCATATGTTATTAAAAAAATATCCACATTCAATATTTACAGTACATGATTAAATCAAACTTATAAAACAGGTATACAAAGTTAGTGGTAAAAAAATAATTTATTGTCAATGCATTGCCCTAAATAGCTATGCTGTCCAAAGCCATATTCTGAATATAGCCTACCCTCACACATGACCCTGAGCAGCAGAGTTTGCGCCCTGAAACCCCAACTTAACCTCTGTGAAAGCAGGTGTTGGTTTGACCGTTATGGGACTGACTTCTCCCCATCTCTCTTTTAATCTTGTCTGTACTTTTATTACAACACTAGCTCTGCTCTGAGGGTCTGAGGATCATTGCTTCCACTAAGAACCAGCTGGGCCATTGTTTGGGCTCTGCCAGCTGTGTCTATTTTCATAACCCATTTTCCTTTTGTTCCACTACACCTCCCTATAAAAGTACAGAGAGAGGAAGAAAGAGTTATATTCCATCATCTCGTGAACTCGCTCTTCCCCCTTCGTCTATGACCTGATGGTTGGCTATGGGGCTGGCAGGGATGGGTGGAGGGTGTGGGGGATTGGCGGTGTATGTGTGTGTGTGGTGGGGGGTTGTAGAGGGGTCTGTAATCATCTAATTCAAACATACACTGGGGGAATCTCATTATTGGACCTAACAGTTCCATTTTAGCCTTATCTGGTTTCAATCAGACCGCCTCTCATTTGGAGCAGGGAGCGAGGAGGGAAACTTGATTCCTTTTGTCTAGATGTCTCTGGCGTCTCTGCAGCAGCAGCTATCAAGGGTTCGCTGTTTTTTGTCTTGTCCGTCACCCGCTCTGAAAAGCACCAAGGTTTTTGAAGCGCTGGTCAACAGTGGAGAGAGAGAGGGACTTCTGTGGCAGTCGCTTAGAATGCTGCTTCCCATCACCCAATGACAGACGAGAGGGAGAGGTTTGGGTGTGTGACATCAGTGAGTTGCATTTCTGTTATGGACGGCTGCCATGGGGGAACTCCCCCTAACCCCACACCCCCCGCTCTTCCCCCCTGCACCCCCCACCCACATGTAAACGGACATTAAAACGAAACCTGACCTTGGACCTGGGGTAGTATGTGTGTGTGTGTGGGGGTGGGGGGGGGGGGGGGGGTGAATACAGGGGGGTCAGGGAAAGGTGAGCAGAAAGCAGCAACGGCAGCCGCCCTGGCTGAACCGTACTCAGGAATCCCTTGCAGATTAAAAAACTCCAGAAGTTGGAGTCGGAGATAATCACAGGATCTGGAATTCACAATAACAAACTGGCCATATATCTACCTGTCTCCGGCCTTCCTCCCATGGAGGGCCAGGGGGTCAAACAAATGGCTGCATTCCATCAACATCTCTTTTTTCCCTCCGCAAGAGCTCCCAATGAGGTATCTGGAAGGATCAAATATGGGTCCTCCAAAGCAAACCTTCATGGGGCGTATTTTAACTATTTTTCGACCTGCCAGCTTCTCAAAAGTTTTTTCTCTGAGACGAGACGAGGTTTGATTTGGAGTGTGTTTATTTTTTACTTTCACATGGCGACAGTGGATGTTCAAATGGTCTCTGTCGCCCCTCTCTGCTCCATTTCCTGACTGGGGCTGAGGACTGGGACTGAATGGGGCTGGGGCTGAGGGCCTGCTGGGTTGAATTAAGGGTTGAGGAGCAGGGGAGCTGGGGGTCTTGAGGAGGTCTGGTGTGGCGGGGCAGTCGGGGCACGCAGGTATGATTTACATAGCTCTGAGAAAGGCTGAGGATTTCACTGAGGATTTCAGACTCCTCTCTAGGGAGCCATGTTGGAGGAGGCGCTGCTTTGTGATACTGGCTCTGATTTATGTGTTACCGTCATACACTCCTCTCCCCATCCACAGCCTGACTAAAGAGCTTCACTCTTTATTTCTGTGGTGATTATTTGCTTTAGCGTGGCTAGGTACGCTAGACTTTGCGCAAACCTTAGCTGCTGCCAGAGACTTAGCTGTACCTGGTTGTTATTAATCCGATGCTTGCTCTGTGGAGGGTAAGGCAGGGAACTATTTGCTGTCCTTACTTGTCTTTGGCTCAGAGAATAATTAGTCCCTTTGGTTCAACTGTTTGTAGCTGGGTTCTCAGCATGGGAAATAATCTTACAAAGGGGGCAGGCAGGGTTTGCCAGTTGGAAGTAAGTTATTTTGTCAGTATTAAGTGTTGTAAATAGCCCAAGGTTAGAGAATAATTATGATATGCAGGGCTGTATAGAGAGATGCTCATGTTGAAGACACAAGAAGCAACTGCATAAAGAACCGTCATAAATACTTAGACTGGATGTATTTCATCACATAAGTTGACTATAACAGATAGTGGACTGTAACAGATAGTTGACTATAACAGATAGTGGACTGTAACAGATAGTTGACTATAACAGATAGTGGACTGTAACAGATAGTGGACTGTAACAGATAGTGGACTGTAACAGATAGTGGACTGTAACAGATAGTTGACTATAACAGATAGTGGACTGTAACAGATAGTTGACTATAACGGATAGTGGACTGTAACATATAGTTGACTATAACAGATAGTGGACTGTAACAGATAGTGGACTGTAACAGATAGTTGACTATAACAGATTGTGGACTGTAACAGATAGTTGACAATAACAGATAGTGGACTGTAACAGATAGTGGACTGTAACAGATAGTGGACTGTAACAGATAGTGGACTGTAACAGATAGTGGACTATAACAGATAGTGGACTGTAACAGATAGTGGACTGTAACAGATAGTGGACTATAACAGATAGTGGACTGTAACAGATAGTGGACTGTAACAGATAGTGGACTATAACATATAGTGGACTGTAACAGATAGTGGACTGTAACAAATAGTGGACTGTAACAGATAGTGGACTGTAACAGAAAGCACTATATGTTTATAACCTATTGCTGCTTTTCTAAGTACAATTTTCATCCCCCTCTCTTCCAGAGTACAGTATGGTGTGTAGAACTGCAGGGCATATCTCTATTTCTTTATTGATTAACCCCTGCAGCAAAAAGAGAGATAATGTAAAGACACCAGCGTGTGCAGTCACACTGACGACTTTCTAATTCCCCCCCACGACAACATTCAAATTATTTGCTTTCCCAGTCGAAAATCGAAGGGCTGTAAAAATCGACTTCCTGTAGCGGTGGGGGAAATACATTTCATTCGTATTGACAGCAGCCAAACAGAAAAGCTATCGGGCAGCATTTAATTATTGAAGACATTGATCTGCAAAGTGATTTATTCACAGCCGCTCCGCTTAGGGGTCTAATTGAGTCCCACTATGATACAGCCAAAGGGCTCTTATTGGTCAGTTTTGTCTGAGTCAAGTTACATGAATATAATATTCACCAGTATATTCACCATACTGTACACAGCCAGTTATGGTGCTGACGGATGTGAACCTGTCCATTGTTTAACCAAGTGATAGGCCTCTTGTTACCCATGTCATACAGTAAATCATAGGAGAGTGATCCAAAAGACTCATCCTTAGATGCCCTCTGTTATGTCTCAATGGTTGAAGTGTGTAGCATTTCAATTAGAAATTAAACTATACTGTATCTAAGTGTGTATTGGTGTACCAAGGTTAACCCAATATCTAACTGAAATGATAGGATTGATACATTGATAATCCCCTTGGGTATACAGAGCTCCTCAGTATGAGAGAGCAGTGCAGAGCTACACTGATGAAGACATCAGGCTGAGGACATGTTTAGTCCCCAAGCACACCTCCACAGCCTAGACTGCCCATATCTCCTGCTCTGCTATACATCTCCCTCCAAAGAATCTGTGTACAATCAACCTTCCCCAGAAAATTATTCTCATCTGTCCCCCAGACCAGGAATGACGACAGCGGAGCAAATTTGGAATTTTATTTTAACGGCAAGAATGAGCTTAAGAGTAAATCTCCAGCTATCGAACTGCAACAACCCCCCCCATCTCATCAATAACCAGTGAGTCTGACCTGACATTCACATGTGCTACATTATGCCCTCTCTCTGGCAGTGTGAATCCAAGTAATCTCGCTGTCAGTCGTTCCACTATTTGGCCCAGGCAGACAGTACACCCCTCCCATTCCCTCTTTCTCTCTCTAGTCTCTCTAGTCCCTACTCCCCAGCCTTTTTGTATTCAAGCCTCAGATGATGAGGAAACTGTAATATTGTCTTTGACTCTGACACTAGCAGCCCACTCACAGTAAGTTGATCTGAGGCCTAGACTGCTTTTTCCCTATGTTGACGCAATTCCCCAAGCAGTAGACTTGAGCTTTGCTTCGGGGAGGTATTCAGACTAAACATTATGTTCACTGTAGTTGTGATGCGCCAAATACTGCAACTAATATCCCCAGTGAGAGTTTGTACTACGAACGCAACTCAGATTTACAGCATTTCTGTCCAGAATTCTCAGGGAGAGCCCTTTTGTTTAAGAACAAATCACTGTCCAGTCGCTATCATGTTGCTGCATGATGCAATGAGGCTAAGAGTCGTGCCAAAAAACATAACATTAGTAAAAGCTCAACCTCAAAGTGTAGCTAGTTATTTCAGTTTTTCAACACTCTTTACTTTACTCTCACCTTCCACAGGATTATGGAAAAAAGACAAGTTGAGTTTGGCAAAGCCACCTCCCCACCACCTCCCCCTCCATCACTCTCCCCAACCCCTCTAGCATTCATACAGAGGGAGGTGGAAGATGGAGGGAAAAGATGGAGGGTAGAAGTGGATGAGGAGGTGGAGAGAGGGAGGGGGGAATCTCATCAGAATAAGTATCCTTATACTCTGCAGGCCAACAAGCCAGCCAGCCAGTGATCTGATGATGCTGGGATTAATGGCATTCCGACCGGAAGGCTGAGGCTCCAGGTTGTGTCCCCGGCACAGTTTGAGACTGGAGGGAAGAGACAGACACCAGGAGTGGAAGGAATTATAAGATAGAGAGAGAGAGCAAGAGCATAGATTCCCCCACCAGCATCTGATAGAGGGAGAGAGAGAGATGGGAAAGGGTGAAAGAGAGAGAGAGAGAGAGAGAGAGAGAGAGAGACAGAGAGAAGGAGATCAGGATGCCACAGGAAAAAAGGGGGATTTATGTCATTTTCTGGGTAGATAAATCTGATGGAAGGAACAACGCGTGAAGACAAAAATCCAGCTCCTGAAAAGGCCATATTGATCACACGCACACAAACACACACACATGCACACACACAGGGAGCTGTGGATCTCGGTGGGCAGGCTAGGGTCAGGTCTGGTATTAACCTGCGCTGCGGGCCTAGAGTTTCTCCAGGTAGTTTCTCCTTCATTCTGGTCTCCTGGGCTTGATACAGGGGGGATGGTGTTTAGCAGGACCTCGAGGCACAGTGCTGTTTAAGCAGAGTAAAGACCTGGCTCACCTCCAGATTACCTGCCGCTTTCCAGCCAAGGGTAGGAGAGACAGGGGTTCTGTGTGTGTGGGAAAAGAGTTGAGTAAAAAATGATATATTCATTTTCAATGCACTCTCTGAAATCCACAATCGAGACTTAAGTTGGATAAGATTCTATGATTGTAATGCTCATCATGGGGTTTGTGTAGGACTAGTGGTAAGGTTGGTAATGTACCCTGCATACAAGCACCATGCTGGAGATGGCTCATGCAATTGCACATTAAATCACTGTCATTATTTCTCCTGAAATGAAAATGATGGAATGATGAAGTGTTTTAGTGAAAACCCTGCTATCCTAGGACATGTCTTTATTGTATTTAGACACACATATTTATCATAAAGTCATAAATCATACTGAGTGAAGGTTGTTAATGACATACAGAGACAATGGTGGAAGTGCTCCAGTGAGTCCAGAAGTGGCCGTTCCACAGCTCTGGCTGGGATAGTACTCTACCTGGGCCTGCCATCCCCTGGGCTCTCTATAATGGTATGATCTACAGACCTGGGCCTGCCATCCCCTGGGCTCTCTATAATGGTATGATCTACAGACCTGGGCCTGGCCTCCCCTGGGCTCTCTATAATGGTATGATCTACAGACCTGGGCCTGGCCTCCCCTGGGCTCTCTATAATGGTATGGTCTACAGACCTGGTGTCCAGGCCTCACGCTGGGCCTGTCTGCATCCAGCAGTTTATGGAGACACAGCCGATGGACTTACGCTCCCGCTTGATGTCTGCAGACAACTGTTTTTATTTTCTCTCTCTCTTTAGCCTGGACTCTCTCTCTTTCCCTCTCTCTTTCTCTCTCTCTTTCTCTCTCTCTTTCTCTCTCTTTCTCTGTCTCTTTCTATCTCTCGTTCTCTCTCTCTCACTGTGTGTTGTTTGAAGATGAACTCATGAGGACTGTGGTTCGCTTTCCTTCTGCACGCTGCTCTGGGACTAGCAGGGTTTGGAAAGGAAAGCGTTCCAAAAATCAGCTCGAAATCTTGATGTGTCGTGGGGCTTTTTTTTCCACTCCCTAAATTTAGGCATGAGGGAAATGTCCCTCTCGTGGGATCCTGACCCCGTAGGAACCATTTATATATCAGACAGAACTCAAACAATGACGTTTTGTGTGGATGGGGGAGTATTTTTAGTGCCGGGCCACTTCTAAAGCACAGGCAGTATTTCAGGGGCCACAGGCCCTAGTCCATTTATAGTGGAGAGGGCAGCGAAAATAAGCATCGCCTTCAATTTGTCTTTTTCCAGCCTTGCACCATTTCCTTTGCCCCTTGATCCCCCCATCCACCTCCCTCCGTTCACCAGCCCCTCTCACCGCACTACCCCTCCATCTTTCCTTTGGCCCTAATGACTCTTTCAGCTGAACGATGATAGATGTGTATTTATTATCTAGGCCGATAAGCTTTGGGTGTGTTACTCCACAGTGTAGCATATACACATTACAGACCATAAGTCCATGGGGCCAGGCACATGCCAGTGACAAGTCAGCCCCAGACAGTCAGTGGAGGGTGGTAAACCTACACAACCTACACATATACACACATGCATGTGTTTAAATACACACAGAGACATGCACACACACACACACACACACATGCACACACACACACAGACACGCACGCACGCACGCAAACACACACACACACACACACACACAACACACTATGGGGTGTGAAACTGCTCATTAGGTCAGGCCTGGACTCCTTCCATACATCACTATGTCCGTCTTCAATGTTAGCCTGGAGTCTATCCACTGGTTGTTTCTTTATTGTGAAATAGTCGCTGAAACTTTCACCGAAATAAAACAACGCATCTCTACGCATTTATCTAACCCTGTTAGGGAGAAACATGATGATGGTGGACTAAATCCAGCACAGAGCTAGTGGCCATCCCTCACACACTCCAAGCTTAGAAACCAAGAAGAAACACAAAAAACAACATTGTTTAAATGTTTCCAACTGTGATGGAGTCAGGTTCAAGTGGCTACGCAGTCGTTTGCTTTTCCAAATTAACTTCAAAGTTAGCTTCTCACAGTGCTGCAATGCGGCGGGCGGGGGGGCTCAGGGCCACGGCAGAGTGCAGGGGAAGACGGGCCACGCAGCGCATTGAGATAAATCTATCACGCCGTGCATGAGGTCATCAATTCAACATTTCCTCCAATTCCGATGAGCAGAGGGCCTAACCAAACACTCTCACTCCCTCCAAAGCAGGGGCCCAGGGCTTAGGCACCCCTCTCTCTGCCTTTACACTGGGCCGTGTTTGGGCTTGTACCATAATGCCTTGACACAGTGAGAGGAGCGCATTAAAATATGTATTTAAGAAGTGAAACAGTGGACTGTTGTGAGTCTCGGCACAGCAGGGTAGGATAGGGTTGTTCTTGATCATTTCCTCAGCTAAAAGATGTATATGGTTTGGTTGTGTTATGAGAGGATTATTCATCCTAAATCATACTGTCGTTTTTCCATTGCATCCTCCTGTTTGTATAAGAGGTTTTATGAGTTGAGTATATCCCTGTGTCGACTTTATCAGACCTTCTCCCAAACAACTAAAATACATCCATCTTTGGAGGAAAAATCAGGCGAATACCCAGGGGTATGTTTGTTAATGGAAACAATTTCCCATATCTCAGAGCATACCTCAGACATTTCTGAAATGTAGCGTTTGGCAGTCGTTTGTTGACAACAAAAATGGGTGAAATTCTTTTTGGGAGAAATCAAAGAAAACACAACCCCTCCTCCCATTGAAACAACCCTTCTCTGCCCCTTTCTCCACCCCTTTCCACTGACTCAATACCTTGGATTCCGCTAGCACTCAGAAACAGCCTGTTCGTGTTGACATAAGATCCACAGTCTCATTGTCTCCCAGGAGCAGATGGTCTTGCCATCTTCGGGGATGGGAGTGGAGGATAGAGGGTGATTCCCTGGATGCCTGAATTGGTGCCGGAACATGCAGGACTAATCAAATGCACCTGTGTTCTTTTTGACATAGCTCTGCTCATCACATCACATGATCTGACGCGGGGCCCAGGGGCGCGGCCGTGCGGCACAGTCCTCCGAATGGCAACCAATCAACACCTCCCCTTTGACCCCACGGTGACCCAGGAAGAGAACCATCCATCTCTGTCTGCCCAAAACCCACTGCTCTCCAGTGACATCACAGGTTGGGAGATTTTTTTAAAGGGTCACGGATCAAAACGTTCACATAAGGCAAGCAGAACACGTCACAGAGCATGGCCCGGAATGCTCTGTAATTATTTCATACTGTCATACAAGCTAGTATGGCCTGATCGCTGAGGGTTGATGATATCAGCCAAGCTGCTCAGCCCATCTGAGAACGATACCACTTGCTGGGGTCTGGGAAATATTATTTTGAGGCGAGAGCTCATGTACCCTCCAAAGCAGGACCATACCGCCCCAAAGAGGAGCATAATGTGGAACAGAAGGGCAGCGTTTCGCTCATTGTCCGGTGCATTAACCCCAATCAGCTTAGGGACGGCATCCTGGAGAGAAAGAGGGGGAGAGAGAGAGAGACATGGGGGGGAGAGAGATAGGGAGAGAGTGAGAGGGAGAAAGAGAGAGAGAGATGAAGAGGAGAAAGAGAGTGAAAGCAGTGGTGTAAAGTACTTAAGTAAAAATACTTTAAAGTACTATTAAGTCATTTTTTGGGGTATCTGTACTTTACTTTACTGTTTATATTTTTGACTACTTTTACTTCACTACATTCCTTAAGAAAATAATGTACTTTTTACTCCAAACATTTTCCCTGACACCCAAAAGTACTCGTTACATTATGAATGCTTTGCAGGATAGAAAAACGGTCTAATTCACACACTTATCAAGAGAAGTCATCCCTACTGCCTCTGATCTGGCGGACTCACTAAACACACACGCTTCATTTTATAAATGATGTCTGAGTGTTGGAGTGTGCCCTTGGCTATCCGTAAATTAAACTAAAACAAACAAATTGTGCCTTCTGGTTTTGTCACGAGTTGCTAAGCCAGAACCCAGAAGCAGACCAGGACAAGGTAAGTTGAAACGAAGGTGAGTGTTTATTACAAATTCAAGAGTGATGCTGAATAATCCGGGGGAACAGAGCGGGCGGCGTTGATTAGTTGTTGGGGGGTGCAGTGGTTGATCCCATCCTGGAGTCGGCAGCCGCCGACCACCAGGCAGAGGTTGGATGAAGGTTCCGGACGGGTGACTGCAGATGGAACAAAACGGGGGGTAAGTAAGCAACAAACCAAACGGTGCAAAAACAACAAAACTAACGCTAGGCTCAAAGACTGATACTCTGGTAAACCTACTGTTCATGGCTAACGATCCGGCAGGGACTGGATGTTAGGCCAGAGCCTAAGAAGGGTGATGATCATGACCAGGTGTGCAGATTGCTGATGGGATGCAGGTGCGGAAATCAAGAGAGCTCCCCGGAGCGTTCCCGAACCCTCGGGAAACTGGAGATCACGAACAGAAAAACTAGTCACCAGACAGGACCCGACTCAGACTGCCGGGATCGTTACAGTACCCCCCCTCCGGCGAACGCCACCGGGCGGACTCCCGGAGCGCCAGGATGGAGGCGGTAGAAGTCACTGATGAGGTCAGCATCTAGGACCTGTCGCCGCGGAATCCAACTCCTCTCTTCAGGACCATACCCCTCCCAGTCCACGAGATACTGGAAACCCCGGCCCCGCCGTCTGGAATCCATGATGCGACGCACCGTGTAGGCAGGACCACCTCCGATCATCCGAGGAGGAGGAGGAGGAGGCGGAGGAGGCAACAGAGGACTGAGGAAGACAGGCTTGAGGCAGGAGACATGAAAGGTGGGATGGACTCTGAGCGTCCTCGGTAGTTTGAGTCGAACTGCCACTGGATTGATCACCTTCTCCACCACAAACGGACCAATGAACTTCGGTAACAACTTCCTAGACTCAGTCCGTAACGGAAGATCCCGTGTGGCCAACCAAACCCTATCTCCGATGGTATAGGTGGGAGCGGGGATCCGGCGACGATTCGCCTGGAGCTGATACCGGTCGAAACTCTAAGGAGTGCCTTTCTGGCCCGATGCCAGGTCCGGTGGCAACGGCGAATATGGGCCTGAACAGAAGGCACTGAGAGCTCCTTCTCCTGAGAAGGGAACAGGGGAGGTTGGTAGCCATACAGGCACTGGAAGGGAGACATCCCAGTGGCAGATGTAGGGAGAGTATTGTGGGCATACTCAACCCAAGGCAACTGAGAGACCCAGGAGGTGGGGTTGGAAGAGACCAGACAGCGTAGCGTGGATTCCATCTTCTGGTTGGCTCTCTCCGCCTGACCATTGGATTGGGGGTGAAAACCAGATGTGAGACTGACTGTAGCTCCAATGGCCAAACAGAAGGACTTCCAGACAGCAGAGGTAAACTGAGGGCCACGGTCGGAAACGATATCACTGGGCAAACCGTGGACCCTGAAAACCTCCCTAACCAGGATCTCGGACGTCTCCGAGGCAGAGGGAAGCTTGGCAATTGGCACAAAGTGGGCGAACTTGCTGAATCTGTCCACGATAGTCAGAACGACCGTGTTCCCCTCAGAAGCGGGCAACCCAGTGACGAAGTCCAGGGCCAGATGCGACCATGGTCGCGGGGAATAGGAAGGGGGTGAAGTAGTCCAGAGCTGGGCCGATTGGTACTCTTATTCTGCGCACACACTGGACAGGCAGCAACAAAACCCCGAGTATCCTCGGCCATGGCAGGCCACCAAAAAGCGTCTGCGAAGAAACGCCATTGTCCGAGCCACGCCAGGGTGACAAGCCATCTTGCGGGCGTGGGACCATTTGAGGACAGCAGGACGAACCGACTCAGGCACAAACAACCGACCGGGTGGGCCGTTACCGGCCCGGGCTGAGTCCGAAGGGCCGCCAGCACCTCCTCCTCAATCTTCCACATAACTGCTCCCACGACGCAGTTCCGGGGGAGAATTGTCTCGGTCTTGGACCCACTCTCCTCCGTCTTGGAGAACATCCGGGACAAGGCGTCCGCCTTGCCGTTCTTAGATCCAGGTCGGAACGTCAGGGAAAACTTGAATCGTCCGAAAAACAACGCCCACCTGGCCTGACGGGAGTTGAGACGTTTAGCCGATTGCACGTAAGCAAGATTCTTGTGGTCAGTCCAGACAATAAACGGTTGCTCCGCCCCCTCCAACCAGTGGCGCCACTCCTCCAAGGCAAGTTTCACCGCGAGAAGCTCCCGGTTACCCACATCGTAATTCCTCTCCGCAGGCGAAACGGCGACGAGTAGTAGGCGCAGGGATGGAGTTTACTGTCCGTGGAGCATCGCTGCGACAGGATGGCGCCAACTCCCACATCAGACGCGTCCCACTTCAACGACGAACTGACGGGCCGTGTCCGGTTGAGAGAGAATCGGTGCGTTGGTGAATCGCCTCTTCAAATCCAGAAACGCTCGATCCGCCTCCGGATTCCACTTGAAGGTCCTGATACTGGAAGTCAAGGCAGTTAACGGAGCGGCCACACGGCTGTAATCCCGGATGAATCTGCGGTAGAAATTCGCAAACCCCAAAAATCTCTGGAGCTGCAATCTCGTACCGGGCTGGGCCCATTCCAGAACCGCTCTAACCTTCTCCTGGTCCATCCTAATCTCTCCCCTGGAGATGATGTACCCGAGAAAGGATGTCGTGTGGGCGTGAAACTCGCACTTCTCGGCCTTCACGAACAGGCGATTCTCCAACAATCGCTGCAGAACCTGCCGGACATGCTGGACGTGGTCGGAAGGTTCCTTCGAGAAGATCAGAATGTCATCCAGGTAAACAAACACAAAGAGACCGATCATATCTCTCAGGACGTCGTTCACCATACTCTGGAATACCGCTGGGGCATTGGTCAGTCCAAACGGCATCACCTGATACTCGAAGTGACCCATCGGTGTATTGAAACCCGTCAACCACTCGTCCCCCTCTCTCTGATCCGGACCATGTGATACGCATTGCGTAGGTCTAGCTTGGTGAACACCGTAGCACCCTGTAAGGAGTCGAAGGCAGAACTCATCAAGGGCAGGGGATACTTGTTCTTGACCGTGATGTCATTCAACCCCCGATAATCAATACACGGTCGAAGAGAGCCATCCTTCTTACCCACAAAGAAGAATCCTGCCCCCAGGGGTGATGACGAGGGACGAACGAGACCAGCAGCTAGGGACTCCTTGATGTAGGTCTCCAAAGCCTCACGTTCAGGTCGGGAGATACTGTATAACCTTCCCTTGGGGTAGACAGCTCCAGGGAACAGGTTGATGGCACAATCATATGGTCGGTGGGGAGGGAGTGACAGAGCCTTCTGCTTACTGAAAACTTCCCCAAATCGTGATATGTCTCGGGAACCAGGGACAAATCTGGGGGTTTAGCCTCAATCACCTGACTGGGAACCGAATGGGGGCAGGCAGTCTTGAGACAGTTAGCATGACAATCAAGGCTCCAACTCGTTACCTTGCCCGTCACCCAATCGAACGTGGGATTGTGTTCCTTCAGCCAGGGGTATCCAAGGACCAGAGGAACATGGGAAGACGGCAGAATGAAGAATGAAATCATCTCAGAATGATTCCCCGACAACCGCATCTTAACCGGTTCAGTCCTCATCGTGATACGTGCCAGACTACTGCCGTTCAGAGTGGTCGCTTCAATGGCTTCCGGCAATTGCTCCTTGGAAAGCCCCAGCTGTTCCACCAACTCGGCATCAAGAAAGCTTCCATCGGCACCTGAATCGATAAAAGCGTTAATCGCTAAGCTCTGATTCCTGTTCACAAGGGTAGCCGGGAAACGGGGTCTGACAGAGGTACTGAGAGGTTGAAACTGGCTCGCTAAAAGTCCTCCCAACTTTAGCGAGCCGGGCAGTTTGACGACCGCCGGGAACAAGTGGAGATGTAATGTCCCGAGCTACCACAGTAGAGGCAGCAGTTGGTCTTACGTCTATGTTGACGCTCCTCCTTGGTTAACCCGTGCCGCCCCACTTGCATGGGTTCAGAATCGGGAGAGAGGACCTCTCCACTAATCCTTTGTGGTGGAGAATGATCGACGTGTTCTGGTCCACCACCCGACCCGACTGGGAACTGAGAAGCTGATCGATTGGACGGACCCCATTGCTTCTCCCTCCTTCGCTCTCGGACTCGATTATCCACCCGAATAGACAAGGCTACCAAGCTGTCCAGGTCACTAGGCTCCGGATAGGAGATCAACTCATCCTTGAGCTGCTCCGACAGACCCTGGTAAAAGGCCGCTTGCAGAGACTCCTCGTTCCACCCACTCTCCACAGCCAACGTCTTGAACTCGATCACGAAGTCGGCCACGCTGCGAGTTCCTTGGTGAAGCGAAAACAGGCGCCTAGCTGCGTCCCTCCCTCGGACGGAATGGTCGAAGAGCTTCCTCATCTCGGCCGTGAACCCCTGGTATGAAGCCATGCAGGGGTCTTGTCGTTCCCCAAACGGCTGAAGCCCACTCAGCGCTCGACCACGCAGCAACGCAATCACAAAGGCTATCCTAGCCTTGTCTGTGGCATAAGAGTGGGGCTGTAGATCGAACACTAATCCACACTGCATAAGGAAGGAACGGCATCTTCCCAGCTCCCCCTCATATCTATCCGGCGTCGGAACCTTGGGCTCACGGAAGGACACAGCTCCAGAAGCGGCAGGCGAGATGGGTGAAACCGGTAGTGGATCCTCCACCGGAAACTTGCGTTGGTTCTGGACCTCCGTCAGACCGGTAGAAAGGTTCCGAACTGACAACGCGATCTCCTGTAGTACCGTGCTATGATGGCCCAACATCTTCTCCTGATGGGTAATGGCATGGCGAACAGAGTCCAGGTCCGCTGGGTTCATTCCTGGCCGGATCGTTCTGTCACGAGTTGCTAAGCCAGAACCCAGAAGCAGACCAGGACAAGGTAAGTTGAAACGAAGGTGAGTGTTTATTACAAATTCAAGAGTGATGCTGAATAATCCGGGGAACAGAGCGGGCGGCGTTGATTAGTTGTTGGGGGTGCAGTGGTTGATCCCATCCTGGGTCGGCAGCCGCCGACCACCAGGCAGAGGTTGGATGAAGGTTCCGGACGGGTGACTGCAGATGGAACAAAACGGGGGTAAGTAAGCAACAAACCAAACGGTGCAAAAACAACAAAACTAACGCTAGGCTCAAAGACTGATACTCTGGTAAACCTACTGTTCATGGCTAACGATCCGGCAGGGACTGGATGTTAGGCCAGAGCCTAAGAAGGGTGATGATCATGACCAGGTGTGCAGATTGCTGATGGGATGCAGGTGCGGAAATCAAGAGAGCTCCCCGGAGCGTTCCCGAACCCTCGGGAAACTGGAGATCACGAACAGAAAAACTAGTCACCAGACAGGACCCGACTCAGACTGCCGGGATCGTTACAGGTTTGCTTAATGTAAGGAATTTGAAATGATTTATACTTGTACTTTTTATACTTAAGTATATTTTAGCAATTACATTTACTTTCAATACTTAGGTATATTTAAAATCAAATACTTTTAGACTTTTACTCAAGTAGAATTTATAGGGTGACTTTCACTTTTAATTGAGTCATTTTCTATGAAGGTATCTTTACTTTTACTCAAGTATGACAAGTGGGTACTTTTTCCACCACACAACAAATTGTGCCTTCTGGTTTGCTTAATGTAAGGAATTTGAAATGATTTATACTTGTACTTTTTATACTTAAGTATATTTTAGCAATTACATTTACTTTCAATACTTAGGTATATTTAAAATCAAATACTTTTAGACTTTTACTCAAGTAGAATTTATAGGGTGACTTTCACTTTTAATTGAGTCATTTTCTATGAAGGTATCTTTACTTTTACTCAAGTATGACAAGTGGGTACTTTTTCCACCACTGAGTGAAAGTAAAGGTAAAGTAAAGAGAAAAAGAACAAGAGAAGAGAAAGAGTGGTAGGGAGACTGAGAGAGGCGGTTAAAGAGAGAAAGAGAGAGAATGAGGGAGGAGAAGACCGAGTAGCAGGGGATAACACTCCTCCACATGCCCTGAATTCTCAGGTTACCCACATGAAAAGATACTATAGTGTATAGTATTCTCTGTAGTGTTTTTTGCTGACTTTACTATAGTATAAATACTGTAGTAAAAATATAATAGTATATACTATAGTAATTACTGTAGTGTTCTTGTGGACTGTAGTGTACTGTAGTATTTACTGTAGTGTTTTTGCAGACTGTCGTATACTGTAGTATTTACTGTAGTATTTTCTAAAGTGTTTTTGTTTTATAATCTTTGACATAGAAGTGGAGGCCTTTCTCCTTGAGGAAATCTACTGGAGAAATACTAAAAGAGCAAACTTTCCACAACCTGTAGGCAGGCAGACAGGCCTGGGATCTGAACGGAGAGTTCAGGGCTTCTGCTCTATTCTATAACCATATGGAACACAATATATGGTCTATACTTGGCATGTAGGTTTCTCACTTATGGGTGGCACAAATTTGGATATGGGGGAGGAGAATGTGCAGGGTATATGCAAATTAAATACTGTAGTATTTACTATAGTTACAAAAATGTTGTGTTTTTGCGGACTGTAGTGCTTTTGCTGACATTTCTATAGTATTTATTGCAGTGTTTTATTTTTATGGATAATACTGTAGTATTTATTATAGTATTTTACAGTATACTACAACATTTTATATTAAGTACTATACAAGATCGAGGGGTACTACAGTGTATAGTATAGTATTCTACAGTATACTACAGTTTACTACAGAATTATATAGTAAGTACTGTAGTATTCTATAGTAAACTGTAGTATTTTTTAAATGTGTGTAGGGACGGCATCTTGGAGAGAAAGGGGGGAGATAGAGAGACATGGGGAGAGAGAGACAGAGAGAGAGACAGGGAGGAAGAGAGAGAGATGAGGAGGAGGAAAAAGAGAGAAAGAGAGTAAAAGTAAAGGTGAATTAAAGAGAAAAAGAAAAAGAGAGACGGAGCGAGGGGGTTAAGGAGAGAAAGAGAGAGAGTGAGGGAGGAGAGGACCGAGTAGCATGGGGAAAACAGTCCTCCACATACTCTGAATTCTTGCCACTCTCGGATGATTTACTTCTGATTGGTCGCTTTTTACGATGTGTACTCTGATACTCCTGGGCCCAGAATTATAAATGCTTGAAGGAGTCATTTCTTCCCTCTATCCCTCCTCCAGACGTGTTCTTCTTTCTGGTTTCCTGTCTGCCTCGTGACCTCTCTGTGGTCACCACATCTGAAACACTGCCTCTAACATGCTCCTGAACCACACTGTACCAGGAGAGTCCCCAGAGAGAGAGCAGGCTCTATTTGCGGGAGAAGTTAGAGGTTGTTAATGGCCCCATGCTTTAATGACACATGCATTTCATATTCAGAGTATTGTGTGTGTGTGTGTGTGTGTGTGTCTGTGTCTGTGTGTGTGTGTGTGTGTGTGTGTGTGTGTCTGTGTCTGTGTCTGTGTCTGTGTGTGTGTGTGTGTGTGTGTGTGTGTGTGTGTGTGTGTGTGTGTGTGTGTGTGTGTGTGTGTGTGTGTGTGTGTGTGTGTGTGTGTGTGTGTGTGTGTGTGTGCGTGTGTGTGTGTGTGCGTGTGTGTGTATTATGACTGAGTGGGAAAGGCAAGGTAAGGCAGTTTTTGCACCACTTCAGAGTATGTTATTGTTCCATGTAAAAATGTAAGATAGGGTTTAATTAAACATTCAACAGGTTAATACATGTCCTCAGCCATAAGTGGATAGCCTACATGTGGATTATGTGTAATTCATTCTGTTAAATACATTGGTTGATGTCAATGAAATTAAACTGCATAAACATATCAGCCCTAACGCTATTACGAGGCCCTGAAGGCATCCATCCACTAGACATGCTGTCTGCTTGTCCTTTCACCGTCTGGCCGTGTCCCCTACAGTCCGCTACTGTCACACTGCATGCCAGGTAAGTAGCCCTAAAAAGTGAAAAACCCTGTCACTTCTCTGATGTAAATAAATGCCCTGAATAGTATAGAGCAGCATGCATATTTATGATATCACAGAAGCATTGGCCGTACGTCAGGCCGCTGGGCGTCTGTATTCCTAATAACGCCACTCATCTCATGCCCTCCGAGACCCCCATGGCACTGAAGAGAATGAAAGGGTGTCACACAGAATGCCAGGCCTTGTCATTTCTGGCATAGTGATTGCACTTTATGACGGGAGCCAGCAGAACGTCTGAGGATGTGTCTGATAGGCTGAAACGTAAGCCTATTTGTTTTCCCTGAATAAACCTAAAGATCAATGCAGACATCTGAATGCTCTTCTTTCTTTTCTGGGATAGTCATCTTGTGAAGTGTCCTTGGATAAGTTGTTATTTCTGGACCAGCAGAACTTCATTCACCTCAAGAGGGGGAATTATTTCCCTAATCTCGTCAGTATACCAGGGTAGTAATTTTGTCCTGTTTGAATAAGATAATCTCTTGATGGGAATCTGACTGCATGTTCAGACAGACACACCGTGATGGTGAGCTGTGAGGTATCAGTCATTCTAAACTGTCAGGGGGTTGACTTCTATAAACTCTGATGATTACTGGATGATGTGTCTGGGCATGCCTTTGACTGACAGTCTGGAAGCCCTGCCAAACCCTAATCCAACAGGAATGGTGTGGAGAGAGGCTTGAATAATCCTGTTAGCCCAACAATAACAGACCCTTTGTTGTTGTAGGGATGTTCTTCTGCTCTTACACTCCTAATGTGGAGTTTCGCTGAGGTAAACTAGTGTTCAATGCTAGGTTAATGCTAAATGACCCACACAACCTAAGTCCCTCAGTTGAGCACCTTTTCCCTTTTTACTCAAGCTGGGCTGAAGCGCATCTGAGTACGAATCAAACTCATATTCTATTGACCCTCACAACCTATGTGATATCCTCTTTGCTCCCTGGTGGGATGTACTAACCGCTACGCCACACCTTAACCCACCTTTTCCTCTTAGTGCCCTCTTAGTGTTCTGAGGGCAGGCCTGCCCGGAAGACACAGTTTGTTTCCAATATTGCAGTTCAGCCCTCATAAGGCCCCTGGTTTCCCCTGGCATGGTATTCAGGCTTCCTGCCCTCTAGGCCATGAGAACTCACACCTACTGACACCTTATGTCCTCTAGAAAGCCTGGGAAAATTACACTGCACATACTAGCTGAATGGTCTCGCCTGATTTCCCCAAGGTCAGCAGAAAAATCAGACACACTAAAGAGAAGCATTAGATTACATGGTGCATGTCCTTGAATAGTCTTGCTATTCAATACTGAAGCTTATGTTGTTCACAGTCACATATCAAATTGAGCAATTTTGTGCAACTACTGCGTCGGTGTACATGGCTACCAGATATTTGTCTCTTCCCCTTTTTTCCTGTAATCTATCTCTCCATCTCTCAATCTCTCCATCTATCTGTTTAAGCCTTGCCACATTAGACTGCTAAATCAAATATTTAAAGCCCTTTTACTGCAGTGCAGTAGTTCTCGCTCAAATTCTCTTTCTCACAAACACACAGCATAAGTGGCATGGCACGAGAGAATAATGAAAGTCAAAGTTTTATGAAAAGGCAGTGCACCCTGACCCACGCCCTTCCTAAGTACCCTAACCCTACCTTGAACGTTTGGTGAAATTCAAATGACCCCTTCCCTGAGGTTAACTAATAACGGAGACATTTGTGAAAGATGCTTCCCGAAATTGTATGTATTGAAAAATGTGTTTCCTGGCTTCCTCGTATTTCACATAACCTCTCTGGTCCACTTGTTAATGGCACTCTTAGCAAGAGAAAGAGTAGAAAAACACAGAGATCCATTTTTTGCCCATTTGTTGCTCTTTGCACAGACAGAGACAGGCAGACAGACCATGAAAACAGCCCCTGAAGAGCCTGAGGATCCACCTGCACTGCGCTGGTCTTAATGAGAAGAGAGTAAAAACAGACGGTCTCGTGGTGAGGACAGGGCCTGCCAAACAACATCCTCTGCAGCTGGAGATGGAGTTTGGACACGGCTCTCACTCAAGGTCTTCTCTGAGGAGGTGAGGGAGCAGAACTGGGAGACACACAGAGCACTTCATACTTTTCCACAACACTGTACCTGTTATTACTCACTACAGTACCTTACCCTAAACCAGTCCCTAAAGACTGTTACGTTACCTCATTCTGACAAACTTGACAGCCATGTTGGGTTGTTTTATGTACACCATGTCAGTAATGATGCTGAACCTAAAATGGAACATATGACACGCTCCCCAAAGCATAACTTGGTATAAGTAAAAAATAAAATAAAATCAATAAAAAAACACAGCATTGGTTCTTTCCAACACCACACCTTAGTAACACTGATAGTTATCTAGAATGATGTGACCTGATTGACAGCTCCTTTGGAATGTTCCGTGAAACCGTTTCACAGTTCAGTGTCAAGATTGTGGAGCATCACACAAATCAGACCTAATCGTAGCCGCTAGTAAGCCCTACCTGACAGTTAGGAACTCTGGAGGGGATGGATTGTTGACATGTTTTCCGAAACCGGCATGCCCGACACATTTATTTTCCTTGAAGCCTATTCACAGGAACAGGGAGTGCTGAAAGGATTTAGATTGTCTGGCTAAAGTGTTTAATGCACAGCAAATATTTAAGACACTGTCCATGGAGCGTAAAACAATACATACATTTTCCAGCATTCTCGGCTAATCAAGCGGAACAAAACAAATGAAGGAAAAAAATACGTTGCATTTTTGGCATGTGGTCGACCTGATTCTGGAAAAAAAGGTTGTCCTTATTTTACATTCCCAGGGTTTAGTGCTGGAACACCCTAGTTGACCATTGTGTCATTGTACCATTGTTTTCAAAACATTTCATCACGCTCTCTGCAAGTACAGTATAGCGGTGATATCATCAAAACATTAATGTTTTTAATGCAACATAACAGTTGCATTACAGTTATGACCAAAACAAACTCCAAGCCTTTGCCCTGCAGTGTTTATAAGGATTACTGGAAAAATACAATATCTTCTTTGTCAGCACTTAAGGTCTATATCTTTCTGCCTCAGGATATCCCTTTCCTGATAGGAAGTATTGTCCATAATGTTTTCGATCTCTCATACGTCTCATCACATTAACACCTTAAGCAGCAAGCCTTTACTCATTTAGTGGGATGGTTCAGAGCAATTTTCTTCTGTAGAATAAAAATCTCCAAAAAAAATTGTGGACATCCCATTATGGAATCATATTCACACCATGTATCGCCAACAGTGCATGCAGAATGATAATGTACAGAAACCTAAAATATTCTACCACAAATAAATATTTCCAGGTTTTTGGGCATCCCAGGTTCCAGTATTTCCCCTTAAGAATCCTGTGGTTTCACATTAAGACAGAACCCCTCTTTACCATGTCAGGCGATTTCCTATGGTGGAAGCCTGTGAGAGGCATGTGATCCGTACATTATGTGGCCTATGCCCTGAGGACATTGCTCCTGTATCATCTGACACTGGAGGCCCATCACACACAGTGTGTGTGTTTGTGTGTTTGTGTGTGTGTTTGTGTGTGTGTGTGTGTGCGTGTGCATGTGCGTGTGTGCGTGTGCGTGTGTGTGTGGTCTACCCTTCCTCCTTGTCCCATCCACATGTCTGTCCTCCTCTTCCATCTGCCATTCCCTCCATTCCCTCCACCATGTAAAATCAATAACAGGTCCATTTGCCGTAGAGTATCATGGCTTCATCCCAAACTCCGGATGGTAATGATGCTATGATAACCCACGGGTGAGACACATAGGGGAGATGATTTTTAGACTGATCAATATCACTGGTGTGCATTATGGGTTGGATCCTAACAGGATCTTTACTTCACTCAATCCACTTGCTCTGTATAACGTGATGCCGTGTTGAAGGTGGGGTACTCTCAAGTTCTTTCTGAGCCGCCATAAGTTTGTAGCATCTTTGTACACTGTCATCATTACAGAACAGGTTAGCCTTCGGCACAGTTGTTCTTTTAGCGCTGATTCATGAATTTCAAACTGATATGATATGAACTGATTTGAGATCAGCCTGGGGGTTCTGTCCCAGAGTGATATCATATGAGCCTCCATGACATCACTCCATTACCGTCCTGTCTGGGCCAGAAGGAGTGCCCTAACCTTGGGGAGGTTTTAGCGGGGGTCTTTGGAGTTATGAGTTACTCTGGCAAAACCCACTTAAGCCCAGTCTTGTGCTTCCTAAACAAGGATATAACCTCCTCATTAATGATATATGAAAGGGGAGATCAATGAGGACTTGGGTGTTAGGGCCCTGTGTGCCTTTAATGGCTACATGCTGCTGAACATTGCAGAGCTCTTTCTGCCTCTGGTTACTTTACACCTCAATGGAGAGTGGCTTGGGATAACTTGGTAGAGTTGGTTGGTTACTGTTAAGGTGTCTATTGCCATTTCTAACACATAGGATGTCTATACAATCAAAGAGTGCAACATTGACATTGGTGGTTGTGCCAATGACACTACAGATGTCCCACATGCCTCGAAATCAGTGATTACAGAAGAGTTTTAAGATTTAAAGGTAACAGCAGAATCACCCCTCACTTGACCCTATAACACTCTATTCCAGCTCCCTCAGCTCCACGTGATAGCATGTAATAAAAGCTCAAGATCAAAGTTTGGATTTGATTCCAGACAATGTGCTCCAAACATGACCCTCTACAAGCCCGTCCAACGACCATGGCAACCATTCAACACTTTATTTTTCTTATTAAATCGCTCTCCCAGAATTCCATGTTTTTATCCCCATAGATCTGGCCAGTGAATCACCATTAAAGGCCCCATCAAGCTGTCAGGGTGTGTGGAGTGCAGGTGCAGCTTGGGTCCACTCTGCTCCACTGTAAACAAGCAGCTATCCCCTCACACTGCAGCCATCCCTGTGAATAATGGAAGCCCACTCTGTTTTATATGGTTCAGGGGGACATAAAGAGATTCATCCCGTGCTGCTTTTTGCCAAAGTTGATTCTTAACTCCAGGCAGGACCCAGGCTAAACACTATAGCTAGTCCTGTCTGAGGATGGGAAGGAGTTGGATAGGTGGCGTTTGGAAATGGTTGGCATGCGGGGGAGGTAAGGGAGGGAGGGGGTTGTGTGGGATGGAGATGAAAATGGAAAGCTTTCCCGTTCCCTCAGACAGTCATTACCTGGGAAGATGGGATGGAAGCCTTTGTTTCTGGAAGAAGAGTCTAAATGGTGCATTTTATGCTCTGTTGAGCACTGACACTAAAGAGGCTAGACTTCTTCAGATTTGACAGATTTTTTGTTCATTCTTTTTTCCTGTAATTTCTTCAGTAGTTAAAGGGGTTGTGGTGGTTCTTTTGGAACAGTAAAATGTATGACTTAACTAGTCGAGACACTAGCCAATTGCCCAGTGGTCCTTGTTCCTCAAGGTCAGAGAGAAAATGGAGGTGCCCAAGAAAAACAAATGCAGACCATAGCGTAGTTGTCACACACTAGGCTTTTAACTGAGCTTTCTACAAACATATCTGAAGGCTGGCTCCTCTTTCATACAGAAATAAATTGCTCTGAAGAAATACTCACATATAGATGTGGACCATATAAACTGAAGTAAGAGGTACATTTTTCATCATTTGGGAAAACGGACTCCAGAGTTTTCTTTATTTTAATGGTATTGGGTTTGAGTGACGTTCCCACTTCTTTAAATTATTACACGTCTTCTCAGAATCACAGTAATGTACGGAATTTGGACCGCGACCTCAGAGACAATATAAAGGTATTTGAGTTTACCAAAGGATGAGATTGGGAAAAAGTATTATGGTTCATTTGCGCTTTGGGATGAAGAAAATCTAAGTTAAGGGCTACACTTTACAATGCATGCATATAGAAAAAATATATTTTCTTCAAATGCAAGAATAACTAGCTACATTATCAGAGAAAAGTCATCCTGGTGAATCATGCTACAGTCAGAAAATCTGAGCCAGCCACAGCTCTGTGGGGTAGTTAGCACCTCTGTGCCCTGTTTTGGGGGGTGTCTGGTTGTGATTAGGGGCGATTGGCTGCAGAGAAGGCAGGTGGGGCTCCGCCTCCTCTAGTTCCTCCAAGGTCCGCTGACAGTTTTGTGAAACTGTAAAATATATTATCCGAGGGGAATGAAAACAGCACTCTGCAGGTCTGTCAGGGAAGATGGACAAGTTAAAACAGATGACGCGAGCTGCAGCATGGCGGTCACCCCATCGCTAGCTCCCAGCACCCGGCCTCGCATTGCGTGCAGCTGCAAGCTAAGGATCCTGGGTCGCCACATCTGGCCATTCTCACCTGGAGGATGACGGCAGAGCCTGAGGGACAGGTGAGACAAAAGGAGACCTGTCAGACCTGATCAGACAAAGGCCTTACCTAGCCACTGGCAGGTAAACACACATGGAGAGAGAAAACCTTTCTGGTGATACTTAATCCATCATCATGGCCAAGAGCAGGGCCTTTCAAAATGACAGCTAACAATATTGTATAGTAATAATGTATAGATGTCAATGTGACCGGCTTCTGTATATGGTGCAGTTGCAATGCATCCAAGACACCATGGGAAAGAAATGTACTATTTTTAAATATGTCATATTCTTAAGTATTTAAGAGAAACTGACTACATAGAATAATGATTATGTTAGTGACTCAAACTTTGTCAGCGATGTCTCATCTTTCTGTACGTGTGCAAGGGGACCCAAGTCCTACTTTATCTTAACTCTAGGCTGTACTGTACTTGACAGCGTAGCAACATCTTAAACACATTTAAAATAATCTTTAAACTCGATCAGCTCACTTCCAGCCAGAGCACTCACTGCCTGTTGAAAAAGAAAGTCCTACTGTACTACTGGGTTTCACAAATCATTGAGTTTACATAAACAATGAACGTGGTGAAAGGTGATGTTTCCAGTCCATCAAGCCCAGTGGATTCACCTCATCCTGGGGCGATGTGGCTTCACAGGCCTGGGCCGTGGCCCTGCGGGTTCTGGGTCTCTGGTGGAGGAAAGGGGAGCAGCCTGGGGAGGAGATGAAGAGGACAGGGGGCAGCTTTGGGGTGACAGAGGGATGTAGTGTGGGGTTATGCTGGGGCTCTTCCTGCTCTGCAGCGGCAGCCCTCTGAGTTCCAGAGGCCAGGGCCTGATTACCGCGCTGGGACCCAGCCGCAGAGCGTTTTCATTAGGGAGAGGGCCAAGATCATCCAGGAAGGTTCCGGCCCATTAATACATTTGAAACGGCAAATGAAAGGAGGGTGGGAGGGGGGAAGGAGGGGGGCGGGGTATTTTGAAAGAGGAGAATCCTGCTGAACGCTGCGGAACGGACGGTGAATAAATACCCCAGGATCATTGTAACCTCATTCAAAAAAAAAATCCCCTTCTCTCTTCTCTAAGATCTGCAGCCAATTTTACTGCAATTTACAAAAATTGTTTGTGAAATCCTTGTCGATCCTGCCACTGGGAATCCATTCACAAAACTGAGACGGCATGGAGGGTGGGCAGGATGGGGGGAGTTGCGGGCGGATGAGTACAGTGTAAGAGTTTGGTTGGGGGGGAGCAATGTATGGAGAATTAGGTTAGCTACGTCATCTGCATCCTGTTATAGAGACGTTATGCTTTTTATACATCAAAGGATGAATCATGAAGACCAATAGGATCCTATTGTGCATTTACACTTGATATTAGCTCGGCGTGATCAAAGCAACTACATACATATGATACTGTACGATATGACACTGACAGATGTTTGCACAAGTCTGGGATACAGCAGAGATGTTTTTGAGGTCTACAGGCCTGGATTCAATATAAACATAAATTCCCATGCAAATACATACTTTGTACTTCCCATAGATTTCCATTATATAAAAGAGCGTACTTTGAAAAAGCTCCACCTGCAAGCATTGGTTTGACAAAACATTTGAGACATTACAGGTCAGCCGTATTATATTTCAAGGTTAACTGCTAATCCACCCTGGTGTTCTTTTGTAAATATGATTTTCCCCCTGTTTGTTGCAGCACTGACGGTGTTTATTACCAATAACCATATTAGGCCACAGACAGAGTAGGAGAGAAGAAACCTTTTCAGGTCAGTTTCCAGACTAGTTAATATTTCATCTTGCATATAATGACTGCTATTGATTTATCATCTCTTATTAATGCAGTCTGGTGCCAGAGCAAAATGCTAATTACACATTACATCCATCCCACTATATTTTTCATGTTAACTTCTTCAATTACTCTAACGAGGTGAGAGCATGTCTCAATTCCAGAGTTTGTTAACTGAGGATGCAGTATTTAACATTTATCTCGGAACAGTCTTTTAAAATGTACCATCATTTTGTGAATCTAACTAAATAACTGCTTTTATGGTGTTTGTTAC
Source organism: Coregonus clupeaformis (assembly GCF_020615455.1). Lineage (NCBI taxonomy): Eukaryota > Metazoa > Chordata > Actinopteri > Salmoniformes > Salmonidae > Coregonus > Coregonus clupeaformis. Next base: position 25,078,502 of record NC_059216.1, on the reverse strand, counting down.
CAACAGACATTGCCTGGGCTGTGATAGGTGGACTGCAAGAAACCAAACTTGACCCTCTCCATTGGATGACCCAGCAGTATACACCCCAGTGACAGCTCAGTAAGTGTAGAATAAGATGTGACGTGTTGCTACGTGTTTCATCGCTGTAGTGTGGCAGCAGTGGAGCGCTGGTGGTAAGTACTGAGCAGTATTCAGGGAGCAGGAAAGGAAAGACCGTCTGCTCTGAGACTTGGCAGACAGGATGGCAGGCCCTGCCAACACAGCTGTCCGGCTGGCCAGTCACTCAGCGAATGACGCTCCCAGCTCGCCCACGTCACGGCGCCGGCCAATCTATCACCACGGCAGCCGGGCACACCAGGACACAAAGGTGTAAACGAACCATGGAAAGACGGGCTCTGGCTCAGCGGTGTGCTGGAGAAGTGTGAGGGCTTTACACATCACTGTCAGTGAGAGGATGAGATGTGTAAAATTACCCTTTATTTTAATTGCTCTGGCATTTCTCTGTCAATGCCTTGACTGAGTCAGGAATGTACACTTTGATGAAGTCTTATAGACCCATTTCATTGTTAAACTGTGATCTAAAGATTTAATCTAAAATAGTGGCTTTCCGATGAGGACACTGTCCTTCAACCCTTACATTTATGAGAAAACTTGCAATGAAAGGATTTTATACATGAAAAGTAGACAAAATCCATAGTTCACCCTACTCTGACATGCCACATTTACTCACACTCTAAGACATTTGGAGGGAAGAAAGAAAAAAAATCTAATCAATTGAAGTTTTGAACTGTGTAATTCAGTCAACTGTTAATAACTTGCAGGGCGCCAGGCTTCTGAAATCTCTTTTGTGAGGAAGACAGTGGAGAGACTTTATGAGCTGCCGTTTCTCTTGCGCCAGGTTTTTGTTTACACTTTCATTATATCTCTACTACATTATCTGATGCCTCCATCCCGTTTTCAATCTCGCAACTGGGTTTTAATCTCCTGACGCACTCAGCAGCCTGCTCGCCTCGCCGGCCTGTGCCACGGCAGGGGAATCGGAGAGGGGTTATATTACAGCACATGAATCAAGGCAAAATGAAATGCACTCCAGACGCTTTCAGATGGTTTTAATTTATGGTAGAAGGCTGCGGATACAAAAAATGCATTTAATGTAATCTGATCACTTGGTTCGATGCCGAATTCATGAGCAATCCGACTCTAGCTGGCTGAATGACTGGTTTTAAAAATAGAGCATGTGACCTAAGGATGTTTAGATTATCTTCTGAGACCTATAAACCTATATTACTATTACTAATAATCATAATAAGAATAATCATAATATCATATCAATGCTATTAATAATACAACATTTATGAAATAATAAAATATAATTCATTAATTAAGTATTACCTTTTGATGAAGTATAAGGGTTAGGCGTTAAAGACTAAATACACATGTGTTAATTAATTGCAATCTTGTAAAACTATATATGGATGGAATAAGGAAGAGTATCTCTACTAGCGAAGACATTAATAAATCCTACAGAGGACACTAATAAATAATCATTTCCACAAATGAGACAAACTATTATTGAGATTTCCTTTCATATGTCAATTTGTCTGTTGTTTCAAAGGGTATTGACTTTCTCAATGTCTCACTGTTGTGGTCCGTGCCCCATTGATGTCTCAATTGTAAATATCGTCTCTTTCTGTCTTTTCAGAGATGAAATCAATTTATGAGTGTTGGGTATCTGTTGTTGGACCCAATCCATTACGGTCAATCCAGCCCAGCAGGGCATTTGGTTAACACATTAAGGAGTCCACAGTCATTTACAGGGAATGGAGAAGAGCATCGAGTTTTAATGCTCCAAGCCACAGACACCAATGAAGGATTAGTCCAACTCATTACTTGATCCTAATGCCTTATGGCACTGAGAGAGTTGTGCACAACATTGTCAAACAAATATTTTTATTATTTATTTATTATTAAGTTAAAGGAGTTTCTTTTTAATCTTCTGCTCTGTTCAGCAGATTATGTATTGCCAACAGCCATGGGATTAGCATACGACCACACAGCATTTGTTCCAGCATGTTGTGAAGTTAGGACTCAAGGATGCATTTCTGCAATTTCTTCTTTTGCTGAATACTGGTATGGCCATTTCTTCCCTCAGTTCAACTTTGACCTCAGTCCATGAATGGCATGTAGTCAGTGTAAATATTATTGTATATACAGTAAGATGTTAGAATTTTACATAGCAACGCTTACCTTGCTGTTATCACATATTTATTAAGACAAAAGGCCAGAGTTCCATTATGTGTTTGGATGGCTGCATACTGAAAGGCAGTGCCCTGTGTCTTACTGTAGGTTCTGGTTCATCCTAATCTAAACCTCTGGTCAACCCCTCGACGTGAGACTACCTGTGTTTGTCCTTTCTGAAGAGCATTCCATGAACCCATGACATTCTCCTAGAGCAGCAGCAGCTTGTGAACATCTGTGTGAGGGGGGCTGGCCCTGTCTTCTGCCCCTGAAATCAAGTGCAATATGAGCCCTGGACGGGACCCCTCTGCAGTAGCCCATCTGCCTGCTCACCTGCTCCCCTCAATGGACACATTCCTGCTCTCCTCTCCACGACAGAGGCCAACAGCAGGTCCTTTAACTCTCTTCCTTATCCTACTGTCATTGTCTCCTTACCTTCATGACCACTGGTTTTAAAGCAGTTGAAAGGTCATGGCAATCAGGTGGCAACCTAGCCATGCTTTTTACCCATCAGTGATAATGCAGAGAACAGGGATACTGGGACACAGGCAGATGCTTTTAGACCTAGCTAAGAGAAGGGCAGAGAAAGGGCAGAGAGACTTGGCAATAAATCCATTATTTTGTTGCCATTTTACCAACAGCATCCATCTGTGAGTAATTGTCACAATAACCATTTCAAACTGGGATAACAAAACCCGTTAGAATATAAACACAACCTCAAGTGTAAAGTGGAATAGTGGCAATCAAACAGTCAGGTGCAACAGTGTTTTGGCATGTGCATGATGAGTGTCCATGCACTCGTGTTCTTGTCTACAATTAACTGAGTTAACTTCTACCCATGATCCCTGTCCCCGCCTCTCTTTATCTGCGTAGCTCTGCTCCGTTTCATATCAAGTTCCAAGACGCAGTTTTGCAAAACTTTCTCAACTGACACGATTCAGTTAAACAAAGAAGAGACAACCATTTTCGTCTCTCTCTTTACTTTTTCCACTGCGTGTGTTGAAATAGTTGCAAGGACTTTGGGTTGGTTGGTTCTTGCAAAGCAACAGAAACAAAAGAAAAGCTTTTTGGATATTGAAGAAATTATTCACGGCTCCAGTTCAGAGGAGTGCTCATGTGATGGGCTGTGACAAGTGTGCTGCTCTGAGCGAGTCCCTGCCAGCGGGTACGCCTTGGCTCTGCCTTCTCTGAGACACCATTAGTGCTCAGAACTACTGGGGAACCAACCGCTCCGCCTCATCAGAGTCGTCACACTCTTAGAGGAACATAGGAAGCGCTAACGTTTCTGAGATTTCGAAGGAGCGAAGTTCGTTTTGAAGAATCGCCAAAGTACTCTGCTGTAGATTATCTGAAATCTGAAGCTCGGTTTTGACTAGATCATGTCTAGAGCTTCGGCATAAGCTCCCATTTGTAGTTGAAGGGGTAAAATAAACACTTTTCATGTTGGTTGTTTTGCTGCAGGAATCCATTAGGTGGTGGCCAGCCTATGTCCTGTCTTATGATTGGCTAGGAATTCCATGAGTCTGGCTGGAGACAAAAACCCAGAGAAAGGCATTCATTTCAATAGGGAGGGAGGATGTCAATGCTTTTAAACTTTGAGCATAAAGAGGGTTCAATTACATGTAAATACTCATAGGAATTTTAAAGAGACTTCATTACAATAATTGAAATCATGATGACAGTGATTTATCAATTCTTCATCAAGCGACAAAAATATATATAATAATAAACTGGGTTGCTTCTATAGTACATGGTTGATACAGAAAGTCTTAAGATAAAGGATTGTAAAAATGGCTTGATAATTGTTGTGAGGTTATTGACTATAATGGCTTCATCCTTGGTTGTGTGGTCCAGACAGATGAATGAGTGCTGTTTATGTATTCAGAGATGATGACAGGGAGCTCATTCCTTGTTTTAGGTCAAACATGAGGACAATGACACGTTGCTCCTTTACCCCCACATCAGAGGAGATTTTGGGACAGGCTTACCCGGGCTACCCTTAATGACCCTGCCCTTTTCTCTCATGCATGTATTGAGATCCATGTCCCTTTGTACCTTTTGCCTATTATCCATCCCCGACTAGGCCTCAAGCTATCCAGACGAGCATGGGTGTTGTAGTTGTGTGCAGCCCCAGACCGAGGCACTCTGATGGGGGAGAGGGTTCAAACGATTGGAGCATGTAAATTATTGAGCAAAGCTTGCTTGGAGGGTTGTGTAAATTACCCCAGTTACATATGCACAGGCTCTCCAACTCCTTCAGCCTGGAGCAGGGTCTGTACCAAAAGCAAAAGCAATGGTGACATCAATCAGACATTCTCTATGAGTGAACATGTTTATGTCTGGACAACAATGTTTACGTCTGGACAACAGACTCCTCACATCCATAAGACTAGGATTTCTTCTTTATTTTTCAACCCTCTGCACTTTTGTGAGAAAACCCTCAACACAATCAGCAATGGGGTCAAAATAGCATCCGGTAAACCATTTCCCAATTCACTTTAAGTCTAGCATCACCTTCACTCACCAGTTCTGGCCTCACTTTTTACACTGTGAGAGGGATTGCTGTTGGTGTCCCTCGACAGGTGATTATTGATCCCTTTTAACATGCTGTTGTAGTTTGCCCCACAGCATTCTGGGTAGGCCATGGCGTGTGGTGCAACCACTATTTTAGGGATAGTGGGAGGCAGTTTACTAGCTGACCACTCACACGTTAATCCCATACAGGGTTTCAACTCTGACAGCATTTGAAAAGGGGAAGGCACAGTCAGGGTAAAAAACAGGACTACTAGCCATCTGGGGAGTGAGCCTGCCTGCTCCTGTCTACAACTGATTGGCCTTTCAATAACCTTAGCTCTGATATTATACCCCTGAAACACAAGGGTTTGAACAATTGTCTGTAAAAAAAAATATTTTGTGTCTACTGGATGTACAGTTTTGAATGTAAGCATCCTGCATTGATGGATGGAATGTTTTACACACAGTTTGAGACACACTACCTTGTTATTGTTGGGGTATTTCAAGCAGAGTGGATGGCAATTATCCAAGATGACAGATACCCGTATTTACGGCCTCTTGTAGCTGCAATATGCTTTGCGTCATGGCATACCGAGACCAGCAGGCCATCAGGGCCAATTGTGCCATCATGCTGATAGGACCGGTGACAAACAAATGCCCATCAAATCCTCTGGGGATCAGACGCAGGCTGGGATAAAATACAATTCCATTCCATTCCTCCACCCTTTCCCTCCATTTCAGTTCAAACCCACACATCAGAGCCCTCCAAAAAGATACTCTGTTCTAATGACCCCCCCCCCAACCTACCCATACAACCTTTCTCTATATATTGTCCATCACGTTCCAGCCAGCTGTTTCATCAAAGAGGATCCAGTATCACAACATTGTTATTTTACAAAAAAAACTGATTTGTATTTTGGTAAATCTAGTCAAGATTTACAAGCAATTATTATCCTAATAAATATGCTGTTATACAAAATATAAGTAGCCAATAAAATGCTACCAAATCTCTTTAAAGAACAACAATAAAACCCAAACAATGGTGAAATAAATAAATAAACGTGACAATGATAATGCTGTGTTTTATAGAATATTTTGTATTTGTATATGGCCCATTATCTATCTAGATGGGATGATCATCAGAGGTGGGGATGGTTCTTCTCTACTCCTTCTGCTGTCCAAGCAGAACCTGGTGATCCAACGGGTGAACCTGCAGACCTTGAAATGCAGATCTGAAAGGTGCTGAGGACTGATGACAGCTGTCATACCTCTCGTTGCCATAAAGAAGTGAAAGTGAAAAAGGACGTAAGGAGAAAAAAGAAGACGCAGCAACTTGAATACTTTTGTGTTGGGGGGGGTCGGGCTAGTGTAGTGCAGAATTCTGCTACTCAACATAAAAAGTGACAGATAAAGAAGAAATAAATAAGGCTGGTGAGTGACCACTTGAAACGCTCCTCCTGGGCTGCAGGGTATACTGCCTCCTTTGTTTATATGCTAATATGCTGCTGTGATAGCAACAGCGAATGTAGCGGTCCTCCAGAGCCTTTGATACATATTATGCCCTTTAGATATGCCTGTATGCAGAAAATAAAGAAATATGGTGCCACTTCATATGAATGCACCATTTTATGTCTACTGAGGGGTAATTCTCATTTAACTATTAAAGTCTTATTATATAATTTATGTAACATTTTACCCTACTTGTGGCCATATAGATTTACCAAACAAACTTCTCATTGGTGCCACTCCTTTGTGTTCCTTATGAAAACCAGTAGGTGTGAATAGTCTACGGTCCTGCCAGCCGTTCCTTTTCTCCTCATTCTTCTAGGTGGGCTGGTCGGGCCCCTCAGGGCCCCTGAGTAGATGAGAGTGTGTGACTTCACAGGGTCAGGGTAAAGGGTGGCTTTGTGGTCCAGGTTTTCGGGGTGCGTAGGAGAACTTCAGGGAGACTCCAGGCAGGAAATGGACAGGAGGGGATCAAAATGAGTGATGAGGAGGGGGAGGTCAAGAGAAAAAAAACTCTTCAGAAAACACAAAACCAAGAGCCTTCTCGGGTTTCATTTTAATAGCGTAGGGTGATTTTCCTCCCTTTGCACTAAGCACTGGCCCAGCCATTAGGGCCTCTGTGTAGAATGTGTAAACCTCCTGCTATTAAAACCACAATTTGCACTGTCAGCTCCTATAAGCCAAATCTATGGCTGCCCCACAACCTCCCCACCTCCCCCCTCCTTCAATTCATGGCCTTTTTTCTTATTTTGTAGCAACTTTCAGGCCACAATAACCATCATCAGTTAGTGGCGGCAGCTCCATTACACTTCCCCTGCTCTGCTCTCCGCAGCCCCAGTCCTGCATTAAGCTAATATTATATATTCCCAGAGTGGCTCGGCCCCTCGCAACACCCCATCAATTATTAATCTCCCATGCAGCTCACAGCTAATGTTTGCTTTGAATTATTTAAACACATCTTCATTTATCAATAAACATACATGTTAAACAAAGAATGCTGATGAGGAGCATGAATTATACTGTTAAAAGTTGATGTGATTATTTGGAAAGCGTTGCTTTGATTTATCGATGTGATATTTGCCGTTAATGTTTTAGAAGGAAGGACGAAAGATGACACAGAGGAGAGAGGAGGAGCGAGGAGCATCGTTTGGCTCGGTCTCTGGCCATTCCTTGCTTTTATGGTCAATACTGTCCGTCTGCATTTTAACAGTCGATGAGGACATACATTTCTCCGCCAAATATTAAAATCAACCATCGGTTTTAACTTTCCTGTGTAAATGAATTGATTACTGCCATAACTTCTAGATAAATAAATTACAATCCTCTCCCAGACAAGCACTGAAGCAGTGTTGTTGAAAGCCCCAACATATCAGTCCAGTCCCCTAGGGTGCCATTACTGGTCAATCCACCCGCAGTGAGAAAGAGCAAAATGAACTGCTGCCTCTGAGATGTCCAACCTGTTAAAAGGAGAAATGAACAGAAATGAACAGACCACTCCATTGGGCCCTGTGCTGAAAGACCCTGCTGAAAAAAATTGCATAGGCCAACCTTCGTTGTGTTTTCAATGGTGACCAGCCTTTGTTGTGTTGTCGCTGGTGACCAACCTTCGTTGTGTTTTCCCATTATGCTGGCTTGCAATGTGATGCCTAATTTCTATTGGAATCCAGCTTGAGTGGGGATAGCCAACGGGTGGAATGTTCATTCACCCACAACCCCGATTTAGAATGACTGCCATGGTTAGAAAGTTGAATGAATGAGACTACCTAAGAAAACTGGAACAACCATTTCAATAACGGGTGCAGTATGTCCAACTAATGGATAGTATTCGTTTAGTGTAGCATAAGAAAAAAAGTATTGATTAATTAATCAATCAATGTAAATACAAAAACATAGATATTGAAACAAACAATTCAAAGAAATCTAACTGCAATAGAGCATGCTGGGAAATATTATAATGATGGGCGTGGTTTTGAAGATCAGCTTGACCAACTAGACCATGCTGGACCAGCATACACACACACACACACACACACACACACACACACACACACACACACACACACACACACACACACACACACACACACACACACACAACACGTTATTGACGGGTTCTTAGTCAGGGGTGAGGATGATGTGTAACATACATTTCTTTGCATGGCATTTTCTTTAATGCCATGAAATATACTGTTAAAAAGTTCCTGTAATTTTATGGTACACTACAGGCTACTGGTTGCAGTGAAAGTAAGGTAAACAACAACAAGTTACTGAATTTCTACAGCTGAATTAAGGTGTTATTGCTGTAAAAGGACAGTATGCTACTGGATGCTGGTTACTTGAGACTATACCTCACTTGGGATTTGAACTCACAACCTCATGGTTGGTACTGACCTGAATTTCCTGGCACACCACCAGGTCTGTGAGCATACCCGAGATTGGGAACAGATTTAATGGCAAGAATACATTTATCTGACAACGCCAATGTAAAAATAGCAGTGCTCAAGGACACTTGATGTAAACACCTTGATGTAAACACCTGCCCTTTCCATGACATAGACTGACCAGGTGAATCCTGGTGAACGCTATAATCCCTTAATGATGTCACTTGTTAAATCCACTTGGGGGGGTGCAACTCAATATTAAGAAGGTTTCCTAATGTTTGGTATACTCAGTGTATAGCCACACACTCAAAATTAGGGTACAGTTAGGGCACAGTGTTGTTCCTGGGGTACAAAAAGTTCAAAGGTACACTTAAGGTACCTTCAGAGGTACACATAGGAACTCACATGGTACTGGTCGGTTCCATTTAGGGTAAGGATAATCTAGTATAATGGTACATTTTTCTACCCAATGTTTTTGAATATAAGGAACAATCATCACTGCGCTTTGAAATGTAGGTGGGGGCAATGTACCTGTGGGGTTAATTAGCATATTTGGGAACGTGTTGTGCCAGTTTAATTGGTTGATGGTTATGTTGTCAAAGGTTGAGCACCTCATTTAATAGTCAGTTCTACAATCATTATAAAACATGTGACATTAAAGAGCTGCACTGTTAAGAGGTTACTGTGCATTTCACAGTAACTTAATGGAATTTAGTTGCCAGCAAGTTGTAAAATTTGCATTACCTTATGGGCAACCCACTGTCAGTAAGTTGTTGTAAAATTCACAGTGACTTAATAGCCAGTAACTGCTTGTAACTTACTGGCAACCTAACTGGTAATCAGATGTCAGTAAGTTATTGTAAAATGCACAGTAACTTATTTGCAACTAGCTGCCAGTACCGTCACTGAACTTTTCTCATTACAAGAAAGCTAACAACATCAGGTGATAAATATTCAGCATTCTGCGTGGTGAGCACAATTTGGATCCAGCCTCACCTGGCCTCAACCTTTTGGTTGGCAGCAAACTGACCTTCCTGTCACACCATCAGGTCAGTGAGTGTGACAGAGATCAGCCACAGTAAGTTACTGTGAATTTTACAATAACTTCAAACAAATCAAAACGTATTGGTCGCATACACATATTTAGCAGATGTTATTGCGGGTGGAGTGAAATGCTTGTGTTCCTAGCTCCAACAGTGCAGTAATATCTAACAATACACAACAATACACGCAAATCTAAAAAGTAAGAGAATGGAATAAAGAAATATTGAAATATTAGGACGAGCAATGTCGGAGTACAGAGTATAAATATATATATATATATATATACACTACCGGTCAAAAGTTTTAGAACACCTACTCATTCAAGGGTTTTTCTTAATTTTTACTATTTTCTACATTGTAGAATAGTGAAGACATCAAAACTATGAAATAACATATATGGAATCATGTAGTAACCAAAAAAGTGTTAAACAAATCAAAATATATTTTATATTTGAGATTCTTCAAATAGCCACCCTTTGCCTTGATGACAGCTTTGCGCACACTTGGCATTCTCTCAATCAGCTTCATGAGGTAGTCACCTGGAATGCATTTGAATTAACAGGTGTGCCTTCTTAAAAGTTAATTTGTGGAACCTCTTTCCTTCTTAATGCATTTGAGCCAATCAGTTGTGTTGTGACAAGGTATGGGGGGTATACAGACGATAGCAATATTTGGTAAAAGACTAAGTCCATATTATGGCAAGAACCGCTCAAATAAGCAAAGAGAATCGACAGTCCATCATTACTTTAAGTCATGAAGGTCAATCCAGAAAATTTCAAGAACTTTGAAAGTTTCTTCAAGTGCTATAACGCCACAGGAATGGAAGACTCAGAGTTACCTCTGCTGCAGAGGATAAGTTCATTAGAGTTACCAGCCTCAGAAATTGCAGCCCAAATAAATGCTTCACAGAGTTCAAGTAACAGACACATCTCAACATCAACTGTTCAGAGGAGACTGTGTGAATCAAGCCTTCATGGTCAAATTGCTGCAAATAAACCACTACTAAAGGACATCAATAATAAGAAGAGACTTGCTTGGGCCAAGAAACACGAGCAAAGGACAGTAGAACGGTGGAAATGTGTCCTCTGGTCTGGAGTCCAAATTTGAGATTTTTGGTTCCAACCCGGCGTGGCTTTGTGAGACGCGGTGTTGGTGAACGGATGATCTCCGCATGTGTATTTCCCACCGTAAAGCATGGAGGAGGAGGTGTTATGGTGTGGGGGTGCTTTGCTGGTGACACTGTCTGTGATTTATTTTTGAATTCAAGGCACACTTAACCAGCATGGCTACCACAGCATTCTGCAGCGATACGCCATCCCATCTGGTTTGGGCTTAGTGGGACTATTATTTGTAGTATATCTGTAGAATACGTAGGATAGAATAGTATATGTACAGCAAATAAATAGGATAGGCCTGGACTAGAATACAGTATATACATATGAAATGGGTAAAACAGTATGTAAACATTATTAAAGTGACCAGTGTTCCATGACTATGTACATAGGGCGGCAGCCTCTTAAGTGCAGGGTTGAGTACCGGGTGGTAGCCAGCTAGTGACAGTGACTAAAGTTAAAAAAGCTAGTGGTGACTATTTAACAGTCTGATGGCCTTGAGATAGAAGCTGTTTTTCAGTCTCTCGGTCCCAGCTTTGATGCACCTGTACTGACGTCGCCTTCTGGATGGTAGCAGGGTGAACAGGCCGTGGCTCGGGTGGCTGAGGTCCTTGATGATCTTCTTGGCCTTCCTGTGACACTGGGGGCTGTAGATGTCCTGGAGGGCAGGCAGTGTGCCCCCGGTGATGTGTTGGGCCGACCACACCACCCTCTGGAGAGCCCTGTAGGTTGCAGTTGCCGTACCAGGCGTAAATACAGCCCAATAGGATGCTCTCAATTGGTCATCTGTAGAAGTTTGTGAGGGTCTTAGGGGCCAAGCCGAATTTCTTCAGCCTCCTGAGACTGAAGAGGTGCTGTTGTGGTTGGATCATTTCAGATTGTCAGTGATGTGTATGCTGAGGAACTTTAAGCTTTTCACCTTCTCCACTGCAGCCCCGTCAATGTGGATGGGGGCATGCTCCCTCTGCTGTCTTGTCGTTGTTGGTAATCAGGCCTACCAATGTTATGTCGTCAGCAAACTTGATGATTGAGTTGGAGACGTGCGTGGCCACGCAGTCATGGGTGAACAGGGAGTACAGGAGGGGGCTGAGCACGCACCCTTGTGTGGCCCCGGTGTTGAGGATCAGGGTAGCGGAAGTGTTGTTGCCTACCTTCACCACCTGGGAGGCGGCCAGTCAGGAAACCCAGTTTCACAGGGCGGGGTTCAGACCCAGGGCCCCGAGCTTAATCATGAGCTTGGAGGGTACTATGGTGTTGAAGGCTGAGCTGTAGTCATTGAACAGCATTCTTACATACAGTGGGGAGAACAAGTATTTGATACACTGCCGATTTTGCAGGTTTTCCTACCTACAAAGCATGTAGAGGTCTGTAATTTTTATCATAGGTACACTTCAACTGTGAGAGACAGAATCTAAAACTGTCAGCTTCCTGCTTCCCCTGTTTGTCTCCTGGCCTCTAGAGGTCAGCTGTGTTCCCCTTTGCCTTAGTTCTTCCTCATGTGTCCTAATTAGCTTATCCAGGTCACCTGTGCCTTGTTTCCCCTTGTGTATTTTAGCTGTGTGTTTTCCCCTTGTTTGTCACTTGGTTATTGCGTCCTGACTGTGTGTCTCCTGCTTTGTCTCACCGTGTCTGTCCTAGTAAGTTTTTGAAGTTATCTTTAGTTTGTTTTTCTCCCTCGTGGAGTTGTTTTGTTTTGCCTCCTGTTTTGTGAACATTAAATCTACTTGCCTGGAGTATTGCCTTGGGTGTTTCATTTGGGTCCTACAACATCTCCTCTGTGGCTAAGGGGTAGTACCCCCAGCTCTACACTTCTGAGACCGGAGTTCTAACCCGGATTGTGACAGAATAACCAAGTCAATCATGGACCCAGAAACACTCAGTTCCCAGGACCTGTTGGCGGTGATCATTCGACATGAGGCTTCTTTCCAGCGCCATGAAGCCGTTCTCAGCCGACAAGAGGAGCTGATGGCTAGACATTCTCAACTCCTGGCCGAAATGATGAGTTCCCTTCACCAGCTCTTTGAACGCCTCCTTGGTCCTCCCCCTTCCCCCGGTCACCTCCCAGTGACGACAGGCCTTCTCGGTTGGCGGAGCCCCGACTACCACCTCCCAAGCCCTTTTCTGGGGATCCAAGCTCTTGCCAGGGTTTCCTCACCCAATGCTCCCTCACCTTCGAGCTCCAACCCTCAAGTTTTCCCACAGACCGTTCCAAGATTGCCTACCTCATTACCCTTCTTTCAGACAAGGCGCTCGCCTGGGCCTCTGCGGTGTGGCAGTCCCAGGAGGCCTGTTGTGACTCCCACGCTGCATTTGTAGAAGAGTTCAAGCGGGTGTTCGATCATCCTGTCAGTGGGCGGGAGGCTTCCAAGCGCCTACTGTCTCTCCGTCAGGGCCCCGAAGCACGGCAGATTTTGCCATTGAGTTCGAACCATGGCAGCAAGGAGCGGATGGAATGATGAAGCGCTGAGGGTCTGCTTTCAGGGAGGGTTATCTGAGCCCCCTTCAAGATGAGTTAGCCACCCGTGAACCAGCTGAAGATCTCGAGTCCCTCATAGCCTTGGCCATCCGCCTGGACAATCGTCTAAGAGAGCGGAGAACGGCTCGCCGTCAGGTGTCTCAGTCCCAAGTTCCTCTGAGCAGCTCTGTTTCTCCTGTTTGGACTCCGTCATTCAGAGCTGCCCCGGCTCCTGAACTGCCCCAGGATTCCCCGGAGAGCATGCAGTTAGGCCGTTCCAGGCTTTCTTCCAACGAAAGGGGAACGTCGCATGAGGGAGCGTCGGTGCCTCTACTGCGGGGTTGCCGGCCACTTCCGCTCCACTTGCCCCGAGCTTTGGGAAACGCCTGTCCCCGCCCAGCTACAGGAGGGTTGTGATGGGGAAAATTAGAGCTCCTCCTACTAACGCGGTCCTAGCTATTCCAGCCACTCTGTCCTGGGAGGGCCACCAGCATCGGGTCCAGGCTATGATCGATTCCGGTGCCGCAGGTGATTTTATGGATGTAACCTTGGCTAAGGAACTTAAGATCCCTACCCAACTACTTCCCTCAACCCCAGGCAGTTACAGCCTTAGATGGCAGACCTCTGGAACCAGGAAAAGTTACTGAGGCGACTCAGTCCCTGCGACTTACCATCTCTCAACACCAGCAGGAGGAGACCTTCTATCTCATTGACTCTCCCGAGTATCCTATTATCCTGGGTCACCCTTGGCTATGCAGACATAATCCCCAGATCGACTGGCCTACTGGCACCATTCTTAGCTGGGGTCCCACTTGCCAACTCACCTGCATGCTTCAGAGTTCCTCAGCCCCTAGTACCCAGTTTCAAGAGTCTGTTGACGTCTCCCGAGTCCCCAGTGTTTACCATCGGTTCAAGGCAGTGTTCAGCAAGGCCCGGGCTACTGCCTTACCGCCTCATCGCACTTATGACTGTGCCATTGATCTACTCCTGGGTGCTGCCCTCCTAGAGGTCGGATCTTTTCCTTGTCCTCCCCGAGCACGCAGCTATGGACACCTACATTAAGGAGTCCTTGGCAGCCGGCCTCATCTATGTCTCTACTTCCCGGCTGGGGCGGGCTTCTTTTTTGTTGAAAAGAAAGACGGGGTCTGAGGCCTTGTATTGATTACCGGGGACTCAACAAGATCACGGTTCGGAATCGATACCCTCTTCCTCTCATGGCCACTGCTTTTGAGCTGCTTCAAGGGGCTTCCATTTTTACTAAGCTGGATCTCCGCAATGCTTACCATCTCGTGCGGATCCGGCCAGGAGACGAATGGAAGACGGCGTTCAACACGCCCACGGGACACTATGAATATCGGGTGATGCCGTTCGGGCTCACCAATGCCCCCCGCAGTATTCCAAGCCCTGATTAATGATGTTCTCCGGGATATGCTTAATCTGTTCGTCTTCGTGTACCTGGACGATATCCTCATCTTCTCGAGGTCACTGAAGGAACATGAGGGGGCATGTTAGCCGGGTTCTCCAGAGGCTCCTTGACAATCACCTCTACGTTAAGCCTGAGAAGTGTGAATTTCATGTTTCTCAGACTCAGTTTCTCGGGTTTATTGTCACTCCCGGGCACCTAGAGATGGATCCCAAGAAGGTCAAGGCGGTCCACGATTGGCCCACACCTGCCACGGTCAAGGAGGTTCAACGGTTCATTGGCTTTTCTAACTTCTATCGGAAGTTCATCAAGAATTTCAGCTCGGTGGTAGCCCCCTTGACGACGCTTACCAAGGGAGGAGGGACCAAGATTCACTGGGGTCCGGAAGCAGCAGGGGCCTTCGAGGATCTCAAGCGCCGCTTCACTTCTGCTCCGATTCTGGTGACCCCTGACCCAGAGAGACCTTTCGTGGTGGAGGTGGACGCCTCAGAGGTGGGGGGTGGGAGCCGTCCTGTCACAGAGGGTGCGGATGGGAGATTACACCCTTGTGCCTTCATGTCTCGCCGCCTGTCTGAGGCCGAGCGCAACTACCACGTGGGGGATCTAGAGTTGCTTGCGGTAAAACTGGCCTTGGAAGAGTGGCGCCATTGGCTTGAGGGGGCTCAGCACCCTTTCCAGGTTCTCACAGACCACAAGAACCTGGAATATCTCCAACAGGCTAAGCGGATGAACCCTCGGCAAGCACGATGGTCCCTTTTCTTTAATCGATTCCAGTTCCTCCTGACTTACCGACCTGGCACCAAGAACGTCAAGCCGGATGCTCTGTCTCGAGTCTATTCTCCCGAGGTACAAGAGAAGCCCTTGGCATCGATTATTCCGAGGTCTAGGATCGTCGCACCTCTTCAGTGGGAACTAGAAAGAGGGGTACGAGAAGCTCTTGCCCATGAGCCCGATCCAGGCGGTGGTCCTGCCGGTCGCCTGTACGTTCTCTCTCGGTTCGGGCCCGCGTCTTGCAGTGGGGTCATGAGTCGCCCTTGACATGCCATCCTGGCAGTGCTCGCACACTGGAGTTCCTCCGACGGCGGTTTTGGTGGCCGTCCATCAAGAAGGACGTGCAGGTCTATGTTGAGGCCTGCCCTGTGTGCAACCAGGGAAAGTCGACACGCCAGCGACCCCAGGGACTGCTCCATCCCTTACCTGTTCCTCGAAGGCCATGGTCACACCTTTCTCTGGACTTTGTTACGGGACTTCCTCTATCCCAGGGCAACACCGTCATCCTTGTGGTGGTAGACCGCTTTCTCGAAGGCTGCCCGGTTTATTCCCCTGCCCAAGCTGCCTCGGCTAAGGAGACTGCTGAGCTCCTCATGAACCATGTCTTCCGGATATTTGGCATTCCCTGGACGTGGTCTCTGACCGAGGTCCCCACTCTCGTCCCGGTTTTGGGGGGCCTTCTGCAGGCTTATTGGGGCCACAGCCAGCCTATCGTCAGGATTCCATCCAGAGTCTAATGGCCAAACGGAACGGATTAATCAGGATCTGGAGACCACCCTGCGGTGTATGGCGGCCAGTAATCCCACGTCTTGGGCCACCTATATCATTTGGGCTGAATATGCCCACAACACCCTCCAGTCCTCAGCCACCGGATTGTCCCCCTTCGAATGCCAGTTCGGTTACAACCCTCCATTATTTCCAGAGGAAGAGGCGCAAGTTGGTGTTCCCTCGGCCCAGCGCTTTGTCCAACGCTGTAGGCGGACCTGGAAGAAGGCCAGGTGTACCCTCCTTCGACCTCCCAGAGATACCAAAGTCAGGCTAATCGCCACCGCCGGACGGCCCCTAGTTTCCGAGCTGGTCAGAGAGTTTGGTTGGCCACTAAGAACTTGCCCCTCCGGGTCGAATCCAAGAAGCTTTCCCAGAGATACATCGGCCCTTTCCGCATTGCTAGAAAGGTTAACCCTGTTTCGTATCGTTTAGTTCTGCCTCGCTCCTTAGAGTTAACCCCACTTTTCATGTTTCACTCCTTAAACCTGTCTTGTCTTCTCCTTTTGCCCCCCCACACAGACCCCGCCACCTCCCAGGATCATAGACGGCCAGCCAGCCTACACAGTCCGCCGGATACTGGACTCCCGGAGGGTCCAGAACTCTCTGCAGTATCTGGTGGACTGGGAGGGCTACGGGCCAGAGGAGCGCTCCTGGGTTCCAGCCAGGGACATCCTGGACCCAGGGTTGATCCGAGATTTTCGCACCCTGGGGCCAGGGTGTTCTGGAAGGAACGTCAGGAGTCGTTCCTAGAGGAGGGGGTCCTGTCAGCTTCCTGCTTCCCTGTTTGTCTCCTGGCCTCTAGAGGTCAGCTGTGTTCCCTTTGCCTTAGTTCTTCCTCATGTGTCCTAATTAGCTTATCCAGGTCACCTGTGCCTTGTTTCCCCTTGTGTATTTTAGCTGTGTGTTTTCCCCTTGTTTGTCACTTGGTTATTGCGTCCTGACTGTGTGTCTCCTGCTTTGTCTCACCGTGTCTGTCCTAGTAAGTTTTTGAAGTTATCTTTAGTTTGTTTTTCTCCCCTCGTGGAGTTGTTTTGTTTTGCCTCCTGTTTTGTGAACATTAAATCTACTTGCCTGGAGTATTGCCTTGGGTGTTTCATTTGGGTCCTACAACATCTCCTCTGTGGCTAAGGGGTAGTACCCCCAGCTCTACACTTCTGAGACCGGAGTTCTAACCCGGATTGTGACAAAAACAAAAATCCAGAAAATCACATTGTATGATTTTAAAGTAATTAATTTGCATTTTATTGCATGACATAAGTATTTGAGCACCTACCAATCAGTAAGAATTCCGGCTCTCACAGACCTGTTAGTTTTTCTTTAAGAAGCCCTCCTGTTCTCCACTCATTACCTGTATTAACTGCACCTGTTTGAACTCGTTAACTGTATAAAAGACACCTGTCCACACACTCAATCAAACAGACTCCAACCTCTCCACAATGGCCAAGACCAGAGAGCTGTGTAAGGATATCAGGGATAAAATTGTAGACCTGCACAAGGCTGGGATGAGCTACAGGACAATAGGCAAGCAGCTTGGTGAGAAGGCAACAACTGTTGGCGCAATTATTAGAAAATGGAAGAAGTTCAAGATGACGGTCAATCACCCTCGGTCTGGGGGCTCCATGCAAGATCTCACCTCGTGGGGCATCAATGATCATGAGGAAGGTGAGGGATCAGCCCAGAACTACACGGCAGGACCTGGTCAATGACCTGAAGAGAGCTGGGACCACAGTCTCAAAGAAAACCATTAGTAACACACTACGCCGTCATGGATTAAAATCCTGCAGCGCACGCAAGGTCCCCCTGCTCAAGCCAGCGCATGTCCAGGCCCGTCTGAAGTTTGGCAATGACCATCTGGATGATCCAGAGGAGGAATGGGAGAAGGTCATGTGGTCTGATGAGACAAAAATAGAGCTTTTTGTTCTAAACACTCGCCGTGTTTGGAGGAAGAAGAAGGATGAGTACAACCCCAAGAACACCATCCCAACCGTGAAGCATGGAGGTGGAAACATCATTCTTTGGGGATGCTTTTCTGCAAAGGGGACAGGACTACTGCACCGTATTGAGGGGAGGATGGATGGGGCCATGTATCGCGAGATCTTGGCCAACAACCTCCTTCCCTCAGTAAGAGCATTGAAGATGGGTCATGGCTAGGTCTTCCAGCATGACAACGACCCGAAACACACAGCCAGGGCAACTAAGGAGTGGCTCCGTAAGAAGCATCTCAAGGTCTTGGAGTGGCCTAGCCAGTCTCCAGACCTGAACCCAATAGAAAATCTTTGGAGGGAGCTGAAAATCCATATTGCCCAGCAACAGCCCCGAAACCTTTAGGATCTGGAGAAGGTCTGTATGGAGGAGTGGGCCAAAATCCCTGCTGCAGTGTGTGCAAACCTGGTCAAGACCTACAGGAAACGTATGATCTCTGTAATTGCAAACAAAGGTTTCTGTACCAAATATTAAGTTCTGCTTTTCTGATGTATCAAATACTTATGTCATGCAATAAAATGCAAATTAATTACTTAAAAATGATACAATGTGATTTTCTGGATTTTTGTTTTAGATTCTGTCTCTCACAGTTGAAGTGTACCTATGATAAAAATTACAGACCTCTACATGCTTTGTAAGTAGGAAAACCTGCAAAATCGGCAGTGTATCAAATACTTGTTCTCCCCACTGTAGGTATTCCTCTTGTCCAGATGGGATAGGCCAGTGTGCAGTGTGATGCCGATTGCATCATCTGTGGATCTATTGGGGCGGTATGCAAATTGCAGTGGGTCTAGGGTGTCGGGTAAGGTGGAGGTGATATGATCCTTAACTAGCCTCTCAAAGCACTTCATGATAACAGAAGTGAGTGCTATGGGGCGATAGTCATTTACTTCAGTTACCTTTGCTTTCTTGATAAGGAACAACGGTGGACATCTTGAAGCAAGTATGGACAACAGACTGGGATAGGGAGAGATTTAATATGTCCGTAAACACTCCAGCCAGCTGGCACAGTGCCTTACAAAAGTATTCATCCCCCTTGGCGTTTTTCCTATTTTGTTGCATTACAACCTGTAATTTAAATGGATTTTTATTTGGATTTCATGTAATGGACATACACAAAATAGTCCAAATTGAAAGTGAAATGAAAAAAATAATTGTTTCAAGAAATTCTAAGAAATAAATAACGGAAAAGTTGTGCGTGCATATGTATTCACCCCCTTTGCTATGAAGCCCCTAAATAAATCTGGTGCAATCAATTACCTTCAGAAGTCACATAATTAGTTAAATAAAGTCCACCTGTGTGCAATCTAAGTGTCACATGATCTCTCACATGATCTCAGTATCTATACACCTGTTCTGAAAGGCCCCAGAGTCTGCAACACCACTAAGCAAGGGGCACCACCAAGCAAGCGGCACCATGAAGACGAAGGAGCTCACCAAACAGGTCAGGGACAAAGTTGTGGAAAAGTACAGATCAAGGTTGGGTTATAAGAAAATATCAGACACTTTGAACATCCCACGGAGCGCCATTAAATCCATTATTAAAGAATTGAAAGAAAATGGCACCACAACAAACCTGCCAAGAGAGGGCCGCCCACCAAAACTCATGGACCAGGCAAGGAGGACATTAATCAGAGATGCAACAAAGAGACCAAAGATAACCCTGAAGGAGCTGCAAAGCTCCATACCGGAGATTGGAGTATCTGTCCATAGGACCACTTTAAGCCGTACACTCCACAGAGCTGGGCTTTACGGAAGAAAATAGAAAAAAAGCCATTGCTTAAAGAAAAAAATAAGCAAACACGTTTGGTGTTCGTCAAAAGGCATGTGGGAGACACCCCAAACATATGGAAGAAGGTACTCTGGTCAGATGAGACAAAAATTGAGCTTTTTGGCCATCAAGGAAAACGCTATATCTGGCGCAAACCCAACACCTCTCATCACCCCGACAACACCATCCCCACAATGAAGCATGGTGGTGGCAGCATCATGCTGTGGGGATGTTTTTCATTGGCAGGGACTGGGAAACTGGTCAGAATTGAAGGAATGATGGATGGCGCTAAATACAGGTAAATTCTTGAGGGAAACCTGTTTCAGTCTTCCAGAGATTCACCTTTCAGCAGGACAATGACCCTAAGCATACTGCTAAAGCAACACTCGAGTAGTTTAAGGGGAAACATTTAAATGTGAACCTCCGTCCCAGACCTCAATCCAATTGAGAATCTGTGGTATGTCTGAAAGATTGCTGTACACCAGCTGAACCCATCCAACTTGAAGGAGCTGGAGCAGTTTTGCCTTGAAGAATGGGCAAAAACCCCAGTGGCTAGATGTGCCAAGCTTATAGAGACATACCCCAAGAGACTTGCAGCTGTAATTGCTGCAAAAGGTGGCTCTACAAAGTATTGACTTTGGGGGGGTGAATAGTTATGCACGCTCAACTTTTCTGTTTGTTTCACCCAAAAAAATATTTTGCATCTTCAAAGTGGTAGGCATGTTGTGTAAATCAAATAATACAAACCCCCAAAAAATCTATTTTAATTCCAGGTTGTAAGGCAACAAAATAGGAAAAATGCCAAGGGGGGTGAATACTTTCGCAAGCCTCTGTATGTGCATGCTCTGAGGATGCGGCTAGGGATGCCATCTGGGCCGGCAGCCTTGCAAGGGTTAACACGCTTAAAAGTCTTACTCACGTCGGCGGCATTGTGTTTTCCTCGAAGCGGGCGAAGAGAACTTGTCCAGCAAGACAAGACATCTGTGTCCTCGATGTGGCTGGTTTTCCCTTTATAATCCGTGATTGTCTGGAATCCCTGCTACATGGTGTACGTCTCATGTCTGAGCTGTTGAATTGCGACTCCACTTTGTCTCTGTACTGACGTTTTGCCTGATTGATTGCCTTTCGGAGGAAATAACTGGATTTTTGTATTCAACCATATCCCATTCACCTTGCCGTGGTTAAATGCAGTGGTTCACGCTTTCAGTTTTGCGCAAATGCTGCCATCTATCCAGGATTTTTGGTTTGGATAGGTTTTAATAATCACAGTGGGAACAACATCCCCTATCCACTTCCTGATGAACTCAGTCACTGCGTCAATGTAAACATCAATGTTATTCTCAGAGGCAACCCGGAACATATCCCAGTCCACATGACCAAAACAATCTTGAAGCATAGATTCCAATTGGTCAGACCAGTGTTGAACAGTCCTTACCACAGGTACTTCCTGTTTGAGTTTCTACCTATAGGAAGGGAGGAGCAGAATGGAGGCGTGATCTGATTTGCCGAAGGGAGGGCGGGTATGGCATTGTAGCTGTCCCAGAAGGGAGAGTAGCAATGGTCGCGAGTTTTTGATGCGTGAGTAGCGCAGGCAACGTGTTGATAAAACTTCAGTAGCATTTTCCTCAGATTTGCTTTATTAAAGTCCCCAGCTACAATAAATACGGCCTCAGGATATGTGGTTTCCAGTTTGCACAAAGTCCAGTGTAGTTCCTTGAGAGCCGTCGGGGTATCGGCTTGAGGGGGAATATACACGGCTGTGACGATGACCGAAGATAATTCTCTCTGGAGGTAATGTGGTCAGCATTTGATTGTGAAGTATTCTAGGTCGGGTGAACAAAAGGACTTGAGTTCCTGTATGTTACCACAATCACACCATGAGTAGTTAATCATGAAACATTCACCTCTTTTTCCTGGAGAGTTCCTCATTCATGTACTGAGAACACAGCTGGCTCTATGGATTGGGACAGTGTAGTGGAAGAACGAGAGAAGGTGATACTCGCGACTGGCTAGTGTGGGAGCACAGCGTGATGACTCAATCACGATTTATTACATTGTTTAGATGGCAGACCATCTGTGGGCTATCACAGGTGTAAAAAAACACACCAAACGTGTTTGCTTATTTCTTTCTTTACGCAATGGCTTTTTTCTGGCCACTCTTCCGTAAAGCCCAGCTCTGTGGAGTGCACGGATTAAAGTGGTCCTATGGACAGATACTCCAATCTCCGCTGTGGACTTTTGCAGCTCCTTCAGGGTTATCTTTGGTCTCTTTGTTGCCTCTCTGATTAATGCCCTCCTTGCCTGGTCCGTGAGTTTTGGTGGGCGGCCCTCTCTTGGCAGGTTTGTTGTGGTGCCATATTCTTTCCATTTTTTAATCATGGATTTAATGGTGCTCCGTGGTTCAAAGTTTCGGATAGTTCATTATAACCCAACCCTGATCTGTACTTCTCCACAACTTTGTCCCTGACCTGTTTGGAGAGCTCCTTGGTCTTCATGGTGTCGCTTGCTTGGTGGTGCCCCTTGCTTAGTGGTGTTGCAGACTCTGGGGCCTTTCAGAACAGGTGTATAGATACTGAGATCATGGGACAGATCATGTGACACTTAGATTGCACACATGTAAACTTTATTTAACTAATTATGTGACTTCTGAAGGTAATTGATTGCACCTGATCTTATTTAGGGGCTTCATAGCAAAGGGGATGAATACATATGCACGCACCACTTTTCCGTTATTTATTTTTTAGAATTTTTTGAAACAAGTTATTTTTTTAATTTCACTTCACCAATTTGGACTATTTTGTGTATGTCCATTACATGAAATCCAAATAAAAATATATTTAAATTACAGGCTGTAATGCAACAAAGTAGGAAAAACGTCAAGGGGGATGAATACTTTTGCAAGGCACTGTATTGCAAGACATTAGCTCTTTCCTAGCTTCTTAATAATTTCATAATGGTAAACCTAGACACGTGCATCTTATAATATTCTGAGTGGTGATGCAAGGCTATACCCAATGGATACGATTATGGGCCTGTAGCATTCACGTAATAATGGAGTCAGATTGATAAATGTAGTGTATTATTCAACATAATTTTAACAGATCTACATAATGGAGACCACTCATCCTCAGTCGATGGGGATTTCCACCAACCTACGTAATGGTTGGGTAAAACTATAAACTGTAAATGGTGACTCATCCGGTTGATGGGGATTGCTATATTACACTACAACAGTACACCACCGGTCAAAAGTCTTAGAACACCTACTCATTCAAGGGTAATAATAGTGAATACATCAAAACTATGAAACAACACATATGGAATCATGTAGTAACCAAAAAAGTGTTAAACAAATCAAAATATATTTTATATTTGAGATTCTTCAAATAGCCACCCTTTGCCTTGATGACAGCTTTGCATACTCTTAGCATTTCTCAACCAGCTTCATGAGGTAGTCACCTGGAATGCATTTCAATTAACAGGCGTGCCTTCTTAAAAGTTAATTTGTGGAATTTCTTTCCTTCTTCATGCTTTTAAGCCAATCAGTTGTGTTGGGACAAGGAAGGGGGGGTATACAGAAGATAGCCCTATTTTGTAAAAGACCAAGTCCATATTACAGCAAGAACAGCTCAAATAAGCAAAGAGAATCGACAGTCCATAATTATTTTAAGACATGAAAGTCAGTCAATCCGGAAAACTTCAAGAACTTTGAAAGTTTCTTCAAGTGCAGTCGCAAAAACCATCAAGCGCTATGATGAAACTGGCTCTCATGAGGACCGCCACAGGAATGGAAGACCCAGAGTTACCTCCGCTGCAGAGGATAAGTTCATTAGAGTTACCAGCCTCAGAAATTGCAGCCCAAATAAATGCTTCACAGAGTTCAAGTAACAGACACATCTCAACATCAACTGTTCAGAGGGGACTGTGTGAATCAGGTCTTCATGGTCGAATTGTTGCAAAGAAACCACTACTAAAGGACACCAATAAGAATAAGAGACTTGCTTGGGCCAAGAAACACGAGCAATGGACATTAGACCGATGGAAATGTGTCCTTTGGTCTGGAGTCCAAATTGGAGATTTGCAGTGTTGGTGAACGGATGATCTCCGCATGTGTATTTCCCACCGTAAAGCATGGAGGAGGAGGTGTTATGGTGTGGGGGTGCTTTGCTGGTGACACTGTCTGTGATTTATTTAGAATTCAAGGCACACTTAACCAGCTTGGCAACCACAGCATTCTGCAGCGATACGCCATCCCATCTGGTTTGGGCTTAGTGGGATTATCATTTGTTTTTCAACAGGACAATGACCCAACACACCTCCAGGCTGTGTAAGGGCTATTTTACCAAGAAGGAGAGGGATGGAGTGAAGCATCAGATGCCCTGGCCTCCACAATCCCCCGACCTCAACCAAATTGAGATGGTTTGAGATGAGTAGGACCGCAGAGTAAAGGAAAAGCAGCCAACAAGTGCTCAGCATATGTGGGAACTCCTTGAAGACTGTTGGAAAAGTATTCCAGGTGAAGCTGGTTGAGAGAATGCCAAGTGTGCAAAGCTGTCATCAAGGCAACGGTGGCTATTTGAAGAATCTCAAATATAACATATATTTTCATTTGTTTAACACTTTTTTGGTTACTACATGATTCAATATGTGTTATTTCATAGTTTTGATGTCTTCACTATTATTCTACAATGTAGAAAATAGTAAAAATAAAGAAAAACCCTTGAATGAGTAGGTGTTCTAAAACTTTGGACCGGTAGTGTATATCCGGAGAGAGCCATGATTCCTTGAAACAGAGTATGTTACAGTCCCTGATGGCTCTCTAGAAAGAGATCCTCGTCCTGAGCTCTTCTACTTTATTGTCCAGGGACAGAACATTAGCGAGTAATATACTCGGAAGCAGTGGATTATATGTGCGCCTCTTGAGTCGGACTAAAAGTCCACTCTGACTACCTCTTCTCCGCGGACGGCGTCTTGGAGCAGCCTCTGGGATAAGTGGAATCGCCTTGCGGGGTACGAACAAAGGATCCAATTCAGGAAAGTCATATTTCTGGTCAAAATGCTGGTGAGTTACCTCCGTTGTAATATCCCAAAGTTATTAACAGCTGCACAGTACCAGTCAAAAGTTTGT
Source organism: Coregonus clupeaformis (assembly GCF_020615455.1). Taxonomy (NCBI): domain Eukaryota; kingdom Metazoa; phylum Chordata; class Actinopteri; order Salmoniformes; family Salmonidae; genus Coregonus; species Coregonus clupeaformis. The sequence continues at coordinate 25,053,408 of NC_059216.1, read as the reverse complement.
ACACACCTACTCATTACAGGGTTTTTCTTTATTTTTACTATTTTCTACATTGTAGAATAATAGTGAAGACATCAAAACTATGAAATAACACATAGCCAACCTTTGCCTTGATGACAGCTTTGCACACGCTTGGCATTCTCTCAACCAGCTTCATGAGGTAGTCACCTGGAATGCATTTCAATTAACAGGTGTGTCTTGTTAAAAGTTAATTTGTGGAATTTCTTTCCTTATTAATGCGTTTGAGCCAGTTGTGTTGTGACAAGGTAGGGGTATACAGAAGATAGCCCTATTTGGTAAAAGGCCAAGTCCATATTATGGCAAGAACAGATCAAATAAGCAAAGAGAAATGACAGTCCATTATTACATTAAGACATGAAGTTCAGTCAATACGGAACATTTCAAGAACTTTGAATGTTTCTTCAAACGCAGTCGCAAAAACTATGAAGGCCTGATTCCTATTACTAGCTCTCATGAGGACTTCATTAATATGAGAGCCTTTTGTCAGGAAGCTGACAGTAAGTTATTGAAAATTAAATATGAACATTCCAATAAACATCTGTCAGGTGTCAGTGTGCAGCGGTAGGACGAAGTCAGGCGCAGGACACAGAACTGAGTAAATAACTAACTTTACTCGGAAAACAACAAATCTAATTTCCACGCAGGGAAATACAAAACTTGTAGTGTAGTTGAGTTGTAAAAAGGCTTCTAAATTTTGTAATTTCCACTTTGAAATATCAGACTTGATTTTCCCTAATTAAAAATGTATCAACCCCTTCAAAAATGTCCATGAATTATAATCCACATAATACTTCACATTTCCTGTTGCTGCAGGATTATTTTCCTGCTGTAGCAAAATGGCTCAAATTAAGATCCTACATCTGTATAAGTATAACTGTAAAACCTATCCTTGGTTGTACCTGGAACCAGAGGGTTCTTCATGAGAGGGTTCTAAATGGAACTCAAAAGTGTTCCCCTACAGGGACAAATTAAAGGGTTCTACGTGGCACCCAAAAGTTATCCCCCATAGGGACAAATGACAGAATGTCTATTGGTTCTAATCTTATAACAATTATTATCATACCCACAGATCCAGTGGTGTAGCATTAAATTAATGTCACTGGCAACTGAAAGGTTGTGAGTTCAATTCCCAAGTAATCAGCATTTTGCTGGTCTGCAAAACGACACCCATCATTATCATATTTCCCAGCATGCTCTATTGCAGTTAGATTTTAAAAAATAGTTTGTTTCAATATCTGTGGTTTTGTATGTACATTAATGCTACACAAAGATAAATGACATACATTTTTCTAAACTAATCCAATCTATTAGTTGGATTTATTGCACCCGTTACAAATGGTTGTTCCAGTTTAGATGGTTTAGGTAGTCCCGTTCATTAATTCTCCTAACCCTGGCAGTCATTCTGAATGCAGATTGTGGGAATCCCCTCTGGCTGGATTCCAATTGGAATAAACATCGCTTTGTAAGACAGCATTATGTGACTTGATGCTGGTTTTTAGCTTTAGTGTATGCTGCTCACCAGTAAAAACACAATGAAGGCTGGTCAACAGCGAAAACACAACAAAGGCTGGTCTGCCAGAATAACCAGCTAGACCATACTGGTTGGCCAGCAAAACCAGTTAGACCATGCTGGTCAGACCAGTTTGACCAGCTAGACCATGCTGGTCAGACCAGTTTGACCAGCTAGACCACGCTGGTCAGACCAGCTTGACCAGCATCCGACCAGGACTGACCAGCATAGACCAGCATGGACCTGCTTGAAATTTATGCTGGTCTATGATGTTTTTTTCAGCAGGGGAGAGGTCTTATCCCGCCACAGCCTTTGAATAATGGGAGAAAACAGCCAAACGTCACAGCTCTCCCAATGCAAACGCATTTGGGCTACTATGGATGACCTACAGAGACAGCAATAATATGCAGCCCTGCAGGTTGAGATGACGCCCAGATTGGGGTTAGGGGCTTGGTGCTTGACGGCTTGCTGAATTTGACCTAGGCTCGCTATGCCACATCCACTGTGGAATGCTGGGAATTTCCCTTCTTTGGACTAGAGAGATGCACAAAACACGGTAAGCAAAAAAAAAAAAAGACATTAGAGCTCATTGACACCATCACATCTTACATGTTTTTTTTTCTTCTGCCATTTTAGACATTTACTGCCCTTCACCACCATCATCTCCATCCCCATCCTCCGCCACCACCACCCTCCTGTCTGCAGTGTTGGGTAAACAAGGCGGAACCCTCATCAGCATGGCTGAGCTGGCGGCTCCTGACAGAACGCTGAATGAGTGATTTAAGGTTTCAAGTGAGAAGCTTTCACAGGTAATTAACCTGCTGATGGGTGTGCATGTGGGAAGACAGGGATCGAGGCAGAGGGAGGCGAAAACCTCTCTACATCACGTCACCATTTCAAGTCGAGACAGTGTGGATAGTTATGGCATCAGGGCTTAGCATACTAGCATGGGGCTTCACTCATTCTTAGCAATTGTTGGGACTGAAGGTACCAAGGAGAGTATATCCTTCTGTCCTTACCTTCACAGTCTGGGAATATGTTTCCGTAGAAATATGACTACAGTGTCTCAACACCAAGCCTCTTCCATATGTGGGTACAGTTGGCCAACAATAAGGGTGTAAGGAAATACGTATGAAGACCCACTGGACAGATGTCTCAATGTTCCATTGCCCTGCATCTTTATTTGTCTTATTGTGGAATGCAGTTAGGGACAGGGGCTAGTCAATGCAATTAAATACAGGGCTTCACTTGGAGCAGACAGGAAGATACAGTATTTGGGTGTGATTTCATTTTCATAACATTTACATTTTAGTCATTTAGCAGACGCTTTTATCCAGAGTGACTTACAGGAGCAATTAGGGTTAAGTGCCTTGCTCAAGGGCACATCGACAGATTCACCTAGTCGGCTCAGGGATTAGAACCAGCGACCTTTCGGTTACTGGCACAACGCTCTTAACCACTAAGCTACCTGCCGCCTCTAACCTTGTAGCTTAAAGGGATACTTCAGGATTTTGGCAATGAAGCCCTTTATCTACTTCCCCAGACTCAGATGAACTTGTGGATACCATTTTTATGTCTCTGCATGCAGTTTGAAGGAAGTTGCTAACTAGCATTAAAGCAATTGCTAACTAGCGTTAGCACAATGCCTGGAAGACTATGGTAACTGCTAGCATTCTAGTAAATACCATAGACTTCCAGTCATTGTGCTAATGCAAAACTACCTCTTGAAAAAAAAAAAGAATAAAATCCCCATGAATACAGTATCTTCATGAATAATTCTGGAAGCCTGTGACATAACCGGCTAACCGCTACGCTCAGGAAGACTTGCCACCTCTGGGAGTGCCTAAACACTACTGACTACTTCACCCTGTGAAACGTTCAGGAAGTTAGCTGTTAAGCTGCATTTAAATATGAGCTAATCATTCCTGCTGTAAATTTCCCTGACGCTTGGCGTTCACACTGGGAGGTCAGGGACTGTAGGGATACGTGCTGCGGATTTGCTTTAGGCCAGAGGGAATGAAGTGAACAGAACACACACACACACACACTTCCCGAAGCAGCCCCATTAGCAGTCATCAATGCTCTCCTCTCGCAGGCTCCCCAGGTTTCCCCGGTAACCTGATCTGTGGCGTGCTGAAAGTCGGGTCCTCACCTGTTAGCAGAAAACCCACCCATGAGTCTTCTGGCTCAGTCTGTGGGCTATTTTTCTCTGGTTTGCCACCCAGGCAGAAATGCATGGTACAGACAGTGAGGAGTGTTGGAGTGATTCATGTCCTGATAATTACACACTGTGTCCTCTCATGGATGGCAGCTGACAATACAGACTGACTGGCTGCACGGTTAAACTGGGAGGATGTGCCTTGGCAGTGATAGTCATTGCTAGTTTGTCCACCAATAGACAATAGTCTACAGGGACACATAGTTTTGATATGAATACGTACAGTGAGGGAAAAAAGTATTTGATCCCCTGCTGATTTTGTACGTTTGCCCACTGATAAAGACATGATCAGTCTATAATTGTAATGGTAGGTTTATTTGAACAGTGAGAGACAGAATAACAACAACAAAATCCAGAAAAACACATGTCAAAAACTTAAAAATTGATTTGCATTTTAATGAGGGAAATAAGTATTTGACCCCTCTGCAAAACATGACTTAGTACTTGGTGGCAAAACCCTTGTTGGCAATCACAGAGGTCAGACGTTTCTTGTAGTTGGCCACCAGGTTTACACACATCTCAGGAGGGATTTTGTTCCACTCCTCTTTGCAGATCTTCTCCAAGTCATTAAGGTTTCGAGGCTGACGTTTGGCAACTCGAACCTTCAGCTCCCTCCACAGATTTTCTATGGGATTGAGGTCTGGAGACTGGCTAGGCCACTCCATGACCTTAATGTGCTTCTTCTTGAGCCACTCCTTTGTTGCCTTGGCTGTGTGTTTTGGGTCATTGTCATGCTGGAATACCCATCCACAACCAATTTTCAATGCCCTGGCTGAGGGAAGGAGGTTCTCACCCAAGATTTGACGGTACATGGCCCCATCCATCGTCCCTTTGATGCGGTGAAGTTGCCCTGTCCCCTTAGCAGAAAAACACCCCCAAAGCATAAGGTTTCCACCTCCATGTTTGACAGTGGGGATGGTGTTCTTGGGGTCATAGGCAGCATTCCTCCTCCTTCAAACACGGCGAGTTGAGTTGATGCCAAAGAGCTCGATTTTGGTCTCATCTGACCACAACACTTTCACCCAGTTCTCCTCTGAATCATTCAGATGTTCATTGGCAGACTTCAGACGGCCCTGTATATGTGCTTTCTTGAGCATGGGGACCTTGCGTGCGCTGCAGGATTTCAGTCCTTCACGGCGTAGTGTGTTACCAATTGTTTTCTTGGTGACTATGGTCCCAGCTGCCTTGAGATCATTGACAAGATCCTCCAGTGTACTTCTGGGCTGATTCCTCACCGTTCTCACGATCATTGCAACTCCACAAGGTGAGATCTTGCATGGAGCCCCAGGCAGAGGGAGATTGACAGTTCTTTTGTGTTTCTTCCATTTGTGAATAATCACACCAACTGTTGTCACGTTCTCACCATGCTGCTTGGCGATGGTCTTGTAGCCCATTCCAGCCTTGTGTAGGTCTACAATCTTGTCCCTGACATCCTTGGAGAGGTCTTTGGTCTTGGCCATGGTGGAGAGTTTGGAATCTGATTGATTGATTGCTTCTGTGGACAGGTGTCTTTTATACAGGTAACAAACTGAGATTAGGAGCATTCCCTTTAAGAGTGCGCTCCTAATCTCAGCTCGTTACCTGTATAAAAGACACCAGGGAGCCAGAAATCTTTCTGATTGAGAGGGGGTCAAATACTTATTTCCCTCTTTAAAATGCAAATCAATTTATAACATTTTTGAGATGCGTTTTTCTGGATTTACTTGTTGGTATTCCGTCTCTCGCTGTTCAAATAAACCTACCATTAAAATTATAGACTGATCAGCAGGGGATCAAATACTTTTTTCCCTCAATGTAAGTGATTTCTTAATAATATTGAATCTTTTGAATAAATGTTACAAACAATACTTAAAAATAGAAAACTGCCGGAGTCATTATTGATTGGAGTACTAAAATACAAAAGGATAGCCTACAGTAGAGACATTATATAATTGTGTGAGCCACGATAGAGCTTCTGATGTTCATCTGGCAGTAATGTTATGGTACATTTTTTGCTGCTTATTCACATCAAGCTGGAGGCATTGCAGCAACACAAAATCCCACGAGGGAGAAACTATTAGAGAAACCAAATAAGAACATGTAGGTAATTATTAACTCCGACTTTTTTAACAGCTCTCATCACTGCGTGGTAATTGTCTTATCCATATACATGAATACCTTGAGGTTGTTGAGGATGACTTTTTGATTAGATTGTCTCTCTCTGCAATCACAGAGATTATCATAGTTCTTTTTGATTATTTTTTTCAGATTAAAACAAAGCATTTTCTACTTTCTGTCCACATTCAACGACACTAGACTAGACGCAACAACAAAAACAGTATCTCATTTAGTGATGCTACTGCTAGATAGTAGAGGTTTGGAATCCTTTCTCATCTTACTGAAAAGACAATTGCAGCTTTAAGGTGATATTGTTTTTTATGGAGGCAAATGTGGATGTAGAATAGTGCATGGTGTTGTTACCGTACCACTGATCTATGAGACTCAATAATGAAGCCTTCTCCCAAGGCTCTCTGGGATGCATTTAGGACATGCATGGGGAAAACGATGGCGGGTGTATTACCAGAAAAGATAAATCTATCTCATTAATCCTTTCTTCTCCCGGGCTGGGAGGCACATCTAAGGGAACATGCTGCAGCAGCCTTGTATGCTCGGATCTTTCACACAGATGGGCAGAGAGGAGAGGAGGAAGAGAGGATGGAGGGAGGGATGAAGGGAGGAGGGAGGGGGCTCAGTGTCAATCTGTGCATCATTAGACAGTGCAGCAACTACAAGAGGAAGAGAGGGATTACGAAGATGCGGCTTTCACTACAAAATGATCAATGATGTCTTTGTCTCTTCATAAAAAAGTGATGAATTCTCCTTTCCTCTTTGAAGCCATGCATTAAAATAATTCTGCTTTCAGAAGATCTGATGAAAAAGAAGGTGGATGTGTATGTTAACTGAGGCTATGGAACAGTAAACTGCCCGGAAGTACAGATCAAACTGAAATATAAGCCTTAATGACTAGTACGCTTTGGTTACAGCTATTTTGCTTCCCTTTACTTGAGTTAGTTCACTTAAGTATTTTAAATACATATTTGAAATGTCAAACACAAGTTCAAGTATTGATCTCTCCAGATTGTGGTTTTCCGTCCCACAATTCCCTGGTACTCCTACTACCCCTCCACCATACAGCACAAATTAGGGCCAGTAAATTCCATTGATTTTGGTCAAAAATGCCATTGATTCTGACCATGTGAAATGGTCAGGCAGTCCATAAAACAGATAAAGAGGTCATAACGGTTTTATCAGCCTGTAGAGTCCCATGGAAAGCTTTAGGGGGTTGTGAAAGTAGGAGTGGGAGCAGAGCATCCTCCACAGGGCAGTTTTGAACGTTCAGTTATATGGTGCCAGCTTGTCTTTCCTCTATCTCTCTTGAATTATTAAACAAATCTTGAAATTAATTATGCTGGATTATTGCATTTCTAACAATTCACAGGTTTAAACAAAATATTATTTGTGTCAGTAGTTGTATGCTCACTTCTGAGAAAAACATATATATATTTTTTTTTAAAGACATTGAGCTGTGATGAGTGTGATTAGAAGGAGTCAGGCGCAGGAGGGTAAATCACTGAATACAGAGTTTATTCCGTCGTACACAGTTGCGCTGGATAGCGACCACAAAATACAGGCAAAGGGGAACAATCTACCCCGGCAATACAAGGTACGAGTAGCTCCACTGAGCTACACTCAACTCACATAAAACAATCACCCACAAGGACAAGGGGGCAGAGCGAACACTTATACACAGACTAATGAGGGGATATGAACCAGGTGTGTGTAATTGACAAGACAAGACAAATGGAATGATGATATATGGAGCGGCAGTGGCTAGTAAGCCGGTGACGACGAACGCCGAAGCCTGCCCGAACAAGGAGGGGAGGCAGCCTCGGCGGAAGTCGTGACATGAGCGGAATAAGTCTGAAAAGTTTTCTCAATTTGTACAGTTTACAATAAGCACACATTAATCAAGAGGGCTTGATGTTTTATTGTTAAAATGTCCACTTTAAACTTTTGGGGCAATATGGATAAATGAAATGGAAAGAGACAGAGCTGAAACCTTAGTTGATTACAAATTCAATTACAGAGGTCCTTATGCTCATTTGAGAGGTAGATGGATATCTGATACACCTGAACCAAGGAGATTTTCCTTTGGATAAGATCTCTAAATGAAAAGGCTTTGGTATGAATTGCAACAGGGGGAGTAAATGACATCATACAAAGTGCTGCACTCTTTGGAATAGCCATTTATGCTAAATGTATTCATTTCAGGATATTACTGTAATAGTTACTTAGATTTGAAGATTATAGACCCTGAATTGCAATCATTGAAGGTAGCGTCTGTTTGCAGACTCAAACGTTTCCTGAACCAGCTTTATTGCTATAATATTGCCTTCAGGTAGACATTCGACTATAGGAGTTATTCATCATCCTCAACATCTTTTAGTCATTTTCATATTGTTCTGATAATGTACTCCCTCTCTCTTGGAATCTACTATCATCTCCCCACATCTGTACTGTACAGTTCTGTAAAAGACACAAACCTTTTGTCTGCAGTTGTTCCTCTGTCTAATGAAAGTGCCTGACTGACTTTAAAACTGCAGGTGAATAGGATGTGGTGGAGGGTGGAGGAGACAAGGTCCAAGAACACACTAGTCCAAAGACAGCCAGGGAGTGGAGGAGTGCTTGTGTTGACAGGTAAAGCGCTATTAATAATTTATTTATCTCCCTCTTAGTGGAGACTATAGGAGAGGAGAATGGATGAGGAGGTCTCGGAGACCACGCTGGATGTCAACCCTATCAACCTTTATTTTCACCTGTCAGCGCGGTGACTGACGTACAGTTGTTTGCCCTTCCTGTGGTCTTCACCCGCGTGCGTTGCCGTGACAGCCTGCGAGGAGGAGACAGCCCAGGCCTTCGTCTCAGGGCTCCCCTCATTCCCACCACACTATGCTAGCTCTTTATCTCAGACGGCGTGATTGAGAAACCAACCGCCTCCTCCTTCTCCTCTTGAGACGTCATTTACTCCTCTAAAACACAACTAGTAGCGAGAGAGATATGAAAGGGATGGACAGTGAAGACAGTGGAGACACCTATCCATGATTGACTGAGTTGTGATGGCTTGCAGGTGAAGTTCTTTCCCTCATGCATCCAACCAGTCAGGCCCATAGTGTATACAACAGATCAATCATATTCATCACATGGATAGTGTGTCAGTTGATGGAGAGTTTTGTCAGATTTGTTGCGGTGGAGATGCTCCTTTCTGCCAGTAATTTCCATTTGCCAAGGCCTTCACAGAGTAGAGCATACATAAAGCAATGTAACATTTTATAGAATAGATACTTGTAATAATCAAAGTAGAACCGTCTGTTATTATCAGTTATATTTAATGTTCCAAATGTTGGGGTTGCCTTTTTATTAATGTGTATCTTTCAGTGCTGATTTTAAAAGCATAAGTATTCAATGTGGATACAGAAATTAGCTGGGCCAAATCCACATAATGACATTAAATTATAGCTTTGCAAACCATGAAAATAAATATGTCTCTCTGCAGCCTTGGCTTTGAGGTTTGTGGAGTTGGAGGGCAGCAGCTTGTTGGACATGCATGAAAGGTTTTGTCTTGATTTTGCTGATTTTTCTGAAGTATTGAAACTTCCTCTTTGAAAACCACAAAAGGTTTAATGATAGATCTTGGAGAGCATACTGAATAGAAGTCGCTGAACATGGCACGGCTGCATGCATGGCAACCCTGTTATTGTTTTTGTATAAGGTAAATTCATAAGCTGAACTCCAATCAAAACCAATTGAATGTCAGCGAAATCAGGGCATATTTTAGTTTCCAAAGCAAAGCCCATCGAATGCGTCAGACTGGCTGCGTCAGAGAGAACTTTGTTATAATCAATGACTATGTCTTGTGGTTAATGTGTTGTCTTTTAAGGTTTTTACTAATTTCATTGAATTATCTTGAGATTTTCAGACGTTATTATACAGTAAGAACATAATCTTATTTTGCGTTTTTCACTTGCGTCAATAATCAAGACATAGAACCAAGTTGGAAGTTAAAATTGAACGCTATCTTCATGCCAAAAGGAATAATATATCCAAAGTTTTTTGCAAATATTACACCTCCATTACAATTTGCAGAAATGTCCATATTGTTCTGTACCTGACCAAAACCATCCAGAGAAAGATAATCTAACAATCCTCTCACTTTGGGTTGAATCTAGTGCCAAGCATCTCCTTGATGTAAACCCAGAGATGAATGAGATCCTGAGAGTCATTTTGCTGTCTGTGATCAGTCCATTGGCAGCTATGGGTTCTGGATGGGTGGGTGGAGTCCACGTCTCTCTATGTCAGTCCGCATGGAATCCTGCACTGGGGAACTTCACAATCAGCCTTTGTTTTGGTTGACTCCCTCCTCCTCTAGCTCCTCTCCTGTCATCCTTTGATCACGTCAAGCCCCTGCACTCTCTCTCTCTACCTTCATGGGGTTGACGGGAGCTGTGTTCGTATAGGACTGCATTCAGCGAGACGATAGGTACCCTATCCATTGCCCTTGGATCTTCCATTCCTCCTTCCCCACCCCCTTCCCGACACACCCCTGCCAGGTAGGTGACAGCAGGTGAGAAAACACCCCTGGGTTCCCTGGATCCTCCCCACAGTGGACCCCATGTCCCCCTCCACAGGCTAGCGATGCTATCTGCTAACTGAGACAAGGGTCAGCACCTGTGATGAAACACCAAACTACTGCAAAGGGATGTCAAAATGTGCAAATCCCTCACCTGGGCTCAGCTCAGTTCAGGAATGCATAAAATCCAAATGCAGGTTGAAGAGGGGTGGGTAAAGGACTTACATTAGGGGAACGATGTATCATGGCCTTTTTAATGTTGCAGCTTCTTAGCCTATTACTAATGACATGGAATGACCTGGACAGTGGTATGAAGGGAAGGTGACAAGTGGATCCTACGGAGAGAGGAGATGAGACACCTGTGACTGCATGATGCCTCTTGGCTTAATTAGTTGGTTGGAAAGGATCGCATCTCTTCACCTATACCGGCTTACTTCTGCACTGTGATTATATATTTACGAGTAATTTGATTTGGGACTCTATGTCATCATGTTTGAAAACGTGTGTTTTTTGGTATCGTCACATTGCTCCTTCTTATCAAAAAATTTTTAAGCTCCCTCTCTATTTATCTTTTTCTGGGCCTCATTGATTTTTGTCTTTGCCCTGTCCTGTCATTGCTCCTCCTCGGCCTACCCCCCCAAACAATAACAACTCAGGCTTGCTCTCTTGCCCTAACTCCAACACAGGAAGTGTCAGTCTCTGTGTGTGCTGCGCCGGGTGTTGGGTGCTGCTGCCCAGCTTTAAATGCCCCCAAACCTCTCTGTCGATAATATCGATGTAATCCACAGGAATCTTTGAGTGATCCTGCTGTCAGAGGAGCCTAATGACAGGCAACGGAGGGGTGATTGAACCTGCTCTACACAGGGCCGGCCGGCAGCCAGCCAACCAAGTCAGGCATTGATAAAGTGTCACAGACTTCAGTGCTTTGATTAGCCCTTCGACTAAGGCCATGCTAAGCAGAAACATTACTCTGCCCCCGCTAGCTATGGCTACAGAGAGAGGAGGGCTGGACTGAGCAAGGGAAAAAATATACTCTACAGGGAAATTAACCAATGCGGATGAAATGGTGTACCAAGGAAATTCTTGGATAAATTAACAACGCAATTACATTACATGACACGCAGCAAGATGGATGAGGAAAACTTGGCCGGCATTATGTTCTGTTTTCCAAATTGCAATTTATTTGAGGGCTTTAATGGATGCCGTATTAAAACATCTTGGGCCCCGGTCAGGTTTCATTGTGTGTCACCCAGCCATGATTGATGACCCCCTCTTCCTCGCCCCTCCTCCCCCTTCTCAGCTCCATCACCCCCTACTTCCCACCCCCATTACTCCCTCCACACTGCATTCTCTGAACATTTGCTGGGAATGTTAAACATTAGCTACATTTATATGGATGCAGGAGTAAGCAATTGATTTTCTTATCACTTAATTTCCCTGCTCGGTGCTGCAATGATACAATAAATTCCGGCCTACTTGGATCCTGATAACCCCTCTCTCTCACCTCGTGGTAAATTTCTATCAATAATGCCATTTGTCTCGAATCTCGGGCCTCTTTCCTCTTTCTTCATCTCCCTCTGATCTTGCACGGCTTTCCATGTGCTTTTGTTCCAGTTTCAATGATAGCTAGGGCCATTTTGGAAATGAAAATATAATCAAACGTATTTTTATTGCTGTAGCAAATGCATTAGTGTGTAAGGGACATCTGGAAATCATCCCAGCAGAGCTTACACAGTTATGGCAATATCATAGCGACTATTTTACCATTCATAATTACTCACAGGACAGTGAAAAACCACATGCGTTCTGCTTTGAACTGGGAGAAACTAGTTTTAGGACAGCGAGTGAAACCCGTGCAGACAAATGAAAGCAAACCCCCATTCACCGATGCACTTTTCTCCCATTTTCCTCTCCTCTTGTACCACCTTCATTTTCCTTTTCACTGTTGCTGTGGGATAAGTGCAGTGGAACCTTTTGGGGAGGAAAAGGTTAATAACATGGTGAATAAATCAGCTCTGCAGCACATCGCCTGCATGATATCAGCCCTCCTCCAACCCATGCCATAAATAATGTTGTTTTTTCATGTTTATTTCAGATATGTGCAAACGGATAAATAATGAATGAGCAGCCCTGACGGGACACATATTTCACTTAGCGGAAACGGCTTTAATGCAGTCGTGGTGGATTAGGCTCGCAATCACCCCGTTTTAAGATGCAGCGAGGGGAAAAAGGATGTTCAAACAACATTCAGAGCATGTTGGTTGAACTTTAGGTGTGCTTCCTTCCAATGATACTGACCTAGTTTTGAGATATGCTGTTATCCCTTTACCTGCCTCACTGGGTGGGAATTACTGTAAGGAAGAGGCAGACTTCATCTCATTATTGTCAACATCTATGGAAATCTAGGAAATGTTGTGTCAAGATAATTTGTTGTAATGATACAAAATATTTTCTGAGAATTTAAGGAAATGCTTAACAAATAGAGGGGAATTATCTAAATTAAGGAATTGATTTTGGTTAATTGTTTCCGCAATGTTTAAAAAAATGTTTTTAATCATAGCAGCATATCCCTAAAACATTACATTTTGGCCAGACCTTTTTCTCAGACTACAAAACTGCTTTGCTTATACATTCCTCAACATTTGAATTAATGTAATTATTTGGACTTTTTGGAAAGGATATAGGCAGAAACTACTTCATATGCGGCTCCATGCAGTTCCGTTCCATGCTCTTTGATTTTAGGTATGCCAAAAGTCTGAGACGCAAGTGCACAATCTTACCCTAATTCCATATTTATTTACATATTCCGAACAGAAGTGTTCTCATGGTGGTTTGAGGGAAGATTCGGCACGACTTTCCATTTTTCCCAGGTCTTGATGGTTAAATCCCCCCAAAAATCAGACGTTTTTTTTGGCGGGTGGATGGCTTTTAGAGGGTTTATCTAAACAAAGTTTGGGATTTGTAAATAGCCGAGGTTATCTGGCCATCGAGCTGGGCCTCCAGATGGCTGCTGAGACAGACCACCTGCTATGGGAATGCCTTCACTATGAACGCAACGCACTGAACACAGGCAGGCAGGGTGGAAATGGTCAGGCTGCACTCACTGACTGAACTTCCATCTTTCTGTATCTCATCTTCTTTCTCTTTCTAATATAATAATATAATATGCCATTTAGCAGACGCTTTTATCCAAAGCGACTTACAGTCATGTGTGCATACATTTTTATGTATGGGTGGTCCCGGGGATCGAACCCACTACCCTGGCGTTACAAGCGCCATGCTCTACCAATTGAGCTACAGAGGACCACGCTCTCTCTCTAGCTCTCTTTCTTTCCCACATCTTTATGTTTAACATGGCCTGACTGAGGATGAGAGGGAGACTTCTGCTCTTTTCCCTCTCCAACAGACAGATTCCCCTGTGAGGAGAGTTCCACCCCCCATAGTCTTCCCCTACCCCTCACCCCTGGCCCCTGGACGAAACAGCTGGACAGGAATCGACTCTGCTGCGGGTCCAGACGATCCGATCATGTTAAAAAATGACAACTCTTTTGAAGTGCCGGGGAGAAGGGCTGGCGGTTTGGGCGGGTGTGAGAAAACTAAACTAAAACAAAGGTGGTTTAATATGGTGGTTGCCAGTGGTAGATACTGTAGATTGAGGTGGATTGCCACAAAAATGTTTTGCTTACAATACAAACCCCTTGAAAAACAGCCTGCAGCCCTAAGCATGAAACATGAAAGGCTGGTCATGGCTCACATCAACAGCATTATCCCAGAAACCCTAGACCCACTCCAATTTGCATACCGCCCCAACAGATCCACAGATGATGCAATCTCTATTGCACTCCACACTGCCCTTTCCCACCTGGACAAGAGGAACACCTACGTGAGAATGCTATTCATTGACTACAGCTCAGCATTCAACACCATAGTGCCCTCTAAGCTCATCACTAAGCTAAGGATCCTGGGACTAAACACCTCCCTCTGCAACTGGATCCTGGACTTCCTGACGGGCCGCCCCAAGGTGGTAAGGGTAGGTAACAACACATCTGCCACACTGATCCTCAACACGGGGGCCCCTCAGGGGTGCGTGCTCAGTCCCCTCCTGTACTCTCTGTTCACCCATGACTGCATGGCCAGGCACGACTCCAACACCATCATTAAGTTTGCCGACGACACAACAGTGGTAGGCCTGATCACCGACAACGATGAGACAGCCTATAGGGAGGAGGTCAGATATCTGGCCATGTGGTGCCAGGACAACAACCTCTCCCTCAACGTGACCAAGACAAAGGAGATGATTGTGGACTACAGGAAAAAAAAGAGGACTGAGCACGCCCCCATTCTCATCGACGGGGCTGTAGTGGAACAGGTTGAGAGCTTCAAGTTCCTTGGTGTCCACATCACCAACGAACTATCATGGTCCAAACACACCAAGACAGTCGTGAAGAGGGCACGACAAAGCCTATTCCCCCTCAGGAGACTAAAAAGATTTGGCATGGGTCCTCAGATCCTCAAAAAATTAGACAGCTAAACCATCGAGAGCATCCTGACTGGTTGCATCACCGCCTGGTATGGCAACTGCTTGGCCTCCGACTGCAAGGCACTACAGAGGGTAGTGCGTACGGCCCAGTACATCACTGGGGCAAAGCTTCCTGCCATCCAGGACCTCTATACCAGGCGGTGTCAGAGGAAGGCCCTCAAAATTGTCAAAGACTCCAGCCACCCTAGTCATAGACTGTTCTCTCTGCTACCGCACGGCAAGCGGTACCGGGGTGCCAAGTCTAGGTCCAAAAGACTTCTCAACAGCTTCTACCCCCAAGCCATAAGACTCCTGAACAGCTAATCATGGCTACCCGGACTATTTGCACTGCCCCCCCACCCCATCCTTTTTACGCTGCTGCTACTCTGTTAAGTATTTATGCATAGTCACTTTAACTCTACCCACATGTACATATTACCTCAACTACCTCAACTAGCAACGGTACAACATTGACTCTGCAACGGTACCCCCCTGTATATATAGCCTCCCTACTGTCACTTTATTTTACTTCTGCTCTTTTTTTTCTCAACACTTTTTTTGTTGTTGTTGTTGTTTTAACAATATAAATGCACTGTTGGTTAAGGGCTGTAAGTAAGCATTTCACTGTAATGTCTGCACCTGTTGTATTCGGCGCATGTGACCAATAAAATTTGATTTGATTTGATTTGATTTAACTCCGTTTTTTAAAGTCTGAACTTTAATTTTACATCTTTGCTAGGGTTGACATGAGTAAGGGTAAGGTTGTGGGTAAGGTTGATTCAAAGGTCTGTTTCTTTTTTAATTGCTATGTACTGTAATATATACTGAACAAAAATATTAAATGCAACATGCAACAATTTCTAAGATTTTACTGAGTTACAGTTCATATAAGGTAATCAGTCAATTGAAATTCATTTATTAGGCCCTAATCTATGGATTTGGCATGACTGGGAATACAGATACAGTGGGGAAAAAAAGTATTTAGTCAGCCACCAATTGTGCAAGTTCTCCCACTTAAAAAGATGAGAGAGGCCTGTAATTTTCATCATAGGTACACGTCAACTATGACAGACAAAATGAGAAAAGAAATTCCAGAAAATCACATTGTAGGATTTTTAATGAATTTATTTGCAAATTATGGTGGAAAATAAGTATTTGGTCAATAACAAAAGTTTCTCAATACTTTGTTAAATACCCTTTGTTGGCAATGACACAGGTCAAACGTTTTCTGTAAGTCTTCACAAGGTTTTCACACACTGTTGCTGGTATTTTGGCCCATTCCTCCATGCAGATCTCCTCTAGAGCAGTGATGTTTTGGGGCTGTCGCTGGGCAACACGGACTTTCAACTCCCTCCAAAGATTTTCTATGGGGTTGAGATCTGGAGACTGGCTAGGCCACTCCAGGACCTTGAAATGCTTCTTACGAAGCCACTCCTTCGTTGCCCGGGTGATGTGTTTGGGATCATTGTCATGCTGAAAGACCCAGCCACGTTTCATCTTCAATGCCCTTGCTGATGGAAGGAGGTTTTCACTCAAAATCTCACGATACATGGCCCCATTCATTCTTTCCTTTACACGGATCAGTCGTCCTGGTCCCTTTGCAGAAAAACAGCCCCAAAGCATGATGTTTCCACCCCCATGCTTCACAGTAGGTATGGTGTTCTTTGGATGCAACTCAGCATTCTTTGTTCTCCAAACACGACGAGTTGAGTTTTTACCAAAAAAGTTATATTTTGGTTTCATCTGACCATATGACATTCTCCCAATCCTCTTCTGGATCATCCAAATGCACTCTAGCAAACTTCAGACGGGCCTGGACATGTACTGGCTTAAGCAGGGGGACACGTCTGGCACTGCAGGATTTGAGTCCCTGGCGGCGTAGTGTGTTACTGATGGTAGGCTTTGTTACTTTGGTCCCAGCTCTCTGCAGGTCATTCGCTAGGTCCCCCCGTGTGGTTCTGGGATTTTTGCTCACCGTTCTTGTGATCATTTTGACCCCACGAGGTGAGATCTTGTGTGGAGCCCCAGATCGAGGGAGATTATCAGTGGTCTTGTATGTCTTCCATTTCCTAATAATTGCTCCCACAGTTGATTTCTTCAAACCAAGCTGCTTACCTATTGCAGATTCAGTCTTCCCAGCCTGGTGCAGGTCTACAATTTTGTTTCTGGTGTCCTTTGACAGCTCTTTGGTCTTGGCCATAGTGGAGTTTGGAGTGTGACTGTTTGAGGTTGTGGACAGGTGTCTTTTATACTGATAACAAGTTCAAACAGGTGCCATTAATACAGGTAACGAGTGGAGGACAGAGGAGCCTCTTAAAGAAGAAGTTACAGGTCTGTGAGAGCCAGAAATCTTGCTTGTTTGTAGGTGACCAAATACTTATTTTCCACCATAATTTGCAAATAAATTCATAAAAAATCCTACAATGTGATTTTCTGGAGAAAAAAAATTCTCATTTTGTCTGTCATAGTTGACGTGTACCTATGATGAAAATTACAGGCCTCTCTCATCTTTTTAAGTGGGAGAACTTGCACAATTGGTGGCTGACTAAATACTTTTCACAGATCACAGATACCTTTAAAAAACTGGGCCTCACAATGGGCCTCAGGACCTCGTCACGGTATCTCTGTGCATTCAAATTTCCATCGGTAACATGCAATTGTGTACGTTGTCCGTAGCTTATGCCTGCCCATACCATAACCCCATCGCCACCATGGGGCACTCTGTTTACAATGTTGACATCAGCAAACCGCTCGCCCACACAAAGCCATACATGTGGTCTGTGGTTGTAAGGCCGGTTGGACGTGCTGCCATATTCTCGAAAACAACTTTGAAAGTGGCTTATGGTAGAGAAACTAGCATTCAATTCTCTGGCAACAGCCCTGGTGGACATTCCTGCAGTCAGCATGCCAATTGCACGCTCCCTCGAAATTTAAGACATCTGTGGTATTATGTTGTGTGACAAAACTGCACATTTTAGAGTGGCCTTTTATTGTTCCTAGCACAAGGTGCACCTGTGTAATGATCATGCTGTTTAATCAGCTTCTTGATATGCAACACCTATCAGGTGGTTGGATTATCTTGGCAAAGGAAAAATGCTCACTAACAGGGATGTAAACAAATTGAGAGAAATAAGCTTTTTGTGCATGTGGAACATTTCTGGGATATTTTATTTCAGCTCATGAAACATGGGACCAACACTTTACATGTTGTGTTTATATTTTTGTTCAGTGTAATATATGGGGTAAATAATGTAATCTTCACACCAGATTAGTATAAGTAAGAGGTTAAGTTATTGATTTAGTTTTACTTGGTGGAGTGCTGATATTGTGTGTGCCCGTGTATATGTAGCCTACATGCGCGAGTGTGTGTGTGACAGAGGGTTCCTTGTAAACCTCTCTGAATCCTCTCCAGCCCTGCCTGATTGGTTTAAACGGCACTCTTATGATCCTAGGTCACTCTACAGGACTGCTTTGACACTCCTCTTTGATCAATAGGGCCTGGTGCATTGTGGTCGAACAGAACAGACGCCCGTTCCCAGCACTGTTTAAGAGGTCACAGTGAGAAGCAGAACAGTGCATCATATCACCCCAACACCCCCTCACACCCCCCAACACATCATCTGACATGACACATGTGAGACAACACGGACCACAACAATGGCCGCCCCCCTTTGATGGATTGAATTCCTGAGTGTTTGTTTACATCGGAGTAGCCGCCCAGCCTGTCTGTCATTCAGTGTGGCGTGGTTGGGGCTTTGAAGTCATGGCAGCGGGGTGGTGATGCATCATCTCTCCCAGGGAGATGCAGGGAGGTGGCCATCTTGGCAGCACTTCTTGGGGACAGGCCTCAGACACGACGTTTGATCAGGGAAACTTTCCCCTTGTGTCATGGCTCAGAGCAGCTGAAGTGTGGCCTTCGTTGTGGTACAGTATAGAATCTTGGTATGTTGATGATCTGAGATGGTATGGAACAGGACTTGACTTGAAATTGTCATCAAAGTAATTGGGGTTGGATCCTTTCAAGTTTGTCGTGGGGGTGCAGGTTATTCCAGGATATTTTTGCTCTGATACATTGAATGGGAATTATTGGGGACATCGTTGAAGCCAAATGAAGTCGGTTAAGATGGCGTCTCATGGAGACATAACATACCCAGTTTGAGCTACTCCAGGAAGTGAGGTCCTTGATATTCAGGGTCCTTGGGACATCCATACCCCATTGAAGTTGAAATTCAAAATGGTTAAGGTAAGGGTTAAGGTTAGGGTTAGGTTATGGTTATGGTTAAGGTTAGGGTAGAGACATCCCAAGGATCCCGCATAGCACTGACACAGGAAGTGACGTTGCAGGCTAGCTCAGTGCTGTCTCCTCTGATTGAATAACTCAAATTGAAGGCCAACCAGGGTACTGCAGGCTGCCATTAGCAACTAAATTATCCTCTTCTGGGTGCGATTTTAAAATAATCGGTTCTAGGACATACATCTGGTGTATTAGAAGCAATTATTGGTACCATGATTGTCTTCTACATTTTATTTATTTAACAATGCCTTTAGTACTGCGGTCAGTAGTGCTGAGCAATTAACAGAAATGTTGGTTATTTTTCGGTTTTAAACAACTAATTGGCCCCTGTCAGGTCAATTATTTGAATTCCAATTAGTTCGGTTTTTTTCTGTGAGCTCAATGCGAATGTTGTGCAGTTTCTCTAGAGATAAATCAGATCAAGCCCCGAACTGTGCGATGCAGTAGTAGTAGTTTCCAATAGGCCAATATTGTACAAAGTTTAGCTCAGAAAACGTGGTAATTAACTGAAATGACCATAATCCATTGCGCGTCTACTTGTCCGGTCTGTGTTTCTTTTATGCCTGCTACGTAAAAGAGACAGAAGAATTTGTGCAATCGAGAGGGATAGAGTAGAGAGCAGTTGCTTGGCAAGGTATCTCTACCTGAAAATACATGATCTAAGTGATTGATAGTTGGCATTCAGCAGTCATAAAAGTATGCCTTATTTACTTTGAAGAACTACTAAAATAGTGATTTTGTCAGACAGTATAGGCAGCAGCTCTATAGAGATGATGACTTGGAATTAAATAATAGTCATCAAATAAAACAAATGTAATATACAGAACAACTGAAATATTTTATTAAAGTAAAGTCATGTGAATAAATGATGGTTAATAAGTCATAAGCAGTAATTGTCACGATCGTTTATGGAAGATACGGACCAAGGCGCAGCGTGATAAGCGTACATTTTATTAAGTACTAAACTCACGACACAAAAACAAACAAACGAAACGTGAAGTCCTAGGTTACACAAAACAAACCTTAACGGAACAAGATCCCACACCGACTAGTGCCAAACAGGCTGCCTAAGTATGGTCCCCAATCAGAGACAACGAGATACAGCTGCCTCTGATTGGGAACCACCCTGGCCAACATAGATCTAAACGATCTAGCACATCAACATAGAAAATAAGACATAGAAACTCAACACCCTGGCTCAACACTTAAGAGTCCCCAGAGCCAGGGCGTGACAGTACCCCCCCCGAAAGGCGCGGACTGCGACTGCGCCACACAAACACAACAGGGTAGGGGCCGGGTGGGCATTCCGCCTCGGAGGTGGATCCGGCTCCGGGCGTGACCACCACTTTCTCTCCACCTCTCCATTGCGCCCCTGGTCTGGTCTGGCACCGCTGACTGGAGCTGGACCCGACGACGGTGGATCGATCTGTACAGGCTGTACCTCAAAAAGCTCTAATCGCTCAGCAGTAGTGGTAGTATGCCTTGAACTTCTGAGAAGGGGTAGTCATTCTCCCCTGCTTGGACCACACACACACACACACAACCACAGAAACACACACACAACCACAGACACACACACACACAGCCAAGCACCAGCCGTGGGCCTCATCCCAGCACATTAATTAAAGCTGAAAGGTTACAAAAAGTGGGAGCCAATAAGAAGGACACATTTAAGTTGCCTCGTCTCCTTACACCCTCTCAATAATTAATGTTATCAGAGAGTCTACAAGGAAGTGGGGACTCTCTACACCTAGCCCAGCCCAGCCCAGCCCAGCCCACCCCAGCCCAGCCCACCCCAGCCCACCCCAGCCCACCCCAGCCCAGCCCAGCCCAGCCCAGCCCACCCCAGCCCAGCCCAGCCCACCCCAGCCCAGCCCAGCCTAGCCACAGACAGGGATCGTCTGTCCCCTATACCCAATCTAAGAAAGGAAGTGTGCACCAATACATAGGCTGGCATTCCAGCCTCATAAATAAATATGATGATTGTTAATGGGGTTTGAGATTACCCGGTCAGTACTGCGTTCCCCAGCCTCCTCCTAGCCCTGACATACGAGTGCATCTGGTCCCTGAGGTCCCCGAAAATATGGCACCAACAGTAGTCTCTGGGACAACGACAAATCTGCAATATCACAATGTTTCCTTTTCATCATCTTCATTATAATCACCATCCTCATCACTATCATCTCTGTCTTCAACATCATGACATCATCACCTCCGTCATCTTCATCAGCAGTACATTTTAACTTGTTTCAGGAAAGCTTTTTCTTTCCAGAGAATGTTTTATTTTTCACTCTTGTTATTCCTCAGACGTTCACTAGTATCCAGCTTGCTGTACATATATTATTATTTGCCAGGAAGTGTTTACAGATTTCTATCAGTGTTTGCATGTCATTACATAGCAACTGAAGGCTTTCTCTCTAGAACTAGATTGTGTTTATCTTCGGCCTGGAATAGATTTCACTCTGTTTAAGCACTGATGGCCTGTTTCATCTTCTCTGTGAATACACCGCCTTGGCATGGGGTGATATAGGGAAACCGCATATTTACATTTATATTTACATCAAGTCAAGCCAGCAGATTGTTTTTGTTACGTCATACTTTTTGTTATCATTTTGTGTCAATATGAAACATACTGCTCTTCTCATTCTCTTGTATCAGTTTTGAAATAGTACAACTATTTGGCTGGTAACACAGAGTGCGCACAGACCATGTTAGGCCATGCAAATGTAAACTGTTCATAGTTCAAGTTTATATGAGTAATAATAAACATCATAAATTCACAGCATCTGGTCTTGAGGAAGGAACTGTTTATTTTTCTAATAGGGAGATTGTATCTAATAGGGAGATTGTATTGCACCCAAAACCTTAGCTATGCTGTAAATACTTGTACAAATTAACTGTAGTGTTTCAGATTTGATGGTCATCCAAAGCTGCTCTTTTTCAATAAGCCACCCTTTAGAACATATGGAAACAATACAAATATTATTGTCTTTCATATACACTAGATTTCAAGTGGAGCATACGTTTTTCAAAATTATGTATTGCAAGTTATTCTTTATTTAAGTATTCTTTATTCACAAAGTGATTCTTACCATCCTGCAGACTAAAAAATGTTTTCAGCTTTTGGGGATTTGGGTTGTTCCATGAAATGGGTGCCTTTTGGACAGGCAAACTTTTAAGAAATTAACATTAAAATACCTCTTCTTTCAACATTCAATTGCACGGAGGATATGTTTAGCCTACGGACATTAAACTCCTATGAACTAAGAGTAAAACACTGTCTGTCAACCCTGCTACGGACACTTATGTAACTGCCTAACTATTTAAAAAGCATGTTTGAGATAAATGCAACATTTTCTCATTGATCAAGTATCCCGTGTACAAATAAACTCACATATAATATCAAACTGATAATGTTACCTTTGGGCATCTAACAGGATTGACAATAACAGGGTTGAGGTTTTAGGTGAAGATCGCCATTACTCCTTATGTGGTGAAGAGCATGGGACAACATGGTATTGATGAAATTAGGAATTATATATATGTTCCACACATAATGAAAGTTAAATCAACTTCAAGTTTTCCTAACATTAATTGAGCGAACAGTGTTAACGTGTTGAGCTCAACCACCTCAGTCAAAGATGATAAAACAATTATAAATAGACCGAAAAGAGAGGAAATACTTATTTCCCTTTCCACCATGCTGTTCAGAAGACCCAAACGATGTCACCTGCTGTGAATCATTTAATTTGGTGGAATTATCCATTATTTTAAAGGGGAAAATAGTTTGCATAACAAGGGTGGCCTTAAAATGAGGTACAGATGTAAATGCATCACTAATCACATTACATAAATAATAATCTTCAGAAATGACTTTGTTAAAGCAGCAATGACTAGGCCTTTACAATGATGGTGAAACTTCGAGAAATTGGTGGATTAAAAAGTGGGTTCAAATCTTCCTAGAAGTGACACAGGTTTGACAGAGGGACATGTCAAAATGATATTTCTTTTGCGCTTTTGCAAGCCTTTATTCACATAAAAAATCAGATTTATTGAATTCTCCATGTGGTCTATATTAAAGTGCACTTCATTTAATATAAAAGGCTTTTCAAATTCAATATCGGTGCATAATTTCTACTTAAAATATCAAAGGCACCCAATTAGTGGAATGACCCATCTACAGTATACAAATTCACTGCATTATTTTCTTGGCTAATTGTATGACCACACTTGTGCCTATATGTATGACTGTATGAATATATGACTGTATAAGCATGCTCCTTGACACCATGGCGTGGTGTTGCTTTTCTGTGTGAGCTGTTTGGATTGCATGCCTGTAACTCCCCCTCCAGGACAACTTGCATATGGTCTCCCTGCTCCCTGTTCCCTGTTCCCTGCACCACCGGGGCTGGATCTGGAGCCTGCCTCAGCCTCAGCCTCAGCCTCTCCCCACTCCCTACTCCCTACTCCCCAGCCGCCAGTCCCCACACAGCCCAGAGCTGAGCTGATAACAAGTGAGCGCGCTCCTGGAATGATGGATGGGCCCTAGCCATGGGCTTGTCAGCAGAGGGTGGTGGGCCATATGGAACTGGCATATGGACCTCATAGTCTAAGATGGGCTAAGAGGAGGGGAGTGACAGAGATATACATTAAAGACACTGCTCTGCTCTTAAAAATGCAAGGTTCATCAGTTTGGTGGGGGAATATTAGTCAGTGAGGCTTCCGCGAGGCGCCAGCCAGACAAACACAGGCAGATGGACCTTCTGTTGTGACATGGGGAGATACTCTGAATTTATTCAATTTGATCTTCTGTCTCTAAGCTTTTTGGGTTGCGATGATTGCAAAGAATGGGATAGGCCTGATTTCAAGTCATTGAAGTAATTGACTTTTTTCTACTTCAAGGAATGCTGTAGTACAACTGAGTGTAACCAAAACGAAATTCATTTACATTTATGGTTTAACATTTTTGGTGTTAAAAATTGCCTGAAATGATTCTAAAGAGAGAAATATGCATGCATTAATTATGCCTTTTGACCTAATCGTGGTCATTCTATTTTTACTGCTCTTATCTACGATGTGTGTGTGTTTTCAAGTGTTTTAGTATGTGTCTGCCTGTGTGTGCGTGTGTGCCTGAGTGCCCTGTGTAGTGTCTGTGGGGCCTGAGGAACTCTGTTTGATTGTTTAAAGCCCCTCTTAATTGGCGCTTTGTCTGTGGGCTCCTAAATGAGCTGGGACACCCACCAAGGAGGTTCCCATGGAGAGCGCAAGCCCGTTTGACAGCCCCCATAGTGGAGCCTGTCCCGTCACCCCTCAAACTGCCAGCCGTGTGACAGCGGCCTGCACGCGCTACAAACACCATCCTGCCCAATTAAAACTCAGCTGTCAGAGAGCAGATATTACACTAACACTGTCTCGATTTCGGAGTGTGTGTGTGTGTGTGTGTGTGTTTGTGTGTGTGTGTGTGTGTGTGTGTGTGTGGCTATGCATGCATGTCTGTGTGTATGCAATCATTAAGGAATGAATGTGCTCCCTTTATCCAGGGCTCACTCTGTGCTTGTTTGTGTATATGTCCATTTCTATGTCACCAGGTGTGCTCGGCCCACATGTCCATGCATGCTGCAGCATATCCACCCCCAGACAGAGTGTCCCAGCCTTGTATTTGAGGCAGTTTTTTTTTAAGCGTGTGTGTATATTCTCTGTGAGTTGGGGTGCCCGGCAGACTGGCTGGATTGGGTTACATACAGAGTGATTTGTAATTCTGAGTAATCACTTAGGACAAGGTCTTACACTATTTTATCTGTTCACGACTGTAGGCCAAAGTCAATACTCATAGTATAGTAATGAGTGGAGGCTAACTGAGCCCTTTTATTAAAGCTCAGAGGAGTGAATCTGATGCCGGCCTGCTTCCCTTTGAAAGTATCTATTTTTCTCTTTCCTTCTCCATCTCTCTCTTCTCCCTCTTCTCCCCCCCAAACAGACCTGGAGCTCCAAATGGCCAGCAACAGCACTTCCACCACCTCTCTAGCATCCTCCAATGCTTTTGTTTCCAAACAAACAAAGGCAAATCCCCCAAAAAACAAGACAGGAAAAAAAAGCTATACAAGTAGGATCCATTTACAGTGTTGCTGTTGTTGTTGCTGTAAGAGAGAGGAGAAAAGGTAAAACATACATAAGAGAAACAAGTCCACTGAGTCAGAGAGTGGGAGAGAGAGAGGGAGAACAGAGAAGGCTGATTTTCTATAATATCATACAAGACTTTCTGGACAAGGTAACATTGTGTATGGTGAATTTCACAGTTTATGTGGGGGAAAAAGTAAGAAGACCCAACTAGCAGTGACGTCACATGCCCAGACATGTTCTGCCCTAAGAATCTGTTGTTGACCTATATTCTTCTGCCAAATGTTTTTTTTAAATATTCCTGGTATTATATATTGTCATTACTGCATTGCTTCAAACATCGGGTCCAGGACTAATTTAATCTACATAATGATTTAGGTAAAAGTCGTGATTTACTGACATAAACAAGTAGACATTATTCAATGGGATTATAGTAAAATGCCAGAGATGAGACAAAATCCCCAACGGCCAGGTCCAGATGTGTAATCTGAGATTCAGACATGGGGCATATATTTAGTTTAATCCCTGCCACTGGCAAAATACAGTTATTGGAAACTTCTCACCTCACCATAACCATGTTTCAGCACCGCATAAAAGCTCACCTCCACAAAATAAATTCTGCTGACTTTTCTTTCTTCTTCTTATGGTATGGTCTAAGTATTGAATCTTGCATTTCTCTGTGATGGATATGGTATATATGGTGAACAACGTAACATTGTTGAGAAGGTGCACTAGCTCTGTACCCTTGGGCAAGTGTGTGAAAGAAGACATTCTATGGTGGAAGTAAAGTCAAGTCAGTCAAGGTATATTCATTATTCCGCTGCTACACTGTATAACTATTTTATTATGATTATTTTATTAAATCTCATTTTAAAAGGTTTTCATTGTATCCCATTTGATGCCAGATAGTTACCTATTGTGTTGAATTATTGGAAGTGAATACAAGTAAGTACCTACTATTACTACACAATGTCTCAGTAAATGCCATGTAAATACCTATACCTGTACCAGTTCTGTAAATCAAAGCACTGTCCTAACTAACTAATCACTTTGAATACAATAGAACATCAGCATCTCTCTGTGGCAGAAGTCATCTTCCACAGCATGGACTGTACTGTCACAGCAAAATGTCTGGTTTACACTTGAAAGGAGATGAAGAGAAAGGGACAGTAAGGCCTGCCCTAATAGGCTACAGATGAGGAAACGGACAGTAAGGCCTGCCCTAATAGGCTGCAGATGAGGAAACGGACAGTAAGGCCTGCCCTAATAGGCTGCAGATGAGGACACAGACAGTAAGGCCTGCCCTAATAGGCTGCAGATGAGGACACAGACAGTAAGGCCTGCCCTAATAGGCTGCAGATGAGGACACAGACAGTAAGGCCTGCCCTAATAGGCTGCAGATGAGGACACGGACAGTAAGGCCTGCCCTAATAGGCTGCAGATGAGGACACGGACAGTAAGGCCTGCCCTAATAGGCTGCAGATGAGGACACGGACAGTAAGGCCTGCCCTAATAGGCTGCAGATGAGGACACAGACAGTAAGGCCTGCCCTAATAGGCTGCAGATGAGGAAACGGACAGTAAGGCCTGCCCTAATAGGCTGTAGATGAGGAAACGGACAGTAAGGCCTGCCCTAATAGGCTGCAGCTGAGGACCGGGACAGTAAGGCCTGCCCCTAATAGGCTGCAGATGAGGACACGGACAGTAAGGCCTGCCCTAATAGGCTGCAGATGAGGAAACTGACAGTAAGGCCTGCCCTAATAGGCTGCAGCTGAGGACAGGGACAGTAAGGCCTGCCCTAATAGGCTGCAGATGAGGACACGGACAGTAAGGCCTGCCCTAATAGGCTGCAGATGAGGACACAGACAGTAAGGCCTGCCCTAATAGGCTGCAGATGAGGAAACGGACAGTAAGGCCTGCCCTAATAGGCTGTAGATGAGGAAACGGACAGTAAGGCCTGCCCTAATAGGCTGCAGCTGAGGACCGGGACAGTAAGGCCTGCCCTAATAGGCTGCAGATGAGGACACGGACAGTAAGGCCTGCCCTAATAGGCTGCAGCTGAGGACAGGGACAGTAAGGCCTGCCCTAATAGGCTGCAGATGAGGACACGGACAGTAAGGCCTGCCCTAATAGGCTGCAGATGAGGAAACGGACAGTAAGGCCTGCCCTAATAGGCTGCAGATGAGGAAACGGACAGTAAGGCCTGCCCTAATAGGCTGCAGATGAGGAGAGGAACAGTAATGACTACTCTAATAGGCTGCAGATGAGGAGAGGAACAGTAATGACTACTCTAATAGGCTGCAGCTGAGGACAGGGACAGTAAGGCCTGCCCTAATAGGCTACATATGAGGAGAGAGACAGTAATGCCTGCTCTAATAGGCTACTGAACTCAGTGGGAATGAATAGGGATGTCCTTTTCCAGCTTAAATGAATCCGAGCCCATGAGGAAGTGACCAGAAACAGTCCAATCAGTACGGCCCACCTTTAAGACCAGTCCAATCAGCACAGCCCACTTTCAGATTTACCTCCTCTCTGCCCTCATCAGAGCAGAACTGGGACTCACTCACTGATGTACGGTATACCTCACATGCACTGTACATTCACACACACACACACACACACACACACACACACACACACACACACACACACACACACACACACACACATACAACACACACTAATTATGAGAAACCCAGTTACACACCTCCAGACACTCTCCCATATCATATCCACCTCTACAGAACCCACTAGCCTGCATCTGGAAGCGGGTCCATGAAAAGTGGCTTCTTCCTGATAGCTGGAACCATTTTCCAACCAGTGGAAAAGCTTCTTCTGCCTGGGACTTGGCCGACCTCCAGGAACACTTTGGCTCTACAGCTGTCTTACAGCGTTTAAAGCAGCATATGGTACCCAAGTACCATTGTTTCACCACTAAAGACCCGTCTTTTTCATCAAGGGAGAAAGGCCTTTTAACGTCAATTTCACTGGGGAAAAAAGAAAAGTTCAGAAAATGAGGGCTGGACGAAAAGAGTGATATGTTTTTTTGGGAGGGGGTGTATTTTCTTCCACAGGCCATCACTAATGTTGGCAGTGATGACATTTTGATTCTCAGCCTGTGAGTTTGTGAAACAGCACCATCTGTGTGCTTCCCCCTAATTAGTGTAATAGCCACAAATATTAAGGCAACAGTTTCACATGAAAAGCTGTTAGACACGTATGTGTGAAGACTGCTCTGCTCTCTCTCCACTCACTAGATACAAGTTAACAGGCTGGGAAATACAACTGAGCCAATTGCACATGTCCATCTATTGTATAGTCAGCATCTTTCAAAATAGATCTTGCCATATTGCAAAAATTTGCATGTTTGACAGATTTGCATAGAATTGTCGACATTTAATTGTATGCTATTCAACATGATGACATTGAAATCTTTACATTTGTATATCTTTATCATTTCTATCTTCCCGCTAAATAAATAAATCTGAACAAAATAAAAGCTTTTTGTTGAAAATGATGAGAGCAACAAGCACAATTAAACCTCTCACCTGCTGTGAAACACACTACATCATCTCTAGAACAATATCATAATGATTCATCAAAGCCAAGATAAAACATTTCATTTATATGACACAATCTCCCAAATCATCCTCCTGATCGCCTTACCCCATTATTCTTTTTTTATCATTTGAACCAAAACCTGACATTAACAAATGGAAGTTAATTTCTTTCCCTCGGAACACATTATAATCAGTCCAAAGGTTAATGTTTCTGCTAATTTATAAATGCTAGATGGCTGTCAGCGAGAGGGGGAAATGGTTTTGAAGGGGCTGACATAGTAAATTAAGCCTGTCAGATAGTGTCTCTGAGCTGGCGGATCAGAATCTGCCGTACCCTATGATGTCAGACAGCCAGGCAAACAGCCCCAGGGGCCCGGAGCGCTCAGCTCCCTCGCACTGCTCAATCCCAGACTTGGGAACACCAGGAATTTAGTGGCTCTTGAATGAGAGGAAAGGTAACAGGGATGTCTCATCTTTGGAGCTGGAGCTGGATGGTCATTGGTCAAATAGATCTACAGTAGTGATGAGACGTTGGTCAATGGGCTACAGTCAGAGTAAAGGATCATGGTACTGGAGCTGTCTGGTGTGGCACTGTAGCAAAGTGCATTATGAAGGCAGTTTGGCTGGTCTCTATGACATGGTTTTGGCTAAATAGAGTACAGCTATGGATGTAAGTGACGCAGCAGGTTATGAGAATTAGGTTACGTTTAGGAAAAGGGTAAAGGTTAGGGTTAGGGTTAGCTACAATGCTACAGTTGTCCCCGACGTGACTCGAACATGCAACTTTTGATCTGTAGCTGTACTCCATCTAGACACAACCCTCAGACATGACTGTCTGTGATTGTTTAAGCCTGGGAATGGCTGTCTTGCATTTTCCCTTTTATCAAGCTATATCATAGGGAAAATATGCTCTATTTATTGGCATGCTGGATCCACAGATTAACTGGGTAGTTTAAGGTAATAATTGATGGCATGTGTAGGACAATTTAGGTATGAGAAAGTGGGTTGTGAAATTGGCTGTTTTAAATGCGGTCATACACTCAGTAACTGGTCATGGCTTCTATCTAATGCCAGACGCAACTGTCTGCTTTTTTTCCTGGCTACCTTTTGGAGTGGATGCCGAAGAATAGCCCAGTTTAATTGTGAGGAATAGCCCGGGCAGCACTTGCCAAGTTTGCATCAACTGTTTTTTCCTGAGAATATCTCCATTCATGGTAAGTGTTACAAAGCCTTGTGGGATGGAAAGAATTACAACCATACAGTAAAGCCTGTAAGCCAATCAGAGACTTGGAGGAATAGTTCACGGGGGTAGGGAGGCATAGTGAAGCTCTGACAACCACCAATCTAGTCACACTGGTGAGATGATGAGGCCAAGAATCAAGATAAAGGTTATTCCAATCATTGCGCTAGAAAATCCCAAAAATGTGATCCGGGCCAATTTCTCTATCAATGGGAGGAAATGGCAACCGAAAGATTACTGTAATCTATATGGACCTTTGAAATGTATACGGGCTGCGAGCCAAATACACACACACGCACACAGACAGACACACCGACACGCACACTCACTTGCGCACCTGCACGCACGCACACACAGAATGACAAGAGATCTGCCTTAAGAAACAGAAGGTAAAAGGGAAGGCCTGTGTTCATGCCATTTCCATCCATCAGGCGTGTGAGGCGGTTGGTTGTAACGAGCGGTTTGTGTTTGTGTTTCTGTTTGTGGTGTGAAGGAGTGACGTGCAGGGAAGCACTGCTGGGCCCTATCACTCACTCAGACTGGACCACAGAGAGCTAGAGAAGACTGGATGGGAGGATCTCTCTCCTCCGCCTAGAAAGGTCAGAGAGAAAGTGAAAGAGAGAAAGAAGGGGGAGATAGAGAGAGAGTGTGTAGCCCCTGTGCAAAACGTTAGAGCTCTTCCCTCCATCAGTGGTCATTATTGGAGCCTGTCAGGAGCCAGTCTAATGGTGTCTCACCTGACAGCCTCCCAGCCGGCTGCCCCCCTGCCCCCCTGCCTCTCTGCCCCCCTGCCCCCCTGCCCCCCTGCTCCCCTGCCCTGCACCAAACTGCCAGCAGAGGAACAAGGGATGAGGAAGGATGGAGGAAGTGAGGTGCAGGGAGGGAGGAGGGGAGTGTAGCGAGGAAAATGAGGAGCCAGTGAAAAATGCAATCGATAGCAAACTCATCTTACTGTTTTTCAATGAAGTGACAAAGCACCCATTTTATTGGCAAATCGCTGGTTTAAGAGAGAAATATATTCAATAAAAAGAAAGCTCCTCCATCCCTTCTCCCTCCCACCCAATTGCTCTCTGCTTGCAGTGCAAATGTAGCTCTTTTAGGACAGGTCTCAGCTTCTCGTGTCTGACAACAAGCAGGATTATGCAGCTAGCGCTCTCGTAAAAAATTGCAATTATGGTGAAGAGGGCATTGGTGTCTGACTTGTTGGAGGAGGAGTGATTTGCTCGCTCCATCCAACGCTACTGGTAACATCAATCTCTCCAAATCCCTCCGATAGGCGAAAACCATGCAAGAGGAGAGGAGAGGTTCAGTTGGGATGAGGGTAGATTGGATTACCGCTGTGCTGCTGCTGCTGTAGCTGTGTGAATAATGTCCAAGGTCCCCAGAAGACACCATCAGGAGGGAAGGGGTATCAATCGTCCCCTATACGTACATACTGTAACCACTGGTATTGTTCACTACCCCCTCTCTCTCATTGTGCTATGACAGATGGAGAGGGTTTATGCAGGTGTGCTGAATTGTGCTTCATCATCCAGTGCTCTAGCTTTAAGTTGCAAATGACCCGCTTTTCCCGCGTACAAAACCTAGCAATTAAATGAATGTTGTGCATTACAAGTCAGATCGACAAGCGATGAGACCTAAAATTATGAATTGGGCATTGGAAATATTTTACTACCATTAACAACTGTCTCTGTCATAAGAGACCATCCATTCTAGTCCTGGTCCAGCTCAGCCCTGGCAGAGAAGGAGGGCTGAGTCTGTTCTACTTAACTGACTCCTTTATTATTAGAGAGAGGCTGTTAGCTATGTTCCTGGAGCGTGTGTCTGTGTCTTTGAGTTGACATTCCCCTCTCTGTCTCTGTGTCCCTGGGCCGTGATGACCCCATGCTGGGGCTCCGGGGCCCTGCCAGAAGTGCCTGAGGTGCTTTACCAGGGTGACTTATGGCTGCTGTGAGGACACCGGCGCGCACGCACACACACACACGCACACAGGCACACGCACACACACAGGCATAATTAAACACAGACAGACACAATGGCATACACACCCAGGCAAAGGCACAAACACAGGGGTCGGGACGAGAGGAGGAAGGGGGGAGGATGTGTCTATTACACACCTTCACGCTCTCTGGTAACAACCGTAGCTCACTCAGGTTCTGGAGGCAGGTGAAGGACAACCAGAATTGGCTCAGGGTGTAACGCTTGTCACAGCAACACCCTCTATACCACAAACAAAGAATGTTGTGCCATCTCCAGACATACACCGCAAATAGTGAAAATATTCAGGAAAACCTGCACTCTACAGATATCCAAGTAACGCTCCCAATGCTCGCAATCCTCCCCATACACCCTACACACTCACACCAATGCCCTCTCGACCCACGCTGTGTTGCGCCACTGAGACATGGGGAGCGTGACGTGCTGGGTGCGTGACGGTTCTCTCCCTCCCGGACCTGAGGATTTACTAGGTGACCCTGAGCTTGGTGCTGTGGCTCCTGCTGCCTGCCTGGGTCCTGGGTTCAGCCAGCTGTAAAATGAGGTGTAGGCAGCAGCCCCTCCGCTGGTAATGAGAAGTGGCATCTCGTTCAGGATAACCTCGGGAAAATGGCCTCTATAAATACCTTCTATAAATAAGAGTGTACCTTGGCCCAAGCCTCAGCCCGAGCCTGGGTCTGTGACTGGGTCCTCTCTGGAAAGGTCATCTCTTGCGCCATCACCAGCGTGCGCCGCTCACTCGCTTTTCCCTTTCCCTTTCCCTCTCTCTCTCTCTCTCTCTCTCTCTCTCTCTCTCTCTCTCTCTCTCTCTCTCTCTCTCTCTCTCTCTCTCTCTCTCTCTCTCTCTCTCTCTCTCTCTCTCTCTCTCAGTGCAGGTTCATTTTATAAGGTCTATCTCCTTTGATGGCGTGTTGCAGAACCTTCTCTGTTGACGTCTCTGCCCCCTCTGCCTTTCCATCCATCACATGACTCCATCCTTGATCTACGTTATGGTTCACGTCACTGAGGGCATATACCTCAGAGAAAGAGAAAGAGAGGTAGAGAGAGAGAGAGAGAAGGAGAGCTATAAAAGGGGGATGAAGGGGGGCAGGTGTTGGGGGCGAGGGTGGTCTGCCCTCTGTTAATTACTTCCCTAAAGGGTTTATGTGTGTCCACTCCATCGTCACGTCTCATTATGTCAACACCCATGTAGCGTGTCACAGTCAGCTCCCACCACAGAGCGTAGTGTTAATGTCATACTCCACTGGAGGCCAGGTTAACCTTAGGAATCTTGTACAATAACATTTTTGGAAAATGTATATTTGTACCTATCATATTATAACGTGAGTGTTTGCATCTGTTGTTGTTGTTGAGCATGGTATTACAAAAAAAAAGATTTTGGTCATGTTCTAAACACATTGGTCATGTTCTAAACACATTCTAAACCCACCCTACTCATTGGTCCTTGGCTTCCAGCTAAAGTCATCCAACAGTGACATTGTCCAGGCATGGTACCCAGAGCACCAGATCAGAGTCAGGGGACTGAGAAGGGGCCCCCTGTCTGTCTCCAAGACACTTCCCCTGGGCTAGCCTGTCCAGTTCTCCGCCTTGGGTCCCTCAGGTTTTCCAGACCTCCACTACCCAACCAGAGCCCATCCAGAACAGAGCCCCCTCCCACTCCCTGTAGGTCAGCCATTTTAACACAGCTTATCCCCCATCTTAAACTGCCTGTGGCCAACTTAAACGGATTAGCCTTAACCTACCAGCTCTGCCTGACCTGACTCTTGGCCCTGCATCCAAAACCACTTATCAATCAATATCCATATTGATCAGGGCCTCCCATGTCGGACCAAGGGAAAGCATTGGTATTGATTAGACCATATTAGCCGGGAAGAAAGGGTGCCAAATCAGTTTAGACACACCGCGTCAGAGGAATATGACAGCACATTTCACAGCATGGTTCCAGTGTCAACTGCGGATTTGATATACCAATACAATGAGGTAATCGGCCGGTAATCAAGTCACAAGGTATGTTAATTTAGTAATGCCTGCCCTTTAAATGCAGACGGTACTATGAATCGATCTCTTTGTGAACCTAGCATCAGATCAAATACAGTTAATGGGCATGGCTAGGTTTCTAATGAGTTAGTACAGTTGTTGTGTTGAGGGCCCAGCCGGCCATAGCATTTTGGCATGTCCCCTCCGTTAACCCTGCGTCACTTCTAGGAAGATTTCAACCCACTTAATCCAAAAATGTCTCCAAATTTCATCATCATTGTAAAGCCCAAGTTATTTTGTTGCTTTAACAAAGTCATTTCTGAAGATTATTATTTATTTCATGTGATTTTTTTGTGAAGCTTGCATTCAGTTGTCACTCCCTGTAGCACACAACAAGCTTCCATTCCCCCTGATGGCTGATTTAAGATGAAATTGTCAACCCTGTTACAGTCAACCCTGTTACTTTATTTGGCACTTAATAGGCACTTACTATAGTCCTTTTTTATTCAACCTCTTGAGATGGGAAAACAAATGCTCTGTATGACAGAATGTAAAAATGTAAAACAATTTTTTAACCAAGTTACACTTCTCAAAAGGCACCGAATTGGTAGAACGACCCAGCAACCCTTGAAGGAGTCTGGCATCAGAGGGCCGGTGTTCCTTTGACAGGGACACGGTGTTCCTTTGACAGTGACCCGGTGTTCCTTTGACAGGGACACGGTGTTCCTTTGACAGTGACCCGGTGTTCATTTGACAGTGACCCGGTGTTCCTTTGACAGTGACCCGGTGTTCCTTTGACAGGGACACGGTGTTCCTTTGACAGGGACACGGTGTTCCTTTGACAGTGACCCGGTGTTCCTTTGACAGGGACACGGTGTTCCTTTGACAGTGACCCGGTGTTCCTTTGACAGGGACACGGTGTTCCTTTGACAGTGACACGGTGTTCCTTTGACAGTGACCCGGTGTTCCTTTGACAGGGACACGGTGTTCCTTTGACAGTGACCCGGTGTTCATTTGACAGGGACACGGTGTTCCTTTGACAGGGACACGGTGTTCCTTTGACAGTGACCCGGTGTTCATTTGACAGGGACACGGTGTTCCTTTGACAGGGACACGGTGTTCATTTGACAGGGACACGGTGTTCCTTTGACAGGGACACGGTGTTCCTTTGACAGTGACCCGGTGTTCATTTGACAGTGACCCGGTGTTCCTTTGACAGTGACCCGGTGTTCCTTTGACAGTGACCCGGTGTTCCTTTGACAGTGACCCGGTGTTCATTTGACAGTGACCCGGTGTTCCTTTGACAGTGACCCGGTGTTCCTTTGACAGTGACCCGATGTTCATTTGACAGGGACACGGTGTTCCTTTGACAGTGACCCGGTGTTCATTTGACAGGGACACGGTGTTCCTTTGACAGGGACACGGTGTTCCTTTGACAGTGACCCGGTGTTCATTTGACAGGGACACGGTGTTCCTTTGACAGGGACACGGTGTTCCTTTGACAGTGACCCGGTGTTCATTTGACAGGGACACGGTGTTCCTTTGACAGGGACACGGTGTTCATTTGACAGGGACACGGTGTTCCTTTGACAGGGACACGGTGTTCCTTTGACAGTGACCCGGTGTTCATTTGACAGTGACCCGGTGTTCCTTTGACAGTGACCCGGTGTTCCTTTGACAGTGACCCGGTGTTCCTTTGACAGTGACCCGGTGTTCATTTGACAGTGACCCGGTGTTCCTTTGACAGTGACCCGGTGTTCCTTTGACAGTGACCCGATGTTCATTTGACAGGGACACGGTGTTCCTTTGACAGTGACCCGGTGCTGACTGACTGACTGGGTCTCCAGAGTACCATGGTGGTGGTGGTGCTGTGGTTTGTGTTCCTTCACCCTAGAGAGATGTCTGCTGTTACATCACCAAACACACACACACACACACACACACACACACACACACACATGCACACACACACAAACACGCACATGCACACACACACTTCATTAGATAGGGCATGGGAAAAACGTTCTTTCTCTCCCCTCCCCCCCATCAAATATTGATGCCCTGCACGAGACCAAACCAAATGAGTGAATAAGTCATGAAACACTGAGACAACACATAACAAAGAGCGTGTGGACTGTGGAGAGGAGAGCGGTCTTTTGCACTGTTGAATGTTTCTCGCCTACCACAGAGATTCAAATGGGTGGAGAGAGAAAGGAGGAATATCATACCAACTGGAGTGGTGGGCTTCATAAAAGGAAAGGGTTTCAAATGTGAGAACTAGAAATAGATGTGGTTATTGAATTTAAAGGACATAGGGGTTTGACAACCATTTACATAAAATTCATAATTCCACACATTCAGCCTTTGAAAAGGTATGAAATACATGATTTAATGCTTATGATATGGTTATTCTAAAATAGATGGCCTATGGATATCCCCCTTTCCTGGCTAGTGTTATGTATGAATTGGCAAAGGGTGTTGAACAAATTACTCCTAGTGGAGCCCTGTCTTTAAAAACTGGACGACAGCCATGAAAAGATTGAGCTCCATTCTATGATATGCGCTCTAGCAGACGCGGAAATAGCCACTTCCCCTTGAAGCTCCCTGAGGGTCTCATTTTGCGGACATCGCTTTTTTGGGTCAGCGAGTTAATGCAAAAAATATGTCCTGCCAAAGTCTCCACATTTATCTGGGTGGGTTTTCTGTGTCAGCCTCAGCGTGCCTAATTCTCCCAGGAACTCCCCTCTGTTGAGGAAGACAAGGCTGACTGGCAAACTCACACATTATCTCTGCAGTGATCCATTCTAGCCTCCTCTTACAGGGCCCGTCGCCAAGCACAACGGGAGGCATACACACACGCTTCACATGCACACACACACTTGCGCACACACACGCTTGCATGAACACACACACACAATGATCTGCTCATCAAAAAGTTGTATTTACTAGTCATAAATCACACTTTTTCGTCATTTGTCAAGCAGCCATGTACATCAAATAAATGTTTATTGACATTTAATCCACTCAGTAGGGTTTTTAATAATAATGCTAATAATAATTTGGTGGGTACTCATATTTGTCCTATTTCACACATGTAAAAGTGTGTATTAATACGCATGTGTGAATTGGAAATGTGTTTTTGCATATCCCACTCCCCCTGAGACACCCTCAGAGAGTGGGGTCACGGCCAGGGTCTGCCATTCAACGGTGACCCTGGAGCAATTAGGGTTAAGTGCCTTGCTCAAGGGCACATCGACAGATTTTTCACCTTTCGGTTACTGGCCCAACGCTCTAACCGTTAGACTACCTGCCTCCCATACTTTTTGAAGTACTTTATATGGTAGAGAACTTGAAAAGAAACATTCTGACACAACCACGGTCCCCCAGGCGATAGCTAAGTGTACTTACTAACCGTCCTCCGTCCAAGGGGTATTTTCTTTACCCATTAAGCCTTTTCATAAGGCCATCAAGTGAAAGAAAGGGTCAAATGTTCCCGTTTACGGGGAGCGACTGTAGCACAAAGGGGAGTGTGAGGAGCCATTTTGGGGCTGTCAGAGGGGTTTTGTGCTGCTAAAAGGCTGCTGTGATATGCTCTGACATGGGAGACCTTCCACAGAGCTTTTAAAAGCTGAACGTCGTGGGCACTCTCCCCATCACACTGGACGAGACGGAAAAAAACACACCTGTCACCGGCTGCTGAGCGTTGCTGCACTTAAGAGGTTTCTGGGGTGTTTTCAGACTGATGCAGGACGTGAGGTGTGAGGTGAGTTGGTGATAGTGTTGTGGTACACTTCAGCTCCTTTGTATCTCAACATAAAACCTATCTTTGTGATGATGAAAGGGCATTTCTGAGCTCTTGTTCGATTATGTTCTATAGC
Organism: Coregonus clupeaformis; assembly: GCF_020615455.1. Lineage (NCBI taxonomy): Eukaryota > Metazoa > Chordata > Actinopteri > Salmoniformes > Salmonidae > Coregonus > Coregonus clupeaformis. Next base: position 25,015,416 of record NC_059216.1, on the reverse strand, counting down.
AAGGGTGAGCTCAAACTTCAGGTTAGATTCCTGAGTTCAAGGTACAAGGATGAAGAGATAAAAACTTGCTTGAAAAGGTGGGTTTACTTCATGTAACTTCAGTGTCTCACAATGGCATATAACTATATGAGGATATGTCTGAGCTAAGATCTAAATGTAGGAACAACACAGTTTTTTCCTAAAGCCCTTCTTCACTTTACTTGCCTAGTGATTCAAACAGATTGTCCTTCCTACCATCCAATCCATTCGAAACCTCTCTAAATGTTCCCAATGCCTTTCGGGAAGGTTATGGCACTGAGAAAAAAACAGTCGTTAGAGAATAGAGAGGGACAATCCTCCATCAGCACCCCCTCTCCTTCTCTCCCAGTCCCATCTCTCCCTGCTACCTTTATTCGCTGCCCTATTAACAACTGTTACTGGGCTTCTAATTATGCCCCTGTGATCTTGGAGAGTGGCGGGCACGTATCATCTCCCTCCCAGGGGAGTATGGGTAATTACCAGCATCCATCCAAGGCCGCCCGCCGCCCCTGTTCCTCTATCACCGTGGCGATAATCATGTGGTGCGTCGCCACCAACATCTGTTCCTTCCTTGAGCGATGAGCCAGAAAGGCCTGAGTCTGTCACACTAGCTACTTCCTGTCTGTGTCCTAACCTTTGACCTTCGACAATGCTTCGCTGGGCTAATTTGTTTACTCTTAGAGGTAGGGAGTCTTACAGACATCCCAACAGAATGTAATTAAGTCAGGGTTTAAAAATAAAGGACCTCTACTTGTGTCTGTTTAACACTGTAACTCTGTTTTCATTTCTTTTCCATCCAACTCTCTCACACATGCAAACCTCTATTTCCTTTGATTTTGTTGCATTTATCATGCAGTGATATTATGCGGTAACATTCTATATTTGTTGAATATAAAGTCATCTTCATAGGACTTGAAATACAACCATCTGCTCCCCAATATTCAAATTGTCTACCACAACCATGTCCATTTCTGACCACATAATAGCACCTATTCTGATGGATAAATTAAAATGCTTTGATAGAGTTCACATGGAATGAAATATTTAAAGAGCAGCCTATATCTAAGATCTCTGTATTATTTATTCATTTCATATCACTTCCATAAAAAACCCTTCAGAGTTGATGCTTCCTTGATTGACAGCTGGCTCAATGCAAAGCTATCGACTTCTGCAAAGTGGTGAAGGTGGAAAGAGCGTCCCAATGTTTTCAAAGACAAAAGAAAAAGGAATAAAAGGAGACGGCAGACAAAAAGAACAATATGGGGTTCTGATAAAGAATGCATGAGGTATGCGAGAGAGTTTAAGGTCCAAAATCAAGGAATGACATGGGGAGAGAAGATGACCGCTTTACATAGATATGAGCTGAAGTTATTCATATTTGGTCACTGCTATATCCTCAGCACAGTTTATCGGAGTCCACCTTCATGGCCTCCTCGTCACTCGTGGCCTTCTCACCAGCCTATGCGGGGACAAAGGCATTCAGTAAACATCTCTATAATGGAGCATGAATGCACCATTGTCTGTTGAAGAGACCCTAACTTGCCCTCAACTGATTACGTAGCTAATGTATAGTCTTTGATTCAGCATGATACTGTACATACAGTGACTTAATACCAGATATGCCTCCAATGGGAGACCACAGATCTAACAGTGGCCTTTAGCCTCCTCAACCATTACAACAGAAAATAAAGAATTTGTCTGATTTCATCCATGTCTCATCTCAACCTCCCCTCCCTTCTTTTTACAGTGTGGATCACAACTTGGGTCCCCGGGCCAAGTTTTCATGGGAATAGAAGAGCATGCAGTGACGGAGTGAGACTCAGAATTAGGGAGTAATCAGGGAACAAATCCTAGGAGACCAGAGAGTAATTTCCCCCCGTTTTCACTGATGAGACCCAGCAGCAACTTCTACTTCAACTCTCAAGTTTTCCCACATAATAAGAAGAACGCTTAGCCACTTCTGACCGCACTCACTATGAGAAACAAAGTAGGGATACATACAGTAGGGGTATGAAGGAGATGAAGGGATATACGAAGGTAAATAAAGACATATTCCGCATGTAAGCTCAGACAAGACGGTAGGAAAAATAAGCGAAGCAGCTTATAATAATGAAATGCTTTTTGATCAAAGGGGATGGGGGAAAGTGATGTATTTAAGCAGATCAGAATCTCTTTAAAATATGTTTTAGTTATGCGCTACTTCTGAAAAGAAAGTCATAGTCAATATTTGGCAGCTGTGACATTAATGAGCAACTTATTAGAAGGGAAAGAGTCATAAATATTCATAAAGATATTAGGGAGGGGTGTTAACGGTAAGCACCTGTCTACTTAACAGTGACAGGGAAGCACTGAGTGACTTTATGAAGACCCCCCCTCCCCTCCTCCTCTTCCCCGAGCCACATGTGTCCTTCCTTACTTAACGTCGCCTCTCCTCGCCATTGACAGCTCTGCTGACAACCCACACTTGAAGAAAATAAGAACATGTTTTTAGAGATGTCAACTTATGATGGTGAAAGCTCAAGGTTAGGGTTGCTCTCTCGCTTGCTGACTAGCCCGCCTGCTACCTCCCTCCCTGCCTGCCTGCCTGCTCTCTCCTGGCATGCTGTATGGATATTGGCCATCAATGCATCCGCATATTGTGAAAATTAATAATGCATTTTCGTGTTTTTTTGGCAGAGGAGATGTGGAATGCGGTGATACATCTGTCATGTCGTCTTCTAAATCCAAAAAGTCAAAGGGTTATGCATTTATTTTATTTTGTCAGAGAGAGAAGCTGTCGAGGGTATTAACTTTGACAGAAAATATTTTCTTACAGTATGGCGTATGCATAATTTCATCGGAAGTTTGAAGATGGGGGGTTAATCATGGTTCTGTGTCCTCTGATGTGGAGTATTCGCTCTTTCAGTCACATACTATTGTGTGTTTGGTGTGTGTGAAAACAATGATATGTTTTTTGATCCACAATGTATCATCAGCTGTGTGGGCTGTTTATTTATTTGGTTGGCTTTTGGACAAGGGGGCTACTTTCAAGATCAATGTTATTAAACACTAGTGTAATGGAATATGTACATTATCTTGATTAAATAGGGTGCCAAACATTTATCACACAGTCATAAACCATTGATGCACTTAACTGACATGCTGATATCATAGTATATCATCAAACTATTGTATTTAAACAGCTTACGGAGGATCTGCCTATTTTACTAATGACCACATTGATATGTATGTTCTCCTGTGTAGAATACTGTTTGTTCCCATGCCTCAAAGTCACGCTGGAGTGAGTCTGTCCTTCCCTTCAGCTAGAAGGAGGGGGATGAAGGAAGAGGAGGGGGCATCTGGGACATCTCAACATCACCTCAGTGTTTAGGAATGCTGGGAACTCTACAAGAGTGTCTACCTGTCACACCACAGGACGCCAGGCCCAGACAGACGCCGGACCAAAGGTGATGCTGTTTACCGACGTGTTCCCTCTCTCTCTCCCTCCCTTCCCCTCTCCCTCCTCTTCCCCTCTCCCTCCATTTTCTCCTCATCTTCCTCTCCTGTTTCCCTCAACGTAAGCCAGACCCCCTTCTGTTCTTCAACAGTCAGGGTTGTAGCGTCAATGCCGATCTGGATGGGGTGATGGAATGGAGGAGGGGGAGGGAGGGAGGGAAAGAGGGTGATGGGGTGATGGGATAGAGGTGGAGGAGGAAAGGAAAGAGGGAGGGTGGGAAAGAAGGGGTGAGGCAGAGGAGAGGGTTGTGGTGGGTCAGAGCCCAACAAGCTGTGCTGGGAAGCTAGCCCACCATGGTCCCTTGGCAGGAGGCTCTCTCTCAGCACCAGGTGGTGATGCCCACCCGCCTGCACTTCCAACCTGCCCACCTGCCACCCCCTCGGCCCTTGCCACGTCTCATGCAGATTAGTTACAAAAACAAGGGAAGGAAGAGAAGAGGAGAGAAGAAGGGGAGGAAGGACAGACAGGTAGATAAACAGCATCCTAACGAGAACCCCCTCCCACAACACCATCCTTCCCCCCATGTCTTTAAAATGCCTTTGAGGAGTTGGGATGCAGGATTGTGACATTGGGGATGTTTACTAACCGACACCTGGCAGTGAGTGCTATTCTCTTGAATATGTTGACTAGAAGCTGTACTCTACACTGAGTGTACAAAACATTAGGAACACCTGCTCTTTTCATGACATACATTTTACATTTACGTCATTTAGCAGACGCTCTTATCCAGAGCGACTTACAGTTAGTGAATGCATACATAATTTTTTTGTTGTTGTTTTTTTTTCATACTGGCCCCCCGTGGGAAACGAACCCACATCCCTGCCGGCCAAACCCTCCCCTACCTTGGACCAATTGTGCGCCGCCCATGGGTCTCCCGGTCGGTTGCGACAGAGCCTGGACTCGAACCAGGATCTCTAGTGGCACAGCTAGCACTGCGATGCAGTGCCTTAGACCACTGCCCCACTCGGGAGTCCTAGACAGGTGAAGCCAGGTGAAAGATCCCTTAAATCCCTTACAGTGGCTTGCGAAAGTATTCACAAACCTTGGCATTTTTCCTATTTTGTTGCCTTAGAACCGGGAATTAAAAGTAATTTTTGGGGGGGTTGTATCATTTGATTTACACAACATGTCTACCACTTTGAAGATGCAAAATATTTTTGATTGTGAAACAAACAAGAAATAAGACAGAAAAACAGAAAACTTGAGCATGCATAACTATTCACCCCCCCTCCACAAAGTCAATACTTTGTAGAGCCACATTTTGCAGCAATTCAGCTGCAAGTCTCTTGGGGTATGTCTCTATAAGCTCCACCACCATGCTTCACTGTGGGGATGGTGTTCTCGGGGTGATGAGAGGTGTTGGGTGTCAATTAACTTCTGGGCCACATCCTGACTGATGGCAGCCCATTCTTGCATAATCAATGCTTGGAGTTTGTCAGAATTTGTGGGTTTTTGTTTGTCCACCCGCCTCTTGAGGATCGACCACAAGTTCTCAATGGGATTAAGGTCTGGGGAGTTTCCTGGCCATGGACCCAAAATGTCGATGTTTTGTTCCCCGAGCCACTTAGTTATCACTTTTGTCTTATGGCAAGGTGCTCCATCATGCTGGAAAAGGCATTGGTCGTCACCAAACTGTTCTTGGATGGTTGGGAGAAGTTGCTCTCGAAGGATGTGTTGGTACCATTCTTTATTCATGACTGTGTTCTTAGGCAAAATTGTGAGTGAGCCCACTCCCTTGGCTGAGAAGCAACCCCACACATGAATGGTCTCAGGATACTTTACTATTGGCATGACACAGATCTGATGGTAGCGCTCACCTTGTCTTCTCCGGACAAGGTGTTTTCCGGATGCCCCAAACAATCGGAAAGGGGATTCATCAGAGAAAATGACTTTACCCCAGTCCTCAGCAGTCCAATCCCTGTACCTTTTGCAGAATATCAGTCTGTCCATGATGTTTTTCCTAGAGAGAAGTGGCTTCTTTGCTGCCCTTTTTGACACCAGGCCATCTTCCAAAAGTCTTCACCTCACTGTGCGTGCAGATGCACTCACACCTGCCTGCTGCCATTCCTGAGCAAGCTCTGCACTGGTGGTGCCCCGATCCTGCAGCTGAATCAACTTTAGGAGACGGTCCTGTCGCTTGCTGGACTTTCTTGGGCGCCCTGAAGCCTTCTTCACAACAATTGAACCTCTCTCCTTGAAGTTCTTGATGATCCGATAAATGGTTGATTTAGGTGCAATCTTACTAGCAGCAATATCCTTGCCTATGAAGGCCTTTTTGTGCAAAGCAATGATGACGGCACGTGTTTCCTTGCAGGTAAACATGGTTAACAGAGGAAGAACAATGATTTCAAGCACCACCCTCCTTTTAAAGCTTCCAGTCTGTTATTCTAACTCAATCAGCATACAGAGTGATCTCCAGCCTTGTCCTCGTCAACACTCTCACCTGTGTTAACGAGAGAATCACTGACATGATGGCAGCTGGTCCTTTTGTGGCAGGGCTGAAATGCAGTGGAAATGTTTATTTGGGATTAAGTAAATTTTCATGGCAAAGAGGGACTTTGCAATTAATTGCAATTCATCTGATCACTCTTCATGACATTCTGGAGTATATGCAAATTGCCATCATCAAAACTGAGGCAGCAGACTTTGTGAAAATTAGTATTTGTGTCATTCTCAAAACTTTTGACCACGACTGTAGTCAGTTGCACAACTAAATGCATTCAAATGAAATGTGTCTTTCCGCATTTAACCCAACCTCTGAATCAGAGAGGTGCGGGGGGCTTCCTTAATCGACATCATCGGCACCTGGGGAGCAATTGTTGTTTGGGGTTAACTGCCTTGCTGAAGGGCAGACGGAAGATATTTCCACCTTGCTGGCTTGGGGATTCAATCCAGCAACTTTTCAGTTACTGGCCCAACGCTCTTAACCGTTAGGCTACCTGTCGCCCCTGTAATGGTGTGTGTATGTGCGTGCACATGCATGTGTGTGTGCGAGTCCGCATATTCAGACCATTAACAAATGATAAATGGAAAGGGGACATTGACTGTGATTGGTGACCACTTATTACATCAAGGTTCTCATGAACAGAGAGATTCCATTTTCTGCTCTTCTGATCATTATAAAACTCAGAGTTCTCAGTTATTATGCTGTTCCATAAATAAATACACAGGCAAACGTTCCCAATTAGCCATGTATACACACAGGGAGGTTTCCTCTTTACTAACAGCTACTTGATACTCCCTGCAAAATTAGCCTGGCTCAGAAGATGGATCGAGCCTCCTTTGGTCCGTCGGAGGTCAATGATTTCCCTTCCCATGTCAGAGGAGAAACAAACAGCAGGACACAGGAGGCTATTTCTGCTCTGTGACGCAGTGACGTGTCTGGACTCATGAACTCTGTTGTGAGCTCAAGATCCCTGTCTCCAAGAAAATAAATCCTCCCCTCCTCTCCTCTCCTCTCTTTTCCCTCCCCCTCTCCCCCCTCTCCCCTTACCTTCATTACGCATTGTTTTGTTTATGCTTGGGCGCAACTGTGGCTGCTCCTGATAGTTTGAGGTCAGGCGTGACTGGCTGCGGGTTACTCTAAATAAATACACAGGGACTAGCCAGGAAGGAGCGGGTAGGCTGCGCTTGCCGCCGAATCACCCTTGATTCGTGTGTGTGTAGTGGGCTAGTATTGTATGGCAATGATGCCCCTTCTGCCTGCCCCCCCCAACAACCTCCCATCAATCCCCCATCACACCCTCCATCCCCCTGCTCCCTTGGAAGGAGATGGAATCAGGCCGGGCAGGCAGGCAGGCAGAAGGGGCATCATTGCCATACAATACTAGCCCACTACACACACACACACACACACACACACACACACACACATACAGTACATACACTATAGACTTTGACTGGCATTGCACAGGCTGTGCTTTACTATAAGTGATGCTAGATACTTGAACACATGGCCTGTGGTTACACAGAGGCAACTCAGAATACACAAATGCACAGTACTTGTGGCTGTGTGTTTGTTGTGTTTGTTGTGTTTGTTGTGTTTGTTGTGTTTGTTGTGTTTGTTGTGTCTGTGTGTTTGTTGTGTTAGTTGTGTCTGTGTGTTTATTGTGGCTGTGTGTTTGTTGTGTTTGTTGTGTTTGTTGTGTCTGTGTGTTTGTTGTGTTTGTGAAATGCTTCAGTCTGGTTTTAGACCCCATCATAGCACTGAGACTGCACTTGTGAAGGTGGTAAATGACCTTTTAATGGCGTCAGACCGAGGCTCTGCATCTGTCCTCGTGCTACTAGACCTTAGTGCTGCCTTTGACACCATCGATCACCACATTCTTTTGGAGAGACTGGAAACCCAAATTGGTCTACACGGACAAGTTCTGGCCTGGTTTAGATCTTACCTGTCGGAAAGATATCAGTTTGTCTCTGTGAATGGTCTGTCCTCCGACAAATCAACTGTACATTTCGGTGTTCCTCAAGGTTCCGTTTTAGGACCACTATTGTTTTCACTATATATTTTACCTCTTGGGGATGTTATTCGAAAACATAATGTTAACTTTCACTGCTATGCGGATGACACACAGCTGTACATTTCAATGAAACATGGTGAAGCCCCAAAATTGCCCTCGCTAGAAGCCTGTGTTTCAGACATAAGGAAGTGGATGGCTGAAAACTTTTTACTTTTAAACTCGGACAAAACAGAGATGCTTGTTCTAGGTCCCAAGAAACAAAGAGATCTTCTGTTAAATCTGACAATTCATCTTGATGGTTGTAAAGTCGTCTCAAATAAAACTGTGAAGGACCTCGGCGTTACTCTTGACCCTGATCTCTCTTTTTGACGAACATATCAAGACTGTTTCAAGGACAGCTTTTTTCCATCTACGTAACATTGCAAAAATCAGAAATTTTCTGTCCAAAAATGATGCAGAAAAATTAATCCATGCATTTGTTACTTCTAGGTTAGACTACTGCAATGCTCTATTTTCCGGCTACCCGGATAAAGCACTAAATAAACTTCAGTTAGTGCTAAATACGGCTGCTAGAATCCTGACTAGAACCAAGAAATTTGATCATATTACTCCAGTGCTAGCTTCCCTACACTGGCTTCCTGTTAAGGCAAGGGCTGATTTCAAGGTTTTACTGTTAACCTATAAAGCGTTACATGGGCTTGCTCCTACCTATCTTTCCGAGTTGGTCCTGCCGTACATACCAATACGTACGCTACGGTCACAAGACGCAGGCCTCCTAATTGTCCCTAGAATTTCTAAGCAAACAGCGGGAGGCAGGGCTTTCTCCTATAGATCTCCATTTTTATGGAACAGTCTGCCTACCCATGTGAGAGACGCAGACTCGGTCTCAACCTTTAAGTCTTTACTGAAGACTTATCTCTTCAGTAGGTCATATGATTGAGTGTAGTCTGGCCCAGGAGTGTGAAGGTGAACGGAAAGGCTCTGGAGCAACGAACAGCCCTTGCTGTCTCTGCCGGGCCGGTTCCCCTCTCCACTGGGGTTCTCTGCCTCTAACCCTGTTGCAGGGGCTGAGTCACTGGCTTGCTGGTGCTCTTTCATGCCGTCCCTGGGAGGGGTGCGTCACTTGAGTGGGTTGAGTTACTGACGTGATCTTCCTGTCTGGGTTGGCGCCCCCCTTGGTTTGTGCTGTGGTGGAGACCTCTGTGGGCTATACTCGGCCTTGTCTCAGGATTGTAAGTTGGTGGTTGAGGATATCCCTCTAGTGGTGCGGGGGCTGTGCTTTGGCAGAGTGGGTGGGGTTATATCCTTCCTGTTTGGCCCTGTCCGGGGTTTCTTCGGATGGGGCCACAGTGTCTCCGGACCGCTCCTGTCTCAGCCTCCAGTATTTATGCTGCAGTAGTTTATGTGTCGGGGGGCTGGGGTTAGTTGGTTATACCTGGAGTACTTCTCCTGTCTTATCCAGTGTCCTGTGTGAATTTAAGTATGCTCTCTCTAATTCTCTCGTTCTCTCTTTCTCTCTGAGAACCTGAGCCCTAGGACCATACGTCAGGACTACCGGGCATGATGACACCTTGCTGTCCCCAGTCCGCCTGGCCTTGCTGCTATTCCAGTTTCAACTGTTCTGCCTGCGGTTACGAAACCCCTACCTGTCCCAGACCTGCTGTTTTCAACTCTTAATGATCGGCTATGAAAAGCCAACTGAGAGACCTGAGCACCTAGGACCATACGTCGGGACTACCGGCCGTGGTGACTCCTTGCTGTCCCCAGTCCGCCTGGCCTTGCTGCTATTCCAGTTTCAACTGTTCTGCCTGCGGTTATGGAACCCCTACCTGTCCCAGACCTGCTGTTTTCAACTCTTAATGATCGGCTATGAAAAGCCAACTGAGATTTATTCCTGATTATTATTTGACCATGCTTGTCACTTATGAACATTTTTGAACATCTTGGCATGGTTCTGTTATAATCTTCACCCGGCACAGCCAGAAGAGGACTGGCCACCCCTCATAGCCTGGTTCCTCTCTAGGTTTCTTCCTAGGTTTTCGCCTTTCTAGGGAGTTTTTCCTAGCCACCGTGCTTCTACACCTGCATTACTAGCTGTTTGGGGTTTTAGGCTGGGTTTCTGTACAGCACTTCGAGATATTAGCTGATGTAAGAAGGGCTATATAAAATAAAATTGATTGATTGATTGATTTGTTGTGTTTGTTGTGTTTGTTGTGTTTGTTGTGTCTGTGTGTTTGTTGTGTCTGTGTGTTTGTTTTGTTTGTTGTGATTGTTGTGTTTGTTGTGTTTGTTGTGTTTGTTGTGTTTGTTGTGTTTGTTGTGTCTGTGTTTGTTGTGTTTGTTGTGTCTGTGTGTTTGTTGTGTCTGTGTGTTTGTTGTGTTTGTTGTGTCTGTGTGTTTGTTGTGGCTGTGTGTTTGTTGTGTTTGTTGTGTCTGTGTGTTTGTTGTGTTTGTTGTGTTTGTTGTGTTTGTTGTGTCTGTGTGTTTGTTGTGTCTGTGTGTTTGTTGTGTTTGTTGTGATTGTTGTGTTTGTTGTGTTTGTTGTGTTTGTTGTGTTTGTTGTGTCTGTGTTTGTTGTGTTTGTTGTGTCTGTGTGTTTGTTGTGTCTGTGTGTTTGTTGTGTTTGTTGTTTCTGTGTGTTTGTTGTGGCTGTGTGTTTGTTGTGTTTGTTGTGTCTGTGTGTTTGTTGTGTTTGTTGTGTTTGTTGTGTTTGTTGTGTTTGTCTGTGTGTTTGTTGTGTCTGTGTGTTTGTTGTGTTTGTTGTGATTGTTGTGTTTGTGTGTTTGTTGTGTTTGTGTGGGGAGGGAGGGAGGATGAGAAAGACAGCCTTCCCCTTTCTTTGTTATGTAGCCATTACATAATGGTGGGAAGTTTGGGTTCTTTTACCAAGGTGATTTTGAACCTGATAGAAAAACTGATTATGGTCTGATCAAACTGACCAAAGTCTCTCCGATCTGTACCCATAAACCTCACCTAAGAAAATATGTCAGACAGCCTATAGTCTGAATAACAGATGTATTGCATGCCATCGTGTTCAATTATGCAGTCATTCTTTGATCGGCCTCTCGTCAGCTCATTGTCCGCTACCCATCTCATCTGTCCTCCCTTCCCTCCCTCCTTCATCCCTCCTCTATCCCTCTGTCCCTCCATCCCCCGCCCTGCCCTCTGTTTGCCATCTTTAGGCTGTGTTGGCCTTTCACCTGTCTGCTCCAATCTGGCAGGGGCCACAAAAGCCTCATCTGTACCATGCTGGCCCCATGCCCCTGGCCACTACATCTCTGTAGCCCCCAGCATGACTGGACATACCTGTCCTCAGGCATGGTACGACCCCATGTGGCACGTCTGTCCATTCCAGAGGTTATCAGCTTTGATCGCCGCTATAGACTTCAACCTCAAGACTTCACCTGCTGCCCTGAGTGGCTGGAGAGATGGAGGACAAAAGCAAAGGAGAGAAAGAGTGAAGGAGGATAGAAGGAGGGGGCTGATGAGTGAGACCAAGCAAGAGAGGGAATGAGTTGGAAGTGGATGGATAGAGGTATGCCTGGAGGCAGGGATGAGGTGATGAGTAGCCCTCAAAATGAGGCAGGCAGGTGGAGACCACCACAGGCACTGTTGAGGGAGAACACAGGGGATTTCAGGTGTGTGTCAAACATGGACCAGCATGCTCACTGTTCTCCGATACTTCTCCACGCTCCACAGTGACATGCTTTAGCTGCCCCACAGACATCCTCTGGAAGTTACGGAAGGTAGTGGGGTGCTTTCTGACTGCTGGTTTGACACATTGATTGATGTTTAATGTGTCAGCTGCACTTTTTATTTATGTCTGTTCATCTGTCCTTTTTCCCCCTTTCTTTTTCTAATTAAAACAGCTTTCTTCCCCTCGGTCTATCTTTCTTTCTGTCATTACTCACTTCACTTATTTACTTCTTGACATACCTGTTAATTAGTGCTGAGCAATTAGTGCTTTTTGAGGTCGGTTCGGTTATTTAAAGAATTATCATGGTTTTCATTTTCTATTTGATTAGATTGTTATTAAATGCATTATGAAATGATGACATTCAAATGATTAGAGCTTTTTAATAGAAATTCCAAAGCCAAAAAATTGAATGACAGAAAATTACTATGAAATAATACAATATTTAATAATAATAATAATAATATGCCATTTAGCAGACGCTTTTATCCAAAGCGACTTACAGTCATGCGTGCATAATTTTTTTTTTTTTGTGTAGGCAGGCAGGCAGAAGGGGCATCATTGCCATACAATACTAGCCCACTACACACACACACACACACACACACACACACACATACAGTACATACACTATAGACTTTGACTGGCATTGCACAGGCTGTGCTTTACTATAAGTGATGCTAGATACTTGAACACATGGCCTGTGGTTACACAGAGGCAACTCAGAATACACAAATGCACAGTGCTTGTGGCTGTGTGTTTGTTGTGTTTGTTGTGTTTGTTGTGTTTGTTGTGTTTGTTGTGTTTGTTGTGTTTGTTGTGTTTGTTGTGTCTGTGTGTTTGTTGTGTTTGTTGTGTCTGTGTGTTTATTGTGGCTGTGTGTTTGTTGTGTTTGTTGTGTTTGTTGTGTTTGTTGTGTTTGTTGTGTTTGTTGTGTCTGTGTGTTTGTTGTGTCTGTGTGTTTGTTTTGTTTGTTGTGATTGTTGTGTTTGTTGTGTTTGTTGTGTTTGTTGTGTTTGTTGTGTTTGTTGTGTCTGTGTTTGTTGTGTTTGTTGTGTCTGTGTGTTTGTTGTGTCTGTGTGTTTGTTGTGTTTGTTGTGTCTGTGTGTTTGTTGTGGCTGTGTGTTTGTTGTGTTTGTTGTGTTTGTTGTGTTTGTTGTGTTTGTTGTGTTTGTTGTGTCTGTGTGTTTGTTGTGTCTGTGTGTTTGTTGTGTTTGTTGTGATTGTTGTGTTTGTTGTGTTTGTTGTGTTTGTTGTGTTTGTTGTGTCTGTGTGTTTGTTGTGTTTGTTGTGATTGTTGTGTTTGTTGTGTTTGTTGTGTTTGTTGTGTTTGTTGTGTTTGTTGTGTCTGTGTTTGTTGTGTTTGTTGTGTCTGTGTGTTTGTTGTGTCTGTGTGTTTGTTGTGTTTGTTGTTTCTGTGTGTTTGTTGTGGCTGTGTGTTTGTTGTGTTTGTTGTGTTTGTTGTGTCTGTGTGTTTGTTGTGTTTGTTGTGTTTGTTGTGTTTGTTGTGTCTGTGTGTTTGTTGTGTCTGTGTGTTTGTTGTGTTTGTTGTGATTGTTGTGTTTGTGTGTTTGTTGTGTTTGTGTGGGGAGGGAGGGAGGATGAGAAAGACAGCCTTCCCCTTTCTTTTTTATGTAGCCATTACATAATGGTGGGAAGTTTGGGTTCTTTTACCAAGGTGATTTTGAACCTGATAGAAAAACTGATTATGGTCTGATCAAACTGACCAAAGTCTCTCCGATCTGTACCCATAAACCTCACCTAAGAAAATATGTCAGACAGCCTATAGTCTGAATAACAGATGTATTGCATGCCATCGTGTTCAATTATGCAGTCATTCTTTGATCGGCCTCTCGTCAGCTCATTGTCCGCTACCCATCTCATCTGTCCTCCCTTCCCTCCCTCCTTCATCCCTCCTCTATCCCTCTGTCCCTCCATCCCCCGCCCTGCCCTCTGGTTGCCATCTTTAGGCTGTGTTGGCCTTTCACCTGTCTGCTCCAATCTGGCAGGGGCCACAAAAAGCCTCATCTGTACCATGCTGGCCCCATGCCCCTGGCCACTACATCTCTGTAGCCCCCAGCATGACTGGACATACCTGTCCTCAGGCATGGTACGACCCCATGTGGCACGTCTGTCCATTCCAGAGGTTATCAGCTTTGATCGCCGCTATAGACTTCAACCTCAAGACTTCACCTGCTGCCCTGAGTGGCTGGAGAGATGGAGGACAAAAGCAAAGGAGAGAAAGAGTGAAGGAGGATAGAAGGAGGGGGCTGATGAGTGAGACCAAGCAAGAGAGGGAATGAGTTGGAAGTGGATGGATAGAGGTATGCCTGGAGGCAGGGATGAGGTGATGAGTAGCCCTCAAAATGAGGCAGGCAGGTGGAGACCACCACAGGCACTGTTGAGGGAGAACACAGGGGATTTCAGGTGTGTGTCAAACATGGACCAGCATGCTCACTGTTCTCCGATACTTCTCCACGCTCCACAGTGACATGCTTTAGCTGCCCCACAGACATCCTCTGGAAGTTACGGAAGGTAGTGGGGTGCTTTCCGACTGCTGGTTTGACACATTGATTGATGTTTAATGTGTCAGCTGCACTTTTTATTTATGTCTGTTCATCTGTCCTTTTTCCCCCTTTCTTTTTCTAATTAAAACAGCTTTCTTCCCCTCGGTCTATCTTTCTTTCTGTCATTACTCACTTCACTTATTTACTTCTTGACATACCTGTTAATTAGTGCTGAGCAATTTGTGCTTTTTGAGGTCGGTTCGGTTATTTAAAGAATTATCATGGTTTTCATTTTCTATTTGATTAGATTGTTATTAAATGCATTATGAAATGATGACATTCAAATGATTAGATTTTTTTAATAGAAATTCCAAAGCCAAAAAATTGAATGACAGAAAATTACTATGAAATAATACAATATTTAATAATAATAATAATAATATGCCATTTAGCAGACGCTTTTATCCAAAGCGACTTACAGTCATGCGTGCATACATTTTTTTTTTTGTGTATGGGTGGTCCCGGGGATCGAACCCACTACCTTGGCGTTACAAGCGCCGTGCTCTACCAGCTGAGCTACAGAGGACCACCATTTAAGTAGTGTATATTTCTTAGTTTTATTTGATGACTATAATTTTCAATTCCTTAAAGTCCTCATCTCATCTCTGCTCAGGCAGTAGCAGCAGCCAGCCAGACAACCATCTAACATTATCACTGTTCTCCCCATACTGTACTGTCTTTAGTCCTCATATTTAGCTAGGCTAGCCTGCCTTACTATGCTGCAGAGCTGTCTGACAATAACTGTACTAGTTTTTAAAAGTAGACAAGGTATATGTGCTGTCTCTATCCCTTTCTCTTGTATTTTTGTTGTGTAAATTCCTCTCTCATGCAGCAACGTATGCGGTCTGTGTGTATCTAACCTAACATAGCAGGCATGTGGATCCGAAAACCAGTCAGTATCTGGTGTGACCACCATTTGCCTTATGCAGTGCGACACATCTCCTTTGAATAGAGTTGATCCGTTGATTGTGGCCTGAGGAATGTTGTCCCACTCCTCTTCAATGGCTATGCGGGAACTGTATAGCTATGCAGGATATTGGCGGGAACTGGAACACGCTGTCGTACACATTGATCCAGAGCATCCCAAACATGCTCAACGGGTGACATGTCTGGTGAGTACGCAGGCCATGGAAGTACTGGGACATTTTCAGCTTCCAGGAATTGTGTACAGATCCTTGCGATAAGAGGCCATGCATTATCATGCTGAAACATGAGGTGATGGTGGTGGATGAATGGCACAACAATGGGCCTCAGGATCTCGTCACTGTAATCTGTGCATTCAAATTGCCATTGATCAAATGCAATTGTTTTACGTTGTCTGTAGCTTATGCCTGTCCATACCATAACCCCACCACCACAATGGGACAATCTGTTCACAACATTGACATCAGCAAACCGCTCGCCCACACAACGCCATACACGCTGTCTGCTATCTGGCCGGTACAATTGAAACAAGGATTCATCCGTGAAGAGCATACTTCTCCAGCATGCCAGTGGCCATCGAAGGTGAGCATTTGCCCACTGAAGTCGGTTACGACGCTGAACTGCAGTCAGGTCAAGACCCTGGTGACGATGACGAGCACACAAATGAGCTTCCCTGACAGTTTGTACAGAAATTGTTCGGTTGTGCTAACCCACAGTTTCATCAGCTGACCGGGTGGCTGGTCTAAGACGATCCTGCAGGTGAAAAAGCCGGATGTGGAGGTCCTGGGCTGGTGTGGTTACACGTGGTCTGCAGTTGTGAGGCCGGTTGGACGTACTGCCAAATTCTCGAAACGACGTTGGAGGCGGCTTATGGTAGAGAAATGAACATTAAATTCTCTGGCAACAGCTCTGGTGGACATTCTTGCAGTCAGCATGCCAATTGCACGCTCCCTCAAAACAAGAGACATCTGTGGCATTGTGTTGTGTGACAAAACTGCACATTTTAGAGTGGCCTTTTATTGTCCCCAGCACAAGGTGCACCTGTGAAATAATCATGCTGTTTAATCAGCTTCTTGATATGCCACACCTGTCAGGTGGATGGATTGTCTTGGCAAATAAGAAATGCTCACTAATAGGGATGTAAACAAATTTGTGCACCAAATTTTACAGAAATAAGCTTTTTGTGCATATGGAACATTTCTGGGATCTTTTATTTCAGCTCATGAAATATGTGACCAACACTTTACATGTTGCGTTTATATCTTTGTTCAGTGTAGTTCTTGACTTCATTTGACTGGTGAATGATTTGATTTCTCTCTAGAGAAATGGTGTGTTGGGCTCACAAAAAAACCTGAATTAAATAGAATTCAAGTGATTGAACCGATGTCGGTCAATTAGTTGTTTAATAACCGGAAAATAAACTACATTTCGGTTAATTGCTCAGCACTACTGTTAATTCACTTTCTGTTTGTTTGTTTAATCACATTCGATTAAACTAAATGTATTTATATTTGTGTGATATCATTCCTACTCTGACAGATTCCATTTCTGTTACTGGACCCAGGGTGTATAACACAAGTCCATATGCCACCAATTGCTGCAAATTGCCCTGGACGCAGATTATCGGCATTAAAAAACCTGGCCGAATTTGAAGCGTCATTAATATTCCTGCCGTTTTGTTTTTGCAATGAGATTGGCTTGGCACACGGCTGGCCGGCCTCTTATCGTGGTCTCAGACATCGTAATCAGGCCCCCATAATCACACTTCCAGAGGAGGGATGTAATGTGCCTGGGGCCGTGGCCAACAGCTCTCTAATATGGGCCGCTGCGGGCCGCTAGCCTGCAGACACGCAGGCCCCGGGACAGATGGAGACCGCCATTAAACACGGACAATCACAACACAGCACAGCGTACACTCACAGGGCACCGCACTGTGCAGGGAGAGGGAGACGGAGAGGGAGAGAGAGAAGTAGTGACACAAAATTAAAGGAAGAAAGAGGCTTACACTAGAGTGGTAATAGAACGTTGATGTTGCACATCATAGCAATCACAAATGATCCTCTGACAGTTTATGATCAAATTACAAAATCAATAGACCTGCTTGTGATTGAGAGTTAATATCTATTTTAGCTCATCCCACCCATTCACACACACCCTTCCCTTCTTCTGTATGCCTATCTCTAATCTGTATTTCCCCTGCCATGTTATCAGTGGTGTGGTGCCTCTTCCTCTCTATGGTCTTGGTAAGGGATTGGCTACATCAGACAGAGGGGCAGTTTATCTTGTGTGGTGTATGTTTGATATAGCTGGGGTCAGTAGGATGGGAGAGTCCCTCAGCAGCACACACCACAGATAAGCTTCAGTCAGAGGGCTCCCACCCTTTCCTTCTGTTTATATCACAATTGTCCTCTTGCAAGGACCAAAGTGGCCAGGGATGCTATACATACATTTTGATCGTTCCATTTCCCCTCTCTATCTCGTTTCTTTCCGCTCTGTCTGGATGTTGTTTTCTATCCATCAGTCTCTGTGAAAACCAATCTGGACAAGCTAAGATTATTATTATTTGCTATCTAATAGCAACTCCACTGTAAGCTACAGTATGCAGCCCCCCCTCCCTCTTGCTCTCTCGCTCTCTCTCTATTTCTCTCCCAAACTGTCGTATATCCTCTCTCAGCGTTACAGGTTCCTTCCTGGATTCTGGGAACATGAATACAAGTGTTTCCAGCTTTACTTCCTGAGTGGAGAGACACCAGAAGTGCTCCGGATGGGGAGTAAAACAGACCCCTTCTCTGTCAACAGAGTCTGCAGCACTCTGCTGGCTGTATCACTATAGGGTTAGACATGGGCTTTATCTCAGCATGATTCATTTATTACATCTGCCTGCCTGCGTCAGAGCAGGAAAGCGACAGGTCGCACGGCAGTAAACAAACAAAGCAGGACAGGACAGACACATCACCCTTTGGACAGGACGCTGCGACCGACCAAACTAGACTAAATGAGGCCAGCGATGAGGTGACATAAGAATGCAGCGAAGAGTGTGAGAGTGTCCCTCTTCTAAACCATCAGCACTTTCTAATCAGACTTTCAATTTCAAAAATAAAACCTTCAATGTGGTCATAAATCTCTCCTCCGAGTAATCCTGGCTTTTGTGTTTTCCTTTCTCTAATTGTTCGGTGTCTCCGCATCGTAAATCTTTCAGGGAAGAGCCATTAGCTAAAATGGTTGGCTGGGATTCTGGCTGGCAAGGCACTGTAATACAGTGGAGGATGTTAGGACCAAGCTTGGCAGGACCAAGTTTAAAGTTCAAATTCAGCATTTGGGAAGGATAGCTTCCATTTCCCTTTATTTTAACCACAGAGTTGGATTGAATTGTCACACACTATGCACATACAGGATATTGAACCATCAAAGTCAACAGAGAGACCAAGCTGAATTTGAAGTTCCTCAGGAAGAAGATGCTTTTATCATAGGCGTCAATTATCCCAACACAGAGGAAAATATTGTCTATGGTAACATCCAGTAAGTAAGTCCGACTCTATAACATGCCTCCTGAGCCTAGACTGTGTGTAGTGTGCTAACCCAGCTCCCTAATGATGAGCAGGCCTTGGTTTCCTCACTGTGTTAGCAGAGCCCTGAGTTGTACTGTGTTGTGAGTTTCAACTGGTAGTGCTGTAACTGAGTATGACGGCTAGCTCCGGGAAACCTGCGTGCAAAAGACTTCTCACAATTGAATATCCTGTCTTAAGTGTTTTAGGGGCTTTTGTGTAAATAGGAATCAGTCAGTACAGCAGTAAACTGATTTCCTGTTACAAGTACAACGGTTAACTGATGGACATGAAAAGGGACATTGACAAAGGAATTCACTGTGTCATACACTGGCAGACAAACACGAAAGGCTTGGTCCAAATGCTATTGGATTTCTCCTCCTTCTCGTTGACTAAAATTAGATCATGTTTTCAAACACAACAATTATGGGATGACAGAAGCAAGAGACACGGCCAGGACGTGAAATATGGTGGATGCGCCTTGTTCTCTTAGCAATGTTGCTCCTTGGTTGCCATCAAACATTTTCAGAAATTCTAGATGTCCAATAGAATAAAGACTATCCCTTTCATATCTGTTCCATGAAAACATACTTTTATTGGAGGAGATTTCAAGGAAAAGGTGGTGTTCAAATGGTGTTTGGGTGTTATCTAATGTGTTTGCTCAGTGTTTGTGGCTTTAGGGTGAATTATGGCCTAACAGTGTCATAGAGCTGACGAGGACCAGACACTTTCTTGTGTCATTATCAGCCATTAACAACCTGACGAATTGAGGTGAAAATAAATTAAAATAAATATGACAACTGAGTTCTTCATTTATTGTCCCTGTATTTGATAGAATGGATCGGAAAGGTTGCCTTTTAAATACTACTTAGTTTTTTCTCTAATCCCCTGAAACAGAGGAAAGACTATGCTTCATCCCTGATCCAGATCTTATCCTGCTGTATCTAGATTTCCCACGCCTCTTATGGGCAGAAGTCATTTCCCATCAACCCTAACCCTAACCCAAACCGGAGAGTAATACCATCATTAATATGACAATTATCAGGATAAAAACCTTCTTTGTGCACTGGGTTTAAGATGGTAATATAAGTGTGGTGAATTTATGATTAATCTACAAATGCTGCCATAATGTACCTTATTATTACTATGAATCATCTAAGAGCCAGAACCGGAGGTACAAATGACCTTAACCGTTTAATTAAATCTAATTGAATATCGTTTGCTTTAAAGTCATCCTTTCGGTGTCGTCTTTATGACTATGGAGGAGATGTCTGCCAAGGCATGGTGGATCCCACCAGAGTTAAATGCATACAGTGTACAGTGTTACAGAGTTAATGGGACAGCTAATTGACAGTGAACCATAGGAGGTTAATAATAGACACTTAATTGACTCCTATCAATTTGTTACACTAGGACCATCACTGCCATCCCTGCCGGGCCTCGTTCTAACATGGAGAAGAGCCAGTCTCCTTCCCAGCCAATCCAGGACTCCACTAGAGGAAATGTAGTACATCTACAGAAATATTAAATAAAATTACTTAGTTATGTTTTGTTTTTTTTACATCCTGAACCATGATTGCTTAAAGATCAGAATTCATTCCACTGGTTGTTCATCTCTGATGTAGCTCAATGTATCCTAGCACTGTTCCAATCAGGGCACAGCACCATTTGGCCGGCGGCAAGTGCATGACACATTTCCCGACAGCTATCCGCATTTCTCCATCAGCATCCAGGAAGTGAACGTTTATTTTCTCTGAAGCCACGTAATGGAATACTACACCCCCTTATTAATTTAGAATGGTGACTATGACACATCAGTTACTGTCCCAGGCCCTTCAGGACCAGTCCAAGGCTCCCTCTAGCCCCTCAGCCCTCCAGACCCCTCCCTGTGTATATATCAGTTTCATCTGATCCTGAACAATGACACAGCAGGAACAGACATGTTCCCCTGTGAGGGCCTTCTATATACACTGTAACAGTACAACCAACTGTTGGGATCTGAGGCCATTGGCTGAGACACTGAAACCAATACGCAATGCAGGCATGCACGCACATACCGTATGGACACACACACACACAGAATCATACAGATGTAGGATCTTCATTTGAGCCAGGTTGCTACAGCAGGAAAATAATTCTGCTGCAACAGGGAATGTGAAGTATTATGTAGATTATAATTCATGGACATTTTTGTAGAGGTTGATACGTTTTCATTAGGGAAAATCAAGTCTGAAATGTCAAAGTGGAAATTACAAACTTTAGAAGCCTGTTTAAAACTGAACTACACTACAAAATTCTCAGCACCAAAAGAGTGATCAAATTAAGATCCTACATCTGTACATCTGTACATACATACATTTGTCTGAGGAGAGGCCAGACCGACTGGACAAACTGTGATGTCATCAGACCTACCATAAAAAAAAAAGAAATGCACTTCTCTGAGAGCACAACCCAAATACACCAATTAAACACTCAATGCTCTGGCGCTGCACACACTCTCTTTCCCTCTTTAATTCATAGTCATTTTATGCCCAGGAGGCTGGTAGCCTCTTAATTTGATCGAATGTAAATAGTGCACATTGGAATACAGGGATGGCAGAGGGCAATACATCACTTGGATGGCTTCAACAGTTGAGAATGAGCTGATAGATGAACTTTGCAGGGAGATGCAGGCTGGCTGGGGAAGGCAAGGTTTTGGAAGGTTGAGGATATTCATCATAGCAATTATTGAAAGTGTTTTTCGCTGACATCATAGTCCCAGCTCATATATCAGGCAGCGGTGGCGTGCGTATGACTTAGTGACACAGGTTGAGTGGAGGACATTGAGCAGTAAAAATTAGCAGGTTATCCCGGGTGAAAAATGGAACCATCAGGGAGCCAGCATTTGCCATTCTAAAGACCCCCGTTCTGAAGTACATTTTCGGATGTTATTGTTTATATTTCTTCTCGATTGTAGAAGTGTCCATGTGCACTTTGTAATAGATTTATTGCCATTATGGTACTTTAGTGTTTGTTATCATTGTTGCCATTATTGTTGCTTAGCAAATAATATGCTTTCAGCAACAGGCTGACACAATAGTGGAATAGTATTTATGGTATTTCATATCCTCTTGAAAGAGAAAGGTTTTTCCAATGTTAGAGAGAGAGAAAAAAGAGAGAGAAAAAAAGAGAGTGAAAAAGAGAGAGAGAGATAGAGCGAGAGAGAGAGAGAGTGAGAGAGAGAGAGAAAGAGAGAGAGAAAAGAGGGGGAAGAGAGGCGTGTAGATACGAGTGGATAGTGTCAGGGCAGGGATTCACATGCATGTATTGTAAACACGTGAGGTGAGCTGGCATGAGGAGTGTGTGCGTGCTCTCTTTGTCCTGCAGCAGGAAGCAGCGGATACCAGGCTCTTGCTCCAGCGATCTCCGGGAGAGCAGGCTCTTCCTCGAGAGGAGAGCGAGAAAGGGGAAATGGTATCTGGCATGGCCACGCATAGCCTCTCTTCTCTCACACACATAAATGCATACACATCCAAATGCATGCACACAAGCATACACTGGCTGAATCAACACAGGGCAGACTGCACAAGCGGCCCTATAGTATGGACAATCCCTATGCTTCCCAGTTATGGTGAGAGATAGAGAGGAGTTTGGACCCCTTATGTACTGAGGTGACTACCCCCCCACACCCCTTCTCTCTAGTCCTCCAGTCCAGCTGTCCCCTCTCACAGCTTGCTCTTTGACAGTAATGTTAGGAAATAACAGTGTTCTTTTACATGGGACATCTGTATGCACTGTACTGTACTCTCCAGTACTGTACTGATAATATACACCCCATCCCACCGTCTGAATTGAAGATGTCGTAAACAAGCAGAAGATCCCTCCCTCTTGGGAAGCTCCAGAGAACATCAGAGGACTCCCAGGGTCTCCTACGTTTGTCCTGCATGGCTCGACTCCTCTGGGGAACACGCTGGGCTGGCTGGGAGTCTGCTGACCCTAGCCTGAACCTGGGATATCAGGGGTTAGCCAAGGGCTAGCAGGCAAGGAGCTGGGATGGGTGTGGTGCTGGAGGTCAGCAAAGAGGAGGGAGATGGAGGAGGGAGAGAGAGGACTAATAAACACAACAGAGGAAGCTCCATCAGGATGTATCTTTTATAGCCGGCTGGTACTTGAAGGTATCAGACCCTGCTTTTAGCCGGCCAGATGAATCCTGGGAATAGGGGGAAACATGAGGTCAAGGTTTTACAAGGTCACTGGGAGGTCAATGGTGGGTCATGGCTGTTTGCGATGCTGTCTCTCTCTATCCTATCTAGTGTGAGTGGGGCATTGATGGACTTTACACATACACACACACAAACACACACACCCCTCCAGCACTGTCCGCTCCTGTCTGATTCCTTGTTTAATTTTCATTACAAGCCTCCTACTGGGGCCTGAACTTGTTGCCCCGTCTAAACTGGGGTGACAGCTCACTAAATCACTGCGTTTTAGTGGAGCTGCCTCCTTTTGTATACACTTTAATCACAGGACTCCAGCAGCCAGGAATATTGGACCCAGTGTATGGAATTCACCCCATAAAAGCCAGGCAGAGGCCACTGGTGTGCTTCTCATGGCAGAATCGCTGACAGAATTCATTTTGTTTCTCGCTGAGACAGACAAGACAGTGGTTGGCGGGGTATCAGCGGGGGCTCTCTCTTTTAACCGGGTTGACAATCAATCGCCTGGGATCAACTGGTTTTAGGCCGTAAACTTGAGGTCATCTCCCGCCTGGCGGACCGTTTCTCATCTGGCGGCGAGGACGGTAATACGGCAGCAATGGTCGCAGGAGGCCTTGGCTTTTGTTTGTTATTTATGGTTAGTCACAGGTTCAGAAATGGTTCTGAATGATCGAAGGCCATCTCTCACACAACTCTCACCGGAGCTTGAGAGCGGTTTGTCGGTCGGTTAACCCTCTTGGTGCATACTGTATCTGTGTGAAAGTCTTTCTATTAATCTCAAACTCAGGTTAGATTTGTATGGTAGCTCCTTCTGAGTCTTCAGTAAATATGTACACCATTAGATCCTATTTAATGGCTTTTGGCACATGCAACGTCAACCAAAAGTCAATGATTCATAAATCATCAGATGAGCAGACTAGCTGAACTCTCTCTAAAGCCCTCAACGTTCATGGTCCAGACTGAAGCAGCTCACAGAATACAGTAACTCTGATTGCAGATTATAATGTTTTCCATGTGGCTCCTGCGGTTTTCTTGCGCTTACAGTACAGCTAGTCCTGGTTCCCCCTTCTTCATGCTCTCACCCCAGTCCAGGATGTGATTAAATATTCAATCACTAACTGTGTCCACAGATCAAGCGCTTTCTCCTTGTCTTTCTCCCTCTCCTCCTTCTCCTCCTCCCTCTCTTCTTCTTCTTCTCCCAGAGGAGGCCTACTTCTGCCCGGCTGGATATTTATAATGTCTGTGTTGACATTGGTGTTAGAGAAATAGCCCCGGCTCAAAACCACAAGACAAATGGCAGACCCAGACGGGTTGTGTTCGGGTGGAGAGCTACCTAGCTTAGCCAAGACCAGGCTAGGGCAGGTGACCTCCCTCCCTGGAGGCCAGGGGGGGAGGAAGAGAGGGAGAGAATGTATGACCAGGCCACAGTATATTAGGATAAAACATGTTTTTTTTGAATGTTTCAGAATGACCAAGGCACTAAAGAGATATTGGATGTAGACAGGTGTTTCATCAGTTGGCAGGGAGAGAAACAAAAAAGTGTGTCTATTTCACCTATACAGAATGGGTTTGGTCTTTGGAGTCAGGGAAAATGTTTGAAACCGAACTCCAATATATAACTACATTATTCACCACTGAGTCAAACTACATGGCTGATTGAAGTAAAGTGGTCCTCCTAAAGCTTCTAAGTCCCTCCAATACTCATGGAGGGGACAGTCAAATGAGAATGAGTGGGGCTTTAGACAGGCAGCATCCATGAACTGGCCCCCGATGCAGAGCAGGTGCTGGCCCCCGATGCAGAGCAGGTGCTGGCCCCCGATGCAGAGCAGGTGCTGACCCCTGATGCAGAGCAGGTGGTGGCTTTGATTAGGAAGCAGATTGCATAATCTCAGTGTGGGCTCCAAAACAGCTCATACATACACACACACACACGCACACACACAAACCACATCCGAGGCACACTCAAAACATACTGGGCATATACTGGTTGAATCAACGTTGTTTCCACATAATTTCAACGAAATTACAATGAACCAACGTGGAATAGACGTTGAATTGACGTCTGTGCCCAGTGTGAACACACACGCACACCTCACACACACTCTTCATAGATATGGGGCCCATTCTGACAAGAGTCAACCTGACTTGGCATTGGGCGGACTGGGGCAATCCAAGAAAAGCAAAGTGGACCCACGAGAGGGCTGAGGCTTTTGTGTTTGCAGAGTGTCACACTTCATCATGTGGGAAACCCATGACAGGGCCGGGAAGACATTTGAAGCTCGGGAGGGTGTGTGGGGATCGCCACTGTGGCTACCTCTGATGTCAGCTCCAATATTCTGATTGCGAGCTATTTCCTGGATTAAGATTGTGTTTGTCGGACGCAAGTGAAGCCGATCGCGGTATTGTATATCAGAGAGCAGATGTCTTAATTTCGCTATCCCGTTAAGAGATCTGGGGATGATTCACTGGCAGCAAGTAAAGTCCCAAGTGTTACAGTTGTCTAATGTTACAGTTTTAAAACCAAAAAAGTAATTTACAACTAGTCTATTTATTTATAGAATTCCTACTGTTATTGTGATGCAACAACTTTAGGTTAGTTATCATCTGCCAGTTTGTACTGTGCAATTCATCTTCTTCTTTTTATTCTTCTGAAGTGGAATGATGAGTTTCTGTATTCTAGGCTGTCTATACTTATGACAGTTGCTTACGACAGAATACACAAAGTAAAGAATAAAAATCACGAAGTGTCCTTACTCTTCTTACCCTGCCTGATAATCAGGACAAGGCCTTTGATTAAGGCTGAGAGTGTGTCTCTGTAAAACATTAAGGCCCTTGTGTACAAAATTGTGTTTGGCAGCAGTCAGGTGACGGTAGGCACGTAGTAGTGCGTGTCATTTTCCCTGGCTGCCTTATAATTAGGAGAATGGTGTACTTTAATGGACCACATCCACTTGGCTGGCGCTTCACAGGGGGAACAGAACTGCACCCTTAATTTGATTCTGGGATTTTGGAAGGAAAATCAAAGACAATTTCAAATCAGGAAAATATTCAGAGAAAATCACATTTGTACTTAGGGATGCTTGGTCAAAACGTTTCTGTTCCTTTGGTGTTGAGAATGTCCAAAGCTCATGATTGATAAACTATAGGATATATGATTATTAATCAATTCAATGTATGTGATTGGCTCCCAAAATACCTATACAATCCCTGTATGGGATAGGGTTCCCTTTGGGTATGAATTAACATCCACGTTTGTGTGGCATGGAGGATATTTGAGGTTTATGAATGCAAGCCCCACCTAATCATATTCACAACAGCATCATCCCCTTCAAAATGAGTAGGAGGTTTTCCATGCCAAAAACAGAGCTGGAGGAGACAAACACAGATAAACACTCAAACCAATGATTTGAGAGCTTTCAGTGGAGGCAGAAAAAAGGGAGCCTTCAAGAAGGAAGACAATTTTCATCAACCTCACCCGCTCGCATTTACAAACGCATCGGCTTTTCCGCCAAATAAAATAAAGGTAGAAAAGCAGGAGATTTTCTGGGGGGGATTTCCAGCAATCTCAATCATTGTTAGCCAGCTGAGGGGCCTTTTTAAGCATCGCACTGAGATCAAACACAATTTGGATCACGTTTCCTCACATTTCTAATCAAGGGCGCATTAGCCTAAGACATTAATGAGGCTACTAATCCATTTGGGCCCCTCGTGATAACAGTTAATTGTCTGTACAAATGTGTACAGATCCCCATTTGGGTTGTTTACTAACTGATTTGGATGTGGTTAGGCCCTAAAGAGGCATCATTATGTTGATAGTGCATTGGAAAATGAGCCTCTTGATCGAGGAAACACCACAGTGGGGCTGAGTTAAAGATACACAGAGCTGCTTTCAAATTGTCTGTCTATCTCACATTCAAATATAAACTGTCAAATAAACATCAAGATTCGCTACAATGTTTTGGAACACTGCCACAATATTCAACCAATGACCCCTTGGTGAATATTAACTCATTTCTATCAAAGATGTCTATAAGAGTTTACAAGCTGTAGAGACACCATGTGAGGGGTATGAATAGTGTGTGCTGCTGAACTCAATAGGAACTCAAATTGATCACTGTCAGGTAGGCTAAATGCTGTGCTGTTGTTGGGATGGCTTGAACCACTGATATGCCTTAGTGAGGCATGAGTCTGAGAGAGCAGGGAGTTCAACACAAACAGACCGCCAGGTGTTCTGGTTCTGGACCCTCAGCTTCTCATTGGCCAGGGGGATACACCAGGCTTGATCTGGCAGCTAATCACAAGCCGCTTCTGCTTTGTGTTTGTGGCCTTATGAAGAATTGGAACCCAAATTGAGTTCTGCACAAAGTCGGAATCTGGACTCTGGATTGGCTTGAGTTTGAACAGAGCACACGCTTTAGGAAGGTTACTGATGCACACTAATGTAAGGGGAAATAGTTATTAAAATATGTGCACCAGAAGAAGAATAGAACCTGACTCTATGCTCTTACTGTGAATTTTTGGAAATCAAGTCTTCCCCCTGAGAAAATACAATCATTTCAAATGCTTTAAAGAGTTCTGTTTCATTGCACAGCTGACCTACAACATTGTTTGTCATTCCCTTGTATTTCCTTTGATATTTCTAATAAGTGTGTTATTTCTGTTTTCCAGTTACGCAGATTTTTTTGTCATTAGTCTAGTGATGATATATTATTAAAACAAAATGCAAATTGATTTGGCATCAATGCATAAATTGAATCCTTGCACGAAGGTACACATATTGTCAACATATTTCACTATTTCTAGTATCTGTGTAGTATAGGCTGTCTATTGAAAATAATACAAACAGAAAGATGTGTTTATGTTCTTGCCCCTCCATGCAACCTTGAGTGGCCTGTCCTGGCACTTCATTTATCGGGCCGTGATTTCAGCCTTACTTTCTCATTACACCGAAAGATTTTTGTGTCCTTCTGCAAAGAAATTTTTTTTTGTGTAATATGTGTAAATCACTTGTCACATGCACATGCTCCTTTAAGGAAAGGCCAAGGGTGCCATTTCCTCCGCCTTGCTTCCATATTTATATGTCTCATATTCACGTCATTGCCTATGTCTTGGTTGCACGATCCATCAACAATTTTTATCCCCCTCGCACCAACAAAAAGGACATAAACGCTATTTTATGCCGCTCGAGTGCTGCCACATATAAAAAACAGAACAACACACTTCTTTATTAATTTGTCTAGATATTAAACTACTTAATAAACTACAACTGATAAGTGAGGTCATTTGCATTGGTCAGAGCCGATGGGCTTTATTGGGAAATGACCAGAAGCAATGAAGGTGTGTGGTGAAGAATTACCAACACAATTGGAAATTTGGTGCTGATAAATTTATGAGTTTACAAAACTGAAGGACAAACAGAGCTATTGGGCGGTGTCCTTTCGGCGAAAGGGCAGCTTTTCATCTGAGAAGGATAAGAAAATACAGACGGCAAGTATTATTTTCACATTATAATAGCTTGTTTATAGTGTATATTGATTACATTTGATCAAAATCTCATTAATTTATCCATTTACTCCTATCTTATTCACAATCAGAAAAAAAGTTGAAAAGCAATATTAAATCATTTCCAGCATTTACAGACTGTATTTGCATGCTAAAATCATTTGGAATGATTTTAGTAACGCAATCATTATCCTTACCACAAGGATGATCCTACCAGTGGCCTCTAGCCTACTACTGTAGGTATATATTTCAGTGTCTGCGCCACCAGGCTATACCTACACACTTACAGGCTTTGGAAGGAATTATTTTAGGGTGAAAGGAGCTCATCCTCAGGTCTAAGGCTTTGCTCCACTTTTCAAAAACAAAAACAGAACAAGAGAAAGGAACATAACAAAAAGCAGTGGGTTGAGAAGTTGTCCTCTTCAATTTTGTACATTCAGACAAAATCAGTTGCATTTGGCCTGCTTAGGGGCAGAAGGTGAGGGAAACACACCACAGCAGTGCAATTATTCTACTCTTTTGCTTAAACCACAGCCTTCCCCCAGAGAAGAAAGCACAAGGCCTGTACTAAACAATTAACTAACTCAATATTAAGCATTTATGTGTACATTGATGGAGGTTGTTCATTAAAACAGTTATTTTGAACTTGTGTCAATTTACCAGGGGGGCAATGTATGCCAAACAAAATCCATTGATTTCAAAATTTAAACAAATCCTCTGTAGCTCAGCTGGTAGAGCATGGCGCTTGTAACGCCAAGGTAGTGGGTTCGATCCCCGGGACCACCCATACACAAAAAAATGTATGCATGCATGACTGTAAGTCGCTTTGGATAAAAGCGTCTGCTAAATGCCATATTATTATACAACTCTATGCACAAGGACTACGTTTAACAATTTACACAGAACATTTTACAACAGTGCAGATGCAAAGTTTGGTAACAGAATGATGGCACCAACAGGACAAACTGTCATACAAGCTTTGCATCTGCACTGTTCTTCAAGTAAATGTGTTTTTGTCTAAATGTCTGTGTAAATTGTTAAAAGTAGTCATTGTGCATATAGTTGTATGGTTTGTTAAACCTTGAAATCAATGTAAATTGACTGGCATACATTTTAATGTGAACAATCTGAATATCAGCGTAATTCCGTTATCATGGAATTGCCCAGTGGGGATAACTGAAGGGATCATGATTTAATTTTTGGATGACTGTCTTTGGTTGACTTTCTCATCACAACAAATGCACCATCAGCATCTTCACATTTGATTGCTCACCAATCATTCCTACAGAAACAGCTCAACTGCAAATCTATTAATTATATTGTAGTATAACATGTTAGCAGCTCATGTGTAGACCTTCAGGACTGGAGGAACTCGCACCCACGGACATATATATATATATTTTCAGAAGATTACCGATCAAAGCGCTCGTTTATTTTCAATCAGGCACCTCACAAGACAGCTTCATTCATAAAGGTCCTTTCATCGAGGAAGTACTTGCTTCCCATTAGTTTTTGTGTACATGCTGAACTGCTGCTGTACTGGTTGCTATGCTGTACACAAATTCAGAATAAACGAAACATAGATAACATTATCAGATTATGCATTTAGTAACTGTTTATGTCTACAGAAATATTTCATGAAGAAAATGAAAGTAGTCGCGTTGATAAGGTAATTCCATTCATTGCTGTCACAGCTTTCCTGTTCTGTCCCCGTGTTCTAGCTAGCTATCTGAGAAGGATGGGTTGCTTGCTTGGGTTTTGTGTGCGGGTTTACTACTTTGCTAGTTAGATTAATATGATGTGTGGATGAAATATGCATGCATCGTTATTCGTTACAGAAATAAAGGTTCATAACATTTTGAATACATGCTAGTAAGAGGAACTTGCATTTCAGATTAGAACTCTTCAGGAAATCACCCTAACATTCATATGTTTCAGATCATAGTTACAGTGATACGGC
The DNA here is from genome assembly GCF_020615455.1 of Coregonus clupeaformis. Classification (NCBI taxonomy): domain Eukaryota; kingdom Metazoa; phylum Chordata; class Actinopteri; order Salmoniformes; family Salmonidae; genus Coregonus; species Coregonus clupeaformis. The sequence continues at coordinate 24,985,054 of NC_059216.1, read as the reverse complement.
TATTTACATAGTTGCATCTTCATGTAGTGAATGCATTAATCTCTCTGACTGTATTGTTGCAGTGGAGGCAAAGACAGCTGCTATAACATGATGCAATGTGTTGCTGCTGGGCACCAGATAGTAGCTCTGGCCAACCTGCGTCCTGCTAACACAGGTGAGATGTCTACCTGTTTTTCCTCCTGTATGTGTTGGTACTTATAGCAAAATTCACACATTGGTCAATGTTTCCCCTAGCTCTCTTCCTCGGCGTGGTGACCATGAAGAAGTCTTTAATGCTCCATCAATTTAAATCAACAATAAGGGATGTGCCTTGCCTAAGTGGAACAGTAAAACTGTAAATGAATGAACTTCTGTCATCCGTCCCCATGTGTTAGATGAGTTGGACAGCTACATGTATCAGACGGTGGGGCACCAGGCCATAGACCTGTATGCTGAGGCTATGGATCTGCCCCTGTACAGACGCACCATCCAGGGCTCCAGCCTCGACACTGGGAGGGACTACAGCCAGACAGAGGGAGACGAGGTGGAAGACCTCTACCACCTACTGAAGATGGTCCAGGTATACCTCAATATGGAGGAGCGAGTGGGACATGGGGGCAGATAAGAGGAGTTGCATTGCTAGTGTTTTAGCAAGATGAGGCAACAGCAAATTAGTTGGCTGAAGAAGACTACACTTGTAGCCTATAAGACCAACCTATTTACTCTGCAATCTGTTCTTAGAAGTAGCCTAGTCTGTTGATATCAAGGACCCCCTTTATACAATGCCATACAGTCTCATCAGACATACTCGTGACTACACTTCAAGGTTTAGAGAGAGCTATGCTAAGCTACATGACATGTGTCACAGTCTGTGAGATGTGTTACAGCAGATTCAGAGCCACCTATCAGCCTATCATCACTCTGTGGTATAGGGAGGTTATCTGACGGTGGTGTGGGATGGTATAGGGAGGTTATCGGATGGTAGTGGTGTGGTGTGGCATAGGGAGGTTATCTAACGGTAATGGTGTGGTGTGGCATAGGGAGGTTATCGGATGGTAGTGGTGTGGTCTGGGGCTGTTTTTCATGGTTCGGGTTAGGCCCTTTAGTTCCAGTGAAGGGAAATCTTAACGCTACAGCATACAATGACATTTTAGACTATTCTGTGCTTCCAACTTTGTGGCCAAATTTTGGGGAAGGCCCTTTCCTGTTTCAGCATGACCATGCCCACGTGCACAAAGCGAGGTCCACACAGAAATGGTTTGTCGAGATCGGTGTGGAAGAACTTGACTGGCCTGCACAGAGCCCTGACCTCAACCCCATTAAACACCTTTGGGATAAATTAGAACGCCAACTGCGAGCCAGGCCTAATCGCCCAACATCAGCAAAATGAATAGGAAATGTAGTCATTGACAAGGTTAGAAATAATGATTGTGTCCTTCAAACTTTGCTTTCGTCAAAGAATCCTCCATTTGCAGCAATTACAGCCTTGCAGACCTTTGGCATTCTAGATGTCAATTTGTTGAGGTAATCTGAAGAGATTTCACCCCATGCTTCCTGAAGCACCTCCCACAAGTTGGATTGGCTTGATGGGCACTTCTTACGTACCATACGGTCAAGCTGCTCCCACAACAGCTCAATAGGGTTGAGATCCGGTGACTGTGCTGGCCACTCTATTATAGACAGAATACCAGCTGACTGCTTCTTCCCTAAATAGTTATTGCATAGTTTGGAGCTGTGCTTTGGGTCATTGTCCTGTTGTAGGAGGAAATTGGCTCCAATCAAGCGCCGTCCACAGGGAATGGCATGGCGTTGCAAAATGGAGTGAAAGCCTTCCTTCTTCAAGATCCCTTTTACCCTGTACAAATCTCCCACTTTACCACCACCAAAGCACCCCCAGACCATCACATTGCCTCCACCATGCTTGACAGATGCCATCAAACTCCTCCAGCATCTTTTCCTTTGGTCTGTGTCTCACAAATGTTCTTCTTTGTGATCCGAACACCTCAAACTTCAATGTGTCTGTCCATAACACTTTTTTCCAATCTTCCTCTGTCCAGTGTTCTTTTTCCCATCTTAATCTTTTATTTTTATTGGCCAGTCCGAGATATGGCTTTTTCTTTGCAAGTCTGCCTAGAAGGTCAGCATCCCGGAGTCGCTTCTTCACTGTTGACGTTGAGACTGGTGTTTTGCGGGTACTATTTAATGAAGCTGCCAGTTGAGGACCTGTGAGGCGTCTGTTTCTCAAACTAGACACTCTAATGTATTTGTCCTCTTGCTCAGTTGTGCACCGGGGCCACCCACTCCTCTTTCGATTCTGGTTAGAGACTGTTTGCGCTGTTCTGTGAAGGGAGTAGTACACAGCGTTGTACGAGATCTTCAGTTTTTTCTTCTCGTATGGAATAGCCTTCATTTCTCAGAACAAGAATAGACTGACGAGTTTCAGAAGAAAGTTATTTGTTTTTGGCCATTTTGAGCCTGTAATCGAACCCACAATTGCTGATGCTCCAGATACTCAACTAGTCTCAAGAAGGCCAGTTTTATTGCTTCTTTAATCAGCACAACAGTTTTCAGCTGTGCTAACATATTTACAAAAGGGTTTTCTAATCCAATTAACCTTTTAAAATGATAAACTTGGATTGGCAAACACAACGTGCCATTGGAACACAGGACTGATGGTTGCTGATAATGGGCCTCTGTACGCCTATGTAGATATTCCATAAAAAATCTGCCGTTTCCAGCTACAATAGCCATTTACAATATTAACAATGTCTACACTGTATCTCTGATCAATTCTATGTTATTTTAATGGCCAAAAAAATTGATTTTCTTTCGAAAACAAGGACATTTCTAAGTGACCCCAAACTTTTGAACGGTAGAGCTGCCGCTTTCAAGGAGCGGGACTCTAACCCGGACGCTTATAAAAATCCCGCTATGCCCTCCGACGAACCATCAAACAGGCAAAGAGTCAATACAGGACTAAGATTGAATCGTACTCCCCCGGCTCTGACGCTCTTCGGATGTGGCAGGGCTTGAAAACTATTACAGACTACAAAGGGGAACACAGCCGCAAGCTGCCCAGTGACACAATACTTCCAGATGAGCTAAACCACTTCTATGCTCGCTTCGAGGCAAGCAACACTAAAGCATGCATGAGAGCACCAGCTGTTCCGGATGACTATGTGATCACGCTCTCCGTAGCCAATGTGAGTAAGACTTTTAAGCAGGTCAACATTCACAAGGCCGCAGGGCCAGACGGATTACCAGGACGTGTACTCCGAGCATGTGCTGACCAACTGGCAAGTGTCTTCACTGACATTTTCAACATGTCCCTGACTGAGTATGTAATACCAACATGTTTCAAGCAGACCACCATAGTCCCCGTGCCCAAGGACACTAAGATAACCTGCCTAAATGACTACCGACCCGTAGCACTGACGTCAGTAGCCATGAAGTGCTTTGAAAGGCTGGTCATGGCTCACATCAATACCATTATCCCAGAAACCCTAAACCCACTCCAATTTGCATACCGCCCCAACAGATCCACAGATGATGCAATCTCTATTGCACTCCACACTGTCCTTTCCCACCTGGACAAGAGGAACATATACGTGACAATGCTATTCATTGACTACAGCTCAGCATTCAACACCATAGTGCCCTCAAAGCTCATCACTAAGCTAAGGATCCTGGGACTAAACACCTCCCTCTGTAACTGGATCCTGGACTTCCTGACGGGCCGCCCCCAGGTAGTAAGGGTAGGTAACAAAACATCTGCCACACTGATCCTCAACACGGGTGCCCCTCATGGGTGCGTGCTCAGTCCCCTCCTGTGCTTCCTGTTCACCCATGACTGCATGGCCAGGCACGACTCCAACACCATCATTAATTTGCCGACGACACAACAGTGGTAGGCCTGATTACCGACAATGATGAGACAGCCTATAGGGAGGAGGTCAGAGACCTGGCCGTGTGGTGCCAGGATAACAACCTCTCCCTCAACGTGACCAAGACAAAGGAGATGATTGTGGACTACAGGAAAAAAAAGAGGACTAAGCACGCCCCCATTCTCATTGACGGGGCTGTAGTGGAGGTCCAAAAAACTTCTCAACAGCTTCTACCCCCAAGCCATAAAACTCCTGAACAGCTAATCATGGCTACCCGGACTATTTGCACTGCCCCCTCACCCCCACCCCATCTTTTTACGCTGCTGCTACTCTGTTAATTATTTATGCATAGTCACTTTAACTCTACCCACATGTACATATTACTTCAACTACCTCAACTAGCCGGTGCCCCCGCACATTGACTCTGCACCGGTACCCCCCTGTATATACAGTGGGGGAAAAAAGTATTTAGTCAGCCACCAATTGTGCAAGTTCTCCCACTTAAAAAGATGAGAGAGGCCTGTCATTTTCATCATAGGTACACGTCAACTATGACAGACAAAATGAGAAAAAAATTCCAGAAAATCACATTGTAGGATTTTTAATGAATTTATTTGCAAATTATGGTGGAAAATAAGTATTTGGTCAATAACAGAAGTTTCTCAATACTTTGTTATATACCCTTTGTTGGCAATGACACAGGTCAAATGTTTTCTGTAGGTCTTCACAAGGTTTTCACACACTGTTGCTGGTATTTTGGCCCATTCCTCCATGCAGATCTCCTCTAGAGCAGTGATGTTTTGGGGCTGTCGCTGGGCAACACAGACTTTCAACTCCCTCCAAAGATTTTCTATGGGGTTGAGATATGGAGACTGGCTAGGCCACTCCAGGACCTTGAAATGCTTCTTACGAAGCCACTCCTTCGTTGCCCGGGCGGTGTGTTTGGGATCATTGTCATGCTGAAAGACCCAGCCACGTTTCATCTTCAATGCCCTTGCTGATGGAAGGAGGTTTTCACTCAAAATCTCACGATACATGGCCCCATTCATTCTTTCCTTTACACGGATCAGTCGTCCTGGTCCCTTTGCAGAAAAAAACAGCCCCAAAGCATGATGTTTCCACCCCCATGCTTCACAGTAGGTATGGTGTTCTTTGGATGCAACTCAGCATTCTTTGTCCTCCAAACACGACGAGTTGAGTTTTTACCAAAAGTTATATTTTGGTTTCATCTGACCATATGACATTCTCCCAATCCTCTTCTGGATCATCCAAATGCACTCTAGCAAACTTCAGACGGGCCTGGACATGTACTGGCTTAAGCAGGGGGACACGTCTGGCACTGCAGGATTTGAGTCCCTGGCGGCGTAGTGTGTTACTGATGGTAGCCTTTGTTACTTTGGTCCCAGCTCTCTGCAGGTCATTCACTAGGTCCCCCCGTGTGGTTCTGGGATTTTTGCTCACCGTTCTTGTGATCATTTTGACCCCACGGGGTGAGATCTTGCGTGGAGCCCCAGATTGAGGGGAGATTATCAGTGGTCTTGTATGTCTTCCATTTCCTAATAATTGCTCCCACAGTTGATTTCTTCAAACCAAGCTGCTTACCTATTGCAGATTCAGTCTTCCCAGCCTGGTGCAGGTCTACAATTTTGTTTCTGGTGTCCTTTGACAGCTCTTTGGTCTTGGCCATAGTGGAGTTTGGAGTGTGACTGTTTGAGGTTGTGGACAGGTGTCTTTTATACTGATAACAAGTTCAAACAGGTGCAATTAATACAGGTAACGAGTGGAGGACAGAGGAGCCTCTTAAAGAAGAAGTTACAGGTCTGTGAGAGACAGAAATCTTGCTTGTTTGTAGGTGACCAAATACTTATTTTCCACCATAATTTGCAAATAAATTCATAAAAAATCCTACAATGTGATTTTCTGGAAAGAAATTCTCAATTTGTCTGTCATAGTTGACGTGTACCTATGATGAAAATTACAGGCCTCTCTCATCTTTTTAAGTGGGAGAACTTGCACAATTGGTGGCTGACTAAATACTTTTTTCCCCCACTGTATAGCCTCCCTACTGTTATTTTATTTGACTATTTGACTCTTTTTTTGTTGTTTTATTTTACTTTTTTATAAAAAAAATAAATGCACTGTTGGTTAAGGGCTGTAAGTAAGCATTTCACTGTAATGTCTGCACCTGTTGTATTTGGCGCTTGTGGCCAATAAAATTTGATTTGATTTGTGATTGCTAGGTTTAGCTCATTTCCCCTTTCCAGGGCAGGGCTGACGTGACCCCGTCCCTTGTTAGGGCCACAAGCCAGGCCAGCAGGGCCCAGCAGACAGCCAGTTCTCACTGTGTTTACCTCTCTCACAGTTAACAGTGGAGGGCACAGACCTGTAACTAAGAGCCCAACCAATATATTGGTTCACCGATATGATCGGCCGATATTGGCCTTTTACAGATGTATCGGTCGATAATTCCACTGATAACCGATATTCAATAAATAGGATGAAAAAAATGAATTTCATGCTGATCTGAACACTTGCTGTCATTCTCTTTGTGTCATTATTGTCACAATGTATGAAATCAACAGTTATTGTTTAATTGCTCTTTTGGATGGCAATTTATTCGAATTCAGTGTGGAAAAATAACACTTTTTCATTTCCCCGCAGTAAAACAGTATATTGGCAGATACAGTGCCTTGAAAAAGTATTCAGACCCCTTGGATTTCTTCACATTGTATTGTGTTACGAAGTGGGATTTAATTGAAAAATACAACAACAAAAAACTTTAATATCAAAGTGGAAGATTTTGATGAATAAAAAAATTCATAAATTAGTTTAGGAGTAAAATCTGGCTTAGCAAATCACATAATGTACTCACTCTGTATGAAATAATGGTGGTTGACATGATTTTTGAATGACTAACCCTTCCTCTGTCCCCCATACATACAACATCTGTAGGTACCTCAGTCAAGTATTGAATTTCAAGCAACGATTCAACTACAAAGACCAGGGAGCTTTTCAAAAGCCTCATAAAGAAGGGCAGTAGATGGGAACAATAACAAATCCGACGTTTAAATATCTCTTTAAGCATGGTCAAGTTAATAATTATGCTGTGGATTATAAATTAAATCACCCGAACACATCAAAGATACAGTTGTCCTTCTGAACTGAGCTGCAGGACATGAATGAAACTGCTCAGGGATGTTACCATAAGGCAATTGGTGATTTTCAAAACAGCTACGGAGTCTGTGATGGTAGAAAACTGAGGATGGATCAACAACATTGTAGTGACTCCACAATAATGACCTACATGACAGAGTGAAAAGAAGAATACAAATATACAGAACTTGCAAGGCACTGTATATCGGTATCGTTAAGTTTTGTCCCAGGTCTCAAGTAAACTCACTCTCCATGCAATTTTTATTTTAAATATGTTTTCTAATTGGGGTGGTTTCTTATTGCACCCTATTATGAGAATTACATTGAGATCAGATATGTTTGTGTAGTTAGTGAATTTCCTGTCTCCAGCCTGTATTTTTGAAGTATCTCACTTGTACTTATTTTTGTCAGTTATGGGTTCTGTAAAAATACAATTGCTTCCTCTTGAATATCCAGTTTATTCAAAGGCGTGTTTTATATTCACCTCAGGTTTAGTGCTGAGTTTGATTGTGTTGGAGCGAAGAGGAGAAAAAAAATAAAAATAAAAAAAACTTTTCAGATAATTAGCTGTTAAATCACCCTCACAGGAAAAGAGCAGTTTTAGCATAAAAAATGTGTTCTGTTTGGGAAGTGTGATATTTTGAAAGATTCATCCTAGCAGTTTGAATTAATTAGATGTTATTAAAATAATATTTGGCAAATGACACATGAACATAGATGAAAGCATTTTTTTTAGAAGCTGTGATGAATCGGAGTAAATCTGTTTTTCTTCCTCCCTGCTCTCTTTAAATCCTTGAAGTTCCACATCTCTGCTCATAACATGAGCCAACAGTGCCACCTATGGACCAATCCCAGGCATTGCCTAACCAAACCTAACTCACAACACCCTTCGGTTTCTCACATGGGATCATTTTCAGTGGAACCATTGGGGGAAAAAATGCCCAATTATGATAACCCCCCCAATCCCAATAGTGGTGATAATCGCAGAGTGACAATGTGCCCCTCTTGCACCCCCCCCCCCGTGCGCGGCTGTGTATGGTCCGTTCTCTGTGAAGTGTGTAACCCGATAGACACGCGAGCCATAACATACCCCAGCCCATCCTGCCATGGCGCTGATCTTTGAACCTGGCCTTTGAGGAGGAGAAATAACTGTCTTGTCAGAGGCAGAGGGGATCTTTCACTCCGTCCTCAGCGTGTGTGTGTGTTATGAATGTAAAGCGGTCTGATGCCCACAGATCTGATGGCTCCACTTCCCCTGCCCTGCCTAGCATATGTCTCATAAATCAGACCACAGATTGAATGTCAGCATGTCACTCTCTATCTTATATCTCACCATGAGGGGTTCAATGTTTTAAGAGGAAATCGTTTTGATGGGAAAATGTCTGTTCAGTTTAGAACTAAACATTTAAAATCCATAACTTGTATAATGCATGCATGATGCTTCTATACATTTTTCAGTGATATTCTCGTCCAGTAAATGGATGGAACGTACAGCATTCATAACATAAAATTAGGTGAAGTTATGATTCTTCTCTATTCATTTCTGTGCCCAGAGCTGTTGCCCTGGCCTCACCTTCACCTGTCCTCCTGTCCTGTACATCAATACTGTACATGCTGCGGAGGGTGGTTGGCTTGGCCATGCTGCCGTGATTAAGATCAGCAGTGTCAGCCACCCTTGGCTGAAACGGCTGCTCCACTCCCACCCCCTCCCAGCATGCCTGGGGAAAGGTTCATATTAGTCATCTCAAATCCTTCAAGTTCTTCATCCCTTCTTTTCTGCTCTGACACACTGGCTCTTTATGCCTGGTGACACTGTGCGAGAGGACAGGAGAGGAGGAGGGAGGGAGAGTGTCCCTTGAAGGATAGGTCAGAGGCCCTAGGTTACATAATAACACGTTTCTATCTTCATCCTCCACACATGGTGCTATAAGCATTAGCTTCTAGCTCTAATATCCTGGCTTGTTCAAACTTCCCATACTCTTTTCCCTCAATCCCCTTGCAACTAGATACCTTTTTTGCAGTAAAATAAGTCAATGTTTTTTATTATATAAATAAAAAAGTTGTTACTCTATCTCTGTATTTTATGTTAGTTCTCTTGAAGGCACATTTAAGCATACTTGGTATCTCTCCACTAGTATGTTGAGGAAACAAAAACTTGAAGAACTTGGATAGAAATAGAAAGATGTCAACTGCAGTTCAATGACCCTGCAACCTCTCAACTAATCAGTGGCAACAATAGGTTCCAGCTCATTAGGCTGATGGGGAACAATAGATTATATTAATACCTAGGCTTTTAATTATGAACCGTCTAATTAGCAGCAACATTTCTGTCACATTCCTGCCCTGGCTCTGTTGAGGATGGAAATGTTACATTCAGATCTTATTTCCTGCCATGTAATTAATTAGACTTTTCAGGAACACAATGCTTTCAAACATCGTTATTACTGAGTGATAGCCTATCCCAGGGCGGTGTAGGCTACTACACCCTGAACTTTCTTTTTTTCTTCCCTTTTTATCAAGCCAAATTCTCGAGATGTCACGGAAAAATACTGGAGAGCACCAGGCTGCAGTCCCCTTTGGCCTTTGTAGATGTTCAAACATTCCCTTCCGTTGGTGCGTGTTAAAACACCACATTTTTTGCGAGATAATCCCTGTGTTAAACACACAGACACACTCTCCCCATCCCCAGCGTCACCCTCCACCCCCCACTCCATTATCGACAGCAGCAGACTGGGCTGGGGCCCTCCGAGATTGGAGAGGGGGAGTCGACCGTCCGTCCACCAGTCCAAACATTATTTTTCTATTTTTTTCTCTTCTTCTTCTTCTCTTCATATCTGGATTCTATTGTGTTGTCGTCATAGCCTTTTCAGAAGCCTTTAGAAGCCTGGCGTGGCGTTGCTGCAGGTGCCGTAGTGGAGAGGTCCTGCTGTGAGGGGTAGGAGAGAAGGAGGAGAGGAAAGAAGAATAGAACAGGCAGAGGAGTCTGGTGTTGAACCTGGAGCCTTGTGTTATCGATCAGGGGGCCGAGGTGTTAGGAGTCAGTCGTTACAAAGCACAGCGGTGTGTTGTGAGGTTAGAAAATCAAACACGCCTACTCTTATTACCAGCACAGCACAGTGCCGTGTTAGGCACATGGGGGCTCAAAGAAAATGGATTTCTTTAAAAAGCTGCTTAATGCATAAATCACAACCGGTGAGGTCACAGAGAGGCTTTATGAGATAGGATCAATAAGAAGACTAATGTGAGGCTCTTGTACCTGTTATGTGGGGCAAAGATGCATTTTTTCCCCTTCTCACAGGTATAATTAGCAGTGTGGTAGTAGCATTAACAGTGGATAATGCTCTTCAAAAGTTAATTGATATATTCCAATTAGTTTCATGCGTTTTCAGGACAAGTGTAGGCTGGCTGTGTGTAATCTAGCTTGTCTCATGTTCTTCTAATGAGGCTAGTAGCATTGCCTAGATTCCTGTTAAACTACAGTGCGGCCAGGCACTCACTGCCTGGGTCTCCTTCTAGCTGTGATAACCCATTGTTATCTTTTCCTTTGGTCTGAGACTGACTGCTGACTGGAACAGAGACAGTCAGTGGGGTGAGATTGTGGGTTGTTTTGCACACGAGGAAGGATAGCATTACCGTTGAGATAATGGCCGTCTGTATTGTTCTCGCCCCTGTGTGGAAGTGGCGGGACAGGATCTATTAGACTCAGGCACATTTCCCTCAGACCCAACCGACATAGCTAACGGAACAGTCAGTCCCACACAAACATTAGATAAAGAGCCTAGCCTAAAGCCTTTGTAATTTGTTTGTATTTTTCTGCTTAATGTACTTTGCTCAATCTTGTTTAGTGATGATGGAAACAGATAGCCTTATCTTGGCTTGCCAAGGGCAGGAGCTGCTATGGCTGGTTGGGTAAACATTGTTCCAAATGGAGGATTTTTCTCCCCTGGCCACAGAGATGGATTGTAGACATAGCTCTGAGTTATTTGCATCAGATTGCTCAGGACTAGGCTAATATTTTATTTTGGGCGGTCTGTTTAAGAGTGGATGTTGCACTTACTTTCATGGATAGTGTGTGTGGACTATGTGAGTCACTCGCACATGGTTTCTGAGTTGTTTGATTGGTTAAACCACAAGGGAGTCTGAGAGTTGATCATTTTCTGTAGCTTTTTTTACTACCCTTTTCCCAGTTTTCCACTGAGATCCACTGATAAAAGAAGAGTTCATCACCCATGTGAAAAGGAATGTGCCATGAGCATAAATCAGACCCTCATTGCTTCATTATCAGTTCTCAGCCGTTTCAACAACTTGAAGAGAGATCTGGGTAAATAATGAAAAGTAATTGGAACAGAGACCGTCCGTCTAAAAACAACAGCCGTTTCACACAAATACATAAACACTCAGAGGCTCCTTGGCCCAGAGCGCTCGGAGAGCACCCTGTTGTGAAGAAGTCATTCACCTTTTCTTTGCTAGCTGCCTGTCGTCGGTCAGGCCCAAAAGTGTCTGTCTGCCTTTCCCTCCTCCCTCCCTCTCGTCTGACTGACCGGATGGCTAAGGGATAGCTCTTAGTCAGTGAAATCCCACCAACCATCTCCCCGAAAATTAAGCAGACTTTGACTTTTATGTTTTGTTTTGCGAAGCATTCCCTGAGAGAAGTATTTGTGGCAGCCCCCGTGCCCCCTGCAGCTAAAGCCATAACCAGCCGAAGAAAAACACTGTCTGGAGTCTGGAGTGTGTAAAACCTGCATCACAGCCATATTTTCCCCCTCTCTCTCTGAAGAGGGAGGGGGCCGGGAGACCACCAAGATGTCTGAGGCTCAGAACGAGAAGGGAGGACGAGTGGTCCCGAGATGTTTGGTTGTATCCTGACTGAGTTTTTCCCCAATCGACAACCTCAGCAGGAAAGCATTTGCATCTTGGAGAGGAGCAGGACGGAGAGGAGCACGTGAAGGCTTGTTGTGGCGTGACACCGGTTGCCATGGTGTGTGATGATTCCTTATGAACCCTCCTGCAATCTCACTGGCTGGAAGCTACCCAGACAACCGTCTCCCTGTCTTGGTGTCTCAGACAGTCCCACCTCACCTCAGCCAACTGAGAATGTTTCAGTGACAGAGGAAGGATTAAGGTTTGTTTTATGCCCTACGGAAAAGGAGAGTCACATCAGGCGTTTGTCCTGATTCTTTCTGGAGGGATGCAGATGGAGATGCAGGCCGTCTGGAACTGTTTGCAACATATCCTGTGTTTTGACCTGAAAATTCTCCATATTGATCTCTTATTTCTGAATTGCCAGGATTCTTTAAAAAAAGGGTTGATAAACCCTTCTACCTTTTCCCACTGCTTGCTTCCCAGCGTTTAGTTAGTTTTCCATGCATGTTGATATGGAAACCCTTCTTGGCCCTGCTTGCTGCTGAATCCAAGGCTTTGTGCTTGGTTTGGCTCAGGCCCTCTGCCTGCCTGCCTGCCTGGCTGTCTGACGTCTGGGCCTCTGTTTACGTAACCATATATATTTAAGAGGAAACTCGTGAAACGTTAATCTCTCTACTTTTTAACCCTGATGAAGTTCTACGTTTTCCAGCTGTGCGGTGTGGCATATTTATGCACCGGCCCTATCGGTGAACACAGCTCTGTCACTGTTAATGAATCACAGCACTGCGGTGTGTGTGTGTGTGTGTGTGTGTGTGTGTGTGTTTGTGTGTGTGTGTGTGTGTGTGTGTGTGTGTGTGTGTGTGTGTGTGTGTGTGTGTGTGTGTGTGTGTGTGTGTGTGTGTGTGTGTGTGTGTGTGTGTGTGTGTGTGTGTGTGTGTGTGTGTGTGTGTGTGTGTGTGTGTGTGTGTGTGTGTGTGTGTGCACTGCAGGCTGGAAGACTCGAGCTGTAACAAGCTGAAATGGCCCTAAAAAAAAGCTCTCCCCTGTCTACAAACACCTCAGTGGGAATGTGTTGAAAGTGAAGTGTTGCGTCTTCTTTTCCTCCAGAATCCAGCCCAGAACAGTCTGGTTGTGTCAGCCGTCATCGTTCTGAGGCTGATAGGCGTCACTCATCGTGGTGACAGTGATGAGACAATGGACAATGTCATATCCCTCTGTTCAGACCACACCTGGCATTAGAGGCCTCTCTGAGGACTATAGTTCCTCTTATGAAACTCACTGTCTCACTCCGTCCCGCATCATCATCATCCCTGGGACTCGTCTGGACTGTATACAAGGCCGGCTATATTAACATTTTTTTTCATCCATTATTTTGTTTACTGTTGAGGAGTGACGCATGATGAGTCATGGAGGGAACACAACCGTTAACACAAAGGATAGGCCTGTCTGTCAACAGCTGCTTCTAACAGCCAGCTTCTCCAATTTACCAAAGGGAACATCTCAGAGTCTGGAACCACTAAAAAGGTTTTAGTTTGAGTATGTTTTACAAAGACAGCATTCCCTATGGACAGCTTTTTAGTTGTTATTGTTTTCTTTGCCCACATTTGGGATGATGAACCTCACCACCACGCATATTGTGGTTGTTAGTATTTGTGACACTTTTCTTGTTGGTATACCATAATATACACCCAAATCAGGGTCAAGATTTTAGTCTTCCACGCACATATTGTTTCAAGTTTTAATGTCACATGCACAAGTACAGTGAAATGCATTTATTGCAAGCTCTAACTGCAACAATGCAGAAATCAATAACAATGTAATACTAAAAATAACAAGGTAGAACAAAAACACACGAGATATAAAAATAAGAATTAAGAACACGATAAAATAAGTAAGCATACTATATACAGGGTCAGTTCCAGTACCATATTTACAATGTGCAGGGATACTGGATCAGATGACCTGGCCTCCACAATCCCCCGACCTCAACCAAATTGAGATGGTTTGTGATGAGTCGGACTGCAGAGTGAAGGAAAAGCAGCCAACAAGTGCTCAGCATACAGTTGAAGTCGGAAGTTTACATACACCTTAGCCAAATACATTTAAACTCAGTTTTTCACAATTCCTGACACTTAATCCTAGTAAAAATTCCCTGTCTTAGATCAGTTAGGATCACCACTTTATTTTAAGAATGTGAAATGTCAGAATAATAGTAGAGAGAATGATTTATTTCAGCTTTTATTTCTTTCATCACATTCCCAGTGGGTCAGAAGTTTATGTACACTCAATTAGTATTTGGTAGCATTGCCTTTAAATTGTTTAACTTGGGTCAAACGTTTCAGGTAGCCTTTCACAAGCTTCCCACAATAAGTTGGTTGAATTTTGGCCCATTCCTCCTGACAGAGCTGGTGTAACTGAGTCAGGTTTGTAGGCCTCCTTGCTCGCACACGCTTTTTCAGTTCTGCCCACAAATGTTCTATAGGATTGAGGTCAGGGCTTTGTGATGGCCACTGCAATACCTTGACTTTGTTGTCCTTAAGCCATTTTGCCACAACTTTGGAAATATGCTTGGGGTCATTGTCCATTTGGAAGACCCATTTGCGACCAAGCTTTAACTTCCTGACTGATGTCTTGAGATATTGCTTCAATATATCCACATAATCTTCCTTCCTCATGATGCCATCTATTTTGTGAAGTGCACCAGTCACTCCTGCAGCAAAGCACCCCCACAGCATGATGCTGCCACCCCCGTGCTTCACGGTTGGGATGGTGTTCTTCAGCTTGCAAGCAGCCCCCTTTTTCCTCCAAACATAACGATGGTCATTATGGCCAAACAGTTCTATTTTTGTTTCATCAGACCAGAGGACATTTCTCCAAAAAGTACGATCTTTGTCCCCATGTGCAGTTGCAAACCGTAGTCTGGCTTTTGTATGGCGGTTTTGGAGCAGTGGCTTCTTCCTTGCTGAGCGGCCTTTCAGGTTATGTCGATATAGGACTTGTTTTACTGTGGATATACGTACTTTTGTACCTGTTTCCTCTAGCATCTTCACAAGGTCCTTTGCTGCTGTTCTGGGATTGGTTTGCACTTTTCGCACCAAAGTACGTTCATCTCTAGGAGACAGAACGCGTCTCCTTCCTGAGCGGTATGACGGCTGCGTGGTCCCATGGTGTTTATACTTGCATACTATTGTTTGTACAGATGAATGTAGTACCTTCAGGCATTTGGAAATTGCTCCCAAGGATGAAGCAGACTTGTGGAGGTCTACAAAATATTTTTTGGAGGTCTTGGCTGATTTCTTTGGATTTTCCCATGATGTCAAGCAAAGAGGCACTGAGTTTGAAGGTCGGCCTTGAAATACGTCCACAGGTACACCTCCAATTGACTCAAATGATGTCAATTAGCCTATCAGAAGCTTCTAAAGCCATGACATAATTTCCTGGAATTTTCCAAGCTGTTTAAAGGCACAGTCAACTTAGTGTATGTAAACTTCTGACCCACTGGAATTGTGAAACAGTGAATTATAAGTGAAATAATCTGTCTGTAAACAATTGTTGGAAAAATAACGTGTCATGCACAAAGTAGATGTCCTAACCGACTTGCCAAAACTATAGTTTGTTAACAAGAAATGTGTGGAGTGGTTGAAAAACGAGTTTTGATGTCTCCAACCTAAGTGTATGTAAACTTCTGACTTCAACTGTATGTGGGAACTCCTTCAAGACTGTTGGAAAAGCATTCCAGGTGAAGCTGGTTGAGAGAATACCAAGAGTGTGCAAAGCTGTCATCAAGGCAAATGGTGACTATTTGAAGATTCGTAAATATAAAATATATTTTGATTTGTTTAACACTTTTTTGGTTACTACATGATTCCATATGTGTTATTTCATAGTTTTGATGTCTTCACTATTATTCTACAATGTAGAAAATAGTAAAAATAAAGAAAAACCTTTGAATGAGTAGGTGTTCTAAAACCTTTGACCGGTAGTGTATGTATAGGGGTAAGGTGACTCGGCATCAGGATATATGATGAACAGAGTAGCAGCAGTGTATATGATGATTGTATGTGAGTGGGTGTGTAGAGTCAGTATAAATGTATGTGCATATTATGTGTGTGTGAGCAAATTATGGAGTGAGTGTTTGTAAGTGTGTTGGAGTATCAGTGTGTGTAGTGTGTAGGGCCCTGTGACTGCATAGAGACAGTGCAAAAATGTGAATTAAATACAAAATTGATTTACTCGTTTCTGGCCCTGTGCTGAACCATCTGACCTATCCTGTTACAGTCCACTGCTTTACACTTGAACCCAAACTGCTGTTGCTCCCCATCTCCTTCACAACCCAGAGAGCACTGTAGCTAGGTCACCTAGCTAGCCTAGCTGGGGTTGTGTTGTGTATGAAGGGAATGATAATGATGCTGATAACACAAATAAACAGCATAGCAATTTCCCCCATCCCACTGGAAGGCTCCTGTGACTGTCACATCCATGACCACAGAGGTGTCTGAACATACCCCTAACAAGGCCCCTGGAGTGTTGTCCCAAATTTTATTAAGCACAAATTGCTTGAACCCCACGCTTTACACCCAGACCTCCAGCACAGCACACATCGTCATAACAGAACAGGGGCCCCCTGTGTCACCCCTGTGTAGCGGAGCACGGGAGAACAATCCCATTTCATTAGAACAGGCCCAGAGCAGAGCTGATATAATGGCGCCTGAGCCATTAAAACCATGTCGTGTCCAGTCACTCACTAATGGAACGGGGTGGGGAGGGGGGGGTGTCGGTATGACAACAAGGACATGCCGGGGCGCGTGACGGTACCGTGTGCCCTTGAGCAAACTGTCATTCAAGGCACTTTAATTAATTTCTCAGGCCCTGTCTTCCTGCCTAGTCATGCTATGAGGCCGGGGCAGTAACACTAACATGCAGGAAGGCACGTAAACACCATGAGCCAGGAGGAAAGACTGACTGTGTAAATACCTGCTTCTATATGGTATTACAATAAGAGCTGTTTTTTGCTAATCGTTCAGTGCAAAGGCGAACTTGCTTTATTGAATACCAGATATCTAATGATTTTACGATAGTTACTATGGTTAATGGCTAATAGTCTGAATCGGAGGACACAGGCCCTTTGGATTAGGCCTAATTTAGAAACAAATCTCTGGAGTTTTGAGTATGTCATTAAGACTTTGTTTTGATCATCTACACAATCATTTAATGAGCGTTCTGATGTACTTAATGAATCTGTGAAGTTTGAATATTTTATAGCTTCCTAATTGCCCTGTTTTCTATTAATTACTTTGGTCTATTAAATATTAATCCAGATGGAGTGATATGATTGATAACATAAAGTACCCTATTTAAAATCTAAGATGAAAATGGATGGTCTGTTTGATGTTCAGTAAAATACTGCCCTTACAGAATCCCCTTTCACTTTGAAAGTGGTAATGCTACGTAGTTTCAATCAAGTTCCAAACTTTGTTTGTGCATTTTTTGCTTGCATTTATATCATTGTATTTTTATCATTGATTCTTAGTAGTAGTAGTGGTTTTCCCAAGGGGAAATTAGTTTTGCAGCACTATTAAACTCAAGACACTACAGACAGATTTGGGATAAAAGTTGGTCTGTCAATATTGATGCAAAACTTGATGAATAAGAATTCAGGAAAAGGGTTGACTCATCAAGCATTTTATGTAAGTAGAAGAAGTAGATCAACATCGTGCTACATGATGGGCATGCCTCTGTCTTTTTAGATTATATCTCTGTATCTGCACTTCGGCTATAGGCCTACAGTTGAAGTTGGAAGTTTGCATACAGCCAAATACATTTAAACTCAGTTTTTTATAATTCCTGACATTTAATCCTAGTAAAAATACCCTGTCTTGGGTCAGTTAGGATCAGCACTTTATTTTAAGAATGTGAAATGTCAGAATAATAGTAGAGAGAATTATTTATTTCAGCTTTTATTTCTTTCATCACATTCCCAGTGGGTCAGAAGTTTACATACACTCAATTAGTATTTGGTAGCATTGCCTTTAAATTGTTTAACTTGGGTCAAACGTTTCGGGTAGCCTTCCACAAGCTTCCCACAATAAGTTGGGTGAATTTTGGCCCATTCCTCCTGACAAAGCTGGTGTAACTGAGTCAGGTTTGTAGGCCTCCTTGCTCGCACACGCTTTTTCAGTTCTGCCCACAAATGTTCTATAGGATTGAGGTCAGGGCTTTGTGATGGCCACTCCAATACCTTGACTTTGTTGTCCTTAAGCCATTTTGCCACAACTTTGGAAGTATGCTTGGGGTCATTGTCCATTTGGAAGACCAATTTGCGACCAAGCTTTCACTTCCTGACTGATGTCTTGAGATATTGCTTCAATATATCCACATAATTTTCCTTCCTCATGATGCTATCTATTTTGTGAAGTGCACCAGTCCCTCCTGCAGCAAAGCACCACCACAACATGATGCTGCCACCCCCGTGCTTCACGGTTGGGATGGTGTTCTTCAGCTTGCAAGCAGCCCCCTTTTTCCTCCAAACATAATGATGGTCATTATGGCCAAACAGTTCTATTTTTGTTTTATCAGACCAGAGGACATTTCTCCAAAAAGTACGATCTTTGTCCCCATGTGCAGTTGATGTCAATTAGCCTATCAGAAGCTTCTAAAGCCATGACATCATTTTCTGGAATTTTCCAAGCTGTTTAAAGGCACAGTCAACTTAGTGTATGTAAACTTCTGACCCACTGGAATTGTGATACAGTGAATTATAAGTGAAATAATCTGTCTGTAAACAATTTGGAAAAATGACTTGTGTCATGCACAAAGTAGATGTCCTAACCAACTTGCCAAAACTATAGTTTGTTAACAAGAAATTTGTGGAGTGGTTGAAAAAACTAGTTTTAATGACTCCAACCTAAGTGTATGTAAACTTCCGACTTCAACTGTATGCCAATGATACAATTGAATTACATTTGGATGGTCCAATGTATGTATATATAATTACAATGTATATCACACATGCTACCTTGAAATAGAGTTTAATGACCGTATTATTTTTTGGGTGAAGCATGTCTGGGAGCCTTAATCTTCTGAGCCCTTAATAATTCAGCCCAGTCCATCCATTTTCATGAGGGACGTTTGGGGGGAGGTTTCCTTTAATGAATTTGACAATTAGTAACAGAAGTTAATGACTGTATGGGGCTAAGTACCCTGATGGACATGGCTGTGGGCCTGAATGTGCCCGTGCTCCAAGCCATATATCCTAATTTAATGTCTTGAGTTTCCTGACGACTACAGCTAGACTAGACAGGCTTTTGTTTAGTCTGCCCCTGATGGGGGTCCTTGGGGTCCTTCAGCACACCAACAGTCATGGAGGAGGAACAGAGAGCATTGTGGGAACAGTCTGAGGTAACAATGACATGGTGTCATTGTAGCTAGATATTCTGAATAAGCAGCATACCCATAGTCCAATAAATCATCTTAACTGAATGTGTATTAATTGTATTGGCTATACGTTTTGACAGTCACAATAGATTTATTGCGTTATAATTCTTATAGTAGGATATCTTTCTGGGAAAATATGTGCTGTGATTTATAGTACCGTTATCGTATATTCTACCCACAGTCCCAATGGTAATACAATCAAAACATCCTTCAGCCAGATGTCACTCAAAGTTTTTAGCGAACATATAGTTCATGATCCATCTCACTCTTTTTCAGGTATTATCCAACTATAAAACATTTAGTTAAATATTTTAAGCAGCATGACATCAAAGTTTGTGTTTTTATAGTGTCATGAATACATGGAACACTTCTGCAATATCCATCTCTGTAGATGTATGTATTCACACCCGCCTCACAATTATTCCCTCTGCCTGCTTTGCTTTCCCACAGCGGATGAGAAAGCATGTCTAGAATTTGTGAAATCCAAGTCGTTCAGTTTGTCGAGAGCAACGCTAGCCCCTTCTCATTCCTGGCAGTCTCGACGATAGCTATAACGGCGACAAAAACAAAACGTCATCCAAAAATAACTCTCTCCAGAGTTTTAAGTAAAGTTAATACGTTCTTGTTTGCAAACGGTCTAGAATTAGAGCTAGAGTCTACATTTCAAAAAGGGGGTGTGAGAGTTTGCTCTTCTCAATGTCTAGAGTGGATTGCTAAAGTGGCTATTATTGCCTTTTTGTAATAATTATATCTGTGGCGAAGCTAAGAGCCATGTAGTTAAAAGAAAGCCCACTTCATTGTTACTTGATGATTCAGGCCTTGGAGTGCCCACTCTTAACATTATGTCTGCTTCTGGCTCCCTGAAGGACAGAGGGGAAAGGAGAGGCATTATACTCTGTTGTTTAATCAGGCCCTGCCAAGTTTACAGTTCAATGACCCAATCACATTGTCAACAGTTAGTTAGACACCTCTCAGAGACTGGCCTGTCCTCTACACACTTTTTCTCTTTCTCCCTCTTTCTCTTTCTCTCGTTTCATCTTTCTCTTTCCCTCTCTCTTCGTCTTTCACTCTCTCTCAAGCTTCGTTTGGCTCTTCAGGAACTGACATGTTTTTGAGGGAAAAGGTTATATCATTAGAAAATAGTTAACAGCCCTGCGGCCTATGTAGAGTAATACAACAAGCCCTCTTGGCTCTGTGCAGTGCTGAAATGTTATCAGTCTGGAGTAATTATTGTCACAGGACTCTGAATTTCCAGAGATTGAGTTGTATTGTACATTACATTTTAGACTGACTATAGTGACTTGCTGTACTGTATGTGTTTGGGCCCATTTCACAGTGCTATGACATTCAGTAGGCAGTAAAGAATCCATCACACCATGGCTGTCCCTGTACTACCCTAGCCTGTCCCTGTACTACCTTAGCCTGTCCCTGTACTACCCTACCCTAGCCTGTCCCTGTACTACCCTAGCCTGTCCCTGTACTACCCTACCCTAGCCTGTCCCTGTACTACCCTAGCCTGTCCCTGTACTACCCTAGCCTGTCCCTATACTACCCTAGCCTGTCCCTATACTACCCTAGCCTGTCCCTGTACTACCCTAGCCTGTCCCTATACTACCCTAGCCTGTCCCTATACTACCCTACCCTATCCCTGTACTACCCTGTCCCTGTACTACCCTAGCCTGTCCCTGTACTACCCTAGCCTGTCCCTGTACTACCCTAGCCTGTTCCTATACTACCCTAGCCTGTCCCTATACTACCCTAGCCTGTCCCTGTACTACCATACCCTATCCCTGTACTACCCTGTCCCTGTACTACCCTAGCCTGACCCTGTACTACCCTAGCCTGTCCCTGTACTACCCTACCCTAGCCTGTCCCTGTACTACCCTACCCTAGCCTATCCCTGTACTACCCTAGCCTATCCCTGTACTACCCTACCCTACCCTGTCCCTGTACTACCCTAGCCTATCCCTGTACTACCCTAGCCTGTCCCTATACTACCCTAGCCTGTCCCTGTACTACCCTAGCCTGTCCCTATACTACCCTACCCTAGCCTGTCCCTGTACTACCCTACCCTAGCCTATCCCTGTACTACCCTAGCCTATCCCTGTACTACCCTAGCCTATCCCTGTACTACCCTAGCCTATCCCTGTACTACCCTACCCTGTCCCTGTACTACCCTAGCCTATCCCTGTACTACCCTAGCCTGTCCCTATACTACCCTAGCCTGTCCCTGTACTACCCTAGCCTGTCCCTATACTACCCTAGCCTGTCCCTATACTACCCTAGCCTGTCCCTGTACTACCCTAGCCTGTCCCTATACTACCCTAGCCTGTCCCTATACTACCCTAGCCTTTCCCTATACTACCCTACCATGTCCCTGTACTACCCTAGCCTGTCCCTGTACTACCCCATCCTATCCCTGTACTACCCTACCCTATCCCTGTACTACCCTAGCCTATCCCTATACTACCCTAGCTTATCCTTGTTTGCATGTGTGTGTTTATGTGTGCAGCTCTCCCTCCTTGTCCCCTCGTTCTGCCCGGGGGCTACTGTGTGTGTGTGTGTGTGTCTCTCTCTGTCCCAACACACACACACACACACACACAGACAGTATATTCTTTATCTGATTAGCTGACACGCCTGCGTGGATCTATGTGCAGCGCGGCGGCTGAGCAGAGCAGCATCAGGCCCAAGGCAGGGCATAGATTTCATTTTAAAAAGTATCAAAGGTTTACACGCTGCTCGCTTTAATCAGCATGTTTATCAGGCAGAGAGAAATTGCAGGAAGGACCACAGGGAGAAGGGGGGGTTATCTTAAGGACCAGTAGCCTGGGAAATTGATAATGGCTACAAGGTAATTTACTGGCAACTTGTGCATCCCTCCACTGCACCTCTGCCTAGGCCGGCCTTCATTCTAATTACAGGCCATGTAATGTACTAATGAAGCTGCGGGGTGTGTGTGTGTGTGTGTGTGTGTGTGTGTGTGTGTGTGTGTGTGTGTGTGTGTGTGTGCTCTGTGCCAGTCTGGAGTGATTTCATGAGCTTGAGATTGAATACGTCTCTGGGCTTGGTGGGTGGGGCGGCAGATGCAGCCTCCCTCTGGAGTCTGTGTGTGTGGCCGTCTCCCAGGATGAATGTGATGTGAAGAAGTATCTGATTAATATTTGGCAGTGTGACAGACACGGGCTAAGCACAAACATTAGCCCAAATGATGTATGTATTTCATATATTAAGTCAACGAGGTGATGCTGTGTTTTGGAGCTTGGTGTTGGTAGATGTGTTGTCTGTGATGGGATATTAGGGGGCAGCTCTGTTTGCAGTGACAGTTATTGAGGGTTGTCATGAGGACAACATGTCTGGAGGACACTCCTTAACTACTAACAGTTGTTTTCCAGACTCACTCAGTAGCACAGTGAGTCCTTTTGCAAACTGACTAGCTTAATACTGGGCTGGGTCAATTATGCCTCGTGATGGGGTCTCACTGAAGAGTGTGTGTGTGCATGTGTGAGTATGTGCACAGTTCTTCCCTATGTAACGGTCTCTGACCTTGCAGTGTGGTGGACAGTCCCATCGCCAGTTCACACAACGCTACTGATAAGAAGCAGACTGGCTCTGCTGCTCCAGTGTTAGTATTGTTGTTCTGATGCTACAGCCAGGCACAGCCAGGACGAGGAGTTAGGCTCCATCCTATATCCTTCACCCCCCTCACTAGGGGATGTGTGCAGGGCCAGGAAAGCCTTGATATGACCATCATGTAAACATCCCCACCTATCTGATGGAGGGAAAGAAAACTGTTTTCTCAGTGAGTGTGTGTGTGTGTGCGTGTCTCTCTCTCTCTCTTTCTCTCCGTACATGCTCGTACATGTGTGTCTGTTTATAGACATCATTCTCTCATAGTGTCCTCTTTTTTAGATGGTTATGTGACCTTTTGGCCCAATTAGATCATCACAAGACATCACCATGACTCTGTAACGTGTTAAAATAAACACTCATATGACGGAACAGGAAACCGTTGTGATGTGAGAGTTTAAAGTACGTAAAGTTTCCTAAAGGAGGATTTTCCTCTTCCTTCCCTCTCTTCTCTTCACAGGAAAAGGAGGATGTCGAGGCGGTGTCTGTAGGGGCCATTCTTTCAGACTACCAAAGAGTACGGGTGGAAAATGTGTAAGTAGAACAAGTGTGTACATACACACACACACAACTACATGCCTGAGAGACACTGTATTCCAAACAAAGATGATGTACATTTGTTTACTCCATGATGTTTAGTCTAGCTGTATTTTTATGGTACAGTTGTATTACCAGAATGGCCAATGGCTTACAGTACCAGTCAAAAGTTTGGACACACCTACTCATCAAAACTATGAAATAACACATATGCAATCATGTAGTAACCAAAAAATTGTTAAACAAATCTAAATATATTTTAGATTTTAGATTCTTCAAAGTAGCAACCTTTTGCCTTGATGACAGCTTTGCACACTCTTGGCATTCTCTCAACCAGCTTCATGAGGAATGCTTTTCCAACAGTCTTGAAGGAGTTCCCACATAAGCTGAGCACTTGTTGGCTGCTTTTCCTTCACTCTGCGGTCCAACTCCTCCCAAACCATCTTAATTGGGTTGAGGTCAGGTGATTGTGGAGGCCAGGTCATCTGATGCAGCACTCCATCACTCTCCTTGTTGATCAAATAGCCCTTACACAGCCTGGAGGTGTGTTTTGGTCATTGTCCTGTTGAAAAACAAATGATAGTCCCACTAAGCGCAAACCAGATGGGATGGCGTATCGCTGCAGAATGCTGTGGTAGCCATGCTGGTTAAGTGTGCCTTGAATTCTAAATATATCACCAACAATGTCACCAGCAAAGCACCATCACACCTCCTCCATGCTTCACTGTGTGAACCACACATGCGGAGATCATCCGTTCACCTACTCTGCGTCTCACAAAGACACGGCGGTTGGAACCAAAAATCTCAAATTTGGACTCATCAGACCAAAGGACAGATTTCCACCAGTCTAATGTCCGTTGCTCGTGTTTCTTGGCCCAAGCAAGTCTCTTCTTCTTATTGGTGTCCTTTAGTAGTGGTTTCTTTGCAGCAATTCGACCATGAAGGCCTGACTCACGCAGTCTCCTCTGAACAGTTGATGTTAAGATGTCTGTTACTTGAACTCTGTGAAGCATTTATTTGGGCTGCAATCTGAGGCTGGTAACTCTAATGAACTTATCCTCTGCAGCAGAGGTAACTCTGGGTCTTCCTTTCCTTTGGCAGTCCTCATGAGAGCCAGTTTCATCATAGTGCTTGATGGTTTTTGCGACTGCACTTGAAGAAACTTTCAAAGTTCTTGAAGTTTTCCGTATTGACTGACCTTCATGCCTTAAAGTAATGATGGACTGTCATTTCTCTTTGCTTATTTGAGCTGTTCTTGACATAATATGGTCTTGGTCTTTTACCAAATAGGGCTATCTTCTGTATACCACCCCTACCTTGTCACAACACAGCTGATTGGCTCAAACGCATTAAGAAGGAAAGAAATGACACAAATTAACTTTTAACAAGGCACACATGTTAATTGCTCTCCAGGTGACTACCTCATGAAGCTGGTTGAGAGAATGCCAAGAGTGTGCAAAGCTGTCATCAAGGCAAAGGGTGGCTACTTTAAAGAATATAAAATATTAAATGTATTTTGATTTGTTTAACACTTTTTTGGTTACTACATGATTCCATATGTGTTATTTCATAGTTTTGATGTCTTCACTATTATTCTACAATGTAGAAAATAGTAAAAATATAGAAAGACACTTGAATGAGTAGGTGTGTCCAAACTTTTGACTGGTACTGTACGTGCGTAATGGGATACAATGTATTGTTATACACCACATCAGACAGGACACAACCTTTTTATTTATACGGTAGGACATTGGATACAGGTGAAAGAGTTTCTATGACAGTACCTTTTGGAAGAGGCCTAGTATGGGCCTCTCTCTCGCTCTCTCGCGCTCTCTCTCTTTCTATCTCTCTGTCACTGTGGTAAGGTACATTCCAGCACAAGCCTCTCTCGTCTTGTGTTCCCAACACAACCCAACACAACCACAGAGCTCTCAGCTTATGAACAAATCCCGCTGTCAATCATGTATTGTTTCAGCCACTCACACACACTCTTACTCTCACATACACACTCATACACCGCAGGCGTTCTCTGAGACAAAGACATGTACGCCCATGAGTTTCGGCTCCAGTTACCGGCACACTGCCTATGTGAGTGTGTTGTGTATGTGTGTGTGTGTGTGAGTGTGTGTGACACAGAGAGTTATAGTGTAAAGGACGTGCCATTTTAAGATAATTACCCCTCTTTAATTCCCCCTCTTCTGCTGAATCTGTTGAACAAAGCCACAGGCACCAGAGACGGCTCAGAGTGTGTTCCATGTGAGCGTTGGTAAGGCAGCCTGCCCGCAAAACTAGTGAAGGTGCCCGTCGCACTTTGAAGGTGTTGTGATCCTGGCAAGTTTTCATTCTGACCCACCCCTCACCCTCTCTCTTCTTTCCCTCCCTCCCTCCCTCCCTCCCTCCCTCCCTCCCTCCCTCCCTCCCTCCCTCCCTCCCTCACCTGTTCCCCCAGGTGTGTGCGGCTGGGTCTGCAGCCCCTGGCCTACCTGTGGCGCCGCGACCAGGCGACCCTGCTCTCTGAGATGATATCGTGTGACCTCCACGCCCTCCTCATCAAAGTGGCCGCCTTCGGTGTGTCTCTCTCCATTTCTCTTTCTCTCTCTTTCTCCAGGGCAGCGGGTGAGCAGTCCAACACCGCCCTTCTCTCATTGTCGGCTTAGTGCTCGTTCTTTTCTCAGTCCAAAAGGTGCAGATTAAGTAGGAGGGTTTGTTAGAGGGGAGTGAGGAGAGTTTGAGATTTGGGGTGGGGAGGGAATGGGAGGTGGAGGGTTTGTGTAACCAGAGAGAGAAAGAGAGAGTAATGTGCAATGTTCCGAATCATCAATCTGTGGTTTTTAGCAGCGATGTTGAGACTTGTGCCAGGGTGCAAAGGCAGCAGAGTGGAGAAGAATATGAATAGAAAGATAAGAAGCAGAAGTGAGGTGGGGTTCTTGGCAGTTGAGCAACTGTACAGGTGATTGCACAGCGCATTAATGAAAGCCTGTCAATAACACCGCGCAGGCGTCCCTATTGTGGTGGGGGGCCAGTGTTGCGTACCTCACAGCTTTTGCATACCTCAAAACTCATGGGCTGTGAAGAGTAGATTAAAATCTAGTATATATCTAATTTAAGCTTTTAAGTGGCTCTGGCACAAAGGGAAAAGGTTAAAGTATTGTCACCTAGGTTTGTCTTCTTGGCCATTGTGGAGCCTGGGGGATTGAGGGATTGGTTTGCGGAATAAGTGTGGTGTGTGAAGACTGCTACCTGTATCTGCTAGACAGTTGAGTTGGATCCGTATGATAGTGAAAGGGATAAATGATAATTATGTGGCAAATTGGTATTTTTACTTTGAAACAACTCTTGGCGATAGATCATTATGGAGACACTGTTTATGTGCTCTTAAGTGCTTGTTGTCGCCTTCAGGAGCAATCAGTTGAAAGGGGTGCCAGCTAGACTGATGACCTAGTGAACTGAATGTCGTGACATGTTCAGGTTTCTAGATGTCTCTCAACACCATTGAAATGGCCACTGTTGGAATGTAGCTCATCATTTACCTGTATTATTATTAGTCTTCGTATCTATGACTATTTCTCATTTTTCAAGTTTGAATGTTTGAAGGGTTATTAGTCATTTTTCCCCCCGTTCAAACTTGAATCTTTCGCTTTTTAAAGACAGAGATAATCGCAAGAATCCAATTCTGAGCCTGTTATAATTTTACTGACAAGATCATTGTGTTCTAGCATCTCTGTAAAGTAAACGTATTATAATTTTGTTCTTTCTCCAAGTGAAGTCCCTTTATCTAGCTTTATCTAACACATGCTTTTGACTTGTGTATTCCACTTGGGTTACTTCTTCTCCCTTTGATGTCAATGATCACACTGTCTTTTATTCCACCTTGTTTGAACGCAATGAACCTAGAGGATGTTAGCGAGGAGAGTAATTATGCTAATGCAGGGCTTTTTGAAAACAACGTCATCTTAATTTGGTCGCCGAGACAAAGCCTCTTTGTGTCTGGCCCAGGAATGCTGCTCTGCTCTGCTGTATGCTGCTGCTCTCTGCTATCGCCCCAGCATCGCTAGTCCCTTCAAATTACCGCCCGAAGTCATTCACAGCCAGAGAAAACACCTCACCTTAAAGGCTTAAGTCCCCCAGTGACCAGGCCACCGTACCGCCAAGCTTTCAACCCCTTCTCTTAACACATAGCTACTCCTCTAAAAGAAAAATAACATTCCACACATTCATTTTGTGAGTTTGTGTTTGTTTGTGTGTGTGTGTGTGTGTGTTTTGGCTACAGGTAGAAGATCTTATTTTGGTCCCTGACTCCTCACCTGTCCCGAGGCAGGGGTAATTAGAAATGAGAGAATTTAATGGGGCCGCGAGTGCCTCGGGCCCTTTTAAGGCACCACTCAAATAATTGCAGCTTTGGTTCGAAGCAGGTCTGAGCAGCGAGGTGTGCTGTTTGGGGGGGTATTGGGTGACAGATGGGTGTACCTGAGGGGATGAGGTAGGGGGCGAGGCGGATTTGCCTTCGCAGACCTCAGGAAGAGATAAAAACAGCTCTCTCAGGGTTAAAGGTCTAAGCCACATCTGAAATGACAGAGAATGCTGCGATGTTTGATATGCTGATGGTTCATCTGGCACTGTCTGCAAGATAGGTTTTTCTTTGGGGAGATGAAGGGATAGAGACTGGGTGGTAGTTTCAGTGTAATATTCCTTCATTACCTACTTAGAGAGACAGGTGAAAAATTAACAGTAAACTGCATTTCCTACTGCTTTTGCTTTTTGGGGGGAACTGAAGAGATTTTGAAGGTGACAAATCCCTATTGTCAAAAGACAGCTGTCCAAAAAATGAATTCTCAGGAAGCGCTTATTTTCATACTGACGTTACCCTAATCCACAGTTGGAGAGAAAAGAGAGAAAGAACAGACAGAAAAAGATTATTGTCAGATTTCTGTCTCCTGATATCCTATGTAGTGAAGGCTATTGAATTTCTTAAGATATTGAGCACAGCAGAATATTATAAAGCCAAATGAAAATGATTTATAAATGTGAATTATGTGTATTAGACGATCATTAAGTTTTACCTGAGTTGGATCCTCATTGTTTTCACATATAGCACAAGCGCTCTCTCCCTAGCAAGTGATAATTGGCAATTCCAAATGCCAGTATTAAATATTAATGTAATTAGTTAACTGATTGATTAGTGTTGGTGTGTGTGGGTTGCACATGCAGGTTCAGCATTCTCTGCAGCAGTTAATTGCTCCGCAGCTTTAGCGATAATTGCCGTTTTTGAAATCAAGGTTTCTCCGTCGGAAACCTTTTATCACATGAGCTGAGCTCTACCCTTTGCACTAGGCCTTCCTTTGTGTTATGAGAAAAATAAAATGTGGACTGATTTGCATTCACTGAAGACCGTACTGTAGCTACAGTTTAAAACCATGGACTAATTTAGTTATTTTAGAAGACCTAATGGTTGGTTTAGTTTTGTTTGACAACAATTGTCTATTTGAAATGTCATGTTGTCTTGTCTACTGTTAGAAAAACCAAACTTCTTTGAAGGCAGAGGAATAGTTACGTTTTCTCCTGGAAGTCAAATCAGCTTCCATTGTCCTTTCAATGGCCAGGGCCAAATTAGCCTTGAGAGGCAAGCAGTGCTATAATTTGCTGTTGACATTTGATGTACCACTGACAGTAAAGCATTGTGATGAAAACAATTAAAGCAACTTTAACATAGTGACAGTAAACGCTAAACCATCAGCCTCAGGTTGCACAGCTTAACCTTGACTCAGGTCACAGAGCCCCATCCACCCCTCCTTTCCTCCTTCCCTCCATCACGTTGGGATGGAAAGTTGCTAACCACAGAAAGACAAAAGAAAGTGTAGGATTAGTCATTTAGTCTTGACATGCCAAGTAGCAAGACTCCTTTTTTTTTTTTACCTGTCTATTGACTCATATGACCTGACCTTGTGGGGCCGGTTCAATCATATACATCTCTGTCAACAATGTCATTAGTTTAGTGTAAGGGTCAATGATGAACTGTTTTGGCCCAGCTCGCCACAATGAACTAAAACATCAATATTTGATATAAAGCTTTAACACTTATGTTGCATTTTGCTGCTAGAATGGATACATCACTACCAAGAGTCAATGGCACCTATTGGATAAAAAAAAAATACAAAAGTAAAGATGGAATTCAATTCTGCAATATCTTTGTATCATTGATACTTCCTCTTTATTGCCAGTTAGTGTCTTTTTCTAAAAGTCTGGGATAAAGTCTGTGTAAAACTTGCAATATACATTGGATAAGGTTATAATTGGCCACAATTTCTCTTTTTTAATTTGTTGGATATAAAAGATTCCATCTTTGAGGTGGGTGCCGCTCTATTCACCCTGCCTATTATTCCTCTCTGAGACATTGAATTTCAGATAAGAGCTTGAACACATTTCACATATAACCTTAATCTTATCATCTTTTGTTTGTGTTTCCCTCCCTCCCTCTCTCCTCCCTTTCTTTCTCTTTCTCTCTCCCTCTGTAAGATGAGGTGATACTGAACAGCTATTGTTTTCACTAAGGTCTTTGAGAGCGTTGTTCAAAGGCTTGACGCGGCTCACCTTCTAGTGGGAGATGCTTATTTCATGCATTTAAAAGCTCAAATGTTTCACATCCTGAATCCAATTTTCTCTCCCTTTTCTCTCTGAAGGCAGGGATTAATGCCAAGCTGTCAGTCGGCAGACGTGCCAGATCTTAAGACGACTCGTGGATGGCTGCGATACTCGGCTCTGGCTCTGGCAGTATCTAGAATCTCTCTCCCAGGTTTTAATTTAGCATTAGGTACAATGTAGCAGAGTGCCAAGGACACTGAGCAGGAGAACACAACTAGTTTAAATTAAGAAGGTAACTCATGCTGTAGGTTTTCACTAATCAATTGATGAAGGGTGCTTAGGCTTTCACCAGTGGGTAAAAAGTATACACAAGGTTTTACTGTTGAAATAATTGGCTGTGACTACGTAGGTCTGTGAGAGACCCGCAAGCAGAGTTCAGCAAGCAGTGAGAGCACCTTTTCATCTGTTAACACAGCCTTTTTTTCAAACATTTTGTTTAAAAGATCAGTTATGCATCATTTCAGCTTTTTGTAGTAGTTAGTAGTCTAATAAGCAGGTAGTAATGGATATGATGGTGTCCTTTCCATACTATTTATTTTGTGTACAGCATAACCATCAATACACTTACAGAACAGTTTTACATGTCACTATGATTTAGTCTTGAACATACTACTGACGTGACTGTTCAAATAGGGCAAAACCTCTCTTTTTCAACACTCATTTCGAGCTTTGGCAGAGTCATTTTGTGAACACCGTACCCCGTAAAACGTGTTTCCTCATTACGCACTCTCTGGTTTGAGAAGTTCACTGAATTTAATTGCGGTTTTATAGGATAATACGGGATAAAAAGCCTTTTAAGGGCCAGCTATTCCTTTTTGTCTCCCAGGAAAGCTTCTCTCTCCAAAGTGCGGCCAACCTGTCTCTGGCGGCAGACAAATGACAGCTTCTAGTGGGCTTATTTGGGTTTAATGTGGCATAATGAGGTTAGGTAATTGGGTTTAGGTCATGTTGTAAAACAGGTTGAGAGGAGACGGGGATGTGAAGACCATGTAAATGAGTGCAGTGTTAGATTGCTGGATGAAGCTAACAGTAACAATGTGGTGGGCTTGGCTCACAGTAAGTAGCCACTGAGTGACACTCACAAAACTTGTCCAGTATGGATTCAGTTAGGCCCATCTTATGGTTCAGCAAGAAGAAGATAAACAGATTTCTGTTGCCATTATTCATTAATTGGGGGAATTTCATGAAGATGAAACTACTTTTATGTCATTGGAAGATTGGCATCTCAAGTCTGAATAGTTATATATTGTATGGTATATTATCACTTATTCCTGTCACACACATCTCTAAGCGCTTGCCACCTCCCTCCCTGTAAATATCAAATCATGTATCATATATTATTTAAGGCTAGGGTAAGTTAATGAACACATTAAAAAAGCGACATCCCCTCAGCAATTTGAAGCCAATCATTAAAATGTGTTAAAAGGCATGACTAATTAAAAAGGATATTTAAATGGGATTGAATTTTAATGCTTTTTCTCTTATTACCTTTGTGCAGGGTTAAGATGAGAGAGTGATGAGATTAGATATTCTCACACTAATTAAGGCTACAGCTCCCCTGGGTGGAGAACAAGGGCCTGGCTCATTCACTCCTTCTACACTCCTCTCCTCTCATTCTCTCCTTCCCTAAATCCCCCCTGGTCTTCCCTCTCTCCTTCACAGCGCCGGACCATGGGAGGCTTGGGAGCCTAGTTGAGGCTTAACTTGAAACCCACTTTGGGATGCTGCATGCCCCTCCCCAGAGGTACCGTGGAATCTAACCTTGACCTTTGAGGTTGTCAGGACAGGAAGATAATATATTTTCTCACGTTATGATTAACATTTGCCTTCTAATTA
This sequence comes from Coregonus clupeaformis, assembly GCF_020615455.1. NCBI lineage: Eukaryota > Metazoa > Chordata > Actinopteri > Salmoniformes > Salmonidae > Coregonus > Coregonus clupeaformis. The sequence goes on along the minus strand of NC_059216.1, from coordinate 24,953,099 downwards.
CATAGAAACTTGTAAATGAGCAGGATTAAGTAGATTTTAATAGGATAATGAATGTTCAGAGGTTTTGATAACCAAATATATTGGAACAGAATACTGTGGTGTAGGTTGCATTGGCATTTTGTCAAAATAGCATGTCAGTCTGTTATACTGTAGGTAATTACTTGTTTGTAATGTGTCAGACTATGTATGAAAAGCCACACTGAGAAGAAATTGGATATGGGTGAAACTAAGTGAGCCACTAAAAACCCTCTCAGTCACATAAAGCTGAACATAGCCTTGCTAATCTTGTCTATGGTAGTCTCCATGGCTGTAGAATCAGATAGGCTAGCTAGATTGGATTGGCTGAGGCTCTAGCATTAACAGGAAACCACATTAGGATAATTTATATGAAGCCTCTTTGGTCATAGTGTTCAGCTGGTTTCACCTTTACTCCCATCTGTTGTTTAGCTGTTTGTCTTTGTTGTGTCTGCTGAGTTACATGCTGTCTCATTGGCTGTTTGAAGTTAAGAGCAGGTAGGGTCACCTGGGGAGATACCATAAGTAGCTTGTTTGTTTGTTTACTTGAGGATCAGAGTTGTTTATTCTCAGAAGATGTCGTGTGACCTCATCGGCCTCCTCATCAAAGAGCTAAAGGTCGGAAAGGAGGCTTCATCAGGAACATGTGTCAGGAATATTTTGACAGCAGGCGGAGGATTTTTGTGTCACGCAGAGAGTAAAACCATCCACACTTAATGAGATAGAGGGAACACAAACTGTTAGTGCCCTTAATGCGCCAGTACTGTAAATTAATTGACATGCTAAGCCATTAATACAGCCATGGTGGCTATTACTGGCTAATGTTGGAACCTCTAAGAATTGAGTGACTACCTGGCTTATACGTTCAAAGGTGGGGTCTTTTTGTTCTCAAAGCTTTGATCTGAGGTAAGATGATGACGAAGAAACTGAAGTAAGATGTAATGGTGTTCTTGGAATGTGGCACTGGTGGGTACTGGCTGGGTAAGCAGACATAGCTCTCTTCCTCCTCTCCTCCTGTTTTTCTCTCTGCTGCCCCACACAAAGCTGAGGGCCTGTGAGTCACTTCCATGCACCGTGTAAGGGGAAGGAGAGGGGGAAGGCAAATAAACAGGATTTCTCCCTCTCCCTTTCTCCCTCTCCCTCTCCCTCTCTCAGAGTTTAGGTTATCAAAGGGAACCAGATGAGGGGTGCTTCTCTCTTTTCACCCCGCTGCGACTGAAAAATGTTACCTTTACCCGGAGATATCTGTGTACACTACTTGCAAAGTCAAATAAATAGATCCAGGGTGCAGGTTTACGTGTGTGTCTGTGTGACTGCCCGTAAAGCATCAGCGCCTGTCATCTTCAATCACTGTTCTCTGTCCCTGATCAGGCCTCCCTCTCTCTCTTCTGTGTGTGTGTGTGTGTGTGTGTGTGTGTGTGTGTGTGTGTGTGTGTGTGTGTGTGTGTGTGTGTGTGTGTGTGTGTGTGTGTGTGTGTGTAGGGCTGGATCCTGAGAAACACTTGGGGAAACCTCTGGCTGACATGGAGCCCTATCTAACTCAGGTCAGAGCATTACCTCACCAGGCTGGATCTGGCTTTGTTATATAATTATGTCACCCTGAATGAACTCACTAAAGAGTGGCCTGCTTTCAAACTGTTACTGCTTTCTTAGCATCATTGAGTTTAATCTGAAGACTCGATATATGACCAACAGTAATGTTTTGGCTAGTGTTTCAAACATATAGATTTAGAGTAAAGTGATTGCTTTTAGGCTGGATCTTAAAATGAAATGATTATGAACATATTGTTTTTGTTGGACAGCTTTCTGAGAAGTATGGAGTCCATGTCTGTGGAGAAGGGGGCGAATACGAGACATTTACTCTCGACTGTCCTCTGTTCAAGAAGAGACTTGTTATGTAAGTCCAGCATTGAAAGTTGTATCTTTCTTGAAATGAATGTACAGACAAGAAAGTATATACTTATAAAAGTGTTTTCATCTTTCTGCAGTGATACTATGGAGACAGTGATCCACTCTGCAGATGCCTTTGCTCCGGTTGGCTACCTGCACTTCAGCAAGATGCACACAGAGGACAAAGAGAATGTAAGTCTTACTTTTTGCAGAGTTAGGCTATTTTTGTGTCAGCGTTTAGTGGTTTCAGTTCAAGTTGTAAATGCAATTCAGGATGTTAACTAAATAAATTAGTCTTGCACACCATTGATACAGAAGTCACTCAGTACACAGAATAAACAGAATTGAACAGTCTCTAATAGTTGCTTTTTTGATGCGTGATAAGTTTGCCTCCAGAGGGTCTCCCTCCCATCTCTCCATCCCTCGCTCCTCTAGTCCCACATGGCCTACTTTGACGTCTGCAATATTCACTCCTGCCTGAAACTAGGCCTGGCTTAATAAACATGTCTGCTTAAATTAAGGCTTTTAAGATTCAGGTAGCTGGCTAAGCGGACACAGTGGGGGGATGGGGAGGAGTAAAGAGGGGTGGAGGTGAGTAAAGGGAAGGGGTGGGGGGTTCTGGAGACATAGGGATGATGCCCTGGCTCCTAGTGTGAGAGAGATTATCTGGATCCCACAGTTGACTGTATGTACCCAAGCAACACATTGGATTGACTCATGTCACTTTTCCCATTGCAACATGTTCTCGTTGGTTTCCTCCTGGCTGCCTCTGGTCTGGTAGGGTAGATGAGAACTAAGACGTCTATGTATCTGTAGATTTGGCCAACTTAAGTCTACACAGTTAACTATGAGGTCAGGGGTCAGGTCAGACAAGGTTGTGTGTAACACAACAGCTCCTCCCTTTAACAGTATTACAGTGGTCTGGTTGCGACTAATTAGCTTAGCGGACTGGAGGCTACAACCAGTGAGTAAGAGAGAGACGGGAAACGAAATAAAAGCAACAAGCTTAGTAAACAACAGCATCTGGGTCAGTTACTCTGTGCATTGTATTTGTAGTAAAGAAACCCAGTAAAGAATGGTGAGAGAAAGAACGAACTTGGAACAAAGAAGATGAGAGTTTATCTAGTATTTTATAGAGGAGCTGTGCTAGCTGCAGTAATGTGTGTGTATGTTTGTGTGTGAGGGGGTACACAGGGGGTTCACAGGGGTCACACGGGTGGGAGCAGCCCCTAGCAGGCCAGTGCTCTAGGGCATGGTTTGTGTGTGTGTTTGTGTGTGTTATTATGGACAGAAATCATACCCTCCAACCCCGGTGACCCTCCAGCTTCCATCCTCCATACATACCTACAGCTATGTATTTTCTACCCCCACACACATACACACATCCCCACATCCCCCCTGGGTTGCTGGTTGGGGGAAGAGCAGGGAGATTCCCTGGGCCTGGGATTCAGGGGAGAGGATAACCTACCCTCATGCTGCAGTCCAAAGCTCTTTCCATCAGGGTGACAGATCGGCCCTGACACAAGCACTAGATGACTAGAGGAGACTGCACTAGGGCGGGCGGTGGGCAACACAGGGGGTGGGGACATCACGGCCCTCCATCATTTGCCCCTCAGTTTTTCCCTCCCTGTGTAGGCAGCAATCGAGAGGGGCTGCAGTATAATTAATTTGATTATCATATGGCCAAATGCAGCTGACAGCAGGAGGGGGGGTAGTTGTTAAGAAAATTTGAAATGTGTATTTAAATGTTTTACGCCCTGGTGGAATTTGGCAGGTAATATGTATGCCTTTGAGAATGCTAATGTTTTTTTTTTTAAGAAGAGGGTATGGAGGCAAAGTTCTAAATAAACAAATGAATAAAACACCAGTGTGGTGAAATCCAAAGCATGTCAAAGCAAAGCTAGGAATCAAGAAGAGTGATAGCCGGCATGATTGTATCAGAAAATACAACCGCCTGCCGCCCCTCCCTGCTTGGTGTAATTCATGAATATGTTAGCATGTGTTTCATATTCATTCACCTTGAAGTTATTTGTGTCTAGGCCCTCATCAGAAAAATAGTGACATACATTGCCTAGCCTGTGTAGTGGCGGCTTTTTGAAAAACAAATGGTGCTCTGTTGGTTGTTTTGCAATGGTTGTGTGTAGTTATGTGATTTTGGGGCGGTGTCTGTTTGGCTTGATGTTTTATTGCAGGGCGCGGTGGTGAGTGTTTTGCCCCTCGGTAGTTGTCCTTGCCAGAGTGTCATTGAAAAGATGACTGAGGAGGCTGATCGAGCTGAAGACATCCAGGAAGAATTTACATCAAATGGCGACCTTAGTTGTCATCGGGGCTGTGGTGAGGCGCGTGTGTGTATGTGTGTGTGCCTGTGTGTGCGTGTGCGTGCGTGCACTGTATCTGTGTCATGTGGCCAGTGTCATAATGCTAGCTCTTTTGAGTGATCACTTGACAAGAGCTGTCATTCTAAGAACATATTTATGACTGTTTAGGAATAAAAAATGTTGTTACTGTCCATTTCTGAATGAATTACTACTTAGCAGTCGTATACATATGATTTAGCTGTTACAAAATACTCTTCATATCTTCTAAAACATTGTGCGTCTATATCTTTGAGACATAGGCCTAGTTTAGTTTATAGAAAAGCAATAATTTCACTTTTCAAGTTGCAGGCCTCTCAAACCTCCGTCTGGTCTGATATCTCTCCCTCCAGACCTCCCGTCCTGCTCACCTAGAAGCTCCAGGGGCTACCAGTGGATCTCAGGTATCACTGGGCTTCACAGCCCAGACCCAGGGATCCAGAGTCAGACCACTACAGCATTCACTCTGCTGCAAGGTACAGTTCAGTACAGCAAAAGAGGGGGGAAGTATACTGACTGCAAACTAGTTTGTAACTCTGATGCTGCAAACTAGTGCATCACAAGTTTAAAAAACAGACTTATAAAATGTTCAATTTCCAAGAAACACAAGGCTACTTGAAAATTCTTTAGGTTCTCAGAAACTCTAGTGATAAGTCACAAACTCAAACTAACGCCGTAACCCAAAATAATCTATGTTAGCTTCGATCAAATAAAAATGTAGAACTTTTGAGGGAAGATAAGGTTCTGGACTGCTTTTACCAGGGGTTATATCAGGAATATAGAATATAAAAAGTGGTTGGTGCTAAGGAGTACTGGAGTGGTTGCCGGCACTCTGTAACCCCTTTGCAAGGTTTAACCCTGAAACCAGCCAATTGAGAAAACGGAGGTGGAAAACTCCTTTGTTCCCAGGACACCTCTCTTTCTCCTTGTTGTGTTAGGAAAATGCACTTGAAAGGTGCGGCAGGCTGGGCCCGAGCAAAAACACAGCTCTTTATTCACAAATGCTCTTTTTAAGTTTGGGAGGCCCACGTGTAAGCTTCTGTGTCCATCACAGGGACGGAATTGCAAGCGCACCACACGAGGACAGACACTTTAAATTAACCCAGAGCGGAGCGCACCCCGCTCCTCTTCAAACAGACACTCACTCTCACACACTTACGCTTACACACAAGCACGCTGTGTGGGTTAGCTCTTTTTCGCCCCGCAGAACTTTTTCTAAAAGTGCACACTTTAATAGAGCATCTGATTTTGGGGGGTGAGGGGGAGAAAAAGGGTAGAAAGATGAAAAGCATATTTAATCGTGGTATGCGGCTGAACAGCCTTCACAGAGCAGAGACAATATTAAATGAGTTAATATTTAATGGAGAACCTCTTTGTATGAGGGCGAAGTGTGTGAAGTACTCTGAGATGCCAGCGTTGGCAAAGGAAAAACAAACTTGATGCCCTATCATATAATAAGGAGGAGAAAGACCTTGCTTCAAGCCCCCGGTCTTCCCTTCCCGATGCTCTTTAAGGGAGCTGAGCTGTGTACAATGCATGGGATGAAATAAATCATGACTTTCAGAACTATGTCAAGGTAAACATAGCTCAATGTGCATTCAGTATGGTCTCAAGTGTCACCACAATCATTTAGCAACCTAAACACGTTGTATTCTCCCTACAATGAGAAATATTTGTGCGTGTATCTGTAACCTGTGACTTGGTCCTGTGTAGGTGAGCTGGAGAGGAGAGACTGGCAGCTGAAGCATATTGTCCTGGTTCACCTGTATGTGAGGAACATGGAGGACTTCATTTCACTCAACAAAGTCTACACCACCCACTTTGGCATCAACCCCCCTGCCAGGTACCATAATGGACCCGTAGGCTGCCTTTCTATTGTCTAGAGAGGTTTCCCCTCCCTGTCTCCTACTTCATATTAATGTTATTTACACACACCTTTCCTGCATTCTTAGATGAGTGCAGATGAAGGACAGGGGATAAGGAGAAGAGTCTACAGACTATTTAGCACACTTAGACTGACCCCTCACCCAAAAAGCAGAGACAATCACATATCCTCACTAAATCCTTCACTGTCCGTATACAGTTGATGAGTATACAGATCATATCATCAGGATCTCCTCCTTCATGTCCTCCCCTCCTCTTCATCCCTCCCTCCACCTCTCCAGGGTGTGTGTCCAGGCCCCTCTACCTGCCGGTCAGCTCCTCCAGATGGACTGTCTGCTCCACGACTGGCCCCCAGAGCCCCAGGAGGCTGCGCAGGAGGCTACCTTCCACCACAGAGAGGCCCTTCACGTCCAGAGCCTGTCCCACTGGGCTCCCGCCAACATCGGGCCCTACAGCCAGGCCTTCAGGGTAAGAGACCCCCACGGGAGGGGAGACGGAGGGGAGGGTGGTGGGATGGATGGCTGGGTAGCTGGGTTGGAGATGTGGTTGTCTTTTAGATTCCAAGGAAGTTAGTAGAAACATGGAGAGGGGGTGGGGTGGTTGGGTTTGGGATATGTGTGTCTCTTTTGATTTTTACTGGGGACTTACAAGGATCAAGAGGTGAGGAGGGAGACTGATGGCTAAGTGGCTAGACGGGGAAAGTCAGTCTTGTGTTTCTAGGGACTTACAAGGAGCATAGTGGTGCATAACTCCCAGTGAAAGACTGAGATGGATAAGAATGGTTGATTCCAGGGATCGTTATAACTAGCTACAACTTTGTTGTTTGAGTCTGACGAGGAACTAGAAACAAAGACATAGCCTTTGAAATCCGACTAGGATACAAAGCTGTGATTTCACTGACGTTTGTAGTCTGAGAGTGTGTATTTGTCTGCAGAATGTAGCCTTGTGGGTGTGTGTATATGTGTGTTTGTGTATCTACATCCACATTCGTGTGTGAAGTTTGTAGGATGGAACGTTTTTTCTTATTGTTTAAACACACAGACTCAGCTCAACAGGAGAGAACACAGGAAGTGAGTGTATCCGTGGTTGCGTGGGCAGCTGGTGCTGTGTGTTTACCCACTCTGTACTGGGGATTACACTTGTCAAGTTACTGTCAACAAGGCAAGTGTCCATCTCATCCACAACGACCTTGATCTCCCATCCAAAACCTCAGATGAGTAAGAACACGTGTGTATGGATGGATGGTTGAGGTAGAACCATTGAGTGTTGGGGATAACTTACAGAGTAATGATATCATGCTGTGCACACTGTTGTTGATCTCATAGAAGGTTAAGAAAGTTAAAACATTTTAGGGGATCAACAAAGTTATAGCTGTTATTATTGACATTATTAATTCAGACTTGAGCCTTGGATAAGCATGTAGCGCAGGATGTGTGTTCTATTATCCTACTCTTATACTTATACTACGCTCATAGCCTACGCTTATACTGTAGACCCTTAGTGACATACAAACTATATATCGTTTTGCCTTTAAACAACAGAATCATTTGTCTGTCTTAATGTCATTATTCATGATCATTCAAAATCCAAAGCAATTTCCCCAGAAAACAATTAAATCTGATTTGTTTGCACTGAACTCTGTAGAATGATCCCAAAGACAGTGCCTTGTCTCTCAGCCTGCTGACTCTACCTCCATGGCACACTGGTTCAATTAGAACAAAAATATATGAACAACATCGCTTTGTTTTAGGGGGAGAATTTTACATATTGATACAATTAGCCCCTCGCTGTGAGCATGCAAATGTGTTGCCCCACAACTCACGTCTTAATGAGAATCTGCTGTCGTGGTAATGGCGAATGTTGCCGTGACAATATAGCCTAGCATTGGGGTCCCGGCAACAGTATACAGTGCATTCGGGAAGTATTCAGACCCGTTGACTTTTTACACATTTTGTTACATTACAGCCTTATTCTAAAATGTATTTAAATTGTTTTTTTCCCCTCATCAATCTACACACAATAACCCATAATAACAAAGCAAAAACTGGTTTTTAGAAATATTTGCTGAAATATCACATTTACATAAGTATTCAGACCCTTTACTCAGTACTTTGTTGAAGCATCTTTGGCAGCGATTACAGCCTCGAGTCTTCTTGGGTATGACGCTACAAGCTTGGCACACCTGTATTTGGGGAGTTTCTCCCATTCTTCTCTGCAGATCCTCTCAAGCTCTGTCAGGTTGGATGGGGAGTGTCCGTGCACAGCTATTTGCAGGTCTCTCCAGAGATGTTCGATTGGGTTCAAGTCTGGGCTCTGGCTGGGCCACTCAAGGAAATTCAGAGACTTTTCCCGAAGCCACTCCTGCGTTGTCTTGGCTGAGTGCTTAGGGTCATTGTCCTGTTGGAAGCTGGACCTTCACCCCTGTCTGAGGTCCTGAGCGCTCTGGAGCAGGTTTTCATCAAGGATCTCACTGTACTTTGCTCCGTTCATCTTTCCCTCGATCCTGACTAGTCTCCCAGTCCCTGCCGCTGATAAACATCCCCACAGCATGATGCTGCCACCACCATGCCCCACCGTAGGGATGGTGCAAGGTTTCCTCCAGACGTGACGCTTGGCATTCAGGCCAAAGAGTTAAATCTTGGTTTCATCAGACAAGAGAATCTTGTTTCTCATGGTCTGAGAGTCCTTTAGGTGCCTTTTGGCAAACTCCAAGCGGGCTGTCATGTGCCTTTTACTGAGGAGTGGCTTCCGTCTGGCCACTCTACCATAAAGGCCTGATTGATCGAGTGCTGCAGAGATGGTTGTCCTTCTGGAAGGTTCTCCCATCTCCACAGAGGAACTCTGGAGCTCTGTCAGCGTGACCATCGGGTTCTTGGTCACCTCCCTGACCAAGGCCCTTCTCCGTCGATTGCTCAGTTTGGCCGGGTGGCCAGCTTTAAGAGTCTTGATCCAAACTTATTCGATTTAAGAATGATGGAGGCCTCTGTGTTCTTGGAGACCTTCAATGCTGCAGAAATGTTTTGGTACCCTTCCCCAGATCTGTGCCTCGACACAATCCTGTCTCGGAACTCTACGGACAATTCCTTCAACCTCATGGCTTGGTTTTTGCTCTGACATGCACTGTCAACTGTGGAACCTTATATAGACAGGTGTGTGCCTTTCCAAATCATGTCCAATCAATTGAATTTTCCACAGGTGGACTCCAATCAAGTTGTAGAAACATCTCAAGGATGATCAACTGAAACAGGATGCACCTGAGCTCAATTTTGAGTCTCATAGCAAAGGATCTGAATACTTATGTAAATAATGTATTTCTGTTTTTCATTTATAATACATTTGCAAAATGTCTAAAAACCTGTTTTCACTTTGTCATTATGGGGTATTGTATGTAGATTGATGAGAATATTTTTGGTTTAATCCATTTTAGAATAAGGCTGTAACGTAACAAAAAGGAAAGGGGTCGGAATACTTTCCGAATGCACTGTAGACCGACAGAGGAAAGGCAGTCTGAGACCAGACCAAACCAACCCCCCTCTATCCCACTTTAGGAAATAATGAGTGGGATCCTATTAAAGAAAGGGGGAAGGGAAGAACAGCTCAAATGCTTTATTCTGTGGTCTTAATTATTTCCCCTGAAGAAGTTGTCAGTTTGGAGTCACAGTCACATACAGAGAAATTATTGCATTATCTTGCTTTATGGCAATACGTTGATTGGTGAAGTCTATTGTTTGAAGTTTTAGGCCTGTTGTTAAATCGCTTCCACATGGCTGTTGAGACCCACTGAATAAGGCAGTAGGCTGAAGTGGCCAGTGTGAGGGACAGCACATGGCTCCTGACAGGCCTGGCACACCGGGCATGCTAGATCTGACTGGGACTGGGAGCAGGACTGGTGGTAGACCAGAGAGTATCATGGGAAGAAATGCTTGACGTGGCGTGTGATAGATGTTGGACCTCTCTGCTCCGTCTGTCTGTCTGCTCCACTTTCTCCCTCCCTAATCTCAGACTAACTGTTGATGTCGTTTGGCAATCTGACAGATCCCTATCTGCCCTACTGATGTACAGAATATGTTAACCTTTATGATGTCGTCGCGGCAGGCCCTTTGGGTGTGTTTTGGTTACCATCATTAAGGTGAAATCGACCGGGAGGCTCACAAAAAAGGGACAATAATTTAATTTGTGGTTTGTTTATGCATTTTTTGTTCTATCAGTTACACCCTTGATTAGTTTCTGCTTGGAGGTCATGTTTAACATAATATTAGCTGTGATATGGGTAATGAGGGTTTTCTTCAGAGGTGACACATTTGATTGTGGTCACTGCTCTGCCTTAAGATACAATACCAGAGATCAGAGTTCCTCTTCCAACTAATTTGTTCCTGTTTTATTATTTTGATGTTTATCAGTGATTTAATGTGAATTCTCTCTAGACTCATGCTTTGTCTACATTATTTGCATAATTTAATTATCAAAAATGCCACTGTTCTAGCACATCAATCACTGTTGGAAAAAAAGAGCAGTTCCAGCTTTAATTTAAAAAAAGGGGGAAAAAAGTATACGGTTTCAGCTTTCGAAGCCACCCATGCTATTTACAACAACCATCAAGTTATGCCAGGAAAACTTTAATATAAACTGTCATAAAAACAGGTATTACTGCATTGTTGAATCAAGTCACTCAGTATCACTCAGCTTCCACAACCACATTGTGCCATTATCATAATAATAAGAAAAAAAGTCCTATATTCTGTAGCATCCACGTCTTTGTAAAGAAAAACCCATTTGTACTAATAACAGATGATTAAGCTTGCGGGTTGTCAGACGGAGAAAATTGACCCTTCATTAACCAGCGTGCTAGTTAACAGCAGGAGTCCCAAATGGAAAGGAAAGGGGATACAGTGGGGGGAAAAAGTATTTAGTCAGCCACCAATTGTGCAAGTTCTCCCACTTAAAAAGATGAGAGAGGCCTGTAATTTTCATCATAGGTACACGTCAACTATGACAGACAAAATGAGAAAAAAAAATCCAGAAAATCACATTGTAGGATTTTTAATGAATTTATTTGCAAATTATGGTGGAAAATAAGTATTTGGTCAATAACAAAAGTTTCTCAATACTTTGTTATATACCCTTTGTTGGCAATGACACAGGTCAAACGTTTTCTGTAAGTCTTCACAAAGTTTTCACACACTGTTGCTGGTATTTTGGCCCATTCCTCCATGCAGTTCTCCTCTAGAGCAGTGATGTTTTGGGGCTGTCGCTGGGCAACACGGACTTTCAACTCCCCTCCAAAGATTTTCTATGGGGTTGAGATCTGGAGACTGGCTAGGCCACTCCAGGACCTTGAAATGCTTCTTACGAAGCCACTCCTTCGTTGCCCGGGCGGTGTGTTTGGGATCATTGTCATGCTGAAAGACCCAGCCACGTTTCATCTTCAATGCCCTTGCTGATGGAAGGAGGTTTTCACTCAAAATCTCACGATACATGGCCCCATTCATTCTTTCCTTTACACGGATCAGTCGTCTTGGTCCCTTTGCAGAAAAACAGCCCCAGAGCATGATGTTTCCACCCCCATGCTTCACAGCAGGTATGGTGTTCTTTGGATGCAACTCAGCATTCTTTGTCCTCCAAACACGACAAGTTGAGTTTTTACCAAAAAGTTGGTTTCATCTGACCATATGACATTCTCCCAATCCTCTTCTGGATCATCCAAATGCACTCTAGCAAACTTCAGACGGGCCTGGACATGTACTGGCTTAAGCAGGGGGAGCAGGATTTGAGTCCCTGGCGGCGTAGTGTGTTACTGATGGTAGGCTTTGTTGCTTTGGTCCCAGCTCTCTGCAGGTCATTCACTAGGTCCCCCCATGTTGTTCTGGGATTTTTGCTCACCGTTCTTGTGATCATTTTGACCCCACGGGGTGAGATCTTGCGTGGAGCCCCAGATCGAGGGAGATTATCAGTGGTCTTGTATGTCTTCCATTTCCTAATAATTGCTCCCACAGTTGATTTCTTCAAACCAAGCTGCTTACCTATTGCAGATTCAGTCTTCCCAGCCTGGTGCAGGTCTACAATTTTGTTTCTGGTGTCCTTTGACAGCTCTTTGGTCTTGGCCATAGTGGAGTTTGGAGTGTGACTGTTTGAGGTTGTGGACAGGTGTCTTTTATACTGATAACAAGTTCAAATAGGTGCCATTAATACAGGGAACGAGTGGAGGACAGAGGAGCCTCTTAAAGAAGAAGTTACAGGTCTGTGAGAGCCAGAAATCTTGCTTGTTTGTAGGTGACCAAATACTTATTTTCCACCATAATTTGCAAATAAATTCATTAAAAATCCTACAATGTGATTTTCAGGATTTTTTTCTTCTCAATTTGTCTGTCATAGTTGACGTGTACCTATGATGAAAATTACAGGCCTCTCTCATCTTTTTAAGTGGGAGAACTTGCACAATTGGTGGCTGACTAAATACTTTTTCCCCCCACTGTACCTAGTCAGTTTCACAACTGAATGCATTCAACTGAATTTTATTCACACCTATTTGATTTAATGCTGCCTTTTCTATTCCCCCACAATCACAATCCCTTTGGAGCTACATTACAGGCACAAACACGGTAGTGCCAGATTTACTCCTGAGCTGCAACAGCATCAGATGAATGGTTGTTAAACATATCATCTTTCCTGTGTTAAGGTAAATGGATCACCCCTGGGATATTTGGTGGGGTAATGATATTCACTGATCAAATTGTAGAAGAGCGTTTGGGGAGCTAGCGGGGTTAGCCTCAGGTTGCCAGGCCAACGCTCTGCTCACCGCTCACCCTTCCTTCACTCCCCTAATTGTGAGTGACATTCAATATTGCGGAAGCCTCTCGCAAGCCTGCAATAAGATTTGCATTGGATTTTGAAAATTGTCAAAGTGGACTCGGAAGCATGGAGGGGAAAGTGGATCTGACGTTGGCAATTAGCGTCAAAGGGAGGAGCAGAAGCGCGGCAGGCGGTAGAATTTGAATAATCTTCTTAAGGGAGGCTAAATGCGTTAAAACAATGAGCTGAGCTGTGGCTGACCCTCTTGTTGGGGAAGTTCACAGGTCAAGTTAGGCAGAACCTCCCACTTAGAACCACAGAGAGGACAGACAGAGGCCTGTGTGAAGAGAACATAGGGAGGTATTTCCCTCCTCTAATGTAAAGATGAAGCACTATATGTGAGGGTTCTCTGATTGATGATTAGGGAGCCAGTAGAGCTTCGTGGTGAGTTGACTGACTGACTGAGTTTCAGGTTGGGAGAGGGAGAAAAAAAGAAAGCTTCTGGGGGAAGTTTAGGTTTTGATGAATAGCCAAAATTAAGCTAAATGATTTGTTTTATGGCAAGTTGTTCTTCCTCTGAATTTTTCACAGCCGTAAAGAGCTTACTTCCAGCCCTTCTCTTCCATCACCCCTCCCTTACCTCCCCCAACCCCGTCCGCCAGCCAGCGGAGGCAACATGCACCTAAATTACCACAGAAGGGTAATTAGCTAAACTAAAAAGGCGGTGTCTAGCTTCAGGGGGGCCAGAAAGATCTATCCAAGTCAGACGTGTGTGTGTGTGTGGGGGTGGTGGAGGGGGGGCAGTTACACAGGATGTACAGATTAATTAGAACGTTTAACTTCATTTCTAACAAAAAAAATCCCATTAAAAATGTGCGCTCTTTGCGACGACTCTCCCCTTCTCCATAATCTATTAAAACACCCGCTTTTACCTCACCTCGCCTCCGTCATACTTTATGGATTTTTTCATAAACACGGCCTATACTTCATAAATGTCTAGATTTTCTAGTCTATTAACATTACTTCAAAAGCACTTGATAAAAGAGCAGGGCATGCATGAAATAATGCACCAATAATACGGAGATACGCTGGAGGCTAGAACAGTAGGGGAGGCTCTCCAACGAGCGCTGGCAGACAATGCAGGGGATCTTATCAGCTCTAATAAAAGAACAAATGATCACTTCCAACCGAGGAGGAGAAGGGAGGAGGAGGAGGCAAGGGGAAGAGGGAGGGGGAGAGAGCAAAACAGTTGTCAAGTAATTGAGCTGATGAAAAATGGTTTGCAGCTTAGAAGGGTTTGATCAGCCGAGAGATTGAAGTGGCCACAGTTGCCTTGGAGGATGTTATACATGGGTTTGTGTTGGCGCTGGAATTAGTTGACGTACGTCAAAATATGTTTTTGTTTTTTCCCTCAGTTGAATATCTGAGTCATAGAAAAATGAATAGGTTACTTCTGTTTTGGAAGGTAGTGATTCAAAAATGATTTTTGGACTGACAGTTGTGGTTAAAATCCCAAACGTTCCTTCTTGTCTCGTCTCTGAACATCATTTGTGTACAGTGCATTCGGAAAGAATTCAGACCCCTTGACTTTTTCCACATTTTGTTATGTTACAGCTTTATTCTAAAATGGATTAAATTGTTTTCCCCCCCTCATCAATCAACACACAATACCCCATAATGACAAAGCAAAAACAGGTTTTTAGAAAAATGGAAATATCACATTTACATAAGTATTCAAACCCTTTACTCAGTACTTTGTTGAAGCACCTTTGGCAGTGATTACAGCCTTGAGTCTTCTAGGGTATGACGCTACAAGCTTGGCACACCTGTATTTGGGGAGTTTCTCCCATTCTTCTCTGCAGATCCTCTAAAGCTCTGTCAGGTTGGATGGGGAGCGTCGCTGCACAGCTATTTTCAGCTCTCTCCAGAGGTGTTCGATTGGGTTCAAGTCCGGGCTCTGACTGGGCCACTCAAGGACATTCAGAGACTTGTCCAGAAGCCACTCCTGCGTTGTCTTAGCTGTGTGCTTAGGGTCGTTGTCCTGTTGGCAGGTGAACCTTCACCCCTGTCTGAGGTCCTGAGCGCTCTGGAGCAGGTTTTCATCAAGGATCTCTCTGTACTTTGCTCCGTTGATCTTTCCCTCGATCCTGACTAGTCTCCCAGTCCCTGCCGCTGATAAACATCCCCACAGCATGATGCTGCCACCACCATGCTTCACCTTAGGGATGGTGCCAGGTTTCCACCAGACGAGACGCTTGTCATTTAGGCCAAAGAGTTCAATCTTGGTTTCAGCAGACAAGAGAATCTTGTTTCTCATGGTCTATCCTTTAGGTGCCTTTTGGCAAACTCCAAGCGGGCTGTCATGTGCCTTTTACTGAGGAGTGACTTCCGTCTGGCCACTCTACCATAAAGGCCTGATTGGTGGAGTGCTCCAGAAATGGTTGTCCTTATGGAAGGTTCTCCCATCTCCACAGAGGAACTCTGGAGCTCTGTCAGAGTGACCATCGGGTTATTGGTCACCTCCCTGACCAAGGTCATTCTCCCCCGATTGCTCAGTTTGGCTGGGCGGCCAGCTCTAGGAAGAGTCATGGTGGTTCAAAACGTATTCCGTTTAAGAATGATGGAGGCCACTGTGTTGTTGGGGACCTTCAATGCTGCAGAAATGTTTTGGTACCCTTCCCCAGATCTGTGCCTCGACACAAGCCTGTCTCGGAGCTCTACAGACAATTCCTTCAACCTCATGACTTGGTTTTTGCTCTGACATACACTGTCAACTGTGGAACCTTATATAGACAGGTGTGTGCCTTTCCAAATCATGCTCCAAATCAAATCAGCTGCAACCGAATGGCTGTTGTTGTTGTTGGCTAATCACCACTGTCCCGAACCAAGCATCAGTTAGCCTTGAGCTAGCCTCGAGCCAGGCCCATCTCCCGGCTATCTACCTCTCTGTCAACCGTACGGGACCTCCTAGTGTTGACACGGAGCCCCGCCGATCCATCACGACTGGTCTGCCGATGTAATCATCTGATGTGGTTTCAACAGGCTTCCTGTAGCGACGACCACGAAGATCCATCTGCTAGCCACGGCCCGCTAGCACACGCAATCAACATCCGTGCCTCCTGCTCGCCTGTGCCGTAGCAGCCACCGAACTGCTCCCGGACTCACCTATTGCTGTTCACTGGACCTTATGATCACTCAGCTATACAGCTGATGCCTGCTGGACTGTTCCTTTATACGGTACCCCATCCTGTTTATCTGTTTAGCCTCAGCCCAAACTTTCGTCACCGTTACCAGCTGTTGTCTTAGCTCTCTCGAATAACACCTGTGATTGCTTTATGCCTCGCTCCCATGTCAGTATGCCTTGCCTATTGCTGTTTCGGTTAGTTCTTATTGTACTATTTCACTGTAGAGCCCCCAGTCCTACTCAACCTGCCTCAGATAGCTCCTTTGTCCCACCCCCATACACGCGGAGACCGGCTCAATCGGGGCCTCCAGTGATGCTATCTCTTTCATCGTTACCCAACGCTTAGGTTTACCTCCACTGTACTCATATCCTTCCATATCCTTGTCTGTACATAATGCTCTGAATCTATTCTACAACGCCCGGAAATCTGCCCTTTTATTCTCTGTACCCAACGCACCAGAAGACCAGTTCTTAAAGCCTTTAGCCATATCCTTATTCTATTCCTCCTCTGTTCCTCTGGTGATATAGAGGTTAACCCAGGCCCTGTAGCCCCCAGTATCACTCCTACTCCCCAGGCGCTATCATTTGTTGACTTCTGTAACCGTAAAAGCCTTGGTTTCTTGCATGTTAACATCAGAAGCCTCCTCCCTAAGTTTGAGTTATTCACTGCGTTAGCACACTCCGCCAATCCTGATGTTCTAGCAGTGTCTGAATCCTGGCTTAGGAAGGCCACCAAAATGTCAACTACATCTACAGCATTTTCCGTCTAGATAGAACTGCCAAAGGGGGCGGAGTTGCAATCTACTGTAGAGATAGCCTGCAGAGCTCTATCATAGTATCCAGGTCTGTGCCCAAACAGTTTGAGCTTCTACTTCTAAAAATCCACCTTTCCAGAAATAAGTCTCTCACTGTTGCCACTTGCTACAGACCCCCCTCAGCCCCCAGTTGTGCCCTGGACACCATATGTGAATTGATTGCCCCCCATCTATCCTCAGAGTTCGTACTGCTTGGTGACCTAAACTGGGATATGCTTAACACCCCGGCCGTCCTACAATCTAAACTAGATGCCCTCAATCTCACACAAATTATCAAGGAACCTACCAGGTACAACCCTAAATCCGTAAACATGGGCACCCTCATAGATATCATCCTGACTAATTTATTCTCTAAATATACCAGGATCTCAGCGATCACTGCCTCATTGCCTGTGTCCGTAATGGGTCTGTGGTCAAACGACCACCCCTCATCACTGTCAAACGCTCCCTAAAACACTTCAGCGAGCAGGCCTTTCTAATTGACCTGGCCCGGGTATCCTGGATGGATAATGACCTCATTCCATCAGTAGAGGATGCCTGGTTGTTCTTTAAAAGTGCCTTCCTCTCCATCTTAAATAAGCATGGCCCATTCATAAAATGCAGAACTAAGAACAGATATAGCCCCTGGTTCACCCCAGACTTGACTGCCCTTGACCAGCACAAAAACATCCTGTGGCGTACTGCATTAGCATCGAACAGCCCCTGCGATATGCAACTTTTCAGGGAAGTCAGGAACCAATATACACAATCAGTTAGGAAAGCAAAGGCTAGCTTTTCAAACAGAAATTTGCATCCTGTAGCACTAACTCCAAAAAGTTTTGGGACACTGTAAAGTCCATGGAGAATAAGAGCACCTCCTCCCAGCTGCCCACTGCACTGAGGCTAGGAAACATTGTCACCACCGATAAATCTACGATAATCGAGAATTTCAACAAGCATTTTGCTACGGCTGGCCATGCTTTCCACCTGGCTACCCCTACCCGGCCACCAGCTCTGCACCCTCTGCTGCAACTTGCCCATGCCCCCCCTTCTCCTTCACCCAAATTCAGACAGCTGATGTTCTGAAAGAGCTGCAAAATCTGGATCCCTACAAATCAGCTGGGCTAGACAATCTGGACCCTTTCTTTCTAAAATTAGCCGCCGAAATTGTCGCAACCCCTATTTACTAGCCTGTTCAATCTCTCTTTCGTATCGTCTGAGATCCCCAGAGATTGGAAAGCTGCCGCGGTCATCCCCCTCTTCAAAGGGGGTGACACTCTAGATTCAAACTGCTACAGACCTATATCCGTCCTGCCCTGCCTTTTGAAAGTATTTGAAAGCCAAGTTAACAAACAGATCACCGACCATTTCGAATCCCACCGTACCTTCTCCGCTATGCAATCTGGTTTCCGAGCTGGTCATGGGTGCACCTCAGCCACACTCAAGGTCCTAAACGATATTATAACCGCGATCGATAAAAGACAGTACTGTGCAGCCGTCTTCATCGACCTGGCCAAGGCTTTCGACTCTGTCAATCACCGCATTCTTATTGGCAGACTAAATAGCCTTGGTTTTTCAAATGACTGCCTCGCCTGGTTCACCAACTACTTCTCAGATAGAGTTCAATGTGTCAAATCGGAGGCCCTATGGGGGTGCCACAGGGTTCAATTCTCTGGCCGACTCTTCTCTGTGTATATCAATAATGTCGCTCTTGCTGCTGGTGACTCTCAGATCCACCTCTACGCAGACGACACCATTTTGTATACATCTGGCCCTTCATTGGACACTGTGTTAACAAACCTCCAAACGAGCTTCAATGCCATACAACACTCCTTCCGTAGCCTCCATCTGCTCTTAAACGCTAGTAAAACTAAATGCATGCTCTTCAATCGAATGCTGCTTGCACCCGCCCGCCCAACTAGAATCACTACTCTCGGCGGGTCTGACTTAGAATATGTGGACAACTACAAATACCTAGGTGTCTGGTTAGACCGTAAACTCTCCTTCCAGACTCACATGAAGCATCTCCAATCCAAAGTTAAAACTAGAATCGGCTTCCTATTTCACAACAAAGCCTCCTTCACTCATGCTGCCAAACATGCCCTCTTAAAACTGACTATCCTACCGATCCTTGACTTCGGCGATGTCATTTACAAAATAGCCTCCAACACTCTAATCAGCTAATTGGATGTAGTCTATCACAGTGCCATCCGTTTTGTCACCAAAGCCCCATATACTACCCACCATTGTGACCTGTACGCTCTCGTTGGCTGGCCCTCACTACATATTCGTCGCCAAACCCACTGGCTCCAGGTAATCTATAAATCACTGCTAGGCAAATCCCTGCCTTATCTTAGCTCATTGGTCACCATAGCAACACCCACCCGTAGTATGCGTTCCAGCAGATATATCTCACTGGTCATCCCCAAAGCCAACACCTCCTTTGGCCGCCATTCCTTCCAGTTCTCTGCTGCCAATGACTGGAACGAACTGCAAAAATCTCTGAAGCTGGAGACTCTTATCTCCCTCACTAACTTTAAGCATCAGTTGTCAGAGCAGATTACCAATCACTGCACCTGTACACAGCCCATCTGTAATTAGCCCACCCAACTACCTCATCCCCATATTGTTATTTATTTCGCACATCGTCTTCTGCACATCTGTCACTCCAGCGTTAATACTAAATTGTAATTATTTTGCACTATGGCCTATTTATTGCCTTACCTCCATAACTTACTACATTTGCACACACTGTATATAGATTTTCTATTGTGTTATTGACTGTACGTTTTGTTTATCCCATATGTAACTCTGTGTTGTTGTTTTTATCGCACTGCTTTGCTTTATCTTGGCCAGGTCGCAGTTGTAAATGAGAACTTGTTCTCAACTGGCTTACCTGGTTAAATAAAAACATTAAAAAATAAGTCCAATCAGTTGAATTTACCACAGGTAGACTCCAATCAAGTTGTAGAAACATCTCAAGGATGATCAGTGGAAACAGGATGCACCTGAGCTCAATTTCGAGTCTCATAGCAAAGGGTCTGAATACTTATGTAAATAAGGTATTTCTGTTTTCACTTTGTCATTACAGGGTATTGTGTGTAGATTTGATAATTTCATCCATTTTAGAATATGGCTGTAAAAAATCAAGAGGTCTTACTACTTTCCAAATGCACTGTACGTCTGTCTATACGGACTCACTCAGACCTTACTCATCTTGCCCAAACGTTGGGATCAACTGTACACACTTGAGCTTGACAAACACACCACTCACCTTTCATACCTGATAAGGCCTTACCTGAATGGCATGTCAGTGGTATGCCCCAGGGCCTAGAATTACACATACACTCACCTATACAGGGTCAGGCATAGGCCTAATAATGATTCACCTATGACTAGCCATGGTTCTCATAGATGACTGACAGGACAAGTACACTGTGTTCAAAACAGATAGTTACACACAGAAATGAACATGCATGCGCGCTTGCACACACACACACACACACACACATTATGGGGCACTTAGGCCTCTAGTGAGAGTGACTGAGCCTCCATACGTCTCTGTCCCTCTGTGAGTCACCAGAGTGGCTGAGGTAACTGTCCTGTCCCAGTAGCTGGCTTGCTAAAATTACAACCACCACACACTGCACTGGGGGTCTGGTAGATTTAAGTGGAGAACAACAACAGGGTCTCCACCCCCTCCTTACCCTCCTCTTCCCTAAAACAAGCCCATTTAAGGAGACAGATATTTGCCCTGACACATGGTCTCTGCTCTAGACGTGGTCTCTGTGATGAGGACAGTGGTGGAATCAGAGGGCGGGGGTTGGGCGTCTGTGTATATTTGTGTGCGCATGGATGAGTATTTGTGTGTATATGTGAAGCAGTGACGTGCAGTGAGGTCGGTGGCTGGGTAGACACTGGCTATTATCAAAGCCAGATTTACTCACAAGTAAACCTTGATGAAGCCCAAGTTCACCATGCAACAGAGAGCTCCAACAACCAGAGTGACATAGGCTATTAACCGAAATTGACAAACAATTTTCACCAAATATAAATACCAATGTAGCCAAGATACAGAAGTGATAGCCTCCAGTGGCGACATACTTCATATTATCCGACAAAATGACACACTGCTCATCTCAGCTCAGCCATAGACGTATGTAGCATCCACAGTTCCAACTGATAGGTGGCGATATAAGACCACATTTCATCCGAATAATTTGAAACACAAACTTAGCCTTTCACAATGGATTTACAATTCTTCCAATACATGGCGCACGTATGTGAAATATTATTACACACATATATAATAAATAAGGTTCTAATTACATTTCCATATCAACAATCGAAATGACTGAATGCAGTTCAAAACATCAAAAAAGTGTCTAATCAAAACTAAATTCTAGCTTGATAAATCAAAAGCATTCAAAGGGATGTAATATATTCTCATGATT
The DNA here is from genome assembly GCF_020615455.1 of Coregonus clupeaformis. Taxonomy (NCBI): domain Eukaryota; kingdom Metazoa; phylum Chordata; class Actinopteri; order Salmoniformes; family Salmonidae; genus Coregonus; species Coregonus clupeaformis. The sequence goes on along the minus strand of NC_059216.1, from coordinate 24,931,735 downwards.
AAACAGTAGCCCTACAAAAAAATGCATTTAACCCTATCTTTACTTGTAAATTAAGTCCATTCGTCTGGTGAACCTCTATTCTGCATGCACACAGCCGTGTGGAAGACACATCCAAGGCCTCCTTCGGTTCCATTTTTGCACTGACACAAAAAGTAATTCCCATTCCGCCCACAAAGCAACAGTAATTGTCCAAGATGTTGAAAAGTCTGCGTAAAAAGTATTAATTGGTAATTACATTTCAGACAAGTGGACAGTCCGGTACTCACTGTTCGTCTGCCCGACAGCTAGAATTGTTTGAGGTGAAGTATGGTGTCCATTTAATATAATTTGCCATTTAGCAGACACTTTTATCCAAAGCGACTTACAGTCATGTGTGCATACATTTTTACGTATGGGTGGTCCCGGGGATCGAACCCACTACCCTGGCGTTACAAGCGCCATGCTCTACCAATTGAGCTACAGAGGACCATTTGTCAGGTTGTCAGGTTGTTTTTGCTAGCTAGCTTCGAGTTGGTTCAGTTCAAGGGATGCGAGCGCCAAATTATGTAGACACGGCCAAATGTACACAGCTTACCCCAGTCAATACCCAACATATTAAGGCAGTATGCATGCACAACACAGGAGGTTGGTGGCACCTTATTTGGGGAGAATGGGCTCGTGGTAATGACTGGAGCGGAATCAGTGGAATGGTATCAAATACATCAAACACATGGTTTCCAGGTGTTTGATGCCATTCCATTCTGCTCCGTTCCAGACATTATTATGGGCCGTTCTCCCCTCAGCAACCTCCTGTGATGGAAAAAAAATATGAAATCGTCTCAATGCAAGGAATGAAGCTACTTCAAGCTGAAAAGGAACGCATTAATACCTTAGCAAGGTTTTGATGCAGTTTCAGCAATTCTTTAGATTTTGAGCATAAAAAACACCAGAATCATTGAGAAAAAAACATTAGATAACAGTAAAGAATGACCATTTTGTACAGTACCAGTCAAAGGTTTGGACACACCTACTCATTCAAGGGTTTTTCTTTATTTTTACTACACTGCTCAAAAAAATTAAGGGAACACTTAAACAACACAATGTAACTCCAAGTCAATCACACTTCTGTGAAATGAAACTGTCCACTTAGGAAGCAACACTGATTGACAATAAATTTCACATGCTGTTGTGCAAATGGAATAGACAACAGGTGGAAATTATAGGCAATTAGCAAGACACCCCCAATAAAGGACTGGTTTTGCAGGTGGTGACCACAGACCACTTCTCAGTTCCTATGCTTCCTGGCTGATGTTTTGGTCACTTTTGAATGCTGGTGGTGCTTTCACTCTAGTGGTAGCATGAGACGGAGTCTACAACCCACACAAGTGGCTCAGGTAGTGCAGCTCATCCAGGATGGCACATCAATGCGAGCTGTGGCAAGAAGGTTTGCTGTGTCTGTCAGCGTAGTGTCCAGAGCATGGAGGCGCTACCAGGAGACAGGCCAGTACATCAGGAAACGTGGAGGAGGCCGTAGGAGGGCAACAACCCAGCAGCAGGACTGCTACCTCCGCCTTTGTGCAAGGAGGAGCAGGACGAGCACTGCCAGAGCCCTGAAAAATGACCTCCAGCAGGCCACAAATGTGCATGTGTCTCCTCAAACGGTCAGAAACAGACTCCATGAGGGTGGTATGAGGGCCCGACGTCCACAGGTGGGGGTTGTGCTTACAGCCCAACACCGTGCAGGACGTTTGGCATTTGCCAGAGAACACCAAGATTGGCAAATTCACCACTGGCGCCCTGTGCTCTTCACAGATGAAAGCAGGTTCACACTGAGCACGTGACAGACGTGACAGAGTCTGGAGACGCCGTGGAGAACGTTCTGCTGCCTGCAACATCCTCCAGCATGACCGGTTTGGCGGTGGGTCAGTTATGGTGTGGGGTGGCATTTCTTTGGGGGGCCGCACAGCCTTCCATGTGCTCGCCAGAGGTAGCCTGACTGCCATTAGGTACCGAGATGAGATCCTCAGACCCCTTGTGAGACCATATGCTGGTGCGGTTGGCCCTGGGTTCCTCCTAATGCAAGACAATGCTAGACCTCATGTGGCTGGAGTGTGTCAGCAGTTCCTGCAAGAGGAAGGCATTGATGCTATGGACTGGCCCACCCGTTCCCCAGACCTGAATCCAATTGAGCACATCTGGGACATCATGTCTCGCTCCATCCACCAACGCCACGTTGCACCACAGACTGTCCAGGAGTTGGCGGATGCTTTAGTCCAGGTCTGGGAGGAGATCCCTCAGGAGACCATCCGCCACCTCATCAGGAACATGCCCAGGCGTTGTAGGGAGGTCATACAGGCACGTGGAGGCCACACACACTACTGAGCCTCATTTTGACTTGTTTTAAGGACATTACATCAAAGTTGGATCAGCCTGTAGTGTGGTTTTCCACTTTAATTTTGAGGGTGACTCCAAATCCAGACCTCCATGGGTTGATAAATTTTATTTCCATTGATAATTTTTGTGTGATTTTGTTGTCAGCACATTCAACTATGTAAAGAAAAAAGTATTTAATAAGATTATTTCATTCATTCAGATCTAGGATGTGTTATTTTAGTGTTCCCTTTATTTTTTTGAGCAGTGTATTTTCTACATTGTAGAATAATAATGAAGACATCAAAACTATGAAATAACACATATGGAATCATGTAGTAACCAAAAAAGTGTTAAATAAATCAAAATGTATTTTATATTTGAGATTCTTATATTAGCCACCCTTTGCCTTGATGACAGCTTTGCACACTCTTGGCATTCTCTCAACCAGCTTCACCTGGAATGCTTTTCCAACAGTCTTGAAGGAGTTCCCACATATGCTGAGCACTTGTTGGCTGCTTTTCCTTCACTCTGCGGTCCGACTCATCCCAAACCATCTCAATTGGGTTGAGGTCGGGGGATTGTGGAGGCCAGGTCATCTGATCCAGCACTCCATCACTCTCCTTCTTGGTCAAATAGCCCTTACACAGCCTGGAGGTGTGTTGGGTCATTGTCCTGTTCAAAAACAAATGATAGTCCCACTAAGCCCAAACAAGATGGGATGGCCGCCGTGGCTGCCGAATGCTGTGGTAGCCATGCTGGTTAAGTGTGCCTTAAATTCTAAATAAATCACAGACAGTGTCACCAGCAAAGTACCCCCACTCCATAACACCACCTCCTCCATGCTTTACTGTGGGAAATACACATGCGGAGATCATAATAATAATAATAATAATATGCCGTTTAGCAGACGCTTTTATCCAAAGCAACTTACAGTCATGTGTGCATACATTTTTACGTATGGGTGGTCCCGGGGATCGAACCCACTACCCTGGCATTACAAGCGCCATGCTCTACCAATTGAGCTACAGAGGACCACACCGCGTGTCACAAAGCCACGGCGGTTGTAACCAAAAATCTCCAATTTGGACTCCGGACCAAAGGACAAATGTCCACCGGTCTAATGTCCGTTGCTCGTGTTTCTTGGCCCAAGCAAGTCTCTTCTTCTTATTGGTGTCCTTTAGTAGTGGTTTCTTTGCAGCAATTCAACCATGAAGGCCTGATTCACACAGTCTCCTCTGAACATTTGATGTTGAGATGTGTCTGTTACTTGAACTCGGGGAAGCATTTATTTGGGCTGCAATTTCTGAGGCTGGTAACTCTAATGAACTTATCCTCTGCAGCAGAGGTAATTCTGGGTCTTCCATTCCTGTGGCGGTCCTCATGATAGCCAGTTTCATCATAGTGCTTAATGGTTTTTGCAACTGCACTTGAAGAAACTTTCAAAGTTCTTGAAATGTTCCGTATTGACTGACCTTCATTTCTTAAAGTAATGATGGACTGTTGTTTCTCTTTGCTTATTTGAGCTGTTCTTGCCATAATATGGACTTGGTCTTTTACCAAATAGGGCTATCTTCTGTATACCCCCCTATCTTGTCCCAACACAACTGATTGGCTCAAACGCATTAAGAAGGAAATAAATTCCACAAATTAACTTTTAAGAAGGCACACCTGTTAATTGAAATGCATTCCAGGTGACTGGTTGAGAGAATGCCAAGAGTGTGCGAAGCTGTCATCAAGGCAAATATATTTAGATTTGTTTAACACTTTTTTGGTTACTACATGATTCCATATGTGTTATTTCATAGTTTTGATGACTTCACTATTATTCTACAATGTAAAAAATAGTAAAAATAAAGAAAAACCCTTGAATGAGTAGGTGTGTCCAAACTTTTGACTTGTAGTGTATATAATTGTATTCTTTATTTGGCTTTTCATAACAGAATCGGATGAGGAGGCATTTGTACAGGGGGTATGGGGGGGTAGTGGTGGACAGTAGCAGGGGTGGGTGGGACTGAGATGGGGTCATTATTTATCCCCCCACCATTCAATTCATTTCATTTTAGTCATTTAGCAGACTCTCTTATCCAGAGCGACTTACAGGAGCAATTAGGGTTAAGTGCCTTGCTTAAGGGCACATCGAAAGATTTTTCACCTAGTCGGCTCGGGGATTAGAACCAGCGACCTTTCGGTTACTGGCACAACGCTCTTACCCACTAAGCTACCTGCCGCCCTCACCATCAGACCATCACACCATCACACACACACACACACACACACACACACACACACACACACACACACACACACACACACACACACACACACACACACACACACACACACACACACACACACACACACACACACACACACACACACACACACACACACACACACACACAGACACAGACACAGACACAGACACAGACACACACAGACACACACACACACACACACCCCTCCTCTCCCTGCTGTGACCCCATGGAGGCTGAGTGTCAGTGGCAGCAGTCATTTTCAGGAAGCAGAGGCTGTGTTAGGCAGGCAGCACTACCCCAGCCCACTCCAGCCTTGCCTCAGCCACGTGGCTTTGGGAGGCTGGTATTAGCTTATACCGGCCCAGGACATGGGAAGGACTGGATCTGTCACAGTGCATTGGGCTCTCACTGCGCTGGGCCACTGTCGCCCTCCTTTCTCTACCGGTGACACACAAACACAGACACAGAAACACCCACACACACACAGGCCTTCATTAATGGGTCCTGCCTTGACAACTGATCCTAATTGGCTATGAACAACTCTTCATGTATTATTGGTGTCTGACTGCCTTGGTTCATGTAAACAAGCCGCGGAAAGGAGGGACAGGATAGCAACCTCCATCGCAGGCACACACGTACACCACACTCACACACACACACACTGTATGAACACAGGCATAGGCCTCCACACGCGCACACACAGACTCTAGCCACATGCCCCAGTGCAGTGACCTTTACACACCCAGCCAGTCACTGGAGATCAGAGATGCTTTCTCTTCTGTAGTGGGTGGCCTCTTTCCCACTCCCCTGGTATAGTCAGTGAAACCATGTCGCTAGTGTTTGTTATTGGCTTAGAGAAGTGAACACAATTACTGATCTTTATTTCTATCTCCTTATAAACTCAATTGAATTGAATGGACCTTTCAGTGGATGAATATTGGGGGAAACAAATATTTCACTGTCAGGACTCAGGATGTATGGATGTGATTTGACAGATTAATTGAAGGGCTTTAATGTCTGTAGGAGTGAGTGAATAAGCGACATGCAGAAGTGTGTGTGTGTGAGAGAGAGAGAGAGAGAGTCTGTTTACTCTTAGCTTTGTCACTGTTGATCAGTCTAAAGGAGGAGATTAAGGAATAGACCAGCCATGTCACAAAATATATTTGATTAGTGCCACGTAACAATGTCAAAGCCAGAGATGCATATTAAAACCCTCAATCCATTTTACCATCCAATCACAAACACTATGTCAATATATGTTCCAAATATTGTTTTTCTTTGGTATGAAATTTCACCAGAAAATTGTCCCCTTTTTTAACATTGTAAAATGGGAGTGGCTCTGTTTTATTGTGCGGTATAAATAACAGAATACTAAAGGCATACAGAAAAACAATAAACGGCCAGTGCTGTCCAGTCCCATCACTGTCTGAGGAATGGGAGATGTATGACCATTCTATTACTATGGTAACTAGCCACTATATTCAGTGATGCCCGGGTGTGTTTTTCCCCCCTGCAGTGTCGAGTGGGCATTGCTGACAGGATTGGAGTGAGAGCCACACACACACACACACACACACACACACACACACACACACACACACACACATACACACACATACACAGAGAGAGACAGACAGACAGACAGACAGACAGACAGACAGACAGACAGACAGACAGACGAAAAAAATGCTCCTTCTGAAGTATAGAGGTTGGTAAACACAGACAGGAGCACACTCACTACAAGGTGGGTGCCTACATACAGTATAGTAGCTATATGGTTAAAAAATAAACACAAACAAACCTGGTTTAGCATACATAGTTCCGCAAAGCACAATGCAGAGAGGCTACTTGAGTAGTACGATCTAATCTAATAAAGGTAAACAGCCACAACACAGAACAGCCCAGCACTTGCCTACACACTGGGAATGTAACTAATACACTGTATGTAAACACGCAGGAAGACAGGACCGGAGACAGAGCTGAATAGAGATGGTGCTGACAGAGAGTTAAAGGGATACATCATGCATAAACAGAAAGAGCACAGTAGTAATGTGCCTTAGTAACAAGAATCATCACCTTGAGGTTAATATACTGCTTAGTGTGGGAGTTCAAGTGAGTTCAAGAATGCTACTACTGACTTTACACCACTGTTTTATGAACTGTGTATTTTGGTGGTATTGGTTATTTTTAGACTTTCTATGACTGCGTTGCTGCTATATTTAATTCTGTATTCCTACTATATTCAAAGTGACAGTAAGTGCTTCCGGTGAAAAATGATTGTTAGGTTGTCGTCATCGTACGACAGTGGATGAGCATCGCAGTTTTGTCTTCATTTATTAAGGTGATGTTATTTTTTAAATAGCATTCAAATGGATGGCTCAGGGAAAGGTTAGTATTTATGTCCCTTTACTTCTGGACACTCACCTTTTCATTAATTTCACGTTGAGGTGGTGGGTACGGTACGAAGGCACGGTACGTTTTTACCTGGGTCATTTCATTTTCAACAGCCATTGCCATTTAAGTACACTTTACAGAGGGAAAAGTGATGTGGATGAATTATAGACAATTTCCTGTTTTAAGCAAGCGCTGCATTACTTTGGACATATAACCATGTTCGTCTATTTCCAGATGTATTATTGATATGGTTGGATTTATTATGTAAGTATCTGTCAGATGCTATGAATGTTAGTGAGGCTACAGGACATTTTGGGCTTTTAGGGGGAAAGAGAAAAAGTAAAAATATAGTGTTTTACATTTTGTAATTTACACCCATTTTTATACAGTAATTGTTTGATTTTAAAGTAAAAACTTGGTAATTAAATGTTTTCTTCTATACATTATCAACAGCTTGAATTTCAAAATAACTAGCATTTTATAGACTAAATAATATAGCTAGTGGATACAGTATCTATTCAATTAAATCTATTCTATAAAGCCAAGAAGTATAGAGGAACAAGTTTGACACTATTTTCCAAATATGAACCAAAATTGAGCTGAACCATTTAATCAGATCCTGAAGTTGTAACTGCAAGAAATATTGATACAGAGCATTTTGAACAACATAAAAACCATCCAAATCTTTTCCAGATTCTTTTTTTCCTTTTTAACTGACAAATTCCATTGACCTTAATCCACCTTTCCTTGACTTGTATGGGATTTCCTTTTTATCTGTGAAAACATTTTGTTGTTGTCCATAACACATCTGAGAAGAGGTAGAATATATCTGGCCATACACACTGTATAAAGTGTAGGCCTACTGTATGTACTGCATTGAGAATGCTTAGCCACATTCCCCTACGACCACAGCCTTTTCCATGCAGTCATACTGCCATCTCTTGAAAGGAAAGGGAACTACCACTACCAATCCTCACTGGGACATTCTCTCTGCCTCTCTCTGTTGGTCTTTTGTTCCTCTTGCCTGTATTTGTATAGATGTGTACTGTACTGCAGGTTGTCCACTCGCTTTAAGTAGAGGTCCTTTAGTGTAACCTTGGTGTGTCTGTCCGAGTGGCTGGACCCTATCTGCTACAGTATATGATGGCTGGACAAGGCGATGCAGTAGGACTGGCCTCTCTGCCTCTTCAGACCAGCGCCTTTACCAATGTGACAACCTGACGTGTCACCACTAGTCATGGGGGAGACAGAGCGGACATCACCCCCCCTACACACACACACACACACACACACACACACAACAACAACAACACACATAAATGACATACATAGAACTGACTGATATTTTTCCAAATAAAACCAGCCAAGAGATAGGGTTTACATTTGTTTTGAGATTTTCCAGATATAAGATTACATTTGAGTCTTGATTTCAGGTGTGCACAGGTTAGGAGTTGACCGGTCTAGTCTTTGCTTTTGACTGTGAATGAAAGGTAAATAAAGCTTGCATGGGCCACTCTGTAAAAAAAATCAAGAATGTCTGACTGAAAGAGGTGGTCACAGCTGGAAAGGGAGAATGAACAGGGGTTGAGGGTTGCAGTTTCAACATCATTCAATCAGACAAACATGCCCCTCAGCTGAAACGGCGAAACCCTCCCGATTCTCTCGAATTAGGGAGATTAGCGGGAAAGCGCATAATGCGGGATGATGGAATTTGTCATAATTTGCATTGTCCTGGAATGATCCGGTTTGATAGAGCGATGCATCGAGGAGCTTGTCATGTCCCACGGGCAGGTCATAGAAGAAGCTTGGCAGAAATGATTTTTGAGATATGTGCATCAGTCGTAAAAGACTCACAACCAATTTGTCAAAGAAATCTGAGGTCGGGACAGTTGAAGGCACCAGGGCATTTTGCCTTAACGCAAAGAGAAAACATGCTCTTCTATCACTTCAGCACACACAACACTGATGGTCTGGGCTACAATGTGTTACCACACTCTTCATCAACATGTACCTTTATCAGTTTGACTTTTTATATTTGACAAGATTTTTTACTTTAGATTTTATTTTAAAAAATATTGGGGTTGAAGTACATTTAAGATAAAACACAGCAATAAGTCAATTTGAATATATTTATTTTTGTCAACAGAAATTGTCAAATTCTAAATGATTTATTTATTTGCTCCTGTATTGTGGCGTGTGGATGCGCGTGAGGACGGTGTCTCCCACAATAACATAAAGCAGTCCCTTCTGACCTTGATAATACTCCCCAACGCTGCCTAGGCTACAGACAGACCAGTAATCAGCATAAAGTTGACCAGAGCCGACGTGACAGTGTTACTTCTCCATGCGGGCATCTCTGGAACGGGCATGTCTAGGGCAGACAGGCAGGCAGAATGGAAACGGCATTGTGAAAGCGAGAGAGGGGCCAATGTCACGTTTTGTCTTTATAGTGTCTTTTCACGATTCCTGATTATTTTTCTTTTTCTAATATTTGTTCTGGTAATAACTATTCTATTTTGAACATATGTCCGTAGGTCTTTTTTGTCTCCATATGCAGTTCTGGACCAGAGAGGATGCTTGAGAGGTCCCCCATATTTGCCTTTCTTTGTGAGTTTCGTTCGGCTATTTATGTCGCCGTTTAAGTAACACTGATGTTGTGTGACAGTTGAGCATACAAGGGTTAGGCTCAAACTAGAGCACAAACTGAAAAAATAGACATGGAGGATTAATAAGAGGATGAAATTTTAAAAATACAATTTTGTTTTCTTTCAGAAGAAGCCTTAATTAAGAGAGACTAACATGGTGAAACATACAAGAGAAGGGGAGAAAGGTTTTGGTTCTCCTGAACATTTTATATTTCTATAAATGAGGTGTCAGAAGCCCCAGAATCTCCTCGGGGCGTAGCACAACATGAGGCCATCTCTTATCGTTTCTTATTCGGAGACGTGATGCGCTTTGAATGTACTAATGCTGAAAGAACCCCACAGACTTGAAGCCAGTTCAAGATGGAATCTCAGCACACAGACCTGACAAACTGACATCCACCGCGAAAGGATTAAACAGTTATTCCGTATCAAATCCAAAAAGCAGAAATAATATATGCACTTAAATGCGCGGAATAAACTTCTTCCTTGATCTGCACATTTACAACTATTTGCCAATCTTTAAATATTCAAGAAAGAAGAAAAAACAGGAAAGAGATTAAGAATTTTGTGGCATGAAATAAAGCATGTTCCTTTATATACTATGAGAGTGTGAGGTTCTAATACAGTTTGATAGGTGTTATGACATGTCTTGCTCCAGTGTTCTAGTGATTGAGTCATTCAATATCCCCCCTGCCTTCAGTCCAAAGTACTACATTTACCCATTTACTGTGGATCCACTGTTAACAATGCTTAAAAGATTGAGAAGCAAACATAATTCTGTTACAAATATTTACTCACATTATGCTGCATTTAGTCATACACTGTTTACCCTTTCATTTTGTGTTATGTGTTTCCTTCCTGCGTTAGCCAAAAGTTATGCCATATTAATTTGATTCATTTTGTACATTTATATTATCATTCCCTTGGTTAAATTATGCATGAGGGCTCAATGGAAGGATGTGACCATTAGCATATCTGATCAGAGGGCCATGGGGCTGTTCCCCCTCACGCTGTCCTTGGACCAGGGGGAGAACCTGACTGTTCATCAATACCAGGTCACTTTACCCACACTGGCCCAGTCTGGTTGGTGACACAGAGTCAGACGCTCATTCAGCAGAATTGAGTCCAAATAGTTACTTTACAACACCAATGCAAATATAGCCTAGCACCCTAGCCTGTTCATGCCTTGGAGGTTTCGAACAAACACGACAATTAAGAAGGCCTCAGTCACGCTATGCGTGTTACAAGAAGCAGTTAAGGCTTGAGAGCGGATGGATTCATCCATGCAACCGGTTCTAGTGTTCCAGTGTTCCAGCATTTACATACGTGTTACTGTCTGGATCCTTAGGGCTCAGTGACCTTTTGACACGTCATTGGGTTTATGAAAAATAATGGTGTTTAAGCCATGAAATAAAGGTTGATAAAGCATGAAGCCAAAACACAGATTTAATTAATGCTAAGCAGGCAGCGTGTGCCGCGATTGCCTCAGACGTCTCGAAGAGAGGAAGTTTGTGTAGCTTGTAGGGATCGTTGGGGAAATAAGGTCTGAGACACATTTAGTGTTAAGTCAAACTAATAGATTTTGTAACCCTGAGGTACAATATTTAAAACTCGGCTTGCACAAGAACTAAAAATGCATTTTCAGTTAGACAGTAAACAATTGAAATATAAGATTGAAAAACATAAGCTACATTGTACCTTTTAGCGTTTAGGGTCAGGATATCTGCAATTGCAGTGAGAGGGAGTGGAGGCTAGATATACCATTCACCGTGAACATGCCTTACTATTGATTTTACCGTGAAATATTTAATACCGCATGTCCTTCCTTTTCTCTCTGGGCCATTTAGACTCCTAAGGTTACCGTTTGAAAAATACTTTACTTGTTATAGGAAGTTTAATGTAATATGCAATTGTTTGACCCTTATGAATATTTTAACGGGCTCATCTCTGGCCTATTAAAAATGCATGTGGCATTGTGCTTGTTGATCACGTTTAGGACGCCCATGCAAATTGGACTGTCTTCCCTGTCAACGCAGAAGATAAATAATGTAGCTGTGTTGTATATTCAGGGACACCATTGACAGTCAATTAACAAGTTTGATTGGTGTGTGAACTCATTCTTTTGAACTGTTAATTTTATGTAAATAGTATTCACTTCCCTTTTTCCCTTTTTCCTCCACTCTCAGGTTCGCCGTGAAAAGCCGATCCCCCGTTAACCCCCTCCTTTCCACCAGCGCCAGTAGAAACCTGAGCTGGAGCCTTAATAATTGATCATCACCCACCTGCTTGGTGGAAGCTATGGGGAGTTTGTCTTTAACAGTGAAGGGGGCATGCGCTGGCCTCTTTTGATATTCAAATCAACAAATGGTAGCCCTCCTTTTTTGGAAGTCAAAATGGGGAGCTTTTTTTATGGCTTGTTACGAGGTCCTCGCCACCCGTCCGACCTTATCAAGGCTCCTCAGATGGAGGAGATATGATGGCACTTGATGGCTCATAAATGGAATGCCAATGACGATTTGTTGTTGACGTCTCGAGCAACTCAGGCTTTTATGTTACGCTGCAGACCAGACGTAGATGTATGGTTCGCGCTTCGACAGATAGTGCTCGCAGGTAAATTATCCGGTGATTGATCCGACCGTTTTAAAGAAGGGAGGCCTCCACCCCTCCATCCCCCTCCCCTCCTCTCCTCCCTTACGTCCGCTCTCTCGTCTCCTCCTCTGTCCCGGTAATTTGGAGCAGCAGAGGCAGATGCTGAAGATTCATCAAAGTTGACAAGTGAACCCAGGAGCTAGGAATCATGGGAAACCCATATGATTATGGAAATGGCTGTGGCCATATCCCCCCTCTAGCAAAGAGCTTTATGTTGTTCTGTTATTATCAAATCACATTCTACAAACTGCTTATTATGTCATGGTGAAAAAACACGTTTGTGTGTGCTGCAGCAGTATTTTAAAGAGCCATCACACTGCCCTTGAATGTCCAGTAGTAATGCCCACTATGGTACATTGATGTGCACTGAAAATACAGTATAACTCAAAACATATGCACCATGTTATCCTGCGTTCGTCCCATAGCTTTGCAATGCTTTTTATCTGCAAATATTGCTCATTGGTAATTTGATTAAGTAATAAAGGCTACTTTTATGTAAAAGCGATTTCCCCTGTCTCATTGATGTGGACTAGATATCTCAGATAAGCCTAGCAGGTGATTGGACTATAATGCCTAGAACCTTGGGGCGTTGAGGGTTCGATAATTGGCCTCATTTGCTACTAACAAAGTGAGCAAGGGTACTGACTCAGTGGAGGTGAAGAGGGGGTTGGGGCAAAGTGCTAAGCCTTTAGTAATACCACTGGTCCACACTTAACCCTGGTAATCTGGGGGAGAAATACAATACCCATGTATGTACGTATGGTAATCGGCTAAGGACCCTGCTCTCACGCCATGTATCAATTGATGTTGGTCTCCTTGATCCCTCTGGAGGTCAGTGTCTTCACAGACCCTAAAGGTCCCTGCTTAGACCACCAATTAACACCCTGTCACCAGCGGCTGTTGACTAGAAAGTGGCGTGGTGGCCACACTTTGGTATCCTAATGTAGCAGGGTGATGGGTGTCCAGGGACCTGACCTCTCCACTGGTCTCATTGGTCCCCACGCGTCCTTCTGCATTAATCGCATGGATTTCTTTGAGCTTTAAAGTATTGAGTTTAGGAACTTTGTCGTCTAACAGGCCGTTTATCTGGGAATCTCAGCTTATTATCGCGTGGTTAATTATGCTCATGAATAAGACAGCACAGACAGACCCCCGTTTGAACGTATCTGCTCTCACGCATGCTAAGGCACCTGCTTATCTTCCTGGTGTGAAATATGTATTATTGGTGATATGATATATCGTGAAAAAATATGGAACTTGTTAATTGATACGCTAATCAAACATATGCTGGTAATTTATGTTAATTTGGGATGTTACACCTCACTGATGTATGCACTGTGTTCTTATGACAGGACTCAGGTAGAGTTAAGTTAGTTTGATTAGGAAATGAACAGCACTTCTTTGTAGTTAGAAAATGTTTTTGTTTGTCTGTTTTCACATCCAAGTTGTATCAGGTCTATGTGTTTGCAGTTTGCACTCTATAGCTTTACAAAATAATATATTTTTCCATTGTAGTCCTCCATGAGGTGTGTATATGTTTGGAAATGAAATAAATACGTTGGCCTCAGTTCTATATCGAACAGCCCAACGTCTACACCAGCCATTTGTCCATTTGAGAGAATGACTGCATTTATCATCTTTGACCAGTAGCCAGTTCTGTGGGAGTATGTAATTGAGTTTCAAGCGATGGATTGATTTTGAGGAGAGATTTATTCTCTGAAACCAGGAGTGTGTACACAGGCCACATGGCCAAGCAGAAGCACAACCATTCTATAGGGCAACTGAGAGGGAAAACATGAACCCCTGGAAAGAGCTTTGTTTGGCCGCTGCCAGGATATATGAGACTGATGTCAGGGTTTATAATGTGAATGGATATGAACAACCATCCAGAGTATGAGTATAAGTTCCTGTTTAATCACATATATGGCTCAATTCCATTGGAAGAACCAGGAGGAACCAGAATGAATGGGAACTAGGGAGAACCAGGCACAGGGTTCCATAGTTACACCAAGAAATAGGCTAGCATCAGCTCAACTAACGTGTGATTGTGTGGTACCTGTGCCCCTCTACAGGTGGATGAGGCAGTGTTCTGTGCAGGCCAGATCGCCCTGGTGCCTTGTACCATGCAGCTGGTGAGGGCTGGAGCCAGGACCCAAGCCTGCCTGTCCTTCAGCCATGTAGAGAAGGTTCTGGAAGCAGTGATCAGCAGCCTTACCCTGGGCCATGTGCTGCAGGCCCACTGCTACGCCACCCGCAGCCAAGACATCCCCGTCATTAGAGCAGTCTGGGACAGCAAGCTGAGGGCCGCACAAGAGAAGGTGAGCTATTTTATCAACTATTTATCCTTTGTATAAGTCCTTTGTATATTTATCCTTTTGTGAATATGATCAATAGCATAAATAAATGGTATTAACCTCTACTCACACAGAGTAGGCAAAAAAATAGCATCTGTGTGTGCTTCCATCTCCGTTTGAATAAGGGAGAAAATGTGATAAAGAATTCAAGCCTGCATGCCTAATATGACTATCAGAATTTAATGGGCAAAAGTGGAATTTCCAAATGAGCCAAAGTCCCACCCTCTCTCCCCCTTCAGAGACCCAGAGCTCTGTTGCTGATATTTACCAGTGAGTATGCTCATAAAAAGTTGATGATGTGGGAAACACTGGTGTCTTTGATAATATGGAGCTTGGCACAGAAGCAGATGTCTTCCTTTAGAGCCTCCCTAATCCTTTATCCCCCTTTTGGAGTTAGGCTGAACTATCTGAACAGCTTATCCCCCCTCCACTCCACTCCATGCTCCGCCCCAAACCCCTCTCCCCTGCCACAAACTCTCTTCCACTCCACAAACCCTCTTCCACTCCACAAACCCTCTTCCACATGGCTAAGGGCACCAGGCTCCCCAGCCAGGCCTGCTCCTCCTGCGGTAATCTGCCAGGCCTGGGGAATAAGGGAGAAGGGGAGAAGGGAAGAGCCCACCTCCAACATGTGGCTCAGACTCTGTGGTGGGAAGTGCAGTGGGGGAACTCACTAAAAGTGCAAATCAGGGACTTTCTAAAATGTGCAAAGTGGGGACTCGCTCACTTGCAGGACTTGCCTTCATGATAGAGATAGCAGACTAGTGTCACGCCCTGGCTCTGGGGACTCTTATATGTTGAGCCAGGGTGTGGATTTTCTATGTTTTGTTTTCTATGTTTTTGTTTCTAGATCGTGTTGATCTATGTTGGCCAGGGTGGTTCCCAATCAGAGACAGCTGTAGCTCGTTGTCTCTGATTGGGGACAATACTTAGGCAGCCTGTTTTGGACTAGTTATTTGTGGGATCTTGTTCCGTATGGTTTGTTGTATTACCTAGGACTTCACGTATCGTTTTGTTTATTGTTTTTGTTCATGTTGTGTACACTTAAATAAAGTATGTACGCCTATCACGCTACGCCTTGGTCCGCTTCACATAATGATCGTGACAGAAGATCCCACCTCGACTGGATCAAGCAGCGTGACGAGGAGAGAGGATGGACTTGGGAGGAGAGGAGAGAGAGTCTGGCGAGAGGGATGGAGGCTATGATCATGGGGGAGAGACAAGCCCAATAATTTTTTAGGGGGGGGGCTCACGCCGTGGACGACGAGGCAGCAGGAGGCCGCGATAGAGCGGTTCAGCCGGTTAGCAGAGGAGGCCACCAGGTTACGGGGGCTATTGGTCATGAGGGAGAGTGTAGAGGCACGGCGAGAGGAACTGGTTAGGCAGCAGAGGGAGCGGAGGTTTAGAAGGAAACGCAGTCCCGCTCCTCGCACCAAGCAAGTGGTGTGTGTCACCAGTCCGGTCCGGCCCGTTCCTGATTCCCGCACAAGGCCAGTGGTGTGTGTTCCCAGTACGGTCCGGCCCATTCCTGCTCCCCGCACTAAGCCTGTGGTGCGCGTCGCCAGCCTGGTCCGGCCTGTTCCTGTCCCTCGCACCAAGCCTGTGGTGCGCGTCGCCAGCCCGGTCCGGCCTGTTCCTGCCCCTCGCACCAAGCCAGTGGTGCGCATCGCCAGCCCGGTCCGGCCTGTTCCTGCTCCTCGCACCAAACCAGTGGTGCGCGTCGCCAGCCCGGTCCGGCCTGTTCCTGTCCCTCGCACCAAGCCTGTTGTGCGCGTCGTCAGCCCGGTCCGGCCCGTTCCTGCTCCCCGCACCAAGCCTGTGGTGCGCGTCGCCAGCCCGGTCCGGCCTGTTCCTGCTCCCCGCACCAAGCCAGTGGTGCGCGTCGTCAGCCCGTTCCTGCACCCCGCACCAAGCCAGTGGTGCGCGGGCGCCAGCCCGGTCCGGCCTGTTCCTGCTCCCCGCACCAAGCCAGTGGTGCGCGTCGCCAGCCCGGTCCGGCCTGTTCCTGCTCCCCGCACCAAGCCAGTGGTGCGCGTCGTCAGCCCGGTCCGGCCCGTTCCTGCTCCCCGCACCAAGCCTGTGGTGCGCGTCGTCAGTCCGGCACGGTCCGTGCCTGTTCCACCGGTGCCTGGTCCGGCACCGGTCAGCTGCTCCACACCGGAGCCAGAGCAATCCGCTCCACCGGTGTACAGTCCAGCTCCGGCCAGCGGGGCCAGACCAGACCAGGGGCGCTACGGGGGGGTAGACAGAGAGTGGTGGTCACGCCCGGGGCCGGATCCGCCTCCGAGGCGGAATGCCCACCCGGCCCCTACCCCGTTGTGTTGGTGTGGCGCGGTCGCAGTCCACGCCTTTGGGGGGGGGGTACTGTCACGCCCTGGCTCTGGGGACTCTTATATGTTGAGCCAGGGTGTGGATTTTCTATGTTTTGTTTTCTATGTTTTTGTTTCTAGATCGTGTTGATCTATGTTGGCCAGGGTTGTTCCCAATCAGAGACAGCTGTAGTTCGTTGTCTCTGATTGGGGACCATACTTAGGCAGCCTGTTTTGGACTAGTTATTTGTGGGATCTTGTTCCGTATGGTTTGTTGTATTACCTAGGACTTCACGTATCGTTTTGTTTATTGTTTTTGTTCGTGTTGTGTACACTTAAATAAAGTATGTACGCCTATCATGCTACGCCTTGGTCCGCTTCACATAACGATCGTGACAACTAGATATCCTCTTAAAGCTTACACTGAGTATACAAAACATTAACAACACCTGCTCTTTCCATGACATAGACTGACCAGGTGGAGAAAAAACATCTAATCAAATCAAATCAATTTTTATTGGCCACATGCGCCGAATACAACAGGTGCAGACATTACAGTGAAATGCTTACTTACAGCCCTTAACCAACAGTGCATTTATTTTTAATAAAAAAGTAAAATAAAACAACAACAAAAAAGTGTTGAGAAAAAAAGAGCAGAAGTAAAATAAAATAATAGTAGGGAGGCTATATATACAGGGGGGTACCGGTGCAGAGTCAATGTGTGGGGGCACCGGCTAGTTGAGGTAGTTGAAGTAATATGTACATGTGGGTAGAGTTAAAGTGACTATGCATAAATAATTAACAGAGTAGCAGCAGCGTAAAAAGATGGGGTGTGGGGGCAGTGTAAATAGTCCGGGTAGCCAAGATTAGCTGTTCAGGAGTCTTATGGCTTGGGGGTAGAAGCTGTTGAGAAGTCTTTTGGACCTAGACTTGGCACTCCGGTACCGCTTGCCGTGCGGTAGCAGAGAGAACAGTCTATGACTAGGGTGGCTGGAGTCTTTGACAATTTTGAGGGCCTTCCTCTGACACCGCCTGGTATAGAGGTCCTGGATGGCAGGAAGCTTGGCCCCAGTGATGTACTGGGCTGTACGCACTACCCTCTGTAGTGCCTTGCGGTCGGAGGCCAAGCAGTTGCCATACCAGGCGGTGATGCAACCAGTCAGGATGCTCTCAATGGTGCAGCTGTAGAATTTTTTGAGGATCTGAGGACCCATGCCGAATCTTTTCAGTCTCCTGAGGGGGAATAGGCTTTGTCGTGCCCTCTTCACGACTGTCTTGGTGTGTTTGGACCATGATAGTTCGTTGGTGATGTGGACACCAAGGAACTTGAAGCTCTCAACCTGTTCCACTACAGCCCCGTCGATGAGAATGGGGGCGTGCTCAGTCCTCTTTTTTTCCTGTAGTCCACAATCATCTCCTTTGTCTTGGTCACGTTGAGGGAGAGGTTGTTATCCTGGCACCACACGGCCAGGTCTCTGACCTCCTCCCTATAGGCTGTCTCATCGTTGTCGGTGATCAGGCCTACCACTGTTGTGTCGTTGGCAAACTTAATGATGATGTTGGAGTCATGCCTGGCCATGCAGTCATGGGTGAACAGGGAGTACAGGAGGGGACTGAGTACGCACCCCTGAGGGGCCCCGTGTTGAGGATCAGTGTGGCAGATGTGTTGTTACCTACCCTTACCACCTGGGGGCGGCCCGTCAGGAAGTCCAGGATCCAGTGGCAGAGGGAGGTGTTTAGTCCCAGGATCGTTAGCTTAGTGATGAGCTTTGAGGGCACTATGGTGTTGAATGCTGAGCTGTAGTCAATGAATAGCATTCTCACGTAGGTGTTCCTCTTGTCCAGGTGGGAAAGGGCAGTGTGGAGTGCAATAGAGATTGCATCATCTGTGGATCTGTTGGGGCGGTATGCAAATTGGAGTGGGTCTAGGGTTTCTGGGATAATGGTGTTGATGTGAGCCATGACCAGCCTTTCAAAGCACTTCATGGCTACAGACGTCAGTGCCACGGGTCGGTAGTCATTTAGGCAGATTATTTTAGTGTCCTTGGGCATGGGGACTATGGTGGTCTGCTTGAAACATGTTGGTATTACAGACTCAGTCAGGGACATGTTGAAAATGTCAGTGAAGACACTTGCCAGTTGGTCAGCACATGCTCGGAGTACACGTCCTGGTGAACAGGTGAAAGCTATGATCCCTTATTGATGTCAGTTGTTAAATACACTTGAATCAGGTTAAAGAAGGATTCTTAATGGATTGTGTATCTATGCCATTTCAGAGGGTGAATGGGCAAGATATAAAATGTAAGTGCCTTTGAACAGGTTATGGTAGTAGGTGCCAGGCACAACGGTTTGTGTCAAGAACTGCAACGCTGCTGGGTTTTTCACGCTCAACAGTTTCCCGTCTGTATCAAGAATGGTCCACCACCCAAAGGACATCCAGCCAAATTGACAAAACTATGGGAAGCATTTGGAGTCAACATGGGCCAGCATCCCTGTGGAACGTTTTTGACACCTTGTAGAGTCCATGCCCCTACGAATTGAGGCTGTTCTAAGGGGAAAGGTGTGGGGGGGTGCAACTCAATATTAGGAAAGTGTTCTTAATGTTTGGTATACTCAGTGTATATGCTCCACGAAGAGTCTAGTGAGGAATTATTGATAGAGTTGGGACTTAGTGACAAAGTGAGGACCCATAAGTCTATTGTGAGGAGGGTAATATGAATTAATTTAAACTATTCCCTGGCCCATAGCTGGCCTCCCCCAACATGAGTAAAATAAACGTTCCAAATTATAACACATTGAATGCTAGTAATTAGCATGTAGTTTAGGGACTGTCAGACCATTGACTCACTGAGGTCAAAGCTTAGGGAACTAGTTGGCTACAGGACCAGGTCAGATGTGCTCCAAGATTGTCAACATTGTCCATCTGTTCAACATTCAATAAATCGGTGAAAACAAGTCTTTGATGTCTCCAGCGGACTGCTTATTGGCACCTTGAGTCCTCCATCTTGACTGGCACTTGAATTAACCCCTCCTCAGATTGACAGCTCTGTGTTCTTTCCCCCCTGAACAGGTTAGTTAACCCTCTCTCAGCTTGTAGATACTAGTACAGTGGGCTAGCTGGTAAGGGTTACTAACCTCCCACCTCCCCCTTTCTGAGGTAGTCTTCGAGTAGCAATAGATGCTGGTAGTTCCCAGCTCCTCCATCCCTCCTCCCCTCCCTCCCCCTCTCTCAGCGCAGGTGGGGAGGGAGGAGAGGATCCAGGGGAGAGAGAGAGTCTGTGGCAGGGGACTGCCTGCGTTTTATCCTGGGCCTGGTGAAATGGCTCTGTCCCCGGGGTTTGGATTAGACAAAGCGCCGGTGCTCATTTGAAGTGATTGTGATGAGAATATTTAACACAGGTCAAATACAGATAACACCACTCATGCAGAGACGGGGGAATAACTTACCCTCTCCTTCATTCACTCACTCACACAAGGCTCAGGACTGGATGAGTGCACCTGCAATAAATGAGATATTTATGTTCTTGGTTACTGTATTTTACTGTGTGCTTTTTACCTGGTATTCACTTAGAAGTTCCACTTAGGAATTCCATGTAAATTGGTAATTATTAAACTTTTTGCAACATAATGATGTAAACTAGAAACTGTAAAGCTCCAGGGCCAGTTTTTAGATGTGGACAATTATCTTTGTCAGTAGCTATTGATTCACACTAGAAACACCTGATGTGGTGGCTCTTCACAGAAACCAAATTTTCACCCATGCAATTAGCTACATAGGAAACCAATAGACCCTAAATCCACCCCTGACTAAAACCAGGCTCAGTTTTATTAAAAGTGTCTTCTCTTGTTAGTTTAAACAACTTGACTCCCAGGTCTCACTCACTTTTACCTGACCAGCTCCTGCAGCCAATCAAGCAACACTAAAACCCTCTTGCTATTTTATTTTCGGCGCCACGAATAATAACGGACAAAAACATTTATCACGTTTACGTCCAGCGCCACGTACAAACGTAACCAGCAATCAGAGCTGTGATGAGGTGGGAGACATCAGGCTGCTGAGGCAGAAGGAAACACGGCTGCGTGGCTCCGCAGACGCGCCGAGCGGCCATGTTGTTGTTGTGCGTTGATAATTTCTCCAATCAGGTGGACGGGGAAGCTCGCAGGGTTAATTGGGAGCACGCTGGAGCTGCCTCGCATGTAAAATCGTATTTATGGCGCGTCGAACCGTGAGGTCAGTGTGTGTGTGTGTGTGTGTGTGTGAGAGAGAGAGATGAATAAGGAGGTGTGCATGCTATATGTCTGTAATTGTTAGCCAGACTTCTCAGTTGGTACAGACAAAAGGACTGGAAAACACAGCGACTTCTTTTCTGTTGATGCCAATGGATTTTCTCCTAGTTATTAGTTAAGCTAAACGTTTGGTATTCATGAATGCACATTATGTGATGTGTGATCGAATGGCAATTTCCATCATAAGAAGTTACACAAGATCACAGTGCGAAGTCAAGTGCCATGCTATTGTCCTTTTCTGTGTTTGTCTGAATCCCGGCTTGAGTGTTCTGTAGTAGACCCTCTTTTTGGTATCCATCAATCTCCATCTCCTTCCCATATTCACCTAAACATATAGGCCCTTATATAATAAGGGTTCCTCTCACTCCCTCCTGTATATCCCCTCTCCTGCCTTTAACCCTGTTTTGCCCCCTCTCTTCAGGAGGGAGCTGTTAGTGTTAGCTAGCCTAACGCACCTCCACCACCACAGCAGCAGTAGACAGGCTTTGGTTTATACAAGTGGCCCCAGGGCTACAGTCAGCCAGCCAGCCTGCCTGCAGAGGAAACGGAGAGAGGAGAGGGGGGATAATGTGGGCACTGGCGGCCCACGTCTCTCAGGCAGCCACACAGAGGAGAGGAGAGCCAGGCAGCCCCAGCCACGCGCTGAAGGCCTCCCGCTGGGCAGGAAATGTAGGGGAACTGCCTAAGCGGCTAGGCCCCATCAGCTCCCCGCTGCTCGCCGGCTTTACACCACTTCCTTATTACGGTGTTTACCGTTCGCCTTTCACGCCTCTCTGGTCCTCAGCCCTGCGCCAAGCGTCTGTGAGAGAGAAGGAGAGGGGGAAAGGAAGTGGGGAAATAAAATAAACATGGTGGAAAGCATGTCACACCCTCCTTCCGACAGTGGCTGAGCGAGTTCCAGATTTTCACAGAGAGCGAGAGAGAGAGAGAGAGGGGGATTGTTAGTGAGCCAACTGAATGAAGGGATGAAGTAATGTGATGTATTGCATTATGGAGCACCCTGCATTAAAGAGCAGGGCTGCCCCAATCACACATACATACACACTGACACACACACACACACACACACACACAAACTCTACTGCAGGCACTCAGCACAGTCATATATCACAATTTGTCACCTCTTTATTTTATTGGATTCATTTAATACATTATTTCTAGTCAGGCAGGGGGTGTCAGGTGGGTAGAGTGCTTTTACTCCTGACAGCAGGGATACACACTACAGTAATGAAGTACTGACTGACTACACACACAGACTGAAACATCACCACAGACAGAAACATCACCACAGACTGAAACATCACCACAGACAGAAACATCACCACAGACTGAAACATCACCACAGACTGAAACATCACCACAGACTGAAACACTGAAATCAAAGGGAAGGAAAAAGAATACTCAGAAAGGACCAAATGTACTGTACCAAGCGCTCTCTGTTAATGTAACATTTGGAGAGATATAAATAAATAAAGGAGTTGATATAACCACCTCAGACAAGTCTGGGAGGAAAAACAAAGTCGGGAAGTTTAGGTTTGTGTGACTGTCTGCAGTGATCGGCCAGAGGCTAGAGTACCGTAGCTAAGCGTAGCATCGACATTGAGGTTCTCTGTCGTCTCGTTGGGTACGGTACGTCAGCACCCTGGGCCAACAGGATGGCCTTTAAGCCTGGTTAAGCAGGGCTCTTCTCCCCCCTGTCCCCCTCACCACCCCATCCCTTCCCACTCCCAGAGCAATGAGTATTGACAAGTGTAGGCCTGGGCCCCTCCAGGAGAATACCTAGCTGTGCGCTAAGTGCTAATCTAACATTTATCAAAGCAGAGGCCACGTATGTATCCTGTCACACCACTCAACACCACACAGGCCTTCCGTCCCTGTCACACTATTGTTCCCTGTTGTTGTTATTATTCATCACCACTAGATAGAGCTTCACAGTGAAGAAATGGAGTGAACAGATCTAGGCACTCCCCCCCTTAGGTTTCCCCCCCATCGTCCTTCTCCACTCTCCAAGGCGAGAGGTTGGCTGTTGATACACAATTAGGCCTTAGCTAAAGTTTAATCTGGAGGTAAGTGGCGCAGGCGTTCATGTAGCTGGCGGATTGGGTCGCGACGGGTTCCTTTATTGAGGGGGACAAAGAGGCCGCTCGTCGGCTCTTGTCAATGATTTTTTGTGTGACTGAATTACAAAATAAAGTGTATGTAACCTGTTATTATTCTGCACTTACGAAGTGGGGTGTAAGTGGATGAAAATTGATCCAGCAAATTGAAAAGGGGGTTAAGTGTTTTTGCCCTATCGACTCCAGCCGAAATGACTTGTATAAAACGCTCATTTCTCTCCCATTAGCAGATGAGGGCCGCAGCCAAGTATTATTTGAGGGCTACATTGTGCTGCGAGCTGGCAGAAGACATTTTGTAGCTGATAATGGCCCACTGACACCGTCTGGAGGGGGAAAACAGATTTGAACTCTGCAAATGTAATCATTTGAAGCCATCACAGCAGTTTTCTGCTAAATGTCTAACGGTGATTGGTGAATTAGTGTGAAATGGCCACAACCTGAATCATGATCTTCTTTGAAACGGTGAAAAAGGCTTCTTTGAAAGAAGCTGTCATGTTATCAGATGGACTTCAAACACATTATATGTGCTGTTATTGATGGATAGCTGTGTCGGCATCCATATAAGTATGTTTGACAAATGATTATTGTCCGTACCCTGGTATATAACCCAGGCTCACCTTTCAATCTCCAATCTTCCTCATGTTCCTCTCAGACACCTGGCATATGCTTTCTCTCAGGTATTGGATATTCAAATCATTCTCTTTTTGATAAAATGTGCATTGTCTCAAATATAAAGGGCACCTTTCTGTATTGCAGGAGGAACCATTCGGGGAGCAAGCGATTCAGAGTGGACCCTTGGTGGTTACCGTGGTCCCCTCCTTACCCAGGGGCGCGGCTGTGGAACTGCATGTCATCGCTGCCCACGACGACCCCAGACACAGGACTACCTGCCACATGACCACTGAGGTGGCGTGTGGAACCATAGAATGTCATGCCATGCTGTCCAGCGATAGCCAGTGTGCCACTGTATCCCTGGCCCTGATGGTGCCCACCTCTGCGCCAGCTGTCTCAGGGGTGGAAGGGGAGATACTGGGGGCACTGGTTGCTACACTTCAGAGTGCCATGCAGAAGATGGGTGGTGGTGGGCTCTCTCCACTGTGTGCCAGGGTGTTCTATAAGGGTAACAATGCTCTGGCTGGACAGCTTGTAACAGGTAGGTAAACGACACACTCTACACTGCTCGTTCCTCATACACATAGCAATACATGTTTAAACATTTAAAAATTCAAATTAAATTGAGTTAAATACAATTTATTTGGTATGAAAGTGATTTTTATGTTACCAAGATCTGGTTCCCTAGATTGGATAACTGTCCCTCTAAAACAGTGGTATTCAAACTTTTTTAGCGGGGACCCCTTTTTTTTCACCGATATTTCTGGAGACCCCATTTTCCCCCCAATAATTTATTGCGACCCCACCCCACCCCAAATAACAAATATTTTTACATCAACAAATAACATTCAATTCATTGCATTTTCATCTAAAAGAAAGAAATAATATACTCAATACAATTACATTTTTCTAATTATCTTTCTCCAAAATAATCTGTACTCTTAATTTTTTGTAAAAAAAAATATATATAAACTCAGCAAAAAAAAGAAACGTCCTCTCACTGTCAACTGCGTTTATTTTCAGCAAACTTAACATGTGTAAATATTTGTATGAACATAACAAGATTCAACAACTGAGAAATAAACTGAACAAGTTCCACAGACATGTGACTAACAGAAATTGAATAATGTGTCCCTGAACAAAAGTAACAGTCAGTATCTGGTGTGGCCATCAGCTGCATTAAGTACTGAAGTGCATCTCCTCCTCATGGACTGCACCAGATTTGCCAGTTCTTGCTGTGAGATGTTACCCCACTCTTCCACCAAGGCACCTGCAAGTTCCCAGACATTTCTGGGGGGAATGGCCCTTGCCCTCACCCTCCGATCCCAGACGTGCTCAATGGGATTGAGTTCCGGGCTCTTCGCTGGCCATGGCAGAACACTGACATTCCTGTCTTGCAGGAA
The DNA here is from genome assembly GCF_020615455.1 of Coregonus clupeaformis. NCBI lineage: Eukaryota > Metazoa > Chordata > Actinopteri > Salmoniformes > Salmonidae > Coregonus > Coregonus clupeaformis. The sequence goes on along the minus strand of NC_059216.1, from coordinate 24,906,358 downwards.
ATCACACACAGAACAAGCAGTATGGCTGGTGGCATTGTCATGCTGGAGGGTCATGTCAGGATGAGCCTGCAGAAAGGGTACCATATGAGGGAGGAGGATGTCTTCCCTGTAATGCACAGCATTGAGATTGCCTGCAATGACAACAAGCTCAGTCCGATGATGCTGTGACACACCGCCACAGACCATGACGGACCCTCCACCTCCAAATCGATCGATCCCGCTCCAGAGTACAGGCCTCGGTGTAACGCTCATTCCTTCGACGATAAACACGAATCCGACCATCACCCCTGGTGAGACAAAACCGCGACTCATCAGTGAAGAGCACTTTTTGCCAGTCCTGTCTGGTCCAGTGACGGTGGGTTTGTGCCCATAGGCAACGTTGTTGCCGGTGATGTCTGGTGAGGACCTGCCTTACAACAGGCCTACAAGCCCTCAGTCCAGCCCCTCTCAGCCTATTGCGGACAGTCTGAGCACTGATGGAGGGATTGTGCGTTCCTGGTGTAACTCGGGCAGTTTTGTTGCCATCCTGTACCTGTCCCACAGGTGTGATGTTCGAATGTACCTGTGCAGGTGTTGTTACACGTGGTCTGCCACTGCGAGGACGATCAGCTGTCCGTCCTGTCTCCCTGTAGCACCGTCTTAGGCGTCTCACAGTATGGACATTGCAATTTATTGCCCTGGCCACATCTGCAGTCCTCATGCCTCCTTGCAGCATGTCAAAGGCACGTTCACGCAGATGAGCAGGGACCCTGGGCATCTTTCTTTTGGTGTTTTTCAGAGTCAGTAGAAAGGCCTCTTTAGTGTCCTAAGTTTTCATAACTGTGACCTTAATTGCCTACCGTCTGTAAGCTGTTAGTGTCTTAACGACCGTTCCACAGGTGCATGTTCATTAATTGTTTATGGTTCATTGAACAAGGATGGTTCATTGAACAGTGTTGAAACCCTTTACAATGAAGATCTGTGAAGTTATTTGGATTTTTGTAAATTATCTTTGAAAGACAGTGTCCTGAAAAAGGGCTGTTTCTTTTTTTGCTGAGTTTATATAAATATATACACTACCGTTCAAAAGTTTGGGGTCACTTAGAAATGTCCTTGTTTTTCGAAAGAAAAGCACTTTTTTTGTCCAATAAAAGAACATTTAAATTGATCAGAAATACATTGTAGACATTGTTAATGTTGTAAATGGCTATTGTAGCTGGAAACAGCTGATTTTTTATGGAATATCTACACAGGCGTACAGAGGCCCATTATCAGCAACCATCAGTCCTGTGTTCCAATGACACATTGTGTTTGCTAATCCAAGTTTATCATTTTAAAAGGCTAATTGATCATTAGAAAACCCTTTTGCAATTATGTCAGCACAGCTGAAAACTGTTGTGCTGATTTAAAGAAGCAATACAACTGGCCTTCTTGAGACTAGTTGAGTATCTGGAGCATCAGCAATGGTGGATTCGATTACAGGATCAAAATGGCCGAAACAAATAACTTTCTTCTGGAACTCGTCAGTCTATTTTTGTTCTGAGAAATGAAGGCTATTCCATGCGAGAAATTGCCAAGAAATTGAAGATCTCGTACAACGCTGTGTACTACTCCCTTCACAGAACAGCGCAAACAGTCTCTAACCAGAATAGAAAGAGGAGTGGGAGGCCCCGGTGCACAACTGAGCAAGAGGACAAATACATTAGAGTGTTTAGTTTGAGAAACAGACGCCTCACAGGTCCTCAACTGGCAGCTTCATTAAATAGTACCCGCAAAACACCAGTCTCAACGTCAACAGTGAAGAGGCGACTCCGGGATGCTGACCTTCTAGGCAGTATTGCAAAGAAAAAGCCATATCTCAGACTGGCCAATAAAAAGAAAAGATTAAGATGGGCAAAAGAACACAGACACTGGACAGAGGAAGATTGGAAAAAAGTGTTATGGACAGACTAGTTGAAGTTTGGGGTGTTCGGATCACAAAGAAGAACATTTGTGAGACGCAGACCAAATGAAAAGATGCTGGAGGAGTGCTTGATGCCATCTGTCAAGCATAGTGGAGGCAATGTGATGGTCTGGGGGTGCTTTGGTGTTGGTGAAGTGGGAGATTTGTACAGGGTAAAAGGGATCTTGAAGAAGGAAGGATATCACTCCATTTTGCAACGCCATGCCATTCCCTGTGGACGGCGCTTGATTGGAGCCAATTTCCTCCTACAACAGGACAATGACCCAAAGCACAGCTCCAAACTATGCAAGAGCTATTTAAGGAAGAAGCAGTCAGCTGGTATTCTGTCTATAATGGAGTGGCCAGCACAGTCACCGGATCTCAACCCTATTGAGCTGTTGTGGGAGCAGCCAATCCAACTTGTGAGAGGTGCGTCAGGAAGCATGGGGTGAAATCTCTTCAGATTACCTCAACAAATTGACAACTAGAATGCCAAAGGTCTGCAAGACTGTAATTGCTGCAAATTGAGGATTCTTTGACGAAAGCAAAGTTTGAAGGACACAATTATTATTTCTATTAAAAATCATTATTTCTAACCTTGTCAATGACTACATTTCCTATGCATTTTGCAATATTTCCTGTTCAAACCCATTTCATGTATGTTTTCATGGAAAACAAGGACATTTCTAAGTGACCCCAAACTTTTGAACGGTAGTGTATATATATATATATATATATATATATATATATACACTACCAGTCAAAAGTTTGGACACACCTACTCATTCAAGGGTTTGTCTTTATTTTTACTGTTTTTTACATTGTAGAATAATAGTGAAGACATCAAAACTATGAAATAACACATATGGAATCATGTAGTAACCAAAAAAGTGTTAAACAAATCAAAATATATTTTATATTTGAGATTCTTCAATTAGCCACCCTTTGCCTTGATGACAGCTTTGAACACTCTTGGCATTCTCTCAACCAGCTTCATGAGGTAGTCACCTGGAATGCATTTCAATTAACAGGTGTGCCTTCTTAAAAGTTAATGCGTTTGAGCCAATCAGTTGTGTTGTGACAAGGTAGGTGGGGTATACAGAAGATAGCCCTATTTGGTAAAAGACCAAGTCCATATTATGGCAAGAACAGCTCAGATAAGCAAAGAGAAACGACAGTCCATCATTACTTAAAGAAATGAAGGTCAGTCAATACTGAAAATGTCAAGAACTTTGAAAGTTTCTTCAAGTGCAGTCGCAAAAAACATCAAGCGCTATGATGAAACTGTCTCTCATGGGGACCGCCACAGGAATGGAAGACCCAGAGTTATCTCTGCTGCAGAGGACAAGTTCATTACAGTTACCAGCCTCAGAAATTGCAGCCCAAATAAATGCTTCACAGAGTTCAAGTAACAGACACATTTCAACATCAACTGTTCAGAGGGGACTGTGTGCATCAGGCCTTCATGGTTGAATTGCTGCAAAGAAACCACTACTAAAGGACACCAATAATAAGAAGAGACCTGCTTGGGCCAAGAAACACGAGCAATGGACATTAGACCAGTGAAAATTTGGCCTTTGGCCTGGAGTCCAAATTTGAGATTTTTTGTTCCAACCACCGTGTCTTTGTGAGACGCGGTGTGGGTGAACGGATGATCTCTGCATGTGTAGTTCCCACCGTAAAGCATGGAGGAGGAGGTGCTATGGTGTGGGGGTGCTTTGCTAGTGACACTGTGTGTGATTTATTTAGAATTCAAGGCACACTTAACCAGCATTGTTACCACATCATTCTGCAGCGATACGCCATCCCATCTGGTTTGGGCTTAGTGGGACTATCATTTGTTCCTCTGTGTTTAATTATTCGGAGTCATTGGCTCTCTGTTGTAAAGAACAGCACTGGGGCGGGCAGCATCCTCTGTCATCATTATACTGTTATGCCACCATCTTACTCTCTCAGGATTCTGGTTCCTCATCAAGACAAATATGGAATGGTATTTATTTTCCCCTGCGAGACTCGTTTTGTCTTTAGAAAAGGTCCAACCAACACATTCATCAACCAGACACAGTTGAATCCACGCCAGACCCGACACTTTTACAGTCATTTCTTGGCCTTGACATGTTTTATTGGGGCGTATGAAATTATCAAGTGATGAATAGGAATAAACATAGTCAACAAAAACATGGGTGTTTGTTTTGTCACATAATTATATGATGACAATTCATGAAATGTCATCAGTTCGTGTTCTGAACATCTCAGGAGAGTTTGAAACTACTCCGTTCACACAAAGTAGGGCTGAAATGAAAGGATGCTCTGACATTTTAATACTGCAATCATGTTTGATGTGAATATGGGCATATAACACAATGTTGTGTTTAAAATCGCTGACTTTTAATGATGTTGTTGGATCTCAAATATGTGAAATAACACAACATCCTTTTGGTATTTTATTGGTTTATACTGTTTCACCAGAGCAGTTATAACAGAAAAATTAATTAATTTATTTTACTTTTCACACAGACTTAAATAAAAAAATAAAGTCCACAGCTTACCCCTCATTTCATATTTCTATGGTATATGCTCAGACACTTTCCCTAACGCCAGTTATTGACTCATCATTGAACTGGAATCTGTTACCTTTCCTCAGCACGCACAGCCCCAGCCATGGCCTGGGAGAGGGCCTGTGGCCAGGCAGCCTTCATGGTTCAAAGCCCAACTCCCCGCCTCCCAAAAGTCAAAGGAGGAAAAGTAGCACCTCTGGCGCTAGCCGTCACAGCCACAAACTGCCACTGTCGTAGCGCAGTGCAACGCCGCTGAAAAATGTGACCCACCCCGAGTCACTATCGTTGCGCTTCACGGCTGATAGACAGACATATGCTTCGGATGAAACCTTTTACATGTTGTCTCAAGATGTTACTTACGTTACAGAGACTCAACAACCCCACATATGGCCTAGTTATGTCAGATGATTTGCACTTCTAATGAAGTGATTTGTAGACTATTTAACAATATTCTTATAAAAACATTTCAAAATACTTATTAGTATGTTGGTTGTTTTCTATAAATAATGAGTAAAAATGCTGTTACAGATCCACTGAAATGTTGAAAGAAAGGCATCAATTGTTTCATAAAGAAATCAATATATACAGTGCATTCGGAAAGTGTTCAGACCCCTTGACTTTTTCCTAATTTTGTTACTTTACAGCCTTACTCTAAAATTCATTAAATTGTGTGTTTCCCCTCATCAGTTTACACACAATACCCCATAATGACACAGCAAAAACAGGTTTTTAGAAATGTTTGCAAATGTATTAAAAAATGGAAATATTACATTTACATAAGTATTCAGACCCTTCACTCAGTACTTTGTTGAAGCACCTTTGGCAGCAATTACAGCCTAGTCTTCCGGGGTATGACGCTACAAGCTTGGCACACCTGTATTTGGGGAGTTTCTCCCATTCTTCTCTGCAGATCCTCTCAAGCTCTGTCAGGTTAGATGGGGAGTGTCGCTTCACAGCTATTTTCTGGTCTCCAGAGATGTTTGATCGGGTTCAAGTCCGGGCTCTGGCTGGGCCACTCAAGGAAATTCAGAGACTTGTCCCGAAGCCACTCCTGCGTTGTCTTGTCTGTGTGCTTAGGGTCGTTGTCCTGTTGGAAGGTGAACCTTTGCACCAGTCTGAGGTCCTGAGCGCTCTGGAGCATGTTTTCATCAAGGATCTCTCTGTACTTTGCTCCGTACATCTTTCCCTCGATCCTGACTAGTCTCCCAGTCCCTGCCGCTGAAAGAAATCCCTCAGCATGATGCTGCCACCACCATGCTTCACCGTAGGGATGGTGCCAAGGTTCCTCCAGACGTGACGCTTGGCATTCAGGCCAAAGAGTTAAATCTTGGTTTAATCAGACCAGAGAATCTTGTTTCTCATGGTCTACGAGTCCTTTAGGTGCCTTTTGGCAAACTCCAAGCGGGCTGTCATGTGCCTTTTAGTGAGGAGTGGCTTCCGTCTGGCCACTCTACCATAAAGGCCTGATTGGTGGAGTGCTGCAGAGATGGTTGTCCTTCTGGAAAGTTCTCCCATCTCCACAGAGGAACTCTGGAGCTCTGTAGAAGTGACCATCGGGTTCTTGGTCACCTCCCTGACCAAGGCCCTTCTCCCCCGATTGCTCAGTTTTGCCGGGTGGCCAGCTCTAGGAAGAGTCTTAGTGGTTCCAAACTTCTTCCATTTAAGAATGATGGAGGCCACTGTGTTCTTGGGGACCTTCAATGCTGCAGACATTTTTGGTACCCTTCCCCAGATCTGTGCCTCGACACAATCCTGTCTTGGAGCTCTATGGACAATTCCTTCGACCTCATGGCTTGGTATTTGCTCTGACTTGCACTGTCAACTGTGGGACCTTTATATAGACAGGTGTTTGCCTTTCCAAATCATGTCCAATCAATTGAATTTACCACAGGTGGACTCCAATAAAGTTGTAGAAACATCTCAAGGATGATCAATGGAAACAGGATGCACCTGAGCTCAATTTCGAGTCTCATAGCAAAGGGTCTGGATACTGATGTAAAAAAGTTTTATTTAATCAACTTTTTACATTTGCTAAATATTCTAAAAAACGATTTTTCGCATTGTCATTATGGGGTATTGTGTGTAGATTCATAAGGAAAATGTTTTATTTAATCCATTTTAGAATAAGGCTGTAACGTAACAAAATGTGGAAAAGGGGAAGGGGTCTGAATACTTTCCGAATGCAATGTGTATATATATATATATACAGTACCAGTCAAAAGTTTGGACACACCTACTCATTCCAGGGTTGTTCTTTATTTTTTACTATTTTCTACATTGTAGGATAATAGTGAAGACATCAAAACTATGAAATAACACATATGGAATCATGTAGTAACCAAAAAAGTTTTAAACAAATCAAAATATATTTTAGATTTTAGATTCACCCTTTGCCTTGATGACAGCTTTGCACACTCTTGGCATTCTCTGAACCAGCTTCATAAGGAATGCTTGTCCAACAGTCTTGAAGGAGTTCCCGCATATGCTGAGCACTCGTTGGCTGCTTTTCCTTCACTGCGGTCCAACTCATCCCAAGCCATCTCAATTGGGTTGAGGTCGGGTGATTGTGGAGGCCAGGTCAGCTGATGCAGCACTCAATCACTCTCCTTCTTGGTCAAATAGCCTTTATACAGCCTGGAGGTGTGTTTTGGGTCATTGTCCTGTTGAAAAACAAATGATAGTCCCACTAAGCGCAAACCAGCTGGGATGGCATATCGCTGCAGAATGCTGTGGTAGCCATGCTGGTTAAGTGTGCCTTGAATTAAAGTAAATCACAGACAGTGTCACCAGCAAAGCACCCCCACACCACCTCCTCCATGCTTCACGGTGGGAACCACACACGCGGAGATCATCCATTCACCTACTCTGCGTCTCACAAAGACACAGCGACCAGGAAGGCCTGATTCACTCAGTCTCCTCTGAACAGTTGATGTTGAGATGTGTCTGTTACTTAAACTCTATGAAGCATTTATTTGGGCTGAAATCTGAGGTGCAGTTAACTCTAATGAACTTATCCTCTGCAGCAGAGGTAACTCTGGGTCTTCCTTTCCTGTGGTGGTCCTCATGAGAGCCAGTTTCATCATAGCGCTTGATGGTTCTTGCGACTGCACTTGAAGAAACTTTAAAAGTTCTTGAAATGTTCCGTATTGACTGACCTTCATGTCTTAAAGTAATAATGGACTGTCGTTTCACTTTCCTTATTTGAGCTGTTCTTGCCATAATACGGACTTGGTCTTTTACCAAATAGGGCTATCTTCTGTATAGCACCCCTATCTTGTCACAAAACAACTGACTGGTGCAAACGCATTAAGAAGGAAAGAAATTCCACAAATTAACTTTTAACAACGTACACCTGTCAATTGAAATGCATTCCAGGTGACTACCTCTTGAAGCTGGTTGAGAGAATGCCAATCGTGTGCAAAGCTGTCATCAAGGCAAAGGGTGGCTACTTTGAAGAATCTCAAATATAAAATATATTTTGATTTGTTTAACACTTTTTTGGTTACTGCATGATTCCATATGTGTTATTTCATAGTTTTGATGTCTTCACTATTATTCTACAATGTAGAAAATAGTAAAAATAAAGAAAACCCTTGAATGAGTAGGTGTGTCCAAACTTTTGACTGGTACTGTATGTGTGTGTATATATATATATATATATATATATATATATATATATATATATATATATATATATATATATATATATATATATATAGAGAGAGAGAGAGAGAGAGAGAGAATATATATATATATATATATATATATATATATATATATATATATATAGATATATAGATATATATATATATATATATATATATATATATATATAGATATATAGATAGATATGACAAAAGGACAAAACACCTGTTTCTATGACACACCCAAAATGGCCACTGTCTGACTGGGACTGGATGGCACTGCTGTAAGCACTGTAGACTACTGTAGACTAGAGCGCCTCGGTTAAGCGGGATGTCTTCCTTCCCCATAGAGAGGAGCCTCGCTGCACTCGCAGTGCTTGGCCTCTCAGCCACATTGTTCACTCACCTCTGCCTAAATGAACAATTTTCATGAGCCAATGCCTGCTAATTATGTTCTCGTTTAGCGGTTAATTTGAACCAGTTTGGAAGGCAGTGTAGCACAACTAAAAACCATGGAAGCAGCTCTGGGCTCTCTCTCTCCCCTGCTTAAAAGCCCCATAAGCCCAGCAGGCATTGGCAATTTCACACAAAATGCCCCTCTTTCTATCCCGTTCTCTCTCTCTCTCTCTCTCTCTCAATTCAATTTCAATTCAATTCAATTTCAATTTAAGGGCTTGATTGGCATGGGAAACGTGTGTTAACATTGCCAAAGCAAGTGAAGTAGATAGTAAACAAAAGTGAAATAAACAATAAATATTAACAGTAAACATTACACTCAGAAGTTTCAAAAGAATAAAGACATTTCAAATGTCATATTATGTATATATACAGTGTTGTAACAACACTGTCTCTCTCTCTCTCTCTCTCTCTGTGTGCCCCACCACAACAGTACTCTAATCTCCCTGTTACCCAGTCATATATATATTTATGTATTGATTGATTAAAATGAAAAACAAAAAGGTAATGCTAATGGTCAATATTGTTGGCATTAATGATTGGCAATCAATGCATTTCAAAATGTGGAAATTTAACAGGCACATGCAGGCTGTTTTTCTTTTAACCCCCTGTGTTGGATGTGAAGCAGAATAATGGCTAGTACTCTTGGGTAGATGGTTTAGTTCCATCCCATTGCTAATGTGATTGCTTTTAGGATCCTGCTTAATGGCCTCTGTCCCCTGCACCTTGCAACCAGGCTCCCCACTTCGCTGGGTGGGGGACGGGTGTGTGTGTCAGGTGGGGAGAGTTCTTAAGGGTCTCAGAGGTTGAAGGACAGCAGCATCTGGCTGGGTGGGTTCTTTCAGCAGCACACATACTACACACGTAGTGTACACACACAAACACACACACACACACACGGATGGATGGTCACTCCATATCACCTTCACCCCTCGCCCTGGTCCCAGGCACACAAAGGCCCTGTCTGCCTCAAAGTTCAAAGACTAAAAAGTCCTGAAATGAAACAGGCCTTGTTTCAGAGGTGTGATGAAGGCTTTGTCTCTTCTCCCCTAATGTTACCATTACTCTCTATGATCTCGCTGCCTCTCTCTGTTGTCTCCACTTGATCTCCAGAGGGTCCTACATCCAAGGGTGAAGCCTCACGCTCAGAAAACAACCATATTTGGCCTTTTCATAAAATAGGAAAAAGGCCCTGTGTTCAGTGGGGGCATTTCAAGCCATCGCACATATTAGCTAATTAGCCTGTATGGGTTCTTTGTGTGTGTGTTTGGCGTGCTGCGTTGTGCTCTAATGAAAGAAAATGAGGCTTATTAAATGGCACTGAACAGCGTTGGTAACCTTTCTGTTCTGATTTCCCTCCACAAGTTCATAATGGTGACAGAACTTCTCTGCTCTTACACTGAGGCCTGCTATTTAAACTGGCTATAGTTCACTAGATATGAGTCTCTATAGATTGTAACTTAATTGTATTAAATGTAAATTCAGTGTTAGTGTAACCACAGATTGACAGTTGGTGACACAGCTTTGAGAAGCTTTGATATAGTCATTTTGCAGTTACTTTTATCCAAAGTGACAAATTGGCACGCTCTAAACTCAGTATATGTGGCCCACGCAGGAATCAAACCCATGACTCTGATGTCCCAAGGACCATACTACAACCAACTGAGCCATTGGTTCCAACCAACTGATATCTAGATGCACTTAGCTACCACATCCCAACAACATATCACATCCCAGTGACCACATCACGACACACTCAACACACTGTTAGATCTATGGAACTAACAAGCCCATGACAGCCATCCATTCGAGGCCAGGGGAACACTTGTGACCAATTAGGGACTGAGGAGCAGGAGTGGACATGGCGGCGACATCATCCCAGTGGGCTGCTGCTAAATGGACAGGCTGTCAGCAAGGAGACCACCAGAGACACTCTCACATGTCCACTGCCTGTCTGTCTGTAGATACACACACACACACACACACACACACACACACACACACACACACACACACACACCACCCCTCTCGAACAATCTCTCAGCTCCACTCAAGCTGAGTGCCAACCGTCCCAACACAGCTTCCTTACATCCCAACACGACGGGGGGTGCAGGATCTATTCCACTGGATCCCCCCACAACAAGCTGCTGCTCATTTGTCCAAAAGGGTTTGGACATTGGTTTAAGTGTGTGTTGGAGAGGTAGGTTAGGGGTTTGGGATGGAGTTGGGTGTAGGAAGGATTGTGTGTGTGTGTGAGTGTATACTTGTGTGTTAGAATGCCTGTGTGTGTGTATTCTGTGTGTCTTGGGCAGGGGGTGTGTGGGTTCAGTAGCTTAGAGTCCAGCCCTTGCTGACCATATGTCTGCACTGCAGGGAGTTGAATGAGGGGCTATACAATCTGCTGGGGATTTGAGAATGTCAATATTCTGTGAATGGGCCTGTGTTCCCTGGTCGAAGGGTTAAGTGCAGCCTCTGTGCCGGACATCTTAGGGCCTCGTGCCTGATCCTAAGATACTGAGGTACAAGCAGCTTTACAGCTTTTCAATGGGGAAGTCGGATGATATTAACAACTTTTTTTCTTCTTCTCTCTTCACATCTCTCTCTCCCCCCTCCCTCTCTCCCCCCTCCCTCTCACCCTCCTACATCACCCCCTCTATCTCTCTCCCAGGACTTGAGGAATGTTTGAGGACCACTCTAGGCCAGGCCAGTCCATCTGTGGCCTTTGCTCCAGTACTGGACTTGCCTGACTCTGCTGTCCTCCACCTGTCCTGCTGGCTCAGTCTGTAGAGAGTGAGACCTATCTGGACAAGAGAAACCACTCTCCCCCATCCACTGCACTGAGCTACAACTCTAGAGCAATGCTAAAGGAGGGACCATGATCCACCCAGAGAAGAGGAGGGACTTGAATGTTCAAAGAGACTGCTCATATTACAGACTACATCTGGACACACACCAAACCTTTGCTTGATGGCCTTACTATTTGTTATTTATGTGTGGTGTGTGAATCTACTGATGTAGTATGTTTCTGTACATATATGTATAATTGCATACATATGAGTATGGAGGCTTACTTAAGACACTAGGCTAGTAATCCACTGTATCCTTCACCCAAGGCTTCCAGCAGCTGACACTCTGAAACAGAGATAGCATTTATGAGACAGATCTACTGTACAGTACAGTACAGGACAGTACAGCCCACATGCCACAGCACCAGAGAGCTGCAGTCAGTGTATCCCAGACCACGATCTAAGAGCTACTATATATCCCTGGATCTTCTACTGTTAGCGATAGATTCACGCTTAGCAATCTAACACCCCTAATAAAAGCCCAGTGTGGTAGAAAAGCTATACATTGATTTGTTTTTAGGGTGTTAAGCTTTGTTTGTGTCTGCCTCGTGCTTGGCACGGCCATAGACGTGTTATTACAATAGGCAATCAGAACCAAGCACCTGAAAAGATTAAGCCTCTTTATGTTGCCCATTGATTCTAACACAGTCTGGTTAATAGGAGAGGATCGTTCCCCTAGCCTACACACAGCTGCAGGGCTGGCATCCACACAGAGAGAGCGGGAGAGTGTGGGTGCATATGTACACACATTCTCTATATATAGTGTGTGTGTTTGTGCGTGCGTGGTGTGAAGAAAACAACACTATTAACTATTGCTCCTGGAACATTTATGTTCTCAAAGATCATGAACCATATTGACGAGCTCAATTGGAATGCATCTTTACTCAGGCTATATTCTCTCCATTGTGCTGGTGATGGAGGGAGCAGAGTGGGCTATTGATCTCAACCATCTATCTCTTGTTTTCATTGCTTTTATCAAAAATTGAACAATAGAGGCAACCAACAGTGCCTGAAGATTTTATTGAAGGTCCAAAAAACAAACAAGCAATTATCTATGAGGCTGAGCAAAATAACGCACCAATAAAATACATGTTAAGATTAACCATGTAGGTTTAGTCTACCTAAAGGAAATGCAAGGGCACAAAGATGGAATATAACTCCAGAGGAGAAATCATACATAAAACAGCAGCAGCAGCAGTCAATTTAACAATGTGTAATAAGTTCCTTATTAAAATGCTGAACACATGTTGGAAGTTTTGACTCTTCTCTTTTTCTTTGTTGAACTGTGAGTCCAAAGCATTCCTTTGCCTTTTTGAAATACCAAGCAGATCTTTGGGTAGACACCCCGAAGTAGGAATCTTGTGGTTGGTACAATCCTACATCCTGTTTTACACACTCTTTAATCTGAATGTGGGAGGCCTACAGGGGATAATGTCAGCATTTTAGAATGAGTCTACAATGCCCCAGCCACAACATTTGGTGCCAAACACAGACAGACAACCACTTGTCGATCACCACAGAAAGCTATTATTTCCCAGACATGCAGACAGACACAAGCAGAGACATTAAGCATGTTGTCACACCCCTGGACATGGGCTAACACATACATTAGGGCTGCAGCACAGACTGTGTTGTCTGCCTCTAACTGCTCAGTGTTATTACCACTGTCCCTTCAGAAAATGAATAAAGACAGGGTGACGTTTTCATTTTTTCTTGTATTCTTTCTTTGTGTGTTAAAAAAACATCTACATCCTCTACTTAAGAAACCGGCAGTGAGCGCACATACAAACTAGTAGTTGTCGTGACTAACATTGTCCTTTGTGTGCAGTGTACCAGCCTGCGGCCCTTGTCATTGTGGCCAGGCACATGGACTTTGACTGTGTGTTAGCTCCTTCAGGCTACCCAGGCTGGCTTCGCAGCTCCCCTCCCCATGGCAGTGGTCTACAGTGGGGGAGACCTTGTCAAGATATCTCTGGGGCTTCAGACACTGGCCTCTAGTTTCAAATCCACAGTGACTTATATGATTATCATGTTTAGGATCTTTTTGATCTAAGTGTTCTTATTTGTGTTTCTTGATTCACAATTGTGAATACCAGCAACCATCATGAGACATGTATCATTGACATGTACTCCTTTATACAGCTTGACGATGAAGCAGTTTATTGAGTGGTGTGTGCATCCCTCTTGTGGCTGATTATATGAATTGCAGCCAAATAAGCGGCTCAGTTGAGCTTCCTGGGGGCCTATTTTAGTTCCATTAACAGTTTGTCTATTTGTGTATTTTTGCATCTCTAAGTATTTAGTCAAGTATCTAATCCAAAGGTGACTGAGTTCAGGCAGTAAACAGTAAGCTTCCAGACATCTTCAAAACTAGAAAGCCACTCGGTTAATTGGTTAATCTTTAATTAAACTACAGGATGTGGGACATCGAAGTAGAGGCTGAGGTAAACATATACTTCTATAGTTGGATTTCCAATACCTTTTCCCCTTTTTTTGACTGTCTTTATCTCTGACAGATTGTAGACAGGTGTGTCTATGACTGATCGCGTCTAGGTCAGTTCAATGAGTCCGTAGCAGATTTGGATTGTGGATAGAATCTTAATCTGCAGTAAGAATAAATCTAGAGATGAAGCTGTGTAATTAGTTCGTGTCACCATTGGTGTGCTAAGCCAACCACAATCTTATTACAAATAACTCCTTCAAAGTGTGGTGGTGGATTTCTTCGACGTTTTTGGTTTGTTACTCGGATAAACCTCATAGATACTGCCACTAAAGTAGACGTCAGAGCAGAAGTGACGGTAGGGTGGGAACCTAAAATAAGTGATGCTGTTTCTGTCCGAGTATTATTGAGAGACGGACACAGTTGTTTATTTTGAACGCTGTTATCACGTAACTTCAATTTATCGTCATTTTCTGGACCGCAAAGCATACACGTTGTGTTTCTCATTCTGGAGAATAACAGTCAGTCGCACTCGTGCTTGATGAGTCTTTTATGCATTTATCATGGTGAAACTGGTAGGCTAAATGAAACATTAGGTAAGGTTAGCTAACTATCATCTTCAGTGTGTCATTATAGCTTGAATCAAGCTTTCCGAATGTTACTACATCTCAAGTTAGGCCTATTTTATGTTAAATAGAAGGAGTTTTAATGATCAGGTGACATATTTTATTACAAGAGCATGATGAAAGCTATGATTTATTAATGGATTTGCTGATAGGTTGAAGAATGCAGTGCAATGTTTTGAGATTGATTCAATGAGTTCTACATTATTGTATAGCCTGTTATATGCGTATACACCCATATCAACATTGTATTTAAACTGGTTTTATGTTTTTTCCTAGATTGTTCAATGAAGGAGAATCCTCAAGCATTTGTGGAACATCACAGGAACGAAGAAGGCAACAACAATGCATCAGTGCTCTGTTTGTAAGAAGGTATTCCCGAGTGCCTCTAAACTCCAGAGACACTATCTCATACATACAGGCCAGAAGCCATTTATCTGTTTGGTTTGTGGAAAAGCCTTTAGACAATCTGTACATTTAAAGAAGCACTCTGAGACCCACACAGGGAATTACCACAATTGGAGTCCACCCACAGACAGTTTGCCACATCCCATACCAGTACCTACAAACCTTGATCCATCTCTTGAGAAATCAGGACATTATTTGACTACAGATACCCCACTGTTGCCTACAGTGTCTTTTCAAAGAGATGGGACCATGCAGAGGACACAACTAGAGATGTACACTACAGCCTCAGAGATCAAACCGCAACCTGAACTAATCCCACCTGCTGATAATGGTTGCTTTATCAGCCAACAAAGCACTCTGCCAGGTGGACATTACTTCACAAATGTAATACTGCAAGATAACATGATCGGCTCTGATGGAATGGAGAACAGTGCGTGGCACACAGATGATGTCCACACATGTACAGTCTGCCTAATGTGTTTTAGTTCCTCTCACCAGCTTCAGAGGCACTTACCTGTTCACAGTCAGCCAAAACCATTTGAGTGTAGCATTTGTGGGAAGGCCTTCAGACTAAGGGCCCATTTGAAAATACACTCTCAAATACATGAACGTAGACCTACTGGGTTTAAGACTATCCCCATGCTTGGGTCTGAGCAGAGCTCTTCCAGAGGTAGAATGAGGGTGAACCACGAATGTCCAACCTGTTCAAAAACGTTCTGTTCTCCATCCAAACTAAAGCGTCATTTTCTTACTCACACTGGCCAGAAGCCCTTTTCCTGTGAGGACTGCGGGAAAACATTCAGGCAGGTGTCACACCTGAAAACCCACATATATGCCTCACATAATATATTGAATCCCCAAAGTGTGTGTACCAAACAAAAACGAATAGATGCTAGGAACATAAATGTAGAGATGGAGCTACAGTGTGAAATAAGCGTCAATGCCCCACAGCACCTGGACAAGTTAGAAACAAAGTCTCTGCTTCCTGTCAAAGTGGAGCCGAATGCCAGTGGTACCAGTCACTTTCAGTGTAGCATTTGCTCAAAGACATTCAGCAGTTCAATTAGACGCAGGCAGCATTACATGATACATAAAGAAGTAAGACCCTTTCAGTGCCGTGTCTGTGGCAGAGCCTTCCGTCTTTCAACCCATCTAAAGAGGCATCAATTCAGCCATAAGAACATTGATGAATCTCAGAACACAAGTCAGGTTGATGATCACAGGGATGCTGTGTTGAAGACAGAACATGCTTACCAGAATTCAGACAAAGGGATGACTTCTCCAGAGCCTAATGATTCGAAAGCTTTTGAGCTCGATATTGTTAAACCAGAGCACTGGAAGCCGAATTTAAAAGATGATAAAGACTTTCCAGTTTCCACCCTGCAGGAGTCAACTTACCTGGAGACACCGGTATCTGGTCAAACCAACAGCCAACGTAAGAAGATCAGCCAGAAAATGAAGAATCAGCTACTGAACCATCAGTGTCTCGCATGCCTTAAAAGTTTCCCTTCTCCATCGAAACTGCAGAGGCATATGTTGACCCATACTGGTCAGAGACCCTTTGGGTGCTACACATGTGGGAAGAGGTTTCGCCAGCCAACACATTTAAGGATCCACTCCCGCACTCATCTGTGGTCCAGAAATGGCAAGCAAAGATATGCTCAGCGTTCTAGACCTCCATCACATCGAATGACTGAATACAGAGGGTCTCCAGTGGGTGTCCAATTTCAGGAAATGCATCCTGAAAAGCACAATTTTGATAGGAACTTTCACCTCAACGCCCCTACAGAGAGTCAGTCAGGTCAAGGCAGTGCTTTTACATGTGGACACAATGAAAGCAATAGTAAAGTGCAGTGGTTTCAGTGTTCAACATCCTCCCTATCCAAGCTTCGGCTCCCTCTCCGAGTGCCACCAGAAACAACACTGAATCAAAGTGGCCACTTACCATTGAAGAATCAAGCACAACCTTCAGCAGGAAAAGTTCACAATGACCCTTTCCTGAGTACAGATCCTGAATTGGCTTTGAAAGGTGCTGATGCCACCCCTTTGGGGAATACAAGCCATACCGAACACCAGTGTTTGCTATGTTTCAAATATTTCCCATGTGCCTCTAAACTACAAAGACACAACCTTGTGCACACTGGCTTGAGACCCTTCCAATGCCTGGCATGTGGAAAAACATTCAGACAGGCCACACACCTCAAAGTCCACGAGCGAACTCACAACAATTGGAGACCCTTCAGACCTGCCTCTCAACAGGGAAATGGAATGAAAGTAAGAAGGCAGCAACAACTTCAGTACTCTGAAGTCTGTGTTCAAGTTCCTGTGGCGAGTTCTATGAAAACAGAGCCGTCACATTTGAAAGGTGTGAATGAATGGAGACCATTCCAGGACAATTGTGAGGATACCTGTAATAATCAAGCAAAGGCACAATCGGACAACAACATAATCAACACTTCTAAACAATCCATACCAAACAATGTGCACAAGTGCAACAACTCCAGGCCTATAGACAAAGTGATCTGTGTTAAAAGAAAAGCACACCTGTGCACAATTTGTCAGAAGGGCTTTGACACTCCAAGCAAACTATCCAGACACGTTCTCATACACACTGGGATAAGACCATTCAAATGCAGTTTGTGCATTAAAACTTTCAGACAGCCATGCCACTTGAGAAGCCATGAACAACGAACACATGAGAATAGAACATGTAGTGATGTCCAGGATAACCGCAGGTTTAGGGACCATGAAACTCTTGCCTCTGCTCAAGGAAAGACACTGAGAGACATGCCACAGTCCTACAAAGACAGTTCTGATCACTGCTCAGTCACTGATGAGGGATTAGGTCATTCTTCACAGACAAGAGACCCAAGCTTTGTGGCAAAACAAGACATACCAGATGATAATATGGAACCTGGGAGTAGACAAAGTGAGGACTATTGGTGCACTGAGTGTCACAGTCATTTCTTGTCCCCATCTGAGCTTGCTACTCATCTAAATGTTCATGTCCTAAGCAATGACATTACAGGTCAGACTTCATTGCAACAGGAAATGGAGGACCACATGGATTCTATGCAGATGGATTTTCAAACCAATCGAGTCATAGCAGATGCAGACAGTCATAATGTTATCCAAAATGAGAGGCTTGGTCATTACTGGTGTGAAACTATTCACACGCCATTTCAGTGTGACACATGCATCACATCTTTTGAAACGGAAAGGGATCTTCAGCTCCATAAATGTGTCTCAAGAAATCTAGTTGAGGTTACTCAGTCAAGCCCATATCAGTGTGCAATTTGCTTTAAGGATTTCAAGACTCCCTCCAAACTCCAGAGACATTATGTCACCCACACGGGAGAGAGGCCATTCCAGTGTAAAGCATGTGAGAAGACTTTCACACAAGCGTCTCATCTAAAAACACACCAACGCACACACAAATAAGACATGGTCTTAACAGATACATTTACATTGTAGTCATTTAGCAGACACTTTTATCCAGAGCGATTTACAGTAGTGGATGCATACATTTTTGAATTAGATAGTTCTGATTTTATTTACCTATATCTAATATTATTTATTTATCTATCTTTTCTCAGTTTAGTTTAGTATGCCCACATCACTGTTCAGAAAGGTCAAAATTACAATATGATTGATTTAATAAAATGTGCCTTGTATTGTCATTTGTTAAATCCAGAGTTTAAAATGAAATGATTGTCATGTGAAGCCAAGGCATTTTTGGTATAACAATGTGCTTGTTATTTATTGGTTAAGAGTTATTTTTTATTCATCTGCATAACTGCCATACTTTGCTGTTTTAATCCAAGTTTGTGTGACATCTTTAGAACAAATAAATGTCTATACTACACTGCTCAAAAAAATAAAGGGAACACTTAAACAACACAATGTAACTCCAAGCCAATCACACTTCTGTGAAATCAAACTGTCCACTTAGGAAGCAACACTGCTTGACAATACATTTCACATGCTGTTGTGCAAATGGAATAGACAACAGGTGGAAATTATAGGCAATTAGCAAGACACCCCCAATAAAGAAGTGGTTCTGCAGGTGGTGACCACAGACCACTTCTCAGTTCCTATGCTTCCTGGCTGATGTTTTGGTCACTTTTGAATGCTGGCGGTGCTTTCACTCTAATGGTAGCATGAGACGGAGTCTACAACCCACACAAGTGGCTCAGGTAGTACAGCTCATCCAGGATGGCACATCAATGCAAGCTGTGGCAAGAAGGTTTGCTGTGTCTGTCAGCATAGTGTCCAGAGCATGGAGGCGCTACCAGGAGACAGGCCAGTACATCAGGAGACGTGGAGGAGGCCGTAGGAGGGCAACAACCCAGCAGCAGGACCGCTACCTCCGCCTTTGTGCAAGGAGCAGGAGGAGCACTGCCAGAGCCCTGCAAAATGACCTCCAGCAGGCCAAAAATGTGCATGTGTCTGCTCAAACGGTCAGAAACAGACTCCATGAGGGACCCGACGTACACAGGTGGGGGTTGTGCTTACAGCCCAACACCGTGCAGGATGTTTGGCATTTGCCAGAGAACACCAAGATTGGCAAATTCGCCACTGGCGCCCTGTGCTCTTCACAGATGAAAGCAGATTCACACTGAGCACATGTGACAGATGTGACAGAGTCTGGAGACGCCGTGGAGAACGTTCTGCTGCCTGCAACATCCTCCAGCATGACCGGTTTGGCGGTGGGTCAGTCATGGTGTGGGGTGGCATTTCTTTGGGGGGCCGCACAGCCCTCCATGTGCTCGCCAGAGGTAGCCTGACTGCCATTAGGTACCGAGATGAGATCCTCAGACCCCTTGTGAGACCATATGCTGGTGCGGTTGGCCCTGGGTTCCTTCTAATGCAAGACAATGCTGGACCTCATGTGGCTGGAGTGTGTCAGCAGTTCCTGCAAGAGGAAGGCATTGATGCTATGGACTGGCCCGCCCATTCCCCAGACCTGAATCCAATTGAGCACATCTGGGACATCATGTCTCGCTCCATCCACCAACGCCACGTTGCACCACAGACTGTCCAGGAGTTGGCGGATGCTTTATAATAATAATAATATGCCATTTAGCAGACGCTTTTATCCAAAGCGACTTACAGTCATGCGTGCATACATTTTTGTGTATGGGTGGTCCCGGGGATCGAACCCACTACCTTGGCGTTACAAGCGCCGTGCTCTACCAGCTGAGCTACAGAGGACCACACTTTAGTCCAGGTCTGGGAGGAGATCCCTCAGGAGACCATCCGCCACCTCATCAGGAGCATGCCCAGGCGTTGTAGGGAGGTCATACAGGCACGTGGAGGCCACACACACTACTGAGCCTCATTTTGACTTGTTTTAAGGACATTACATCAAAGTTGGATCAGCCTGTAGTGTGGTTTTCCACTTTAATTTTGAGGGTGACTCCAAATCCAGACCTCCATGGGTTGATACATTTGATTTCCATTGATCATTTTTGTGTGATTTTGTTGTCAGCACATTCAACTATGTAAAGAAAAAAGTATTTAATAAGATTGAATGAAATATTCAGATCTAGGATGTGTTGTTTAAGTGTTCCCTTTATTTTTTTGAGCAGTGTATATAAATGTCTATCTCTGTGATTTTACCTTGAGATAAGTCAGTTGAATTATGCAAAATGATACTTGATAGTTCATCATCATAGGTTACCTGAATCATTAACATGCTATGTTCTCTCATCATTTTACATTTACATTTTAGTCATTTAGCAGACGCTCTTATCCAGAGTGACTTACATCATATCACTATATGGTCTAAAACATTGTTTAGCCGTAATAACAACTCTATAATGATAACCCCAGATATTATAGAAATAAGACCAACTTTTATGTATTTTCCATATGTGTACTCCCAAAGAATTTGGAAAATACTGACTGGATATACTGGCACTGCTTGCTGTGTAGGAACTATTGTTACACCCCTTGTTTCACTAGGAATCTAAACATAGCCAACCGGAAATGTGTCGTACATAAAGTGTTTTGCTTGTGTACATGCGTAGCGGGAATCACACACATGTTTTGAAACAACACGGTTGGTTTCTACAATTATTTGACTTTGTATGTAAACAAGCAATGTTTTATTAGCTACTAATTGTTGCTACCATAGCCAGCTAGTTGGACAACAACGGGTACTAGCTTGCTAGCGTTATCTACTACTCTGTAACGTTACTAGCTAACGTTAGCATTAACTTGCTAGCTAGTTCGCTGGACTGTAAAGTCCAATTTAGCTAGCTAGCATGCTAGTGTTATAAAGAAAAAATGTAATTGCAATAGGTAGTTTGCTATGTTAGCTTATAGTTCAATTTTTCCTTAGGAAAGCAAGCTAGCCAGCTGAATACCGACATGGAGAATCAAACCCATGCTAAGAAAGCATCTGCGCCCTCTGTGTCCCAAATCAACGCAGAATATGTCACACAGGTAACTGTATGCGCAAATAATGTTTGCTTTATGTGTCTTTTTACACTTCTGCTAAAATAACTGCCATCTCTACTTATGCTGGACATCAAATTGGTAGTTGCTGTAACTCTCCTAACATCCTTAACAGTCGGGATTGGTGGCGCTGGAATGTGAGAGTTTTTTTACTTGGTTTTTTTTATGTCACTGATTATTTGACGGGGGTGTACCTACACCTGGGGTGCGTTCAGTTCGCTTGAATGTTTGCTACGTTGCGGCATTTGCTACGTTGCTGACGGTATTCCACAACCCCTCCCCGTTTTTCAACGGGTCGTTCAGAACAGTACCGTTTCCGTTTATTTGAACATTGCACACCGTTTTTTCGGTGTAACAGCAGCCCTGGTTGACATCTTTTGAATTTTGGAGAGGGAGGTTTTCATTCCGCCCATAGGATTTCAGAGGAGGGGATGTACTGTGGGTTGCTGTTATAATAACACTCTTTCTTCTCTAAGTTGGCTAACAGATACTGGGCGCCCCATGCCAAGAATAAACTACCTTTTGACCCAAAGGTGAGCCTCCTACTTACAAACTTGAGTTATGAATATAGTGGAGGAGATGGTCTGCTTGCTCTAACAAACTATTATTGTCACCCACTCAGGTCTTGGAGGATGTCTATGAGAAAGAGATTCTCAAGTCCAAGTGAGTGAACTCAACTCTTGAATAACATCAGTATTTTGTAACGTTAACTCTTCTTACCAGTAGTATAAATCCTCCACGTCTGCTATTTTATCTTCAGGTTCGCCATTAGGAAGATCATGTTGTTGGAGTTCAGGTGGGTTTTTGACATTTTTAATGTGGCCTCAATACATTATTATCAGTCATTTGCAGTTTTTAACATGCTATTTGTGTCCTGCCTCTCAGTCAGTACCTGGAGAACTACCTGTGGGTGAACTATAATCCTGAGGTCTCCAGTAATGCCTACCTCATGTCCATCTGCTGCATAGTCAATGAGAAGTTCAGAGAGAACGTCCCTGCCTGGGAGGTAATGGATTCAGTGGCCTGTCAAACAGAAATGTTGATCCTTGTTTGTCCCTTTGGTTCACTTAGCAAATTCTTATCTGCGTTAACATCGAGTGTGTTGGTAACCATGCTATGTTGTTGTGAATATGGGTGTTGCGTGTCAGCTGTACAGGGACAGCCCCAGTGTTACAGCTACTTAGGGCAGATGTCTCCAGCGAGCATTGATCAATCTCCTCTAATATCAATGCATGTCCTCTTTATCCCTTGGTTTATTATCTTTATCCAGGTGTTTAAGAAGGAGCCAACGCACTTCCCGTACTTCTTTAAGTGTGTGATGGAGGCCGTGCTGGCTGGAGAGGAGGCTGGCCTGACTCTGAAGGAGCAGACTGTACTGTTGGTTTTCCTCGACCACTGCTTCAACAGCCTGGTATGTCCCACACCAACCAATATCTACCTCTCTGTAAATGGGGAATTAGTTATTATATCGACCACATAATATAAGTTGAGTAATACATTGTTTTATTGCAAAATTATGTTAGTAACAACCATAGAATGAAGAGTCCCTTTCCTCTGCCCTTGTTCACTCCCCTTTCCCTGACCTAATGAGAATGGATAGGTGAAAGCAGCAAAGCTGAAGCTAGATGGAGCTACTGCTTATGCCTACCCAGTAGTCTCAGAGCCACGAAGATGAGCAAACAAGAGCAGAAGGGAGGGGGAAACTTCCTGTAGTTGGTTTTAAGAAAAGTAGTTTGGTGCAGGTTCCACTAGGTGGCAGTATTACACTTCAAAGCTTTGTGTACTTGGGTGCCACCCTAGCACATCTGTATTCTCCACCCCTGCTCAAAACCATGAGTAGCCACTGCACCAGTCTCACTCTGAAAATCTATTTTCATCCCCTCTGCTTCTCCTGAACTGAATGCAATGGTTCTAATCTATTTGGTGCGTTGCCATTATTCTACCAACTCTCTCTCTCTCTCTCTCTCTCTCTCTCTCTCTCTCTCTCTCTCTCTCTCTCAGGAGGTGGATTTGATTAGAGAGCAGGTGCAGCAGCTAATCTCACTGCCCATGTGGATGTGTCTCTTACCTGTAAGAACTCCTCTTCCCTTTTTCTCCAGTGCTCCCATGTCCTTAGAACTGTCACTCTGTTAGATATGGATTATGTTTAAAATTGTGACAATATTTTCCACATTTACAAATTGTGATTGATTATGTGGAATAGGGTTGTTGAGCCAAAAACAACTTTCCTAGGTCAAAGTTTGAGTTTTGCTCTCTTTTATAGCATCCTTAAGATTGATTAATGAACACACTATCTGTCATCTTTACAGTCTAGACTGCAACATGAGCTGAAGAAAGTTCCCAAGCTCCAAAAGTTTTGGAATCTGATCAAGAAGAATTTTGACAAGCTGGAAGACAAAGCTTCAGAGCAGTAAGACCTTCACCTTCTGCCTGTATCTGGACCAGTAGAAATAGACCTTAACCTTCTGCCTGTATCTGGACCAGTAGAAATAGACCTTCTGCCTGTATCTGGACCAGTAGAAATAGACCTTCTGCCTGTATCTGGACCAGTAGAAATAGACCTTCTGCCTGTATCTGGACCAGTAGAAATAGACCTTCTGCCTGTATCTGGACCAGTAGAAATAGACCTTATGCCAGTATCTGGACCAGTATCTGGACCAGTAGAAATAGACCTTCTCCCTCTGTCTGTATCTGGACCTGTAGATATAGACCTTCTGCCTGTATCTGGACCAGTAGAAATAAACCTCCCTCTGCCTTTATCAGGACCAGTAGAAATATAACTTCTGCCTGTATCTGGACCAGTAGAAATATAACTTCTGCCTGTATCTGGACCAGTAGAAATATAACTTCTGCCTGTATCTGGACCAGTAGAAATATAACTTCTGTTTGTATCTGGACCAGTAGAAATACCTTCTCCCTCTGCCTGTATAAATAGTCCAATCAAAGGCACAGTGTTGTGATGTGTGTCACTAATTATTATTTCCCTGCCTTTATTTCCAGAGCTAAGATGGAGAGGACGTTCCTCTCTGCGCTCATTAAGAAGTTTCTGGGTGTTCTGATGTCCATCTCCCCAGCAGGTAAGCATTTAGCAACACAGTTATGATTTATGAACAAAGCAGTGTTTTATTATTCCCCACAAGCAGCAGGCAGAAGAGAGATTCTCAAGGCAAAAAATAGTCCTCATACAGAAAAATGTGTCACACCTTGTTGTGCCAATTTATTTAAAAAGTTAGCAGAGAGGTACAAATCTTACTCTGGCGGCAGACAGCCTAGCGGTTAAGAGCATTGGGCCAGTAACCAAAAGGTTGCTGGTTCAAATCCCAGAGCCGGCAAGGTAGGAAAAAAATCTGTTGTTCTGAGGGCGGGGAACAGTTGTTGCTCAAGGGCAAGGCAGGTAGCTTAGTGGGTAAGAGCGTTGTGCCAGTAACCGAAAGGTCGCTGGTTCTAATCCCCGAGCCGACTAGGTGAAAAATCTGTCGATGTGCCCTTGAGCAAGGCACTTAACCCTAATTGCTCCTGTAAGTCGCTCTGGATAAGAGCGTCTGCTAAATGACGTAAATGTTAACCCCTAACGATAACTGCTCCCCAGGCGCCGATGACGAGGATGTCGCTTAAGGCAGCCCCCCGCGTTGGGTTAAATGTGGAAGACACATTTCATTTGAATGCATTCAGTTGTACAACTGACTAGGTATCCCCTTTCCCTTCCCTTCCCTACCAGTGGCAAACTAGGACACCCCAGGCACGTGTGACGAGCCAAAGATCTTTGATAGTCTTTATCTATGCGCAGGCCTCATCTCTATGTGACATCTCTACAGTCCAGCCCTGTCTCAGGTGTCATCTTCTCTCAGCCCAGACCTCATTACGGGTGTGAGACACACCTTTTCAACCCTCTATCCTTTCTTTCTGACTTGACCCCCACTGTGAAAGAGCAGCAATGTCCAGATGCTCCCCCTCTTCGCCTCCATGGTGACGTAATGCAGGGTGACACAGACCCCCCTCCCCACCCAGCCAACCTGAGTGCTCAGAATAGCATCTCTCCCAACATGCAGCTAGGTGAAGGTGGTCATGCTGTGACCCCCGACTCTAATCCTCCCTGTCAGAGTCCTGGTACACAGCACGGGGACCCATACACACACACACACACACACACACACACACATACACACACATACACAAACATACACCTCCCCTAATGAGGGCTGATCTCCCAGTGCGCTGCAGTGCCTGAGGAAGACTCACACACGCGGTCTCCGTGCACGGCTGGGCCACATCCCTTCATCCCCCCATTCCCTCCTGTGTTTTAGTGTGTGATGGCAGAGTGTATGGTCATGTATGTTATTACCTAATCTGAATTGAACGACTCCCTGTGTTGTCTCTCTCAGGCCCTGTACCCATGGAGAAGGTGCACTACTGCGAGAGGTTCATCGAGCTCATGATTGACCTGGAGGTAAGAAACATTTATAAGGGACACTATGGTCTTGTTGTGTATTTATGAAGGGTACCAGGCAGCCATTTTATATAGGATCAACTGAATATCTGCATTCACTGAGCATGCAAAGACGCTAGTGAGTTCGCTGTACCTACCTATACAGCTATTTCGGTCTTGATCTGTGTTGAGTATGGAATCCTGTCCCTGAATGACTGGTTTTTGATGACTGTGAGAAAAGAAAGGTTATTTCTAGCGTAGAGCAATGGAGGTGTGTAAGGTCACAATGTAGCGTTTTTTCTTATTGTCTCTGTGGTCTGGCTTTATAATTACATGTAGCGAGTGTGTCACATAGTCAAGATGGTTCCTTCCCTCTCCAGGCTGCAAGGCAACGGTGCTACTGTTTACACACAGGGAGGATAGGATGAATGGATTTCTCCTCCGTCTGATGACAGGCTATACTTTTCCCCCCCGGTACTGGCAAGACAAGCTGCCTCTGGAGAAATCCTTTCCCCCTCAGCAGTATCATTTTACAAAGGGATGGCTGAAATCTCATACTTCCCTCTCTGGGATGATATGATAATGCCCTGTGAATCTCTGTAAGGAAAAAGAGACCCTACATTTTACATGTGTGTTAGGCTGAGCTGTCTATCTGTCATGGCTCTGTGGAGATCAAAGATGGCTGCTGTACATAAAGCCTGTCTGTCTGTGAGAGGGTAGTATCATTTGCAGCACCTTCCCTCTGTAGAGAGGTGAATTCAATGGAATACATTGAGGTTCTGCGGTTGACATTTTCATTGTTTTCTTAAGAAATTTGAACTCTCTAACCCTCATCTATGAAATAAAGAGTCGAAAACAACCTTCTGAAATAGACCCTGAATCAATAGGGGCCTATTTATACTCTGGGCCTCAATGCTGGGAATTCTGGTTTGTAGATGCATTGATCTGAATGACCCCAGAGACCGAGTCAATCCATACATGGACTAAGCCTGGTTCTGATGTTGCACCGTCTCTGCTTGTTATCAGCTACAGGCCTCGGCTGCATAGTAATAGTAGGCTGGATTATATAACACCCTCATTGTGTTAACATTCTGACTGAGACCCTTGTTTTTCACTGTTGGAATGTGTTGTCTTTCTGGGGCTTTTATATGTGTATGTGTGAAGAATCTCTTTTTTTTTCTTCAATCATAATTATTGAGGCTCTGGTCTCGTATAAAGGCTTCTGTTTCAGCATTGTTTTACCATGATGTGTAATGCGTTGTTCCATGTCTGTCTTCAGGCCCTGCTGCCCACCAGGCGCTGGTTCAACACGGTGCTGGACGACTCCCACCTGGTGGTGAGCTGCCACCTGTCCATCCTCATGCAGAGAGAGAAGGAGGGACACCTCTTCTGCCAGTTACTGGACATGCTGAAGTTCTACACAGGCTTTGAGATCAACGACCAGACGGGCAACGCCCTGACAGAGAAGGAGATGACCACGCTCCACTATGACAGAATCACATCACTGCAGGTACATGCATACAACACCATGCTGGCCTCCATTTTGTTAGTGTTCCTTACCTGTCTAGTTAAGAATGTATTGTGTATTCAAATAGTTAATTTGATAGGGATAGTTGTAAACATTATTGGCACATTTAAGCGTTAAAGATAGAGCGAGAGAGTTGTGCACCTGGGAGACGTGGCCCGTGCTGTGAGTAAAACATGTACGAATATGAATCATTCAGGATTTAGTGACAGCTTCCAGATGTCTTTTACAATAAATAATATCAAGTCAAATTTCAGTCCTAGAGAGAATTCTCAATAAATGTCAGTGTCAAACTAGTTTCATGCATTTTTACCTCTCAACTTGAAATGATGAAATGCATATTCAGGGAAATATACAGGCTGGTTCATCTGTTCTTAGCTTGCCTCTCCATCTGTCCATCTCTCTCTCTTTCCCATACCTCTCTCTAGCCCCACATAGATGCTGGATTAATAAATGAGGGAAAGCCTGCCTGACATCACACTGGCTCTGAAGTGTGTGGGGTGGGTGGTGTTTGCACCTGCTTTAATGTTTGTGTGTTGTCTTTCAGAGGGCAGCCTTTGCCCATTTCCCGGAGCTGCAGGACTTTGCCCTGTCCAATGTGGCAGCAGTGGACACACGGGAATCCCTTACAAAACAGTTTGGCCATCTCAGGTAAAGTGTGTGTGATATAGACTGGGGCGGGAGAAGAATCAATTGTGTGTGTGTGTGTCCTATCCTTGTCTCCTTTCCTGCTGGTCCTAGGTGCTGCTGAGTTTGAGATAGTTAACACTGGGTCTCAGCAAGCCAGGTAGTGAAGTATCCGTGCTGTTTTTGTGTGAATTTATCCCAAAGCTCTATTTTCTTCTGTGTATTATTGTTCTCATGAATAAAGCCAGGCTCTGCATTGTTATCCAGTCGCCCCACTGGCTTCAAAGCAGCTCTGGAAACTCCAAATATGCCCATCACTTTTAAAAAGGCACTTTTTATCCAGAAAACCCTATTTTTAATGCCAACTATTTCAGCTGTGCTACCCACAAACTAAGCTGCCACTCGTCCACTATTCCCGATTGATCTGTTAAGTACCCAAAACACACACACAGTATTTTTCCCTTTCAGTTTTAATGGCCCAGTGCAGTAATAAACATGATTTTCCTGTGTTTTATATATATATTTCCACACTATGAGGTTGGAATAATATTGTGAAAATTATGATAATGCCCTGTTGGTGTAAGAGCTTTCAGCCTGTTCTGCTGGAATGGAGTTTTGGCCTGCCTTGTGAAATCACCAGGTGGTGAATTAGTTAATAGACCAATAAAATAAGAGTTTCATACCTCTCTGCCAATAACGGCTAGTTTTCAGTTTTCCCCTCCCTTCTCAGACAGTCCCAGCAAAATTATTGCTTGAGAAATTGCTCTTTGCTTAGAAGCTATTTTTGTTTCTTTTTGACCCTTTTTATTCAAAAACAATTACAGGAAGGCACTTAATTGTTATCCAGAAATGATCTTATATTGAGATAATTGCTACATTCATCTCCTTAACAACTCAAAATAAGCAGCTATTTTTGCTTTGTCATGAAGGGAGTATAGTACAGCAGCGTGACCCATGCCAGTCCCTAGACTGACCAACTGCATGGTCAGCAAAACCCCCGGATCCGTGTGGTCAAACCATGGCATCATCACGAGCCTGCCCACACTACTGCTCACAATGACACGTGTTCCTGTCCGTCTGTACAGGACTCTGTCACAGTCTCTCTTTATTACCAACCCCTGGCACATGTCACGTCAGTCTGATTAATGCAGAGAGCAGCCTCAACCCTCTGCCTCAGCTCTGAGAGATGGAGATGCGGTTGGATTTTAATAATCGCGTCGCATCGATCCCCTGTACAGTCGTGGTCAAACGTTTTGAGAATGACACAAATATTAATTTTCACAAAGTCTGCTGCCTCAGTTTTTATGGTGGCAATTTGCATATACTCCAGAATGTTATGAAGAGTGATCAGATGAATTGCAATTAATTGCAAAGTCCCTCTTTGCCATGAAAATGAGTGTTGACAAGGCTGGAGATCACTCTGTCATGCTGATTGAGTTAGAATAACAGACTGGAAGCTTTAAAAGGAGGGTGGTGCTTGAAATCATTGTTCTTCCTCTGTTAACCATGGTTACCTGCAAGGAAACACGTGCCGTCATCATTGCTTTGCACAAAAAGGGCTTCACAGGCAAGGATATTGCTGCTAGTAAGATTGCACCTAAATCAAGAACTTCAAGGAGAGAGGTTCAATTGTTGTGAAGAAGGCCTCAGGGCGCCCAAGAAAGTCCAGCAAGCGCCAGCACCGTCTCCTAAAGTTGATTCAGCTGCGGGATCGGGGCACCACCAGTGCAGAGCTTGCTCAGGAATGGCAGCAGGCAGGTGTGAGTGCATCTGCACGCACAGTGAGGCAAAGACTTTTGGAGGATGGCCTGGTGTCAAGAAGGGCAGCGAGGAAGCCACTTCTCTCCAGGAAAAACATAATGGACAGACTGATATTCTGCAAAAGGTACAGGGATTAGACTGCTGAGGACTGGGGTAAAGTCATTTTCTCTGAAGAAACCCCTTTCCAATTGTTTGGGGTATCTGGAAAAAAGCTTGTCTGGAGAAGACAAGGTGAGTGCTACCACCAGTCCTGTGTCATGCCAACAGTAAAGCATCCTGAGACCGTTCATGTGTGGGGTTGCTTCTCAGCCAAGGGAGTGGGCTCACTCACAATTTTGCCTAAGAACACAGGCATGAATAAAGAATGGTACCAACACATCCTCCGAGAGCAACTTCTCCCAACCATCCAAGAACAGTTTGGTGACGAACAATGCCTTTTCCAGCATGATGGAGCACCTTGCCATAAGGCAAAAGTGATAACTAAGTGGCTCGGGGAACAAAACATCGACATTTTGGGTCCACGGCCAGGAAACTCCCCAGACCTTAATCCCATTGAGAATTTGTAGTCAATCCTCAAGAGGCGGGTGGACAAACAAAAACCCACAAATTCTGACAAACTCCAAGCATTGATTATGCAAGAATGGGCTGCCATCAGTCAGGATGTGGCCCAGAAGTTAATTGACAGCATGCCAGGGCGGATTGCAGAGGTCTTGAAAAAGAAGGGTCAACACTGCAAATATTGACTCTTTGCATAAACTTAATGTAATTGTCAATGAAAGCCTTTGACACTTGTGGAATGCTTGTAATTATACTTCAGTATACCATAGTAATATCTGACAAACATATCTAAAAACACTGAAGCAGCAAACTTTGAAGACCAATACTTGTCATTCTCAAAACTTTTGACCACGACTGTACACGCCATGCTGACAGTGTAGGACTGCAGTGGCCCTACCTAGCAGGGCATAGTTGAGGAAAATACGAGGACTAGCATACATTACGTCACCATGCTAACAAGCACAGATTTAAGAAACAGGCTATGTGTTGGGAAAATGTGGCACTTTTCATATTGTCAAATGAAAGGTAGCGACCCGGACACTGGAATAGGGGAATTTTCCTCAGAAAAATAGAATAATCAGCACACTGTAAATATTCTCCTGAATGTGCATTTCTACCCCTGGGTCTTCGTTGTAAAAAACAGACTGACTTAGCAGAAAATATACCACTCTTGTAAAGCATGATATATATATATATATATATATATATATATCTATATATATCTATATATATATCTATATACACACACACACACACACACAGTGAGGGGAAAAAGTATTTGATCCCCTGCTGATTTTGTACGTTTGCCCACTGACAAAGAAATTATCAGTCTATAATTTTAATGGTAGGTTTATTTGAACAGTGAGAGACAGAATAAAAACAACAAAATCCAGAAAAACGCATGTCAAAAATGTTATAAATTGATATGCATTTTAGTGAGGGAAATACGTTTTTGACCCCCTCTCAATCAGAAAGATTTCTGGCTCCCAGGTGTCTTTTATACAGGTAACGAGCTGAGATTAGGAGCACACTCTTAAAGGGAGTGCTCCTAATCTCAGTTTGTTACCTGTATAAATGACACATGTCCACAGAAGCAATCAATCAATCAGATTCCAAACTCTCCACCATGGCCAAGACCAAAGAGCTCTCCAAGGATGTCAGGGACAAGATTGTAGACCTACACAAGGCTGGAATGGGCTACAAGGCCATCGCCAAGCAGCTTGGTGAGAAGGTGACAACAGTTGGTGCGATTATTCGCAAATGGAAGAAACTCAAAAGACCTGTCAATCTCACTCGGCCTGGGGCTCCATGCAAGTTCTCACCTCGTGGAGTTGCAATGATCATGAGAACGGTGAGGAATCAGCCCAGAACTACACGGGAGGATCTTGTCAACGATCTCAAGGCAGCTGGGACCATAGTCACCAAGAAAACAATTGGTAACACACTACGCCGTGAAGGACTGAAATCCTGCAGTGCCCGCAAGGTCCCCCTGCTCAAGAAAGCACACATACAGGGCCGTCAGAAGTTTGCCAATGAACATCTGAATGATTCAGAGGAGAACTGGATGAAAGTGTTGTGGTCAGATGAGACCAAAATCGAGCTCTTTGGCATCAACTCAACTCGCCATGTTTGGAGGAGGAGGAATGCTGTCTATGACCCCAAGAACACCATCCCCACCGTCAAACATGGAGGTGGGAAAATTATGCTTTGGGGATGTTTTTCTGCTAAGGGGACAGGACAACTTCACCGCATCAAAGGGACGATGGACGGGGCCATGTACCATCAAATCTTGGGTGAGAACCTCCTTCCCTCAGCCAGGGCATTGATAATGGGTCGTGGATGGCTATTCCAGCATGACAATGACCCAAAACACACGGCCAAGGCAACAAAGGAGTTGCTCAAGAAGAAGCACATTAAGGTCCTGGAGTGGCCTAGCCAGTCTCCAGACCTTAATCCCATAGAAAATCTGTGGAGGGAGCTGAAGGTTTGAGTTGCCAAACGTCAGCCTCGAAACCTTAATGACTTGGAGAAGATCTGCAAAGAGGAGTGGGACAAAATCCCTCCTGAGATGTGTGCAAACCTGGTGGCCAACTACAAGAAACGTCTGACCTCTGTGTTTGCCAACAAGGGTTTTGCCACCAAGTACTAAATCATGTTTTGCAGAGGGGTCAAATACTTATTTCCCTCATTAAAATGCTAATCAATTCATAACAGTTTTTCTGGAGTTTTTTTCTTTCGCTCACTGTTCAAATAAACCTAACATTAAAATTATAGACTGATCATGTCTTTGTCAGTGGGCAAACGTACAAAATCAGCAGGGGATCAAATACTTTTTTCCCTCACTGTGTGTATATATATATACACTGCTCAAAAAAATAAAGGGAACACTTAAACAACACAATGTAACTCCAAGTCAATCACACTTCTGTGAAATCAAACTGTCCACTTAGGAAGCAACACTGATTGACAAATTTCACATGCCGTTGTGCAAATGGAATAGACAACAGGTGGAAATTATAGGCAGTTAGCAAGACACCCCCAATAAAGGACTGGTTTTGCAGGTGGTGACCACAGACCACTTCTCAGTTCCTATGCTTCTTGGCTGATGTTTTGGTCACTTTTGAATGTTGGCGATGCTTTCGCTCTAGTGGTAGCATGAGACGGAGTCTACAACCCACACAAGTGGCTCAGGTAGTGCAGCTCATCCAGGATGGCACATCAATGCGAGCTGTGGCAAGAAGGTTTGCTGTGTCTGTCAGCGTAGTGTCCAGAGCATGGAGGCGCTACCAGCAGACAGGCCAGTACATCAGGAGACTTGGAGGAGGCCGTAGGAGGGCAACAACCCAGCAGCAGGACCGCTACCTCCGCCTTTGTGCAAGGAGGAGCAGGAGGAGCACTGCCAGAGCCCTGCAAAATGACCTCCAGCAGGCCACAAATGTGCATGTGTCTGCTCAAACGGTCAGAAACAGACTCCATGAGGGTGGTATGAGGGCCCGACGTCCACAGGTGGGGGTTGTGCTTACAGCCCAACACCGTGCAGGACGTTTGGCATTTGCCAGAGAACACCAAGATTGGCAAATTTGCCACTGGCGCCCTGTGCTCTTCACAGATGAAAGCAGGTTCACACTGAGCACATGTGACATGACCGAGTCTGGAGACGCCGTGGAGAACGTTCTGCTGCCTGCAACATCCTCCAGCATGACCGGTTTGGCGGTGGGTCAGTCATGGTGTGGGGTGGCATTTCTTTGGGGGGCAGCCCTCCATGTGCTCGCCAGAGGTAGCCTGACTGCCGTTAGGTACCGAGATGAGATCCTCAGACCCCCTTGTGAGACCATATGCTGGTGCGGTTGGCCCTGGGTTCCTCCTAATGCAAGACAATGCTAGACCTCATGTGGCTGGAGTGTGTCAGCAGTTCCTGCAAGAGGAAGGCATTGATGCTATTGGATCAGCCTGTAGTGTGGTTTTCCACTTTAATTTTGAGGGTGACTCCAAATCCAGACCTCCATGGGTTGATAAATTTGATTTCCTTTGATAATTTTTGTGATTTTGTTGTCAGCACATTCAACTATGTAAAGATTATTTCATTCATTCAGATCTAGGATGTGTTGTTTAATTGTTCCCTTTATTTTTTTGAGCAGTATATATATATATATATATATATATATATATATATATATATATATATATATATATATAATTAATTAATTAATTAATTAATTGTAGGTCAGTTGGTAGAGCATGGCACTTGCAACGCTGGGGTTGTGGGTTCGTTTCCCACGGGGGGCCAGTATGAAAATGTATGCACTCACTAACTGTAAGTCGCTCTGGATAAGAGCGTCTGCTAAATGACTTAAATGTAAATATGCTGTTTCCCCCCCCTCCCTGCAGTTCCAACACTCTCCACCGGGTGGCCTCGTATCTATGCCTCTTACCAGAGCTGGCAGATGGACAGGACACCACCTATGAGAAGGAGGTTCTCCTGGAGCTGCTGGTAGGTGCTGCTACTAAGCAGGGAGAAGTTGTCCCTAACCACTGATCGAGGGTCAGATATTTATGTCATCGTCCTAATGCTTTAAGTTAGGAATGGGGAAAGGGTAATCTGAACCTCGATCTGTGGTTAGGGGTGATGGGAAGTGAATGATACTGAGACGCCCCCCAAGATGTTCTTAAGCATGAGAGAATGAGAGAACCCCTCCTCTCTATTTACAGCTTGGCTGAACAGCAGCAACGTCAGGATATGGTC
This sequence comes from Coregonus clupeaformis, assembly GCF_020615455.1. Classification (NCBI taxonomy): domain Eukaryota; kingdom Metazoa; phylum Chordata; class Actinopteri; order Salmoniformes; family Salmonidae; genus Coregonus; species Coregonus clupeaformis. The sequence continues at coordinate 24,871,860 of NC_059216.1, read as the reverse complement.
ATTTACAGAACAATAACCGCCTTGAGAGAGTAGCGGCATAACAGGTTTTTGTGGCTCGTTTAAAAAACATTAATTTATGCTTTTGACCTTGGAATACATACAGTATGCAACCCCCCACCCCAGCAAGGTTTCTCTTATCCTAGGAAAAGACAACAGTGGATCTGATTGCTCTCCACACACACACCCTTAGTCCCTTCTAAAAACAGGCATCCAGTGTGTTGAAAACAAGTCTCATCCCCCAAAACCCTCCATCACCAAGCGACCAGCCCATCCACTGACCTGCTCCATCCTTACTACTGTAATTACCCACTTCAAGTCTTCTCTAGGCCTCCTCTCCCCACTACTGAAGAGAAGCTTTTCCATAATTAGCTGATTAGATTGTTCCCAGAGCAAATGTCAGGGGACTCATTTGGCCCCGGGTTGCCCTGGGCAACCGAAAATCTCCAAAGATTCCACTTTGGTACTATGTGTCTGTCAGAGGCTTGGAGCGCTGTGCTGTACGGTAGGGAGCAGAGCAGAGCAGCTAACACAGACACTGCAGAGAGAGTCTGTAATTAAACCTGGGAAGGAGAGGATGAGCTGACTAGAGTTATGCTGTGTGTTCAGCCTCTAGCTATCACTGTTCTGATGTGTATTTACTTAATTCCTCAAAGACATTAACCAACCACTCTTGAATTCTGAACAGGTTATCGTTTTTCCTCTGTTGAATGTTAACATTATGATATTTGTTAGTTTTTGCATAGTTTTGCAATAATTGTCAGAGGTATTTGAACTGAACGTTATTCTCAATCGGGGCATAGGGTCTAGATCTCTATGGACCTCTCTGCCAGTCCCTAATGGATGACTATGACAAACCCTGGGTTAGATGGTGACTGGCAGGGAACACAGCAGTGTAACAGGATGGATGACTATGACAAAACCCTGGGTTAGATGGTGACTGGCAGGGAACACAGCAGTGTAACAGGATGGATGACTGACAAAACCCTGGGTTAGATGGTGACTGGCAGGGAACACAGCAGTGTAACAGGATGGATGACTATGACAAAACCCTGGGTTAGATGGTGACTGGCAGGGAACACAGCAGTGTAACAGGATGGATGACTATGACAAAACCCTGCAGTAACAGGATGGATGACTATGACAAAACCCTGGGTTAGATGGTGACTGGCAGGGAACACAGCAGTGTAACAGGATGGATGACTATGACAAAACCCTGGGTTAGATGGTGACTGGCAGGGAACACAGCAGTGTAACAGGATGGATGACTATGACAAAACCCTGGGTTAGATGGTGACTGGCAGGGAACACAGCAGTGTAACAGGATGGATGACTATGACAACCCTGGGTTAGATGGTGACTGGCAGGGAACACAGCAGTGTAACAGGATGGATGACTGACAAAACCCTGGGTTAGATGGTGACTGGCAGGGAACACAGCAGTGTAACAGGATGGATGACTATGACAAAACCCTGGGTTAGATGGTGACTGGCAGGGAACACAGCAGTGTAACATGATGGATGACTATGACAACCCTGGGTTAGATGGTGACTGGCAGGGAACACAGCAGTGTAACAGGATTAGCGTAGCATGGCGGATATTGACTGACTGCTCACATATGGGAACACAGGGATTATATAGGCTAAAACACACACACACAGCTGGCAGGCTAACTAAGGAGATAAGAGCCCAACAGTATGAATGTGGGGTTTGTAATGACAAACCGACGGTGACTGGTGTGATGCAATGCGTCTGACCTGATTTAAAACATTGTTTTTAATACCACTGTCTGTGATCTAGTGAGTGAGGGGGAGGATACGTCTTGTAAGGGCAGTCAGTGCCAGAGTGGGCCAATGGCTCATTAATCACATTTCTTTCTCCATCTCTTTCTTCCTTCTCACACACACTTCCAGGTGTCTCGTCATGAGAGGAGAATCTCCCAGATCGAGCAACTTAATCAGATGCCTCTTTATCCAACAGAGAAGATTATCTGGGATGAGAACATCGTCCCCACTGAGTACTATTCTGGCGAAGGTCTGTGTGTCTGTCTACGGTATCTCCTCGCAAACTCATCACACACACGCACCGCTGTTATCCCACACCTCAGGGTCACTGAGCTGGCATCCTCTTAATGGGCAATCCTCTTTAGGCCGGCAGGGGCACCTTCACCAGCTAAGATGCCTACAGCCCCATAAACCCATTGAAATCCATGAGCCTATCGACATCTATAAGGCTATCTGTTTTAGCCTGCCAAGAGATTACAGGTTTAAACTAGCTGTATAGTCAACTCTGCCACTGTTCTATCAAAGGGATTGTCCTGGTCAAGTGGGTCCAGAATTGTTAATGGTCAGGGAAAACACAAGGCCCTATTTATGTTACACTGAAATAGATGTGTAGGTAATAGGTCTATACCAATGACATGCATCCAATTCTGAGCATTTGTACCCAAATCTCTCTGTTTAGTCTTTGTGTGTGTGTGTTCCAGGTTGTCTGGCTCTGCCTAAGTTGAACCTGCAGTTCCTGACCCTCCACGACTACCTGCTGAGAAACTTCAACCTGTTCCGTCTGGAGTCCACCTACGAGATCAGACAGGATGTGGAGGACGTGGTGACTCGCATGAAACCATGGTGAGCAGAGAACGCACACACACTTATAACTGATGGTAAAATAAGGTTGCCACATTTCTGTTTCCTTCAAATTTATAATTTTGTATCACTCATATATCATAACTCAATTTCTATGACATATTCAGGCAGTCAGAGTATGGTGGTGTGGTGTTTTGGGGGTTGACCTGTTGTCTTGTCTTCCTATAGGCAGTCAGAGTATGGTGGTGTGGTGTTTGGGGGCTGGGCCAGGATGGCTCAGACCATCACAGCCTTCTCCATTGTGGAGGTGGCCAAGCCCAACATCGGAGAGAACTGGCCCGCCCGCGTCCGAGCTGACATCACTGTGAATCTCAACGTACGAGACCACATCAAACACGAGTGGGAAGGTACATGGCTCTTTTCTCCTACCTCTCCTTTCTCTATCCCCTGCTCTCTCGCGCTCCCCCTCTCTTTTCTTCCTTTCAGCATTCACTCTATCCCCCGTCTCTTTTCTTTTATACTCCTTTTCTCATCCACTGTCTCCCTCCCTCTATCTTTCTATGGATCCCACTCCAACATCTCAATAATAAAGCCTTTATGTCCTCCATAAAGTATTTTCATCCAGACCTCTATATCCAATCCTGCTGTACCTTGACCTGTGACCTCCTCTAGCCTTGTCTGCCTGTAGACATGTTGTTTCCTACCAGCCCTGACCACTTGGCTTCAATGTTTTATTTCCTCATCTGCTTCCCCCAACGGGTGCAGCAGGGCTACTGTAGATAATGTTGGCCTCCCTGGCATTGATTGTGTCGGACCCCAGTAAGACTAGCTGTCGCCATTGGCGTCGGCTAATGGGGATCCTAATAAATCAAGATTCATCGTTCTACCATGAGCATATCCAACCATACAACACTGGCTGACTGTAGCTAGCAAGAGATGATATAGGTTGTTCTAGCAAAGAGGAATGTTTTGAAGAATAAAGGATGAAATGCTGACACTCAAGCCAGGGAAAGTATAAGGATATGGAAATTGTGCTGGTCAATTACAGTGAATTGATTAATTAAAAATAAATCTATAGTTTTACTAAAGGAATCTCTGCTCTCCAACCATACCTAGCAAACCTCTGAGTGCAGGAGGATGGCTCAATGTCATGTCAATATCCTCCTCCCCTTTGTATAATTAGAACTTCATGTTTTAAAGATCAGCCCAGCGCTGACGGGGCATTGTGTCTCTCTCTGTCTTTCTCTCGCTCATTCTCTCTCTCACTCTCCTCACCTTTCCCAGGGCTGCGTAAGCACGATGTTTGCTTTCTGGTCACGGTGCGGCCGAACCTGCCCTACGGCACACGCTTCGACCGGCGCCAGCCCTTTGTGGAGCAGACAGGCCTGGCCTACGTGAGGGGCTGCGAGGTGCAGGGCATGCTGGACGACAAGGGCCGTGTCATAGAGGAAGGTAGGTTGGCACTCAGACGGGCATCTGTATACACACCAGCGTACACACACAGACGTGCATACATACCCTTCCTACCACCACACACACCGGCACACACATCCTGCCCATACACACTCACACATACACACCCTTCCCCTCATCCTCCTCCGACCCCCTAACTTCCAGCCCATGAGGTCTAGTGGGGTTGTCATGGTGACACTCAACCAGAGACCTGACCTGTTCGCATTAACACTCCATTAACCTTAGGGCAACCCATCGCACTTGAACGCCTCTCAATGTTTTATTTATTCTATTTTACTGAGGTAGAAAGGGACATGTTATACAGTGCATTCGGAAAGTATTCAGACCCCTTTTTCCACATCTTGTTACGTTACAGCATTATTCTAAAATTGATTACATTATTTTTTGCCCTCAACAATCTACACACTACCCCATAATGAAACAGCGAAAACAGACTTTTTATAAAAAAAACTGAAATACAATATTCCCATAAGTATTCAGACCCTTTGCTATGAGACACAAAATTTCGCTCAGGTGTTTCCATTGATCATCCTTGAGATATTTCTACAACTTGATTGGAATCCACCTGTGGTAAATTCAATTGATTGGACATGATTTGGAAAGGCACACAACTGTCTATATAAGGTCCCACAGTTGACAGTGCATGTCAGAGCAAAAACCAAGCCATGAGGTCGAAGGAATTGTCCGTAGAGCTCCGAGACAGGATTGTGTCGAGGCACAGATCTGGGGAAGGGTACCAAAACATTTCTGCAGCATTGAAGGTCCCCAAGAACACAGTGGCCTCCATCATTCTTAAATGGAGGAAGTTTGGAACCACCAAGATTCTTCCTAGAGCTGGCCGCCCGGTCAAACTGAGCAATCGGGGCCACCTCAGGGAGGTGACCAAGAACCTTATGGTCACTCTGACAGAGCTCCAGAGTTCCTCTGTGGAGATGGGAGAATCTTCCAGAAGGATAACCATCTCTGCAGCACTCCACCAATCAGGCCTTTATGGTAGAGATGCCAGACGGAAGCCACTCCTCAGTAAAAGGCACATGACCGCCTGCTTGGAGTGTGCCAAAAGGCACCTAAAGGACTCTCAGACCATGAAACAAGATTCTCTGGTCTGATGGAACCAAGATTGAACTCTTTGGCCTGAATACCAGCGTCACGTATTCTGGCACCATCCCTACGGTGAAGCATGGTGGTGGCAGCATCATGCTGTGGGGATGTTCTTCAGGGACTGGGAGACTAGTCAGGATTGAGGGAAAGGTGAACAGAGCAAAGTACAGAGAGATCCTTGATGAAAACCTGCTCCAGAGCTCTCAGGACCTCAGACTGGGGCAAAGGTTCACCTTCCAACAGGACAATGACCCAAAGCACACAGCCAAGACAACGCAGGAGTGGCTTCGGGACAAGTCTCAGAACTTTTTTTTTTGCCTTCTCATTATGGGTTATTGTGTGTAGATTGAGGGGGGAAAATGATTTAATCTGTTTTATAATAAGGGCTGTAACGTAACAAAATGTGGAGTAAGTCAAGGGGTCTGAATACTTTCCGAATGCACTGTATGACAGGCTTCTCTAGACTCCAGAATAACATGACAGCCATAGTCTCAGATCCATCCTATTGAAGCTGTGACTGGGCCTGCCATGGCTTTTCTTTCCCCTGTGGTTTGGCTATGAAAGGAGACATTCAGGCATGTTACCCTGATCAAAGGTCAGTTTTGCATTTCCCCTCCTAATGATTAACGTTATGATTGGGGAAGGGTACGCTTAGCCTCCTACAGGCAACTTCTACCTAGAGCCTTCTTCTTCCACCAGCAGAGTTCAGAGCAGGCTATTGGAGTGGATTGGATGTAATATCAGGTTAACCTCCAGACATGGTATCCTAAGTGTTCCTCCTTTCCCATGTCTGAACATGTGTCCGTGCACCACTACCAAAACACTATGTCCCCTCTTTGCTCCTCTCCATATTCCCACTGTATTAAAAATGTAGAGAGCGGTGCTAACTGGGCTGGTGTATCTATGAAACTTTCAGATGCCCACAGGGCTGAGCCAGGGACAGACATGTCACGTGTATCACTGGGCGCTTTGTGTAAAGTGGCGCTATCGTTTATATTTATTTATCCTCCATTTATTCAGCAACCCCAGAGATATTTAAAATTTAATATACAAGGGGGCTTTTTGGCCTGTCCAAAATTGCTATAAGCTGTAAAAGTCAGTAAAGTAAAGCTGGAAATAGCTGAAAGATACAAACACGTAAATCTGAGTTTGGTTACTTTTCCCTACTGGCTACATGCCTAGCTCTTCACAGACACCCATCTCCAGCTGTCCTCAGCCCTTTATCCCAGTGTGTTTAGTGTCCTCCTTCCAGCCACTCATTCGTCAATCGCACCACACTTCTTTAAAGGAAATACATGGGACGGGCTACCGGTTTGAGTTTCACTTCCAGGGCTCTGGACTATGGCACCAGGTCTAAAGCCTCTAGCCTGTGTGTGTGTGTGAGAGGCATGAGAATGTAAATGTGTGTTGGTGCTGAGGTGGCAGATGAGTGGCATGAGAATGTACTGTGGGGGTGGATGCTGAGGTGGGAGTGGCCTGGACTAGGATTTGAGAGTTTAGCTCTCTCGGGGACTAGGGAAGATGCCCTGGTGTTTATGAAATGGTAGGCATACGATGAGCCCTAAAATGGGCTGTCTTTTTGGGGGGTCTGGCCAGTGTAACTAATGCTTCTCTGATTTCAAGGACAGTGGTCCTCTCTTTCATCTTTCTCTCTAATCTCTCTCTCTCTCGCTGTGTGTCCTTGTGTTGTTACATAAGTGTTGAACATTGCCAGGCTCATATACCCACCGTACATCATTAGCCATGTATTGGCTGGTAGACGATATGTTGAGAATTAATTTCATAACTCTTTGGTTACGATTAAACCTCCAAATGGAATTTGTATTTCGGGGGTTAGTTGAATTGCATGCAATGATGTATATAAAAACCCTGGATTGCCGATGCTATGTATTGGCTAGTGAGAGGCTTTGAAGCCACCGGTCGGCCGTAATGGCACTCCCCAGAAGCAGCAGTTCTCCATAGGAATGAATGGAATTCTACAGTATTTCAATTAAACGTTTCAAGGCCAAAATTACATGTATTTAAGTAGGTTTTTGTTGTAGTCGGGACAGTAACATTAGAACGTTTGAAAAACTATACTTTAAGGAAAATGTTTTCATTTTTATGTTTAGCTCACATAATATAATTTAAAAGTATGCATTAAGGTGTCTGCAACATAATACATGTGGCAAAAACAAATGTAGACATTAATAAATGCATTTCTATAGCTTACAAAATATTATTTTACAACGGTGGGTGCGTGCGAAGATGGTGTGGTGGCTTCAAAACAGCGCCCCCTGACGGTCATCTAGTGTGTATACAGTATATAAATCATTGGTTGCATGTCACAAGATCACTTAGCGTAGCACAACAGTTTCTACCTTGCATGCCTGTTTTTATTTTCTCAAGTGAATGAATACTAAAAACAATAGCTTTAAATATTAAACCGTTTAAAATCCTATCATATATTTTATTCGTACTGGAAATGTACAGGTAAACTTTTTGCCTTAATGCAAATACTTATTAATTCAATCTGGACCATAATGTACTACAATGTGTTGTCCCTATCCTATTCAACAGGCCCTGACCCCAAGCCCAAACTGAGAGGAGACACCAGGACGTTCAGAGTGTGGCTGGACCCTAACCAGTACCAGCAGGATATGACCAGCAACATCCAGAACGCCACTGAGGACCCCTACGAGTCCTTCAACATCATCATGAGACGCAAGCCCAAAGAGAACAACTTCAAGGTTAGTGGGGAGGACTGTTACTGCACATTACACATGACCCAGACCACCTTTGTTATTTAAACTCCCTCTCTCTATATCCATCCCTTCTTCCCTTGTTTCATACTACCTCTCACCTTCCATCCATCCATTTATTGCTTCCTCCCTCTTTCCCTTCCCTTCATCCCTCCCTTTATTTGAGCATCACCGCCAGGCCTTGATCTCTTTTCCTCCACCCCACCCCTGGGTGATCAATCACTGCCTGGTCCGGGAGCTGGAATCCTGAGGGTGATCCAGGATTACCTCCAGCTCAAGGCCTCTGATTCCCCCCACTGACCCCAGACAGAGGCCCTCGAGGATGGGTGACCTTGCACCGCACGCCCCCCTCCCCCTCATCTCTCTAGGCGTCCATCTCTGGAGGCATGCCTGTAGTACGATGCACATTCTGTTAAATCAGGTTGGACTACTGGAGACTGCTTGGCCAAGAGAGCCAGCAGTTATCTTGGAAATTCAAATGTAGCCGTTAACTATCTTGGTGTTTTGTTTTCTCCCCTAGGCTGTCCTGGAGACGATCAGAAACCTGATGAACACTGAGTGTGTGGTCCCAGAATGGCTCCATGACATCATCCTGGGCTATGGCGACCCGGGATCCGCCCACTACTCCAAGATGCCCAATCAGATCTCCTCCCTTGACTTCAATGACACCTTCCTGTCGATCGACCACCTGAGGTCCTGTTTCCCTGGTTACACCGTCAAAGTCACTGAGGACAACCCCAAGCTGCAGATACCCCCCTTCAGGTCAGAGGTCAAGGGTCAGATGGAGTAGGGTTGGGGTCATTGTCTTCCTGGGGTGTTGTCTTTTTGATGTGGTCCAACCTCAACATATCTTTGAACCTTCTGCTCTTTCCCCACCCTAGAATCAAGTTCCCTGTGCAGAACAAGGCAGACAAAGGCAAGAAGAGGAAGGCAGACTCTGAGGAGGAGAAAAAGGAGGAAGAAAAAATGCTTATAGTGGAGCCTCACGTCACGCCCAACCGGGGGCCCTACCCCTACAACCAGCCCAAACGGTGAGGTTCGAAGATTAAATCCTGCAGGAGCCCCTGCAGGGTTGGCACTGCACAGAGGTCAAGTCCTTGTCCTCTCTCTAGCCAGTCAAGTCTCATCTTGCTCCAGTGTGTCCGCAGGGCTCCTAAATAAAGCACCCACCTTTTTGTTTAGCCTCCGCTCAGGGCCTGCGTGTTTCCACCCCTAACGTGCCTGCCTGCTCCAAATTTAGCTTCCCCCAAAGGCCCGACAAGTTTATGCTTGAGGGCATTGACTGAGCAAACCTTTCCCCCTAGAGCAAAAACAACCCAGCTCTGTAAAATGCAATGCTCTAAAATGTTTACATTTCTGTCAGGGACGTTTTATACTGATTTCTATTTATTCGGATTGGTGTGTTTTGATTTGCTATGTTAGCGTGAGCTCTGGGGATTTGCGCTGTTGGCTGTGTAAAGTTTTGGTGGTTCTGTTTGGTGAGGTAATTTCTTGACATTTTAGCCCTGTAGCAAACTAGATCAAAACAAACTGTCAAAGTCTTAATTATATCAATCTTAATCATAACTGAACAGAAATGAATTGCCTTGTTAGTTAATAAAATTATCATTCATCTGATCTGATGGTAACTTTGCTTCTTCAGTTGCACTTTGATATTGAAATCCTTTTAGGCACAGAAACTCCTCTGGGTCCCTTGACTGAAACGTCTTTCATGAGGTTTTCGAACTCTTCATCACAGAGCTTGTTAAAAACAGCTCTCGTTTAGCTTCTCTGAAGTTTTCAACATGTTCCTTAAAATCCTCTAACCATTAGTTAAAACTTTGTGTGTTTGAACAGAAATACCATCCAGTTTACACCAACTCAGATTGAGGCCATCCGTGCTGGGATGCAGCCTGGACTGACTATGGTAAGAACATTTACTGTCTTAAGTATACCTCTTGTCTGCTACTGACTTTTTTTTATACTAATACACTAAACTGACCTCATACTGCTCATAGGAACCATTGATATTGCTTTTCATACTTTAATATACTGTCAAAATAAAACATATTGTCTAGCAAAAAGCTGTTGGTAAAAAAACTACTCCTATCTGGCCACTTTAATAAACCAAGGCAATGGACAGACGGCATTAAAAGTTTGAGCAACAATTGAACTCTCCCATCCATTGGCTCGTGAGTTAAACTGTGCCTTTCAATCACTCATAGCCCAGAGTGTGATGTTGGCTACCTCAGCAGTCCCGCCATACCAGTGAGCTGTGATATGACAGGTGTAATATTGGCCCTGTCTGCTTGAAGAGCTGAGGATTTGTAACCACTCTGCCTGACGCAGGGGACTGGCTGGGGACTTCCCCAGCCACTAGTAAATAAGGTGGAGTTATTTGGCGTCCCAATCCCCATCACTCATGCAGAACTCAGTCAGACCTTGCCAGTGAAATACTTCCCTGAAAGCCCCTCCGCTAAATTATCTTAAATGGTGCCGATGGAGCACACACACTAAAACGCGCACACACACACAGCCTCTCAGAAACGCACATACACACTCTACTACCCACTCTAGTGTTCCTGGTGACAGCACACACACACACACTACCGCCTTGCTTTGATGAAGCTCATTCCCGGCCTAGTGATCGGTAGCTGGCTGAGGGGTCGGTCTGTTATTTATTGGGTGACTGCTGTGGAGTAAATATGGCAGTCGTAAAACAACTCTGCACAGACACACACATCGCTCACTGGCATGTCACGACAATCGTTAGAAGTCAAGACCGCCTCCCAGTCAAGACCGCCTCCCAGTCAAGACCGCCTCCCAGTCAAGACAGCCTCCCAGTCCCCTCCCAGCCAAGGCAGCCTCCCAGCCAAGACAGCCTCCCAGCCAAGACAGCCTCCCAGCCAAGACAGCCTCCCAGCCAAGACAGCCTCCCAGCCCCCTCCCAGCCAAGACAGCCTCCCAGCCAAGACAGCCTCCCAGTCCCATGCTTTGCCTATCATCTGTTGGATCAGTTTTGGAGCCATTTTTAGGCCAGGTTGAACGTTTTTACACTGTTTTGGGGTGTCCAGTCTGTAAAGTGGACTGGCTTTTTTGCGAGTGCTTTAAAAGGACTTACCTGAGGTAAGACGGTGGCTAAATAAATGTTTTATGAATATACCGTCAAGTAAACTCTATTCCCAGGTGTAGCCTCCGCTAGTCTGTGAGCACCTTTCGTCCTGGGAAAGCCCTGATGAAAATGGAAACACAAATAGTTTGTTTATGAGCCTGTCCTTTCCGACTGGTGTAGTGGTGTTTATGTGTTTGAGGACGGTGATAGTTCTAGACTAGACCCAATGATCTCTAAAGCCTTAACTAGATACAATGAAGGTCAAGGAGCCGATGGAAAGAGCTTAATGGGCGCTCTAGTTTTATTTGTTCTCTCTCTGTTTCTGTGTCCTTGCCTGTGAGTGCAGGGAGGATGACCTTGCATGCCAAGCACTTCTCACCTCAGCCCTACTCACACACACAGGTCCTGTCTGATCCACTGAGGGGAAAACTGTGTGTTCTGACAGGCACAGGGCCTTCTTGTCAGAACCACTGTGGCAGAGGCCTTTTCTGTTATCTAACCACCCTTCTCCTTTTTCTCCTCCGTGCACTTTCTCTCTATCCCTCCTCCCTCACTCTCTCTAGGTGGTGGGTCCTCCAGGTACAGGAAAGACCGATGTGGCCGTCCAGATCATCTCCAACCTCTACCACAACTTCCCTGAGCAGAGAACCCTCATAGTCACACACTCCAACCAGGTAGGAAACGCCTCTAAAATGACTAAATTGACATATACTGTGCATTCGGAAAGTATTCAGACCCCTTGACTTTTTCCACATTTTGTTACGTTACAGCCTTATTCAAAAATGTAATAAAAATCTCATCCATCTACACCCAATACCCCATAATGACAAAGAGAAAACAGGTTTTTAGAAATGTTGGCTAATTTATTACAAAGGAAAAACAGATACCTTATTTACATAAGTATTCAGACCCTTTGCTATGAGACTCGAAATTGAGCTCCGGTGCATCCTGTTTCCATTATTCATCCTTCAGATGTTTCTACAACTTGATTGGAGTCCACTTGTGGTAAATTCAATTGTTTGGACATGATTTGGAAAGGCACACACCTGTCTATGTAAGGTCCCACAGTTGACAGTGCATGTCAGAGCAAAAACCAAGCCATGAGGTCGAAGAAATTGTCCGTAGAGCTCCGAGACAGGATTGTATCGAGGCACAGATCTGGGGAAGGGTACCAAAAATGTCTGCAGCATTGAAGGTCCCCAAGAACACAGTGGCCTCCATCATTCTTAAATGGAAGAAGTTTGGAACCACCAAGACTCTTCCTGGAGCTGGCCGCCTGGCCAAACTGAGCAATCGGGGGAGAAGGGCCTTGGTCAGGGATGTGACCAAGAACCCGATTTGTCACTCTGACAGAGCTCCAGAGTTCCTCTGTGGAGATGGGAGAACTTTCCAGAAGGACAACCATCTCAGCAGCACTCCACCAATCAGGCCTTTATGGTAGAGTGGCCAGACGGAAGCCACTCCTCAGTAAAATGCACATGACAGCCCGCCTGGAGTTTGCCAAAAGGCACCTAAAGGACTCTGACCATGAGAAACAAGATTCTCTGGTCTGATGAAACCAAGATTTAACTCTTTGGCCTGAATGCCAAGTGTCACATCTGGAGGAAACCTTGCACCATCCCTACGGTGAAGCATGGTGGTGGCAGCATCATGCTGAAGGGATGTTTTTCAGCAGCAGGGACTGGGAGACTAGTCAGGATCAAGGGAAAGATGAACGGAGCAAAATACAGACAGATCCTTGATGAAAACCTGCTCCAGAGCGCTCAGGACCTCAGACTGGGTCAAAGGTTCACCTTCCAACAGGACTACGACCCTAAGCACACAGCCAAGACCACGCAGGAGTGGTCTGAATACTTTCCGAATGCACTGTATATCATTATTTATAGGCATGTAGCAGAAGATTTTATCCATAGCAACTTATGGATAACAAATAGGCCCCAATATTCATAGATATGGCCCATATAGTCACAAGTATTGCATGTTTGAAGCTTTTTATGAAAAAAGTTGCTGCCGGAGGAATTCACCAATCCGCCCGAAAATGGTGCCATTAATCACTGAGAAAGCCCAACCAGAAAGCCAACCAAAAAATTTAAGTGTTGCTCCCCTGTGCCCCAGTCTCAAGTATTTAATCAAAAAGTGATCTAGCTGCATTTTACTACTACAACAGCTGGCTGGCAGCGGGAGCCTCTAACATAACTGAAGATATTTATGAAACGGCTGCATTTATTGTCATCACGCAATGTTTCCCTCCCCCATTTCTATTTGTCATACTGTAGACTACATCATTATTATGCTGAACTTGCCCCAATATATCAATAGGACCTGTTGGAAGCCTTGTGTCCCCTTTCTGTTCACCCTGCAACACTGTAAGGTGTGTGTGTGTGCAGGCATTCACCTCTATTCTGTGTGTTCCAGGCTCTGAACCAGCTGTTTGAGAAGATCATAGCTCTGGACATAGACGAGCGTCACCTCCTACGTATGGGCCACGGAGAGGAGGCACTGGAGACTGAGAAGGACTTCAGCAGGTGAGGAAACGCCACGTGGTGTTAGACACACACACTCTCACACACGCCCAACTGAACACATACACACATTAGGGTTACACATGCAGTACCAGTCAAAAGGTTGGACACACCTACTCATTCAAGGGTTTTACTTTTATTTATGCTATTTGAAGAATCTCAAATATAAAATATATTTTGATTTGTTTAACACTTTTTTGGTTACTACATCATTCCATATCTGTTATTTCATAGTTTTGATGTCTTCACTATTATTCTACAATGTAGAAAATAGTAAAAATAAAGAAAACCCCTTGAATTAGTAGGTGTGTCCAAACTTTTGACTGGTACTGTACAGTCGTGGTCAAACGTTTTGAGAATGACACAAGTATTGGTCTTCACAAAGTTTGCTGCTTCAGTGTTTTTAGATATTTTTGTCAGATGTTACTATGGTATACTGAAGTATAATTACAAGCATTCCACAAGTGTCAAAGGCTTTCATTGACAATTACATTAAGTTTATGCAAAGAGTCAATATTTGCAGTGTTGACCCTTCTTTTTCAAGACCTCTGCAATCCGCCCTGGCATGCTGTCAATTAACTTCTGGGCCACATCCTGACTGATGGCAGCCCATTCTTGCATAATCGATGCTTGGAGTTTGTCAGAATTTGTGGGTTTTTGTTTGTCCACCCGCCTCTTGAGGATTGACCACAAATTCTCAATGGGATTAAGGTCTGGGGAGTTTCCTGGCCGTGGACCCAAAATGTCTATGTTTTGTTCCCCGAGCCACTTAGTTATCACTTTTGCCTTATGGCAAGGTGCTCCATCATGCTGGAAAAGGCATTGTTCGTCACCAAACTGTTCTTGGATGGTTGGGTGAAGTTGCTCTCGGAGGATGTGTTGGTACCATTCTTTATTCATGCCTGTGTTCTTAGGCAAAATTGTGAGTGAGCCCACTCCCTTGGCTGAGAAGCAACCCCACACATGAATGGTCTCAGGATGCTTTACTATTGGCATGACACAGATCTGATGGTAGCGCTCACCTTGTCTTCTCCGGACAAACTTTTTTCCGGATGCCCCAAACAATCGGAAAGGGGATTCGTCAGAGAAAATGACTTTACCGCAGTCCAATCCCTGTACCTTTTGCAGAATATCAGTCTGTCCCTGATGTTTTTCCTGGAGAGAAGTGGCTTCCTCGCTGCCCGTCTTGACACCAGGCAATCCTCCAAAAGTCTTTGCCTCACTGTGCGTGCAGATGCACTCACACCTGCCTGCTGCCATTCCTGAGCGAGCTCTGCACTGGTGGTGCCCCGATCCCGCAGCTGAATCAACTTTAGGAGACGGTGCTGGCGCTTGCTGGACTTTCTTGGGTGCCCTGAGGCCTTCTTCACAACAATTGAACCTCTCTCCTTGAAGTTCTTGATTTAGGTGCAATCTTACTAGCAGCAATATCCTTGCCTGTGAAGCCCTATTTGTGCAAAGCAATGATGACAGCACATGTTTCCTTGCAGGTAACCATGGTTAACAGTGGGAGAACAATGATTTCAAGCACCACCCTCCTTTTAAAGCTTCGAGTCTGTTATTCTAACTCAATCAGCATGACAGAGTAATCTCCAGCCGTGTCCTCGTCAACACACTCACCTGTGTTAACGAGAGAATCACTGACATGATGTCAGCTGGTCCTTTTGTGGCAGGGCTGAAATGCAGTGGAAATGTTTTTTGGGGGTTTAAGTTCATTTTCATGGCAAAGAGGGACTTTGCAATTAATTGCAATTCATCTGATCAATCTTCATAACATTCTGTAGTATATGCAAATTGCCATCATAAAAATTTAGGCAGCAGACTTTGAAAATTAATATTTGTGTCATTCTCAAACCTTTTGACCACGACTGTACGTACAGTGACAAGTATACCCAGCTGGTCCCACACATAATTAGTCCAAGTCAACAGACAGAGCCACTCGATACCCCCCATACACTCCACCCTGGTCATGGCTTTATCTTCATTAGGGCCTGCTTGCTGTTTCCCCTTGCCCACCCACTATTTCCACCAACCATTCCATCCTGATTAGTGCTCTCAACATTTGGGCCTTGTACAGGGTCTCACTGTCCCATTTGGGACTCATTTGGCAGGACATGTGGTGGCTTTAGAGTTTTATTTGGAGGACCGATTGGCTACCAAAACTGGTTGGGTCTTCTTCAAGACCTTGCTAGGCTGTGGATTTGAGCCCTAGGTGGTCCCTCATTGTTGCAGACCCCTGGTGCATGCACACAGATACAGGGAGCAGATTCTCACCGTTAGGAAACACGCTAGAGTTCTCAGGGCAGCCACAGTAGTTCACCCACCCACACAATTTGGGGAACTCTGTATGTGTGTGGCTATGTGTCTGTGTCTCATTCAGTGCCTTGAGGTACTGTGACTCCGAGGTGCGGAAAAGCCGCAATGACCATAACCCGAAATTGTATTTAATCGCGGCCTTAGTATTAGGAGTTCATGCATGGTCCTCCGAATGATTTTCTCCTGTTTCCTGTCAACTGAACACAGCTCCTTGTTGCATAGAGCAGAGATGAGATGATGAGTGGATGTGACGGCCCTCTCTCTGGAGGAGCACCATTGCATTATGCAGATCAGCTACAGCTAGCTACAGTACCAGGACGAGAGGACGAGGAGGATACTGCTAAGAACATGCACACTGACTTACTCCACATTCACTCCTTCCTTCCTTCCGGTCTAATGACGAGGAAGGAGTCAGCTGGGGAAACTAATTACCACTGTACTGTATAGGCTATGGGATGGAAAATAAACAGGCGAAGAGGCCTTCTCTGTTCTCAGTGCTCAACCAATGGTAGTTTACAGTGACATTTAATATAGAATATGTTGCCTTTTAATAAAACATGTAAAATGCTATAAATACACAGTTATACACATTCTCTCAGTTAACTAGTTTTAATGAGATATTGAAATACTGGTTGGACGGCGGACGCGGGTGTATATAGAGCTTTTGTGGAAGTTGAAAGCACTTCATGACTAAATGGGTCAGTTTGCGTTTTCTCTCTTTCTCTCCTGGGATGTTGGAGCAGAGGGCTGCTTTGTGAGGAGGGAAACGAGGTCGCCACTTTTTCATTTAACGTCGTCGGACGTTGTAATTCTGTTTGAATCCTCTGCTGTGAAGCTTAGCGGGATATATATGTATAGGTCTCTACCTCAAGTATCTCACACACAGCACTGTGTCTGGGTGACATCTGACATAGCATGTCCCAGTGCCACCTACTAATGCTAATCGGCTTTCTGGTTTGTTGTGGCGGGACACCTGACTAGACAAGATGACTCGGTTTTACTGTGATTTTGTCTTTTCCGTTTGTTGAAAAAACAACTCTTGTTTATTGTGCACTGTATTTATTCAATACTAGTCAATTGTGGTAAATAATATATGTGATCAATGGTATGTATACATTATTAGTGACGAAGGCAATTTGGTCCATCTAGCTATTAGTTTTGTGCAATTAGCTCCCATCGCCTCAACAACCAACGCTATTAATACAGAGCGTTGAGTTAGCGTTTGTGTACTTTACATTTGATTATCCACTTGATGCCAGCTGATTCTCACGTGTAGGATGATGATGATAATGAACATATTTTAGGGGTTCATTATCCCTAGGCTGTGATGTCACAGGTTTAGGCTTCAGTTCTCTTCAAAACATTAACATTTCCCCTCAGAATGATGTGGTATGACCCTCGGTTCTGGAAGGGCAGGCAGGCAATGTGAAGGGGAGGTTGAGACTGTTATCAGCATTATAGGAATAGGATGTTTTGCTTGAATAGGGTTCATGTATTCATTTATTTTGCTCATTTGCACCCCAGTATCTCTATTTGCACATCATTTCTTGCACATCTATCATTCCAGTGTTAATACTAATTGTAATTATTTTGCACTATAGCCTATTTATTGCCTTACCTCCATAACTTGCTACATTTGCACACACTGTATATATATTTTCTGTTGTATTTTTGACTTTATGTTTTGTTTTACCCCATATGTAACTCTGTTGTTGTTTTTATCGCACTGCTTTGCTTTATCTTGGCCAGGTCGCAGTTGTAAATGAGAACTTGTTCTCAACTGGCTTACCTGGTTAAATAAAGTTGAAATAAATTTAAGAAATTTTAAAAAATGTTACTAGATGTCAGAAAAACCATGTTTTCCCATCTCAAGAGGTAAAACAAACAGACTAAGTGACATTATTGTAACAGAGTTGAGGTTTTCATAGTATGAAGGGGCTGATGTAATGCGGTATGTTGTTCAGGTATGGGCGTGTGAACTACGTGCTGGCAAGGAGGCTGGAGCTGCTCAGTGAGGTTGGTCGTCTGCAGGAGAGTCTGGACGTCCCCGGAGACGTGTCCTACACCTGTGAGACCGCCGGACACTTCTACCTCTACCAGGTCAGTACAGGAGGGGTGTGTGGGTTCTGGGTGTGTGTGTGGTTGGATGTGAACGTGTGTATGTCACTTTCCAGTACAGGGAGGACACATGCGTTTACAGATTAATCATTCATTCCTGATATCCTGACCTGCAAAAATCGAGAATAAAATGTATCTCTAAAATCAAAATTCAAGGGGATAAAGTCTGCTGATCAATGTTGTGCTGGCCACATCCCAGTTCAATAAGTGTCAGTATCTATTTTCCTTTCACTTCATATCTGCCTCAACAACAAATACCAAAATATTATACCAACCCCTCAGTTATTATACCTTATCCTCTGTTTACTTCTGTCACCTAAATACTGCATACTGGCTCCAGGATGCCATAGCAGACAATTATGCATCAGGCAGCATTGCATCAGCAGAATAGCCCAGAATAGACAACAGCCTTTTTAAACAAAGAGAAGACAACCCAAGGCAACTGTCAACTTAAGAAGACCTGAGAGCTCATACAATAGCCCAGATCTAAAATCAAGAAGAGTTGATCTTTCACTGAGGAGGCATGCTGTCAGTAAGATGAAACTGGGAGCACGGGAGGCTGGCAATGGTTGAAGAGGGGCGGCAGAGGAGGGAGGGAGACAGTGGTTTAATAGCAGATACCGCAGTCATTGTGTCAGGCTTAGTATTGTAGTGGGGTTTATGGAACCTATGGTCTATGCCAGACCCCTCACTCAACACATTGAAATCCTCCATGCCAGTCAGGGGGCTCCCCTCTTCTTTGATTCCTATTGTCATCAACCTTTTATTGTCTTTGGACAGACGCAAACAGAACAGACACCAGCTATCAACACAACATCATGGACAACTCAGCAAAATATCTTCCATAAAATTGTCATAAATAGTTATACATGAGATCTCTGTCTATAGGCCAGGGCACTCCTGTCAGATGAAGAGTATTATCTGTTCCCCCTCATCTGCCTTGTCACCTTAGCACTCAAAGACCCTGTATGGGATTGGACATCAGGCAGTAATGAGCCTGATGGATAATATCAGGGGTGGATAATGGTCTCTGTTAATCGTTATGGCCTATTAAGGCAGATGGTCAAGCTACATCGCCATTTGTAATACTGATTAAATTGCTAATTGTTCCACAGTTCCCTAAGGCTGCGTAGTTTGTTTTGCAACTGTGCCTGTGAGGGCATGGGCTTTGTTTCAAAATATCACAATATATTACGGTTCCACACGTTCCCATGACACTCAAGGGGAAAATAGAATTTATATTTTGTTATTTTCCAGTATATTATTACTATAAAATGCATGTGTTGACTGTGTTTGCATCCATGTCTATGACTTTGCGTCCCTTTTGTATGTGATGCAAAGAGTGTTTGTATGAAGAAGCATGCATGCTCTTTGAATGTGACTCAACTGTGTTTATCTATATGAGTGAGAATGCATGTGTGCGGCATACCAAAAAGAGCCAGACCTATAACATCCGGGGGGGCTGTCTGGTGTCCTCCCTCTCCCCACTGTAGGTGATGTCTCGCTGGGAAGAGTACATGAGCAAGGTCAGGTCTAAGCAGGGCTGTCCAGTGGAGGCCGAGGCCGTGGCAGCACACTTCCCCTTCCACAAGTACTTCTCCAACGCCCCCCAGCCTGTGTTCTACGGTCGCTCCTACGAAGAAGACATGGACATCGCAGAGGGCTGCTACCGACATATCAAGAAGATCTTTACCCAGCTGGAGGTAGGCAGGCCACACGCACATCACGTAGAGGCACATACACACACATCACATGTTTACCTAGCTGAAGGCACATGCACAACACGCCAAGAAGATCCTCACTCAGAGTTAAACATGTCACACACAAGCTCTTGAACACACACACATCATCTTCACCCCAGTCAGTGGTAATTGTGTCACACATAATTCCTCACGGGTCATTAAGCTAGCTGTGTGTGTGGCCAGGTGGGGGCTGGAACACACTCACTGAACACATGATTCTGTTTACCCCACTGACACCATAACTGGTCCACCTGGGCTCACTGGTGATTGGTCCGATTCTGACCCTCTCTCCCTATGGGCATCCTACTCTTTAAAGAAGTAGCATTGCAGGCACAGTTACATCGCATTGAATCAGATTTCAACAGCTGTTTCTGTTGTAATGTTAGGAGTTTGTAATATGATGCGGTTGGATAGATGGTGCTAGATGGCGCTATTCTTTTCTTTTCCATATTCACCACCATCTTTATCTCTCTCCAGCCCTCTCTCCCTCCTATCCCTCTCCTCCCCCTCTCCCTCTCCTCACTCTCTCTGTTTATGAGTCTGTTCTGTGAGATATTGGTTGGAATGACATGATTGTCACCCCGCTACCCCTCCTCCCCCATTGGCAGTGACACAAGACCCGCTATATGTCTCCCCAGATGCAGATGGAAGATTACAGGCCCTTGCATTCCCTAAACACACACACACACACTCTGCGATCTAAATTCATAGTCTGTGTACACAAACGCACACACACACACGCACACACATACAAACACACACATACACTGCTTTGCCATGCACCTCAGCTCAGATACAGCCCCTCCTGGTTGCGTCCGGTCTTTATATAGAGAGAACAATAACATTAGAGATTTATGGGAGCAACGCCGAGACCTCGCAGAAGCAATAAAGAAGTTATTGACTGGAGGTAATATCCTAACATGTACGTGTGGCCTTGATTTTTATCTGGCATCCCTCTTATCACTGGCTGCATCACATCAGACGGGAGAACCTTACTATGTTCACTTAGCCCGGCCTCGCCCATGATGCTGCTGCAGAGATATCTGTCTGTCTCCCAACTCAGAGACGCTAGAATCTCCCTCTAGAATTACAGGAGAATGAAAGTGCTCTGTTGCCTGGCTGCCTACAAGGAGTATTTAAAGATGTTTGTGTTTTATGAGATGCCATCCCAGCAGACGATGCCAACACACACACACACACACACAGCCGGAACACAGTGTACAGCCGTCTACCGCTGGGATTTCTCTCCATCCAGCCTCACGCTGTTGTTTATCTTTCTTCCCCTCTCCTTTCAGTCTGTGAATTCATTTCACCCTTCAACCACTGAGGAGCCACGGGGGGTTAAAAATAGCCCTCATTAATATTACATGTTTTGATCGGGTTTAATATTAATATAAAAATAGTAACGCATCAAATATTTATCTCTCCCAGTGCCCTCTGAGGCTCCACCTCCCTCAGCCCCCCCGCAGCCCCTTGACCGCAAATGTGGCCACCTCAAAATAGCCACGCCGGGCCGGTTCGTACCCACACCGGTTTATACCCACACTAGCCCACTCTCAGCCTCAGCAGTATAGAGCTATGATATCTCTGCCTGGTCTCTATGAATTCAAGCGGGTCCCTTTCAGGAAAACACCCCCAATCTTGCTTTTCCCATTCAGACGAGCCCTGTAAGGGAATCTGTTCTGAAGTGCTCGGCTGCTCACTAAGCTTCTATTGAACAGTAACCCATATCTGTAGCTCAGTTGGTAGAGCATGGCGCTTGCAATGCCAGGGGTGTGGGTTCGTTTCCCACGGGGGGCCAGTATGAAAATGTATGCACTCACTAACTGTTCGTCGCTCTGGATAAGAGCGTCTGCTAAATGACTAAAATGTAAATGTGAATATCCTTTAAATGCTCACGAGCCTGCTCCTGAGGATAGAAAGGACTGAAAAGGAGATAGCTGAAAGTGAAGATATCCAAGGTCACGTGCAATTACTGTCTTACATTTCATTCCTTGTTTTGATATTTTTTCAAAGGAATTGCTAAGAATCCTGTTTTTAGGTAATGGAATGTGACTTTTTTATATATAAAAAAATGTTTTTACGGCCTTGTATGACCTCCCTGTTGTAGATGACTGCATTGGACACAGTACTAGTCAAAAGTTTGGACACACCTACTCATTCCATGGTTTTTCTTTGTTTGTACTATTTTCTACATTGTAGAATAATAGAGAAGACATCAAAACTATGAAATATCACATATGGAATCATGTAGTAACCAAAAAAGTGTTAAACAAATCAAAATACATTTTATATTTGAGATTCTTCAAAGTAGCCACCCTTTGCCTTGATGACAGCTTTGCACACTCATGGCATTCTCTCAACCAGCTTCATTAGGTAGTCACCTAGAATTCATTTCAATTAACAGGTGTGCCTTGTTAAAAGTTAATTTGTGGAATTTCTTTCCTTAATGCGTTTGAGCCAATCAGTTGTGTTGTGACAAGGTAGGGTTGGTATACAGAAGATAGCCCTATTTAGTAAAATACCAAGTCCATATTATGGCAAGAACAGCTCAAATAAGCAAAGAGAAACTACAGTCCATCATTACCTTAAGACATGAAGGTCAGTCAATCCGGAATATTTCAATAACTTTTAAAGTTTCTTCTAGTGCATTCACAAAAACCATCAAGCGCTATGATGAAACTTGCTTTCCTGAGGACCACCACAGGAATGGAAGACCCAGAGTTATCTCTGCTGCAGAGGATAAGTTCATTACAGTTACCGGCCTCAGAAATGGCAGCCCAAATAAATGCTTCACAGAGTTCAAGTAACAGACACATTTCAACATCAACTGTTCAGAGGAGACTGTGTGAATCAGGACTTCATGGTTGAATTGCTGCAAATAAACCACTACTAAAGGACACCAATAAAAGGAAGAGACTTGCTTGGGCCAAGAAACACAAGCAATGGACATTAGAACGGTGGAAATCTGTCCTTTGGTCTGATGAGTCCAAATTTGAGATTTTTGGTTACAACCGCCGTGTCTTTGTGAGACGCAGAGTAGGTGAACGGATGATCTCCGCATGTGTGGTTCACACCGTGAAGCATGGTGGAGGAGGTGTGAGGGTGCTTTGCTGGTGACACTGTCAGTGATTTATTTAGAATTCAAGGCACACTTAACCAGCATGCTACCGCAGCATTCTACAGCGATACGCCATCCCATCTGGTTTGGGCTTAGTGGGACTATCATTTGTTTTTGAACAGGACAATGACCCAACACACCTCCAGGCTGTGTAAGGGCTATTTGACCAAGAAGGAGAGTGATGGAGTGCTGCATCAGATGACCTGGCCTCCACAATTACCCGACCTCAACCCAATTGAGATGGTTTGGGATGAGTTGGACCGCAGAGTGAAGGAAAAGCAGCCAACAAGTGCTCAGCATATGTGGGAACTCCTTCAAGACTGTTGGAAAAGCATTTCAGGTGAAGCTGGTTGAGAGAATACCAAGAGTGTGCAAAGCTGTCATCAAGGCAAAGGGTGGCTACTTTGAAGAATATAAAATATATTTTGATTTGTTTAACACTTTTTTTGGTTACTACATGATTCCATATATGTTATTTCATAGTTTTGATATCTTCTCTATTATTCAATATAGAAAATAGTAAAAATAAAGAAAAACCCTTGAATGAGTAGGTGTGTCCAAACCTTTGACTGGTACTGTATATCTGGACACATACTTGATTATGGTCCTCTATTTTGGCATCAAAGCAAAGTTTTCTCAACAGATGTATTGGATGTGTTTATTTAGAGCATTGAGTTGAACCGTCATTTTTTTACGTCCAAGGATAATTGTATTCCATCATGTCATCTTATGATAAACATCTGCTCACTGTGGTGCAGCCCTTTGAACCGGTCATCACTACCTGACAATGCTGATGATTTAACCTTTACCCCTGAGCTCTAACCCTAACCCCAGCCCTCTGATCCACCTTCTTACTAGTGTGTGTGTGTGTCCATCAGGAGTTCCGAGCCTTCGAGCTGCTGAGGAGTGGACTGGACCGTTCCAAGTATCTGCTAGTGAAGGAGGCTAAGATCATCGCTATGACCTGCACCCACGCTGCCCTCAAACGCCATGACCTGGTGGAGTTGGGCTTCAAGGTCAGACACACACACACACACACACACACACACACACAAATATTACTCTACCCTACACTACACACACTAAGATCAGACACACACACACAGAACTCGGGTCAGAGGCAACTCGTCACTTACACTAATGTTCTTCTGTTTTCAGTACGACAACATCCTGATGGAGGAAGCAGCTCAGATCCTGGAGATTGAGACCTTCATCCCTCTCCTGCTGCAGGTAAATTACTACAATCAGACCCAAAATCCCACCGGAGCTAAACCCCAATGTTCAGGTCTAAAGCCCATATTTAGGTCTATACTTCACCTGAGAAGAGAACTCCTTGTCACTCAGGATGAATGGGTCCATCCAGTGTTAACGGGGTCATCATGCTGGGGCCTAATAGCCTCAGATAGCAGATGGCAGTAGGGTCTGTTTACAGAGGAGACTATTAAACCACATCAACCTGGCCAACGACCTCTTAGTCTCCTCTCGCTCCAATCAATGCAAACATCCATCCCATCATGCCTGCTGTCTTTCCATCGTAGGCGGTAATGAGAATCTACATCCCCCACCCTTCATTTTCCTTCCATTGGATCCCTATCGGTGATTGAATCAGGCTCGACATATGAGCCTTGGTAATGTCAGGTTTGTCTGGGGTCAAACCCTCATTAAACTCTCCCTCCTAATCAGCAGAATAGCAAACTCATCAGTGAGGCTCGGCTCGGTCTCCATCTCCATCCTACCTCTCCTGCATTCACAGTATTATTTACTAGCCAGATAGATGGCGCACAAAGTTCACCACTCAGTTAACAGGCAGAGGGGGGAGAATGGAGAGAACGAAAGGAGGTGAAGAACAGGTGTGAAAAGGTGCAGGGCCGGTGATGGGTGTTTGAAATGCAAGCCATTTTCCCTTCTCTGTGGAGAAGAACTGACCTTGAACCTTGACACTGACCTATCTTTCCTCTCCCTCTCCAGAACCCAGAGGATGGTTACAGCAGGCTGAAGCGTTGGATCATGATAGGAGACCACCACCAGCTGCCCCCCGTCATTAAGAACATGGCCTTCCAGAAGTACTCCAACATGGAGCAGTCCCTCTTCACCCGCTTCGTACGCCTAGGGGTGCCCACCGTTGACCTGGACGCCCAGGGACGTGCCCGCGCCAGGTGGGTTAGGCACACTGGGGACATAGCAGGGAATATGGTTAAAACAGAAATGCTGAATACATAACATATTATTTGTAACTAACAAACATAAACAAGTCTGAACATGCAAAAAATCATTTGAAATTTGAAAATAATTTATCATGCTAGGTTTGATCATCAAACATTTGTGCAAAAAATATCAACAGTGTGTGTGTGTGTGTGTGTGTGACATCTCTTAATCCTCTTAAACATAAGACAAGACAAAAATAACTAGTCTGTTAACCAATTAAACCCTCCTGGCTATGTCCATGATCCAATAGGTTCTAAGTAGCCACTGATACATGTGAATACGGTCATGGCTCCCTGTCTAATTGGCTTGGCTAATCAGTAGTAGTGCCCTCACTATGTACTGTATACTAACATGGACGCTAAGCTAGAGTGGTGAATAGTGAATCTCTCTTTAAAGGTAATACATAAAGGAATTTTTGCATTGTAATTTCAGACAATGTATATCTGCCGCTAATAGTGGAATGATAGTGTTTCACAGTATTACTTATCCACCGGTGTTGTGATTGGCTGTGATATTTGCCTTTTGATTTCTCCCGCCAGAGCGAAATCTGTTGTCAAACTGGGAAACCTGTTCTGACTTTGTGGCTGGGTTATCTAATGGAAATAGCTCATTTCCTGGTTGCAAAAATTATACACAAATTCAAGTAATGTGAGAAAACAAGCACTGAATAGTGTACAGAATCGCTACCGTCTAAATCGCTAACAAATATATTTTCAATAACAAACAATGTAGGTTTTACAGCTGTTTTGTTATTCAAAATACACTGCTCAAAAAAATAAAGGGAACACTAAAATAACACATCCTAGATCTGAATGAATGAAATAATCTTATTAAATACTTGTTTCTTTACGTAGTTGAATGTGCTGACAACAAAATCACACAAAAATGATCAATGGAAATCAAATGTATCAACCCATGGAGGTCTGGATTTGGAGTCACCCTCAAAATTAAAGTGGAAAACCACACTACAGGCTGATCCAACTTTGATGTAATGTCCTTAAAACAAGTCAAAATGAGGCTCAGTAGTGTGTGTGGCCTCCACGTGCCTGTATGACCTCCCTACAACGCCTGGGCATGCTCCTGATGAGGTGGCGGATGGTCTCCTGAGGGATCTCCTCCCAGACCTGGACTAAAGCATCCGCCAACTCCTGGACAGTCTGTGGTGCAACGTGGCATTGGTGGATGGAGCGAGACATGATGTCCCAGATGTGCTCAATTGGATTCAGGTCTGGGGAATGGGCGGGCCAGTCCATAGCATTAATGCCTTCCTCTTGCAGGAACTGCTGACACACTCCAGCCACATGAGGTCTAGCATTGTCTTGCGTTAGGAGGAACCCAGGGCCAACCGCACCAGCATATGGTCTCACAAGGGGTCTGAGGATCTCATCTCGGTACCTAATGGCAGTCAGGCTACCTCTGGCAAGCACATGGAGGGCTGTGCGGCCAATCTTGGTGTTCTCTGGCAAATGCCAAACGTCCTGCACGGTGTTGGGCTGTAAGCACAACCCCCACCTGTGGACGTCGGGCCCTCATACCACCCTCATGGAGTCTGTTTCTGACCGTTTGAGCAGACACATGCACATTTGTGGCCTGCTGGAGGTCATTTTGCAGGGCTCTGGCAGTGCTCCTCCTGCTCCTCCTTGCACAAAGGCGGAGGTAGCGGTCCTGCTGCTGGGTTGTTGCCCTCCTACGGCCTCCTCCACGTCTCCTGATGTACTGGCCTGTCTGCTGGTAGCGCCTCCATGCTCTGGACACTACGCTGACAGACACAGCAAACCTTCTTGCCACAGCTCGCATTGATGTGCCATCCTGGATGAGCTGCACTACCTGAGCCACTTGTGTGGGTTGTAGACTCCGTCTCATGCTACCACTAGAGTGAAAGCACCGCCAGCATTCAAAAGTGACCAAAACATCAGCCAGGAAGCATAGGAACTGAGAAGTGGTCTGTGGTCACCACCTGCAAAACCAGTCCTTTATTGGGGGTGTCTTGCTAATTGCCTATAATTTCCACCTGTTGTCTATTCCATTTGCACAACAGCATGTGAAATTTATTGTCAATCAGTGTTGCTTCCTAAGTGGACAGTTTGATTTCACAGAAGTGTGATTGACTTGGAGTTACATTGTGTTGTTTAAGTGTTCCCTTAATTTTTTTGAGCAGTGTATATTTGTTAGCGATTTAGATGGTACAGTGATTCCATACACTTCAGTGCTTGTTTTCTCACAAACTGAAATTGAGCGAACGTAGAATTTCTGTAGCCAGGAAATGAGCGCCACAAAGTCAGAACAGCTTTTCCAGTCTGACAAGATGCCGCTCCGGCGGGAAAAATCAATAGGCGAATATCACAGCCAATCACAACACTGGCGGGTAAGTATTTCTGTGAAACACTATCATTCCAATATTAGCGGCAGATATATTATGGACATTTTCTGAAATTACAATGCAAGATTCTACAAAATCCTATGTGTAGCACCTTTTAATGCTAACGTGCCATTCTCTAACCATATGAATGAATGCTAACATGGTTCTCCATCTCTCCTCCAGTCTGTGTAACCTGTATAACTGGCGCTATAAGCAGCTGGGGAACCTACCCCACGTACAGCTCTTGCCCCAGTTCCAGGCCCCCAACCCTGGCCTGACCTTCGACTTCCAGCTAATCAATGTGGAGGACTTCAACGGTGTGGGAGAGTCAGAGCCCAACCCTTACTTCTACCAGGTTAATAATGCACATTTACACAGGAACACACACACAAGCACTTCACAAGCACTCCACCTACGCTTACACACACAAGCACATATGCGCACACTCATTTACCACAGTAGAATAATAGCGTTTATTGTTCAAGGATTCTTTCATTTTTAACCTTAATGGATTTGGAACAAGTCCAGATGATATATTCATTACCCGGGCTAGCTCACCGTTAACACTGGAGCCACTCAGGACAGGCTAATGACTCTGTCCTCCAGACTAGCAGCCAGATTGTCTTTCCTTATAAAGTGGCTTAGGCTGGTGTGTGTCTCTGTCTTTGTGTGTCTGTCTGTCTTTGTGTGTCGCTCTGTCTGTGTGTGTCTCAGGGTTTCCGTTAGGAAAATGTGGCGCCGGACATTTGATCGGCAGCATTTTAATTTACTGGAAATTTAGAAATTTACTGGATCCATATGCATTGGGTGCGTAACCTGATTAGGGCGTCCACCCACAGTGCTCAGAATGACAAATCACGTATCGATTATGGTAATTCATTTTAACAGAACATGCAACGGTGTGCGTTGTCCTTACCGAATTCTGATGTGCACTTTGAAGTAGGGTTGGGCGGTATCCAGATTTTCATGCCGTCATACCGTTTCTGTATCGTGCCGAGGTATATAAAAGTGGCGCTATTTCCCAAAAATGTTTTAATCTTTTGGGGGAAGGGACGCACAAAACAATTTAGGCAACAGGGATCTTGATCCAGGAGAGGATTGAATGTCTCTGCTGTAACCAAGAAGCTTGATCTTGACATCAAGCCACTTAGCTAGCAAGTTAGCAAACCAAATTCATAGCTGGAGCCCTGAGCTGGATATCATTTATTTGACACATCTTATATTTCTTATAGTTATACTTAACTTATAGTTTATAAGCAGTGGTGTAGCCCGCAGCCCCCGCAAACCGTCTGTATTTCGAAATACCCCGGTATACGGTATAAACGTTATATCGCCCAAGCATACTTTGAAGATGTTAGAGTAACTGTCCACATTGACTTTCCCTCAGCCAACAAGATGAGTAACGAACTGCAAAATCACTAGCTTATGTCAATCTACTTTCCCCCCATAGTAGAAAAGTTGACCTATTCTATTGGTCAGCTTGTCGTTCTGTGCTAGAAAGAAATGGCCTATTCCAAACAGACTCTGGGACAGTTGTGGGACGATAGATCCCAAATTCATACAACCAATACATTAAAAAAACGTTCAAAAGCAATGAGGCTGATGCAACCGATCAGAGCGTTTAGATTAAAATATTGATAAACTGTTATTTCTTCACATTATAAGCGCACCAATGTGCAAAAGGCAGTAGGCTATGCGCGAATGTTCGTTCCCTAATGCAATGAGCAGGAAAACACTTTGTCAAAAGCGCACCGCACGTGAGCATTTTCATGTGACGGATATGAAAATAGCAGTTAAAAATTTAGAAAGAGGAGAGATCTAAAGATGTAGTCTTATGCTACTGAACAATGAAAGAATGTTGATTTGAAAACAAATAGAACATGAGAGAAATAGTCTACTGGTTTCAATGGCATATGGAAGTCTTTATAAAATAATTGCCTCCACATTTCTATGGTCGGAATCAGATTTTGGCTAGGCTACTTTGAAGCGAGGTAAGACTTGCCTCAAAATATGAAGTAAAACATTCAGGTAAAAAACAAAAAGTATGTTTCTAAAATGCATACTGCCTCCAGCTCATTGCAAAGTGGTGTGTGACACGCTGAAGCCTGTCTACCATTGCCTATGCACTTAAATGGCGAATGGGAAGGGTGCTTCAATTACCAGTTGTGAAATAAAATAGTAGCTCTTTTTCTATTTTTTATTTTATTTTTTTTGTCATTTAGCAGACGCTCTTATCCAGAGCGACTTACAGGAGCAATTAGGGTTAAGTGCCTTGCTCAAGGGCACATCGACAGATTTTTCACCTAGTCGGCTCTGGGATTAGAACCAGCGACCTTTCGGTTACTGGCACAACGCTCTTACCCACTAAGCTACCTGCCATCAAAACTGTTTTTAACACGTGATTGCATTTAGAATTGTTGCGCAATGATTGGGCTTGTAAAAGCACTCACTCAAGCAGCAATGAACAAGCTGTTTGAGGAGCTGTAGCAGTAGCTATATGACAGAGCTGTATCTGTATGCTGTGCACATGTGATAAGATGCATAACAACTTACGAAAATACACTCTGCAATTTAATTCCACAAAATTATTCAAATTAACCTATAGACCGATCAACTGACCGGTAAAATGTATTTCCATCAACTGGTATTTCCATCAATGAATAGGCTAAAAAGCATTATTTTGCAATGGGATTTTTTTCTTCTCCTGAACAAGTGGCCTGCGGCAATTAGATTTATCGGCTTCTCATATTTTTTGGGAGGGCCAAAAGCCGGCTATTACCGGCTAATGGAAACCCTGGTGTGTGTGTGTCTGTCCTGAAGCTTCCCATTGTTGGTTAAATGAGGAGTATGTGTCTCTCGGTCTGTACATCAGATCACATGAGCTCCTCTCCTCTGTATTCCTGTTGCCATTTTCAGGCGCCTCAAGAAAATGTACCACATCTCTCAAATACTCACCCCCCTTAAGCACTTGTCCAGACGGGGTAGTGGCGCCCACCACTTACACACACACACACACACACGTCCAGAGATCAGAGGGGTGAATTGGACATTGGAGAGGCAATAGTGTCCAATAGTGTGGTGAATGCCTGTCACAGCTGTACAAACAGCCCTTTTCCCCCCCTACCACACACACACATTCCAGCTCAAGGCACTTCATTGGGCACTAGCAACAGGAGACCTAGCCAACAGCGATCTATCCCGTCTCTTCGGCATGGCTCATTTGCTAAAGTACATTTATGTTAATACTCCAACCCCTCAAGCTCATTGTGAGTGCCACTGCTCTGCACACACACTTGCAATGGGCCATAAAATGAAAATGTTTCCCTTTATTAATCCACATCTCCTATAGTTGTAAAATGCTGCACAAGGTATGATTGTGATGTAGACTAGACCAGTGATTCCCAACCTTTTTTGGTTACTGTACCCCAAATCAGATTTTGCTCTGTCCTGAGAACCCACAAAGTACCCTCGTGCATTTTACCAGTAGGCCTATATTCTTATGAGCCTTCTTAAGTACCCCAGGGGTACATGTACCCCAGGTTGGGAACCACTGGACTATACTGTATATGGTCTTAGCCTCACTTCATTATTCAATAGACCACTGATGGGAGCTAGGGAAGATTGAAGTCATTGGAAAAGGTTAACATTAGATGGATTACTTTAGCATGTCTGTGTATATACCAGTACATTACATTCTCAGTATGTTTCACTCAGCCCTGATTCTACAGTAGTTCAACTGAGGTCTTTTAACTCTTTCATTTTCCTTAACACTAGAACCGCTAAAGCAATTATTTTGACTGCTCATTAATTTTTGTAAATATGTATGACTGCCATTTTTTAAGTCATGCCCCCCTCCGTCCTGGACTTTTCCTAAATAAGTCTATATACTGTAACACGCTGCCGTTGTTAGAATCATAATATCACAAACATAACTGGAGTTATAACCAGTTTTATGACGGCATGTCATTTTTTAAATGGGTTTTCCCTCATTGCTCATCCTTCTCCTGACAGTGGAATAGGCTGTGCCCAGTTGATAATCACCCCGATAATTGCCTCAACTGAACCTAAACTATACCGAAACTAATTTCACACATACACTACCGTTCAAAAGTTTGGGGTCACTTAGAAATGTCATTGATTTCGAATGAAAAGCAATTTTTTTGTCCATTAAAATAACATCAAATTGATCAGAAATACAGTGTAGACATTGTTAATGTTGTAAATGGCTATTTTTTTATGGAATGCTCCAGATACTCAAGAAGGCCAGTTTTATTGCTTCTTTAATCAGCACAACCGTTTTCAGCTGTGCTAACATAATTGCAAAAGGTTTTGTAATGATCAATTTGCCTTTTAAAAATGATAAACTTGGATTAGCAAACACAACGTGCCATTGGAACACAGGACTGATGGTTGCTGATAATGGGCCTCTGTACGCCTATGTAGATATTCCATAAAAAATCAGCCGTTTCCAGCTACAATAGCCATTTACAACATTAACAATGTCTACACTGTATTTCTGATCAATTAGATATTTTAATGGACAAAAAAATGCTTTTCTTTCGAAAACAAGGACATTTCTAAGTGACCCCAAACTTTTGAACGGTAGTGTATATGAACCGATGAAATAAATGACGTAAAGTATGATGAGGGAGAATGGGTGAGTTGATGAGTGAGGGGAAGCGAACAATGCCTAATTATGTAATCACAAATTGTGAATGAAGAACAGGGCGTGCCATTCTATTGTATTGGTATGTTCAAATTGTTATCTTAAAATGGTACCCTATATCCTTCCACCAAATCAAGCCGTTTTATCAGTCTACTCTGGGCTACTTGGAGTACACAGAATAACCTACACCTCTGAGGCCTAAGCACAGAAAAGCCAGAAAGGTGCATACTGAGAAAGTGTCCGTGCCACTACCAAATGAAACGGTGAGACAGGAGAAAGAGAGAGGAAAGGACACCACCATTTTAGATGGAACGAGCCAGTGACAATGCTACGGGACGATTTATCAGCACAAAATGTAATCACTGAGAGAGCATCTCAAGCAAAAAACATCAGCAATGCACTCACCAGCTTTCATTGTTTATGTGACATGGGCATGCTACAGCATTCAGGGACTGTACTGTGGCTAAAGTGCTCACGGAGCAAGGAGACACTGCCTCTTATCTGTCTGTTGATGAGCTGGAAGCATTCATTTCAATCCTGTATGTCCGTGGAGCATTCGGTGGGAAGAGCGTGTATATGGAGAGCTTCTGGTCAGACTTATATGGGGTACTTATCTCCTGAGTGGCTCAGTGGTCTAAGGCACTGCATTGCAGTGCCACCTGTGCCACTAGAGATCCTGGTTCGAATCCAGGCTCTGTCGTAGCTGGCCGTGACCGGGAGACCCATGGGGCGGCGCACAATTGGCCCAGCGTCGTCCAGGGTAGGGGAGGGAATGGCCAGCAGGGATGTAGCTCAGTTGGTTAGAGCATGGCGTTTGCAACGCCAGGGTTGTGGGTTCGATTCCCACGGGGGGCCAGTATGAAAAATAAAAATGGATAAGAGCGTCTGCTAAATGACTAAAATGTAAATGTACTTTTCTTTGGAGAAACCCTGTCACAGAGTCGCTTCAGAGAGATCATGCGTTACCTCCATTTTGATGACAAAGAAACAGTAATTCTCCATGGTATCTGACGTATAAAGACTATTTTTGACTGCTGTCATATTGACACATACAGTTGAAGTCGGAAGTTCACATACACATAAGCCAAATACATTTAAACTCAGTTTTTCACAATTCCTGACATTTAATCGTAGTAAAAATTCCCTGTCTTATGTCAGTTAGGATCACCACTTTATTTTAAGAATGTGAAATGTCGGAATAATAGTAGAGAGAATGATTTATTTCAGCTTTCATTTATTTCATCACATTCCCAGTGGGTCAGAAGTTTACAGACACTCAATTAGTATTTGGTAGCATTGCTTTAAATTGTTTAACTTGGGTCAAACGTTTCGGGTAGCCTTCCACAAGCTTCCCACAATAAGTTGGGTGATTTTTGGCCCATTCCTCATGACAGAGCTGGTGTAACTGAGTCAGGTTTGTAGGCCTCCTTGCTCGCACACACTTTTTCAGTTCTGCCCACACATTTTCTATAGGATTTAGGTCAGGGCTTTGTGATGGCTACTCCAATACCTTGACTTTGTTGTCCTTAAGCCTTAATTTTTTTTCTGAGGACTTGGCTGATTTCTTTTGATTTTCCCATGATGTCAAGCAAAGAGGCACTGAGTTTGAAGGTAGGCCTTGAAATACATCCACAGGTACACCTCCAATTGACTCAAACTATGTCAATTAGCCTATCAGAAGATTCTAAAGCCATGACATAATTTTCTGGAATTTTTCAAGCTGTTTAAAGGCACAGTGAACTTAGTGTATGTAAACTTCTGACCCTCTGGAATTGTGATACAGTGAATTATAAGTGAAATAATCTGTCTGTAAACAATTGTTGGAAAAATTACTTGTGTCATGCACAAAGTAGATGTCCTAACCGACTTGCCAAAACTATAGTTTGTTAACAAGAAATTTGTGGAGTGATTGAAAAACGAGTTTTAATGACTCCAACCTAAGTGTATTTAAACTTCCGACTTACATTATTGCTTTTGTGCAGATTTTCACTATCAAGCCCACTTGGTGCTTAAAATGATGTTTAGTCTACTGCTATTTTCATCATTTGACAACACGTCTTGCTGACCGTGCGTCTTGGTGGTTGGGGTATTTTATTTTTTGGTCGTTATAAAAAGAAGCTGTTACCCTGTTCCAACACATACGCTTTCTGTTTCATAGTTGTAACAAAGGCACTCACTTGAAAAATGTTTTTCATTTAGCCTACAGTAACAAACTAATTAAAATGCTATTGTGTTATTTGAAATAAAATAGAAATCGTATTCTGTTGCCTTAGACCTCAATAAACACAACCAAATGATTATTTTTGCGATCGCATAAATGAAATGTATTAATTACACTGTTAGAATGTTGCAGTCAAAATGACTGCTCATTAGCTTGGGGGGGTCCCTCGAGGCCCCTCGAGGCCCAGCGGTTTTAGTGTTAAGGGGTAGAGAAGTGTGCCACAGCCACACTCTTTCCCTCCCTCTTTCTTTCCCTCTTTTCTTCCCATCTCCCTTGCTCTCAGCCACATGCCAGTCCTGGGCCATTACACTCAAACTGAGGCGATGGGCTGAGGCAGCTGTTGCCATGGTTACTGAGATATCTGGAGTTTTTGCACATTAGATCACATTTATGTTAATCAGAGACATGAGACAGACGGGCACAACTACTGGATACGCCACATGCAAGCACAGACACACACATACACACAGATGTCTGCTCTGGTGGGTGGATATGTGAGACTTACTGCATGTCTGTGACCTAGTGTGTGTGTCTCTGGGCTTCAACCTGGGGCCCAGAGTATTTCCTGGTTAGATCACATGGTCAGGAAAATCTCCTGGCCTTAGTCAAATTAGCGAGGTCCATATCAATCCATCCAGGCAAGGGGAAGTCAGGGGGAACAGAAACAGAGGTACAATGTTTTGATGAGATTCCATGGCTAGCTGTCTAGCAGAGGCCCAGGCTGTGTGAGTTATTCCACCCTGCACCGTACCAATGGGAGGCTAGCTTTACCCAGCCTTAATTGAAACTGGGTGAATAATGCATACTGTTGGCTTTTTTTAATTTCATTTTGGTGACATTTGGAGGGCAGATTGTTCTCTGTTGTTAAAGTACTACCTCCAGGGTGCGTTTCTCTCTGTGTGTGTGTGTGTGTGTGTGTCCGTGTGCGTATATGTGTTCTTGTGATATAAAGCCTTTCAGCACTTGTTAAGTCACTCAAACTGATAAAAATTTAGTAATAATGAGACAGACATACAGTGCATTTGGAAAGTATTCAGACCCCTTGAATTTTTCCACATTTTGTTACATTACAGCCTTATTCTAAAATTTATTAAATCGTTTTTTTCCCTCATCAATCTACACACAATACCCCATAATGACAAAGCAAAAACTGGTTTTTAGACATTTGTGCAAATTTATTAAAATAAAAAAACTGAAATAACATTTACATAAGTATTCAGACCCTTTACTCAGTACTTTGTTGAAGCACCTTTGGCAGTGATTACAGCCTAGAGTCTTCTTGGGTAAAATGCTACATGCTTGTCACCCCTGTATTTAGGTAGTTTCTCCCATTCTTCTCTGCAAATCCTCTCAAGCTCTGTCAGGTTGGATGGGGAGTGTCGCTGCACATCTATTTTCACGTCTCTCCAGAGATGTTCGATTGGATTCAAGTCCTGGCTCTGGCTGTGCCGCTCAAGGACATTCAGACACTTGTCCCGAAGCCACTCCTGCATTGTCTTGGCTGTGTGCTTAGGGTCGTTGTCCTGTTGGAAGGTGAACCTTCGCCCCAGTCTGAGGTCCTGAGCGCTCTGGAGCAGGTTTTCATCAAGGATCTCTCTGTACTTTGCTCTGTTAATCTTTCCCTCGATCCTGACTAGTCTCCCAGTCCCTGCCGCTGAAAAACATCCCCACAGTATGATGCTGCCACCACCATGCTTCACCGTAGGGATGGTGCAAGGTTTCCTCCAGACATGACACTTGGCATTCAGGCCAAAGAGATCAATCTTGGTTTCATCAGACCAGAGAATCTTGTTTATCATGGTCAGAGTCCTTTAGGTGTCTTTTGGCAAACTCCAAGCGGGCTGTCGTGCCTTTTACTGAGGAATGGCTTCCGTCTGGCCGCTCTACCATAAAGGCCTGATTGGTGGAGTGCTGCAGAGATGGTTGTACTACTGGAAAGTTCTCCCATCTCCACAGAGGAACTCTGGAGCGCTGACCAAAGCCCTTCTCCCCCGATTGCTCAGTTTGGCTTGAAGGCCAGCTCTAGGAAGAGTCTTGGTGGTTCCAAACTAATTCCATTTAAGAATGATGGAGGCCACTGTGTTCTTGGGGACCTTCAATGCTGCTGAAATGTTTTGGTACCCTTCCCCAGATCTGTGCCTCGACACAATCCTGTCTCTGAGCTATACGGACAATTCCTTCGACCTCATGGCTTGGTTTTTGATCTGACATGCACTGTCAACTGTGGGACCTTATATAGACACGTGTGTGTGCCTTTCCAAATCATGTCCAATCAATTGAATTTACCACAGGTGGATGATCAATGGAAACAGGATGCAACTGAGCTCAGTTTTGAGTCTCATAGCAAAGGGGTCTGAATACTTATCTAAATAAGGTATTTCTGTATATATTTAATACATTTTCAAAAATTTCAAAAACCTGTTTTCGCTTTGTCATTTATGGGGTATTGTGTGTAGATTGATGAGGATTTTTATTTATTTAATCAATTTTAGAATAAGGCTGCAATGTAACAAAATGTGGAAAAAGTCAAGGGGTCTGAATACTTTTCGAATGCATCTTTTATCAAATCTATCCATTCCCCTTTAATATCTTTTTAGATGTGATCTGAATCTGAAAACAGTGGATGAGTATTTAACTGAAACACTTCTGGTTGCTAATTAGAACATACAGTGGATTGCGAAAGTATTCACCCCCCCCCTTGGCATTTTTCCTATTTTGTTGCCTTACAACCTTGAATTAAAATGGATTATTTTGGGGGGGTTGGATCATTTGATTTACACAACATGCCTACCACTTTGAAGATGCAAAATATTTTTTTGTTGTGAAACAAACAAGAAATAATACAAAATAACAGAAGACTTGAGCGTGCAATGCTATTCACCCCCCCAAAGTCAATACGTTGTAGAGCCACCTTTTAGAGCAATTACAGCTGCAAGTCTCTTGGGGTATGTCTCTATAAACTTGGCACATCTAGCCACTGGGATTTTTGCCCATTCTTCAAGGCAAAACTGCTCCAGCTCCTTCAAGTTGGATGGGTTCCGCTGGTGTACAGCAATCTTTAAGTGATACCACAGATTCTCAACTGGATTGAGGTCTGGTCTTTGACTAGGCCATTCCAAGACATTTAAATGTTTCCCCTTAAACCAATCGAGTGTTGCTTTAGCAGTATGCTTAGTGTAATTGTCCTGCTGGAAGGTGAACCTCCGTCCCAGTCTCAAATCTCTGGAAGACTGAAACAGGTTTACCTCAAGAATTTCCCTATATTTAGCGCCATCCATCATTCCTTCAATTCTGACCAGTTTCCCAGTCCCTGCCAATGGAAAAACATCCCCACAGCATGATGCTGCCACCACTATGCTTCACTCTGGGGATGGTGTTCTTGGGGTGATGAGAGGTGTTGGGTTTGCGCCAGACATAGCGTTTTCCTTGATGGCCATGAAGCTCAATTTTAGTCTCATCTGACCAGAGTACCTTCTTCCATATGTTTTTGTATTTCTTTTTTGTATATTTTTTTAGGGGGTAGATCAGCTTTAATATTGCAGATAGATTGTAGCTTCAATCAATGTAATTGTCTGCATCACTTCCAATCCCCCATTTGTTTTGTTTTTTCGCAAATATATACATATATATATATACACATACAGCTGTGGAAAAAATTAAGAGACCAATGCACATTTTTCTTAAATCAGCATCTCTACATGTATGACATCCATTCCATTCCAGTGTCTGTTGAATTCCAACACAGACACACCTCATTCTACTGAATTAGGTACTGATTAGGTGATCACCTGAACCAAATCTTATTTAATGAGGAAAAGTATAAAAACCACTGCTGTTGTCATCACTATCCTCTTGCAATAGGACCAGCT
Organism: Coregonus clupeaformis; assembly: GCF_020615455.1. Taxonomy (NCBI): domain Eukaryota; kingdom Metazoa; phylum Chordata; class Actinopteri; order Salmoniformes; family Salmonidae; genus Coregonus; species Coregonus clupeaformis. The sequence goes on along the minus strand of NC_059216.1, from coordinate 24,833,733 downwards.
GTATGGTAAAAACAGTGCTAATAGTACCTCAAAAGTAATATTAATCAAAAAATAACTATTGACCATGCCAAAAGAGTTGAAAAGGAAAGTTTTGAGTGAGGAAAAGAAGGATTCAATTCTGGCTTTACTGGCAGAGAGATACAGTGAGCGTCAGGTTGCTTCCATCCTTACAATTTCAAAGACGGCGGTTCATAAGAACAAGGTCAAGCAGCAGACATTGGGGACAACAAAGCTACAGACCGGCAGAGGGCGAAAACGACTCTCTACTAACCGGGATGACAGCCAACTCATTCAAATGTCACTCAACAACTGTAGGATGACATCAAGTGACCTACAAAAACAATGGCAAACAGCAGCTGGGGTGAAGTGCATGGCGAGGACGGTTCGAAACAGGCTCCTAGGGGCAGGGCTGAAGTCGTGCAAAGCTAGAAAAAAGCCCTTCATCAATGAGAAGCAAAGAAGAGCAAGGCTGAGTTTTGCAAAAGACCATAAGGATTGGACCGTAGAGGACTGGTGTAAGGTCATCTTCTCTGATGAGTCCAATTTTCAGATTTGCCCAACACCTGGTCGTCTAATGGTTAGACGGAGACCTGGAGATGCCTACAAGCCACAGCGTCTCGCACCCACTGTGAAATTTGGTGGATGATCTGGGTGTGCTTCAGCAAGGCTGGAATCGGGCAGATTTGTGTTTGTGAAGGACTCATGAATCAAGCCACGTACAAGGTTGTCCTGGAAGAAAACTTGCTTCCTTTTGCTCTGACATTGTTCCCCAACTCTGAGGATTGTTTTTTTCCAGCAGGAATTCTTGCGCCAGGAGTGGCATAAAGTCACCCAACATCAATGTGAAAGACTGGTGGAGAGCATGCCAAGGCGCATGAAAGCCGTTATTGAAAATCAGGGTTATTCCACCAAATATTGATTTCTGAACTCTTCCTAAGTTAAAACATTAGTGTTGTTTAAAAATGAACATGAACTTATTTTCTTTGCATTATTCGAGGTCTGACAACAGTTATTTTGACCAGTTGTCATTTTCTGCAAATAAATGCTCTAAATGACAATATTTTTATTTGGAATTTGGGAGAAATGTTGTCAGTAGTTTATAGAATAAAACAAAAATGTTATTTTTACCCAAACACATACCTATAAATATTAAAACCAGAGAAACTGATAATTTTGCAGTGGTCTCTTAATTTTTTCCAGAGATGTGTGTATGAAGGAAAAAAGTATTTGATCCCCTGCTGATTTTGTACGTTTGCCCTCTGGCTCCCGGGTGTCTTTTATACAGGTAACGAGCTGAGATTAGGAGCACACTCTTAAAGGGAGTGCTCCTAATCTCAGTTTGTTACCTGTATAAAAGACACCTGTCCACAGCAGAAATCAATCAATCAGATTCTAAACTCTCCACCATGGCCAAGACCAAAGAGCTCTCCAAGGATGTCAGGGACAAGATTGTAGACCTACACAAGGCTGGAATGGGCTACAAGACCATCGCCAAGCAGTTTGGTGAGAAGGTGACAACAGTTGGTGCGATTATTCGCAAATGGAAGAAACACAAAAGACCTGTCAATCTCCCTCGGCCTGGGGCTCCATGCAAGATCTCACCTCGTGGAGTTGCAATGATCATGAGAACGGTGAGGAATCAGCCCAGAACTACACGGGAGGATCTTGTCAATGATCTCAAGGCAGCTGGGACCATAGTCACCCAGAAAACAATTGGTAACACACTACGCCGTGAAGGACTGAAATCCTGCAGCGCCCGCAAGGTCCCCCTGCTCAAGAAAGCACATATACAGGGCCGTCTGAAGTTTGCCAATGAACATCTGAATGATTCAGAGAAGAACTGGGGGAAAGTGTTGTGGTCAGATGAGACCAAAATCAAGCTCTTTGGCATCAACTCAACTCGCTGTGTTTGGAGGAGGAGGAATGCTGCCCATGGAGGTGGAAACATTATGCTTTGGGGGGGGGGTTTCTGCTAAGGGGACAGGACAACTTCACCGCATCAAAGGGACGATGGACGGGGCCATGTACCGTCAAATCTTGGGTGAGAACCACCTTCCCTCAGCCAGGGCATTGAAAATGGGTCGTGGATGGGTTTTCCAGCATGACAATGACCCAAAACACACGGCCAAGGCAACAAAGGAGTGGCTCAAGAAGAAGCACATTAAGGTCCTGGAGTGGCCTAGCCAGTCTCCAGACCTTAATCCCATAGAAAATCTGTGGAGGGAGCTGAAGGTTCGAGTTGCCAAACGTCAGCCTCGAAACCTTAATAACTTGGAGAAGATCTGCAAAGAGGAGTGGAACAAAATCCCTCATGAGATGTGTGCAAACCTGATGGCCAACTACAAGAAACGTCTGACCTCTGTGATTGCCAACAAGGGCTTTGCCACCAAGTACTAAGTCATGTTTTGCAGAGGGGTCAAATACTTATTTCCCTCATTTAAAATGCAAAACAATTTATAACATTTTTGACGTGTTTTTTTCTGGATTTTTTTTGTTGTTATTCTGTCTCTCATTGTTCAAATAAACCTACCATTAAAATTATAGACTGATCATGTCTTTGTCAGTGGACAAACGTACAAAATCAGCAGGGGATCAAATACTTTTTTCCCTCACTGTGTGTGTGTGTGTGTATATATATATATATATATATATATATATATATATATATTTCCCTTAATTACTTTCCAACCCCACCACCCCTTCCCTAATTGGAGTAAACTAGTGAACAACAATGCTTAGGCCTCTACATCCAGCTTATACATACTATCTACATTTTATGGACAATTTTACATTAATTATCCTTCAACTCCATTCAAGGGGCGGCAGGTAGCTTAGTGGTTAAGAGCGTTGTGCCAGTAACCGAAAGGTCGCTGGTTCTAATCCCCGAGCCGACTAGGTGAAAAATATGTCGGTGCCCTTGAGCAAGGCACTTAACCCTAATTGCTCCTGTAAGTCGCTCTGGATAAGAGCGTCAGCTAAATGACAAAAAAAAAAAAACACCACCCATCTATCTCTTAACACCATCCATATTGGATTTCTATTTGCCATATATTTTACAAAAGTTCTGAACCTTTCTATTCTCATTGTTTCTACATATTTTACATTTAAAATAAACATTTTTGCTAAAGGTATTATTATATTATTGATCAATTGACTATGACTTTTCAGATCACCCAGTAATGCTATCTGCAGGGTTAGCTCCAGGTAAATATTGCAATCCTTTAGCCATTCCTGTACCTGTACATGGACAGTACCAAAACAAATGATCTAATGATTGTCTCTACGCAGCAAAATCTGCGGAGCTGGGAAGATTGTATCCCCCATATAAATAACATTCAATTGGTAGCAATAATTTTATATAATAATTTAAATTGAAAAATTCTACGTTTTGAATCCGGCGTCGTTTTGCGTATCAGTTCATAAACACTATGCCATGGGCTCGGTACGTCAAAAATCTCTTCCAAACTATTTTGCAATCTATATGGGATGGCTGTCAATCCTTTGGTCCTTAAATGAAACTGGTATATTTTATTTATCACAGTTTTCTTTACCAATTATGTTCTTTAATGCAAGGTCGACAGACAAGTTCCTTACTTTTTCCCCCTTCCACTTTCCTCTTCCATTTTTGCGGTAATGCTGAAATTATTTGGTTGTAATTTTGGGTAGAGCAGACATTTCCATATGTTTTTGTTAGCTGCATGTGCGACAACTCCACCAGTCCTACCGATTATATAATTTACGAAGATTATACCTTTTTTAAACATTTTGTCAAAAAAAAAGAAGGTTTTTTATCAATTAATATATTTGAGTTTAACCACAATATTTGTTGCATTATTTGTTCTGTGGTTTCTGGAGGATTAAATTGAAATTGCAACCAACTTTCTATGGCTTGTTTTAGAAATAGTGATATTTGGGAGATTATTTCCTTTTCAAATAACTGAAAGTGAGAGGTTGTAATCTGAATAAAGGGGAAAAGGCTATTCTTGAACATTGGGTGAGACAATCTTACTAATTTGCTAGTGAACCAGTTCGGATTTGAGTATAACTTGTATGACTGAAGCTTTTAGTGATAGGTCTAATGCTTTAATATTTAATAATTTCTGTCCTCCGAATTCATATTCATTATATAAGTAGGCCTGTTTAATTTTGTCTGGCTTGCCGTTCCAAATAAAATTGAATTTTTTTTTTCTCATATAATTTAAAAAACTGTTCGCTAGGCGTAAACACTTGACTGCCGAGGGAAGGAGTTAGGAAAAGAGAAAGGAAGCGAGAGATTGAGAAAGGGAGTGATAGTGATAAAGAGGGAGGGGTGGATGGATAGAGAGAGAGACTGAGTGTGTGTGAGAGAGAGCGATGGGGAGAGAGAGAGAGGGAGGCAGGCCAGCTGCTGTAGAACAGCTGTGACCTGTATCAGTATTTGGGAGGAGAACGAGAGGGGTGATGCTCTACTTTGTCATGATCCTCCAAACCCCCTTCACTGCAGTGCAGACAGAACGTGTGTGTGGCAGGACGTTTACCCTCATCCCCCAGCCAACCTAACCTCACCCCCATTGATGCATTTGTGCCTCTCAGGCCCCACTCTGTGTCACACCAACCACCACAGGGGCATGGGCACAGATTTAATGTATTAATATACTCACACACACACACTGGTTTACTTTTCCCTCAAGGTCGGATGCTCTCTGGGTACTAAAAGAGTTTGACTTTGGTGTGGAAATTAATTTGTATTACAAACATGAACGCTTTTGTAATCATCTCACTTTCTCCCCTATGTAATATAGGCCTATTGAAACGAGTAGGGGAAAACATTCTCATACACTAGGAAATTAGATTTTGTATTTGTTTAGTAATAGTATTTTTGATTAATTTCCTATGTGTGCAAAACGTATCTAACCTGCCCTCCCATCAATCCCTCTCTCTAGAACCTGGGTGAGGCAGAGTACTGTGTGGCTCTGTTCATGTACATGCGTCTGCTGGGTTACCCTGCCGACAGGATCAGCATCCTCACCACCTACAATGGACAGAAACACCTAATCAGAGACGTCATCAACCAGCGCTGTGCTGGGAACCCCTTCTTTGGACAGCCCAACAAGGTAAGGTCTCACACACACACACACACACACCAGAGTTTCCGGACATTTGACCGACAGCATTTTAATTTACTGGACATTTGAGAAATGTACCGGACCCATATGCATTGGGTGCGTAACCTGATTAGGGCTGCCACCCACAGTGCTCAGAATGACAGAAATCACATTTTAGATTATTGTAATTCATCTTAACAGAACATGCACCTCGACAATGCAATGTCGTGTGTCGTCCTTCTTATCGAATTCCAATGCGCACTTTGAAGATGTTAGAATGACTGTCCACATTTACTTTTCCTCAGCCAAGAAGATGAGTAATGAACAGCAAAATAACTAGCCTATATCGATCTACTATCCCCCATAGTAGAAAAGTTGACCTATTCTATTGGTCAGCTTGTCGTTCTGTGCTAGAAAGAAATGGCCTATTCCAAACAGACTCTGGGACAGTTGTGGGACGATAGATCCCAAATTCGTACAACCAATACAGACATTAAAAAGCAATGAGGCTGATGCAACAGATCAGAGCGTTTATCGTAAAATGTTGATAAACTATTTGTTCACATTATAAACTCAGCAATGTGCACAAGGAAGTAGGCTACGCACAAATGTTCGTTCCATAATGCAATTAGCGGGAAAACACTTGTCAGAAGCATACTGCACATGCCAGCGGTTTCATGTGACAGAGATTCAATTATCCATTAGAGATGTTGAAAGATGGGAGATCTAAAGATGCAACAACTAACATGGTTGCTAATATGACTAGGATAGTGCCTTTGGCTACTGGACAATGAAATAAAGTTGTTTTGAAAACCAATAGAACATGAGAGAAATAGGCTACTTGTTTCAATGGCATATAGAAGTCTTTAAAGAATAATTACCTCCACATTTATAGAAACTGATTTTGGCTAGGCGACTTTGAAGCAAGGTAAGACGTGCCTCATAATATGAAGTAAAATGTTCAGGTTTCACACAATTAGGTATGTTTTCAAAATGCATACTGCCTCCAGCTCATTGGAAAGTGGTGTGAAACGCTGAAGCATGCCTACCGTTGCCTATGCACTTGAATGGCGAATGGGAAGCGCGCTTCAATTACCAGTTGAGAAATTAAAATAGTAGCTATTTTTTATCGTGGCCATCAAAACAATTTTTACGCTCTATTGCATTTATAATTGTTACGCAATGATTGAGCTTATAAAAGCAAGTTTCACTCCAGCAGCAACAGGAGCTGTAGCAGCAGCTCTCACGCTGTCTGACAGATTTTCCTCTGGGCTCTGTATCTGTATGCTCTGTGCGTGCGATGAATAAGAATCATAATGACTACCAAAAATACACACACACCAATTTAATTCCACTAAATTATGTACAGACCGATGAGCATGACTGGTCAAACGTATGACATCGACTGGTATTTTCGGCAATGAATAGGATAAAAAGCATTATTTTGCAATGGGATTTTTTTATTCTCCTTGACAATTGACCAAGGCCAATTTTAGGTATCAGCTTTTAATTGTTTTTTATTGGCCAAAAGCTGGCTATTACCGGTTAACGTAAACCCGGACACACACACACACACACAAACACACACCAAACTATGTAAATACACAAAAACCCATTCTTTGGACAATTCTAAGGAAACGCACAGATTTGGACACATACATATACAAACATACACAATAACCCCTTCAGCCCGTCCAACAAAGTAACACACTTGTTCAAGCGTGCACACACATGAGCCCATAGGATTAAGAGTCTTGAGATGGGTCATAAGAGGCGTAGCCGTGCCAACTGGGTAACTGTTGCTAACCGTGCTGGCTGTTGAACTGAACTCGGTGTGGTAGGGTAAGTGTTTAGGTGGCTGCTGCATTCCTACTTTCATTCCACTGTAAATGAGGTTAGGCTCATAGAGTCCTGTTATGGCATGTGGGTGCAGTGTTTAGTAGTGGCGGGACTAAGGGTCATGTGTTAGTCTGGCCCACAGCTTTCTTCTTTCTGTGTCTCTATCAGTGTCTGTTACAGTATATATCTGTTTTTTTTATATATATATATATATATATATATATATATATATGTTCTGTTAGCTCTGTGGTAGAGGTCTTCATGGGTCCAAAAAGTTGGACTGGTTCCAAAATGGATCCGTGGCTTTCCCACCCGACCCGATATGCATAAATACATTTTCAAAAAATTGAGACCCGTTCCAAATGGACCCAAGAACAGTCCGACCCGATCCAAAAAGTCCCATGGAAAACAGACGGGTGCTGGTTCGGATCCGAGAGACCCGTTCAGATCCGAATGTAGAAAGAGGGAGAGAAAGAAACCTCCGACTGGGCGCTGCCAGCACCATCAATAAACAAGCGATATTGGCCAATTGTTTCACAGTTACAGTGGCCTTCTGAAAGTATTCACATCCCTGGACTTTTTCCACAATTTGTTGTTAAAGCCTACATTTTAAAATTGATTAAATTGAGATTTGTTGTCACTGGCCACACACAATACCCCATAACATCAAAGTTATTGCAGCATGAACTGACATTTTGTCCACCCAATCAAAGGATCGTTGAATTAATCTAGTACTGAAAGCATACGCTACAGCTAGCTAGCACTGCAGTGCATCAAATGTGATGAGTAGTTGACTCTGAGAGAAAGCCAATAGTTGAATAGTTTTGAACAAATATATTTCTTCAAAACTGAAGGAGAAGTAAGAGATAGAGGGAGAGCTAGCTATATTTGGTTGTATTTTTTTTTTGTACTTTCACTTACTTAGCTAGCTAATGCAGCTAGCTAGTTTAGCCTACTCAAACAGAGGGCTGCCATGTTAGCTAGCTGGCTATGGCTATCCAACACTGGAACTTTTCCAAGTCAAAATAAGCTTTCGTTTTTATTAATTTATTGCCACCGGGGCCCGCCGGTGTAACTGCTAAACTGCTTGCTAAATGTACACTTTACTGCATGATTGTAGCGGTTGTACTAACGCGTTAGTTGTAGTAGTTATGTTGACTGACGTTAGAAAATATGGTGACAACGATGTAGGCTGTGGTTAGTGGTTATGATATAAAGTTTTTTTTAGCCTGGTCACAGACCGCAGACACCTGAATTTGTCTAATAGAAACTCTTGTTTGCAACTGTTGGACTAATGATTACACCTTAGATCGGCTAGATGCAGGCAAGATTGTGCAAGGCGGTATTGAATGTGTCACTGTCTGTCACATTAATTACTCAAATGTTTCTCTCGACTTTTGCACCTATGTTGTAAACTTTTATTCATAGGCTAGGTTGTAGTAACCTCATGATGGGTATAGGGAAAACATTTGTATCATGTACTAACCTAAACCTATTGATGTTACATTGAACTGGGTGAATGGAATATGAATGACATTCATCCAATATGCTGAAATAGAAAATAGGCCATGCTCCCCAAAAAATAATCATCCTCTTAAACGGCACCGACCGCCATTGTCAACAACATTGTAGTTACTCTACAATACTAACCTAATTGACAGAGGGAAAAGTAGGAAGCCTGTATAGAATAAAAATATTACAAAACATAAATAAGAAGGCACTAAAGTAACACTGCAAAAAATGTGGCAAAGCGATTCACTTTTTGTCCTGAATACAATGTGTTATGTTTGGGGTAAATCCAATACAACACATTACATGGGTATGCTTGTAATCGTTTAGGACTGGTGAGTTTTTCAGGATAAAAAAATAAACGGAATGGAGCAAAATTCTAGAGCAAACCTGGTTGTCTGTGTTTTGATGTGCAGCATATTCCAAACTTCATAGCCTATTTGATTGGTTTTTACTTCCCTAAAAAATTACTTGTTCAGCTGTCGGAGATTTGAGTGCTATATACATCAGGGCATTGCATGCATCTAGGCCTAGGCGTATGATATTAATATTTAAAAAAATATACACTGAACAAAAATATAAACGCAACATAAAGTGTTGGTCCCATGTTTCATGAGCTGAAGTAAAAGATCCCAGAAATGTTCCATACGCACAAAAAGCTTATTTCTCTCAAATTCTGTGCATACATTTGTTTACATCCTTTTTAGTGAGCATTTCTCCTTTGCCAAGATAATCCATCCACCTGACCGGTGTGGCATATCAAGAAGTTGATTAAACAGCATGATCATTACACTGGTGGACCTTGTGCAGGGGACAATAAAAGGCCACTCTAAAATGTGCAGTTTTGTCAAACAGCACAATGCCACAGATGTCTCAAGTTTTGAGGGAGCATGTGATTGACATGCTGACTGCAGGAATGTCCACCAGAGCTGTTGCCAGATAATTGAATGTTAATTTCTCTACAATAAGCCGTCTCCAACGTCATTTTGGAGAATTTAGCAGTACATCCAACCAGCCTCACAATCGCAGACTACATGTATGGCGTCATGTTGGCGAGCGGTTTGCTGATGTCAACGTTGTGAACCTATGGTGGCAGTGGGGTTATGGTATGGGCAGGCATAAGCTACGGACAACGAACACAATTGCATTTTATCGATGGCAATTTGAATGCACAGAGATACCGTGACGAGATCCTGAGGCCCATTTTTTTAAAGGTATCTGTGACCAACGAATGCATATCTGTATTCCCAGTCATGTGAAATCCATAAATGATGGCCTAATGAATTTATTTCAATTGACTGATTTCCTTATATGAACTGTAACTCAATAAAATCTTTGAAATTGTTGCTTGTTGCATTTATATTTTTGTTCAGTGTGTGTGTATATACAGTGCATTCGGAAAATGTATCCAGATCCCTTGACTTCCACATTTTGTTACATTACAGCCTTATTCAAAAATTGATTAAATTAAATTTTTCCCTCATCCATCTACACACAATACCCCATAATCACAAAGCAAAAACAGGTTTTTAGTAATTTTAGCAAATGTATTAAAAATAAAACAACTTTATTACATTTACATAAGTATTCAGACCTTTTACTCAGTACCTTTGTTGAAGCACCTTTTGGCAGCGATTACAGCCTCAAGTCTTCTTGGCTATGACGCTGCAAGCTTGGCACACCTGTATTTGGGGAGTTTCTCCCATTCTCTGCAGATCCTCTCAAGCTCTGTCAGGTTGGATGGGGAGCGTCGCTGCACAGCTATTTTAAGGTCTCTCCAGAGATGTTCGATCGGGCTCTGCCTGGGCCACTCAAGGACATTCAGAGACTTGTCCCGAAGCCACTCCTGCATTGTCTTGTGAACCTTCACCCCAGTCTGAGGTCCTGAGCACTCTGGAGTAGGTTTTCATCAAGGATTTCTCTGTACTTTGCTCCCACAGCATGATGCTGCCACCACATTGCTTCACCGTAGGGATGGTGCCAGGTTTCTTCCAGACGTGACACTTGGCATTTAGGGCAAAGAGTTCAATCTTGGTTTCATCAGACCAGAGAATCTTGTTTCTCATGGTCTGAGAGTCCTTTAGGTGCCTTTTGGCATACTCCAAGCGGGCTGTCATGTGCATTTTACTGAGGAGTGGCTTCCGTCTGGCCACTCGACCATAAAGACCTGATTGGTGGAGTGCTGCAGAGATGGTTGTCCTTCTGGAATGTTCTCCCATCTTCACAGAGGAACTCTGGACCTCTGTCAGAGTGACCATCGGGTTCTAGGTCACCTCCCTGACCAAAGCCCTTCTCCCCTGATTGCTCAGTTTGGCCGGGCGGCCAGCTCTAGGAAGAGTCTTGGTGGTTCCAAACTTCTTCCATTTAGGAATGATGGAGGCCACTGTGTTCTTGGGGACCTTCAATGCTGCAGACATTTTTTGGTACCCTTAACCAGATCTGTGCCTCGACACAATCCTGTCTCGGAGCTCTACGGACAATTTCTTCGACCTCATGGCTTGGTTTTTACTCTGACATGCACTGTCAACTGTGGGACCTTATATAGACAGGTGTGTGCCTTTCCAAATCATGTCCAATCAATTGAATTTACCGCAGGTGGACTCCAATCAAGTTGTAGAAACATCTCAATAATAATCGATGGAAACAGGATGCACCTGAGCTCAATTTCGAGTCTCATAGCAAAGGGTCTGAATACTAATGTAAATAAGGTATTTCTGTTTTTTATTTGTATTAAATGTGCAAATATTTCAAACCTGTTTTCACTTTGTCATTATGGGGTATTGTGTGTGTAGATTGATGAGGGAAAACATTTAATTAATCAATTTTAGAATAAGGCTGCAATGTAACAAAGTGGAAAAAGTCAAGGGGTCTGAATACTTTCCGAATGCACTGTATATAAAGGATGAGAAGCTTAGGCCTAGCCCTAGAGACCGAGAGAAAGATGGAGATATGCCGGCACCATGTTCCCAACACTGATATGCATGTCTTTATACTTGTCAGCTAGGCTACTACTGCTATACAGATGTAGGTGTACAGAAGAAGGCTAATTCGTTAATTTTCGATCCTAATGTTTTTAATAAAGTTTAGCTTTATTTTGTTAAAGGAGTAACTGGTAGGCCTAAAACATTATTCCTCACCTCAAGTTCAACTGTCAGTCAGTTGGAGCGCTGGTGCGCACTGCCTTCATAGGCCTGCAGTAACTATGCCTAATAACAGCCATGCCACACCAAACCTTCACACGTTTCTTAACTTTATTTGGGTAATATCAAAAGAAAGTCAAGACATTGTTTATAGGGAAAATACGAACAGGTTATTATATTGCGACATTAACTACAGTTTTTCATCTCGCCCTCTGGTTTTTCCTTTTCATGGTTTGAGTGCAAGTAGCCCTATAGTAGGTCTACCGGTAATTCTATTATATTGTGGCAAACACAACATTACAGTTTGGAACTTAATTTGGCCAAAGAAAAATGGCTCAACAGAATTAAACAAAACACTTATTGCATATTTAAAGAACTTCACAAAAGTTTTGAACAGGCAAATCAAATCAAATCAAATTTAATTGGTCACATGCGCCGAATACAACAGGTGCAGACATTACAGTGAAATGCTTACTTACAGCCCTTAACCAACAGTGCATTTATTTTTAACAAAAAAAGTAAAAATAAAACAACAACAAAAAGTGTTGAGAAAAAAAAGAGCAGAAGTAAAATAAAGTAACAGTAGGGAGGCTATATATACAGGGGGGTACCGTTGCAGAGTCAATGTGCGGGGGCACCGGCTAGTTGAGGTAGTTGAGGTAATATGTACATGTGGGTAGAGTTAAAGTGACTGCATAAATAATTAACAGAGTAGCAGCAACGTAAAAAGGATGGGGTGGGGGGGCAGTGCAAATAGTCCGGGTAGCCATGATTAGCTGTTCAGGAGTCTTATGGCTTGGGGGTAGAAGCTGTTGAGAAGTATTTTGGACCTAGACTTGGCACTCCGGTACCGCTTGCCGTGCGGTAGCAGAGAGAACAGTCTATGACTAGGGTGGCTGGAGTCTTTGACAATTTTGAGGGCCTTCCTCTGACACCGCCTGGTATAGAGGTCCTGGATGGCAGGAAGCTTGGCCCCAGTGATGTACTGGGCCGTACGCACTACCCTCTGTAGTGCCTTGCGGTCGGAGGCCAAGCAGTTGCCATACCAGGCGGTGATGCAACCAGTCAGGATGTTCTCGATGGTGCAGCTGTAGAATTTTTTGAGGATCTGAGGACCCATGCCAAATCTTTTCAGTCTCCTGAGGGGGAATAGGCTTTGTCGTGCCCTCTTCACGACTGTCTTGGTGTGTTTGGACCATGATAGTTCGTTGGTGATGTGGACACCAAGGAACTTGAAGCTCTCAACCTGTTCCACTACAGCCCCGTCGATGAGAATGGGGGCATGCTCAGTCCTCTTTTTTTTCCTGTAGTCCACAATCATCTCCTTTGTCTTGGTCACGTTGAGGGAGAGGTTGTTGTCCTGGCACCACACGGCCAGGTCTCTGACCTCCTCCCTATAGGCTGTCTCATCGTTGTCGGTGATCAGGCCTACCACTGTTGTGTTGTCGGCAATATAGGCAAGGCCTATATTGCAGCAATTACCTATAAAGGTGAGTGCCTACCTAGGCCTACCTAACAAATGACAGCAATAGGCTAATGCTTTTTCTTTTACGAAGCCTACTTTTAACTTATCTTAAACTAAATACGGAGAGACAACATTTTAATATACTTATATATTATATATTTTTTTATATACTTTTTTTTGACAGCTTAATTTAGCCAGCGAAAATGTCTCTACAAAATCAAACAAAACACTTTGCATGTTTAAAAAAACTGATTTAGATTAAATCAGGCCAATAATAATAATAATAATAATGGTATACAATAATAATATTGATAAAGCAAATGATAATGCATACGAAAATGAATAAATAAAAGAAAATTGCATCAAACCTGAATAGCGAGTTGCACACAGTCCATTTGGCTGCGTGAACGTTCTTCTCATCTTTGCCCACTACAATATAAAATGTGTCCCGAGGCCATTCCCCTTGTCGGCTTCTTTTCACTATACGAATCTCGGAATTTCGGGTCTGTTGGACCATGAAGACCTCTACTCTGGTCATCTGGTGCTATCTCTCAATTTGTGTATTACTACTACTGAGGGCTCATCCTCTCCAGCTTTTCCTTCTCTTTCTTTCTCCTTGTCTCTCTCATTCTCTCTCTCTTGTTAGGCGTGTCTCTCAGACAGAGAGCTGACCTCTCTGGGGTGACGAGCTGCTAAAGGGAGAGAGAAAAGGAAAATAAGAGCGGAATGAGACAAAGGAAAATAATAACGGTCTTTGGGGGAAAACTGCTGAGCCGCAGAAAAGGTCAAGCCGGCTCGTCTGCGTTTCGACCAGAGTGAGAGTCTTAACAGCGATGTCACAATGGCTAAAACACACCAAATGTCACCAGCAAACCAGCCAGTCCAGTCGACTGTGTAGTTAGACACACAGTAGATAGGTTACTTAGTACCAGCTAGACTAAACAAACGCACTACAACAGGGCTAGTCAGTCACATCCACACCTCCTGGTTCTGCATTCCATTTGTATGCTTTTCCTTTCTCCCTGGTAGATCATAATTTATGTACAGTGCATTCGGAAAGTATTCAGACCCCTTGACTTTTTCCACATTTTGTTACGTTACAGCGTTATTCTAAAATGGATTACATCGTTTTTTTCCCTCATCAATTTACACACAATACCCCATAATGACAAAGCAGAAACAGGTTTTTAGAAAAAATACCTTATTTACATAAGTATTCAGACCCTTTGCTATGAGACTCGAAATTGAGCTCAGGTGCATCCTGTTTCCATTGATCATCCTTGAGCTGTTTCTACAACTTGATTGCAGTCTACCTGTGGTAAATTCAATTGATTGGACATGATTTGGAAAGGCACACGCCTGTCTATATAAGTTGACAGTGCATGTCAGAGCAAAAACCAAGCCATGAGGTTAAAGGAATTGTCCATGGAGCTCTGAGACACGATTGTGTCGAGGCACAGATCTGGGGAAGGGTAGCAAAACATTTCTGCAGCATTGAAGGTCCCCAAGATCACAGTGGCCTCCATCATTCTTAAATGGAAGAAGTTTGGAACCACCAAGACTCTTCCTAGAGCTGGCCGCCCTGCCAAACTGAGCAATCAGGGGAGAAGAGCCTTGGTCAGGGAGGTGACCTAGAACCTGATGGTCACTCTGACAGAGCTCCAGAGTTCCTCTGTGAAGACAGGAGAACCTTCCAGAAGGACAACCATCTCAGCAGCACTCCACCAATCATGCCTTTATGGTAGAGTGGCCAGACGGAAGCCACTCCCCAGTAAAAGGCACATGACAGCCCGCTTGGAGTTTGCCAAAAGGCACCTAAAGGACTCTCAGACCATGATAAACAAGATTCTCTGGTCTGATGAAACCAAGATTGAACTCTTTGGCCTGAATGCCTGTGTCACGTCTGGAGGAAACCTGGCACCATCCCTACGGTGAAGCATGGTGGTGGCAGCACCAGGGACTGGGATGCTAGTCAGGATTGAGGGAAAGCTGAACAGAGCAAAGTGCAGAGAGATCCTTGATGAAAACCTGCTCCAGAGCGCTCAGGACCTCAGACTGGGGCAAAGGTTCACCTTCCAACAGGACAACGACCTTTAAGCACACAGCCAAGACAACGCGAGAGTGGCTTCAGGACAAGTCTCTGAATGTCCTTGAGTGGCCCAGCCAGAACCCGGACTTGAACCCGATCGAACATCTCTGGAGAGACCTGAAAATAGTTGTGCAGCAACACTCCCCATCCAACCTGACAGAGCTTGAGAGGATCTGCAGAGAGGAATGGGAGAAACTCCCCAAATACAGGTGTGCCAAGCTTATAGCGTCATACCCAAGAAGATTCGAGGCTGAAATCGCTGCCAAAGGTGCTTCAACAAAGTACTGAGTAAAGGGTCTGAATACTTACGTTTATGCAATATTTGCAAACATTTCTAAACACCTGTTTTTGCTTTGTTATAATGGGGTATTGTGTGTAGATGGATGAGGAAAAAAACAATTTAATCATTTTTAGAATAAGGCTGTTTTATTTATTTTATTTATTTTATTTCACCTTTATTTAACCAGGTAAGCCAGTTGAGAACAAGTTCTCATTTACAACTGTGACCTGGCCAAGATAAAGCAAAGCAGTGCGATTTAAAAACAACAACAACACAGAGCTATATATGGAATAAACAAAAACAAAACGTACAGTCAATAACACAATGGAAAATCTATATACAGTGTGTGTGCAAATGTAGTAAGTTATGGAGGTAAGGCAATAAATAGGCTATAGTGCAAAATAATTACAATTTAGTATTAACACTGGAGTGATAGATGTGCAGAAGATGATGTGCAAATAGAGATACTGGGGTGCAAATGAGCAAAATAAATAATGTAAATAACAATATGGGGACGAGGTAGTTGGGTGGGCTAATTACAGATGGGCTGTGTACAGGTACAGTGATCGGTAAGCTGCTCTGACAACTGATGCTTAAAGTTAGTGAGGGAGATAAGTGTCTCCAGCTTCAGAGATTTTTGCAGTTTGTTCCAGTCATTTGCAGCAGAGAACTGGAAGGAATGGCGGCCAAAGGAGGTGTTGGCTTTGGGGATGACCAGTGAGATATACCTGCTGGAACGCATACTACGGGTGGGTGTTGCTATGGTGACCAATGATCTAAGATAAGGTTGGAGATTTGCCTAGAAGTGATTTATAGATGACCTGGAGCCAGTGGGTTTGGCGACGAATATGTAGTGAGGGCCAGCCAACGAGAGCGTACAGGTCACAATGGTGGGTAGTATATGGGGCTTTGGTGACAAAACTGATGGCACTGTGATAGACTACATCCAATTTGCAGAGTAGAGTGTTGGAAGCTATTTTGTAAATGACATCGCCAAAGTCAAGGATCGGTAGGATAGTCAGTTTTAAGAGGGCATGTTGAAGGAGCAGCGTTCGATTGAAGAGCATGCATTTAGTTTTACTAGTGTTTAAGAGCAGTTGGAGGCCACGGAAGGAGTGTTGTATGGCATTGAAGCTTGTTTGGAGTTTTGTTAACACAGTGTCCAGTGAAGGGCCAGATGTATACAAAATGGTGTCGTCTGCGTAGAGGTGGATCTGAGAGTCACCAGCAGCAAGAGCGACATCATTGATATACACAGAGAATCGAGTCGGCCTGAGAATTGAACCCTGTGGCTCCCCCATAGGGCTGTAACGTAACAATGTGGAAAAAGTCAATGTGTCTGAATACTTTCCGAATGCACTGTACATGACCGTAAGAATGATGGGATGTTAATTGCTTAATGAACTCAGGAACCACACCTTTGTGGAAGCACCTGCTTTCAATATACTTTGTATCCCTCATTTACTCAAGTGTTTCCATTATTTTGTCAGTTACCTTTAACTGTCATTGATTGGCCAGATAGTGTTCCAACCAGGGCTGAAGCCGTCCCTTATTAGTGAAGGAGGGATGAAAATCAGCAGTGTTGTGCTACGCACCTCAAGGCCCTAGATTTGAATAGCTCTGTATTCCACTGTGGGCCACAGTACAGTGAGTCTTAGGAAATGTTCGCATACATATGCATCGGGAGCAAGTTTAACATATCTCCAATTTTTTTACATACTATGCATTTTTAAGGAGTTGTTTTTGTAGTTACTGGGGAAATGTTAAAGAACTCTTTCTTTAGAATGGTGATGGATAGATGTTTTTATAAACACTAAAGCCATTTGCTGTGTTTAATCTGCTACTTTAACTGGGTTAAGGGGTCATTTGATTAATGCACACAATCACATTAATGAAAATTCGATTTAGAGCGATCATACACACATCCATAGGCAGGTCAGGGCTAATTTAGATTGACATTGATAGAACCTGTAACAAAAGCGATAAGGTTAATCAGTATTTACCTAGTTGTTATTCACTGCGACGGAGGGAGGGAGAATGACGGAGGGAGGGATGGATGTTAAGAGCCTGCACTGAAATCAATCTCCCCTTCTCTCCCAGTGGGTTCATTTCCTGTACAGTGGTAGGGCACAGTCAATACAACAGGAAATCAAAAGGAACCCTGTGACACAGGGACACTCATACAGATGGACTCAGTTTGGAAAATGGTCTCATAGAAAAATGGTTATCATTCTCTACCACTGCCACCCTCCTGTGGGCCGCTGACCTCTCACTACCCACAGCATAGCCCTGGGAACCCACTTAACTCAGTGAAAGATGGGACAATTAGGCATGGGCAATTCCCCGGTAACAGTGACACAGAGACTCAGATTTTTCCATTTAAAATGTATGTCAAACAAAAATCAATGGTTGCAAAATTAAACAACCATACAACTATATGCACAAGGACTACTTTTAACAATTTCGAAACAAAATTGTACAAGAACACATTTACTTGGAAGAACAGTGCAGATGCAAAGTTTGTTAACAATGCCAGTTTGTGCTGTTGGTGCCATCATTCTGTTACCAAACTTTGCATCTGCACTGTTCTTCAAGTCAATGTGTTTTTGTCAAATGTTCTGTGGAAATTGTTAAAAGTAGTCCTTGTACATATAGTTGTATGAGTCTCGGTGTCACTCTGTTACCGGGGAATTGCCTGCATGCTGTCTTCAGTAGCTACCTGCAGGCGCATGAACAAGAGGGAAAAAGGGGAGCGGGAGCAGAGAAAGACCAGAGATACAGCAATGGATATTGGAATCAGGTGACCATCTGCTGAGATTCAGTATGACAGTGATGAGAAAGAGAGCAAGTGTTGTTTTTTCTGGTCGGTGTCTTCTGTCAGGAATTCTAGTGTGTGTGTGTGTACACACTAGAACAGATCCCACTGCCCTTGGATGTGTGCCTGGCTGCCTGCCGTGAAGTCATGACCTCTGCAATTCCCTCCCTGGAAGATTTCAAATAAATAACTTAACACAATGCAAAAGCCCCCGGGGACTCTATCTAGTCCTCGCTCTCTCGCCCATAGCTAAAAATAAAAGGTTTCAGCCGTTGCTCTGGAAAATATGGTGAAGCATTTTGGCTGAAATTGCACAGCATATTTTCCCCTCTTCAGTTTCCGCTAGGCTATGCCATTGGGTGGGTACATTGTATTTGTGTGTGTGCATGTCAGGGATGGGTGTTGGCTGTTGTGGGGTAACAGTTGGCCGGTACGTGGGTTGGAGGTCCTAAGAGCGACTGGCCATGGTGTCTGAACAGACAGATCTAGATGTCTCACGCTGTTGTAAAAGTGACATATTGTTGCTTCTGGTGCTGCACCTGTTCCAAATATCAACAGGGAGATCTAAATACATTTTGGTCCACTTCCTGGTTTTCTACCTCCTGCTCTCCCTGGCCTGCCTCTCGCCCATAAGGGGACTCAGAGGGGGTTTGGCTTGTGGGACTCCCAAGTCAATGAATAGTGCATTAGACCAATGGAAAAGACTAGGATGATTTATTTAAAGCTGTTGCTGTTTTCCTGAAGCTCTATGGCTCTTCTCTTCCCTCTGGCGTATTGATCCACTCAGGAGAATGGAAGAGGCCAGTCTCTTGCTACTGGGATACACATCTGGCATTCTCCATCTCATAGACCCTTCCAGTCAACACCCATGTATGGGTACAATGTTTATGAATGTTTCATTGGTAAGGTCTTGAACTGTCTGCAATGCGCAAAGCGTAGGGTGATGGATGAGGGGTTGGATCGAGACCGCCTGGGTCTAGCTATATCAACTAAAGTCGTCATTAGCTGCTTTAGTGAACAGCTCAACCTATTGCATACTGTATGCAACACTATTGCGTAAGTTGGACAATAAAGCCTCCCAACATCAGCTTGTTTCCTCACTGCAAGGAAAAGGAATGATTTGAAATGTGCTTCTTATAAGGACAGGATTGCCGGGGAATAAAGCAACTTGCCTGACACGCAATTCCTCGGCTTCAGAAATCCCAAGCTATTTTCCTCTCCTCAATCTCCCTTACATTGTGTGTGTGTTATTGTGGCCCTGAGTCTGTGAGGGCCAGGTAAGCAGCCTGGGTACTGTAGGTAAATACCCTGGGCTGGGCCCCTCTAAGCCGTATTACACCCCCTGCCTCTCCATGTGGCCCACCATGATTACAGCAGGAACAACACTTATCATTCCCCCCTCCCTAAGAAGATCCACTGCTCTCTGAATTTTTTGGAAGGGAGCTAGGCTCACACTCGCTCGTAAACGTTTGAACTAAATCCAACCGTCCTCAACACACACATGCACTCATATACACTCATCTACTGCAAAACACACCAGCCACCTCAGCGCTAGCACTTGGCAGGTTTCTTCAAGTTTTAATGTCACATGCACAGGTACAGTGAAATGCATGTCTTGCAAGCTCTAACCCCAACAATACAGTAATCAATAACAATGTAATACAAAAAATAACAAGGTAGAACAAAAACACACGAGATATACAAATAAGAATGCGATAAAGTAAGTAAGCATACAATATACAGGGTCAGTTCCAGTACCATATTTACAATGTGCAGGGATACTGGATCGATGGAGGTAGATATGTATAGGGGTAAGGTGACTAGGCATCAGGATAAATGATAAACAGAGTAGCAGCAGCGTATATGATGATTGTATGTGAGTGGGTGTGTGTGTGTAGAGTCAGTATAAATGTATGTGCATATTATGTGTGTGTGAGCAAATGATGGAGTGAATGTTTGTATGTGTGTTGTAGTATCAGTGTGTGTAGGGCCTTGTGAATGTGCATAGAGGAAAAAATAAGAATAAAATAGAAAGGTCGACTCAGACCGTCTAGCCATTTTGTTAGCTAGCTATTTAGCTTTTTTATGGCATGGGGATAAAAGCTGTTCAGGAGCCTGTTGGTGTCAGACTTGATGCACCGGTACCTCTTGCCATGTGGAAGCAGAGAGAACTGTCTATGGTTTGGGTGGTTGGAGTCTTTAATGATTTTCCGGGCTTTCCTTTCACACCGCCTGATATAGAGGTCTTGTATGGCAGGGAGCTCGGCCCAGTGATGTACTGGGCTGTCCGCACCACCCTCTGTAGCACCATTTTAAGTTCTAAGTGATTTGG
The DNA here is from genome assembly GCF_020615455.1 of Coregonus clupeaformis. Taxonomy (NCBI): domain Eukaryota; kingdom Metazoa; phylum Chordata; class Actinopteri; order Salmoniformes; family Salmonidae; genus Coregonus; species Coregonus clupeaformis. The sequence goes on along the minus strand of NC_059216.1, from coordinate 24,813,180 downwards.
ATACCGAGGAACTTGAAGCTCTCGACCCGCTCCACTGCAGCCCCGCCGATGTGGATTGGGGCATGCTCGCTGCCCCCCCTTTCCTGTAGTCCATGATCCGCTCCTTGGTCTTACTGACGTTGAAGGAGAGGCTGTTGTTCTTGCCCCAAACTGCCAGGTCTGCCCGTTAGGCTGTCTCATCGTCGCCGGTGAACAGGCCTATCACCAATCATCGTCAGCAAACTTGATGATAGTGTTGGCGTTGTGCGTGGCCACACAGTTGTGGGTGAAGAGGGAGTACAGGAGGGGACTAGGCACACACCCCTGTGGGGCCCCCGTGTTGAGGGTCAGCGTGACGGAGGTGATGTTGCCTACCCTCACCAACTGGGGTCGGCCTGTCTGGAAGTCCAGGAGCCAGTTGCAGAGGTAGGTGTTCAGTCCCAGGGTCCTAAACTTGGTGACGAGCTTGGAGGGAACAATGGTATTGAACGCTGAGCTGTAGTCAATGAACAGCATTATTGCATAGGTATTCCTCTTATCTAGGTGGGTGAGGGAATTGTGGAGTGCAATTGAGATTGCATCATCTATGGATCTGTTGGGGCGGTATGCAAATTGGAGTGGGTCTGGGATGATGGAGTTGATGTGTGCCATAACCAGCCTCTCAAAGCTCTTCATGATTACAGATGTGAGTGCTACAGGGCGGTAGTCATTGTAGCATGAAGCCTTAGAGTTCTTGGGAACAGGAATGATGGTGGTCATTTTAAAACATGTGGGGATTACAGACTGGGATAAATAGAGGTTTAAAATTACTGTGGATATACCTGCCAGCTGTTCTGCGCATGCTCTGAGAACGCACACTGGAATACCATCGGGCCCCGCGGCCTTGCCGGTATTGACCTGATTTAAAGACGTGTTTGTGTGTTAAATCATGGATGTGTGTGTTCCTCTCTAGGTGACGACGGTGGACAGGTTTCAGGGTCAGCAGAATGACTACATCATCCTCTCACTGGTCCGCACCAGAGCTGTGGGACATCTGAGGTAGGCACTTTACCACACACACTTTAACACACACACTAAACAGATATACACCACACCAGTCACTTTACCCCCCAGAGGAGCTTTTTTTAAATGCCTCTTTTTAAAGAGTCTCTTGGTATGAATAAATGTGGAATTTTCAGAAAAGTTGGTTAGGTCTTTACAGACTTATTTCTCATGTCACACACAGGGTGGATAAAATCAGCTTTTGAGGAGGATTTAGAAAAGGAGAACGTGCCACCGCACTAACCATTTTTAAGTTCAGCTGCAGCATTGTGTAAAGATGATTGGGGTGAGAGTATCGAATAAAGAGCAGCTTTACCATCAAAGGGTTTTTGTAAAACAGCCTATTACAGGTTTTGAGAGCCCTGTTGGTAACCACTCGCCTGTGTTAAGTTGACTGTCTTTTTCTGATTTTTCTCTTGCTCTTTCTTTCTTACTATCTTTTTCTGTCTCCATGTCTCTGTCCTTCTCTTGCTCTTTCACTCTCCTTTTCTCTTCTACTTTTACTCTTCTTTTCTCAATTACTCTTTCTTTGACTCTCCCTCTCTTCCTTTCTCTTCTGCTCTTTCTCCTCTCACTCCCCTCCCTCACTCCCTCTTTCCCTCACTCCCTCTCACTCCCCTCTCCATCCCTCCCTCCCCCTCTCCATCCCTCCCTCCCTCTCACTCCCCCTCTCTCTCTCACTCTCTCTCTCTCTCACTCCCCCTCTCTCTCTCACTCCCTCTCTCTCTCTCTTTCTCACGCCCCCTCTCTCTCTCACTCCCCCTCTCTCTCTCACTCCCTCTCTCTCTCTCTCTCTCTCTTTCTCACGCCCCCTCTCTCTCTCACTCCCCCTCTCTCTGCATTGATACCTTGTGAAAATACCTTTCATTTCCAGGCTGTTATGAGATACCGACGAGCCCCTCTTCCTTAATACGCTGCATATTTAAACACCAGGCAAATATTTTAGCTGTCTGTACCAGGACGCGCACACACACACTCCCTCTCCTTGTGATGTATAGTGGAGGGTGCGCTGGTGTAATGTGTTTTTACGGATATAGGCCTATTGGAGGCGCGACATGGCCGACCGTCTCCAAATGGAGCTTTGGCTGGATGAATAAGTCATCCTCTCCTTTGATGCCTGTTCTAGCTTAGCAGCAAGTGCATAAAGCCAGGGCCAAAAAAAACACTTCAAAACTCCCTTTTCTCTGTGTCTGATAAAGGAGAAAATTGATGGGCTGGTGGTGAAGGGGTGCATGTGGGCCAGGGAGAGTCACCAGTTTATCATGTTGTCTCACCTATCACAGGAGATGACACCCTTCTGCTTAATTCACATTTCATTCTCTGTCTCTCTTTATATGTGGAGTGGGTTTTAAAACACCTCTTATGTCCAAGAGTTAGTTATTCACAGAAGGGGAGAAGAAATACTGTATTGTAACTCCAAGACATGAGCGTTTTATCAATGGGTTCACATTGCAAGTGTTATTTTTGAATGGCCAACTGTCTACTTTGTACTATGATAGACATTAAACCACTGTTGAACATGGCCAATTCAATAACATTCCCTACTTGTTGTGTGTTTTGAGCATAGAAATACTTTAAGCTAGAGAGGATCTCTGTGACTGATTGTGCTAACTTAATTAATATCTTGGTGGCCTTTCTGAATGGGTGGGAAAGCAGTGATTCATGAGAAATTCCCCCTGCTGTCTCTCCCATGCTGAGTTCTCTCTCCAGTATGGCGGCATTACCTCGCTTCACTCCACTCTGCTCATAGCAACCCGCTGCCGTGCAACTGACCATATGACAAGCTGACCCCTCGATCTGACAGCCTAGGAGAAGCCCTCCCACTGGGACACACACGGGGAGGGACACATACATAGACAGACACACTGTGACAGCAGCACACACACACACACATGTACTGGGACACACACACAGGGTCACACTCAGACACAGACACACTCTGACAGGCGCACAACCACACACACATGTGCAGGTATACACAAATGTTGACACACACACACCAAAGAGAAGACATGCAGGGAGACAGACACACCCCGACAGGCACTGACAGACACACTGCCCCTCTACATGACTGCTTATGTCAAGGAACCACCCAGGTGGGCGTCCCCTACCCCTGCACACAGAGCTGTTTCCTCAGGCGAAGACTGCTTCTGATTGGCTCCTCTCTTGTCAGGCTCTTTGCTGATTGGAGGGCTGCTCTTGTGGTTTGTTTCTGTGGCAGTTATGTGTTTTAGGTAGCTTTTCCATGGTCCACATTCTTGTGAGTTGTTGTTGCCTTGTTAACTAAAGAGATTACTACACACACTAGTACGCTCACACACACGCCTACACACAGTTTAACACAACACCCCATACATAACACACAAGTGTAGATTAATCTCGTGGTCTACTCGTGTCCATTTCACATTCCACGTCTTGTCTGTGTATGAATGTATGTTTGTGTGTAGAGTTTTACACACGGAGACAAAGATTGTTTAGAATCTCACCAGAGCTCCCTGAATAAGCCAAAGAAATCTCCTTCCTTCCCACGCAAAAGCCTTTACCTCGGCCCATGTTGACAGGATCAGTGTTAGTGGAGCTGGAGAAGGTCTTACCGTCAGTTTCACTCTACATCAGCTGAGTTATTATAGTAGTATGCTACAGTATACAGTCATTTGAGATTTCTACCTGTAACTTGGACTGGAGCTACCTGGCTTTGTCTTGGTTGAACTACTGCCTCGCTATGGTCTGAATACAATAGATAAACCTGCTGTTGTAACATAATGGCTGATCACCAGCCCAGTGTGAACAGTTGGTTCCCTGCTTTTACCCATATAGTCAGAACTCAGGAGTTACATTTACATTTACATTTTAGTCATTTAGCAGACGCTCTTATCCAGAGCGACTTACAGTTAGTGAATACATATTTTTTTATACTGGCCCCCCATGGGAATCAAACCCACAACCCTGGTGTTGCAAACGCCATGCTCTATCAACTGAGCTACATCCCTGCCGGCCATTCCCTCCCCTACCCTGGACGACGCTGGGCCAATGAGTCTCCCGGTCGCGACCGGCTGCGACAGAGCCTGGATTCGAACCAGGATCTCTAGTGGCACAGTTAGCACTGCGATGCAGTGCCTTAGACCACTGCGCCACTCAGGAGTTAAAATTAGAATTCAATTCTGTGCTGCTGATGTGCGCTGTCTTATCAAGGTTGCTTAGATAAATGAGGCATTTATCATACATATATTTATTGTTAGATACTACTTGAATTGTTAGATACTACTGCACTGTTGGAGCTAGGAACACAAGCATTTCGCTACACCTGTAATATCATCTGCTAAATATGTATATGTGACCAATAACATTTAATTTGATTTTATATCTGTCCCATAATGTCCCTGGCTCCTCCCTGGGGACCAGGACTAGCAGAGTATAGCAGCCTGTAAACTATATTTTACTAAACACACCACCACTGCACGGCAGTATTACAGCCAGGGAAACAGAAGCTTCCCGACTCCCCTCTCTCTCTCCCGCTAATCCTTTAATTCCACTGGATGGAAAGAAAGTAGCCCATCTCCTCGCTCTGTCTCCCCTCTGCCTTTTGTCTGTCGCTCCTCTCTCTGCCTTTCCTCTCCCTCTCGTTCCTTGCCCTCTGCTTTTTCTCCTCTAGCCATCCTCCCCTCCCTCTCAATTTTTTTATCTCCTCACCTTTGCTGCCTTATCTTTCTTTAACGCCTCCCTACTCCTGCTCTCTCATCTGTCACTTTCGCGCCTTTCCAATTCCTTTATAAATGTTCCCTCTTTTTCTCACCCACTTGCTTTGGGAGTGGAAGGGTTGTGTAGATAGTGATTTAGAGGCAATATGTGCCAATTGCCAATGCTGGTGCTCTTTTTTTGACTCAATTAAGTGGTTTAAAATGTAATTTCTCTCTCACTCCCCCTCCCGCTCTCACTTCCTCTCTCTCCCTCCCGTGCTCTCACTTCCTCTCTCTCCCTCCCGTGCTCTCTCCACAGGGATGTGAGGCGGTTGGTGGTAGCCATGTCCAGGTCCAGGCTTGGCCTGTACATCTTTGGACGGGTCAGTCTGTTCCAGAACTGCTTTGAGCTGACTCCTGCCTTCAATCAGCTCACTGCCAGACCCTTGAAGCTCCACATCAGACCCAACGAATACTACACACAGGGACAGCCTGTGAGTACACACACTCACACTCGCTCGCGAGTACACACACACACACAGAGACGAGCTAATACACACATGCACTCTCATACACACTATTAGGCACATGCACTACTACAAGCACACACTTTGACTCAAACTTTCTCAGACACATAGACATACGTTTCTATGCAGTGCCCTTTCCAGCTCCTGCATAGTACATACCCCTTCATCCCCACTGCAGCCTAATCCTGCCTCTGTCATAATTCTCAATGGATGGAGTGATTCCTCCCCTCTCTCGTTCTATCCAGCCTCTTACCCACCGGCCCAGTCAGTTAACACCATTTAGTAAAGGCAGACTGTGACAGACAGATGGGGGAACACAGTCTATTATTAACCCCCAAAGGTCATCAGGCAAAGCCAGTCTACCCCAACCCATACCCCCTCCAGGATAGTGCTAGACTGGGGGGGGGTTTACTGTAAGCCCCCCTAGCCCCACCTCGTGGCGCACACACACACACACACACATTGGCACGCAAGCTCCAGTTCGAGGGACAGCTCTTTTAGGCACGCACATGTGCCCCCCTTGCTAAGTACTGACCTATCAGAAAGAGTCCAGTCCCGGACGCTCCACTTTCTCCTCAGAACCACTGATTTGGAATCAGTCTTTCCCATCCGTCTCTGAGCCTTACTCATTATAGACCATATAATAACACTTATCTGGGACCTGTTGTAAAGCACATAGAGAAATCATGTAATATTCAGTTTGTCTATGCTTAGTTGCCCTTGATAACATGAGGTAGTGAAACGTGATTTGGCTAATGTATTGTTATTGTAATGCTGTGGTTGAGTTGCACTTAACTGCTTCCCCTTAAATTATTTTACTGCAATTTAAGGGGAAACCGTTAAGTGCAACTCAACCACAGACTTCACTGCACACACACTGGTTGAATCAACGTGGAATAGACATTGAATTGACGTCTGTGCCCAGTGGGCAGTCTTATTTTACAACGCCCCTGCTCCCCGCTCCACACACACACAGCCCAATGGACCGCTGCAATTCCAGCGCATTACTTATGTTTAGGGGGCATTAATGCAGCTGAGTGAATATTCAACTCGCCCGCCATGCTGTCTTCCTATTTGCATATTCCCTTTCTCTCCCTCTGTCTCTCACTCCCTCTTGGCATCTCTCTCTCCCTCTTGGCATCTCTCTCTCCCTCTTGGCATCTCCCTCTGCCTCTCTCTCTCCCTCTTGGCATCTCACTCCCTCTTGGCATCTCACTCCCTCTTGGCATCTCACTCCCTCTTGGCATCTCACTCCCTCTTGGCATCTCCCTCTGCCTCTCTCTCTCCCTCTTGGCATCTCACTCCCTCTTGGCATCTCACTCCCTCTTGGCATCTCACTCCCTCTTGGCATCTCACTCCCTCTTGGCATCTCACTCCCTCTTGGCACCTCTCTCCCTCTTGGCACCTCTCTCCCTCTTGGCACCTCTCTCCCTCTTGGCACCTCTCTCCCTCTTGGCACCTCTCTCCCTCTTGGCACCTCTCTCCCTCTTGGCACCTCTCTCCCTCTTGGCACCTCTCTCCCTCTTGGCACCTCTCTCCCTCTTGGCACCTCTCTCCCTCTTGGCACCTCTCTCCCTCTTGGCACCTCTCTCCCTCTTGGCACCTCTCTCCCTCTTGGCACCTCTCTCCCTCTTGGCACCTCTCTCTCCCTCTGCCTCTCTCCCTCTGCCTCTCTCTCCCTCTGCCTCTCTCCCTCTGCCTCTCTCCCTCTGCCTCTCTCTCCCTCTGCCTCTCTCTCCCTCTGCCTCTCTCTCCCTCTGCCTCTCTCTCCCTCTGCCTCTCTCTCCCTCTGCCTCTCTCTCCCTCTGCCTCTCTCTCCCTCTGCCTCTCTCTGCCTCTGCCTCTCTCTGCCTCTGCCTCTTTCTCCCTCTGCCTCTCTCTCCCTCTCCCTCTCTCTCTTCCTCTCTCTCTCTTTCCACATCTCTTTCTCCCTCTGCCTATCGCTGCCTTTCTCTCTCACTCCGTAGCCGCATTAATAGTAAGTGGTCTAAACTAATTGATTTGAAGAGGACTGAAGGGAGAAATGAATAACCTGTAAACCATCTCTCTCTCCCTCCCTCAGAGAGAGCCTCGCTCGTCCCAGCCCGACCAGGTGATCAAGAACATGCCGGAGATGGCCAACCTGGTCTACAACATGTACATGCACATGATCCAGAGCACCCAGCAGTACAGACAGGTAACTACTGACCTCACAACACCCAGTTGTACAGACAGGCAACTACTGACCTCACTACACCCAGCAGTACAGACAGGTAACTACTGACCTCACTACACCCAGCAGTACAGACAGGTAACTACTGACCTCACTACACCCAGCAGTACAGACAGGTAACTACCATACTACACCATACACCAGCAATTGGAAAAACTAGGCTAGCTCCCCTAGCACAGACCACTAGCTCCCCTAGCACAGACCACTAGCTCCCCTAGCACAGACCACTAGCTCCCCTAGCACAGACCACTAGCTCCCCTAGCACAGACCACTAGCTCCCCTAGCACAGACCACTAGCTCCCCTAGCACAGACCACTAGCTCCCCCTAGCACAGACCACTAGCTCCCCTAGCACAGACCACTAGCTCCCCTAGCACAGACCACTAGCTCCCCTAGCACAGACCACTAGCTCCCCCTAGCACAGACCACTAGCTCCCCTAGCACAGACCACTAGCTCCCCTAGCACAGACCACTAGCTCCCCTAGCACAGACCACTAGCTCCCCTAGCACAGACCACTAGCTCCCCTAGCACAGACCACTAGCTCCCCTAGCACAGACCACTAGCTCCCCTAGCACAGACCACTAGCTCCCCTAGCACAGACCACTAGCTCCCCTAGCACAGACCACTAGCTCCCCTAGCACAGACCACTAGCTCCCCTAGCACAGACCACTAGCTCCCCTAGCACAGACCACTAGCTCCCCTAGCACAGACCACTAGCTCCCCTAGTACAGACCACTAGCTCCCCTAGCACAGACCACTAGCTCCCCTAGTACAGGCTAATAGTACAGTAGTGAGAGATACAACTAGCTGCTCCAATGTCACCTATCAGTTTATTTACCCACACCTGAGACCGGTTAATACTGGTCCTCAAACACACCTGCTCCAAAACAACCTCTTACAGTAATTCCTCTGTCTCTGTCTCTGTCTCTGTCTCTGTCTCTCGCGCTGTTTTTTTAAACTTTAATGCAGCGGTGGAAATAGGTCAGATGTAAGATAATTGTTTTAGTTCTGCATGCTGAGCCTTAACAGGCCACGAGCCTAACATTTTAGATGAGGGAACCAGAATGAGTTTTAATTAAAAGAGCAGTGCCTTCTTTTGTTTTACACCATGGGGAGTGGAGAATAAAGGAGGGGGAAGGGGTGATAACGGGTGCTGCTAAGCTACCCCACCCCTCTCTCATCCCCGCCTAAAGTGGCAGGGCTGCAGTGGAGAGGTGAGGTAACTTTGGTTTTCCAAACATAACAGGGTGTGCCCTCCCTAACCTGTCCCTAAGGCATGTGCACAGATTCTGTCCTCAACCAGAGAGAGCAAGGGAAGGTAGGAACGAGAGCAAAAGTGATAGAGACAGGAGGACAGAGAGAGGGATGGGGGGGGATGAGACATGAGATGAGCAGTGATAGAAATATATATTTTTGTACAGCATGGAAAATCTGTTAGGGTCTCATGTCTACAATACATGTTCTCATGAATTCAAGATATGGATGAACATTTTTATAAATGTAGGAATGATATGGTGACACCCTGCTTACATACACCCCCATTCCTCACCTTCCCCTGTGTTATCTTCCATGTCCAGCAACAGCAGAAGCTCCTGCCTCCCCCTCGGCAGACCCAGGCAGAGGCAGCTGTCCAGGCAGACGAGGACCAAGCTGAGACCCCAGTTGAAGTGGAGAACCAGGAAGAGACCCCGATGGAGCAGGAGTGCTCAGGGGAGGCCGGCACAGAGAAGACCCCACAGGAGACACCAGAGAAGGGCGACCAAGAGAAGGTGCCAGAGGAGCACCCCAAAATGCCCGAGCACCCTGGCCGAGATAGCGACAGTGATGGAGAGGATAGTGATGATGCAGAAGCATCTTAGAGTGGGGCGTGCCTGTGGGCCCCTGCACTGCTTTATCTGGCCCCATAGATGGGGCCCCAACTGGACTGTCCCTTAGAAAAGAGCTTGGAGCTAAAATGATGATCCTGTTTTAGAATCATTTTTCTACTGAAGCCATGAAGATGACTTGAGAAGCCTTGAGGATAATGTTTAATTTGATTTTCCGAGATGGTCTGTTTTGTAATCAATACTTTTTTAGTAAAATAATTCTCAATGTGAATGCAATCTTGAGTTTTTTATCTTCTACATACATTTGCAGACACATACTCACACACACCCAGCCATCCTATTTAAGCCTTTTTCAAATCTCCCTGTCATGTTACTCTTCCAGTCTACACACTTCCGTTCTGCCCCTCCCCCAGACAGGGTCACTGGGATCTGTCAATCTGATTGGCTCGCCCAATAGCGGCTGGACATGCTGCCACTAAGCTGCATTTATAGGTCAGTCACCATGCACATGAAGCCATGGGGGGAGAGAAGCCAGTACTTCAGACATTGTATCACTCACAACCCCACTCAAATCATCAGTGTCCATATCAGTGTTTGGGAACAAATGGACACAGTGGCATACAGTTCACTGAGATTGTGGTGGTGGATTAGAGCCTACCCTGACCTGACTCCCATTTATAGCCTCATTGGTCCTGGTAGTGTGGAGAGTCCACAGCCTGCAGGCTCACAGCACAGACTGGGAATTTAGGCATTATCATGCACCAGAGGTTAGCTAGCTGTTACATACGTCAGGCTAGCCTGTAACCCTCTCCCCAAGCTACACCCCCACTGTCTGAGAGGAGAGATTGCATCCACAGCTGCTCAAGGCCAAGTCACAGTACAGTCGTGGTGCTTCAACAGACCTGAACGCAGCCTAGCTAGAGAAAAAGTATTGTTTAGATTCAGGGAAGTGAGAGCAATGTATGTAACACGATTATCCAGTTTTGTTTTAGTGTACAGGTGTCATCTTCAAAGGCTGTTTAGATATTCAACATGTTTTAATGTTTGCTTTCAAAGCCTCTGCGACATCAAAGCTGAAGCAGATGTACTCTAGTCAGCCTAGAATAGATATGTCTCTTATGTGTCAGTTATACACTGAGTATACAAAACATTAGGACCACCTGCTCTTTCCATGACATAGACTGACCAGGTGAATCCAGGTGAAAGCTATGATCCCTTATTGATGTCACTTGTTAAATCCACTTCAATCAGTGTAGATGAAGGGGAGGAGACAGGTTAAAGCCTTGAGACAATTGAGACATGGATTGTGTATGTGTGCCATTCAGAGGGTGAATGGGCAAGACAAAAGATTTAAGTGCCTTTGAATGGGGTATGATAGTAGGTGCCAGGCGCACCAGTTTCAATGTCAAGAACTGCAACGCTACTGGGTTTTTCACGGTCAACAGTTTCCCGTATGTATCAAGAATGGTCCATCACCCAAAGGACATCCAGCCAACATGACACAAATGTTGGAAGCATTGGAGTCAACATGGGCCAGCATCCCTGTGGACGCTTTCGATACCTTGTAGTCCATGCCCGATGAATTGATGCTGTTCTGAGGGCAAAAGGGAGTGCAACTCAATATTAGGAAGGTGTTCCTAATGTTTTATACACCGTGTGAATCATAATCCATAAACAATTACAGGGTTAATTAATTAAATTGTCATTTGTATGACAAATAATCCCTTACAACTAGACTTGTCCCATAAATCCCCAGATTCTTCTCTGTATTGGTTCTGCATGTGCAGTGCAACAAACTTTTGAAACCTACAACAACCATTAATTTATTTTATTGAGCAACCGGTCCATGAATACACACATTGTGTCATAGCCTCCCTCTAGAAAACCCTCCGCAAATTACCAAATATCCTTATCTCCAGCTGTCCTCCCTGGCATTCAGTTTCCCCTAGTAGAGGCTATCTTGTTGCAGTAAATTAGCGTTAACTGGGAGGAGGCGGCCACTCATACAGACTGACTTTACTTGGCTTTGGCAGCTCCAAGCAGGAACAAAGCTGATATCCATTCCACAAGCAAGGAGGAAAAACAGGCTCACACTTTCTTAAAGATCTCTCAAACTTCCCACATCTGAAGGTGAACATGTCTTTTATACTCACTCCACAGGTATTCTCCACAATATGGTTTCCATAGCTCTACTTCGCATTGCTTAATGCCCTTCTACTTGTTAACCGTTAACTGCCATTGGTTGATGTGTCACTAGCACTAACTGCATGCAGTATAACAGTGCTATATGCATTTGTTTGTGTGCCGAGGAAGTATTGTAACTGCGCTTCTCTACATCCTTTAAGGGTCTTTGTAGAAGGTGAATTTAAAAGACAAAAAGGTATGACTGTAAACTGTTAGAGGTATGATTTGATGCTGTGATGTCTGTACTTTTCTGTTCTCAGGATGTTTTTCTTCAGGCATGGTTAAATGTTTTCATATTGCTTCAAAATATGAAAGCAACTTTTATTGCTCATCTTATCCTAAATCGTTGAAATAGCCAATGGATCCTGGGAAAAGTAGTAGTGTTTTTGGAATGCTAGTATTGTCTCATGTTTTTGATACACTGTGAAGGGCGTTCCCTGAAGCACGAGAACCTCGAGATTAACCAGTGCTGCTGATCTCATCACACGGTCTGTCTCACCACAACAGGATATTACACAGAACAGATAAGGAAGTAGGGAGGAAAGTGTACAATAGCTCATAAAACTGAAACAGCCTTGCTAATCGATCTGATTGTTGGCTTTTACACTCTCATTTAAAAAAAACTGTCAGTCTGACAGTTCGCTACTGAGCTCTTGGAAGATTTTATTTTAGATAAGACCATGGAATGAATAAAGTTGAAGTTTATACTTTATTTGCATCTGCAGTTACAGACCAATGAGTGTTACATACACTGACCGCAAATGAATCCTTAGTGCTTGCTGTTCACAGCCACTTTGAGCAGTGTCAGGTCCACTCAATCTTCTGTAGAGTAGGAGTAGACTCCCTGTTGACCCCAGCGGGTAGGGACCATGGTGATAGCGGGGAGTGTCAAGTACATCCACATCAACTGGGCTGGTGCATTCAATCTGATAATCATCAATTACAGATGGGAGTGTCACAGAGTATATCCTCTGATTGAATCACCATAGCACCCAATACACTGGGAATCTGATCTGATGTCTGGGAGCCAATGACATTTATATTTTTATGGGCGATATATAGATGGGATTATGAAAATCTAATAATCTGAAGTGATATTAATCGGCTCTGATCACATGGGGAGGGGAACAGCTCTGGCAATATAAATATTACTGTTACCCTATTCTTTTTGATGAGAAATCAATACAATAGACAAAAGATTGCCTAACAATTTGTCTTCCTTCTGTCAACTCTGCAAATTCCATCTTTGTGTGAGGCAGGTTGTCTATTGTTTGTATTCATGATTGATTTGTTAACGGAATGAAAAATGTAAATATTTTTCCCCTTCTCCTCCTATCTTCCTCCCAGACTAGGATGGCCAGTTGCGGGTCGTGTTTCTGGAGCATTGTGTGGCTGGTGATTTTACTGATCATAGGCTGGCCACTCAGTATCTTACTGGGGGGGCTCTACGGCCTCATCACCCCCCTTACCACCTGCGTGGGCCTGGACCGCTTGTCAGACCTGCTCCTGGAGGGGGCCAACCTGGGTCGGACCTGCGCCCAGAACATGAAACATGGCAAGGCAGTGTGCTGAGACCAGACCAGGTCCTGGTCCTGACTGCTGCTTCTGGTCCTGTCACCGTGGAAACAGACAAACGTTTCCTGCACAGAGGAAGAGTAACTGTTACTGTTCATGCCGAAGGCCATTGTGTTATTGTTCGTCTTGTCACGTTATTGAGGTATTAATATTTAAAAGTCCAAAGCCAAAACACAAGGTAAACTTTTAACAAAATGATTATGCTCGCTCTATCAATGTGTCATTAACAGTGGATGTTCTTTTTTGTTTGAGTTTGTCTACTCTACAACTTGAAATACAGATACTTAGTATTCATAGACTGTATTTGCTGTTTTTAATTCATGATGACATCCTGCAAAGGGCAGATAATGTTCAACAGCTTAACTTTAACAATAGAGCAGTTATGGATTTAAACTTATAACGTGATTAAATTCTTTTGAACTTGCCTTACATAGTATTTATTGATTGAATTGTCATTAGACAGAAAATAAAATGTCTGCCTGCCTCATTTTTTACATAGGAATATCTCAATGCATTGTCAATCCTCAGATACATTTTCAGACTGAAGTGGAAGATTTAAATTGCACTTTTACAAGTTTACAAGCTCTCTATTTCTCCACAGAGAAATGAGGTTGTACATTGTGGAATTCCGACAACTGGTCCGCTTCTCTTGCCTTAGGGTTACCTACCTCCTCCACAAACTTTAAAATGAAGTTTCAGTTGTCTCTGATTGACTATACACTGAGTGTATAAAACTTTAAGAACACCTTCCTAATATTGAGTTGAACCCCCCCCTCCCCCTTTTGCCCTCAGAACAGCCTAAATTTGTCAGGGCATAGACACTACAAGGTGTCGAAAGCGTTCCTCAGGGATGCTGGCCCATGTTGACTCCCACAGTTGTGTCAAGTTGGCTGGATGTCCTTTGGGTGGTGGACCATTCTTGATACACACAGGAAACTGTTGAGCGTTAAAAACCCAGCAGCATTGCAGTTCTTGACAAAAACCTCTGTGTGCCTGGCACCTACTACCATACCCCATTCAAAGCCACTTAAACCTTTTGTCTTGCCCATTCACCTTCTGAATGGCACACATACACAATCCATGTCTCAATTGTCTCGAGGCTTAAAAATCATTCTTTAACCTGTCTCCTCCCCTTCATCTACACTGATTGAAGTGCATTTAACAAGTGGCATCAATAAGAGATCATAGCTTTCACCTGGTCAGTCTATGTCATGGAAAGCGCAGGTGTTCTTAATGTTTTGTACGCTCAGTGTACATGAGAAGAAGATAATGTAGAGATGACCATATGCAGTAATTGGGAATTTATGCCAAATAAGGATAGTGCCAACTCGTCAGCATTTCTTTGCTTATAGGGAAGGTTTTGTTGTGAACTTGTTAGTTGATGAAACTCAGATGAGAACAGATGGAAATCTGGATGAAGTTCTATAACACATTTTGATGCACAGTGAATGTCAAATACTCAATAAAGTGCTGAGATTTATGGGTCTATCAGCAATCCTAAAAGTTCAACTTCGACCCTTAACGTGAAATGCAGAAATGAAAGACTAGGTAATGCAGAATTCAGTAACTGAGGAAAGTATGGAAGAATAAGCATAACCTTTCAAAAATATGATAGGTTGACATTTTTTAATTGCATATTCAAATTCTCAGGAATGATTACCTTATGTCACCTTTCAATTATCGTTCTTTCTTCTCAAACTATGTGAAATGGATCTTTCCAGATAAAGTTATTTCTCAGTGAAAGTCAGCATCACCTTGACTTTTGCTTAAAGAAAGCACATATTCTGGCACCATAGTTCAGCAAGCCATTGAAAGGTACACCAGAGGTACCATCCTTTCATCTCTTCATACGCTCATGCAATTGGGACATGGAAGAGATGAAACTTGAAAAAGAATTCCAGTTCAAAGGAAACGCACAGAGAATAAAAGGTCAGAGGGGAGAAACACAGTGGAATATTCCAACTTTTCAAGCACATCTTTCAGGAAGTTAACTTTTGGGAAACCTGCGTTATGCTTAAACCATTTATCATGGACAATTTCCCCATCGAGAAGAAAAGCAAGAGTAAATGCAAACTGAAGGATGAAGCATTTAAATGAATTGCAGAGCTGTGAAAGTCCAATTTAAATTGATAGTTTTTGGCTCCTTAAAATTCTTCCCCATCTTGTTTTGATTTTCACAATGCCTTGTCATCAACGTCAAAAAATAGCCCAGGTTCCAATACTTTAAAATCCCTATTAGGATTTATCCAAAACACTCCTGCTGAGTGTAGCCTTTGCCATTACCAAAACCAGGGGAGCTATATGCATTTGTAGATTAAACTATTCAAATGTAATTCATGAATAATTCATTTTCTTTCCAAAGCGCTATTTAAACTCATTTTCTCGCTCTCACTATTGACTGGTACACACTGTGACAATCATTCTCTAATGCTTTTTATATCGGGAGTTCTAATCCTTGCAAAAATTCCTTTGAAAAAAGATGGATGCTTCCCAAAATCTTAGTGAAATATTTATGCGAGTGCCATATGAGACCTAGTTGGGTTGATTTTTTCTCTGCCCAACACTGCTCCCAAAAGTCCTGGGGGCAGAAAACATCTTGCCAAAAATTGCCTGATTTAAAGTTCGTCTTTTTTCTATCTCCCAGAAGTCTTGGCAGGGGATGAAGCTTGGTTGGCTGACAGCGTCGTGCTGAGAGGCTGCACGTGAGAGGAAGAGAGAGAGAGAAGGAGAGGGAGTACAGAGCAAAGGAGAGAGAAAGATAGGGAAGGGGAAGACGGGGAGAGAGGGGAGATTGAAGAGAAAAAGGAGGGAGGAAGAGCGAGAAAGACAGAGGAGAGGGAAGGAGAGAGAGGGAAGAGATTCAGCAGGGCTGGTGAATATTTTATTTGGGTGTGAGATTGGGGATGGAAACAGGACGGCGTGCCTCGCTGGGAGGAAACCTGGGGGGCTCAGAGAAAGGATATGTGGGGCTCAGCATCCAATTAACCCCATACTGCTTTGTAATTTCACCCTCTCACACACACATACAGGGATACTCCTGTACTGTTAACTCAGGGAATGTCAAAGTTGGCCACCTTTCAAAGGGAAAGGAGAGTGTGTGGTATGGTAACCTGTGTCTGTGCAGTACACCAACAAGAGCTCACAAACTCATCGCAAATGGGGTTTGCTTGTGCTGATGGTTGTTTTTATACTGTAGTTATGTATCTTGTGAACCTGTGTGTTATTAATGTGTAATAATTAAGCATTAAGGCCCGAGGGCGTGTGGTATATGGCCAATATACCACAGCTAAGGGCTGTTCTTATGCACGATGCAATGCGTAGTGCTTGGATACAGCCCTTAGCCGTGGTATATTGGCCATATACCACAAACCCCCGAGGTGCCTTATTGCTATTATAAACTGGTTACCAACGTAATTAGAGCAGTAAAAATACATGTTTGTCATACCTGTGGTATACCACGGCTGTCAGCCAATCAGCATTCAGGGCTCGAACCACCCAGTTTATAATGTCCAGTTTATAATGTCGATTATAAACCGGGTGGTTCAAGCCCTGAATGCTGATTGGCTGAAAGCTGTGGTGTGTCAGACCGTGTACCACGGGCATGACAAAAAATTACTTTTTATTGTTCTAATTACTTTGGTAACCAGTTTATAATAGCAATAAGGCACCTCGGTGGTTTGTGGTATATGGCCAATATAACGCGGTTAAGAGCTGTATCCAGGCACTCCTCGTTGCGTTGTGGTATATTGGCCATATACCACACCCCCTCAGGCGTTATTGCTTAATTATAATACGTGCAGAACATACACACTGTACAGTATGTATGCATGAACTGTATGTAAACTATAGGTTTAATTAAAGATGGTGCAGGCTGTGAGCTTTGAACACGCTTTATGGAAATGAGTGTAGAATTATACAATACATTCTTGGTCTGTTCCCGATTTGCTTTTCCTTGACAACCTTGATGAATATGGATGCTGTTGTAGGCAGTTCTTTCATAATTAATAAATAGGCTTGTTTTGGTGGACTGCACTTGGGGTGAGGATCTGTCTATCTTTCTATATATCCAAGATCATAACATCAAAACAAAAAGGTTTTCTACATTTTGTATTAGTTTTCTACAAATATTACCTTTGTAACAAAAGCTCATCAGTTACTTATTCTGTTCAGTGCTCCGCTTATCTATGCTTTTAAACACATTCATTGATTTAATTTCCACATGTGAAAATGTGTTGGAATCATCCAGTGTGTGTTGTTCATAGCAGCCCTAAGGCCATGGTGCACCCAGTACCTTCTCCAGGTTAGAAGGCCTGAAGCAAAAACAGGTTCAAGCCAATCCAGTTGCTTCTCAGTTCAGAGTTGTGTGGAAAAGGACTAAATGCTTTCATAGCATATGTATTGAACCTGTTTTGATTAATTGTTAATAACACAGTGAGCTGCATCTTATGAAATCAGTCTTGCTCAATCTATTGTGAAAACACATTTAAAGCAATACGCGAAAGGTGTCCTTCAGGGGTGTGAATTAGGGCCGTTACATTTGTTTATTATTATTAGTAATTCCCAATGGAAATCAAATCGACTCACTTTTGCGCCTATGATTGTGGTTTCAGTCCTAAAAACAATATTGTTTCTCCTTCAGGGTGTGTGATTAAGGAGATGGCACAGGAAATATGATAGTGTCATGTTTATTTAGCCTCAATGGCTACTGCTAATGTAGAAATCTCAGTATGTGAATATTCGAGCAGCTTCCAAAGTGTCTCTTCCCCTCACTCTGTGTTGTTATACCCTTCTCCGCTCAGAAAATATTTTTCAGACTATGATAATAATCATTCCCTTTAGCCAAACTGAACAGGGGTACATATGTTCATAGCAAGACAACAATGTTTGAAAACGGGGGCAGAACGATGAGGAAAGCAGGCCTAGGCTAGCAGTCATTATGTAATGTAAAAACAAAGTCACAACAAGGGGGCTATGGCTTGGGGTAGGGTGACAGCAGCATATGATTCATGGCTAGTTGTGCCCTTTTGTGTTTCTTCCTTGTGTTTGACCCCTCCAATGCTCTCAGCCAGTGTTATTTTAGACCAACTTGTTCTTTCTCTGTTTCAAGAGCACATGCAGTGTCATCTGTAATCTGTAATGTCTTGTCCTTTTAACAAAATATTAAATAATAGTTCAACACACACAAACTGGTAGTCATGAAAGGAATGAGTATTTCTTCTATTCTGATGTGTATTTCTAATTTGTCAATTCAAAGGCATCACAAACTTATTCGCTACCATTAAATATAAATGGCAAATACATTATTGAAATTGCTGGCTGAATGAGTACAGAATTATGTTGAATCATGTTGGCATATAGCCATTATATCACAGCTATCAATAATAATCGAAATGCCTATTTTAGAAAATTATTTACTCAATAACATTAAATTATGCATTATGGTTATTGCAATGGTTATTTATTTATGCAAGTCCAATCACCCAAATGTATGAGTTCCACAATTGAAATACCAATATCTTCTTGGAAATAGGCATAAACTAGACAGGCCATGTAGGCCTATACAAAGAAAACAGGTTCAACTGAATCATATATTTCACAACTTCAATTTCTTGCTGTTGCTTCATACTGCCTCAATGACTGACCTCTCCCTCTGCTTAAAGAGAATCCAGAATGGTGGGGTTTGGAATTTATATTCTTAATAGTGGCAAACAGCTGCTATAGCCAGCTGTGTGGCACAAGTGGTCTCCCCATTTGCTGCTCCACTGTTTTATCCCATCTTAATGGCTATTGTCTGAGAATCATTACTACTGTAACCTATAACAAGCTTCTTGCCATAGGCCTCTGGAAATTCCATGTGCAATATAACTAGTAGCCTATCCATGTACCACCTGGAATTAAACATGTTATCATTATAATCAATCAACCAATCACTGCATCAATGCTAGAATCTGCTTAATTTCCCACAGAATATGATCAATAGAACAATGTTCGGGGAACTTGCAGCATCAAGAAGTCAACTAAGATGTTCATATCATTATTTTTTTTTCATATTGTTCTCTAACCTGGTATTTGACATTGTTGGAAACAGAGGTGTGTGTAGCCCAGTGGAGGCTGGTGGGAGGAGCTATAGGAGGTCAGGCTCATTGTAATGACTGGAATGGAATATATGGAACAGTCAAAAATGTGGTTTCCATATGTTTGATAACGTTCCATTAATTCCATTCCAGCCTTTACAATGAGACTGTCCTCCTATAGCTCCTCCCACCAGCCTCTTCTGGTGTAGCCTATTGTCCGGCTGACCCGCATTGTCTAGCTGCCCTCATCTTCCTCCCTACATGGGCCGCGGGCACGGATGCCCCTCTCCTCACCATTCCATTAATGGGCACGCGCTTGTCAATGGTGCGAGGTCTACCAAATAAGGAGAAGGTGGCGCACACTGTCAGAGTATAAATTGGCGCGTCCTCACAGCTCCTTGCCCCTGGTTTTGCACTGAAGGTCCAGCGCACGGTGCTGATCTGGTGAGTAGCGCTAGTTTTATCAGCTCTTCCTCTTGAGTCAAGAGTGAGAAATTATAAGTATTTTGAAATTACCTTGGAGGACCACAATTATGCTAACCTGGCAAGATTCTGAATGTAGCTCAGTTGGTAGAGCATGGCGCTTGCAACGCCAGGGTTGTGGGTTCGTTTCCCACGGGGGGCCAGTATGAAAATGTATGTACTCACTAACTGTAAGTTGCTCTGGATAAGAGCGTCTGCTAAATGACTAAAATGTAAAAAATGAATGCTCTCATCCGCGACTAACCAACTGGCATTCCCTAACTGGAACTGCGTCGAAGATACAGATCTTTCACCATACACCAATTCTACGTTTTTCGGCTGCATACTTTTGTATTTTTCAAGCCCATTTGTTATTTTCTCGCGTTTGACATTTGGTTATTGTATACAGACCATGAATAATAGATGAGGACATGGTGTGCCAAGTAACAAATGATGATGTAGTAGTAGGCTACTGAATTACCACAGTGTGAGCTGCATTAGCAAGTAAAAATAAGTACAAATTGGTAGGCATGAAGCATACTTACAAAAAGTCACTAACCATTAAACTTCTGAATTACAACCATAAATACTTGCTAAACTAGCGTCCTCTATAAAATGGATAGACTGAAGAGGAAATAATGTAAAATAAGTATATGATGGTTGCATCCACCCCTTATTTCAACTGATGTGATTCAACTAACAAACCTGCAGTAAAACATGGTTCTAAAATATAATGGCCATATATAGCCTAGTATTAACACTCCCATTTAATTTGCCATATATGCGTAATTCACAGCTCAGTTGATTGGAGCATGGTGCATTGATTGTGCCATATTGTCCAAACGTAAAATCGTGTGCTAAAATCTAAATGACCATATTATTGTACCGCTACAGTCAAAGCTGACACCATGTGCGACGACGAGGAGACTACTGCTTTGGTGTGCGACAACGGCTCTGGCCTGGTGAAGGCTGGCTTCGCCGGAGATGACGCACCGCGCGCTGTCTTCCCCTCCATCGTGGGTCGCCCACGTCACCAGGTAGAGTACTTCACCTGAAGCTGCTGTGTGATAACAAAATAAATTGAGTTCGGTTATTATTGTCTGTAAAATCACAACATCACTTTGGAACCTTGGCGAGCCATGTGTAAATGCCACTCAGATGCCATTTGATAGGCTATCATAAGCCACGTTCATTCAGACCTATCCTTGCGTTTTCTCAGGGCGTCATGGTCGGTATGGGTCAGAAAGATTCCTATGTCGGTGACGAGGCCCAGAGCAAGAGGGGTATCCTGACCCTGAAGTACCCCATTGAGCACGGCATCATCACCAACTGGGATGACATGGAGAAGATCTGGCATCACACCTTCTACAGCGAGTTGCGTGTGGCACCTGAGGAGCACCCCACCCTGCTGACAGAGGCTCCCCTCAACCCAAAAGCCAACAGGGAGAAGATGACCCAGATCATGTTTGAGACCTTCAACGTCCCCGCCATGTACGTGGCCATCCAGGCCGTGCTGTCCCTTTACGCATCTGGACGTACCACAGGTATGATTGATAGATAAGTAGTCTTCAGCCATGACCATCTGAAAGGTCTTCTTCAATGCTAACATATATCGCCACACTTTTTCAGGTATTGTCCTGGACTCGTGCCCATCTATGAGGGTTATGCTCTGCCCCATGCCATCATGCGTCTGGATCTGGCCGGTCGCGACCTCACAGACTACCTCATGAAGATCCTGACCGAGCGTGGCTACTCTTTCGTAACTACTGGTACACACGGGACATGGGCAATATTAACCGTATGAGGAATGAGGAAAAGCATGAAATTCGGCAAAAATGATATGCCACAAATGTTAGCCTATATTTTTCAATAACAATCAAATGCCACACTTGAAACCCAACAGCTGAGCGTGAGATAGTGCGTGACATCAAGGAAAAGCTGTGCTACGTGGCTTTGGACTTTGAGAATGAGATGGCCACCGCTGCCTCCTCCTCCTCCCTGGAGAAGAGCTACGAGTTGCCCGACGGTCAGGTCATCATCATCGGTAACGAGAGGTTCCGTTGCCCCGAGACTCTCTTCCAGCCCTCCTTCATTGGTGCGTATTACTGATCTCACCAGCCGTTTATATACTACACACGGTTATCTTAAGTTGAGATAATCATTGTGTAATAACGTATACGACTGCTGTGAATTAGTTAGACTTCGTTAAAGTCATCTATGTGACGTAGGGTAACAGAGCATATGCCTGCGGGTATTTTCACAAAACAGAATCAATGAATTATCCTGATATCCAGATAGGCTTAACTAAACCCATATTCAGCTTTAGCTTTCATTTATCTTTGTATTATATTTAAATCATAGGCCTTTCTGTGTGTTTATATAAAGTTTGCTGGTTTAGCTGACTAACATATTGATGCTGCTTTTGAAATACAACCCCAGCATGTGAAGCATGAGCTGCAGATGCTTGTTGACATAACTACTATAACAAGAGGAGCTGTCCATTTCAGCACCTGTTCACAGCCAACGCTCTAGAGGCCAACTGACCAACTACTGTATTTTCACAGTTGAATGTCATAACAAGTGTAGCCTATTTATCCAGAGGGGGCTGGCTCAGATTGAAAGATAACATCATTTAGGTGTCACTACAGACCCGGGTTCGATCCCAGGCTGTGTTACAGCCGGCCGTGACCTGGAGACCCATGAGGCAGTGCACAATTGACCCAGCGTCGTCTGGGTTAGGGGAGGGTTTGGCCGGCCGGGATTTCCTTTTCCCATTGCGCTCTAATGACTCCTTGTGGCGGGCCGGGCGCCTGCAAGCTGACTTCGGTTGCCAGCTGGACGGTGTTTCCTCCGGCACATTGGTGCGGCTGGCTTCTGGGTTAAGCGAGCAGTGTGTCAAGAAGCAGTGCAGCTTGGCGGGGTCGTGTTTCGGAGGACACATGGCTTTCGACCATTCGCCTCTCCCGAGTCCGTAGTGGAGTTGCAGCGATGGGACAAGACTGTAACTACCAAGTGGATATCACGAAAAAGGGGTAAAAGTACAACAAAAAATAAGATAATTGAAAGATAACATCATTGTCCTTTGGTAAACAGGTATGGAATCTGCTGGCATTCACGAAACTACCTACAACAGCATCATGAAGTGTGACATTGACATCCGTAAGGACCTGTATGCCAACAACGTTCTGTCTGGTGGTACCACCATGTACCCTGGTATTGCTGACTGGATGCAGAAGGAGATCACAGCTTTGGCCCCTAGCACCATGAAGATTAAGGTAATGTTGATTTAGACCTGCTGTTGTAGGATTGTTCTTTATTTTCAATGTTCTATTACAATGTATTTCCCAAAGGTTTAGTGCTATGGGGCACAACTTTGAAACCCAAAAATGTAACAAAGTCAGCTATTTTCCTGCCCATTTGAGAGTATGGTCTATTATGTAAATGTTATGCACATAAGAACAGAACAATTTTTTCACTTTATAAAACACCTTGCTATTAGGCCACTAACCAATGGCATTATCACTTGTTTGTAGATCATCGCTCCCCCTGAGAGGAAGTACTCTGTGTGGATCGGCGGCTCCATCCTGGCCTCCCTCTCCACCTTCCAGCAGATGTGGATCAGCAAGCAGGAGTATGATGAGGCCGGCCCCTCCATCGTCCACCGGAAATGCTTCTAGTCACCATGCCCCCTCCTCCACCTTACCTCTGCTCCGTCTGCGCTCAAATTAACTTACGGCCCAGGCCAGTTTGTTTACACTCAAGTGCAATTTATATGTGGATATGTATAGGTTTATAAATAAACGAGACCCGGGACTTGCAACACACCTTTTTGTGTCTCATTGTGGCTTGCGATAGATACACTTCAGTTATCCCATATAAGGATAGCCTATACATTTTAGAGGTCACTTATAAATCATGTAGGGAGAGCATGTTCCTTAATCACAATAGCTTATAGCTTAAACATATAGGTCTATATGACTCTTCAATGACAAAGGTGTCAGGAATGGCACCGTAAAATACCTTGTTCTGTTAAGACTGTACAGGTCAGCCAGTGGGGAGCATACATGCGAATGAAAAACATCAAAGAAAATACAGGAATTGACACTGCATAAATTAAGGACTTGGATTGGTGTGTTTTTGCCATGTGTTTCATGGGTGTTGTGACTTGTGTATTGGTATGCAGTGTTTGCATTACTGATGACCTCGTGCTGAGCTTCCCCCCTCCCCTCTGCCTCTCCCTCTCTTACACACACACACACACACACACACACCCCTTCTCGTTTATCACATCACGTGATGATTCATTGGAAGGTTATAATGATTTGAGGTTATGAAAGATTATAGCAGGGAGAGCTAAGCCATCTGATGATCCATTAAACATGCCCGTTCATTGAATAAAAACAAAGTCACATAATCCCTCACACTAATCCGTGCACCTTAGATCAGGTAATAGATTCTATCTGCAAAGGTACGTTCTATGTGTAAACATCAGTTCTCTTCCACAGCAATGGTCAAAAATATAAATATTTTCCTGAGCATTCATGAGGCATCTTAGTAGCCTCATTAAACAATTCACTTATTAGGCATAGGCCTATCCAGCATTGTAATGCATTACATTTGGGTGGAAATAAGATTAATATTTGTATTCTATATTTTCAAATATTTATGTGAAAATATAATAAAGGCTACTCAATTTGAAATTATTATTAGGCCTACCACGTCTTTGAAATAATCAGAGATTTCATTGACAAATATTTGTATGGTTGTGTCTTAAAATAGTCTAATGTTAAGTCGTGTACATGCTCCCTGCTCTGTAGTTGAATTGATCATATCTAAGTGCAAAACACAAGGCAGGGCCAGATAGGCCTATTTTGATGCCTTTTTTAAAGCCCCAACACAGACAGGCAACCTCATAAAGCTATTAGCAACTCAGATGCTACTTTCACTTAGTCACAGTATATCCACAGCAATATCTTTGCCCTATGGTGGAAACAATAGCTTTCCCAGTGGGCAAAACCTGGTTGAAAAGATAACGTCTTATTCTGGTAGATATTACGTATTTTTCTGACCACCATACGACCAGTTGGTCATAATTGTAACCTCTATCTGACCAGCTGATCATAATTCTGAGCACTATATTATGTGCTATATTATGTAGCCTACTGGTCATAGTTAAGACCTCATCATAACCTGGTAATGACCACCTGACTACAGTTCATTACCCACTGTAAAAGGTATTGCAGAGGAAAAAGTTGGATATTGAAAACATTGTTCATTATATACTGCTCAAAAAAATAAAGGGAACACTAAAATAACACATCCTAGATCTGAATGAATGAAATAATCTTATTAAAAAAAAAATTCTTTACATAGTTGAATGTGCTGACAACAAAATCACACAAAAATTATCAATGGAAATCAAATTTATCAACCCATGGAGGTCTGGATTTGGAGTCACACTCAAAATTAAAGTGGAAAACCACACTACAGGCTGATCCAACTTTGATGTAATGTCCTTAAAACAAGTCAAAATGAGGCTCAGTAGTGTGTGTGGCCTCCACGTGCCTGTATGACCTCCCTACAACGCCTGGACATGCTCCTGATGAGGTGGCGGATGGTCTCCTGAGGGATCTCCTCCCAGACCTGGACTAAAGCATCCGCCAACTCCTGGACAGTCTGTGGTGCAACGTGGTGTTGGTGGATGGAGCGAGACATGATGTCCCAGATGTGCTCAATTGGATTCAGGTCTGGGGGACGGGCGGTCCATAGCATCAATGCCTTCCTCTTGCAGGAACTGCTGACACACTCCAGCCACATGAGGTCTAGCATTGTCTTGCATTAGGAGGAACCCAGGGCCAACCGCACCAGCATATGGTCTCACAAGGGGTCTGAGGATCTCATCTCGGTACCTAATGGCAGTCAGGCTACCTCTGGCGAGCACATGGAGGGCTGTGCAGCCCCCCAAAGAAATGCCACCCCACACCATGACTGACCCACCACCAAAATGGTCATGCTGGAGGATGTTGCAGGCAGCAGAACGTTCTCCACGGCGTCTCCAGACTCTGTCACGTCTGTCACGTGCTCAGTGTGAACCTGCTTTCATCTGTGAAGAGCACAGGGCGCCAGTGGCGAATTTGCCAATCTTGGTGTTCTCTGGCAAATGCCAAACATCGTGCATGGCGTTGGGCTGTAAGCACAACCCCCACCTGTGGACGTTGGGCCCTCATACCACCCTCATGGAGTCTGTTTCTGACCGTTTGAGCAGACACATGCACATTTGTGGCCTGCTGGAGGTCATTTTGCAGGGCTCTGGCAATGCTCCTTCTGCTCCTCCTTGCACAAAGGCGGAGGTAGCGGTCCTGCTGCTGGGTTGTTGCCCTCCTACGGCCTCCTCCACGTCTCCTGATGTACTGGCCTGTCTCCTGGTAGCGCCTCCATGCTCTGGACACTACGCTGACAGACACAGCAAACCTTCTTGCCACAGCTCGCATTGATGTGCCATCCTGGATGAGCTGCACTACCTGAGCCACTTGTGTGGGTTGTAGACTCCGTCTCATGCTACCACTAGAGTGAAAGCACCGCCAGCATTCAAAAGTGACCAAAACATCAGCCAGGAAGCATAGGAACTGAGAAGTAGTCTGTGGTCACCACCTGCAGAACCACTCCTTTATTGGGGGTGTCTTGCTAATTGCCTATAATTTCCACCTGTTGTCTATTCCATTTGCACAACAGCATGTGAAATGTATTGTCAATCAGTGTTGCTTCCTAAGTGGACAGTTTGATTTCACAGAAGTGTGATTGACTTGGAGTTACATTGTGTTGTTTAAGTGTTCCCTTTATTTTTTTGAGCAGTGTATTTCTATTTGTTTCCATAGTCACCAATTAAAGTTTAAATCTACAACATATTCTTACATTTAAAATAGATAAAGCAATGGCAAAAACAAATCTACATCACAATGTTTTTGCACATCTGCATACAGTAATTGTTTCATAATTCACCTACAGACATTACATGCATAGAAAGACTGGGACACAGATTATATAAAGGCAGATTGTTTTATTTTATTAATGATTAATAAGAGTGGTGTGATGAGTCAGATCTGCAGTGAAGAGAATCAGCGGAATACAACTTTTTCAATTTGAGATAGAAAACTAGAGAAGGATATTCCTGAAGAAACTTTGTGGACAGTTGGCTAAAGGTATTTCCAAAGTATTTCCATAGTACTAGTTGAAGAAGTTTGTGGAAGTTATAGCTTAGATGTCTTCAAAAAAGAGCAACTTGCTCATATACATACTTTGTGTCCTCCTCCACCACGGCGGTCAGGGGCATATTTTAGGACTTCCCAGAGGCCCCGCAACACATCAACCTCCTGAGTTTTCTGGCTTTTCATGGCTGTAAGCATAGAAAGAGAAGAGAATAAATGAACGATTGGCATAATGTGGATATGCAGGACACACGACAGAACAGTAAACTATATTTAACAGCCAGAATCTACAAAAAATGTCTCATTGTCTATGTCAAATGTCTCAACTGCTCATATTTACTTACCAACTACAAAGGAGCACACACGAGTGGTAGCAAAGGCATGATTGCTCCTCTCTCCCTTCATAATATTATTGAAGTGGGACATGAATTCATTGGTCATCAACTTGAAACATTTTAAGAGGATATAAAATTAGACAGTAGTTGGATAATGACCATTTTTAACTCATCTCTAAATGGTAAAGATTTGCTTAATCCTAATACATGTTGTAATGTTGTATAAACACACCGCTCCATAATCCTTAGGACATGGTTCCAGACAGAAAGGTAAATGTAATAATGTAATAATGTGTAAAGCGGCATTAAATAGAGAAAAAAAAATGTGTTTGAGTGAGTGACAGGGAGAATGAGCAAGAGAGAAGTGGGAGAAACTTTACATGACTCACCAAGGGAGGTGTCTGTTGAATGAGGACACAAAAAAAGGTGAGTTAAAATAGGATTTTATTTGCTTTACAAACTTACTGTATATCATTAAAATAAGTGCTATTTTAATTGGATCTACTTACACTACACTCTTAGTAAAAAGGGTTCCAAAAGGGTTACTCGGCTGTCCCCATAACATAACCCTTTTTGGTTCCATGTAGAACCCTCTGCAGAAAGTGTTCTACATGGAACCCAAGAGAATTCTACTTGGAATCAAAAAGGGTTCTATATTGGACCAAAAATGATTCTTCAAAGGGTTATCCTATGGGGTCAGCCGATGAACCCTTTTAGGTTCTAGATAGCAACTTTTTTTTCTAAGAGTGTATGATCAGACATTATGGGCAGCTGAATAGCATGTCTCTTGGGGAATCCAGTCTCAGTGAGACCTGATGCAGAGAAAAAACGTTAATGATCATTAGCATAGCTAGTACAAACCTAGCTCTTACAAAGCACATTGAAGATCAGAGTTTCAAACAGAAAAAATAAACATTTTGCGCACAAAACTTGACTATGGATTTGAGGGGTGGTTCTGCTCTCTCCTTTCCCTGGGATGTGGCAGAATAGGTCCCTGGTAACTGAGTGGTTGGCCAAGCACTGCTGTAGAGGCCATGCATCAGGTCATTTACATGTTTCAGGAACTGTAAAGACTGAAACGAATCATGATTAACCATTACCTAAGGTCTTCACTAAGTTAGACTTAGCCTAGCAAGTACATAGACTATGTTGCCCCTCAGCAATCTGGCAGTCAGGCAGACATACGGAGAGAGATAGAGATCAACAGCAAAACATAGGCTATTTCCATTTCTTAGTCAGCTGGCTGGATAACTTCTGTACTCCTCCCTTTTGTTCCTCCTCCATCCTGCCATCCAAGCTAGAAGATTCCTGCAAAAAAGAGAATCAAGAATTGAACAAGGCAGTTGAGAGCTGTAAAGTTAGAATGAGTGTTGAGGGGGAGCAGGGATAGGCTAAATGTACCGTATGGTCAAATACAAAAGACAAAAATACAAGGATCCCTGATGAATCAAGAAAAACTTCACATCCATGGTGGGGGGTACAAGTTTCAAGAATTAGGCTAGCTTAAAGTCTCTCTCTCTCTCTCTCTCTCTCTCTCTCTCACACACACACACACACACAGCTAGCATAACACAATGTTGACATGATGACAATCTTTTCTATAAGTTATTGTGATCATCAGCTCTCTGTCTTTCCTTCTCTCTCTCACTCACACACACACACACACATACAGAGAGCGAGAGAGAGCATCAGAGAGAACACACATACAAACATTTACTGTCATTAACTAAAATTATATCAAAATGTCAAAATGTTTGGTAAACAGGTAAAAATGTTAACTTACCATGTCAATGGAAGATTAGCCAGAGGGCTAACATTAACATTAGCATGCTAAAATTAGCCAGCTAGCTAGCAAAACTTTCCTTGACATTTCTAATTTTTTACATTTACATTTACATTTTAGTCATTTAGCAGACGCTCTTATCCAGAGCGACTTACAGTTAGTGAGTCCATACATTTTCATACTGGCCCCCCGTTGGAAACGAACCCACAACCCTGGCATTGCAAGCGCCATGCTCTACCAACCGAGCTACAGGGGACTATATTCTCCCCAACAAACTGCCGCTTTACTTACAAAAATAAAACAAGAATGCAGGAGAACAGGGACTACCACTTAGCGGCCAAATCTTTTTGAAGTGTTTTGTGTACATTTCGAGAAACTGTTGTTGTTTCCCAGCAGTGTTGTTGTGTAGCCTACCAGGCACTTTGTCCCAATGTGCCATATGCAAGCAGTGCGCGTAGAGATCTACTGCTGCTTGAGGCACAGATTCCAATCCAAGTTTTAGCTGGAACTGATATGCCTACCTCCTTATTTAGCTACTGACATTTTTATAAAATGACTGCATGTATTATGTTAATTGCTTAAAAGCTTTAAGGTCAAATATATACATGTCATATTCTCAGGGTCAACTTACCTGGTAAAATAAGTGTAAAATAAAATAAATCAATAAAAATTGTCAAATTCAGGTGCAATACTTTTTTAAAAATTATTTATGGTAATAAATGGGAGAAATAGGTTTCTGTCAATCCTGGTGTAGTAGGATATTGAAATAAAATACATAGGCCTATGTTTTATTTGTTAAATTCTGAAAGGAAATGTAGTTAGTCATAATAGAACATTCAGTGTAACAGAAGAGAATGTGCAACACAATAAACAGTACAATCAACAAAATATTATTATTAGAAGCCAACTCACACAGCAAAATGGCGCCGGAGGAGATGTCTGCAGTTTAATGGGCTATTGTGTGTGTTTTTTCACGTTATTTGTAACTTATTTTGTACATAATGTTTCTTCCACCGTCTCTTATGACCAAAAAGAGCTTCTGGATATTAGGACAGCAATTACTCACCTCGTACTGGACGAAGATTTTTTCTTTAACGAGTCGGACGTAAAGGATTTTCTTCAGACACCCGAGAAGGCCCAAATCCCCGTCATTCACATGAGAAAGAGACAGAGATATCGGGGACGTAGGTCGGGGTGCCTTGTAAGGATCCGACGGCGAGTGGGTAATCTGCCTCTACCATCAGTCCTATTAGCCAACGTACAATCATTGATAACAAAATAGACAAACTACGATCACGAATATCCTACCAACAGGACATTAAAAACTGTAATATCTTATGTTTCACCGAGTTGTGGCTGAACGACGACATGGATAACATACAGCTGGCGGGATATACGCTGCATCGGCAAGATAGAACAGCTGCCTCCGGTAAGACAAGGGGTGGCGGTCTGTGTATATTTGTAAACAGCTGGTGCACAAAATCTAATATTAAGGAAGTCTTTAGGTTTTGCTCGCCTGTGGTAGAGTATCTCATGATAAGCTTGTCACGATCGTCAAAAGGAGTAGACCAAGGCGCAGCGTGGAATGCGTACATCTTTTATTAGAGTACTTACACAACTAATAAAACAACGAAACGTGAAGTCCTCGGTTAACAAACAAACCTTACGGCTCAAGATCCCACGAAACACAAGAGCACAATAGGCTGCCTAAGTATGGTTCCCAATCAGAGACAACATCCAACAGCTGATTCACGTTGCCTCTGATTGAGAACCACCCCGGCCAACATAGAAACACATGAACTAGACACTGAAACATAGAACACAAAACAATGACTCTACACACCCTGGCTCAACATATGAGAGTCCCCAGAGCCAGGGCGTGACAAAGCTGTAGACCACACTATTTACCAAGAGAGTTTTCATCTATATTTTTGTAGCTGTCTATTTACAACCACAAACCGATGCTGGCACTAAGACCGCACTCAATGAGCTGTATAAGGCCATAAGTAAACAGGAAAATGCTCCTCCAGAGGTGGCGCTCCTTGTGGCCGGGGACTTTAATGCAGGGAAACTTAAATCCGTTTTACCTCACTTCTACCAGCATGTTAAATGTGCAACCAGAGGGAAGAAAACTCTAGACCTCCATTTGGCAAATCTGACCATAACTCTATCCTCCTGAAGCACCAGTGACTCGGTCAATAAAGAGGTCAGATAACGCAGATGCTAAGCTACAGGACTGTTTTGCTAGCACACACTGGAATATGTTCCGGGATTCTTCCGATGGCATTGAGGAGTACACCACATCAGTCACTGGCTTCATCAATAAGTGCATCGATGACGTCGTCCCCACAGTGACCGTACGTACATACCCCAACCAGAAGCCATGGATTACAGGCAACATTCGCACTGAGCTAAAGGGTAGAGCTGCCACTTTCAAGGAGCGGGACTCTAACCTGGACGTTTATAAGAAATCACGCTATGCCCTCCGACGAACCATCAAACAGGCAAAGCGTCAATACAGGACTAAGATTGAATCGTAGTACACCGGCTCCGACGCTCGTCGGCAGGGCTTGCAAACTATTACAGACTACAAAGGGAAGCACAGACGCGAGCTGCCCAGTGACACGAGCCTACCAGACAAGCTAAATTACTTCTATGCTCACTTTGAGGCAAGCAACACTGAAGCATGCATGAGAGCATCAGCTGTTCCGGACGACTGTGTGATCACGCTCTCCGTAGCCGATGTGAGTAAGAACTTTAAACAGGTCAACATTCACAAGACCGCAGGGCCAGACGGATTACCAGGACGTGTACTCCGAGCAGTGTCTTCACTAACATTTTCAACCTGTCCCTGACTGAGTATGTAATACCTACATGTTTCAAGCAGACCACCATAGTCCCTGTGCCCAAAAACACTAAGGTAACCTGCCTAAATGACTACTGATCCGTAGCACTCACGTCTGTAGCCAGGAAGTGCTTTGAAAGGCTGGTCATGGCTCACATCAACACCATTATCCCAGAAACCCTAGACCCACTCCAAATGCATACCGCCCCAACAGATCCACAGATGATGCAATCTCTATTGCACTCCACACTGCCCTTTCCCACCTGGACAAAAGGAACACCTACGTGAGAATGATATTAATTGACTACAGCTCAGCGTTCAACACCATAGTGCCCTCAAAACTCATCACTAAGCTAAGGACCCTGGGACTAAACACCTCCATCTGCAACTGGATCCTGGACTTCCTGACGGGCCGCCCCCAGGTGGTAAGGGTAGGTAACAACACATCTGCCACGCTGATCCTCAACACGGGGGCCCCTCAGGGGTGCGTGCTCAGTCCCCTCCTGTACTTCCTGTTCACCCATGACTGCATGGCCAGGCACGACTCCAACACCATCATTAAGTTTGCAGACGACACAACAGTGGTAGGCCTGATCACCGACAATGATGCGACAGCCTATAGGGAGGAGGTCAGAGACCAGGCCATGTGGTGCCAGGATAACAACCTCTCCCTCAGTGTGATCAAGACAAAGGAGATGATTGTGGACTACAGGAAAAAGAAGAGGACCAAGCACACCCCCATTCTCATCGACTGGGCTGTAGTGGAGCAGGTTGAGAGCTTCAAGTTCCTTGGTTTCCACATCACTAACAAACTATCATGGTCCAAACACACCAAGACAGTCATGAAGAGGGCACGACAAAGCCTATTCAGGAGACTGAAAATATTTGGCATGGGTCATCAGATCCTCAAACAGTTCTACAGCTGCACCATCGAGAGCATCCTGACTGGTTGCATCACTGCTTGGTATGGCAACTGCTCGGTCTCCGACCGCAAGGCACTACAGAGGGTAGTGCGTACGGCCCAGTACATCACTGGGGCCAAGCTTCCTGCCATCCAGGACCTCTATACCAGGCGGTGTCAGAGGAAGGCCCTAAAAATTGTCAAAGACTCCAGCCACCCTAGTCATAGACGCACGGCAAGCGGTACCGGAGCGCCAAGTCTAGGTCCAAAAGGCTTCTTAACAGCTTCTACCCCCAAGCCATAAGTCCCCTGAACAGCTAATCAAATGGCCATGCGGACACCCCCCTGCCCATCTTTTACGCTGCTGCTACTCTCTGTTTATTATCTATGCATAGTCACTTTAACTCTACCTACATGTACATATTCCCTCAATTACCTCGACTAACCTGTGCCCCCGCACATTGACTCTGTACCGGTACCCCCTGTATATAGCCTCGCTACTGTTATTTTACTGCTGCTCTTTAAATATTTTTTTGTTATCAATTTTTTACTAAACACTTATTTTTCTTAAAACCGCATTGTTGGTTAAGGGCTTGTAAGTAAGCATTTCACTGTAAGGTCTACACCTGTTGTATTCAGCGCATGTGACAAATAAAATCTGATTTGATTTGATATCAGTAATTAAATAACCATTCTTTCAATTTGAGCTTTTAATGACCTGGCAAATTCGATGTATTTGAGGTGAAATATCACAATTCTTAGTTTTTTTAAATTGGTATTTCATCACCTGCAGAATAAAAACCTTGCCCTACTCCTGAAAAAGTTAATCTGTCTGGATAAAGTGAAGTGGACTCTGCACGAGTACCATTAGCTGGAGCCCATCGTAATATGATTCTGCATCGCTCGGGAAAACATGAAGCCCCCCGAGTCCAAGTCCATGCCGAGTCTCAAACGGAATAGGCCCGAGCCAAGAGTGTTGACTGGGTACAGTATGCCAACGAGACCATAACCTGCTTTGGAGAGCGCTGCCAGCTGTTGTTTGCCAAGTACGCTAAACTGAATCATGCAAACCCTGCTGAAAAAGAACATTACTCCGATTTTTATAACTGTAATGATTCTAGTGTCTTATATGCAATGAGAGCATGGCATACAAACACTATGCAAATGTTTATATAGATTGGTGTCTATTAATTGAGTATCATTTAGATAACTGGTCAGTAGTTCAATTTCAACCAAAAAACATATATCAACCAAAATAAGACATTTTTCATGATTTCAAAAAGTGATCATGAAAAATATGTCTTAATCTAGTTGTGATCTGATTATAAGAAGTCCCGACCAGATTTCTACCAGTAAAATACGTCTTTATCACGTCTTATGCACACTGGGTTACTAGGAGCATTGAGATCTGTGGGATCCCACTGGCACTCAAGGACAGCTGCTTTACGGCAGGCATTGTCATGATTACAGTAAAAAGAAAGCAACAGGTAGGCCTATCTGCCTTAAAAGTGGCTCCGAAAACGTATCTGGGCGCCATGTCTTGACCTGCGGTTTAAGGACACGGCGCTTTCACAACCCCTCTCCCTCTCTACCCCAGTCACACTGAGTGCGCGCAACCGGACACAATTCGGTCTGGCTCAGTAATTTTGATGTGTTATAAACTAGAAACACCCAAGGTGCATTGAGGTTATCACCAATCATGTTATCACATATTAATCTTGCGCGCCGTCCCTGGGTTCCATTCGTCGAATATTGAAAATGAGAAATCCTGGTATTTTG
This sequence comes from Coregonus clupeaformis, assembly GCF_020615455.1. Lineage (NCBI taxonomy): Eukaryota > Metazoa > Chordata > Actinopteri > Salmoniformes > Salmonidae > Coregonus > Coregonus clupeaformis. Next base: position 24,778,775 of record NC_059216.1, on the reverse strand, counting down.
GCAGCGCTCCACCAACCTGTCTGCGCGTGACGTAGGGAGGGGACTACTTAAAGGCGGATTAATGCTGGCAAGACATTAAATCCAACCTCCCTCCATCCAGACACAGCGCGCGACCCATCAACCTGATCTGAAGATCGAAAATAGGAGGGCTTATAGTAAGCAGCCCTTCAGCTCCACAAGACAACGAGAAAGTGTGGCAGCGTCGTGCGAGCGCTTGGGCAGAAGCACAGAACAATATTGCACGGAGCTGGCGAGAGGAGGGCGGGACAGCTGAGGGCTCGTGATCAATGCATTTGCCAGATAACCTCGGATCCTCTGGAGAGTGACAACGACAAAAAACCCGGGGAAATATTTTCCACATATTCGGCAGGAGTTCGTACAGAGTGCCGTGGGCTCTCGCCTCCTCCGGATGAACAATAATGGGGGAATGGACCATACTAGAGAGGCTCCTGGAGGCTGCTGTCCAGCAGCACTCTACTATGATAGGAAGGTAAGAGCAAAATGTCAACTGGATTTCCAATAACTACAGATATGCATGTTTTAATGGCTGTTGTTGGGGCTAGATAGGTGGGAAGCAGAGACCGGGCGCTATTGCCTGTTATGCTTACTTTACCAAACAAACGCTTGTAAAACATTTCAAAACACAAATACAGATGAATGTCAATGAGTAAATACTTCAGAGTACACAGAAATATATAACAATGGCGCACTGACACACATGATAAAGGCATAATACACATAGCATCCGAACCAACCCCGGTGCTGAGAGCTAGCAGAACGTGATCCCAGCAAAGAGCGTTCGTTTCAGCACTGGACAGCTCCTAAACACGCGCCTGCTTAGAGACACTGTACTGAATCTCCAGCCATTTGCACTAAATTAACATAATTTACTGACTCTATACTCATACATTGTTTGTTTGTTTGTTTGTTTTTAGAATCCTACTAACTGTGGTGGTGATCTTCCGGATTCTAATCGTAGCAATAGTTGGAGAGACAGTCTATGATGACGAGCAAACCATGTTTGTTTGTAATACCTTACAACCGGGCTGCAACCAGGCTTGCTACGACAAGGCATTCCCAATTTCACACATTCGATTTTGGGTTTTCCAGATCATAATGGTTTGCACCCCGAGTCTTTGTTTTATCACATACTCGGTGCATCAGTCGGCGAAACAGAAGGAGCGACGGTACTCCACGGTCTTTCTGTCCCTGGATAAGGATCAAGATTCAATGAAACGAGACGACAGCAAAAAGATTAAAAACACCATTGTGAATGGAGTACTTCAGAACACAGAGAACTCCACCAAAGAAGCCGAGCCCGACTGTTTGGAAGTCAAAGATATCCCCAATTCAGCCATGAGAACTACTGGAAAGTCTAAAAAGAGTCGGCAAGAGGGTATCTCGAGATTTTACATAATTCAAGTGGTTTTCAGAAACGCGCTGGAAATAGGGTTTTTAGTGGGTCAATATTTCTTGTACGGATTCAATGTCCCATCGGTGTACGAGTGTGATCGATACCCCTGCATAAAAGATGTCGAGTGCTATGTTTCCAGACCAACAGAGAAGACCGTGTTTCTAGTCTTCATGTTCGCGGTCAGTGGCTTTTGTGTATTGCTGAATCTGGCAGAACTCAATCATTTGGGGTGGAAGAAAATCAAAACGGCCGTGCGAGGAGTGCAGGCGAGGCGGAAGTCCATTTATGAAATCAGAAATAAGGACTTGCCTAGAATGAGTGTGCCTAATTTCGGTCGCACTCAATCCAGTGACTCTGCTTATGTGTAGCACATGGAGAGAGTTCCCGATGGGACAATGTGCGATGTGTAAAGATTGAACCAAGATGAACACTGGATGATGACAACTCCCCACGCCACATCCGTTTCATGACTTAAAAGAGTGGGCCGATTTTTAATTTGTTTATCTTTTAAGGACTCCAATGGCAAGCGTGGATTACACGTTTGTTAATTTATGTATTACATTGCACTGATGCAACTTTTTAGTAACGTTTATACTATGTAAAGCGCTAAATAGAGATCATGTCGACGTGTTCACGCATTTACTCTTTGTGGGTTGATCTACTGTACTTGAAGAGAGTAGGCTAAATGAAAATTGCACTAAGAGGTGAACACCCGAGAGCCAAACCTAACCCGTTGCGTGCTACTGACAGTGTTTTAAAAACATTTTTTCAACCGATTGTTGACACCAATCTATTTAAGCGACACAATACACCGGTTGACTATATGTTCGAGGGGAAATATTCTCCAGATTCATATAGGCATATGCTTAAATATATAAATCAATTTTGACTACGGATCGACCTAGTTGAAATACATTAGCATCATTCATGTTTTTTGTTGCCTGTGTTCGCACCACTGACCTTAACGTATGTAATCATTCCATTGCTATATAGCTGACTTGCAAAACAGTATCTGGTGGATTTGCTGCAAACGCTAACGTCTGTGACATCCTTAATTTATAATACACCAAAGCGCCCACTGCTTTCATTTGTGAAAAGTGTTGTCTTGCTTTCGTGTAATTAAGTGCCATACTTGTACATAGACATATATATGTATACATAGAAATATATAAATATATAATATTATTCATCATGAAAGCTAATTCCCTGCTTGAATTATGTTAAATGCCGCCTAATTTCTTTGCTTTGACTTGTTGTGATTTAAATGGATATATGACATTTTCTCTCTCTCTCTCATTCTATTTGGCAAATGACTGGAAAATAAATAAAGTGCTAGTCTTTTTTATATACTGGAAGAAAATGTTTCTCCACAATCATAATTGATCTCAACTCAAAATAGCACAAATTGACCTTTTTAACAAACTAAGAATGGGCAATAAGTATCTGCTCTGGTGCTACGGTTTTTCACAGAATGGTTTTCAATGTAATCAAAATAAACCAGAAAAAGAAACACCCTTTTCTGTCGAAAAATAAAAGTGGGATTCATGTACACCAGAAATGTGTGAGGTGCAATACTTTTCTGTCTGAAAACTGAACTGGAATGTTAGAATTATCCTATAGCTGCCCTGTCTAGAGCATGGCTTGGTTCAGTGAAAATGGCAATGCTTGCCACACCCACAAGCCTATGTCCATCCATCCAATGAGAAAACCCCTAAAAGCTCTTCCTTTGATGTTATCAGTGTCTGTTAACATGTGGGTGTGCTGTAATGCATTTCAATGGGGATGATGCTTCCACGACAAACATCAATACTGCATGTCCCATAACAGTGACCAGATGCAGCCCTAATGTGAAATGCATTCTAACATCCATATACTGTCCCTTCCCAGCCATAGCTGACCTGACCATGACTGTTCACATGGCTGCTATACTGTTACTGACTTTGTGACCTTGACCAGGAAGCAATTGGACAGACACACTGTACAGAACAGGAATGATTAAGACCTGATCTTCATTGATAGAGGACTTGGCTTGTTTTGTCCTCTGCTCATCCCTTCTTCCCTCATTTCAAGGAAGTGAGCAAAGGAGCGGCTCTGGCTGAAGGGAAGGTCGTGTGAGCCTCATGAAGGTCACTAAGAAAAAGGGAAAGAGAAAAATGAGACAGTGCTGAACTGTACGCCCACACTCCAGAGAGAGAGAGAGAGAGAGAGAGGGGGATTCCAGGATGATCCGAGGGAGGATGGGATGCTAGACTCTGCCTTTGCCAGGATGACTCGGCAAAGCCCAGAGAAATCGAAGAGTAGCGCACACTGACACATCCATCTCAAACTCAGCAGGGACGTGAAAATTCTCTGTAACTCGAGAACTCTGGGAAAAAACTGAGGAGAAGTGCAGTTTGACTACTTGGCCTCTCTCCATCTCTCTCTCTCTATTTGTCTCTCCTTTCCCTATCTCTGAAAATGTTTACTGACCAAATTACTGTACAGGCCATCCTGTTCTATAAGATTGAAGTGTCCACTTCCACTCAGTTGTTTTCAATGCTTGTAAATGACTTGGGTGTTCTTTCACTGAGAATTCCCAGTTATACAAGGGATCATACAAACAAAGACTATATTTTCACTGTACATTACTGTATATTTACTGTACATTTACTTAAGGGACACTTGCTCTGATGCTCGACTAGTGGTTTCCCTGCAATATTCATCCTGGTAATTTCACGGCTACTTCTAAATGCCAAAATTATTGTGTTATGTGTGAATGCAATTATGCATGCTGTGTTGCATTTTCCATCATGTGAGCGTTGGGAGGCTTGGTTTAATATTACATGGTACCTGTGCAGCTCTTCATTTCCTTTGTGCTCAGCTCACGAGAGGCGGGCTAAAAAGGAAGAGGGCTTTTGACCAGAGAGATAGCTGGAGATAGCGACAGTTGGAAGCGACTCTCCCAGTTCTATGGCATTTATCTTGCGCTCGCTTCGGCCCCCACTCTTGACAACTGTAGATACATCTGAGCAAGGACTGCAGCTATTTCAAGGATCCAAGACAAATGCTCAGGAAAACCACAGATTTCAGCTGATTGCAGGTGCTTAAATAAACAGGGAGGGAATTTTACAGGATAATTTTAGCCCTTAATCTCTCAGTCTCTGTCTAGAGAAACACCCCTGGATTAGAGAGAATCATCTCCCTGGGACCGTTATGGTCTGGGAGAGATGAGAGGTGGTCAGTGTCCTGTCCTCATAAAATAAAAGCTCATTTTATTACCATCCACTACTGCGTCAGTGTAATTTCATCCTTCCTGTTCAACACTTCCTGTTCACTATACCCTGATGAAGACAGCGTGTCTGTCAAAACGTTGGTTATTCGGTTATTAAATGATTGCATCTGAGCTCCTAGAATGTGCGGCTCTCCTTTTCTTTTTCAACACTTTAATAAGGCCTTACTGATTAAAAAAATGCACTGGTTACCATAAAAAAAATCAATAATGTTTTTCTCAACAACAAACCAAACCAAGCCTCCAACCCATGACGTTTTTTATTTAATGCACTGGTTCCGTATATATGCACTGTAAGCGGAATGACTTTGAAAGACATACTGTGAATTAAATCAATTTTCTCACGAAGACGAGAATACATTTGTTAAGGGTGTGCTGTCATTTTTTTCTCTTGTTTTTCTGACTCTCCTTGCTGTCCTTCTTTTCTCTACAGGAGGAGTTCATCTTTAAGACAGCCATGCAAAAAAAACTCAGAGCTGGTTATTTTTCAAACACTCAAACACACAGTCTTTATCTTCTCTACTTGCTGTCTAGAAATATGAAGTCAAGTGCTACATCCAAAGAGGATTTTATGTGGAAGAAGATCCAAACAACCTCAACAGTGTATGACACTGGCTCACGACTGATATTCTACAAAATCACTCTTACACCTTATCATCAGCACAGCTCTAAATTATTCTATACACTATAAAAGTGGGAAAGCCAAATAAATACTACACAGTTTCTTACTATGAATATTGTGTGTGCATATGTCCTACACATTTGAAAGGATGAGAGGGTCACCTGGGGAGATGGTCCAAAACCATCACATATAATTATAATGAATTATATTTTAATCAATTCATTAATTATTGCTGCTTATAAATGACTTATTCATGCATTATGCATTAATAAGCCTAATACTAAATAAATAATTCCTCCTTCACCCTGGTTTAATCCAATGACAGTTTAATTCCAGGTCATAGACCATTGGCAAGACCACTGGGAGACAGACGGTGGGTTACAGAGTGGGATACCAGCAGTGTATTATTTCTGGTTGGTGAGCGAGGCCCATGAGAGAAAACTATCTGTCAGATATTGGATGCACTGTGCAACCATAGTGAGGGACGTTACATCAAGTGCCTTGTTAACATACAGTACATCAATACAGATACACTATACTGTAATCATTGGTCTGGGCTTTGATAAGAATAAATGAAATCAAATTAAATTACATTTGTCACATGCACCGAATACAACTGGTGTAGACTTTACTGTGAAATGCTTGCTTTCAAGCCCTTCCAAATGATGCAGAGTTTAAAATAATAAAATAGTAACACAAGAGGAATAAAATAAAATACACAAGAATGGAGCTATATACAGGGAGTACCAGTACCAGATCAATGTGGAGAGGTACGAGGTATTTGAGGTAGATATGTACATGAATGCAGCGTAAAGTGACTAGGCATCAGGATAGATAATAATACGAGTAATATAAAGAACAGAGTAGCATAAGCAAATTATGAGTGTAAAAGTGTGTGTGGTGAGTGTGCGTGTGTGTGTTTGTGTTGTGTCAGTATGCGTGTGTTGTGTGTGTGTTGTGTGTGTGTTGTGTGTGTGCTATGTGTGTGTGTGTGTGTATGTAGTGCATGTGAATGTATGTGGGTTTTGTGTGGGAGTGTCAATGTAGTGTGTATATGGTGTGTATATGAGGTCTAGTGAGTGTGTGTGGGGTCAGTGCAAGATAAAGTCAGTGCAGATAGTTTGGGTACCATTCATTTACTATTTAGAAATCTGGCTATTTAGCAGTCTTATGGCTTGAGGGAAGAAGCTGTTTCGGAGCCTGTTGGTCCGAGAGCCGATGGTCCGGTATTGTTTGCCGGACGGTAGTAGAGTGAATAGTCCATGGCAATTTTTCGGGCCTTCCTCTGACACCACCTGATATAGAGGTCCTGGATGGCAGAGAGCTCGGCCCCAGTGATGTACTGGGCTGTTCGCACCACCCTCTGTAGAGCTTTGTGATCAAGGGCGCATGCTTTGAGAACGTGCCCCGGTATTCTGTCAGATTGTTAACCTGTTTAAACGATTGTTAACCTGTTTAAACGTTTTGTTCACATCGGCCACGGAGAGCGAGATCACACAGTCATACGGAAAAACAGGGGCATTCACGCAATTCCTCGAAGTGAGCATAAAAGGCATTTAGCTCATGTGGGAGTTCTGCATTGCTGGGCAACTCATGGCTGTTTCCCTTTGAAATCCATTACAAAGGGAAAACCTTTGCCCTGCCACATACAACGAGCGTCAGAGCCGGTGTAATAGGATTCCACCTTCCTCCTATATTGTCCTTTTGCATGTTTGATGTCTCATCGGAGACTGTAGTGGGCTTTCTTGTATGCGTCCATGTCCTTGTCCCGTTCCTTGTAAGCAGTAGCTCTAGCCTTTAGCCCAGTGCGAATATTGCCTGTAATCCATGGTTTTTGGTTGGGATACGTTCTTATACTGACTGTGGGGATGACATCGTCTATGCACTTATTGATGAAGCCCGTGACTGATGTGGTAAACTCCTCAATGCTATCGGATGAATCCCGGAACATATCCCAGTCTGTACTAGCAAAACAGTCTTGTAGCCTTGCGTCTGCTTCATCTGACCACTTCCGTATTGAGCGCATCACTGGTACTTCCTGTTTGGGCTTTTGTTTGTAAACAGGAAGCAGGAGAATGGAGTCATGGTGTGATTTGCCGAAGGGAGGACGAGGAAGGGCCTTGTATGCATATCTGTGGGTAGAATAAAAGTGGTCTAGAGTTGTAGAGACCCTAGTGGCGCAAGAGATGTTGGTTGAAGTAAGGTAGGACGGTTTCAAGTCTCCCCGATCTTTATCAATGCCAAAGAAGAATGTAATAAACCTGTAGATAAGGTTAGTTTCCTGGCCAATTGGTTGACAAGAGAAGGACCAAGCTGGCAGCTGTGATGAATGTGGTTGGCTGTAACTTCTTTATTTATGAGCCTCCATGGCTGCCTGTGACCTTACATCAGACAGAAAAACACTCTTTCCTCTGTCAAGAAGTTGGGCAAGGTTGAACACAGAACAGTCTGAAATAATACTGAGACTGACACAAAATCTAAGCTGACTGAGAAAATCATATGCACTTAAAAATATATATATTTATGTGCACTTTGCTGGTAAGGACTAAACAACAACAATTCCCACCGTTCTACATGTGAGATCACAACAACAGTACTTTGACCTGAATGTGAACCCCACTATACCACACCCCCTCTGCCCCGAGAACCATGTCTACCCAATTTCCCTTCTCTTAACAATCTGAAAGGAGAAGACTTGCTTCAGGATAGTATAGAGCTTTAATTCTGTTTTTTTTGCACGGATTACTGCATGAAAGGGGGAAAGCAAACAGAAGAAAACACTGAAAGCGTTTTTTTTTTGCCATTAGCTATGTAATTAGTTTGGTTACCATAGCACATATGCAACCACATGGCATAGGGAGAAATTGCATCTATTGAAACAAAAAAATAGGTAATTTTGTTTTCAGTGGAGGAGATTGCAGATATGCATTTACAGTATGACGAGTTAGTTTGGCTCCTGGTCTGCCTCTCAGGAGAATCAAAGATGATGTGCTGTAATGTTAGTTACCTCCATCATACACAACAAAAGCGACAGACACCAGTTCAGTCCCCCCCCTGCTCTGCTCATCCCTGGTCCATGGAGTAAACTATTCATGTGAGAGGATATGTTTAACACGGCCGGGGCCAGTGTGATCTAAGTGCAGCCAGCCTATCCTCAGACAACTTCCTCCTACCTAATGAAACCTTCCAAGTATGGAGACAGACAAAGGGACATGGTGGCAAGACATGTGACAGCCAGGCCCCATACAGAGGGATTTGGTTTAGTGAGCCATGCCACAGCTACAGTAACAATCAGCGCTAACAGGACAGAACCACGCAAGGTGCTGCCAGATTAATTCCTGATTCCAATTTTTAATATCACTTTTGGATCATGAACATTGTGTGGATTATGATTAGGATTTGCCACCCTAAGGTTGGTTCACTGTGGGACAGGCTGTTCCTTCACCAGGCACAACAACATTACAACCCCAAATCCTCAAAATGATCAGATAACATTGTCATTACAGGTTATATTCCAGTGAATCAAAAGTAATTCACATTATATTATTCTCCAGCAATGTCCTCAATTCTCAGTGAACTAATACATGCTACACTAAGTAATACACAACATGCAAATGACGGCCTGTGCTGTAATACTGCAATACACCAACTTTACCTCAGAGAGCAGTTAGTCATTTCTACAGAGCGGGCAGCACTAGGATAGACCACACTGCGGTAAAGCATACCCCTTAACGGTTTCCCTTTTGTGCAATCTTTCATTTTGGGCCCTGGAAGCCCCATCCATGCTGACTCCCCTCCTGCTGCTTGTACCAACTCCCTCCGCCCCTCCTCTCCTCTCCTCTCCTCTCCCATTTCTCCCTGGCGGTAGGTAAAACAGACACCCCTCGCTGCATAGCCGATCGATCATGATAAATGTTTAAGTTACGCACCATTTGGCAGCCAATAAAAATCAGTGGTGGCCGAGACATAATCAGCTACAAAGGTGCTCCCTGTTTAACAAGATAAGAGCTGGAGCAGGGATATATAGAGAGAGAGAGAGTAGGAGAGAGAGAGAGAGAGAGAGAGAGAGAGAGAGAGAGAGAGAGAGAGAGAGAGAGAGAGAGAGAGAGAGAGAGAGAGAGAGAGAGAGAGAGAGAGAGAGAGAGAGAGAGAGAGAGAGAGAGAGAGAGAGAGAGAGAGAGAGAGATATACAGTGGGGGAAAAAAGTATTTAGTCAGCCACCAATTGTGCAAGTTCTCCCACTTAAAAAGATGAGAGAGGCCTGTAATTTTCATCATAGGTACACGTCAACTATGACAGACAAAATGAGAAAAAAATTCTCCAGAAAATCACATTGTAGGATTTTTTATGAATTTATTTGCAAATTATGGTGGAAAATAAGTATTTGGTCAATAACAAAAGTTTCTCAATACTTTGTTATATACCCTTTGTTGGCAATGACACAGGTCAAACGTTTTCTGTAAGTCTTCACAAGGTTTTCACACACTGTTGCTGGTATTTTGGCCCATTCCTCCATGCAGATCTCCTCTAGAGCAGGGATGTTTTGGGGCTGTCGCTGGGCAACACAGACTTTCAACTCCCTCCAAAGATTTTCTATGGGGTTGATATCTGGAGACTGGCTAGGCCACTCCAGGACCTTGAAATGCTTCTTACGAAGCCACTCCTTCGTTGCCCGGGCGGTGTGTTTGGGATCATTGTCATGCTGAAAGACCCAGCCACGTTTCATCTTCAATGCCCTTGCTGATGGAAGGAGGTTTTCACTCAAAATCTCACGATACATGGCCCCATTCATTCTTTCCTTTACACGGATCAGTCGTCCTGGTCCCTTTGCAGAAAAACAGCCCCAAAGCATGATGTTTCCACCCCCATGCTTCACAGTAGGTATGGTGTTCTTTGGATGCAACTCATCATTCTTTGTCCTCCAAACACGACGAGTTGAGTTTTTACCAAAAAGTTCTATTTTGGTTTCATCTGACCATATGACATTCTCCCAATCCTCTTCTGGATCATCCAAATGCACTCTAGCAAACTTCAGACGGGCCTGGACATGTACTGGCTTAAGCAGGGGGACACGTCTCGCACTGCAGGATTTGAGTCCCTGGCGGCGTAGTGTGTTACTGATGGTAGGCTTTGTTACTTTGACACCAGCTCTCTGCAGGTCATTCACTAGGTCCCCCGTGTGGTTCTGGGATTTTTGCTCACCGTTCTTGTGATCATTTTGACCCCACGGGGTGAGATCTTGCGTGGAGCCCCAGATCGAGGGAGATTATCAGTGGTCTTGTATGTCTTCCATTTCCTAATAATTGCTCCCACAGTTGATTTCTTCAAACCAAGCTGCTTACCTATTGCAGATTCAGTCTTCCCAGTCTGGTGCAGGTCTACAATTTTGTTTCTGGTGTCCTTTGACAGCTCTTTGGTCTTGGCCATAGTGGAGTTTGGAGTGTGACTGTTTGAGGTTGTGGACAGGTGTCTTTTATACTGATAACAAGTTCAAACAGGTGCCATTAATACAGGTAACGAGTGGAGAACAGAGGAGCCTCTTAAAGAAGAAGTTATAGGTCTGTGAGAGCCAGAAATCTTGCTTGTTTGTAGGTGACCAAATACTTATTTTCCACCATAATTTGCAAATATATTCATTAAAAATCCTACAATGTGATTTTCTGGATTTTCTTTTCTCAATTTGTCTGTCATAGTTGACGTGTACCTATGATGAAAATTACAGGCCTCTCTCATCTTTTTAAGTGGAGAACTTGCACAATTGGTGGCTGACTAAATACTTTTTTCCCCCACTGTATATATAGAGAGAATGCTAAGGATCTAATCGCCAGCCAAGACCACCAACACACTGCAGATTGCCCTAACATGGCCCTTACAAGGAGGCACTTGTCTCACTCAAGCGTGGCGCCAATTCCATTTCTACTCCACCAATTCAGTAAGTGAATTGGGAAAAGGTTGCTAAAACCCCTAGCCTTATCACAGGGTGACATGGGGTGTAGAGGGTACTGTACACATTATAGCTATCATTTACAATGCCTTGCAAAAGTATTCATCCCGCTTGGCGTTTTTCCTATTTTGTTGCATTACAACCTGTAATTTAAATTGATTTTTATTTGGATTTCATGTAATGGACATACACAAAATAGTCCAAATTGGTGAAGTGAAATAATAATATTTAACTTGTTTAAAAAAATTCTAAAAAATAAATAATGGAAAAGTGGTGGGTGCATATGTATTCACCCCCTTTGCTATAAAGCCCCTAAATAAGATCTGGTGCAACCAATTACCTTCAGAAGTCACATAATTAGTTAAATAAAGTGCCACATGATCTCAGTATATATACAGTTGAAGTCGGAAGTTTACATACACTTAGGTTGGAGTCATTAAAACTCATTTTTCAACCACTCCACAAATTTCTTGTTAACAAACTATAGTTTTGGCAAGTCTGTTAGGACATCTACTTTGTGCATGACACAAATAATCTTTCCAACATTTGTTTACAGACAGATTATTTCACTTATAATTCACTGTATCACAATTCCAGTGGGTCAGAAGTTTACATACACTAAGTTGACTGTGCCTTTAAACAGCTTGGAAAATTCCAGAAAATGATGTCATGGCTTTAGAAGCTTCTGATAGGATGTGTACCTGTGGATGTATTTCAAGGCCTACCTTCAAACTCAGTGCCTCTTTGCTTGACATCATGGGACAATCAAAAGAAATCAGCCAAGACCTCAGAAAGAAAATTGTAGACCTCCACAAGTCTGGTTCATCCTTGTGAACAATTTCCAAACGCCTGAAGGTACCACGTTCATCTGTACAAACAATAGTACGCAAGTATAAACACCATGGGATCACGCAGCCATCATACCGCTCAGGAAGGAGACGAGTTCTGTCTCCTAGAGATGAACGGAATTTGGTGCGAAAAGTGCAAATCAATCCCAGAACAACAGCAAAGGACCTTGTGAAGATGCTGGAGGAAATAGGTACAAAAGTATCTATATCCACAGTAAAACGAGTTCTATATTGACATAACCTGAAAGGCCGCATAGCAAGGAAGAAGCCACTGCTCCAAAACCGCCATAAAAAGCCAGACTACGGTTTGCAACTGCACATGGGGACAAAGATCGTACGTGAAGCACGGGGGTGGCAGCATCATGCTGTAGGGGTGCTTTGCTGCAGGAGGGACTGGTGCACTTCACAAAATAGATGGCATCATGAGGAAGGAAAATTATGTGGATATATTGAAGCAACATCTCAATACATCAGTCAGGAAGTTAATGCTTGGTCGCAAATGGGTCTTCCAAATGGACAATGACCCCAAGCATACTTCCAAAGTTGTGGCAAAATGGCTTAAGGACAACAAAGTCAAGGTATTGCGTTGGCCATCACAAAGCCCTGACCTCAATCCTATAGAAAATGTGTGGCCAGAACTGAAAAAGCGTGTGTGAGCAAGAAGGCCTACAAACCTGACTCAGTTACACCAGCTCTGTCAGGAGGAATGGGCCAAAATTCACCCAACTTATTGTGGGAAGCTTGTGGAAGGCTACCCAAAATGTTTGACCCAGGTTAAACAATTTAAAGGCAATGCTACCAAATACTAATTGAGTTTATGTAAACTTCTGACCCACTGGGAATGTGATGAAAGAAATAAAAGCTGAAATATCATTTTCTCTACTATTATTCTAACATTTCACATTCTTAAAATAAAGTGGTGATCCTAACTGACCTAAGACAGGGAATTTTTACTAGGATTAAATGTCAGGGATAGTGAAAAACTGAGTTTAAATGTATTTGGCTAAGGTGTATGTAAACTTCTGACTTCAACTGTACACCTGTTCTGAAAGGCCCCAGAGTCTGCAACACCACTAAGCAAGGGGCACCACCAAGCAAGTGGCACCATGAAGACCAAGGAGCTCTCCAAACAGGTCAGGGACAAAGTTGTGGAGAAGTACAGATCAGGGTTGGGTTATAAAAAAATATCAGAAACTTTGAACATCCCATGGAGCACCATTAAATCCATTTTAAAAACATGGAAAGAATATGGCACCACAACAAATCTGCCAAGAGAGGGCCGCCCACCAAAACTCACGGACCAGGCAAGGAGGGCATTAATCAGAGAGGCAACAAAGAGATCAAAGATAACCCTGAAGGAGCTGCAAAGCTCCACAGCAGAGATTGGAATAGTTATGCAAGCTCAAGTTTTCTGTTTTTTTGGTCTTATTTCTTGTTTGTTTCACAATAACAAATATTTTTGCATCTTCAAAGTGGTAGGCATGTTGTGTAAATCAAATGATACAAACTCCCAAAGAATCCATTTTAATTCCAGGTTTTAAGGCAACGAAATAGGAAAAATGCCAAGGGGGGTGAATACTTTCGCAAGCCACTGTACATGGAGGATAAAATATCATTATGTGGGATTTACCTGCTATGCTGCTTAACCCACTGAGTAAGTTGGTCCAGTTCACTTTGATTTACCCCTGGACTCTGTTTGAACCGGATAGCTGTTTCCTCTCTCTCGGTTTTTACTTATCTCTCTCTCTCACACGTTCTCCCTCCCTCCCTTGTTCTCTCTCTCTCTTTGATGTGACACTCCTTTGGTGTGAATCAAGCGCCGTCTCGTGGAGCCCAATAACACAGTGATGAAATCATACTTTTCAGAGAGAGAGCTTTTCAGGGCTTTGATTGCCAGCTACAACCTGTTTAACAATCTCAACGTGTGTTGAGCATTGGAAATCAAACCCAGCAGCAAACAGCTGCCCCATAGGATCCAAAATGTATTTGGTAGTCATAGAAAACATACGTGTGACATTTTGTCTTCCGTTCACGGGAGATCATTATCATTGAGAATGAAAAGGAAAAATGTTCCCTTTAAAGTGCTCTAGTGTGTTTAACCTATAGGTACGTGTTTCCTCTTCAATATGCCACATAATATGGTCAACTTGAAGTTCTGCCATCTACCAGAATAGGAATACATTCATGTAAAAAATTAATTATACTGTTTATGTTGTGTAAAAAACAAAACAGATTAGATGTTTTCAAAACTCTAAATGCATTCAGTATTATCATTTATAATGTAGCATTAGGATCTTTTTGAACCACAGCCAGATGATGCAGATGGTAGCACTATCCGTAAAAGTGGCCTGTGGGCAAAGACCTCAGATACTCTTACAACACACAGTGTGACTACTACATTCTCCCTAGATGAATTAACACAGACTGTGACACCCACGGATCCATCCCTCCATCCCCTGTGTCTCAGTAGTCTGCCTTGCTAAGAGACTGTTGTAGAACCTTATACTGAGGTCGGAGAGGAGGTTTTCATGAATCTTCTGTTAGCGTCAGTGCATCACCCACCAACCCACACACACACACGCACACACAGGGGCCCTTCAGGGGTACGTGCTTATTCCCCTCCTGTACTCCCTGTTCACCCACGACTGCATGGCCGCGCACAACTCCAACACCATCATTATGTTTGCCAATGACACAACGGTGGTAGGCCTGATCACCGACGACGATGAGACAGGCTATAGGGAGGAGGTCAGACACCTGGCAGTGTGGTGCCAGGACCACAACCTCTCCCTCAATGTCAGTAAGACAAAAAAGCTGATCGTGGACTACAGAAAACGGAGGGCCGACCATGCCCCCATTCACATCGACGGGGCTGTAGGGGAGCGGGTCCAGAGCTTCAAGTTCCTCGGTGTCCACATCACTAAGGATTTATCATGGTCTAAACACACCAACACAGTCGTGAAGAGGGCACGACAACACCTTCCCCCTCAGGAGGCTGAAAAGATGTGGCATGGGCCCTCAGACCCTCAAAAAGTTATATAGCTGCACCATTGAGAGCATCTTGACTGGCAGTATCACCGCTTGGTATGGCAACTGCTTGGCATCCGACCACAAGGCGCTACAGAGGATATCGCCTATGGCCCAGTACATCACTGGAGCCGAGATCCCTGCCATCCAGGACCTCTATACCCGGCGGTTTCAGAGGAAGGCCCAACAAATTGTCAAAGACTCCAGCCACCCAAGCCACAGACTGTTTTCTCGGCTACTGCATGGCAAGCGGTACCAATGCACAAAGTCTTGAACCAACAGGACCCTGAACAGCTTCTACCCCCAAGCCATAAGACTTTTAAACAAGACTTCTAAATAGCTAATCAAATGGCTACCCGGACTACCTGCATTAACCCTTTTTTGCACTAACTCTCCTGCATTGACTCTATGCACACATACTGGACTCTACCCACACACTCACACATACTTACACTGATACCCCAACACACATATAACATGCACACACATGCATACTGACACCACACACACACACACACACATTCACACTCACCACATACACTGCCTGCTAGTCACTTTACCTCTACCTATATATGCTGTACATAGATACCTCAATTACCTCGTACCCCTGCACATCGACTAGGTACTGATACTCACTGTATATAGCCATGTTATTTTCTACTCCCTATATATAGTCATATTATTTGTACTCATTATTTTTATTCGTTATATACTGTGTCACTATTTCCTTTTTTTCCATATCTTTAATTCTGCATTGTTGGAAAATGACCTGTAAGTAAGCATAGTCTACACATGTTGTCTACAAAGCATGTCACAAATAAAATTTTATTTCATTTTACACACACACACACACACACACAGTCTGCCAGAAGACGCCCTAGCGCAGTAAGCTTCTCGAAATTTGCATGGAATTCCAGTTGATCAGAAAAGATTCACATTAATCCGCCTAAGTGTCCAACGTGGTCTCAGAGCATTTCGTATTATTCTGTACGTAAATCTGAGACACTCCATTTAGTATGATATGTACGTTTTGTATGGTATGTATTAATTTGTGGATGTCCATCATCCATTTCATATGATTTGTTACAAATTGTAAATCGTACAATATGTTCAGAATTTGCAAAACGTACAATATGTTACGAATTTTCTAAATGTATGATGTGCTACGAATTCCAATTTGTTGTGGTTAATGTTAGCTAGGTGTCTAGGTGGCTAACGTTAATGTTAGCTAGCTAGCTAATGTTAGCTCTATGGGTGAAGGTTAGTGGTTAAGGTTAGGGTTATGGTTAGGAGTTGGGTTAAAGGTTAAGGGAAGGGTTAGCTAAAAGGGTTAAGGTTAGGGGAAGGGTTAGCTAACATGCTAAGTAGTTGCAAAGTAGCTAAAAAGTAGTAAGAAGTTGCTAATTAGCTAAAATGCTAAAGTTGTCCGTGATGAAATTCGAACACGCAACCTTTGGGTTGCTAGACATTCACGTTATGACCAACCACCCTCCTTACGTTTTTGCCTTAAGTAACCTTCTAACTTACGTAACCATACCAAATGTAACATATCATCCTAATTTGAGTGTCTTGGTTTTACGTGTACTATGTTACGTCTAGTCTATGAGACCAGTCTGAAGTGTCGTCCAATATCCTCAGGCTCTAAGATTATGGCAGTTTAAATTTGTGAGGAGGCAGGCAAGCTTACCACACAGACACACACACACACACACACACACACACGCTAGCCTACATGGGGGAGTGTTGATTGTACTTCCCGATGCCGTTTCCTTCTACTTCTCTGTCATGTGACGTAACATTAACTCTGTTTGTACCCACATGATGTGCTGGTTGATATTATCTTGACAGAGGCACCAATTACACTGTCATTTGCGGAACTATACGGGTGGGCAGTCACACAGTGCATCGTGGGAGAGGGGAGAGCCTATGGGAGGACGAGGAGTGGGAGAGAGGGAGCGCCCAGCCCAGGTGAATGCTCCTGATGTGGTAGAACCCTTTAAGAAATGGCTTAATGGTATTCTGCTGGGATCAATACAGCAACCAGACAGCCAGTGACAAACAGAACAGATACCTGCTGAATTGCCACTTCTTCAGACAACACCTGATTTATATTCTCACAGTCCCAAATTGCAGCCCACAATGTTAATCAATCAGAATGTATTTTTAGCACATGCCAGGGTTAAAATCAGTAACAATATTAAGCATGCTGGCCCTCGCCCATTTAAACTGTTGCACAGCTAAAACGAAAAGAATGCCAAATTGAAGGTCCTATAAGGTCACAATATATTGAGAATAAACAGTAGAATTATTATGGGCATTATGGCTATTATCCTTTCAACACCATGACAGTCCCTGAACCTCAGTTCATCCACCAATGTTACTGAAAATTAGCTTGTGCAGTTTTAGATTCAGTGGCACATGACGCCAGGGAACAGCTGCAGTGCTCTCCTAGCCAGCCAAAACAGACTGGGGGATGTCCTCTGCTCTGCACAGCAACCGTGGTGGTGGTGTGTTGACTTGTGTGTGTGTGTGTGTGTCTCTGCTTTCATGTGCAAGATGTGATTTGTATTTATTTGGTACTTAACCAAAAACAAAAACCAGGGATGATTGAGGTGTAAAAATAGTATTATTATTTTTTTGCTCTGTCCATGTGAGAAAATTGTGTCAATGTTAATTTCTCTCTCACACTGACATACATGCATATTTATGTCACGCCCTGGCTCTGGGGACTCTAATATGTTGAGCCAGGGTGTGTAAAGTCTATGTGTTTTGTTCTAGGTTTCACATTCTAGTATTGTTGTTCTATGTTGGCCAGTGTGGTTCTCAATCAGAGGCAACGTGATTCAGCTGTTGCTTGTTGTCTCTGATTGAGAACCATACTTTAGCAGCCTGTTTCCCCACAGAGTTTGTGGGATCTTGTTTCTAGTCGGTTGTGTTAGACCGTGAACTGTCACGTTTTCGTTTTGTTGGTTTTGATCGTGTCTCTAATAAAGAGTATGTTTGCCTGCAACGCTGCGCCTTGGTCCTCATCTCTGTTCGACGATCGTGACAGAAGATCCCACCTGAACTGGACCAAGCAGCGGGTCGAGGAGCCATCGCCAGGGAAATCCCTAGTGGATATCCAGCGCCTCCTCGACTGGGTCAAGCCGGGTGAGGAAGAGAGGGGCTTGACGTGGAGGCAGAAGGGCGAAAGGCTGGCGAGAAGCATGGAGACCTGGTCCACGGGTAGGAGTGAAGCCCATAATTTTTTTTAGGGGGGCTAACGCCGTGGACGACGGGGGCAGCAGGAGGCCGCCAGGTTACGGGAGTCACTGGTCACCAGGGGGAAGGAGGATGTAGAGGCACGGCGGAGGTACTGGCGTGTGTTGCCAGTCCGGTCCGGCCTGTTCCTGATCCCCACGTAGGGCCAGTGGTGTGTGTTCCCAGTACGGTCCGGCCTGTTCCTGCCACTCGCACCAAGTCTATGGTGCGCGTCGCCAGCTCGGCCCGGCCTGTTCCTGCTCCCCGCACCAAGTCTGTGGTGCGCGTCGCCAGCCCAGTCGGCCCATTCCTGCTCCCCGCACCAAGTCGGTGGTGCGTTTCGTCAGCCCTGTCCGGCCCATTCCTGCTCCCCGCACCAAGTCGGTGGTGCGTTTCGTCAACCCTGTCCGGCCCGTTCCTGCTCCCCGCACCAAGTCAGTGGTGCGGCGTCGATCAACCGGTCCGGCCCATTCCTGCTCCCGCACCAAGTCAGTGGTGCGTTTCGATCAACCAGCTCGGCCCGTTCCTGCTCCCCGCGCAAGTCAGTGGTGCGCCCGTCAAGCCGGCACGGCCCGTTCCTGCTCCCCGCACCAAGTCAGTGGTGCGTCCGTCAACCGGTCCGGCCGGTCCTGCTCCCCGCACCAAGTCAGTGGTGCGTTTGCGTCAACCGGCTCGGCCCGCTCCTGCTCCCCACACCAAGCCAGTGGTGTGCGTCATCAGTCGGCGGCGGCCCGTGCCTGTTCCACCGGTGGCTGGTCGGCACCGGTCAGATGCTTCACGCCGGAGCTAGAGCAATCCGCTCCACCAGTGTGCAGTCCAGCTCCGGCCAGCGGGGCCAGACCGGACCAGGGGTACTTTGGGGGTTGGAGAGGAGCGGGGATCAGGCCCGGGCCGGATCCGCCGCCTAAGCGGAGTGCCCACCCGGTCCCTCCCCTGTGGTATTTGGTGGGCGCGGTCGGAGTCCGCGCCTTTAGGGGGGGGTACTGTCACGCCCTGGCTCTGGGGACTCTAATATGTTGAGCCAGGGTGTGTAAAGTCTATGTGTTTTGTTCTAGGTTTCACATTCTAGTATTGTTGTTCTATGTTGGCCAGTGTGGTTCTCAATCAGAGGCAACGTGATTCAGCTGTTGCTTGTTGTCTCTGATTGAGAACCATACTTTAGCAGCCTGTTTCCCCACAGAGTTTGTGGGATCTTGTTTCTAGTCAGTTGTGTTAGACCGTGAACTGTCACGTTTTCGTTTAGTTGGTTTTGATCGTGTCTCTAATAAAGAGTATGTTTGCCTGCAACGCTGCGCCTTGGTCCTCATCTCTGTTCGACGATCGTGACAATTTAACAGCGTCACATCCTAAGTACATCCACCCAATATCTCCTCAAGGTCTTCAAGCTAATGAATCCAAGTTCTATTACGTTAATTTACACATCACATCTCGAGGTAATTAATGTCTATATGTTTGAATGAAAAATTTATGCACTCACTAACTGTAAGTCGCTCTGGATAAGAGCGTCTGCTAAATGACTAAAATCAAAAAATTTAAATGTTGTATAATAAATAACATAAATATTGCTCATAATATTCATCCAACCACAAGATGAAAGAAATACAGTGCCTTGCAAAAGTATTCATCAACATTGGGGTTTTTCCTGTTTTTTTGCATTACAACCTGTAATTTAAATTGATTTTTATTTGGATTTCATGTAATGGACATACACAAAATAGTCCAAATTGGTGAAGTGAAATGCAAAAAATAACTTGTTTAAAAAAATTCAAATAAATAAATAACGAAAAGTGGTGCGTGCATATGTATTCACCCCCTTTGCTATGAAGCCCCTAAATAAGATCTGGTGCAACCAATTACCTTCAGAAGTCACATTAGTCCACCTGTGTGCAATCTAAGTGCCACATGATCTCAGTATATATGCACCTGTTCTGAAAGGCCCCAGAGTCTGCAACATCACTAAGCAAGGGGCACCACCAAGCAAGCGGCACCATGAAGAACAAGGAGCTCTCCAAACAGGTCAGGGACAAAGTTGTGGAGAAGTACAGATCTGGGTTGGGTTATAAAAAAATATCTGAAACTTTGAACATCCCACAGAGCACCATTAAATCCATTATTAAAAAATGGAAAGAATATGGCACCACAACAAACCTGCTAAGAGAGGGCTGCCCACCAAAACTCATGGACCAGGCAAGGAGGGCATTAATCAGAGAGGCAACAAAGAGACCAAAGATAACCCTGAAGGAGCTGCAAAGCTCCACAGCTGAGATTTGAGTATCTGTCCATAGGACCACTTTAAGCTGTACACTCCACAGAGCTGGGCTTTACAGAAGAGTGGCCAGAAAAAAGTCATTGCTTAAAGAAAGAAATAAGCAAACACGTTTGGTGTTCGCCAAAAGGCATGTGGGAGACTCCCCAAACATATGGAAGAAGGTACTCTGGTCAGATGAGACTAAAATTGAGCTTTTTGGCCATCAAGGAAAACGCTATGTCTGGTGCAAACCCAACACCTCTCATCACCCCGAGAACACCATCCCCACAGTGAAGAATGGTGGTGGCAGCATCATGCTGTGGGGATGTTTTTCATCGGCAGGGACTGGGAAACTGGTCAGAATTGAAGACATGATGGATGGCGCTAAATACAGGGAAATACTTGAGGGAAACCTGTTTCAGTCTTCCAGAGATTTGAGACTGGGACGGAGGTTCTCCTTCCAGCAGGACAATGACCCTAAGCATACTGCTAAAGCAACACTCGAGTGGTTTAAGGGGAAACATTTAAATGTCTTGGAATGGCCTAGTCATATCCCAGACCTCAATCCAATTGAGAATCTGTGGTATGACTTAAAGATTGCTGTATACCAGCGGAACCCATCCAACTTGAAGGAGCTGGAGCAGTTTTGCATTGAAGAATGGGCAAAAATCCCAGTGGCTAGATGTGCCAAGTTTATAGAGACATACCCCAAGAGACTTGCAGCTGTAATTGCTGCAAAAGGTGGCTCTACAAAGTATTGACTTTGGGGGGGTGAATAGTTATGCACACTCAAGTTTTCTGTTTTTTTGTCTCTTTTCTTGTTTGTTTCACAATAAAACATATTTTGCATCTTCAAAGTGGTAGGCATATTGTGTAAATCAAATGATACAAACCCCCCAAAAATCAATTTTAATTCCAGGTTGTAAGGCAACAAAATAGGAAAAATGTCAAGGGGGGTGAATACTTTCGCAAGCCACTGTACAATATTCCACTATATATCACTATGAATACAACCGAGGGTCTGTCTGATAAGGTACATTTGTATTTCCTCCATACAAACAGGCTTACTTGATATGTAACATGTTATGAAGAAAGGAGCTGCTTTTGGACATCAGTCCTGCTTTATGATCCAGCAGGTCATTACTGGGAGTGACCTGGGCCTCTTTCATTTCTCTAGAAGTCATACAGTCACACAGTATGCCATAAATACATAATTAATCTCCTATGGGGCCTTGGGAGAAAATTGGAAAGAACATTTACCCAAGACAGACTGGGACCTTGGTGAACCCACAGCGGCTGCCTTCCAATCCCAGCCCTGCATCTGTGCACGGTCCCCCATGTTCCCTTCCACATGGGTCTAGGAGGAAAATAGAACACAACCTTTCAGTTGTTCATACCAACCATATGCTCACTCATAACTAACCACCCACTACCCCGTCATCCCAACCCTGAATTAACGAGCATGGCTATATAGCTGCTTTCAGGGAGGCCATCTCCATCTCCACTTATGGCCACGGCGCAATGGCCCATGGGACAGGATAAGGGCCCATCATCTCCTTCCCCTCCCATCGGATTTCATTTAGACGTGTGATTCATGTGCCAACCAGATCACCAAGCAGCCCTCTATCCCAGATCCCACAACTGTAAGACGTAGTATCATGCACGTGAAATTGATGCGGGATGCATTTAAGAGGCAGGGGCTATCAATTGTACCCTGTTGCGAATATGTGTTATCGTGCCGCTAAAGCGGGGGGTGGTGATAGGAATGGTGTGCTCGCACGGGCACAAGAGGTTCCCATTCAGAGTTATCCATCAACGCTGCCGCAATCTTTAATTGCCTGAGTGAGAGGGAACGTTTTAATTATGTTTTCTTTTTTACAAACAATTAATCCTGGCCCACGATGCACTCGGGGATCCCCTCTGGAGAGATCACACATCTGGCCTGCCCGCCTGCCCCATCATCACTGCTCTGACTCTTCTCTCTCTCTCTCTCTCCCTCCCTCCCTCCCAGATAACCTATTCACACAGTTTCAGAAATGCAGCTCCAAGCTCCAGCCTATGCACTCTGTTTCTTCATTAACATGCTATAAAACCCAAATGGATGCAAACATATGCAAATGGATACAATGTTGGAACATGTTGCCATTTTAAAACAGATGTAGATTCTTATGGGTTTCCATAATGTTTAATGCTTTACATACATGCCAATTATGTTTGTAATTTATTTTTCTGGATTGCTATAAAAAATAACATACTATGGCTGTGGCTAGAAATTAGGAAATAAGTATCTTGTGCATAAATTCATCAACTTGGTTAACATCTTCATCATGTAGTTGAAGATGTTACATTGAAGTGTAATCTGATACCATTGCCAGAAAGAGGGAAAATCTCCAATCATAAAATTCTGCACCGCAATGAACTGCTCCATGGGCATACATGACTGAAATAGAGTGTGACATTTCTGCTCAAACATTCATAACTGTATATCTGCATTACATCACATTCCCTACTCTGGTCTGGGCTTTATGAATAAAAGAGAACAAGAGGGCAACAAAGTAAAGATTGAGGAAAATAAGTGAGTTAGAGAGAGAGACAGGGGGAATAAAAGACAGAAGAGGATTATAGTGGGTGGAGACAGGCTATGGTAGACAGCGGGGGAGAGAGAGAGCAGAGAGAGAGTGAGAAAGAGAGAACGAGCCTAGAGAGAGCAGAGAGGGAGAGCGCAAGCAAAGAGAAGGAGCAGAAAGAGAGAGCAGAGAGAGAGAGAGAGCACACCACATGTGAATCATCTCTCCTAGTCAGACGTGACCACCAGACCCTCTCTTTGAGAGATGATGACCTCACCCAGTTTACAGTGTACTTTACTATTTTACACAGACCTACAAAGTGGCCTTATTCACTGTGCTCCCTGCAACCTGCAGCAGTCTTACAAGCTGTTTCTTGCCTTTGATAAATCATGCAGTGTTCACTACTGCAGGAAGAATGCAGAAACTTGCATGTCCCAATGCACTATTAAACATACTCGGCAAAGTACTAGGTTTAGCCTGCTGATTTCGAACTTCTAGAGCATTACATGGATTTCATTCCGTTTATGCTGTAAAATGTTGGTATATTTCACATTTGAAGTGTTGTTTCCATTCCTCTTTTGTCTTACTAAAAACCCAGTTATTATTTAGAATTATGTGACTTGTATATGTGTTAAGGACTTGGCCCTGTCTGTGCCCTTCCCATCACCTCAAAATGCCTCCACCTCAGAGGCTCCCTTTGCTGACACAGTTTGGATGAGTCTGTTTAGTGGCCCCTCCATGGCTCCTTCCAGGCCCCTCTGGCCTCCACAGCCACATACCTCCTGCCAGGCAAAGTACTACTCACTGTCACTCTCCTCTCTGTCACCACCCTGAAAGTAAACCCAAAGGACTGACCGCTACAATCAACAGACTTGACTTTCCGAGTCAGTCCCATTTCATAATTCTACTGTATTTGTTTTGTCAAGTGTGGAGAAACAAAAAAGAGAAGATGAAGGAAGAGCAGGAAAGTGTGAACTTGAGAAGAGCAGGAGAGTGTGAACTTGAGAAGAGCAGGAAAGTGTGAACTTGAGAAGAGCAGGAGAGTGTGAACTTGAGAAGAGCAGGAAAGTGTGAACTTGAGAAGAGTACGAGAGTGTGAACTTGAGAAGAGCAGGAAAGTGTGAACTTGAGAAGAGCAGGAGAGTGTGAACTTGAGAAGGGCAGGAGAGTGTGAACTTGAGAAGAGCAGGAGAGTGTGAACTTGAGAAGAGCAGGAGAGTGTGAACTTGAGAAGAGCAGGAAAGTGTGAACTTGAGAAGAGCAGGAGAGTGTGAACTTGAGAAGAGCAGGAAAGTGTGAACTTGAGAAGAGCAGGCGAGTGTGAACTTGAGAAGCGCAGGAGAGTGTGAACTTGAGAAGAGCAGGAGAGTGTGAACTTGAGAAGAGCAGGAGGGTGTGAACTTGAGAAGAGCAGGAAAGTGTGAACTTGAGGATGGGTAAAGTTGTATTCTTTGTTGAGGTATTGAAAGACACCTGAAAGATGAGGCCTATCTCCGGGGAGTGTGAGGCAGGGTGTCTTAAATGACTCCCCGGATCCATTCTCACACTGTCTGGGGCCAATGGCAGTTGATTCATAGACATATTCAATCAAACACTCAAAGGAACACTCTACTTAATCGTTCCTTTCTGAGTATCATCCATTACACTTGCAATAGCACTCCCTAACATAGCTAACCCTATGGAACATTTAATTCTATTTTTTATCTTGCTCCCAAAAGTTTATGAGTCGAAAGCGAAGAAATAACATTGTTTTGCAATGTCCATATCATATACACAGTGAAGGTGCAGTTGTGATATCATTATGTGCTTTGAAACCTAGTGAAAAGCAATGTACAATATACTGTATGCGATTAATATTTGATAAGCAATATGAATGCAATCTGGCATTTATCACATCTCTGTATACTGTACTCAGAACATTCCTCATTCTGCCATGGAGAGTATTACCCCTATCTACTACTTTTAACACCTAGCATATTTACGACTGACAGATCTGAGCAGGAGAAAAGCAATGCATAAAACTGAACTGGGTTTTAACTGGGTTTCATTCCAGTACATATGGAGCTGGTTTCATTTTTGAAGCTGGCTGCAGTCCCAGGGAATGGGCTTGGGTGTGACAGGAAATGGGGACTGCGATGGGAGATCTGATGGCCCCATTCATCACACCACCACCAACCGCCCTGTTAGCTGACTCAAGATTGAGTGACTGGACCATGACAGAGCCGCTGTGACATCCGCCTGGTGAGGTGGCACGCTCGCCAACGGTATCATCGATGACGGGGGGAGACCAGACCTGCAAAAATACCACCCTGGCGCAGCCGACTTTCACAGCTCTGGATAGGCCCTCTCACGTCGCTCTGATTACTTGTGTCTTCATCAAAGCCTGAGCTCAGCTGTGGCCAGTTTGTTTTTCTTCTTCTCCTTCTTGTCGTTTCTTGACAGCTATCTCTTCACTCCCTCCTGCCAGGGGGCATTCAACAGAGACACGAGTCTGAGCTCCAACTGTTTTATCCATGTTTCAGTTGCGTTGCATGGGTGACAGCATTGAAGAACAGCTGATAATACAGTAGTAGGCTGTTCATGAGAATGTTATTCATGTATTAATCATTTAAGTCTCTGTGTACTCTTGAAGGATTGGATCAAACATAATCATGAAAACACAAAAAAAAGATCTAATTTATTAGACAAGGTGAGTCAAATTACTTGCATGTAATATGAAAGTAATTTGCATTGATTAGATATATTTGATGCCCATCCCCTGTCCAAAAATCTGTTTATAGCCTCAATCTTTTCTAAACGTGTGTGTGTGTGTGTGCCTGTGTGCGTGTGTGCGTGCAGGGTTGGGTAGGTTACTTTCTAAATGTAATCCATTACGGTTACTAGTTACCTGCCCAAAATTGTAATAAGTAACATAACTTTCGATTACCCAAACTCAGTAACATAATCTGATTACTTTCAGTTACTTTTGAATTACATTCCCCTTAAGAGGCATTAGAAGACAAAAAGGATCCATCAAACGCATTTGGTGTGTCATCATAGTGGTCTCTGACTTGTGGTCATCATTTGGTGTGTCATCATAGTGCTCTCTGACTTGTGGTCAGACTTGCTCAGGTGGACATTTTTTAAATGTATGCCTTTTTTCAATGCTGAATTGAATGTCATTGAGAAAACAGAAAGGTGTAACAATGTATTTTTTCGGAAACATCCTTTCTAAATTTAAAAGTAATCCAAGAAGTAATCATGTACTTTTTCAAAAGTGTCTGTAATCTGATAACAATATATTTGCTGGTAACGTAAATTATTACAGTTACAGTTTTTTTGTAACCAGTTCACTCCTCAACCCTCTGTGTGTGTGTGTGTGTGTGTGTGTGAGTGTGTGTGTGTGTGTGTGTGTGCACCTGTGGAAGATTAAAGCGGGCTGGATGGAACAAGACTCTTTTGAACCCTTTAAGCTGGCTCTTTCCATTAGCAAACATGGATTTGGGGAGATCTGTACTGTTTGTTCTCCACTCGTCACGCCCTTTCCTTCTCCACCCCTCTTTCCGGAGCCAAGATTAGTAAAAATAGTCAATTTGTACATTCTGGCCTGCACCCCCACCATACAAAACTGATTGGAGTCACCTCACTGACATTAGCACTGAGAAATAGCTTGTTTGGTTCTGGATTCCCACAGAATGAAGCTTCTGCAATGTCCTGCCGTTTCCTTTTTATCCTTACTTTCTAATACAATATTCAGTATTCTCCAGTGCGCTGGATATATCCGCTGTAATGCGAAAAACCAATTCACCCTCATGCTCCACTCTCCAACATTACCATAGAAATAAAGGTAAAACAATATGATCAAGATTTGGTTCGGAATAAATCTAAATAGCACATTGAGTGATTTCATAAATCGTAAAAAAGTGTCCATAACAAATGAGTTCAATCCGGATTAAATTAAATTGTCCTTATAAATAATTATGTTTTATTTCATAGACATCGAGAACCACATGGGAAGACATATCTGGAGGGAAATTAAACACCCATAAATCAATGCATATATCTTTATATCGGTATATTTCAATAAATTCCTTGAAGGACTTTGAATATATAGGAAGTGAGAGGGATTCTGAGAAACTATACTATCAGCTCTAAGAACTTCCCAATGTCCAACATAAAAAATGCACTCATATAGCCATAATTTGTTATCATTATATCATTTGAATGAAATGTGACAAATGTTCTGTCGGCCTATATTGGTTAAATGGTGACACACTTAAGATGTGTTAAATTGTGCCCTATTTTACATTTTCATTCAAGTTATGTAAGCCCTGATATGGAATGGCAGCACATCAGAATAAGGTTTAAATGTGTCCACAAGGGCTTTAACCTAAGTATGCCATATGTGCCACAACTTTTTGATACAAGTGACTAAATGTCAACATTCAGCTGAATGTAAAAATAAAACAAAAAAACATTAAAAATGACAAATAAAATTACACTAAATAATCTGAACAGGAAATACAAATTATATCCTTTATGAATTATGATTTTAAGGGGTTATTTTTATGACTTAGTTGACCTAGTGTTAGACACCCATGCTCTAAACGAATTATTGTGTAAATTATATATTTTTTATTTGATAAACATTATTTTGAGTTGGATACAATTATTATTATGAGTTGTATTAAATTATTATTATTTTAGACTGATTTGAGTTGAGTTGGTTTTTGGATTGAAAGTTACCATCACTTCTATTTCTGTTTGTTTTCTCACCCCCTTCTTCTCCCCAATTTCGTGATTAAGATCTTGTCTCATCGCTGCAACTCCACAATGGGCTCGGGAGATGTGAAGGTCGAGACATCCGTCCTCCGAAACATGACCAGCCAAGTGGCGCTTCTTAACACCCGCCAGCTTAACCCGGAAGCCAGCTGCACCAATATGTGGAGGAAACACTGTTCAACTGACGACCGAAGTCAGCCTGCAGGCGCTAGAGCGCGATAAGCCAAGTAAAGCCCACCTGGCCAAACCCTCCCCTAACCAGGGCAATGCTGGGCCAATTGTGCGCTGCCCTATGGGACTCGCGGTCACTGCTGTTTGTGACACAGCCTGGTTTCGATCCCAGGCTGTAGTGATGCCGCAACACTGCGATGCAGTGCCTTAGACCGCTGCGCCACTCGGGGGGCCTTTGCCCATACTTTTTGATGTTCTTTCAATGTTTAGAAACAATGATGATGGTGTTGCGAAACACTGATTTTGGTTTCATTGTTATGGCAACATACCTGTGAAAGAAGCAGTCAAGATTCTCCCATTATCGCCACAGACAGCTTCATACTTGAGTGTGATTAGTGGCTTGGAAGGACATAACAGTTCTGGTATTACTTTTATTACTGTGTTATTTTGTAACAGGGGTGGACTGGGACAAAAATTCAGCCCTGGCATTTTAGCTATTTTAGCATTTTAGCCCTGGCACAGCCCACTGTGTTTCTCTGTTTTTTTCCTACCTCCAGGAGTTAGTTACCTTCCAAACTAGTTGTGATGTCTTCACTATTATTCTACAAAGTAGAAAATATTCAAAATAAAGAAAAACCCTTGAATGAGTAGGTGTGTCCAAACTTTTGACTGGTACTGTATATGTCATTGTGTGCTGTGGCGTTAAGATTTCCCTTCACTGGAACAAAGGGGCCTAGTCCGAACCATGAAAAACAGCCCCAGACCATTATTCCCCCTCCACCAAACTTTACAGTTGGCACTATGCATTGGGGCAGGTAGCGTTCTCCTGGCATCCGCCAAACCCAGATTAGTCCGTCGAACAGCCAGATGGTGAAGCGTGATTCATCACTCCAGAGAACGCATTTCCACTGCTCCATAGTCCAATGGCGGCGAGCTTTACACTACTCCAGCCTACGTTTGGCATTGCGCATGGAGATCTTAGGCTTGTGTGCGGCTGCTCGGACATGGAAGCCCATTTCATGAAGCTCCCGACGAATAGTTATTGTGCTGACATTGCTTCCAGAGGCAGTTTGGAACTCGGCGGTCCCGTTCTGTGAGCTTGTGTGGCCTACCACTTTGTGGCTGAGCCGTTGTTGCTCCCAGACACAATAACAGCACTTACAGTTGACCGGGGCAGCTCTAGCAGGGCAGAAATTTGACGAACTGACTTGTTAGAAAGGTGGCATCCTATGACGGTGCCACGTTGAAAGTCACTGAGCTCTTCAGTAAGGCCATTCTACTGCTAATGTTTGTCTATTGTGATTGCATGGCTGTGTGCACGATTGTATACACCTGTCAATATCGGGTGTGGCTGAAATAGCTTTTGTGTATATACAGTACCAGTCAAAAGTTTGGACACACCTACTCATTCAAGGGTTTTTCTTTATTTTGAATATTTTCTACTTTGTAGAATAATAGTGAAGACATCACAACTACGAAATAACACATATGGAATCATGTAGTAATGAAAAAAGTGTTAAACAAATCAAAATATATTTTATATTTGAGATTCTTCAAATAGCCACCCTTTGCCTTGATGACAGCTTTGCACACTCTTGGCATTCTCTCAACCAGATTCACCTGGAATGCTTTTCCAACAGTCTTGAAGGAGTTCCCACAGATGCTGAGCACTTGTTGGCTGCTTTTCCTTCACTTTACAGTCCGACTCATCCCAAACCATCTCAATTGGGTTGAGGTCGGGGGATTGTGGAGGCCAGGTCATCTGATGCATCACTCCATCACTTGAATGAGTAGGTGTATCCAAACTTTTGACTGGTACTGTATATAAATAATTGACTAGCCCACCCAACTAAAAGATGGTCCAGCCCCTCTGGCATTTGCCAGAACAGTGTAACAAGTATAAGTATCACATTTTTGCACTGTATTCAACTTAGGCTGAGGTTAGGGTTAAGGTTACAGCTGTAGGGACATATTACCATTCTAGAAGTAGAGTTACGGCTAACCCTAGATTGGTAATACATTGCACATACAGCTGAATCCCTAACTTAATGTCCACACCTCGGCTCAACCCCAACCCTAGCCTAAACCCTAACCTTGGCCTTAACCCTGCCTTTAACCCTATGAGTATTCACACGGTTCGTGTACAGTATGAATACAGTGAAACTGTACTTGTAGGAACCATCACACAGTAATAACCTCTAAAAGTCAGTTAACCTCTAAAAAGTTAACCTCTATGTCACGTTCATTGAAGGACGGGACGGACCAAGGCGCAGCGTGATATGCATACATGTTTATTATAACGAATAAACCCAACGACAAAACAACAAACTTAACGAAACGTGAAGTCCAAGGTAGACCCAAACAACATACCTTACACGGAACAAGATCCCACAACTAGACTGTGCCAATAGGCTGCTTAAGTATGGTCCCCAATCAGAGACAACGAGCGACAGCTGCCTCTGATTGGGAACCACACCGGCCAACATAGATCCACACATACTAGAATATACAACATAGAAAACGCACAACAAAGAATATACACACCCTGACTCAACATTTAAGCGTCCCCTGAGTCAGGGCGTGACACTTTAAATGTCTAAGACATTGGAAGGGGGGGGCCCTTTAAGTATAAAAAAATATATGTATAAAAAAAAATTGATAGAATTTTACATTTGGCCTTTACTACTATAGCTCATAGAAACGCACATAATAACACATTCATAAAAGGAAAAAAATACAGTCAAAACATTTATAAAAAGGAATGAGGCTTTGAAGTGTTTGTCCTATATCTAGGAGATATAAGAAAGCTCAGGAAATATTTTTGTTTTTTGGACACATACAGTGGGGGAAAAAAGTATTTAGTCAGCCACCAATTGTGCAAGTTCTCCCACTTAAAAAGATTAGAGAGGCCTGTAATTTTCATCATAGGTACACGCCAACTATGACAGACAAATTGAGAAAAAAAATCCAGAAAATCACATTGTAGGATTTTTTATGATTTTATTTGCAAATTATGGTGGAAAATAAGTATTTGGTCACCTACAAACAAGCAAGATTTCTGGCTCTCACAGACCTGTAACTTCTTCTTTAAGAGGCTCCTCTGTCCTCCACTTGTTACCTGTATTAAATGGCACCTGTTTGAACTTGTTATCAGTATAAAAGACACCTGTCCACAACCTCAAACAGTCACACTCCAAACTCCACTATGGCCAAGACCAAAGAGCTGTCAAAGGACACCAGAAACAAAATTGTAGACCTGCACCAGGCTGGGAAGACTGAATATGCAATAGGTAAGCAGCTTGGTTTGAAGAAATCAACTGTGGGAGCAATTATTAGGAAATGGAAGACATACAAGACCACTGATAATCTCCCTCGATCTGGGGCTCCACGCAAGATCTCATCCCGTGGGGTCAAAATTATCACAAGAACGGTGAGCAAAAATCCCAGAACCACAAGGGGGGACCTAGTGAATGACCTGCAGAGAGCTGGGACCAAAGTAACAAAGCCTACCATCAGTAACACACTACGCCGCCAGGGACTCAAATCCTGCAGTGCCAGACGTGTCCCCCTGCTTAAGCCAGTACATGTCCAGGCCCGTCTGAAATTTGCTAGAGTGCATTTGGATGATCCAGAAGAGGATTGGGAGAATGTCAGATGAAACCAAAATAGAACTTTTTGGTAAAAACTCAACTCGTCGTGTTTGGAGGACAAAGAATGATGAGTTGCATCCAAAGAACACCATACCTACTGTGAAGCATGGGGGTGGAAACATCATGCTTTGGGGCTGTTTTTCTGCAAAGGGACCAGGACGACTGATCCGAGTAAAGGAAAGAATGAATGGGGCCATGTATCGTGAGATTTTGAGTGAAAACCTCCTTCCATCAGAAAGGGCATTGAAGATGAAACGTGGCTGGGTCTTTCAGCATGACAATGATCCCAAACACACCGCCCGGGCAACGAAAGAGTGGCTTCGTAAGAAGCATTTCAAGGTCCTGGAGTGGCCTAGCCAGTCTCCAGATCTCAACCCCATAGAAAATCTTTGGAGGGAGTTGAAAGTCTGTGTTGCCCAGCAACAGCTCCAAAACATCCCTGCTCTAGAGGAGATCTGCATGGAGGAATGGGCCAAAATACCAGCAACAGTGTGTGAAAACCTTGTGAAGACTTACAGAAAACGTTTGACCTGTGTCATTGCCAACAAAGGGTATATAACAAAGTATTGAGAAACTTTTGTTATTGACCAAATACTTATTTTCCACCATAATTAGGATTTTCTTTCCTCATTTTGTCTTTCATAGTTGACGTGTACCTATGATGAAAATTACAGGCCTCTCTCATCTTTTTAAGTGGGAGAACTTGCACAATTGGTGGCTGACTAAATACTTTTTTTCCCCCACTGTATTTAACCCTGTCACGGATTCAGCCGAGGCTGCTGCTCCTCCTTGCTCGGGCAGGCTTCGGCGTTCATCGTCCCCGGAGTACTATCTACTACCGATCGATGTTTCGGTGTTTGTCTTGTTTGGTCTTTATTGTTTACACCTGTTTCCAATTATGTTACATTGTATTCCCTTTAAGTACCCCTGTCTCTCATTGTTTGTTGTGTGTGATTGTTTTCCGTGAGGTCGGCAGTTGCTGTTTGTATGCGCGTATTGTTCCTCCCTGTTAGGAGATTTTGTTTTGTATGTTCCTTTACTGTGCTAGTAAAGTACGTCTGCCAGTAGCTCGGTGTCATGCGCTTGACTTCGTTCACCGCATACACGTCACCTTGACAAACCCCTTATTTTTGTTGAAGCAAAACCACCTCCATACTTCCATTCATTTGTATGGGTCACCTTCAGACGAGTCCCGTGACACTTGTGGGGGTTGTAGAGCAAAATGGAGAACACCATCGTGTTTGTGAGAGTCTTTCCTTTCCAGTGGGGTCATATTAGTTTGTAGTCCAAACGGTTCGGATGCTACAGACAGAAGTTGGCACATCAGCATTACCGACTTCGGACACTACAGACGTTTTTGTGAGAACAATGATTTTCAGGATATCTCATGGTCTGACAAACACTGCTGTAGCTCAGCCACCTTCCACCGCAGATGCGGAGGGCCAACACAGGCGGATGCGGTGGATTGAGACTCAGCCCATACAGATATCTCTAGCTTAAACTGACGGATTTTGATGGGATTTTTTTTATTATGTTACTTAGATTGACGCATGGGTGCATCAATAGACTCTTTAAGGGTTATTTTTTGGAGTGCCTCCCCCATTTCCAAACATGATGACCTATTTATAATGCACCTACTGTATGCACCTATACCAATGTCTATAAGACCACAGATTCACTTCAACACTTACAAGCCCAACTGGAATAACAACAGATGTTACTCCATGACTACAGTCTACGACCACAAATTGCGATCCACAACCACAAACTCATCTGCACCACTGATCCAAGACCATTCTTGGGGCTCCTACTCCCCATCCCACTGGTTGAGCCCAGACTAACCACAGATCTCAGAACAGGCAGCTAGCGCTAATCCTCTCTCCCTACAACCACCAATAACCAATAATCATGAAGTGGCACTGAATGCTTCAGTTATCCCTCTCAAGGTAAAAAATAGGGAGCTACAGCATCCTCAAAGACAGGAAGATGTCATGGTAACAAATCGTATCGCGGCACAATGATTTACAGTACACTGTTGTCCCCTCTCCATGCTTGACGGCTTCTTCCCTTACTGTAGGACTGGGAGTGTACAGATTAAACCAAGATAAAATGCTAACATATGCAGACTGCTAATTACACTTTGTTATAAGTAGCCTTGCACAAGCCTTGACATGTGTAAGCCGGAATGGTTTATAGGAGCAGGACCTTATTTCCTGTTTATGTAGCGTGAGGCATATGGTTGCAAAATTCCAGTAACTTTCCCAAGATTCCCTGGTTTTCCAGAAATTCAGGTTGGAGGATTCTGGATTTCCATGCCTATTCCTTCACAATTAAGGAGCTGAAATTGTTGGTAGTCCAACTGTATCTGCAATAATCAACTTAGCGAGACAGTTAGCTTTTCATATAGCACATTGGTTTGCCATAACACTAGTCTCCTAAACTGGGGCAGATTATCATTCTCAATACAAACCAATTCAATAGATGGACTAGCCACAGATGTTGTAAGTAAAACAGAGCAGCAAAACAATGTTGTATTGAACCCAAATACATTTGATCTCCTCTCTTTGGTTGTGGCAAAGCTTAACTCCATTGGAAACAAAAGGAATACCAGCATATTGTTTCACAATGGAATTATCGCTGTCCCTCTCCCAAACTCCAGCATTAGGCAATGCTACACATGGATGTGCTGTACCAAAGGCACATGCCATGGTTTGTCATATTGTAAATTGATAAATAAATACAATGAAAAGGTCATGTTAAATAACAGAGGAGTGCTAAACTCTGTGCCAATTTAAAGCCAATGGAGGTACAGTGGGGGGAAAAAGTATTTAGTCAGCCACCAATTGTGTCACGATCGTCTGAGGAAGCGGACCAATACGCAGCGCGTGGAGTGAACATGATGACTTTATTAAATAAAGCAACCACAAAAAACAACAAATGACGATAGTGAAGTCCTCTGTAACACTGACAGAAACATGGAACAAAAACCCACAAATACAATGAAAACCAACACAGTATAAATATGGCTCCCAATCAGAGATAACGAGCCGACAGCTGACACTCGTTACCTCCGATTGGGAGTCATTGACCAAACATAGAAAAACAACCTAGACTAACCAACATAGAAATACACCCAAGTGAAATGAACAACCCTGGCTCAAAAATCAAAGTCCATAGAGCCAGAGTGTCACAGTACCCCCTAAAGGTGCGAACTCCGGGCGCACCAGCATACAGTCTAGGGGAGGGTCTGGGTGGGCGTCTGTCTATGGTGGCGGCTCAGGCACTGGTCGTGGTCCCCACCCCACCATAGTCACTACCCGCTTGTGTAACCTCCTCCACATGACCACCCCCCAACTAAACCCCACAGGATTAAGGGGCATCACCGGACTCAGGGGCAGCACCGGACTAAGGGGCAGCACCGGCCTAAGGGGCAGCACCGGACTAAGGGGCAGCACCGGGCTAAGGGGCAGCACCGGACTAAATGGCGGATCCGGGCTGGACGGCTCTGACGGATCCTGGCTGGACGGCTCTGGCGGATCCTTGCTGGACGGCTCTGGCGGATCCTGGCTGGACGGCTCTGGCGGATCCTGGCTGGACGGCTCATGGCTGGCTGACGGATCTGGCTGCTCATGGCTGGCTAACGGATCTGGCTGCTCATGGCTGGCTGACGGATCTGGCTGATCCTGTCTGGCGGAAGGCTCTGGCTGATCCCGTCTGGCGGAAGGCTCTGGCTGATCCTGTCTGGCGGAAGGCTCTGGCTGATCCTGTCTGGCGGAAGGCTCTGGCTGATCCTGTCTGGCGGAAGGCTCTGGCTGATCCTGTCTGGCGGAAGGCTCTGGCTGATCCTGTCTGGCGGAAGGCTCTAGCGGCTCCCGGTCTGGCGGAAGGCTCTAGCGGCTCCGGTCTGGCGGACGGCTCTGAAGGCTCATGGCAGACGGGCGGCTTTGCAGGTTCAGTACAGACGGGCGGCTTTAGCGCCGTTGGGCAGACGGGCAGTTCAGCGCCGTTGGGCAGACGGGCAGTTCAGGCGCCCGTTGGGCAGACGGGCAGTCCAGGCGCCCGTTGGGCAGACGGGCAGTTCAGGCGCCCGTTGGGCAGACGGCAGACTCTGGCCGTCTGAGGCGCACCTTAGGCCTGGCGCGTAGTGCCGGAACTGGAGGTACCGGGCTGAGGACACGCATCTCAGGGCTAGTGCGGGGAGAAGGAACAGGCCGGACCGGGCTGGCGACGCGCACCGTCAGTTTGGTGCGAGTGGCAGGAACAGGCCGGGTCGGGCTGTCGACGCACACCGTATCCTTGGTGCGTGGAGCAGGAACAGGCCGGGCAGGGCTGTCGACGCACACCGTATCCATGGTGCGTGGAGCAGGAACAGGCCGGGCAGGGCTGTCGACGCACACCGTATCCTTGGTGCGTGGAGCAGGAACAGGCCGGGCTGGGCTGGCGACGCACACCGTAGGTTCTGTGCGTGGAGCAGGAACAGGCCGGGCTGGGCTGGCGACGCACACCGTGGGCTTGATGCGTGGAGCAGGAACAGGCCGGGCTGGGCTGGCGACGCACACCGTAGGTTCTGTGCGTGGAGCAGGAACAGGCCGGGCTGGGCTGGCGACGCACACCGTGGGCTTGGTGCGTGGAGCAGGAACAGGCCGGGCAGGGCTGTCGGCGCACACCGTATCCTTGGTGCGTGGAGCAGGAACAGGCCGGGCAGGGCTGTCGGCGCACACCGTATCCATGGTGCGTGGAGCAGGAACAGGCCGGGCAGGGCTGTCGCCGCACACCGTATCCTTGGTGCGTGGAGCAGGAACAGGCCGGGCTGGGCTGTCGGCGCACACCGTATCCTTGGTGCGTGGAGCAGGAATAGGCCGGGCTGGGCTGGCGACGCACACCGTAGGTTCTGTGCGTGGAGCAGGAACAGGCCGGGCTGGGCTGGCGACGCACACCGTGGGCTTGATGCGTGGAGCAGGAACAGGCCGGGCTGGGCTGGCGACGCACACCGTAGGTTCTGTGCGTGGAGCAGGAACAGGCCGGGCTGGGCTGGCGACGCACACCGTGGGCTTGGTGCGTGGAGCAGGAACAGGCCGGGCAGGGCTGTCGACGCACACCGTATCCTTGGTGCGTGGAGCAGGAACAGGCCGGGCAGGGCTGTCGACGCCACCACCGTATCCATGGTGCGTGGAGCAGGAACAGGCCGGGCAGGGCTGTCGGCGCACACCGTATCCTTGGTGCGTGGAGCAGGAACAGGCCGGGCTGGGCTGGCGGCGCACACCGTAGGTTCTGTGCGTGGAGCAGGAACAGGCCGGGCTGGGCTGGCGACGCACACCGTGGGCTTGATGCGTGGAGCAGGAACAGGCCGGGCTGGGCTGGCGACGCACACCGTAGGTTCTGTGCGTGGAGCAGGAACAGGCCGGGCTGGGCTGGCGACGCACACCGTGGGCTTGGTGCGTGGAGCAGGAACAGGCCGGGCAGGGCTGTCGACGCACACCGTATCCTTGGTGCGTGGAGCAGGAACAGGCCGGGCAGGGCTGTCGACGCACACCGTATCCTTGGTGCGTGGAGCAGGAACAGGCCGGGCAGGGCTGTCGACGCACACCGTATCCTTGGTGCGTGGAGCAGGAACAGGCCGGGCAGGGCTGTCGGCGGCACACCGTATCCTTGGTGCGTGGAGCAGGAACAGGCCGGGCTGGGCTGGCGACGCACACCGTGGGCCTGATGCGTGGAGTAGGAACAGGTCGGTCCGTACCGGGGAACACACACCACTGGCCTTAACTGGGGATCAGGAACGGGCCGGACCGGACTGGTAACACACATCAGTCTCTCACGCCGTGCCACAACAACTTCCCTCCCTCTACTCGCCAATGGCTCCCGTAATCCGATCGCCTTCTCTCCACATCTCCCTGTGGCAGCCTCCTGCTGCCCAGCCGCCCAAGCCATGTGCCCCCCCCCAAAAACTTTTTGGGGTTGCCTCTCGTCCTTCCAACGATGATGGCCCTGCTGACGCCGTTGCTCCTCTCTCGCCAGGGCCTTGATCTTCCCCCAAGGTCCCTTGCCCCCGAGCATGTCCTCCCAGGACCACGATTTGCCCACCTGGGCCATCGCCAGCCTCTCGATCTCCTTACAAGGCGCTTCCTCCCATGTCCAGCTGTCTTGCTCCTGGACACGCTGCTTGGTCCTTTTACGGTGGGTTTTTCTGTCACGATCGTCTGAGGAAGCGGACCAATACGCAGCGCGTGGAGTGAACATGATGACTTTATTAAATAAAGCAACCACAAAAAACAACAAATGACGATAGTGAAGTCCTCTGTAACACTGACAGAAACATGGAACAAAAACCCACAAATACAATGAAAACCAACACAGTATAAATATGGCTCCCAATCAGAGATAACGAGCCGACAGCTGACACTCGTTACCTCCGATTGGGAGTCATTGACCAAACATAGAAAAACAACCTAGACTAACCAACATAGAAATACACCCAAGTGAAATGAACAACCCTGGCTCAAAAATCAAAGTCCATAGAGCCAGAGTGTCACAAATTGTGCAAGTTCTCCCACTTAAAAAGATGAGAGAGGCCTGTAATTTTCATCATAGGTACACGTCAACTATGACAGACAAAATGAGAAAAAAATATCCAGAAAACCACATTGTAGGATTTTTAATGAATTTATTTGCAAATTATGGTGGAAAATAAGTATTTGGTCAATAACAAAAGTTTCTCAATACTTTGTTATATACCCTTTGTTGGCAATGACACAGGTCAAATGTTTTCTGTAAGTCTTCACAAGGTTTTCACACACTGTTGCTGGTATTTTGGCCCATTCCTCCATGCAGATCTCCTCTAGAGCAGTGATGTTTTGGGGCTGTTGCTGGGCAACACGGACTTTCAATTCCCTCCAAAGATTTTCTATGGGGTTGAGATCTGGAGACTGACTAGGCCACTCCAGGACCTTGAAATGCTTCTTACGAAGCCACTCCTTCGTTGCCCGGGCGGTGTGTTTGGGATCATTGTCATGCTGAAAGACCCAGCCACGTTTCATCTTCAATGCCCTTGCTGATGGAAGGAGGTTTTCACTCAAAATCTCACGATACATAGCCCCATTCATTCTTTCCTTTACACGGATCAGTCGTCCTGGTCCCTTTGCAGAAAAACAGCCCCAAAGCATGATGTTTCCACCCCCATGCTTCACAGTAGATATGGTGTTCTTTGGATGCAACTCAGCATTCTTTGTCCTCCAAACACGACGAGTTGAGTTTTTACCAAAAAGTTATATTTTGGTTTCATCTGACCATATGACATTCTCCCAATCCTCTTCTGGATCATCCAAATGCACTCTAGCAAACTTCAGACGGGCCTGGACATGTACTGGCTTAAGCAGGGGGACACGTCTGGCACTGCAGGATTTGAGTCCCTGGCGGCGTAGTGTGTTACTGATGGTAGGCGTTGTTACTTTGGTCCCAGCTCTCTGCAGGTCATTCACTAGGTCCCCCTGTGTGGTTCTGGGATTTTTGCTCACCGTGCTTGTGATCATTTTGACCCCACGGGGTGAGATCTTGCGTGGAGCCCCAGATGGAGGGAGATTATCAGTGGTCTTGTATGTCTTCCATTTCCTAATAATTGCTCCCACAGTTGATTTCTTCAAACCAAGTTGCTTACCTATTGCAGATTCAGTCTTCCCAGCCTGGTGCAGGTCTACAATTTTGTTTCTGGTGTCCTTTGACAGCTCTTTGGTCTTGGCCATAGTGGAGTTTGGAGTGTGACTGTTTGAGGTTGTGGACAGGTGTCTTTTATACTGATAACAAGTTCAAACAGGTGCCATTAATACAGGTAACGAGTGGAGGACAGAGGAGCCTCTTAAAGAAGAAGTTACAGGTCTGTGAGAGCCAGAAATCTTGCTTGTTTGTAGGTGACCAAATACTTATTTTCCACCATAATTTGCAAATAAATTCATTAAAAATCCTACAATGTGATTTTCTGTTCTTTTTTTTCTCAATTTGTCTGTCATAGTTGACGTGTACCTATGATGAAAATTACAGGCCTCTCTCATCTTTTTAAGTGGGAGAACTTGCACAATTGGTGGCTGACTAAATACTTTTTTCCACCCACTGTAGGTGGATTCTGCTTATATTGTCTTAAAGAATAGTGGTCCCCTGGTGTTTCTCTGGTCTCTCTCTCTCTCTGCTCCTCTGATCCTCTGGTGCTAGCGAGGACACTGCAGTGTGTACAGTGCCTTGCAAAAGTATTCATCCCCCTTGGCGTTTTTCCTATTTTGTTGCACTACAATCTGTAATATAAATGGATTTATATTTGGATTTCATGTAATGGACATACACAAAATAGTCCAAATTGGTGAAGTGAAATGAAAATAAGTACTTTTTTCAAAAAATTCTAATAAATAAATAACGGAAAAGTGGTGAGTGCATATGTATTCACCTCCTTTGCTATGAAGCCCCTAAATAAGATCTGGTGCAACCAATTACCTTCAGAAGTCACATAATTAGTTAAATAAAGTTCACCTGTGTGCAATCTAAGTGTCACATGACCTGTCACATGATCTCAGTATATATACACCTGCTCTGAAAGGCCCCAGAGTCTGCAACACGACTAAGCAAGGGGCACCACCAAGTAAGGAGGAGCTCTCCAAAACAGGTCAGGGACAAAGTTGTGGAGAAGTACAGATCAGGGTTATAAAAACATTTCAGAAACTTTGAACATCCCACGGAGCACCATTAAATCCATTATTAAAAAATGGAAAGAATATGGCACCACAACAAACCTGCCAAGAGAGGGCCGTCCACCAAAACTCACGGACCAGGCAAGGAGGGAATTAATCAGAGAGGCAACAAGGAGACCAAAGATAACCCTGAAGGAGCTGCAAAGCTCCACAGCGGAGATTGGAGTATCTGTCCATAAGACCACTTTAAGCCGTACACTCCACAGAGCTGGGCTTTACGGAAGAGTGGCCAGGAAAAAGCCATTGCTTAAAGAAAAAAATAAGCAAACACGTTTGGTGTTCGCCAAAAGCCATGTGGGAGACTCCCCAAACATATGGAAGAAGGTACTCTGGTCAGATGAGACTAAAATTGAGCTTTTTTGCCATCAAGGAAAACGCTATGTCTGGCGCAAACCCAACACCTTTCATCACCCGAGAACACCATCCCCACAGTGAAGCATGGTGGTGGCAGCATCATGCGGTGGGGATGTTTTTCATCGGCAGGGACTGGGAAACTGGTCAGAATTGAAGGAATGATGGATGGCGCTAAATACAGGGAAATACTTGAGGGAAACCTGTTTCAGTCTTCCAGAGATTTGAGACTGGGACGGAGGTTCACCTTCCAGCAGGACAATGACCCTAAGCATACTGCTAAAGCAACACTTGAGTGGTTTAAGGGGAAACATTTAAATGTTTTGGAATGGCCTAGTCAAAGCCCAGACCTCAATCCAATTGAGAATCTGTGGTATGACTTAAAGATTGCTGTACACCAGCGGAACCCATCCAACTTGAAGGAGCTGGAGCAGTTTTGCCTTGAAGAATGGGCAGAAATCCCAGTGGCTAGATGTGCCAAGATTATAGAGACATACCCCAAGAGACTTGCAGCTGTAATTGCTGCATAAGGTGGCTCTACAAAGTATTGACTCTGGGAGGGTGAATAGTTGTGCACGCTCAAGTCTTCTGTTTTTTTTTTTGTTGTCTTATTTCTTGTTTGTTTCACAAGAAAAAATATTTTGCATCTTCAAAGTGGTAGGCATGTTGTGTAAATCAAATGATACAAACCCCCAAAGAATCCATTTTAATTCCAGGTTGAAAGGCAACAAAATAGCAATCCACTGTATGTCTGCGCACATGCTGAGACCCGCACTGTGAACGTCTGCTCCCTCGCCAGTCAGCCACCAGGGGGCAGAGTGATGGGGACAAAGCGGAGAGACCGAGGGGGGAAAGGGAGAGAGAGGGTAGACACCCGTCTGTCTCAATCCTGAGCTGTAACATCTCACTATCCCTCTACGTCTCACTCTCCTCCTCTACTTACCTCTCCCAGGCCTTCTGCCTGCTATGCCCCTGGGCTTGTGGCCCTGTAAACTCCTGTTCCCATCTCACACACACACAGGAAGGCTAGAATGTACTCACCCTATTGTATGTGCAGAGAACAACAATGTTGTTCTACTTGAGTGGCATGGCTAGACAGACACAGCAGCTATACCTAAACTAAACCAAATGTGTATACCTAACGTTGACAGGGATCACATTATTTTATTTCATCATTCTCTGTGAAGGCTTGGAAAGCAGAGATAGCGTATCCTATTTCATGTATAACACAGACTTCACTCTTCCCTCTCTATCTACCAGCTACTGTATGTATTTGACAGACAGCATTATTCTGATAATGATATTTAAGTGAACACATTTCTTTCATTTATTGATAAATCATGCCATTTAGGATGCAGGTGGAGGGGTTAATCTACTGTATCTCTATATACAGTACATGTTCCTCACTGTAGTGAGATGACAACCATCTCTATGCCCCTATGGCCTAACTGCCTACCTCTTACAAATCTTCTGTGTCCTTCACTATGCGTCTGCCCTCAGGCTCCCTAGCCATCTCCTCTCCTCCTATCCTGTGTGTATAATATCCATCTTGATTCCAGTGAGGCCGTGCACCGGACAACATCCAGTGTGTCTGCTCTGTGCTGCAGCTTGCAGATGCCTGGTTATTGGATTGTACATGGGTCTGTTTTGGCTGGCGTTCCCTCATTTTGCCCTGCTCTAAAATCATGGCCCATTTATTTTAACCCTATTATTATTATTGAAGCCTGGCTGAGCAGCACTGATGATGGCACTTTGTTTTAGCCTGACTATTGCTGACGCACATAATACTCCTAGCTCCTCAACCCCGGGTTCCACTTAGACACACAGGCTACAGAAATTATCTGTGTTTATGAGTGATGACAGTTTTATTAATTAGGATGACAATGTTGGCGATAATAAAGAGATTGAACCTAACTGTCTTGGTATCTCGGAAGGGAATGTGGGAAGGGGAAAATTGTGTATGTGTGGGGAGTGAATGTGAGTGTGTGAGGGTGTATCGCGTGTGTATGGTGGGTGTGTGTGAGGGGGGGGGTATCTGGGGTGTGCTCACGTGTAAATTGTCTATGTGTTTCTGTGTGTGGGGGAGGGGAGAGCATGTGTGTGTTCACATTTACAGTACAGCAAGCAGCTTGTATGTCTCTGTCTGTGTCTGTGTGGGATGCGCCTGGGAATTGTGTGTGTGTGTGTGTGTGTGTGTGTGTGTGTGCGTGTGCGTGTGTGTATGTGCCCGCCTGTGTGTGTCAGTAGAAGCTGGTGACTTGAAACATTTAGGAGGATGGGAGACCTACAGGGAGATGACAAAGCATGTTTACACCCCCCTCCCAAAAAAATTGTTAAGTCTCCAAACTTAGGACATTTATTTTCAACATTATATGTTCTAATTCAATCCAAGGCAATAATATAATACAAAGTCATTGTTCATACACCTATTTCTATTGAGAGGTGGCTGTCCCAAACCCTGACTCCTAAACTTCATGTTTGAAAACAAAGCAATTAATGATTTTTGTAATTTTGTAGTGCAGTCAAAAACGTGATTTTCCTGTGTTTTATATACAGTGCATTCGGAAGGTATTCAGACCCCTTGACTTTTTCCACATTTTGTTACGTTACAGCCTTATTCTAAAATTGATTAAATTGTTTTCCCCCCCTCATCAATCTACACACAATACCCCATAATGACAAAGCAAAAACAGGATTAAAGATTTTTTTGCCTAAAAAAATAACAAACTTAAATATCAGATTTACATAAGTATTAAGACCCTTTACTCAGTACTTTGTTGAAGCACCTTTGGCAGCGATTACAGCCTCGAGTCTTCTTACAGTGGGGGAAAAAAGTATTTAGTCAGCCACCAATTGTGCAAGTTCTCCCACTTTCATCTGACCATATGACATTCTCCCAATCCTCTTCTGGATCATCCAAATGCACTCTAGCAAACTTCAGATGGGCCAGGACATGTACTGACTTAAGCAGGGGGACACGTCTGGCACTGCAGGATTTGAGTCCCTGGCGGCGTAGTGTGTTACTGATGGTAGGCTTTGTTACTTTGGTCCCAGCTCTCTGCAGGTTATTCACTAGGTCCCCCCGTGTGGTTCTGGGATTTGGGATTCTTGTGATCATTTTGACCCCACAGGGTGAGATCTTGCGTGGAGCCCCAGATCGAGGGATATTATCAGTGGTCTTGTATGTCTTCCATTTCCTAATAATTGCTCCCACAGTTGATTTCTTCAAACCAAGCTGCTTACCTATTGCAGATTCAGTCTTCCCAGCCTGGTGCAGGTCTACAATTTTGTTTCTGGTGTCCTTTGACAGCTCTTTGGTCTTGGCCATAGTGGAGTTTGGAGTGTGACTGTTTGAGGTTGTGGACAGGTGTCTTTTATACTGATAACAAGTTCAAACAGGTGCCATAAGAACAGGTAACGAGTGGAGGACA
This sequence comes from Coregonus clupeaformis, assembly GCF_020615455.1. Lineage (NCBI taxonomy): Eukaryota > Metazoa > Chordata > Actinopteri > Salmoniformes > Salmonidae > Coregonus > Coregonus clupeaformis. The sequence continues at coordinate 24,734,504 of NC_059216.1, read as the reverse complement.
GAGGAGCCTCTTAAAGAAGAAGTTACAGGTCTGTGAGAGCCAGAAATCTTGCTTGTTTGTAGGTGACCAAATACTTATTTTCCACCATAATTTGCAAATATATTCATAAAAAATCCTACAATGTGATTTTCAGGATTTTTTTCTCTCAATTTGTCTGTCATAGTTGACGTGTACCTATGATGAAAATTACAGGCCTCTCTCATCTTTTTAAGTGGGAGAACTTGCACAATTGGTGGCTGACTAAATACTTTTTTTCCCCACTGTATGTATGACGCTACAAGCTTGGCACACCTGTATTTGGGGAGTTTCTCCCATTCTTTTCTGCAGATCCGCTCAAGCTCTGTCAGGTTGGATGGGGGGTCCCTGCTACTGAAAAACATCCCCACAGCATGATGCTGCCACCACCATGCTTCACCATAGGGATGGTGCAAGGTTTCCTCCAGACATGACGCTTGTCATTCAGGCCAAAGTGTTCAATCTTGGTTTCATCAGACAAGATTATATTTTTTCTCATGAGAGTCCTTTAGGTGCCGTTTGGCAAACTCCAAGCGGGCTGTTATGTGCCTTTTACTGAGGAGTGGCTTCCGTCTGCCACTCCACCACAAAGGCCTGATTGGTGGAGTGCTGCAAAGATGGTTGTCCTTCTGGAAGGTTCTCCCATCTCCACAGAGGAACTCTGGATATCTGTCAGAGTGACCATCGGGTTCTTGGTCACCTCCCTGACGAAGGCCCTTCTCCCCCGATTGCTCAGTTTGGCGGGCGGCCAGCTCTGGGAAGAGTCTTGGTGGTTCCAAACTTCTTCCATTTAAGAATGATGGAGGCCACTGTGTTCTTGGGGACCTTCAATGCTGCAGAAATTTTTTGGTACCCTTCCCCAGATCTGTGCTTCGACACAATCCTGTCTCGGGGCTCTACGGACAATTCCTTCGACCTCATGGCTTGGTTTTTGCTGTGACATGCACTGTCAACTGTGGGACCTTATATAGACAGGTGTGTGCCTTTCCAAATCATGTCCAATCAATTGAATTTACCACAGGTGGACTCCAATCAAGATGTAGAAACATCTAAAGGATGATCAATGGAAACAGGATGCACCTGAGCTCAATTTTGAGGCTCACAGCAAAGGCTCTGTATACTTATGTAAATAAGGTATTTCTGTTATATATTTTTAATCAATTTGCAAAATATTCTAAAAACCTGTTTTCGCTTTGTCATTACGGAGTATTGTGCGTAGATTGATGAGGAAAAATAACAATTTAATCAATTTTAGAATAAGGCTGTAACATAACAAAATATTGAAAAAATCAAGGGGTCTGAATACTTTCCAAATGCACTGTATATTTCCACACTATGAGGTTGGAATAATACTGTGAAAATGATGATAAGAGCTGTTTGAAAAGACCGCCTGAAATTTCAGCGTTTTGTTTGAGATATTGCTCTGGCTAAGAAGCTATTTTAGTTTCTTTTTTACCATTTTAAATCAATCACTGTCACGTTCATTGAGTACAGGATTGGACCAAGGTGCAGCGTGGTATGCGTACATGTTCGTTTATTTATTAAACACCGACAAAACAACAAAAGCAACGTAACGTGAAGTTCTAAAGGCTAAACATCAGACAAGCCAAACACATAGAAACAAGATCCCACAACATAGGTAGGCAACATGGCTGCCTAAGTATGATCCCCAATCAGAGACAACGATCGAAAGCAGCCTCTGATTGGGAACCACACCTGGCCAACATAGATCTACAAACATAGAATGTACACATAGAAATACACACCCTGACCAAACCAACTAAAGAAAACCGGTCTCTCAAGGCCAGGGCGTGACAGTACCACCCCAAAGGTGCGGACTCTGGCCGCAAAGCCTAACTTAACAGGGGAGGGTCCGGGTGGGCATCTAGCCTCGGTGGCAGCTCCGGCTCCGGGCGTGACGTCCTCTCCCTTACTGCCTCCCCGTTGCACCCATGGTCAGGTCTGGACCTCGGCGCGATGCTTCCCCTCTCAGTCCTCCCACGAAGCACCAAGCCCTGTCTGGACCCTGGTGTGGGAGACCCCGACCCTGGAGAGGGGCTGACGTCTGGTTCTGGAGTGGAGCCGCTGACCGGAGCTGAACTGGACCCCGGTGGAGCGGACTGCTCTGGCTCTGGACTGGAGCAGCTGACCGGAGCTGGACTAGGCACCGGTGGAGCAGACTGCTCTGGCACTGGAGTGGAGCAGCTGACCGGAGCTAGATCAGGCACCGGTGGAGTGGACTGCTCTGGCACCAGCCGTACCGGGCTGGGGACACGCACCACAGGTTTGGTGCGAGGAACAGGCACGGGCCGTGCCGGACTGGATACACGCACCACTGGTTTGGTGCGGGGAGCAGGTACGGGGCGTACCGGGCTGGCGACACGCACCAATGGTTTGGTGCAGGGAGAAGTGCAGGGCCGTACCGGACTGGATACACGCACCACTGGTTTGGTGTTGGGAGCAGGTACGGGGCGTACCGGGCTGGTGACACGCACCAATGGTTTGGTGCGGGGAGCAGGTACGGGCCGTACCGGACAGGATACACGCACCACTGGTTTGGTGCGGAGAGCAAGTACGGGGCGTACCGGGCTGGCGACACGCACCAATGGTTTGGTGCAGGGAGAAGGTACGGGCCGTACCGGACTGGATACACGCACCACTGGTTTGGTGTTGGGAGCAGGTACGGGGCGTACCGGGCTGGTGACACGCACCAATGGTTTGGTGCGGGGAGCAGGTACGGGCCGTACCGGACAGGATACACGCACCACTGGTTTGGTGCGGGGAGCAGGTACAGGCCGTACCAGGCTGGGGAGGCGCACTGGTGACCCAGTGCATAGAACCGGAGCAGGACATACTGGACCGTGGAGGCGCACTGGAGGTCTGGAGTTTAAAGCTGGCACAACCCGTCCTGGCTGGATGCCCACTTTCGCACGGCACGTGCGGGGCGCTGGCACAGGACGCACTGGGCTGTGAAGGTGCACTGGCAACACAGTGCGTATCTCCGCATACCTTGGTTCCTCAATGAACACATGCTCCTTACAGCAAGTGCGGGTAGTTGGCTCTGGTCTCCCCCCTGGCTCCGCCAACCACCCTGTGTGCCCCCCCAAAAAAAATTATTGGGGCTGTCTCTCGGGCTTCCTTCGTTGTCGGCACTGTTGGCGCCGCCGTTGATCCTCTCCTACCTGGGCTTCTACCTTCGCCCAGGGTCCTTTCCCAGCAAATATCTCCTCCCAAGACCACATCTTCCCCACCTGTGTCCAGGGTGTTTGCTCCTCCTGGGCACGCTGCTTGGTCTGTTGGTGGTGGGATCTTCTGTCACATTCGTTGAGTACAGGATTGGACCAAGGTGCAGCGTGGTATGCGTACATGTTCGTTTATTCATTAAACACTGACAAAACAACAAAAGCAACGTAACGTGAGGTCCTAAAGGCTAAACATCAGACAAGCCAAACACATAGAAACAAGATCCCACAACATAGGTAGGCAACATGGCTGCCTAAGTATGATCCCCAATCAGAGACAACGATCGACAGCTGCCTCTGATTGGGAACCACACCCGGCCAACATAGATCTACAAACATAGAATGTACACATAGAAATACACACCCTGACCAAACCAACTAAAGAAAACCGGTCTCTCAAGGCCAGGGCATGACAATCACAGTAAGGTACTTAATTGTTACCTAGAAATGATTTGATATCGAAATAATAACGGCTACATTGGGCCTTTAACACTATTATTTAAATAGAATACCTTGAGTTGTTATATTTTTACATTGAAAGATACTTATCTAATTAGTAGTTTTGTTCATTTTTAAACATATATTTAAAAATAAATGCTGTCCCAACTTTTGATGTCACTATCGAAACACACACATTAAAAAACTGTAGAATGAATATGCCTTAAGCCACACCCATACAAAGAAATATGTAAAGTATCAAGAAATATGTAAAGTACAGTTTTAGGACAAAAACATATGCTGGGATGTACATCTGTCCAAATGAAAGATAGCCAGTCATATGTTAGCTATGGGGATTCTTTAAAGTCCAAAATAATTCAAAATTGTCCAAACAATTGACGCCATATAGATACAATATATAGGTCTCATCTTTGTATCTTTGCCATTATGGCGTCTGTGACAGAACGGGCGGCGCATTGTACAATGAGTTCTACTGTGCTCTACTATACTGTGATGTGCTGTACTGTGCTGTGCTGTACTGTACTGTACTGTACTGTGCTCTACTGTACTGTGCTCTACTGTACTGTGCTCTACTGTACTGTACTCGAGTTTACTTGAGTTTCTATTGATCTAGCTGTCTTGGTCTCGAGAGCAGTCAAAACCACATAAATTAGGTCTTTAAGTTGTCATGGTCTCAACTCACTGGGTCTGGATCTTGGGACCAATGTCCAAGTATAAAGCTTGGCTTTGGCTCCTGGATATTACCTTAGTCTTTGGTTTACCCAAAATAAGTCAAAATTGTCCAAACCGAAATAGTCACAACCGAAACAATTGACACCATAGAGATATATAGAGGTCTCATCTTTGTATCTGTGCCACTATGACATTGTGACAGCACCATTGAGGCTATCTCCATTTTAAAGTTGCATGTGTCATGCTCTACGAACAGAGCTACAGAAGACACTATGTGGGTAGTGGACAGGTGCACACTTCAGGAAAAAGTGTAGAGCAGGGTTCTTCAATTCCGGTCCTGGAGGGCCGAAACGCTTCTGTTTTTTATTTCTACCTGGTAGTTAATTGCACTCACCTGGTGTCCCAGGTCTGAATTAGCCCCTGATTAGAAGGAGAGGATGAAAAACAGAGGTGTTTTGGCCCTCCAGGACCGGAATTGAAGAACCCTGGTGTAGAGTATTAATATGCATAGCCAGCAGCGGGGCTCCTATCCTCCAAGAGCCCAAACATTGACATCTATTTGGCCAAAACATAGATGTCTATAATGGGCTATACTGTACTATACTGTACTCAACTGTACTGTACTGTGCTCTACTGTGCTCTACTGTACTGTACTGTACCCTACTCTACTGTACTGTCCTGTACTTTACTGTGCTCTACTGTACTCTACTGTTCTCTACTGTACTGTACTATACTATACTCTACTGTACTCACTTGCCCTGGACCAATGTCCTGGTATACATCTTGGTCTTGGCTCCTGGATATTACCTTAGTCTTTGGTTTCCCCAATTTGAAAAAGACAATAACATTGATCATTGGCTGATCTCACCCAGTTGAATGGTGGAAGCCCTCAATGGCAATGTCTATACTAAAAAGAGTTATATCCATCTAGAGTCCTCCATTTATCTCTATGATTGACACTTGACACAATATCATTAATTAGATGCATAAGTAATTCAATCAATCAACAAGTTTCAGAATCATACAATCAAAATTGAACATTTTACAGAGAATAATATAAATTCAATTTCTCTAAATTCTATTTAAAGGTCTTGAAAATCAGGTAAAAAATCTGGTTTTTACTATTTTCTTTATTTGATACGCAAATACAATTTCTAAAATCTATCTGTAATCGAAGGTCAGTCAAAATGATCACTTCTGTGTATGGTTCTCCCTTTATTGCAACTTTTTCTCTATATTTCAGTAGAGACAAATTTAGTGGGGTGGTAAGGAATTCAAGCAAATATTTCAAATATGCAATACAAACAAAGTGTGAGTAGTATATACAGTATGTCTACCTGAAATACTGTATGTTGGAAGACGTGTGACGAAAGTTTGGGAAAAATTGGGGTACCACTTTATTTGGATAATCTACAGACCAGTGGAGGCTGGTGGGAGGAGTTATAGGAGGACAGGCTCATTGTAATGGCTGGAATGGAATAAATGGAACGTTATCAAACACAACAAAAATATGGAAACCACATGTTTGACTCTGTTCCATTTATTCCATTCCAGCCATTACAATGAGCCCGTCCTCCTACCGTTTCCCAAACTTGGACCTCAGGACCCCAAGGGGTGAAGGTTTTGGTTTCTGCCCTAACACTACACAGCTGATTCAAATGATCAAAGCTTGATGATTTGTTGATTATTTGAATCAGCTGTGTAATGTTAGGGCAAAAACTAAAACGTGCACTCCTTGGGGTCCAGAGGACCGAGTTTGGGAAACCCTGTTCTAAACCTTACCATAACCATAACTTTAGCAAGTAGTTGCTTATCAACAAATAGTTTGTTGGTAGTATGACCATCTGTAGAGCATCCACAGATGGACTATCTAAATAAAGTGTGACCAACAAATGGTCGTATCCATAGAGATAGATAGAGGACTCATCTTTGTCCCCGTGCCATTATAGCGTCTGTGACAACATGGGCAGCGCCATTGAGGCTATCTCCATTTTAAAGTAGTCAATTTTCTTCTTCTTCATTGGTTGATTGCTCCCAAATCATAGGAATCCCCACCCAGTTGACTACTTTAAAATAGTGGAAGCCCTCAATGGCAATGTTCATGTTAAAACCGGTTATAGCCATGATTAATTCTCTATCTATCTCTATGTTTGTATCACCAGGGCAAGTGAGCTATTTTTAGCACGAGGCCAACCATAAAGCAACCCCGGGTTGAATCAAAGCCCTGCATGTGAATGAAGCTGTTTCCAGAGAGAGCAGTGGTTGGTCTCTTGTCTCACACACACAGGCAGCCATCTGCAGTCTGAATGGACCCCATTGACAGATGAGGGGAGAGCACTTCAGAGGATAGGCTTAAGTTAAACCTGCGTGTACCAGACCCTGTCGTCTCACAGCCTGGCACCTGATAAAGACAGAGTATAAGCACATTGACTACCAGAATGTATTATTGCTCACAAAATTCCATCATCTTACCAGGGCTCTCTAACTAGTAAAATGTGAGCTGATTACTGCTACAGTCCAGTAGGTTATGTAGAGTATGAATCAACTCCCTCCTCTGCAGCAGCTAAACATGTTCCCTGCCACTGGCCACACATCACACACAAGACTGTACGTGCGTGCCTGTGCGCACACACACACACACACACACACACACACACACACACACACACACACAACCTCCCTGGCAATGTGAAGTGTGCTGTGAGTGTGTCCACCCTGCTCGCTTTCTCACCCGACCAGCTCTTTCATTGTGTCAAGAGCCACTCGCTGGTGATTCAAGCTGCCCATTGATGATGTGAGTGGGCACATGGACGGGTGCCACCGTCTAGCTACAGTAATCAGATGTCTCAGACATTACTAATTTCAAAGAAAGATTCACATTAATTTAAGTTCCATTCAGTCAATTAGGCTATCGAAATGGACATGAAATTACAGTAAAGAAATGCATGAGGCCAATTAGTCATTTTGGAATGGGCATTTTCAGTGGATCTTGCAAACTTGTGTGTGTGCGTGCGTGTGTGTGTGACTATGGTGTGTGTGTGTGTGTGTGTGTGTGTGTGTCTTCCACAGGGTTGTTCAGGCAGGCTGCATGGTCTTTCCCCAGAGCCTAAAATAGCAGCAAAGCCCTGGCATGGGTTAATCCCCCCAGGATTACTGACTGCTGCTCAATGACCAAAGTGACAGCATTTACCTCTCACTGGAACTCACACACACACATGCACACACATACACACACGTAGGGCTGTGGCGGTCATGACATTTTGTCAGCCGGTTATTGTCATGCAAAAGACTGTTAATAAACATGAACATGTTTAGCATCTCCAGGCTCCACTCATACAAGCAGCATACAAGCATCTAATGCATGCTTTTGGAACATCTACAGTGGCTTGCGAAAGTATTCACCCCCCTTGGCATTTTTCCTATTGTGTTGCCTTACAACCTGGAATTAAAATGGATTTTTTTGGGGAGGGGTTGTATCATTTGATTTACACAACATGACTACCCCTTTGAAGATGCAAAATATTTTTGGGGGTGAATCAAACAAGAAATAAGACAAAAAAACAGAAAACTTGAGCATGCATAACTATTCACCCCACCAAAGTCAATACTTTGTAGAGCCACCTTTTGCAGCAATTACAGCTGCAAGTCTCTTGGGGTATGTCTCTATAAGCTTGGCACATCTAGCCACTAGGATTTTTGCCCATTATTCAAGGAAAAAACTGCTCCAGCTCCTTCAAGTTGGATGGGTTCCGCTGGTGTACAGCAATCTTTAAGTCATACCACAGATTCTCAATTGGATTGAGGTCTGGGCTTTAACTAGGCCATTCCAAGACATTTAAATGTTTCCCCTTAAACCACTTGAGTGTTTCTTTAGCAGTATGCTTAGGGTCATTGTCCTGCTGGAAGGTGAACCTCCATCCCAGTCTCAAATCCCTGGAAGACTGAAACAGGTTTCCCTGTATTTAGCGCCATCCATCGTTCCTTCAATTCTGACCAGTGTCCCTGCCTATGAAAAACATCCCCACAGCATGATGCTGCCACCACCATGCTTCACTGTGGGGATGGTGTTCTCGGGGTGATGAGAGGTGTAGGGTTTGCGCCAGACATAGCGTTTTCCTTGATGGCCAAAACGCTCAATTTTAGACTCATCTGACCAGAGTACCTTCTTCCATATGTTTGGGGAGTCTCCTACATGGCTTTCGGCGAACACCAAACGTGTTTGCTTAATTTTTTTCTTTAAGCAATGGCTTTTTCCTGGCCACTCTTCCGTAAAGCCCAGCTCTGTGGAGTGTACGGCTTAAAGTGGTCCTATGGACAGATACTCCAACCTCCGCTGTGGTGCTTTGCAGCTCCTTCAGGGTTATCTTTGGTCTCTTTGTTGCCTCTGATTAATGCCCTCCTTGCCTGGTCCGTGAGTTTTGGTGGGCGGCCCTCTCTTGGCAGATTTGTTGTGGTGCCATATTCTTTCCATTTTCTAATAATGGATTTAATGGTGCTCTGTGGGATGTTCAAAGTTTCTGATATTTTTTTATAACCCAACTCTGATATGTACTTCTCCACAACTTTGTCCCTGACCTGTTTGGAAAGCTCCTTGGTCTTCATGGTGCCGCTTGCTTGGTGGTGCCCCTTGCTTACTGGTGTTGCAGACTCTGGGGCCTTTCAGAACAGGTGTATATATACTGAGATCATGTGACAGATGATGTGACACTTAGATTGCACACAGGTGGACTTTATTTAACTAATTATGTGACTTCTGAAGGTAATTGGTTGCACCAGATCTTATTTAGGGGCTTCATAGCAAAGGAGGTGAATACATGTGCACGCACCACTTTTCCATTATTTATTTTTTAGAATTTCTTGAAACAAGTTATTTTTTTCATTTCACTTCACCAATTTGGACTATTTTGTGCATGTCCATTACATGAAATCCAAATAAAAATCAATTTAAATTACAGGTTGTAATGCAACAAAATAGGAAAAACACCAAGGGGGATGAATACTTTTGCAAGGCACTGTACATTAAAAAAAGTATAATAAATCAATTGAATATACACCATCATAACAAATTCATAATTTATTTTAGGCAGGTCTAAAGAAACATTATGATATGAAGAAAATGTATTTCAGAAGAACAGAATATGAGTTGGCCTACTGTATTTGGCTATGCGCCATGCCAAAGGCTGTAGGATTTTTCATTTAGCAGACACGATTTGCTTATAAGTCCTGTGCCATTATTTTATATGCTTTTATAGTAAGAATAATATAATTGAACTTAGCTGAATAAACTATAATGGATATTTTTCCCACTCTGGAGCGAGAGTGCGCGCATATGAAGTGGCTATGTTGAGCGTAAAAGTGATCATTTGAAACAGCTCCTATATGCTAGATTTAGAGTTATTTGGCAACTTTAGTTGTAAATGATACAAACCTTAGAATGCCTTAGAAATCAAAAGATTATATATACATATATATATACAGTGGGGGAAAAAAGTATTTAGTCAGCCACCAATTGTGCAAGTTCTCCCACTTAAAAAGATGAGAGAGGCCTGTAATTTTCATCATAGGTACACGTCAACTATGACAGACAAAATGAGGGAAAAAAATCCAGAAAATCACATTGTAGGATCTTTAATGAATTTATTTGCAAATTATGGTGGAAAATAAGTATTTGGTCAATAACAAAAGTTTCTCAATACTTTGTTATATACCCTTTGTTGGCAATGACACAGGTCAAACGTTTTCTGTAAGTCTTTACAAGTTTTTCACACACTGTTGCTGGTATTTTGGCCCATTCCTCCATGTAGATCTCCTCTAGAGCAGTGATGTTTTGGGGCTGTCGCTGGGCAACACAGACTTTCAACTCCCTCCAAAGATTTTCTATGGGGTTGAGATCTGGAGACTGGCTAGGCCACTCCAGGACCTTGAAATGCTTCTTACGAAGCCACTCCTTCGTTGCCCGGGCGGTGTGTTTGGGATCATTGTCATGCTGAAAGACCCAGCCACGTTTCATCTTCAATGCCCTTGCTGATGGAAGGAGATTTTCACTCAAAATCTCACGATACATGGCCCCATTCATTCTTTCCTTTACACGGATCAGTCATCCTGGTCCCTTTGCAGAAAAACAGCCCCAAAGCATGATATTTCCACCCCCATGCTTCACAGTAGGTATGGTGTTCTTTGGATGCAACTCAGCATTCTTTGTCCTCCAAACACGACGAGTTGAGTTTTTACCAAAAAGTTATATTTTGGTTTCATCTGACCATATGACATTCTCCCAATCCTCTTCTGGATCATCAAAATGCACTCTAGCAAACTTCAGACGGGCCTGGACATGTACTGACTTAAGCAGGGGGACACGTCTGGCACTGCAGGATTTGAGTCCCTGGCGGCGTAGTGTGTTACTGATGGTAGGCTTTGTTACTTTGGTCCCAGCTCTCTGCAGGTCATTCACTAGGTCCCCCCGTGTGGTTCTGGGATTGTGATCATTTTGACCCCACAGGGTGAGATCTTGCGTGGAGCCCCAGATCGAGGGAGATTATCAGTGGTCTTGTATGTCTTCCATTTCCTAATAATTGCTTCCACAGTTGATTTCTTCAAACCAAGCTGCTTACCTATTGCAGATTCAGTCTTCCCAGCCTGGTGCAGGTCTACAATTTTGTTTCTGGTGTCCTTTGACAGCTCTTTGGTCTTGGCCATAGTGGAGTTTGGAGTGTGACTGTTTGAGGTTGTGGACAGGTGTCTTTTATACTGATAACAAGTTCAAACAGGTGCCATTAATACAGGTAACGAGTGGAGAACAGAGGAGCCTCTTAAAGAAGAAGTTACAGGTCTGTGAGAGCCAGAAATCTTGCTTGTTTGTAGGTGACCAAATACTTATTTTCCACCATAATTTGCAAATAAATTCATTAAAAATCCTACAATGTGATTTTCTGGAAAAAATTTTCTCAATTTGTCTGTCATAGTTGACGTGTACCTATGATGCAAATTACAGGCCTCTCTCATCTTTTTAAGTGGGAGAACTTGCACAATTGGTGGCTGACTAAATACTTTTTTTCCCCACTGTATATATATATATACACAGCTGTGGAAAAAATTAAGAGACCACTGCACATTTTTCTTCAATCAGCATCTCTACATGTATGACAGCCATTCCATTCCAGTGTCTGTTGAATTCCAACACAGACACACCTCATTCTACTGAATTAGGTACTGATTAGGTGATCACATGAACCAAATCTTATTTAACGAGGAGAAGTATAAAAACCACTGCTGTGGTCATCACTATCCGCTTGCAATAGGACCAGCTGGATTGCAAAAACAGTGCTAATAGTACTTCAAAAGTAATATTAATCAAAAAATAACTATTGACCATGCCAAAAGAGTTGAAAAGGAACGTTTTGAGTAAGGAAAATAATTCTGGCTTTACTGGCAGAGTGATTCAGTGAGCATCATGTTGCTTCCATCCTTAAAATTTCAAAGACGGCAGTTCATAAGAACAAGGTCAAGCAGCAGACATTGGGGACAACAAAGCTACAGACCGGCAGAGGGCGAAAATGACTCTCTACTGACCGGGATGACCGCCAACTCATTCGAATGTCACTTAACAACTGTAGGATGACATCAAGTGACCTACAAAAAGAATGGCAAACGGCAGCTGGGGTGAAGTGCACGGCGAGGACGGTTCGAAACAGGCTCCTAGGGGCAGGGCTGAAGTCGTGGAAAGCTAGAAAAAAGCCCTTCATCAATGAGAAGCAAAGAAGAGCCAGGCTGAGGTTTGCAAAAGACCATAAGGATTGGACCGTAGAGGACTGGAGTAAGGTCATCTTCTCTGATGAGTCCAATTTTCAGCTTTGCCCAACACCTTGTTGTCTAATGGTTAGACGGAGACCTGGAGAGGCCTACAAGCCACAGTGTCTCGCACCCACTGTGAAATTTGGTGGAGGATCAGTGATGATCTGGGGGTGCTTCAGCAAGGCTGGAATCGGGCCACGTACAAGGTTGTCCTGGAAGAAAACTTGCTTGACATTGTTCCCCAACTCTGAGGATTGTTTTTTTCAGCAGGACAATGCGCCATGCCACACAGCCAGGTCAATCAAGGTGTGGATGGAGGACCACCAGATCAAGACCCTGTCATGGCCAGCCCAATCTCCAGACCTGAACCCCATTGAAAACTTCTGGAATGTGATCAAGAGGAAGATGGATGGTCACAAGCCATTAAACAAAGCCGAGCTGCTTGAATTTTTGCGACAGAAGTGGCATAAAGTCACCCAACATCAATGTGAAAGACTGGTGGAGAGCATGCCAAGACGCATGAAAGCTGTGATTGAAAATCAGGGTTATTCCACCAAATATTGATTTCTGAACTCTTCCTAAGTTAAAACATTACTATTGCATTATTCGAGGTCTGACAACACTGCATATTTTTTGTTATTTTGACCAGTTGTCATTTTCTGCAAATAAATGCTCTAAATGACAATATTTTTATTTGGAATTTGGGAGAAATGTTGTCAGTAGTATATAGAATAAAACAAAAATGTTATTTTTACCCAAATACATACCTATAAATAGTAAATCCAGAGAAACTGATAATTTTGCAGTGGTCTCTTAATTTTTTACGCAGCTGTATATACAGTACCAGTCAAAAGCTTGGACACACCTACTCATTCAAGAGTTTTTCTTAATTTTTACTATTTTCTACATTGTAGAATAATAGTGAATACATCAAAACTATGAAATAACACATATGGAATCATGTAGTAACCAAAAAAGTGTTAACAAATCAAAATATATTTTGGATTTTAGATTCTTCAAAGTAGCCAACCTTTGCCTTGATGACAGCTTTGCACACTCTTGGAATTCTCTCAACCAGCTTCATGAGGAATGCTTTTCCAAGAGTCTTGAAGGAGTTCCCACATATGCTGAGCACATGTTGGCTACAGTCCAACTCATCCCAAACCATCTCAATTGGGTTGAGGTCGGGTGATTGTGGAGGCCAGGTCATCTGATGCAGCACTCCATCACTCTCCTTCTTGGTAAAAGAAGAGATCATCCGTTCACCCACACTGCATCTCACAAAGACACGGCGGTTGGATCCAAAAATCTCCAATTTGCACTCCAGACCAAAGGACTAATTTCCACCGGTCTAATGTCCATTGCTCGTGTTTCTTGGCCCCAAGCAAGTCTCTTATTCTTATTGGTGTCCTTTAGTAGTGGTTTCTTTGCAGCAATTCGACCATGAAGGCCTGATTCACGCAGTTTCCTCTGAACAGTTGATGTTGAGATGTGTCTGTTACTTGAACTCTGTGAAGCATTTATTTGGGCTGCAATCTGAGATGCAGTTAACTCTAATGAACTTATCCTCTACAGCAGAGGTAACTCTGGGTCTTCCATTCATGTGGCGGTCCTCATGAGAGCCAGTTTCATCATAGTGCTTGATGGTTTTTGCGACTGCACTTGAAGAAACTTTCAAAGTTCTTCAAATGTTCCGTTTTGACTGGCCTTCATGTCTTAAAGTAATGATGAACTGTCATTTCTCTTTGCTTATTTGAGCTGTTCTTGACATAATATGGACTTGGTCTTTTACCAAATAGGGCTATCTTCTGTATACCACCCCTATCTTGTCACAAGACAACGGATTAAGAAGGAAAGAAAATCCACAAATTAACTTTTAAGAAGGCACACCTTTTAATTGGAATGCATTCCAGGTGACTACCTCATGAAGCTGGTTGAGAAAATACCAAGAGTGTGCAAAGCTGTCATCAAAGCAAAGGTTACTACATTATATTATATGTGTTATTTCATAGTTAGATGTCTTCTCTATTATTCTACAATGTAAAAAAAACTTTAATGAAAAACTTGAATGAGTGGGTGTGTCCAAACTTTTGACTGGTAGTGTATATATATATATGGGCTGCATGATGCGACTATAGGCTATTGATGATTTGAGAAAGTCGCAAAAAAAAACTTGAGCTCTGTTCCTTGCCTCAGGCTGCACACACTGTTCTCTAATGAAGTGATTATATTTTCACCCATCAGACTATCTTCAATTTAATCGTGTCTTTACTATTATGTAACATTATTTTCGATTTAGAATGGCCCATTATCAAATGGGCAAGAACAGGGGCAAGACAACAAAGACATGTCATCCATGTGCACTGGAATAGCGAATAGAGACCACCTTCCTGCCAGTACGTTTTTCACCGATGTTGGGTAGGCTACTCCGGTAATTTCGCTGCGCCACACATGATATTCTGCCCAAACTCTGTATGCCATGGCCTCTTCCTGCAGAAACCAAGTGAAATCTGTTCCGAGAACATCGATAGTAACATGTTTTCACAACTAAACATATTTCATTAAACTGTTGACAGCCCCTCTCTCTGCACGCTGGAGAAAGGAATGAAGGAGAGAGGGGAGGAGATGGAAACTCACAGTGGGGAGATATTCTGTAGCTAAATGTAATGTGTCAGTCAGTCTATTAATTATGAAAATGTAGCTATTACTAGGTTATTCAAAATCTAAAACAAATTCACTATAATTGTAGGCTAAATATGAATTTGTTTAATTTAGGTTAGACTAATTATGTACCAAAGATATCTTAAAGTGTATTTCTGTATGTTTTTCTGCCATGTGTAATATGGGGTTGGCTATGTATTGTTTAGCGGCACAATCATTATATACATTCAGGGTTTTTTTTCGGGCTTGTGCTCATATACAGTGCATTCGTAAAGTATTCAGACCCCTTGACTTTTTCCACATTTTGTTATGTTACTGCCTTACTCTAAAATGGATAAAATAATTGTTTTCCCTCATCAATCTAAGCACAATACCCCATAATGACAAAGCTTAAACAGGTTTTTAGGAATTTTGGCTAATGTATTAAAAATAAGAAACTGAAATACCTTATTTACATAAGTATTCAGAGCCTTTGCTATGAGACTCGGAATTGAGCTCAGGTGCATCCTGCTTCCATTGATCATCCTTGAGATGTTTCTACAACTTGATTGGAGTACACCTGTGGTAAATTCAATTGATTGGACATGATTTAGAAAGGCACACACCTGTTTATATAAGGTCCCACAGTTGACAGTGCATGTCAGAGCAAAAAACAAGTCATGAGGTCGAAGGAATTGTCCGTAGTGCTCCAAGACAGGATTGTGTCGAGGCACAGATCTGCGGAAGGGTACCAAAAAATGTCTGCAGCATTGAAGGTCCCCAAGAACACAGTGGCCTTCATCATTCTTAAATGGAAGAAGTTTGGAACCGCCAAGACTCTTCCTAGAGCTGGCCACCCACCAAACAGCAATCGTGGGAGAAGGGCCTTGGTCAGGGAGGTGAGCAAAGACGCGATAGTCACTCTGAAAGAGCTCCAGAGTTCCTCTGTGGAGATGGGAGAACCTTCCAGAAGGACAACCATCTCTGCAGCACTCCACCAATCAGGCCTTTATGGTAGAGTGGCCAGACGGAAGCCACTCCTCAGTAAAAGGCACATGACAGCCCACTTGGAGTTTGCCAAAAGGCACCTAAAGGACTCTCAGACCATGAGAAAAAAGATTATCTGGTCTGATGAAAATAAGATTGAACTCTTTGGCCTGAATGCCAAGCGTCACGTCTGGAGGAAACCTGGCACCATCCCTACGCTGAAGGATGGTGGTGGCAGCATCATGCTGTGGGGATGTTTTCAGCAGCAGGGATTGGGAGACTAGTCAGGATCAAGGGAAAGATGAACGGAGCAAAGTACAGAGAGATCCTTGATGAAAACCTGCTCCAGAGCGCTCAGGACCTCAAGCTGGAGTGAAGGTTCACCTGCCAACAGGACTTGGACCCTAGGCACACAGCCAAGACAACGCAGGAGTGGCTTCAGGACAAGTCTCTGAATGTCCTTGAGTGGCCCAGCCAGAGCCCGGACTTGAACCCAATCAAACATCTCTGGAGAGACCTGAAAATAGCTGTTCAGCGACGCTCACATCCAACCTGACAGAGCTTGAGAGGATCTGCAGAGAAGAATGGGAAAAACTCCCCAAATACAGGTGTGCCAAGCTTGTAGCGTCATACCCAAGAAGACTCGAGGCTGTAATCGCTGCAAAAGGTGCTTCAACAAAGTACTGAGTAAAGGGTCTGAATACTTATGTAAATGTAATATCCGTTTTTTATTTGTAATACATTAGAAAAAAATTCTAAACCTGTTTTGCTTTGTCATTATGGGGTATTGTGTGTTGATTGATGATCAATTTTCGAATGCACTGTATAGGCCTATGCTTATGCATAGCACTAATATGCATATAGGTGTATCAAATTAATCAACACCTTAGAAAGCACTGTCCATTTTGTTGTGTAAGGCTTTGAAACAACATCCACAATGACCATGTTTTCCAAACAGTTTAAAATTATTGTTGAACCACTTTCTTCAAATTGATAAATGTTTTAAAAGCACATACTGTTTTGATGATAAGTGTTTAATGTGATTGTCGATTTCATTTGCATTGATGTCAGAGTGGTTAGAGGGACAATAGAGCCGTGAGTACCAGGCCATTAGCAACCTGATGATCAAGTTGGTTAGGCTATTACTAATGTATGTCCAGAGTGCATAAAAGGAGATGACCTTGACTCAATGGTAATGTAGAATTTTCTGCGGTCATGACTCATGACTGCTGGCGTTGCGGTAATATGGTCACCGCAACAGCCCTACACACACATTATCTGTCTCACCTTATTTTACATGCATGCACACATGCATCCTCACCAGTACTGCTCTCAGAAACCAGGTGGAACCTAGTTCTGTAATAAACATCTCAGTATGACACCCCGCCTTTGCCTTATTTGTGACTTCATCCTTGATCGTGATCAATGTCTATCCCATCACCCACACAACACACCATCACCCCCTCCTCCTCTTCCTCCCTCCTTCCTCTCTCTCCCCCACGCGTACAGTACCTCAACCTTTCTCACTGGTTGTGAGCTGACCCTGCAAAAAAAAAGCATAACATTCTTTCTGTTTTAATTATTCATGTGTGGTGAGCGGGTTCCTTCCCTCTGCTCTGCAGTGAGCTGCTGGCTCACTGGAAACAGCATCTCTGGGTGAAGGGATGGAATGGTGCATGGTGTCCTTCAATAAAGGGGCTTTGGAAAGTTCTAGGATCTAGATAGAAGGTTCCGTGACAGAGGTCACATCCAGGATTCTGATTGGATGGGACGGGGGGCGGAATTTCTCAATCAAGTCTCTATAAGAGGACGAAGATTATGAGTAATACCTGATGAAAACAGTGTATAAGTACATTGACTACCAGAGTGTATAATTGCTCACAAAATTCCATCATCTTACCAGGGCTCTCTAACTAGCAAAATGTGAGCTGATTCCTCCTACAGTACAGTAGGTTATGTAGAGTATGAGTCAACTCCCTCTGTGGCAGCAGCTATACATGTTCCCTACCACGTCTCAGAGAAGCGTGAATTTAAACCCCTTAGACATTTCGCCATTAGGCTGACAAATGCAGGATTTAACTTGAGGAGAGAGCCTTTAAAGTCAGTTTGGGGCGGCTAGATAGCGATTAGGCCTCTTTCTGCTGTGTGGCAGGCGATACGAGGCAGTGGCAGAAAATGCTGACGGTCTAGCCGAATCGAAGTGTCACGCCTCTGATTACAAAGTCTATAAGTTCATTATCCTGCATACCATCAGGAACCATGCTGAGGGCCCTGAAGCTCTCTCTCCCTCTCTCTCACCAGCTTCCCTCTCTCTCCTCTCTCTTGCTATCTTCCCTCTCTCTCTATCAGTGTGCAGACAGGCTACAAGCTGATGAAAGACTGGGGAGAGTACGGCCATCGTTAGACACTCCAATCCCCTTAATGTGTTGGGTTTAGTGCAGGCAAGCTAACAGGCAGGCAGGCACTGACTGCTAAAGCTACACTAGAGCTGTATAGGAAGAGAAGGATTTGGCTGTATGTGGAGAATCACGAGACCTGCCGGCTTTCTGTGGCCCACACGTTTAGACACAAATATAAGCCCATACACATATGAACCATCCAACGTACAAGTAGCCTACACGTATGTACACATAAACTAGCACGTGCGCACCACGCACATGCACACACACAGGGTGGCTATCTGCAGCCCA
Source organism: Coregonus clupeaformis (assembly GCF_020615455.1). Taxonomy (NCBI): domain Eukaryota; kingdom Metazoa; phylum Chordata; class Actinopteri; order Salmoniformes; family Salmonidae; genus Coregonus; species Coregonus clupeaformis. The sequence goes on along the minus strand of NC_059216.1, from coordinate 24,716,008 downwards.
TGGTCTAGACAGAACGTCTCGCACCAAATCATAATGAGCTCATCAGTGCTAAGCAGTGCTCTCTGGGAGATGTTCAGGTCTCCTCCTGCTCTCCAGTTCACCCACAGAGTAAAACTAATCACATTAGTCAGTTACTGAGGCCTTGGCACTCCCTATCTCTATCTATTCTTCCCCTCCTCCCCTCCCTTCATCCCTTATTCCCCCTCCACATCCAAACACCTGCACAACATCATGACTTAATGCCCCTGGTCCCGGTGTCTCCACGAGGATGCCACTCCACCCAGCGGGCGACAGGACGGCTTGCCACTTGCCCAGGCCAGTTAATTAGGGCTGTTACCATGACGCCCCCGATTTCCTTTCAGGATGACAGTGTGTGAAGGTGTCAGCGCATAATCACACTGCCAGACTCAAAGGGCGGGTCAGCCAGGTGTTGCCATGGCGTTGTCATCGGTGCATTGTTCTCACACCTCTTGGTTAATTGCAGTTCCCTCAGGGAGGCGAGGCATGGGGCAAGTAAACCAGTTTAACACACTCCCACACGCTGCTGTGGAGGACGTAAAAAGAGGCGTCTGCAGGGAGTAAAGTGGGATTGATCGGTGCAGATCAGGTTGATGCTGATGCTGTTCTGGCTGATGTTGATCTGAGGGCAGATCTGGCCGAAGGGTGGAGAAGGATAGAGCTCACATAGGGGGCAGATAAAGACGTCGTTAAGTAGCTCCACAGCTGGGACTCTGAACTGGTACATACTGAGATCATGGAATCACACACTCTAAAACACACATGGGGAGTCTGGGAGTAATAGGAACTGACAAACTGGAAGATAATTTTGATAAATAAATAAAAAATATATTGTTTATGATTGATTTTTGTTTGATTTGTTTGATGGGTGGTGGGGTGGGTATCAATTTTTATTTGAAATTCAGTTTAGTTTCAGTTAATTTTCGGACCTGATTTGCTAGTTTTTATTTTAGTTTCAGTGGCATAAAAGCATTTATATTTCGTTTTTGTATTATTTAGTTTCAGTTTTAGTTTCAGTGTTAGGAGCTGGGTTTCCATTCAATTGGCAACAGATTTTTTATGCAAATATTCAAAAATCTGTATAAAAAAATTGGGTAGGTACATGATGAGATATGGATAAGAGGAAGATTATTTTTATTTGATAATTGCCAGCCAAGCTCCGATCATCATGTCACTAGCATTCAAATAATACCCTTGATATTTATTGGAAATTTGCATGAAGCTCATCACTGTGCACTTAACCACCATAAGTTATTATTAAATAAATTATGCTGTTCATCATCACTTATTTAATCTGCCTATAAACTCTTCATGCTCTCCATGTCGTGGTGGTAGTATAACGTAACATATCATCGCGTGACTCCAAGTTTACTTCAACGTGATGGTTATTATATCAATATTTGTGCATAAATACATTTCCACAGCAATTGTCGCATAATCTATTTCACAGACCAAAAAAGTATCCACACTTGACCAGCGTATTTTGTTTTGTCGACAATGGGACATTTTACAGACAAATTTGCTGTTTCCATCAGGCCTGTCGTGAGTTTTTTTTTATGTGTCAGGTAATCTGCATGCAATGGTTGGATTGAAACCTGGTTAGGGACAGAAAGCATGCATGGGAGGCTTCTTGCAACTTGGGGGCAGTAATACAGTGCCTTCAGAAAGTATTCACACCCCTTGACTTTTTCCACTTGTTCCCTTGACTTTTTTTGTGTTGAATTTAAAATTGATTTAATTGAGATTTTGTGTCACTGGCCTACACACAATATCCCATAATGTCAAAGTGGAATAATGTTTTTAGAAATTTTTACAAATTAGTTAAAAATTAAAAGCTGAAATGTCTCCAGTCAATAAGTTTTCAACCCCTTTGCTAAATAAGTTCAGGAGTCAAACTTTGCCTAAGGAGTCACATAATAAGTTGCATGGACTCACACAATAAGTTGCATGGATATCCCTTTGAGCATGGTGAAGTTATTAATTACACTTTGGATGGTATATCAATACACCCAGTCACCACAAATATACTGGTGTCCTTCCTAACTCAGTTGCTGGAGAGGAAGGAAACCACGCAGGGATTTTACCATGAATCCAATGGTGACTTGAAACAGTTACATAGTTTAATGGTTGTGGTAGGAGAAAACTGAGGATGGATCAACAACATTGTAGTTACTCCACAATACTGTACAGAATAAAAATATTCCAAAACATGCATCATGTTTGCAATAAGGCAGTAAAGTAAAACTGCAAAAAATGTGACAAAGAAATTAACTTTATGTCCTGAATACAAAGCATTATCGTACAACTTATATTAATAGCCCGGGTGTTTATTTGCTTAAATCACTGAATACAACAGGCGCTTATTAGTGACAGGCTTCTATTTGAGCAAGGTGTCTATTTCCTTAATGCTTACAGCTTTTGCTTATTTGCATAGCTCATTATTTAATTGCAGCATTCACTTCCAGCATTTTAATCAATTTCTCCATTTCCTGCACTGTTATCACTGTGTCACGTTTCTTTTTCCTTAGTATGCCTCTAAAAATTGTAACTTTTCCTTGATAATAATTATTATCCTCTTTGACTGTGCATTTTCGACAGTTCTTACTTTCACCACTAGAGGGCGATCAGCCGATTTCTAGGGTTTTGTACTCTCGAAGTTGTTGACTGTTTTTGTGCTTGCCAGTTAGCTAGCATTTCTGAGCTGTTATAGCCGATGGCTAGCAGTTTCTTACTGGTGATAAAAACGGATGATTGCCATCATTTTTCGAGCCATTACTGAATTATTTAATTTAACAAATCAAACATTAAACTTCGTAAACAATTAATGGTAATTCATGGTAACCTTGTAAACAATTCATTTAGACCAGGCGTTTATTTGAAACAGGCATTTATTTGCTGAAATGTGTGCCATTGCTCGGCTATTAAAAGGGATAGGCAGCTATTTGAGACTCTGGTTTTAATTGAAGTTTTACAGTATGTTTGGGGCAAATCCAACACAACACATCACTGAGTACCACTCTTCATATTGCCAAGCATGGTGGTGGCTGCATCATCTTATGACATGTTGTCCACCAAATCAAAGGATCAGAGAATATAATATAATAATATAATAATAATAATATAATATTTAGCAGACGCTTTTATCCAAAGCGACTTACAGTCATGCGTGCATACATTTTTTTTGTGTATGGGTGGTCCCGGGGATCGAACCCACTACCTTGGCGTTACAAGCGCCGTGCTCTACCAGCTGAGCTACAGAGGACCACAGAATGAATCTAGTACTGAAAGCATAAGCTACAGCTAGTTATCACTGCAGTGCATAAAATGTGGTGAGTAGTTGACTCAAAGAGAGAAAGACAATAGTTTAACAGTTTTTAACAAATTAATTTCTTCCAAAATTAAGGAGAAGCAAGAGCTAGAGAGATAGAGAGAGCTAGCTATATTTCGTGTTATATAATTTTTTTCACTTTCACTTTCACTTACTTAGCTAGTGTCAAATGCAGCTAGCTAGTTTAGCCTACTCAAACACCTGGGTCAAACCGAGAGGGATGCTATGTTAGCTAGCTGGCTATGGCTATCCAACACTGGAACTCTTCTAAATCGAAGTAAGCTTTAGGTTTTATACATTTATTGCCACCGGGGGTCGCCAGTGTAACTGCTAAAATGATTTCTGCTGAATAGACTGTACTGCATGATTGTAGCAGGTTTACTAATGCATTAGTTCTAGTAGCTACACTACATGGCGAAAAGCATGTGGACACTCCTTCAAACTAGTGGATTCACCCTCACCTGTTGCTGACAGGTGTATAAAATCGAGCACACAGCCATGCAATCTCCATAGACAAACATTGGCAGTAGAATGGCCTTACTGAAGAGCTCAGTGACTTTCAGCGTGGCACCGTCATAGGATGCCACCTTTCCAACAAGTCAGTTCGTCAAATTTCTGCCCTGCTAGAGCTGCTCCAGTCAACTGTAAGTGCTGTTATTGTGAAGTGGAAACGTCTAGGAGCAACAACGGCTCAGCTGCGAAGTGGTAGGCCACACAAGCTCACAGAACGGGACCGCCGAGTGCTGAAGCGCGTAGCACGTAAAAATCATCTGTCCTCGGTTGCAACACTCACTACCGAGTTCCAAACTCCCTCTGGAAGCAACGTCAGCACAATAACTGTTTGTCGGGAGCTTCATGAAATGGGTTTCCATTGCCGAGCAGCCGCACACAAGCCTAACATCACCATGCGCAATGCCAAGCATCGGCTGGAGTGGTGTAAAGCTCGCCGCCATTGGACTCTGGAACAGTGGCGGGATGAATCACGCTTCACCATCTCCAGCCGAATCGAATTCAACAATGCCAATAATGTTTTAAATTCGACTTTTGCTTTCAAAAGTAGCTCAAACATAGAACATGTAAGAATGAACTATAGCCATTGAATTCTACCGAGCAAATATACTGTGAGTTATAGTGAAATAATACAAGCTCTAGAATGCTGTTCAAGCCAATCAGCCATATACCACAAACCCCGGAGGTGCCTTAATGCTATTATAAACTGGTTACCAAAGTAATTAGAGCATTAAAAACAAATCATACCCGTGGTATATGGTCTGATATACCACAGCTGTTAGCCAATCAGCATTCAGGGCTCGAACCACACAGTTTATACTGAACAAAAATATAAACGCAACATGCAACAATTTCAAAGATTTTACTGAGTTACAGTTCATATAAGGAAATCAGTGAACTGAAATAAATTCATTAGGCCCTAATCTATGGATTTCACATGACTGGGAATACAGATATGCATCTGTTGGTCACATATACCTTTTTTTTAAAGGTAGGGGCGTGGATCAGAATAGCCAGTCAGTATCTGGTGTGACCACCATTTGCTTCATGCAGCATGACACATCTCCTTCGCATAGAGCTGATCAGGCTGTTGATTGTGGCCTGTGGAATGTTGTCCCACTCCTCTTCAATGGCTGTGCGAAGTTACTGGATGTTGCTGGAACACGCTGTCGTATAGGTCAATCCAGAGCATCCCAAACATGCTCAATGGGTGACATGTCTGGTGAGTATGCAGGCCATGGAAGAACTGGGACATTTTCAGCTTCCAGGAATTGTGTACAGATCCTTGCGACATGGGGCCGTGCATTATCATGATGAAACATGAGGTGATGGCGGCTGATGAATGGCATGACAATGGGCCTCAGGATCGCGTCACAGTATCTCTGTGCATTCAAATTGCCATAGACAAAATGCAATTGTGTTTGTTGTCTGCCAACATGGGGCACTCTGTTCACAACGTTGACATCAGAAAACCACTCGCCCACACGACGCCATACACGTGGTCTGCGGTTGTGAAGCCGGTTGGACCTACTGCCAAATTATCTAAAACGACGTTGGAAGTGGCTTATGGTAGAAAAATGAGCATTCAATTCTTGGGCAACAGCTCTGATGCACATTCCTGCAGTCAGCATGCCAATTGCATGCTTCCTCAAAACTTGACACATACAGTTGAAGTCGGAAGTTTACATACACTTTAGCCAAATACATTTAAACTCAGTTTTTCACAATTCCTGACATTTAATCCTAGTAAAAATTCCCTGTTTTAGGTCAGTTAGGATCACAACTTTATTTTAAGAATGTGAAATGTCAGAATAATAGTAGCGAGAATGATTTCTTTCAGCTTTTATTTCTTTCATCAAATTCCCAGTGGGTCAGAAGTTTACATACACTCAATTAGTATTTGGTAGCATTGGCTTTAAATTGTTTAACTTGGGTCAAACGTTTCGGGTAGCCTTCCACAAGCTTCCCACAATAAGTTGGGTGAATTTTGGCCCATTCCTCCTGACAGAGCTGGTGTAACTGAGTCAGGTTTGTAGGCCTCCTTGCTTGCACACGCTTTTTCAGTTCTGCCCACAAATGTTCTATAGGATTTAGGTCAGGGCTTTGTGATGGCTACTCCAATACCTTGACTTTGTTGTATTTAAGCCATTTTGCCACAACTTTGGAAGTATGCTTGGGGTCATTGTCCATTTGGAAGACCCATTTGCGACCAAGCTTTAACTACCTGACTGATGTCTTGAGATGTTGCTTCAATACATCCACATAATTTTCCTTCCTCATGATGCCATCTATTTTGTGAAGTGCACCAGTCCCTCCTGCAGCAAAGCACCCCCACAGCATGATGCTGCCACCCCGTGCTTCACGGTTGGGATGGTGTTCTTTGGCTTGCAAGCTTCCCCCTTTATCCTCCAAACATAACGATGGTCATTATGGCCAAACAGTTCTATTTTTGTTTCATCAGACCAGAGGACATTTCTCCAAAAAGTACGATCTTTGTCCCCATGTGCAGTTGCAAACTGTAGTCTGGCTTTTTTATGGCGGTTTTGGAGCAGTGGCTTCTTCCTTGCTGAGCGGCCTTTCAGGTTATGTCGATATAGGACTTGTTTTACTGTGAATATAGATACTTTTGTACCTGTTTCCTCCAGCATCTTCACAAGGTCCTTTGCTGTTGTTCTGGGATTGATTTGCACTTTTCGCACCAAAGTACGTAAATCTCTAGGAGACAGAACGCGTCTCCTTTCTGAGCGGTAGGACGGGTGCGTGGTCCCATGGTGTTTATACTTCATTACTATTGTTTGTACAGATGAACGTGGTACCTTCAGGCGTTTGGAAATTGCTCCCAAAGATGAACCAGACTTGTGGAGTCTACTATTTTTTTTCTGAGATCTTGGCTGATTTCTTTTGATTTTCCCATGATGTCAAGCAAAGAGGCACTGAGTTCGAAGGTAGGCCTTGAAATATATCCACAGGTACACCTCCAATTGACTCAAATTATGTCAATTAGCCTATCAGAAGCTTCTAAAGCCATGACATCATTTTCTGGAATTTTCCAAGCTGTTTAAAGGCACAGTCAACTTAGTGTATGTAAACTTCTGACCCACTGGAATTGTGATACAGTGAATTATAAGTGAAATAATCTGTCTGTAAACAATTGTTGGAAAAATGACTTGTGTCATGCACAAAGTAGATGTCCTAACCGACTTGCCAAAACTATAGTTTGTTAACAAAAAATGTGTGGAGTAGTTGAAAAACAAGTTTTAATGACTCCAACCTAAGTGTAGGTAAACTTCCGACTTCAACTCTATGTGGCATTGTGTTGTGTGACAAAACTGCACATTTTAGAGTGGCCTTTTATTGTCCCCAGCACAAGGTGCACCTGTGTAATGATCATGCTGTTTAATCAGCTTTTTGATATGCCACACCTGTCAGGTGGATGGATTATCTTGGCAAAGGAGAAATGCTCACAAACAGGGATGTAAGGGAGAAATACGTTTTTTGTGCTTATGGAACATTTCTGGGCTCTTTTAATTCAGCTCATGAAACATGGGACCAACACTTTACATGTTGCATTTATGTTTTTGTTCAGTATAGTTGGCTAGCTAGCAGCAAGCAAGGGATAAGGACGTTGCCACTGAGCATGGCAATGGAACATAAAGAACGAACAACTGGGTCGCGTCCGTAAATATCAAACTAATCAAACAAACGACTGTGTTGCGTCTCTAGCAACCAAAAGATGCGAAAGTATGAATTTGCTTATAAAAATGAAATATAAACGGGAAAAAACGTATTTGTACTGGTAAATGTGTGCTTTCATATTGTTTTCTTTGCCAACTATGGTATAAGCGGGATAAACACCTCTGTTCTGTACATTACCTTGGAAAAATGAACTCCGCAAAGGGACTCGGCCCCGCCTCGTCCAGCTGCATCATCCATTATTTCCAAGATGATGTACAGAACGGAGACATTTATCCCTTACTTATTTGGTAACTTTAGTTGTGAATGATACAAACCTTAGAATGTCTTAGAAATCAAAACATATATGGGCTGCATGATGCCACTATAGGCTATTGATGATTTGAGAAAGTCACAAAAAAAGCTTGGGCTCTGTTCCTTTCCCCTAGGCTGCACACGCTGTTCTCTCATCAAGTGATCATATGTTCACCCATCAGACTATTCTAAATTCATCTTGTCTTTACTAATATGTAAAATTTGTTTAGATTTAGAATGGCACATCATGAAATGGGCAGGAACAGGGGCAGGTCAAAAAAAATACATGCCATCCGTATGCACTCAAATAGCGAATGGAGGCCACGGTTCGTTTTTCAATCATGCAGGGTGGGCTACTCCGGTTATTTCATTCCACACATCAGCCACTGTTTGAGGAGCATGCAGCCTCTCGCTGCGCCACAGGTGATATTCCGCCCAAACTCTGTATGCCATGGTCTCTCCAACCCTGTTCCTGCAGCTACTCAGTGCTTAATTTGGGAAACCAAGTGAAATATGTTTCGGGAACATCAATAGTAACATGTTTTCACAACTAAACATATTTCATTAAACTGTTGACAGCCCCTCTCTCTGCGCACTCTAGAAAGGAATGATGGAGAGAGGGGAGGAGATGGAAATGCAAGGTTGTGATATATTCTGTAGCTAAAGGTAATGTGTCAGCCTATTAATTATGAAAATATAAAGAAATGCCCTATTACTAGGCAATTCAAAATCAAATACAAACTCACTATAATTGTAGGCGAACTCTGTAAGCCGCCCTGCACAATCAACAGCATCGCCTAGACCTATACGTTCTCTCCCAGACTCATGGATAGAAGGTTTGGAGCATAGCATAAGGTAACCAGTCCATCCAGTATGCATAATAATACAGTCCACACTCAAAGGCAATTACTAGAATTTGCTTAATCTTGGACTATAGGCTAGACCAATTTTGTACCAAAGACATCTTAAATCATTATTTTTTAAATGTTTTTCTGCCGTGCGTAATATGCAGTAGGCTATGTATTGTATAACAACACAATCATTATTTTAATTCAGGGTTTTTCTCAGGCTTGGGCTCATATATAGGCCTATGCATATGCATAAGCTCTAATAAGCCTATGGGTGTTTTGAATTAATCATCACCTTAGAAAGCACCGTCAATTTCATTGTTAGGCTTTGAAACAACATCCACAATGACCATTTTTTCCACTCAGTTTCAACCTGTTGTTGAACATCTTTCTTCATATTGATCAATTGTGCTTCAAGTTTTAAAGCACATAGTGTTTTGATAAGTGTTTGGTGCGATTTTCGATTGCATTTGTATTGATGTCAGTGGTTAGAGGGACAATAGAGCCCTGAGTACCAGGCCATTAGTGACCTGATGTCCAGAGTGCATAAGAGGAGATTACCGTGACTCAACATTTTACTGTGGTCATTACAAATGACTGCCGGTGTGGCAGTAATACAGTCACCACAACAGCCCTAATAGTCACACAGGTTGATTTCTGTCAATTCAGAGTAGATACTGTACCATATGAAGCTATCATAGCTATTATACCCTGATAGCATATCTAAGAACATTTCAACAATAGTTTTCAAGACAAGCAAAAGCTTAAGTTTACCAGCATGGCTGTTGATAGAAAGCTCAACAAGGTTGAAGTCATTAATTCACCTCCAAATGAAGTTCTCTCTTTGTCATTTACTCAAGGCTCGTCTCCACCGTAGAGATGACTGTCTTTATTTATTAATCGTCCACAACATGGCCAAAGCACAGCCTGCTCAATAGTAGATAGGGTAACAGCCACATGACTCACAAAAAGGGCCAATGCAATATACATGCAATCACATCCGCTGCTCCAAACCACCTAGATACTGAAGAAGGGGGAGGGAAAACAATTAACCCATCCAACAATGGATTACAAGTAGGACAAGAGATCAACCTTCTCCACTGTTCTCATTTCAGCCTGCCCCCATCCCTTTGAGGTGAATTAATCTAGCAATCTTCCGCTGTACAAGACTGTGGTTGCTTAGTTCTTACCCATCCATCACCCATCAATCATCCACCTGTCACCATGGATTTTTCTCTTCTCAGCCAATCTAGGCAGATTTCCCACTAGCTCCGCCCCCACAATACCTCTTTGTCAACTTGAGGGCCTAAAAACAAGACCCTTTCTGTCCTCCATTTTTTTAACCTTCTGTCTGCAGGGCTCCTTCTATTTCCTGACTTTACACTGTACTTTATGCAGATCACTTTCAATGCAATTTGCACTCGGAAACAAAGGAAAGACATACATATATTCATATTCATCTTGATGCTACAGGCACGATAATGTTAACTGCAAAGAATGGCAGTTCCTTTCCGGTTCCCTTCCATAAAATTGCAATTCTCATGCACAAATTTGCATTTCATTTTGTTTCAAGGGAGGCAGTTGGAAACAGATATTTTGCATGTATTTGTGTGAAAGAGACAATGTAGCCCATTCTGTCTTTGAGGGGCTTCGTTACAGAAATTAGCCAGTTTGTGATTGATCACTGACTGGCTGTGCTTCTGACGGCCCAATGACGATGTGACAAATACGGGGCAGCAGGTAACTTAGTGGGTAAGAGCGTTGTGCCAGTAACCGAAAGGTCGCTGGTTCTAATCCCCGAGCCGATTAGGTGAAACCCTAACTGCTCCTGTAAGTCGCTCTGGATAAGAGTGTCTGCTAAATGAAAAAAAAAAATGAAAAAACACCCTGACAGACTGAGAGCTTGAAAGCCCTTGTAACACAGATAGCCACATACTGTAGTCATAGCAGCACAACAAACCCAGAGACATCCTCCTTGAACAATTCACTCTAGCACTCATTCAATCACATTACCACATTATAAATGTAACTCATCTTATGAATAATTAGACAGTCTTCAGACTTGGGTTAATTTACTTAATTAGAATAAAAATGTTATCAATAGCTACAGGTAACTGCCAAAATAAAGGAAACACCAACATAAAGTGTATTTTTAGGGTGTTGGGCCGCCACTACCAGAATGGCCTGGGAGCTTGTCACTGGCTGGCCTGTCATCCGAGAAGCTAGTTAGGGAAAGAGGAGGGCTGGAGGGAGGAAGTCAGGAAGACAAGACAACACACATGCACCAGTCTGTCAGAATGGGCCACTGCACCAGGTGCGCCCTTTACAGTTCCTTATTATTCCCAATATACTGTGATGTCAGAGATGGACGGTAAACGCATGCAAGAGGGTGACGAGTAACACACAAGGAGAATTGATGAATATCTCCACTGCCGAGAGGCTCGTCTCAGCAGGTGTTATACTCAGTACAAGGAACTCTGAGAATCTAACTAGACAGGTACAGATTTTGAGAAGATGACTTTTGTGATGTTTGCAGAATAAAATAATGTTCCCAATTAAACCCTAACAATGTCATTAACTACAGACAATGAGGACATATATGATAAGGGTCTTCTCTCCGAAGAAAAGGAGATTTACAAAGGTGACAGTGATAGCGAGAGAAGAACGCTAACCCCTTTGGGTGATACTGTGCTCTTTACATTTATTTAGTAATGGCAGTGTTATTAGTGCTTAATGTATGCTGAGCAGTATGTTCTAAGTGTGATGGTATCTCAAAGGACATTTTTATTAAATTCTGCTATGTATAATTAGTATAATTTTAACAAGCCTCTAACTCAAGGCTTACATTTTTATTACATTTCATATTAATTATATCATTTTTGGGAGAGTTTTTTTCTCTCCTCAGAAAGGATTAAGCATCTCTCTGGTTCAATTAGTATTCTGTAGAGGCCCCAAAAAAGAGTAGTACTGTGGCATTTTAAACTGCCTTCACTTCCTCATTGTGTCCTCATTAAATGTACATACATAATCTGATTCCCACCATTGAATTCCCTATTATCACTTACATGGAAATCACATCTGCACCCTGCTGTGGTCTCTGTTCTGTTTTTGCAGGCCTTCTTCTGTTCTCCAATTTGAGAGAGGGGACTTTTGAATTACTGCAGTCTGACTATGGCAATGGTATGCTGATTTTGAAAATGTAGCTGCATGTAAAAAGGATGAGTGTCTAGCAATGTATTCTACATGGCTAAAACACAGGCATTCCTACCTTCTACATTGCTGCAAAAAGATTACCTTCACTCCATTTACCTAAATACCTATTTTACACAAACACAGTCTCATAACAAAATGGAAAATGTTCTGAGACAAAAAGCAGCAGCATCCTGCTTTGCCGCAGTATCTAATAATCTGCTAAAACAACACTGTGGGTTATTGGCCTCTGATCTCAGGTGATTTGGGGCCGGTCCAGCCACACTGTAAGCACTGCACCATTTGTTGCCCTAATTAAGAATTCATTGGGCACTAATGATGAGTTCTGAACCGCATTTCCTGCTCCTTCTCCCCTTGTGTAGTAATTCAGCCCAGAGTGATGGGGCTGCCCTGGCAGGAGATAGCAGGGAGGAGTGGGGGATAAATGGGGGAGTTGGCCAGGCACCAGACTCAACCCCAGCCTCAGTACTGGAAGAAGATGCAGAGTAAGGTCGGTCCCAGCAAAGAGCCAGGTGGGACGCCTCTCCTCTGGCCCAGATAAAAACACAAGCCACTGTCCGCAGCCTGTTATCTACTGTACTTTCTACAGCCTCTCTCCTCTGGGAGGACAGTGGACTGGAGCTAGCAGAGCTTTCCCCCGGCGGCACACACATGCCCACAGTTCCCAAATGCTGATCCTGACATTATTCTCCCGACAGTGGGTACTGTACTTCCCAAGGTGTGCTGGCTGGGAGAGCACCTGTCCCCAGCCTATCACGGGGGTATTACCTATCGCTTAAGACTGCAAAAACCCCTGGAATAGAAATTTCACACAGACAGTACAATGTCAACTTATTTATATTGCCCAGGAGACCTGTCACCGGGGGCCAGGCTGCACTGGATATGCATGGCTGAATATAAGTGGGACAGGTTGCTGGTTCATGCAATGCTACAACAATGACAATGACAGATCACACAATGACGGATGGGAAAAGACACAAAGGTCAGCACTGCTTCATTTAGAACAGACTGCCATTCATTACATCACCTTCGCTTAGGGAGATACAGACAGACAGATAAACTTGACCTTATAAAAGGTGTACAGAACACAACAAACAAACTCGCAGCAGGTCAGATATCTGTGTTGGAGGCTGTCGCTAAGCACTAATGTGAAGAGCGTGTGCCATCCTCATTCTGTTGAACACACTGGCTAGCTGACCGCTGGGGAACACAGCCGTTCCCCTCTCCTGACTTTAAGTGAAAAAGGGATCCCATGTGGGTGTGAGTGACACGTGCATTTATCTTGTCCCTGTTTGCAGATCAGCACACCCGTCAGCGGGACAGTATATCTCCCTGAGAACCTGCTCTGCACCCTGGGGAACTTATACATGAAACACAGTGTTCCTCACACACACACACTCAAACACACACGCACGCACACACGTACACACACACAAACATGCATAAACACACACAGATGCATGCACGTATGCAGGGACATACAAACACACACCCATTGATGTCACAGTGGAGTGACACTGGGTGACTGGTCTGTCCGTATTCTGCCCCCACACTCATCACACTTGAGGGGTGGACGTGAGTTGGTCTCGTGGTCTTTAAAAGCATACTGTACATCTCGATCCTCACTGTAAGGGGTACTTATTACCAAAGCCTCTGCAGCACCGGTCCCCTTTATCAGCAAAGGGAGGAATGCAGTATATTGAAATGTGGGAACAAAATAATGAAGACTGAGGTCCATTTTCCAGTATAACATTAACACTTAGTGAGTAAGATGGCATAGAACTTCCAATTACATTCCAGTAGTTAGAGTCGGTTGGGATATTTAACTCAGACGCTCTGACGGAGAGACCGAGCCTGAAAGTAGGAAAACCCAGATGGTGATGTAGCTGACCCTGGATAACATGGTGTTCCTACATAGAGACAGACAAAGACACAGAGACAATGCCTCCAGAACCCATTAAGAGGCTTTGTTAGATCTGGGTTCAGGGTTCATGAACAGGATCAGGGCAGAAAACGGACACACAAGGAGCAGTCTGGATGTCACAAAGTGGCATTGTACAACACTGTACAGAGGAACTCTGTCTCTTCAACTTTCTCTTTCCCTCTCCCCTTGTCTCATCTCCAATTCACTATTATGTAATACAATCAAGATAGGAAAATGCTTGAGGAACAGGAACCAAGAAAGAAGACATCCCAACAACAATGCACGTGAATGCTTGAATCCCTATTGATAAGACAATGGTCTTATCCTCTCAACTGCCAAAGGAGTAGCGTGGCCAAGCATGTGTAGTGGCAGAGTCAAGACAATAGTCAGTCACCAACAAGCACTGGCAAACAGGTGCCCGTCTCTCTCTCATGAGGGAAATTATATTTACGGAAGAAGTAATAGTTTAACTGGCTAGTGGCTTTGTGACGTCTGAGAGTCAGGTTCAAGAGCAGGCTTACAGTAACAGGATTGAGGGAGTTTGCCATCTGAAGAAGGGAGAGTAAAGTGGATTACTATGCAAATTATTTGTGATCTGTTTTACTCTATAGGTTTACACTCGGCATGTGGCCTGTCACGTCTCACATTTGACTCCTGCTGATGTACCGTTGCCACTGTTATGCAACTCACAGCACAGTACGATACAGCACAGGCACAGGATGTGAGCACATGCAAGGGCAACTAATGGTTACTGTTTTGTCGTCCAAACACTGGGATTCAATCTAATCACTCTTTGGTTGAGAATACAGTATTTAAAGGTAATTTCCGATTGAGCCAACATCTGCAGCGTTTACCTTGAATGTGATCTTCGCAAACGCGGTAACATTGTCTTTAAAAGCTGCATTTAAGGCAGCGTTATAACAATTGAATCCCGGCCTCGATAGGCTGGCCTTATATACACGTCTTCACCAGTGGAGGCTCCTCAGAGGAGGAAAGGGGAGGACCATCCTCCTCAGTGAATAAAAAAAAAATGTAAATAGTGAAACATAAAAAAAAGTTTTCCTTTTTAGATAAAACTATACAAAATATATTCATGTCACCAAATAATTCATTAAAACACACTTTTGCAATGAAGGTCTACGTAGCCTCAACAGTACTCGTTGGGGTAGCACCATGGTGTAGCTGGAGGACAGCTAGTTTCCGTCCTCCTCTAGGTACATTGACTTCATTACAAAACCTAGGAGGCTCATGGTTCTCACCCCCTTCAATAGACTTACACAGTAATTATGACAACTTCCGGAGGACGTCCTCCTACCTATCAGAGCTCTTGCAGCATGAACTGACATGTTGTCCACCCAATCAAAGGATCAGAGAACGAATCTAGTACTGAAAGCATAAGCTACAGTTAGATAGCACTGCAGTGTATAAAATGTGGTGAGTAGTTTTTGTCATATATTTTTTTTTTTGTCATTTTTTTTAGCAGACGCTCTTATCCAGAGCGACTTACAGGAGCAATTAGGGTTAAGTGCCTTGCTCAAGGGCACATCTACAGATTTTTCACCTAGTCGGCTCGGGGATTAGAACCAGCGACCTTTCGGTTACTGGCACAACGCTCTTAACCACTAAGCTACCTGACTCAAATAGACAGACCGACAATAGTTGAACAGTTTTGAACAAATTAATTTCTTCAAAAATGAAGGAGAAGCAAGAGAGAGAACTAGCTATATTGTCTTTTTTTAAACTTTCACTTAAAGATGAATTATGTAGAAATCACTCCGCCATTTCCTTCCTGCTAAAATTCTAATAGTTCGCTTAATTTCAGTTTGTGACAAAACAAGCAAGTATAGTGTAGAGAATCATTGTATCATCTAAACCGCTGTGAAATATATTTTCCATAACCAAAAATATTGTATTTTCAGCTGTTTGAAGCTTGCATACAAAACCGAAAGTAAAAGACTAAATATATTAATGGGAACCATACACAGTACCAGTCAAAAGTTTGGACACACCTACTCATTCTATTATTATTATATTATATTATTACTCATTCAAGGGTTTTTCTTTATTTAAACTATTTTCTACATTGTAGAATAATAGTGGAGACATCAAAACTATGAAATAGCACATATGGAATCATGTAGTAACCAAAGAAATGTTAAACAAATCAAAATATATTTTAGATTTTAGATTCTTCAAAGTAGCCACCCTTTGCCTTGATGACAGTTTTGCACACTCTTGGCATTCTCTCAACCAGCTTCATGAGATAGTCACCTGGAATACATTTTCAATTAACAGGTGTGCCTTTTGTGGAATTTCTTTCCTTCTTAATGCGTTTGAGCCAATCAGTTGTGTTGTGACAAGGTAAGGTTGGCATACAGAAAATAGCCCTATTTGGTAAAAGACCAAGTCCATATTATAGCAAGAACAGCTCAAATAAGCAAAGATAAACGACAGTCCATCATTACTTGACATGAAGGTCAGTCAATCCGGAAAATGTCAAGAACTTTGAACGTTTCTTAAAGTGCAGTCGCAAAAACCATCAAGCACTATGATGAAACTGGCTCTCATGAGGACCACCACAGGAATGGAAGACCCAGAGTTACCTCTGCTGCAGAGGATAAGTTCATTAGAGTTACCAGCCTCAGAAATTTCAGCCCAAATAAATGCTTCACAGAGTTCAAGTAACAGACACATCTCAAAATCAACTGTTCAGAGGAGACTGCGTGAATCAGGCCTTCATGGTCGAATTGCTGCAAAGAAACTACTAAAGGAGACCAATAAGAAGAGACTTGCTTGGGCCAAGAAACACAAACAATGGACATTAGACTGGTGGAAATCTGTCCTTTGGTCTGATGAGTCCAAATTTGAGATTTTTGGTTCCAACCGCTGTGTCTTTGTGAGACGCAGTGTAGGTGAATGGATTATCTCCGCATGTGTAGTTCCCACCGTGAAGCATGGAGGAGGAGGTGTGATGGTGTGGGGGTGCTTTGCTGGTGACACTGTCTGTGATTTATTTAGAATTCAAGGCACACTTAACCAGCATAGCTACCACAGCATTCTGCAGCGATACGCCATCCCATCTGGTTTGCACTTAGTGAGACTATCATTTGTTTTCAACAGGACAATTACCCAAAACACACCTCCAGGCTGTGTAAGGGCTATTTTCCCAAGAAGTAGAGTGATGCAGTGCTGCATCAGATGGCCTGGCCCCCACAATCAACCGACCTCTAACCAATTGAGATGGTTTGGGATGAGTTGGACCTCAGAGTGAAGGAAAAGCAGCCAACAAGTGCTCAGCATATGTGGGAACTCCTTCAAGACTGTTGGAAAAGCATTCCAGGTGAACCTGGTTGAGAGAATGCCAAGAGTGTGCAAAGCTATCATCAAGGCAAAGGGTGGCTACTTTGAAGAATCTAAAATCTAAAATATATTTTGATTTGTTTAACACTTTTTTGGTTACGAAATGATTCCATATGTGTTATTTCATAGTTTTGATGTCTTCACTATTATTCTATAAAGTAGAAAATAGTAAAAATAAAGAAAAACCCTTGAATGAATAGGTGTGTCCAAACTTTTGACTGGTATTGTAAATAGTGCACATACAACAGATCTACCGCTTCTTAGACTTGCTTTCAAACATAATGACAGATCTATCTATGTGAATTTGGTCGGGTTGCCCAAAAATTACATATTGCAAGCTAGTTAGCAAATGCAGCTAGCTAGTTCAGCCTACTCAAACAGCTGGCTCAAACAGAGAGGGATGCTATGTTAGCTAGCTGGCTATGGCTATCTAACACTGGAACTCTTCCAAGTCAAGGTAAGGTTTTATTGATTTATTGCCACCGGGGCCCGCCGATGTAACTGCTAAACTGCTTGCTGTACACTGTACTGCATGATTGTAGCGGGTTTACTAACACATTAGTTCTAGTATCTATGTTGACTATCACGTTAGCTAATACACTGACAACGATGTAGGCTGTGTGTAGCAGTTAGCAGTTATGGTATGACGTTTGAGGTAGCGTCAGGTAGCATAGCGGTTAAGAGCGTTAGGCCAGTAACCGAAAGGTTGCTGGTTGGAATCCCAGAGCGGTCTAGGTGAAAAATTCAATGTGCCTTTGAGCAAGGCACTTAACCCTAATTGCTCCTGTAAGTCACTCTGGATAAGAGTGTCTGCTAAATTGTAAAATAAAAAAATAAAAAAATGTTTGGCATGGAAAAGTTTTTTCGCCTGGTAACAGCATAGCATGTAGATGCAAGAAGGAATTATACAATGAGCAAAGAGATCATGCTGTTTGTATGCGGCTGCTATGAAAGTGAACTGTGTTTGGGGGTGATCAGGGGTGTATTCATTCCGCCGATACTGTTAAAATGTTTCTTACACGTTAGTAAAAGGAACTAAACGGGGAAAAACACATCTGAATTTGTCCAATAAAACTCTCATTTGCAACTGTTTGGACTAATGCTTACATCCTAGATCAGCTAGATGCAGGCAAAAGTGTGCAAGGCGTTATTGAATGTGTCACTTTGTCACCTTGAATACTCTCTCGACCTGTGCACCTACGCTGTAAACTTTCATTCGTAGGCTAGGTTGTAGCAACCTCATGATGGGTATAGGGAAAATTGGAGTATCATGTAGTAGCCTAAACCAATCGATATTACATTGAGCTGGGTGAATGGAATATGAATGACAGTCATCCAATACGCTATAATAGAAATAAGGCCATGTCAATTTAAAAAAATGTGCGTCCTCCCTAATCTTAAACAGCACCGACTGCCACTGGTCTTCACTCATTCATGTCTAGACATACATGCTATGAAGTAATATTACATGTACCTCATATATACATGTAAAGCAGAATATATGCACTTCATGATTTGTAATATGAACTTAATATTCAGTTCACATGAATACGTATCCTCTCTATTGTTTTAGCTTTTGCCTCTTCCAAAAGAAGCTTCGGCCTACTTTTTGCACTGTACATCATTCAGGAGTGAGTCACCATTGGCCAATGTCCACTGAAATGTCTCCAATTCCCTGAGTTTAGAGGTGGTGAATCAGAGTATGATATTCCTTGGCCATCCCTTCCACTGTGGCAGGATAGACGCAGTAATTAGTGCTAGAGCCAGCATCCGGGTGGACCCTCTCTCTCTCACTGGTTTTCACAGGGACTGGGAGACTGCTGGGGGCAAAAGCCCTGGAAAAAGGCTGAGGGGAAAAAGACGTCCACACTGATGAAGATAATCAGCTATTACTGCTCTGGGCCTCACTACGAAAATACAGCTCAGCTTTTATTGTATTTTTTTCCTCCTCTCTGCAGTCTTGTGGCATTGCATCGGGGCACTCCATGATGCCATGTCCCTTTTAGTGCATTTAAGTGTCTGTTTTGACTATGCAGAGAGGCAGAGGGGAGTATTAAAAGAGTGTCACTGAGCCCTGTGCTGGGACAGATTACAATAACATGTATAATGCATGTGTCATGAGCCTCTCACTCCACCGGGTTACCACCTTGATTTTCTTCCACTCTGCTCACCACTCTCTCTACTCAGCCTAACTAGCTCCACCTGTCCCTGCTCTGCTCGGCTCTAATTACTCTGCCAGCTGCGCTGCATTACCCACTAACCTCTCCCAGTATTTATAGCCCTGTCTTTCAGCTCTCCTTTGTCAGATCGTCTGCAAAGCTCACACCCCCGGAACCTGTGTGCTCGCGCTTCTGGCTCACCCCTGTTTTGTGACCCCCGGACCTGCCTGATTCCTGGATACTCTTCTGCCCCAGGAAAACCAGACCTGCTTTCTGCCATTACGACTCCTGACTACTCTTCGACCCCGGTAACTCTGACCAGCCTTCTGCCTTGCTACAACGTATTTGGATTTCCCTTGAACTGTACTTCTGCCTGTTTTCATCCGGCCCGTTGTGTCTGTGTTTCCTCCCCCAGGACTTCTGGACCACCAACCACCGGCGTCATCGGACGATCGCTGCCACTGGGGGGAGGCACAGACCCAGCACATCGGACGGGATAACCCCTGGAGCCTTCACTCACTCCCTACATCCCTTTCCCCTTAAGTTTAAATAAACTTTCTGGTGTGACGCAATTGTGGTCCTCTTGTCGTCTGTCTGAAACGTGACAGTACGATCTGACCATCATGGACTCAGCGCACACTTCCCCGACATGGAAACCGAAGAACCTGAGCAACCCACCGCCATGCTACGCCTGGAACACACTGAGAGAGAGCTAGGCCGCATGAGCGGCGACATCACCTCTCTGCTTCAGGTCGGCCACCAACAGCATCAGCAGTTCCAGCAGCACCAGCAGCAGTCCCAGCAGCAGCAACAACAACTCGCCATGATCATTCAACTCCTCACCAACCTGACCCCAGCCAGTCTGCCCACCAGCCCTGCCCCCGAGTTACCTGCCCCGGTCATTGCAGCCGCTGCTCCGGAACCCAAGATTGGAAACCCCGAGCGGTTCAACGGCGATTCAACCCAGGTCCGGCCATTCCTGACTAGCTGCCGACTTCAGTTCTCCTTGCAGCCAGGACCTTCGCCACGGAGGGGCTAAAGTTGGGTATGCCATCACTCACCTGACGGGCCGAGCTCGACTCTGGGGAACAGCAGAGTTCGAACGTCAAACCCCCGCATGTGCAACCTTCGACCGGTTTGCCGAGGAGATGCTGAAGGTGTTTGACCTGGATTCACCAACCGCAGAGGCGTCTCGTGAACTGTTCAGTATTCGACAAGGCAGACGTACAGTCGCAGACCATTCCATCGACTTCCGAACCCTGGCTAGACGAAGTTCTTGGAACACACCATCGTTGGTGGACGCGTTCTTCCATAGTTTGGCTGACTATATCAAGGACGAGTTGGTCTCCCATGAACTGCCTTCCACTCTTGATGAAGCCATCGCACTGACTGTCAGGATCGACAGAAGGATACAGACCCGCTGTCGTGAGAGGGGGGCGCCAAGGTCCACCTACTACCGGCATTCGGAGAGATCCGACTGGGCTCCTGTCATCTACTGCCACTCACCCAGGTCAGCTTGATCAGTCTGAGCCTATGGAGATTGGGCGAGCCTCTCTCACTCCTGCAGAGCGCCAGCGACGCTTCACCTCAAACCTCTGCCTCTATTGTGGAGGTGATGGACATCGTGTGGTAACCTGCCCTTTAAAGGGCCGAAGCTCACCGGGCATAGGGGGAGTCCGGTTGAGTTCAATGACCATCCAGTCCTCCGACCGCAAACCCCTGCTGCAAGTTCACCTCTGCCTCCCTGACTCAACTCACACCCTGGCTGCTCTGGTGGATTCTGGCGCCGAAGCCAACATAATGGACATCAAGCTGGCACGCCAACTGGGACTGGAGAACCTCCGTTTGACACCTCCTATTCCTGCCCGGGCACTGGACGGACACTTACTCGGATCGGTCACTCATGTCACGGCCCCGGTCTCGATGGGTCTGTCCGGAAACCATCAAGAAACTATCCAGTTTCACCTGCTCCCCTCTCCAGGCCAACCCCTCATCCTGGGTTACCCATGGCTCCGCCGGCACAACCCTCAGCTCGACTGGGTGACCGGGGTGATCAGGGAGTGGGGAGAGGACTGCCACCGAACCTGCCTGCTTGCCGCCGCACTCCCCTCGGCCAGTACCTACTAACTCCGCTCCTGACCCCTCCAAGGACCCTGTGTCGATTCTGCCAAGTCCCTGCATCGTTGCAGCTCTGACCTGGGCTGTTGAGGAACAGGTGCTGGAGGCTCTCCGTAACCAGCCAGGTCCCAGCACTTGCCCAGCTGACCGCCTTTTTGTCCCCGAAGACCTGAGGTCCCAGGTCGTTCAGTGGGGACATGACTCCCGCCCTAGCTTGTCACCCTGGCTCCACCCGCACTTACAACCTGCTCGCCCAGAGGTTCTGGTGGCCCTCTCTGAGGAAGGATGTACGGGAATTCGTCCAAGCCTGCCCCATCTGCAACCAACACAAGTCGTCCTGCCAGCCCCCAGCCGGATTGCTGCAGCCCCTGCCTGTGCCCAGGAGTCCGCTGGTCCCTGCTGCGCCTTGTCCTCCTCCTCCACGGCTCGTCGATGGTGGTCTGGTTTACACCGTCCGCCGCCTGCTTCGGTCCAGACGGAGGGGTAGGGGTCTCCAGTACCTCATTGACTGGGAGGGCTATGGACCTGAGGAAAGGACCTGGGTGCCAGCTAGTCGGATTGTGGATAGGACTCTCATCACCGCTTTCCACCAACGGCATCCTGATCAACCTGCAATCCGTAGGGGCCACCCCAGAGGGGTCTCTAACCGTCCTGCCCGCTCGGCTTCCTGTCCTGTGCCTGATCCGGTCTCGGGACCTGTCCCATCTCCCGACCACGGCCCTCCGGCTTCCTCCGAGGATGAGGACGTTCACTCGGGACCGTTCGGAGGAGTTCTAGCCCTCCTCCGGCTCCCCTCCTCCCGCCCGGCGTGGTGTTGCTCTTGGGACTTCTGGGGCCGTCCCTTGGGGGGGGGGTTCTGTCATGAGCCTCTCACTCCACCGGGTTACCACCTTGATTTTCTTCCACTCTGCTCACCACTCTCTCTACTCAGCCTAACTAGCTCCACCTGTCCCTGCTCTGCTCGGCTCTAATTACTCTGCCAGCTGCGCTGCATTACCCACTAACCTCTCCCAGTATTTATAGCCCTGTCTTTCAGCTCTCCTTTGTCAGATCGTCTGCAAAGCTCACACCCGGAACCTGTGTGCTCGCGCTTCTGGCTCACCCCTGTTTTGTGACCCCGGACCTGCCTGATTCCTGGATACTCTTCTGCCCCAGGAAAACCAGACCTGCTTTCTGCCATTACGACTCCTGACTACTCTTCGACCCCGGTAACTCTGACCAGCCTTCTGCCTTGCTACAACGTATTTGGATTTCCCTTGAACTGTACTTCTGCCTGTTTTCATCCGGCCCGTTGTGTCTGTGTTTCCTCCCCCCCCCAGGACTTCTGGACCACCAACCACCGGCGTCATCGGACGCATCGCTGCCACTGGGGGGAGGCACAGACCCAGCACATCGGACGGGATAACCCCTGGAGCCTTCACTCACTCCCTACATCCCTTTCCCCTTAAGTTTAAATAAACTTTCTGGTGTGACGCAATTGTGGTCCTCTTGTCGTCTGTCTGAAACGTGACAGCATGCCGATTCAGCATATTCAGGCTAGATCATGAGCATGAGCCGAGGCAGCTACTTAGGGAAGCCCACTCACATGGAAGCCCTGTTTGCATGTGCAGCCAATGTCATTTAAGAGATTATACTCAGTATGTCGTGTCTAAAAAGGCTAACAAAAGCATAACATTTTCATCTAAGCAATTCCATCTTCCACGGAAAACAGTAACTCAAAGTGTCAAGGATGGTTGGCCATTACAACACACATAGAACGCGCATTCCATTTTGGGCACAAGCAAAATAAATAATTCCACTTCGTACGATATAAATTGTACCAAAATAGGTATGACAGTAGCATATCTTATCTGGCTAGCCAAGTAACAGCAGTTAAGTACATTTACATTTCAGTCATTTAGCAGACGCTCTTATCCAGAGCGACTTACAGTTAGTGAATACATTATTTTAATTTTTTTCATACTGGCCCCTCGTGGGAATCGAACCCACAACCCTGCCGTTGCAAACGCCATGCTCTACCAACTGAGCTACATCCCTGCCGGCCATTCCCTCCCCTACCCTGGACGACGCTGGGCCAATTGTGCGCCACCCCATGGGTCTCCCGGTCGCGGCCGGCTACGACAGAGCCTGGATTCAAACCAGGATCTCTAGTGGCACAGCTAGCACTGCGATGCAGTGCCTTAGACCACTGTGCCACTCGGGGGTACGCCACATTACAATAACTACTATCTACGTAAAAACATTTACAATGAAGGTGTCTTGTATTCTAATGCAGAAAACTCTGGAATAGATGTTGAATTTGACTTATTGCCTACATGTTCCCCTCCCCAAAAGTTTCCCCATTGACGATCTGTCTGCCTGGTACTGGTACTGTATGGCTCAGTTGGTAGAGCTTGCAATGCCAGGATTGTGGGTTTGATTCCCAGGGCCACCCATACGTAAAAATGGATGCAAGAATGACTGTAAGTCGCTTTCGATAAAAGCGTCTGCTAAATGGCATATATTATTATTATTACTACAGTAAAGATACACATAGTACTTAAAATAATTTTCTCAACAATTAAGCTGTGCTTACAGTAAATAGATTTAATAGCCTACAACCTAGAGGATGAGCTTCAACCCCAGCAGTCAGAAAGCTAACTGATGTTTTAATTTAGCATAATGGAAGGTCAGCATGAGAACGATTCTCCCTCGTGGGCCCAATGATACTGTGGCATGGGTGTCTGAGGAATTGGGTGGGTGGGCGTGTTAGCTCTCAGGCTGCTTAAACAGCACAGTGTGATTACCCTGTCAGTTTGGCAGCATTAAGGCCATCACTCCAATCCCCCACACATCCATCACGGGCCTGGGCCTGGATTTACGACACTAACCCAGCCTGATAGCTTAAGGCTGGGGTTCAGGCCAGCGATGGGCCCCTACGGTGGCTGACTTATGGCCCTTGGTGCTATTTGGCCTAAGATTCATGCTCCCTTCCCTGGGACTCTTCAATACCTGGGCCTGATGAAAATCTGCGATCAATAAGCAAATAGCAACTAAAAGAGTGAGGCTGGGTCTTAATTTATTGATGTGCGGTCAGTAAGTTCTGCAGTGTGGAAGTCTAGGTCTGGGTGTTCCATTAATCCTAGTGCTGGACACTGGCCTCCTCTTGTCAGAGCTGCAGACCGACCGACTGTGGTATAGCAGCTCCACCGCCCAATAACAACTAATCCTGCACTAAACTTAACATCTCTATCGCATGATCAGCTGTCAATCATTCTGAAATTTCATCAATGTCTCAAAGTCCCACCCCCATAACTTTAACATAATTTTAAAACAGCACCTATGTAGCAACTAGTGATATTCTGTGAGATATGTGTGAGGTAAATGTTTGCCACATAGGCAGTATATTACCTCGTACCCCTGCACATCGACTCGGTACTGGTACCCCGTGTATATAGCCAAGTTATCGTTAAGCATTTCACTGTTAAGTCTACACCTGTTGTTTATGAAGCATGTGACAAATACAATTTGATTTAAAATATAAAGGAGTGCAGACAGTAAAGGTATGTGTCAAAGGTCATAAACTCACATCCAGTTGGCCTTTTAACAGCTGACTTAAATCATGTTTGTAAGTAATGAAGCCTACAGTATCAGGGGAGTACCACAGCCTACAGTATTCCCACAGGCTAATGAAAAATGCAGGGAAAGCAGGCCTGACTAGCCTATAGAAGCACTGAATATCAAACAGATCACAATCCCCCCTTGTCTACAGGGACAAGATTGATTAAATCAACCAATTTCTCCCAGCAGACAGCTGTTGGAATCATGGTTCCTAAATCAATGTGGTGTAAAAGATTAATATACATGCTCTGGCCTGTTCAATCACAGGAAACCACTATGTGCTTACTTAGAGGAAGGAGGGAGTAGCACCAATGCTGGTATGCTGTGCTGCAATGCATGACTGAAGCCCCCCCCTTCCCCCTCCCCCTAGTGAGTGTAGCCACCACCTTCCCCTCCTTTACCTTAGCTGTTTTGATGTGACATATTGGTTTGATCTTCTAAATCCGAGCCCTGGCATTGGCCCATTTTCCCACTGCAGGGGGGATTCTGTTTTTGTTTACCCAGTCGCAGCAGAACAATCCCCTAATCCATATTTTTTAAATTGCAAATTGACACACGATAAGAAGGGTGGATTTGTCTGCATCTGAACAGGCATTGTGTTACTGAAGCCGGGGGAATACCATGCAGCGGCTTGCTTCCACACCACCTATTAAGTCGCATCAATATAAAACCATCTTAACATAACAGAGGCAAACATTTGAACAAAAACACTGCAGATTCACGGATTAATTCACAAACTGGCTGTGTGTGTGTGTATTTAGATACGCTCTTATAAAAGACCCCTAACAATAAGACCAGAATACCGATGAACTGAAAGCCTGTGAAAGCTTCAGAGCCCATACCATTCCATTGGTTGGGGAGGAAATTAATTAAAAGTAAAACATTCATGCCCGCAATCACTTCTCGTTACGTTATTAATTAATTTGCTGCTCACATTAAACTTGCAGAAATGAATCACTCATGCACTTCCCTTCCTCCCTTCTGCGACAAGCAACAAGAGCTCTCTATCAGGTACTTCCTCTTCCCTGATACTGTAGAACTACACCAAAAAGTTAATGTGAGTGTGATAAAGGTTCATCGTGTTAGCTGCAGGATGGTTTTTCAGATTTCAGATCATGCCTCAATAAAAGCACTGCAACTAACTATCATATATTTTTTAAAGACAAATCAATCTTTAGTTTTGGAGCTCTTCAAAGGAATAAGTAAATGGTTTTCTGAGGGATAATCTTTGTTCTGAGGGAAGCGGAGGGGGTGATACAGTGAGGGTGAACAGCATGGCCTACATGATGATACAGCCCTAATATAGGTCTTGGGTATATCTCTCTCCCCCATTCTCTCTTCTTCTGTTTTCTGTCCTCCCTCCCTCTCTCTCTCTCCAGGCCTGATTTCCTACACCCTGGGGGCTTGGAGAAACTTCTGAAAGTGCAGTCATCTCTTCCACTGAGTGCCTCCCAAACTCAGCTCATCCTTCAGGCACTGACACTTCTCCAAGGAGGAGGAGGAGAAAGAGGAGGAGGAGTGAGAAGAGAGTAGAGAGGAGATGGCTGTGTTCCCTCTGCCTAGGTAAGTGACTCACCTAGCTCCATGGGACCGATGGAAGTGGAAGGACGAGCAGGTGATAAATAAGGCAGGATGTCACCCCTGCATGCGCCCTGGGAGCCTCTCTTACGCACTTCCACACATCACAGTTCTGCAGGTAGTGTCCCATGCAGCACTGAAACAAAACACCAGCACCAGCCCAAAGGGAGGGACTGCACTACTGCATGCGCAAAAGGCACAGCAATTTGAACAGTTTGCTTATTCAGCTAAATTGCTTAAACCTGCATACGCAAATAGTGATCACCATGCCGTTGTCTGTATGTAGAGCCGCTAGGACACCATGCTACTCACCTCCACAACAGACCATGGTAATGACTGTAAGTTAGTTAGGGGGATGTTCCTGACATCCAAAGACAAGCCAAACACACAGTTAATGAGCTTTCTCCTCCCTCACACGAGGAGCTAGCCAGTGAAAGATCAAAGCCCACACATAATGCACTGCAACGAAGGAGGAGAGGAGGAGAAGAGAGGACAGAGGGTAAGGAGGTGGGGAAGAAAAGGCAATTAGAATGTAGCAGACCTACCCTAACACACCTGGCCTGATCCCTCATTAGAATCACACACCATTACCTCTACCTTCACTGTCCTTATACCAACCTATTACACTAGCTCCCTAATACAGATATCAATGTTTAAGACAAGTGGAATATAGCCATAACTTAAAGGATATGAATTATAGAAATGTTACTGAGGTAATATGTCTTGTGACACCTCAATGGGATATAATATGGTATAATATAGCCTTCCATCCCAGTTCAAAGTGGCTGGCGATGCTGATAATGTGTTTGAATCTCTCAGCTGAACGGAAATGGGTGGGGTTGACTCGGTCCTAATTCCGAATGCGCTGGCCATGTGGGATGACAGGTTATCCCGCTGAAGCAGGAGTTTTTAAAGGTTAGGGCGCGACAAGACTGGAAATGTTCTCTGCATCCGTACGTGACATAACATATCTGCTGTGACATCCTACAGAGAGAGAGTAATTCTATAAAAAATTCAGCTGACGCCTGAGAAACATCCACCTCTATTACCCAGCATCCATCAGGACAGTAGTCTTCAATTGGGAGTCTCCCTATGTCCAGGGCTTTGACGTCCGGCCTGCTCTCTCTCTCTTGCTCTCGCTCCCTCTCTCTCCATCCAGGATTTAAACATTTCCATCTATAACCAGGCTTCCCTCCAACCAATTCATGCAGATGAATTACCTGACTCATAAAAAAAACTCACCACAGGTCTGAGGGAAACACCAAATGTGTACTGACATTTTTTTTTTACTAAACAAAATACGCTATGAGATAATGTTTTTGTCAGTGAAATAGATAATGCGGCAATTGCGGTGGAAACTCCTTCATGCGCAAATATTGATATAATAAACCATCATGTCGAAGTAAACTTGGAGTCACGCGATGATACGTTACGTTATACTACCACCATGACGTGGAAATGCATTAAAGTGCAGCTGAACTTAAAAACGAATTTCACTGGTTGAAAATGTTGTATCGATATTAGTCAGAAACATTGATTCTAGTCATGAAGTCAGTATCTTCCAAAACTGAGATTTGCGAGTTTTATGGAAGCTGTTACGTTCCTAGATCCATTGGATATTTGAAGGTTGGGTTTTGATTTTGTTCATGCCCACTAACACTGGATGGTAATGCCTAGGAAGAATTGCATGCATGGAGAAACAGCTACTAATTACGCTCTATCCAATTATGTAGCGCCTCAGACTATTTTACATAAGACAACACGTCGCCAATGTTATGTTAAAGAAACACTTAGCCCCTAAGCCCTTTATCGAGTGGCCACTTGCTGATGTTTGATAGTGATCATGAACTGAGACGATGCCCACTTGTATCCCACATTTTTGGCACTGATAAACAGCGTGAAGCTTGTGCTTTATTTAAAATCAAATCAACGTTTATTGGTTGCGAAAACAGATTTGCAGGTGTTATAGCAGGTGCTGCGAAATGCTTATGTTACTAGCTCCAACAGTGCAGTAGAATGTCTCACAAATAAAATACAAAATAAAAACAAGAAATCAAGAAATAACAATCCAAAGTAGATATATTAGAGTGAGCATGTGTGAGAATCCAGAATATAAATACTTGGTGTATAGACAGTATTACATTTTGATTATAAACTGGGTGGTTCGAGCCCTGAATGCTGATTGGCTGACAGCTGTGGTATATCAAACCTTATACCACAGGTATGACAAAACATTTTTTCTCTAATTATGTTGGTAACCAATAGCAATAAGGCACCTCGGGGGTTTGTAATATATGGCCAATATACCACGGCTAAGGGCTGTGTCCAGGCACTCCGTGTTGCGTTGTGCCTAAGAACAGCACTTAGCCGTGGTATATTGGCCATATACAACACCTCCTCGGGCCTTATTGCTTAAAAAGAAAATGGTATATACAGTAGTAGGTATATTAGGATGAGCTATGTCGAGAATACAGTACATACATACACAGTATATAAAGAGAATATGAGGTGACCAGCGTTCAATGACTATATACATTTACATTTTAGTAGACGCTCTTATCCAGAGCGACTTACAGTTAGTGAATGCATACATGTTTTTATTTATTTATTTTTTATACTGGCCCCCCCGTGGGAAACGAACCCACATCCCTGCCGGCCAAACCCTCCCCTACCTTGGACCAATTGTGCGCCGCCCATGGGTCTCCTGGTCGCGGCCAGCTGCGACAGAGCCTGGACTCGAACCAGGATCTCTAGTGGCACAGCTAGCACTGCGATGCAGTGCTGCGCCACTCGGGAGTCTCAAGGTCCAGGGCTGAGTACCAGGCAGGTAGCCGGCTAGTGATGGCTGTTCAACAGTCTGATGGCCTGGTGATTGAAGCTGTTTCTCAGTCTCTCGGTCCCAGGTAGCTGAGGTCCTTAATGATCTTCTTGGCCTTTAACACTGAGTGCTGTAAATGTCCTGGAGGGCAGGCAGAGTGCCCCCAGTGATGCGTTGGGCTGACCGCACCATCCCCTTGAGGGCAGTGCAGTTGCCGTACCAGGTGGTGATGGAACCCGACAGAATGCTCTCAATCGTGCACCTTTAGAAGTTTGTGAGGGTCTTAGGGGCCATGCCGCATTTCTTCAGCCACCTGAGGTTGAAGAGGCGGTGTTGCGGCTTCTTTACCATGGTGTCGGTATGGTGAAACCATTTCAGGTCCTCAGGGATGTGTACGCCAAGAAACTTGAAGCTTTTTACCCTCTCCACTGTGGGCGTGCTCCCTCTTCTGTCTCCTGTAGTCCACGATTAGCTCCTTTTTTTACATTGAGGGAGAGGTTATTTTCCTGGCACCACTCCGCCAGGGCTCTAACCTCCTCCCTGTAGGCTGTCTTGTTGTTGTTGGTAATCAGGCCTACAACTGTTGTGTCATCAGCAAACGTGATGATTGACTTGGAGTCGTGCGTAACCACACAATCATGGGTGAACAGGGAGTACAGGAGGGGGGCTGAGCACACACCTCTGAGGGGCCCCCGCGTTGAGGATCAGCGTGTCGGAGGAGTTATTGCCTACCCTTACCGCCTGGGGTCGGCCCGTCAGGAAGTATAGGCCACAGTTGCAAAGGGAGAAGTTCAGACCCAGGGCCCTGAGATAAGTGATGAGCTTGGAGGGCACTATGGTATTGAAAGCAGAGCTGTAGTCGATGAACAGCATTCTCACATTGGTATACCTCTTGTCCAGGTGACATAGGGCGGTGTGCAGTGCAACGGCGATTGCGTCGTCCATGGATCTGTTGGGGCAGTATGCAAATTGTAGTGGGTCTAAGGCAGGGGTGTCAAACGCATTCCATGGAGGGCCTAGTGTCGTCTTCAGGTTTGAGTTTTTTCCTTTCAATTAAGCCCTAGACAACCAGGTGTGGGGAGTTCCTTACTAATTAGTGACCTTAATTAATCAATAAGGGAACAGCTAAAACCCGCAGACACTCGGCCCTCCATGGAATGAGTTTGACACCTGTGGTCTAGGGTGTCAGGGAAGGTGGAGGTGATATGGTTTACAATAGTTTGACAGTTTACTGATGAAGTTGTAGATGTTCTCAGATATCAGTCCTGCGCAGCAGCAGCTGACTCGATACTGTCTGCAGAGCACTACTACTTTTCATTACTTGAGAAATATTGCACCAAACACCTTCGCTAGATGTAAAATTGTTCGACAAAGACCTCCTCTGCAAAAACGTCAAAATGAATTACAGATTGATTTATCTTGAGAGCGAAAATGTTGCTACCGTGACTCAAGAGGGACAAACAACAACTGCCAGGGTACGATATAGTGAACATAACACACCCACATCAAACCACACCCCACAAGATGCAAATCTAGTTTTTCTTAATGTGCAGCAGAAAAACATGTGGAATTGGTGAGTTCAGCTACACTTTAACCTTACAGATAATTCGGAAAGTATTCAGACCCCTTTACTTTTTCCACATTTGTTACGTTACAGCCTTATTCTAAAATTTATTAAATCGTTTTTTTCTACACACAATAACCCATAACGACAAAGCAAAAACTGAAATATTACATTTACATACGGTAAGTATTCAGATCCTTTATTCAGTACTTGTTAAAGCGCCTTTGGCAACGATTACAGCCTCGAGTCTTCTTGGGTGTGACACTACAAGCTTGGCACACCTGTATTTGGGGAGTTTCTCCCATTCTTCTCTGCAGATCCTCTAAAGATCTGTCAGGTTGGATAGGGAGCGTCGCTGCACAGCTATTTTCAGGTCTCTCCAGAGATGTTCGATTGGGTTCAAGTCTGGGCTCTTGCTGGGCCACTCAAGGAAATTCAGAGACCTGTCCCGTAGCCACTCCTGTGTTGTCTTGGCTGTGTGCTTAGGGTCAATGTCCTGTTGGAAGGTGAACCTTCGCCCCAGTCTGAGGTCCTGAGCGCTCTGGAGCAGGTTTTCATCAAGGATCTATCTCTCTGTACTTTGCTCCATTCATCTTTCCCTCGATCCTGACTAGTCTCCCAGTCCCTGCTGCTGAAAAACATCCCCACAGCATGATGCTGCCACCACCATGCTTCACCGTAGGGATGGTATTGGCCAGGTGATGAGCGGTGCCTGGTTTCCTCCAGACGTGACACTTGGCATTCAGGCCAGAGTTCAGTCTTGGTTTCATCAGACCAGAGAATCTTGTTTCTCATGGTCTGAGAGTCCTTTAGGTGCCTTTTGGCAAACTCCAAGCGGGCTGTCATGTGCCTTTTATTGAGGATTGGCTTCCGTCTGGTCACTCTACCATAAAGGCATGATTGGTGGAGTGCTGCAGAGATGGTTGTCCTTCTGGAAGGTTCTCCCATCTCCACAGAGGAACTCTGTAGCTCTGTCAGAGTGACCATTGGGTTCTTGGTCACCTCCCTGACCAAGGCCCTTCCCTCCGATTGCTCAGTTTGGCCGGGTGGCCAGCTCTAGAAAGAGACTTGGCGGTTCAAAACGTATTCTATTGAAGAATGATGGAGGCCACTGTGTTCTTGGGGACCTTCAATGCTACATACATTTTTTGGTACCCTTCCCCAGATCTGAGCCTCGACACAATCCTGTCTCGGCGCTCTACGGACAATTCCTTCAACCTCTTGGCTTAGTTTTTGCTCTGACATGCATTGTCAACTGTGGGATCTTATATAGACAAGTGTGTGCCTTTCCAAATAATGTCCAATCAATGGAATTGACCACAGGTGTACTTCAATCAAGTTGTAGAAACATCTCAAGGATGATCAATGGAAACAGGATGCACCTGAGCTCAATTTTGAGTCTCATAGCAAAGGGTTTGAATACGGTATTTCTGTTTTAAAAAATATATACATTTGCAAAAATGTCTAAAAACCTGTTTTCGCTTCGTCATTATGGGGTATTGTGTGTAGATTGATGAGGAAAATGTTTTATTTAATCCATTTTAGAATAAGGCTATAACGTAACAACATTTGGAAAAAGTGAAGGGTTCTGAATACTTTCCGAATGCACTGCATAGGCAGGTGAAATTAGTTATGATGAACTTCATGGTGGTTAAGTGATGGATAGTGATGAGCTTGATGCAAATTTCCAATATATATTGTGGGTATTATTTGAATGATGGTGAGATGATGATCGGTGCTTGGCTGCCAATTATCAAATAAAACTGATATTGCTCTTAGCTGTATCTCATCGTATTACCTACCATGTCAACTTTATCAGCAAACTGTTATCTATATCAGGGTTTCCCAAACTCCTGATCTGTAACAAGTCTGTTTGAGGGAAACACACCTCTGGTGGGAAAAGGCGACATTTTGTTATGCATATTTGCATATTCAAATGTAAAAACACAGAGATATAAATATTACACCATCACCAATGACATTTATCCGAAATATATTTAAATATAGAGATTATATATGGTCGCAGCTCTCCACAGCTATTATCAGTCGATAACGACCTCCCTGGTCTTCCCAACAGTCAAAGTGAGAGGCCATTATTTTATTCCACTAGCTTTACAGGGACTTTACAGATGCTGTATTTTTGGCACTGACCACTTGGATAGTGAGACAAATTACATTCCAGTGTGAAACCACAGAGAAGCCGAGAAACCAACAGAACATGTGTAATAGGATCGTCTGAGATATGAGACCCACTGAGGCCTTTAAGATCCCCAATCCTCTTCCTGCCTTGAAAAATGAAACCAGGGAGGGGGTGGGGATGCAGCACTCAGAGGGGGTTCATTATTTTCACCTATCCTGGGTTAGAGTTCGAAGGGGAGAGGCAGTGTGGGTTATCATGGTGCTGCATCCAGCCTTCACAAGTACTCATTAAACACCTGAATTATTGATAAAGAAAACAACTTTAGACTGCAAAATTTAGAGAGGGAATCTGCAATGCTGTAGACAACAAAGATCTGTTTGTGTGCCGTTGCGCGCATGTGTGTGTGTCTGTCTGTGTATTTGTGCATGTATGTGAGTGTGTGTGTGTGTCTACCGTACATCGTTCCTCTGGGTGAATGCATGCAGTCTGTGCTTGTGTGCGTCCATGCACACAAGATTACCATGAATGTCACATGGTTAGAAGGTTTCATACCTAAATATCACAAACACTAATTCATTCAACCTGGAGGGCAAATGAGAGCAGTAAAGCAAAGGCTATTTACAGTGTTTAAAATGACGTGCTCAGCTAATCGCTGGAGGGATACACTAATACAAACAGCTGTTAATATTTAGATGGTATTTTCTCTCTCCTCTGGATTGTGTGGCGTGCTGTATCAAACATCACAGTATTGAGCTGTCTTTTATCACACCGCCTAGGCTCTTACAGGCATTAGAGCGCCCCACCTCTATCTTTATCCCATCACTCTATTCTCTCTCTTTCCGTTTGCCTCTTTTCCTTTCCTTTCCTCGATATGCATCTCCATTTTGATCCTTTCACTCCATCTTCTCGCAGCCCCTCTCTATATTCTTTATCTGCACTTTCCATCTTTTCATCCCCTCTCTGTCACTCTCCATCTGTAATCTGCAACCCCCTCTCTTTCTTTCTTAATACCCATTCTCTGTCCCTCTCTCGCCTGAGTGAAACAGGAAGTGTTGCGCGCCAAAATGCTGATGTAACCAAAATGCCAACAGCAGCTCATGACTTTACATTCCACATTCCCAGCCTATCCCTGTTTCTGCCAGGCAGTATGGGTAAAAGACATAGGGAGAATCTCAATTGGTTTTGTTAACTCCTCCGTCATCTCCTCCTTTTGAAAAAGGTCAAAGGTAATCGAGGAGCGGAGGTGATGAGGAAACGTGGAAACAAATGCGCTTCGATAAAATGTGACTCCTCCACTGGCGCATCATCAGGCAAATTACTTTTACATGGGTGGAATTGTAAAATAAATGTGTAAAGTGATAAAAACAAATGTAGCTAGTTGTGTAAGACATTTTATAGATAAATAGTGTATCATTTTTCAATGTGTGCATGCTTTTCTCCTTCATAAAAACAACAGCTAATTCAAAGGGGGTGTGGCAGATTGTAAAACACTTCCGCGCTAGAAGCCGCGAGGATACTCTTGTGCATCCTCTGCCGAAGTAGGTCATCAAGAAGGGGAGCAGAATCCTTAATTCACCTACTAACACATTGACGCTCTCCTCGACCATCGGTTTCCCGGGTCACGGAGGAAAGAGGACGACCACTTATCGGTTTCCGGGTCACGGAGGAGAGAGGGCAGAGTCGTCAAGGACGGTCTTTTGCCTAAATGAGAATCGCCTATTATGAAGCTATTCGGAACTCTACATGAAGGGGAGAACACTGGACAGACATGGAAGGGGGGGTAAAGAGGCTCCAATATGGCCAATCTGCGCTCACAGAAGCTCTTCCAGCAGTGGCATATCTCAGGATGGAGGCTAATTGGGGTAAGGAACCTCACTTCACAGACCGCCTGAAGCCTATTTGCGGACGCCACTTCAGATGGTATCAAACAACGGGGACCACAGTTCCCCTGGTCTGTATTGTTGATGTTCTCTGACCATGTGTAAAACCAAATACATTACACACAGCAGTCACGTCCTCTGCCTCCTCTGTCCAGACACAAGTCTCTATTGAAGTCTCCATCATGTGTCTGACTATCAGCACCATCATGCTTCAATAGCTTCTGGACTGTTTTTTTCTTCTCATTCTTTAACTGAGCCCTTACAGACTATGTTGGGGGTTTGCATAACACAGCGCTTTCTTTTTTTCTTCATTTCTCTTGGCCCGCATTTTAAATAATTCCATGTCAGAAATATGGGGATTATGAACATTGTATTATTTCCAGATGAAATAGGCTGTTGGTTCTTCCTTTCTTTTTGAGACGTGAAAAGCAGTGAACATTCTACGCGTGCTTACACACACACATACTACACACACGCCGCTGCAGCAGCTCTATAGCTG
Organism: Coregonus clupeaformis; assembly: GCF_020615455.1. Lineage (NCBI taxonomy): Eukaryota > Metazoa > Chordata > Actinopteri > Salmoniformes > Salmonidae > Coregonus > Coregonus clupeaformis. Next base: position 24,680,467 of record NC_059216.1, on the reverse strand, counting down.
CGACTGCACAGAGCCGTCCAGGATTAGTGTGTAAAATACAGGGCAGTGCACACTCCTGGATTCCACCTGGAGGATTACACAGACTATTGGCTTTGTCCGTTTCAGCTCTCTCAGCACGCAACACATCATTAATAATCTCAGACTAGGCAATGAAAAAACAACAACACTGTTCTTCAGTTTGATTTATGGTGGATTCTGTGTATTTAAAGAGAAGGCCCAGAGTTTTACATCAAAGCCCAGGCAGCAGCAGTGTGTAATGCCAGGTCCCTAGAGGAGATGAAAGGTAAAGGTTTCTTTCTTCAGCAAGGTCATTGTGTTCTTCCTCTGTACTGGGCCAGGAGATGCCTCTTCTCTCCTTTCCTCCTCACGTGGCCTCTCTGTAAGTAGAGATACAGGGAGAGAGGGAGAGAGAGAAAGAAAAGGGAGGGAGAGGGACAGGACAGCGGTGCGGTTTCAAGACCGACTTAGCGTCACATTGTTTTCCATTAGTCCCCTGCAAAGAACATGTCCCCCCTTTGTGACTCTCTCTTTCCCCCCGGCAGCATCTCTGACAGTGCTATTTCAGGTGCGGCTCGGAGAGGAGCGGCCTCAGCCAGATCAATATATCAAAAGCGAACAGAGCGCCACACATTAAGCCTCATCCTCCCTCCCTGCTGCAGTGCGGAGAAATGAGAGCGAAGCAAACTTCACTTTCTCTACTCAAAAAAGAAAGAATTTCTACTGGGGCGGAGAGAGATGGGCGAGTCATGCAGCAGGCATAGAATTCAAAGCTAAATATATGAGAGCTCACTTTGCTACCCACCTCACCCCTCCACCAACATCCCTCCCTCCCTCCCTTTTTCACTCACTCACTCCAACTCTCATCTCAGAAACAGTGATGGTGACAGATATGCCATAGAAGCCTCCAAGACACAAACTTAGGGCGAGGCTATTAAAAAGCTTATAGAAAATCCTGAGAGAGTAGCTGAGGAGAGAGTGAGTGGCTTTTTTTAATGAAGCAAGCATCAAATGTTCTCCACAACATCAGCTTCTCAGAGCTAGCACTGACGGGTAGAGAATGGAGGGTGTCACACACACACACAGAGAAGCTGGCTGGCGCTGTCAGCTAAGAGCAGCACACAGGCTCTGAGGCTCTCTGCTCTGAGGCTTATAGCAGAGCACAGTGCAGGTGCAGCTAGGGAGGACAGGAGGAGAGATGGAGAAAGAGACAGAAAACTAAAAGGCTATGAGTCAGACAGGAGAATAAGATGTGCAAGGCCTCAATGTACTTATATGATTGGAAATTGTAAAGTTGTACGTTGGTACCATGTACTGTAGCTACAGTATTTGAAAGTTGCTCTCAAAACTCATTATGCTACGGCTAATTAGCTGCAGACATGTCTTGTGGGATGGGGAGGTGGTGGTGGGGGTCCTTTGGCCCTTAAGAAAGAATCTCAAGATCACATGAGGCTGTCTTTCTGGAGACGCCATACGCCAAATAACAGCTTTGACTAAACGATCAACGATTGTCACTCCTCTACATGATTCTCCATCAAATAGCCTGAAGAATGAATTTTCATTTCAGATCTGGGACATAAAAAAAGAATGCAGAGCCAAGAATACCAGTTTTGTCTAAACCTTGTTTAAACCCGGTACCCAGCTGTCTTCTCATTCAGGTCCCATGGCGCCAGATTTAGATCCTAATGCATTACCACAGGAGCCTTGCTGGGTCTAATTGTGTTGTTTTCATATTCTTCCTGGCATCCTGAGGTGTACACCTGCAAAGATAAGAGATCTGTTGATAAGAGATAATACACTTAAAGAGGTGGGGTTTAATGTGATTAAAGATTAAGATACATATCTACAGCTAGAGACTGTTTGAAATAGAGACAGTACAGTAAGTGGATTAGCAGGCTGTTACAAATCAATGACAATGTTTATGATTAGGTTCCAGGTAATTCATATGGCTACGGACAATAAGATAGTATCCAACCTGTCTTGCCTTCATTCAGAATATCTATTTTTACTTTTTAGAATCCAGACACTTTCCAAGCATCAAGTGAAGATACAGTTGGTGATATCAGACTGGTAAATTATATCTCAGAAGAAGTATCTCAGGAATCTATGTAATCTTTCTGACAGGTAAGGTCCCTGTGCGGGATGACATTTCCCTGTGGAATATGCGGGGCCTTCCTTCACAGGACCTGGAACGCAGGGCGTCATCCTGATGATCTCACATGAGGTCATCACAAAGGGAAGGATTACAGGGCCCACTACCACTCACCGTTTAAGGAATATCCCCCTCTCCTCTGGACACAATCATGCTGGAAACCCAAAGATGGATCTTCCGTCAGGAGTTTTGTCACGTCCTACTTTATTATAAGGTTATCCTGGAATGTCAGATTCTATCTCTCAGCACATAGTTTTATGAGTACATCTCAGCTTGGACTGAAAAGGTCTCCCTCCACCATGGTAAAAAAAAACGTGCCTTTTCTTTATCCCGGGGAAACATAATAGAATGCAAAGCTTTGTTTATAGATTAGTCTATGTTGTTCCTAAATACCACAATGATGGTTGATATAGGCGTGTACTGCCAACATTATAGGTAATGTTTTTCAGATTGCTTTCTTTGGGGTAATTTTTTAATAGGCTTTATTGATATCGAATTACTATAAGCTCTGAGGGCAGAGTGGTGGCTGATGAATGCAGTACTGGCATCACGCGGAGAGAGTGAGAGACGCTAATGGAGAAAAAGTTCCAGCGCCTGCTCCTGCATTGCACCTGTGATTTGAGATTGGTAGTGTAGAAATAGGTTATTTTAAATGGGACTTGATAACAAGAATAATTCATCTCCAGGTGGGTGAGGGGGGCGTTGGCGGTGGCATGTCCGTGTCGGAGCTCACGCTGATGGGGTGTGTGATGCACCGCTCCACCCCCTGGTCAGAGCCCTTGGGGCCATCCTTCATATCGCCACCGCATCGATCCCTCAAGGTCGAGGAGGAGCTGAGCTGCTGTCGTTGGAGTGTACAGTACTGTATGCACAAGCACATGGGGAAAGGGGGATGGGAAGGGGGTTGGGAGGGGGGATAGACCTGCTAGGTGCCAGGTTGAGGGGGTGCCGTGACTTTTCCTTCTGACCACTAAGGGTGACATGGTGGGGGCATGTGGCAGAGATCCAGGGTCTCCCTCCCTCCACCACTCCACCCCTCATGTCTATGGCAGATCAATCCCAGGACGAGGCTTTCCCCGCAGGCTGCAGAGACACAGAGACACGCCCTGCCTGGAGAGAACTGCTGCCTGCTGCACACTGAGTGGTTAGTGCAGAAACTCCTCCTTCTGCACACAGAGAGAGATATAGAGCACATGGTACATTAGACACCTTTCTTCAAATCAGGTAATATTAAAAAAAAGAAAATAAGGTAAAATTACCCTATAATAAGGTAATCATTCTCATATGTGCATCAATATGGCATCACGCTAGAACACACCGTGTGTACTTGGATAAAATGAAGCAGGAGATCTGCATGTGACCCAGAGAGAATTGGGATGGTGTTACTATAGTATTGGGATAGGACATTTTTATTCTCTTCTCTTGGATGGTTTGCTACTGCACAGTGCTGTGAGAGGTTCCTCAGCAGTGCCATGTATTATTCTATTAGTTTATATTCTTCTGTTCAGATGTATCTTTAATTGGGATGGTGTTATTATAGTATTGGGATGGGAGGTTTGTATTGTCCCATTTTCCTCCCACCCATGGCCTGACTCTCTCTGTTCTGCCTCTCAGTTCTCATATGGTACACTGGCCCCTGGGCCTGAGACATCTTGGCACAACCTAAATAACTTTCATTGACGTTGACTGTACTGTATATCACATGTTAGCTTGGTACACTATGAACTGGGGGACAAAGTTTCCATCAAGCTGTGAGCGACACTGTCATAAGGCACTAACAAAACTTTAATCCCCTCTTACATAAATGACCAGTCAAGGTCGGGGGTTAGAGGATGTGGGAGTAGAAGATAAGCGTGGAGGACAGGCAAGGAGACATCGCCTGGGCAAGTCCCTGTCCACTGGCCCAGGGGTGGCCTGGATGGTGGGTGACTCAGAGGCCATGACACACCCTGAACGGAGGTGCTGCTACTGAGGGTTTTAGTCATCGTCTGAGGGTCTTACTCATGGCTTTCTGGAACATCTCCTGCCCAAGACTCATTTTACCCCCATCCTCCCCACCCACCCACCCACTTACAGCTTCCCAAAAATAGATTTTTTTTTTAGTCCCTGGTGACTTTCCTGAAGAGCACGTCATCCCTCTCATGGGACTTTCAACCATTGAAGCCAAGAAGAAGTTCACCCTTAAACATTTAAAGTTATTCACATGGCGTTATCTCTAAATGACAGTAGAATTATTAAACACTTGTACCATCATGAATGACACAATAAAATGTCCAATTTACCATAGCTAATGAAAACATTGACAGAATAGTAGCGCTAAATGAACTGTACTATTCCCCTCACCGCCTTTTTCTTTCTTTCTTTCTTTCTCAACCCTATACTATTTTCTCATCACTGCACATGGAGTTGCTGTTTCCCATATTTTCATTACATTCCACCCTCTTGATTTACGACGCATTCCACTGGAATTGATAGTTCAATATGAAACCCCAGATTTGGTCATTATTCTTGGGTGGGCTGTGGGTGTCTTTGTGCTGTTCAATACCTCAGATGCTTGTCCGACTGTGTAGGCCTGGCAGCAGATGCATCTTGGGTCGCCTCTCCTCTCCCTGCTAAGAAGCCTCAGGCTGTGGCTGGCTGGACACTCAGATGGTGAGGAGTCTATCTCGGCCAGGGAATCAGGGCATGGCGGCCAGTCTGACAGAAATGGTGGTCTCCTAGAGGAAATGGCTTCTCTTCTCTCGGATGGTTTCTACTGCACAGTGCAGTAAGAGGTCCCTCAGCAGTACCATGTATTATTCTATTCATTTGTTCAGATCTATATTTTATTCTGTTCAAATCCATCCTGTCTTCCACTGGCTATTCAGATTCTGTCAAATTCAGGTGTGTTTCACTTTTATAGTAAATCATGTCTAAGGATGAGAATCACTCTGTAATACGGTAATGCTGAATACTGTAAACACACAGTAAAAGGAGTTTATGAAACAGATATTCAAAACATCATACAGAATCAAGATAATGTCTTACAACACCACACTTGAAGTACAAGCTATACTGTGAAGATGAAAAACTATCGCATGAACATTGTCTCATTTGAATCATTAATAATTTTGTCTAAAAATAGAATAGCCCGTCTTATCTTGAAAATGTCGAAGAGGCTTTTAACAACGTCTATTCTGATATACTAAACACTTCCCTAATTAAACCTCCCTAATTAAACAGATGTAATTCAAATCTATTTCACAACCACGCGCAAGACAAAAAATAAATACATTCTACAACGTGAGTACATCCTAAACCTTGACACTCTCTCCATCCTCTCTGTCTACAGGCCGTAATGGCCCATGAAAATGCCTCGGCGAGGTCTATTGACATCAATTGAATGCTAATTATGTTTTTATTGCTTTAATTTGAAAAAACCAGGCCACATATATCAATACCATTAGTTTCCGTGGCTACAACTCATTGTGGGAGGAGGAAATCGATTTGGAAAGTGTATGAGGTGAAGATTCGTAATAAATATAGAGCGGTGAAGAAAGGGTGTATAATTTCATGACAGGCGAGTCATATCCGTTTTGTCATGGGAACCTCTTTATGCCCGACACTGGGCACCATGTGTGTGATGTGTGTGTGTGTGTGTGTGTGTGTGTGTGTGTGTCTGCGTGCGCATGCATGTGTCTGTGTGTATGGTGGTGAGTAGGGCTGTGGCGGTCATGACATTTTGTCAGCCAGTTATTGTCATGCAAAAGTCAGCCGGTCTCACGGTAATTGACCGTTAATTAACATAAAGATGTTTAGCATCTCCAGGCCTCCAGCATACAAGCCGCTGATGTGCGCCTTTGGAACATCTACATTTAAAAAAGTCTAATAAATGAATTTAATATACACCATCACAATCCATTATTTATTTTATTCTGGTCTAAAGAAACTTTATGATATGAAGAAAATGTATTTCAGGTGAACAGAATACGAGTTGGCCTACTGTAGGCATATGTTATCTGGCTACGCTCCATGCCATAGACTGTAGGCTTGTTCATTTAGCTGACTAGATACACTATATATACAAAAGTATGTGGACACCACTTGAAATTAGTGGATTCGGCTATTTCAGCCACACCCGTTGCTACAGGTGTATAAAAAGTGACTTTCAACGTGGTAATGTCATAGGATGCCATCTTTCCAACAAGTCAGTTCGTCAGATTCCTGCCCTGCTAAAGCTGCTCCGGTCAACTGTAAGTGCTGTTATTGTGAAGTGGAAACTTCTAGGAGAAACAACGGCTCAGCTACGAAGTGGTAGGCCACAAAAGCGCAGCAAAGGGGGGACCAACTCCATATTAATGCCCATGATTTTGGAATGAGATGCTCGACGAGCAGGTGTCCACATACTTTTGGTCATGTAGTGTATGTTTATGCCATTATTTTATTTTATATGATTTTATAGTAAGAAGAATATAATTGAACTTAGCCATTTCATATCCTATCTATTTTAGCTATGTTGTGCGTAAAAGTGATCATTTGAAACAGGTCCTATATGCTAGATTTAGATTTATTTGGCAACTTTAGTTGTGAATGATACAAACCTTAGACTGTCTTAGAAATCGAAACATAGACTACCAGTCAAAATGTTGCACTTGTTGGCTGCTTTTCCTTCACCACTGATTGTGGAGACCAAGTCATCTGATGCAGCACTCCATCACTCTCCTTCTTGGTCAAATAGCCCTTACACAGCCTGGAGGTGTGTTGGGTCATTGTCCTGTTGAAAAACAAATAATAGTCCCACTAAGCGCAAACCAGACGGGATGCCGTATTGCTGCAGAATGCTGTGGTAGCTATGCTGGTTAAGTGTGCCTTGAATTCGGAATAAATCACTGACAGTGTCACCAAAAAAACACCCCCACACCATCACACCTCCTCCTCCATGCTTCACAGTGGGAACCACACATGTGGAGATAATCCGTTCACCTTCTCTGCGTCTCACAAAGACACAGCGGTTGGAACCAAAAATCTCAAATTTTGACTCATCAGACCAAAGGACAGATTTCCACCGGTCTAATGTCCATTGCTCGTGTTTCTTGGCCCAAGCAAGTCTACAACACTTTTTTGGTTACTACATGATTCCATATGTGTTATTTCATAGTTTTGATGTCTTCACTATTATTCTACAATGTAGAAAATAGTAAAAATAAAGAAAAACCCTGGAATGAGTAGGTGTGTCCAAACTTTTGACTGGTACTGTATATTCAGACCTTGCTTCAAACTAAGTATCTACTCTGCTTCAAACAAGGGTTAAGATGTAAACAGGCCGTGCTTAATGTCTGTAACCTGGCATTGCAGACGCTGATGTGAGCTGAGTGTGGGTGGAGGGATTAGTGTGGTGAAATGCCAGGAGACAGCGGAGGCACAGTGGAGGCAGGGGGTACTGACAGCACCTGCTGCAGACCGAAAGGCCACTTTCACAACTCCTGTCCCCCAGTCCACTTGTCACTGTCACTGAGGAGCCACAGGACCACACGCAGGACCAGGTGACACCTCTATCGCTCACACTGCATGCCTCGTGTTGTGGGGAAGGATGGGTGTGTGTGGGGATTGGGGCATTGTTTGTGTGTATGTGTTTGTGTGTCTGATTCCCTGACCACAGTATTTATATCCTGCCTAATCCAGGAGTCATCAAAACCTCATCGCTCAGTGCATGTCCCAAAAACTCAGTATGACATACCGAAGAGTGAGTGAGTGAGTGTGTGTGTGTGTGTGTGTGTGTGTGTGCAGTGGAGGTCATAGCTATGTCTTCATGTAATGATATGACCTTCCCAGAGACCAAAAATGACGATCGCCCCCAGATTCACAACAGCTAAGCTTGTATGGCTTGGTAATAATCATATTTTGGTGGGTGCTTATATTTGTCCTATTTCACACATGTACAAGTGTGTATTTATATACAGATGTGTGAGTTGGAAATGTATTTTTTTGCATATCCTAACTCTCCCTGAGACACCCTCAGTGAGTGGGGTCACGGCGCCCCTGGAGCAATTAAGGGTTAAATGCCTTGCTCAAGGGCACATCGACCGATTTTTCACCTTTTCAGCTCGGGGATTCAAACTTGTGACCTTTCGGCTACCTGCCTGTGGTACTGACACTACAGAGTGCAGATGGAAGCTTGGTATCAAATCTCAGTGGCGTTGGAACATTAAATGAGCATTTGTCTGTAAAGAATAACGTATTGTTATTGGATGACAGTATAAGAGCATGATATATTTGTGTTCAATCTGCAGTATAAATACACTAAGGAGCTTCAGGAGAGTATAAGTTGTATCTACTAAGTGGCTTGGGTCCAAAAACAAGCTCTTGACAAGCACTTGAAAAGGTCTTCTTCCATTCCCGACCTGCATTACTGCATTAGAGACACACACACTCACACACACACACTCAGCATCAGCAAGACAGGGGCCTAACTCTGTCTTTAATAATTCAACCCGAGAGGGAGTTCCAGATATTGAGGCCTTATTATGACCTCATATTTACACTATCTCTCCTCCTAGCTCAGGAGCAATTGATTTCTTTCTGAGCCATGCTTTTTAGAGATGTACTCTCTCATCTTCCATATTATACTGTAGAGCTTGTTTAGATTTCAGGAATGATGCACTCTCAATGCATAACTTAGATACCTGTCTTCTAATAGGTGCTCTAAATTGCTCAGTAAGTTGTAAGTATTGACCAATGCATTGAGATCCCTTCAACACTAAATCAAATGGCCACAGCTAAACAGCCTTGTTTTCTGTTGGTGCAGCAAGCCGAGCGTGAATCAATTATACAACAGACAGCAGAGCGCTAGTCAACTGCTTTGGGTGGTAATTAAGAGAGATAGAAAATATTTAACAGGAGAGTTCAGCCACAGATTGAGTTCTGAGAAGTGAGGGTTGCAAAGGAAGGGTATTGTTGATGTAGACACATACACACACACACATTTAGACATATGCTTGTTATATATAAATGTATAAAGTAAATATGTCCTCTTTCTGGTGGACTTTACACACACTCAAAGGCATATAGGGGTGTGTGCACAGTGTGCAGATTCATTTAGACACACACACAAACACACAAGCATGGCGTTCAAAGCTGACCAGCTCAGCAGGGCAAGACAGCAACACCCTCCCTCCCTCCGTCCCTCACTTCATCATTTATTCACCAACACAGCAAGCTGTGGCCAGCACATCCTATAGAGTAAACATTTATTCTCAGCATTCTTCAATTTCCCCCACAAAGCTCTTTTCAATCTCTGTGAACGGCCCTTTACACAATACGACAGCCATCTTGGTCCCAGAAGCTAATTTTGTGGTTTGCACTTTGTGATCCCGTCCAATAGTGCTGAATGAGGAAGGTCTGGGTAACATGATGCATGCCTGGTTGGACACTATCTCTGTCCTATGTACAGTATGTATGGATGCATGCACTGTAACAGAGGGGGATAGGGGAGGGAGGGTTGGAGGGAAACTGTCGACCTGTGAAGACCTTGAGGCACTGGAGGTCAGTGGCGGCTATACGGCCAGTAATCAATTCAATCACATTGTAAAAATGTCGCAATGCAGAAGATGTACTGCTCTGATCCAAATAACTTGGTTAAAACTGGCCTAAATAACATTGTTGTTTTGTTTTCCTCCGCTAATAGGAAAACACAGTGGAGGTGAAAACAATATAATGGAGCTCCACCTGGACGTTGCTTCCCAGCAAGCACATTTGGATCCTTGGAAGTTGTGGGAACATACAGTATGTTTTTGGTTTCACATTGGTTGTGGGAACGAAGCCATACGTTTCCTGACTAGGTAAATGGAACATTTTTTAAACGTTCTGAGAACAGAAATGAACATTTCACCTGTTCTGGGAACATTTATTTTTAGGTTGCACAGAGATTTTGAGAACGTTTTACTCTGATTCCTGGGAGGTTTTATTAATGCTCTGAGAACAGAAATTGTAGGATATTTTGAGGTTTTTGAATAAATTCCTTAAAACTTTCACTGAATGTTTCAATAAGACTTTTAATAACACTGCTAGCTTATTTGGGTTTAACTTTTTTTTTACTCCAAGCACAGATGGAATTGAATTAGGCATTAATCATGCAAACACATTTCTTTTTTATTGTGACAAGGCATCGGTGAGATTCAAACCTATAATCTTCTGTTCTCTATCCATGGAATTAGTCCACTGCACCATCAGGATGCATGCCATGTTTTTTAATGCATACAAAACAGACCCCATTTCAAAGGAAACAACCACTCATTAAGATCAGGTGTGTGGCCAATGAGTGGGTGCGGCCAACACACCTGAACACACTTAACAAGATAGAGCATTGAGAGGGAAAAACCCTGGAATTAGTAGGTGTGTCCAAACTCTTGATTGGTACTGTTTTATTTTAGTTTTTACTAAAGACACCAAAATAAACAAGAGGGGAATTTTGGCATTGAAAGAATATTAGGAGCAGGGGAAAAAACGCTTTGTCAAAAGTATCAACCCCCCTACCCTAAAACAAACCAACAAACAACACAAATACAGTAGAACCAAGTGGACTAGCTCTCTCCGGGCTTTCAGAAAGACAGCAGAATGGACCAGTAAACCCTGCAGATGTTAAATCCTGTCTGACATTGTGTATTATGTGTAATATTCCATATATACAGATCAACATACATACCTAAACCTGCTTAATCCACACTGTCACGCTTTACAGGAACCTAAATCATTCATAGTACAGCACAGTACAGTACAGTAGTGCTTAACGGATGGGTTTAGTGTACGTCAGTCAGTACGGCTGGGTGGGATACTGAGCTGACAGCCGTCTGTCAGTCACTCGCTCTATGTTTGACAAGGGATTAGTGCCAGGATCAATATATTAACACACATAACTAGTTAGCCGCTGTCGTGTTTTTTCATTAGGATTCAATGAATATTTAATGCTGAAGACAAAGTAATTAAATGATATATGATGGAATATAAGCAGGGTCTGGTGGAGTCTGCAATTAAAAAGACGACAAGTGATAGGAAGCAATCTCAGCATGTTGGCCGGGGATTCATTCATGAAAGAGTAATTAAAAGTTTAGCTAGCTAGTTTTATTGACAGCAATAACAATGCTAGAGGACTTAGTCACAGTTCAGGACTTTAATGTGAGAAAAATGACTATACAGTAAATACATTGACAGTTGATAAACCTGTGTGTACTTGGATTTTTTATACCTTGTGTAAGTGCCCAATAAAAGGTGCGTTATGAAAAGAAAGTTGAATGGAAACATGTCATGTAAACAATCAAGTCTTTCAGTTTTATGTAAAGCTGGGGGAACAATAGCTCTGCCGTGTGGCGGGAAAATCAGGCTCACTACCCCAGTCAAAGCTCTGAATTTAAACAGCTAATTAGTGTTGTTTTGTAAGGGAAAAGACCAAAAAGAAGACAGAGGGCCTTGTTACTCTCTTTCCAGCTGTGTGTTCACATACATTGTCCTGGACAAGTATTGATCTTTGGAGAAATTAAGAGGAAAGAAATCAATAGCTTTTACATTAATGCACAACAAGCATTTTCCGCGCATGTAGGAGATGATCGGAGAGAACCATCCCCCACATCACCCCCACACACTCCCATTACATTTTACATTTTACATTTTAGTCATTGTAGCAGATGCTCTTATCCAGAGCGACTTACAGTTAGTGCATACATTCTTTTTTATTTTTCATACTGGCCCCCCGTGGGAATCGAACCCACAATAATTTAATAATTTAATAATTTTTTTATTTAGCAGACGCTCTTATCCAGAGCGACTTACAGGAGCAATTAGGGTTAAGTGCCTTGCTCAAGGGCACATCGACAGATTTTTCACCTAGTCGGCTAGGGGATTAGAACCAGCGACCTTTCGGTTACTGGCACAACGCTCTTACCCACTAAGCTACCTGCCGCCCGTTGCAAACGCCATGCTCTACCAACTGAGCTACATCCCTGCCGGCCATTCCCTCCCCTACCCTGGACGACGCTGGGCCAATTGTGCGCCGCCCCATGGGTCTCCCGGTCGCGGCCGGCTAAGACAGAGCCTGGATTCGAACCAGGATCTCTAGTGGCACAGCTAGCACTGCGATGCAGTGCCTTAGACCACTGCCCATTCATACATACACACAGGCAGGCATGCACTCGTGCACACACACACCACTGGAGTCCATGGTAGCAGTAACCTGCTATGCCAGCTAATGGGTTGAAACCCCTAAACTAAAACCAACCATTCACAATAGTAGTACACATAGATAAAACATTTAGTCACTCCCCTCCACGCTGGCTGTGCTCCACTCTGTTCAGAATCAAGAGAGGATTAAACCAGGGATTTTATTTATTTGGGAGAATTAGGGCTGACTGTGGCTAAGGTTCACTGTGATTCAGATGCATTAAAACCATCAAAATGCATTTTCTCTTTCTCTCTGTGGTATTATCCTTCAGTCCTTTGTGACTTCAGAGTGACTTCCACAGCAATCCAATCAGAGGCCTTAGACAGATTAGGGTTAAATGGCATATCCTTACTGCTGACCAATAGCCAACAAGCCGGCCATACGCCCCAACAGATCTAGTGCTGCCACTCAAAGAGTTGCCGTGGCAAATACTGTACCTGAATAATCTGCACACCTCATAGAGACAATCAAATGTCTGCTCTGGTGGAAGAATGTAGAAGTTGTTCCTAACCACTGATCCAAGGTCAGGTATTATTATACCCCCCAGTGGTCAATCTTATGTAGTATTGGGGGGTAATCTGTGTTAATGGGCAATAGCCTGTGCGTGTATAAGGGTGGGCGATGTGACATGGGCTTAGCCACGGGCATGAGAATTGTCACTGCCAGCTGGGTGGCATATAAAAGCCTCCTCAAACTTACAGTAATCATGAGAAAGTCCTAAATCTGCCAGTGTGTGCCGGTGAGTAATTAAGCCTTGTTAGCTTAGCATCGAGAGGATATGCTTGTCACCGGCCTGATTCCCAATTCTATTGTGGATATCTCAACCTGTCACATCGGTGTGTGTGTGTTCCCCCCACTATACATGACTGGTGGTGTGGCCTCATACGATCTTCAGGTGTGTGCATGCATGTGTGCACACATTTGCTCTGCTAATCCAGCTTTGAGAGGGAGATACACACAGCTGCCTATGAGTCAGTCCACTAAGGCCTGGTAGCCTGGTAGAGACTGTCATAGGGAAGCAATGTCAAAGCCCAGCTCAAAGTCCAGGAGGTAAGTCACAGTGAGCCATGGAGGCAGTCAGACATGAAGAAGAGAAGAAGAGAGGAGGGTACAGAACAAATGTCCCAGAAGAAGAGAGAACAACAGAGCCAGAAGGAGAGATTGACAGAGATCATGACACTGTGGGCTGGGGGTCATGACCCTGAGGGCTGGGGGTCAACGCTGGGGGTCAGAGGTCAGCCAGCATGATGTGTCCTGTGCGCGGGGGGCATAGCCTCCTCTGTCTCAGCCTTCACTAGGACTGACGGCTGGGTTACGTAACGGCTGAATCAGTGGGATTTCTTATCATGTCCCCCACAATTAATGGGGTCTGGGTGCTCATGCATGGCTGATAGACATTTAAAGTAGATGCTTACTGTACTACGCTGTACTATATCGTATTAAAGCTTGATTTTCTGTTGCTATTTCAGTCCATCACAGCAACAAACTGAATAGACTGAACATACTGTAAAAGTGATGCTTCTTAATAGGGTTGATTAGTAAAACTCTAACCAGTCACCCCAGCATTCACCTCTACCATAACCCACTCTTACCTTAACAGAACCCTAACCTATTCCCAACTATAACAATAGCCTACAGTTTGTTACATCAACAACACTTATACTAACTACCATTCACTTCCCCCTACATAGCAGCTTCAGGGCTACAAAACAGCTCAGCCTGTGTTTGCTTGGCACGCTACATAACATATTACAAAATAACTATTCTTTTGACAAGGCTGGTCTATTACAACTGTCACAAGTCTTCATTTAGTGCCTCGTCTCCAGACCAGCAAGTAGAATCAGAACCATCTGCATCCCTTCATGTTAATGTGGAGAGTAGGAGCAGAGCAGGGGAACACAGAGCTGGAGGCTCAGGTCTGGCAAACTGGATGATTCCTTTTCAACCCAGAATTAAGCTACTGGTTCCGCTCTGATAAATAACTCCCTCTAGCTTACAAACACATCCCCCAGAACTAGTGAGAGAATGATAGAGCGAGCGAGCGAAGAAGGCAAGCGTGATTGATAACATACAGTACAATACAATCACTACAGCAGCTGCACTGAAGCATTGCACTGCTAGGAGGGGTGATAATTATGTTTCTAATTATTGAAATGTAGTTCTAGAATGAACACATGCACAAACACAAAACTCTTGATAAAAAGACACCACAATTTGTGTAGTTTGATTATAATATATTTCCTACTACTACTACAATCTTTCTATCTACAGTATACCTTACCAACGCAGCTCTCTCCCTGGCTCTTGTGTGTAATTGTCTCCCGCTCTGTGATCTCTGCTCCAGCGATACACTACTACACACACACAACCAAAGCCTCGTATGTCTGTGTGGCAGGCAGGGCCAGGAACCAAGGTTACACACTTACACACACACAAGGGGGGCAGGGAGGCTGCAGATACAGTACAGCATGGCACGCCCTCTCTCTCAGAACCCTGCCAATGCCTTAGCACGCAACTCAAAGGTACTAAACACATAGCTATGGCTGCATTTAGACAGGCATGCCCAATTCTGATCTTTTCTTCACTAATTCATCTCTGAAAAACATCTGACGTGAAAAGATCTGATGTGATTGGTCAAAAGACCAATTAGTGGAATCAAGATCAGAATTGGCCTGCCTGTGTAAACACAGTCAAAGAGACAGAGAAAGAGATAAATATGTAAATGTCTGTTTCTCTATGTGTTTACCCGTGTAACTATCCAGAGCGTGGGAGGGGTAGTGGTGGTTTGAGGTTGAACAGTGTTGTTTGTTTGTATAGGAGACTAGGACAAGGAGATAATTGAGTAAAAGGAATTATGCACCACTGATGCGGGAGCCAGTCACTGCCTAATTGACCCTTGGCGTCTGATCGCACGCATGAACACACACGCACATGCACACACACACACACACGAACAGTTGGACTGAGAGGAGTGTACCTGGCAACTGTTGCCAAGAAAGATACCACAGTTTGTTGTTGTCCTTGTGATGGGTCAACCTCCTCCTGAGCCAGAGAGAGAGAGAGAATGAAGAACAATGGGCTTATAAAGGCTAGCCTATCACTCATTGTCCTGAGTGGTTACACACAGTACAAAGCCCTATTAACCCCATGGTACAGTATCCTCTTAAGGCATAGGACCACGGATTCCTGGTAGTAGGTGCTTACACGTGTTTAAGAGTGTGTGTCCATCACAAGCCAAGGTTCTCTGTAAAGTATCTGTCTACACTACATTACCAAAAGTATGTGGACACCTGCTCATTGAGCATCTCATTCCAAAATCATGGGCATTAATATGAAGTTGGTCCCCCCTTTGCTAGAACAGCCTCAACTCTTCTGGGAAGGCTTTCCACTAGATGTTGGAACATTGCTGCGGGGACTTGCTTCCATTCAGCCACAAGAGCATTAGTGAGGTCAGGCACTGATGTTGGGCAATTAGGCCTGGCTCGCCTTCCAATTCATCCCAAAGGTGTTCGATGGGATTGAGGTCAGGGCTCTGTGCAGGCCAGTCAAGTTCTTCCACACTGATCTCGACAATCCATTCCTGTATGGACCTCGCTTTGTGCACAGGGGCATTGTCATGCTGAAACAGGAAAGGGCCTTCCGCAAACTTTTGCCACAAAGTTGGAAGCATAGAATCGTCTAGAATGTAATTGTATGCTGTAGCATTAAGATTTCACTTCACTGGAACTAAGGGGCCTAGCCCCTCCAGAGACCAATGGCAGCGAGCTTTACACCACTCCAGCCAACGCTTGACATTGCGCATGGTGATCTTAGGCTGGTGTTTGGCTGCTCGGCCATGGAAACCCATTTCATGAAGCTCCAGACAAACAGTTATTGTGCTGACGTTGCTTCCAGAGGCAGTTTGGAACTCGGTAGTGAGTGTTGCAACCGAGGAAATACTATTTTTTACGCGCTACTTGGCGGTCCCATACTGTGAGCTTGTGTGGCCTACCACTTCGCGGCTGAGCCGTTGTTGCTCCTAGACGTTTCCACTTCACAATAACAGCACTTACAGTTGACTGGGGCAGCTCTAGCAGGGCAGAAATTTGACAAACTGACTTGTTGGAAAGGTGGCATTCTATGACGCTGCCACGTTGAAAGTCACTGAGCTCTTCAGTAAGGCCATTCTACTGCCAATGTTTGTCTATGGCGATTACATGGCTGTGTGCTCAATTTTATACACCTGTCAGCCACGGGTGTGGCTGAAATAGCTGAATCCACTAATTTAAGGGGTGTCCACATACTTTTGTATATATAGTGTATTTATCTACATACCTTTGTATACAGTTGAAGTCGGAAGTTTACATACACTTAGGTTGGAGTCATTAAAACTCGTTTTTCAACCACTCCACAAATTTCTTGTTAACAAACTATAGTTTGGCAAGTCGGTTAGGACATCTACTTTGTGCATGACACAAGTCATTTTTCCAACAATTGTTTACAGACAGATTATTTCACTCATAATTCACTGTATCACAATTCCAGTGGGTCAGAAGTTTACATACACTAAGTTGACTGTGCCTTTAAACAGCTTGGAAAATTCCAGAAAATGATGTCATGGCTTTAGAAGCTTCTGATAGGCTAATTGACATCATTTGAGTCAATTGGAGGTGTACCTGTGGATGTATTTTACGGCCTACCTTCAAACTCAGTGCCTCTTTGCTTGACATCATGGGAAAATCAAAAGAAATCAGCCAAGACCTCAGAAAAAAAATTGTAGACCTCCACAAGTCTGGTTCATCCTTGGGAGCAATTTCCAAACGCCTGAAGGTACCACGTTCATCTGTACAAACAATAGTACGCAAGTATAAACACCATGGGACCACGCAGCCGTCATACCGCTCAGGAAGGAGACGCGTTCTGTCTCCTAGAGATTAACGTACTTTGGTGCGAAAAGTGCAAATCAATCCCAAAACAACAGCAAAGGACCTTGTGAAGATGCTGGAGGAAACAGGTACAAAAGTATCTATATCCACAGTAAAACGAGTCCTATATCGACATAACCTGAAAGGCCGCTCAGCAAGGAAGAAGCCACTGCTCCAAAATCGCCATAAAAAAGCCAGACTACGGTTTGCAACTGCACATGGGGACATAGACCGTACTTTCTGGTCTGATGAAACAAAAATAGAACTGTTTGGCCATAATGACCATCGTTATGTTCGGTGGAAAAAGGGGGTGCTTGCAAGCCGAAGAACACCATCCCAACCGTGAAGCACGGGGGTGGCAGCATCATGCTGTGGGGGTGCTTTGCTGCAGGAGGGCTGGTGCACTTCACAAAATAGATGGCATCATGAGGAAGGAAAATTATGTGGATATATTGAAGCAACATCTCAAGACATCAGTCACAGGAAGTTAAAGCTTGGTCGCAAATGGGTCTTCCAAATGGACAATGACCCCAAGCATACTTCCAAAGTTGTGGCAAAATGCCTTAAGGACAACAAAGTCAAGGTATTGGAGTGGCCATCACAAAGCCCTGACCTCAATCCTATAGAAAATGTGTGGGCAGAACTGAAAAAGTGTTTGCGATCAAGGAGGCCTACAAACCTGACTCAGTTACACCAGCTCTGTCAGGAGGAATGCGCCAAAATTCACCCAACTTATTGTGGGAAGCTTGTGGAAGGCTACCCGAAACGTTTGACCCAAGATAAACAATTTAAAGGCAATGCTACCAAATACTAATTGAGTGTATGTAAACTTCTGACCCACTGGGAATGTGATGAAATAAATAAAAGCTGAAATAAATCATTCTCTCTATTATTATTCTGAGTGGTGATCCTAACTGACCTAAAACAGGGAATCTTTACTAGGATTAAATATCAGGAATTGTGAAAAACTGAGTTTAAATGTATTTGGCTAAGGTGTATGTAAACTTCCGACTTCAACTCTATATAGTCTATCTATCTATATATATATATATATATATATATATATATATATATATATATATATATATCCCCCTCTACAGTGAGGTAGTATCCCAGTCCTTTGTCAGATCAAGCTCTCCTCTTTAACAGGGTCAAGTCTCTCACTTCACCTCACCTGCTGCCATGATTAAATGGACATAGGATACCGGCGTGTGATCTATCCATCATACAGTGTGTGTGTATGTGTGTGTGTGTGTGTGTGTGTGTGTGTGTGTGTGTGTGTCTCAGACAGCCGGCCAGTGAGCAGCTCAAGGACTCTATCAGAGGTGATCCATTGTTAGCAGTCTCATGGAACACATCAGTTACATCACCTCTGGGGAGATTGGTGGCCCCAACTACCCCTGCACAGGAAGTGTGTGTCTGTGTGTTGTGTTCTTAATGAGGATCCCTTACTATAACCAGTCTGCTGGTATGCAGCCAATCTGGCGAGCCAACACACTGTCCCGCTGTGTTCACACTACTTTCTCTCTTCCTCCATCTCTCTTCCTTCCTCTCCCCCTCCTCTCTTTTTTTCCCTCTCTCACCCCTTCTCCACTTCTCTCTTTCATCCCCCGCTCTACACCTCACTCTCATCACCTTGTTCACCTTGAGCGGTCCTCCCACCCTCCACCCCACCCTGTGAGAAAGAGATATTCCCTTTCGGAGCAAAGCACACATGGAAATACAGCTAAAGTGATACCTCTACTCTGAACAGTAGCCTTTTCTCCTCTCCTTGTAAACACAGTAGACCCATGCTGTCTTTTCTATTGGTCTGGATAGATATGACGAAGGTCATAGCTGAATATGTACAAAGTACTGTACAGTGCTAGCCCTGTATCTGTGCTTTCTGTGCTAAAGCACTGCATGTATGTACTCAGCTGCATGGATAAACAGCATGGAAAGTTCCTGCAGTAAACTGATAGTGTGTGTCTGTGTGTTTCATCTTGCTGTCGCAGTGAACAGTTTGTGCGTGTATGTGGGTGTGTGTCCTCGTGCCTCTGCTTAGTATGCATGAATGTTTGCGTGTGTGTGTGTGTGTGTGTGTGTGTGTGTGTTTGTATACTCTATGTAAATAGCGGAGCCCTGGGGTTGACAGAGGCAGGTTGCAGGGGAGAATGAGAATCAACAGCTTATTGGTTGACGCAGACCAATCGAAAAGCTATTAGGCTCTACAGGGAAACACTTCCTCTATGGATCTTCTCTCTGCAGGTAGATACACGATGATGCCGGGGCTGCAGAGGTTGGAATGGCTGCTTTAGGACATTTGATGCACAGTATGTACAGATAAAGAGACACAATTTTGTTCTATGAGAATAAAGGAGGTATCTGAAGATGGATGATATTGACATTTTTGCTAATACAAGACGTGGTTCTCTTTTGGTTGGTGCATGGTGATGCAATGCCATGGTCTTCTTTTTTCTTTCATGTTTTGTTATGTTACTGAGAAACTGATGATACCATTGACAAACACCCTTTAATCCCAGCAACAGGGAATTGGATACACTACACTAGTACAGTATGTCAGATCTAAGCCCTTGTCTTCCTAATAGGGCTATGCTAATTTCTCTTCTACTACAGTAGCACCACGCCAAAACCCTAAACCATATTAAACCCTCGACATAAAGCCCTAATGTGCTCATTTCCTACTCCCTCTCTCTCACCCATGGCTACTGGGAGTCTTGACTTGTCTATCAGGATATGAAATTAACAGTGCCAAATCGGTCTTAATGACCCTAAATCCGCTAATAGGGAAAATTAATCCTCTCTAACTGCAGTCGGAGAAGCACTTCTCATATCTGGGAAGCTCTGGAATATCTCTGTAAATGTTTCTTTCTACATTACTGTAACACAAGACCTTAGGACTTAGAGGATGCTGTACAGTCAAAAGGTTCCTTCGTATTCATAATCATCATATTTCTTATTTTTCCTCAGAGAAATCCAGTTGACCAACTCTGGTAATGTAGCTAGCTTTCCTCAGACTTCCTCTTCAATAATTCAATAGACGTATGAAACACAAACCATGAATAACAAGTATCATGAAACATTTCTGAAACTTTAAGAGGTTGCTCACAGCAATCCTTGAATATATGATATGATATCCATTTTCTACATTACATATAGTAAGTCAGTCTTTAAGTCAGGTTTAAGGTCTCTGTAACATATATGAGCATCTTATGAAAGGCATCATGTACTGTATCCTATTATGTTAATCAAACTGATTGCCAGGGTCTGAAAAGGCAAGTTATGGGTATTTTGTGTGAAACTATTCATTAAAGCAACATGCTAAGGAATATCAGGGGATGGTATAGGCTACCCTGAAATTACACATGGAAATCAGCCTCCACACTCATGAAGTCTGCAGAAATCTGTTGCCGCAGGCAGAACACCCCCTCCAGATTGAAAAACGATTATGTGGAAAACATTCTCATTACTTTGAAAGCCATAAGAACACACAATGGAAGGATGGAGGGATGGAGAGAGAGAGCGAGAGAGAGAGGGACCTAATATAAAAAATAATTTACCTCAGGGGTCAGAACCATAACACATTGAGTCAGACCAGGGTTTCCCAATCACACTAATTCAAATGGGCAAAGGGAATAAGTAGTTCAAAAGGAATTCAAGACATGGGTGACTAGTTAACGTTAGCTTGGCTCTCTGTGTGTGTTTCATACCGTGGGAGGAGGGGTTGGTTCGTTGACAGAGAGCAATGGCTAGCTAATATGCTAACTATTCTAGCTAGCTAACTAACTGGCTGAATAAGTTGACGACGTACTCACTCAAACTGTCAAAACTAACCCCAAAACTTTACACAATGTTAGACACGGACACGAATTATCTGTTTAGCGTGTTAACACACTATTGGTAGTTTGTTGTAACCGAGTATTGGTGCTAAACCGTGTTATTGGAAGCTAGCATGCTAGTTAGCTATGGCGTCATAGGATACGGTGCCCTGGGTGGTTTTCACAGAAGAATACTGTACCAAGTTAGCTAGCTGAATAAACTAAGTTTGAGTCTATTCCTAGAAAACATTGAACCGCTGTAGTTTACAACAATTATAATTTCTAAAGTGGAAGTTGGGAGAGTTATATTTGAGTGTTTCAGTGAAACGTAATTGAGGGAGGCCATGCTCTCTCGCTTTCCCAGATGTTTAGTTAATTTCATTCCGATCTCCTTTGCATTATTGTAGCCTTTTCTGTAGCCTGTCAACTATGTGTCTGTCTATCCCTGTTCTCTCCTCTCTGCACAGGCCATACAAATGCTTCATACCGCGTGGTTGCTGCCACTCTAATCTCGTGGTCCCTGCATGCACGACCCACATGGAGTTCCAGGTCTCCGGCAGCCTCTGGAACTGCCGTTCTGCGGCCAACAAGGCAGAGTTCATCTCAGCCTATGCTACCCTCCAGTCCCTCGACTTCTTGGGGCTGACAGAAACATGGATTACCACAGAAAACACTGCTACTCCTACTGCTCTTACCTCGTCTGATCATGTGTTCTCGCATACCCTGAGAGCATTTGGTCAGCGCGGCGGTGGCACAGGAATCCTAATCTCTCCCAAGTGGACATTCTCTCTTTTCCCTCTGACCCACCTGTCTATCTCCTCATTTCAATTCCATGCTGTCACAGTCACTAGCCCATTCAAGCTTAACATCCTTATCATTTATCGCCCTCCAGGTTCCCTTGGAGAGTTCATCAATGAGCTTGACGCCTTGATAAGTTCCTTTCCTGAGGATGGCTCACCCCTCACAGCTCTGGGTGACTTTAACCTCCCTACGTCTGCCTTTGACTCATTTCTCTCTGCCTCCTTTTTTCCACTCCTTTCCTCTTTTGACCTCACCCTCTCACCGTCCCCCCCTACTCACAAGGCAGGCAATACGCTTGACCTCACTGCAACTCCCCTCCAAGTCTCCGACCACGACTTTGTATCCTTTTCTCTCTCGCTCTCCTCCAACACTACTCACTCTGCCCCTACTTAGATGGTAATGTGCCGTTGCAACCTTCACTCTCTCTCTCCCCCGCTACTCTCTCCTCTTCCATCCTATCATCTCTTCCCTCTGCTAAATCCTTCTCCCTCCGATCTCCTGATTCTGCTTCCTCAACACTCCTCTCCTCCCTTTCTGCATCTTTTGACTCTCTATGTCCCCTATCCTCAAGGCCGGCTCGGTCAAGCGGAAATGGAGGAAAACTAGACTCCCTGCGGACCTGTCATCTTTTCACTCCATCCTCTCTACATTCTCTTCCTCTGTTTCTGCTGCCAAAGCCACTTTCTACCACTCTAAATTTCAAGTCTCTGCCTCTAACCCTAGGAAGCTCTTTGCCACCTTCTCCTCCCGGCTGAATCCTCCTCCTCCTCCCCCTCCCTCCTCCCTCTCTGTGGATGACTTCATCAACCATTTTGAAAAGAAGGTTGACGACATCCGATCCTCATTTATTAAGTCAAATGACACTGCTGGTCCTGCTCACACTGCCCTACCCTATGCTTTGACTTCTTTCTCCCCTCTCTCTCCAGATGAAATCTTGCGACTTGTGACGGCCGGCCGCCCAACAACCTGCCCGCTTGACTCTATCCCCTCCTCTCTTCTCCAGACCATTTCCGGAGACCTTCTCCCTTACCTCACCTCGCTCATCAACTCATCCTTGACCGCTGGCCATGTCCCTTCCGTCTTCAAGAGAGCGAGAGTTGCACCCCTCCTCAAAAAACCTACACTTGATCCCTCCGATGTCAACAACTACAGACCAGTATCCCTTCTTTCTTTTCTCTCCAAAACTCTTGAGCGTGCCGTCTCTAGCCAACTCTCCTGCTATCTCTCTCAGAATGACCTCCTTGATCCAAACCAGTCAGGTTTCAAGACTGGTCATTCAACTAAGACTCCTCTTCTCTGTGTCACGGAGGCTCTCCGCACTGCTAAAGCTAACTCTCTCTCCTCTGCTCTTATCCTTCTAGACCTATCTGCTGCCTTTGATACTGTGAACCATCAGATCCTCCTCTCCACCCTCTCCGAGTTGGGCATCTCCGGTGCTGCTCACTCTTGGATTGCATCCTACATGACAGGTCGCTCCTACCAGGTGGCGTGGTGAGAATCTGTCTCCGCACCACGTGCTCTCACCACTGGTGTCCCCCAGGGCTCAGTTCTAGGCCCTCTCCTATTCTCTCTATACACCAAGTCACTTGGCTCTGTCATATCCTCACATGGTCTCTCCTATCATTGCTACGCAGACGACACAAAATTCATTTTCTCCTTTCCCCCTTCTGATAACCAGGTGGCGAATCGCATCTCTGCATGTCTGGCAGACATATCAGTGTGGATGTCGGATCACCACCTCAAGCTGAACCTCGGCAAGACGGAGCTGCTCTTCCTCCCGGGGAAGGACTGCCCGCTCCATGATTTTGCCATCACGGTTGACAACTCCATTGTGTCCTCCTCCCAGAGTGCAAAGAACCTTGGCGTGACCCTGGACAACACCCTGTCGTTCTCCGCTAACATCAAAGCGGTGACCTGATCCTGCAGGTTCATGCTCTACAACTTTCGCAGAGTACGACCCTACCTTACACAGAAAGCGGCACAGGTCCTAATCCAGGCACTTGTCATCTCTCGTCTGGATTACTGTAACTTGCTGTTGGCTGGGCTCCCTGCCTGTGCCATTAAACCCCTACAACTTATCCAGAACGCTGCAGCCTGTCTGGTGTTCAACCTTCCCAAGTTCTCTCATGTCACCCCGCTCCTCCGCACACTCCACTGGCTTTCAGTTGAGGCTCGCATCTACTACAAGACCATGGTGCTTGCCTACGGAGCTGTGAGGGGAACGGTACCTCCTTACCTTCAGGCTCTGATCAGACCCTACACCCAAACGAGGGCACTACGTTCATCCACCTCTGGCCTGCTAGCCCCCCTACCTCTACGGAAGTACAGTTCCCGTTCAGCCCAGTCAAAGCTATTCGCTGCTCTGGCACCCCAATGGTGGAACAAGCTCCCCCACGACGCCAGGACAGCGGAGTCACTGACCACCTTCCGGAGACACTTGAAACCCTACCTCTTTAAGGAATACCTGGAATAGTATAAAAGTAATCCTTCTAACCCCCCTCATAAAACAAAAGTGGTTGTCCCACTGGCTATCATAAATTGAATGCGCCAATTTGTAAGTCTCTCTGGATAAGAGCGTCTGCTAAATGACGTAAATGTAAAATGTAAATGAATAACACATTTTTCATCTCCAGCTGTCACACCTGAATATACAGGCATTTTCAGTAATAGCTGCCCATATTTCAGCTGCTCTGTTATTTTTAACATTATTTCAGAGTGGGATTAAGATATGAGGTCTTAAATTGTGCGTTGTTAAATAAGCAAAATATCTAAACAAATGCAATGTGTTATTAACTCTTAAGGTGGATAGTGCTTGATACACTGTAGACCTCTTTCTCCAGTACTGAATTCTTCGGGTACTTTTCAAATATATTTAAGCCCCCAATTAAATCGTTAAATTATAATAACAAGTTCAGGTATTGATCTGTATTTGATTATCATGAGGTCAAGTATTGATGGTTTCCTCCTAACCGAGCACAATCGCTGCTCTTTAAAATGCTCAATATAATCCTACCTTTGACATGACCCTATAGCCTGTGCTCCTTAGTTACTGCAGATACATTGAAGGATAGAGGGGTTGTTAGGGGGAGGTACAATGTTGCTCTTGTATCTATTTTTTTTTA
Organism: Coregonus clupeaformis; assembly: GCF_020615455.1. NCBI lineage: Eukaryota > Metazoa > Chordata > Actinopteri > Salmoniformes > Salmonidae > Coregonus > Coregonus clupeaformis. The sequence continues at coordinate 24,655,484 of NC_059216.1, read as the reverse complement.
CTGGTTTGCTGTTTAGTGGTGTTGTGTAATATAATGCGCTCTCAGCTTCCTAACACAGACAGTGTTCCTAATAAGATCCCAGTAGGGTTCCTCAGCAGCTTTTCACAGGGAACAAACCTGCACACCACACAGTCAGCAGTGACAAAAGGCTGTAGTGAGAGGATGGGCTATGCTCCACACCGAGGCAGGGAAAAGGCGGCCATCTTTGGAACAGGAACAAAATAGCCCAGTCATCTCACAGCAAAGAAAAATACTAATCAATGATATCTTTTTGACAACTGTTATCTGTGGGAGTAAAAAAGATAGCAGAAAAGTAGTCATAAAAAAGAGCCTTACAGAGCTTATGGCTCTCTTGTTTATGATCTATTAATTGCCCTTATTTCAGATGAATGTGCATACTGGCATACTGTGATCCCCCCTTTATGCACAAACACACCATCTTCTGAAAATCCTCTAATCCAGGGATTGTGAGGCAGGAGGACAGCCCGGGCGTTCCTCTGCACAAGTTCCTCGTTAGATAAAACATTGTCATAAGTAATTAAACAGTCATTCTTTCCCACTAATTGGTGTTTGTGCCTGTGAATGAGAACAGTCACGAGCCATCTCATTTCCTCTGAAGTGAGAGACAAGACAAGGATGATAACAAATCACCAACGTCCTTATTTACCACCACAGAGACTTTCTACCCATTTACTTTTAATGAGCCAGGCAGCGGGCAATTAAAAACCAACACAATGTAGGTATACTACCACACACGTGACTATGTCAATTAGCTATAGTGGGCTATTTTAGAGGGGAAACATGCACACATTGATATATATAGGGCCACCACAATACTTGTAAAACACATTTCTAATTCAACAGTGCCATGGAGCCTTGAGGGCAAGAACACTCACATGCTAGCTAGAGAATATAACATTGTCAGAAGTAATTAAACAGTTCTTCTTTCTTGCTAATTGGAGATGGGGATTCTAATAGTTGTTAACACTCCTCTTCACTTAGCTTGTCTCTGCTACTGAGAGGAGGAGAGGAAAAGGGCAATGTGTTATCCTTCCAATCTTGACTTCAATTTGTCTTGAACATATTTACTATTGTTTGCTGATGGAAGTAAACAGATACGGGTCTCAAGAATGTTAAAGGTATAGTCCCCATTTTCTCATCTCCATCTGCACTGGTCAGAATAAAATGAATAGGTGAAAACCAGCCCAATGATAAGCTTCTGCCGTATTGCTTACACATGTAATGCAGCTGCTTTTCATCCTCTAACCCTACACCTTTATTCGACAACTGATTTAGACCACTTAGAGGCTTTTTAGCCAATCAATGTCCTTCAAGAGATAAATTGAGTGGAAAGGATAAACAGGAAACAATCTGCAAGCATTCCTGCCTGCGTACATAGCCAAAAGCATGAAAGCCAAAAGCGTGAAAAAAAAAAGGTATCCGTGTTCCAAGAACAAATCTTCACCTGTAAAGCACAAATGAAAGTAATCCTCTAATTTGCCAATGGAAAAGGCAACCAGGGACACAGCCCAAACAGACCTCACCCTTGTATGAATACATCTCTGAGATAGTGACTCTCATCACGGTGTCAGTGTAGGGCCTGCCTATGGCCTGGAGCACAGCAGTCCATAATGAATGATCTGAAGTCAACATCCTCCACCCTGCAGCCCAGAGCGGCTAACACCCTGTGGGTGATCTGAAACCCAATGACTGATCTCAAATCAGTGCCCGGAGCGTCTGAAACCCTATCCAACTCCAAGCTGACTCACTGGGGCTGTCACAGCAGTCTGTCCATAAGCACTGCTCTGCCAAGGATACAGGGGCATGCTTACATACACACACAAACAAAAACACATACGTGTGCACGTACACACACGCACAAATACACACTCATCGACCACGGCCGTACACGCAGCGACACACTAACATACAGTAGATACACATACACACACTAGTGTGGATATACTGTATGTGTAGATCCATATGTACACACACATTACCTCACAGGAACATCACTCATCAGTCCCTTCCCATGGAGGGAAGCACATATACAGACACATGTACGTACAAGTATAAACACTCAGATAAACAAACACTACTTCACAGACCCATGGCCAAAGGGAAGTCACACACACGTGTTCTGTATCTGCAGGCTACACACTCATCTCAACTGGCTCTGGGGGCTGACTGTGACCACTGACCACCGACCGCCTACCCTGGTCAGCAGCACAACCAGGTCATCATGATACCTCTAAAACACACAATTTCCACAATCCGCCTCTTCCTTCAAAAATAACGTGATTGGCTGGGGGAGTATACAGCACATGTACCCATGTGATGTTGACCTATGACACAGTTTCGGACACCTTCCATCTCCATCGAGTACCAGCTCAGGTTTGGTGTTTGGTGTATGTGAAGACTCGTCCTGTCCTGCCACCCTCCCCTGCGTCAATACATGGTCAAGGTCACAAATCAGAGGGAGACATTTTGAAAGCTTAAGGACACGTTGGTAAAATAGACAGTTTGGGATTTATCCCTTCTAGCCGTCTCCTGACTACGGCAAAAGTTAAAAGGGCATCAGGAAATATGAGGCTGGATACCATCCCTCCCGATCAATAGAAACCAAACAGCCATCAGCCAGACTCATCATCTGTCTTCATCTCTACACGTTTCTGCCCAAAATTACAGAACCGAGGGGTGTGAAGAAGGGAAGGAGAGATGAAAGAGAGAAAGAGTTACAGAGAGAGACCACACTGGTCCCCTCTGACAGATGCCCACTCAAGCAGTGTGCCAGGGAGGCACAGTCTTAAGATGACAGGGGCTGCTACGGTGAGCAAAATTGATAATGCAATATGGCTACTCAGGACCGGCGATGGAATTCCAGTCACGGAGCAATAAACGAGGAATAATCCGCCTGCCGACGTTGTAGGACAATGTTTTATTGCCATACGAGATTGTTTTCTGGGGGAGAGAGAGAGAGAGAGAGAGAGAGAGAGAGAGAGAGAGAGAGAGAGAGAGAGAGAGAGAGAGAGAGAGAGAGAGAGAGAGAGAGAGAGAGAGAGAGAGAGAGAGAGAGAGAGAGAGAGAGAGAGAGAGAGAGAGAGAGAGAGAGAGAGGGAGAAAGGGAAGGGATGGCACTGCAGGTTAGGCCGCAGTAATGGTGACTCCTCTCCTCCCTTCGTCTGGCGCATCCCATACTCCGCCCTGTATGCAGTACTCCTGTCTATTGATAGGAACCTGATACTGCAGACACTCCCTTAGCAGGCTTCTTACACAGTCCAAAGTGGGGACTTAGGCTCCTGTGTTAGTTATTTCAAAGGGTCAATCGGTTTACAGGAACCTGGACTGTGTACAGTGCATTTGGAAAGTTTTCAGACCCCTTGACTTTTTCCACATTTTGTTACGTTACAGGCTTATTCTAAAATGGATTAAATAAAAAAGGTCCCTCATCAATCTACACACAATACCCCATAATGACAAAGCAAACATTTTTGCCAATGTATTAAAAAACCAAAATACCTTAATTACATACATATTCAGACCCTTTGCTATGAGCCTCGAAATTGAGCTCAGGTTCATCCTGTTTCCATTAATCATCCTTGAGATGTTCTACAACTTGATTGCAGTCCACCTGTGGTAAATTCAATTGATTGGACATGATTTGGAAAGGCACACACCTGTCTATATAAAGTCCCACAGTTGACAGTGCATGTCAGAGCAAAAACCAAGCCATGAGGTCGAAGGAATTGTCCGTAGAGCTCCGAGACAGGATGTGTCGAAGCACAGGGTAAGGGTACCAAAAAATGTCTGCAGCATTGAAGGTCCCCAAGAACAAACTGAGGAATCGGGGGAGAAGGGCCTTGGTCAGGGAGGTGACAAAGAACCCGATGGTCACTCTGACAGAGCTCTAGAGTTCCTCTGAGGAGATGGGAGAACCTTCCAGAAGGACAACAGTCTCTACAGCACTCCACCAATCAGGACTTTATGGTAGAGTGGCCAGACAGAAGCCACTCCTCAGTAAAAGGCACATGACAGCCCACTTGGAGTTTGCCAAAAGGCCCCTAAAGACTCTCAGACCATGAGAAACAAGATTCTCTGGTCTGATGAAACCAAGATTTAACTATTTGGCCTGAATGCCAAGCATCACGTCTGGAGAAAACCTGGCACCATCCCTACAGTGAAGCATGATGGTGGCAGCATCATGCTGTGGGGGTGTTTTTCAGCGGCAGGTACTGGGAGACTAGTCAGGGTCGAGGCAAAGCTGAACGGAGCAAAGTACAGAGATCCTTGATGAAAACCTGCTTCAGTGCGCTCAGGACCTCAGACTGGGGCGAAGGTTCACCTTCCAACAGGACAACGACCCTAAGCACACAACCAAAACAATGCTAGGAGTGGCTTTGGGACAAGTCTTAGGAGTGGCTTTGGGACAAGCCAGAGCCCGGACTTGAACCCAATCTGTCTGGAGAGACCTGAAAATAGCTGTGCAGCAACACTCCCCATTCAACCTGACAGAGATTGAGAGGATTTGCAGAGAAGAATGGGAGAAACACTGCAAATACAGGTGTGCCAAGCTTGTAGCGTCATACCCAAGAAGACTCGAGGTTGTAATTGCTGCCAAAGGTGCTTCAACAAAGTACTGAGTAAAGGGTCTGAATACTTATGTACATTTAATATTTTTTTATTCAAATTTTTATTTTATTTTTAATAAATTAGCAAAATTTTCTAAAAACCTGTTTTTGCTTTGGCATTATGGGGTATTGTGTGTAGATTGATGAGAGAACATTTTTTTTGGATCAATTTTAGAATAAGGCTGTAACCTAACAAAATGTGGAAAAAGTCAAGGGGTCTGAATACTTTCCGAAGGCACTGTAGGCACTTTATTGGGACCTGGACCGTGTATGTAGGTGCTTTATGGGGATCTGGGCTATGCAATGTGGGAAATCAATTTCCCCAGTAGTGGGAGGAGGAGGAGCAGGCAGGCTGGTGCGGTGAGAAGTTATTAATTTGGGGCTTACGGCAGCAGCCGGCTGGGGAGGTTAGACTTAAATGGAGTGAGGCTAAAGGGAGAGGCTTGATTGTTTGATTGGCTGCGGCAGCCAGGCACATTTCTATAGCCCCTCCGTGCCGATCAATGAATCAATGAGCGCCTCGCCAAACCCAGCAGCCTCCCCGGACCCCGGAATTCAATTAAATACAGGGGCCTTCCTGGCGCCTGGCTCCCAGTATATCACTGCCCCAGAGACTAGCCTCTCTCTCTCCATTCCCCTCTTCCTCACTGATGGAGACACAGGGGTGATAGCAGCAGCTCTCGCCAAGGGGGGAGGGCGGTGGAGTGAGGGAATGAAGGAAGGGAGGAAGGGGATGAGGGAGGGATGTTGGGCTTTATTAGATTGGTAACAGACACTACATACAGTATCGGCCACAAATCGAGTTACCCTCCTAATCTGTCATTTAAACAAATTATCCCAGGTGGTGATGAATCAGCAGTATAGCTCCACTCCAGGGGGTTGAGGGATGGAGGGAGAGATGGAGGGAAGGGAGGGAGGGAGGGATGGGGGAGGAGAGGGGGACGCTAATAGAGACACAGGAGAAACTGACACTGTGGCAGGGAACAAGGGAAAGAGGGAGAAGGGCGGGATTGGAAGATGTAACAGTGAAGGTAAGATGAGGAAAACGAGGAGGAATGTGTATGTAGGTAGAGGAGGAGGGGGAGGAGAAGGAGGAAGAGCAGGAGGAGGAGGAGAAGGAGGAGGCTGGGAAGGAGGAGCAGGAGGAGGAGGAGGAGACTGGGGCTAACACTACCGCTGGGCAGGACCACGAGAGAAGAAGAGAAGGAGAGAGAGGGGGGGATGAGGGATGAAAGCTTAAGAGATGGGGGAGAACTGAGAAGACAAAGAGAGACCGATTTAGAGAGCGTTAACCTAACGTAGCAGGTGTAGAAAGACGCCTGAGCGGAGTCCCCACTTCCGTTTTTCAAGGGAACCGGAAGTTAGGTTGAAAATACTGTATCCCTGAAAACAGGATGGTATCATTTTCAGGCGACTCAGCATTGGCTAAGCAAGACTAGAGAGCTGGAGAGAGCGGGATTGGGGGAGAGGGATGGGCAGAAAGGAAAAAAGACTGAGTGTGACATTTAAAAAGCTTTACAAAAAGAGGAAAAGGACAGCGAAAGACAGGGACGGTAGAGAAAGTGCAATAGAGGGCAGGAGGAATAGGGGAGGAGAAGAAGAAGGGAATAGTGTATGAAGAGTAGAAAGAGAAAGAGAGAATGATGTAAGAGAGTTGTGAGATTCACGGCAGCCATATACAGTGGGGGAAAAAAGTATTTAGTCAGCCACCAATTGTGCAAGTTCTCCCACTTAAAAAGATGAGAGAGGCCTGTAATTTTCATCATAGGTACACATCAACTATGACAGACAAAATGAGAAAAAATAATCCAGAAAATCACATTGTAGGATTTTTAATGAATTTATTTGCAAATTATGGTGGAAAATAAGTATTTGGTCAATAACAAAAGTTTCTCAATACTTTGTTATATACCCTTTGTTGGCAATGACACAGGTCAAACGTTTTCTGTAAGTCTTCACAAGGTTTTCACACACTGTTGCTGGTATTTTGGCCCATTCCTCCATGCAGATCTCCTCTAGAGCAGTGATGTTTTGGGGCTGTCACTGGGCAACACAGACTTTCAACTCCCTCCAAAGATTTTCTATGGGGTTGAGATCTGGAGACTGGCTAGGCCACTCCAGGACCTTGAAATGCTTCTTACGAAGCCACTCCTTCGTTGCCCGGGCAGTGTGTTTGGGATCATTGTCATGCTGAAAGACCCAGCCACGTTTCATCTTCAATGCCCTTGCTGATGGAAGGAGGTTTTCACTCAAAATCTCACGATACATGGCCCCATTCATTCTTTCCTTTACACGGATCAGTCGTCCTGGTCCCTTTGCAGAAAAACAGCCCCAAAGCATGATGTTTCCACCCCCCATGCTTCACAGTAGGTATGGTGTTCTTTGGATGCAACTCAGCATTCTTTGTCCTCCAAACACGACGAGTTGAGTTTTTACCAAAAAGTTTTATTTTGGTTTCATCTGACCATATGACATTCTCCCAATCCTCTTCTGGATCATCCAAATGCACTCTAGCAATCTTCAGACGGGCCTGGACATGTACTGGCTTAAGCAGGGGACACGTCTGGCACTGCAGGATTTGAGTCCCTGGCGGCGTAGTGTGTTACTGATGGTAGGCTTTGTTACTTTGGTCCCAGCTCTCTGCAGGTCATTCACTAGGTCCCCCCCCGTGTGGTTCTGGGATTTTTTGCTCACCGTTCTTGTGATCATTTTGACCCCACGGGGTGAGATCTTGCGTGGAGCCCCAGATCGAGGGAGATTATCAGTGGTCTTGTATGTCTTCCATTTCCTAATAATTGCTCCCACAGTTGATTTCTTCAAACCAAGCTGCTTACCTTTTGCAGATTCAGTCTTCCCAGCCTGGTGCAGGTCTACAATTTTGTTTCTGGTGTCCTTTGACAGCTCTTTGGTCTTGGCCATAGTGGAGTTTGGAGTGTGACTGTTTGAGGTTGTGGACAGGTGTCTTTTATACTGATAACAAGTTCAAACAGGTGCCATTAATACAGGTAACGAGTGGAGGACAGAGGAGCGTCTTAAAGAAGAAGTTACAGGTCTGTGAGAGCCAGAAATCTTGCTTGTTTGTAGGTGACCAAATACTTATTTTCCACCATAATTTGCAAATAAATTCATAAAAAATCCTACAATGTGAATTTCTGGATTTTTTTCCTCATTTTGACTGTCATAGTTGACGTGTACCTATGATGAAAATTACAGGCCTCTCTCATCTTTTTAAGTGGGAGAACTTGCACAATTGGTGGCTGACTAAATACTTTTTTCCCCACTGTAAAGGTACCAGCTAGACTAGATGCAGGAAACACTGAAAATGACAGAGACAAATTGAGGCAGGCGATTGGTTAAGTCAGGGTCATGGCTATATGCTACATTACTGTAGATTTACTATCCCATCTGCTGGAACCCATATAGGGAACAAAGACACTGACACACACACACCATATGCATATGGACCAAAAAAATAGATATGAGTAGTCTTCAGTTTTAAATCATAATTGTAGTTTATGTTATCATACTGTTGCAATCTACGTCAACTCAATACAGGACAGCATTTCTGTTTATCTGGCTCCCAAAAATGGAAATGTCTTGGGAGTTTTAAATCTGTGTTTCCCAACCCTGGTCCTCCAGTACCCCCAACAGTACACATTTTCATTGTAGCCCTGAACAAACACACCTGATTCAACTTGTCAACTAATCATCAGGCCCTCAATGAGTTGAATGAGGTATGTTTGTCCAGGGCTACTGTTAGGGGTACTCGAACACCAGGGTTGGGAAACACTGTTTTAAATCATAGATTTAAAGATGGGATGGTTGACGTGTGTGGTTTGATGATGATAGAATATCTTCTACTGGGAGGAGTGAAGGAGTGGGCGCCTGAGGCACTGCTGATATCTCAGAAGTGTGTTTGATGCCGTAGCAGTGGCTGGGCTGATAAAGACTGGGCTGTTATCTATAGGAGACAAGCCATGTTCTCCCTTCCCAGTGTTACTTAACTCACCCACACACAGCTCACAGAGGATCACCAAATAGCATCATGGGGAGGAAAGTCTTACTGCTGTAATCACACATAGGCCTATACATATTCATGTATACGCACATGCTAAAATTCACACATATGCACACACATAATTGCATAATTTGAGATACACAGGTACTCATACATACTCATGTGCATAAAGATAACACACACAGGTCATGGCAATTAGTGTAGCAAGAGATTGAACAGCATTATTGATTTCCTCATGTCTTAACGTTTTACACACTGGGGAAACAAACTTCCACTTCAAAGAGGCAGAGAACCCAAGTCACTGGTTCTTTCAGGGTCCACCACCAATCTCTGCAGTATATACCATCGATCCCTGTGTAGCCACATACAACATGTGAGAGCAGTAAAATGTGTAAACTGCTGACAACAGAAGACCACCCCCCCATCACACACGCACAGACACACACCACGGAAGCCATTACATCAGAGTGGAGGGTCTACACCCACTCCCTATTATGTCAGAGAGGATGCTGTGACTCACAGTCAGCAGGTGTTTCTCCTTAACATGACCACAAAAAGATAACCTTCAAAAAAGGGTGTTGTACAATACAGTATGATACAGCATACTGTGACATGACAGTATGCTATAGGGGTTAGGGAAGGGAAGTTACACCACATAAACAACAGGGTGTATGCTGTAACCTGACAGTTTGTTTACCCACTACTTTCTACTATGGTGTGGTAAAAGGTATTCTCTTCAGCCTGGTGTTCTATGTGCTGGGTGAGAACCCCACACGGAGCTTCGTCCTCATTAAGGTCTTACACATACACTAATTGGCCTCTTTCATAGACTTCTCTCCCCACACACACACGGCTGGCTTTGAAGCCTGGCCATGAAGGCAAACCCACAAAAGCCTTCTGTTCTTCAGAAGTCACGACCAGGAGCACTGGTGTGCGCACACACACACACACACACCGAGCCACCTACTACAGTGCCACCCGCTGTTTTATGCCTCCCAGTTCCACCTGTACTCACTATGCGTCCCCTAACATTACCACACACCCTCAATCCATCTCCTTAACCATGGCTGAGTCACTAGTGAAACAGAGGCAGAACACACACCTCTGCAACCCAGTCATTACTGTGTGTGTATTATATTCTAACCACCAAAGCAAAGCCACTTCTGTTACAGCCACCACATTAGAAACACTGAAATCAAAACTCCTAAAAAACTTGCATTACGATGTTTATAATTTCTCTCCATAAACAAACTACTGTTTTATGGCCCTACTGTGAGTTACCTATATGCAGCCAAAACAGAAAAATAAATGCGGAAAATACCTACTTGAGCAGCACCGCCCCCTCAAGATTCTGAACCTGCCTGGCAGGGTTGGTCCTACAAAGCCAGAGCCCCCTGATGGGAGAGCATAATATACAAGGAAATTCTCAAAGCTGCTAATGAGAACCTTGACGACCTTGTACCTAGCCGGTGGGGATTCCGGTGGGGTACCCCTACCCAGGTAGTGGCAGTGCTGGCAACACTGGCTGCAGTAACCCATGGGGAGGGGGTCACACTCGGACAATCAGAGAGGAGGCATATTATTGTGGCCCTGGTGGCACAAAATAATCAAAGGTCTGACTGCACGGAGATGCTTGGGAAAAATGGTTACAACAGAGTGTTTGTGTCTCAGGGGAAGAGGGTGGATCTGATCTCCATCACCTAGGACTTGACATAGATTAATCAAATCTCACATTGTTGTAAATTTTTGCTCAATCTTGCATGCTTTCTCAAACAGCTGTAACTGTATATGCATTCGTAAATCAGGTCATTTCTTGAGTTGGGCTCTGGGATGTAACAACCGTTGAGCATCTGATCTTATGGTTGATTGTGGAGAAAAGAGGTTGAGTGTGTTAGAGTATGTGCGTGTGTGTGTGTGTGTGTGTGTAGTAAGGATGTTAGGGAGAATATAGGATGAACCACAATCATTGTGTGCTATAATAATAATTGCTTGACAAAAATGTAATGTAATACAATGGCATTCCGGGTTATAGGTAACAATCCTATGCATGAACTGCCAACATTATTACGCATATTAATTGATAATGATGGAAATTAAGATATGCAAGATATTTGAATAGATATATATTTTTAAATAGCTATATATATTGAAGTGAGAGCATTGGAAATGCTTTTGGCAGTTGATCTGCTTCTGTTTTGTGGGTGGCACTGTGTGCTGTTTTCGATGGATGGGTCCTGGCCTCTCGAGGGCCTAGGGATCCGGGGGAACGGGGGTGGTATGCCGATCACTGGGATGACGGCCCAACTTGGGATGGGGAGGGGATTTAGCGGGGGGAATAGTGGAGAACAATTGGAGGGTTACTTAGTAGCAATGCAAATATCATGGTACAGCTATATGGACACTCAATCACTATGGTGTTTTTTATTGGTAAATTTACAAACATATATAATGATAAATAGATTTGAAACTTGTATCTCATTATGGTATGTGGTGAAATAAGTATAGCCAGTTATAAATGTAATGGCAGATAATAACAAAAGAAGAACAATATTTACATGGCTCAAAGAGAAGGAATATAATATCTATTGTTTACAGGAAACTCATTCAACAATTCTAGATCAAGTTGCGTGGAAAAAGGAATGGGGGGGGTGAAATATACTTCTCCCATGGGCAAAGAAATTCAAAGGGGGTGATGATATTAATTAACAGTAATTTCGATCCGAATGTGCAAATTGTCCAAACAGATCCGCAAGGTAGATGGATTATTTTAAATATGTTATTGGACCATAAACAGATATGGCTCGTTAACTTTTACGGACCAAATAATGATGATCCACACTTATTTGACAATATAATAAATTATCAACCCTGCAAGCAATAGAAGACTCTATTATTATGGTAGGAGATTATAATACCGTTTTAAATATCCAATGGACCGTAAAGGAAATCACAATACAAACTATCACCCTCATGCTCTAAAATAAATCGTGAATGTCATGGATACATTAGAACTAGTAGATATATGGAGGCTTAAATATCCTGATCTAGTGAGATATACATGGTGGAGACTCAATCAAGGTAGTCGTTTTGACTTCTTTCTTATGTCATTCTCGTTGGCACCAAAAGTTTAAAAAGTGTTGATAGGGGACAGAATGCGGTCGGACCATCATATAATTGGCATATACAGTGAGGGAAAAAAGTATTTGATCCCCCGCTGATTATGTAAGTTTGCCCACTGACAAAGAAATTATCAGTCTATAATTTTAATGGTAGGTTTATTTGAACAGTGAGAGACAGAATAACAACAACAAAATCCAGAAAAACGCATGTCAAAAATGTTATAAATTGATTTGCATTTTAATGAGGGAAATAAGTATTTGACCCCTCTGCAAAACATGATTTAGTACTTGGTGGCAAAACCCTTGTTGGCAATCACAGAGGTCAGACGTTTCTTGTAGTTGGCCACCAGGTTTGCACACATCTCAGGAGGGATTTTGTTCCACTCTTCTTTGCAGATCTTCTCCAAGTCATTAAGGTTTCTAGGCTGACGTTTGGCAACACGAAACTTCAGCTCCCTCCACAGATTTTCTATGGGATTAAGGTCTGGAGACTGGCTAGGCCACTCCAGGACCTTAATGTGCTTCTTCTTGAGCCACTCCTTTGTTGCCTTGGCCGTGTGTTTTGGGTCATTGTCATGCTGGAATACCCATCCACGACCCATTTTCAATGCCCTGGCTGAGGGAAGGAGGTTCTCACCCAAGATTTGACGGTACATGGCCCCGTCCATCGTCCCTTTGATGCGGTGAAGTTGTCCGGTCCCCTTAGCAGAAAAAAAACCCCAAAGCATAATGTTTCCACCTCCATGTTTGACGGTGGGGATGGTGTTCTTGGGGTCATAGGCAGCATTCCTCCTCCTCCAAACACGGCGAGTTGAGTTGATGCTAAAGAGCTCAATTTTGGTCTCATCTGACCACAACACTTTCACCCAGTTCTCCTCTGAATCATTCAGATGTTCATTGGCAAACTTCAGATGGGCCTGTATATGTGCTTTCTTGAGCAGGGGGACCTTGCGGGCGCTGCAGGATTTCAGTCCTTCACGGCGTAGTGTGTTACCAATCGTTTTCTTGGTGACTATGGTCCCAGCTACCTTGAGATCATTGACAAGATCCTCCCGTGTAGTTCTGGGCTGATTCCTCACCGTTCTCATGATCATTGCAACTCCACGAGGTGAGATCTTGCATGGAGCCCCAGGCCAAGGGAGATTGACAGTTATTTTGTGTTTCTTCCGTTTGCGAATAATCGCACCAACTGTTGTCACCTTCTCACCAAGCTGCTTGGCGATGGTCTTGTAGCCCATTCCAGCCTTGTGTAGGTCTACAATCTTGTCCCTGACATCCTTGGAGAGCTCTTTGGTCTTGGCCATGGTGGAGAGTTTAGAATCTGATTGTTTGATTGCTTCTGTGGACAGGTGTCTTTTATACAGGTAACAAGCTGAGATTAGGAGCACTCCCTTTAAGAGTGTGAGATAAAGCAAAGCAGTGCGATAAAAACAACAACACAGAGTTACATATGGGGTAAAACAAAACATAAAGTCAAAAATACAACAGAAAATATATATACAGTGTGTGCAAATGTAGCAAGTTATGGAGGTAAGGCAATAAATAGGCTATAGTGCAAAATAATTACAATTAGTATTAACACTGGAATGATAGATGTGCAAGAGATTATGTGCAAACAGAGATACTGGGGTGCAAATGAGCAAAATAAATAACAATATAGGGATGAGGTAGTTGGGTGGGCTAATTTCAGATGGGCTGTGTACAGGTGCAGTGATCGGTAAGGTGCTCTGACAACTGATGCTTAAAGTTAGTGAGGGAGATAAGAGTCTCCAGCTTCAGAGATTTTTGCAATTTGTTCCAGTCATTGGCAGCAGAGAACTGGAAGGAATGGCGGCCAAAGGAGTTGTTGGCTTTGGGGATGACCAGTGAGATATACCTGCTGGAGCGCATACTACGGGTGGGTGTTGCTATGGTGACCAATGAGCTAAGATAAGGCGGGAATTTGCCTAGAAGTGATTTATAGATGACCTGGAGCCAGTGGGTTTGGCGACGAATATGTAGTGAGGACCAGCCAACAAGAGCGTACAGGTCACAGTGGTGGGTAGTATATGGGGCTTTGGAGAGAAAACGGATGGCACTGTGATAGACTACATCCAATTTGCTGAGTAGAGTGTTGGAGGCTATTTTGTAAATGACATCGCCGAAGTCAAGGATCGGTAGGATAGTCAGTTTTACGAGGGCATGTTTGGCAGCGTGAGTGAAGGAGGCTTTATTGCGAAATAGGAAACCGATTCTAGATTTAACTTTGGATTGGAGATTCTTAATATGAGTCTGGAAGGAGAGTTTACAGTCTAACCAGACACCTAGGTATTTGTAGTTGTCCACATACTCTAGGTCAGACCCGTCGAGAGTAGTGATTCTAGTCGGGTGGGCGGGTGCCAGCAGCTAATCTCAGCTCATTACCTGTATAAAAGACACCTGGGAGCCAGAAATCTTTCTGATTGAGAAGGGGGTCAAATACTTATTTCCCTCATTAAAATGCAAATCAATTTATAACATTTTTGACATGCGTTTTTCTGGATTTTTTTGTTGTTATTCTGTCTCTCACTGTTCAAATAAACCTACCATTAAAATTATAGACTGATCATTTCTTTGTTAGTGGGCAAACGTACAAAATCAGCAGGGGATCAAATACTTTTCCCCCTCACTGTACATTACTCTTACTGAATTGTGGGCGAGGATATTGGAAATTTAATCAAAGCCTATTGGATGGTAACTTGTTTTTAACTAAGACAGAGGGATTTATAACAGTTTTTTCTGACATAACATAGGTACAGCAAATCCCCTTATTGTATGGGACACTTTTAAATGTGCCTTTAGAGGCCATGCAATTCAGTCCTCATCTCGAAAACAAAAGCAATTTAGGTCAAAAGAGTCCATACTAACAAAGGAAATAGAAGGTCTAATAGCACAGATAGATAGCAATACAAACTGTAACATAGAGGCTCAGAATAAATTAGAGGAAAAACAAAAAGAAATGGATAAACTTATTCAAGAAAAATCAAGTGTAATATATTATAAAAATAAAGCAAACTGGATGGAATATGGGGAAAAATGCACCAAATTATTTTTTTATCTTCAACATAGAAATGCTATCAAAAATAATTTACTGAAACTGGTTACAAATGAAGGAGTCACCCATGATTCACCAAATGATATTTTGAAGGAGGAAACAAAGTACTTTAAGCATATGTTTTTGTTTCAGTCGCCTCCATCTCCTCTAACTGAAGCTTATTGTAGAGATTTTTTTCTATTGATAATGTAAAATTAACAGCCAAACAGAAAGACTAATGTGAAGGTGAAATTACAGAGGAGGAACTTCTGGATGCAATTAAAGACTTTAAGTCCGGAAAAACTCAGGGTTGGATGGCATACCAGTCGAGGTATACCAAACCTTTTTTGATATACTCAGAGGACCGTTATTAGCATGTTTTAACCACTCCTATGTAAATGGTAGATTATCAGACACTCAAGAAGAAGGTCTGATTTCATTATTACTGAAACAGGATACAAGTGGAAAATATAAAGATCCAGTCCATTAAAAAAATTGGAGGCCCCTTACACTTCAGTGTTGTGATGCAAAAATTCTAGCAAAATGTATGGCGCATAGAATTAAAAAGGTAGTGTCGGACATTATTAATTCTAATCAGACAGGTTTTTTACATGGAAGATACATTGGAGATAATATACAATAGAACACTATGAAAAATCTGGGAAACCAGGCCTGCTATTCATAGCAGACTTTGAAAAGGCATTTGATAAAGTACGACTGGGGTTTATATATACAGTGAGGGAAAAAAGTATTTGATCCCCTGCTGATTTTGTACATTTGCCCACTGACAAAGACATGATCAGTCTATAATTTTAATGGTAGGTTTATTTGAACAGTGAGAGACAGAATAACAACAACAAAATCCAGAAAAACGCATGTCAAAAATGTTATAAATTGATTTGCATTTTAATGAGGGAAATAAGTATTTGACCCCTCTGCAAAACATGACTTAGTACTTGGTGGCAAAACCCTTGTTGGCAATCACAGAGGTCAGACGTTTCTTGTAGTTGGCCACCAGGTTTGCACACATCTCAGGAGGGATTTTGTCCCACTCCTCTTTGCAGATCTTCTCCAAGTCCTTAAGGTTTCGAGCCTGACGTTTGGCAACTCGAACCTACAGCTCCCTCCACAGATTTTCTATGGGATTAAGGTCTGGAGACTGGCTAGGCCACACCAGGACCTTAATATGCTTCTTCTTGAGATACTCCTTTGTTGCCTTGGCCGTGTGTTTTGGGTCATTGTCATGCTGGAATACCCATCCACGACCCATTTTCAATGCCCTGGCTGAGGGAAGGAGGTTCTCACCCAAGATTTGACGGTACATGGCCCCATCCATCGTCCCTTTGATGCGGTGAAGTTGTCCTGTCCCCTTAGCAGAAAAGCACCCCCAAAGCATAATGTTTCCACCTCCATGTTTGACGGTGGGGATGGTGTTCTTGGGGTCATAGGCAGCATTCCTTCTCCAAAGACGGCGAGTTGAGTTGATGCCAAAGAGCTCCATTTTGGTCTCATCTGACCACAACACTTTCACCCAGTTCTCCTCTGAATCATTCAGATGTTCATTGGCAAACTTCAGACGGCCCCCTGTATATGTGCTTTCTTGAGCAGGGGGACCTTGCGGGCGCTGCAGGATTTCAGTCCTTCACGGCGTAGTGTGTTACCAATTGTTTTCTTGGTGACTATGGTCCCAGCTGCCGTGAGATCATTGACAAGATCCTCCCGTGTAGTTCTGGGCTGATTCCTCACCGTTCTCATGATCATTGCAACTCCACGAGGTGAGATCTTGCATGGAGCCCCAGGCCGAGGGAGTTTGACAGTTCTTTTGGGTTTCTTCCATTTGCGAATAATCGCACCAACTGTTGTCACCTTCTCACCAAGCTGCTTGGCAATGGTCTTGTAGCCCATTCCAGCCTTGTGTAGGTCTACAATCTTGTCCCTGACATCCTTGGAGAGCTCTTTGGTCTTGGCCATGGTGGAGAGATTGGAATCTGATTGATTGATTGCTTCTGTGGACAGGTGTCTTTTTATACAGGTAACAAACTGAGATTAGGAGCACTCCCTTTAAGAGTGTGCTCCTAATCTCAGCTTGTTGCCTGTATAAAAGACACCTGGGAGCCAGAAATCTTTCTGATTGAGAATGGGTCAAATACTTATTTCCCTCATTAAAATGCAAATCAATGTATAACATTTTTGACATGCGTTTTTTTACCATTAAAATTATAGACTGATCATTTCTTTGTCAGTGGGCAAACTTACAAAATCAGCAGGGGATCAAATAGTTTTTTCCCTCACTGTAAATGCCTGGAGCATTTCAATTTTGGAGAATCTCTTATGGGTTAAAATCATGTATAGTAACTCGAGGTGTAAAATAGTAAATAATGGCTCAGAAAGTTTTAAACTGTCAAGAGGAGTGAAACAAGGTTGTCCATTATCGGCATATCTATTTATTATGGCCATCGAAATGTTAGCTATTAAAATCAGATCCAGCAATAATATCAAAGGATTAGAAATCCAGGGCTTAAAAACAAAGGTGTCATTGTATGCTGATGATTCATGTTTTCTTTTAAATCCACAACTTGAATCCCTCCACAGCCTCATAGAGGATCTAGATATATTGTCTAACCTCTCTGGATTACAACCAAATGATGATGTACTATATCACATATTGGATCACTAAAAAATAAAAAATTTACATTACCATGTAGTTTACCAATAAAATGGTCTGATGGTGATGTGGATATACTCAGAATACATATCCCAAATGAAATAAATGATCTCACTCCAATACATTTTAATAAAAAGTTAGCAAAAATAGATAAGATCTTGCTACCATGGAAAGGTAAATACCTGTCAATTTGTGGAAAAATCACCCTGATTAACTCTTTAGTATTATCCCAGTTTACCTATTTGCTTATGGTCTTGCCTATGCCTAGCGAACAGTTTTTTAAATTATATGAGTATAAAAATATTCAATTTTATTTGGAACGGCAAGCCAGACAAAATTAAACGGGCCTATTTATATAATTAATATGAATTCTGAGGACAGAAATTATTCAATATTAAAGCATTAAACCTATCACTAAAAGCTTCAGTCATACAAAAGTTATACTTAAATTCCGAACTGGTTCTCTAGCAAATTAGTAAGATTGTGTCACCCAATGTTCAAGAATGGCCTTTTCCCCTTTATTCAGATTACAACCTCTTACTTTCAGTTATTTGAAAAGGAAATAATCTCCCATATATCACTATTTCTAAAACAAGCCATAGAAAGTTGGTTGCAATTTCAATTTAATCCTCCAGAAACGACAGAACAAATAATGCAACAAATATTGTGGTTAAACTCAAATATACTAATTGATAAAAAAACATTATTTTTTGAATAATAAAACAAAAAAGGTATAATCTGCATAAATGATATCATAGGTAGGACTGGTGGAGTTATGTCGCACATACAGCTAACAAAAACATATGGAAATGTCTGCTCTACCCAAAATTACAACCAAATAATTGCAACATTGCCGCAAAAATGGAAGAGGAAAGTGAAAGGGGGAAAAAGTAAGGCACTTGTCTGTCGGCCCTGCATTAAAGAACATAATTGGTTAAAGAAAATTGTGATAAATTAAAAAGTATACCAGTTTCATTTAAGGACCAAATGATTGACAGCTGTCCCATATAGATTGCAAAATAGTTGGGAAAAGATTTTTGACATACTGATTCCATGGCATAGTGTTTCAAAACTTAGAATTTTTCAATTTAAATTATTATACAAAATTCTTGCTACCAATAGAATGTTATTTGTATGGGGGATACAATCTTCCCAGCTCTGCAGATATTGCTGCGAAGAGACAGAATCATTAGATCATTTGTTTTGGTACTGTTCATTTGTAGCTTGTTTTTGGACACAGGTCCAGGAATGGCTAAAGGATTGCAATATTTACCCGGAGCTAACCCTGCAGATAGCACTACTGGGTGATCTGAAAAGTCATAGTCAATCGATCAATAATATAATAATACTTTTAGCAAAAAAAAATATTTTCAATTTACAATCTGTAGAAACAATGAGAATAGAAGGGGTTCAGAACTTTTGTGAAACATCACAGTACAGTTGAAAAATATATGGCAAAAAGAGAAATCCAATATGGATGGTGTTAAGAGATAGATGGGAGGTGTTAAATGGAGCTGAAGAATGGGACTAATAACAACTAACAACAACTAATAACAAGATAACTAATGTAAAGAATACTGTGTCCATAATAAGTATATAAGTTATAGGTTGAGAGCTTTTGTCACACAAGAGCACAGTTAGAAAGATATGGCATATAGAAGCAAACCGGATGAACATCATGAAAATGATCGGAGAGGTTGAGGGTAGAGGAAGTTCAGGAGTAAAAACAAACAAAATAGAATTATTGTAAAATTGACTGTGTCCATAAAATGTATATAGTATGTATAAGCTGGAAGTAGAGGCCTAAGCATGGTTGTTTACTAGTTTACTCCAATTAGGGAAGGGGTGGTAGGTTTGGAAAGTAATACATTGAAATATATTTTAAAAAAGGATATGTATATATATGTATGTATGTATGTATGTATGTATGTACAGTGGGGAGAACAAGTATTTGATACACTGCCGATTTTGGAGGTTTTCCTACTTATAAAGCATGTAGAGGTCTGTCATTTTTATCATAGGTACACTTCAACTGTGAGAGACGGAATCTAAAACAAAAATCCAGAAAATCACATTGTATGATTTTTAAGTAATGAATTTGCATTATATTGCATGACATAAGTATTTGATCACCTAGCAACCAGTAAGAATTCCGGCTCTCACAGACCTGTTAGTTTTTCTTTAAGAAGCCCTCCTGTTCTCCACTCATTACCTGTATTAACTGCACCTGTTTGAACTCGTTACCTGTATAAAAGACACCACCTGTCCACACACTCAATCAAACAGACTCCAACCTCTCCACAATGGCCAAGACCAGAGAGATGTGTAAGGACATCAAGGATAAAATTATAGACCTGCACAAGGCTGGGATGGGCTACAGGACAATAGGCAAGCAGCTTGGTGAGAAGGCAACAACTGTTGGCGCAATTATTAGAAAATGGAAGAAGTTCAAGATGACGGTCTATCACCCTCGGTCTGGGGCTCCATGCAAGATCTCGTGGGGCATCAATGATCATGAGGAAGGTGAGGGATCAGCCCAGAACTACATGGCAGGACCTGGTCAATGACCTGAAGAGAGCTGGGACCACAGTCTCAAAGAAAACCATTAGTAACACACTACGCCGTCATGGATTAAAATCCTGCAGCGCACGCAAGGTCCCCCTGCTCAAGCCAGCGCATGTCCAGGCCCGTCTGAAGTTTGCCAATGACCATCTGGATGATCCAGAGGAGGAATGGGAGAAGGTCATGTGGTCTGATGAGACAAAAATTGAGCTTTTTGGTCTAAACTCCACTCGCCGTGTTTGGAGGAAGAAGAAGGATGAGTACAACCCCAAGAACACCATCCCAACCGTGAAGCATGGAGGTGGAAACATAATTATTTGGGGATGCTTTTCTGCAAAGGGGACAGGACGATTGCACCGTATTGAGGGGAGGATGGATGGGGCCATGTATCGCGAGATCTTGGCCAACAACCTCCTTCCCTCAGTAAGAGCATTGAAGATGGGTCGTGGCTGGGTCTTCCAGCATGACAACGACCCGAAACACACAGCCAGGGCAACTAAGGAGTGGCTCCGTAAGAAGCATCTCAAGGTCCTGGAGTGGCCTAGCCAGTCTCCAGACCTGAACCCAATAGAACATCTTTGGAGGGAGCTGAAAGTCCGTATTGCCCAACGACAGCCCCGAAACCTGAAGGATCTGGAGAAGATCTGTATGGAGGAGTGGGCCAAAATCCCTGCTGCAGTGTGTGCAAACCTGGTCAAGACCTACAGGAAACGTATGATCTCTGTAATTGCAAACAAAGGTTTCTGTACCAAATATTAAGTTCTGCTTTTATGTCATGCAATAAAATGCAAATTAATTACTTAAAAATCATACAATGTGATTTTCTGGATTTTTGTTTTAGATTCCGTCTCTCACAGTTGAAGTGTACCTATGATAAAAATTACAGACCTCTACATGCTTTGTAAGTAGGAAAACCTGCAAAATCGTTCTCCCCACTGTATGTATGTATATACAGCTCTGGAAAGAATTAAGAGACCATTGCAAAATGATCAGTTTCTCTGGTTTTACTAATTATAAAGTAATTCTCTTTTTGTTTTCTCATGATTTGGTTGGGTCTAATTGTGTTGTTGTTGTTGTTGTTGTACTGGGGCGCTGTGGGGTCTGTTTGTGTTTGTGAACAGAGCCCCAGGACCAGCTTACTTAGGGGACTCTTCTCCAAGTTCATCTCTCTGTAGGTGATGGCTTTGTTATGGAAGGTTTGGGAATCGCTTCCTTTTAAGTGGTTATAGAATTTAACGGCTCTTTTCTGGATTTTGATAATTAGCGGGTATTGGCCTAATTCTGCTCTGCATGTATTATTTTGTGTTTTACGTTGTACACAGAGGATGTTTTTGCAGAATCTCAATTTGGTGTCTGTCCCATTTTGTGAATTCTTGGTTGGTGAGCGTACACCAGACCTCACAACCATAAAGGGTAATGGGTTCTATAACTGATTCAAGTATTTTTAGCCAGATCCTAATTGGTATGTCAAATTTTATGTTCCTTTTGATGGCATAGAAGGCCCTTCTTGCCTTGTCTCTCAGATCGTTCACAGCTTTGTGGAAGTTACTTGTGGTGCTGATGTTTAGGCCGAGGTATGTATAGTTTTTTGTGTGCTCTAGGGCAACAGTGTCTAGATGGAATTTGTATTTGTGGTCCTGGCAACTGGACCTTTTTTGGAACACCATTATTTTTGTCTTACTGAGATTTACTGTCAGGGCCCAGGTTTGACAGAATCTGTGCAGAAGATCTAGGTGATGCTGTAGGCCCTCCTTGGTTGGTGACAGAAGCACTAGATCATCAACAAACAGTAGACATTTGACTTCAGATTCTAGTAGGGTGAGGCCGGGTGCTGCAGACTGTTCTAGTGCCCTCGCCAATTCGTTGATATATATGTTGAAGAGGGTGGGGCTTAAACTGCATACCTGTCTCACCCCACGGCCCTGTGGAAAGAAATGTGTGTGTTTTTTGCCAATTTTAACCGCACACTTGTTGTTTGTGTACATGGATTTTATAATGTCGTATGTTTTTCCCCCAACCACACTTTCCATCAATTTGTATAGCAGACCCTCATGCCAAATTGAGTCAAAAGCTTTTTTGAAATCAACAAAGCATGAGAAGACTTTGCCTTTGTTTTGGTTTGTTTGTTTGTCAATAAGGGTGTGCAGGGTGAATACGTGGTCTGTCGTACGGTAATTTGGTAAAAAGCCAATTTGACATTTGCTCAGTACATTGTTTTCACTGAGGAAATGAACTAGTCTGCTGTTAATGATAATGCAGAGGATTTTCCCAAGGTTGCTGTTGACGCATATCCCACGGTAGTTATTGGGGTCAAATTTGTCTCCACTTTTGTGGATTGGGGTGATCAGTCCTTGGTTCCAAATATTGGGGAAGATGCCAGAGCTAAGGATGATGTTAAAGAGTTTAAGTATGGCTATTTGAAATTTGTGGTCTGTATATTTGATCATTTCATTGAGGATACCATCAACACCACAGGCCTTTTTGGGTTGGAGGGATTGTATTTTGACCTGTAGTTCATTCAATGTAATCTCTCTCTCTCTCTCTCTCTCTCATTTATATATACACATACATACAGTTGAAGTCGGAAGTTTACATACACCTTAGCCAAATACATTTAAACTCAGTTTTTCACAATTCCTGACATTTAATCCTAGTAAAAATTCCCTGTCTTAGGTCAGTTAGGATCACCACTTTATTTTAAGAATGTGAAATGTCAGAATAATAGTAGAGAGAATGATTTATTTCAGCTTTTATTTCTTTCATCACATTCCCAGTGGGTCAGAAGTTTACATACACTCAATTAGTATTTGGTAACATTGCCTTTAAATTGTTTAACTTGGGGCAAACGTTTCGGGTAGCCTTCCACAAGCTTCCCACAATAGGTTGGGTGAATTTTGGCCCATTCCTCCTGACAGAGCTGAGTCAGGTTTGTAGGCCTCCTTGCTCGCACACGCTTTTTCAGTTCTGCCCAGACATTTTCTATAGGATTGAGGTCAGGGCTTTGTGATGGCCACTCCAATACCTTGACTTTGTTGTCTTTAATCCATTTTGCCACAATTTTGGAAGTATGCTTGGGGTCATTGTCCATTTGGAAGACCCATTTGCGACCAAGCTCTAACTTCCTGACTAATGTCTTGAGATGTTGCTTCAATATATCCACATCATTTTCCTTCCTCATGATGCCATCTATTTTGTGAAGTGCATCAGTCCCTCCTGCTGCAAAACACCCCCACAGCATGATGCTGCCACACCCGTGCTTCACGGTTGGGATGGTGTTCTTCGGCTTGCAAGCCACCCCCTTTTTGCTCCAAACATAACGATGGTCATTATGGCCAAACAGTTCTATTTTTGTTTCATCAGACCAGAGGACATTTCTCCAAAAAGTACGATCTTCGTCCCCATGTGCAGTTGCAAACCGTAGTCTGGCTTTTCTATGGCGGTTTTGGAGCAGTGGCTTCTTCCTTGCTGAGCGGCCTTTCAGGTTATGTCGATATAGGACTTGTTTTACTGTGGATATTGATACTTTTGTACCTGTTTCCTCCAGCATCTTGTACCTGTTTCCTCCAGCAATTGGTTTACACTTTTCGCACCAAAGTACGTTCATCTCTAGGAGACAGAACGCATCTCCTTCCTGGGTGGTATGACGGCTGCGTGGTCCCATGGTGTTAATACTTTTGTACAGATGAATGTGGTACCTTCAGGCGTTTGGAAATTGCTCACAATGATGAACCAGACTTGTGGAGGTCTACCATTTTTATTCTGAGGTCTTGGCTGATTTCTTTTGATTTTCCCATGATGTCAAGCAAAGAGGCACTGAGTTTGAAGGTAGGCCTTGAAATACATCCACAGGTACACTTCCAATTGACTCAAATTATGTCAATTAGCCTATCAGAAGCTTCTAAAGCCATGACATAATTTTCTGGAATTTTCCAAGCTGTTTAAATGCACCGTCAACTTAGTGTATGTAAACCTCTGACCCACTGGAATTGTGATACAGTGAATTATAAGTGAAATAATCTTTCTGTAAACATTTGTTGGAAAAATTACTTGTGTCATGCACAAAGTAGATGTCCTAACCGACTTGCCAAAACTATAGCTTGCTAACAAGAAATTTGTGGAGTGGTTGAAAAACTTGTTTTAATGACTCCAACCTAAGTGTATGTAAACTTCCGACTTCAACTGTATGTGTTTGGGTAAAAATAACATTTTTGTTTCATTCTATAAACTACTGACAACATTTCTCCCAAATTCCAAATAAAAATATTGTCATTTAGAGCATTTATTTGCAGAAAATGACAACTGGTCAAAATAACAAAAAAGATGCAGTGTTGTCAGACCTCGAATAATGCAAATAAAATAAGTTCATGTTCATTTTTAAACAACACAAGAGTTCAGAAATCAATATTTGGTGGAATAACCCTGATTTTCAATCACAGCTTTCATGCGTCTTGGCATGCTCTCCACCAGTCTTTCACATTGCTGTTGGGTGACTTTATGCCACTCCTGGCGCAAAAATTCAAGCAGCTCGGCTTTGTTTGATGGCTTGTGACCATCCATCTTCCTCTTGATCACATTCCAGAAGTTTTCAATGGAGTTCAGGTCTGGAGATTGGGCTGGCCATGACAGGGTCTTGATCTGGTGGTCCTCCATCCACACCTTGATTGACCTGGCTGTGTGGCATGGTGCATTGTCCTGCTGGAAAAAACAATCCTCAGAGTTGGGGAACAATGTCAGAGCAAAAGGAAGTAAGTTTTCTTCCAGGACAACCTTGTACATGGCTTGATTCATGCATCCTTCACGAAGACAAATCTGCCCGATTCCAGCCTTGCTGAAGCACCCCCAGATCATCACCGATCCTCCACCAAATTTCACAGTGGGTGCGAGACACTGTGGCTTGTAGGCCTCTCCGGGTCTCCGTCTAACCATTAGACAACCAGGTGTTGGGCAAAGCTGAAAATTGGACTCATCAGAGAAGATGACCTTACTCCAGTCCTCTACGATCCAATCCTTATGGTCTTTTGCAAACCTCAGCCTGGCTCTTCTTTGCTTCTCATTGATGAAGGGCTTTTTTCTAGCTTTGCACGACTACAGCCCTGCCCCTAGGAGCCTGTTTCGAACTGTCCTCGCCGTGCACTTCACCCCAGCTGCCGTTTGCCATTCTTTTTGTAGGTCTTCTTGATGTCATCCTACGGTTGTTGAGTGACATTCGAATGAGTTGGCGGTCATCCCGGTCAGTAGAGAGTTGTTTTCGCCCTCTGCCGGTCTGTAGCTTTGTTGTCCCCAATGTTTGCTGCTTGAACTTGTTCTTATGAACTGACCGTCTTTTTAAGGATGTGTCACGCCCTGGCTCTAGGGACTCTTTTATGTTGAGCCAGGGTGTGTAGTGTCTATGTTTTGTGTTCTATGTTCACGATCTAGTTTATGTGTTTCTATGTTGGCCGGGGTGGTTCTCAATCAGAGGCAACGTGAATCAGCTGTTGCTTGTTGTCTCTGATTGGGAACCATACTTAGGCAGCCTATTGTGCACTTGTCTTTTGTGGGATCTTGTTCCGTGTAGGTTTGTGTATGTTACCGAGGACTTCACGTATCGTTTTGTTGTTTTTGTTCGTGTGGTGAATTAAAATAAAAGTATGTACTCGTATCACACTGCGCCTTGGTCCGCTCCTTTTGACGATCGTGACAGGATGGAAGCAACCTGACGCTCACTGTATCCCTCTGCCAGTAAAGCCAGAATTGAACCCTTCTTTTCCTCACTCATAACTTTCCTTTTCAAATCTTTTGGCATGGTCAATAGTTATTTTTTTATTAATATTACTTTTGAGGTACTATTAGCACTGTTTTTGCCATCCAACTGGTCCCATTGCAAGAGGATAGCGATGACCACAGCAGTGGTTTTTCTACTTTTCCTCGTTAAAAATAAGATTTGGTTCAGGTGATCACCTAATCAGTACCTAATTCAGTAGAATGAGGTGTGCCTGTGTTGGAATTCAACAGACACTGGAATGGAATGGCTGTCATACATGCAGAGATGCTGATTTAAGAAAAATTTGCAGTGGTCTCTTAATTTTTGCCAGAGCTGTATATATATATATATATATATATATATATATATATATATATATATATATATATATATATATATATTTGCGAGAAAAAAAACATATGACTAACTGTAAGTCGCTCTGGATAAGAGCGTCTGCTAAATGACTAAAATGTAAATGTATATGGAGACAATCACATTGATGGAAGTTACAATCTATCTGCAATATTAAAGCTGATCTACCCCCTAAAAAAAAAAAAAGGAACTACACTACGTGACCAAAAGTATGTGGACACCTGCACGTCGAACATCTCATTCCAAAATCATGGGCATTTATATGGAGTTAGTCCCCCCTTTGCTGCTATAACAGCCTCCACTCTTCTGGGAAGGCGTTCCAATTCATCCCAAAGGTGATTGATGGGGTTGAGGTCAGGGCTCTGTGCAGGCCAATCAAGTTATTCTCAACAAACTATTTCTGTGCACGGGGGCAATGTCATGCTGAAACAGGAAAGGGCCTTCCCCAAACTGTTGCCACAAAGTTTGAAGCACAGAATCGTCTAGAATGTCATTGAATGCTGTAGCGTTAAGATTTCCCTTCACCGGAACTAAGGGGCCTAGCCCGAACCATGAAAAACAGCCCCAGACCATTATTCTTCAGCCACCAAACTTTACAGTTGGCACCATGCATTCAGGCAGGTAGCGTTCTCCTGGCACCTGCCAAACCCAGATTCATCCGTCGGACTGCCAGATGGTGAAGCGTGATTCATCACTCCAGAGTAAGCGTTTCCACTGCTCCAGAGTTCAATGGCGGCAAGCTTTACACCACTCCAGCCAACTCTTGGCATTGCGCATGGTGATCTTAGGCTTGTGAGTGGCTGCTCGGCCATGGAAACCCATTTCATGAAGCTCCCGACGAACAGTTGTTTTGCTGACGTTGCTTCCAGAGGCATTTTTGAACTCGGTAGTGAGTGTTGCAACCGAGGACAGACGATTTTTACACGCTACGCGCTTCAGCACTCAGCCGTCCCATTCTGTGAGCTTGTGTGGCCTACCACTTCGCAGCTGTGCCGTTGTTGCTTCTAGACGTTTCCACTTCACAATAACAGCACTTACAGTTGACCGTGGCAGCTCTAACAGGGCAGAAATTTGATGAACTGACTTGTTGGAAAGGTGGCATCCTATGACGGTGCCATGTTGAATGTCACTGAGCTCTTCAGTAAGGCCATTCTACTGCCAATGTTTGTCTATGGAGATTGCATGATTTTATACACCTGTCAGCAACGGGTGTGGCTGAAATAGCCGAATCCACTAATTTGAATACTTTTGTATATATAGTGTATGTGCTGGACTAGCATAATCAACATTACTTGTGTTGCTTGCCATGATGAATTCCTGGGTAAAGAAGTTCCCAGCCTAGTTTCAGAGGATGGGAAACAAGAACGGAACCCTTGTTTCATGGATAATGCAATAGACACAAATGCATCTCAGAGTCTTCAACCTGATTGAAAGAAGCATGCTTTTCAAAAATAATCAGCTTTGCAGGGGGAGAGAGAAACATTATCTCCCCATACAAACGCATACATCTCATTTCTCTTAATTGCTGGAGATTACTGCACTCAATAACTAAAACCTGTCAGAGACCGCTATTCTCTGTGTCACGGTGCTGCGGCAAACCATATTTACTGATGAGAGTAAAGCCTTGACTGGGGGATAAATCCATTAGGTTACATGCAAAATAAGCTACAACATTTTGGATTTAAATACATTGTATGCGTGTGTGAGAGAGTTTGACATACACTGTACAGTATGTGTTCTGTTACGGTATAGGCTTATACAGTGTATATTGTGTGTTCCATTCATCCAATCTATCCAACCATCCCCATGGCCCCTGGCTGAATATCTGTTGAAATATTAACATTCACAGATGGCCCAACTGCCGCACCGCTCCAGTGGACACACTGTTATCAGGATGGTCTGTGACATGGGACTAGTGGGGGATTGGGGCCACATCACACCCACAGACAGCCATTAAAAACACCACTAATTGCCTGTCATCCTGGCCTCGGAGGATGCACAGTGCAGTGTGTGTGGCAAGTTGGCATTTATTGCCATGAATCTGGCCCTGGAGGCAACTCTGCAGAGTGGTCACTAGCTGGAACAGCCACAAGCACAAAGTCATAAAATCTGATTCTAACCCTAACCACACTGCTTAACCCTAATGCCTAACCCTAACCTTAAATTAAAATCAAAAAAGCTCTTTTTTGTTTACATAAATTTTTACGATAGACAATTTTGACTTTGCAGCTGGCCCATCTAGCAGAAATTGCTCAGTTCTGCCTCCAGGGCAAGATCCATGACAATAAACGCCAACCTGTGTGTGTCAGTGTGTGTGACAGACAGACAGGGAAAATGGCCCGCAAGGACATGTGGTGACCTGACCAGGAGGTCCCCGTCTAGCTGCCTGATTTACAGTTTGGACCTACCAAACACAACCAGGGTGTCCAATTATTTCTGTGCTAGTCAGCTGAAGTGTCAATGTCTTTCTTTTTAGGGCGAGAAGGTGACAATAGTGCTGGCTCGTACAGACACAGAGACAGGAACCTGACATCCAGACTAGCTTTACCACCTCTAGCTTGTAAGATTCCTTTCTCTGGCCTCTCTCTGTTGACCCTGTGCTATAACATAACCGACATTACCACACTGCTCTTAGATTAAATGCAAGGCTTCAAAGGCAGTGTTATATTTATCAAATTGACACACAGAGGGCTTTGGGTGACATTTGTTCACCTGCAGCCCCGGGCCTCATGCTAAGGGAATGTGTGAGAGAGAGGAGAGAGACGAGGGCTAATGCCCAATGGAAAGCACCTGTTAGATCTGTATAAAGGGGCTAAAGCATGGAGCTACAGTATAAGGACAGTACACTACTGTTTACATGAGACAGCTGGGAAGAGTGAACCGGCTTGAAGGAAATGTATTAATTCCCTTGTGTTTGCATGCCACAGTACGTTACTGCAATATGTCATCTCCACTCAGTGGCATGCATGTAGGCTGTGTTCTGTATAAATGTGTGGGCATTCTGTATAATCCATATGGGTGAATGTTTGTGTACATGTGTAGGCTTACAGTATATGCGTGTTTGTTTATACTGCATCTATATGCTTTGAAATTCTCTTTGTGCTTTGCGTGCCTGGTTCTGTTGAAAGGCCAGGAGGATCAACGCATAGAAGTATGGATTCTCTCTCTCTCTCTCTCTCTCTCTCTCTCTCTCTCTCTCTCTCTCTCTCTCTCTCTCTCTCTCTCTCTCTCTCGGCATGGGAAACGAATGTTAACATTGCCATAGCAAGTGAAGTAGATAGTACACAAAAGTGAAATAAACAATAAATATTAACAGTAAACATTACACTCAGAAGTTCCAAAAGAATAAAGACATTTCAAATGTCATATTATGTATATATACAGTATTGTAACAATGTGCAAATAGTTAAAGTACAAATGGGAAAATAAATAAACATAAATATGTGTTGTATTTACAATGGTGTTTGTTCTTCACTGGTTGCCCTTTTCTTGTGGCAACAGGTCACAAATCTTGCAGCTGTGATGGCACACTGTGGTTTTTCACCCAGTAGATAAGGGGGTTTATCAAAATTGGGTTTGTTTTCGAATTCTTTGTGGATCGCTGTAATCTGAGGGAAATATGTGTCTCTAATATGGTCATACATTTGGCAGGAGGTTAGGAAGTGCAGCTCAGTTTCCACCTCATTTTGTGGGCAGTGTGCACATAGCCTGTCTTCTCTTTCAATAGCAAGGCTATGCTCACTGAGTCTGTACATAGTCAAAGCTTTCCTTAAGTTTGGGTCAGTCACAGTGGTCAGGTATTCTGCCACTGTGTACTCTCTGTTTAGGGCCAAATAGCATTCTAGTTTGCTACGTTTTTTTTGTTTGTTCTTTCCAATGTGTCAAGTAATTCTCTTTTTGTTTTCTCATGATTTGGTTGGGTCTAATTGTGTTGTTGTTGTTGTCCTGGGGCTCTGTGGGGTCTATTTGTGTTTGTGAACAGAGCCCCAGGACCAGCTTACTTAGGGGACTCTTCTCCAAGTTCATCTCTCTGTAGGAGATGGCTTTGTTATGGAAGGTTTGGGAATCGCTTCCTTTTAAGTGGTTATAGAATTTAACAGCTCTTTTCTGGATTTTGATAATTAGCGGGTATTGGCCTAATTCTGCTCTGCATGCATTATTTTGTGTTTTACGTTGTACATGGAGGATGTTTTTGCAGAATCTCAATTTGGTGTTTGTCCCATTTTGTGAATTCTTGGTTGGTGAGCGGACCCCAGACCTCACAACCATAAAGGGCAATGGGTTCTATAACTGATTCAAGTATTTGTAGCCAGATCCTAATTGGTATGTCAAATTTTATGTTCCTTTTGATGGCATAGAAGGCCCTTCTTGCCTTGTCTCTCAGATCATTCACAGCTTTGTGGAAGTTACCTGTGGCGCTGATGTTTAGGCCGAGGTATGTATAGTTTTTTGTGTGCTCTAGGGCAACGGTGTCTAGATGGAATTTGTATTTGTGGTCCTGGCAACTGGACCTTTTTTGGAACACCATTATTTTTGTCTTACTGAGATTTACTGTCAGGGCCCAGGTCTGACAGAATCTGTGCAGAAGATCTAGGTGATGCTGTAGGCCCTCTTTGGTTGGTGACAGAAGCACTAGATCATCAGCAAACAGTAGACATTTGACTTCAGATTCTAGTAGGGTGAGGCCGGGTGCTGCAGACTGTTCTAATGCCCTCGCCAATTCGTTGATATATATGTTGAAGAGGGTGGGGCTTAAACTGCATCCCTGTCTCACCCCACGGCCCTGTGGAAAGAAATGTGTGTGTTTTTTGCCACTTTTAACCGCACAGTTGTTGTTTTGAAGCTAATTGAAATTTGTGGTCTGTATATTTGATCATTTCATTGAGGATACCATCAACACCACAGGCCTTTTTGGGTTGGAGGGATTGTATTTTGTCCTGTAGTTCATTCAATGTAATCTCTCTCTCTCTCTCTCTCTCTCTCTCTCTCTCTCTCTCTCTCTCTCTCTCTCTCTCTCTCTCTCTCTCTCTCTCTCTCTCTCTCTCTCTCTCTCTCTCTCTCTCTCTCTCTCTCTCTCTCTCTCTCTCTCTCTCTCTCTCTCTCTCTCTCTCTCTCTCTCTCTCTCTCTCTCTCTCTCTCTCTCTCTCTATCTCTCTCTCTCTCTCTCTCTCTCTCTCTCTCTCTCTCTCTCTCTCTCTCTCTCTCTCTCTCTCTCTCTCTCTCTCTCTCTCTCTCTCTCTCTCTCTCTCTCTCTCTCTCTCTCTCTACATACACCTTAGCCAAATACATTTAAACTCAGTTTTTCACAATTCCTGACATTTAATCCTAGTAAAAATTCCCTGTCTTAGGTCAGTTAGGATCACCACTTTATTTTAAGAATGTGAAATGTCAGAATAATAGTAGAGAGAATGATTTATTTCAGCTTTTATTTCTTTCATCACATTGCCAGTGGGTCAGAAGTTTACATACACTCAATTAGTATTTGGTAACATTGCCTTTAAATTGTTTAACTTGGGGCAAACGTTTCGGGTAGCCTTCCACAAGCTTCCCAGAATAAGTTGGGTGAATTTTGGCCCATTCCTCCAGACAGAGCTGGTGTAACTGAGTCAGGTTTGTTGGCCTCCTTGCTCGCACATGCTTTTTCAGTTCTGCCCACAAATGTTCTATAGGATTGAGGTCAGGGCTTTGTGATGGCCACTCCAATACCTTGACTTTGTTGTCCTTAATCCATTTTGCCACAACTTTGGAAGTATGCTTGGGATCATTGTCCATTTGGAAGACCCATTTGAGACCAAGCGTTAACTTCCTGACTGATGTCTTGAGATGTTGCTTTAATATATCCACATAATTTTCCTTCCTCATGATGCCATTCTATTTTGTGAAGTGCACCAGTCTATCCTGCAGCAAAGCACCCCCACAGCATGATGCTGCCACCCCCGTGCTTCACAGTTGGGATGGTGTTCTTCAGCTTGCAAGCCTCTTCTTTTTCCTCCAAACATAATGATGGTCATTATGGCCAAACAGTTCTATTTTTGTTTCATCAGACCAGAGGACATTTCTCCAAAAAGTAAGATATTTGTCCCCATGTGCAGTTGCAAACCGTAGTCTGGCTTTTTTATGGCGGTTTTGGAGCAGTGGCTTCTTCCTTGCTGAGCGGCCTTTCAGGTTATGTCGATATAGGACTCGTTTTACTGTGGATATAGATACTTTTGTACCTGTTTCCTCCAGCATCTTCACAAGGTCATTTTCTGTTGTTCTGGGATTGATTTGCACTTTTCGCACCAAAGTACGTTAATCTCTAGGAGACAGAACGCGTCTCCTTCCTGAGCGGTATGATGGCTGCGTGGTCCCATGGTGTTTATACTTGCGTACTATTGTTTGCACAGATGAACGTGGTACCTTCAGGCATTTGGAAACTGCTCCCAAGGATGAACCAGACTTGTGGAGATCTACAATTTTTTTTCTGAGGTCTTGGCTGATTTCTTTTGATTTTCCCATGATGTCAAGCAAACAGGCACTGAGTTTGAAAGTAGGCCTTGAAATACATCCACAGGTACACCTCCAATTGACTCAAATGATGTCAATTAGCCTATCAGAAGCTTCTAAAGCCATGACATAATTTTCTGGAATTTTCCAAGCTGTTTAAAGGCACAGTCAACTTAGTGTATGTAAACTTCTGACCCACTGGAATTGTGATACAGTGAATTATAAGTGAAATAATCTGTCTGTAAACAATTGTTGGAAAAATTACTTGTGTCATGCACAAAGTAGATGTCCTAACCGACTTGCCAAAACTATCGTTTATTAACAAGACATTTGTGGAGTGGTTGAAAAACGAGTTTTAATGACTCCAACCTAAGTGTATGTAAACTTCCGACTTCAACTGTATATATACAGGAGGTGAGCAAAGCTCTTCTCTAAGCTGTCAAAAGAAGCCCAGTGTTCAGCGCTCTGCTCTCTGGCCTCATCTCCCTCATGACACCAGAGAAACACTTTCAACACTTAAACAGCCAGGCCTGCCTGACAAGTCAAGAGCTATAGCAAGTACAGTGAGGGAAAAAAGTATTTGATCCCCTGCTGATTTTGTACGTTTGCCCACTGACAAAGAAATGATCAGTCTACCACTGCGCCACTCGGGAGACACCATTCCTGTTCCTGCCACAAGCAAATTAGATTTTTTCTTTCATGACAGTTTAAAGGGGAACTACGATCAGAGATGATCTCTCATGCCATGGTATTCCATTTTAAATATTGCCCCAGCACATAGCTTTTAAGTGAAGTGTTAGAGAGAGAGAGAGAGAGAGAGAGAATGACAAAAGAGAAAAAGGAATTTGTGACGTTGTTGAAAATGTACCATATGAAAGACGTGAGGAATACACAGGGCTATGCTGAGTTTAGACGAGGGACGCAAAACAGTCATACCTGTCGGCAGTGGCGGCTCCTGAAAAAATTCTCAGGGGGGGCAATTTTTCTGATGATTCTGACATTTTAAAAAAGATATGTCCAGCAACAACATGAAGACAGGGGCAGCATATAAGTCAATGCCAGAAGCATTTATTGACTGATC
Source organism: Coregonus clupeaformis (assembly GCF_020615455.1). Lineage (NCBI taxonomy): Eukaryota > Metazoa > Chordata > Actinopteri > Salmoniformes > Salmonidae > Coregonus > Coregonus clupeaformis. Next base: position 24,621,758 of record NC_059216.1, on the reverse strand, counting down.
TCAAAAGTGTTGGCTTACAAAAGCAAAATAAGTTATCACAGTAAAAATAATCAAGGGTGTTCTTTCACATTCCTCAACACTGCATAAACAATATGCATTTCCATAAACAAATGAAATATCAGCTGAAAATACAGCATCTTGGTATTTGTTCAGATTGCAGGATCAACAAGAGCTTTTACCACATTTTTTGCCTCATGGTTGAATTGGAAATATGTGCACCTGAACATAATTCACAACAAGCAAGCAGGAGCTTTTGATAGAGGCTACTGAAAACATTGATGCAAGTTATTGGTAATAAGAAATTTTTATAGACTTCCATATTCTGCCCTCTTGTATAGATTTGTGAAAATGAACAGTGATAGACATTTTGCCTGAAAACAGAATTTGAAAATAATTTCTAGAAAAGGTAAACACAGCTATCTGTATGGCTTTGTAAAAATGAACAACCATATTCTGGCCAATTGTATAGATTTGTAAATATGAACAACCATATTCTGGCCAATTGTATAGATTTGTAAAAATGAACATGAACAGATTATTATTTATTTTTTTACTTTTAAAAAAAATGAAAAATAACTATTTTAAACAACATCAACTGTGAACTGATTTGGGCGTGTGTGTGTTAAAGAGACAGACAGGGAGGGACAAAGAGAGAGAGAGGCTACATTACTTGTACTGAAACTGTTCTCTTCTCTCTTTCAATGCAGCAAAGCGGTCAATGACTTTCTCATTGAAATCAGGCATGCTGAGGACTAGTTCACTCTCCATGGAAAGCATGGCCAGTGCATTCAGACGTTCCTGGCCCATTGAATTTCGCAGGAATGTCTTAACTCGTGTCAAAGTTGAGAAACATCTCTCAGCTTCAGCTGTTGTCATGGGAGTAGTTATGAGGATGTTCAACAGAGTCACAGTCTCAGAGAACGTCTCCTGGAGGTTGTAGCTCATGAGAACCTGGTACAGTGCCAGTGCACCACAGTTTGACTTTCTCGTCGTCGGCAAAAAGACCGTTCAGTCTCTCCAAAAGCACACTGGCGATTGAGACTGAGGTTGATTCCGAGATGGGAAGGAACTCAAAAAAGCGCTCCTGCACTTTGTGGTTGCTATCTATGTACCTCAGCACAAGCACCAGCTGTGTCTGTGTAGAAACGTCCGTGGTCTCGTCAGCTTGGATAGCTACGAAGTTCGCCGACTTCACCTCCTCCACAATATGTTCCCTCATGACCGCTAGCATACACTCCAGTAGCTCGTTTTGAATGGTCTTTGATGTGAACTTCTTTCAAATAGACAATCGAGTTGCACTGAAGGCTAGCCATCTTGATAGTAGTACGTGAATTGATTGACGCTGCTACCCGCTCTTTTCTTAGTTACGTTCATGGTTATGTTACGTATGACGAAAGCGCGTAAGTGCAAGCCCTCAGAAACCCATAGAGATTGTATTGAAAGCTCTGATATTTGAAAAAAAAAGATTTTACATGACAGGCTATGAGAGACTTCTGGGCGATTTTCAACCTGACTGAAATCGCCCCAAAAGGGGCGGGGCCATTTGAAGCACGACTTTAGCCTGATTGGACATTTAGTGGCAGATCAGACGTCTAGATTAGAACACTGATAACTACTGTTGCCGTGATATAATTGATTAGAAAAAAAATCCCTTCCTTTTCCCGTTTGGCAGTGCGTCGCCCATATCGCCCTAATGAACACACCGCCCCTGCCTGTCGGTATAGCGGGACAAGAAAGCAATAAAGAGGGTGACGGCAAAAGCAAGCAAGCACGATGGTATGCGTTGATATGGTGACTTTAGTAAACAATAAGTGCAAATCAACATCCGGTAGAAAACAACGCTACGGTAAAAGTTGAAATACTTGAACTTTAGCGCCAAGTCCTGTCTACCGTGGCGTCTGACGGCATTCACCGACAGCCTCAAGGCATTTACCGTCGCACTCTCATTGAAAACAATGACATCCGGTTTGCCGTCTACTGTCTATCTCATACCATGTAAACGTGGCATTATCTGTGAATGTTATTAAAGCAACAGAGGCAAACGTGATGTTTAACCCACATAGCGTATCTTTAGCAATTCCACTGCAAAGTCCCTCTTATCTGTTAATAGAGCTCAATAATCCCACAGACGCATGTAACTGGATGGCTTCAGCTGAATACAGAATGAGAGAAAGATTTGTCGGAAACCTTCCTACATCTTTGCTTAGACTAGCCCCCACACTATTACTCACCAGTTGAATATAGGTTGTTGATTAGTTCTCCAAAGGTTCGAAATAGGTTAACCAAAGCATAAATTCATAACCTCAACACCTACACCTGTCAATGACTTTCTCCTCCACCCACATGCTGTTGCTGTTAATCAATTTAGGAGATTGACAGACTCACCTTTCATCTCTAAATATAACAGAGAACACATTATACTTACCTGTACACTCTTAGAAAAAAAGGCGCTATCTAGAACCTAAAAGGGTTCTTCGGCTGTCCCAATAAGAGAAGCCTTTGAAGAACCCTTTTTGATTCCATGTAGAACCCTTTTGGTTCCAGATACATGTAGAACCCTTTCCACAGAGGGTTCTACATGGAACTGAAAATGGTTCTACCTGGAATCAAAAAGGGTTCTCCAATGAGGACAGCCGAAGAACCCTTTTTTCAAAGATTGTAGAGAGAGATATGTTGAGAGGGGGAGTTTGGGTGGAAAAGTCGAACTGCAGTGGGATGAAGAAGAGACAGCTCAGCAGATCTGGCTACTTTTACGTGCTGGCACCGAATTGAGCAGCTGACGCTGTCGCCTGTCTGCTACAGAAATTCAAGTGGGTTCCTCTGCCAGGGCTGGGGTTGAGCGACAGTGCCTCTCGGTGGTGGCTGTCGGAAGTGCTACCTCTTCCACACGGCCACTGTCGTACTAGTATTCCCTATGTGGAGGACAAGAGACGAGGAGAGGCGGGAAAGGAGGAGAGAAGGAGGGCTGGAGTCCTTCTGCAGCAAAAAGCACATGTATAAGGGTTTACAGAAGCAGGCTTTTTAGTTCCCTATTGTAGGTGTTTCAAGTAGTGTTGAAGCTGGAACTAAAGCTAAAGTCTGAAGATTCAGAAGACCACGCTGAATACAAGACATCTTCACCATGGCCTGTAGGACAGAGAGGTGAGAGGAGGCAATTAAGACCCTATTAATGAGATTTAGCCCAAGACTAATCAATGTATCACAGGGAGTAAGAAAGAGAGAGAGAGAGAGAGAGAGAGAGAGAGAGAGAGAGAGAGAGAGAGAGAGAGAGAGAGAGAGAGAGAGAGAGAGAGAGAGAGAGAGAGAGAGAGAGAGAGAGAGAAAGAGAGAGAAAGAGAAAGAAGAAGCTAGGAACAGAGCACTAGCCAGGAGAGCGAGATGGGTCTAAGTCAATGTGATTAATCTGTGTTCATTGTTGCCTGGGAGCAGCAGTGACACAGCTACCATTAGTTGCTGAAGCATCTGGTTTGGCCGAAACCGCTCTGCCCCACAGATAAATCTCCATAGTCAATACGAAGACAAACCCTGCTACTGCAAACTCCTGTTACCTCAGGGCCAGGTTCAGCCCTCCCTCCCATAGCTCAATCCTCCAGTGATATTTGGGAATATTAACAAGGCTGTGGTTGATGTATCAAAGACAAATGGTAAGTGACCAATTTTGTCATGAATTCTCCCCCTGCATATTCCAGCTCAATTTAGTCTGTTCACGCTGCCTGCACTGCAAAACTGTGGGGTGTGTACTGAATACCAAATATCCAGGCAGCTCATACTTAGCATCGATAGTTTGAATATCCTTCACAAAGTAACAAGGGTATCAAAGACACTGTCTGAGCATACTGTCAGGAACACACACATTGCACTTTGAAAGCTACAAGGTTGATGACACACACACACACAGCCGACACGCGGCCGTTCGGCCGGCCAAATTCAATCAGTGCTCTCACCCTGTAGATCAATGTAAACAGAGGCTGACTGAGGCAGGCCGATCTATGTTAGGACGACTAATGACCAGCCATCCGTCACGCACCACCACAAGCTATTGAGAAGTGTGTGTGTGTGTATAGGCAGGGAGCTAAGCAGTATTTGTTTGTCCATACTGCAGGTACCAGTTATAGGATCATCTGGACTGTACTTTAACTGCTTTCTTATGGCCAAGTGATTATGGACACACAGTACTTTCAAATGGCCTAGTGATTTTGTATGGACATCCACTATTTTTTATACAACGGGTGGGTCTAATCCTGAATGCTGATTGGTTAAAACCGCATTCCAGCCGGTGTCTTTTCCACAAGTTACCACCAGCTAAATCTATGACCTTAAAATGCCTATTTACACTGTTCCATCTGACTGCGCTATCCACTGTCTCATCAGCCCAGTCAGGCACTTTATAAACTTGATCTCCACTATAAAAAGCATCTAGACATTATCTCACATTTCTTTAAGACTAACATTTCGTTTTCAACAGTGGAGATTTGTAAACACCTTGCTGTCGGTCTCTCCGACATTTGCAACATTGTTTCAATATTCAAATTCGATCTCCTGCCGTCCCATAGTATTGAACGTGTCGATTCGGGACAGAAAGGCAGACAGCGTTTCTCAGCCGGTCGAAATCATGAATCAGCTGGCATCAATTTTATGGATATATACAATAAAAATGTCCATTGAAAAAAGGTAAAACTAAAACGCAGCTAATTTGCAGTCTTTCCAGCTTCAGTTTGAAGTGATTGTGTTACTGTAGCTGTGTTGTTGGCTAGCTCCTCTGAACAACAGTGTCCTGACGAGTGAGCACATTCTCTATGCCAGGCGAAATCGCGCCTCATTAGCTCATTGATGTATCCAAATAAATGTCACTAGAAAACAGCTTTAAAAATGCTAGCAAGCAAGGGATAAGAATGTTGCCAGCTAGTATGGCAATGGAACATTTAGAACGAACGACTGGGTCGCGTCTCTAGCAACCCTAGATTTGTGTCGGGACTATACCTTGTGGAAGGATTAAATAGTATGAATAAATTAATCAAAATAAAGTTTTTAATGAAAATATGTAAATCATTATTTGAATATGCTGGTAACCCGATGTATAAAAGTGATAATGCCCTCGAAGCCGGTGTTTGTTGGATATATTGGCACGGTTTGTCGGCCCTGGACCTCGTCTCGGGCCTAACAACACCCGTGCCAATATATCTAACACCGGCTTCTCTGGCATTATCACTTAAGTGTAAACCACTTCACACGCATCTAGGGACCACAGGTCGCAGCTCAATCTACACCAGCACTAACATAGTCTGTAGTAACGCCCTATCTGATATGTCGCAATGGAAAAGCCCACTGGTTCATATAATGAGTTTATGACTGGGATCTGGATTGGGGGTGCCACTGCTCTGCTATGAGGGATTGGCCGTCTTCGCTTGTTTGGAGCCAATCTGTATCCTTCCCTGCAAGTTAATAAAGAGCGCTGGCACTGACTGCATTCCCTGGAACAATGTGCTGGGAATATGATATTCAATCATAGCTAGAGTGTGTTGGAAAGGGGGAGCTGGGATGGGGTATGGCGATCTTAGTGAGGGAAATGTGAAGCATACAGGAGCATGCTTGCACACCAACTGTACAAAGGCACACACACAGGAAGACAATGCTCCCACTCCAAACACTTCCTCATACACACTGTACACACCCAAGGGTCTGTAAGGAGTAGAAGTAGGTCACTGGAGCTCTTCTTTTCCCACTCAAAGCCCCTCTATATCTCCCTCTCCCTTCTTTTCCCTCTCTACACCCCCCTGTCTCCATTCCCTCTATCTGCTTAAAGCACTCTTATCTCCACCAGGAACTTAAGCTGGTATTTACACTCAGTCAAATTAGTGACTTTCTTTTTTATTTCACCTTTATTTAACTAGGCAAGTCAGTTAAGAACAAATTCTTATTTTCAATGATGGCCTAACAAAAGGCAAAAGGCCTCCTGCTTGGACAGGGGCTGGAATTTAAAATATATATATAAATATAGGACCAAACACACATCACAACAAGAGAGACAACACAACACTACATAAAGAGAGACCTAAGACAAGAACATAGCATGGCAGCAACACACGACAACACAGCAAGGTAGCAACCCAACATGAAAACAACATGGTAGAAACACAACATGGCAGCAGCACTACATGGTAGCAGCACAAGACATGGTACAAACATTATTGGGCACAGACAACAGCACAAAGGGCAAGAAGGTAGAGACATCAATCCATCATGCGAAGCAGCCACAACTGTCAGTAAGAGTGTCCATGATTGAGTCTTTGAATGAAGAGATGGAGGTAAAACTGTCCAGTTTGAGTGGTTTTCTGCAGCTCGTTCCAGTCGCTAGCTCCAGCGAACTGGAAAGAGGAGCGACCCAGGGATGTGTGTGCTTTGGGGACCTTTAACAGAATGTGACTGGCAGAACGGGTGTTGTATGTGGAGGATGAGGGCTGCAGTAAATATCTCAGATAGGGGGGAATGAGGCCTAAGAGGGTTTTGTAAATAAGCATCAACAAGTGGGTCTTGCGACGGGTATTCAGAGATGACCAGTTTACAGAGGAGTATAGAGTGCAGTGATGTGTCCTATTAGGAGCATTGGTGGCAAATCTGATGGCCAAATGGTAAAGAACATCTAGCAGCTCGAGAGCACCCTTACCTGCCGATCTATAAATTACGTCTCCGTAATCTAGCATGGGTAGGATGGTAATCTGAATCAGGGTTAGTTTGGCAGCTGGGGTGAAAGAGGAGCGATTACGATAGAGGAAACCAAGTCTAGATTTAACCTTAGTCTGCAGCTTGGATATGTGCTGAGAGAAGGACAGTGTACTGCCTAGCCATACTCCCAAGTACTTGTATGAGGTGACTACCTCAAGCTCTAAACCCTCAGAGGTAGTAATCACACCGGTGGGGAGAGGGGCATTCTTCTTACCCCTCCACGCGTTTACCCACCGGCTCCCAAATAACCCACATCACTTATTTATAGACACAGAACAGCCTATTTTGGGTGACTCCTCCCCATCCTATCTTGTTGTGTACAGTATAACACCACACACATTGGCCACTCCCACACACAGACACTAACCCACATTCCATCACACACAAGTGCAGACATACATGTGCACAGATGCAAACACAGACCATTCTGTTCTTTTCCACCTTCTGTAGGAGCAATGGGAAGGCGGGAATAGGTAGAGAGAGGGATGGATGGAGAACTGCAGAAAGAGAGAGAGAAAAAGAGAGAAAGCGATGTAGAGGCATGCATGCTGGATGAGGCTGTGGATAATGAATGATTACTCCAGCGTGGCTGACATTGCACTCCACAGGAACCAAAGGCAGTGAGGGGAGGATGGGAGAAGGATGGGCAGCCCGATTTAGAGTTGAGCAGCTGTTCCGCACCTCGCCTCACATCTGCCAGGTCACTGTGGGCAGGGCGCCGAGGTGATTTCTACACTACAGAACACCTCCCCAATCACACATATACGCACACACATACAGTACCAGTCAAAAGTTTGGACACACCTACTCATTCAAGGGTTTTTCTTTAATTTTTACTATTTTCTACATTGTAGAATAATAGTGAAGACATCAAAACTATGAAATAACACATATGGACTCATGTAGTAACCAATAAAGTGTTAAACAAATCAAAATATATTTAATACTTTAGATTCTTCAAAGTAGCCACCCTTTGCCTTGACAGCTTTGCACACTCTTGGCATTCTCTCAAATGTCTATTCAACATTTGGCTAAAAAAAACCATGCCGTGAATTAAGAACAGATATATTTTATTTTTCACAATGCAATGCGGCACATTGACAACTCAAATCGCTAATATTAGACAACAAATAAATATGCTAAAACAATCACTTCAAAAACAGTCCATTCATCACTGGATTTCTTCAAATTGCTGTTCAGGAAAAGGATGTCATCCACCGTGCCTGGTCGCAGGCTCGCAGCTGGCTTCTCTATGAAACCACACATCCATCTGAAGGTGACGCTTGATCCTTTGGAACTACACAATTACCAGGTGGACAGTAGGCCTCTTGAAGCGAGAGGAAATCAACAAGATCCACAATTATTCTTTCACAATAGCTGGCCTTATGTTATCTGCAGTTTTGAGCTGCACTGTCCCACTCCGTGGTGGATAACATCCACTCTTCGCTTATGTAATGGGCTGTAAGGCACAAGTATCATACAACAGGTGTAGACCTTACCGTGAAATGCTTCCTAACAAGCCCTTAACCAACAATGCAGTTCAAGAAATAGAGTTAAGAAAATATTTACTAAATAAACTACAGTAGAATAAATAAAAAAAAGTTACACAATAAAATAACAATAACGAGGCTATATACAGGGGGTACCGGTACCGAATCAATGTGCGGGGGTACAGGTTAGTCGAGGTAATTTGTAAATGTAGGTAGGGGTAAAGTGACTATGCATAGATAATAAACCGCGCGCAGCAGCAGTGTAAAAACAAAGGGAGGGTGTGTCAATGTAAATAGTCCGGGTGGCCATTTGATAAATTGTTCAGCAGTCTTATGGCTTGGGGGTAGAAGCTGTTAAGGAGCCTTTTGGACCTAGACATGGCGATCCGGTACCGCTTGCCGTGTGGTAGCAGAGAGAACAGTCTATGACTTGGGTGACTGGAATCTATGACAATTTTTTGGGCCTTCGTCTGACACCGCCTAGTACATATGTCCTGGATGGCAGGAAGTTTGGCCCCAGTGATGTCCTGGCCCGTACGCACTACCCTCTGTAGTTCTGTAGCGTATTACGGTCGAATGCCGAGCAGTTGCCATACCAGGTGGTGATGCAACCGGTCAGGATGCTCTCAATGGTGCAGCTGTAGAACTTTTTGAGGATCTGGGGTCCCATGCCAAATCTTTTCAGCCTCCTGAGGAGGAAAAGGCGTTGTCGTGCCCTCTTCACGACTGCCTTGGTGTGTTTGGACGATGATAGTTTGTTGGTGATGTGGACACCAAGGAATTTGAAACTCTTGACCCACTCCACTACAGCCCCGTCGATGTGAATGGGGGCGTGTTCGGCCCTCCTTTTCCTGTAGTCCACGATCAGCTCCTTTGTCTTTCTCACATTGAGGGAGAGGTTGTTGTCCTGGCACCACACTGCCTATAGGCTGTCTCATCGTCGGTGATCAGGCCTACCACTGTCGTGTCGTCGGCAAACTTAATGATGGTGTTGGAGTCGTGCTTGGCCACGCAGTCATGGGTGAACAGGGAGAACAGGAGGGGACTAAGCACGCACCCCTGACGGGCCCCCGTGTTGAGGATCAGCGTGGCGGATGTGTTGTTACCTACCCTTACCACCTGGGGGCGGCCCGTCAGGAAGTCCAGGATCCAGTTGCAGAGGGAGGTGTTTAGTCCCAGGGTCCTTAGCTTAGTGATGAGCTTTGAGGGCACTATGGTGTTGAATGCTGAGCTGTAGTCAATGAACAGCATTCTCACATAGGTGTTCCTTTTGTCCAGGTGGGAAAGGGCAGTGTGGAGTGCGATTGAGATTGCATCATCTGTGGATCTGTTCGGGCGGTATGCGAATTGGAGTGGGTCTAGGGTTTCCGGCATGATGGTGTTGATGTGAGCCATGACCAGCCTTTCAAAGCACTTCATGGCTACCGAAGTGAGTGCTATGGGGCGGTAGTCATTTAGGCAGGTTACCTTCGCTTTCTTGGGCACAGGGACTATGGTGGTCTGCTTGAAACATGTAGGTATTACAGACTTGGTCAGGGAGAGGTTGAAAATGTCAGTGAAGACACTTGCCAGTTGGTTAGCGCATGCTCTGAGTACACATCCTGGTAATCCATCTGGCCCCGCGGCCTTGTGAATGTTGACCTGTTTAAAGGTCTTGCTCACATCGGCTACGGAGAGCGTGATCACACAGTCGTCCGGAACAGCTGGTGCTCTCATGCATGCTTCAGTGTTGCTTGGCTTCCCTTTGTAGGCCGTAATAGTTTGCAAGGCCTGCCACATCCGACAAGCGTCAGAGCCGGTGTAGTAGGATTCCATCTTAGTCCTGTATTGACACTTTGTTTGTTTGATGGTTTCGTCTGAGGGCATAGCTGGATTTCTTATAAGCGTCCGGATTAGTGTCCCGCTCCTTGAAAGCGGCAGCTCTAGCCTTTAGCTCGGTGCGGATGTTCCCTGTAATCCATGGCTTCTGGTTGGGATATGTACGTACAGTCACTGTGGGGATGACGTCGTCGATGCCCTTTCTTAATGAAGCCGGTGACTGAGGTGATATACTCCTCAATGCTATTGGATGAATCTCGGAACATATTCCAGTCTGTGCTAGCAAAACAGTCCTGTAGCGTAGCATCCGTGTCATCTGACCACTTCCGTATTTAGCGAGTCACTGGTACTTCCTGCTTTAGTTTTTGCTTGTAAGCAGGAATCAGGAGGATAGAATTATGGTCAGATTTGCCAAATGGAGGGTGAGGGAGAGCTTTGATTGCATCTCTGTGTGTGGAGTAAAGGTGGTCTAAAGTTTTTTTTTCCTCTGGTTGCACGTGTGACATGCTGGTAGAAATGAGGTAAAATGGATTTAAGTCTGCCTGCATTAACGTCCCCGGCCACTAGGAGCGCCGCTTCTGGATGAGCATTTTCTTGTTTTCTTATGGCCTAATAGAGCTCGTTGAGTGCAGTCTTTGTGCCAGCATCGGTTTGTGGTGGTAAATATACGGCTACGAAAAATTTAGATGAAAACTCTCTTGGTAGATAGTGTGGTCTACAGCTTATCATGATGTACTCTAACTCAGGCGAGCAATACCTCGAGACTTCCTTAATATTAGACATTACGCACCAAATGCTATTGACAAATAGACACACACCACCACCCCTCGTCTTACCGGACGTAGCTGTTCTGTCCTGCCGATGCACGGAAAACCCAGCCAACTGTAGGTTATCTGTGTCGTCGTTCAGCCACGACTCGGTGAAACATAAGGTATTACAGTTTTTAATGTTCCGTTGGTAGGATAGTCTCGAACGGAGCTCATCCAGTTTATTCTCCAGTGATTGCACGTTGGCCAATAGAACAGATGGTAGAGGCAGGTTACCCACTCACCGACAAATTCTCACAAGGCACCCGGATCTCCGCCCCCTGTACCTCCTTTTTTTCTTCACGTGAATGACGGGGATTTGGGCCTGGTCTCGGAGAAACAGTATATCCTTTGCATCGGACTCATTAAATAAAAAATCTTTGTCCAGTTCGAGGTGAGTAATCGCTGTTCTGATGTACAGAAGCTCTTTTCGGTCCTAAGAGACGGTAGCAGCAACATTATGTACAAAATAAGATACAAACAATGCGAAAAAACACACAAAATAGCACAGTAGGTTAGGAGCCCGTAAAACGGCAGCCATCCTCTACGGCGCCATTAATAGCTTGGCTAGGTGTGAAAAATCCCCCAATTTGTGCCACAGTTTAGACTACCGATAGATGATGCGGTCAGTCTGAGTTGAGTCCTATTGTAAAGTGTAGCCTAATGGCCAAAAAAGGGCAAACTTGCAATATTTTCGATGCTTAAGTACTCTAAAGTTCTACATTTCTAACTCAGACCAGATTTGCCCTAATGAAATATGCATCAACCCCTACAAATATATTAATTTATTATAATCCACATAATAATTCAAACGAAATGAGAGAGGATAAACTGCATGCTAAAGAGAATCAGAAAGAATGTGTCTGTCTTTAACCCTGCATTATAATATATCTTATTTTGAACGAAAGCCAGGAATGAGTGAGTCACTCAGCCCCTATGCTGTTCCTGCTTCTGTTGCCTATTTGAATGTTTGTTAAATATCCTACTGATTCTGTGACCAAGCCTCATGCAACCGCAAAATGTCGGTTAAAGCAATTTCACAAATCCGGCTGTTTTTAAAAACTTTGCTATGCTGTATTAAAGGCATTACAATGTTTTAAATTAGAACAGACTCTCTGGTATTACTTATACTTCATTTAGTATTGTTTACACTGTTCCAAACTGGCAGATAAATTATATTGTAATCTAACAGCACCTGTTTGTCATGCAACAGTATCTCTTGCGCTTGAGGCCTAATTCACATATGCTTAAAATACTTATATCCACTAGGCTAATAAATAATCAACATTTTCCCTTCGATTATTTAATGAACCTATATCATGTTATTTCAAGTTAGCCCTTTGGAGCACATGCAAATGTCACGTTCGTTGTGTAAAGGATCGGTGGCGACTCCGGCTCAGGATGTGACGTAGGCAGTAAACACTTCTCCCATCCTGCCTCCCCTTTGCAAGCCCGGTCCGGTCAGGACCCCGGCGTGCCGGACTAGGCACCGGTGAAGCGGACTGCCCCGGCTCTGGTAGGGAGCAGATAACCGGAGCTAGAGGCTTCGTGCCATGGATCATCACTGGAGTCTTCGTGCCATGGATCATCACTGGAGGCTTCATGCCATTGATCATCACTGGAGGCTTCGTGCCATGGATCATCATTGGAGGCTTCATGCCATGGATCATCACTGGAGGCTTCGTGCCATGGATCATTACTGGAGGCTTCGTGCCATGGATCATCACTGGAGCCCGGCAAGTGCGGGGCACTGGCACATGACGCACTGGGCTGTGGACACGCACCACTGGTTTGGTGCGAGGAGTAGGCACGGGCCGTACCAAGCTGGGGACACGCACCACTGGTTTGATGCGAGGAGCAGGTACGGGCCGTACTGGACTGGAGACACGCACCACTGGTTTGATGCGAGGAGCAGGCACGGGCCGTAACAGGCTGGGGACACGCACCACTGGTTTGGTGTGAGGAGCAGGTACGAGCCGTACCGGACTGGAGACACGCACCACTGGTTTGGTGCGAAAATCAGGTACGGGGCGCACCGGCATGGAGACACGCACCACTGGTTTGGTGCGAGGAGCAGGCACGGGCCGTACCGGTCTGTGAAGGCGCACTGGCGGCACAGTGCGTAAAGCCGGCGTATAGCATGATGCCTGCACGGTCACACGCTCCTCAAAGCGAGTGCGGGATAGTTGGCTCTGCTAAACCTGGCTCCGCCAGCCTCTGCTCTAAGGACCGAGCTCTCTGCTGCTGGAGGGTTAACTCCTCTCTCAGCTCCTCCTGTTGCCTGGCCAGCTCCTCTCTCTGTGCATCCACTGACTCCTTCTCCCTGTGGGCCTCCTGCAGCGCCTCCTTCTGAAGGGAGAGCCCCTGCTCCCTCTTAACTAACAGCTCCTGTAAGGTGGTGGCCTCCTCTCAGAGTGCTGAGCTGCAGGTCTTTAGCTGCTTGGATGGCCTCCATCTTCAGAGTGGCCTCCTCTATAGCTCTCTCCTCCTTCACAGTCAGCCCTTTCAGGGCCTCCTGCTGCGTCGCCAACCACCCCGTGTGCTCCCCCCCCAAAAAAAATATTGGGGCTGCCTCTCGGGCTTCCTTCGTGATCGGGACTTTTTGAGTCGCCGTTTTATCTCCCTCGCTGCCTTCGTCTGCTCCCAAGGAAGGTGATCCATACCTGCCTGGATCTCTTCCCACGTCCATGATCCTTTTCCATCTAATATCTCCTCCCATGTCCATGATGTCTGCTCCTCCTGTTCACGCTGCTTGGTCCGTTGGTGGTGGGATCTTCTGTCACGTTCGTTGTGTAAAGGATCGGACCAAGGTGCAGCGTGGTATGCGTACATAGTCTTATTTCAATAAACACCGACAAAATAGCAAAATCCAACAGAACGTGAAGTTCAAGAGGCTAAACATCAAACAAGCCAAACAGAAACAAGATCCCACAATTAAGGTAGGCAACATGGCTGCCTAAGTATGATCCCCAATCAGAGACAATGACCGACAGCTGCCTCTGATTGGGAACCACACCCGGCCAACATAGAAATATATAAATTAGATTTCACACCCTGACCAACCCAACTAGAGATCTCAATGTCAGGGCATGACAGCAAAAACAATTTTGAGTTGTTGAACGGGATTGACAAAATGTATTACAATTGAATTTGAATGAACTGAATGATGAGGATGAAGAAGAGAGTGATTGAATTTAGAACAATAGGGTAAGAATTGCTCTTCCTCTGTCCTGCCCGCACACTCAAAATAATGCACTTTTATTTTGTTTCTACTTTGGCAGAAGAAGCTGTAACTGGACCGTAGCTTATTACTTACTAAAACGGTTGTTACACTGTAAGGTTTTTATTCGAAGAGAAACGAAAATGGTCTGTTATATTCCATTATATTCTTAAAATATATGTGTTGACTGAATATACGCAAGTGATGTCTGCTAAATGAACAAGTTGATGGCGAAGCCATAAAGCCTCCACTACTAAGCACAGATAAAGAAAAAGAAAAAATAAAGAAAAAATAAAGTTTCACATATTTTCAAGACCTGACCTATTTAATGTAGGTGTTTTATTTATTACATTTACTTGTGGAATATTACCGAATAGATAACTACAATATAAATAATAATCTGGTGGCATTGGTAGAGAGTCAGGCGGAGAATGGAGTGAAAGTGCACTGTACTGTAAGTACGCAACAAGGCTGTGGGCCAGGTGTAAATGGTTTAGCAGCCTTTCCAATAAATTGGAATACAAAAAAAAAGAAGAAATCCACCATTCATGGCCAATCAGCAGGACAATAGTCTCTTTCCGAGTTTAGGGACTTTAACTGTATTAATGGATGTTTGCGAGGCATGTCACTTCACCCATCTCTTTGCATAGCCCACCACACGCACTGCTTTCTAACCACAGCTGGATGGATCCATAACGAATTACTATGGTAATAAATATCACTGACTGACAGAAATATTGGAATAAAGTAGGCTAATGCAATCGAAGGCAACAAATTGTTGCTTACTGAAACACCCAAAGTCATCCAATTGTTATAATAGGATTTGAAGCAATAGCCTACCTGCGTGTGGTCAACTATTTCAGCACCGTTTCGCGCTGCTTTGAGCCAAGCATGGGGACTGGTCTTCATAAATCAATCAGATGTTTCTTTTCACTGAATCTCCGTTTGGGTATTGGTTAGCCTACAATTATGGTGTGGAAATGTTAGGATTATTTTTCTCTTCACTTACAGTCGCTTAGTAACCTAGGCCTACTCCCGACCGGTCATGTTGTACAGCGCCATATTTTCCTAACGGAAACCCTGAGGTCTACATAGGCTACTGTAAAATGTATTTTCGTTTATCTTGGAATAGAAACACCATAATATTAATCCATTTAATTAAGTTACATTTCTAATAGTATAAACAGCACAACGAATACAATAATAATTTACAAACAAATTATAATCAATCCCATATAGTCTGTTCTAACAAAAAAAGGTTTTAAAGTTTCTAGTACACCCAATATTAAAAACACTCAAATGCATTCGTGATTTCAATCGCTTTAGCTGACATGTTGCGGTTTATTCATTGTTTAATTATTCAAGGCTCCCTTTGTTATTTAGTTTTATAACTAAAATGCTTGACTGTATTTAAAGACATGGATTAATTGTATGCTGTGTGATGACATGCAAAAAATGAATGAATGATTGATTGATATACTGTATATTGAAGTAGGCCTTTATGCCAATAAGTAACTTATGATAAAACAGCTACAGTAAACTCTTATGCCTACAGTGCCATGTCATTTCAATAATTTAGCTTCTCAAAGATGCCATCTGGTGGTCAAACTAGCCTTAATGGCAACAATGGCTGACAGTAAAATACTATGACAACCGAAGTCAGCTTGCAGGCGCCCGGCCCGCCACAAGGAGTCGCTAGAGCGTGATGAGCTCTAACCCGGATGACGCTGGGCCAATTGTGCGCCGCCCTATTGGACTCCCGGTCACGGCCGGTTGTGACACAGTCTGGGATCGAACCCCACGCTGTAGTGACGCCGCAACACTGCGATGCAGTGCCTTAAACCGCTGCGCCACTCGGGAGGCAGGAACCACTTTTCTAAACACCTGTGAGGCACATGCAGGTAATATCCTGCTGCTGTTATGAACAATCCTTTGGGTAAAATGTATCTCCCAGGAAACAGAAATACCATTACTGTGAAAGGCGAATAGCCATAATGAGAGAAAAAGAGGTACAACCCAAACTCTTTTTGCCCTTCACCTCTAGGTGTTAGGCGTAATCGCGTTGGTGGAACATTGGGCAGGTTGGAATAGATTAAAAAGTTGCCTGCAGGCAGGGCTGCCACCCAGCTCTGTGAACTAATGACATCCTCAACTGGCTGACTGGAATATCAATGCAACATTGAAGGTGACTCTACTCATGTCTCACTCCTCAAGTGGTTAGTATCATGCCGTATGATGGTTGTGCTGAGACTTCATATGGTATAGTAACCACACACACACACAAACGCACGCACGCGCACATCCACACCTGTACATGTAAACATACACATGTCAATAGGTGAGCAACTGTCTTACTTTAAGGGTGAATCCTTATTGCTTTCATATAATGTGTATAGATACAAATGACACAACAAAAAAACTGCAATGTTTAACGGTGCTGTTCTGAACGCCGGTTGGGCTGTGGCTTGGGGAACACTGTCAGCATGGCCGATGCCCTTTAAATACATCACTCATTGCTTCAAGCCACACCCACCAAGCAATGTACCTCAAAGTCTGTTCAAGAATGTTGAAGAACATTTTGGGGAAACGTGTCATTCAATATAAACCGTTACGCAACGTAGCAAACGTTCAATCGAATTGAACGCACCCCTGATTCTTTTTTTTTAGCTATATTTCCCAATTCTAGTCCAAATAGAACAATAGGCTTTTCTCTGGGGCTAAATGGGACAATGCCAGTCTACATACATCCTCTCAGGACAGACCTACTGCTACAACTGCAGCTCAGTAGATTCACTGGAGTCTGCTAGTTTTCACTGCAGCTCTTCTGCTTAATGACTTCACTGACACAATTATTAAGTTATTGAACATCCCTCAATCAGCCAGTGGTTCACACCTCTCCACTACGGTCAATGTATCCACCAAGGCCAAATCACACACAAATAATTACGTCTGGTGATCAATAGGCAATAAAAGAAAAGAGATACAGCGTACTGCAGGGTTTCCCAACTGGCGGCCCGCGGGTGATTTTATTTGGCCCTCCAAGTTTTGTGAGCATTTTTTTGGGGGGAATCTGTTCCAAAGTATTCTCATGCATAATAGAGATATACACTTAATGTACAAAACATTAGGAACACCTGCTCTTTCCATGACATAGACTGACCAAGTGAATCCAGGTGAAAGCGATGATCCCTTATTGATGTCACTTGTTAAATCAGTGTAGATGAAGGGGAGGAGACAGGTTAAAGAAGGATTTTTAAGCCTTGAGACAATTGAGACATTAATTGTGTGTGTGCCATTCAGAGGGTGAATGGGCAAGACAAAATATTTAAGTGCCTTTGAACAGGGTATGGTAGTAGGTGCCAGACAGACCGGTTTGAGTGTCAAAGACATCCAGCCAACTTGACACAACTATGGGAAGCATTGGAGTCAACACTGGCCAGCATCCCTGTGGAATACTTTCGACACCTTGTAAAGTCCATACCCTGATGAATTGAGGCTGTTCTGTAGGCGTAAGGGGGTGCAACTCAATATTATGAAGGTGTTCCTAATGTTTTGTACACTCAGTGTATGCAGTCATATGCAAATGTAGGCAAGGTTTGAAATGATTGTGTTTAGTAAAATATATCTGTTTGGGCTTCTTGAGGTCAATTTGCAGTCTACCATTCACTCAAGAAAAAAATTAATTGGCCAGCGGCTGAATCTACATAGTTGATGATCCCTGGCATACTGTATGGCCAGGTAGTGGAACATTTCTGAGAGGGCTTTACTCCCCCTAGTGGTAAACTATGAAAGTACAGTATCACCACTCCTCCAGCCCTTGCATGCAGTATAATAAATCATCCCCCAAGGACCTGTCTCTCTGCACTGGTTTTTCTAGAGTTCCTTTTTATTAGAGATGAATTTAGATCTGGGAAAACCAGGTACAGATGGGTGCCCAATTCCAAATGGACGCCTAGTTAGGCTTAGCTAAAGCAGAAACACTGACACCAGTGAGGACAGTGTCAGGTTTAGCTTGAGCATTGCTGTGAACTACCTGTAGCTAACTTTCTGTCTTTTAACCATTAACAGCTGTGCTGGTGTGCATTGGGACAGGAGAGGCTGCAGCAGTCCTATTAGCCTTGGAACAGGCCCAGGCCCCTTTATGACAGGGCAGGGAGCAGGTGGGTTATTGGGAGGTTTTTAGGAGGAATGGAGGAGAGGATGATTCAGTGCCTGTTGGGGGAGAGAGTCATGACAGCATAGCCCCGCTCCGGAGCATTTTTATGAGGTACTTAGTAACCCTCCCAGGCAGTAAAGATCGATCATGTATTTCTACATCATTACTGTACCCCACTCCCCTGCTTGTCAAAGTGACAGGATCATTAATTATGGTATTAAAGCACTATTAGTGGGTAGGTGAGAATGGGAGGATAATATAGATGCTGTGACAAGATTCAATTCTGCTCGCTTGTGCCGGACACCCAAATTTAAGTCTTCATCTGGGAGTCTGGATTTGAGTCCCGTCTGCTGTGCTACTGTTGAAGGATTGAATTACTGTATACTTCTCCAGATCTGGTCTGCGGAATAACATGGATAATTGAATAAGATTGAATAGCGTCATTAGCAACTTCCCCAATAGATCAATCATATTCAATATACTAGCCCAAAATCTGAGTATTATTGTAAGAAAGTAATACAAGTCACATTTGGGGGTAACTGCTGAGGAGGCTTCCTACATTGAAACATGCAACCAACTATTTGATCACATCAACAGACATTCTACTAACCTGTGCCATTCCTAGTCCACCAGAAGGATGTCATCCAATTAATACCAGTACAAAGAGTGCCACACCATCAATAATGTTTAATAAGGACCTACTACTGGCAGATGGAAGTCCCACTATAGACTATAGTCTCACAGCAGAAAAGAGACACAGTACAGTACACTTAATATCAGGCTAAACAGTGCCACTGTCATAGTGTGTCTAAGGTATGGAGGGACTTTAGGGTATAGGTAGCTGGGTTTCTCAACTACCTATACCCTAAAGTATTCACACCCCTTTACTTTTTTTCATATTTTGTTTTGTTAGAGCCTGCTTTTAAAATAAATTAAATTGAGATTTTGTGTCACTTGTGGAATTATGTATTTAGATATTTTTTACTAATTACACTGAACACAAACACAACATGTAAAGTGTTGGTCCCATGTTTCATGAGCCGAAATAAAAGATCTCAGCAATTTTCCATACACACAAAAAGCTAATTTCTCTCAAAATGTTGTGCATTTCTCTTTTGCCAACATAATCCATCCACCTGACAGGTTTGGCATATCAAGAAGCTGATGAAACCGCATGATCATTACACAGGTGCACTTTATGCTGGGGACAATAAAAGGCCACTCTAAAATGTGCAGTTTTCTCACACAACACCACAGATGTCTCAACTTTTGAGGGAGTATGCAATTGGCATGCTGACTGCAGTAATGTCCACCAGAGCTTTTGCCAGATCATTTAATGTTAATTTCTCTACCACAAGCCACCTCCAACATCGCTTTAGAGAATTTGGCAGTACGTCCAACATGCCTCATAACCACAGACCATGACTAAAACGCCAGCCCAGGACCTCTACAGCCGGCTTCTTCACCTGCGGGATCGTCTGAGACCAGCCACCCAGACAGCTGATGAAACTGTGGGTTTGCACAACCGAATAATTTCTGCACCTACAGTCTCAGGGAAGCTCATCTGCATGCTCGTCATCCTCACCAGGGTCTTGACCTGACTGCAGTTCAGCATCGTAACCGACTTCAGTGGGCCAATGCTCACCTTTGATGGCCACTGGCATGCTGGAGAACTCGTCTCTTCACGGATGAATCCCGATTTCAACTGTACCGGGCAGATGGCAGACTGATGTCAATGTTGTGAACAGAGTGCCCCATGTTGGCGGTGGGATGATGGTATGGGCAGGGATAAGTTACGGACAACAAACACAATTGCATTTTATCGATGGCAATTTGAATGCACAGAGATACCGTGACGAGATCTTGAGGCCCATTGTTGTGCCATTCATCCGCTGCCATCACCTCATGCTTCAGCATAATGCACGGCCCCATGTCACAAGGATCTGTACACAATTCTTAAGTGTCCTAGTTCCAGTTTTGAATAAAATCGGCTTGAAAAATCTATGGCAAGACTACTTTGTCATTATGGGTATTGTGTGTAGATGGGTGAGAGAAAAAATATCAATTTAATCCATTTTTAATTCAGGCTGTAACACAAAATGTGGAATAAGTAAAGCGGTATGAATACTTTCTGAAGGCAGTGTACATCTTCGTTAAGTTGGGTTGTGACGACTGTGGGCGGAGTGTACCTCCGACTACATCGAATCGCTGTCAGTCGATATGAGGAAACAGTTTGTGGTTGTATTTGACAAAAGTTTTATTAAAAAAGTATGGATTTCAGGCACGTAGCTACAGAAGACAAACATGGGTACAAGGTAAGGGTTTAAGAATTTACATTCTTACAAGTATCAACTGACAGCGACTCGATGGAGTCGGAGGTTCAGTCCGTCCTTTCATCGTCTCCCCTCAACTCCATTGAAAACACTTTGGAGGACTTTGATATAGGGATAAGGGATACACAATAAATACTGTTGGTCTAGTGGTGCAGCTTTAAAGAAAGGGAACACCTTTTTGAAAGTGACAGTATTTGGCAAAACATCAGCAAGTTGTAGTAACAGAAACAATAGTTTGGCATGTTATGATCTGTACACACCTACAGTAAGTCTATAACTAGTGAACTTGAAATTACAAATACAATACAAACATTAAGGTAACTTAAAACTTGAACTTTACAAGAACATTCATCTATGTATTTGGGCTGAATATACGATGATGAACTCAAATGTATTGGGGGTTGACAAAATACATACTTGTTTGCAGTTGCATCGCCATATGTTGGTGAATTTGAGAAAAGCAGTACCTGTGATATGTCAAATTTCAAAGATGACCGTTTAAATAAGGAAATCAGTCAATTTAAATAAATTCAGTATGCCCTAATCTATGGATTTCACATGACTGGGCAGGGGCCTGGGAGGGCATAGACCCACCCACTTGGGAGCCAGGCCGACCCACTGGGGAGCCAGGCCCAGCCAATTACAATGAGTTTTTCCCAACAAAAAGGCTTTATAACAGACTGAAATACAGAGACATCTGTGGCATTGTGTTGTGTGTCAAAACTGCACATTTTAGAGTGGCATTTTATTGTCCCCAGCACAAGGTGCACCTGTGTAATGATCATGCTGTTTAATCAGCTTCTTGATATGCCACACCTGTCAGGTGGATGGATTATCTTGACAAAGGATAAAATGCTTTTTCTCCCCAATTTTGTGATATCCAATTGGTAGTTACAGTCTTGTCACATCGCTGCAACTCCCGTACGGACTCGGGAGAGGTGAAGGTCGAGAGCCATGCGTCCTCCGAAACATGACCCTGCCAAGCCGCACTGCTTCTTGACACACTGCTCGCTTAACCCGGAAGCCAGGCGCACTAATGTGTCGGAGGAAACACTGTACACCTGGCGACCTAAGTCAGCTTGCAGGCGTTCGGCCTGCCACAAGGAGTCGCTAGAGCGCGATGGGACAAGGACATTCCGGCCGGCCAAACCCTCCCCTAACTCAGACGACGCTGGGCCAATTGTGCGCTGCCTCATGGGTGTCACGGCCGGTTCCATTAGTTAGCTACACCACTACATGGCAAAAAATTTATGAAAACACTACCAAGATTTGAATTTAGTTCAACTACCATTAAGCTACTGCAAAATGTAGTTAAATTACTTGGCAACAATTTAAAGAGACTTGAGAGAGAATCTCAGTTTATTTAAATGGTATGCAATCTGATATAGACAATGAGACAGATGTTTTGAAATAACTCAATATGTTACATTCAAACTAAAACGTATTGGTCGGTTATGTTTAATTGACAATGATGGTATTTCTCTATTACATTTTACTAGTATTGAGACCATCTGTAATAACTACCTATTCAGCCTTTTCTACATACTATGGTCTTCTGCATTCCTCACACAATGCACTTCCAACAAGCACCATACATCTTAAGCAACAACACCCTCTTTCAAACCTGGTACAAAACATACTTTACTTTCTCCCTTTGGTTATCAATATAGCAAGGCAGTGTTCGCCTAGGTTACCATAAGTGTTGTCATAACACAATCACACTGCTCAAGTAAAACCACATGCTGTTGAAGTACTAATGAAAGACTACGTTTAAAAAGGCACCAATATAGAACCATTGCACTTTGTTTGTTTAGGGACCTCACCTGGTCATATGAAAAGTGAAGGATGGCAACTTCTTCACCGAGACCAATTGAGACTTAGAAAAAATTACTTTAAGGGGCTTGCACTAGTAAAAAAAAATTACAAAAAAATCAGAACCATAATACAAATGAGTTTCTATATTTTTATTATAACAATTAACATCCAAAATGTTAAGACTAAAGCAGACTAGAAGTTGAAGCAACGAGAATTTCAGTAAGAACTTAAGTGCTCTGCAAGGTAAGGTTGTCAGTGCATTGTAACAGCAAACTATAAAAGTAATAAACATATCCACACTGCGGGTGGTTACTTGCAGTCACGGTTACACAGTCAGTGAATGGACACCAATACTGTACGATGCTGCTAGTGAAGACGTGTCAATCTGCTGTTTCACATATTCACTTATTACAGGCTTATAAGCTTGTTACAACAGTTGAAGCTAATTTACAATGGTCCTGTAGTCTTTCACCTTACAATAAACTGTCTGATCTTGTCCTTACAACCAAATGCTTCAATAACACTTTGGAAATGTTTCCAAAAGTAAAGCCTAAATGCTCATTTTTGTTGTGTATGTTTTGTTCAACCTTTTGGAATTAAAGTGTCTTTTGACAGACCATGCACCTGAATACCTGGTCACCCATTTATTTTTATTTATTTTTAAACACCACATTTCATACCATCTTAGTTGCAATATAGGTTTCCAGCAGTAGTTTTTAGAAGCAATGTGTCCTTCACACATTTGGCTAATAATATAATGTCTGAAATGAATGAATGTCCCGTGTAGCTCAGTTGGTAGAGCATGGCGTTTGCAACGCCAGGGTTGTGGGTTCGATTCCCACGGGGGGCCAGTATGAAAATGTATGTACTCACTAACTGTAAGTCGCTCTGGATAAGAGCGTCTGCTAAATGACTAAAATGTAAATGTAAAATGAATGCACCAATGAGCCTTTCCAACAGTATGATGCCAAATAGTCAAATGGCAAAAGAGAACTAATATCTTTTGACAAGTTAATGTTCACATACAGGGATGTACATTGCTGTCTCCAAGTACAGGAAATAGCCATCATGTCATCCAATCTCTTCTGTCTTGTTAAATTCTCCTCTTCTAGCACTGTATATATAAAGTCACTTCTTTGAGAGAGACAGCGGAGTTGAAGAGTTGCTCCTTTTGGGGGGAGATGTGGACAGTGTGTGTGTGTGTGTGTGTGTGTGTGTGTCAGGGTGGGGATGTCAGTGACCATGGTGGTCAGTCATTTCCATGGTTTGCCATGGTAAAGTCATGGAGCACTTTGGGGGCAATGGAGGCAGTGAAAGAGGAGTTAGCTGTGAAACTTTAGCTCTTAACTGTCTGAGCTCTCCCCCCTCTCTTTCTCCCCCCTCCTTGTCATCATATCTTCTTCATTAGAAACAAGGTAGCTACACAACAAAACAAAATGTAAATGTTACCGTTGTTAACAAGAGTAATCATATTAAAAGTTGTAAGAATAATGAAATCTGAAATCCGTCCTGTATGGCGTCTGGTGCTCTTGGCGGACCCCTACCCCCGAAGGCTTAGCAATGGTTTAACACTTGTGCTTCATGGCCAGCTGTGGAGAGGGGAGGGAGAGAGAGAGGGGACAAAAAGTAGGCTACATGTCAACCATAGTAAGCTGTGGGGATATATAAACATTATACAGTGACTAATTCAAACAAGAAAGCTATTCTTCTTCAACAGCCCCTCTGGATAGATGTCTTGGGATTCAAAATGTATTAATCCGTGAACACTGCAAAAACACCAGTCAATTCTTAAGTTAGCTAGCACATTAAAAACCACCAACAAAGTCAAATAACCTAATTGATGCTGCTTTGTTTTCCCACCTGGTGGAAGCCAACATGGTTGGCATGGCGAGTAATAGAACAGGGAGAAGCAGGGTCTATTCTCTAGGCAGAGAGGAATAATAGCTATTAGGGTGGTGTTATTCCTCAGGCTTGGTAAGCGGTCCAGGCCCTGGTATTTTCATCACCCTGGCTCATTAACAAGGGTTCTAACAGGCCTGGCTGGAGGTTCATTAGAGAAAAGGCCAGGGCCACCAATCTAACTCACACACACAAAGACGCACGCATAGTTAAAAATTGAGGTGGGTGAAATCTCCAGAGCTAACAAGTGGGGGCAGCAGAGCTGCAGCACAGACCAGACAGTCGTGTTCCTGCTGAATGGATGGTGAGAGCACAACAGTTCTTCTATGGGACTGATGTCACACAGAGCCTCAGCAGGTGGGAGACACTGCAGAAACTGGCTGACAGAACCTGCAGTGCGGTTTCCTGCTCCAGGTCACCTTGACACAGAACTTCTTCCTTGTTTAGGAGTCTAGTACAAGATACCGTATGTTCTCAGCTTTAACCAAAACATACTGGATCACAGGTAGAAAGAGGGAGACATGTGGTGTCTTGTTCAATGGCATTACAGGGGGGAAAAGTTTAAGATTCTAACCACAAACCTGCCTTCTTACTGTACAATAGTTGGCAGATATACAATGTTCCCAATTCTTACTTAACATCAAGACTCAAGAGGAGGAAAGATAAATCCTTCAAAACATTAAGTAAATATTGTTCAATGTTATCCCCAGGCAGAAAATACATTGCAGAATGCATTTACTGTAGCTAGCAAACACCAAATTACACACAGTGGTTATCCACGTATAGGCCTGCAGCTTTTAACAAAGTCACATACTGTACATGCTTAAGTGAGTCTTAACTTTTCAAAAAGTGCAAGACAACCAATTAGTTAAATAGCCCATACAATTAAGCGTCTAATAGCTGGGGCCCAATAGGGAAGTGGATGACTGTGCCTGTATGGTATGGGGAGTTATATGGCCATTCTCTGAGTTAAAGAGTTTTCCTATGAGCTTGATTAATTTCACACCACGGGGTCTTCATCTGTTAACAGTGAGGGGCCGACCATGTCCCTTCAAATGGCTTTCAATTAGATCGGCATTACAGTAATGTATTATTCATTTGTGTGTTCATAATTAATGCGATGTGAACCATTTTATAAACTAATGAATTGGCATTCCGGTCCAGAGTGCATGGAACAGTGGGTCAACCAAAGTGGGGAGATCCCGTTTTTACAGGAGATGCCAGAAGCAGGCTCGAAAAAATGATAGCTGCTTAAAAAGTTATTGGAATTGATCACAGTCGTGGGTGCATGCTAGAAGCGGAGAACGATTCATTTTATCATTTTTGTTCTTCTAATTTTTGCAGCAAAACCATATTATGCTAATGACATCGTTAAGCAGCGGGCGATTCGTTTTCCTTGTGTGAGGGATACAGTTGGATGGAGAGTATGAGAGAAACCCATGGAGAAGAGCTGGGATGGATAGAATAGATAGAGGAATGCACTATGTGGAGAGGGGGACCTACTGAGTTTACATTTTCATGATAGATGGGATGAATTGTTAGTCAAAGACCATGGGGAAATGTGGGTTACATGGTATCACTATGCGGTAATGTGTGATTATGTTTTAGCAATGTTATAGCCTATACCTACTGTAGGGCCTACATTTGTTCTGTTCAGTTCATGTGGTGAAGAAAAACTCCTCTAGCCCTTGTAATGATGTGATATGATATGTGACACGTGACTGTGTGTGTGTGTGTGTGTCTCACCTTGTGTGCGGTGACTGAGAACTGCTCGGCACTGTTCTTCATCTCCCCCGTTTTCTCCTCCGCCCGGCCTAACCGCTCCCCTCGCTCGTTCAGAGCCTGGCTGGCCTTCTGTACAGCACTGGTCACACTGTCTGCTGCAGAGTGGAGTATACTGTTACCTGGAGAGGAGAGAGAAAGGGGGAGCAGGGGGGAGAAGGGAGATAGAGAGAGGAAAAGACAAAGATAAAAATGAGAGGGGGAAAGAGGGAGTAGATGGGATAAACATAATCAATTATACAGTGCCTTGGTGGAGAAGAGGGTGAGGTGCTGCAGTTGCAACAGAGTATGAATCACTATCAACAAAATAACTAAATGCAGCACTGACATGAGTCTTACAGAAATCCCCTGCTTTATAAGTTAATGCTGATGACTCATTACGCAACCTTGGCCGGACTGTGATTATTGACAAGGAACCGGTGAAAAATAGGTTACTCCAATCAGGGATGTCCTAGGAAGCCAGCTAATGAGTTTTTCTACAGAGGTTGGTTCCTGTAAAAAATGAGCCAATGAAATTAACCCGTCACACTCCTCGTTTACAAAGCTTAGACCTCATCTGTCTATCACGCCATTTCTCTCAAATGAACTGAAACAACCTACTCGCTACTTAAAAGCATTCCAAATAGCTCCAGGTGTTTCTCTAGGGTTATTATTATTATTTTCTTTAGTAAAACTTTAGTGCCAGCTCCTTCTCTTTTCCTCCTCTCAGACTAAAGTGTGATAATGGCAGAGAGGGGAGGAGTGTGTCTGACTCTGAACCCGTTGCGCTGGCGGCACAGCTGTGTGGATGAGAGGAAATAACAGAACACAGTCTTCCTCCGATAGCACCGACCCTGCGGATGTTTCAAACTGGCAAGCTATTAATCTACACTTTGGGGAGCGCTGCCTGCCGTCGACTAGTCACTACGCTAACAATCCTTGCTTTTAGTTGGGGACCGCCGTCTGCCCAAAGTGTTCACTTCAGAGCCATTACCCTGGCACAGTGCCAGTACTTTATAATCATCGCTTTATGTGGCGATATATCCAAGGGCAGCGCGCCACTTTGAATAGTTTTGAGCATTGCTTTTCCTTTTAAGTGTCTTCTATTGTTGACCTGGCTTGGGTTATTTGGTTGTCTGGGAAAGAAGACAATGGGGATGTTTTTTGATCAGTTGTTCCAAAGTTGTGAACAAGCAAGCCATTCTTCAGCGAAACTGGGGACTGGTACTGCAATTTTCTGTATGAACAATGGACAAAAAGAGAAACTGTGCTCCTCTCAACTGGCTAGTTGTGGAAGGAATAGGAAATACAGCGGAACTCAATGTAAATGATGCCTTCCGTGTTAGATGGCCTTAGGTGCAGTATGGGATGGCCTCTTGGGGTTACAGTTCAGTTCCAAATATCCCATGCGATCAAAACCAAATCATAAACAAATCACAGAGCAAATTCTATAAAGGGGCTTTGACAATATAACAAATCATACAATATGTCCTGTCTCCCCACTTCTCTGAAGGGACTGTATAACTGGAAGAAAATACAATATTGCTTCCACTTCTGCTTTGAGATAATTGAATAGGAAGATAGAGGACATCCAGGTTCTGCTGCAGGAGAGGGAAGCCACTAAAGATATTGAACACAGCCAGTCATTTTAACACGTCTTCCCAAAGGGAACCCATACTGTAGAGTGTAGACTATGCAGTGCTGTGTGTCCTGTGGCGCCCATGCAGGTACGCTGACTGGTAAATAATTGGAGTTGTGGCGCAGCGGGGTAGATGACAGCCAAAAGCAGACGGGATGCCAGCTGGTGTTCCTCTTCTCTCCTCTGCTTTCCTTCAAAGGAAGTTAACTTGATACAGTAAAATATGTCCGCTCACACAGACCTACAGGGAGAGAGAAGAAGCTTTCCCCAGGTTTCTCTCCCAGACAGACTAAATCGATCACCAACAGATAGATAGCAGAGTTCCCCTTCCCTCAAGGCTCTGGGTAATCAAAACCTTTCGACTTGGATAACTTCTTCTCCAAGTCAAAACACTGGCATGGCAAAAAGTTTGTACAGCGGGCATGGCGCGGGATATGGCTCGAAAACGTACCTCAATCAAGGGATGGAAGGTGTCGCTGTACTTCAAATTATCCTATTATCTGAACTGACAAAATCGAGAAGATTGAAATACTGCTACTTCTTAATTAAACTGCCTTTTTCATGCAAGGCTAGCTAATGCTAAAGCAACCCATTGGATTCCACAACACTTCCGGTAGATACTCACCCCAACGCTAGACGTCACATTGTCATGTATAATGGGATAATTAGGAGTGCAGCGACACTACACGTTTTCGAGCCATACCCCACGCCATCACCGCAGTGCAAACATTTTGCCATGGCAACGTTTTGACTTGTAGAAAAATATCTCCAAGTCGAAAGGTTTTGGCTAGGCTCTGGGTTTTATTACAGTCTAGGGAAGGAGAAGTGTGTTTATCTAGCATTGTTGTGGCCTCCATCTTCCTCACAGTATTGAAATAGGGACTTGTATTGGGGCACAAGTGACAAGTCTCCCCCTATGTCCCCCTTCCCATCCCTTAAAAAAACAACAACACTCTCCTTCCCCTGAGAGCAGATAAGGGATGAGACCTCTTCACCTCCATCCACATCCCTTTAATCCCCTCTCTCCGCTGAGAGAGGGCCCAGAGACTAACACTCCCCTCATCCCGCCATTCCACAAACACCCTTCCCTCTCTTTGCTGACTCTCACTCCATTCCCTTGGCTGGGCGATTCCGGCCAGCTGCTGGTTGAGTCCCCTCCTATGGTGAATGTAATTTAAAAGAATAGCAGGGAGGCAGGTTGTATGGTGACTGTAAGGCACTCTGTAGAGTTGATTAAGGTGCAGTCATTCTGTAAGGGGGATTTGAAGGAGTGAGGAAGCACATGGTGATTCAACTCTCTTTCCTCTGATTCTGTTGAGGTTTCTCTTTACAAGAACATGGGGGAGTGATGTCTTGCTTTTAACAAGCACCTCTGGGTTGGTTTTTCAGGAAACCAAAGTAATCTCTGCACAGAGCAAAATGTCACTTCAGTGTTACAAAAAGGGTTGAGAGCTGGCACATTTTTGGGGGGAGAAATGTAGCGTTGACATTCGTTATGATAACGTATTTCTGTTTGGCTGGTGAGTTTTTCTGAAATGGTTCGCTGACTATCCCTCTGAAGGAATCTGACCTTCCTGAGGCTGTGTCCTATGACCAGGGAACTCCTACTTCAACAATGGAGGGAGAATGCATTTCTACATCCCCCATGTTATCAATATAATCAGGGCGTGCCTGTAAAACAAAAAGGGGACAGAACAAAAGACAAAACCCTTTTTCTGCAACAAAAGTTCAAGAAAAGTGAAATGCCCCACAATGAACCCGGAAGAAGAGGGAAAGGTGATCCAAAACACGATTCCAGGGTGATTCCATTCCTTGAGCCTTTGACTTCTAATCAAGTGACCAGAAGTCAGGCCAACACAATGTAATGTTGTGGTTGTGAATATGGAACCAATTTAATGTGCAGGAACATGATGATGACTGTTAATCGCCATTTTCTCTCAAAGCCTGCTTGATTGGTTATGCCAGTCAGGGTTTCCCAAACTCGATCCTGGGCCCCCCCCGGGTGCACGTTTTGGTGTTTGCCCTAGCAAAGCTTGATAAAATGGTTATTTGAATCAGCTGTGTAGTGCTAGGGCAAAAACCAAAACATGCACCCAGCGTGGGCCCCAGGACAGAGTTTGGGAAAACCTGACTGTAAATCACCCAGTTAATACATCTACACTCAGACCAATGCACGCATACACTCAGGCATACATTCTCAGAGGCACACACATGCTTGCTAGCACAAACACACCCTTGCATAGGCCAACTATCTTAAAGATGTAAGCTCAAGCAGAGTCAATGACCATCCAGTATGAATTGTGTGCCAGTATGCTGCCCTGAGACAGTCTCTGTGTGGGTGTTGTAGGAGAGGGGGTAGAGACCATAGAGCTAGACCATGTGTTCTATATCTATGGTTCAGAGACTCTCCTGTAGAGTAGCAACGCCACCTACTAATCTGTACATTACACATTTAATCAAAAGCTTTCCATATTAGTTATAACCAAAAGGCCTTTGTTGTTGTTCCCCTTAAAGCAGAGCTACTTGAAAATGTAACAGCTGTAGCATTGTGTAGCTACAGTAACTCACTCCCCTGTCATCCTTAGTTTGTCAGTAAGAATTTCATGCAGCTCAACATGGTGCTGCACAAGCTGTGCACAGCGAGAGGGACAGGGAGCGGAGGAGAGAAAAGAGAGATGGTGATCAAGAGATAGTGTTGAGAGAGCTGTAGAGCTCAAGAGAAGGCAAAAAAGATAGAGTGAGAAAGGGAGAGAGAAGAAAGATACACAGCAGTCAATAGAGACTGGCGTAACCAACACAAGATGAACTCAAATGTCACCACCATCTAAAGCAGAGCTCCCCAAAAGGATGGCATCACACAGGCACACACACCTACTGCTGTACCCACCACAACCCCCAGCTGGCAGTGGAGAAACCAACCGCCCTACCATGCCCTCCTCTATACTACAGATTAGGAGACAAATCCATTGGATGTTCCCTAACTCCCCCCTTCACTTTTCTGCCGTCTAATTCATGCAATCTTGACATTAACTTCTAACCCAAGCTGCCCGTTTTCTTATTAATATAATGTTAATCCACTTTTTTAATGTAGCCTTTAGCTAGTTCTTTTCATTAGGAAGTCAAGGATGGGTGTGACCTAACAGACTCTTTGGACCCTGGAGTCAGAGTAATTAGGAGAAAGGGGAAGATTCTTCTGACATTTTCAGCTAGGTTACAGTAGAGTTTTCCTTTCATTTGTCACTGCTCTGCTAATAGGTTGCAGCAGGCAGGGAGTGGGGATGCTAATGGAAACAAACCTGGAACATTCTGTCCCTGAACCAAGGAGACACTGTCTGTCTGTCTGTCTAATGGAGCAAATTGCTACTAGGTATTCAAGTACTGTACCCTCATGAAATGTTAAAAAGAGATAAACGTCAGGGTTGCATACTATACTGAAAAACCATAACCCTGTTCATAATTGCCTCGTTTATATTAGTTCAAGAAGAGTTTGAGGATGAATTGGTATTGAGGTGACTATAGTAGGTAATGGTAATTTTGTCATTGTAATGTCCTTGTGCTTGAGGTGGAGAGAAGGTAAGACTTGAGTTGACGACATGGTTCCTCAGAGTGAATTAGCTTGCTTAATCTGACAGGTTGTCAGTGAGGTGATTGTCGATTTACATAACTCACATAAGCTGTGCATCTAAAAGGGGAGCCCTTTCTGTACACCCGTCCCTCAAAATGACAGTATCACACTTGGAAGTCGTATACTCTGTGTGCATACAGATATTCTAGAACACATATTGTACATTCTGTAAGCCATAAAATGTTGTTATATCATTAATTGAAGATCGAATATTGAGGGGCTTAACTGCCTTGTTAGTAAAATTATTAATTATTTTTGTTGAATGTACGATTTTTTTCCTGCTTACCTTCTAAGAGTAGCCGTCGACCTTGGCGTCGACTGTTTAAAACAACTTCTTTCCTCATTCTGTTCAAAAAGACCTTGCAACGGAAAACGACTGAATCTACAGTTTCATCGTCTGTGACAAGAAAATGGAAAAGGAATGTCTTAATTTTGGTTTGTTTTTAATATTTTATCTGTTAGACCTAAGAAATTACTAGATGTTGGATAATAATTATTACTTGTTAAAACACAGTACAGTTTGTTCTAATATGGTCATTTTAGTTAACTTTGGTTAAATAATGTAATAGACTTACTGTATTACGTTATTAACAGGGTTTTGATCAAACATTGAAGTAGGAAATAAATAAAATATTTTTATTTGGGGTAACCGGAATAGATTAGGGAAGTTATGGGACCGTTTAAATAGAAATTAAGCATTGTTTGTTATTAACTTGATGAAAGGTAGCCAATATTCTAACATGTTTTCACTTGAGTTTTATTTGAATGCATAATCTATCAGAACTGTTTCCCATAAGAAATCTCACAACAGTTTACAATGGTGTAAAGATGTCTGCTTGAAGTGCCCTCCTGACAGTAAGCATTTGCATGGTAGTTTCCAAAATGATTCAATAGCAATAAAAGGAGAGTAGATTAGCATTTAGCATCCTAGAATTAAAAAAGTGATCAAAGAAGCAGACAATATTTTGAAGACCCTCTCACTATTCTAAGACACGCTTTGCCACTTAAGCAGAGGCCCAGGAGAGTCTGTGGGGAAGAGTGCGTGCTGCAGCTCAGTCTAGCCTGATAACAGGGCTATAACAAAATTAGTCCAGCAATGCTGCTTTAATTCAGGCCCCATTACACCGGCCATCAAGTGCCTGGCTGCACATCTCCTCCACACGGCTCTAAAGGGACTTTACAGTGGTCTCTGGATGAGGGAGGCTTTTCGTGCATCACCTACACATACACTTAGGTTGGAGTCATTAAAACTTGTTTTTCAACCACTCCACAAATTTCTTGTTAACAAACTATAGTTTTGGCAAGTCGGTTAGGACATCTACTTTGTGCATGACACAAGTAATTTTTCCAACAATTGTTTACAGACAGATTATTTAACTTATAATTCACTGTATCACAATTCCAGTGGGTCAGAAGTTTACATACACTAAGTTGACTGTGCCTTTAAACAGCTTGGAAAATTCCAGAAAATGATATCATGGCTTTAGAAGCTTCTGATAGGCTAATTGACATCATTTGAGTCAATTGGAGGTGTACCTGTGGATGTATTTCAAGGCCTACCTTCAAACTCAGTGCCTCTTTGCTTGACATCATGGGACAATCAAAAGAAATCAGCCAAGACCTCAGAAAAAAAATTGTAGACCTCCCCAATCTGGTTCATCCTTGTGAGCAATTTCCAAACGCCTGAAGGTACCACGTTCATCTGTACAAACAATAGTATGCAAGTATAAACACCATGGGACCACACAGCCGTCATACCGCTCAGGAAGGAGACGCGTTCTGTCTCCTAGAGATTAACGTACTTTGGTGCGAAAAGTGCAAATCAATCCCAGAACAACAGCAAAGGACCTTGTGAAGATGCTGGAGGAAGCAGGTACAAAAGTCTCTATATCCACAGTAAAATTAGTCCTATATCGACATAACCTGAAAGGCCGCTCAGCAAGGAAGAAGCCACTGCTCCGAAACCGCCATAAAAAAAGCAAAAACTACTGTTTGCAACTGCACATGGGGACAAAGATCATACTTTTTGGAGAAATGTCCTCTGGTCTGATGAAACAAAAATAGAACTGTTTGGCCATAATGACCATCGTTATGTTTGGAGGAAAAACGGGGGTGCTTGCAAGCCGAAGAACACCATCCCAACCGTGAAGCACGGGGGTGGCAGCATCATGCTATGGGGGTGCTTTGCTGCAGGAGGGACTGGTGCACTTCACAAAATAGATGGCATCATGAGGAAGGAAAATTATGTGGATATATTGAAGCATCATCTCAAGACATCAGTCAGGAAGTTAAAGCTTGGTCGCAAATGGGTCTTCCAAATGGACAATGACCCCAAGCATACTTCCAAAGTTGTGGCAAAATGGCTTAAGGACAACAAAGTCAAGGTATTGGAGTTGCCATCACAAAGCCCTGACCTCAATCCTATAGAAAATGTGTGGGCAGAACTGAAAAAGCGTGTGCAAGTAAGGAGGCCTACAAACCTGACTCAGTTACACTAGGTCTGTTAGGAGGAATGGGCCAAAATTCAACCAACTTATTGTGGGAAGCTTGTGGAAGGCTACCCAAAACGTTTGACCCAAGTTAAACAATTTAAAGGCAATGCTACCAAATACTAATTGAGTGTATGTAAACTTCTGACCCACTGGGAATGTGATGAAAGAAATAAAAGCTGAAATAAATCATTCTCTATTATTCTGACATTTCACACTCTAAAATAAAGTGGTGATCCTAACTGACCTAAAACAGGGAATTTTTACTAGGATTAAATGTCAGGAATTGTGAAAAACTGAGTTTAAATGTATTTGGCTAAGGTGTATGTAAACTTCCGACTTCAACTGTAACTAGTGAGGCGACAACCAAAGACGTGACCAAGACGGAAGTCTATGATGAGAAAAGTATGCTTGTCATTATTTAAGCAATAGCATTAAAGGTGCACTCCGTAGTTTAACATTTCAGTCAATAAAGAATAGGAACAGGTGTCTTAATTGTGTGTATTGCACAACCTTTTTGTCTAAACCTCCATTGTGTGGAATTCATCCTGTTACCACAAGGGGAAGTACAGCAATGGAGAGTGCCTTCAAGCATCCTCACCTTAAAGCCCACCTCTGTATTATAATTCCAGACCTTTCTTCAGATTAAGTACATCTACCAGAGTGAACCAGCAGACCTCTTAGATAAAGAAAGGATGAACAAGGTTCCTCATAAGCTAACAGAATCCACAGTAAGCCTGACGACCTTGTCCTGTCATGTCAAACCATTACAATCTCTCAACGCATAAGAACAACCGTCCCCGAGACCGGCCTGCCAATTAATATCATGTTCACGAACACATATGACTCTGCCTCGCTAAAACGGTGGCAAAGTGACAAGCCTTTTCTTTGTGTTTGCACAGCTAACAAAGACGAGGTATTGAGCGGAGATCTTGTGTAGAATAGATAATTGCCTGTCAGGGTGATCCAGTGTAGAGTAAGCGGCTCTGTTCTGTGTTAAAGGCAAATCTAAATCAGCAAGAAAGGGCAATATCCCAGAATCATTAGTGGCCCTGTGTGTTCTAGCAGTGTAGTTATAGGTACGTTTTCGAAGGCACCTCAGTCATGACAACAACTAATCTATACAAGCCTTCAACACACAAACACAACCACCATTATAGTGATCGTGTCAACCCCAACAAGATCGTGTGTAAACAACAACATGGTTCCTGACCATTGACTTGATGTGTTCTTCGTGACAGTCAGGTCAGATTCAATGGGACAAACCTTGTTCATTGTTACATTGGCAACAGGATGTTATTTTTATCTGTGAAGTTAACGAGTCCAGTAAAGAAAAATCTTGTTTTTTTCTACATCAGAGTCCAGTGCAATACAATATTGTACATGCTATATCTATACCAAACTATCTAATCTAGTGCTGTATGTGAATTTTGAATAGGGTCCTATACTCCAGAGGTAGTTGCTTTATCATCCCTATTTCCCATGCTGGTCAGTCAGAAGAGAGGCGTCCCACACAGTTATTGTCCCACACCTGAGCAGCGTCATGATATTTGTTTTGCACTGGTGTGAGACTTAAACTGGAGGGGACAGTGGTGGCAGCACTCTGGCATCCTCTTCTTCCAACTGTCACTAGGTCTCTGGCTGGGGCTGTGCTTTCACCTCCGTTGGCAGTCACGCTACTCATTGTGCTTCCTGGGAGCTGAGAGTTGGCTTTGAGGTGATTGAACAGGCATGGCGTTGCCAGGTCAATGTCTTTCTATGGTCGATATCCAATCTAAGTCTATTGGATTGATAGCATTAGCAGATTTGGGGATTGGATATTGATAGCAAAACTAATCTTTTCAGTAAATTACTGGTTGAGCTTGTTGTCACAAAAATAAACTAATAGCCGATGCCAAATACTGGAGCTAATGAAAACAATACTGAGCATGCTTGTGTTGGTGTTTTAAGTATGTATATGTGTTGTTGCATAAGTGTGAGACACTACACAACATTGCTTGCAGCCACACTATCATCCAGGCGCACAGCCCTGATAGGCTACATCCCATTACACCCAGTATGCAGATTACCATTTAGCTGGAGGTGTCTGACAGAGCGAATGAGAGATAACATCAGTGGCCCATATTTCGTCCTATTCTTCAGCCCCCCGGAGTACAATACAATAACCTCCCAATAACCACTACCCACACTATAACTACAGCCCAGCCAGCAACACACTACTGTATTTGTCAGGGGTCACATTGTACAAGTTAAATAAGGAAGAAAAACATACAAGCTGTGGTTTATGATGTAGGAGGGAGAAGATCAGGGCAGAGGCATATAGCAATGAGGAGTAGAGGGAACTTTAACAGCAGGAGTAGCTGGGAATGGAAAGGAACTGTCTTCCACTCAATTGTAATTGACTAATACGGAATTATCTATTTTTAAATACATTGTTACAATAATGATCATACAGTACTAGGTCTATAAAGAATAATTGATCAGTCTGTGCAATATTCCTCTCAAAGTAACTATGATAATTAATGTTAATACAAATAGCTTTTCTGGAGTATGCCCATTGAATCGCATTTCATTACATTTGATCAAACACATATCTCTCTACTATAGCTCCCCTCTCAGGTCTCACGAATAGATTGATAGCTGATTAAGAACAGGTGCAGGGTCTTCCACAACCCCCTCTCTGGCTCAGGAACACAAAGGAAACCTTCCCTCTCTACCAGTAGGCTACCTTCTGCCTCCCCTGTAAGGCTAACATGCTACAACCCGGAAATGACTACATATGGCTTACGTAGGTGTCCAATTCATACGGGAATTGGTTGTGTTGTGAATGTACAGTTGAAGTCGGAAGTTTACATACACCTTAGCCAAATACATTTAAACTCAGTTTTTCACAATTCCTGACATTTAACCCTAGTAAAAATTCCCTGTCTTAGGTCAGTTAGGATCACCACTTTATTTTAAGAATGTGAAATGTCAGAATAATAGGAGAGAGAATTATTTATTTCAGCTTTTATTTATATCATCACATTCCCAGTGGGTCAGAAGTTTACATACACTCAATTAGTATTTGGTAGCATTGCCTTTAAATTGTTTAACTTGGGTCAAACGTTTCGGGTAGCCTTCCACAAGCTTCCCACAATAAGTTGGTTGAATTTTGGCCCATTCCTCCTAACAGAGCTAGTGTAACTGAGTCAGGTTTGTAGGCCTCCTTGCTTGCACACGCTTTTTCAGTTCTGCCCACACATTTTCTATAGGATTGAGGTCAGGGCTTTGTGATGGCAACTCCAATACCTTGACTTTGTTGTCCTTAAGCCATTTTGCCACAACTTTGGAAGTATGCTTGGGGTCATTGTCCATTTGGAAGACCCATTTGCGACCAAGCTTTAACATGATTTCTTGAGATGTTGCTTCAATATATCCACATAGTTTTCCTTCCTCATGATGCCATCTATTTTGTGAAGTGCACCAGTCCCTCCTGCAGCAAAGCACCCCCACAGCATGATGCTGCCACCCCCGCGCTTCACAGTTGGGATGGTGTTCTTCGGCTTGCAAGCACCCCCTTTTTCCTCCAAACATAACAATGGTCATTATGGCCAAACAGTTCTATATTTGTTTCATCAGACCAGAGGACATTTCTCCAAAAAGTATGATCTTTGTCCCCATGTGCAGTTGCAAACCGTAGTTTTGGCTTTTTTATGGAGGTTTTGGAGCAGTGGCTTCTTCCTTGCTGAGCGGCCTTTCCAGTTATGTCGATATAGGACTTGTTTTACTGTGGATATAGATACTTTTGTACCTGTTTCCTACAGCATCTTCACAAGGTCCTTTGCTGTTGTTCTGGGATTGATTTGCACTTTTCGCACCAAAGTACCTTCATCTCTAGGAGACAGAACGCGTCTCCTTCCTGAGCAGTATGACGGCTGCGTGGTCCCATGGTGTTTATACTTGCGTACTATTGTTTGTACAGATGAACGTGGTACTCACGACGCCAGGACAGCGGAGTCACTCACCACCTTCCGGAGACATTTGAAACCCCACCTCTTTAAGGAATACCTGGGATAGGATAAAGTAATCCTTCTACCGCCCGCCCCCCAAAAAAAATTAAAAAAATAATAATGGAATAAAAAATTAAATTATTGTTAAGTGGTTAACCCACTAGCTATAGGGTGAATGCACCAATTTGTAAGTCGCTCTGGATAAGAGCGTCTGCTAAATGACGTAAATGGAAATGTAAATGTACATTCCGGCGTTTGGAAATTGCTCCCAAGGATGAACCAGACTTGTGGAGGTCTACAATTTGTTTTCTGAGGTCTTGGCTGATTTCTTTTGATTTTCCCATGATGTCAAGCAAAGAGGCACTGAGTTTGAAGGTAGGTCTTGAAATACATCTACAGGTATACCTCCAATTGACTCAAATGATGTCAATTAGCCTATCAGAAGCTTCTATTTTCCAAGCTGTTTAAAGGCACAGTCAACTTAGTGTATGTAAACTTCTGACCCACTTGAATTGTGATACAGTAAATTATAAGTGAAATAATCTGTCTGTAAACAATTGTTAGAAAAAGTACTTGATGTCCTAACCGACTTGCCAAAACTATAGTTTGTTAACAAGAAATTTGTGGAGCGGTTGAAAAACGAGTTGTAATGACTCCAACCTAAGTGTATGTAAACCTCCGACTTCAACTGTAGGTATGTGAACATATGTTATTTATTTTTTATAAGCTTGTGTTTATTTTTAGTTATTAGAGTGTGTGGGAGTGAGTTAATATCCTTGGGACAAAAGGTTAGTTCTCAGTGGACTGTTTTTTCCATCATCTCAGGGTTAAAAAACAGTATTTAATGATGATGATTATGGTGGTGTATCATAGTACAGTTAAAGATCATTAGGTAGATTTAATGATGCCTTTAGGAATGGCAATCCTTAAAATGAAAATTCCTCAAAGTAAATGGGAATAATTTCTCAGTCTCATTATACAACAAATCAAATCTGAACATGTAAGTAGCATTCTCTACATACAGAATAAAGCACTTTTCAGTTGAAAGACTAAAAATGAAAGTTTTAAAGCAAATTTCCTGAAATTCTACACATTATATTTTCTACATACTTAATATCTGGTTTTAGTCATTTAAGTTACAGTTTGGACATAGGCGGCCCGAAAAAACTGAAAAGGCCGTGACTTTCATTCAGTTAGTGAGAGCAAGAGCGAGAGAGAGAGATGGTGTGTCTTGTCACTGTGTCTCTTACCTCCCAGCAGTTTGGACTGACAGTTGACAAATTCGGGTTTGCTCTGAGAGCTGTAGCGCTGGCAGGTGTGGTGGAGGATCTGGATAAAGGTGCACTTCTCGCCGGCCGAGCCAGCCACCCACTGGTCAAAGGCATTGTCAAACGCCAAGTCAAACTCTGGACAGTCCTTATAGAGAGAGATACAGAAACAGAGCGAGAGAAATAGAGAGAGATACAGAAACAGAGCAAGAGAAATAGAGAGCAAGCATGACCCAGGCGCTAGGGGTTGATATGGGATTTGCCCTAATGAAATGGGTCAGGTCATGTGGTCAGGAAAAACTCAGCCCTCTCGAGAGAAGTTCAGTGAACTGTAAACTCACTCTGTTGGGGTCACAGCCGTTGACCTGTTTCAGCTGGTCAATGCTCCACATTGACCTCTTGGCGAAGGACGATGAGCCTGGGAACTGCTTCACCTTGGTGATGGACACATGGGAAGGCTTCTTATTTGTCACTGGGGAGAAAAAATTAAGTAACATTTAGTTCAAAACTAACAAAATGAACTGTTAATAAGGGAAGGAGTAAGGGATTAAACTTAATTGAACAAAATTAGATGCCAAATGTTCATATAATGAAAGTGCTGTTTTGAACAGCGTGAATGTGAGAACACACTATGGTCATCACAAAGTCAACACAAGCAATGAGAGTGACAAGCTTCCTCCATAGCAGCTGTGTTCAGGAATACAGAGTTAATTGGTGCCAAAAACAACATAGGCTTATCAGCAAAAGCAACAGAATATAACAAGCTCTTTGTTCCTGAGAGAAAGCCTGGTCTAATGTTGACTGGACCTCCCTGTGGCCGGGCCTTTGACATTATCATAGTTATCCAGTCAAAATATGTCTCCTTATCTTTCATTTACTTCCAATGGGAGCTATCCCCTTTAACCCAACCACACAGTGTCTGACAGTATGATAAGGTGCAGTGTGACCCAAAGAAAATAAAAAGTTGACTTCATTGGTCTTGTCAGAGTCTGCGGTTATGGATTGCTGGCACCTTTTACACTTCACCAGACGCAACTTGCACAAAAGATAAGCACCACCGTTTGTCTTGATAAAAATGATGCATTGCTTCAGGTCCGCTGTCGACTAAATCTAAGTGGATATCAAGAACGGCTAAAGCCTTGTGCTAGATAATCTACTCTCAGTATCTGGAGAAAGAGGGAAAATATAAATCAACTCATATGAGGTTGAGCCAAAGAGGAACACTCATACTAGTGAGTATGGCCGGAGGTCTAGTATCCAGTATCCACATCCTGCCCTGTGACATCACCAGAATATCACCACACCTCCCTGCAGTCCACACTCTTTCCATGGATCAAAGCTCTGTGTTTACAGATCATCCTGTTCAGAGTTCCGTCAGAACCACTGCATGCGTGCACAGCTGGATCCAGGCACGCCAATATCTTTTGGAAGGGCCAACGTGCTCCTGTGTTGTTTTTGCAGGCCCAAATGCCAGGCCACTGTTTCCGCTCTCCCCATCTACCGCTGTGTCTTTCTACATAGACAGATATGCCTTGTTTAGGTCACTCGTCTTCTGTTCTGTTCCGAGTTTGGTTTCCAAAACACAGTACCATCTGGGCAGGTTGTTATCAGTTACCGACATGTTTTTGAGGCCTAGTGTCAGACCAAGCCCTTCTCCTGTTTTTCACATTGTCTTTTAATAAGAGAGAGAGAGAGAGAGAGAGAGAGAGAGAGAGAGAGAGAGAGAGAGAGAGAGAGAGAGAGAGAGAGAGAGAGAGAGAGAGAGAGAGAGAGAGAGAGAGAGAGAGAGAGAGAGAGAGAGAGAGAGAGAGAAAGAGAAGGGGGGGGTGAGACCAGACTACTCTCTGCTGAGACCATAATATTGAATTGCCATCATCCGACCCCTATCCTCCCCATCCCCAGACTCTTTGGCACCGATGCCCTGAAGCCAAATGAAAAGTGTGAGCTGCCTGTTGATCAGAGGACAATACCAAACTGTAGACATGTTTCGTTTTGCTCTTTCTTTGGAGAAATATGATAGGCATCGTCTCAAGAAATAGGATGGGTTTCTCTGTTAGAGGACAAAGCTCATCAGTTAATGAGCGCTGAAATCTCAGGGCCACTCGGCTGTACTGTCAACACTGAATAAAAACAAGCAGACACCTCTGAGCCGATCCAATCAGTTTCTTATGCTGCTGTTGACTCCTACCTTGTCTGAGTTTGTCTCCATGTTATCAGACAATTACTACATGCCATCAGAGACCTTGGCTCCATTTTCAGAGAAAGAAAGTATTGTGAGAAAACAAATGTGTCCCTCAAAGGAAGTTCACGCTATTATCATGATTATGTTCTCACTCACTTGAGACTCTAGGGTGTTCCAGCAGATAATGAACATTTGAGATAATGGTTTTTACAAATGTATTCAGTATAACATTATATGCAGTAAGCACCCATTTCAGAGTAGAATTAAGAAGAAGCAACAAAATTTTTGTGAGAAACCATTCATGGAAGCCATTTGACTACAGAGACACAGCCAAAGGTATTCCATGAGTGAGGCCAAAATTCTAACCAAAGTCAATGTGAGAGGAAGGACCATGTTGGAGTTCCTATGCTCTCACAAGCTCTTGCTAATGATAGTCTAATTTCCTCCAGTGGATCAGGGTCTTATTGTGCTTGGCTGTGTGGAGTCCTGTGACCAGAGGGAAAGTCATCTACCATAAGCAGACAAGGGGACACGAGAGGGAACTTTCCCAGACTCAGCTTACGGAAATATTGTCGTAGTTGTGGTTGCTGAGATAGCAACAGGAGTAACATTACTAATGAAAAC
Organism: Coregonus clupeaformis; assembly: GCF_020615455.1. Taxonomy (NCBI): domain Eukaryota; kingdom Metazoa; phylum Chordata; class Actinopteri; order Salmoniformes; family Salmonidae; genus Coregonus; species Coregonus clupeaformis. Next base: position 24,579,918 of record NC_059216.1, on the reverse strand, counting down.
ATTACCTTGTCAAGAGGCACAAATAATAATGTGAGATGTGTGCGGGTTTAAGGTTTTGAATACCCATTCGCTACAATTTCCAGTGTATGAGGATAGCTAGGGAAACATATTTCATTGGAACAAATTTGAATTTAAATAAAAGGAGCCTTAGAAGACTAATATGATTCAAGGTAATCTACAGTAAGCCAAACCAAACTGTTAGCTAAAGAATGCATAATGAGAGTTCTGATCCAGCTTATGACAATGAAGGCTTGTTGAATGTGATGGACCACCCCCACCTGAGTGTGACCAAGACAGAATATGATTACTCAATTACATAACACCACAGAGTCCTTATGTCAACAACCTACATCATAAAGGACTTCCTACAGTATGTAACCTTGGTAATTTGGTGTGAAGTAAAAGAGGAAAAGGGACTGGCTGAGAGGAGTCAATATCGAGATGCAAAAACAAAATCTGAATGGAACAGGGCAGTTTTGATTACATACGGGAGTGAGTTGCACCCAATATTTTCTCCTATACAAGCTTGACCTGTCAAAGACCTGTCTATACCATGAAGGACTGCGCATGCACACACCCATGCCACTGCAGGAGGTTCTGAAACAACATGGTTACCCCTCATGCCTGGATCAGAGACACCTTCAGAACGTAATATCACTTCACATTATAGTTGTGGACACACTTCTGTAGCTCCGCATTTGTCCACCCTCTTTCCATAAAGCACTAAGGTGGATGGGAAAAAATAAAGCGCTTGTCAAGCTTGGAAGATGAAAGCGCTTTTTGATGTGCACCATTTGACTCTTTCACTCTCTCTCTCTCTTCCTCTATAAAATGCATTTCAAAGCTTTCTCCGGACCAGGTGGGTGAAACCCTCTTGAGAATTCAGATCCTTCAGTCAGATCTGTTCTCCAGAGTAAAAATACATAAATAATAATTGTTTTACTCAAACCACCCCGCGGGACAGACTGGACCCCATCCGGCCCGCGGGCCGTATGTTTGACACCCCTGATTTAGGGACAAGCGAGCTGAAGCCGTTTACAGATGAAAAGGCTTCATGTTGGATCAAACAAACAGATCATCCTCTATATCTCTCTGGATCGCAGCCACATGGTGGAACCGGGTTAATGGTCAAAGTAGTGAGGAGAAAGGAGGAGAACTGTACATAATCGTCATGCTTGGCTGACTGGGTTTTTGCAGTAGTGGAGGAGGATACTCAAAGGACAGACGGTCCACATGTGTGCACATAGTAAGCAGTAGAAGGCTACACTTCAGTGAGCCAAGGTCATCCCACAATAGCCACTGATACCCCAAGGCCATCCCTTCAGAGATTCAAATTGTATGTTAAGGTACATTCTGCAGAGTTTGGACTCATTCACTTGGCACCAACCCAAGTTATTGTAGACTAGTTAACATGGTCTACTGTGTTTTTGTAAAATAATGAAAAAGTGAAAGTTCAGAAACAGTGTGGTCAAATGATTTTCAAAAAGCTCTATGCCAAACCACAGCTTAAAAGTAGGCTAATGTTTTCAAGACTCAAAAAGCTCTCTTGCTGCCTTGGAAATCATGTCTACAGGGGGATAAACGAACAAGCGAGCTGACTGGTTTCTGAGTCAGTGAAGAGGAGATGCCTTCACCATGCTCTAATTTGTTATTATAGTGCTGGAACGGCCCATCTAACGCTGCTCTCTGTCTGGGCCTACTGCATCATTACTGGTCTATTTAAAACCCTGCCCTGCTCAGGCTGAACTGGAACACATTGTTATACTCCAACAGAGCCTGTTACTGTGACACGCGCTAGGCTAATACTGGCTAGACAGACCACAGCAGGCCACAACAATCCCCTCCACAGTCAATTCATGGGCTCAGGGACAAGGACCTGCTGTGTGGCCCATGTTAGTACAGGGTGGAGGCCATGCCATGGCCAGACACCGTGGTAGTGTGGAGGGGACACACCATGGTACCTAACAACTGGGGAATGGAGCGCTGCTTGGTTCAATGTTATGTGAGACTCAGTTAATCAATCACCCAGCAGATGCAGAAGACATCATTTATTCACACATGTGGGAGAAACAGCAGAGAAGTGTTTGTCTGTGTTGAAGAGAATGCACATGATTCCTCTCTAACAGTGAAATCTTTATCATACCAAAGACAATGTTAAAGTGGTTATTGTGCAATCTCTGTAAGCTCAAATCAAATAAAGTTGTATTTGTCACATGCTTCGTGAACAGGTGTAGACCAACAGTGAAATGCTTACATACAGGCCCCTTACCAACAATGCAGAGAAAAATTTTTAAAAATAATAACAAAGAATAAATACATGAGTAACGATAACTTGGCTATATACACAGGTTACCATTACCAAGTCGATGTGCAGGGGTACGAGGTAATTGAGGTAGATATGTAAATATAGGTAGGGATAAAGTGACTTGGCAACAGGATAGATAATATACAGTAGCAGCAGCATATGTAATGACTCAAAATAATTAGTGCAAAAACGGTCAATGCCGATAGTTAAAGGGATAATCCACCCCAAACAACTAATTCATATTATTAACAGTGTTAAACAGCGTTAAATAACACTAAAAGTGAAAACAATATATTTTGTGAACACATTTTTCATTTTGTCGTAATAACACGATTGGTAGAAACACATGAAAATCATTTTGGGAAATCTGTTGCAGCTCAAGTCTACTACAAAACTCACAATGCAATGTTCTCCATCTCCCTGGGCTGGCTGGCTGGTTAGCTAAGTGCGCTATCTCACAGAGTTCAACTTGCAGTTTGTCTCTGCCACTGAGCTATAAATGGCGTCACTGCCCAAAGCGAGAGAAGCATGATGTTGCTTTCCCACAGTGATAATTTTGAGGAGATGGGAAACGCCATTAGAATCGGATTGTGTGACGATTAGCTTAGCAACCATGTGACACCAGCATGAGACGTTAATGCGATTGGTCGACAGTCAGTTGGGTGGGGCGTTTCTTTTTGAGGATCCGAGGGCCCATGACAAATCTTTTCAGCCTCCTGAGGGGGAAGAGGCGTTGTCGTGCCTTCTTTACGACTGTGTTGGTGTGTGGGGACCATGATAGATTCCTTAGTGACGTGGACACCGAGGAACTTGACGCTCTCGACCCGCTCCACTTCGTTTCCTGTAGTCCATCAGCTTCTTTGTCTTGCTGACATTGAGGGAGAGGTTGTTGTCCTGTCACACAGCTTATGCCCACAGAGTTTGAATACATGAAACTCCTATCCCTTGAGAGTTCACACCCTTCCATTTCTATATTTCAATGACCGGGACAAATCCCAGGCAGGGTTTTTTATGGATTTTATATCTTTTTAATCTCCCTTTAATCCCATATTCAGAGAGTATTTTCATAATATGAAAGGGCCTTTGCTGTGGAGGGGAAAAGAACAGTCTGATCCATGAAAATGGAGATTAACTGACAGAAGCTGACCAAAATTCCCTTTTCATCTGCCGACAGTAATATTCCCTTTGTAATTTAAATCAGGGGCACATCACTACCTAGAACAAGGTATCTGTGCGTTCTGAAAAGAGATACAATTATTCTGTTTCAATATTTGAACAGCTCCAACTATCTGGGTGGACAACGTTTAAATAAAACCCTTTGAAACAGGACACTGGAGAGATAAAAAGTTATTCATGTCAGTTTGACAGGTGGATGGAGAAATAGTGATACAATATTCTACCCAGTCAGTTTTTCAGGTGTTTTTAGCCTTGTTTTTTAGCTCGGTTTGAATATATTTAGAATTGAACGTCTCATTACCCTCAAGCACAACATCAATTCCGCTGTGATGCTAATGGCTCCAAGAGTGAGTAGCATATGCATGGGGTAACCCTAATGATCATTACAATGACAACATCACCACAAAATTAGGATGGATTGTCAGGGCATGTTTACTAGAGAACTGTGTGAGAAGTTACAGATAGTCTGATGTTACTCCCAAAATTGGGAGTAAATCAACGTATTTTAAAGACTACTACACAAGAGACTTGCATTTCTTTATTAGCATTAAATGTTCATAGAGGCTTTTGGATAATGAAAACATGCTATGTTCTACCTAATGCTGAGCGAGGGGGGAGGGGGGGGGTTGTTTATTAAACAACTAATTGACCAACGTTGGTTCAATTACTTAAATTCCTTAAGTTCGTTTCTTTTTGTGAGCCCAAATCAAGTCAAGAATTATGTGGGAAGCTGGGCTGAAGGGAGTTGTAGTTTTCATTAAGCAAATATTCAACCTAGTTCATCGCAGAAATGTGGTAAATAATAAAAAACCGAAACTGAAACCAAACCGACCTCAAAAAGCACTAATCGCTCAGCCCTAGTTCTACCTTATCAATGGGAGTTCTAGGCCCATCTCGTAGGCAAATTATTGCCACAAACTTCAAGCTTACTTGTTAAGAAATGACAGTCCATTACTCTTCCATGTTCTGAAGGTAATTTCTTCCCCCTTCTTCTGTCCTCCTTGTGATACTGACTGTTTGACACCCTAATGAGCTGTTTAAAATAAAGCTCCTCTTGCCTTCAGTCACTTCTGTAATACATTCCAATTAAAACACTGCATCATAGACGGCACATTAAAGCGATTTAGAGGGCTTGGAAAATCATGAGTTACAACCATGTAAAACCAATGGGGGTGCTGCTAAATCAGGCGGTAGAATGTAGGATGCCTTAATAAAACAAGAAGGTCCCTATATGCGTTACTGGAAGTACAGCAGTTTATTGAATGAGGTGGAAGTTAATTTGTCTTGATTTCTGCTGACAGGTTGTAATAGTGCCAGGGAGATGTTGCTGATCAGTGGTTAAATAAGAGATGAAGGGGATGGGAGTCAGTATGCTGTTCCCCAGACACAGACATATGAGTGATGAGAAGATTTGACAACAGACAAAACGGCTATAATGAGGGTCGTTTGGAAGAGCAAAGTTATCGAGAGAGAGAGAACAGAGAGATTAAAGAAGCCAGCTCATATCAAGGGGAACAGATAAAAGGTGAAGTGAAGAGTCCGAGCAGAATTGCTCAATTCAATTGACATGTACAGTGGGGAGAACAAGTATTTGATACACTGCCGATTTTGCAGGTTTTCCTACTTACAAAGCATGTAGAGGTCTGTAATTTTTATCATAGGTACACTTCAACTGTGAGAGACGGAATCTAAAACAAAAATCCAGAAAATCACATTGTATGATTTTTAAGTAATTAATTAGCATTTTATTGCATGACATAAGTATTTGATACATCAGAAAAGCAGAACTTAATATTTGGTACAGAAACCTTTGTTTGCAATTACAGAGATCATACGTTTCCTGTAGGTCTTGACCAGGTTTGCACACACTGCAGCAGGGATTTTGGCCCACTCCTCCATACAGACCTTCTCCAGATCCTTCAGGTTTCGGGGCTGTCGCTGGGCAATACGGACTTTCAGCTCCCCTCCAAAGATGTTCTATTGGGTTCAGGTCTGGAGACTGGCTAGGCCACTCCAGGACCTTGAGATGCTTCTTACGGAGCCACTCCTTAGTTGCCCTGGCTGTGTGTTTCGGGTCGTTGTCATGCTGGAAGACCCAGCCACGACCCATCTTCAATGCTCTTACTGAGGGAAGGAGGTTGTTGGCCAAGATCTCGCGATACATGGCCCCATCCATCCTCCCCTCAATACGGTGCAGTCGTCCTGTCCCCTTTGCAGAAAAGCATCCCCAAAGAATGATGTTTCCACCTCCATGCTTCACGGTTGGGATGGTGTTCTTGGGGTTGTACTCATCCTTCTTCTTCCTCCAAACACGGCGAGTGGATTTTAGACCAAAAAGCTCTATTTTTGTCTCATCAGACCACATGACCTTCTCCCATTCCTCCTCTGGATCATCCAGATGGTCATTGGCAAACTTCAGACGGGCCTGGACATGCGCTGGCTTGAGCAGGGGGACCTTGCGTGCGCTGCAGGATTTTAATCCATGACGGCGTAGTGTGTTACTAATGGTTTTCTTTTAGACTGTGGTCCCAGCTCTCTTCAGGTCATTGACCAGGTCCTGCCGTGTAGTTCTGGGCTTATCCCTCACCTTCCTCATGATCATTGATGCCCCACGAGGTGAGATCTTGCACTGAGCCCCAGACCGAGGGTGATTGACCGTCATCTTGAACTTCTTCCATTTTCTAATAATTGCGCCAACAGTTGTTGCCTTCTCACCAAGCTGCTTGCCTAATGTCCTGTAGCCCATCCCAGCCTTGTGCAGGTCTACAATTTTATCCCTGATGTCCTTACACAGCTCTCTGGTCTTGGCCATTGTGGAGAGGTTGGAGTCTGTTTGATTGAGTGTGTGGACAGGTGTCTTTTATACAGGTAACGAGTTCAAACAGGTGCAGTTAATACAGGTAATGAGTGGAGAACAGGAGGGCTTCTTAAAGAAAATCTAACAGGTCTGTGAGAGCCGGAATCCTTACTGGTTGGTAGGTGATCAAATACTTGTCATGCAATAAAATGCAAATGAATTACTTAAAAATCATACAATGTGATTTTCTGGATTTTTGTTTTAGATTCCGTCTCTCACAGTTGAAGTGTACCTATGATAAAAATTACAGACCTCTACATTTACATTTACATTTTAGTCATTTAGCAGACGCTCTTATCCAGAGCGACTTACAGGAGCAATTAGGGTTAAGTGCCTTGCTCAAGGGCACATTTACGTCATTTAGCAGACGCTCTAGTCCAGAGCGACTCACAAATTGATGCATTCACCCTATAGCCAGTGGGATAACCACTTTACAATTTTTTGGGGGGGGGATTACTTTATCCTATCCCAGGTATTCCTTAAAGAGGTGGGGTTTCAAATGTCTCCGGAAGGTGGTGAGTGACTCCGCTGTGGGTCGTGGCTGGGTCTTCCAGCATGACAACGACCCGAAACACACAGCCAGGGCAACTAAGGAGTGGCTCCGTAAGAAGCATCTCAAGGTCCTGGAGTGGCCTAGCCAGTCTCCAGACCTGAACCCAATAGAACATCTTTGGAGGGAGCTGAAAGTCCGTATTGCCCAGCGACAGCCCCGAAACCTGAAGGATCTGGAGAAGGTCTGTATGGAGGAGTGGGCCAAAATCCCTGCTGCAGTGTGTGCAAACTCAGCTGTACTGTTCTTAGCAAGAGGGGCAGGGTGATTAAAATAATCATTCAAGGGGCCAGTTTCATGCCACTCACTATAGCTTATTGTGACCCTGAGGTTGTCTGGCTTGGCACTTCAAAGAGCCTCCTCTGATGTGCAATATGAGTTTGAAGAGACCAAGAGAGCAATTGAACTGCTGCATTTCAAAAGCAAAATAGCCATATTCTTACTACCCTATCAATGAAAGTTATCATGTACAGAGTGTATCTGTGAGATTGTGATAAAATATATTTTCTTATGACTGACATATCAGGTCAACGATATTGAGAACAATATTCTGAATGGTATAATTGCATAGAGTAGAAGAAGGATTTTAGAGTTGTAGCCGGTTACAGAGAGTAAAGGGACATTCAGAAGAAGTGGGACGAAGGAGTCATGCTTCTGAAAATAAAGATGAAACAATGACAATAAGCCATTAAAATTATGTTCACATACAGACGCACAAATACACACACAGTTCAAGATTTATGACCGATGTGTGGCCAGACAACAGGTCAGGCAGGAATTACATACAGCAATAATGGAGACAACTGTCTAATGGAGATGTTTGGAAGAGGAAACCAGGGACACATTCATCACCAAATACAGGGGAAATAGAGTAGCAGCTCATTCCTTCCCTATTCATTTCTCCTACCGATCCAGGGGAAATGGAGATGGCGTGCTGTGAGGCCCTGACTACACACTCCGCGCCCCTCCGCTCGTTTAACACACTGGACTCTGTTAATAACACAGGCCATTCTCCAGCCCATTCAGCCTGGGCCCTGCTGTGCACATACTGAGCAATCCGCAGGAGCCGGGGCTGGAGGAGTCAGAGAATCATTCAATTACACAGGGGCACAGACCTGGGACCTGCAAAGGGGCTTCTGTCCTGTTGACTCTGTGGTGGGTGTGCAGTGCGTGCGTATGTGTGCATGTCTCAGTTTACTGCAAATAACATAATATTCCCCACTGTGGGCATAGCCTAAAACGTAAAACATAATTTAAGTGGCTCAACTATACAGGGTGTATTGAGATGCCGAACATCTAACCTCTCTGGATAGCGTTGCATGATACTGCAACTACTTAGGCATTTCAAACAAGACATGAATTACCACCTCTTTGCCATGATCTAACCTAGTGTGCATATAGATTAAACACAGATACCTCTCTCCCCCAAAACTACCTCTCCACACAATGTTAGGTCAGTTTACATAAATAGCATTTTCCATCAAATTCAGTCCTTAAGCCAGGGTTCCCCAACTGGCGGCCCGCGTGACGAATTTGGGCCGACATTAGGCGACTCCGGGATGCTGACCTTCTAGGCAGAGTTGCAAAAAAAAAGCCCTATCTTAGACTGCCCATCTTAATATTTTATTTTTATTGGCCAGTCTGAGGCTTTTTCTTTGCAACTGCCTAGAAGGTCAGCATCCCGGAGTCGCCTCTTCACTGTTGACGTTGAGACTGGTGTTTTGCGGGTACTATTTAATGAAGATGCCAGTTGAGGACCTGTGAGGGGTCTGTTTCTCAAACTAGACACTAATGTATTTGTCCTTTTGCTCAGTTGTGGACCGGGGCCTCCCACTCCTCTTTCTATTCTGGTTAGAGCCAGTTTGCACTGTTCTGTGAAGGGAGTAGTACACAGCGTTGTACGAGATCTTCAGTTTCTTGGCAATTTCTCGCACGGAATAGCCTTCATTTCTCAGAACAAGAATAGACTGACGAGTTTCAAAAGAAAGTTATTTGTTTCTGGCCATTTTGATTCTTTAATTGAACCCAAAATTGCTGATGCTCAAAATACTCAACTAGTCTCAAGAAGGGCAATTGTATTGCTTCTTTAATCAGCACAACAGTTTTCAGCTGTGCTAACATAATTGCAAAAGGGTTTTCTAATGATCAATTAGCCTTTTAAAATGATAAACTTGGATTAGCAAACACAACATGCCATTGGAACACAGGACTAATGGTTGCTGATAATGGGCCTCTGTACACCTATGTAGATATTCCATTAAAAATCAGCCGTTTCCAGCTACAATAGCCATTTACAACATTAACAATGTCTACACTGTATTTCTGATCAATTTGATGTTATTTCAATGTACAAAAAAATTGCTTTTCTTTTGAAAACAAGGACATTTCTAAGTGGCGCCAAACTTTTGAACGGTAGTGTATATATACATATACACACACATATACATACAGTGGGGGAAAAAAGTATTTAGTCAGCCAGCAATTGTGCAAGTTCTCCCACTTAAAAAGATGAGAGAGGTCTGTAATTTTCATCATAGGTACACGTCAACTATGACAGACAAAATGAGAAAAAAAATCCAGAAAATCACATTGTAGGATTTTTTATGAATTTATTTGCAAATTATGGTGGAAAATAAGTATTTGGTCACCTACAAACAAGCAAGATTTCTGGCTCTCACAGACCTGTAACTTCTTCTTTAAGAAGCTCCTCTGTCCTCCACTCGTTACCTGTATTAATGGCACCTGTTTGAACTTGTTATCAGTATAAAAGACACCTGTCCACAACCTCAAACAGTCACACTCCAAACTCCACTATGGCCAAGACCAAAGAGCTGTCAAAGGACACCAGAAACAAAATTGTAGACCTGCACCAGGCTGGGAAGACTGAATCTGCAATAGGTAAGCAGCTTGGTTTGAAGAAATCAACTGTGGGAGCAATTATTAGGAAATGGAAGACATACAAGACCACTGATAATCTCCCTCGATCTGGGGCTCCACGCAAGATCTCACCCCGTGGGGTCAAAATGTTCACAAGAACAGTGAGCAAAAATCCCAGAACCACACGGGGGGACCTAGTGAATGACCTGCAGAGAGCTGGGACCAAAGTAACAAAGCCTACCATCAGTAACACACTACGCCGCCAGGGACTCAAATCCTGCAGTGCCAGACGTGTCCCCCTGCTTAAGCCAGTACATGTCCAGGCCTTCTGAAGTTTGCTAGAGTGCATTTGGATGATCCAGAAGAGGATTGGGAGAATGTCATATGGTCAGATGAAACCAAAATAGAACTTTTTGGTAAAAACTCAACTCCGTCGTGTTTGGAGGACAAAGAATGCTGAGTTGCATCCAAAGAACACCATACCTACTGTGAAGCATTGGGGTGGAAACATCATGCTTTGGGGCTGTTTTTTCTGCAAAGGGACCAGGACGACTGATCCGTGTAAAGGAAAGAATGAATGGGGGCCATGTATCGTGAGATTTTGAGTGAAAACCTCCTTCCATCAGCAAGGGCATTGAAGATGAAACGTGGCTGGGTCTTTCAGCATGACAATGATCCCAAACACACCGCCCGGGCAACGAAGGAGTGGCTTCGTAAGAAGCATTTCAAGATCCTGGAGTGGCCTAGCCAGTCTCCAGATCTCAACCCCATAGAAAATCTTTGGAGGGGAGTTGAAAGTCCGTGTTGCCCAGCGACAGCCCCAAAACATCACTGCTCTAGAGGAGATCTGCATGGAGGAATGGGCCAAAATACCAGCAACAGTGTGTGAAAACCTTGTGAAGACTTACAGAAAACGTTTGACCTGTGTCATTGCCAACAAAGGGTATATAACTAAGTATTGAGAAACTTTAGTTATTGACCAAATACTTATTTTCCACCATCATTTGCAAATAAATTCATAAAAAATCCTACAATGTGATTTTTTGATTTTTTTTCTTCTCATTTTGTCTGTCATAGTTGACGTGTACCTATGATGAAAATTACAGGCCTCTCTCATCTTTTTAAGTGGTAGATCTTGCACAATTGGTGGCTGACTAAATACTTTTTTCCCCCACTGTACATACATAAATACATATGAAGTCGGAAGTTTACATACACTTAGGTTGGAGTCATTAAAAAACTTGTTTTTCAACCATTCCACAAATTTCTTGTTAACAAAGTATAGTTTTGGCAAGTCGGTTAGGACATCTACTTTGTGCATGACACAAGTAATTTTTCCAACAATTGTTTACAGACAGATTATTTCACTTATAATTCACTGTATCACAATTCCAGTGGGTCAGAAGTTAACATACACTAAGTTGACTGTGCCTTTAAACAGCTTGGAATATTCCAGAAAATGATGTCATGGCTTTAGAAGCTTCTCATAGGCTAATTGACATCATTTGAGTCAATTGGAGGTGTACCTGTGGATGTATTTCAAGGGCTACCTTCAAACTCAGTGCCTTTTTGCTTGACATCATGGGACAATCAAAAGAAATCAGCCAAGACCTCAGAAAAAAAATTGTAGACCTCCACAAGTCTGGTTCATCCTTGGGAGCAATTTCCAAACGCCTGAAGGTACCACGTTCATCTGTACAAACAATAGTACGCAAGTATAAACACCATGGGACCACGCAGCTGTCATGCCGTCATACCGCTCAGGAAGGAGACGCGTTCTGTCTCCTAGAGATGAACGTACTTTGGTGTTAAAAGTGCAAATCCATCCCAGAACAACAGCATAGGACCTTGTGAAGATGCTGGAGGAAACAGGTACAAAAGTATCTATATCCACAGTAAAATGAGTCCTCCATCGACATAACCTGAAAGGCCGCTCAGCAAGGAAGAAGCCACTGCTCCAAAACCGCCATTAAAAAGCCAAACTACGGTTTGCAACTGCACATGGGGACAAAGATCGTACTTTTTGGAGAAATGTCCTCTGGTCTGATGAAACAAAAATAGAACTGTTTGGCCATAATGACCATTGTTATGTTTGGAGGAAAAAGGGGGGTCTTGCAAGCTGAAGAACACCATCCCAACCGTGAAGCACAGGGGTGGCAGCATCATGCTGTGGGGGTGCTTTGCTGCAGGAGGGACTGGTGCACTTCACAAAATAGATGGCATCATGAGGAAGGAAAATGATGTGGATATATTGAAGCAACATCTCAAGACATCAGTCAGGAAGTTAAAGCTTGGTCGCAAATGGGTCTTCCAAATGGACAATGACCCCAAGCATACTTTCAAAGTTGTGGCAAAATGGCTTAAGTACATCAAAGTCAAGGTATTGGAGTGGCCATCACAAAGCCCTGACCTCAATCCTATAGAACATTTGTTGGTAGAACTGAAAAAGCATGTGCGAGCAAGGAGGCCTACAAACCTGACTCAGTTACACCAGCTTTGTCAGGAGGATGGGCCAAAATTCACCCAACTTATTGTGGGAAGCTTGTGGATGGCTACCTGAAACGTTTTACCCATGTTAAACAATTTAAAGGCAGTGCTATCAAATACTAATTGAGTGTATGTAAACTTCTGACCCACTGGGAATGTGATGAAATAAATAACAGCTAAAATAAATCATTCTCTCTACTATTATTCTGACATTTCACATTCTTAAAATAAAGTGGTGATCCTAACTGACCTAAGACAAGCAATTTTTACTAGGATTAAATGTCAGGAATTGTGTAAAACTGAGTTTAAATGTATTTGGCTAAGGTGTATGTAAACTTCCGACTTCAACTGTATATATATGCACATACATACATATATATGCATATATACACACACTCACAGTGCCTTCGGAAATTATTCAGACCCTTTGACTTTTTCCACATTTTGTTATGTTACAGCTTTATTCTAAATTTCTTGCTAATGTATACAGTGGGGAGAACACGTATTTGATACACTGCCGATTTTGCAGGTTTTCCTACTTACAAAGCATGTAGAGGTCTGTAATTTTTATCATAGGTACACTTCAACTGTTCCGGCTCTCACAGACCTGTTAGTTTTTCTTTAAGAAGCCCTCCTGTTCTCCACTCATTACCTGTATTAACTGCACCTGTTTGAACTCGTTACCTGTTTAAAAGACACCTGTCCACACACTCAATCAGACTCCAACCTCTCCACAATGGCCAAGACCAGAGAGCTGTGTAAGGACATCAGGGATAAAATTGTAGACCTGCACAAGGCTGGGATGGGCTACAGGACAGTAGGCAAGCAGCTTGGTGAGAAGGCAACAACTGTTGGCGCAATTATTAGAAAATGGAAGAAGTTCAAGATGACGGTCAATCACCCTCGGTCTGGGGCTCCATGCAAGAGCTCACCTCGTGGGGCATCAATGATCATGAGGAAGGTGAGGGATCAGCCCAGAACTACACGGCAGGACCTGGTCAATGACCTGAAGAGAGCTGGGACCACAGTCTCAAAGAAAACCATTAGTAACACACTACGCCGTCATGGATTAAAATCCTGCAGCGCACGAAAGGTCCCCCTGCTCAAGCCAGCGCATGTCCAGGCCCGTCTGAAGTTTGCCAATGACCATCTGGATGATCCAGAGGAGGAATGGGAGAAGGTCATTTGGTCTGATGAGACAAAAATATAGCTTTTTGGTCTAAACTTCACTCGCCGTGTTTGGAGGAAGAAGAAGGATGAGTACAACCCCAAGAACATCATCCCAACCGTGAAACATGGAGGTGGAAAAATCATTCTTTGGGGATGCTTTTCTGCAAAGGGGACAGGACGACTGCACCGTATTGAGGGGAGGATGGAAGGGGCCATGTATCGCGAGATCTTGGCCAACAACCTCCTTCCCTCAGTAAGAGCATTGAAGATGGGTCGTGGCTGGGCCTTCCAGCATGACAACGACCCGAAACACACAGCCAGGGCAACTAAGGAGTGGTTCCGTAAGAAGCATCTCAAGGTCCTGGAGTGGCCTAGCCAGTCTCCAGACCTGAACCCAATAGAAAATCTTTGGAGGGAGCTGAAAGTCCATATTGCCCAGCGACAGCCCCGAAACCTGAAGGATCTGGAGAATGTCTGTATGGAGGAGTGGGCCAAAATCCCTGCTGCAGTGTGTGCAAACCTGGTCAAGACCTACAGGAAACGTATGATCTCTGTAATTGCAAACAAAGGTTTCTGTACCAAATATTAATTTCTGCTTTTCTGATGTATCAAATACTTATGTCATGCCATAAAATGCAAATTAATTACTTAAAAATCATACAATGTGAATTTCTGGAGTTTTGTTTTAGATTCCGTCTCTCACAGTTGAAGTGTACCTATGATAAAAATTACAGACCTCTACATGCTTTGTAAGTAGGAAAACCTGCAAAATCGCCAGTGTATCAAATACTTGTTCTCCCCACTGTATATAAGAAGCATCTCAAGGTCCTGGAGTGGCCTAGCCAGTCTCCAGACCTGAACCCAATAGAAAATCTTTGGAGGGAGCTGAAAGTCCGTATTGCCCAGCGACAGCCCCGAAACCTGAAGGATCTGGAGAAGGTCTGTATGGAGGAGTGAGCCAAAATCCCTGCTGCAGTGTGTGCAAACCTGGTCAAGACCTACAGGAAACGTATGATCTCTGTAATTGCAAACAAAGGTTTCTGTACCAAATATTAAGTTCTGCTTTGCTGATGTATCAAATACTTATGTCATGCAATAAAATGCAAATTAATTACTTAAAAATCATATAATGTGATTTTCTGGATTTTCCGTCTCTCACAGTTGAAGTGTACCTATGATAAAAATTACAGACCTCTACATGCTTTGTAAGTAGGAAAACCTGCAAAATCGGCAGTGTATCAAATACTTGTTCTCCCCACTGTAATAGCAAAAAGGCACCTCGGGGGTTTGTGGTATATAGCCAATATACCACGGCTAAGGGCTGTATCCAGGCACTCCATGTTGCGTTGTGCATACGAACAGCCCTTAGCCGTGGTATATTGGCCATATACCACACCCCCTCGCGTCTTATTGCTTAATTATGTTCCAGCCCCCCGACCTTCCGCTCAAGAAAGAAATCTGCCTGCGGCTGAATCCAGTTGATGATCCATGCCTTAAGCCATCAGGATGAAGATAAATCATTACTGTCAAAGCAGTGGTATTAGATGTCAGAGCAATTTTGTTTCATTCAACTGATATCATTCTTGAACAACCTGGAATGGTTTATATCAAGTTGAAACAGGTTTAAAGTATTTGGCAAAGCTCTGACTGTATCCAATATTGGAAGATATTGCCCATACTACTGTTCAGACAATAGCTACATTCCATTAACTTGTCCAAAGATTTTTTGTCGACATTTAGAAAGTTGGCATAGAAAATAGATGCCACAATTGCTAGCTATGGTGCATTTCCGTTTAACCGTTGTGTCAAAAAAAATCCTAGAGTGTTGAATAAAAATAACGTTTTTGAAGTGTTTCCATTATCCATTTAGGAAAATTGCACATTAATAAATTGGCAACAGCCTGTATACCCTCCCACCTATCTATTTAATGTCTCAGGTAGCCCACAAAAGCCAGCATGGATAGAATACAAGAATTGACTAATATTTGCCATATTCTAATAATTATCATGTGCCAATGTATTGCCACAGTCCGTGCCATGGTGAAATTTGCACTCCTGTAGATCTGGAAAGGGATCACTACCGCTACCTCACTTTCCAACCAAGGCGTATGAATTGAGGCGCAAACAGATTCGGCAACACTTGGAGGACAAATGGAATTAAATAAAAAAGCGTATTTATTGCAAAGTGTAGAAACAACGCGTTTCGGCTTTTGGCCTTCTTCAGGGTTTTCTGAAATAATTGGAATTGAAATAATTGGATGGTGAAACTTGCATCCAGCCAAGGTTGCCAACCAGAAAAGCAAGGCGAAGAAATTCAGGCATTCTTCAATGTCAAGACAATCCTTGTTCAGAAAAGAAACGTTATTTAGTTGAAAAATAGACTTAGCAAGAAGTAGGCATATAGAATTAAATGTGGATTGGAGCTTTATAGTTACGTGATGACATCACATGCCCGCGTACAGTACCTTAAAATGTATTCTGCAATTATAATTTATTCGAAAAACACAATTTCCATCATTTGTCGCAATAAAGTTCGACAAGATAAAAATGATTATATTTAGAACATTTCTCCTATAGCTGCCATTTCCATTACACATGTTGCAATGCTTTTTTTCTGCATTGCTTAATAATCCTGGGTCAATGGAAACCTGCCTACTATAGCCAGTAAAACTCTGAGATACTGCCGCCAGTCTCTAAGAAAATCTGATAAATCTCAGCAATTCAATATTTTGCAAAGTTCAGAAGATGGCATCTCAGTATGAAAACATCTCTGAAAACAGAAACAAACTGATCACCCTGTTGCATTAGTATTCTGTCAGGGACTCTATTCCACTCTTGCCCAGTCTGGAGACATTGTCTCCTCTTTCCCTAAAATATAAAACAACTACTTTGTCATCAGCAATCATGTCTTAGAGGATAACATTTGTTGTCTGCTGTAGTCACATCTACTTTTGAGAATGCGGGGGCATGACAAGTATAATCCTTCCTCATGCTCAGGCATTGTTTTCCATGTCCAGACAGGATAAGAGCCCAATCTGAAATACCTTCTGGATTACCAGGAGGAAGGTAGACATTTTAGGTGAGGATAATACAACTCTCAGACAACAGAAAAACAACAACTCCATGGAGTCTTGGGTGCATGGTTAGGTAACTTGATAAGGTTGGATCTCAACATACTCCTCGAATCTTCCACATCTAACAGGTATAGTTAACAGAGCCTTATGTGATGAGATTTTCATCTTAAACATTTAGGTACCAATCCCTCAATCATTCAGGTGTCACTGTGTCTTGCATCACACAACATAATCACTCATTCAAGTCAGGTTGACTTGCATGCTAGTATATTCTTACATTGGCGCCGACGAAGATGGCGGCCTCGCGACTAGCTCTTAGGAAACTTTGCAGTATTTTGTTTTTTTATGTATTATTTATTACATTATTAGCTCAGAAAGTGTTTGGCATCATTACATACAGCCGGGAAAAACTATTGGATATTAGAGCGGCGGTAACTCACCAGCATTACGACCAGGAATACGACTTTCCCGAAGCAGATCCTTTGTTTGCTCTCCCCAGGGCAACTGAACTGATTCCAGCGGCTGACCCAAAACATCGCCGGCGGAGGAGAGGCACTCGGAGCGGCCTGCTTGTTTGATTTAGGAGGCGCGCACACCACCCACCGCTTCCAAGTATACTACTCGCTAATGTTCAGTCTCTGGTTAACAAGCTCGACAAACTACGGGCAAGGATTTCTTTCCAGAGAGACATCAAGGCCTGTAACATACTCTGTTTCAAGGAAACATGTGGGATATTCTGTCGGAATCGGTCCAGCCAGATGGGTTCTCAGTTCATCGCGCAGACAGGAATAAATATCTCTCCGGGAAGCAGAAGGGCGGAGGTGTGTGTTTCATGATTAATGACTCATGGTGTAATTGTAGTAACATAGAGGAACTCGAGTCCTTCTGTTCACCCGACCTAGAATATCTCACAATCAAATGCCAACTGTATTATCTCCCAAGATAATTTTCTTCGGTTATAGTCACGGCCGTGTATATCCCCCCTCAAGCCGATACCACAACGGCCCTCAAAGAACTTCACTGGACCTTATGCAAACTGGAAACCACATATCCTGAGGCTGCATTTATTGTTGCCGGGAATTTTAACAAAGCAAATTTGAGGACTAGGCTGCCGAAGTTCTATCGACATATCGACTGTTGCACTCGCGCTGCCAAAACCCTCGACCATTACTATTCGAACTTCCGGGATGGTTATAAGGCCCTCCCCCGCCCTCCTTTCGGCAAATCTGACCACGACTCCATTTTGCTTCTCCCTTCCTATAGGCAGAAACTCAAACAGGAAGTACCCGTGCTAAGGACTATTCAACGCTGGTCTGACCAATTGGAATCCACGCTTCAAGATTGTTTTGATCACGCGGACTGGGATATGTTCCGGGTAGCTTCCAAAAATAATTTTGACGTATACACAAACAGTGACTGTGTTTATCAAGAAGTGTATAGGTGATGTTGTGCCCACTGTGACTATTAAAACCTACCCTAACCAGAAACCGTGGATAGATGGCAGCATTCGCGCAAATCTGAAAGCGCGAACCACCGCATTCAACCATGGCAAGGTGACTGGGAATATGGCAGAATACAAACAGTGTAGCTACTCACTCCGCAAGGCAATTAAACTGGCAAAACATCAGTATAGAGACAAAGTGGAGTCGCAATTCAACGGCTCAGACACGACACGTATGTGGCAGGGTCTACAGACAATCACGGACGACAAAAGGAAAACCAGCCACATCGCCGACACCAACGTCTCGCGTCCAGACAAGCTAAACACCTTCTTCGCCCGCTTTGAGGATAACACAGTGCCACTGACGAGGCCCACTACCAAGGACTGTGGCCTCTCCTTCTCCATGGCCGACGTGATTATGACATTTAAGCATGTTAACCCCCGCAAGGCTGCCGGCCCAGACGGCATCCCTAGCCGTGTCCTCAGAGCATGCGCAGACCAGCTGGCTGGTGTGTTTATGGACATATTCAATCTCTCCCTTTCCCAGTCTGCTGTTCCCACATGCTTCAAGATAGCCACCATTGTTCCTGTACCCAAGAAAGCAAAGGTAACTGAACTAAATGACTATTGCCCTGTAGCACTCACCTCTGTCATCATGAAGTGCTTTGAGAGACTAGTCAAGGATCATATCACCTCTACCTTACCCGACACCCTAGACCCACTTCAATTTGCATACCGCCCCAATAGATCCACAGACGATGCAATCGCCATCACACTGCACACTGCCATATCCCATCTGGACAAGAGGAATACCTATGTAAGAATGCTGTTCATTGACTATAGCTCAGCATTCAACACCATAGTACCCTCCAAGCTCATCATTAAGCTCGAGGCCCTGGGTCTGAACCCCGCCCTGTGCAACTGGGTCCTAGACTTCCTGACGGGCCGCCCCCTGGTGGTGAAGGTAGGAAACAACATCTCCACTTCGCTGATCCTCAACACTGGGGCCCCACAAGGGTGCGTGCTCAGCCCCCTCCTGTACTCCCTGTTCACCCATGACTGCGTGGCAAAGCACGCCTCCAACTCAATCACCAAGTTTGCAGACGACACAACAGTAGTAGGCTTGATTACCAACAATGACGAGAGTATGGTGCCAGGAAAATAACCTCTCACTCAACATCAACAAAACAAAGGAGATGATCGTGGACTTCAGGAAACAGCAGAGGGTGCACCCCCCTATCCACATCGACGGGACCGCAGTGGAGAAGGTGGAAAGCTTCAAGTTCCTTGGCGTACACATCACCGACAAACTGAAATGGTCCACCCACACAGACAGTGTGGTGAAGAAGGCGCAACAGAGCCTCTTCAACCTCAGGAGGCTGAAGAAATTCGGCTTAGCACCTAAAACCCTCACAAACTTTTACAGATGCACAATTGAGAGCATCCTGTCGGGCTGTATCACCGCCTGGTACGGCAACTGCACCGCCCACAACCACAGGGCTCTCCATACCGGGGGCAAACTACCCGCCCTCCAAGACACATATAGCACCCGATGTCACAGCAAGGCCAAAAAGATCATCAAGGACATCAACCACCCTAGCCACTGCCTGTTCACCCCGCTATCATCCAGAAGGCGAGGTCAATACAGGTGCATCAAAGCTGGGACCGAGATAATGAAAAACAGCTTCTATCTCAAGGCCATCAGACTGTTAAATATCCACCACTAGCACTTTAGAGGCTGCTGCTGCCTATTGAAATCACTGGCCACTTTAAGAAATGGAACACTAGTCACTTTAATAATGTTTACATCTTGGACTACTCATCTCATATGTATATACTGCATTCGATTCTATAACATTCTACTGCATCTTAGTCCATGCCGCTCTGTCATTGCTTGTCCATATATGTATATATTCTTAAATCCCATCCTTACTAGTTTTGTGTGTATTGGGTATATGTTGTGAAATGTTTAGATAAGACTTGTTAGATATTACTGCACTGTCGGAGCTAGAAGCACAAGCATTTCGCTACATCCGCTATAACATCTGCTAAACACGTGTATGTGACAAATACATTTTGATTTGATTTGACAAGTGTCAACTTTCGTCCATGAAGAATTAATCACATTTCAGGTGCATGGCATCTTTAACTTGTCAACCTTTGACCATTCCTCCCTTCCTACAGAGTAAATGATGGATGTGGTCTCTGTTAAATAGCAGCAATCCATCTCCCCTCCTCACATCTAGTCTAGAAGACAGCCCAGTGAGAACCAGAACCTCCCTCTGCAGTCTAAACCAGACTGATCAAGGTCGTGTTTACCAGTTAAGTCCTCTGATAAAGTCACAAACAGCCTCAATCTGCCACTGCCTTGCTGAACAGAAGGCTTCAAATGTACTTAGAGCTGGAATCCTTAACGGTGAAACTTACACGTCTGTTTGGGATATTACAACAAAGAAGTTACTGCAAAATACACTGTTTTTCCCCCTCTGACATCATTGCACGCGTGATAGAACAGCAGAATATGTACTACAATTTATTTTACCACACTGCTCGACTCACCTCACCTCTGTTTCGTCCACAAAGAAAAAACAATAAGAAAGGTGCTGGGGCGGTCAGTGGTGCTGTGCTCCCTAACGCCGATTCCATCTTTAAAAGGACAGATACAGAGCCTAGGAGTTGTTAAAATAGCATTTTTAATAACAACATCTTAGATGGTTCTCCTACACCAGCGATAAAGCGGACTATAATAGAACCAAATGGGCAGTCATTTCAGAAGATATCCTGCATGAAATTCATCTATCAGAATCAGAATCAAAGCCCGTTTCACAGTTTGGGTCAGTGTTCACGAGGAGAGCTTATACAAAATGATGACTAGTTAATACATTCAATGATGTAAGCGAAGTGATGATGCAAACCAATCAAAAGGATGCTACAACAGTGTAATTCATTTTCCATTTACATTTTAGTCACTTAGCAGACGCTCTTATCCAGAGCGACTTAGTTAGTGCATTTTTTTTTTATTTTTTTTTTCATACCCCCTGTGGGAATCGAACCCACAACCCTGGCGTTGCAAACGTCATGCTCTATCAACCCACATCCCTGCCGGCCATTCCCTCCCCTACCCTGGACGAATTGCGCGCCGCCCCATGGATCTCCCGATCGCGGCCGGCTACGACAGAGCCTGGATTCGAACCAGGATCTCTAATGGCACAGCTAGCACTGCGATGCAGTGCCTTAGACCACTGCGCCACTCGGGAGACCTGAGTTTTGTTATGCTTTATACATTTATTTTCGTTATTAAAGAGGGGGTCTGGGATCACTCAAATGACACACACAGACTCATAAACAGGGGTCTATAAATATTGAACACGTTTGTAAAGTGATATATACATTGAACAAAAATATAAATGCAACATTTTCAAAGATTTTACAGAGTTACAGCTCATATAAGGACATCAGTCAATTTAAATAAATTGATTAGGCCCTAATCTATGGATTTCACACGACTGGAAATACAGATATGCATCTGTTGGCCACAGATACCTTAAAAAAAAAGTAGGAGCGTGGCTCACAAAACCAGTCAGTATCTGGTGTGACCTCCATTTGCCTCATGCAGCGTGACATATCTCCTTCGCATTGAATTGATCAGGCCTGTGGAATGTTGTCCCACTCCTCTTCAATGGCTGAACAAAGTTGCTGGATATTGGCGGGAACTGGAACACATTGTCGAACACGTCGATCCAGAGCATCCCAAACATGCTCAATGGGTGACATGTCTGGTAAGTATACAGGCCATGGAAGAACTGGGACATTTTCAGCTTCCAGGAATTGGGTACAGATCCTTGTGACATGGGGCCGTGCATTCACATTTTTTATTTTACCCTTATTTTTCCAGGTAAGTTGACTGAGAACACATTCTCATTTACAGCAACGACCTGGAGAATAGTTACAGGGGAGAGGTGTGGGGATGAATGAGCCAACTGGAAGCTGGGGATGATTAGGTGGCCATGATGGTATGAAGACAGATTGGGAATTTAGCCAGGACATCGGGGTTAACACCACTACTCTTACAATAAGTGCCATGGGATCTTTGGTGACCACAGAGAATCACGACAACCATTTAACATCCCATGCTGAAACATGAGGTGATGGCGGCGGAGGAATGGCAGGGCAATGGGCCTCAGGTTCTCGTCATGGTATCTCTGTGGATTCAAATTGCAAATCGATAAAATGCAATTGTGTACATTGTCCGTAGCTTATGCCTGCCCATACCATAACCCCACCGCGGTGCACTCTGTTCACAACGTTGACATCAGCAAACCACTCACCGACACATCGCCATGTCATTTACATTTACATTTTAGTCATTTAGCAGACGCTCTTATCCAGAGCGACTTACAGTTAGTGAGTGCATACATTCTTTTTTTATATTTTTCATACTGGCCCCCCATGGGAATCGAACCCACAACCCTGGCGTTGCAAACGCCATGCTCAACCAACTGAGCTACATCCGGCCATTCCCTCCCCTACCCTGAACGACGCTGGGCCAATTGTGCGCCGCACAATGTCATCTGCCAGGTACAGTTGAAACCGGGATTCACCCGTCGAAGGTGAGCATTTGCCCACTGAAGTCGGTTACGACGTCGAAATGCAGTCAGGTCAAGATCCTGGTGATGACGACTAGCACGCAGATGAGCTTCCCTGAGACGGTTTCTGACAGTTTGTGCAGAATTTCTTCGGTTGTGCAAACCCACAGTTTCATCAGCTGTCCTGGTGGCTGTTCTCAGACAATCCCGCAAGTGAAGAAGCCGGATGTGGAGGTCCTAGGCTGGCGTGGTTACACGCGGTCTGCGATTGTGAGGCCAGTTGGACATACAGTGCATTCGGAAGGTATTCAGACCCCTTGACTTTTTCCACATTTTGTTACATTAAAGCCTTATTCTCAATTTGATTAAATTGTTTTCCCTCCCTCATCAATCTACACACAATACCCCATAATGACAAAGCAAAAACAGGTTTTTACTTTGTTTTTGCAAATGTATTAAAAATAATGAACTGAAATATCACATTTACATAAGTATTCAGACCCTTTACTCAGTACTTTGTTGAAGCACATTTGGCAGTGATTACAGCCTCGAGTCTTCTTGGGTATGACGCTACAAGCTTGGCACACCTGTATTTGGGGAGTTTCTCCATTTCTTCACTGCAGATCCTCTCAAGCTCTCAGGTTCTTGGTCACCTCCCTGACCAAGGCCCTTCTCCCCGATTGCTCAGTTTGACCGGGCAGCCAGCTCTAGGAAGAGTCTTGGTGGTTCCAAACTTCTTCCATTTAAGAATGATAGAGGCCACTGTGTTTTGGGGGACCTTCAATGCTGCAGACATTTTTTGGTACCCTTCCCCAGATCTGTGCCTCGACACAATCCTGTCTCGGAGCTATACGGACAATTCCTTCGACCTCATGGCTTGGTTTTTGCACTGACATGCATTGTCAACTGTGGGACCTTATATAGACAGGTGTTTGCCTTTCCAAATCATGTCCAATCAGTTGAATTTACCACAGGTGAACTCCAAGTTGTAGAAACATCTTAAAGCTGAGCAATGGAAACAGGATGCAGATGAGCTCAATTTCGAGTCTCATAGCAAAAGGTGTGAATACTTATGTAAATAAGGTATCAGTGTTTTATTTGTACTAAATTTGCAAGAATTTCTAAAAACCAGTTTTCTCTTTGTCATTATGGGGTATTGTGTGTAGATGGATGAGATTATTATCAATTTTAGAATAAGGCTGTAACGTAACAACGTTTGGAAAAAGGGATCTGAATACTTCCCGAAAGCACTGTACTGCCTAATTCTCCAAAACGACGTTGGAGGCGGCTTATGGTAGAGAAATTAACATTCAATTCTCTGGCAACAGCTCTGGTGGACATTCCTGCAGTCAGCATGCCAATTGCATGCTCCCTCAAAACTTGAGACATCTGTGGCATTGCGTTGTGTGACAAAACTGCACATTAGAGTTGCCTTTTATGGTCCCCAGCACAAGGTGCACCTGTGTAATGATCATGCTGCTTAATTAGCTTCTTCATATGACACACCTGTCAGGTGGATGGATTATCCTGGCAAAGGAGAAATGCTCACTAAATGGGATGTAAACATATTTGTGCACAAAATTTGAGAGAAATAAGCTTTTTGAACGTATAGAACATTTCTGGGAGCTTTTATTTCAGCTCATGAAACACGGGACCAACACTTTACATGTTGCGTTTATATTTTTGTTCAGTATAAACCATGGCGTGGTTGTGACCTGTGGCTCTCTATACCACCCCAGGCCTGCATCGGGGACTTTATGACCACTGTCACAGCACACCCAGTCTGATGAATGAAAGCAGGCTGCGCACCAGCGGCTAGCTACCCCTAAAACAAAACAAAAAGTGTAAATAAGGTGTCCCGTTGGATTTGGCTTCTGACGTCTACATTTCAACCCTGTTCCTTTTGTTATTTGACGTTTAATATCAAAATGCTATTTCAGCTAAGTTTGAATGGGGTGTTGTTTTTTTTAACCGACGAAGAAGAGAGTGAATGCAAGAAAAGTTGCTTGGATAGAAGGAGGTAGAGGAATCATCCTGGAGCACTGAAATATCGGCAAAACTCACTCATGCAAAATGCTGACAAACCCAGAACCTTTCAAGCCCCCAATTAGGGTGTTTGGCTCACTCAATGGGTATTTATCCTAGGGCTGGGTGATATATTGAATTAACTGATTAATTTGAATGTATGTTTTTGTGCGATATTCCAAATGCCTGTATCGCAGAATCAAAGTTTTTTTGTATTTTTCTTTTTTATGCGTGTTTATGTTCGCTTGTTCTCATGTTGTCTTTTTGGTCTCGTCTCTTTCGCTCCTTCTGTGCTGTGCACCTTCCCATTTACACCAGAGATCTGTATATAATGACGAGATGCTCATGTCTCCACCCTAACAATGAGAGTCGTTGTCCCAAAGTCGGGAAGGCAGGTGACAAGCTTAAATTCAAAATTAGCACATAGGGCATATTTTGGACAAATTTTGGAGAGTGAAACCTCTCGCTTCGCCTCTTTCTCCCAAGCCCCTCCCCCTACCACTCCCAATAACAAAGATGAGAGATCACTTCTTCCTCTCTGACAAACAGTTTCAACTCGCTATTTGCATTTGAGGTTTGGTTTACCAGAATCGGTCATATGGACACCGAAACACGGATACATTATTTTATTGTAATAGAGGAGAAGTTAACCTTTCAAACCATACCCTGTTTCTTTCCACTACTAAAATTGAGCAGAGCAGACACTACTAAAACGGATGTACCAATGAACATTCATTCTGGAAAATTAATGCTCAGTTTGTTGCGCGTGCATTACGGTACCACGTATCGCTAGCAGCATTTTAGTCAAATAAAGATTTTTATACTAGCTGTTTGGATGACTTTTATAAAATGTGCAATAAGCATAAAACAATTATTTAAGAAATTGGCAACTCGTTCTCATTCTGAGAAATAAGGTAGGCCACTATTTCAACATCTGAACAAAGTGGACAGGCTAGCATGCTGTTCAAACAGTTGGAGACGGACAGAAGGTTGTGTTCATGACAATTCAACTATTTTGCCTTGTTAGCTGAATTCAGAGCTTGTGAAATTATACCTATATCCAACTTTGCTTTTATTTTCTATAATACCTGCTACATTATTAATGAATGTGCATTATGCATGGTTCTGGTTACATTTGTAACAAAATTGGCATTTTTATAGACAGACCTGTAAGCCAGATCAGTGATTATTGCAACAACAAAAAAAGCAGGTACAACTATGTTGATAAAATAATTAAATTATTAGTGGGTCTTATGGTTGTGGAAGACATATATTCAGCCTAGGTATAATTTCACAAGCTCTGAATTCATTAGATTATTGCTGACTGTTTTAAATGCAGTGTATTTGACTTTTAACAACAAAGCTTATTTAGAGAAAACATTTTTTTCGAGATAAGATATACATTTGAAAAGTATAGAGATATGAGTTTTAGGCCATATCGCCCAGCCCTAATTTATCCTCCCTTACAGTCCCTCCATGGTCCACATTGTCTGTGTGAGCCTGCCATCCTCAACACTTCTCATACACAACACACACACACACACACACACACACAGGTGCGACAGGCATTCAAAAAGTCACTTATCACCAAGGTCAGAGAAAAACAGGTGTACACAAACACCCACAGTCTGGCATGTCTATCCATCTGAATCACAAACATAGGGCCTACTGACAAGGACAGGATACCCACTCACCATTAGTCTGGCAATCACTCAAAGAGACAGACACATATTCCAGCATCTACTCGGCAAATGCTCTCTTTTCCCCTGACATCAGCTCAGCCCCTGTAGATCAGACAGAGTTACGGTGTAATGATTATGGAGGGAGAGCCAGCGGATAGCCCCTTGGTAGCCTATAAAATACTGCAACATTACAATTACAACCAAATACTTTTTACCTCTTGAAAAATAATTCCCTCCAGGGATCGAAATTAAGGGCGTCCTATCGTCCCTGGGAGGAAAAAATATATGTATACGGTTCAAAACAGACTCAAGGGACAGTTCTGGGACAAAATATCAAAAATTCATAAAACCACGGCACATATATATATATTTTTTAAAGCAATGAGACAGTTTAGCTTAAAATGTTTATGATAAAGTTTAATTTCTTCAAATTATAAACTCAACAATGCGCACATAGCTGTAGGCTATGCTTGAATTTTCCAAAATGCAATTAGCGGGAAAACACCGTTCTCAAAAGCGCAGCGCACGTGCAAGCAGTTTCATGTGACAGAGATGAAAATATAACCTCCCTGGAGCCTGATCTTCCTGTACCTTCCTCGATGGGGGTACCCGTGTCTGCGGCCGCTGTGCCTACTCCTTCCACTATGATTTCGAAGTCGACAACCTTCCGTCCCTTCTCTGGATCGAGCGGGGCTTCTCCATTTGTCAGAAGCCTGCACCAGACTCCAAGAGCTACTGGCTCAAGTTATCCTGCCTATCGCCCGTCCTTAAAGGGTTCTCCGAATCCTGTGAAGGGTGGGAGTGGGCGGATTCCTCGTCCTTCTCGCCAGCTGCGATTTTGGGCAGCTCCATGGTAAGAAATGTCACTGTTCCTGGTGCAAAAACACTGTGCTATCCCAGAGCTTGAGTAAATTACATTACTAAGCTGCTCCCAAATGTTCTACGTAGTCCATGTGGGTTTTAAGGACATTATGAAGGGCAGCTCTGAACAGTTGACACTTGATTTTAAAAAGCTGATTGATTCTCTGCTAGACACTAATAAAAGACACATCATATCTGGCCCTGTGCCCTCTCTGAATTGTGGCATTGAACACTTTAGCAGGATTATTGCAGCTCAATGGGTGTAACCTTTGTTGACAATTTTGATACCTTTTGGAAACAAAACATTTTATAAGGAGGATGGGATCCACCCGAATAATGGTCCCTGGATCCTTTCACAGCATTATAAGGCTGCGTTGAGACAATGACTTATCAATGACCCAAGCCCAGCTCAGTTAATCCCTACCATTGTGTTGCTGAGTAGTCATAATGCTTCAGCAGATGTACATTATCCCAGGGGCATTGGCAGACAATGTAAAAAACCTAATTTATGTCCCTCTAACTGCCCTGAATGCCTCTACTGATCCTACAGACATTGTATGCAGTAATCATGTGCCTATGAACCGGAGTTGTACTGTTAGCATGAGGCGGTGTGCAGCTCACCCTGCACTAACATAAATAACATGAGCATGTCTACTTCTGCTAAGCTTCCCAGTAAAGCAATGAAAACAATCAAGCATCCCAGAAAAGTGCTAAAAAGATCCCACATTAGCATATGTAGCTTAAGAAACAAGGTTCATTAAATCAATAACTTGCTAGTAATAGATGACATTCAAATTCTGAAACTCACTTAGATAATACCTTTGATGATACAGTGGTAGCAATATATGGTTATAACATCTACAGAAAAGACAGAAATGCCAATGGTGGAGGTGTTGCTGCAGAAATTAGCTTTAAAGCAGTATCCAAATCCATTGGATGTAGTGATCACAACACCAGTAGCCATATCTAGAAAAACCAGAGTTCCAAAGACTGGGCCTAATATAGTATAAGAGGTTTGTGGTCCTCTGTAGCTCAGCTGGTAGAGCACGGCGCTTGTAACGCCAAGGTAGTGGGTTCGAACCCTGGGACCACCCATACACAAAAATGTATGCACGCATGACTGTAAGTCGCTTTGGATAAAAGCGTCTGCTAAATGGCATTAAAAAAATTAAAATAAAAAAATAAAAAATACCGACTGCGGTATTGCGCAAAATAGTATGCAGCATCATCTAGATATGTGTGCAACAAAAGTTCAACATTCACCTTCTGCTACCATTTCTGTCAACCCGTTTACGCATACAGTTTGACGCATACGTTCGATAAATCCAACATATGCACCACACAGAACACAC
This sequence comes from Coregonus clupeaformis, assembly GCF_020615455.1. Taxonomy (NCBI): domain Eukaryota; kingdom Metazoa; phylum Chordata; class Actinopteri; order Salmoniformes; family Salmonidae; genus Coregonus; species Coregonus clupeaformis. The sequence goes on along the minus strand of NC_059216.1, from coordinate 24,551,475 downwards.
TGTAACTGCCTCTGCAACGCAAGGCAAACGCAGCGTTCCATTGTAAATGAATGTACTTCTGGTGTACCAAAACATAATGACGCAGTCGGTGTGTTCGAAGCGTAAGTTTTGTAGTGATTCTTATGTTGATGATGTAAAGAATATTTACTGGTCTGTGGTGGGTAATGAGGAGCAACCAGATGCTGCACTTGACACAATTATGAAACTGCTTATTCCAGTTACTAATAAGTATGCACCCATTAAGAAAATTACTGTAAAAACTGTTCAATCCCCGTGGATTGATGAGAAATTGAAAAATTGTATGGTTAAGAGTGATGAGGCAAAAAGGAATGGCAAATAAGTCTGGCTGCACAACTGATTGGGCAAACGTACTGCAAATTGAGAAATCATGTGACTAAACTGAATAAAAAGAAGAATAAACTATACTATGAAACAAAGATAAATTATTTAAAGAATGATAGTAAGAAGCTTTGGAGCACCGTAAATGACATTTTGGGCAAAAAGGCAAACTCAGCTCCATCATTCATTGAATCATAATGCTCATTCATCACAAAACTCACTGATATTGCCAATTACTTTAATGACTTTTTCATTGGCAATATTAGCAAATGTAGGCATGACATGCCAGCAACACACGCTGACACTGCACATCCAAGTATAACTGATCAAATTATGAAAGACAAGCATTGTAATTTTGAATTCCGTAAAGTGAGTGACAAGCCACCAAGGTCTGACAACTTGAATGGAAAATTACTGAGGATAATAGCGGACGATATTGCCACTCCTATTTGCCATATCTTCAATCTAAGCCTACTAGAAAGTGTGTGCCCTCAGGCCTGGACGGAAGCATGTCATTCCGCTACCAAAGAATAGTAAAGGCCATTTACTAGCTCAAATAGTCGACCAATCAGCCTGTTACCAACTCTTAGTAAACCTTTGGAAAAAATGGCGTTTGACCAGATACAATGCTATTTTACTGTAAACAAATTGACAACAGACTGTCAGCATGCTTATCGGGAAGGACATTCAACAAGCATGGCACTAACACAAATGACTGATGATTGGCTGAGAGAAATTGATGATAAAAAGATTGTGGGGGATTTTTTTGTTAGACTCCAGTGCGGCTTTTGACATTATCGATCATAGTCTGCTGCTGGTAAAACGTGTGTTATGGCTTTACACCCCCTGCTATATTGTGGATAAAGAGTTACCTGTCTAACAGAACACAGAGGGTGTTCTTTAATGGAAGCCTCTCCAACATAATTCAGGAATTCCCTAGGGCAGCTGTCTAGGCCCCTTACTTTTTTCAATCTTTACTAATGACATGCCACTTTGAGTAAAGCCAGTGTGTCTATGTATGCGGATGACAACACTATGCACGTCAGCTACTACGGCGAGTAAAATCACTACAACACTTAACAAAGACCTGCAGTTAGTTTCAGAATGGGTGGCAAGGAATAAGTCACTCCTAAATATTTCAAAAACTAAAAGCACTGTATTTGGGACAAATCATTCACTAAACCCTAAACCTCAACTAAATCTTGTAATAAATTATGTGGAAATTGAGCAAGTTGGGGTGACTAAACTGCTTGTAGTAAACCCTGGATTGTAAACTGTCATGGTCAAAACATGTTGATACAACAGTAGCTAAGAAGGGAGAAGTCTGTCCATAATAAAGCGCTGCTCTGCCTTCTTTACAACACCATCAACAAAGCAGGTCCTACAGGCCCTAGTTTTGTCGGACCTGGACTACTGTTCAGTCGTGTGGTCAGGTGCCACAAAGAGGGACCTCGTAAAATTACAATTGGCTCAGAACAGGGCAGCACGGCTGGCCCTTAAATGTACACAGAGAGGTAACATTAATAATATGCATGTAAATCTCTCATGGCTCAAAGTGGAGGAGAGATTGACATCATCACTACTTGTTTTTGTAAGAAGTGTTGACATGCTGAATACACATAGGTGTCTGTTTAAACAACTAGCACACAGCTCGGACACCCACGCATACCCCACAAGACATGCCACCAGAGGTCTCTTCACAATCCCCAAGTCAAGAACAGACTATGGGAGGCGCACAGTACTACATAGAGCCATGACTACATGGAACTATATTCCACATCAGGTAACTGATGCAAGCAGTAGAAACAGAATGAAAAAAACAGATACAAATAACCTTATGGAACAGCGGGGACTGTGAAGAGATACACACACAGGAACAGACACGCATACGCACACACACACTAGCACACACACTCTACACACAGTAATATTGTTGTATGGTGGTATTATACATTTTGTATTGTAGATATGTAGTGGTGTAATAATGTTATATGATGTACAGTTTTATCTTTTGTTTTATGTGTGACGTAAGTGCCTTTATGTGTTTGGTCCCCAGGAAGAGTAGCTGCTGCCTTGGCAACAGCTAATGTGGATCACTAATAAATACAAATACATACAAATAGTTAAATAGTTTCAAAATGCTGACCGCCTCCACTCAGATTCAAGGTGGGTGATGTGCGGTGCGCAACAGGCACTGTCCTTCACTCTCCGGTCTTGTGACCATTTGATCTGAACGAACCGTGCCTCGAGTATGTCGACAGATGTCTTTAGACAATTATCTTTCAATATATTTGTCTAACATGACTGGTGTTTAGCCTATATTTAAGTAATTAAAAGTCTCATTCATGTTTGGCTACATTTTCTGTCGCCTCCCTCATGTCAGCATCGGTTTGACACAAGGCCAATATGCATATCACCTACACTTTGACATGTAGGCTTTTTTATTTATGTAGGCCTACATTAAAAATATATTTTAATATTATTCCAATGTTGGCCTCTCTGATCCAATTCTGGTCAGATTAATTGTTTGATATTGTGATAGTATTATGATTAAAAAATGTTCTTGTCCATTCAGCCAACTTAAATCTATATTCTTCCTGTACAACTATTTTTTTACTTGTCCCGGACAATAGGACAAGCATTAATGTTGAGTCCTGAATGATATGAAGCAATACTTTCTTCCTTCCTGGAATTGAAACGGAGCCTTACAGATGAGAATATAAATTCCTGTTTGAGTCCTTCTTGGAGTGTGAGACGAATAGAACATTTTCTACAGCAATTTGAAGAGTGAAATTCATCTCAAAATGATCGAAAACGCAATCTCTTCTTTCAGCGGATGTGTTTGTGCTGTATGAGTCAAAGTGAAATAGCAAGTGCTTTGTGTGCGACAGTGTGTGGGTGTGTGCTGTCAGGCAGTCGGCAGGAGTGCCAGTCCATGCCCTTAAGACAAATACCACAGCGGAACCCACATAGGGACACAGAGGAAGCCCCTGCCTGCTCCCACCAGAGGTCCAGCAGAGAGAGCCCTGTCACCAAGCCCATTCAGAGATGAGATGCCTGGAGAGAGACATACCAAGATGCCAGTCCTCATCCTGTCTAACCTTTACAACCCCTGGCCCATCTCACTCATCACCACGCTGTCTGTGTCTGTCTATCAAGTTTAAAGTTTTTATCCTGAAAACTTAGCAAAGGAGACGGGGGTGTGTGTATGGACACTTGTGGCAACTCTAGTGCTAATGATGATCCACCGCGTATGGTTGGCTTTCGCTGTAAATTGAGCATCACTGTAAGTTTAGTAAATCCTATAGTGCATACGCTATAGGCCTAGGCCCTCCTGTATTCAGGGTTAGGTTCAGGGCTGCTGTAATGCAGTGTGGGTGGGGTGATGGGTGGGAGTGATTGAGGGGTAGGGGTGGGGGGGGGGGGGTTCATTCCATCTGCATTCCATTCTGCCTCACCACCCACTGACTTCAACCTTTCCTTCACCCAAAAGGAGGGCTGTGTGCCCTGCAGTTTCTTAACAGACCCATGCACTTTGTGTGAAAGGTCTTTGTTCTCATATCAATGTACCATAATAGAATCCTTGTTTGAATCTCGATGATTCAGGCAGTGGAAAAAACAACAAGAGTATCTATTTAGAGGTGAATAATGTTGTTTTCAAGAGTCCTAAATACTTGCAGATCTATGGTAATGAGTATGCAGTAGAAACAAACAAATCCTAATAGTTTTGCGTAGGAGTATTTTCTACGAGCACGGGGTGTACCACAGCGTTGGGTGTTCACTCCTCTCACTTTCCTAGAGCCTGGATGGTTTTTCAAAGTAGCAGTGCTGTGAAAGGAGTTAGGTGGTGGGTGGTGTGCATATGGTGGTTTGCAGGGTCCTGGTGAGACCCATACGGCAGGTCCGTACTCCTGCAGAGTGTGTTGTGGGGACTGAGAGAGGGACTCCAGCTGCTCCTCGGGGTGAATTTCATTAGCACAATTAGCATGTGTGTCACTCAGAGACTGACTGTGCTGGGTATGATACTGTACTGCAGCCTTGCAGGGGAATATCAGTGCTGGGTAATGGGTATGACACAGCAGCGCCATAGTAGAGAATAAACCCCTCACTCATGAAAGGGGCCTGATTTGTAACGACAGAACGGAGCAGAGAGGTATTGGCCGTAGTGTTGTCACGATACCAAAATGTTTATTTCATTACCGATACCAGGTTTAGTATCACGATACTCGATACCAAAACGATACCACGACAAAAAAAGGCGTATTAGCCAAAGTCACAGAATGGCACTTGATCCAGACAGATCTTTTGAGTTCAATAACATTACATTTTAAATGCTAGATTTTTGAATGCGCTCCAATAGCGATCAACGAAACAGGCACAGAGGAAACAAACATCCCTGGCAATTACACTGTAATGGAATCCAATAATACATAGGCACAGGGGAAGAATCTACCCTGGCAACACAATGTTATGAGTAGCTCCACCGAGCTACATTACTCTCACAATTAACAATCACCCACAAGGACAAAGGGGCAGAGAGAACACTTTTACACAGAATAATTAGGGGATTAGAACCAGGTGTGTGTGATTGACAAGACAATTGTGATGATGATTGGGGCGGCAGTGGTTAGTACTCCGATGACGATGAACGCCGAAGCCTGCCGAACAAGGAGGGGAGGCAGCCTCGGCCGAAGTCGTGACAATTTATTTGAATGTAAATCTCTATTGATAAACTGGGTAAATCAAGATGTAACCTAGGCCAATTCACAATACAGGTGAATGCATATTCAATAGGAGTGTGTGCATGCATCGAGTAATTGAGCTGAAAAACAAATCTTTCACTTCGATTTGAGACGTATTTTATTGTACTGATCAACAAGATTAGCATAGAAGAAGCAGTCTCTTCTTTTATAAAAGTGTGCGCTGTCGTTAAGACCATGACATCATTCACACACAGTCAGTTTGAGGATCGAGCAAAGATGATCTTGACTGGGAGAGAAATTAGGCGGGGGAGAAGAAGTAAATTAATAACGTTTTTTGGTAACAATCAGCTTAGTGAATTGATGTTAGCTTCGCCTTCAGCTGTAAGCTAGCAAGGAAAGTTAGCCTACAAATCTGGAAGCTACCGGTATCTCCTTGCATTGTAAAGTGTTCTAGTCTAATAATGCAAACAGTAATTAACCGTTTCAAAATGTCTAGATACTGTACATGCCGTGTTGCATTATCGAAGTGTGTTAACTTCTGTGCAGCATGAGTGGTGATGCAGATCCTCAGGACAAGCTAGAGCTAGAAATGAGTAAGTGGCGCAGGCACGGAACAGGCACGGAGCGCTCGTGCTAAGGGGACATTGGCTGCGCTGATAGACTTGATCCTCTATCAATCAGTAGACGATGTGACTCATTTGACAGAAGTACCGTAAGTAAAAAAAAAATCTATAAAAAAATCTAGTAACAAAACGTTTTTCATGTTCTAGTATCAAAAAAGTACCGGAGTTTCGGTATACCGTGGAAGACTAATTGGCAGAGGGTTGTTTAGCCAACAGAAGGAAGGCATCATATGCATAGAAATCGTGCATTTAAGATAAGGACATCAGGTCTCTGGGTCTTCTGTGTTTGCCTTTTATGCTAAGACAGCTACTGGTATTGCACAGTATTGTATGCAAATGACAATAGATTTCTTAGCTGAGTAAATTATTCAAATAGTCTGGCACAAGGTCAGACAACACACTGTTTCCACATAGCGCACAGTGTTCGTATTCCACAATGTCTTCACCTGCATTGAGCTCTATTGACATGCACTTGGCTGCAGAGCCAGAGTACTGTAGAAATGTTTGTTGCTGTAGAGAGTAGCTTGACATCCTGACAAGTAGAGCACTTAAAAGCATTAAGTGGAAGGCTTAATTCTGCCTGGCTTTCAGAGGGAGAGGATGGCTAAGGAAAATGCACTGATGGCTCAGGTCGAATACTCATAGAGAGTTAATTCCACAATCAGTGGGAATGCAATTATAAAATGACAAAGTGAGTAACATGAAGAGGACTGAAGCAGTAACACTGTAGCATGGCGAGGTACATTTTCTAATCATTCTCTTGTTTTCCAACATTTTTGGAAAGTATATTTGGCAAATAATTGAGAGATGTTTCAATGTGCATTGCAACCTGTAGTGTAGAATTCATTTTCCCAAAGTCACAGGAGAAGCGAAGCCATGATTAGAGAGAGCATTTCATAACTTCTTCTACTCAACCTATGTCAGCTTGATAATCTTCACACCCACAACCACATCAATACACAGACAACACTAGATTCACACAAATGCACATACAAACCCACTTTCACTCCCCCACACATTGACACACAAACAGAGTCCTTCACTGCGCCCCTCATCCAGGGCTGCACTTCCTGTAATGGAAGCAGCATTTATCTTCCACAGCTTTCATCTCATCCCACCCCTGCTATTCATCACTGTAGAGCAGCCTGGCACTGAGGAGGAAGAAGATGAGGAGGAGGAAGAGTGAAGAAAAGGAGGTATTTCCTTCTGTTTCCTTATGAGTCCCACTTATAGCAGTGGACAGCTCACATGGAGTATTTTGAAAATCCTCCCAGGCCAGTTCATATTAGTACGATGACAAAAGCCATGATTAGAACATGTTCTACACATCATCATCTCTCTCGCTCTCAATCCAGTGTACAGGACATTGTTATCTTTATAACAGTGTGATGAGAGAATGTCCTGTACAGGAAAACAACACATACTAGAACATCTACAGGCCCATCTTTTCATACAGCCCTGCTGAACCATATTTCCAATGTTTGTCAATTATTTTGAGAGGTTACATTATGTTTTCTACTGTATCAAATGCCTCATGAGGACAAGACTCAAGGGAGATTGCTGTTTGAGTCTGAATCCTGTCTGAATATTACTCATTCTTTTAGCAATAAACAGACTGTCCTAGGTACCAGTGGGAGTAGTGATGGACGGTTTGACTGTATAGTCTCGGAATCATCTTTCACTGATCTGTAGTCTGCTAATAATCACATTCTCTATAGTGGAGACGCTAGGGGCAAGAGAGGTTCCTGTCAGGTAAACAGATTACACCAGGGTTTCCGTTAGCCGGTAATAGCTGGCTTTTGGCCAATATGTTTTTCTTAGAAAAGCCAATAAATAAAATTGCCCCCCGGCCAATTATTCAGAGTGAAGAAGAAAAAATCCCATTGCGAAATAATGCTTTTTAGCCTATTCATTGATGGAAATACGAGTCGATGGAAATACATTTGACTGGTCATGTTTATCGGTCTATAGGATAATTTAGTGGAATTAAATTGGTGTGTGTATACAGTATATTCGTTATGTAGGCCATCTTATATATCACATGCGTACAGCATACAGATACAGAGCCTTTGAGTGGAAAATCTGTCAGACAGCGCGAGAGCTGCTGCTACAGCATCTCCAACAGCAAATGCACAGGCAACGGAAGGTAGGCTTCATCAGAGAGTCACACACCACTTTGCAATGAGCTGGAGGCAGTATTCATTTTGAAAACATACATTGGGGAGAACAAGTATTTGATACACTGCCGATTTTGCAGGTTTTCCTACTTACAAACCATGTAGAGGTCTGTAATTTTTATCATAAGTAAGTACACTTCAACTGTGAGAGACGGAATCTAAAACAAAAATCCAGAAAATCACATTGTATGATTTTTAAGTAATTAATTTCCATTTTATTGCATGACATAAGAATTTGATCACCTACCAACCAGTAAGAATTCCGGCTCTCACAGACCTGTTAGTTTTTCTTTAAGAAGCCCTCCTGTTCTCCACTCATTACCTGTATTAACTGCACCTGTTTGAACTCGTTACCTGTATAAAAGACACCTGTCCACACACTCAATCAAACAGACTCCAACCTCTCCACAATGGCCAAGGCCAGAGAGCTGTGTAAGGACATCAGGGATAACATTGTAGACCTGCACAAGGCTGGGATGGGCTACAGGACAATAGGCAAGCAGCTTGGTGAGAAGGCAATAACTGTTGGCGCAATTATTAGAAAATGGAAGAAGTTCAAGATGACGGTCAATCACCCTCGGTCTGGGGCTCCATGCAAGATCTCACCTCGTGGGGCATCAATGATCATGAGGAAGGTGAGGGATCAGCCCAGAACTACACGGCAGGACCTGGTCAATGACCTGAAGAGAGCTGGGACCACAGTCTCAAAGAAAACCATTAGTAACACACTACGCCGTCATGGATTAAAATCCTGCAGCGCACGCAAGGTCCCCCTGCTCAAGCCAGCGCATGTCCAGGCCCGTCTGAAGTTTGCCAATGACCATCTGGGTGATCCAGAGGAGGAATGGGAGAAGGTCATGTGGTCTGATGAGACAAAAATAGAGCTTTTTGGTCTCCACTCGCCATGTTTGGAGGAAGAAGAAGGATGAGTACAACCCCAAGAACACCATCACAACCGTGAAGCATGGAGGTGGAAACATCATTCTTTGGGGATGCTTTTCTGCAAAGGGGACAGGACGACTGCACCGTATTGAGGGGAGGATGGATGGGGCCATGTATCGCGGGATCTTGGCCAACAACCTCCTTCCCTCAGTAAGAGCATTGAAGATGGGTCGTGGCTGGGTCTTCCAGCATGACAACGACCCGAAACACACAGCCAGGGCAACTAAGGAGTAAGAAGCATCTCAAGGTACTGGAGTGGCCTAGCCAGTCTCCATACCTGAACCCAATAGAACATCTTTGGAGGGAGCTGAAAGTCCGTATTGCCCAGCGACAGCCCCGAAACCTGAAGGATCTGGAGAAGGTCTGTATGGAGGAGTGGGCCAAAATCCCTGCTGCAGTGTGTGCAAACCTGGTCAAGACCTACAGGAAACGTATAATCTCTGTATTTGCAAACAAAGGTTTCTGTACCAAATATTAAGTTCTGCTTTTCTGATGTATCAAATACTTACATTGGGGAAAAAAAGTATTTAGTCAGCCACCAATTGTGCAAGTTCTCCCACTTAAAAAGATGAGAGAGGCCTGTAATTTTCATCATAGGTACACGTCAACTATGACAGACAAAATGAGAAAAAGAAATCCAAAAAATCACATTGTAGCATTTTTTATGAATTTATTTGCAAATTATGTTGGAAAATAAGTATTTGGTCAATAACAAAAGTTTCTCAATACTTTGTAATATACCCTTTGTTGGCAATGACACAGGTCAAACGTTTTCTGTAAGTCTTCACAAGGTTTTCACACACTGTTGCTGGTATTTTGGCCCATTCCTCCATGCAGATCTCCTCTAGAGCAGTGATGTTTTGGGGCTGTCGCTGGGCAACACAGACTTTCAACTCCCCTCCAAAGATTTTCTATGGGGTTGAGATCTGGAGACTGGCTAGGCCACTCCAGGACCTTGAAATGCTTCTTACGAAGCCACTCCTTCGTTGCCCGGGGGGTGTGTTTGGGATCATTGCCATGCTGAAAGACCCAGCCACGTTTCATCTTCAATGCCCTTGCTGATGGAAGGAGGTTTTCACTCAAAATCTCACGATACATGGCCCCATTCATTCTTTCCTTTACACGGATCAGGCGTCCTGGTCCTTTGCAGAAAAACAGCCCCAAAGCATGATGTTTCCACCCCCATGCTTCACAGTAGGTATGGTGTTCTTTGGATGCAACTCAGCATTCTTTGTCCTCCAAACACGTTGAGTTGAGTTTTTACCAAAAAGTTATATTTTGGTTTCATCTGACCATATGACATTCTCCCAATCCTCTTCTGGATCATCCAAATGCACTCTAGCAAACTTCAGACGGGCCTGGACATGTACTGGCTTAAGCAGGGGGACACGTCTGGCACTGCAGGATTTGAGTCCCTGGCGGCGTAGTGTGTTACTGATGGTAGGCTTTGTTACTTTGGTCCCAGCTCTCTGCAGGTCATTCACTAGGTCCCCCCGTGTGGTTCTGGGATCATTTTTATCATTTTGACCCCATGGGGTGAGATCTTGCGTGGAGCCCCAGATCGAGGGAGATTATCAGTGGTCTTGTATGTCTTCCATTTCCTAATAATTGCTCCCACAGTTTATTTTTTCTGCTTACCTATTGCAGATTCAGTCTTCCCAGCCAGGTGCAGGTCTACAATTTTGTTTCTGGTGTCCTTTGACAGCTCTTTGGTCTTGGCCATAGTGGAGTTTGGAGTGTGACTGTTTGAGGTTGTGGACAGGTGTCTTTTATATTGATAACAAGTTCAAACAGGTGCCATTAATACAGGTAACGAGTGGAGGACAGAGGAGCCTCTTAAAGAAGAAGTTACAGGTCTGTGAGAGCCAGAAATCTTGCTTGTTTGTAGGTGAGCAAATACTTATTTTCCACCATAATTTGCAAATAAATTCATTAAAAATCCTACAATGTGATTTTCTGGATGTATTTTCCTCAATTTGTCTGTCATAGTTGACGTGTACCTATGATGAAAATTACAGGCCTCTCTCATCTTTTTAAGTGGGAGAACTTGCACAATTGGTGGCTGACAGATGCACAGATGATGCAATCTCTATCGCACTCCACACTGCCCTTTCCCAACTGGACAAGAGGAACACCTACGTGAGAATGCTATTCATTGACTACAGCTCAGCATTCAACACCATAGTGCCCTCTAAGCTCATCACTAAGCTAAGGATCCTGGGACTAAACACCTCCCTCTGCAACTGGATCCTGGACTTCCTGACGGGCCGCCCCCAGGTGGTAAGGGTAGGTAACAACACATCTGCCACACTGATCCTCAACACGGGGGGCCCCTCAGGGTGCGTGCTCAGTCCCCCTCCTGTACTCTCTGTTCACCCATGACTGCATGGCCAGGCACGACTCCAACACCATCATTAAGTTTGCCGACGACACAACAGTGGTAGACCTGATCACCGACAACGATGAGACAGGCTATAGGGAGGAGGTCAGAGATCTGGCCGTGTGGTGCCAGGACAACAACCTCTCCCTCAACGTGACCAAGACAAAGGAGATGATTGTGGACTACAGGAAAAAAAAAGAGGACTGAGCACGCCCCCATTCTCATCGACGGGGCTGTAGTGGAACAGGTTGAGAGCTTCAAGTTCCTTGGTGTCCACATCACCAACGAACTATCATGGTCCAAACACACCAAGACAGTCGTGAAGAGGGCACGACAAAGCCTATTCCCCCTCAGGAGACTAAAAAGATTTGGCATGGGTCCTCAGATCCTCAAAAAATTATACAGCTGCACCATCGAGAGCATCCTGACTGGTTGCATCACCGCCTGGTATGGCAACTGCTTGGCCTCTGACCGCAAGGCACTACAGAGGGTAGTGCGTACGGCCCAGTACATCACTGGGGCAAAGCTTCCTGCCATCCAGGACCTCTATACCAGGCGGTGTCAGAGGAAGGCCCTCAAAATTGTCAAAGACTCCAGCCACCCTAGTCATAGACTGTTCTCTCTGCTACCGCACGGCAAGCGGTACTGGAGTGCCAAGTCTAGGTCCAAAAGACTTCTCAACAGCTTCTACCCCCAAGCCATAAGACTCCTGAACAGCTAATCATGGCTACCCGGACTATTTGCACTGCCCCCCACCCCCCATCCTTTTACGCTGCTGCTACTCTGTTAAGTATTTATGCATAGTCACTTTAACTCTACCCACATGTACATATTACCTCAACTACCTCAACTAGCCGGTGCCCCCGCACATTGACTCTGCAACGGTACCCCCCTGTATATATAGCCTCCCTACTGTCACTTTATTTTACTTCTGCTCTTTTTTTCTCAACACTTCTTTTGTTGTTGTTTTATTCTTACTTTTTTTGTTTAAAATAAATGCACTGTTGGTTAAGGGCTGTAAGTAAGCATTTCACTGTAATGTCTGCACCTGTTGTATTCGGCGCATGTGACCAATACAATTTGATTTGATTTGATTTGATTTGATTTGACTAAATACTTTTTCCCCCCACTGTATGTCATGCAATAAAATGCTAATTAATTACTTAAAAATCATACAATGTGATTTTCTGGATTTTTGTTTTATATTCCATCTCTCACAGTTGAAGTGTACCTATGATAAAAATTACAGACCTCTACATGCTTTGTAAGTAGGAAAACCTGCAAAATAGGCAGTGAATCAAATACTTGTTCTCTGCACTGTATACAGTGGCTTGCAAGCTATTCACCCCCCTTGGCATTTTTCCTATTTTTAGCCTTACAACCTGGAAATAAAATATATTTTTTGGCGGTTTGTATCATTTGATTTACACAACATGCCTACCACTTTGAAGATGCAAAATACTTTTTTTGGTGAAACAAACTATTCAACTATCAGCTAGTCGCGAGACCGCCTTCTTCGTCTGTGCCAGGATGGGTTCCGCTGGTGTACAGCAATCTTTAAGTCATACCACATATTCTCAATTGGATTGAGGTCTGGGCTTTGACTAGGCCATTCCAAGACATTTAAACGTTCCCCCTTAAACCACTCGAGTGTTGCTTTAGCAGTATGCTTAGGGTCATTGTCCTGCTGGAAGGTGAACCTCCGTCCCAGTCTCAAATCTCTGGGAGACTGAAACAGGTTTCCCTCAAGAATTTCCCTGTATTTAGCGCCATCCATAATTTCTTCAATTCTGACCAGTTTCCCAGCCCCTGCTGATGAAAAACATCCCCACAGCATGATGCTGCCACCACCATCCTTCACTGTGGGGATGGTGTTCTCGGGGTGATAAGAGGTGTTGGGTTTGCGCCAGACATAGCGTTTTCCTTGATGGCCAAAAAGCTCAAATTTAGTCTCATATGACCAGAGTACCTTCTTCCATATGTTTGGGGAGTCTCCCACATGCCTTTTGGCGAACACCAAACGTGTTTGCTTATTTCTTTCTTTAAGCAATGGCTTTTTTCCGGCCACTCTTCCGTAAAGCCCAGCTCTGTGGAGTGTACGGCTTAAAGTGGTCCTATGGACAGATACTCCAATCTCCGCTGTGGAGCTTTGCAGCTCCTTCAGACTTTGGTCTCTTTGTTGCCTCTCTGATTAATGCCCTCCTTGCCTGGTCCGTGAGTTTGGTGGGCTGCCCTCTCTTGGCAGGTTTGTTGTGGTGCCATATTCTTAAAAAAAATTAATAATGGATTTAATGGTGCTCCGTGGGATGTCCAAAGTTTCTGATATTTTTTTATAACCCAACCATGATCTGTACTTCTCCACAACTTTGTCCCTGACCTGTTTGGAGAGCTCCTTGGTCTTGCTTGGTGGTGCCCCTTGCTTAGTGGTGTTGCAGACTCTGGGGCCTTTCAGAACAGGTGTATATATACTGAGATCATGTGAGACTTAGATTGCACACAGGTGGACTTTCTTTAACTAATTATGTGACTTCTGAAGGTAATTGGTTGCACCAGATCTTATTTAGGGGCTTCATAGCAAAGGGGGTGAAAACATATGCACGGGCTTTATTACAGACAGAAATACTCCTCAGTTTCATCAGCTGTCCGGGTGGCTGGTCTCAGACGATCCTACAGGTGAAGAAGCCGGATGTGGAGGTCCTAGGCTGGCATAGTTACACGTGGTCTGCGGTTGTGAGGCCGGTTGGACATTTTAGAGTGGCCTTTTATTGTCCCCAGCATAAAGTGCACCTGTGTAATGATCATGCTGTTTAATCAGCTTCTTGATATGCCACACCTGTCAGGTGGATGGATTATCATGGCAAAGGAGAAATGTTCACTAACAGGGATGTAAACAAATTTGTGCACAACATTTGAGAGAAATATGCTTTTTGTGCATGTGGGAAAATTCTGGGATCTTTTATTTCAGCTCAGGAAACATGGGACCAACACTTTCTATGTTGCGTTTATATTTTTGTTCAGTATAAATGTGATTTCTGTCATTCTGAGCACTGTGGGTGGACGCCATAATCAGGTTACGCACCCAATGCATATGGGTCCGAAAAATTTCTCAAATGTTTGGAAAATTAAAATGCTGCCAGTCAAATGTCCGGCGCCACATTTTCCTAACGGGAACCCTGAACTGGTAGACAGACGTGCGCGCACATACGCAGAACATATTCTCTAAATAGTAAGGTCAAAATATTATTGATATGATGGAGAGAAGTCAGAAGTCAGTCAACAGAGGAGGCCTTCTCTAAACCTCTCTCTCACACACACACTTATGCACACACACACCCTTCACAAATACATACTGTAGTAGCCTAAAAGTCTACAGACATTCAGAGTGACATACAGCCATAACACTTACTGTCATTTAGCTACAGTGGGGGAAAAAAGTATTTAGTCAGCCACCAATTGTGCAAGTTCTCCCACTTAAAAAGATTGTAGGATTTTTTATGAATTTATTTGCAAATTATGGTGGAAAATAAGTATTTGGTCACCTACAAACAAGCAAGATTTCTGGCTCTCATAGACCTGTAACTTCTTCTTTAAGAAGTCCTTTAAGGTGTCCTCCACTCGTTACCTGTATTAATGGCACCTGTTTGAACTTGTTATCAGTATAAAAGACACCTGTCCACAACCTCCAACAGTCACACTCCAAACTCCACTATGGCCAAGACCAAAGAGCTGTCAAAGGACACCAGAAACAAAATTGTAGACCTGCACCAGGCTGGGAAGACTGAATCTGCAATAGGTAAGCAGCTTGGTTTGAAGAAATCAACTGTGGGAGCAATTATTAGGAAATGGAAGACATACAAGACCACTGATAATCTTCCTCGATCTGGGACTCCACGCAAGATCTCACCCCGTGGGGTCAAAATGATCACAAGAACGGTGAGCAAAAATCCCAGAACCACACGGGGGGACCTAGTGAATGACCTGCAGAGAGCTGGGACCAAAGTAACAAAGCCTACCATCAGTAACACACTACGCCGCCAGGGACTCAAATCCTGCAGTGCAAGACGTGTCCCCCTGCTTAAGCCAGTACATGTCCAGTGCATTTGGATGATCCAGAAGAGGATTGGGAGAATGTCATATGGTCAGATGAAACCAAAATATAAATTTTTGGTAAAAACTCAACTCGTCGTGTTTGGAGGACAAAGAATGCTGAGTTGCATCCAAAGAACACCATACCTACTGTGAAGCATGGGGGTGGAAACATCATGCTTTGGGGCTGTTTTTCTGCAAAGGGACCAGGACGACTGATCCGTGTAAAGGAAAGAATGGGGCCATGTATCGTGATATTTTGAGTGAAAACCTCCTTCCATCAGCAAGGGCATTGAAGATAAAACGTGGCTGGGTCTTTCAGCATGACAATGATCCCAAACACACCGCCCGGGCAACGAAGGAGTGGCTTCGTAAGAAGCATTTCAAGGTCCTGGAGTGGCCTAGCCAGTCTCCAGATCTCAACCCCATAGAAAATCTTTGGAGGGAGTTGAAAGTCTGTGTTGCCCAGCGACAGCCTCGAAACGTCACTGCTCTAGAGGAGATCTGCATGGAGGAATGGGCCAAAATACCAGCAACAGTGTGTGAAAACCTTGTGAAGATTTACAGAAAACATTTGACCTGTGTCATTGCCAACAAAGGGTATATAACAAACTATTGAGAAACTTTTGTTATTGACCAAATACTTATTTTCCACCATAATTTGCAAATAAATTCATTAAAAATCCTACAATGTGATTTTCTGGATTTTTTTCCCTCATTTTGTCTGTCATAGTTGACGTGTACCTATGATGAAAATTACAGGTCTCTCTTATCTTTTTAAGTGGGAGAACTTGCACAATTGGTGGCTGACTAAATACTTTTTTTCCCCACTGTATTTGATTTTGAATTTTTGGACCCCTTAAAGTATAAAAAATTAAATAAAAATAATTTCATTGAATATTGAATTTGGACATTACTACTATAGCCCATAGAAACATATTGAATAACACATTCATAAATGGCAAAAAAGACAGTCCAAAAATAAATCATAAGGAATAAGGATTTGAACTGGCTGTCCTATAGCTAGGAGATATAAGATTTTTGGGGATGGCACTTGTGGGGGTCGTAGAGCAAAACGGAGACCACCATCGTGTTTGTGACAGTCTCATCTTTCCATAGAGTGGTCAAAATAGCCACACCGTTCGGATGCTACAGAAGACCGATTTTTGGGATGTCTCATGGTCTGACAAACTCCGCTCTACCAACTTTCACCGCAGATGCAGAAGTGCGACATCGGTGGATGTGGTGGATTGAGACGCATCCAATGCAAAAAAAAGAAGATGTCTATCTTAAACTGCTGGACTTCGATGGGGATGTTACTTAGATTGACACACCGGTGCGTCAATCGATTCTAGGGGGTTAAAGAATAAATAATGCAAGTCTTGGCAATATAGGCTCTGCTCCTTCAGGGTAGCTCACTGCCCAAGCAAAGTGTCAATATATAAAATTACCTACAAGCAGTGAGCGTGGTAAACTATACCAATCCCCCAGCAGGAAAACAGAAACTAACAGGTGGAGGCTGGGGTGGTGGTGGGAGTAAAAGAAGCAAACGCATACTAGCAGTAGCAGCAAGCGGCAGCAGGATGTGTGAGCAGAACGGGTAATCTTAAATAGACCGTCAAATAAGGTAGGCGTGATTGTTACTAGCATCTAATTGGTGCAATCTCAGCTGATGCGTCAGCTGAGGCAGGCATTCGGGTTCCCTTTCTGAACTGGCTTCACTTTATTAAAAGAGAATAATTAAGAGAAACAAGCAAGACAAACAGGGCTAACTAAGGCCAAATTAGAATAACTATGAAAGAGGCAAACATGTTGCAAAAACAACAGGTTATAAACAACACTTAGAAACAAACAAAAAAAGAGCAGCAGCTGAAGTGGTTTTAACGTTTTCCTGTCAAATATCACGAGTAAAAAATTCCATAAATTTGTTTTGGTCAGACAGTGTCCACCTGTGACATCACAGCGCTGTCTGGCAAGAGCTTATCTCATATAGTAAACCCCTTAATCTGACTTTACCTTGACGCTGCTCACTATTTCCCAACGATAATCTTTCATAAAAATCGAAGGAAAACCTCCACCCAAAAGGCCATTCACTCCAGCCTCAACATGAGCATTTAAGCAGGCTTTTTATCTGATAACCATAACAATGAGTAATGTGATGCAATTATATTTTTTCCTGGACGGGCCTGAGATTCCCCACAAGGTCCAACTACTCAAGCCCTGGACACCCAGAGCTGTTTGTTTCCATAAGTACTGATCCATGGCTCTGGGGCCGAGCCAGACAAACACACACACACGCATAGTACTACACACACACTTCTTTTATGAATATGGCTGTCCTAAGGGTGTGCTAACGCCACACATGCAACGAGCACGAGTCCGGTCCCGTCCCTCAGAGCGTCTCCCTCACAGCTGAGAGTGATTGTGACCCAGCTACCAGACTTGACACCAAAACTTCAGAAATCAAGCCAGGTCCAATCCAGGTCCAATCCAGGAAAGCTGTCCACACTTCCCTTTCCACCAGCTCTAACAACACTGTGGGGCATTCCTCTACAGATGCTTAGGGTCTGGACAGGGGATTATAAAGCGAGAGTCTAAATCAGGGATCTATAGGAGGCTTGTTTGGTACCCTGCCCAGCTCTAAATGTAAGCACTCTGCAGGTTTAGGGGGGGAAAACATATATAGGGCTCCTGTAGGTTTATCCAAGAGTGCAGGAATCTATGGGAACAGAAATACTTCCATTCTTTACGTCCCCCAAAAAGATGTAGCCTACTGCAAATGCTGTATTAATGAATCGGTTTAATAAAACCTCTCTCTTAGCTTTCCATAGGGATAAACATAGTAAAATCAGTAGGCCTACTTAGAAATGCTAAGTGAAAATGGTATGTAAATGCTACTGTTCTTTGTTCAATTTCAGGTCCCTGCTGCAGGCTGCAGTCTTTGTAAGATTTCCAAGATACAATTAACTGGAGTGTAGCAAAAAAGCTGAACCCGTCTTTATCCGAGGCTGTGAAAACCTTGATTAATTCACTCTCTTACAAGTGATAGTCACTCCAGAAGCACTAGACTCAGCTAAATCTGTGCACCTTCAAAATCAATACGGCTTTAAAATGATATAAGAATCATCTGCTAGTGGGCTGGCACATCAGGATGGAATCAGATATGGTTCTGAATTCATTAAGTCTGTAGATATCAATCGTGGTGCGGCTTGTTAGAACATTCCCGTTGAAGCCGTTTCTATCTGGCTCCCTCAGTCCTCCTACATTTCTGTCATCTCAAACAGCTGCAGTCTGGCAGGTCGTCCACAGGGAAGGTCAATTGAAATTGCTAGTCATATATCAATGCTAGAGAAGTAATCTTAGTGATGAAGCGATAGGCCTAGACACAGGTGCAGGACTCTAGTGGGGCCATCAGGTTAGGCATGTTTTATGGACTATTGCACAATTTTGTATGCACTAATGTAGCCCAAGTGGTGTGTGTAACTTCAGTGTTTCACACTAAGTATGGATCCTGGTCAATATAATAAAATGATACGGTAAGTAAATAGACTTAGAGATAAATAAATATACTTTGTCAAACTTGCGTCATCACGGCATTAATGATTCATGAACATTTACGTTTATCCCACTGAGTTTAAAGGACTTACTGACTCAACATCCTCACATTGTTTGCCTTTTGTATTCAATAGTACAACTCCAAACATTGACCTAAATACATAGGAATTTTTATTATCGACTGAAAGGTAACTTCGAGATGACCTTTTCATTGTTTAATCACAGCTAGATGCCGTTACAAAGATGACCTTTCAAATTACATGTAAGTATTCCTCCTACAGTGATCAGCTTTGTGAAGATGGAAATTGCATAACAGCCTGTTATCACAGCTAGCAGTCCCCACCCTTAGGGAAACTAATTGTTGACTGTGCGTGCACACATGTTAATGTATGTGTGTGTGTCAATGTGTGTACAAGTGTTTGAATGTGCGTGTGCATACAGTGCCTTCAGAAAGTATTCATACCCCTTGACTTATTCCACATTTTGTTGTGTTACAGCCTGAATTCAAAATGGATTAAATATTTTTTTTTTCCTCACCCATCTACACACAATACCCCATAATGACAGTGAAAACATGTTAAAAAAAAATTGGCCAAATGTATTCAAAGTTATATACAGAAATATCATTTACATAAGTGTTCACACCCGAGTCATGTTTGAATCCCCTTTGGCAGCGATTACAGTTAAGTATATCTGGGTAAGTCTCTAAGAGCATTGCACACCTGAATTGTACAATATTTGCACATTATTCTTTTTTAAATTATTCAAGCTCAGTGAAGTTGGATGTTGATCATTGCTAGACAGCCATGTTCTAGTCTTGCCATAGATTTTCAAGCCGATTTAAGTCAAAACTAACTACACCACTCAGGAGCATTCAATGTCGTCTTGGTAAGCAACTCCAGTGTATATTTGGCCTTGTGTTTTAGGTAATTGTCCTGCTGAATTTGTCTCCCAGTGTATGTTGGAAAGCAGACTGAACCAGGTTTTCCTCTAGGATTTTGCCTGTGTTTAACTCTATTCCGTTTATTTTTATCCCTAGTCCTTGCCAATGACCACCATACCCATAAGATGATGCAGCCACAGGCTTCCTTCTTTTTACTCTGTCATTTAGGTTAGTATTGTGGAGTAACTA
Organism: Coregonus clupeaformis; assembly: GCF_020615455.1. Classification (NCBI taxonomy): domain Eukaryota; kingdom Metazoa; phylum Chordata; class Actinopteri; order Salmoniformes; family Salmonidae; genus Coregonus; species Coregonus clupeaformis. The sequence continues at coordinate 24,531,538 of NC_059216.1, read as the reverse complement.
CAATGTTGTTGATACTCACAGCCATTAAACTCTAACTGTTCCAACTGGCCTCACAGTGAAATCGCTGAGCGGTTTCCTTACTCTCCGGCAACTGAGCTAGGAAGGACGCCTGTATCTTTAGTGACTGGGTGTATTGACACACCATCCAAAGTGCAATTAATAACTTCACCATGCTCAAAGGGATGTTCAATGTCTGCTTCTTTTTTTTTATATATACCCATCTACCAATAGGTGCCATTCTTTGCAAGGCCTTGGAAAACCTCCCTGGTCTTTGTGGTTGAATCTGTGTTTGAAATTCACTGCTCGACTGAGGGACCTTACAGATAATTGTATGTGTGGGGTACAGAGGTGTGGTAGTCATTCAAAAATCATGTTAAACACTATTATTGCACACAGAGTGAGTCCATGCAACTTATTATGTGACTTGTTAAATGTGTACTCCTGAACTTATTTAGGCTCGCCATAACAAAAGGGGGTTGAACACTTATTGACTCAAGACATTTCAGCTTTTACATTTTAATACATTTGTAAAAATTTATAAAAAACATAATTCCACTTTGACATTATGGGGTATTGTGTGTAGGCCAGTGACACAAAATCTCAATTGAATCAATTTTAAATTCAGTCTGTAACAACAAAATGTGGAAAAAGTTAAGGGGTGTGAATACTTTCTGAAGGCACTGTATATGCAAGTGTGTTTGTGTGTGTGTTTGTGCATGCTACATTTACACAGGCCCTTGGACGGGATGCTATGTGTATTCCTCATTGAGCATTCCACCCATGTGACAGTGTGGATTATTCATGGTATACCGCACTCAACGCAGATGACAAATGAACGCAATAAATGTGCAGCATTCACTTAAAATCGCCCCCCTTTCAGGAAGGGAAGGAGTCTCCCGAAGACCATTCTCCCTCCATGCAATACGATGAATGTGTATAGGCAGCCTGAGCATACTGCAAGACTACGTTGAGGGATTGCAGCTGAGAAACCCTCCTTTGGCAGGTTAGGGTAATAAAATGGACAGGAGCCTACGACCTAGGAGTTTTTGAGGAATGTCATTAATCCAAAATTGCTTTAGGGACAAATGCTGCTCCTGCTGCTGCTGTAGAGTGGGAGCAAATGGATCAAGTGCCAAAGATAAAATGTGACAGGCAAGAGGGATGCACCTTGATGTGTGCTAACGGAAATGAGTAACGAGACAATGCCACCAATGAGAAGTCTCCAAAAGTGCATAGGTATCAGTTTGTAATCTGATTCATGACAGGGGAGGAAAAGCAAATCAGATGCCCAGCTAAGCTACATCTCACTGCTACATCTCAGCGCCTCGCTGCGCAGCATCGACACGGGTCATGAATCCCCAGGGACAATGTATGGATCAGCACTTCCACTTTGGCTGTTTATTTATGGGCCAGGGTAAAGGAGCCTTGTATTTCTTATACCCCATTACCAACCCACAAGGCCTGTGAGAGAGCAGAACAAATATTTGCTTTTGAGAAAGAGAATAGTGCAGACTGTTCTGCAAAAAGCTGATTGATAATTCTGACAATGACACAATAAATTACAACCAGCCAATGAGCCAATTCATTGTCCTGAGGAATTGGTTTAGGTTGACAACGACCCTAAGCAACATTTTGTTAAGACAGATCGTTTTTTTTGTTTTTTTTCCCGATGTAATCTATATTCACAGAGGCACTAGGAGACCAAACTCGTGGGACTAGTTCAGCGGACTTTGGTTGCAGTGCAAAAGGCAGCGAGTGTAAAGGGTCAAAACCCTCACTGAAAGAAAGGAAAGCATTCGGCTGAATTTCATTTAGTAATTCTTAGTGTATCATGAAGAAGCTTCATTCATTTATTCAATCAATCATTCTAGTTTCCAATGACATTATTCCCTCATAGGGAAACCAGTCGGTTGAAGATGCTGATACTGAGAGGAGTACTGCATCTGAACTACTTCAGAAAACACCCTGCCACTTTTGCCTAGTAAGTAATGTTTTCTTTATGCAGCACTGGGGGTCTCGGACGGCACCTCTCTGGTGGACGGGGGGACTGTAAATCAGTCCGTGGCACAAATTACACTCCCACCGCCGCTTGGGAAGATTGACTCAGTGTGTATGGAATTAAGAGTTGTGGAATAAGCATTTGGCTCATGTCACATGCATCCTGAGATAAGGTCAACTTTGTGATTTACTGCTAGCTGGATACACCGTCTTTGTTTTGCACTGTTCCTAGCGTGGTATATTCCTGCATAGCATGGCTTAAAATGATAAACCTATTTGAAAACAACAGGGGGAACTTGAGTTGCTGCCTCAATGACAATTCTGTTCCTACTGGAAATAAATTGAAATGTGTTAATGCTTACACTATGAAGTATAGTCAAATTGGGAATATACTATCAGTTGGCTTTGTTTGGAAAAGAAGAAGACATGGCGTTGTCCTTTACCATATAGCCAACTCTGAAGGCTACCCCCAAAAAAATTAACTCTGAAGCCTACAGAACACAGAAATCTGGATCAGTATTTGGTGAGTAACATTATATATTCTATATTCTCTCCTCAATTGGTCAGGGTTTTGTAAAACCACAGACCTATTAAAAGAGTTTGGGTAAACCAACCCACTCATATTTTCCACATCTCCAAGCCTCTTCTCCAGTAAGGTCTATCAGATGCTAAGTCCCTGGAGAACTCCCTCTCTCTTCCCCCTCCATCTCTCCTTTCTCTCTTTCCACAGACATCCTCCTATCCTGCCCGAGCCTGGAATTGCCACTAAACACACCAGTCAAATGGATGGACCGGACCCAATCCTAGTATCATTCAGGCTTTATTCAGACTGCATGGCTGTGGTCTCCTGGTGTTTTTTTTAGAAAGACCAAATCAAGGGCAGGGAAACTTTAAGTAAGACATTGGTTTTGTTGGCTTATTTTGAGTGGACTCTAGAGGGAAAGGGTCACTATGATTGCTACATTCTACAACAGTCTCACATAACACTGGATACTTTGCTCTACAAGATTAATATGAACTAAAAAAAGTATGCTGTTAACAAAATATTAAATGTGGTCAAAAGCTGACATTAATATTTTTCCATCTTTTTGGCCAGCATTAATTCTCAAACCATTATTCTTCCAAACATCTGAGGCATTTTAATACTGCTGAAGTAGAAAGTGGTTGGAAGTCAATGAGAATCTGTAAATAAAGCAGGTTATTAAGTTAAGTCATGAAGGCTTTCCGTTTGATAAGTACAGGGCACTGGCCAATTATATGCATGGCTGCCTTTTATAACAGCCACACTCTGGAGACTTCTATATGGCTTTCTTTTTGTTTTCATCCTCCCTACATTTTCAATGCTGTCCATTTTTTTTAAGCCACTGCACACCTCACAGATTATGCTCTGTTACTGCCAAACAATAGCCGAGGTCAGTTCCAAATGCAAAGAGGAAATGTACCTTTGGTTCAACTGTGGTCATGATACAGTACGTTGGCTGAAGAAGACTACCAACGCCCTTTCTAAAGCTGAGCGGTTGCCATTGTGTATCTAACTATCCAATCACCTCATTGTTATAATCCGCGCCATTGTCCCCTACGAGCATCAGCTCAACAAAAGCTGTGCAACATTAACCACCATGACTTTCAATCATTTAGTAAGTAACTACATCTCTCAGCAGAGAAGAGACAGCCAAACTCTCTAGTTTGTCTGGTTCCAAACTCCTCCGTCAGAACAGGGCAAAGCGGCGATGCATCCTCTGCTACCTGGTAAGAGGGGTCACCACGCCTTGTCTCGTTGTCATGCCGACCCCACTTGCTGTTGTTACGGTAAGTCAAACATGGGTATTGGTGAGCACTCCAATGTTACAGGATATGAGGAGCTTGTTAACTGGTCTTATGTAGAAGATTGTGTACATATTCTTATTTGGCCTTCACCCAAGCTGTTAAAAGCCTCACTCAGAATTGGGCACAATAAACATTTACAATTCATTTTTGTGGTATCTACAAGAAAACATGCTTTCAAAGACGTTCTGAGTTTTCCACTGCAGTGAAGACTAGCAACAACAAACATCTTCACGGCATCAAGAATTCCACATTTTGTAAACATAAGCTTATTAGCTCTGATCCATTACTCCACACAAGTACACAAAATTGGCACACTGTAACTCACAAATATATAGCGGTATGCCATCTCCAGTTGATCATTTGTCTGATGCATAGATATTCAATACAAGCCGCCCCATTATAGATTTAAAGTCTTGGAGGGGACTCAAAGCACTGACTCCTTGTCCAAATACCCCCTTCCACCTCTCCCCTCTCCTATGTTCCCCTCCAGTGTGAGAAGAGACCCTCACAGGCTCTGTGCAGCCTTAAATCAGGAGCTGAGGAGAGGTAGCAGCCAAAGGGCAAGGCGGGGAGGAAAAAAAAAAAAGAACACACCACCTCCTCTGTCCCTCAACTGTCAGAGTTCCAGTCATAAAGAGATGGGGATCCCTACTGTTTTCCACTGGCCCTGCTAAACAAAAACAAGTTACTTCTACACAGCCAAAGAAATGACACCACAGTGAAGTCACTGGGCTGCCAAGTGGCAGGAGCTGTAATGGAGGATCTTATAAACTGTATACAGTGGGGAGAACAAGTATTTGATACACTGCCGATTTTGCAGGTTTTCCTACTTACAAAGCATGTAGAGGTCTGTAATTTTTATCATAGGTACACTTCAACTGTGAGAGACGGAATCTAAAACAAAAATCCAGAAAATCACATTGTATGATTTTTAAGTAATTAATTTGCATTTTATTGCATGACATAAGTATTTGATCACCTACCAGCCAGTAAGATTTCCGGCTCTCACAGACCTGTTCGTTTTTCTTTAAGAAGCCCTCCTGTTCTCCACTCATTACCTGTATTAACTGCACCTGTTTGAACTCGTTACCTGTATAAAAGACACCTGTCCACACACTCAATCAAACAGACTCCAACCTCTCCACAATGGCCAAGACCAGAGAGGTCCTCTGTAGCTCAATGGGTAGAGCATGGCGCTTGTAACGCCAGGGTAGTGGGTTCGATCCCCGGGACCACCCATACGTAAAAATGTATGCGCACATGACTGTAAGTCGCTTTGGATAAAAGCGTATGCTAAATGGCATATTATTTATATTATTATAAAATTGTAGACCTGCACAAGGCTGGGATGGGCTACAGGACAATAGGCAAGCAGCTTGGTGAGAAGGCAACAACTGTTGGCGCAATTATTAGAAAATTGAAGAAGTTCAAGATGACGGTCAATCATCCTCGGTCTGGGGCTCCATGCAGGATCTCACCTCGTGGGGCATCAATGATCATGAGGAAGGTGAGGGATCAGCCCAGATCTACACGGCAGGACCTGGTCAATGACCTGAAGAGAGCTGGGACCACAGTCTCAAAGAAAACCATTAGTAACACACTACACCGTCATGGATTAAAATCCTGCAGCGCACGCAAGGTCCCCATGCTCAAGCCAGCGCATGTCCAGGCCCGTCTGAAGTTTGTCAATGACCATCTGGATGATCCAGAGGAGGAATGTGAGAAGGTCACGTGGTCTGATGAGACAAAAATATAGCTTTTTGGTCTAAACTCCACTCGCCGTGTTTGGAGGAAGAAGAAGGATGAGTACAACCCCAAGAACACCATCCCAACCATGAAGCATGGATGTGGAAACGTCATTCTTTGGGGATGCTTTTCTGCAAAGGGGACAGGGCGACTGCACCATATTGAGGGGAGGATGGATGGGGCCATGTATCGCAAGATCTTGGCCAACAACCTCCTTCCCTCAGTAAGAGCCAAGGCAACTAAGGAGTGGCTCCGTAAGAAGCATCTCAAGGTCCTGGAGTGTCCTAGCCAGTCTCCAGACCTGAACCCAATAGAAAATCTTTGGAGGGAGCTGAAAGTCCGTATTGCCCATTGACAGCCCCGAAACCTGAAGGATCTGGAGAAGGTCTGTATGGAGGTGTGGGCCAAAATCCCTGCTGCAGTGTGTGCAAACCTGGTCAAGACCTACAGGAAACGTATGATCTCTGTAATTGCAAACAAAGGTTTCTGTACCAAATATTAAGTTCTGCTTTTCTGATGTATCAAATACTTATGTCATGCAATAAAATGCAAATTAATTACTTAAAAATCATACAATGTGATTTTCTGGATTTTTGTTTTAGATTCCGTCTCTCACAGTTGAAGTGTACCTATGATAAAAATTACAGACCTCTACATGCTTTGTAAGTAGGAAAACCTGCAAAATCGACAGTGTATCAAATACTTGTTCTCCCCACTGTATATCAGTGGCAATAAAAGCCAGAGGAATAGAGTTTGACAGAGAAGGATAGGATGTTCTGATATCAGAGGGTGATTGACAGCTTGGTTTAAGTGAAAAGGAGCTTTGTGGCAGAACCTGTCAGACTTTACTAAGGTTAGTTTGATGGCTAAACGTCCTCTATCACACACACTCCCTCACATCTCTTCCCTCTGCTTAATCCTTCTCCCTCCAATCTCCTGATTCTGCCTCCTCAACCCTCCTCTCCTCCCTTTCTGCATCCTTTGACTCTCTATGTCCCCTATCCTCCCGGCCGGCTCGGTCCTCCCCTCCAGCTCCGTGGCTTGATGACTCATTGCGAGCTCACAGAACAGAGCTCCGGGCAGCTGAGCGGAAATGGAAGAAAACTAGACTCCCTGCGGACCTGGCATCTTTTCACTCCCTCCTCTCTACATTTTCTTCATCTGTTTCTGCTGCTAAGGCCACTTTCTACCACTCTAAATTCCAAGCATCCGCCTCTAACCCTAGGAAGCTCTTTGCCAAATTCTCCTCCCTGCTGAATCCCCCCTCCCTCTCTGTGGATGACTTCGTCAACCATTTTGAAAAGAAGGTTGACGACATCCGATCCTCGTTTGTTAAGTCAAATGACAATGCTGGTCCTGCTCACACTGCCCTACCCTATGCTTTGACTTCTTTCTCCCCCTCTCTCCAGATAAAATCTTGCGACTTGTGACGGCAGGCCGCCCAACAACCTGCCCGCTTGACCCTATCCCCTCCTCTCTTCTCCAGACCATCTCCGGTGACCTTCTCCCTTACCTCACCTCGCTGATCAACTCATCCTTGACCGCTGGCTATGTCCCTTCCGTCTTCAAGAGAGCGAGAGTTGCACCCCTTCTCAAAAAAACCAACACTCGATCCCTCTGATGTCAACAACTACAGACCAGTATCCCTTCTTTCTTTTTCTCTCCAAAACTATTGAGCGTGCCGTCTTTAGCCAACTCTCTTGCTATCTCTCTCAGAATGACCTTCTTGATCCAAACCAGTCAGGTTTCAAGACTGGTCATTCAACTGAGACTGCTCTTCTCTGTGTCACGGAGGCTCTCCGCACTGCTAAAGCTAACTCTCTCTCCTCTGCTCTTGTCCTTCTAGACCTGTCTGCTGCCTTTGATACTGTGAACCATCAGATCCTCCTCTCCACCCTCTCCGAGCTGGGCATCTCCGGCGCGGCTCACTCTTGGATTGCGTCCTACCTGACCGGTCGCTCCTACCAAGTGGCGTGGCGAGAAGCTGTCTCCGCACCACGTGCTCTCACCACTGGTGTCCCCCAGGGCTCAGTTCTAGGCCCTCTCCTATTCTCGCTATACACCAAGTCACTTGGCTCTGTCATATCCTCACATGGCCTCTCCTATCATTGCTACGCTGACGACACACAACTAATCTTCTCCTTTCCCCCTTCTGATAACCAGGTGGCGAATCGCATCTCTGCATGTCTGGCAGACATATCAGTATGGATGACGGATCACCACCTCAAGCTGAACCTCGGCAAGACGGAGCTGCTCTTCCTCCCGGGGAAGGACTGCCCGTTCCATGATCTCGCCATCACGGTTGACAACTCCGTTGTGTCCTCCTCCCAGAGTGCGAAGAGCCTTGGCGTGACCCTGGACAATACCCTGTCGTTCTCCGCTAACATCAAGGCGGTGACCCGATCCTGTAGGTTCATGCTCTACAACATTCGGAGAGTACGACCCTGCCTTACACAGGAAGCGGCACAGGTCCTAATCCAGGCACTTGTCATCTCCCGTCTGGATTACTGCAACTCGCTGTTGGCTGGGCTCCCTGCCTGTACCATTAAACCCCTGCAACTCATCCAGAATGCCCCAGCCCGTCTGGTGTTCAACCTTCCCAAGTTCTCTCACGTCACCCCCGCTCCTCCGCACACTCCACTGGCTTCCAGTTGAAGCTCGCATCTGCTACAAGACCATGGTGCTTGCCTACGGAGCTGTGAGGGGAACGGCACCTCCGTACCTTCAGGCTCTGATCAGTCCCTACACCCAAACGAGGGCACTGCGTTCATCCACCTCTGGCCTGCTGGCTCCCCTACCTCTGCGGAAGCATAGTTCCCGCTCAACCCAGTCAAAACAGCGGAGTCACTCACCACCTTCCGGAGACATTTGAAACCCCACCTCTTTAAGGAATACCTGGGATAGGATAAAGTAATCCTTCTACCCCCCTTTACTCCAACCCCCGTTTTCTGGACTGATGAATCACGCTTCACCATCTGGCAGTCCGACGGACAAATCTGGGTTTGGCGGATACCAGGAGAACGCTACCTGCCCCAATGCATAGTGCCAACCAGGGGCGGTGTGTTCATTAGGGCGATATGGGCGACGCACTGCCAAACGGGAAAAGGAAGGGATTTTTTTTCTAATCAATTATATCACGGCAACAGTAGTTATCAGTGTTCTTTTTTTTTTTTTTTTATATACTTTGTTTATTGAATTTTCAGTACCAGCATTTAGTAAATAATTGCACTTGAAAGTTATATGGTATGAATATGGAACAACAATTTGAAGACAACGATACAGCAAAACATAGAGAGACAGACCTGAAAGAAAAAATAGACATTAAATACATAAATAAGATAAAACACAAAAAAAAAAAAAAAAAAAAAGGAAAAATATCTGTTTTGATCCAGTTGTTATAGGTCAGCTAGCACAGTTATTACCGTCCTTAACATCCGAGATGTCGTATATGCACATACCAGGCTTCTTACATCACCAATATATAAATATACATCACTCTGGAACTGCAGGGAAATGTATTCTTTTAACATAAGAAAAGAAGGGAGCCCACTTTGCATAGAATTTGTCTACAGACCCATTGAGTGTCTGTTTTATTTTCTCCAACTTTATGCAATTCAAAATAGATTTAATCCAAAGAGCATGAGAAGGGGCTGCAGAGGATTTCCATCTAAGTAAAATTAATCGTCTCGCTAACAACGTGACAAAGGCAATTACATCCTTATTCATTTTGGTCAATTGTATTGTGGGTAAGGAAACTCCAAATAATGCAATGAGAGGGTCTGGCTCGATCTGTGTGCCGCTTAATTCTGAGAGTGTGTTAAAGATGTCTTTCCAGAAACCAACAAGAGATGGGCAGCACCAAAACATGTGCACATGATTAGCAGGGGACTGGTTACATCGAACACAATTAGGGTTCACATCCTTGTAAATTTTTGATAGTCTTGCTTTGGTCCAGTGGGCCCTATGAATGAGTTTGCATTGGATGAGGCCGTGTCGAGCGCAAATAGAAGAGCTATGTACCCTTTTGAGTGCCCCTTCCCATAGTTCATCAGATATTTCCTCACCCAGTTCCTCCTCCCAAGAGGATTTGATATTGTTTAATGAGATGGCTTGTAGTGAGCAAATTTGACTATAGATTATTGACAATGTGCCTTTCTGATTAGGAAGTGGGGTGAGAAATGTGTCGAACTGTGTTCCACCAGAAAGGTTGGGAATCCTGGATCTATGCTGCGGGACGTAACTCCGGACTTGTAAGAACCTAAAAAAATGATGTCTGGGGGAGACCAAATTTAGCTGATAATTGTTGAAACGTACTAAATGTATTGTTAGTATACAGATCTCTGAATCTTTAATACCGAGATTAGACCATGTTGAGAAAGCACCATCAATCATAGATGGGGAAAAGCTGGGTTTGAGGCTACGGAGCCAAGGAAGAGGTTGTTTGAAACCCAAAGTGGCGCCTAAATTGATTCCAGATCTTCAATGTTGTTTTGACACATGTATTATTGGTGAAGGAGGAGTAAGGGCCTGTAATAGAGGAGTGAGCGAGGGAAGACAGTGATGCCGGTGTAGACGAGGCAGCCTCCATCTCCAGCCAAGTTGGGGGTGGGAATATCACTCTGCTCTGCAACCAGTACTGAATGATCCTAAGGTTAGCGGCCCAATAATAGAATCTGAAATCTGGTAGAGCTAGACCGCCGTCTGGTTTGGGCCTCTGCAAGAGCTGTTTTCGCATCCTAGGAGGCTTTTTGTCCCATATAAAGGGTAGAATTAGGCCGATCGATCTTTTTGAAAAATGTATTGGGTAGAAATATTGGAAGGCACTGATAGAGGTATAAGAATTTAGGGAGAGTATTCATTTTAATAGAGTTAATTCTAGCAACTAAGGAGAGGTGTAGCAAAGACCACCGTTCCAAATCGTCCTTAGTACGGGTTAAGAGAGGAGCAAAGTTGGCTTGAAAAAGGTTTTCAAACCTAATTGTGACATGTACCCCGAGATAAATAAAACTACTGTGAGCTATTTTAAATGGCAAGTTATGTAAAGGGGATTTTTTTGCAGCCATGTTAAGTGGCATCAATTCACTTTTACTGAGATTTAGTTTATACCCTGATAAGTGACCGAAGGATGCGAAAGTGGCAAGGGCAGCAGGGACAGAGACAGAAAGATTGGATGTGTATATTAATAAATCATCTGCATATAAAGACAGTTTGTGTTCGTGCCCGTATCTGACTATGCCTTTGATGAGGGGGTTGGAGCGAAGTGCTATTGCAAGTGGCTCTATGGCGAGGGCAAACAGTAAGGGACTTAAAGGGCAACCCTGACGTGTCGATCTTTGCAAAGGGAAGCGATCTGATTGAGTGTTATTAGTCCTGACAGAGGCTTGGGGGATGAGTACAGAAGTTTTATCCAGGTCATGAATTTGGAGCCAAAGCCAAATTTATTTAGAGTGTAAAAAGGTATTTCCATTCCACCCGATCAAACGCTTTCTCCGCGTCCAGGGATATAATGGCTTCAGAGGTATTGTCGACAGAAGGATTGTATATAATATTAAATAATCTTCGGAGATTGAAGAATGAGTGTCTATTTTTATAAATCCTGTTTGATCCGGAGAGATAATTGATGGGAGGACTGTTTCTAGCCGCGTTGCCAGAATTTGGGCTAGAATTTTATAGTCCACATTTAGCAGGCTAATTGGACGGTATGATGCACAGTCAAGGGGTCTTTGTTTTTTTTAAGAATAACACAAATGGTTGCTTGAGTGAGAGTATGTGGGAGGCACCATTTACAAATGCATCATTGTACATTTCAATTAGAATAGGGGCTATTTTGGTGATAAACTTTTTATAAAACTCTGTCGGGTAGCCATCAGGCCCTGGGCTTCTCCCAGATTGAAGGGATTTAACAGCGTTAGACAGTTCTTCAACAGTGATCGGCTGCTCTAATTTTTTTAACCAAATCCCGGCCGACCGAAGGCACAGATAGTGAGTGGAAGAAATTATCCAATTCCAGTGTATCCGCTTTACTTTCAGAGGTATATAGAGACTGGTAAAATCTCTTGAACTCCTCATTGATCCCCCCAGGATCTAATGATATCCCAGATGATGTACGAATTTTTGTAATCTGAGATGATGATGATTGTTGACGTAACTTGTGAGCTAATAATTTACTGGCTTTATCTCCTTGTTCATAGTAAGTGCTCCTAGACTTGACAAGCATTTCAGTAACCTGGTCTGTTAATAGTGTGTCAAATTCTGCTTGCAGAGTTAAAGCGTTCCTTATAAATATCCGGGGGATGGTGAAAGCGGCATAAATGCCATCTAATTGGGCAATACAGCGTGTTTGCATAGATAACCTATTCCTTTTCAATTTGTTCTCATGTGCGGTGTAGGAGATAATTTCACCTCTGATATAAGCTTTCAAAGTTTCCCAGAGAGTAGACGCAGAGATGTTTGGGGTTCTATTTGTAATCATGAAAAAGTCGATTTGACTCAAAACAAAATTGACAAAGTGTTCATTGCTGAGCAGTTGAGTTTTTAGTCGCCAAGGCGGTCGCTGATTGTCAACATTTTGAAAAGCTACTTCCATAGTAACAGGGGCGTGGTCAGATACAACAATTGGGTTATATGAACATGAAGTTATGGAGTGGAGGAGCCGGTCATCAACAAGGAAGTAGTCTATGCGCGTAAAAGTGTGGTGAACCGATGAGAAAAAAGAGTATGCTTTCCCAGCTGGATTAACCATTCTCCAAGGATCTGAGACTGCGAATTCAGACATAAAGGTTCGAACAACTCTAGCTGAGGTTGATAAGGTGGTAGGTTTAGTGGAGGATCGATCCAATTGTGGGTCTAACCAACAGTTAAAGTCACCTCCTAAAATCAACATATGGGTGGACATATCTGGGAGTGTAGAGAAAACCGATTTGAAAAAAATCACCATTGTCCCAATTAGGAGCATAGATATTAACAAGAAGAACCTTTGTATTGAGCAGCCTACCACTGACAATTATATATCTACCATGGGGATCTGCGATCACCTTAGAACATGTAAAAGGTACCGATCTGTGAAGTAAAATAGCCACCCCTCTCGCCTTACTCTGAAATGAGGAATGGAACACCTGACCCACCCATCTGCACCTAAGACTTGAGTGTTGTGATACCTTCAGATGAGTTTCTTGGAGAAAGATGATGTGAGCTTTCAAATGATGAAGATGGTGTAGCACCTTACTACGTTTAACTGGGTTATTTATGCCCCTGCAGTTCCAAGTAAGAAAATTAAAGCCATTCCCTCCAGCAGTATGGGCTACACTAGGCTGAGTCATATCTTAAGAGAGAGAGAGGATGTGTAAAGGACAAGGTACAATGTAAACTGAAGATCTTAGTTGAACCTAAAAGCGCAAATGTAAAAAAACAAAGACAAACGAAGAGGCACAAAAACATATACCAACTATATACAAATAGAGAGTGAACAAACCCTTCCCTCACACCCGCCCCTTGCCGAAGCATCTCCCCAAATGAGATGCAAGCAAAACCCTAAATACGAAGAAAGTTTAGAGCTAAGCATGATAACTCTTACTCTGTGCTACCTAAGATTAGTGACCATTTAACTAGAGTAAGCCAAACATGGATAGAATGGTCCCCAATAGAGTCTAAGGAAAACTATCCTCGATTAAGAGAGGTTTAACCTCGACGCAGATGGTAAATGATCAAACTGAAACAGCCATGCAGACCCCCAGATATTGGCATTAGAGGCGGCAAACCTGGGCTGGAAATAAAGAGATAAAAAAAGAGAATGACATTCATATGTCGATGAACCCAGCAAAGATGGCTTCGTTAGTCACCCATTCGGCCTGCTAACTAGCCTGCTAGGAAGACCAGCTAGCCAACCATTTGTTACACACCATGTGGTACAACAGCCGCTTTCACGTTCTTGTTGATGAAATCTGCCGCTATAGCCGGGTCCTCGAATCTGTGCATGGAGCCGTCCGGTAAAGTCAGTCTCAAAACCGCAGGGTAGATGAGGCCGAACTTCACGCCCGGGCAGGCGTGTAGTTGGCGTTTCACAGCTCCAAAGCTAGCCCGCCTCTAGCCACAGCTGTTGTGTAGTCCGCAAATATCGAGACTCTTTTACCCTTATGTAGAAGAGGGGATGCTTCTCCCGATCTTCTCAGTACGTCGTTGCGGACGTGAAAGAAATGCACCCTGATGACAAATGGTCGTGGGGGTTCTCCATCCCTGGGTCGGCTACGCAGAGTGCGGTGAGCCCGGTCTAGCAATGGCTTCTCCTCTAGCCCGAGCAGCTCCTGAAGTAGCTGGGCCATGTACTCCGTGGGCCTTGGGCCCTCCACTCCCTCCGGTATTCCCAGTAGACGAATGTTGTTCCTCCGCATTCTACTTTCCATATCTTCGCATCTATTATCGAGGAATGCCACCCTAGTTGTCAATGAGCCGACGTTAGCCTCTAGCTCGCTAATGCGAGTGCTGTGGTCTGTAGCACCTCGCTCCAAATCCGATAAAGTCACCCCCATGTGCGTCGAGCTTATTCTGTATACTCTCGATAGATTTTTTAAGCTCGTCTTTGATCGTTGATATCTCTGACCTGAGATTGGTAGAGAGACAGTCAATTTTTCCGAAAATGTCGGCTTTGAGGGTGCCTATCACGGATTGCAGCATCTCCACAGTCAGTGTTTCCGTGGGGCGGCATTGGCAGCGTTTCGGTGGCGGGGGTGAGTCGGGAGAAGTTGCAGGCTTGTTGCGGCCTGCTCTTGCAGACTCTGTTTTTGGTCGGGTTGATGTCATTACGAATTTAAATTTATTAAACTTGAACTGAGTTGTTTATGGGTCTCTTCAGACGCCTGGGCAAACAGAAATGTATGCAGTTTTGCAAAGTTAAATATATAAATTTGGTCACTAACCCAGGAGCGATAGGGAGACTCGTGCTACATCCTTGGCTTCCAACAGCGCCCCCCAGTTATCAGTGTTCTAATCTAGACGTCTGATCTGCCACTAAATGTCCAATCAGGCTAAAGTTGTGCTTCAAATGGCCCCGCCCCTTTTGGGGCGATTTCAGTCAGGTTGAAAATCGCCCCAGAAGTCTCTCATAGACTCTCATGTAAAATCTTTTTTTTTTTCAAATATCAGAGCTTTCAATACAATCTCTATGGGTTCCGGGAGGGCTTGCACTTACGCGCTTTCGTTATACGTAACATAACCATGAACGTAACTAAGAAAAGAGCGGGTTGTCACGCTCTGGCTCCGGGACTTTGTGTGTTGAGCCAGGGTGTGTTCGTTTCGTGGTGTTTTGTTTGGTTGGGTGGTACTATGTGTTGTATTTCTTTGTTGGGTTCAATGACTCCCAATCGGAGGTAACGAGTGTCAGCTGTCGGCTCGTTATCTCTGATTGGGAGCCATATTTATCTGTATGTTTTCCTGTGGGTGTTGTGGGTTTTTGTTCCATGTTCAGTCAGTGTTACTGTGGACTTCACTAGTCGTGTTTCTTGTTTTGTCGTGCTTTAACTAAATAAAGTCATGTTCGCTCAACGCGCTGCGCTTTGGTCTACTCATTTGGAAGACGTTCGTGACAGAAAAACCCACCATAAAAGGACCAAGCAGCGTGTCCAGGAGCAAAGAGACTGGACATGGGAGGAGGCGCCTGGTAAGGAGATCGAGAGGCTGGCGATGGCCCAGGTGGGCAAATCGTGGTCCTGGGAGGACATGCTCGGGGGCAAGGGACCTTGGGGGAAGATCAAGGCCCTGGCGAGAGAGGAGCAACGGCGTCAGCAGGGTCATCGTTGGAAGGACGAGAGGCAACCCCAAAAAGTTTTTGGGGGCACATGGCCCGGGCGGCTGGGCAGCAGGAGGCTGCCACAGGGAGACGTGGAGAGAAGGCTATCGGATTACGGGAGCCATTGGCGAGTAGAGGAAGGGAAGTTGTTGCGGCACGGCGTGAGAGACTGATGTGTGTTACCAGTCCGGTCCGGCCCGTTCCTGATCCCCAGTTAAAGCCAGTGGTGTGTGTTCCCAGTACGGACCGGCCTGTTCCTACTCCACGCATCAAGCCCACGGTGTGCGTCGCCAGTCCAGCCCGGCCTGTTCCTGCTCCACGCACAGAACCTACGGTGTGCGTCGCCAGCCCAGCCCGGCCTGTTCCTGCTCCACGCACAGAACCTACGGTGTGCGTCGCCAGCCCAGCCCGGCCTGTTCCTGCTCCACGCACAGAACCTACGGTGTGCGTCGCCAGCCCAGCCCGGCCTGTTCCTGCTCCACGCACAGAACCTACGGTGTGCGTCGCCAGCCCAGCCCGGCCTGTTCCTGCTCCACGCACAGAACCTAAGGTGTGCGTCGCCAGCCCAGCCCGGCCTGTTCCTGCTCCACGCACAGAACCTACGGTGTGCGTCGCCAGCCCAGCCCGGCCTGTTCCTGCTCCACGCACAGAACCTACGGTGTGCGTCGCCAGCCCAGCCCGGCCTGTTCCTGCTCCACGCACAGAACCTACGGTGTGCGTCGCCAGCCCAGCCCGGCCTGTTCCTGCTCCACGCACAGAACCTACGGTGTGCGTCGCCAGCCCAGCCCGGCCTGTTCCTGCCACTCGCACCAAACCTACGGTGCGCGTCGCCAGCCCGACCCGGCCTGTTCCTGCCACTCGCACCAAACCTACGGTGCGCGTCGCCAGCCCGGTCCGGCCTGTTCCTGCCACCCGCACCAAGTCTACGGTGCGCGTCGCCAGCCCGACCCGGCCTGTTCCTGCCACTCGCACCAAACCTACGGTGCGCGTCGCCAGCCCGGTCCGGCCTGTTCCTTCTCCCGCACTAGCCCTGAGATGCGTGTCCTCAGCCCGGTACCTCCAGTTCCGGCACCACGCACCAGGCCTACGGTGCGCCTCAGACGGCCAGAGTCTGCCGTCTGCCCAACGGCGCCTGAACTGCCCGTCTGCCCAACGGCGCTTGAACTGCCCGTCTGCCCAACGGCGCCTGAACTGCCTGTCTGCCCAACGCCGTCTGAACTGTCCGTCTGCCAAGCGCTGCATGAACTGCCCGTCTGTACGGAGCCTGCAAAGCCGCCCGTCTGCCATGAGCCTTCAGAGCCGTCCGCACAGACCGAGCCGCTAGAGCCTTCCGCCAGACAGGATCAGCCAGAGCCTTCCGCCAGACAGGATCAGCCAGAGCCTTCCGCCAGACAGGATCAGCCAGAGCCTTCCGCCAGCCATGAGCAGCCAGATCCGTCAGCCGGCCGCGAGCAGCCAGATCCGTCAGCCAGCCACGAGCAGCCAGATCCGTCGGCCAGCCATGAGCAGCCAGATCCGTCGGCCAGCCATGAGCAGCCAGATCCGTCAGCCAGCCATGAGCAGCCAGATCCGTCAGCCAGCCATGAGCAGCCAGATCCTTCAGCCAGCCATGAGCCGTCCAGCCAGGATCCGCCAGAGCCAGCCAGCCAGGATCCGCCATTGAGTCCGGTGCTGTCCCTTAGCCCGGTGCTGCCCCTTATCCTGGTGCTGCCCCTTAGTCGGTACTGCCCCTTAGTCCGGTGCTGCCCCTTAGTCCGGTGCTGCCCCTTAGTCCGGTGCTGCCCTTTAGTCCGGTGCCGCCCCTTAATCCAGTGGGGTTTAGTTGGGGGTGGTCATGTGGAGGAGGCTACGTAAGCGGGTAGTGACTTTGGTGGGGGTGGGGACCACGGCCAGAGCCAGAACCACCGCCGAAGAGGTATGCCCACCCAGCCCTCCCTTGTTTAGCCTTATTGAGGCGCGGTCGCAGTCCGCGCCTTTGAGGGGGTACTGTCACGCTCTGGCTCCGGGACTTTGTGTGTTGAGCCAGGGTGTGTTCGTTTCGTGGTGTTTTGTTTGGTTGGGTGGTACTATGTGTTGTATTTCTTTGTTGGGTTCAATGACTCCCAATCGGAGGTAACGAGTGTCAGCTGTCGGCTCGTTATCTCTGATTGGGAGCCATATTTATCTGTATGTTTTCCTGTGGGTGTTGTGGGTTTTTGTTCCATGTTCAGTCAGTGTTACTGTGGACTTCACTAGTCGTGTTTCTTGTTTTGTCGTGCTTTAACTAAATAAAGTCATGTTCGCTCAACGCGCTGCGCTTTGGTCTACTCATTTGGAAGACGTTCGTGACACGGGTAGCAGCGTCAATCAATTCACGTACTACTGTCAAGATGGCTAGCGTTCAGTGCAACTCGATTGTCTCTTTGAAAGAAGTTCCTTTTTGTCGGCGAACAAATCAAGATAAATTGGCAACGAAACAATTAGGACCTCCCAGACCAAATTTAATAATTCAACAGGTTTCTACTAAAGGGGGAAAGTCCTACACCCGAGGATTTTCCAAAAATTGGTACGAACGAAAAACCTGGCTAGCAGGCTGCGATGTAGCTAATGCAGTCTTCTGCTAGCCCTGCTTACTCTTTCACCCTGAAGGCGGCACGGCAGACAGCACCGCTTGGACAGCGACTGGTGTAACGGACATGCACCATCTTTCAGAAAAGATTAAGAAACATGAGCTGTCAAAGACCCACATGGATAGCTGTTTGAGATTGTCTGCTTTGGGGAGAGTGAACATTGCCACTCAACTGGATGAGGATACAGGCTAGCTGTCCGCCGCCACAACGATGAGGTTAGCAAGAACCGCCACATTCTCAGCCGGCTAATCCAGGTGTGTGAAGTTTTGCGGAGTGTTTGAGTTAGCTTTGCGAGGCAAAGATGAAACTGAGGCTCCACCAACCCTGGTATTTTTCTTGGACTTGTCAACTTTGTGGCACAATTAGATTAGGTGTTTTATGGAAATGCATATTGTTTATGCAGTGTTGAGGAATGTGAAAGAACACCCTTGATTATTTTTACTGTGATAACTTATTTTGCTTTTGTAAGCCAACACTTTTGAGATCAGTCAATAAATGCTTCTGGTATTGACTTATATGCTGCCCCTGTCTTCATGTTGTTGCTGGACATATCTTTTTTAAAATGTGTGTAGGTCACCTAAATCATCAGAAAAATTGCCCCCCCTGAGAATTTTTTCAGGAGCCGCCACTGGTGCCAACTGTAAAGTTTGGTGGAGATGGAATAATAGTCTGGGGCTGTTTTTCATGGTTCGGGCTAGGCCTCTTAGTTCCAGTGAAGGGAAATCTTAACGTTACAGCATACAATTATATTCTAGACGATTCTGTGCTTCCAACTTTGTGGCAACAGTTTGGGGAAGGCCCTTTACTGTTGTTGAGATCGGTGTGGAAGAACTTGACTGGCCTGCACAGAGCCCTGACCTCAACCCCATTGAACACCTTTGGGATGAATTGCAAGGCCGACTGTGAGCCAGGCCTAATCCCCCAACATCAGTGCCGACCTCACTAATGCTCTCGTGGCTGAATGGAAGCAATTCCCCTCAGCAATGTTCAAACATCTAGTGGAAAGCCTTCCCAGAAGAGTGGAGGCTGTTATAGCAGCAAAGGGGGGACCATCTCCATATTAATGCCAATGATTTTGGAATGAGATGTTCGACGAGCAGGTGTCCACATACTTTTGGTCATGTAGTGTGTAAACGTGACATGGAATCTTGTCACAGAAAATAGATGGTTTGCAGTATGGATCAGATGAGATGGAGGTCATTACCACTAAATAAATTCATAGGGAAGTTTTAGGTGTGCCACAGAATGTTATATCCCATCAAGTTGTGCCACTGTTCAAAAAAGTCTGGGAACCAATGGTGCATACAAATCTAACTACAGACCCAGTTACTGGCATTGGCACACACTAAGCTTGGGCAGTATCCAGATTTTCATATCATACCGTCCTTCGCTCATCCCAGGATTTAAGGTATTACTAGCATAGCACACAAGGGGGCACTAAAATGCAAGAAAATACCTTAAATTACCAGAATGCTAACAGAATTAGCATAAAATAGTGAAATCACATCGACGTTGTTAGAAAATGCTAATGAGCTAAAACAAACAAACTAATTGCAGACAAGTAAATCCAGCTCATAAAGTTATACAGGCATAGCTAGTAGCTACCGAATGTCATTTTCGGTGAGTGTGGACATTTACGAAAGTGAAAGATAATGTTTTTGCAAACGAACAAAGTTGTGATGAATGCTTTTCCAAAGGAAGAGCAGCATGTGTACACTGAGCAGAGGGGAGAAGAATGGAGGAGGAAAGAAAACGCTAATAGGAAGCACAGGGAAAGAATTACTCATCCAGAGCTTTGACTTCTAGCAGAAAGCCATTATAAGATATCTGATGTTAGTAGTGAATTGCAAACAAGTGTAACTTCATCACCTCATGTGCACCGCACAACAGAGACTCGCCGATAGCTATAGAAAGCTATGGACTCACCGGCTCCCGCTTTCTCCCGTTGTGCTATTTACACACAAACACATGACTGTTCTGGGGAACTACGGTAAGCTTCATAATGTAAATGTAACAGGTGGAATGACGAACGCAATATGCTTTATCTCCTAACATATTGCATAAGTTGCCTGCTGGTATTAACTTAAAAAGTAGCTACAAATATTCAAATGCATTGAAAAACTTCAAAGAAATCGTTTTTGACGGTATTAACGGTATTGAAAAACCATCCCATGGCTTTTTCCAAATACCCCGATATACGGTATTCCGCCCAAGCCTAGCACGCACACGCACACACACAGGCAGACAGACAGGGGCAGACAGACAAAGGCAGACAGACACATACACAGTCCTACACACAGATAGACATGCCCACAGAGCGAGACAGTCTCCCACCCACAGAAGTAAACAGTCTCACACCCTGGGCTTTATATACCATCCTGTTTTGCCTCCTGCTGATGTGGCTGAGGGAGTCGAGTGTGGGCTGCACTGTATTTCTCTCCACTCTGTAAATACTGAAAGCAAAGTGCAGCATCAATTTGCAGTGGCTTGCTGCGTCATCAGCCTTGAGAGAATACAGAACATTCCTCAAAACCAACACCACACCAACCACGTCTGACCTCCACAAACACTTATTTGTCAAGACTCTGAGAACGTTGTAACTTATTTTCAACTTTTTTCAAATCCTGGCAAAGAAATGTACATCCAAATTAGACTTTTTAGTCATGACTACTTTCACGAGGTAAGATGACTGAAAACACTTTTTCATACAGCAACGACCTAGGGAAGAGTTGCAGAGGAGAAGTACGATGATCCAATATTTTCCTTCATTCTTAAGTTAACTACATGTGACTTTGTAGTGCTGAGAGATTCAATGTAACCTTTCCCTGACGGATACCTGCCTTTAAAAGCACTGACATCCATCTTGTAGCGCAGATGGTGTCAATGCCTTCTATCCATCTCCATAAATAAATATGCATCCATCGTCGTTCCACCTGGACCCTGTGGGTTACACTGACCTCTCTTGAAAACCACATATGAATACATAATCATGGTGGGACATACTGTATTCTACAGTGTGCCCTACTGAACACAACTGGTTTTACAGATGGATTTCTGCTGTGATTCAGACTTGATAACTAAGATCAGACAGCTTATTTGACTTTCCTATACACTACAACTAAGAAGATGAATCTACAAATATGCCTGTGGGGCTACACACCCATCTATCTCCCTACATAATCAATAATCTATGAAGGTGATGAATAGTTGTATTCGTCATGTGAATGCAATGTACTTTGATTACCATCAAATGTATATTCTTAACTACTAGATATTCCAAATGGAGACAGAGTGCATTAATATTGCCATTGGGCTTTTGTTGTTGAGTCTGATCTCTTTAGTAGAATAGGGTGAGAGAAGGAGACAAATCTGTTCTGACTGCTTACTGGTGGGGACCTGGAAGGGGAGGCGGCTAACGCTCATAAGTCAGTGACGGATTGGTCCCAATTCAAGTTTTAGAGATCAATGTGTCCGTGTTTATCAGTGCTTCTGTGCTTGGTGGAGTATGTCTCAGGTTCACATTTACCCACAGGGGGTCGGGCTGCTGGAATGTGGAACACACACACACACACACACACACACACACACACACACACACACACACACACACACACACACAGAGAGACACACACGCAGAGACCCTTTACACATGCAACCATGGTCACCCACACATGGATGAACACACATGCACATCATACATACAAAAGCATGCGTACCCACACACAAACTTACGCCTGCATAAGCACATAGCATACAAACACACCAAAACACAGCACCTGCACATAAACACATAGAGCTGTTATTTATTCGTCGCCAAACCCACTGGCTCCAGGTCATCTATAAATCACTTCTAGGCAAATCCCGCCTTATCTTAGATCATTGGTCACCATAGCAACACCCACCCGTAGTATGCGTTCCAGCAGGTATATCTCACTGGTCATCCCCAAAGCCAACACCTCCTTTGGCCGCCATTCCTTCCAGTTCTCTGCTGCAAATGACTGGAACGAACTGCAAAAATCTCTGAAGCTGGAGACACCCATCTCCCTCACTAACTTTAAGCATCAGTTGTCAGAGCACCTTACCGATCACTGCACCTGTACACAGCCCATCTGTAATTAGCCCACCCAACTACCTCATCTCCATATTGTTATTTACATTGTTATTTATTTTGCTCATTTGCACCCCTGTATCTCTATTTGCACATCATCTTCTGCACATCTATCACTCCAGTGTTAATACTAAATTGCAATTATTTTGCACTATGGCCTATTTATTGCCTTACCTCCATAACTTACTATATTTGCACACACTGTATATAGATTTTCTATTGTGTTATTGACTGTACGTTTTTTTTATTCCATATGTAACTCTGTGTTGTTGTTTTTAATCGCACGGCTTTGCTTTATCTTGGCCAGGTCGCAGTTGTAAATGAGAACTTGTTCTCAACTGGCTTACCTGGTTAAATAAAGCTGAAATAAATAAATAAATAAATACAAAGGCAGGGTCTTGCTGTGTATTGATCAGACAGGAACGGCCCCATATCGCTGCCTGACAGTCTGCTCCTCATTTCCTGCCCTAAACTCCCTTAAGCCCCAACCAGCACCCAACACACACAAACAGACACAGACACACACAAACAGACACACACAAACAGACACAGACACACACAAACAGACAGACAGACACACACACAGACAGACACACAGACAGACAGACAGACAGACAGACAGACAGACAGACAGACAGACACCTTACAGATAGACACACAGACGGGTAAACGATACAAGAACATCCAAAACTGCACTGGTGCTAGTTTGCACTTTGTTTATACTGTACTTTATGTCAATATTGTCTTCTACTCTTGTTTAGCTGTCCTGCCCAGTGTAAAAGCCCTGAGATTCAGTAATGGAGAGAGCCAAACACGGAACACAGTGATCAAAGTCTGATCCCACTGACTTGGCCCTGGCACGGCTCCAGCACTTTCCTTCTCTCTCATATAGTGTACGAACCCCTGATGCTCTGTCCTTTAGGTGTGTGTGTGTGCGCGCGTGACTGAGATCAAAGTCCTTTTATACAAGCTTATTGAGCGCGCGCGCACACACACACACACACACACACACACACACACACACACACACACACACACACACACACACACACACACACACACACACACACACACACACACACACACACACACACACACACACACACACACACACACAGGGCAACAACAGCATCCACTGTACCACCGTATTTTATGTCCCAACTTCCTTCCAATGTCTGACTACATTTCCACCAATTCAACCCCATTTTATAAAAAGCAGTACAAGAGTTTCCAGCCATTATTCAAACAGTGTATACATTACACTTTGTTTAACACACTCCTATAACACTGACAGTGCAGTGATGGTAAATCTTAACAGCCAGCCCATTGATTTTATGCAAATAACGCTAGAGAAAAATAACTCCACTACAGGGCATTAAGCAACAATATTCTACTTGATGATCCCAGAGCACACCGACTCATTTCCTAGTTCTGGCCCTCCTGGCCAAACAGTCAAGTGAGCGAGCGTTCGTGTGGTTCCTGCCAAGACAAAGAAGTGAAAGAAAACAAAGAAAAGTGCCGTCGCAGCATCTTGTCCAGGCCTATGGGGTTCAGTGATGAATGCACCGACCACACAGCTCCCTGAGAACAACAGAACATCCATCCAATTCACACCCACTAACTCCCACTCTGTGAACAAACACACACCTTTAAACTCTGAGCTTTCTTATTGCTCTCAAAAAAAATTCCTGATGCATTTGTTAATTCTCAAATCATACGCACAAAACCTATAAACGAAAGCATTCACTGTGAAAGTTGATAGGCTACATGTAGGCCATTCATATATAGCTTATGCGCAGCACTTAGTTACATTTTGAATCAGTTATTGTTTCTTGCGCAAACCACGAGCAACACCTGCCAAACTCAGACATCTCTCTCAAAACACAGGGATGTAAATTCGCACGGGACTAGTATTATCAGAGGACCTTTGCCAAAAAACTGTAGGTTATTCTGGTTGGAATTGTTACTCTCCTGCCATGTAAGAATTACTGACGGGACAAATATTACAGATGTGGCGTTTTGTGCTCGTGCACATAATTAGCCGTTCTGCCGCCATAGGCGAGACCAAAAAATGCCGACCCCCGCAAAACTAGAACAGTCCCAGTAAGCAAAATGTTGAAAAGACGTCCAAAATACATATTTTCCAGACGTTGAAGTTAGGTTCAATTTAGGTTCTGAATGAAAGTGGTATTTGCATATGTTAAAAAAATATTTTTTCCAGGACGCTGAAAACGCATGTTTTCCAGACGTTGAAAAATACGTATTTTCCGGACGTTGAAATCGGGTTAATTTTTGGTTCTGAATGAAAGTTGAAAATAAGTAATTTATAGACGTCTATGTTTGGACCAAATCAAGGCTGGTCCAAACTGGACAAAATCTGAACCAAACAAACACGCCTATGATTGGTTCAGATTTGGTCGGGACTGGACCAAAACCCAATTTCCGTGGATGTGAAAATCAAGGCCGGTCCAGAAATGCACCAAAAAACAACATCCAAAAGGCATCAGCGTCGGTCCGTGCTTACTGAGGTGCAGCCTACATTGTTGCCTGAAATTGAATTTTATGAATGCCCATCTATGTGTTAAGCCTACCGTTTGTAAAATACAAAAGAAACGACATCCAGACAGGACCAGGGTGTAGCCTACCATGTCAGCCCACAATGGAATTGTATGAATGCCCATCCATGTGGTAGCCCCACTGTTTGTAAAACAGGCCATTGTACTGGCTTTATTAGTCCTGATTCCTGTGACTAATCAATTTGGCTATTTAAGCTCTGAATATCAGCTACCCAACTTTATGAGGAGTTCTCACGAGCATATTTGCAATGTGTTTACACTGGGGGAAATACAAAAGTACTATCTTTTTCACTATGATCAGCTTTTCAAAAAATTTACAGATACAAACTTGAAACCACTGATCATGACAATGGGGTGAAACTCCTTGTCCATTCCATAAAGTCCATTTTACTTTGACCGGTCCTGTTTTTAGGATATGTTGCTTTGTTAACATGACAGCTCATTTTTTATTTGATTGAGTGCCATTTGATCGGCGAAACCTGCATTATGTAAAAATTGTCATACATTTTATCTCCATCCTGTAGGCTTCAGAAAAAGGTCACATACTCTTTCTACCATATCCTATATCTGCTACATGATTTATGTTAGATGATTTTATTGACTGAACGTTGGTGGAGCGCTTCAGAGATGCATCTCTCCAACAGCACCCTGGAGTGGCGCGCTGGGAATGGACAAGCAAAATATTTTGCGCCCCTGCCTTTGACAAAGTGGCCACTGCTTATCAAAGGGCAGCATCAGCGCTCATATAAAAATCCCATATGCCACTGGTTGAGAGAAATTTCCATTGTTTTGGGGCCGAATTATGTGAGGTTTTGTGTGTTGTTGTTGGAGATGCGTCTTGGTCAGTTTAGCTCAGAAAATCCCGCCCTCGTCAATCTGCTGCCATAGGCGGCCGGCTAATCCTGCCTAATGAGCGGACAGGCCGTGCCTATAGCATATAATAATCACATCAATAAATTGGTTATAACAAACTCTGAACACAGTAACACATGTGACAGCAAAATGGATGCAGAGGACGTGACAAATAAACTCGAAACATGGGGAATATTTACAGGTTGCTCAGGAGGTAAAGGGGAAGTCAGATGTGTGGAATAAATGTGACTAGTTGTGGAAAATCCTGGAGATCAAGAAAAAGAAGGTAAAGAGCAAATGCTGCGTGCATATTATGTCTGCCAAACAGGTGCTGCATAGATTACAATATACTTTTTCTTGACAGTTTGGAACAATGTTAACACTAAATAAAGTATAAACGTACCAGAGTGTCTGTTGTGATGTTTTTTTGTTAAGCCTTTATTACAGCAAAGACTAAAAACAGTCGCATTCATTCGTGAATGCAATTTCCGAAATGCAACGGTTTATATATTGTTTAAGCTAATTATTCAAGGCTCGCTTTATTTAATTTTTTGGACCAATAGGGAATGCAGTACAGTACTAGCGACATCAGGGTAAAAAGAGTTTCAACTGTCATATTGCACCATGTTCTAATTATTTACTGGGAGACTACCTTGAGTCTTGACACGGTGGCACCAGCAAGGTAGTTCTGGCCTTCAAGGTTGCGTGTAACTGATACATCAACTCCACATCCATATTAAATGAGTTGAGACCTTGAGATGATGACATGATTTGCTGCCAAATAATGGTTTAATAGGACTGCGGAATGGGTTAAAGAAATGTAATTTAGCCTAGTGAAAATGTTCTGTACCTGTTCTTCTCAGTCTCTCATAAATTAATCAGCATGACTGATTAAGAGTGCAATATTTCAGAGGCTAGAAAATCTTTCACTAACAATTTCAAACCCTATTTCAGTTAAACAATTATATTTCAAAGTAAATGTAATCCATTTAAACCCTAAATTGGTTAAGGGTCTTGCTACATTGGTTCAGCAACAGTAAACTGGTTCTTCAGAGAGCGTATTAGAAGGTGAATTGAAGGGGACGTGTGTTGCAATGTGACTGGGGTCTCTCTAGCATGTTACCTCAATTCCAGGCTGATATCACTGACAGTGAGGATAATCACTCTGGGCACACATTGGATCAGATGCAGCACAGCACCCTCTAGTCGGGCCACTAACACACACACATCCATACAAATAAACACAACAAATACACACACTCAAACCACTGCCATCAGGAAACCTGTCAATTGCAGGGCCATTATGGCCACATGCCACAGACATTGCCACAGGGAAACCTGTCAGTGTGGAGTAGTCATCATCAGCACAGGAGCCGGGGCCCCAGTTGTAGCAGTGGCTATCAGATCACTCACAGGGGTGAAGGGAGGAAAGGAACACAAGAGGGTAAAGAGAGGAGCAGCAAAACAAGGAGAGAAAAGGAGAGGTAAAACTAGGAAAGGATAGGAAGTAAAAAGAGGAAAGAAAAATAAATGAAAAGGGGAAAAAAGAGAAGAAAAGAAGAGCGTAAATGAGGGTTATATTACCTGAGAGGCAGATGAAGGTCATGTAGTCTCCCTGTCCTCCAGTAGCCAGGAAGGGGATCTTCTTCTTGGTCCTCCTCTTCACCTGCACGGCTGCAAGCATCTTCTCATCGTGGGGTGTGAACACCTCCTTGTTGATGGCTGACTTGGCACTCATCTTGGGGGAGGGGGGAGAGTCGCAGAGAGCGAGGGTAGGGTGGAGAGGAGGTTGTCAGGTCTCCTCTGCGGATGGAAAGAGATAGGATCATTAGTGAGTGTTACTGTTTGACTTTGGTGGAAGGGGTAAGTTATAGGGTTTAATATTTTCCCGGTAATTTACAAATGTTCCATCCCGAGAATAAATCACTTTTCTCCCGGATAACCCTGTATTTCCCGCCAAAGCCGGAAGAGTAATTCAAAAGCATATGAAGCATATAAATAGGCATTGTCTGGATTTGATTAGAGATTTGATTGAAAATTCAAGCGTGATGCTTCCTGAGCCATACATTAAATACATTTTATGAGCCCAAGCCCAAAAAAGCCTAAATGATTGTGCCATTATCCAATACATATGATATGTAGGCTACTGCACATTACGCACGCCACAAAAACATAAAAGCCCATAGATGTAGCTAGCTATATGCTCTCTTGGGTAAATAAATGAAACAAGCTCCAGTATGCTAATATTTTTGTGTATGAACTGTATTACTGTACTATACGGACTGGAATTACGCACCTCCTTCAACTCATGATAAAGTTTGGAGAGAACATAAAATTCTGGTGCAGCACATGCGGCCTACAAAGTTATAAGTATAGGCTAGCGAATTTGATTTTAATTTTGAAATACAATAGGGCCTATTTGTATAATTAGTCGGCTGACTCATATACACCTTTTATAATATTTCCCTTAATGTTATAGCCTACCTCTTTCTCTCTCTATTGTTGCATTATTCCTTCCTTGCTTACAACAGTTAAATGAAATAAGTTGTCCTTATGTTCATCATTCTAATGACATGCTTGCATAATATAGGACTTGAATTCGATTCAGACGGCTTTCACTTCTCATCACAAAGATTGAATGGTTATGGGTCTGAATAAATAACTGCTATAGCCAAATGCCATCGCGCGTTCGCTCTTCTTTCAAACTACCCGTGAGTTCTATTGGCTGCTGTATTTAACATTCAGCAAACAAGATCTTGCCTCCCTCTTAGAATAGTCTACTGTTGTTTTTTTTTAAGGAGAGAGGCCAGTGGAGCACAGGTATGTGCGTATTGCGCAAGAGACAGAGGCTATAAGTTAGAAGCTTATTATGCAAAACCCATCATTCATTAGCTAAATATAAGGCTAACACTGCATTGAATTTATTACCTGAAAGAGGTAGGCTAGGACATACATATACATATATATACATATATATATATATATATATATATATATATATATATACCTATATCAATTTGGAACAGGATTATCTATTTTGGATGCAATTTGAATCTAATTGAGAAAGACTGCGAGAGAGTGCTCGCACGTGCACTGATTTAATGCAATGACATTCGAGTGATGGGCTGTTTTAAAACTCTGTAGTTACAATAAATAAATAAATCTTTACAATTAAAAAATAAGGTGACCCCGAAAGCCAGATGGAAATGTGTATTCGGTTCTTATATTACTGTAGCATAGGCTATGCTGCAGCAACTGTAGGGCCTACCTGTCACAAGAAAAAAAGTTACCATGATGAGATGATGTGTCTACATGCATTGTGAACTGCGCTCCATACTGAGATGGTCTGTATGTCCCCACCCTGAGTGTTGATGATTGATCATGCAGAAAGCAAAGAAAAGGCCTTAGTGAAGCCAGATTTAGACATTGCATATCATTTAACCGTTCCATTTCACTTTATGCTGTACATATAAATCATTTATTATAATTTACCGGTTTCCACAGTTATTTATCCCGGGAAAAAGGAGTGGTTTTAGGCAGTAAATCTCGGTAACCGGGTTCCCGCCATTCAACCCTAGTAAGTTATACCAACAGACAATGTAAAACCAAAGATTTTCACAACTTCCCCAATATAGACCAGAGTCTGTCGTTTCCAATGGGAGCAAATTATTCATAGTGGGCTGAACAAGCAAAGAGGTGGGCAGAGCTAAGCATGAGCTAGCGAGATCCTACTGGTGCATTTTAGCATGTATTAGCACATTTACGTTAGTGAACGCCTACTCTGTGAAGTGTGCATAACATGTGCAATAACTCAATTCGCCCTTGTACTCCTAAAGAATGCCATTTTCTTTTACTTTGACAAAGGGAAAAGTCTACAAAACTTAGTCCACTCTGTTCGTAACAGATTCTAGTTTTGGAAACAGAAAACTGTATTAATTAATGTTTAAATCAATGAAAGAATTTGCAGAATGTCGGCCAAAATCCATCTCGCTCCATCTTCTCTCACTGCCGGCCACTGGGCTTCCTCTCCTGGGTGGAAGAACCTGCTTTCAATATACTTTGTATCCCTCATTTACTCAAGTGTTTCCATTATTTTGGCAGTTAGCTGTAGTTCTCATTTTCACATAAATCATGCATTGTCAATGCACTCTCCGGAACGTTCTAGCCTAAATCAATATCAGTCGAGCCCATATCACTGAATCCTTCTTATTGCGGAGGGAGGAAAAGACACACTGGTAGAAACAATGTCTTTGTTACATGTCACGTCCCCAGAAATCACATTGAGAAAGCAGTGAGAGATCAGTCCCAGAAGAAATAAAAGCAAAATGGCCATTACATCTGACTGCTCTGTGCTTTTCCAGTCTCCAGCATCAGAAAGACCACTCCAATCTCATTTCAGAAACATTCTGCTCCCCAAAATAAATGGCCCTATAAAAGAATGTAATGACAGATTGAGTGACCGCCTCCAACATGGAAGTCGGGCCATCGTTTCTCTGGAATGGTGCAAATATCGGCATCTCTTACTATTACACAGGCAATGTTCCCTCTAAGATCTGCTGCAAAATGTTAATGACTTCAGTTAGGAAACTTTTCAGAAACATCTCATTGTCATTGAACAGTCATTACATTTTACATTATTGGAAACCTCTTTTAAATGTAACTTTGTTCGCATTATGAACTGACAGTTCCTCATCGAATGGAATTGGATCACCCAGGTCCCAAACACAATGTGCTTTGCTGATCGTGTCAGAGAAAGCAGTGCTGAGGCAGTGCAATTGTGGTTACATTAATGGAGGATGCAGTCATAACTCAATTGGCCCAGCGTCGTCTGGGTTTGGCCAGAGTAGGCCGTCATTGTAAATAAGAATGTGTTCTTAACTGACTTGACTAGTTAAATAAAGGTAAAATAAATAAACAATAGTGTTTAATTGTGTCCAAATGCTCTCTAGAGAACTATGGCATTTAATCATTGTCTCAGCCAGACACACATAGAGGAGTTGCACTGGTGATACAAAAATATAACTGTCAGTCACAACAAATGCTACATGAATTAGGCTACTCAGAGAGGAGGCATAGCAACTCAGACTGGAAAACAATGCCCTCATCAATTTGGATGCAGGCCCAAAATACTTGTTTTTCACACTGCATTGAGCTTCAAATAAATGTTTGGCAGTTGAGGAGGAGAAGCAAGAAAACGAAATAGTTTCACAGAAATGTAATCCGCAGCGTTGGAAGCTTAACCTTGATCTACAGTAGTTTGCTTATCTGGTTTAATAAGTCAACTATTCGTCCTCCATCAAAACTTGAAAAAGCTGTTAGTGTTTCCCCTACTATTAATTAGTCTTGGCGGAGCCCAAACCTAACCTAGCTCTGATAGAGGAAACACTGAACATTCATTTGTCTCTTCGTCCTCAACAGTCCAGCTATCAAAAACATTAATAAGCTATGTGAGCTAGAAACATTCTGGCCTTTCATTGAGATCAATAAATACAACAGGTATTATGAAACGTCAAGAGACATCGAGATTCGATCAGACATTTTGTTTTCTGAATCATGAATGGTGCTGCATCTGGTGAGAGTTAGTTCAGTGACTGTTTCTACTGCTAGGTACTCCTATCCACATGGTAACGTTAGGTCACAGTGAACACTATGGGAGTGCACACTCAATAACACCACACCAACTCAACTAGCCTAAAAACCAAATAGCAGTAAAACAATCCACCTCAGCCAATGGCATTTCACAACATCACCAGATGAGGCTCTAAACTAATTATGTCTATCTCAGAGTAAACAACATACAAGCCAAGATTTCTTCAAGAGCAATTAGCCAACAAAAATGTCTTTGCTTGGAATGTTTAAAACATCCAACCCCTAAATCTACAGACTCTCGACATGTGCATACACGAGTGGAGGCTCCCCAGAGGAGGAAGGGGAGGACCATCCTCCTCAGTGAATTTCATTTAAAAAAAAATATTTTTAGATAAAACTATACTAAATATATTCACGTCACCAAATAATTGCTTAAAACACACTGTTTTGAAATGAAGGTCTACAGTAGCCTCAACAGCACTCTCTGGGGTAGCACCATGGTGTAGCCGGAGGACAGCTAGTTTCCATCCTCCTCTGGGTACATTGACTTCAATAGACTTGCACAGTAATTACGACTACATCCGAAGGACGTCCTCCAACTTATCAGAGCTCTTGCAACATGAACTGACATGTTGTCCACCCAATCAAAGGATCAGAGAATTAATCTAGTACTGAAAGCACAACCTACAACTAGCTAGCACTGCAGTGCATAAAATGTGGTGTATAGTTGACTCAAGAGAGAAAGACAATAGTTGAACAGTTTTGAACAAATTAATTTCTTTAAAAATGAAGGAGAAGCAAGAGCATTGTATTTTTTTCACTTTCACTTACATAGCTAGTGAATACAGCTACAGTGAGGGAAAAAAGTATTTGATCCCCTGCTGATTTTGTACGTTTGCCCAATGACAAAGAAATTATCAGTCTATCATTTTAATGGTATTTTTATTTGAACAGTGAGAGACAGAATAACAATAAAAAAATCCAGAAAAACACATGTCAAAAATGTTATAAATTGATTTGCATTTTAATGAGGGAAATAAGTATAGTCATAAGTCATAGGCAGCATTCCTCCTCCTCCAAACACAGCGAGTTGAGTTGATGCCAAAGAGCTCCATTTTGGTCTCATCTGACCACAACACTTTCACCCAGTTCTCCTCTGAATCATTCAGATGTTCATTGGCAAACTTCCGACGGGCATGTATATGTGCTTTCTTGAGCAGGGTGACCTTGTGGGCGCTGCAGGATTTCAGTCCTTAAACGGCGTAGTGTGTTACCAATTGTTTTCTTGGTGTCTATGGTCCCAGTTGCCTTGAGATTATTGACAAGATCCTCCCGTGTAGTTCTGGGCTGATTCCTCACCGTTCTCATGATCATTGCAACTCCACGAGGTGAGATCTTGCATGGAGCCGCAGGCCGAGGGAGATTGACAAGTCTTTTGTGTTTCTTCCATTTGCGAATAATCGCACCAACTGTTGTCACCTTCTCACCAAGCTGCTTGGCGATGGTCTTGTAGCTCATTCCAGCCTTGTGTAGGTCTACAATCTTGTCCCTGACATCCTTGGAGAGCTCTTTGGTCTTGGCCATGGTGGAGAGTTTGGAATCTGATTGATTGATTGCTTCTTTGGACAGGTGTATTTTATACAGGTAACAAACTGAGATTAGGAGCACTCCATTTAAGAGTGTGCTCCTAATCTCAGCTCGTTACCTGTATAAAAGACACCTGGGAGCCAGAAATCTTTCTGATTGAGAGGGGGTCAAATACTTATTTCCCTCATTAAAATGCAAATCAATTTATAACATTTTTGACATGCATTTTTCTTGATTTTTTTGTTGTTATTCTGTCTCTCACTGATCAAATAAACCTACCATTAAAAGTATAAACTGATCATTTCTTTGTCAGTGGGCAAACATACAAAATCAGCAGGGGATCAAATACTTTTTTCCCCTCACTGTAGCTAGTTTAGCCTACTCAAACAGCCCTGTCAGACAGAGGGAAAATTCTAGTATCATGTAGTAGACTAAACCTATTGATGTTACATTGAGCTGGGTGAATGAAATTTGAATGACAGTCCAATATGCTGTAATAGAAATAAGGCCATGAAGGGGCCTCCAGAGTGGCGCAGCAGACCCGACGTCACTACAGACCCGGGTTCGATCCCAGGCTGTGTTACAGCCGGCCGTGACCGGGAGACCCATGAGGCGGCACACAATTGGCCCAGCGTCGTCCGGGTTAGGGGAGGGTTTGGCCGGCCGGTATCGCCTTGTCCCATCGCCCTGTAGCGACTCCTTGTGGTGGGCCGGGCGCCTGCATGCTGACTGCGGTCGCCAGGTGTACAGCGTTTCCTCCGACACATTGGTGCGGCTGGTTTCCGGGTTAAGCGAGCAGTGTGTCAAGAAGCAGTGCGGCTTGAAGGGTCGTGTTTCAGAGGACACATGGCTCTCGACCTTTGCCTCTCCCGAGTCTGTACGGGAGTTGCAGTGATGGGACAAGACTGTAAGTAGAGAAAAAGGGGTAGAAAATAATAAGGCCATGCTCGTAAAAAATGTATTTGTCCTACCTAATGTTAAAACAGCACTGACCACCACCGGCGTACACACACCCGAAAAGGGCCTTGTTCAGCTTCCTATAAAAAACAGAAACAACTGTTCTCCCACCATCTCAGCCCAGTGGTGCACCACCAATCTCTGTACAAATGATTCTCTAGTAATTCAGCGCTTCAATTAAATTAATTGAAGTGGGAATAATAAGTTGGTGCTTCATTATGCCCCTTCACGTATGAATAAAACATATGAAAACCTTGATTTTCTTTTGAGAGGGGGCCTCAAACACAAATCATATGAAGACACTAGTAAACCTGAACGTCAAACGTCAATAGTCCTACTGTCACCTTAAGAAGGGGGTAGAGAGACATAGAGAAAGCGAGAGAGGGAAATATAGGAGTAGCCCTAATCCTGGGTGTCCCTACCGATCCACTACCATCCTCCAGCTGAGAAGGCTCCCCCTGTGTCTCTCCAAGCTGTCGGCAGACAGTGGGGAGTCTATGCCTCAGGTGGGCAACTGAAGTGTGAGGGATGGGAGGGAGGACCTGGGAGATTGAGGGTGGATTTCACTTTTCAGTGATGGTATTGAAATTACTGAATTACATCAGCCACAGGTCCCGACACAGCTTGGCTATGGTGAAAACGACACTCACGTTGTAACCCTGTCTGTCACCCATTTTCCAGTAACAATCCCCCCTACCCAGAAACACTTAATTAATTGTACCTCACCAAACGGTGAAAGGAGGGAGCAGTGCCGAGTGCAGTCTTTCACTTCGCCCTGCGTGTTAATGTGAAATCTGTTCAGCCAGAGCTCACAGCTCTCCAGAGGCCTCTTGAGTAAGGGTGCTTCACTTCAGCCCACAGCCAACAATTTCAGCACTCCCCACCACTCCTTTCCCTGCTTCCATCTTTACAAGGCCAATAGAAAACTGGCACAACAGCCAGGCTGAGAGAGCTTCACAATGATGGGACAGGTGCAGGATTTGCAAAAGCTGAGGCTGCCACAAAGCCAGCTCAATTAGTTAAGGGTCGTGTTTCAGAGGACGCATGGCTCTCGACCTTTGCCTCTCCCGAGTCTGTACGGGAGTTGCAGTGATGGGACAAGACTGTAAGTAGAGAAAAAGGGGTAGAAAATAATAAGGCCATGCTCGTAAAAAATGTATTTGTCCTACCTAATGTTAAAACAGCACTGACCACCACCGGCGTACACACACCCGAAAAGGGCCTTGTTCAGCTTCCTATAAAAAACAGAAACAACTTTGTTCTCCCACCATCTCAGCCCAGTGGTGCACCACCAATCTCTGTACAAATGATTCTCTAGTAATTCAGCGCTTCAATTAAATTAATTGAAGTGGGAATAATAAGTCGGTGCTTCATTATGCCCCTTCACGTATGAATAAAACATATGAAAACCTTGATTTTCTTTTGAGAGGGGGCCTCAAACACAAATCATATGAAGACACTAGTAAACCTGAACGTCAAACATCAATAGTCCTACTGTCACCTTAAGAAGGGGGTAGAGAGACATAGAGAAAGCGAGAGAGGGAAATATAGGAGTAGCCCTAATCCTGGGTGTCCCTACCGATCCACTACCATCCTCCAGCTGAGAAGGCTCCCCCTGTGTCTCTCCAAGCTGTCGGCAGACAGTGGGGAGTCTATGCCTCAGGTGGGCAACTGAAGTGTGAGGGATGGGAGGGAGGACCTGGGAGATTGAGGGTGGATTTCACTTTTCAGTGATGGTATTGAAATTACTGAATTACATCAGCCACAGGTCCCGACACAGCTTGGCTATGGTGAAAACGACACTCACGTTGTAACCCTGTCTGTCACCCATTTTCCAGTAAAAATCCCCCCTACCCAGAAACACTTAATTCACTGTACCTCACCAAACGGTGAAAGGAGGGAGCAGTGCCGAGTGCAGTCTTTCACTTCGCCCTGCATGTTAATGTGAAATCTGTTCAGCCAGAGCTCACAGCTCTCCAGAGGCCTCTTGAGTAAGGGTGCTTCGCTTCAGCCCACAGCCAACAATTTCAGCACTCCCCACCACTCCTTTCCCTGCTTCCATCTTTACAAGGCCAATAGAAAACTGGCACAACAGCCAGGCTGAGAGAGCTTCACAATGATGGGACAGGTGCAGGATTTGCAAAAGCTGAGGCTGCCACAAAGCCAGCTCAATTAGTTTGACATCTTCCATAATTGCCAAACACTGATAAGAAAACGACCAGAAACTCAAGAAACAACTGATTCCAGATAGATTGGTTATGTTTAATCGTATGTATAGTGAGACATTTGGAATGCTGTTGTTAGAGCTACTTTCCTCTGACATTTACAGTAAATGGAGAAAGGTTAGGGTTTAACAACCCTTTGAAGAATCCTTCAGAAAAGGGAGGATCTGAAATAGGCTCGGGCGATATACCATTTATACCGTATACCAAGGTATTTCGAAATACCGACGGTATGATACGCCAATGCTTATGACTATAAATTAAGTATAACTACAAGAAATGTAAGATGTGTCAAATAAAGTATATACAGCTCAGGGCTCTAGTTATGCATTTGTTTTGCTAACTTGCTAGCTAAGTGGCTAGATCAAGCTTTTTGGTTACAGCAGAGACATTCTAGCCTAAGTACCAGTCTCTTTAGGTAACATTCCACTCCTTGTCATTGACAATGAGACTGGCCTTTCTGTCATCTTCAAATATGAACACTCAATCATTAATGAGCGAGGAGAACTGAGGAGTTGATAATCCAAATATTGGAACTCACTTTTTTCTCCACAGAATATGTTGGTATCCGGTTGCTAAGCAACCGTTTTTTGTTTGTCCAGACGAAACCAGTCTGTCAAAAGTTGCTAGATCACGTCTAAATTATCAAACTAAATACATACTGCAATTCCAACCACAAAACCTCTTTGCTTTGATTTTAAGCCTCAAAATACAATAACTTGCCTAGCTAACAGCTAACAGCTAAACGTTTTTGACTTTGTTATAATTCTAATTCTATATTTGAGGCTCCATGTTGTCATGGAACATATTAATGTTATTTCCAACAACCAATGAGCAACTCCGCCGTAAATCCAGCTGCATATTGAATGTTGAGATTGCCGAAAGGCCAGCCTCTTTGGCAATGACATGGAGTGACAAAGACTTCGTACCCAGACTACAGACATTCAATCTTCAATCCCCTACTGGATCAAGATTCCTGTTGCCTAAATAGTTTTATGCGTCCCCCCAAAGAAAAAAAAAAAGAATACGTAATACCGTATACCACGGTATGGTACAGAAACAGTATGAAAATCTAGATACCGCCCAACACTAATCTGTGAGCTAACCAACCCACAGTTGGAACTCAGTGTCTGGTGGGACGCCAAGGTGTTATGTTTATCTTTCTCTGTGCCACATCCAGTGTTGTTTTCAGATTGCAGTGTGTAGATCGATCCAGCAAGACGGCGATAAGCAGGGGAAATCACATTCCTGGGGCTTAACTTCCATTCACATTCCTTAGAGAACGCCCCACACTCAGCAGGAATTAACAGCTACTCTTCAGCTCCGCTCGAGTGTGAGTTTGTGTGTATGTAGAGGGGGTGACTCTAACAGAGCAGAATGCAGGAAGGATGATGAGAGGGAGCCCGCTCCAAAACAGTTGTCTTTCAGGGGAGGAATGAGAATCTTCATTTAGGGAAAATAGTATTTATTTCAAAAGGAATACAGATCTTACAGTTGGATAGCATATGGCAGGGAAAACACTGTGCTTGAAATGGACGCAGTATGTAGACCTACACTAAATTGAAATATTCCACAACAGGTGCGTGAAAATTGTTCCAGAGGATTACTTTCAGCAAAGAGAGATTGCACAATGGTGTCACTGTCTGCACAATGTTTAAAAAAAAAGAGGTGACAACTTTCTCCATGCTATAGTTATATTGAAGGATCTAGGCCTAAGGTGAGAAATAAATTGCAGATGAAAGCATTCACTTAAAACAGTAGTGGCATAGTTCTCATTATTCCACATAAAATGATCACTATTTCAAATGTAGTCCCATATTTATGAACACACTAGCCACATTAGAGGTGAGAAACAGTACAAATCTTATCTCAATGGTTTGGGTCAGGGCATCTTTTAGTAAGCCTACTCCTCTTAACATGAGCAGTAAGGAAATACTGTCACAGTGTAGTAGGGCTGGCACAATTACCGTGTAACCGACGGTTATGGATGAAGACCGTCATGAAAATGAAATAACCGTCATAACCGTTTGGAACGAACAGCTGACTGAAGACGGCATTCGTGCGGTTGACTTTTTCCTCACCAATTCCGTGATATCCAATTGCAATCTTGTCTCATCGCTGCAACTCCCCAACGGGCTCGGGAGAGACAAAGGTCGAGTCATGCGTCTTCTGAAACATGACCCGCCAAACCGCGTTTCTTAACACCCGCCCGCTTAACCCGGAAGCCAGCCGCACCAATGTGTCGGAGGAAACACAGTTCAACTGACGACTAAAATCAGCCTGCAGGCGCCCGGCCCGCCACAAGGAGTCGCTAGAGCGCGATGAGCCAAGTAATGCCCCCCAGCCAAACCCTCCCCTTACCCGTGCAATGCTGGGCCAATTGTGTGCCGCCCTATGGGACTCCCGGTCACGGCCGGTTGTGAGACAGCCTGGGATCGAACCCGGGTCTGTAGTGCGATGCAGTGCCTTAGACCGCTGCGACACTCGGGAGGCGATAATATGGACTCTTAACAACGGGTTGACATTTTCTGCCCCTTGCTGAAACGAGCAAGGTGTTGAAGCAAACGATTAATAGAATGGGCTTTGAACCTCTAACCCTGGCAATTTGACTGGCTATCTCATGGGTACACTCGCAATGGCTGCTTGGTATTGTGATGCAATAATTTCCATCCTAATGTAGAATGTTAATTCAAATGACGTTAACTGATGTGGCTCATGCAATTGAATGTATTTTTTGTATTGTCAGTGGATCAACAAATCACAGCACATATTGATGGGTACACTTCCTGCTTTGCTCCAATGGGTACACTCGCAATGGCTGCCAGTCCACCCATTATGCCATCATTGACTTGAATGGGGACACCCGTTCTATTCATTCTATTGAAGTGCCTACAGAAAGTATTCATACTCCTTGATTTGTTACAGCCTAAATTCAAAATGGATTAAATAGAAAAAAAAATCTCACCCATCTACACACGCACACAATACCCCATAATGACAAAGGGAAAACATGTTTTTAGAAATGTGTAATACTTTGTAGAAGCACCTATTACAGTTTTGAGACGTCTTGGTTATGTCTGTATCAGCTTTGCACATCTGGATT
Organism: Coregonus clupeaformis; assembly: GCF_020615455.1. NCBI lineage: Eukaryota > Metazoa > Chordata > Actinopteri > Salmoniformes > Salmonidae > Coregonus > Coregonus clupeaformis. The sequence goes on along the minus strand of NC_059216.1, from coordinate 24,492,583 downwards.
TGGGGATTTTCTCTAATTCTTCCTTGCAGATTTTCTCAAGCTCTGTTAAGTTAGATGGGAAGTGGTGGTGAACAGCATCTTCAAGTCTTTCCACAGATTTAATGGGATTCAAGTCTGGGCTTTGGCTGGGCCACTCAAGGACTTCCATATTCTTGTTCTGAAGCCATTCCAGCGTTGCTTTGTCTTTATGCTTGGGGTCATTGTCTTGTTGGAATGTAAATCATCGCCCCAGTCGAAGGTTGTTTACACTCTTTAGCAGGTTCTCATTAAGCATTTGCCTGTATTTGGCTCCCTTCATTGTTCCCTCTATCCTTACCAGTCTCCTAGTCCATGCTGCTGAAAAGCATCCCAATAGCTTGATGCTGCCACCACCATGCTTCACGGTAGGGATGGTGTTAGACGGGTGATGAGCTGTGCCTGGTTTCCTCCAGACATAGATCTTTGCATTCAGGCCAAAGAGTTACATTTGTCTCATCAGACAACAGAATCTTTCACGTGCCGTTTTGCAAATTCCAGGGTGCTTTCATAAGCCTTTTTCTCAGGAGTGGCTTCCATCTGGCCACTCTCTCATAAAGGCCAGATTGGTGAAGTGCTGTAGAGACTGTTCTCCCATCTCAGGCAAGGAACTCTGTAGTTCTGTCAGCGTGGAAATTGGGTTGTTGGTCACCTCCCTGACCAAGGTCCTTCTTGCGTGGTTGCTCAGTTTGGTTGGACGGCCAAGCTCTAGGCAGAGTCTGGTTAGTTCCATATTTTCTCAATTTCCCAATGATAGACCACTGTGTTCTTGGAAACTTTCAACACTCTAGAAATTGTTGTATACCCTTCCCCAGATATATGCCTCATCACAATTATATCTCTGAGATCTACGGACAGTTCCTTGGACTTCATGGTATAGTTTCTGCTCTGACATGCACTGTCAAATGTGGGACCTTATATAGACAGGTGTGTTTCTTTCTAAATCATGTCCAAACAATTGAATTGGCCACAGGTGGACACCAATCAAACTGTAGTGACATCTCATGTATTATCAAAGGAAATTGGATGCAGCTGAGCTCAATTTGGAGTGTTATAGCAAAGTGGTTTGAATACTTACAGTACCAGTCAAAAGTTTGGAAACACCAACTCATTCCAGGGTTTATATTTACTATTTTCTACATTGTAGAATAATAGTGAAGACATCAAAACTATGAAATAGCACAAATGGAATCATGTATTAACCAAAAAAGTGTTAAATAAATCAAAATGCCAAGAGTGTGCAAAGCTGTCATCAAGGCAAAGGGCGACTATTTGAAGAATCTCAAATATAAAATATATTTTGATTTGTTTAACACTATTTTGGTTACTACATGATTCCATATGTGCTATTTCATAGTTTTGATATCTTCACTATTATTCTACAATGTAAAGAATAGTAAAAATAAAGACAAACCCTTGAATGAGTAGATGTTTCCAAACTTTTGACTGGTAGTGTAAGTATTCAGACCCTTTGTTCAGTACTTTGTTGAAGCACATTTGGCAGCAATTACAGCCTCGAGTCTTCTTGGGTATGACGCTACAAGCTTGGCACACCTGTATTTGGGGAGTTTCCCATTATTCTCTGCAGATCCTCTCAAGCTTTGTCAGGTTGGATGGGGAGCGTCGCTGCACAGCTATTTTCAGATATCTCCAGAGATGTTCAATCAGGTTCAAGTCCGGGCTCTGGCTGGGCCACTCAAGGACATTCAGAGACTTGTCCCGAAGCCACTCCTGCGTTGTCTTGGCTGTGTGCTTAGGGTCGTTGTCCTGTTGGAAGGTGAACCTTCGCCCCAGTCTGAGGTCCTGAGCGCTCTGGAGCAGGTTTTCATCAAGGATCTTGCTGTGCTTTGCTCCATTCATCTTTCCCTCGATCCTGACTAGTCTCCAAGTCCCTGCCACTGAAAAACATCCCCACAGTATGATGCTGCCACCACCATGCTTCAACGTAGGGATGGTGCCAGGTTTCCTCCAGACATGACGCTTGGCATTCAGGCCAAAGAGTTCAATCTTGGTTTTATCAGACCAGAGAATTTTGTTTCTCATGGTCTGAGAGTCTTTAGGTGCCTTTGGCAAACTCCAAGCGGGCTATCATGTGCCTTTTATTGAGGAGTGGCTTCTGTCTGGTCACTACCATAATGGCCTGATTGGTGAAGTGCTGCAGAGATGGTTGACCTTCTGGAAGGTTCTCCCATCTCAGTAGAGGAACTCTGGAGCTCTGTCAGAGTGACCATCGGGTTCTTGGTCACCTCCCTGACAAAGGCCCTTCTCCCACGATTGCTCAGTTTGGCCGGGCAGCCAGCTCTAGGAAGAGTCTTGGTGGTTCCAAACGTCTTCCTTTTAAGATTGATGGAGGCCACTGTGTTCTTGAGGACCTTCAATGCTGCAGACATTTTTTGGTACCCTTCCCCAGATCTGTGCCTCGACACAATCCTGTCTCGGAGTTCTACGGACAATTCCTTCGACCTCATGGCTTGGTTTTTGCTCTAACATGCACTGTCAACTGTTGGACCTTATATAGACAGGTGTGTGCCTTTCCAAATCATGTCCAATCAATTGAATTTACCACAGATGGACGCCAATCAACTTGTAGAAACATCTCAAGGATCAATGGAAACAGGGTGCAACTGAGCACAATTTCGAGTCTCATAGCAAAGGGTCTGAATACTTATGTTTTCTATTTTTAATACATTTGCTAAAATTTCTAAAAAGATGTTTTCACTTTGTCATTATGGGTTATTGTGTGTAGGTTGATGAGGAAAGAAATTAATTTAATCCATTTTAGAATAAGGCTGTAACGTAACAACATTTGGAAAAAGGGAAGGGGTCTGAATACTTTCCAAATGCACTGTAAGTATTACAAGCAAAGTTACATAGTGCCAATAGAGCCTCCTTACCTGTAAAACAAACAAAGATCCAAACTAGCTGAGGTATGACAAATTGGAAACCTGTTATTTAAGTTTCACTTAACATTACTCTAGCTGTGTTGGTTTTGTGATGATGTCATTTCATGTGTACATCCTCCTGCCAAGTGGTGGGATGAGACAGTCTGTTCCCATGTTGAAGCTTCATCAAAAACTAGCAAGGATTGTTTTTGTTCCACTCTCCATTATATGAGCCATTGAAGACAGGAAACTGGCCTCGTTAGGTCGGCTATCCTCTCATTGCACAAAAAAGGAGTGTCTCCACTTTCCCTTCCAGCAAGCATGGCAGTGGACACCATGTGTAATAGGTTAGATAGTCTAATCATTTCCAATAGCCTCTCTTTCCTGGTGTACTCTAGTAGCCTAAATGTTGCAATGAACTACTTCATGGGAGTGTGTTCTGCATTTGGAGTTAATTGGTTTGGTCAACAGCTAGGAGATAAGGAGTAGTATTAATGAGAGCAAGAGATTAGGTGAATGAGGTTGAAGCAGCAGCCCTGCATGGCCTCAACCTATCAGAGACTTGGCAATATAGAGATAGGCATGTGGTAATTGCTAATTGCAGATAAATCCTACATGTATTGCATTTTCCAAATTGCTTTTTCTGAAGTGCTGTGTTTTGAAGCACTTGTGGAAACATATCATTTTGCAGGGCTATTGGCCCTACTACAAAACCATATCAAAGGAATTTGATTGGTTATTAGTTCATGCAGATGTGCATGTTGCTGTAACCTTACCAACCCACACTATTACTCTGTCATAACTTAGTGGCTAGCATATTGGACTTTGAGTGATATCAAAAACCGCTCCATTTTATATAATTGCAAAGCAATTAGGCTAGCCCCAAATTATTATGTAACAAGTCTAACAACATGTTCGTTTTGTTACTAGGGTAATAACAGTTGCCTTCAGGGTTACTCAACTGGAATTGTATTTTGTTTTTATTTTGTATTTTACCTTTATTTAACAAGGCAAGTCAGTTAAGAACAAATTCTTATTTACAATGACGGCCTACACCGGCCAAACCCGGACGTTGCTGGGCCAATTGTGCGCCGCCCTATGGGACTCCCAATAACGGCCGGTTGTGATACAGCCTGGAATCGAACCAGGGGGTCTGTAGTGACACCTCAAGCACTGAGATGCAGTGCCTTAGACCGCTGCGCCACTCGGGAACTTCTTCTGTGTGCGATTTTAAAATAATCGGTTCAAGGACATACATCTGGTGTAATATAATTAATTATTGGCATGATTGTCTATGAAATGTGTATTTATTTACACAAATTGACCACGAAGATTGCCATTTTCCCATTCCCTTTAATGGGGGATCCGGTTTTCTGTAAAGAATGCCTACAGTACTGTGGTCGGCCTTGAACTTCGTGCCTTCAATGAGAGCGGTCAGTCGTTCTCCCCTGAGCCTGACTGATATTTTATATTAAGTTCAACCCACAGTTAATGTCTTAATATACAGATGAGCACATAATAATGTGCTTCAGGTTATGAAAATATAGCTCTTGCAATAAAGCATCCTTATATGAAACTAGCAGGATGCACCTGCGTGATAATTATTTGCAGGTAAATAAACAATGAGTGAAAAATGATTAAATTAGATATTGTCCCTTCGTACAATACAGGTGTACGCAGCTATAGAATACCTGCATTATAAGGAGCATAACTGAAATATGTGCCATTCTATGAAGCTTGTGACAAAAGCCTCCCTGAAAACAGATCGGAGGCTATTTGGAGTTTGAACAATGTATTTTAGCTAGTGTTCAAAACACCATAGTCTCAGTTTGAAAATGATGAGCATGGGAAAAATAGGCTTCAAAATTGGAGGCGTGGTTGCTGCGTATTGTGAGTGGCATGCCTTTGAAAGCCATATTTTGCAATAGTCTAATGTTCTGTACAATTTGAACAGACGTAAACGTAAACAGTGTAGTACTGAAATTAACTTGGGTCTCAGACTTCAGCCCATGCATTTTACAAGATGCAAGTCTTCAAATCCTGAATAATCGATTGAATGAATGCTTTGACGTGTGCAATAGTTCATAAACTAATTTGTAGCCTTTAACAGTAGCAAGTTCTAGGAGATATTTAGCTGAATCTTGCAACAGGCACCGCCGAGATAGAGTGACGCGCAGCCTACAGAAAATGTTGACGCAAACACAGGACTCTGCGCTCTAATAGCAATAGTTGGACGAAAGTCCAATAAAAACGTAGATAACTAACTCATCCCACCATTTGATCTTGATATAATGTGTATATACAATTTTCATCCTATGAAAAAACGAGAGTAAACAGGACAGTAAATATAACAGTAACTTACCACTTCTTGTTTGGCGACTGTTCCACGTGTGGTTCAAGCCTCAAAGGTTATCACAGTGAGTCCATTAACTTTCACTTGCACAGTCGTTCCTGTTATCTAATCAAATTAAAAGGTAGCATGTCGTTTTTGACATGGAAATAGTCTAATTTCGTTCAACAGTCGTATTTCAAAGAAAGACAGAGCGCCTCAATCTCTCGCTGAGCTAGACTTCTCGCGCGCTACAACTGCTGTCTCGATGGAAAAGCAGTAGCAGGTTCTCACAGCAAGTTTTCCAAACCGCCAGTCACGTGCAGTAGGCGCTAAACTAATGCAATCTGGATTCTATTTGACTCTCAAAAACACTCCTCCAAAATAACAAGTATGTTTGCCATGATAGGGATTTATAGTTGTTTTCCTTCGAATGAGAAGGATTTATAGTTGTTGTCCTTCTACATTTCCTTACTTTGCTTGATATCAAATCTGAAATATTGGCCATGAATATGCCTATGCATCCATGATAATGCATCCAATCTCTCTTTTGGTAGGCCAACCAAAGTTGTTTTTCAAATGTTGGCTATAAACTTTCATGAAGACAGTATTTGCAACACTTCATTTAAGTGCCTGGAATTATTGATTGTAAACGTACAGTATGTATATTTCCTTGATTAACTGCACAGAGTTCTGCACTAATTGACTGGTAGCCTAGTGGGCTAAATAAATGTTGTCAATGTGCACACCACATGCCCACATGCCCGCTCTCCCCAAATGCCAGCTGTTGCCACCCTGCCTGCCAGTGTGTTCATTCACATAGCCATGCCAACAGTGTGCTGTTCCATAACAATTCCAAAAGAGTGTGCTCAGATTAAGAAATCAAACCCCCCCCCGACCATCATTTTCTGTAAACAACTCCATGCAGTTCAATGCGTGGTAAATTTACTGTTGAAGAAAAAAAACCTTTATCATAAACCCATAATAACATTTGCGATGTGGTATAGGCAACAGTTGAGCAGAGGCGTTTTAAGGATTTCCACCCATGGGAAATTTTTTGGGGCAGGGTCCGAAAAGAAATCTGCCTTTTAAAAATGCATTTCATGCAATTCTGCTTAATTTACATGATGGAAGACATTAGCTGAATCCTTTTTAATACCACACAAATGACCGAAATGAGTGGCTACACTGATACTGACAAACTGAGATCAAGCAGGTCTTGAATTCAAACCAACAATAGCCCAGGCCAATGAAGCGACACACATATTGTACAATATTAGGAGGAAATATATATATCTATTATAGGCTACAGTCAGCTACTAATGATGAAGATGAAGCCATAGGCTACTCACGGTGATGGCCGATGTGCTTGTTGTGGCAATAGCTTATCTCAAGATGAGCTACTTTGAAAAACAGTGCTGCTGTTCGCAATAATTTTCAAGTTGTTGAGATTTTTTCTTATTCTATTGGTTCTACAGACAGATTAGTCTTCTCTTCTCAGCAGTAGGCATTTGCTTTCCAAACTGAACTTTTTTCCCAGGATTGTATTTTGAAATCTGCAAAAAGCAAACCTACAGCAGCAACCAACCATAGAAATATAATCCATAGACGGCAGTTCCCATTCAAATCAGGACTGGCAGCCATTGCTAGTTTACCCATGAGTTTAACAGTCAAATTGCCAGGGTAAGAGATTCCAAAATCCTTCTATGGATTATATGTCTATGGCCACAATGCAACAAGCTGTATGTTTTGTGCTCATGCTGTAGGCATACCGTTAACTGACAAGATAAAGGAAACACTTGAGTAAATGAGGGATACAAAGTATATGTTATGGTGTGAGGTGCATTTTCCTGACATGGATTAGGTCCATTTGTAGAATCTATGCCAAGGCGCATTGAAGCTGTTCTGACAGCTGGTGTTGGCCTAACACCATTTTAAGACACGTTATATTGGTGTTTCCTTTATTTTGGCAGTTACCTTTATGTGCTCCTGCTAAAACTTAATCCACAGCTCATAATAATGTCCTGAACGGAGCAAATGGAAACCATGTGTTTGATGTATTTGACACCATTCCATTTGTTCTGCTCCAGTCATTACCACCAGCCCCTTCTCCCCAATTAAGGTGCCACCAACCTCCTGTGATCCACAGTAATCTTTTTTTTAGAAACTATTGATCCTCTGTGGGTAAATTATCATCGCTGGTGTATTTTGAACATTGAAAACATTCCTGTAGTTGGCAAAAAAATGTATGGTATTTGTATATGTATTTTTTGGGGGCCCTGAATTACACAATTGACCAGTCACATTTATTTGTTATGCAGTTTTTATTTATATTTTTTATGAATCAGTTACCCAATCAAAGCAGGGCCCCCCACTTACCCATGTGGGCCCCCTACCTCCTCTCCTCCCCCATCTGACAATTAGCAGAGCAGCAGCAGGCAGCAGCAGGCTATCCACACTCATTGAGAGCGGGCTCCTGATTTCTCCTGGAAAACATCCCCACAGCATGATGCTGCCACCACGCTTCACCGTAGGGATGGTGCCAGGTTTCCTCCAGACAAGACGCTTGGCATTCAGGCCAAAGAGTTCAATCTTGGTTTCATCAGACCAGATAATTTTGTTTCTCATGGTCTGAGATTCTTTAGGTGCCTTTGACAAACTCCAAGCGGGCTGTCATGTGCCTTTTACTGAGGAGTGGCTTCTGTCTGGTCACTACCATAAAGGCCTGATTGGTGGAGTGCTGCAGAGATGGTTGTCCTTCTGGAAGGTTCTCCCATCTCAGTAGAGGAACTCTGGAGCTCTGTCAGAGTGACCATCAGGTTCTTGGTCACCTCCCTGACAAAGGCCCTTCTCCCACGATTGCTCAGTTTGGCCGGGCGGCCAGCTCTAGGAAGAGTCTTGGTGGTTCCAAACTTCTTCCATTTAAGACTGATGGAGATCACTGTGTTCTTGAGGACCTTCAATGCTGCAGAAATGTGTTGGTACCCTTCCCCAGATCTGTGCCTCGACACAATCCTGTCTCGGAGTTCTACGGACAATTCCTTCGACCTCATGGTTTGGTTTTTGCTCTGACATGCACTGTCAACTGTGGGACCTTATATAGACAGGTGTGTGCCATTCCAAATCATGTCCAATCAATTGAATTTACCATAGGTAGACTTCAATCAAGTTGTAGAAACATCACAAGGATAATCAATGGAAACAGGATGCACCTGAGCTCAATTTCAAGTCTCATAGCATAGGGTCTGAATACTTATGTAAATAAGGTATTTCTGTTTTTATTTGTAATACATTTGCAAACATTTCTAAAAACCTGCTTTAGCTTTGTCATTAATGGGTGTTGTGTGTAGATTGCTGAGGATTTTTATTTATTTAATCCATTTTAGAATAAGGCTGTAACGTAACAAAATGTGGAAAAAGTAAAGGGGTCTGAATACTTTCCGAAGGCACTGTATATATATATATATATACAGTTGAAGTCGGAAGTTTACATACACCTTAGCCAAATACATTTAAACTCAGTTTTTCACAAATCCTGACATTTTAATCCTAGTAAAAATTCCCTGTTTAGGTCAGTTAGGATCACCACTTTATTTTAAGAATGTGAAATGTCAGAATAATAGTAGAGAGAATTATTTATTTAAGCTTTTATTTCTTTCATCACATTCCCAGTGGGTCAGAAGTTTACATACACTCAATTAGTATTTGGTAGCATTGCCTTTACATTGTTTAACTTGGGTCAAACGTTTTGGGTAACCTTCCACAAGATTACCACAATAAGTTGGGTGAATTTTGGACCATTCCTCCTGACAGAGCTGGTGTAACTGAATCAGGTTTGTAGGCCTCCTTGCTATTACACGCTTTTCCACTTTGCCACAACTTTGGAAGTATGCTTGGGGTCATTGTCCATTTGGAAGACCCATTTGCAAGCAAGCTTTAACTTCCTGACTGATGTCTTGAGATGTTGCTTCAATATATCCACATCATTTTCCTTCCTCATGATGCCATCTATTTTGTGAAGTGCATCAGTCCCTCCTGCAGCAAAGCACCCCCACAGCATGATGCTGCCACCCCCGTGCTTGGATGACTCACCTGTATTAACTGCACCTGTTTGAACTCGTTACCTGTATAAAAGACACCTGTCCACACACTCAATCAAACAGTCTCCAACCTCTTCACAATGGCCAAGACCAGAGAGCTGTGTAAGGACATCAGGGATAAAATTGTAGACCTGCACAAGGCTGGGATGGGCTACAGGACAATAGGCAAGCAGCTTGGTGAGAAGGCAACAACTGTTGGTGCAATTATTAGAAAATGGAAGAAGTTCAAGATGACGGTCAATCACCCTCGGTCTGGGGCTCCATGCACGATCTCACCCCGTGGGGCATCAATGATCATGAGGAAGGTGAGGGATCAGCCCAGAACTACACGGCAGGACCTGGTCAATGACCTGAAGAGAGCTGGGACCACAGTCTCAAAGAAAACCATTAGTAACACACTACGTCGTCATGGATTAAAATCCTGCAGCGCACGCAAGGTCCCCCTGCTCAAGCCAGCGCATGTCCAGGCCCGTCTGAAGTTTGCCAATGACCATCTGGATGATCCAGAGGAGGAATGGGAGAAGGTCATGTGGTCTGATGAGACAAAAATTGAGCTTTTTGGTCTAAACTCCACTCGCCGTGTTTGGAGGAAGAAGAAGGATGAGTACAACACCAAGAACACCATCCCAACCGTGAAGCATGGAGGTGGAAACATCATTCTTTGGGGATGCTTTTCTGCAAAGGGGACAGGACGACTGCACCGTATTGAGGGGAGCATGGATGGGGCCATGTATCGCGAGATCTTGGCCAACAACCTCCTTCCCTCAGTAAGAGCATTGAAGATGGGTCGTGGCTGGGTCATCCAGCATGACAACGACCTGAAACACACAGCCAGGGCAACTAAGGAGTGGCTCCGTAAGAAGCATCTCAAGGTCCTGGAGTGGCCTAGCCAGTCTCCAGACCTGAACCCAACAGAAAATCTTTGGAGAGAGCTGAAAGTCCGTATTGCCCAGCGACAGCCCCGAAACCTGAAGGATCTGGAGAAGGTCTGTATGGAGTGGGCCAAAATCCCTGCTGCAGTGTGTGCAAACCTGGTCAAGACCTACAGGAAACGTATGATCTCTGTAATTGCAAACAAAGGTTTCTGTACCAAATATTAAGTTCTGCTTTTCTGATGTATCAAATACTTATGTCATGCAATAAAATGCAAATTAATTACTTAAAAATCATACAATGTGATTTTCTGGATTTTTGTTTTAGATTCCGTCTCTCACAGCTGAAGTGTACTCTACATGCTTTGTAAGTAGGAAAACCTGCAAAATCGGCAGTGTATCAAATACTTGTTCTCCCCACTAAATATATATATATATATATATATATATATATATATATATATATATACACTACATATATAATCTATACTGTATATTTAATATATACTGTATTTATTTCCATATTTATTTATTTTGAGACTTTTTTGAATATTTGTTTTTGCTGTGCTGCGGCCTCTTGGGCCCCCAACGGGCCTGTGCCTAGGGGCTTCAGCCCCGGTAAGCCCCTGCATTAATCAGGCCCTGAGTGTGCTGTGTGTGTGTTTGTGTGTGTCCAGTTTTCTGACTCAGTGAGTCATCCAGATTCTTTAGAGACCTCTAACTCTTGTCCTGGCAGAGTTTTTCTTTTGTACACCAAAGAGAGGGAAAACAGGCTTAATATGTGTCCCAGTAGTTTTAAAAAGGTTATCCTCCTTTTCTCCTTTCATGACTGGTCACAAGGAAAATAAACTACCAAAGGAAAGCATTGAAGGCTATTGGGACATTATTGGGACACTTGGATGTGGCTGTGACAATGGTGATCCATGATTTTTGAAGTGTATGAAGAGCTGAGAGATTATAAATCCTCTCGCTATCTATCACCTATTTCCTTGTTGCAGAGAGTACTGCCCCAGCCATTGCTTTCCTGCTTTTCAGCAAGCACTACACTTTCTGTAGTCACGTTGACATGATCATTACATCAACCACTGGCATGAATCCACCATTCATTTAGGGGTAAGGTCAGTTTAATTGCTCCATGAATATGAGTCAATTGGAGATCAGTATAACATTTCCTAAACACAAGCACTGATAGTCCTAGATATATAGTAGATTATGTTGGAAGTCATAGAACTGAACTAAGGCAGGTGAAGATCAATATGATTGCTTATTCAGAACAGCCTTATCAGATAAATCTGTAGTAGGATTATGTTAAACTAGAAACCACAGAGAAGCAAAGTGCAAATTTGGTCTAATACACTGACCCAAAAGAAATAACAGACTTTAAATGAAATATTGCATGGCATACTACAGCAAAATAATCAAATAAGAATACTTCATGTTTTTCTGGCCTTCAAAGCTTCCTTTGGACCAATTTCCAATAGTTTGTGTAGTTTTGGGTTGTGTTTTCAATATTTAGAACCGTTACATTTGACATTTTAGTCATTTAGCAGACGCTCTTATCCAGAGCGACTTAGAGTTAGTGAGTGCATACATTTTCATATGTAACCATGCAATCATCTGGTTGAACATGTGGAGAGCGTTCACTGAATGAATTTACATTTTGACCATTGTAATTCTTGGGACTCTTCTGAGACACGCTTTATTTCCGTACCTCTGCAATGTGATATACTGTGACTTTATTATTGCTAGTACATTTGAATCTGTATGTTGTATGGTAGCAGTTTGCTGCTCTAACCCTGAGCCAACTGGGACAGGACAAGGTGGAGGCAGGGATATTATTTAGTAGAGTTGCTGTCTCTATGGTACCCCACTCTGACAAACAGACTCAAACTAATGAGTCATATTTCCTCTTCAGTAGTTCCATGTGGTACATGTGTATGTGTGAGTGTGTGTGTATGCGTGCGTGTATGTGTGAGAGAGAAACAGAGAGGGAGAGGGAGAGAGAGAGAATCCAGGGGGTTAGAGAGGGGCATCAGGTATTTCCTGCCGGCTAGTCTGGGAATTTGGGCAGCTGTGTGTCTCTGAGGAGAGACTGGGAATTTGGGAAGCGGAGACGATGAAAGAAACAAAACACTCAGCATGAAACTGAGTCAAGGTGTCACGACTTCCGCCGAGGCTGCCTTCCCTCCTTGTTCGGGCAGGTTTCGGCGTTCGTCGTCACCGGCTTACTAGCTACTGCCGATCCCATTCTCATCACTCCACTTGTCATGTCTTGTCTTGTCAATCACACACACCTGGTGCTCATTCCCCTAATTAGTATGTGTATAAGTGTTCCCTCTGTTCCCCTTGTCTTTATGAGTGATTGTTTCATTGTGAGAGCGAGTATCTCGGTTGATCTACTCTTCCATTTGTTATTGCCAAGGTGGAATATTTCCCTTGTGATAGTTTCGTTTTGACGCTTGCTGCGTTTTATTCATGTTAATGGAATAAACTCTGGACTTTGGCGTTTTACCTCCTGCGCCTGACTCCTTCATTCACACCTCATCACACAAGGCTACAAAGGCTCAACTCACCACTCAAACTGCAGGAGAGGATTGCTCAAAAAGTGGAAAAACCGAGAGTAGTTATTGCTCAAATCTGTAAGATCTTGTAAATAGGTGTTTTGGACACCACACCCACACCACAGAGACCAAACAGATGCCACATCTTCAGTTGGGCAGAAGAGGCTATGTGGATGTGTCAGATGGGAGGAAAACTTGTTTTATGGTTGTTATCTACCTATGTACAGTTGAAGTTAATACTAAATTGTAATTATTTTGCACTATGGCCTATTTATTGCCTTACCTCCATAACTTACTACATTTGCACACACTGTATATAGATTTTATATTTTTCTATTGTGTTATTGACTGTACATTTTTGTTTATTCCATATGTAACTCTGTGTTGTTTTTATCGCACTGCTTTGCTTTATCTTGGCCAGGTCGCAGTTGTAAATGAGAACTTGTTCTCAACTGGCCTACCTGGTTAAATAAAGGTGAAATAAAAAAATAAAATAAAAAGTCAGTTTACATACGCCTTAGCCAACCACAATTCCTGTCATTTAATCCTAGTAAAAATTCCCTGTCTTAGGTCAGTTAGGATCAGCACTTTATTTTAAGAATGTGAAATGTCAGAATAATAGTAGAGAGAATGATTTATTTCAGCTTTTATTTCTTTCATCACATTCCCAGTGGGTCAGAAGTTTACATACACTCAATTAGCATTTGATAGCATTGCCTTTAAATTGTTTAACTTGGGTCAAACGTTTTGGGTAGCCTTCCACAAGCTTCCCACAATAAGTTGGGTGAATATTGACCCATTACTCCTGACAAAGCTGGTGTAACTGAGTCAGGTTTGTAGGCCTCCTTGCTCGCACACGCTTTTTCAGTTCTGCCCACAAATGTTCTATAGGATTGAGGTCAGGGCTTTGTGATGGCCACTCCAATACCTTGACTTTGTTGTCCTTAAGCCATTTTGCCACAACTTTGGAAGTATGCTTGGGGTCATTGTCCATTTGGAAGACCCATTTGCGACCAAGCTTTAACTTCCTGACTGATGTCTTGAGATGTTGCTTCAATATATCCACATTATTTCCCTTCCTCATGATGCCATCTATTTTGTGAAGTGCACCAGTCCCTCCTGCAGCAAAGCACCCCCACAGCATGATGCTGCCACCCCCGTGCTTCACGGTTGGGATGGTGTTCTTCGGCTTGCAAGCCACCCCCTTTTTCCTCCAAACATAACGATGGTCATTATGGCCAAACAGTTCTATTTTTGTTTCATCAGACCAGAGGACATTTCTCCAAAAAGTATGATCTTTGTCCCCATGTGAAGTTGCAAACCGTAGTCTGGCTTTCTTATGGCGGTTTTGGAGCAGTGGCTTCTTCCTTGCTGAACGGCCTTTCGGGTTATGTCGATGTAGGACTCGTTTTACTGTGGATATAGATACTTTTGCACCTATTTCCTCCAGCATCTTCACAAGGTCCTTTGCTGTTGTTCTGGGATTGATTTGCACTTTTCGCACCAAAGTACGTTCATCTCTAGGAGACAGAACACGTCTCCTTCCTGAGCGGTTTGACGGCAGAGTGGTCCCATGGTGTTTATACTTGCGTACTATTGTTTGTACAGATGAACGTGGTACCTTCAGGCATTTGGAAATTGCTCCCAAGAATGAACCAGACTTGTGGAGGTCTACCATTTTTATTCTGAGGTCTTGGCTGATTTCTTTTGATTTTCCCATGATGTTAAGCAAAGAGGCACTGAGTTTGAAGGTAGGCCTTGAAATACATCCACAGGTACACCTCCAATTGATTCAAATTATGTCAATTAGCCTATCAGAAGTGGCACAGTGGTCTAAGGCACTGCATCGCAGTGCTAGCTGTGCCACTAGAGATCCTGGTTCGAATCCAGGCTCTGTCGTAGCCGGCCGCGACCGGGAGACCCATGGGGCGGCGCGCAATTGGCCCAGCGTCGTCTAGGGTAGGGGAGGGAATGGCCGGCAGGGATATAGCTCAGTTGATAGAGCATGGCGTTTGCAACGCCAGGGTTTGATTCCCACAGGGGGTATGAAAAAAATTAATAATGTATGCACTAACTGTAAGTCGCTCTGGATAAGAGCGTCTGCTAAATGACTAAAATGTAAATGTAAAGCCATGACATCATTTTCTGGAATTTTCCAAGCTGTTTAAAGGTGCAGTCAAACTTCTGACCCACTGGAATTGTGATACAGTGACTTATAAGTGAAATAATCTGTCTGTAAACAATTGTTGGAAAAATTACTTGTGTCATTCACAAAGTAGATGTCCTAATCGACTTGCCAAAACTATAGTTTGGCAGCAAGAAATTTGTGGAGTGGTTGAAAAACGAGTTTTAATGACTCCAAGTGTATGTAAACTTCCGACTTCAACTGTATCTACACTGTATCCATCTATCTAATATCAGTTGTGTAAAGTAACGAAGTAGAAATACTTCATTACTGTACTTAAGTAGTTCTTTAGGGTATCTGTACTTTACTATTTATATTTCTGTCGACTTTTACTTTTACTTCACTACATAATATATATTTTTTAAGTATACTTTTACTCCAATACATTTCCCCTGACACAAAATCAAATCAATCTGAAGCTGGAAGAAAAAAACACTTGCAAAACAGTCATTCACTCAGCAGCACTTTGCCCAAGCATGTTTAAATCGCACAATCATGTCCGACATCGCTCTACCACCACCTCCTGATGAGGACGAACACCCTTGGCTGTATCTAAAATAAATGTTGAAGGATTTATCCTACCTGATGAAATGTCTGTTATGTTTACATTAGCTAGCCAACATTTGCTAATGCAACAAGCAGTGTTAGTTGATGCTAGCTAATCCTATATTAAGTAGTTCACTAGCTAGTAGCTACCTACTTTAGCTGGCTACAATGTGCCCAGATTCAGAAGCTTTGTTAACTAACGCAATCTAAGTAAACTGACGTGAGCTAACTACCTAGCTTGTAAACAAGTAGTTTGCCGAATCTGGGCACATTTTAGTCAGCTAACATTAGTCTAGCCAAATACCTTTTCTCTAAACACCTGGTCAAGCTAGTTAGCTAACTAATGTTAGCTTTCAAATTTTATTAGCCATTTTATTTATTGTGTTAGTTGACAAAGTTGTTCTTACCTAGCTAATTACTGTAGACTTAAGGTATTGACGTAACCTACTAGCTAGATAAATTAACATCGTTTTTTCTCATTGTAATATTAAATGGTGGTCACAAACTCTCACTTAACTAATGTTGTTTATAGCTTTTAAAATTAGGATCCTATACCTTAAGTATTTGGTGATGGTAGTTATCTAGCTAAGTAACTGTCTTTCTCTTTTCCTTTTCTCATTATTTCAGAGAAAGCATGTACACAATCGTAAGAAGTATGGAGAACTGACAGCAAACACACTGAAGAGAAAACATGCCCCTGAGTCTCCCTCCACCATCAAGCAGAGCACATTACTGAAGAGTGTCTCAAAAATCCATTGACGAAGCTGTGGTGAAGTATGTGGTCCATGGGCTTCAACCATTCGCTGTGTAGAACAAGAACTGTTCAGAGAGTTTGTCCAGGATCTGCAGCCTAACTCAAAGATCTTATCAAGGCCCACACTGTGCTCCAGGATTGATGAAGCCTCCATGGAAATGAAGAAGAAGGTGACTGAGGCCATGAGAGGAGTTGACCACATCGCCACCACCACCGACTGCTGGTCTGCAAGAAGACAGAACTTCATTGGTGTTACAGTCCATTGGATAGACCCTGACAGTCTCAACAGATGCTCTGCAGCCCTGGCCTGTAAACGGTTGAGAGGTTCGCACACCTTTGATATGTTGGCAGGCGTCAACATTTGCCAAGCACTTTGGATCAAATGCGGAAGATCCACACTTGCAGCCGAAGCGGTTGAAGATGCTTGCGACCCTCCAGCTGCTGCGCCCAAACTCCTGGTTCATGGCTGTAGAAAGACTCCTGAGGATTGTCAAAGACAAAGGAGAGGCGGCCATCAGAGTTCTCTGCACAGACTTCGAGGTTCCAACGTAAATAAGGATTATGTATTATTTTGTCATAATTTAAGGTCTTGAATGTTGTCTAAATCTGTTGCCGTGTTTCCTGACCCTTTGCTTGGGGACTAGTAACTGTTTCACATGTTGTAGCCATACACTATCATTGATCCATTTAGTCAACTACTCATCCAACCATTGATTACTGTAGTTAAATCAGGTGAAATGGTTAGTGGTCCCCTTTGTATAGGGTTAGGAAACAGTATTGTTATTATTATTTATTTTTCACAGGTTCAATCCAGCTGAACTCGCCTTCCTCACAGAGTATGCTGCCACCATGAGCCCAGTCGCAAAGGACATCAACATCCTGCAGGCTGAAACCAATGTCCAGATGGGGTGGCTACTTCCAACTATCAACCTGCTGATCACAATACTTGACCGAATCATCCCTGAAGTACTATAAGCCTCTGGTGGATGCGCTACAACTGGGACTGAAGAAGCGTTTCAGCCACATGTTTCATGACCCTGAGCTGATCCTAGCTGCAATCCTTCTCCCCAAATTCAAAACAACGGGGACAAAGGATGACACCACCATCAGAATGGGTAAGACAACGTGGTTAATTAACAGTATTCTATTATTCATAAACAACTGTGTATAGTGTACATTTTGACACTTCATAGACTTGAGAACCACTCATTTAAACTACAATCCTGACTTTGTGGTTCAGTCCAATGGGTATCCTACTTAGCCCAGTTGCTTGGTTTATATAGATGGGGATGGATTAATGTAGGCTCACAAAAAACATAACTGCATGATTTCTATTGTCATCTCCCTTGTATTTCAGGAATGGACTACATCAAAGACCACCTGGAAGAACCCTTGCTGCAGGTAGGTGATGTCACCAGTTCATCAGATGAGGAGGACTTCTTCTCTGCCATGAAGATGTCTCAAGCACAAGAAAGCTCCAAACAGCTGGACGGATACCTGGCCTGTTCAGCTGATCATATGGAGTTGCTCAAGTCCTTCCCGGCAGTCTGTAAGCTGTCTCTGAGGCTAAACACAACCTTACCTGCATGTGAAAGGCTGTTCAGCATTGCAGGACTTGTTTTCAGCCCCAGGAGAGCAAGGCTGGATTCCAGAAACGTTGAAAACCAACCGTAAATTCTTCAACTTCATGTAATGGCAGCTTAACACTAGCAAGCCCAAGGACATGGATGCCTTATGCATTTTGTTAATTTATGTGTAACATTCACAAGTTATAGGTGTCCTTGTTAAAAAGGCATGACCTGAAACACTGATTTCTAATACAGTTCCATCAGTGGTGATGTCCTCATATTTCTACAGTGAGGTTGTGTGCAGTTCTGTACATGTACGTTTGATGAGCTCATCTAATTTTTGTATTTTTATGTATAGGGTTCTATTATAGGATGTTTTTTCTAAAGCAAAGTGACTGATTGTAAGTGCTTACATTTACTGGCTATATTCCTTCATTAAGCCTTATTTCAATTTTGTCTGTAAGAGATGTATTTTGAAGTGTTGCCTATTTGAGAATCCACATTCTTAAAAAGAAATCTGAGCTCTTCTTGCATCTGTAAGACTGTTACCTTTCAGAAAAGCTCAAACCAAATAAAAGGTCTGGCTGTTTTGCTTTTTGAATTTACGGCTCTTACGTTTCATACTTTTACTTTTTATACTTAAGTACATTTACCTTACGGCTATTACTTTTGATACTAAAGTACATTTAATATATTTGAAGACTTATACTCAAGTAGTATTCTAATGGTTGACTTTTACTTGAGTCATTTTCCAGTAAGGTATCTTTACTTTAACTCAAGTATGGCTTTTGGGTACTTTTTCCACCACTGTCTAATATAACTTTGTGAGAGGTTGAGGAGCAGTATTGCAAATCCTAGCACGCCCTCTCTCTAGGTTCCCAACCCTTGCCTCACACACACACCTCACAGTGGAAAACATAAACATCATTCCTGCCCATGACATCACTGTGGTGGAGCTGGAGCTGGGCTCCAGGAGAGGAGGGAGAACAAGGCACCCCAGTCACTGTAGAGAATAATGTAAACAGGGATGAGAGGGGAGCGGAACGGCAAGTCCGGACCCTCTGCTCTTCTAGCACGGGCCATTTCTCATCTCCCCACGCGGCCAGATGGCTGCCCACACACACACAGCGCTCAGTCCTAGCGGTTAAGAGTGTTGGGCCAGTTACCGAATGGGTTAGTTAACCCCTAACAACAACTGCTCCCCAGGCGCCAATGACATGGATGTCGATTAAGGCAGCCCCCCCCTCTCTGATTCAGAGGGGTTGGGTTAAATGCGGAAGACACATTATCGATTGAATGCATTCAGTTGTGCAACTGACTAGGTATCCCCCTTCCCTTCCTCTGACTGATCAAACGCTCCATTCAAACAGGCCATTCATGTGGCTTGTTTATTCAATCAGTATGTTGAGGAGTTCATACCCTAGTCGTTACAGTGAAATAGGATTACGTGATAAATGAATGAGAGCATTGGTCTTTTATTATCTGATGGGTGGGAAAGCAAGGCATGAGATCTGCATGTAAGATTAATATACAGGTGTATAGTTTACAGAGGAGGACAAGGCTTCATTTCTAGGATATGTGTTTGGTTGTGTATCTCTTTGAACCAAACAGTGGGAGTACATCAAACAACAGAGAGCATGTTTTATATTCTTTCATCAGAGTGATTTACTGGCTCTTGTTAAATCTTCACTTAGTTTTCAACATTTCAAATCAAATGTTATTGGTCACATACACATATTTAGCAGATGTTATTGCGGGTGTAGCGAAACGCTTGTGTTCCTAGCTCCAACAGTGCAGTAGTATCTAACAATTCACAACAATACACACAAATCTAAAGTAAAATAACGGAATTAAGAAATATATAAATATTAGGATGAGCAATGTCGGAGTGGCATTGAAAAACATACAGTAGAACTGAATACAGTATATACAGTGGGGGAAAAAAGTATTTAGTCAGCCACCAATTGTGCAAGTTCTCCCACTTAAAAAGATGAGAGAGGCCTGTAATTTTCATCATAGGTACACGTCAACTATGACAGACAAATTGAGAATTTTTTTCTCCAGAAAATCACATTGTAGGATTTTTAATGAATTTATTTGCAAATTATGGTGGAAAATAAGTATTTGGTCACCTACAAACAAGCAAGATTTCTGGCTCTCACAGACCTGTAACTTCTTATTTAAGAGGTTCCTCTGTCCTCCACTCGTTACCTGTATTAATGGCACCTGTTTGAACTTGTTATCAGTATAAAAGACACCTGTCCACAACCTCAAACAGTCACACTCCAAACTCCACTATGCCCAAGACCAAAGAGCTGTCAAAGGACACCATAAACAAAATTGTAGACCTGCACCAGGCTGGGAAGACTGAATCTGCAATAGGTAAGCAGCTTGGTTTGAAGAAATCAACTGTGGGAGCAATTATTAGGAAATGGAAGACATACAAGACCACTGATAATCTCCCTCGATCTGGGGCTCCACGCAAGATCTCACCCCTAGGGGTCAAAATGATCATAAGAACGGTGAGCAAAAATCCCAGAACCACACGGGGGGACCTAGTGAATGACCTGCAGAGAGCTGGGACCAAAGTAACAAAGCCTACCATCAGTAACACACTACGCCGCCAGGGACTCAAATCCTGCAGTGCCAGACGTGTCCCCCTGCTTAAGCCAGTACATGTCCAGGCCCGTCTGAAGTTTGCTAGAGTGCATTTGGATGATCCAGAAGAGGATTGGGAGAATGTCATATGGTCAGATGAAACCAAAATAGAACTTTTTGGTAAAAACTCAACTCGTCGTGTTTGGAGGACAAAGAATGCTGAGTTGCATCCAAAGAACACCATACCTACTGTGAAGCATGGGGGTGGAAACATCATGCTTTGGGGCTATTTTTCTGCAAAGGGACCAGGACGACTGATCCGTGTAAAGGAAAGAATGAATGGGGCCATGTATCGTGAGATTTTGAGTGAAAACCTCCTTCCATCAGCAAGGGCATTGAAGATGAAATGTGGCTGGGTCTTTCAGTATAACAATGATCCCAAACACACCGCCCGGGCAATGAAGGAGTGGCTTCGTAAGAAGCATTTCAAGGTCCTGGAGTGGCCTAGCCAGTCTCCAGATCTCAACCCCATAGAAAATCTTTGGAGGGAGTTGAAAGTCCGTGTTGCCCAGCGACAGCCCCAAAACATCACTGCTCTAGAGGAGATCTGCATGGAGGAATGGGCCAAAATACCAGCAACAGTGTGTGAAAACCTTGTGAAGACTTACAGAAAATGTTTGACCTGTGTCATTGCCAACAAAGGGTATATAATAAAGTATTGAGAAACTTTTGTTATTGACCAAATACTTATTTTCCACCATAATTTGCAAATAAATTCATTAAAAATCCTACAATGTGATTTTCTGGAAAAAAAAATCAAATTTTGTCTGTCATAGTTGACGTGTACCTATGATGAAAATTACAGGCCTCTCTCATCTTTTTAAGTGGGAGAACTTGCACAATTGGTGGCTGACTAAATTATTTTTTCCCCCACTGAATGAAATGAGTAAAGCAGTATGTAAACATTATTAAAGTGACTAGTGTTCCATTATTAACCCTCCCGTTGTCCTAGGGTCAAAATGACCCGCCACTGTGTTGAACCAACTTTATTTAATTTTGTCACGGTTTCGGCCGAGGCTGCTCCTCCTCCTTGTTCGGGCAGGCTTTGGCGGTCGTCGTCCCCGGAGTACTAGCTGCCACCGTTGTATGTTTCGATGTTTGTTTGGTTTTGTCTGATTGGTTACACCTGTTTCTGTTTTGTGCTTATTATGTGTCCTATAAGTTCTCGTCGTTTGAGTCTTGTGTTGTGTGTAATTGTTTCTCCAGTCAGCAAGGGCTATTAGTATTTTCTCTCCAGTTATTGTTTTGAGAGAGTGTCCGCAGTGTGTGCGCATTTGTTTTGTATTTTGTGCTTTACGCAGTGTGCGTAAAGTTAGCTTGCCTCCGGCTTGGATTTAGCCGTGTGTTTTGTTTACGTGTCTTTACTAAAGACTGTTGGACGAAACCTCTGTTGTCCTGCGCTTGATTCCACACCACATCCACGCTCGCACCTGACAGAATTACACACCACTCTACATGGAATCAGCAGGAGCAGCCTCTGCCGCCGAGGTAATCGAGGAGCGCCTCCGCGGACAGGAGGACAGGATCAACCGGATCGGGACCGCTCTAGATGGAGTAATGAATACCCTACATAGATGGGAGACCAGCGGGGTACCCACGCCTCCACCTACCTCACCACCACCATCGGTCAGTCCGCCCGTCCAAGCTCCGGAACCCAGTGGGATTCGGCTCTCGCTCCCGAGGGCGTATGATGGCACCGCTGCCGGGTGTCAGGGTTTCCTCTTGCAAGTCGAACTCTACCTAGCCACCGTACACCCGGCGCCCTCGGGACACGAAGCGTTTCCGCCCTCATCTCCTGTCTCACCGGCAAGGCGTTGGAGTGGGCCAACGCCGAATGGAGGAGGATAGACGCCGCAACGATCACATATGCAGAGTTCTCCCGCCGCTTCAGGGCTGTGTTCGACCATCCACCTGAGGGGAAAGCGGCAGGGGAGCGTCTATTCTACCTCCGGCAGGGGATGAGGAGCGCCCAGGAGTTTGCACTGGAGTTCCGGACTCTAGCGGCAGATGCAGGGTGGAATGAGCGGGCCCTCATAGACCACTTCCGCTGCAGCCTCCGGGAGGACGTCCGTAGAGAGTTGGCTTGCAGGGACACCACTCTCACGTTCGACCAGTTGGTTGACATGGCCATTCGTCTAGACACCCTGCTGGCCACCCGCGGACGTCCTGGGTGGGGGTCGTCCATTCCACCCTCCAGCACCTCCGAGCCGAAACCTATGGAGCTCGGGGGTGCTGGCTCTAGAGAACGGAGGAGAAGGAGTCCGAGGGAGGCCGTCCCCTGCACCAACTGTGGCCGTGGAGGACACACTGCGGCTAGGTGCTGGGGAAGGTCTCCAGGGGGACGAGACGGCAGGCCACGCACTGGGGAGTCCTTCCAGGTGAGTAGGCGCCCCACTTACCCAGAGCTCTCTGTCGTGCACCTAACCATACCTGTTTGTTTTGCACAGGTTGCACCTCGTTCCCAGCATAAGGCGCTAGTAGATTCAGGCGCAGCTGGGAATTTTGTAGATCGGAAATTTTGTATAGAGTTAGGGAATCCCTTCCCTGTACATGCCCTAGATAGCCGTCCGTTGGGATCGGGGTTGATTAGGGAGGTCACAGCGCCACTTAGGATGGGGACGCAGGGGGGTCATGAGGAGACGATTCAGCTATATCTGATCGACTCTCCTGCGTATCCGGTGGTGGTGGGGCTTCCCTGGTTGATTACTCATGATCCCACTATTTCGTGGCGAGAGAGGGCTCTTAAGGAGTGGTCTGCCCAGTGTGTGGGGCGATGTCTGGGTGTTTCCGTGGGGGCGACCTCGGTGGAGAGTCCAAACCAAGTGCCCGCAATGCACGTTCCCCCGAGTATGAGGATTTAGCCACTCGTGTTTAGCAAGGCGAGGGCGGCGCGATTGCCACCTCATAGACAGGGGGATTGTGCGATAGACCTCCAGGCAGGAGCTGCGCTCCCGCGGAGCCATGTGTATCCTTTGTCTCAAGAGGAGAAGAGGGCGATGGAGACATACACAGCCGAGTCTCTGAGACAGGGATACATACGGCCCTCCACTTCCCCTGCGTCCTCAAGCTTCTTTTTTGTGAAGAAAAAGGATGGAGGTTTGCGCCCGTGTATTGATTACCGCGGTCTCAATCAGATTACTGTGAAATACAGTTATCCACTCCCTCTGATTGCGACTATGACGGACTCATTACACGGGGCACGGTTCTTCACAAAATTGGACCTCAGGAGCGCCTACAATTTGGTGCGCATTAGGGAGGGCGATGAATGGAAGACAGCATTTAGTACCACCTCGGGTCATTACGAGTATCTCGTCATGCCATACGGGTTAATGAATGCTCCGTCAGTCTTCCAATCCTTTGTGGATGAGATTTTCCGGGACATGCAGGGGCAAGGAGTGGTCGTGTACATAGACGATATTCTGGTGTACACTTCTACCCGAGCCGAGCATGTAGCCCTGGTGCGCCGAGTGTTGAGGAGGCTGTTGGAGCACGACCTGTATGTCAAGGCAGAGAAATGTCTGTTCTTCCAGGAGTCTGTCTCCTTTTTGGGTTATCAGTTGTCCGCGTCAGGGGTGAAGATGGAGGTTGACCGTGTGTCAGCCGTGCGTAATTGGCAAACCCCAACCACGGTTAAAGAGGTGCAGCAGTTCTTGGGCTTTGCGAATTACTACCGGAGGTTTATCCGGGGTTTTGGACAGGTGGCAGCTCCCTAACGTCCCTTCTGAAGGGGGTCCGGTGCGCTTGCGGTGGTCAGCTGAGGCGGACAGGGCTTTTGGGAAACTGAAGGACCTGTTTACTTCGGCTCCGGTGCTGGCGCATCCGGATCCCGCTTTACCATTCCAGGTGGAGGTGGACGCGTCAGAAGCCGGTATAGGGGCCGTTCTCTCGCAACGGTCCGGCACGCCACCTAAACTCCGCCCCTGTGCCTTTTACTCGAAAAAGCTCAGTCCGGCGGAGCGAAATTATGACGTAGGGGACAGGGAGCTGTTAGCCGTGGTACAGGCCCTAAAGGTGTGGAGGCATTGGCTTGAGGGGGCTCAACACCCTTTCCTCATTTTGACTGACCACCGTAACCTGGAATACATTCGGGCAGCTAGGAGACTGAATCCTCGCCAGGCTCGGTGGACCATGTTTCTAGCCCGGTTCGTGTTTAAGATCACGTACATCCCTGGGTCCCAGAACGGAAAGGCAGACGCCCTGTCTCGGCGGTATGACACAGAGGAGAGGTCCGTTGAGCCCACTCCCATACTACCGAAGTTTTGTCTGGTGGCACCGGTGGTGTGGGAGGTCGATGCTGAAATCGAGCGGGCGTTACGTACCGACCCTATCCCTCCACAGTGTCCTGTGGGTCGGACGTACGTTCCGCTCGAGGTTCGGGATCGACTCATTTATTGGGCTCACACGTCACCCTCCTCTGGGCATCCAGGTATTGGCCGGACAGTGCACTGCCTTAGCACAAAGTACTGGTGGCCAACGTTAGCCAGGGATGTGAGGGTTTATGCTCGGTGTGTGCCCAGTGTAAGGCGCCCAGACACTTGCCCAGGGGAAAGTTACAACCCCTGCCCGTTCCACAACGACCATGGTCTCACCTCTCGGTGGACTTTGTTACAGACCTTCCCCCCTCACAGGGGAATACCACCATCCTGGTCGTTGTGGATCGGTTCTCGAAGCCTGTCGCCTCCTTCCCATGCCGGGTCTCCCTACTGCCCTACAGACCGCTGAGGCACTATTCACCCACGTCTTCCGGCATTACGGGGTGCCCGAGGATATAGTGTCTGATCGAGGTCCCCAGTTTACCTCCCGAGTCTGGAGAGCGTTTATGGAGCGTTTGGGGGTCTCGGTGAGCCTTACCTTGGGGTACCATCCGGAGAGCAATGGGCAGGTGGAACGTGTCAACCAGGATGTGGGTAGGTTTCTGAGGTCGTATTGCCAGGGCCGGCCGGAGGAGTGGGCGAGGTATGTCCCCTGGGCAGAGATGGCACAGAATTCTCTCCGCCACTCCTCCACCAACCTAACCCCTTTCCAGTGTGTGTTAGGTTACCAGCCGGCTCTGGCACCATGGCATCAGAGCCAGATCGAGGCCCCTGCGGTGGATGAGTGGGTGCGGCGCTCGGAGGAGACGTGGGACGCTGCACACATCCATCTGCAGCGGGTCATCCGTCGACACAAGGCGAGCGCCGATCTCCACCGCAGTGAGGGGCCGGTGTACGCACCTGGAGATCGAGTCTGGCTCTCGACCAGAAACCTACCCCTCCGCCTGCCCTGCCGGAAGCTGGGTCAGCGGTTTGTGGGGCCTTTTAAAGTCCTGAGGAGGTTGAACGAGGTGTGTTACAGGTTACAACTGCCTATTGATTATCATGTTAACCCCTCGTTCCATGTGTCTCTTCTCAGGCCAGTGGTAGCTGGTCCACTCCAGGACTGTGAGATAGGAGAGACTCCTCCGCCCCCACTGGACATCGAGGGGGCTCCGGCGTACACAGTTCGGTCCATCTTGGATTCGAGACGTCGGATGGGGGGTCTCCAATATCTCGTGGAGTGGGAGGGGTACGGCCCGGAGGAACGGTGCTGGGTGCCAAGGAGGGACGTTTTAGACCTGTCTCTTCTGACTGAGTTCCACCGTGGTCACCCCACGCGCCCTGCTCCGCATCCTCCTGGTCGTCCCCGAGGCCGGGGGGGTACTGTCACGGTTTCGGCCGAGGCTGCTCCTCCTCCTTGTTCGGGCAGGCTTCGGCGGTCGTCGTCCCCGGAGTACTAGCTGCCACCGTTGTATGTTTCGATGTTTGTTTGGTTTTGTCTGATTGGTTACACCTGTTTCTGTTTTGTGCTTATTATATGTCCTATAAGTTCTCGTCGTTTGAGTCTTGTGTTGTGTGTAATTGTTTCTCCAGTCAGCAAGGGCTATTAGTATTTTCTCTCCAGTTATTGTTTTGAGAGAGTGTCCGCACTGTGTGCACATTTGTTTTGTATTTTATGCTTTACGCAGTGTGCGTAAAGTTAGCTTGCCTCCGGCTTGGATTTAGCCGTGTGTTTTGTTTACGTGTCTTTACTAAAGACTGTTGGACGAAACCTCTGTTGTCCTGCGCTTGATTCCACACCACATCCACGCTCGCACCTGACAAATTTTAATATTTTTGGGATCATTTGTGAGAAGGAGGCAGTGAGACAAAGAAAGTATCACTGCCTCCTTCTCACAAATGATCCCAAAAATATAAAAATTAAATAAAGTTGGTTCAACACAGTGGCGGGTCATTTTGACTCTAGGACAACGGGAGGGTTAAGGTGACCAGTGATTCCATGTCTATGTACATAGTGCAGCAGCCTCTAAAGTGCAGGGTTGAGTAACCGGGTGGTAGCCGGCTAGTGATGGCTATTTAACAGTCTGATTGGCTTGAGATAGAAGCTGTTTTTCAGTCTCTCTGTCCCAGCTTTGATGCACCTGTACTGACCTCACCTTCTGGATGGTAGCGGGGTGAACAGGCTGTGGTTCAGGTGGTTGATGTCCTTGATGATCTTTTTGGCCTTCCTGTGACATCGGGTGATGTAGGTGTCCTGGAGGGCAGGCAGTGTGCCCCTGGTGATGCGTTGGGCAGACTGCACCACCCTCTGGAGAGCCCTGCGGTTGCGGGCGGTGCAGTTGCTGTACAAGGCGGTGATACAGCCGACAGGATGCTCTTAATTGTGCATCTGTAAAGGTTTGTGAGGGTCTTAGGGGCCAAGCTGAATTTATTCTGCCTCCTGAGGTTGAAGAGGCGCTGTTGCGCATTCTTCACCACACTGTCTGTGTGGGTGAACCATTTCAGATTGTCAGGGATGTGTACACCGAGGAACTTGAAGCATTCTACCTTTTCCACTGCGGTCCCGTCGATGTGGATGGGGCGTGCTCCCTCTGCTGTCTCCTGAAGTCCACGATCAGCTCCTTCATTTTCTTGACGTTGAGGGAGAGGTTATTTTCCTGGCACCACCGCCAGGGCCCTCACCTCCTCCCTGTAGGCTGTGTTGTCATTGTTGGTAATCAGGCCTACTACTGTTGTGACTTCTGCAAACTTGATGATTGAGTTGGAGGCCTGCGTTGCCACACAGTCATGGGTGAACAGGGAGTACAGGAGGGGGCTGAGCACGCACCCTTGTGGGGCCCCTGTGTTGAGGATCAGCGAAGTGGAGGTCATGTTTCCTACCTTCACCTGTCAGGAAGTCCAGGACCCAGTTGCACAGGGCGGGGTTCAGACCCATGGCCCCAAGCTTAATGATGAGCTTGGAGGGTACTATGGTGTTGAAGGCTGAGCTATAGTCAATGAACAGCATTCTGACTTAGGTATTCCTCTTGTCCAGATGGGATAGGGCAGTGTGCAATGCGATGGCATCGTCTGTGGATCTATTGGGGCGGTATGCAAATTGAAGTGGGTCTAGGGTGTCGGGTAAGGTAGAGGTGATATGATCCTTAACTAGCCTCTCAAAGCACTTCATGATGACAGAAGTGAGTGCTCACGGGGAGATAGTTATTGAGTTCAGTTACCTTTGCTTTCTTGGGTACAGGAACAATGGTGGACATCTTGAAGCAAGTGGGGACAGCAGACTGGGATAGGGAGAGGTTGAATATGTCCGTAAACACTCCAGCCAGCTGGTCTGTGCATGCTCTGAGGACGTGGCTAGGGACGCAGCTAGGGCTAAGGCCGGCAGCCTTGTGAGGGTTAACACGCTTAAATGGCTTACTCACGTCGGCCATGGAGAACGAGAGCCCACAGTCCTTGGGAGTGGGCAGCGTCGGTGGCACTGTGTTATCCTCAAAGCGGGCGAAGAAGGTGTTTAGCTTGTCTGGGAGCAAGACATTGGTGTCTGCGACGTGGCTGGTTTGTCTGTAGACCCTGCCACATACAGTGAGGGAAAAAAGTATTTGATCCCCTGCTGATTTTGTACATTTGCCCACTGACAAAGAAATGATCAGTCTATAATTTTAATGGTAGGTTTATTTGAACAGTGAGAGACAGAATAACAACAAAAAAATCCAGAAAAACGCATGTAAAAAATGTTATAAATTGATTTGCATTTTAATGAGGGAAATAAGTTTTGACCCCCTCTCAATCAGAAAGATTTCTGGCTCCCAGGTGTCTTTTATACAGGTAATGAGCTGAGATTAGGAGCACACTCTTAAAGGGAGTGCTCCTAATCTCAGTTTGTTACCTGTATAAAAGACACCTGTCCACAGAAGCAATCAATCAGATTCCAAACTCTACACCATGGCCAAGACCAAAGAGCTCTCCAAGGATGTCAGGGACAAGATTGTAGACCTACACAAGGCTGGAATGGGCTACAAGACCATCGCCAAGCTGCTTGGTGAGAAGGTGACAACAGTTGGTGCGATTATTCGCAAATGGAAGAAACACAAAATATCTCCCTCGGCCTGGGGCTCCATGCAAGATCTCACCTCGTGGAGTTGCAATGATCATGAGAACGGTGAGAAATCAGCCTAGAACTACACGGGAGGATCTTGTCAATGATCTCAAGGCAGCTGGGACCATAGTCACCAAGAAAACAATTGGTAACACACTACGCCGTGAAGGACTGAAATCTTGCAGCGCTCGCAAGGTCCCCTGCTCAAGAAAGCACATATACATGCCCGTCTGAAGTTTGCCAATGAACATCTGAATGATTCAGAGGAGAACTAGGTGAAAGTGTTGTGGTCAGATGAGACCAAAATGGAGCTCTTTGGCATCAACTCAACTCGCCGTGTTTGGAGGAGGAGGAATGCTGCCTATGACCCCAAGAACACCATCCCCACCGTCAAACATGGAGGTGGAAACATTATGCTTTGGGGGTGTTTTTCTGCTAAGGGGACAGGACAACACCACATCAAAGGGACGATGGACGGGGCCATGTACCGTTAAATCTTGGGTGAGAACCTCCTTCCCTCAACCAGGGCATTGAAAATGGGTCGTGGATGGGTATTCCAGCATGACAATGACCCAAAACACACGGCCAAGTCAACAAAGGAGTGGCTCAAGAAGAAGCACATTAAGGTCCTGGAGTGGCCTAGCCTGTCTCCAGATCTTAATCCCATAGAAAATCTGTGGAGGGAGCTGAAGGTACGAGTTGCCAAACGTCAGCCTCGAAACCTTAATGACTTGGAGAAGATCTGCAAAGAGGAGTGGGACAAAATCCCTCCTGAGATGTGTGCAAACCTGGTGGCCAACTACAAGAAACGTCCGACCTCTGTGCCAACAAGGGTTTTGCCACCAAGTACTAAGTCATGTTTTGCAGAGGGGTCAAATACTTATTTCCCTCATTAAAATGCAAATCAATTCATAAAATTTTTGACATTTTGTTGTTATTCTGTCTCTCACTGTTCAAATAAACCTAACATTAAAATTATAGACTGATGATGTCTTTGTCAGTGGGCAAACGTACAAAATCAGCAGGGGATCAAATACTTTTTTCCCTCACTGTACGTCTCGTGTCTGAGCCGCTGAATTGCGACTCCACTTTGTCTCTGTACTGACGTTTTACCTGTTTGATTGCCTTACGGAGGGAATAACTACACTGTTTGTATTGTATACTCTGCATTTCCAACAGTACAAAGAGATGTGTGTGTGCGAGAGAGTGTGAGTGAGTGAGTGTATGCAATGTGCATACCCAAATCCTTTTGTTTCAATTCGAGTCAGCCTGTGCAAAGTCAAACACTAATCGTCAATCATCTCACAACCCTATATTGACTTTAAACAGGAGAGCTAGGCTGAATTTCTGTGACACGTCACCAATAGCCAAACCATTTATTTTAGTCAGTCGGGTCATGACCTGACTTGCATCTTAAAGAACCTAAGGTGACAAAACCATTCTGTTTTCAGATCACTTTTGTGTTCTGCTTTATGTCTGCCCATTTCCTTGTTCAATTAAGTTTCTCTGCTCGAGTGTATCTCAGTTTAATACTGAATCATACTTTATTCTAGCACAATGCTCCAGACGATCTGAAGTAATGAAGCTCTGTTGAGCATTCCGAATTGGATCAGATTCACTATGGTAATACAACTGTGCATTTCTAAAGAAAACAATGAAACAATGTTTAGAGTGAAAGTGCAGTATGCTTTATAATTCCAACTACTACTTCCTTGATGAGGCTCCGTCAGGCATAACAGTAGGTCTTTAGAAATACTTTCTTGGCTGTTGAACAATGTGTCACGTGACTAGGATTGTGCAATGACCTTTCAATCACATGGTGAAAGCAGATCCACTCTACACTATAGCCTAGCCTGTGGTATACATTAGGAAGAAAAATAGTAGACTATGTGCACAAACATACACTGGCTGGATATCCCAGTATGTTATAAACTCAGCAAAAAAAGTAAACATCCTCTCAATGTCAACTGCGTTTATTTTCAGCAAACTTAACATGTGTAAATATTTGTATGAACATAACAAGATTCAACAACTGAGCCATAAACTGAACAAGTTCCACAGACATGTGACTAACAGAAATTGAATAATGTGTCCCTGAACAAAGGGGGGGTCAAAATCAAAAGTAACAGTAAGTATCTGGTGTGGCCACCAGCTGCATTAAGTACTGCAGTGCATCTCCTCCTCATGGACTGCACCAGATTTTCCAGTTCTTGCTGTGAGAGGTTACCCCACTCTTCCACCAAGGCACCTGCAAGTTCCCGTATATTTCTGGGGGGAATGGCCCTAGCCCTCACCCTCCGATCCAACAGGTCCCAGACGTGCTCAATGGATTTGAGATCCGGGCTCTTCGCTGGCCATGGCAGAACACTGACATTCCTGTCTTGCAGGAAATCACGCACAGAACAAGCAGTATGGCTGGTGGCATTGTCATGCTGGAGGGTCATATCAGGATGAGCCTGCAGGAAGGGTACCACATGAGGGAGAAGGATGTCTTTCCTGTAACGCACAGCGTTGAGATTGCCTGCAATGACAACAAGCTCAGTCCGATGATGCTGTGACACACCCCCCAGACCATGACGGACCCTCCACCTCCAAATCGATCCCGCTCCAGAGTACAGGCCTCGGTGTAACGCTCATTCCTTCGACGATAAACGCGAATCTGACCATCACCCCTGGTAAGACAAAACTGTGACTCGTCAGTGAAGGGCACTTTTTGCCAGTCCTGTCTGGTCCAGCGACGGTGAGTTTGTGCCCTGGCCACATCTGCAGTCCTCATGCCTCCTTGCAGCATGCCTAAGGCACGTTCACGCAGATGAGCAGGGACCCTGGGAATCTTTCTTTTGGTGTTTTTCAGAGTCAGTAGAAAGGCCTCCTTAGTGTCCTAAGTTTTCATAACTGTGACCTTAATTGCCTACCTTCTGTAAGCTGTTAGTGTCTTAACGACCGTTCCACAGGTGCATGTTCATTAATTGTTTATGGTTCATTGAACAAGCATGGGAAACAGTGTTTAAACCCTTTACAATGAAGATCTGTGAAGTTATTTGGATTTTTACGAATTATCTTTGAAAGTCACGGTCCTGAAAAAGGGACATTTCTTTTTTTGCTGAGTTTATAATGTCTATCAGCAAAGGAGAATAATCTGCACTCCAATCTAAACTCATTAGTTTGAACATTATCACAATAAACATAGGGAGAAGTGATATGTATTGCAGAGCAATTACATACAGTATAAGCCTACTAAATAGTGGGCCGCCAACAATGCACTATAGAACTGTAAAACTGGAAGGAAGCTTGACATGTTGCCAGTGCCTTTTTATATGGAGACTTCCCTGAGCAGCCATTTCAGCAGGAAAATATAATTCAAAAGAAGACATTTACAGCATTTTTATTTTCTATAAAAACTCTACAAAATCACTTTGATTAGACTTTGTGTCATGAATCACGCTTCCTGAGTCGGTTTCTGCCTGAGTTGCCTGTTTTCTGTCCTGGAGTCTTTTTTCCTGAGTTTCCTGAACGAACCCTGTCTGGTTGCCGGGCGACGAAGCAAGGCGGGAGATCTCTCCATTACCAGCACCTGCATCTCATCAGCTATCTGCACACCTGGTTCTGATCATCACCTCTCCACTTCATAAGCTCTGACCTGACATCCATTCCCTGCCGGATCGTTAGCCATGAACAGTATGTTGTGCCTGCGTATCAGCCTCAGATTACTAAAGTTAGTTTTGCTGTTCTGTTACTTTTTGCTTGCTGTGAACTCACCTTCGTTTCCTCTGTCTACAGTTACTCTCCCGGAATATTCACTCCACCTCTGCCTTGTCGTCTGTGGCTTCAGAAACATCATTGGATCTGCCCATTCACTCCCACCAACTCACCTCCACTGCCAGCTCCGTCACCTGGATTCTCCTGCTTCCACATTTAAGTCTTTAAATAAATACTCACCTCCATTCTACTCACCTTGTCCTGGTCTGCTTCTGGGTTCCGCTTTAGAGAATCGTGACACTTTGACAAGAAGTATGAATCAATTAAGGGCTTTCAAGCAGTCACAAGTAATGGAATTCCGACCAAAACAAATAGAACATGTTGTAGGGCAGTAGGTAGCCTAGCAGTTAGAGCACTGGGCCAGTAACCAAAAGGTTGCTGGTTTGAATACCAGAGCTGACTAGCCTTCAGAGCATGTGCAGACCAACTAGCTGTTGTTTTCTCACATTTTCAGTTCAGGCCATTGTCCCCACCTGCTTCAAGATGTCCACTATCATCTCCGTCCCCAAGAAAGGGAAAGTAACTGAACTGAATAACTACCAACCCAAAGTACTTACTTCCGTCATCATGAAGTGCTTTGAGAGGCTAGTCAAAGACTACATCACCTCCTCCCTCCCCAAACCTCTCCAATTTGCTTACCGCCCTGACAGATCAACGGACGACGCAATTGCCATTGCATTGCACACTTCCCTCACCCACCTGGACAAAATAAATGCATTGGTGAGGATGCTGTTTATCGACTACAGCCCTGGGACTGAACTGCCACCGGAACTGCCCCCAAGTAGGCAACAATACCTACTCCACATTGATACTCAACACAGGGGCCCCACAAGGGTGCGTCCTCAGTCCCCTCCTGTACTCCCTGTATACCCACAACTGCGTGGCCTCACATAGTTCCAACTCCATCATCAAGTTCGCTGACGACACGACAATAGTAGGCCTGATTACCAACAACGACGAGATGACCTACAGGAAGGAGGTAGGCACTCAGACGGTGTGGTAGACAACCTCTCCCTCAACGTCAGCAAAACAAAGGAGCTGATTGTGGACTTCAGGAGGAACCAGGCTGGGCACGCCCCCATCCTCATCAATGGGGCCGCCGTGGAGACGGTAAAAAACATCAAGTTCCTCTGCGTACATCTCAGAGGAGCTGAATTGGTCAAACCACACGGACACCGTGGTGAAGAAGGCACGACAGCAACTCTTTAACCTTAGGAGGCTGAATACATTTGTCCTGTCCCCGAGGGCCCTCACAGAGTTCTACAGGAACACTATCGAGAGAATACTGTCGGGCTGCATCACAGCCTGGTACGGCAACTCCACAGCCGCTGACCGCAAGGCACTACAGCGGGTGGTACGCTCAGCCGAACGCACCATTGGGTGCACGCTGCCTGCCCTCCAGGACACCTACAACACCAGGTGTCACAGGAAGGCCAAGAAGATCATCAGGGACCTCAACCACCCAAGCCACGGCCTGTTCTCCCAGCTTCCATCACTCAGACACGGGCAGTACAGGAGCATCATGGCTAAAACTAAAAAACTGGCCAATAGCTTCTCCAAACCCCCCCCACCCCACCCTGCTAACAAGAACCAATCCATTATCACAATCAAACGGTCCGGGACGAATGAGATCCTTAGAAATCTGCGCTATCTATACAGTGCAGTTCATATGATGGCTTCTCCTCTGCAGTCCCTGTATCAACTGCAGAGACCTCATTTTCAACACGTCCCACCCTTGTCTGCCCATGTCCCCAGCAGACAGTAACCCAATCAGTCCTGGCTCTTTATTGTTTTGCTGTCAGATAACCGTCAGCCGGCCAGCTAATTTACCCAATCAATGGCCAGACAGCCCCTTGGTATGACAAGCAGCTGAGGATTCAATTCTATTTTCCAAAGTCCAATTTGGGCTTTATTGCAGTCAGAGTGAGAGTGTCACATTGGGAAGTTCTCATATCTATACTGCAGGGGTAATGTGGAGACAGACGCAGGCTGCTGGATCCCGGGGATGAATGGTGGAGACAGAGCTTATTGCCTATTACGTTTCTATGGTGGGGGGTGTTAGAGATGTGAAGCGGCAGATACATAATCAATAGATACTTGGAAATGGATGATCTGACTTAGAAGAGGGTAGATTTGGACCCAGAGGGTGGGTGGCTCCTGTCACAGTGATCTGTCAAGGACAAGATCATTGATAATAATACATTTATAATTGATTGTGTTGAGGTGATGTCGTTTGGCAACACACAATTAAGAGAGATCTCGCTGAGAACTCTCAGACATGGCTGTTTAGACCTTAGAAATAAATGAAGAAAAAATCATCTTGGTCTACTACAGCTACTTTCTTCCAAACATAACGAAATAGGCTACGTAAATCATTTGCATACATTTTTAATCCTCCCTTGGCTACCGTTCTCAGTGGATTAGTGTTGATATTGATGTTTTTTACGACTCTTACACAACATGTAATGTAGGCCCATGTCTGGAGGCAACGTTAGTCAATGGAGCGCTGCTCCCACATCCTACAATCCCCTTGGGCCAGGCAGGTCCCAGCTCCCCTGACTCTCATTGTTGAACCTCACACCTGTTTCCCATGTTCTTAAATAAGGTCAATGCTCCAGACTGCATTAGCTCGGGTGAGAAACAAGAGTTTACAGAATTAAAGAGAGGCTTTCGGGGGTGACGGTAATGCAAATGAGCCAATTTTGAGTCCTAATGCCTGAAGCTGCAACCTGCCCTGGGAGAGAGGATTATACCTTGAGGCTCTGACCGTAAACACAACTAGAGAGATTATAAACTGTCTACCAAGATGCAGATTTGACTTGGGAATTTATTTTGTGATATTTAGTTAGAATTTGATCCAAAGAAAATATGCAATATCCTTTGGGAGTGTGTAGAGGGGTGTTCGCAGTGTGCCGGTGTCTGTGTGAAAGTAACGACCGGCCGCAAATGATACAAACTCTATAAACACCATCTGACCATGTGACCTCATCAGAGAGGACACCCTTTGGCACATGTTCTAAGTCTTTATGACGTACAAGCTTCACACTTAGGGAGCATGCTCTGGTCCCATCCCACAGGTCCATCACTGACATCTGTACATTGGTGCATAACAATGGTCCTTGCTAATCAAACAAGGCTGAGGAAGTTCAATACAAGTTAATAGTGTTTAATGATTGATTTGACATAATTTGATGTGCATGCACTAATGTGCCTTAACCACCTGCGTCCCATGGCACCTCAGAGGAAATGAGTGCCCCCTACAGGCAAGGAGAAATACTACAAGAGATGGACATAATACATTCATTGCCCAGAATGCAATCACTGTATTTACTAAGGCAGCATCTGAACAAAAATAAAAACATGTTTCCCCAATATGAGAAGAAAGATGCCTTAGGCATTTATAGTCAGTCTCGAAAACGCACTTTTCCGATAGACTGGGAGTATAGTCACCTGCCAAATATAGTTGGTCTGTTGATGCAGTCATGAGGAAATGTAAGCAGTGCACACATTGGAAACACATCATTGTGTATACCAAACATTAGGAACACCTTCCTAATATTGAGTTGCACCCACCCCTTCAACCAAAAATCATCAATCATGTTCAAATGAATCAACCCTCAGTTCCATTACCTTAACCAGGTATGAGGAAGACAACATGAGGAAATATGCTTCTTAGAAAGTAAATAACTGTGGAAGACAGCTGGCACTTCAGTAGTTACAGGTGGTGTCAGACACCTTCCGTGTCTGCTGTGTGTCATTGAATTCAATCAGTTCAAACTCAATGTAATTCTATTCAATCAAACTCAACGGAGTGGATTTTCTTTAAGACTCCTACTCCTTCTACTCTCCTCATCTTGGTGGACGTCACCCTGTTGTACCAGGAGGTCACAGGAATTCTGTGACACTAGGTGGAGTGGCGACTGGTTGAGGACAGGCACTTCCCCGCTAGCATCACACACAATGGGAATATTCCCTCTGGAAAAGACCCAGGGAAGGGAACATCGGGAAAGGATGCGGCTGGCTGTGAAATGAGGTACTGACACAAAAGCACACTGAGGATACACACACACACACACACACTGTTTTAGCTAGTTGAGTGACATCCTCCATGCAGATATACATGTCTGAACCACTACCCCTGATTAAAATAAGGGTGCTTTGAATAGTACTTTACTGTGTAAATGCTACTGCAGAAGAATGCCTCGTTTTATCCCGATTCTGTCATTCTGACACGTCTTTTAGAAGGACAGGATGTTCCTGTAGATTTCATTGCACCCAGAGCTACACCAGTAACATCTCATCTGACCTCAGGACTGGACTGGAGGGTGGATACCAGTGGACAAGCACTTAGTTCTATTCACATAGAGGGATACTGAATGTAATGGCCCAAGGCAGCAATCTTAAATGTAACCATAAATGATACTACATGCTCAGATGTCACTGTGATGCCATGAACATGACTAGATTATGCTACACATTTTGTTTTCTATACCGCATTGTGATGCGCATGTTAACATTTTCTCTTAGATAATGTAGCTACGATCACATATGTATAATCCAAAGAGACTGAATAAATCCAACAGTCTACACCTCTGACACACCCTCCATGACTCCCCCACCACCCCGCACCTCTGTCGTCTGTCTGAATCACACCCCACCACCCCCCACCTCGCTCTACAGGATGCCAAGACACTGCGGACACCAGGTGGCCTGAGCACCATCATCATGGCTCCTCCGCCTCCACACCATAGCTGCTCCGCAGGTGACAGACGGACGGTTGCCGTGGTGTGGTGGGGATCGGGCGCCAAAAGCCTGGGAAGACGGACGGTAACATTCTGAGCTCATTTCATCTCCCCATCAATCTGCCACTCTGTTTCTGACGGATGCCAGATAACGATGGAAGCCGCTTTAAGAACAGTGAGTGACTGCAGCAGTGGGTGGAAGATAGTGTGGTTACATACTGCCCTCTTGTGGAGAAGGAAAGAAACACCCACATTTCAATTGTTGCAGATACGGAAAATAACATACTGTAGCTTTAAAGTGGGTATTCTGAATGATTTCTGGTCCTCTGTAATCTGTGATCATCACTGCCTAGATATTTGAATAAGCAGGAAGGGGAGGGTTTCTACTTTCAGCAGCATATCAGCATTTCAATTTAATCCCACTGTCCATGTCATGACTAGTTCTGTTTGTATCAACATACAGTAAGGTCTACTAACACATAACATCCTCAATTTGTGTACAATATTATAACTCAAATGTCCTTAAATAGAAAGTATTTTTATTTCTTAAAATAAATGCATTTTTTTACAGTCTGAAAACAGCAGGCCATGCACTGCTGCTCTGGACATTGGAGGCAAAAAAAAAAAAAAAAAACCTTCTAGGAGGAAAGAAATTGGCTAAGCTTGCTTCTCTTACTTCAGTTCATTTACGCCCGTTTGTCTCAAACTCCAGGGTCTACCTCAACTAAAAGGGTCTCCTTCATACCAAAAACACTGTTTAAAGAAAAGCTACAATAGTGATCAAATCAGAAAATTAAGTGATATATATTTTTAAAGGCACTGAACAGAGTAAGGGTTTGGTAGCCTAGGGATGTTTCATTGGTGAAAGTTCACAGATCTAGAGCGCAAATTCAGTGCCAAAAAATGCAAGAATAGAAAATAGCAATGTAATTCTGCTTATAGGAGAGGCAACAAGAAAAAAAGTACATTGAAAAGCCATTTTATCAATGTTTCTGAGAAATAATAATACTATGTAGTGTGAGACAAATCTTCATTAAACTCCTACCAACCTGGAGTTTGAGACTAGTGTTATCTTCATATATAGATCATGTTAAAAACTCAATAAGACTAACATTGGCAGGCACAAATCTTCATTCTACACAATGTTGACCAATGGCTTCCCCCCTCTTTTCTGGAAACAAAAATACACTTCCAAAAAAACAAGAACAAAAGCAGCAACAAAAGAACAACTGTACAATTCAATAAAACCTGTGTTTTTACATTAGTTACAAAAAACGAATACTTCATTTAACGTTCCTTCATACTGAGGAAAAAAGAAACACGGACTTTGCATAATTCATTCTTCAAACTTGGTGACCTATTGCTGGTGCGTAACAATGAAAACGGTACTGAATAATAACACTATACGGTGTAAGATACAGAATGGCAATAATGTAAAGGAGTAGGCAGCACTTGGGAACGCTGTTATTATTGGTAGTATCCCTCCAGCTGTACTATACATACACAATGCAATGGCAAGGGTCTGAGTCTCAAGGCAGAGCCGAGGCCTTTCCTATATGCTGTGGACATCTGACAACCCTATGTGGCTGGCAGCATGTATCTGAGCCACATCATTTGGCCAACAAGCCTTCATGGCACCACATATTCCATGACAATAACATTCTAATTTGCATTTTCAGTAATTGCTTTAGAACATGAACCATCAAAATAACTTCTCAAACAAGAGTATCCTTGAGTGACCCCTTCTAGATGATTAAGCACCACACTGACATCTTTGACCTTGAGGGTAGCTATGGGAACTAGGCATGGTTATTTAGGTGTTTACAGAACACATTACAGGACATTCACCCTGGTTGAGCTCTGTGTATATTCAGACCCTGTTGTGCTGACACACTAACTAATGCAGACAACAGGGAAGCACTACTGTAGGTGTGCACCAAGGCTTCTTTAAACTCTTCAAGCACACTTGTTAGCTGTTGTATGTAGTGTTTCACACAGATTACTATAGAGTTTCTGAACACATCGGAGAGGACATTACCACTGGAGGTATGCTCAGACACCATCAAAAACTACAAATTAATTTAACTACTACAGCTTATTCATAAAGGGATAATATGTACACTGGAGAAGTGCTTACATGTGACTTCATATGGACTAGTTAGATCAAAGTGAAAAATCCTTCATTGGGTGGAGAGGACACGGTGCCAGAGTTTCTCCATGAGCTATGTGTTCCTCAGCCTTTCCTTAATGACGGAAGGAAATTACCTCATATCACTTCCTGTCTCTGCTGAGAAAGTAAAAGTGTGTTGCTGTTTTGCCGATACTCATACTTTGATGATTGCTACTGCCTATATTTATACAAAATGGAGTAAATACTTGGGTGTACGATACGTGAGAGTGAGGTGGCACTCTGCAGCATAAATTAAAAAGAGTATCATATCACGGGAGTAGCATGTAAGGCAAACCACAGGCCACTTCAAAAACTAATTAAAACAGCAAAACAAAAACAGGGATAAATAAATAATGTGATTCTTCATAAACACTGATACATGATTTTGTGGTCTGGTCGGATTAGGATGACGCCGTAGCGGAGTGGCTGATGGGCCAATTTGATCAGTTCCTTCAGGGGAGTCGGAGTAGAGGGGGGGAGAGAGAGAGGGGGAGGGATTTAGAAAGAGTCTTTGGGAGGGAGAGGTCTTCTGATGTGATAGGTTCTCATGGACGTAGCTTTGAGATCGCTGCTTGAGGAAGAGGCCGGTGTCCCCTGTGCATTGGAGAGGGATGGGGAGTGGAGAGGGGTCATGGGAAAAAACAACTTCCTGTCAAATAATGTGGGCGATGGGGGAGCCACAGGCAGGGGTTGGAGTTCAGAGATCATCTGGGCTGCAGCATTGCGCAAAATATTAGTGTTTACAAATACCTTTGTCAGCGTTAATGCAACAAAAAATAAAGGGTGTCAGCTTTTTAACAACAATGACGATAGTGGGCGGCCGTGTCGGCCTCTTTAGCACAGTTCCAAAATAAAACCACCAAAAATATATAACAAATAAAATCCTCATAAGATCTAGCCCCCACCCTCCCTCCCCTAATGACCCCTAACCTCTGACCCCTGGCACAGGGTAGTCAGACTCAGACCCAGCCGCTGGTCAGCTTGTAGAACATCTCCTCATCCAGAGACTCGTTCTGGTCCTTGGCACGCGTGGACAAGAAGATGTAGCCTCCGATGAACTCATGTACCACCTTACAGTCCACCTCCGCACAGATGAAGGCCAGGCTGGGCTCATCTGCAAACTCCACCGTCACCTAATGCACAGAGTGATCACACAGTCAAAACCATAGGATTTTACTGACAATTAATTTAGTAGAACAAAGATTTCCGTGTGAAATGCCATGTTAAGACGATAAAGCTAAAACAAATTGACGGTGACTGTGTTTAGAGTATTGAATGTTTTGTCTCTAAAACTGTTTATTTCCTGGTCTATAAGCTGAAATTCGTACCATCTTGATCTCCCAGTTGACGTTCCACTGCTTCATGTTGGCGAACCTCCAAGTCTTGATGGCATCTCCGGTGTTGGCGTCCATCCGGATCAGACGGTTGTAGGTGATGCCGATCAGCTCATCCCGCTTCCCGCCCTGAAATCTGGGAATGACAGAGAATTCCAAGTGAGCTCACTGCTTGGGATGTGGTTATTGAAAGTAATGTGCTTATTTGATTTTAACCATGCATTTTTGTATCTGACAATAAAATCTCTGTTAGCCATAAAACAACAAGACTAAAAACACACAGACACCGAGAGAGGCATACAGAGAGACACAGAGACTTGTAAACATGGGGGAAGATGTCTGTTATTTCAATAAAGAGGTGTATGAAGAGGCTCTGGAGAAGAGAGGAGGACTCACTTGGCCAGGAAGTGAGTGATGCCGAACTCGGGTAGGGACTGCCACGCCTGGATGAAGCGCATCTTGGCCTCGATTAGACTCATCTGGGCCACGTTCTGGTGGGCCTCCAGAATCCGGGCCGAAATCTGATTAACACATATCCAAAGGCTGTTGAACACACACACGTCACACCGACACATACCAACACTCTGAAACCAAGCCCTAGACCAGGGATGTTCAATGTCAGTCCTGGAGGGCCGAAACACTTCTGGTTTTCATCCTCTCCTTCAAGGGACTGATTCAGACCTGGGACACCAGGTGAGTGCAATTAACTACCAGGTAGTTACGTTTTTCAGCCATCCAGGACCGGAATTGAACAGCCCTTCCCTAGACACACAGACATAGGTCTACTGTGCACACATGGCCCCACCCTCACCACACTATAACCATGCTATAAACCCCCAAACCCAAAGACACCCAACACCTCCCCATAAATATAGGAAGGCACAAGGTCACCGAACTAAAGTATGAACAAACAGTTGAGATCCCAAGAGGCCAGTCTAAGACTAATGGCTCATGAAGTGCCTCCCCACCCCAGTGTGTGTGTGTTTCTTTCCAGCCCTAAAGTTGTGTTCGCAGCAGAGCAGCCCAAACCCATAGTGTATGAGTCAGTGGGATGAGGAGACAGACAGATGCTGACCTGGATCTTCAGGACAGACTCAACACTTTACCATCTTACTACCCCATTCACAGTGTGTTAGTAGTTGAAGGAGAAATTAGAGGAAATGAAGATCGGACAAAACACAATTAGCAATCACCCTTGGACTGGGTATCACCTAAGACTAAAGGTGAAACAAACCAGCTATTGAAACTATGTTAAAGAACTGCTGCTACTGTAAATCAATCACGACCCGAAGACAAACACATTTCCACTTACCAGGTCCCTGATATAGCCTGGCTGAAGAGGGAGGGAGGCAGGGACAGAGGAGAGTGCAAAAAGAGGGAAGAGAGGCAGAGAGAAAACGGAAAGAAAGAAGAATGAAAAACAAGCAAGTGAGAACAGATCCAAAACAAAGTAGCATAATCAGAATCAGAACAGGGTAAATGAACAGGAGAGTTGAGGTCTGCAGGATCATGCAGCAGTCTCCATGGGGAGAGAAAGCAGCAGCAGTCACAGTACAGTATCTGTCAGGGCAAGCAGAGGGTTTAGTTATTTGGACACAAATGATTACAAACTGATTTCATTGAGTTATTATTTCTTGAAAGGTCTGGGTGACAGTTGTTTTAAGGTTTTATTTTACACTTAACTAGCTAGTGTACTGTAGGGCAGGCCAGTCGCCTTGTGTATGCAATTCCCATTATGTCCGCCAGGTGGTAATACATACCAAGGAATCACACAGCTCTAGTATAGAGAGTTACAGCTCTCTGCAATTGGTTATCTAGCAATATCCTTGCATTAAAGAATATAACTGGTTAAAGAAAATTGTGATAAATAAAAAAGTTTACCAGTTTCATTTAAGGACCAAAAGATTGACAGCCGTCCCATATAGACTGCAAAATAGTTGGGAAGAGATTTTTGACGTACCGATTCCATGACTGTTTATGAATTGATACGCAAAACGACGCCGGATTCAAAACTTAGAATTTTTCGATTTAAATTATTATATACAATTCTTGCTACCAATAGAATGTTATTTATATGGGGGATACAATCTTCCCAGCTCAGAATCATTAGATCATTTGTTTTGGTACTGTCCGTTTGTAGCTTGTTTTTGGACACAGGTCCAGGAATGGCTAAAGGATTGCAATATTTACCTGGAGCTAACCCTGCAGATAGCACTACTGGGTGATCTGAAAAGTCATAGTCAATCGATCAATAATATAATCATACTTTTAGCAAAAATGTTTATTTTCAATTTA
Source organism: Coregonus clupeaformis (assembly GCF_020615455.1). Classification (NCBI taxonomy): domain Eukaryota; kingdom Metazoa; phylum Chordata; class Actinopteri; order Salmoniformes; family Salmonidae; genus Coregonus; species Coregonus clupeaformis. Next base: position 24,449,425 of record NC_059216.1, on the reverse strand, counting down.
CGATCTGTAGAAACAATGAGAATAGAAAGGTTCAGAACTTTTGTAAAACATCACAGTACAGTTGAAAAATATATGGCAAATAGAAATCCAATATGGATGGTGTTAAGAGATAGATGGGAGGTGTTGAATGGAGCTGAAGGATGGGACTAATAACAACAAGATAACTAATGTAAAGCATACTGTGTCCATAATAAGTATATAGGTTATAGGTTGAGAGCTTTTGTGAAAGCGCACAGTTAGAAAAATATGGCATATAGAAGCAAACCAGATTGACATCATGAAAATGATTGGAGGAAGTTCAGGAGTAAAAACAAACAAAATATAATTATTGTAGAATTTGACTGTGTCCATAAAATGTATATAGTATGTATGGGCTGGAAGTAGAGGCCTAAGCGTTGTTGTTCACTAGTTTACTCCAATTGGGGAAGGGGTGGTGGGGTTGGAAAGTAATGAAGGGAAATATAACTTAAAAAAGGATATGTGTGTGTATGGATGTATGAATATATATATATATATATATATATATATATATATATATATATATATATATATATATATACAATATAATACACATACACAGTGGGGGAGAACAAGTATTTGATACACTGCCGATTTTGCAGGTTTTCCTACTTACAAAGCATGTAGAGGTCTGTAATTTTTATCATAGGTACACTTCAACTGTGAAAGACGGAATCTAAAACAAAAATCCAGAAAATCACATTGTATGATTTTTAAGTAATTCATTTGCATTTTATTGCATGACATAAGTATTTAATACATCAGAAAAGCAGAACTTAATATTTGGTACAGAAATCTTTGTTTGCAATTACAGAGATCATACATTTCCTGTAGGTCTTGACCAGGTTTGCACACACTGCAGCAGGGATTTTGGCCCACTCCTCCATACCTTCTCCAGATCCTTCAGGTTTCGGGGCTGTCGCTGGGAAATACGGACTTTCAGCTCCCTCCAAAGATTTTCTATTGGGTTCAGGTCTGGAGACTGGCTAGGCCACTCCAGGACCTTGAGATGCTTCTTACAGAGCCACTCCTTAGTTGCCCTGGCTGTGTGTTTCGGGTCGTTGTCATGCTGGAAGACCCAGCCACGACCCATCTTCAATGCTCTTACTGAGGGAAGGAGGTTGTTGGCCAAGATCTCGCGATACATGGCCCCATCCTTCCTCCCCTCAATACGGTGAAGTCGTCCTGTCCCCTTTGCAGAAAAGCATCCCCAAAGAATGATGTTTCCACCTCCATGCTTCACGGTTGGGATGGTGTTCTTGGGGTTGTACTCATCCTTCTTCTTCCTCCAAACACGGCGAGTGGAGTTTAGACCAAAAAGCTATATTTTTGTCTCATCAGACCACATGACCTTCTCCCATTCCTCCTCTGGATCACCCAGATGGTCATTGGCAAACTTCAGACGGGCCTGGACATGCGCTGGCTTGAGCAGGGGGACCTTGCGTGCGCTGCAGGATTTTAATCCATGACGGCGTAGTGTGTTACTAATGGTCACCTTCCTCATGATCATTGATGCCCCACGAGGTGAGATCCTGCATGGAGCCCCAGACCGAGGGTGATTGACCGTCATCTTGAACTTCTTCCATTTTCTAATAATTGCGCCAACAGTTGTTGCCTTCTCACCAAGCTGCTTGCCTATTGTCCTGTAGCCCTTCCCAGCCTTGTGCAGGTCTACAATTTTATCCCTGATGTCCTTACACAGCTCTCTGGTCTTGGCCATTGTGGAGAGGTTGGAGTCTGTTTGATTGAGTGTGTGGACAGGTGTCTTTAATACAGGTAACGATTTCAAACAGGTGCAGTTAATACAGGTAATGAGTGGAGAACAGGAGGGCTTCTTAAAGAAAAACTAACAGGTCTGTGAGAGCTGGAATTCTTACTGGTTGGTAGGTGATCAAATACTTATGTCATGCAATAAAATGCAAATTAATTACTTAAAAATCATACAATGTGATTTTTTGGATTTTTGCTTTAGATTCCGTCTCTCACAGTTGAAGTGTACATATGATTAAAAATTACAGACCTCTACATGCTTTGTAAGTAGGAAAACCTGCATAATTGGCAGTGTATCAAATACTTGTTCTCCCCACTGTATATATATATATATTTGCGAGAAAAAAAACATATGGGGGAATGGAAGTGATGCAGACAATTACATTGATGGAAGTTACAATCTATCTGAAATATTAAAGCTGATCTACCCCCTAAAAAAAAAAAATATATATATATATATATATATATATATATATATATATATATATATTGTGATGTCACGAGGCTGTGTCCTGGAGGAACGTTACATCCCCCTGAGGTGGCTGCAAACCCAGACAGCTATGGCTCCATCTGCTGGTATGGTCGGGAACTCCAACCCTCTGTGGCCAATCTTCCCACGCAGCTGAAACCAATCAGGGGCTGATGGGCTGGAGTTGTTTTGAAGGGAAGAGACACGGTCTGGAGGGTGGGCTCTGGGAAGAAGAGAATTGTGTTATAATTTCGTTAGTTGCCGAAGACCTTTAATAAAATCCTTGTTTTGGTTGAACCTGGTCTCCTTGCACTACTTGGGCAATCCCGCTGGAAGCTGTGTAGCCTCTCGTGGCATCACAGATGGTGGAGAATACGGGCACGCTCAAGCGTTGATAGTGCATGTCGGAGGAGGATACCGAAGGTTTGATCACCCAGTTTTCCAAGTTGGCCGTAGGCTCCCCGCCGACTGATATGGAGGACATATTGAAAGCCCTTGTTGCTGGCCAGCAAGCCCAGATGCAAGCAAACGTGGCTCTCTTGGAGGAGCAAAAGAAAGCCAACCTTCTGAAGGCAGAGGAATTGCAGTTGCAGAGACAGAGGGTGGTCCAAAATACCCGCCCAATAAAGGCAAGTGACTTTATGTCTAAGATGGGAGCTACCGATGACATTGAGGCATACCTGCATGCATTTGAGGCCACGGCCACTAGGGAAGCCTGGCCCAAGCAACAGTGGGTTGGTCTGTTAGCCCCTTTCTAACCGGGGAAGCGCTGAATGCTGTCCGGGACCTGGGCCCTGACCAGGTTACTGACTATGATGCCCTGAAGTCTGAGATCCTCAGCAGATATGGACTCACAAAGTTTGGTATGGCCCAGCGCTTTCACAGTTGGACCTTCCAACCAGACCAACCTCCTCGGGCGCAGATGCATGAACTTGTCCGAATCGCAAGGAAATGGCTGGATCCGCAGAGGAATACAGCAGCGGCGGTGGTGGAGGCCGTTGTGGTGGATCGTTACCTCACGCGCCCTGCCTTATGAGGCAAAACGGTTCATCAGTCAACAGGCCTTGACCCACGGCTGATCTGACCGTGGAAGCTGTGGAAAAGTACCAGGCCACAGCGGAGATGCTGAATGCTTCCCGAAAAGACCCCAGGAGTGCGGCCCCACCACAAATGGGAAGGACCCGTCCAAAGGACCCCCAAGGTCTCGAACCCAGCCACGTCAGGACTTATCCCGGCTCCAGGGGGAGCCAGAAACCAGGCGGGTCCAAGAAGAGTACACCAGGAGGGGGAAACTTCGACAGTGTTACCGGTGTGGGGAGATGGGACATATCTCCTGGCAGTGTGGGAAACCAGCCGATGAACCTATGCCCACTGCGGAGTCCTCCAGCTCAGCACCCACACACCGTGTTGCCTCGCTCTTGGGAGTCGTAGATGGCGGCCCAGATCGACCCCCCACCTGCCCGGTAACTGTGAATCACCATGATGTGGAGGCCTTACTGGATTCTGGTAGCCGGGCCACCCTGGTGCGTAAGGATTTGGTGGGCCCAACGTGTCTGACCCCGGGAAAGTCCTCCCAGTTTCCTGTGTCCATGGGGACACCAGAGAATACCCCATTACTGAACTTACAATGACCAGCACACGGGGAACCATACACACGACGGCGGGGGTGGTTGATTCCCTCCCCGTCCCTGTCCTAATTGGACGAGACTGCCCAGCCTTTTACCCACTCTGGGAGAGTCTCAGGAGAGGATAACCCGAGTACCTCGGAAACGGAGAGGCAAGACTCATCCTGGGAAGGCTCCGGTGCAATCCTCCGAGTTACTCACTCCCGCCCGGGCTCTGATAGGGATGGCAGGTGCCCAGACCGACACCGAGACTGGTCCGGATACGGGGAGAAGAGAACGCAGCCCAGGAAAGTGCTCCGTTCTCCAGTGAAGAAGACGTCCCAGGCACCCAAGAGCTTCCCCCTCTCACAGGCCAGTATGGTACGGCTCAATTACAAGATCCTACTCTTGCAAATGCCTTAAGAAATGTGCAGGTATTAGAAGGTGTAGTGTTAGGTGATAAGACAACCCTACTTACCCCCATTTCGCAGTAAACCGGGGTTAGTATATCAGATAGTCAAGAAAAATGAGGAAGTGCATGAACAGCTCCTCGTGCCACAGCCCTATCGGGCCACAGTACTCAACCTAGCCCACACACACCCGCTAGGAGCCCCACTTGGGGGTAGAGAAGACTAAGGAAAGAATCATGCAACGTTTCTTTTGGCCAGGAGTACACAAAGAGATAGAGAACTACTGCCGTAGTTGCCCTGAGTGTCAGCAGGTTGCGCCAAAGCCCACATATAGAAACCCGCTCATTCCCTTGCCCATTATCGAAACTCCTTTTGAGAGGATTGGATTAGACATAGTCGGGCCCTTACCGAAAAGTGCCAGGGGACATCAATACATTCTGGTCATTCTGGACTATGCGTCCCGGTACCCGGAGGCCATTCCGCTGAGGAAGGCTACATCCAGACAAATCGCCAAGGAGCTGTTCCGTCTCTCAACTAGTCTGGGAATCCCAAAAGAGATATTGACGGACCAAGGGACTCCATTCATGTCCAGGGTGATGAAAGAACTCTGTGCTTTACTGAAAATCAAACAGCTGAGAACCTCGGTCTACCACCCCCAGACAGATGGCCTAGTCGAACGTTTTAACAAAACACTAAAATCCATGCTGCGGAAGCGGTAGGGAAGATGGGCGCAACTGGGATCAGCTGTTACCATACATATTATTTGCGGTGAGAGAGGTACCTCAGTCTTCTACTGGTTTTTCACCCTTTGAGCTCTTGCTTTCCTACAGACCCAGAGGACTGCTCGACATCGCCAAGGAGGCCTGGGAGGAGCAGCCATGCCAACAGCGGACACTGATCGACCATGTAGGGGGCTATGAGGGAGAGAATGAAGGCCATCTATCCCATGATGCGGGAACACATGGAGGCCAGTCAGCGGCAACAGCAAGCCTCCTACAACAGATCTGCTCAGCCCAGGAGTTTAAGCCGGGGGACAGAGTGCTGGTCCTGGTGCCAACCGTTGAGTGCAAATTCCTGGCAACCTGGCAAGGACCATATGAGGTCATTGAACGCATGGGAGAAGTAAACTACAAGGTGAGGCAACCAGATAAAAGGGAAAACTGAGCAGATTTATCATGTTAACCTTTTAAAGAAGTGGCACGCCAAGAGGCGCTGTTTAGCTCTCTACCCCCACAGAGACCCAGGAACCGGCGCGAGAAGAGGTTCAGCTGGGTCCAAATCTGTCTCCACATCAACGACAGATGGCCCTGGAACTCGTGGAGCAGAACCAGGATGTCTTCTCCTCCCTTCCCGGTCACACAGAGGTGGTCCAACATGAGATCCGCACCATGCCTGGTCGAAACGGTAAACCAGCGCCCGTACCGCGTGCCAGAGGCTCGTAAAGTGGTTATACAGAAGGAGGTAAGGAAGATGCGGGAGTTGGGAGTAATCGAAGAGTCCCACAGTGCCTGGGCAAGTCCCATCGTACTAGTTCCCAAGCCAGACGGTTCAGTACGATTTTTGTAATGACTATCGAAAGTTGAAGCGAAGTGTCTGAATTTGATGCATACCCAATGCCTCGTGTCGATGATTTAATAGACTCCTTGGGGCATGCTCGTTTCCTAACCACTCTTGATCTCACAAAAGGCTACTGGCAGGTGCCCTTGACCCCGGCGTCTAAGGAGAAGACAGCCTTTGCCACCCCGGAGGGGCTCTACCAGTATACCCGACTTCCGTTTGGTCTCCACGGGGCACCTGCCACGTTCCAACGCCTGATGGATCGAGTCCTTGCGCCCCACAAGAGGTACGCAGCGGCTTATTTGGATGATGTGGTTATACAAAGTCAGGATTGGGCCAGCCACCTACCCCGGGTACAAGCGGTGCTGGATTCGCTCAGGGAAGCAGGGCTCACGGCAAACCCGAAGAAGTGCAAGGTGGCCTTCAGTGAGACAAACTACCTGGGGTACACCATTGGGCGGGGGGTTGGTCAAACCACAGGAAGCCAAACTGCGGGCCATACAGGACTGGCCGCAGCCCATCAACAAGAAGCAAGTAAGGTCATTTTTGGGCCTCGCTGGCTACTATAGACGCTTTATTGCAGATTTTGCTACCATAGCGGCACCATTGACGGAGCTGACGACCAAACGCCACTCACGAATGGTGAAGTGGAACCCTGCGGCGGAGGCGGCTTTCCTCAACCTGAAGGCGAGCACTCTGCTCCAGTCCGATCCTGGTGGCACCAGACTTCAGAAGGAATTCATTGTCCAAGCGGATGCTTCGGAGGTGGGTCTGGGTGCTGTCCTCACCCAGGCACATGACGGGAAGAACATCCCATTCTCTACCTAAGCAGGAAGTTACTTCAAGAGAGAAGAACTATTCAACGGTGGAGAAGGAATGTCTGGCTGTAGTCTGGGCCCTGGAGTCCCTTCGGTTCTATCTCCTGGGCCGACGTTTCATGGTGGTATCTGATCACGCCCCCTCTGCAGTGGATGGCCAAGAACAAGGAATCAAACAGTAGAGTAACCAGATGGTTTTTGAGCTTGCAACCGTTTAACTTTTCGGTTGTCCACAGGGCTGGCAAGCACCACGGAAATGCGGACGCCCTCTCCCGGCGTGATGCCTTCTTCGCTGCCTTTACCCGACGAGGACGTCGGTCCCGAGAGGGGGATGTGTGATGTCACGAGAGGCTGTGTCCTGGAGGGACGTTACATCCCCCTGAGGTGGCTGCAAACCCAGACAGCTATGGCTCCATCTGCTGGTATGGTCGGGAACTCCAACCCTCTGTGGCCAATCTTCCCACGCAGCTGAAACCAATCAGGGGCTGATGGGCTGGAGTTGTTTTGAAGGGAAGAGACACGGTCTGGAGGGTGGGCTCTGGGAAGAAGAGAATTGTGTTATAATTTCGTTAGTTGCCGAAGACCTTTAATAAAATCCTTGTTTTGGTTGAACCTGGTCTCCTTGCACTACTTGGGCAATCCCGCTGGAAGCTGTGTAGCCTCTCGTGGCATCACAATATATATACCTTTTTTTTTTAAAGGACACAAGAAAAAAAAAGAGCATTGTGCTTGTTATTTGGCCTGCCCAGTTTGCTTTCTCTTATGTAAAACTGTATGTTTGACTAGGAAGTTAAGAAACCATCTAGTCCAACTCCCAGTGATCTATACATTCCTGTGCGTATCCGCTGGGATTGGAGCACGGAAGTCCCATGGGGGGGGTCAGAGAAGAGGAAGTCCCATGGGGGGGTCAGAGAAGAGGAAGTCCCATGGGGGGGTCAGAGAAGAGGAAGTCCAGTTTGGGGGGAAAGGGAAAGAGGAGAGGCAGTGTCCTGCAAGCATCTCTCCCACAGCACAACTAGCTGTCTGACAGAGTTGTCCCACAGTACAACTAGCTGTCTGACTGAGTGGTCCCACAGCATAACTAGCTGTCTTGACTGAGTGGTCCCACAGCACAACTAGCTGTCTGACAGAGTTGTCCCACAGTACAACTAGCTGTCTGACTGAGTGGTCCCACAGCATAACTAGCTGTCTGACTGAGTGGTCCCACAGCACAACTAGCTGTCTGACAGAGTGGCTTTTCTCAGCCTGGCTTCCCATTCTGCATTCCCAGGGAGGACTCATTTCCTGAAGCTCCCCTCCCAAACATACACAAACACAAACACTACAGAACAAACTCTCACAAAAAGCACACAATGCTCTTCAAAACTTCCCTAGCTAATCCCACCGCCAGTGGCCCTGTCCAGCCAGAGATGAGATGAGTGTTTCATGTGGTGCCTTAGGGACATCCCTTGCCTGCCTAGCTAGGCTCCGTTGGGTTGGAGCTCAGCCTCACACTGAGACAGAGACTGGATATGGGCCAGAACCACAGCCCCATACAGACAGACTGCCCCGCAGGTCTGGGTAGAGAGGCTGAAGCAGTGAGAATTTGAATGAGATCTGAGTGGGAGGCCCATTTTCTCTTAAACATGCACACTACAGACTATACACACTCTCACACACATTTCCTGTTTTTGGGCAGCAACGCCGAATAAACAAGTTTGGCTCTTTCTCTTTCCTTTTTTGGGACAGAAACACAATTTCAGTGTGATTCAGCGGAAACGGATGTCCACCCAGGATAGACATTTCCTGTTTGATGAGCTCTCCCCTCCTCCCTTCTCACTGACACACCATGAGTGGTTCTTCCCCATGCTCTTTTCCTAGACGACCCAGTAACACGCCAGGCTGAAGCTATGGTTACAGTCCAAACCCAGACTAGTACGGAGTCACACTTAACCACCACACACTCCAAAATAACTTCCCTCTTTTCCTATACAGCTTAATCAGAACCACATTGAGTGAGTAAGCGAGGGAAGGCCACTCCCACTCCCATCTGTGGAGTCATGTGCTCAGCAGTTCCAATGTACAGTATATACATCAGCCTGTTATTTACATGGGAATTTGCTAAGTACAGAGCACAATGTTCCTGCCCCTTAAACAAGTTAATCTCTGCCTATGAGGGCCTAATGCGTAAGTGACTTCTCATCATTGGTTGGCTTTTGGTGGTTTGCTTCTGAGTTCTCAGTGAGACAACTCCTTTAGGTTGTGTCTGGATTTCTCTGTCTGTCTCTCTCAATAGTCTTTAGCATTATATTATTTTTCTCTTCTCCTTTCCTTCTTGAGCACAGATCTGGAAGGACATGGATGGGTGAAATTAACATGGTGGACCTCTATCCAGTCAACTAGCTTCCTTGCTAGTCACCTTTCAGTTATAATGACAGAATGGAGACGAGGGAAGGAAGCTAGTTTAGAGTAAGGAGATAGACTTTGAGCCTCACTTGTGGTAATCCTCCCTTTTAGACTGCTGAGTGCATGGTCCGCTGTCATTGGATCCCCTTGGAGAGGGAAGGAGGGAGCGAGAGAGGGAGGTTGCATTCCTGTGCAGGACAACCCAGATGCCAGGCGGCGCCCAGCTGGGGTGCATCAAGGGGGTAAACAACAATCTCCCCCTGGAAGAATTCCCTCCCTCCCTCCCAAGGCTATCTTTCAACTTTCACCTGACTAACATCAATGCATCTAAATATAGTTAAGCCAGGGTTGCTTTCTGCTGCCATAGACTTGTCTGTTCACTCGCAGTGTATGTATCTGCATGCATGCATATTTGAGTCCAGGGCCATTCAGCTGTAGGCTACATAAAAGGGGTCTCCTCTCCACACAGACCCTGGTTATTTCAGTTACCTGCTTGTTCTTGTACTTCTTCAGGTAGCGCGGTGACACCAGGCACTCAGAGTTGATGTCGTTGGTGACGGCTGGCTCCGCAATGAACTGGGGGTCAGGGTTCATGTGCTGCATCTTGAGGAAGGATAGAATGTTCTGGACCTCCAGGTTGTAGGAGCTGTCTGCCATTGTCTTCCCCTTAGAGGCCAGGCGGCATGCCGCCATCCAGTGGGCATACTGCTTCTCCTGCATGGGGAGGGGAGGGAGTAGACAGAGAGAAGGATGGTGGTTATGATTATAAGATGACTATATGGACTGCATTTACAGTATCAGTGTTTCCCCCCGGGGGGGAGGGGGGTCTTCCTGCGGGAGGCCAGAGAGCCGTACTCACAGCGTCACACCGCAGCCAGATCTCGTTCATGCCGTCAGCTACAGGGATAAGCAACTTGATGTTGAATTTCTGAGCGGAGATGTTGACATCTGGTGTCACCTCGCAACCTACAAAAACGCGGAACAGTTCAGAGAGGAAAGGGGCGGGATGTGGTCAAAACCATCTATCACACACTATTGGGGATCACACAGACTCAGGTCATAAAGGAACTGTTGCATTCTTTAGTGTGTGTGTGTATGTGTGTGTACTCGTACCTCTTAGATTCATTTGGAGAGAGGGTGTCCCATGAGCCTCCTCTTTGCTCTTGTAGCAGGAAATTGTGATGTCCTTGAACGTGCACCAGTACTGCTTGTAGCCTTTCAGTGTCAGTTTCTTTGGCCTGTAAAACACATAGAACAGAGAGAAAAAGAGCGACGGGGGTTGTCAGTTCTGCTTGAATCACAAAACACATAGCTTAGCATCGCTAACCCAACCCCAGACACCAAGAGGAGAGCCGTCGAGCCTCATAAAAAAGGGGGGTACTTTTCTTCCACTTAAGAGGGGCCAAGTCTAACTGAAAAAAGGAGAGAGAAAGAAAGAGAGAGCTTTCTCAGCCTCCTTCTGTGGTCCATAACGGAGTCAGCAGCATGAACGGGAGAGGAGCCAACGTTGGGCATGAGTTTTAATGGAAGACAATTACTGTGGAAATGCCTCTCCGTAATAGTTTACAGCTTATATTTTTACAACATTATTAAAGAGCTACCTGCTTGTCAGCACGGGCCTGTGGCCAAAAGGCTATTATGGCTAGGGCCAGGGGTTTTTACTCGCCACCATACCAGACCATGAAAAACTCTGGGCACCTAGCTATGTATAAGCTATTGCTCTGTGCCCTAGTTAGAGCCTATAATATAATAATAATAATAATAATAATAATAATAATAATAATATTATAACATATGCCATTTAGCAGATACTATGTCCAAAGCGACTTAGTCATGCGTGCATAGATTTTATGTATGGGTGGTCTCTTGAATCGAACCCACTACCCTGGTGTTACAAGGGCCATGCTCTACCAACTGAGCTACTGAGGACCAATATAACCCGCCATGAGCTAAAGAGGACCATTATAACTGGTCCTAGTCCTAACGTAAATCCGAATCCCTGCAGTAATCAGTGTTTTTGTTACATCCTGAGCCCTACCAATCAGCTGGCCCTGGGAACAAGCCCGTCCACAAACACAATCCATACAGCCCAGTTTGATACTGAACAGACAACAGCTCTCCAATTTGGGCCCAAACCTTGTTTCCTGCTCCCATAGTATTAGATTTAACATCCCAAGGACAATGCCTTCTTGAAAGGCGCATCGCCAGTCATTAGCAGACATCAAGGAAGGGCCAAAATGAATCAACGGAGGCAGTCTGGATTTGGGAGGAACTGGCTAGTTGGCCCGTTGCCACTGATCTAAGGTCAGTTTAGAATGTCCCCCTAATGGATTTCAGGATGATACACTGATCCTAGATCTGTGATTAAAGACAACTTCTACCGCCAAAGCAGTTGTTGAACTTACTTGAAGACTTTGACGTAGTCAGCCAGTTCAGGAATGGACGTGATATCACCCTGAGAGGAAGAGAGGAACAAACATGTTTAGTGCTGGTTGAATGGTTATTATTGATAAAGGACAAGGACAGGATTATAAAGCACAACTTTAACAATGACCTCAAGTTTGACTTTCTATGTTTGCAATGTCATCGCTCAGAGTTGCATATAAAATAAAACATTAGTTAGGTAATCAAGCTTCAACTTCCTCAGATAAGCTGTATAAACTTCAATTTGTTGGGGCAGGCACTTTTAACAATGGCCACATCATGTGATATCCCCGACCCATACAGAATTTATCAATTATTTATATATACACTAGATGACTGACAGGGGTGCTGTTTTGAAGCCACCGCACCTTCAGCTTCGCACTCCCCCACCATTGTAAAAAATATTTTGGAAGCTATAGAAATGTATTTCTTAATGTCTACATTCTTTTTTACAACGTTTATTCTATTACAGATACCTAATGCATACTTTTAAATTATATTATGTGAGCTAAACATACAAATAATCAAATATATAACATTTCCCTTAAAGGTTAATTGTTAGAAAATGTTACTGTCCCCACTACAACAACAAAATACTTAAATACATGTAATTTTGTCCTTGAAACATTTAATTGAAATAGTGTAGAATTCCATTCATTCCTATGGAGGACTGCTAGTACTGGGGAGTGCCAATATGGCCGACCGGTGGCTTCAAAGCCTTTCACTGGCCAACACATTGCATCAGCAATCTAGTGTTTATATACATAATTAGAATTTACACCTTCTGAAGTAGCTTTTTGCCTTGCAGTGAGTTTTAAGTGAGAAGTAGGCATTGGTCTGAAGCCGAAAAAGGGAATGTGCACCACAATGCGTACTTCACCGATGCTCACCCATGCTCTAAGATTTTCCAGCACACAGCCTTGACCTACTATAGTATCTACGTTGGTCTATTGTACTTCCAACAATGTGTAGGCAGGTTGCTTAGGATTCAAACCTTCTCAAACAGCCTGACTAATTTCCATGGTTTTTACACAGCAATAAAAGTAAAGTAAAAGTACACAATAATGACAAATGGCAACTGAAATAATGTAGTTATTAGTATTTATTTTATATTAACAGCTGATTTTCCAGCGGAAAAGGGAAAAACCAGAAACCCATTTAAGGCAATATATGGTGTAAACTGAATTATTCTTCACTGATCTCTTGTAACAAGACAATCGAGAAAGCTGCTGGAAAACACACAAAATAATCAACATGTACCATTAACATGAAAATGTACTTAAAAGTTTACTGAAGAAAGGCCTAGTAGGATACTACATTACCTGTAAACAATAGTGAGTTATTACAAAATATACAATTTACAATCGTACATTCATCAGATATAGTTCAGGGATGGCCTTAATTGCTCTTTAAGCTACAGGGTTATGCAGGATGTCTTGTTCAAGCCTAGTTCTACCACACCTGATTGTACTATTCAAGGTCTCGATGAACAGCACGGGGCTTGAACAAAAAAGCCTGCATAACACTGTGGCTCGTCAATAGCAATTTTGGTAACTCCTGATCCAAACCCTGTGACAAATGACAAACTGCTGAGAAACACCTGTAAAATACAAAGTCATTAGACAAGTACAAAACACTTAAGAATACATATTTACAAATCTGACATTGGATAGGCACTCTAAATCCTTTAGCTACAAATGTCCTTAGTAATGCTGTCCACTCCAGTAAAAGAGCACACATTCCCACATTTATAAATGGCAGTATAAATATGAAAACAGATGGGAGTACTCATTTGGAAGAGAACAAAGGCTACATAAGTGCGACTGATAGTGTACGATACGCTTATTCAGATATGCAAAGTGTCAGTAGTTTTCCAGTTCCACCCGGGCCAGCTTGACACATTTCTTAGCTTCTCAAATGAAAGAAAGTGGCGCCAGAAAAGGAGAAACGTTTACAACGTGTCCATTTGTCCTGTAGAGATGGAGTGCATCTGACAGATGAGGGCAACAATGTCTTACTTGAGAGTTTGAAAGCTGGTCTCCACCATTTTCTCCTCCGTAGTAGCAAGACAAGCGTACCAGTACACGTCACACTCCCTGTCCCTTGCCACTCAACAATGCCCAACGAACCCAAAGGCTCTTTTAAGAGACACTTAATAAATGAAAAGGAGCATGTTTGCGCGCCGGTGTGTGTGTGTGTGTGTCGGTAAAGGGAGGGGGGTGTCAAAATCTATACATGAAAGAGAATGGTCAAAATAAACCCTCTGGTAGGCGAACCCAGGACCTTCAAATCCCAGGGCGGTGACGCCAACCGTTACGCTACGAACCCTGTTATAGATTCATCAACTTGACACTATTTAAATGGACAGTCTGGTGATGACAGCACGCGTTCATTCTGTACTGATTGAACGTTTATTTATCTTGCTTGGTAAAAAAAAAAGTCTAAAACAGTTGATGTGTTCAAAACTGTTTCATTTTATCACATAGCTAACCAAGTTAGCAAGCATGGCATTTTATTTTGACTGCACACAGGTCACGCAAGCAAGCAATGATCATTAATATGTTTGTTCTTTTACTTGGATGCTTCGTGTGCAACCCACATGCCTGCTACTTTTTACTTGTGGATGGCGACTTCAGGTTTCGGGAATACATTGAAAAGTAACTTGACACTGTGTTGATCAGTCAGCACAAATTTGGATTATAATGACAAGAATAGAATTTCATTGAGAGAGGAGGGAGTGTTCTGAATTACAGTAAAATGCAGTAGTTGTACCAGTGTGTTGGAGGTCTTGCCTCCCTCCAGGGTGATCTCCAGGTCTGACAGGGTTAGGGTTGTGGTTAGTATAGGACAGTAAGGTGTAATACCAGGGTGTTGGAGGTCTTGCCTCCCTCCAGGGTGATCTCCAGGTCTGACAGGGCAGCGTCCACCTCGTCCACCTCCTTCTCACTGTTGTTCATGTGGTTGTCTGACGACATGATGGACAGCTTGTTGATGTGGTACTGGGGGACAGAGAGAGAAGGGGCTAATGTTTAGCCTATAGTCCTTTACCCTATATGCCATGACAGTGAATAATGTGCCAACACCAGTCTCCTGTTTGATATTGTGAATGTCATTAGGAAAATAATGACTGTTAATGTAACTTTTCTGTTTTGCTCCACTGGGTTTCGTTTGGATGTACATTGGTAGTGATTGCCTAGTCCCTTTCATAGCATATGAAGTGGTAAAAACACGATGATTGTCCAATAAATACTTCTGAGTTTCTTTGGGTTTTGTAGAAGTCAGTACCATGAAGCACTAACTGGTAGTTAACAATAATTATTTTGAATTCTTTGAAGCGAGTACCAGAAAATACCCATGTTACCACATTTCTCAGTAAATACGAGGTCTACACCATCAAAATATGACTGTAAAACAAAGCATTCATAGACAATGGATAGTGTGTGCGTACAGTGTGTAGAAACCATGTCTGTGAGACAGAGAGTGGCTTTGGGGGGGGAAGGGGATTATTTAGTAGGGGAAATGGTGGGAGGGTCTAGATGCCGCAATCTCAGCAGATCTTAAGTGACTGTAAATGTGTCTTTACTAGGAGCACATGTGAGTAGTGCAGACTTGGGACATCACGTGCAGCATTTCTGCATTGATTCACAATGGAAATACCATCTAGTCTGGTCAGAATCCTGTTTGTAATATTGGGACGAGTCTCTGGCCTTACCTGGCCATTCATTCACACTATCCTCTGTACCAACATAGAGCCAGTCTCACCATGGTCTGGTCTGGTCTACCCCCCCCCCCCCAGTGGCACTAAGCCTATGACTCACCAACACTAAATACAAGTTGACAAACTGTATATATACTGTCAACCCAACCCACCTCCTACTCCCTCTTGATATGAATGAACAGCTGCCTAGTCAAAACTGTTCGCTGCTCTGGCACCCCAATGGTGGAACAAGCTCCCTCACGACGCCAGGACAGCGGAGTCACTCACCACCTTCCGGAGACACTTGAAACCCTACCTCTTTAAGGAATACCTGGGATAGGATGAAGTAATCCTTCTACCCCCCCTTACCCCACCCCCAACAAAAAAATTATAATATTGTAAAGTGGTTATCCCACTGGCTATAAGGTGAATGCACCAATTTGTAAGTCGCTCTGGATAAGAGCGTCTGCTAAATGACGTAAATGTAATGTAAATGTAGAGGGAGAGAGCGTGAGTTAGAGAGACGGTGTGGGGGTGAGAGAGGTAGAGGGGGGAGGGAGAGGGAGAGGAAGATAGGCATATTTCAGGACACACTGCGCTTCTGCGGCCATAGCCAGCGCAGTGTGTCCATAATGTAGGACAAAGGCTTCTCCCTCCATGTCACCACTTCTCCACCTCTGACGCCCACGCTCTACTGACACTGGGGAAGGGGGGGATGGGGTGTGTGTGTGTATGTTTCTGGTGCGTACATGTGTGTTTCTAGCGCATGTGTTTTGTATGTGTAGGGTTGGAGTTGGGGGCAGTAGGCTGACTGGCAGGCATGCCCTGGGCCTTTATCCCCACTCTCTGGGCAGGATTCCAAATACACGCTTGTTTACTGTGCTGGACATGGCGGGCTAATCGCTATACTTAGCCACACTGACATATCCAGGTGATAGCCAGCTCCCTGGACACAGAGACCACTCAACTCTTACTGTAATAAATCCATCCCTTCTCTTCCTGCCTGACCTCTCAGTGAAACCATAGCCATGATTGTCACAGCTACCTTTAACTTAGCAAGAGATAACGATAGATAGCGGCGCTAACAGACAGAGACATGCTAGCTGCTAATCCAAACACACTGCAGATTAGCATCTGTGTATGGTGTATTAATAAACACCCCGGCCCCTGTTGAAGACCCCAGCACGGTAACACCTTTCAATTTAAGTGGGGATATTGAGGAATGTGTAGGAGGCTACAGGTTGGGTTGGGGTTGGAGTGGGTGGTCCATCTGGTGGGATGAGTCCAGTGTAATGGTTACTCTATAATGACCCGTTAGGGTGAGGACACACTGGTGTCCCCATGTCCTGTCACTCAGGCTTTACGAGGATTGGAAATAACAGGGCTGCCCTGGGCTCAGGGGGCAACCCAACCCCCCCCAAATCCTACCTTCACTCTCCTTCCCGCTCTTCACTATTCCTCTTATATTACACAACATGTATATAAGAAGCAGTGACATAACCGATAGGTCCACAGCAGTTGTTAACTATGGGGTTGAACAGCACTTGAACAAGTCTAAAGTGTCAGTGAGGTGTCTAGTCTCACCACCTTTAATGGCAGGAGTCTGGAGTGGGTTGTTTCTAGAAACAAGGCGTCACAGACAGGATCATTTGGTTTTCATTGCAGTTGCTCTGTGCAAGCATACAGCCCTGCATACAGTTAATAGGAGGACCATGTTTCTGTGTACTGCTGCAAAGCAGATCAGACACCCACCACATCAGAGTCTCAACACTGGGCAACATGCCCATTCAAATAATTTGCTGTTCTTCTGTGTTCTGTTCGCAAGGCAGTGAGCCCATAGAGAAGGTAACTACTGCAGGGCTAAGTAAGCAGTCCTCAACCAGGACAATGAACATGATCCCTACACACACGCACAAACACACACTGACACACATATAGTACACAGGTCTCACCTGCAGGGCGGCGAACATCATCATCTCCTCCTCAGTACACTCTATTTCCTCCAGCAGGATGGCCCACTTGGCCTGCTCATAGAGCTGGTTCACCCGGATGGCATCGTACTGTGGGGGGAAGAGAACAGATACAGTTAGCCCTGGCACCAAGCCTGTCTCTTCACAAGCACATAGCATAGACAGACCCACACACACATCACTCCGAGACAGTCCAGCTGAGAAAACAGGACAGGCCAGAGGGGTACTTCCTCTCCACTCTACGCCCCCAAAATCTGCCAGCTGCAGAAGGCTGGTGGAATTGTGTGTGTGTGTGTGCATGTTTTGAATGTGGTATTAACATGTTCTAACCACTGGTAGACGATCAGATACTCACAGCAAGAAGCTATGATTTCACTATTACTGAAACAGGACACAGATGGTAAATATAAAGATCCAGTCCACCTAAAACACTGGAGACCCCTTACATTTCAGTGTTGTGATGCCAAAATCCTAGCAAAATGCATAGCGCATAGAATTAAAAAGGTATTGTCAGATATTATTAAACCTAATCACAGGTTTTTTACATGAACGATATATTGGAGCTAATATAAGACAAGTACTGGAAACAATAGAACACTATGAAAAATCTGGGAAACCAGGCCTGGTATTCATAGCTGACTTTGAAAAGGCCTTTGATAATGTACAACTGGAATTTATATATAAATGCCTGGACTTTTTAATTTTGACCCTTAGACAATGGGTTAAAGTTATGTATAGTAACACCAGGTGTAAAATAGTAAATAATGGCTACTTCTCAGAAAGTATTATAATAATAATAATAATAAGTCATTTAGCAGACGCTCTTATCCAGAGCGACTTACAGGAGCAATTAGGGTTAAGTGCCTTGCTCAAGGGCACATCGACAGATTTTTCACCTAGTTGGCTCGGGGATTAGAACCAGCGACCTTTCGGTTACTGGCACAACACTCTTAATCACTAAGCTACCTGCCGCCGCCCGTATTAAATTGTCAAGAGGAGTAAAACAAGGCTGTCCACTATCGGCATATCTATTTATTATGGCCATCGAAATGTAAGCTATTAAAATCAGATCAAACAATAATTTCAAGGGGCTAGAAATCCAGGGCTTAAATACAAAGGTGTCATTGTACGCTGACGATTCATTATTTCTTTAAAATATGCAATTTGGATCTCTGCACAGCTTCATTGAGGATCTAGATCAATTTTTCCAACCTCTCTGGATTAAAACTGAATGATGATAAGTGTACCATATTACATATAAGATCTCTAATAAATACAACTTTTCCATTACCGCGTGGTTTATCAATAAAATGGTCAGACGGTGAAGTGGACATACTCGGTATTCATATCCCGAAATAAATAAATGATCTCACTACAATACATTTTAATAGAAAGTTAGCCAAATTAGATATGATTTTGCTACCATGGAAAGGACAATACATGTCTATTTGTGGAAAAATCACCCTGATTGATTCTTTAGTCATATCCCAGTTGAACTATTTACTTACGGCCCTGCCTACACCTAACGACTTGTTTTTTCAATGAGCAAAATAATATTCCACTTTATTTGGAACGGCAAGCCAGACAAAATTAAACGGGTCTATTAATATAATGATTATTAAATATTAAAGCATTGGACCTCTCACTAAAGGCTTCAGTCATACAAAAACTATACTTAAATACGATCTGCTTCTCTAGCAGATTAGTAAGAATGGCTCACCCCTTGTTCAAGAATGGCCTTTTTCTCTTCATTCAGATTACAACCTCTCACTTTCGGTTATTTGAAAATTAAACCATCTCCAAAATATAGCTATTTTTAAAACAAGCAATAGAAAATGGTTGCAATTTCAGTTTAATCCCCCAGAAAAGACCAAACAAATATTACAACAAATATTATGGTTAAACTCAAATATACTAATTGATTGAAAAAAAACATTATTTGGGGGGAAAATAAATAAAAACGGTATTTGTAAATTATATCAGAAATAGCACTGGAGGAGTTGTCACACATGCAGTTAACTAAAATGGAGGAGGCAAGTGGAAAGGGGAGAAGGTAAGGAACTTGTCTGTTGGCCCTGCATTAAAGAACAAAATTGGCTAAAGAAAATTGTGATAAATAAAAAACGATACCAGTTTCATTTAAGGACCAAAACATTGACAGCTGTACCATACAGGTTGCAAAATAGTTGGGAGGAGATTTTCGATGTACCGATTCCATGGCACATGGTTTATGAACTGATACACAAGACGCCGGATTCAAAACTTAAGAGTTTTATAATTTAAATAATTATACAAAATTCTTGCAACCAATAGAATGTTATACAGTGCATTCAATCATGACTAGTCTCCCAGTCCCTACCGCTGAAAAACATCCCCACAGCATGATGATGCCACCACCATGCTTCACTGTAGGGATGGTGCCAGGTTTCCTCCAGACATGACACTTGGCATTCAGGCCAAAGAGTTTAATCTTGGATTCATCAGACCAGAGAACCTTGTTTCTCATGGTCAGAGAGTCCTTTAGGCGCCTTTTGGCAAACTCCAAGCGTGCTGTCAAGTGCCTTTTACTGAGGAGTGGCTTCCGTCTGGCCAATCTACCATAAACGCCTGATTAGTGGAGTGCTGCAGAGATGGTTGTCCATCTGAAAAGAGGAACTCTAGAGCTCTGTCAGTGTGACCATCGGGTTCTTGGTCACCTTCCTGACCAAGGCCCTTCTCCCCCGATTGCGCAGTTTGGCCGGGCGGCCAGCTCTAGGAAGAGTCTTGGTGGTTCCTAACTTCTTCCATTTAAGAATGATGGAGGCCACTGTGTTCTTGGGAAACTTCAATCCTGCAGAAATCTTTTTGGTACCCTTCCCCAGATCTGTGCCTCGACACAATCCTATCTCGGATCTCTACGGACAATTCCTTCGACCTAATGGCTTGGTTTTTGCTCTGAATGCACTGTCAACTGTGGGACTTTATATAGACAGGTGTGTGCCTTTCTAAATCATGTCCAATCAATTGAATTTACCACAGATGGACTCCAATCAACTTGTAGAAACATCTCAAGGATGATCAATGGAAACAGGATGCACCGGAGCTAAATTTCAAGTCTCATAGCAAAGGTTCTAAATACGTATGTAAATAAGGTATTTCTGTTTTAAATGTTTTAACATTTCTAAAAACTTGTTTTCACTGTCATTATGGCATATTGTGTGTAGATGGATGAGAAAAAACATTAATTTAATCAACAATAAAATGTGGAAAAGGCAAGGGGTCTGAATACTTTCCGAATGCACTGTATATATGGGTGATACAACCATCCCAGCTCTGCAGATTTTGCTGCGAAGAGACAATCATTAGATCTCTTGTTTTGGTACTGCCCATATGTAGCTTGTTTTTGGTCGCAGGTTCAGGAATGGCTGACAAAATGCAACATTTACTTGGAGCCAACTCTGCAAATAGCACTGCTGGGTCATAGTCAATCGATCAATAATATAATAATACTCTTAGCAAAGGTGATTGTCTTTCATTTACAATCTGTAGAAACTATGACAATAGAAAGGTTCAGAACTTTTGTGAAACATCACAGCACAGTGGAAAAATATATGGCAGCTAGAAATCAAAACTGGATGGTCTTCAGAGATAGATGGAAAGGTTGAGGGTAGCCAAGGCTGGGACTAAAAACAAACAAAAGATAACTAACGTCAATTATACTGTCCGTGAAATGTATGTAGTATGTATAAACTGCAAGTGGAAGCATAAGTATTGTTGTCCATTAGTTTACTCCAATTAGGGGAGGGGTGGTTGGGTTAGGGGAAAGTAATAAAGAAGGAAAAAAATATATATTTTTATTTATTTATTTATTTATTTAAACTTTATTTAACTAGGCAAGTCAGTAAAGAACAAATTCTTATTTACAATGACGGCCTACACCGGCCAAACCCGGACGACGCTGGGCCAATTGTGCACCGCCCTATATATACACTACCAGTCAAAAGTTTATTTTCTACATTGTAGAATAATAGTGAAGACATCAAAACTATGAAATAACACATATGGAATCACGTAGTAACCAAAAAAGTGATAAACAAATGTTATATTTGAGATTCTTCAAAGTAGCCACCCTTTGCCTTGATGACAGCTTTGCACACTCTTGGCATTCTCTCAACCAGCTTCATGAGGTAGTCACCTGGAATGCATTTCAATTAACAGGTGTGCCTTGTTAAAAACTAATTTCTGGAATTTCTTTCCTTCTTAATGCATTTGAGCCAATCAGTTGTGTTGTGACAAGGTAGGGGGGTATACAGAAGATAGCCCTATTTGGTAAAAGACCAAGTCCATAATAAGCAAAGAAAAACGACAGTCCATCTTTACTTTAAGACATGAAGGTCAGTCAACACGGAAAATTTCAAGAACGTTTCATCAAGTGCAGTCGCAAAAACCATCAAGCGCTATGATGAAACTGGCTCTCATGAGGACCGCCACAGGAAAGGAAGACCCAGAGTTACCTCTGCTGCAGAGGATAAGTTCATTAGAGTTACCAGCCTCAGAAATTGCAGCCCAAATAAATGCTTCACAGAGTCCAAGTAACAGACACATCTCAACATCAACTGTTCAGAGGAGACTGCGTGAATCAGGCTTTCATGGTCGAATTGCTGCAAAGAAACCACTACTAAACGACACCAATAAGAAGAAGAGACTTGCTTGGGCCAAGAAACATGAGAAATGGACATTAGACTGGTGGAAATGTGTCCTTTGGTCTGATGAGTCCAAATTTGGGTTCCAACCGCCGTGTCTTTGTGAGACACAGAGTAGGTGAACGGATGATCTCCACATGTGTGGTTCCCACCATGAAGCACGGAGGAGGAGGTGTGATGGTACTTTGCTGGTGACACTGTCTGTGAATTATTTAGAATTCAAGGCACACTTAACCAGCATGGCTACCACAGCATTCTGCAGCAATACGCCATCCCATTTGGTTTGCCCTTAGTGGGACTATCATTTGTTTTTCAACAGGACAATGACCCAACACATCTCCAGGCTGTGTAAGGGCTATTTGACCAAGAAGGAGAGTGATGGAGTGCTGCATCAGATGACCTGGCCTCCACAATCAACCGACCTCAACCCAATTGAGATGGTTTGGGATGAGTTGGACCGCAGAGTGAAGGAAAAGCAGCCAACAAGAACTCAGCATATGTGGGAACTCCTTCAAGACCGTTGGAAAAGCATTCCAGGTGAAGTTGTTGAGAGAATGCCAAGAGTGTGCAAAGCTGTCATCAAGGCAAAGGATGTGTTGGCTGCTTTTCCTTCACTCTGCGGTCCAACTCATCCCAAACCATCTCAAATTGTTTTGGTTACTACATGATTCCATACCTGTTATTTCAGTCTTGATGTCTTCACTATTATTCTACAATGTAGAAAATAGTAAAAATAAAGAAAAACCCTTGAATGAGTAGGTGTGTCCAAAATTTTGACTGGTGCTTTATATATTTACAAAAATATACACTACCGTTCAAAAGTATGGGGCCACTTAGAAATGTCCTTGTTTTCCATGAAAACATACATTAAATGAATTTGAATAAGAAATATAGCAAAATGCAAAGGAAATGTAGTCATTGACAAGGTTAGAAATTATGATTTTTAATATAAATAATAATTGTGTCTTTTGCTTTCGTCAAAGAATCCTCCATTTGCATCAATTACAGCCTTGCAGACCTTTGGCATTCTAGTTGTCAATTTGTTGAGGTAATATGAAGAGATTTCCCCCCATGCTTCGTGAAGCACCTCCCACAAGTTGGATTGGCTTGATGGGCACTTCTTACGTACAATACGGTCAAGCTGCTCCCACAACAGCTCAATAGGGTTGAGATCCGGTGACTGTGCTGGCAACTCCATTATAGACAGAATACCAGCTGACTGCTTCTTCCCTAAATAGTTATTGCATAGTTTGGAGCTGTGCTTTCGGTCATTGTCCTGTTGTAGGAGGAAACTGGCTCCAATCAAGTGCCGTCCACAGGGTATGGCATGGCGTTGCAAAATTGAGTGATAGCCTTCCTTCTTCAAGATCCCTTTTTCCCTGTACAAATCTCCCACTTTACCACCACCAAAGCACCCCCAGACCATCACATTGCCTCCACCATGCTTGACAGATGGCATCAAGCACTCCTCCAGCATCTTTTCATTTGGTCTGCGTCTCACAAATGTTCTTCTTTGTGATCCGAACACCTCAAACTTCAATTTGTCTGTCCATAACACTTTTTTCCAATCTTCCTCTGTCCAGTGTCTGTGTTCTTTTGCCCATCTTAATCTTATATTTTTATTGGCCAGTCTGAGATATGGCTTTTTCTTTGCAACTCTGCCTAGAAGGTCAGCATCCCGGAGTCGCCTCTTCACTGTTGACGTTGAGACCGGTGTTTTGCGGGTACTATTTAATGAAGCTGTTAGTTGAGGACCTGTGAGGGGTCTGTTTCTCAAACTAGACACTAATGTATTTATCCTCTTGCTCAGTTGTGGACTGGGGCCTCCCACTCTTCTTTCTATTCTGGTTAGAGCCAGTTTGCGCTGTTCTGTGAA
The DNA here is from genome assembly GCF_020615455.1 of Coregonus clupeaformis. Classification (NCBI taxonomy): domain Eukaryota; kingdom Metazoa; phylum Chordata; class Actinopteri; order Salmoniformes; family Salmonidae; genus Coregonus; species Coregonus clupeaformis. The sequence goes on along the minus strand of NC_059216.1, from coordinate 24,425,745 downwards.
GGGAGTAGTACACAGCGTTGTACGAGATCTTCAGTTTCTTGGCAATTTCTCGCATGGAATAGCCTTCATTTCTCAGAACAAGAATAGACTGACGAGTTTTAAAAGAAAGTTATTTGTTTCTGGCCATTTTGATTCTGTAATCGAACCCACAATTGCTGATGGTCCAGATACTCAACTAGTCTCAATAAGGCCAGTTTTATTGCTTCTTTAATCAGCACAACAGTTTTCAGCTGTGCTAACATAATTGCAAAAGGGTTTTCTAATGATCAATTAGCCTTTTAAAATGATAAACTTGGATTAGCAAACACAACGTGCCATTGGAACACAGGACTGATGGTTGCTGATAATGGGCCTCTGTACGCCTATGTAAATATTCCATTAAAAATCAGCCGTTTCCAGCTACAATACCCATTTACAACATTAACAATGTGTTTCTGATCAATTTGATGTTATTTTAAATGGACAAAAGAATAGATTTTCTTTCAAAAACAAGGAAATGTCTAAGTGACCCCAAACTTTTGAACGGTAGTGTGTGTATATATATATATATATATATATATATATATATATATATATATATATATATATATATATATATATATATATATATATTGTGATGTCACGAGAGGCTGTGTCCTGGAGGGACGTTACATCCCCCTGAGGTGGCTGCAAACCCAGACAGCTATGGCTCCATCTGCTGGTATGGTCGGGAACTCCACCCCTCTATGGCCAATCTTCCCACGCAGCTGAAACAAATGAGGAGCTGATGAGCTGAAGGTTTGGGAAGGGAAGAGACACACTGAGGGGAGTGTGTGGGGGTGAAGAGACACAATCTCCAACCTGGGCTCTCTGGAGGACAAGAGTGCTGCACGTCCACTTCCATGAGGAATATAAGGATTTGGAGATACTTACCTTTGGGAAATACTCACCTTTGGATATATGCACCTGTGGAAATACGTGTGGGACATTTGGAAGGACGTTTTTGCTGGGTTGGCCACTAGCTGCAACGTGGAATACAGTAAGACTGGGGAAAAGTTATTTGAGCGAGGGAGAGTTATGATTTTGGATGTGGAAGAGACATCCCTGAACTGTTAACCCTTAAAGAGCCACCAGAGAACAGAATTGTGTTATACTTTCGTTAGTTTCCCAAGACCTTTAATAAAATCCTTGTTTTGGTTGAACCTGGTCTCCTTGCACTACTTGAGCAATCCCGCTGAAAGCTGTGTAGCCTCTCGTGACATCACAGATGGTGGAGAATACGGGCACGCTCAAGCGTTAATAGTGCATGTCAGAGGAGGATACCGAAGGTTTGATCACCCAGTTTTCCAAGTTGGCCGTAGGCTCCCCGCCCGACTGAAATGGAGGACATATTGAAAGCCCTTGTTGCTGGCCAGCAAGCCCAGATGCAAGTAAACGTGGCTCTCTTGGAGGAGCAAAAGAAAGCCAACCTTCTGAAGGCAGAGGAATTGCAGTTGCAGAGACAGAGGGTGGTCCAAAATACCCGCCCAATAAAGGCAAGTGACTTTATATCTAAGATGGGAGCTACCGATGACATTGAGGCATACCTGCATGCATTTGAGGCCACGGCCACTAGGGAAGCCTGGCCCAAGCAACAGTGGGTTGGTCTGTTAGCCCCCTTTCTAACCGGGGAAGCGCTGAATGCTGTCCGGGACCTGGGCCCTGACCAGGTTACTGACTATGATGCCCTGAAGTCTGAGATCCTCAGCAGATATGGACTCACAAAGTTTGGTATGGCCCAGCGCTTTCACAGTTGGACCTTCCAACCAGACCAACCTCCTCGGGCGCAGATGCATGAACTTGTCCGAATCGCAAGGAAATGGCTGGATCCGCAGAGGAATACAGCAGCGGCGGTGGTGGAGGCCGTTGTGGTGGATCGTTACCTACGCGCCCCCTGCCTTATGAGGCAAAACGGTTCATCAGTCAACAGGCCTTGACCACGGCTGATCTGACCGTGGAAGCTGTGGAAAAGTACCAGGCCACAGCGGAGATGCTGAATGCTTCCGAAAAAGACCCCAGGAGTGCGGCCCCACCACAAATGGGAAGAACCCGTCCAAAGGACCCCCAAGGTCTCGAACTCAGCCACGTCAGGACTTATCCCGGCTCCAGGGGAGCCAGAAACCAGGCGGGTCCAAGAAGAGTACACCAGGAGGGGGAAACTCGACAGTGTTACCGGTGTGGGGAGATGGGACATATCTCCTGGCAGTGTGGGAAACCAGCCGATGAACCTATGCCCACTGCGGAGTCCTCCAGCTCAGCACCCACACATCGTTTTGCCTCGCTCTTGGGAGTCGTAGATGGCGGCCCAGATCGACCCCCCACCTGCCCGGTAACTGTGAATCACCATGATGTGGAGGCCTTACTGGATTCTGGTAGCCGGGCCACCCTGGTGCGTAAGGATTTGGTGGGCCCAACGTGTCTGACCCCGGGGAAAGTCCTCCCAGTTTCCTGTGTCCATGGGGACACCAGAGAATACCCCATTACTGAACTTACAATGACCAGCACACGGGGAACCATACACACGACGGCGGGGGTGGTTGATTCCCTCCCCGTCCCTGTCCTAATTGGACGAGACTGCCCAGCCTTTTACCCACTCTGGAGAGAGTCTCAGGAGAGGATAACCCGAGTACCTCGGAAACGGAGAGGCAAGACTCATCCTGGGAAGGCTCCGGTGCAATCCTCCGAATTACTCACTCCCGCCCGGGCTCTGATAGGGATGGCAGGTGCCCAGACCGACACAGAGACGGAGCTACAGAATCTGGACAAAGAACTGTCTGGTCTGAAGGGGACCGCTGAGAGGTATCGTTTGTTAAAGCAACAGTTAGACATGAAGACAGAAGAGTTAGATATCCTCCAGGCTAAACTCCAACAGAGCTCCTTCCCTAAGCAACAGGAGGAGCTGGAGAGGCTGCGCAGGACCATCGAGGAGTGTGAGGAGACCCTGCGCAGTAGTAAGGAGGTCCAGAAGAAGGCAGAGGAGAAGTACAAGGTGTTGGAGAACAAGATGAAGAATGCGGAGGCAGAGAGAGAGAAGGAACTGAAAGCTGCTCAACAGAAGCTAAACTCTGCTAAAACCAAGGCTGATGCGTTCAGTAAGAAACTCAAGGAGAGACAACAGGAGGCTGAGTCCCTGGTCCTAGAGTTGGAGGAGTTGAAGAGAGAGCAGTCTGGCAAGCACCACGGCAATGCGGACGCCCTCTCCCGGCGTGATGCCTTCTTCGCTGCCTTTACCCGACGAGGACGTCGGTCCCGAGAGGGGGGATGTGTGATGTCACGAGAGGCGGTGTCCTGGAGGGACGTTACATCCCCCTGAGATGGCTGCAAACCCAGACAGCTATGGCTCCATCTGCTGGTATGGTCGGGAACTCCACCCCTCTATGGCCAATCTTCCCACGCAGCTGAAACAGATCAGGAGCTGATGAGCTGGAGGTTTTGAAGGGAAGAGACACACTGAGAGGGAGTGTGTGGGGGGGGTGAAGAGACACAATCTCCAACCTGGGCTCTCTGGAGGACAAGAGTGCTGCACGTCCACTTCCATGAGGAATATAAGGATTTGGAGATACTTACCTTTGGGAAATACTCACCTTTGGATATATGCACCTGTGGAAATACGTGTGGGACATTTGGAAGGACGTTTTGCTGGGTTGGCCACTAGCTGCAACGTGGAATACAGTAAGACTGGGGAAAAGTTATTTGAGCGAGGGAGAGTTATGATTTTGGATGTGGAAGAGACATCCCTGAACTGTTAACCCTTAAAGAGCCACCAGAGAACAGAATTGTGTTATACTTTCGTTAGTTTCCCAAGACCTTTAATAAAATCCTTGTTTTGGTTGAACCTGGTCTCCTTGCACTACTTGAGCAATCCCGCTGAAAGCTGTGTAGCCTCTCGTGACATCACAATATATATATATATATATATATTTATATACACAGTGAGGGAAAAAAGTACTTGATCCCCTGCTGATTTTGTACGTATGCCCACTGACAAAGAAATGATCAGTCTATAATTTTAATGGTAGGTTTATTTGAACAGTGAGAGACAGAATAACAACAAAAAAAATCCAGAAAAACGCATGTAAAAAATGTCATGAATTGATTTGCATTTTAATGAGGGAAATAAGTATTTGACCCCTCTGCAAAACATGACTTAGTACTTGGTGGCAAAACCCTTGTTGGAAATCACGGAGGTCAGACGTTTCTTGCAGTTGGCCACCAGGTTTGCACACATCTCAGGAGGGATTTTGTCCCACTCCTCTTTGCAGATCTTCTCCAAGTCATTAAGGTTTCGAGGCTGACGTTTGGCAACTCGAACCTTCAGCTCCCTCCACAGATGATTTTCTATGGGATTAAGGTCTGGAGACTTGCTAGGCCACTCCAGGACCTTAATGTGCTTCTTCTTGAGTCACTCCTTTGTTGCCTTGGCCGTGTGTTTTGGGTCATTGTCATGCTGGAATACCCATCCATCGTCCCTTTGATGCGGTGAAGTTGTCCTGTCCCCTTAGCAGAAAAACACCCCCAAAGCATAATGTTTGACGGTGGGGATGGTGTTCTTGGGGTCATAGGCAGCATTCCTCCTCCTCCAAACACGGCGAGTTGAGTTGATGCCAAAGAGCTCCATTTTGGTCTCATCTGACCACAACACTTTCACCCAGTTCTCCTCTGAATCATTCAGATGTTCATTGGCAAACTTCAGACGGGCATGTATATGTGCTTTCTTGAGCAGGGGGACCTTGCGGGCGCTGCAGGATTTCAGTCCTTCACGGCGTAGTGTGTTACCAATTGTTTTCTTGGTGACTATGGTCCCAGCTGCCTTGAGATCATTGACAAGATCCTCCCGTGTAGTTCTAGGTTGATTCCTCACCGTTCTCATGATCATTGCAACTCCACGAGATGAGATCTTGCATGGAGCCCCAGGCCGAGGGAGATTGACAGTTATTTTGTGTTTCTTCCATTTGCGAATAATCGCACCAACTGTTGTCACCTTCTCACCAAGCTGCTTGGCGATGGTCTTGTAGCCCATTCCAACCTTGTGTAGGTCTACAATCTTGACCCTGAAATCCTTGGAGAGCTCTTTGGTCTTGGCCATGGTGGAGAGTTTGGAATCTGATTGATTGATTGCTTCTGTGGACAGGTGTCTTTTATACAGGTAACAAACTGAGATTAGGAGCACTCCCTTTAAGAGTGTGCTCCTAATCTCAGCTCATTACCTGTATAAAAGACACCTGGGAGCCAGAAATCTTTCTGATTGAGAGGGGGTCAAATACGTATTTCCCTCATTAAAATGCAAATCAATTTATAACATTTTTGACTGATCATTTCTTTGTAAGTGGTCAAACGTACAAAATCAGCAGGGGATCAAATACTTTTTTCCCCTCACTGTATGTATGTATGTATGTGTGTATATATGTGTATATATATATATATGTGTATATATATATATATATATATATAGATATATATATGGGGGATTGGAAATGATGCAGACAATTACATTGATAGAAGCCACGATATATATGCAATATTAAAGCTGATCTACCCCCTAAAAAAAATATATATATATATAAAATAAAGAATCTGATGGAAAAAACGGTCCACATACTGTACCTTGGGGTTGAGGTCGAAGAAGCTGTGGTATTTAAACCGAAGGAGGAGCACCTCATTCTCCTTGACATCCTGCTCCATCAGTGACCTGGATGAGTCCATCCAGCCCTGGTTGATCTTGGCCTTGTCCAGGAGGGATTGGGGCTTGTAGAGCTTGGCCAGGATATCGGGCGAGGAGATTGGCTGGCTGACAGCGAGGATGCTGGGATTGCCCTCGGACAGGGGGCTGTCTCCGAACCAGGCGGTGGTGGGGGACAGGGGGCTGCCGTCTCTGGAGTCATAGGTGGGGGTCATGGTCTTACTGTACAGGCCGGGACTGGAGTAGATACTCCCTGCAAACCAGACAACACATGTTTAGTACCCTGGGGTAGACTGAGGAACGTTGGGCTGGATTCCATTTCAGTTTGGGAGATGAATTGAAATTCCATTTCAAGAACTGAAAAGCACGATTCATTTTCATTAATTTTTTCAATTCTTAGATTGGGATTTGAATTCACTTCCTAAATTGAAATCAATCCCAAACTGTGTGACTGACATCCCTGAAGCCAAATAAAAATACATCCCAAGTACCATACCTGCAAAATACTGAACATGATAAAAACATGCTCACAACACAGTCCACTGCAAAATAATGTACTAGACACACACATTCGGTACCAAGCACAAGAGCCTCCAAAAATCAAGTGAACATTGTTCCATAACACACACTTGCAGGCTGTAATTGATAGCAATGCGGCTGGTAGCACCACATTCTCTGATAGGTGGTCTTGATGCCCTGCTGTTGCTGCTGGGGAATTATGATGCGCTTTAGCATGCAGATGATGCACATGTCCATGGTCACATGGTCCACAACCTGGGAGGGGCACCCGGCAAACTATACAGCACAACCAGCAACATATAGGGAGGGGGAGGGGAATAGGAATGGGGCAGTGGAGGGTGGTACACCAAAGTGAGACAGCATGGTTCCAAAAGCTAGCGTCACTCTGCTTTGTTTGTGTTCCATTTAGGAGAAAAGGGTATATGTGTGTGTATGTATGGTTGGGGAGTGTGTGTAGAGAGATGTGTGTGTGTGTATGCAAAATGTTGAGTTCTATTCGGATTTAAGCCATTGCCAAATAAACAAACAAATAACCAATCTGAAACCATTAAATGTTCTGTTGGCTGGCCTTGACCAGTATGTTTGGCCATAGTAACAGCCTATACACTATGGAAGTCTATGAGTGACTTAATTCAACCTTAAATTCTAAACGGGCAAATTATAAAATCAATATAATGTTTGCAATTCCTTTTCTAAATGGGTATGCATTTTTTGTGTCAAAATTCAAATTCAATGTAATATATTGCATTAACATTTTCATGATTGAGTATGCATGATGCCTGCCAATTTGAAAAAGAAATAGCAGTGTGTTTAATATTTAATTTCCATGGTACTATCCAGTACAACACTGACACATTTAAAAATGAAATGTAAACGTAAATGCTTAAATGACAAATCATTTCTCATATTTGCCATTTCATTTCCTTGTTGTGACAGCACGAATTGTGACAAAAACAAAATGAATTCTCAGTTGCAATTGGAAATTATTTTCCATACTCTGTGTGGTTTAAGACTGTCAAAATTCAAATGATCAATCAAATTTAATAAATCAATCGCAATGCTTCATTTTGCTATTTGGTTTCCACATTGCGCCTTTGCGTTTTAATTTTCGATGTGTTAGACCTGTCAATCAAACACGATGGACGGGGTATTGATAACGTGAGGTGGAAGAGGTTGCCTGGGCTTGCTAGCTACGCTCAGCCAGAAACACTTAATTTCTTAAAGTATTTCTGGATCAGAATACCTCTGTATACAGTGGGGGAAAAAAGTATTTAGTCAGCCACCAATTGTGCAAGTTCTCCCACTTAAAAAGATGAGAGAGGCCTGTAATTTTCATCATAGGTACACGTCAACTATGACAGACAAAATGAGAAAAATAAATCCAGAAAATCACATTGTAGGATTTTTTAATGAATTTATTTGCAAATTATGGTGGGAAATAAGTATTTGGTCAATAACAAAAGTTTCTCAATACTTTGTTATATACCCTTTGTTGGCAATGACACAGGTCAAACGTTTTCTGTAAGTCTTCACAAGGTTTTCACACACTGTTGCTGGTATTTTGGCCCATTCCTCCATGCAGATCTCCTCTAGAGCAGTGATGTTTTGGAGCTGTCGCTGGGCAACACGGACTTTCAACTCCCTCCAAAGATTTTCTATGGGGTTGAGATCTGGAGACTGGCTAGGCCACTCCAGGACCTTGAAATGTTTCTTACGAAGCCACTCCTTCGTTGCCCGGGCGGTGTGTTTGGGATCATTGTCATGCTGAAAGACCCAGCCACATTTCATCTTCAATGCCCTTGCTGATGGAAGGAGGTTTTCACTCAAAAATCTCCACGATACATGGCCCCATTCATTCTTTCCTTTACGGATCAGTCGTCCTGGTCCCTTTGCAGAAAAAACAGCCCCAAAGCATGATGTTTCCACCCCCATGCTTCACAGTAGGTATGGTGTTCTTTGGATGCAACTCAGCATTCTTTGTCCTCCAAACACGGCGAGTTGAGTTTTTACCAGAAAGTTATATTTTGGTTTCATCTGACCATATGACATTCTCCCAATCCTCTTCTGGATCATCCAAATGCACTCTAGCAAACTTCAGACGGGCCTGGACATGTACTGGCTTAAGCAGGGGGACACGTCTGGCACTGCAGGATTTGAGTCCCTGGCGGCGTAGTGTGTTACTGATGGTAGGCTTTGTTACTTTGGTCCCAGCTCTCTGCAGGTCATTCACTAGGTCCCCCCGTGTGGTTCTGGGATTTTTGCTCACCGTTCTTGTGATAATTTTGACCCCACGGGGTGAGATCTTGCGTGGAGCCCCAGATCGAGGGGAGATTATCAGTGGTCTTGTATGTCTTCCATTTCCTAATAATTGCTCCCACAGTTGATTTCTTCAAACCAAGCTGCTTACCTATTGCAGATTTAGTCTTCCCAGCCTGGTGCAGGTCTACAATTTTGTTTCTGGTGTCCTTTGACAGCTCTTTGGTCTTGGCCATAGTGGAGTTTGGAGTGTGACTGTTTGAGGTTGTGGACAGGTGTCTTTTATACTGATAACAAGTTCAAACAGGTGCCATTAATACAGAAGTTAAAGAAGTTGTTACAGGTCTGTGAGAGCCAGAAATTTTGCTTGTTTGTAGGTGACCAAATACTTATTTTCCACCATAATTTGCAAATAAATTCATTAAAAATCCTACAATGTGATTTTCTGGTTTTTTTCTTCTCAATTTGTCTGTCATAGTTGACGTGTACCTATGATGAAAATTACAGGCCTCTCTCATTTTTTTAAGTGGGAGAACTTGCACAATTGGTGGCTGACTAAATACTTTTCCCCCCACTGTATATAGATCATCTTTGCTATGCTGGCTAGGACAGCAAGGAGTTTGCGAGAGGAGACACGGGGAGACAGATCGGGCATAGTGCTTGCTGCAAGCTACTAGCAATATGATGGCTAGTACGTGTAGCTAGCTAGGTCAGAGATATTAGAGAAAGGAGGAGATCGGAATCCCATGGTGAATGGAGGAACATATAACGCCTCACCCAGCAGTCGGTCGACCAATCCTGTTCACGTTGTCATGCTGCGTCACACAGTTGCTAAGCTAATTGTTACGCAATCCCTTCTCAAAGTCGGTATGAGTCGAGAAACCGGTCTATTGTCCTCGAAAGTATGTAATGTCACCCTTCCAATGCTATACAATATTACAGAGAAAAAATGAATTCTCACACTTCTGAAAATATTTGTAACGTTGTACTTCTTATAATAATATGCCATTTAGCAGACGCTTTTATCCAAAGCGACTTACAGTCATGCGTGCATACATTTTTGTGTATGGGTGGTCCCAGGGATCGAACCCACTACCCTGGCGTTACAAGCGCCGTGCTCTACCAGCTGAGCTACAGAGGACCACAATTCATGCTATATGAAATTCATGCTAATGTTGGGTTTGTGAGCTAGCACCCAATTGACTCCCATTCTCTCCTTGAAGGAGTGATCTCCTTGTCCCAGAATAGCCCAGAATGCACCGCGCAGCCCATTGAAGAAATGGGCAATGTACACAATGGGTGTTAATACAATTCCAATGGAGTTTCCCATCTCCTCAAAAGTATCTCTGGCTAGGTTAGATACCTTAGTTAGCTAGCTGGCTATGGTGAGAGGCAAGTCAACACATTTTAAGAGATGAGTATATGGTGTGACGTCACGAGAGGCTACACAGCTTTCAGCGGGATTGCTCAAGTAGTGCAAGGAGACAAGGTTCAAACAAAACAAGGATTTTATTATAGGTCTTGGGAAATTAACGAAAATATAACAAAATTCTGTTCTCTTGTGGCTCTTTAAGGGTTAACAGTTCAGGGATGTCTCTTCCACATCCAAAATCATAATTCTCACTCGCTCAGATAACTTTTCCCCAGCCTTACTGTAGTCCACGTTGCAGCTAGTGGCCAACCCAGCAAAAAGTCCTTCCAAATGTCTCACGTATTTCCACAGGTGCATATATCCAAAGGTGAGTATTTCCCAAAGGTAAGTATCTCCAAATCCTTATATTCCTCATGGAAGTGGACGTGCAGCACTCTTGTCCTCCAGAGAGCCCAGGTTGGAGACTGTGTCTCTTCCCTTCCCAAACCTTCAGCTCATCAGCTCCTCATTTGTTTCAGCTGCGTGGGAAGATTGGCCATAGAGGGGTGGAGTTCCCGACCATACCAGCAGATGGAGCCATAGCTGTCTGGGTTTGCAGCCACCTCAGGGGGATGTAACGTCCCTCCAGGACACAGCCTCTCGTGACATCACAATGGACATAACCTATTAAAATCATTCTGGTCTAACAAAGAAACAAAACAGAAAATTGTTGATACTTTTTAAAAAAAAATAAAAAACAATTTGAACAAATAATACACATACATACACACACATACAGTATCTCACAAAAGTGAGTACACCCCTCACATTTTTGTAAATATTTGAGTATATCTTTTCATGTGACAACACTGAAGAAATGACACTTTGCTACAATGTAAAGTAGTGAGTGTACAGCTTGTATAACAGTGTAAATTTGCTGTCCCCTCAAAATAACACAACATACAGCCATTCATGTTTAAACCGCTGGCAACAAAAGTGAGTACACCCCTAAGTGAAAATGTCCAAATTGGGCCCAAATGTCAATATTTTGTGTGGCCACCATCATTTTCCAGCACTGCCTTAACCCTCTTGGGCATGGAGTTCACCAGAGCTTCACAGGTTGCCACTGGAGTCCTCTTCCACTCCTCCATGACGACATCACGGAGCTGGTGGATGTTAGAGACCTTGCACTCCTCCATCTTCCGTTTGAGGATGCCCCACAGATGCTCAATAGGGTTTAGGTCTGGAGACATGCTTGGCCAGTCCATCACCTTTACCCTCAGCTGTGGTCATCTTGGAGGTGTGTTATGGGGTCGTTATCATGTTGGAATACTGCCCTGCAGCCCAGTCTCCGAAGGGAGGGGATCATGCTCTGCTTCAGTATGTCACAGTACATGTTGGCATTCATGGTTCCCTCAATGAACTGTAGCTCCCCAGTGCCGGCAGCACTCATGCAGCCCCAGACCATGACACTCCCACCACCATGCTTGACTGTAGGCAAGACACACTTGTCTTTGTACTCCTCACCTGGTTGCCGCCACACGCGCTTGAAACCATCTGAACCAAATAAGTTTATCTTGGTCTCATCAGACCACAGGACATGGTTCCAGTAATCCATGTCCTTAGTCTGCTTGTCTTCAGCAAACTGTTTGTGGGCTTTCTTGTGCATAATCTTTAGAAGTGGCTTCCTTCTGGGACGACAGCCATGCAGACCAATTTGATGCAGTGTGCGGCGTATGACAGGCTGACCCCCCACCCCTTCAACCTCTGCAGCAATGCTGGCAGCACTCATACGTCTATTTCCCAAAGACAACCTCTGGATATGACGCTGAGCACGTGCACTCAACTTCTTTGGTTGACCATGGCGAGGCCTGTTCTGAGTGGAACCTGTCCTGTTAAACCGCTGTATGGTCTTGGCCACCGTGCTGCAGCTCAGTTTCAGGGTCTTGTCAATCTTCTTATAGCCCAGGCCATCTTTATGTAGAGCAACAATTCTTTTTTTCAGATCCTCAGAGAGTTCTTTGCCATGAGGTGCCATGTTGAACTTCCAGTGACCAGTATGAGGGAGTGTGAGAGCGATGACACCAAATGTAACATCTGCTCCCCATTCACACCTGAGACCTTGTAACACTAACGAGTCACATGACACCGGGGAGGGAAAATGGCTAATTGGGCCCAATTTGGACATTTTCACTTAGGGGTGTACTCACTTTTGTTGCCAGCGGTTTAGACATGAATGGCTGTGTGTTGAGTTATTTTGAGGGGACAGCAAATTTACACTGTTATACAAGCTCACTACATTGTAACAAAGTGTCATTTCTTCAGTTGTCACATGAAAAACATTATTTAAAAAAAAATGTGAGGGGTGTACTCACTTTTGTGAGATACTGTGTATATATATATATATATATATATATATATATATATATATACACACACACATACATACATACATACATACATACACTGCTCAAAAAAATTAAGGGAACACTAAAATAACACATCCTAGATCTGAATGAATGAAATATTCTTATTAAATACTTTTTTCTTTACATAGTTGAATGTGCTGACAACAAAATCACACAAAAATTATCAATGGAAATCAAATGTATCAACCCATGGAGGTCTGGATTTGGAGTCACCCTCAAAATTAAAGTGGAAAACCACACTACAGGCTGATCCAACTTTGATGTAATGTCCTTAAAACAAGTCAAAATGAGGCTCAGTAGTGTGTGTGGCCTCCACGTGCCTGTATGACCTCCCTACAACGCCTGGGCATGCTCCTGATGAGGTGGCGGATGGTCTCCTGAGGGATCTCCTCCCAGACCTGGACTAAAGCATCCGCCAACTCCTGGACAGTCTGTGGTGCAACGTGGCGTTGGTGGATGGAGCGAGACATGATGTCCCAGATGTGCTCAATTGGATTCAGGTCTGGGAACGGGCGGGCCAGTCCATAGCATCAATGCCTTCCTCTTGCAGGAACTGCTGACACACTCCAGCCACATGAGGTCTAGCATTGTCTTGCATTAGGAGGAACCCAGGGCCAACCGCACCAGCATATGGTCTCACAAGGGGTCTGAGGATCTCATCTCGGTACCTAATGGCAGTCAGGCTACCTCTGGCGAGCACATGGAGGGCTGTGCGGCCCCCAAAGAAATGCCACCCCACACCATGACTGACCCACCGCCAAACCGGTCATGCTGGAGGATGTTGCAGGCAGCAGAACGTTCTCCACGGTGTCTCCAGACTCGGTCACGTCTGTCACATGTGCTCAGTGTGAACCTGCTTTCATCTGTGAAGAGCACAGGGCGCCAGTGGCGAATTTGCCAATCTTGGTGTTCTCTGGCAAATGCCAAACGTCCTGCACGGTGTTGGGCTGTAAGCACAACCCCCATCTGTGGACGTCGGGCCCTCATACCACCCTCATGGAGTTTGTTTCTGACCGTTTGAGCAGACACATGCACATTTGTGGCCTGCTGGAGGTCATTTTGCAGGGCTCTGGCAGGGCTCTGCCAGTGCTCCTCCTGCTACTCCTTGCACAGTCACAGAGGTAGCAGTCCTGCTGCTGGGTTGTTGCCCTCCTACGGCCTCATCCACGTCTCCTGATGTACTGGCCTGTCTCCTGGTAGCACCTCCATGCACTGGACACTACGCTGACAGACACAGCAAACCTTCTTGCCACAGCTCGCATTGATGTGCCATCCTGGATGAGCTGCACTACCTGAGCCACTTGTGTGGGTTGTAGACTCCTTCTCATACTACCACTAGAGTGAAAGCACCGCCAGCATTCAAAAGTGACCAAAACATCAGCCAGGAAGCATAGGAACTGAGAAGTGGTCTGTGGTCACCACCTGCAAAACCAGTCCTTTATTGGGGGTGTCTTGCTAATTGCCTATAATTTCCACCTGTTGTCTATTCCATTTGCACAACAGCATGTGAAATGTATTGTCAATCAATGTTGCTTCCTAAGTGGACAGTTTGATTTCACAGAAGTGTGATTGACTTGGAGTTACATTGTGTTGTTTAAGTGTTCCCTTTATTTTTTTGAGCAGTATATATAGATATACACACACACACATACATATATTACACATATATACACACTGGGTATACAAAACATTAAGAACACCTGCTCATTCCATGACTGACTGATTGACCAGGTGAACCCAGGTGAAAGCTATGATCCCTTATTGATGTCACTTGTTAAATCCACTTCAAATCAATGTAGATGAAGGGGGGGGGGATATTGATTAAAGAAGGATTTTTAAGCCTTGAGACATGGATTGTGTATCTGTGCCATTCAGAAGGTAAATGGGCAAGACAAAAGATTTAAGTGCCTTTGAATGGGGTATGGTAGTAGGTGCCAGTCGCACCGGTATGTGTCAAGTACTGCAACACTGCTGGGTTTTCACACTCAACAGTTGCCGTGTATATTACCAAAGGACATCCAGCCAACTGGATACAACTGTGGGAGGTGTTGGAGTCAACATGGGCCAGCATCCCTGTGGAACGCTTTCGACACCTTGTATGAAAAAAAAAACAAAAAAAACAAAAAACTATGCACTCACTAACTGTAAGTCGCTCTGGATAAGAGCGTCTGCTAAAATGACTAAAATGTAGAGTCCATGCCCCGACGAATTGAGGGGGGCGGGGGTGCAACTCAATATTAGGAAGGCATTCCTAATGTTTGGTATACTCAGTGTATATATTTTGACACAGTGACTGTGTGTGAGAAAGGGAGAAGGACCCCTTTGGCCATTAGTCCTTGGTGGGACAATATTTACAAAAACTGCTGGTTGTCATATATGTGTCATGGCACCATCAAGGTATTCCCACAAGAGATAGGAAGCCCACCTGCCTGCTCTGGCCTTTCAGTACTGTGACACCATATTTTCTTGGGCAGTAAAGCTGTTCCTTGACTCAATACTGTTAAAGCTACAGTAAGTAAGAGGGTAGATTTGCACAAGCCTTTGCTTGTGCGAGCCACAACGGCTCATAGGAGCCGGAGCTTGTCTCCTGTTTCTGTAGTGTGAGGCAGCTTGATGTACAAGTACACCCCCTGGACAGGACACTAGTCTTTCACATGGCCTTACCCCCAATCTATCTATCTATCTATCTTGAGTGCCAAGCAGAGACAAAACAAGTCCCATTTTTACAGTCTTTGGTATGACTCGGCCAGGGACTGAACAGTCCAACTTTCAAATCTCAGGGAGATGGTTGGTTATGCAAGCCATAGGTATGACTATAATGCATATTGAGTTGTTCCATGTCGACTGGAAAATGAGAGGCATGCCCAATTAAACATCACAAATTATTTTATTAAGGATATACCTTACTGTGCCCTTGGTGACCTGTGATAGAGACATTGTCCTACAGGTAACAGTTATTCTTGTTCTTAGAATCACTGGTGTCCAACAAACAGGTTACTATCTACGCAAAGAGTTTAACTACTGTAGGTTTCCTTGATAATGGTTTCGAACATATGATTGGCAGAAGCGAATTGAAGAGCAAAAACAGTTCTGTATTGTTATTATTTTTGCCTAACATCTTTCTGAACATGTGACTAGTGGTAACTGTAATTTTGACTGAACACTTCAAGCAGTTCAGCGACAATGGATAAGTCTGCCCTCCTCTTCCTCATCAGTACAGTTAGAAATATTAGTAGTATCATTGGGGATGATATTCCTTCTCGGTTTCTATCAGCTATGGTCATCAGCCAGAACCGCCTGTGAAAAAGGAACACAAATTATGGAAAAAGGCTGGCATGGATGGAAACCTAAAACACAGATTATCAATGTACAACTCATGATACAGTGCCTTCAGAAAGTACTCACACCCCTTGACTTTTTCCACATTTTGTTGCGTTACAGCCTGAATTTAAAATGGATTGAATTGAAATGGTTTGTCACTGGCCTACACACAATACCCCATAACGTCAAAGTGGAATTATGTATTTTGAAAATTTTAAACATTCATTAAAAATGAAAAGCTGAAATGTCTTCGGTCAATAAGTATTCAACCCGTTTGTTATGGCAAGCCTAAATAAGTTCAGGAGTACATATTTGCTTAACAAGTCACATAATAAGTTGCATGGACTCACTCTGTGTGCAATAATAGTGTTCAACATGATTCTTGAATGACTACCTCATCTCTGTACCCCACACATACAATTATCTGTAAGGTCCCTCAGTCGAGCAGTGAATTTCAACCACAAAGACCAGGGAGGTTTTCGTATGCCTCGCAAAGAAGGATAATGTACAAATATTATACAATCCAGGTGTGCAAAGCTCTTAGAGACTTACCCAGCAATACTCACAGCTGTAATCGCTGCCAAAGGTGATTCTAACATGTATTGACTCAGGGGTGTGAATGTGTTTTCACTTCCCTCATTTTGCTGTGGTGCCGCACACGGCAAAATCATTGCCGCCTTGCAAAAAGAATATGGAACATGGAAAAATATTTCTGAAGAGGCGCACTTTGAAGATGATAGCACACTCCACATTTACTTTCCTTCCCTCTGCAAACAAAACAAGTAATTAATAGAAAAGTCTGACAACCCCATAGTAGAGTAGTTTATCTATTTACCTAGTCGGCTTGTTGTGTTCTACAGTGCCTTGCAAAAGTATTCACCCCCCTTGGTGTTTTTCCTATTTTGTTGCATTACAACCTGTAATTTAAATTGATTTTTATTTGGATTTCATGTAATGGGACATACACAAAATAGTCCAAATTGTTGAAGTGAAATTTAAAAAAGAACTTGTTTCAAAAAATTCAAAAAAATAAATAACGGAAAAGTGGTGCGTGCATATGCATTCACCCCCTTTGCTATGAAGCCCCTAAATAAGATCTGGTGCAACCAATTACCTTCAGAAGTCACATAATTAGTTAAATAAAGTCCTCCTGTGTGCAATCTAAGTGTCACATGATCTCAGTATATATACACACCTGTTCTGAAAGGCCCCAGAGTCTGCAACACCACTAAACAAGCGGCACCATGAAGACCAAGGAGCTCTCCAAACAGGTCAGGGACAAAGTTGTGGAGAAGTACAGATCAGGGTTGGGTTATAAAAAAATATCAGAAACTTTGAACATCCCACGGAGCACCATTAAATCCATGATTAAAAAATTGAAAGAATATGGCACCACAACAAACCTGCCAAAAGAGGGCGCCCACCAAAACTCACGGACCAGGCAAGTAGGGCATTAATCAGAGAGGCAACAAAGAGACCAAAGATAACCCTGAAGAAACGACAAAGCTCCACAGCGGAGATTGGAGTATCTGTCCATAGGACCACTTTAAGCCGTACACTCCACAGAACTGGGCTTTATGGAAGAGTGGCCAGAAAAAAGCCATTGCTTAAAGAAAAAAATAAGCCAAAAGGCATGTGGGAGACTCCCCAAACATATGGAAGAAGGTACTCTGGTCAGATGAGACTAAAATTGAGCTTTTTGGACATCAAGGAAAACGCTATGTCTGGCGCAAACCCAACACCTCTCATCACCCCGAGAACACCATCCCCACAGTGAAGCATGGTGGTGGCAGCATCATGCTGTGGGGATGTTTTTCCATCGGCAGGGACTGGGAAACTGGTCAGAATTGAAGAAATGATGGATGGCGCTAAATACAGGAATATTCTTGAGGGAAACCTGTTTCAGTCTTCCAGAGATTTGAGACTGGGACGGAGGTTCACCTTCCAGCAGGACAATGACCCTAAGCATATTGCTAAAGCAACACTCGAGTGGTTTAAGGGGAAACATTTAAATGTCTTGGAATAGCCTAGTCAAAGCCCAGACCTCAATCCAATTGGTATGACTTAAAGATTGCTGTACACCAGTGGAACCCATCCAACTTGAAGGAGCTGGAGCAGTGTTGCCTTGAAGAATGGGCAGAAATCCCAGTGGCTAGATGTGCCAAGCTTATACAGACATACCCCAAGAGACTTGCAACTGTAATTGCTGAAAAAGGTGGCTCTACAAAGTATTGACTTTGGGGGGGTGAATAGTTATGCACGCTCAAGTGTTCTGTTTTTTTTGTCTTATTTCTTGTTTGTTTCATAAGAAAAAATATTTTGCATCTTCAAAGTGGTAAGCATGTTGTGTAAATCAAATGATACAAACCCTCAAAAATCCATTTTAATTCCAGGTTGTAAGGCAACAAAATAGGAAAAATGCCAAGGGGGGTGAATACTTTCGCAAGCCACTGTATACGAGAAAGATATTTATCTCGTGGCACTTTCAAGTTATGAGTGCCATAGGGATTGAAACATGCATTCTGACAAGCAGTCAATGCATAACAATTCTTGCAATTGCAAAAACATCAGTTTTAATGGCCTTTGTTAAAAAGAGCTGGATCCCAGCTTTCCATTCTTACTTTATTTATTTCTCAACTCCTAAATATGTGCGAAGTGCACCATTTTCAGCCTTTAGTTTTTAGCTGAGGCATGGTTAAGCACGTTACGGCTCTGCAATTAGCAGTGAGCGCATAGGGGTGAGTGGAGCTAAATGTAGGGTCAATTGTAGGGTAACTTGGGGTACAGCGCCACTCCACCTCAATCTTTTTTGGGAGTGACTTAAATTGTGATGAGATATATCATATTTTTAGTTGAGCAAGAGTAGAGGCAACCTGGGAACGTTTTTTTGGGGGGGAAATGGTGACATGCAGTGGTTTCTGTGAGAAGTACCGGCAGGGGGCATATTACGCTGGTGGCGAGTTACCCCAAGTTACCCTAACATGTAGGCCTACAGTATATTCACTGTGTTTATGCACGTTTTTTGGGGCATAAAATGAATCAATCAATAAGATAATAACTCGTTAAAAGATCACATTTGGGATCTGGCTAATGTTTAGCCCAATAGGGTAAATGCAGATAGGCTGAAGCATGGGGTTGCCTATTTATTTGCACTTTACTGCATCAGTTGGGCTACAGGTGATAATGTTTATTGCTAATAGCATACCTGATAATATGGACCATGCATAGGCTATATACATGGCCCAATATATTAATTACATTTTTTTGTTTTGGAGCTCATTCTGGAGGTGGAAATTATATTTGAGATGGTGTCCACATACATTTATTTTTCATTCATTTTGGAGTACAATGTCCTTTTAAAAAGGAGCTTCTCAGTCCTTCTACATAAAAATTATAGGAGGGACCCCCACCCTTCAACACCCCTCCGCGACCTTTTCCCCCCACTGCTACACATTTTTCCAGAGAAATCACTGGTGTGAAAACTTATGTAAATGACACATTTCAGTATTTCATTTTTAATAACTTTGCACAAATTTCTAAAAGCATGTTTTCACTTTGTCATTATGTGGTATTGTGTGTAGATGGGTGAGAGAAATCTATTTAATCCATTTTGAATTCAGGCTGTAACAACAAAATGTGGACTAAGTCAAGGGATATGAATACTTTCTGAAGGCACTGTAAGTGCACCAGTCACAATTCAATTCACATATCCTACAGTGTTTTATTGTTCACAATAACTGTATGCTCCGGTTTAATGCATGTTTTCACTAGGCTTGGGCAGTATACCGTATATAGAGGTATTTGGAAATAGCCACGGGATGGTTTTTCAATACGGTTAACTATTTATTTATTTATTAAATCAATTGTAATATGTGTGGCACAAGGTCAGTATGAAGGTATGACAATCTGGATACCGCTCAAGCCTAGTTGTCACAACCAATCACTAATTCACTCAATTTACCCAAGTGTGGTCTTATTGAGTAGTTCAATGAGGTGTTACAGCACAGGTAGGGATGACAATGTTCACACTGTTACCCATTAGGCAAGAAAGAGGAACACTGAACTAGACAAACCAATTGTACAAATCCATTGATCTTTAGTCCATGAAGGGAAATAGCCAAGTGCAGACCATTGGAAGAAAGGGGGGGGACAAGGCATCTTTCAGCCATTTTGGTGCCTCTCCAGCCCTTGCTTCTTATGGGAGAGCACCCTTACCTGTCTGATGGTGGGCAGCTTGGTCAGCAGACAGAAGGGGGGCGTGTCTGCTGGAGGAGCTGCTGGGGTTGCCCGTACACAGCAATGACGTCATAGTTTCCTGAGGGTTGGAACACTAAATATATTTAGTTGAAAAGCACACTGTCAGGTCTGGGGCAAATGAGCTAATATAGAAAATGCTTTTCTTCGAAAAAATAAATTTTGTAGCCTTCAAATCAGACAACAGGAACACATAAGAATCAGACTAATTCCAGTCCATTTCATAGATCCTCCGCCCCCTTACTGAGTCTCTGGTACAGTCCTCTCGGGATATAATAACTAAATAGTTACATTGACAATATTTACTGGCATGCAAAGGAAAGCTTGACTTGCAATAAACAAAATGTCACATATAAGAACTCAGTGTGGGAGGATCATGGGACTACAATTCGATTTTTATTTTATTGTGGACACTACCATGCCATAGAGTAGCTCTTATATTGAGGGGGTTTAATTAAACTGGACCAGGGTACACCAGGCTATGGCCTGTGACATGAATGGGCGAAAGCCTCCTTCAGAAATATACACCGTGTATTTTCCATAAAGTATATGTTAGAATTTTCCAACTAGTTTTACTTGGGAAGCAGATAAAGTACATTCGTTTTTTTACCAAGAGTAAACAAGACTTTGCATGTGAACACTGAATCCTAAATCATTACTCCAAGTTCTTGACATACCTCACTTTGTTTTGAGCCGACATCGCCGTGGGCTTTGAATGGGGCACCAGGCTCACGCCCGAGAGGCAGGCCGGTTTTCAAAACAATCACTTTAACCCGGTGCAAACGCCGCCCACCCTCCTGCAGCCAAATCTGGAACTCCTAAACAGACAGATGGACACACAGACATGCTGACACAGACAGACATAAAGAGAGAGAGCTGGCCCCCCAAAAATAAACTAAATCTAAACAAAATGTTATATTGTGCATGTGACGTTACACTACTATATAGCTATAGTCTGATGACATGCTTTCAGATAATTATCTTGTTTTTGACTAGCAACATACCATTAGTGATTACCTCTAGAGTAACTTTCGCGCATCATAGGTTGCTAGCTATCTGTGGTACAAAATACATAACCATGCTAGCTAGTTATCCAGCTAATTGTTTCAATGCACCTTCCAAATGTGAAATTACAAGACAAAAAAGCCACTTACCTAAAGCGGTTCCACGATGTCTTGTTGTGAAGGTAGCTAGCCAGTGCCAGTGGACTAGCTAGCTACCGTTAGCCAGTAGTGCCTCAAGCATCATATCAACCAGTTGCGTCAAACTATTTGCGTTCGGCTGAAGTCATTCATTGCCAATGGAGCACTTCGCAACACTATGTTTAGGATGCCACACTAGGCTGCCGTGCGTTCTGTATACAGCACGCGTTCAATATTTTCAAATCGTGCGTTGCATTACAGTGCTGTGGTACAAACAGAAGTTCATTAAAGTTCCCCATGGCGGGGGTAGCACCATACAGAGGACAAATGATCATGGCTATTGTGTAGATAAAGACAAGAAGATACCGGTTGAAAGACTGGACATTTGTTTCAGGTAAGAATGACACTGGGACAATTCATCATTACTACATTTAGTGTTGTAGTGTTATTACTACGCCCTGTTGGCTAGTTTTCCCGAAATCATGCAGGGCAAGCAAGTGATTTGAAAATCAGTACTCTATATGGGAACAACCAGTTCAACGGATTGATGTTGCTAGAGATTAACGTGACAGAAGAATATAAACAAACAGTGGAGACCAGTCATTCAGGGAAGAGCCCCACCTGTTTAGCTAAAAAATAAATTATATATATTTTTTGTTGCCTGTTTTGCATGTTATTTTGGCATTAATACGTGTCACATTTCAGTTTGCAAACAATGTAAAACATTTTTTTTTTTTTAATAAAGCCGCATACAAACATTCTCTTTTTTGCTTTCTTGAATAAGGCAGCTCAGTGCTTTCTGTGGTGGTGGGGCAGCCAGCGGAAAATACGGAGTGTATGGGGTTGGTAATGTTCTCTAGTTGCGCCATGATTGGCTCTGTGTTCTGTCACTCATGGGGACACTACATCACCGCAAAATCTATGGGGAGAGCTCGAAAATTCAAGCCCCTTGGGTGCTGCCATAGAGTTACATTAGAAGTGCCCATCCAAGAAGGCTCAAGGTCATTGGCCACAGATAAAATGTCAAATCACCGTAGCTTTGATTGGACTGATCATGTCAACATCATACTTTCAACATCTTAGTTAGCAAGCAGTCATCATCATGAATCAAGTCGACAATCTACTGGCAAATCCTTTTCAATCCTTGTCATATGAAGATAAATTATAGATAAAACGTATCGGTGCTCATCGGCCATTGGACATAAACATTACACAACAAGTTGGAAATCGCAAATTCAACAATGAGTGGTTTGGAAGGAATCAGTGGCTAACTGCAAGCGTTGCAAAGCAATCACTAGCCTGCTATTCAGTGGAGTGGGTGTGTGGTCCAAGTCTGGGTTTAAGGGTCTCTTTTCCAAGCTTAAAAGGATAAACATTCACATGCCATGGGCCAGAAAAGGTTGAATACACCACGAGTGAATGAGTTGTCTTCTTTACAGCTCCACCAAGATTTACATGCTAAAATCGCCACCGGAAAATAACTATACTAAACAAAAATATAAAACGCAACATGTAACAATTTAAACTATTTTAATGAGTTACAGTTCATATAAGGAAATCAGTCAATTGAAATGAATTCATTAGGCCCTATTCTATGGATTTCACATGACTGGAAAGGGGCACAGCCATGGGTGGGCCTGGGAGGGCATAGGCCCACCCACTGGGGAGCCAGGTCCAGCCCATCAGAATGAGTTGTTACCCACAAAAGGGCTTTATTTAAGACAGAAATACTCCTCAGTTTCATCAGCTGTCCGGGTGGCTGGTCTCAGACAATCCTGCAGGTGAAGAAGCCGGAAGAGGAGGTCCTGGGCTGGCGTGGTTACGCGTGGTCTGCGGTTGTGAGGCCGGTTGGACGTACTGTCAAATTCTCTAAAATGACGTTCGAGGCGGCTTATGGTAGAGAAATTAACATTCTTTTAAAATGAAAAACACTCCTAAGTCCCAACTTCGGCAGACAAGTTTCAAATTCTCGCTGAAGTTTCTAGCCACAAGCATAAACTAGATAGCTGGGAAGGGCTCATCAAAACGTCTGCCTGGCCTGAACTGACTGAACCCGTTCGTCTCTGCTCGACAAACGTCATCAATTTGGCCACCAGGCGTGTGTCCATATAGCCTCCCCTGTTACCAGGAAGCACAGGCAACCTCGTCCGCCTCACGTTACCGAAACCCCGCCCACAATGATAAAATGGATGGATTGACAATCAAAACAAGTCGAAAACGAAACGCAAATTAGGCAAAGAAATGGCAAAATAAAGAATTGGGATTGATTTATCGAATTTGATAATTTGAATTTTGACAGTCAACCACACAGAGTATGGAACAGCATTGTCAATTGAGAATTCTTTTTTATTTTTGTAACAATTCATGCTAACAGGAAATGAAATGGCAAATTATTTATCATTTAAGCATTTACATTAGATTTTTAAATGTGTCAGTGTTGTACTGGATAGTACCATGGAAATGAAATATCAAACACACTTTGCTATTTCTTTTTCAAATTGGCAGATATTATGCATACTCAATCATGAAAATGATAATGCTATATATTTTTTTCATTTCAATTAGAATTTGTCAAAAAATGCATACCCATTTAGGAAAAGGAATTGCAAACATGATTTTGATTTATTATTGTTCCATTTGCCTTTCCAGCTGAGTTTCGGCAGCTAAATGCTTCCATAAACACACTGACCAGTCCCCACTTGACTAAAAAAGCAGGCAGGCCAAACCAAAATCCACACAGGAAATGGTGTGTGTGTGTGTGTGTGTAATACAGTAGAGGTCATGAGAACAGGGACCAGGCCACAACAGCCCATCCCTAAGGGTTTGTGGAGGGTTTCTAGAAGAGAGGGAGGAAAGTAAGGTCAGCTAGAGTACTGCTCTCCCATATGGTCTCAGGAGACACCCCAAACATCTAGAGAAAGCTGATAACAGTATACCCCCATCTCCTCTAGAGAAGAAAAACAGTCAGGCAGGCCCAAGTGTTTACTCCCTGCCTTTGACTTTCAGTGAGATAGTGCAAACAGGCACTGACTATGTTAACATTTCCTAATCCTTAATCCCCTTTCACTGTATGGTCTGGACGGCTAGACCACCCTGCACTTTGTTGCCTAGATGTAAACTAGGAGGGCTCATCACCATATAAAAGTGTCTCTGTTTCTTCACATAGCTTCTGTGTGGGTTTGGGATGGAGGCGGTGGTCCATCTGAAATTAGGTGAATGGGTTGTAGACATAGAATCCCCCTACTAGCCATTTATTCTGTTCCATTTTGATTGATTCTTTAGGGCAGGGTTTCCCAAAGTCGGTCCTGGCCCCCCCCCCCAAAGCTTGATGATGAGTTGGTTATTTTAATCAGCTGTGTAGTGCTAGGGCAAAAACTAAAATGTGCACCCAGGGGAGGCCCCAGGACAGACTTTGGGAAACCCTGCTTTAGGGTATCTGTTGAGCAAAATGTGAACAGCTGAGCTTTCCAGCAAAACAAATGCATAGTGAGCAAAGCTTTTTTATATTTTTCAAAAACAGACAGGAGCGAGCTTGGTCCTGTTGGAGTGGGGCAAAGCCTATCACGTGACCTGCGTTAGCAGATTTCCTCAAGTGACAAGGGCAGCAGCTGGCTTCCTTTGGATACAGCCTTGTCAGGTGACCAGAACATCAATCCAGCTGAGGGGTGAGTGGGTAAGGGAATGGGGAGGCAGCGAGAAAGGGGAGAGGAAGCAGTGCAGAGAGAGGGAGGACAGAAGACCAGGAGAAACCTTACCTTTGACCGGCCCAATGTAAATGATCTCAGAGGCTGGAGTGGAAAATGAGAAAGAGGGAGGGGAAGGAAGGAAAGCAGAGAAAAACAAAACAAAAAACAGAGGACAGATTAAAGAGATATTAAAAAGACAAGGAGGAAAAGGAGGTAGTAGAGTTTTAAAAAAAGAAAATAGACGAGAATGAGAACCAGGGAAGGGCTGTGCCAGTGTGCCAACCTAACCAACCCAAGATTAGATGAGTCACTTTGCCCTCTCAGCGGAGGGAAAAGGAACATGGCATGACAAACTCTGGTCAGTTCCCATCCATCCACCCATTCATCAGGATCCAATATAATTTGTTACTAATTGAAAAGCCAGGCATTGTGTTGGTTGGAATGACCCAGCACTGCATAACAGTTCTAGTGAAATTAAAGTAATGGACATATCAACTTTCCACCATGAGAATCCCATAGAGATAATTATCTGAGAGGAACAGTTCAGCAGAGTAGCAGACCCCATGGCACTGAAGGAGTAGACAGGGCCATGGTCCTAGTTCTGAGTCGTAGGCTACAGTTAGTAATATGGGCTATTCCATAGTAACGACATGGATGTTTCTCTTAATGGAATGTGGGTAGGGGATCTGGGATTTCCCAGTGACATGTAGACATGTGGGTGAAAGTGGGTTGTGGTTTTAGACTCAGAAAATACTGATTCTAGGGCCTCCCGAGTGGCGCAGCGGTCTAAGACACTGCATCGCAGTGCAAGCTGCGTTACTACAGATCCTGGTCGTCCGGGTTAGGGGATGGTTGCCCGGCCGGGATGTCCTTGTCCCATCGCGCTGTAGCGACTCCTGTGGCGGGCCGGGCGCATGCACGCTGACACGGTCGCCAGGTGTACGGTGTTTCCGACAACACATTGGTGCGGCTGGCTTCCGGGTTATGCGTGCATTGTGTCAAGAAGCAGTGCGGCTTGGCGGAGTTGTGTTTCGGAGGACGCAAGGCTCTCGACCTTCACCTCTCCCGAGTCCGTACGGGAGTTACAGCGATGGGACAAGACTAACTATCAATTGGATATCACGAAATTGGGGAGAAAAAGGGGGTAAAGAGTGTGGATGTAATTGGAGCAACTACATTTACATTTACATTTTAGTCATTTAGCAGACGCTCTTATCCAGAGCGACTTACAGTTAGTGAATACATATCTTTTTATACTGGCCCCCCGTGGGAATCGAACCCACAACCCTGGCGTTGCAAACGCCATGCTCTATCAACTGAGCTACATCCCTGCCGGCCATTCCCTCCCCTACCCTGGACGACGCTGGGCCAATTGTGCGCCGCCCATGAGTCTCCCGGTCGCGGCCGGCTGCGACAGAGCCTGGATTCGAACCAGGATCTCTAGTGGCACAGTTAGCACTGCGATGCAGTGCCTTAGACCACTGCGCCACTCAGGAGTCAACTAAACTACCAATCCGTGTGTGTGCATCCGTGTGCGTGTGTGTATGTATGTGTATGTGCATGTGTGTGTATGGACTGCTGTGCGGAATGCATCATAGGCCCTTGTGATTCCCCATCAGGCGGTGTGGTGCGGGCGGCCCCAGCCCTTCCCCAGATGGGAGGCAACACAACATCAGGAATAACTCCCAGCAGCTTGGCCGTGAAACACTGCACATTAAATACTCACTCACTCCTACCATGTGAACTGGGGGAGGAGGTGTGTGTGTGTGTGTGCAACTTCTGCACATTCTTTCTTTGTGCACAAGTGTCTTTTCTATCCTAAAGTGATATGACTTGGCCTAATTCATTTTAGAAACCCCTGGCCAACAGCTCAATAGGATAACAGAGTGTGGGGGCCTCCTGAGTGCTGCAGCGGTCTAAGGCACTGCATCGCAGTGCTAGAGGCGTCACTACAGATCCGTGTTCGATCCCGGGCTGTGTCGCAGTCGGCCACGACCGGGAAACCCATTAGGCGGGGCACAATTGGCCCAGCGTCGTCCGGGTTAGGGGAGGGTTTGGCCGGCTGGGATGTCCTTGTCCCATCGTGCTCTAGCGACTCCTTGTTTTGCAGCCGGGCGCATGCACTCTGACTTCGGTCGCCAGCTGTACAGTGTTTTCTCCGACACATTGGTGCAGCTGGCTTCCGGGTTTAAGCGAGCGGTGTATCACGAAGCAGTGCGGCTTGGCGGGGTCGTGTTTTGGAGGACGCATGGCTCTTGACCATCGCCTCTCCCGAGTCCGTACGGGAGTTACAGCGATGGGACAAGACTAACTATCAATTGGATATCACGAAATTGGGGAGAAAAAGGGGGTAAAGAGTGTGGATGTAATTGGAGCAATAACAGTCATACATAAGGGTGTAACTCATGGAACTAGGGAAACTCTGCCTTTGTTCTAATAATCAGAAAGAGTCACAAATACTATTTCCCAGGATCACACATGGAGTCAAATGGCAATGGGAACCAACAAGCGTATAATTGTCATAACATTGGAGAGAGAGCCAAGAGTCAGAGGCCCTTCTCCTCCTGGAGTTCTCTTCTCACACTCTCCCCTTTTTCCCTTTCCTGCCCTTCTCTCTCTCACTCACTACTCTCACCCAACTCCTTCTGTCCCCTTCGCACCCCTTCCTTGAGCCTATAGGCTGTGTGTGTGTGATGCCGGGCCAAGTAGCTACAGGGTAGGGCAGGGCTGGGTCTTTAGGACAATGAGGCCCATTCACAATGCCTTAGCCAACGTTGCTAATGCTAACTAACACTGCATAGATACCACAGCACGGCCCCATGTGTTCCTCCTCCTTCCTCACATCACTGTAGCTAATTTCTTGACAGGGCTAGCAGGCGGGAGGAAGAGGGGCTGGTATAGCTCAAGCTCTGCAGCCTGGTTTGGGTTTTAAATGGTATGGTGACCAACTATGCAAGGAATCCCAACCATTCCCTGCCAAGGAGTACGGAGCCCAGAGTCTGCAAATCATATCATACCGCTGCTCCTCACTCACATTCTTATTTGGGCACATACAAAAAATATTAGTGTTTTGGCACTGTCTCGACTTGTTTTTAAAACGCTATTGGTGGATATTGATAGAAGGGTAGATATATGCTCCATGGAAGCCAGAGGAACCTGCTATTCAACCTGTTATTGGACTGTGAAGAAGTTATTGCACCTTGGACATTCCAGGAGTGGAAGTGTTAACAGAATTCTCCAGAAGGCTCTTGGAGATGGGGTTCAAGGTAGGCCTGCGAGGCGGGACTTTGTGAGTTTGAGGTAAATGAGTGGAACTTACTACCTGATCCAGGGGTGAGTAGTGGCCCCTCCAGCTCCAGAGCCTCCTCCTCAGCCTCCTCCAGCTTTTTCTTCTTCTTCTTGGGGTCACGGGGCTTACGCAGTAGAGATGCCTCCTCTGGATGACGGATATCTGGAGAAAGAGAGAGAAAAGGGGAGAGGGGAAGAGAGAGAGGGAGATGAGGGGGAGAGGGAGGAGAGAGTCAAGGAGTTGTCACAATCCCCAAAACACAGTGTAGCCTAACACTAACCCAACCCAGAGTCCCCATGGAGAGGAAGATGGTGAGCGGTGGGGTGAGAGAGAGAAAGAACGAAAGATGGGGGAAAGACAGAAATATAGTGAGAGAAAGACGGGGAGAGAGACTGCGAAGGGCAGCCCAAGAGTCAAGGGGGTTGTGAGAGTTCAGCTTAAAATCACAAAAATAGAACATAGCCTAGCATCTAGGCTAACCCAACCCTGACCCCAAGAGATGTGCCATTGTCCTGGTTTACAGATAGCAGTTAGGAGTCTTTCAACTACAGACCTCACACAAACCACATTAACTCACCCTAAAGCACAGTTCAAAGAATTTGAGGCAAACTCAGTCAAAAGATGATGTGATGAAGAGGTAGAGATAGAAAGAGGCAGAGAGAAAGAGCGAGAGGGGGAACAATGATAAA
This sequence comes from Coregonus clupeaformis, assembly GCF_020615455.1. Taxonomy (NCBI): domain Eukaryota; kingdom Metazoa; phylum Chordata; class Actinopteri; order Salmoniformes; family Salmonidae; genus Coregonus; species Coregonus clupeaformis. Next base: position 24,397,111 of record NC_059216.1, on the reverse strand, counting down.
CAGCGGCGCACATGTGAGGTGGAACATTGATAATCTCATGTCTCAGGACCCCAACACCCCCCAACCCTCTCCAAACAAGAGGAGGGGTGTGTGGTCGACTCAGTGCACACATACACGCACTAAATATTTCTGCAGTGTGATGAGCAACAGCTCCTCTGATACCACACAGTGTGTGTTTAGCAGCAGTCACTAAACAATGAGCTAGTTGTAATAACACAAACACGGTATCTGTCATAACACCATAGCCTCTAACCTAGCGCTTCTTCACAACACACTGGATGAGAGACTAGCTGAGCTGCAACAGATGGCATAAACAACTACATATCAGCTCAGAGCTTGTGTGTGTGTACGTGTCTATATCTATATCAAAGACTGGCTGGCATGCAACAGATGAAGTAAACAGTAACATTGCAGTTCACAGTTTGAGCGTGTGTGTCTTCAGGAAGTATTCATGCCCCTTGACTTATTCCACATTTCGTTGTGGTACAGTCTGAATTCATAATGGATTTAAATGATTTTTTTCTCACCAATCTACTACACATAATAACAACACCATTTTGAATTTTTTATTTATTGAAAATGAAATACAGAAATCTCATTTACAGAAGTATTCACACCCGAGTCAATACTTTGTAGAAGCACCTGTGTAAGCAATTACAGTTGTGAGTCTTTCTGGGTAAGTCTCTATGGGCTTTACACACTTGGATTGTGCAACATTTGCCCATTATTCTTTTTAAAAAATCTTCAAGCTCTGTCAAATTGGTTGTTGATCATTGTTAGACAACCATTTTCAGGTCTTGCTATAGTTTTTCCAAGTAGATCTAAGTCAAAACTATAACTCAGCCCCTCAGGAACATTCACTGTCTTCTTGGTAAGCAACTCCAGTGTAGATTTGGCCTTGTGTTTTAGGTTATTGTCCTGCTGAAAGGTGAATTCATCTCCCAGTGTCTGGTGGAAAGCAGACTGAACCAGGTTTTCCTCTAGGATTTTGCCTCTGCTGATTTCCATTCAATTTATTTTTTATCCTGAAAAACTCCCCAGTCCTTAACGATTACAAGCATACCCATAACATAATGCAGCCACCACTGTGCTTGAAAATATGGAGAGCGGTACTCAGTAATGTGTTGTATTGGATTAGCCCCAAACATAACACTTTGTATTCTGGACAAAAAGTTTATTGCTTTGCCACTTTTTTTTTGCAGTATTACTTTAGTGCCTTGTTGCAAAGAGGATGCATGTTTTTGAATATTTGTATGATGTACAGGCTTCCTTATTTTCCCTCAGTCAATTAGGCTAGTATTGTGGAGTAACTACAATCTTGTTGATCCATCCTCAGTTTTCTCCTATCATAGCCATTAAACTCTGTAACTGTTATAAAGTCACCATTGGCCTCATGGTGAAATACCTGAGCGATTTCCTTCCTCTCAGGCAACTGAGTTAGGAAGGACACCTGTAGCGTTGTAGTGACTGGGTGTATTGATACACCATTCAAAGTGTAATTAATAACTTCAGGATATTCAATGTCTGTGTGTAGGCCAGTGACAAAAACAATTATATCTCAATTTAATCCATTTAAAAATTCAGGCTGTAACAACAAAATTCAGGTTGTGTGCGTGTGTAGATGGAATTAAACTATGCTTGGAGGTTTGTTTAACGTCTCCTCTGACAGACATACTGCAGACCTGATATAATGACTCAAAACAGAGCTGCACCAACCCTCTGCATCCCTCTCTCCTCTCCTCTCCTCTCCTCTCCGTGTTGGCTGGGGAGGCCAGGGAACCATCACTCAACATTAATCTCCAGTGTTCAGGACGTTTTTGGAACGGTTCGGAGGAGCTGGCTTAATCTGCCAGAATGTGTCTGGGAAAGATAGATGTGCACCATCTAGATTCTAAAAGCACAGCTAGGATAAATGGCTGTGCTGTCTTTTTTCTATGCTTCTACGCTCATTTAAGAGATGGGTGGTTGTGACTCTGGAATTTAAATTTAACAATTTTCATTTGGTCAGGGTTGTCCAATTTTTGCATTTTAAAATCTATTTAAATCCCTCATGCCCTATACAACTTTCACTCCCTTCTTTTTCCATAGCTAGGGAGGACAATGTGTGTGTGAGAGAGAGAGAGGAATAGTGAGACAGAACTTCTTTGCTTGGTGAGAATTTCTTGTTTAGTTTGTGTTACTCAAGCAAAAAGCATTCCAGGGGTTTTAAGAACTACCAGATGGTAGCTCGCTCTCCCTCCCTCGCGCTCTCCCTCCATCTCTCCTTCTTCCTCTCTCTTGCATTGCAGCACAAGCCCTGTGCCCTTATACAGCCATGTAAGTGCAGGCGTGCTGCCTGGTCTTAGCACTGCTGAGCACAGAGAGGAGTGAGTGTCTACAGGAGTTGCACCAAAGCGTCAAGTGCTGTTGTTATCCACATAGGCCATTTTGAATGCCAAACAGTTAGGATTGCTACCTCTTCATCCCCAGAAACTGCAAGAGATGGGCTGAACAAAGAATGGACAGAGCTGTTCTTTTCATCAGTGAAATGAAAGTAGGAGAGGAGTAGATAGCGGGGTAGTAACATCAGGAATGCAGGCCCCTGATGTAGCCTGCCAATAATGAGAAGGAGTAGAGAGGGAAAGAGAAAGAGGACAGGGTGCAGGACGGAGTAATACTGTCATACCATCCAGAAACAGCAGGTGTTGTTGACGGAGTAGGATTTGACCTTAAGGTTAGGATTTGGGGCAGGTGCGCTGATCCTAGATCTGTGGGTAAGTGCAACACTTCTACCCAATCAGATTCAGGCAGAATCAAAGCAAAGGTCTACAAGTGGTTGATGTTCATTACAGAACATGATGCCCACAAAATAAGAAACAGCTTCATTCAAATCCTTTTGACACATGATCCAGGCTCATAGCCAGGTGGATGGACGGACTGACTGACAGCCCTGCAGTAGAGTTGTAATAATAAGACATGATTCATTGCTATAGGAGTGAGACCCACCACACAGAACCATTTACATGTTAGTAATTTAGCAGACACACATATCCAGAGTGACATAGGCCCTTTGTGCATTATGACTAGGGGCAGGAGTTTTTGTGTATGGGCAAACTAACAATACAATGTTAAAATATTTATCTTCTGGCTAACATGTTAATTGCGGAGTAGAAATGAAACTGTGGTCAAACCACATTGATATTTTATCAAAATCCAAGCCTTGACACTCTGGAAAGTGAACCAGGCCAGTGTGATGGTCCACAAATCTACTGGACTGCAGTAATCTGTTGATAGAACAGTCTAACCACACTGACCATGGAGAACAGGACAAAGCCTGGGAACTGACCATGCACCTCCCACTTCTCTCAATCTCTATCCATCCATTTATCACTCTATACCTCACTTCATTTCCCTCTGTCCCCCCTCCTTTCAATCCCTCCATCCATCTCTCGCTCCCCCAAACCAACTCTCCCGCATCTAACCATCGTTCTCTCCCCACTCTCTCCCCCATCCATCGCTCTCTCCTTCTAACCATCTGTTTCTCCCTCTATTCAGGTCTCTCTCTCTCCAAATATCCCTTATAGGTTAACTTCAGGGCAGGGCTGACCTACAACACAGTAACAGGAGAGTGTCACTCTCAGCAGCAGTCTCTATAAAACCAGGCCAGCCAGTTCTGAGCAGAACGGCTAAATGAAGCAGCAAGACTGACATAAGCACTAACTGCTCCTCTGGACCGCCTGATTGGACAGAACAGACTGCTTCTCTAGACCGTCTCAATGATCACACCTGCTAGAGGTCGGTCTTCCTCTGTAAGACCTCAGGCTGCCAGGTCAGGTCCCACAGTCAGTCATGCACAAGTCATACGTGACGGCCAACATTTCCTGGCAGTCTCCCTTGGTGGAATGGAAGAGGCTTCAGCGGGCAGTGCGTGAGGGCCCTATAAGTGGCATTCTGTCTGTGTGCAACATCGGAGCTGTAGCTCAGTTGGTAGAGCATGGCACTTGCAACGCCAGGGTTGTGGGTTCGATTCCCATGGGAGGCCAGTATGAAAAATGTATGCACTCACTAACTGTAAGTCGCTCTGGATAAGAGCGTCTGCTAAATGACTAAAATGTAATGTAAATTAAACATCAAGAGGGAAACAAATATCGTATTGAAGAGGACAGACTGCAACCAGACATTTAGCTAACAATACCAGGGTGTGTCTTGATGTCTCTCCTCTCATATCAAGACGTCACTATAACAATATTCCCTTACAATAGACCATCAATCCCACGCATAAGATTACATCAACAAAAAAAACACCAGACAAAACCTAGACTCCAGAAGACGAAAGTAGTCCACGTTCCTCCACCCTAGCGTAGCGCCCATATTGGTTTTCCCTCTGCAGACAGACAGGGTGGCAGGGCCGCGCCCCAATGTTTTTTTGGCACGCTCCGGGATCATGCCCTTTCTTATGTGAGGCGACAGACGAGCCGCAGGCTGCCAGCTGGTCGGAGTCGAGGCTTTGTGGGCCGGAGAAGGAAAAATAACATGTGGTGGTGAGGGTGTTCCGGATCGCTGCACAAGAGTGTCATGGTTGACACCTAGTCAGTCGCCCATTATAGATCAGTTTCACACACCAGGCCTGCCCTCTTGGACTGTATGGGCTAGTACTACTGCTGTAACACAATACCAGCTTTAAATAATCAAGAAAAAACATTTACTAGATTGGCTCCGAGTACGAAGGATAAACATGTTATTTCATTATCAAAGCGATCAAAACCAAGGAAATTCCTCCCCCTCACTGACTGAGACAAGCCAAAAACACATCATTGTCCAGGAACACAGAGCTGCCAGCAACTCTATGATAGTAGGACAGTTCAAAGCTGGAGTGGAGTGAAGGGGAATTCAGACATTTTACTATTGTGTTCTGGGTCCCACTGTTCTGCCCCATCCAGTCCCAGATGGACTATGTGTGTGTCTGTGGGCAGGGCTGACTGGGCTCTAGCCAGCTGCTGTGGACATGGGAAAACAGCAGCACTGCAGTAATCATTAGATTGATCCTTCACTCTAAATGTATGTGTGAATCGAATGGCTAGAGAGACCCCAGCTCTGTTACACATCTGGTTAATGGGAGGTAGGTAGGGAGGGGAGAGAGAGAATGGGTGAAAGAGACAGAGTAGGGGAAAGTCAAATAGAAAGCGAGAAAGAGAGAATGTGGATCTTAGTGATGTGTGCTTGGATGTTAGTCTATTTTGTTTGTGACAGGAAAGAGAGAAAGAAGGGGAGAGTGGGACAGAACTTCCTGTAGTGGAGGAGTGAACTTGGTCTGCACCAGGAAACAGCTACTGCGTGACCCCCCAAAAAAAGACCCTCCAAGTCAATCATTATGAGGAAAGTGAGAGAAAGGGGAAGAGAGAGTGAAATGAGAGTGGGAGTCAGTCTGAATGGTCACTGTCTCGCACAACTTCAGAGAATCCATCTCTCCCCTCTGTCTGTCTGCAGTATGAGCCAGTTGGACAGGCCTCCAGTCTTCTCTTCATGGCCCTGCTTATTCCCCATCTCTTTCCCTATGCTGTGCAGCTCTATGTCTGTCACACAAACTGAAAGTCACCCAGATAGTTACAAATAAAAACAGTGCCTATAGAAAGTCTACACCCCCTTTAAAGTTTTTCTAATTTTGTTGCATTGCAAAGTGGGATTGAAATAGATTTCATTGTGATTTGTCATTGATCTACACAAAACACTCCATAATGTCAAAGTGAAAAGTTCTACAAACTTTTACAAATTAAATAACTAAAATAGTTGTTGCATAAGTATTCATCCCCTTTGTTCAGGCAAGCCTAAATTAGTTCAGAAATCAAATTTGGCTTAACAAATCACATAAGTTATATGGACTCACTCTGTGTAAAACAATAGGGGTTTACATTTTTTAATGACTACCCTTCCTCTGTCCCCCATACATATAACATCTGTAATTTCAAGCACATATTCAACTACAAAGACCAGGGAGCTTTTTTTCAAAAGCCTCAAAAGAATGGCAGTGATTGGTACATTGGTAACAATAACAAATCAGACATTGAATATATATTTAAGCATGATCAAGTTAATAATTATGCTGTGAATGATGTATACTGAACAAAAATAAACGCAACATGCAACAATTTCAAAGATTTTACAGAGTTACAGTTCATATAAGGACATCTGCCAATTGAACAAAAATTCATTAGGTCCTAATCTATGGATTTCACATGACTAGGAATACAGATATGCATCTGTTGGTCACAGATACCTTTAAAATAAAAGGTAGGGGCGTGGATCAGAACACCAGTCAGTATCTGGTGTGACCACCATTTGCCTCATGCAGCACGAAAACTCCTTTGCATAGAGTTGATCAGGCTGTTGGTTGTGGCCTGTGTAATGTTGTCCCACTCCTCTTCAATGGCTGTGCGAAGTTGCTGGATATTACCGGGAACTGGAACATGCTGTCGTACACGTCGATCCAGCGCATCCCAAACATGTTCAATGGGTGACATGTCTGGTGAGTATGCAGGTCATGGAAGAACTGGGACATTTTCAGCTTCCAGGAATTGTGTACAGATCCTTGTGACATGGGGCCGTGCATTATCACGTTGAAACATGAGGTGATGGCGGTGGATGAATGGCACGACAATTGCGATCGATAAAATGCAACTGTGTTCGTTGTCCGTAGCTTATCCCTGCCCATACCATAACCCCACTGCCACGATGGGGCACTCTGTTCACAACGTTGACATCAGCAAACCGCTCGCCCACACGACGCCATACATGTGGTCATCGGTTGTGAGGCCGGTTGGATGTACTGCCAAATTCTCTGAAACTACGTTTCTGGCAACAGCTCTGGTGGACATTCCTGCTGTCAGCATGCTAATTGCACTCTCCCTCAAAACTTGAGAACTCTGTAGCATTGTGTTGTGTGACAAAACTGCACATTTTAGTGGCCTTTTATTGTTCCCAGCACAAGGTGCATCTGTGTAATGATCATGCTGTTTAATGAGCTTCTTTATATGCCACACCTGTCAGGTGGATGGATTATCTTGGCAATGGAGAAATGCTCACTAACAGGGATGTAAACAAATGTGTGCACAAAATTGAGAGAAATAAGCTTTTTGTGCAGATATTTCAGCTCATGAAACATGGGACCAACACTTTACATGTTGCGTTTATATTTTTGTTCAGTATATTAAACCAATCAGACACATCAAAGATGCAGTCATCTTTCTGAACTGAGCTGCAGAACAGGAAGGAAACGGCTTATTTTAAAACGGCTACAGAGTTCAGTGGCTGTGATGGGATAAAACTGAGGATGGATCAACAACATTGTAGTGACTCTACAATAATGAGAGTGAAAAGAAGAACAAAAATATACCGAATAAAGTAATACTGCAAAAAAACATGACAAAGGAACAGACTTTTTGGCCTAAATGCAAAGCCTTATGTTTGGGGAAAATCCAACACAACACATCACTGAGTAACGGTCTCCTTATTTTCAAGCATGGTGGTGGCTGCATCATGGTATGGGCACAGATAGAACAATGAGACATATTTCACCTGATGTATGAACGTGAAGTATCCGCTTGGTGTTTCCACTCACTACCAAATATGGTAGTGAGAGGAAGCCCAGTGGCCGGCAGTGGGAGAAGATGGAACAAGATGGATTTTGGCCAACATTCTGCTCATTTTCTCATTGATGAAACATTTGATCTCAATACAGTTTTCTGTTCCGAAAACTAGAATCTGTTATGAACAGAGTAGAGTAAGTTTTGTAGACTTTACCCTTTTCCAAAATTTAAAAAAAATTGCGTTGTTTAGGAGTGCAAAGGCGAATTTAGTTATTGCACACGCGCACTTCAAAGTAGGCGTTCCCTAACATAAATATGCAAATGCATGCTAGAATGCACCAATAGGATCTCGCTAGCTCGTGCTTGGCTCTGCCAACCTCCTTGCTTGTTCTGCCCACTATGACTCATTTGAATGGACAGGCTGTGGTCTATGTTGGTTTGGGTATGCTTGACATCGGCAAAGACTAGGGAGTTTTTCAGGATGAAAATTAATGGGATGGAGCTAAGCACAGGCAACCTAGAGGAAAACCTTCAATCTGCTTTACACCAGACACTGGGCAAGGAATTCACCTTTCAGCAGGACAATAACCAAAAACAAAAATGTACACAGGAGTTGCTTACCAAGAAGACGGTGAATGTTCCTGAGTGGCCAAGTTAGTTTTAATCTGTTAAATCTGCTTGAAAATATATGGCAAGAGCTGAAAATGATTGTCTAGCAATGACCAATAACCAATTTGACAGAGCTTGAAGAATTTTGAAAATAATAAAGTGGGCAAATGTTGCACAATCCAGGTGTGGAAAGCTCAGCAACTTACCCAAGAAGACTCACATCTGTAATCTCTGCCAAATGTGTTTCTAACATGTATTGATTCAGGGGTGTGAATACTTATCTAATCAAGGTATATTAGGGATTTATTTTTCATTAAATCATATAAAAAGTACATTTAAATCCATTTTAATCCCACTTTTTAACACAATAAAATGTGAAGAAATCCAAGGGGGGTGTAGACTTTCTATAGGCACGGTAGTTCCAGAAGAGACTAGGTCACTAAGTCAACTGTCCACATGTATGAAGGACATGATTGAAAACTTTAATGTTCTAGAATTTCCCTAGAAATTCTCCTAAAAGGCAACAAGGAAAGGGTGAGGTAAGTATGAGAGGGGCAGAGAGAGATGTACTGCGAGTCCCTTCCCAGCCACCGTAAGTCATCGTATGACACTCCGGCACGCGCCAAGTCAGCCAAGAGCAATTTGTCCTGAATTTCTCTGAAACTAAAATAGATTTATTAAGGCAGAGGTAGACGCATTCCTAACAAGGACTGGGCAGCAGAGAGGAGAAGAGGGGCCTGCTACTAGCCCTGTTCATTTAGTTAGTCACCTATCTCTGAATACCGACACAGTCATCCAGCACATCAGTTTATTTATACTCCATCAAATATGTTATTTGTCCTCTCTCATTTCAAAGAAAATACAGTGAGGGAAAAAAGTATTTGATCCCCTGCTGATTTTGTACATTTGCCCACTGACAAAGAAATGATCAGTCTATAATTTTAATGGTAGGTTTATTTGAACAGTGAGAGACAGAATAACAACAACAAAAAATCCAGAAAAACCCATGTCAAAAATGTTATAAATTGATTTGTATTTTAAGGAGGTAAATAAGTATTTGACCCCCTCTCAATCAGAAAGATTTCTGGCTCCCAGGTGTCTTTTATACAGGTAATGAGCTTAGATTAGGAGCACACTCTTAAAGAGAGTGCAAACGGGATGCATGTTTTAGAATATTTTTATTCTGTACAGGCTTCCTTTTCACTCTGTCAATTAGGTTAGTATTGTGGAGTAAATACAATGTTATTGATCCATCCTCAGTTTTCTTCCTCTCCGGCAACTGAGTTAGGAAGGACGCCTGTATCTTTGTAGTGACTGGTTGTATTGATACACGATCCAAAGTGTAATTAATAACTTCACCATGCTCAAAAGGGATGGATATTCAATGTCAGTTTTTATTTTATTTTGACCCATCTACCAATTGGTGCCCTTCTTTGCAAGGCATTGAAAACCTCCCTGGTCTTTGTGGTTGAATCAGTGTTTGAAATTCACTGCTCAACTGTGGGACATTACATATTATTCTATATTCAGCCTCCCGAGTGGCGCAGTGGTCTAAGGCACTGCATCGCAGTGCTAGCTGTGCCACTAGAGATCCTGGTTCGAATCCAGGCTCTGTCGTAGCCGGTCGTGACCGGGAGACCCATGGGGCGGCGCACAATTTGCCCAGCGTCGTCCAGGGTAGGGGAGGGAATGGCCGGCAGGGATGTAGCTCAGTTGGTAGAGCATGGCGTTTGGGTTTGATTCCCACGGGGGGCCAGTGTAAAAAATAATGTATGCACTCACTAACTGTAAGTCGCTCTGGATAAGAGCGTCTGCTAAATGACGTAAATGTAATGTGGGGTACAGAGGTAGTCATTCAAAAATCATGTTAAACACTATTATTGCACACATAGGGAGTCCATCCAACTTATTATGTGACTTGTTAAGCACATTTTTACTCCTGAACTTATTTAGGCTTGCCATAACAAAGGGGTTGAAGACTTATTGACTCAAGACATTTCAGCTTTTCATTCATTATTAATTTGTAAACATTTAGAAAAACATAATTCCACTTTGACACACAAGTAGGTAGCTTAGTGGTTAAGAGCGTTGTGCCAGTACCCCAAAGGTCGCTGGTTCTAATCCCCGAGCTGATTAGGTGAAAAATCTGCCGATGTGCCCTTGAGCAAGGCACTTAACCCTAATTGCTCCTGTAAGTCGCTCTGGATAAGAGCGTCTGCTAAATGACTAAAATTTAAATGTAAGTAGGCCAGTGACAAAAAATCTAAATGTAATCCATTTTAAATTCAGGCTGTAACAACAAAATGTGAAAAAAGTCAAGGGGTGTGAATACTTTGAAGGCACTGTATATTATGTATTTTATTTGTTGTGTTTTGTTCCCTGTTTGGACCCCAAGAAGTATAGCCGCTGCATTGGCTAATTGGGGATCCTAATAAATAAAATGTAAATAAAATAAATGAGAGAGACTTTTACCTCTGAACTCTAGCTGACAGAGCCGTAGGGCAGGGCCAGGGGCAGATATCGATAGAGGAGGGGTGTCTGACCTCAGTGCTCGGCAAGGGGGCAGGGCCTTGAGGGCTAAATCTGGACACAGTAATGTGTGTGTGAGATAATATCCATCTCTCTGAATGTGTGAGTCATTAGGCAGTGCTAGATTGATCAACTCTGTTGTAGGGTTGCACGATATTGGAAATAACTGACATTGCGATATATTTTTTCTTCTGCTATATATATTGCGATATGAAAAAATACAGGATGTATGTATGATCCTCTGGAAAAATGCAGTTTGTAAACAGCGACTTTTCAGGTGGAAGTCCTCATTAATAAAGTGTACGGTCAGACTTATGTAGGGCTCCGTTGTCCGGCTGGACCACAAGTCCAGGGCGGCAAGTAGCTTAGTGGGTAAGAGTGTTGTGCCAGTAACCGAAAGGTCGCTGGTTCTAATCCGAGCCGACTAGGTGAAAAATCTGTCGATGTACCCTTAAGCAAGGCACTTAACCCTAATTGCGCCTGTAAGTCGCTCTGGATAAGAGCGTCTGCTAAATGACCCAAAAAAATAAAAATAAAGTCAGTTGTTGCTGTATAATATTCCACTTGTGACAGCTCTGTTTCAACTTGTGCCTTGCATTTCTCGTACAACTCTTGGATGGCAACTTGAGAAAAATAGTTGCGTGATGGCATTACATACCACTTGTCAAGCGACCGGATCATGTTTTTAAAACCCTCTTTGGTAACCGTGTTAATTGGTACCATGTCTGTCGATGCTGAAACGATATATCGTGCAGCCCTACTCTGTTGACTAAACAGGATTCAGACAGTTATTCCCAGCTCTATTCCAAGGACAGATCTAGCAGAGTCAAGGTGCCTGAACAGTGGCCTGTCAGGAGAGGAGGTGAAGTGAGTGCTGATATCTGATAGCTCAGGCTCTGTTTGATAAACACAACAAAAGGCTACAGGAGGAGCGGCAGATATGCCTGACTAGATTGGAGGTAGAGAACGCTTCTGGTAGTGCATCTAAAAATACCAAGAGTATTATGGCAAGGTTAGAGTGGACGAAAGGAGGTACCATCGCGCTCAACCAACCTTTTAGAAAGAGTTTACACTGTACACTATACAGGACCTTTGGTAGGATAGGTGCATTATAGTTAGAGTTGACAAAACATCTGTGACTTACTGAAAGTCTTGCAGATGTCGGACACGGCCTTGAAGACGCGGTCAGAGAAGTTGACCTTGACCTTCATGTGCTTCATGTTGGGCAGCTGCAGGCGCAGCAGCTTGTGCTGGGGGGTGAAGAGGAGCCGGGCGTCTGCCTGGATACCATACTTGTCCAGGGTCCAGTGGGTCTTCAGCAGCCACGTCTTCTTCTTCTCCCACCACAGGGCGTGGTCCGACCAGTCCTTCTTCACATCTGATGGATGAGAGAGTATTAGTTTGTCAGTCAGTCAGTAACCAGCACTACATTTATTAGTTTGATCAAAAACCGTCAAAACACTTCAAGGTAGCTGATAAACAAACTGGATGTCAGTTTAGTTGTCTGTTTCATAACTATCAAAAGAGTAAGAGTTGAGTAACAAAACTGTACTGTGTATGGAATTCATTCATGTCACTGCAATGACTGTTTTATGTCCTGCCTATGGCCAAACTACTAGATTTATACTAAGCTGATGACGCTAAAGCCAACAGTCTCCATTCATTTAATTATGGTAAAACTAATCAAGACCATGCAAATGAAAGGAGAAGCCTCTGTGTGTCACTCTGACAGACTGATGGAACACGTTTAGGACCAGGTGGGTGAGAGGTTGAGAGAGTGAGGGCTCCTGGGGTATTTAAAGAGGGAGAGGGAGTAGGGAACTCAAAGTGAGGAGGAGGGGAAGAGTGTGAGTGTGAAAGAGGCCTGCTGTTTGCGTGACACTGTGGGGATATCAGGTTCAAACCTCCCTCTTTGTTCCAGAGTCACACAGTGATCCCAGTAATGCCAGAGACATGCCACCAAAAATCCCTCTCCTCTCATCTCCCAGTACACTGTCTGACAGGGGTTCAAAACAATGAGGGTTGACCTGGGTGTGTGTGTGTGTGTGTTTGTCTGTAATACTGCTTTCACATAGGATTTATGGTACTTTGCCCAATTTTTTTTTACAGGCTATGTTTATATGACCCCCTTACAAAGAGGCCCACTTTTATCACATTCTTGCCTGCATACACCTTTATACCTCACCGGGGACAAGTGGTAGTAGTGGTGTGCAGATGTGGGTGAGCATCTATTCGAATGAATCCATTGAGAATATACACCATCAAAAATAAATGTATTATTAATTAATTTATGCAGGCCCTAAGAAACATTATGAGAATAATACAATTTATTTTCAAAATAATAAAATAGCATATTTTGAGTTTAATTAGACCTGTTAAGGGTCTGCACAGCCACTGCTGCGCCATCCAAATGAAATCAATAGTTTGTTATTTTGTTCATTAAACAGACAAGACACACCTACCTGATCACAGTGAACACACATACTGTATATTTTATAGTAAGAATATAATGGAATATAACCAAATAAAAGACAATACATATTTTCCCCACACAAAGGGAAACGTGTCACGGAACCCGTGACATAAAAAAATAATTGAAACAGAGCCCAAGCCCATATACTTTTTTCCCCACGTTTCATCTCGTTCCTACCCTCAATCCGCTTTGTTAATGAGCAGGCGTAGGGTCTTACCTTCATCATGATATCGATAGAAATTAATAGCAATCCTATTTTCATTCATATTTCACAACCTCTGCAGGCTTTTGGAGTTGCTTATATGCGATTGAGCAAAAATAACAGGCCTACACTTGATTTAGGCTACATTATTGCATGCTAAATGTTTCTGATCAGTGATAGATGAGCAAACAAATAGATGAGCTATACCACCTCACCTCCACTTATTTGCCCAGTCAGAAACCAATAATAATTTAATAATAATTTGCCATTTAGCAGACGCTTTTATCCAAAGCGACTTACAGTCATGTGCGCATACATTTTTACGTATGGGTGGTCCCGGGGAACGAACCCACTTCCCTGGCGTTACAAGCGCCATGCTCTACCAATTGAGCTACAGAGGACCACAGAGAACCAACTAACCAAACAGCCTATATAGACAGAGATTCAGTGAAACAAAATCACATTGATTGATTATCAGACCAGTCAGTGAAGTCACAGGCTTTTGGTTGGGAGTAGGTCCAGGCTACTAAGCGACTGCGAGTGAAAAGCAAAATAATCCACTTGTTAAACTACATAAGATGGCAAAATGTTCTAATAAATGAGACAATTAAAAAAAGATGAACATGGGCAGCACTTACCTTGACTAACATTTCTCCAGCCTAATTGTAGCCTAACCAATATCCAAACGGAGATTCAGTGAAAACATAAATCGGAGTCCCCACGCTTGTCTCAAAGCAGCACAATGGTGCTGTCCCAATCAAAACTGTGCTGAGATGATCATCTAGTTGACCACACGCGGGTAGGCTATTGCTTTAAATTTATTACAAGGATTGGATGACAATAAGTGCATCAATGACGTCGTCCCCACAGTGACTGTACGTACATACCCCAACCAGAAGCCATGGATTACAGGCAACATCCGCACTGAGCTAAAGGGTAGAGCTGCCGCTTTCAAGGAGTGGGACTCTAACCCGGAAGCTTATAAGAAATCTCGCTATGACCTCCGACGAACCATCAAATAGCGTTAATACAGGACTAAGATCGAATCGTACTACACCGGCACCGACGCTCGTCGGATGTGGCAGGGCTTGCAAACTATTACAGACCACAAAGGGAAGCACGGCCGCGAGCTGCGCAGTGACACGAGCCTACCAGACGAGCTAAATTACTTCTATGCTCGCTTCGAGGCAAGTAACACTGAAACATGCATGAGAGCATCAGCTGTTCCGGATGACTGTGTGATCACGCTCTCTGTAGCCGATGTGAGTAAGACCTTTAAACAGGTCAACATTCAGACGGATTACCAGGACGTGTACTCCGAGCATGCGCTGACCAACTGGCAAGTGTCTTCACTGACATTTTTAACCTCTCCCTGTCTGAGTCTGTAATACTAACATGTTTCAAGCAGACTACCATAGTCCCTGTGCCCAAGAACACTAAGGTAACCTGCCTAAATGACTACCGACCCGTAGCACTCACGTCTGTAGCCATGAAGTGCTTTGAAAGGCTGGTCATGGCTCACATCAACACCATTATCCCAGAAACCCTAGACCCCTCAGGGGTGCGTGCTCAGTCCTCTCCTGTACTCCCTGTTCACTCATGACTGCATGACCAGGCACGACTCCAACACCATCATTAAGTTTGCCGATGACACAACAGTGGTAGGCCTGATCACCGACAACGACAAGACAGCCTATAGGGAGGAGGTCAGAGACCTGGCCGTGTGGTGCCAGAATAACAACCTCTCCCTCAACGTGATCAAGACAAAGGAGATGATTGTGGCCTACAGGAAAAAGAAGAGGACTGAGTACGCCCCCATTCTCATCGACTGGGCTGTAGTGGAGCAGGTTGAGAGCTTCAAGTTCCTTGGTGTCCACATCACCAACAAACTAACATGGTCCAAGCACACCAAGACAGTCGTGAAGAGGGCACGACAAAACCTATTCCCACTAAGGAAAATGAAAAGATTTGGCATGGGTCCTCAGATCCTGAAAAGGTTCTACAGCTGCACCATCGAGAGCATCCTGACTGGTTGCATCACCACCTGGTATGGCAACTGCTCGGCCTCCGACCGCAAGGCACTACAGAGGGTAGTGCGTACGGCCCAATACATCACTGGGGCCAAGCTTCCTGCCATCCAGGACCTCTATACCAGGCGGTGTCAGAGGAAGGCCCTCAAAATTGTCAAAGACTCCAGCCACACTAGTCATAGACTGTTCTCTCTGCTACCGCACCGCAAGCGGTACCGGAGTGCCAAGTCTAGGTCCAAGAGGCTTCTAAACAGCTTCTACCCCCAAGCCATAAGACTCCTGAACACCTAATCAAATGGCTACCCAGACTATTTGCATTGCCCCCCCACCCCTCTTTTACACTGCTGCTACTCTCTGTTTATTATCTATGCATAGTCACTTTAATAACTCTACCTACATGTACATATTACCCCAATTACCTCGACTAACCGGTGCCCCCGCACATTGACTCGGTACCGGTACCCCCTGTATATAGCCTCGCTATTGTTATTTTTACTGCTGCTCTTTAATTATCTGTTACTTTTATTTCATATAGTATGTTTTGTGATTTATTTTGGTATTCTTTCTTAAAACTGCATTGTTGGTTAAGGGCTTGTAAGTAAGCATTTCACTGTAAGGTCTACACCTGTTGTATTCGGCGCATGTGACAAATACAATTTGATTTGATTCCCTAAACAAGCTTCTCTAGTATATTTCTGAAGTCTGGCTACGGCTGAACTGAGGAAAGAGAAAGGAGAGAGAGGGAGAAAGGGAAATTTAAAATAGACGTGTGTGTATTTTCATAGCTATCCTCAGGTTTTCCCTCACGCAACCTAGCAATTTCTGGCGTCTTTGCGCCAAGTGGATTTGGCAACGTAGGTCTTGACCACAGTCCAAATTGTAGCTATAGCGGTTCCTTTTGGCTCTACGTGTATACAACGTACAGCAGTCGATCTTGCTCGCTGGATGGCGTCAGTTTCTTTCCACTTCCCAGAGGGCTGTACTGCTGCTGAGGTTCTGTCCCCACCTCCCCATTGCCTAACCCCATTGGCCAGCATTTTCATGATTCTTTTGTGAAGTCACTGTGCTGTGCTTGGGAGGGGGCTCGTCCTATGAGCATCCATCAAGCAGCCTCAATGAAAACCTGGTAATTAAATCTGTAAAGAGGAGAGAGAGGGAGGAGAGGGGGCGAATGGCATCTCCCAGATAAAAATGCTACCTGCCTGCTTGCCAGGTCTGACGTAATGCACAACCCAGATGAACCAGGGGGGCTAAGTAATTGGGTGTATTAAATGCAGACCCCAAGTCCTTGGGAAGAGTGGTGGGGGATGGATGGAGGGAAAGAGGGAGGTTGGAGAGTGGTAGAAATCATGTTTTATGACCTCTGTGGGCACATGTTCTGAAAGGAGGTGTGTGTGTGTGCGTGCGTGGATATCAGCTTTCTGTACAGAGAGTGCGTAGTCTGCGTACTAATGTGAGTCATTTGAGTTGGTAAGTGCTGTCAAACAGTGCTTTTCATTCACCATCACGACCATGGCATTTAGCATCGCAGCGGTTAACACAAACAGTTTATAAACCAACCAAGCCCTTCCCTTTCACTTTCAGGCCTCTATTTTAACGCAACGGTCAATCTAAGCACTGGGCGGTAGCGCTATAGGTTCTGGGGTGTGGCAGAAATATTTTTGCTATTTTTACAAGCACAATTATTGGCGCAGTTGCTGGCGTTGGCACGAAAGGGCTGGGTTTTGATGAATAAACATGTTGTGGGTGAGTCAAGGCTTGGCCCCTCACTGGCCAATTAGAACATGCTCCATGGCTAAATGTGTGGTTGCTTCAAGTTGTATATTTACGGTCTTTTATGTATTGCCTTGGATTTTTTTTACATTTTACGTCATTTAGCAGACGCTCTTATCCAGAGCGATTTACAGGAGCAATTAGGGTTAAGTGCCTTGCTCAAGGGCATAGACAGATTTTTCACCTAGTTGGCTCAGGGATTAGAACCAGCGACCTTTTGGTTACTGGCACAACGCTCTTAACCACTAAGCTACCTGCCGCCTGAATCAACTATAATTCCAATGTTAGTCCCTTATAGTTTGTTAAACAGCTTACAGAAACAAAATAACAAAATGCAGACTTATCCCATCTTTGCTAAATGTGACCCATTTCAGGAAGCTAGGCGTATGTCACACGTCGCTACTTCACAGGAGAGGTATTTGAATCTAAAAAAAGTTTTTGGGGCAGAACAAGTTTTTGCCTTCTGGAACATGTGAACTTACAGTGGAGAGAACAAGTATTTGATACACTGTCGATTTTGCAGGTTTTCCTACTTACAAATCATGTAGAGGTCTGTAATTTTTATCATAGGTACACTTCAACTGTGAGAGACGGAATCTAAAACAAAAATCCAGAAAATCACATTGCATGATTTTTAAGTAATTAATTTGCATTTTATTGCATGACATAAGTATTTGATACATCAGAAAAGCAGAACTTAATATTTGGTACAGAAACCTTTGTTTGCAATTACAGAGATCATACATTTCCTGTAGGTCTTGACCAGGTTTGCACACACTGCAGCAGGGATTTTGGCCCACTCCTCCATACAGACCTTCTCCAGATCCTTCAGGTTTCGGGGCTGTCGCTGGGCAATACGGACTTTCAGCTCCCTCCAAATATTTTCTATTGGGTTCAGGTCTGGAGACTGGCTAGGCCACTCCAGGACCTTGAGATGCTTCTTACTGAGCCACTCCTTAGTTGCCCTGGCTGTGTGTTTCGGGTCGTTGTCATGCTGGAAGACCCAGCCACGACTCATCTTCAATGCTCTTACTGAGGGAAGGAGGTTGTTGGCCAAGATCTCGCGATACATGGCCCCATCCATCCTCCCCTCAATGCGGTGCAGTTGTCCTGTCCCCTTTGCAGAAAAGCATCCCCAAAGAATGATGTTTCCACCTCCATGCTTCACGGTTGGGATGGTGTTCTTGGGGTTGTACTCATCCTTCTTCTTCCTCCAAACACGGCGAGTGGAGTTTAGACCAAAAAGCTCTATTTTGGATCATCCAGATGGTCATTGGCAAACTTCAGATGGGCCTGGACATGCGCTGGCTTGAGCAGGGGGACCTTGCGTGCGCTGCAGGATTTTAATCCATGACGGTTTAGTGTGTTACTAATGGTTTTCTTTGAGACTGTGGTCCCAGCTCTCTTCAGGTCATTGACCAGGTCCTGCCGTGTAGTTCTGGGCTGATCCCTCACCTTCCTCATGATCATTGATGCCCCACGAGGTGAGATCTTGCATGGAGCCCCAGACCGAGAGTGATTGACCGTCATCTTGAACTTCTTCCATTTTCTAATAATTGCGCCAACAGTTGTTGCCTTCTCACCAAGCTGCTTGCCTATTGTCCTGTAGCCCATCCCAGCCTTGTGCAGGTCTACAATTTTATCCCTGATGTCCTTACACAGCTCTCTGGTCTTGGCCATTGTGGAGAGGTTGGAGTCTGTTTGATTGAGTGTGTGGACAGGTGTCTTTTATACAGGTAACGAGTTCAAACAGGTGCAGTTAATACAGGTAATGAGTGGAGAACAGGAGGGCTTCTTAAAGAAAAACTAACAGGTCTGTGAGAGCTGGAATTCTTACTGGTTGGTAGGTGATCAAATACTTATGTCATGCAATAAAATGCAAATTAATTACTTAAAAATCATGCAATGTGATTTTCTGGATTTTTGTTTTAGATTCCGTCTCTCACAGTTGAAGTGTACCTATGATAAAAATGACATACCTCTACATGCTTTGTAAGTAGGAAAACCTGCAAAATCGGCAGTTTATCAAATACTTGTTCTCCCCACTGTATATGCCTTAATAACAAACTTGCATGCCATCTGTAAATACGAATACAATTGTTAAATTACGAGCCTAGTTGGTTTAGCCACTAAAAGACAGGAACCTTCCCACTAGCCATGATTGGCTGAGATAATGGATGGGCTGGACATGCCAAGAGATGAGTTCGGATTGGTCTGCCATGTATGCTTCGGTCTATAACATGAGCTGCTCGGTATGTGTAGATAACCCTTACTACCGCGGCTTTTTTGAAAGATATAACGTTAGCCATGGAGAACTGCAGAAGTGTTGCTACTGCTCTCAACAACATTGCTGCCCTGAATTTAGCAGGCGCTATCGACAAAGATCAGTGGGAAAAAGTTGTGATGGACTACTTTCTGAACACGGTCAGTGTGAACCGGAATGACTTCACATAACGGGCCAAGCTGTACAAACAACAACGGAAAAGACACAGGATGACTTAGTTAAAATGGGTTCCAGTCTGCCGTGAAGCATTCATCCATGTATACGGGTTAGAGTCAGACATTTTCAGATATAAGTTTCTAATTTAGTCAGAAAGTCATTTTCATTGCAAGTTAAAGCGTACTGTTAGCTAGCTAGCGAACATTAGCTTGCTGGCTCGCTAGCTAACGTTACTTATATAATTTGTGTAGTAATATTATTAGTATCTCAGAAAGCCATTTGCATTGCTAGTTATAGCCTAATCTTAGCACGCTAGCTAACATTGAACCTAGTTGTTTAGCTTTAGCTAACTGCAGATTCATACTACAGAATGTCATGCATGGTGGCTAGCTATGACAATCTGTTTGTATTGCTACTGTATGGGTTGAGAATATGGTTAATTGTTTAGCTTGCTAGCTACATGTCTAAACAAAAGACTCCACTTTGCCAGATGATTACATGATCCATCATGTTAGCTAGGTGTGTCTGGGGGTGATTACGGCCATCTAACGTATTTCATGAACATGTGTAGCTACATGTCTACACAATAGTGACCCATCAATTTAGACAAGTGTGTCTGGGTAAGCGTCATCTAATAATTATACAATATTTTTTATCTGGACACTTTCTATTTTCTATATTGCAACTATGCAAATATGCAAGTAACTATTTCACTGTACTGTTCCTTCTGTATCCTGTGCATGTGACAAATAAACATATTTTATTTGATATAGTGTGTGTTTACTAGAGATGTGAAGAACAACATGACCTGTACCTAAGTCAGATTAGGATATAGGCCAAGGTCTAGATACTGTATTTTTACCTGGAGTTTTTCTTTATTGTAGGCTACTTTCACCACTTCACCACAGCCTTGAAATCCTTGGTTTTTTACTACACTACCTTAAACTGTTTAGCACATGGCCTTACATGTGAATCGTTAAAGAGATGGGTGGCACTAAGGCGTAAGAGAGTGTGAACGATGCTGAATAGGTGTAGACAAAGAAGAGCTCTCCTGTAGGTGCACCAAAACATTCAAAGGCCCTTTTCTCAAAAGTGGGGCCACACCGGCAGTCACGAGTCATGACTGCAGTCAAATTCCATGTGACCGTTTAGTCACGGTAACTACGCTTCTCCAAGCTCTGATGCTGCTGCTGCTGGTCATTAGTAGCCTACCAAACTTGCTAACTGCCTGGAGCTCAGCAATCTGTTGTCCATCTAATCACTCTGACATCAATGCAAATGTAATTGAAAATCAAATCAAACACTTAATGAGAGCTCATGTTGCGCAACAATTCTATAGGCTATGCAATTGCGTGAGAACATTTGACAGCCGCATGTGCGCTCTCCCTCAGAAATCGTTTGGAGAAAACATCCTTTCTATTTTATTCAGTTATGTTCAATGGTATTCTTCATACTATAAAATAATGCCACGGAATTCTAAGCAAATCTTGTTTGTTAAATTAACTAGTGTAGCCCACAGCCATATGGCATAGCCAGATCAGAGCCTAACATAAGGACAACTCAGAGTATGCTATTCTGTTCTTCTGAAATATACGAAATTTTCTTCATATGATGTTTCTTTAGACCTGTCTAAAATAAATAATGGATTTATTGTGATGGTGTAGGCTATATTAAACGGATTAAAGCTAGCGTCAGGTAGCTTAGTGGTTAAGAGTGTTGTGCCAGTAACCGAAAGGTCGCTGGTTCTAATCCCCAAGCCGACTAGGTGAAAAATCTGTTGATGTGCCCTTGAGCAAGGCACTTAACCCTAATTGCTCCTGTAAGTCGCTCTGGATAAGAGCGTCTGCTAAATGACTAAAATGTAAACTTTTTTTAAATGTATATGTTCCAAAGGTCTGCATCAGTGGCTTGTAGGCTATAAGTGGAAGCCAGGAGATGCTAAATGTGTTTATGTTCATTAACAGTCAATTACTGAGAGACCGGCAGTTATTTGCTTGACAATCACCGGCTGACAAAATGTCATCACCGCCACAGCCCTAGTTACAAGTTTATTAACTTTTAAGGCAGAATTACTTTTTCATTGTTCCTCAACTGCAGTGTATGATATACCATTTTGTAGCTCTGAGGAGTCTCTACTTTTATCCAATGTAAAAAACACTGAATAGAGGTAGTCGGTCACAAATATGTTACCTTGAACCTGTTTGCAGTCCACATTGTTCTAAGTAATTGCATGGCTTCAATGTATATATAAAATATATATACAGTGCATTCGGAAAGTATTCAGACCCCTTGACTTTTTCCACATTTTGTTACGTTACAGCCTTATTCTAAAATTGATTAAATTAGTTTTTTCCCTCATCAATCTACACATACCCCATAATGACGGTGAGAACGACTGGATAGGCTGCGTTTCCGCCGTCAAAATTCATGCTGTAACCAACTGCCTTTCCACTAAAACCAGCTTTTGGTTAGTCTTAAATATCCCTACCACTGCTGCCTGAAATTAGCACTTTGGATCATGTTTTAAGGACAGGCCTAAAATATTTCCATCCCTGCCATTTGAGCGCAAGCATGCTGATGTTAGACAGGTAAATTACCGAACCTGGGGCTTGGGCTGGAAAATGCCAGTGCGCTAGTTTTTACATGACGAAATTGCTAACTAATGTGCATTTGACACTAGTGCCACCTTAACGGCAGCCGAAATTAGAGCCCTCAATATGTACCACAAGAACATGAATATCAAATACATACAGCAATTCAACATAACAGTACAACAAAATAGCCAAGATAGAAAGAGATAAAGCAACTAAACATGGGTTTTGTTGTAGCAGTGCTAAGAGGTTAGCCGTGCATGCCATGTGTACATTATTTCAACATGCTATCAGTGAAGCAATATGGAGAAGTTCAGCAGATCTAAGGACTGAAAAGTCAGCACTCTTTCCACAAATCTGATTCTAAACACCAACAAGCTCTTACCCTAACCACACAATAACACATTTTGTAGCTATACTCTCTCTCTCTCAGCTGTTCCGAAGACATTGTACACTTTTCTCCTTTCCACCAACATCTACAGGCATTACTCTAAACAGTCCCCAGCTAGGATGCCCAGTTGAGGTCATTTTTGAAGCAGGCCCTCTCTCTTTCATCTCTCAATCTCCTCCCTTCATCCCAGGCAGAGTATCTGTAGTGTTTACACTAGGACCCTAAGCATTTTTATGAAGGCCAGCCCACGGGGGAGGGGAAGGGGATGACAGAGTAGGGCTGGGTGATGTATCGAATTAATTCATATTTATGAGCGTTGTGTCTTTTTGGTCTTGTCTCCTTCGCTCCATCCGTGCACTGTGCACCTTCCCACTCGCACACAGATACTAAGCCCCTCCCCCTGCCACTCACAACAAAGACGAAAGATAAACTGCTTTTTGTCAGAGAGGAAGAAGTTTAAACTCGCTATTTGCATTTCAGGTATGGAGGTAAGGCAATATAGGCCATAGTGCAAAATAATTACAATGTAGTATTAACACTGGAGTGATAGATGTGCAGAAGTTGATGTGCAAATAGAGATACTGGGGTGCAAATGAGCAAAATAAATAACAATATGGGGATGAGGTAGTTGGGTGGGCTAATTACAGATGGGCTGTGTACAGGTGCAGTGATCGGTAAGCTGCTCTGACAACTGATGCTTAAAGATAGTGAGGGAGATGGGTGTCTCCAGCTTCAGAGATTTTTGCAGTTCGTTCCAGTCATTTGCAGCAGAGAACTGGAAGGAATGGCGGCCAAAGGAGGTGTTGGCTTTGGGGATGACCAGTGAGATATACCTGCTGGAACGCATACTACGGGTGGGTGTTGCTATGGTGACCAATGAGCTAAGATAAGGCGGGGATTTGCCTAGAAGTGATTTATAGATGACCTGGAGCCAGTGGGTTTGGCGACGAATATGTAGTGAGGGCCAGCCAACGAGAGCGTACAGGTCGCAATGGTGGGTAGTATATTGGGCTTTGGTGACAAAACGGATGGCACTGTGATAGACTACATCCAATTTGCTGAGTAGAGTGTTGGAAGCTATTTTGTAAATGACATCGCCGAAGTCAAGGATCGGTAGGATAGTCAGTTTTACGAGGGCATGTTTAGCAGCATGAGTGAAGGAAGCTTTGTTGCGAAATAGGAAGCCGATTCTAGATTTAACTTTGGATTGGAGATGCTTAATGTGAGTCTGTAAGGAGAGTTTACGGTCTAACCAGACACCTAGGAATTTGTAGTTGTCCACATATTCTAAGTCAGATCCGCCGAGATTAGTGATTCTAGTCGGGTGGGTGGGTGCAAGCAGCGTTCTATTGAAGAGCATGCAGTTTGTTAACACAGTGTCCAATGAAGGGCCAGATGTATACAAAATGGTGTCGTCTGCGTAGAGGTGGAGCTGAGAGTCACCAGCAGCAAGAGCGACATCATTGATATACACAGAGAATAGATACTGTATATCATGAATTGGCCTTAAGTTTGAAAAAATATATGTATATGACATATCGCCCAGCCCTATGACAAAGGCGAGAGAGGGAGGGAGGGAGAGCGAAAGTGAGAAAGGTAGACATAAGCAAATGCATTTCTGACATTTGTGACAGGCCATACATTTCCATTTCAAAACATAGCCTAAACATTGACCATTTCAGCCTGTGTCACATCACAAGGTTCAAAGCCAAGTGGCAAAAATGTTCAAATTAACATTGAACAAGCTCAAGTAGACCCTCCTCCTCCCATTCTGTGCGTATTGAATGATGCAACCTTAGCTGACCCTCACAAACTACATTATAACTTAGTGGTTAAAGAATAGCAACAACAGTCTCATGTCTGTAGAAGACTGATCTAGGATCAGAGATGAACTTGATAAAAAGCCCTAGAGTAAGGCCCAGAATCAGGCCCAGTGAACCCAATGGCCTTAAAGGATCTGAATCTTCTCATAGTCCAACCTAGAGTTATAGGATTATTCTGCCTCTCTAGAGAAACATGACTGCTCTGCTCTATTCCTGCTGGCTCTGTAATGGATTATGCCTTTCCAAGACCGTTTCTTTTACACACACACACACACACACACACAATGTAGATAGTCAAAGCAACAAACATATTCATGCACAATATCTTCTTACAAACACACAGGTTTGTCATTGGCTAATAACATCATTACACCCTGGGTGAGGTTTGGTCACGCTGTGCGCTGGCGTGTTTCCCTAGCGACTGACTTCTCAGGGGTAGACTAGTGGTGTGAGGCAAGCAATGTGTTATCACATACATGGCTGTCCTCCCCTCATGGCCTCCAGCTCACTGACTCCTCCTATTGGAAATACTGACAACACTTTACATACAAGCCCACAGGTAGAATGTATTATACTGTATATATATATATTTTTTTTAATCAGCCATTTGAGTCACATATAAATGGCCAAATAGTACCATAATGTACCCCTAGTGTGGGTTAATGTGCGAAGTTGCTACATAAAATTAAGAAAAGTTCATTATCGAATCGAGTAAAGTGATTATTATGGCAACATTCAATAACATTGCCTGCTATAACATGAGCTACCTTTTTGTAAATATACCCTGACTGTGTCTTTGGAGTAGGGGGAGGGAACAGAGAAGGTCAATATTGACCAGCTGAGAGACAGACAGCAGACAACTGTTCTACATTGTCGTTCCATTAGCTTAACTGTACATGGTATGTAGTAGTATGGCATTTAGAGCACCATTTGATTTGCCACATGCGCAACAGGTGTAGACATTACAGTGAAATGCTTACTTACAAGCCCTTAACCAACAATGCAAAGCAAAAAAAATCAAAGCAAATAACTAAAGAGCAGCAGTAAAATAAAACAACAGTAGGGAGGCTATATACAGGGGGGTAACGGTGCAGAGTCAATGTGTGGGGGCACCGGCTAGTCGAAGTAATTGAGATAATATGTACATTACATTTTAGTCATTTAGCAGACGCTCTTATCCAGCGTGAGTGCATACATTATTTTTTTATTTTATTTGTTGTCTTTTTTTTTTTTTTATACTGGCCCCCCGTAGGAATCGAACCCACAACCCTGGTGTTGCAAACGCCATGCTCTACCAACTGAGGTACATCCCTGCCTCCCCACCTATAGGCAGAAACTTAAACAGGAATCTCCCGTGGTAAGGACTGTTCAACATTGGTCTGACCAATCGGAATCTATGCTTCAAGATTGTTTTGATCACGCGGACTGGGAAATGTTCCGGGTTGCCTCTGAGCAATGATCCCTCTAAGAAATGCCAAGCCTTGCAGAGACGCAAGAGATTGAACTTCACTGAGTTCACCCCATTAGCTTGCACTATATAGACCAACATTTTTTCTGTGATCAAATCAACATTATATCAGCCCCTTTTCAATGCAACAAAACAAAACAAATCTAACTTTGCAAGATTGAGTCTGTGATTTTGTTGTAGGCAGAGCCAGAGCGCAATGGAGTAGAATTCTATTGGCGGGGGTAGCCAACGACCGCTTTTCAGATCAATTCAGATCAGAGCGCAGAGCTGTGTGTGTGCACATTTGTTGATATTCTTTGCTAGTTAGCGAGTTATTAGCCCAGTTACAGATAAGTATTAGGTCAGCAATGGGGAGTTACTGCTTCCTACAAGAGCACAAAACGTGTAGGCTACATTTCAAGCAGTCTTTGAAAAGCCAGTCAGGTAAAATGCTTAATGTCTTAAAGGGGTAGTGTTGTATTTTGAGACAATGTGTTTGAATGTGCAAATAAGACAATAAGGCAGAGGGGTAGGCTACATTGTCTAATTCTCTGTATGGTAATAATTACTTTTATTTTGTAAAGTGGTTTCTTGCGTCATAGAGCACAATACAATTTAGTCACCTATTTGGCCCATGGTGTGACAGACAAAGTAAAAAATCATTAATTAATGTCAAGCCCTCACGTTATTAAAAGTATCATGCAATGTAGGCCTGCCTTGAACACCACATATAGGCAACTGTAGGCTAGATCATAGAAATCAAAAGCTATTTCCATGTGAAAATGTTATGGGATTTGCTCCATTGGTTTTGTTGGTGGGCCTACATTATGCTCAAATAGCCACAATAGCCTATTGGCTACTGTCTAAAACTATAAGGGTACAGCATCAGTGTTCACTGTAAATGCACGCTGGAAGTTGCACAAAATTCTCACAAGATTCAAGTTTCCGCTCACAAGACCTCAAATTTGCTCAGTGCCCCAAAACATTTGAGGGAACATTGCCTCTGAGAATAGTATCGACGTATACACCGACTCTGTGACTTGGTTCATATGGAAGTGCATAGAGGATGTTGTTCCCATTGTGACAATTAGAACTTATCCAAACCAAAATCAGTGTATAGATGGCAGCATTCGCACAAAACTGAAAGCGTGAACCACCACATCTAACCATGGCAAGGTGACTGGGAACATGGACGTGTACAAACAGACCAGCTACGACCTCCTTAAGGCAATCAAACAGGCAAAGCGACATTACAGGGACAAAGTGGAGTCTCAATTCAACAGCTCAGACACCAGACCTGTGGCAGGGACTCCAGACAAGCACAGATTATAACGGCAAAGCCAGCTACGTCGCGGACATCCACCTCACTCCGGGACGAGCTAAACGCTCACGAGGACTGCGCGCTCTCGTTCTCCGTGGCCGATGTGAGTAAGTCATTTAAAGGGATACTTCGATGAGGCCCTTTATGTACTTCCCCAGAGTCAGATGAACTTGTTGATACCATTTTTATGTCTCTGTGTCCAGTATGAAGGAAGTTAGAATTAGTTTCGCCAGCCAATGCTAACTAGCGTTAGCGCAATGACTGGAAGTCTATGGTATCTACTAGCATGCTAGTGGCAGTTTGGACAGCAAGTGTGCATCGTCTCAATGCTTATTTTGGTCAAAACACTTTCAGACTAATGATCACTATCGACACACACAACAGCAAGTGGCCACTCAACTGCGTAGATAGAACTTAATTTCCCCCTAGCGGTCATACCGCAATAGGACCACCATAAGCAAAAGGACCATATTCTGCATTGTGAATTCACATGGAACTTTATGAATCTTCCTTATAGTTTTAACAGAAAACCGATAAAAAGATTGCAGTTTAAATGTTAAGAAGTGGTGACAAACTGTATGGCATGTACGTCAAATGTAATTACATGGTGTTGCAGTGTGAGATGCTACTGTGGTATATTGCGTTCAATAGCCTGGAGATGCACAATCCAGAGCTATGTTGTAAATATCCATATACGGCAGAAAAAGCTTTTGTGAAAAGATTGGAGCCAAGCACGCAGGCAAACTTGTTATGGTAAGACTAGGAGAGATCTTTAGATATTGACTGAGGAGTTCTGATAAAACGAAGCAATACTTTGTAAACATTCGTCACCACACAAGATTGCATACTGTCTAAGACCGCATTTCCTGAACTCGGTCCTCGGGATCCCAAGGGGTGAACATTCTGTTTTTTTGCCCTAACACTACACAGCTGATTCAAATGATCAAAGCTTGATGATTAGTTGATTATTTGAATCAGCTGTTTAGTGCTAGGGCAAAACCCAAAACGTGCACCCCTTGGGGTCCCGAGGACAGAGTTTGGGAAACCCTGGTCTAAGATGTAGCAGCCTGGAATATTTTGAGCAAAGTAGGTCTGTAGATTCATAGCATCTCGTATAGATCTTCCCTCAATGAAGGGAGGAAGGATGCATTTTTAAGTATTCCTAGAAAGCCGAAGAGTACATCAACAATACATACAATAAACAACAAACATCAGATGATGATCGGAACAGATCTATTCTTACCATCTCCCTCTGGAGTTTCCTTTGTACTAATGCTGTACAACAGTCAAACCTTAGTTCTAAATGGTGCTCTATTTTAACCTGGGGTGAACTGAGCATTATACTTCTGAAGAGCAGTCTGCCAATAGCCAATCAAAGAGTGTTCTGTAATGGAGTATCATGCACTAACATTAAATATACATATGGTATAGCCTTTGTATCCCTTTTCTCAGAAGCTGAAGTTGCTAATGCTTTATCTGATCATGGCTATAAGGGATCCAGCTTTTGTCAAATTAACGGCCAAAGTTATTTTATTTTTTGTATTTTAGCTAACCGTAACCTTTTTCCTAACCTTAACCTAATTCTCCTAACCTGCTGCGTAAATTCTCCTAACCTGCTACGAAAAGTCAAATTTGACATTAATTTGACAAAATCTCATTCCCTTCTAGCCATGAACATTGAATCTAGTGGAAACCAGATGGAGGCAAAGGAAGATGAAGTGAATGAGTTTTTTGTGGCGAGGGAGACTAAGTGAATTAATAACGTTTTTGGTGACAATCAGCTTTAAAATCAGCATATTTTGCGTTAAGTACTAGGGTAGTGAATTAATCTGTAAACTAGCAACAAAATGTAGCCTACAATTAAAGCTGGAAGCTACAGGAATCGTCTTGCATTGTAAAAAAGTGTTCTAGCCTGTATGGACATTGTTTTGCGAACAGTAAGGAACAGTTTCGACATTTCTACATGCAGTGTTCCATTATGTGTTAAAATCTGGGCAGCAAGAGTGGGGACTGGGGAGCTCATGCAGCCCAGACAGTTCTAACAATGAATGAGTAAGTGGAGCTGGCTCTATGCGCTATAATGGGGCTGCGCTGATAGACACACTAGATCCTCTCAATCAAGTGAGACATTTGACAGAAGTACCAAATGTAACAAAAATTCTGGTACCAAACCGTTGTTGTTTTTGTATCAGAAAAGTACCAAAGTTTCGGCATACCATGTAACATTAGTTAGTTCACAATACTAACCTAATTGACAGAGTGAAAAATACACTGCTCAAAAAAATAAAGGGAACACTTAAACAACACAATGTAACTCCAAGTCAATCACACTTCTGTGAAATCAAACTGTCCACTTAGAAAGCAACACTGATTGACAATACATTTCACATGCTGTTGTGCAATTGGGATAGACAACAGGTGGAAATTATAGGCAATTAGCAAGACACCCCCAATAATGGACTGGTTTTGCAGGTGGTGACCACAGACCACTTCTCAGTTCCTATGCTTCCTGGCTGATATTTTGGTCACTTTTGAATGCTGGCGGTGCTTTCACTCTAGTGGTAGTATGAGAAGGAGTCTACAACCCACACA
Organism: Coregonus clupeaformis; assembly: GCF_020615455.1. Classification (NCBI taxonomy): domain Eukaryota; kingdom Metazoa; phylum Chordata; class Actinopteri; order Salmoniformes; family Salmonidae; genus Coregonus; species Coregonus clupeaformis. The sequence goes on along the minus strand of NC_059216.1, from coordinate 24,367,328 downwards.
AGTGGCTCAGGTAGTGCAGCTCATCCAGGATGGCACATCAATGCGAGCTGTGGCAAGAAGGTTTGCTGTGTCTGTCAGTGTAGTGTCCAGTGCATGGAGGTGCTACCAGGAGACAGGCCAGTACATCAGGAGACGTGGAGGAGGCCGTAGGAGGGCAACAACCCAGCAGCAGGACTGCTACCTCCGCCTTTGTGCAAGGAGGAGCACTGCCAGAGCCCTGCAAAATGACCTCCAGCAGGCCACAAATGTGCATGTGTCTGCTCAAACGGTCAGAAACAGACTCCATGAGGGTGGTATGAGGGCCCGACGTCCACAGGTGGGGGTTGTGCTTACAGCCCAACACCGTGCAGGACATTTGGCATTTGCCAGAGAACACCAAGATTGGCAAATTCGCCACTGGCGCCCTGTGCTCTTCACAGATGAAAGCAGGTTCACACTGAGCACATGTGACAGACGTGACAGAGTCTGGAGACGCCGTGGACAATGTTCTGCTGCCTACAACATCCTCCAGCATGACCGGTTTGGCGGTGGGTCAGTCATGGTGTGGGGTGGCATTTCTTTGGGGGGCCGCACAGCCCTCCATGTGCTCGCCAGAGGTAGCCTGACTGCCATTAGGTACCGAGATGAGATCCTCAGACCCCTTGTGAGACCATATGCTGGTGCGGTTGGCCCTGGGTTCCTCCTAATGCAAGACAATGCTAGACCTCATGTGGCTGGAGTGTGTCAGCAGTTCCTGCAAGAGGAAGGCCACACACACACACTACTGAGCCTCATTTTGACATGTTTTAAGGACATTACATCAAAGTTGGATCAGCCTGTAGTGTGGTTTTCCACTTTAATTTTGAGGGTGACTCCAAATACAGACCTCCATGGGTTGATACATTTGATTTCCATTGATAATTTTTGTGTGATTTTGTTGTCAGCACATTCAACTATGTAAAGAAAAAAGTATTTATTAAGATTATTTCATTCATTCAGATCTAGGATGTGTTATTTTAGTGTTCCCTTTATTTTTTTGAGCAGTGTAGGAAGCCTGTACAGAATACAAATAATCCAAAAAATGCATCCTGTTTGCAAAAAGCCACTAAAGTAAGTTTTTCAGGATTAAAAAAAATCTACTGAATGGAGCTAAGCACAGGCAAAATCTGGTTCAGTCTGCTTTCCACCAGACATTGGGAGACACCTTTCAGCAGGACAATAACGTAAAACACATAGCCAAATCTACACTGGAGTTGCTTACCAAGAAGACAGTGAATGTTCCTGAGTGGCCGAGTTAGTTTTGACTTAAATCTGCTTGAAAATCTATGGCAAGACCTCAAAATGGTTGTCTAGCAATGATCAACAACCAATTTGGCAGCTTGAATAATTTTTTTAAGAATAATGGGCAAATGTTGTACAATCCAGGTATGGAAAGCTCGTAGAGACTCTAATCGCTGCCAAAGTTGATTTTAACATGTATTCACTCAGGGGGTTGAATACTTATCTAGTCAAGCTATAGTGTTTAAAAATAAATATTTGTACAAATGTTCGCACTTTTCTTCCACTTTGACAGGGTATTTTGTATAGATCGTTGACAAAAAAAAAGACAAATCAATTTTAATCCCACTTTGTATCACACCAAAATGTGGAAAAAGTCAAGAGGTGTGAATACTTTCTGAAGACAATGTATCTTGTAGAAGTCACAGGCATCCAGATGGAAAAGACAGGCCATGGGCTAGTTATTCATCCTGATGATTTTATTGCCAGACACTCTAACCCTCCCTCTGGGATACCTGCTAAAAGACCCTGCTCAACAGGACCATGTCAGAAGGACAGACACTTTCCAGTTAAAGGCCCTTGCTACTGTACATGGTTAAGCATGCTCCTGATGCTACTAGATGCTTGCAGAGAGCCCATGCTCAGCCTTCAGCCTGGCAGCAGCTTGTGGATTAGAGGTGGAGCCAGGAGTATCCAGGAGGATTTTCCTTGCAGGCTCGCCCAGGCTTTCCCCAAAGATGCACTGTGTGTTATGGTGAGGGAGAATCAGTGTAGAAGACCCATGAGCTACCTGAGACCCAAGAGGATAAGCTCAGAGCTAGGGTTTGAGCTGAGAGTGAGAGAGAAACACCGACAGAGACAGACAGAGAGAGTGAGACGGACCAAGAGGTCCAATCTGTAATTACGATTATAAGCATTGGGAGAAAAACCCAATACAGAATTCTGCAGATATATCCTAAATATCCAAAAGAAAGTACCAAATAATGCACGCAGAGCAGAACTCAGAAGATTCCCTTTAATTGTACATATAAAGAAAAGGACACTAACATTTTGGCACCATTTGAAATTAAGCACCAAAACAATTAAAAGCACTGGAAACCCAAGAGCTGAAGCCTGAAAAGAGTCCCCTATGCCAGCTGCTAAAAACACTAAACAACCCTATTATCCAAACAAACAGGGAAATGAATCAAACTGTTACAGAAATGAAAACCTATTTGAGAAATTGGGAAAATTAAACAAAAACACAGAATAAACTAAATTGCTATTTTGCCCTCAAAAGAGAATACAAATTAGCAGAATATCTCTACTCTGTCAGAGATACAAAACAGAGACCGATCCTGACCATGTACAGGCTCAGACCACCAATTGGCTATAAAAACAGGGAAACACAAAAAGAGATGGCTACCCAAAGAGGAGCGTCTATGTGGTCACTGCACGACAGAGGAGGTGAAGACAGAGATGCACTTTTTCCTCTACTGTGAGAAATACACCTAAATAAGATAACTTTTTTTCAAGAAAATATCTCAATCAATTCCCAACTTCTCTGCATTTACTAATGACGTAAAGCTGGGAATTATTCTGGGTGAGGGAGTATCCGCAGATATTACTGCCAGATATGTACAGTATATGATTGCCATAGCCTGAGGGACATCCCATTACCATTCATTCCCTGAAGTACAGTGCATTTGGAAAGTATTCAGACCCCTTGACTTTTTCCACATTTTGTTACATTACAGCCTTATTCTAAAATGGATTAAAAAACAGAAATACCTTATTTACATAAGTATTCAGACCCTTTGCTATGAGACTCAAAATTGAGCTCAGGTGCATCCTGTTTCCATTGATCATCCTTGAGGATGTTTCTACAACTTGGAGTCCACATGTGGTAAATTCAATTGATTGGACATGATTTGGAAAGGCACACACCTGTCTAGATAAGGTCCCACAGTTGACAGTGCATGTCAGAGCAAAAACCAAGCCATAAAGTCGAAGGAATTGTCCGTAGAGCTCCGAGACAGGATTGTGTCGAGGCACAGATCTGGGGAAGGGTACCAATATTTTTATTCAGCATTGAAGGTCCCCAAGAACACAGTGGCCTCCATCATTCTTAAATTGAATTAGTTTGAAACCACCTATACTCTTCCTAGAGCTGGCCGCCCGGCCAAACTGAGCAATCGGGGGAGAAGGGCCTTGGTCAGGGAGGTGACTCAGAGAGCTCCAGAGTTTCTCTGTGGAGATGGGAGAACCTTCCAGAAGAACAACCATCTCTGCAGCACTCCACCAATCAGGCCTTTATGGTAGAGTGGCCAGACGGAAGCCACTCCTCGGTAAAAGGCACATGACAAGCCCACTTGGAGATTGCCAAAAGAAACCGAAAGACTCTCAGACCATGAGAAACAAGATTCTCTGGTCTGATGAAACCAAGACTGAACACTTTGGTCTGAATGCCAAGCGTCCCTACGGGGCACCATCTCTACGGTGAAGCATGGTGGTGGCAGCATCATGCTGTGGGGATGTTTTTAAGCAGCAGGGACTGGGAGACTAGTCAGGATCGAGGGAAAGATGAACGGAGCAAAGTACAGAGAGATCCTTGATGAAAACCTGCTCCAGAGCGCTCAGGACCTCAGACTGGGGCGAAGGTTCACCTTCCAACAGGACAACGACCCTAAGCACACAGCCAAGACAACACAGGAGTGGCTTCGGGACAAGTCTCCGAATGTCCTTGAGTGGCCGAGCCAGAGCTCTGACTTGAACCCGATCTAACATCTCTGGAGAGACTTGAAAATAGCTGTGCAGCGACGCTCCCCATCCAACCTGACAGAGCTTAAGAGGATCTGCAGAGAAGAATGGGAGAAACCCCCAAATACAGGTGTGCCAAGCTTGTAGCGTCATACCCAAGAAGACTCGAGGCTGTAATCGCTGCCAAAGGTGCTCCAACAAAGTACTGAGTAAAGGGTCTGAATACTTATGTAAATGTTATATTTCAGTCATTCTGCTTTGAAAGTTGATAAACTTGTAAGCCCGCTTTTGAGAAAATGGCCCTTGAATGTTTTGGTACACCTACTGGAGAGCTCTTTTGTCTACACCTATTCAGCATCGTTCACACCCTCTTAAGCCTTAGCCCCACCCATCTCATTAAGGATTCACGTGAGGCCATTTGCTAAACAGAGTGAGTAAGGTAGTGTAGTAAACAACCAAAGATTTCAAGACTAAAAGTGGTGAAAGTAGTAGCCTACAATAAGGAAAAACTCCATATAAAACTAAACTTGATCTAGTCCTTGGCCTATGTCCTAATTTGACTTTGGTGCAGGTCATGTTGTTCTTCACATTACTGTCTCTGGTAAACACACACTTTATCAAATAAAATCAAAGTTTATTTGTCACATGCACAGGATACAGAGGGTGTAAATTGTACAGTGAAATTGTTACTTGCATAGTAGCAATATAAAAAGTAGAAAGTGTCCAGATAAAAATAATGTATAAATATTTTATAATTATTAGATGATGCTAACCCAGAAACAGTTGTCTAAATTGATGGGTCATGTGAAATAAATGCTATAACCACATCTAGCTAAGTGGATGGGTCACTATTGTGTAGCTACACATGTTCTTGAAATAAATAGATGGCCGTAATCACTCCCAGACACACCTGGCTAACTTGATGGATCATGTAATCATCTGGCGAAGAGTCTTTTGTTTAGACATGTAGCTAGCAAGGTAAACAATTAACCATAATCCCAATCCATACAATACAAACGGATTGTCATAGCTAGCCACCATGCATACAATTCTGTAGTATGAATCTGCAGGTAGCAAACGCTAACAAACTAGGTTCAATGCTAGCTAGCAAGCTAACATTAGGCTATAACTAGCAATGTAAATGGCTTCCTGAGATACGAATCATATTACTACACAGATAATACACGTAACGTTCGCTAGCTAGCTAACAGTACGCTTTAACTTGCAATAAAATGACTTTGACAAAATTAGAAAGTATAATATCTGAAAATGTAGTTAGACTCTTACCCGTATACACAGATTAACGCTTCAATGCAGACTGGAACACTTTAACAAAGTAAGACGTCCTGTGTCGTTTCCGTTTTGTTTGTAGCTACAGCTTGTTTGACCCTTTGTGTCAAGTTACTCCGGTTCACACTGACCATGTGCAGAAAGTAGTCCATCACAACTTTTTCCCACTGATCTTTGTCGATAGCGCCTGCTAAATTCAGGGAAGCAATGTTGTTGAGAGCAGTATCAACACTTTTGCAGTTCTCCATGGTTAACGTTATATATTTCAACAAAGCTGTGGTAGCAAGGATTATCTACACATACCGAGCAGCTCATGTTATAGACAGAAGCCTGCTACATGGCAGACCAATCTGAACTCATCTCTCGGCATGTCCAGCCCATCCATTATCTCAGCCAATCATGGCTAGTGGGAACGTTCCTGTCTTTTAGTGGCTAAACCAACTAGGCTCATAATTTAACAATTTGATTCTCATTTACAGGACGGCGTACAGGTTTGTTATTAAGGCACATGAAAGTTCACATTCCAGAAGGCATTTCTGCCAAAAAACACATTTGGATAAAAATAAAAAACAACGTTCAAATACCTCTCCTGTGAAGTAGTGACGTGCGACATATGCCTAGCTTCCTGAAACGGGTCACAAACGTATTGACCGAAGATTACACAATACAACAGCATTAGTGTTGTACCTGTATACAAGATTATATGTACTATTATTATTACTACTGAAATGAACTGCATTTCATTATCCTCATTGCATTGTACTGTATTTACTGAAATGCTGTACCACTATACTGCTTTGGCAATATCTACAAATTGTATTTAATGCTAATAAAGCAATCTGAATTTAAAAGAAATATGAATTTGAGAGAGAGCAAGAAAGAGAGAGAGTGAGACAGACAGACAGAGAGATACAGACAGAGATACAGACAGACAGAGAGAGATACAGACAGACAGACACAGAGAGAGCAAGGCAGAGAAACAGACAGAGAGAGGTGTCCAACTTCTGAATCCCTGGAGGTCCATAAGGGGAGTGGTCTGGCCTTACCTATTGACCATGACCCCTAGGATTGACTGAGAGTCAGGCCTGTTTCAGATAAATAGTGGGAGATAGAGAGCTCTGCTGCTGTGGGGGTTATTAGATAACAAACGAGAGGCTCACTCACTCCTCCCCTGAGACTGATAGTTTGTATCCATTGGTGTCATAATCCAAACACAGCAAAACAATGGGGTTGTTTCACCCTGACACAGCTTTATACAATTACCCTACTGGGTTCAGAGTCAGGCCCCACAGTCCTGTGATCACGCTACAGTCAGTTTTCTAGCCCAGGATAAATGGAGCAGAGAGAGAGAGAAGGCATCCATACATCCCCCAAGGCATCGGCGATGGGAGATCTGCCATACTCACGGACAATCCATCATGCTAATGTAATGTCCCCCCAATCTCTGACTAGTGTAATTTTCAGAGAAACCATAACCTTGCTTCGCTCACAACCGCCTTTGCAAAAGTACCAGAGCAGCCATAGCCTTGGCCACCATCTCGAAAGTAGGCCTAGGTTTCCTGGTGTTAACAGGCTAAGGAGTTGCTAGCATGACAGAAGGGAACAGCTGAGTGGGATGGCTAGTTTGGCTACCCAAGTAAACAGTATTATTTCCAGTGATTGCTCCTTGCCACACCTCACCCAAATAAGAGGGACAGGGAATAAGCAGACAGTAAGTACATAGCTATTCCATGAATTTGAAAGTGGTTTGTTTTCTCCAGCCCAATCCCGCAGCATTTTACCAAAACAGTGGTGGGGTGGCTGCTTTGTTATTGTTTCAACTGTGGATTGCCCCTTTAATGCTTAGCCAGTTGTTTCTGATCAGTAAAAGGGAGTAAATGAGGATAGAAGGGGAGGTGACAGGGTTTTGGAATGGAACGTAGACTAGGGACCAAAACAATAACAATATCGGTTTACTCCATTGACCCGCAGGTGCTTGGTGTTTCCCTGACAATGTGGCCGGCAGACAGCTTCCTCCCTGGGTATAAGGATAGAAGACAGCCAAGCCACCAGGAAGCACTGGGAGAGGACAGAGGTCGGGGACAACAATAACAACAGTATCAGATTACAAAAGGAGGAGCCATGAAAGGCCTTTCCGCTGCATGTTTGAGATTCCAAACATAATTAAATGTAGTCTTTATTATCCCCGGGGAGCAATTCATTTTTCTGCACGTAGTAAAAACAAGTTGAACACATGACAATAAATACACAAAAAACAAATACAGCAATATGTACACAGCTAACTGTACTACTACAGCTTATTGAGAAAGCCGCTGGATTTTTAAACAGCAAGCACACACAGAACGGTCCAAGAACCGACAATTAGCTAGCGTAAGGGAGGGAGAGAAGGTAACTGCGAGTTCTAGATATCACTGCCATCTTTGCAATTTTTGGAAACACTTTGCATTTAGATTTATGCTTGATTTGGGGAATTAACCACAATGTGTAGTGTAGTGCTCTGCTTTTGACAAGGTGGTATTTGTTTGAAATTTTTGTGATTGTGAGAGTAGAGCTCTTGGGGGTGGTGGCGGCCGCAGAGGGTGGGGAGACATATGGAGACTAAATCCCATCAGGATCTTGCTACTGTAATAGGAAAGCTCTGGGCAGGCCAGGGTTGCTACTTAGCCTAACTACTTCCTGTATGATAGATTAGAGCAGAGCGGGGCTATCGCCTGGCTCAGTCAGGCCATCTCTCTATCTCTGTGGTTGTGGAGGGTTCTGACCAATGGACAAGGCTGCTTCACAGTCACGACTCAATCTCTGTGTTACCTCTGATTTGTGAGTCATGGCAACACGACAGGGAAGATTAAGCATGTACAGCTAACAATGCGGGAGATATGCGATATATCCTGCTCTTTAGGAAGAAAGGGAGACCATCTTATCATCTTTCTCTTTGTAGGCAGCAAAGACCCTCATTCCAAACCAAAGACAATTCTGGGAAGGCTCTGCATCCGTCCAGAAAGCCCCTAAAACACAGGGAGAGTGGAGGGGAGGTGAAGAAACAAAAAGTACACAGGAAGTCACACATCCTGTGATAAATCGCATCCGTTTCCTCACAAACCCCCCGTCCGTGCCATTGTCAAACACAGACCATCTTTCTCAGGGGCCTCACGAACAAAATATGCGTGCGCCAGTTCACGTAAACAATGGCATTTCTAAAAACTCAACTTAATGTTTTGTACACTCAGTGTATGATGACATTCTTATCTCATTCTATTTCATCTTTGGATTCAAAAATAATTAGAAATAGGCATCGATACTGAACAAAAATATAAACAACAATTTCAAAACTTTTACTGACTTACAGTTCATATAAGGAAATCAGTCAATTGAAATAAATTCATTAGGCCCTAATCTACGGATTTCACATGACTGGGCAGGGGTGCAGCAATGGGTGGGCCTTGGAGGTCATAGGCCCACCCACTGGGGAGTAAGGCCCAGCCAATCAGAATTAGTTTTTCCTCACAAAAGGGCTTTATTACAGACAGAAATACTCCTCAGCACCCCCCCATCCCCCGTCAGTTGAAGAAGATGGATGTGGAGGTCCTGACGTAATGCCAAATTCTCTAAAACGACATTGGAAGCAGCTTTTGGTACAGAAATTAACATTAAATGATCTGGCAACAGCTCTGGTGGACATTCCTGCAGTCAGCACGCTAATTGCATGCTCCCTCAAAACTTGAAACATCTGTGGCATTGTGTTGTGTGACAAAACTGCACATTTTAAAGTGACCTTTTATTGTCCCCAGCACAAGGTGCACCTGTGTAATGATCATGCTGTTTAATAAGCTTCTTGATATGCCACACCGGTCAGGTGGATGGATTATCTTGGCAAAGGAGAAATGCTCACTAACAGCGATGTAAACAAATTTGTGCACAACATTTGAGAGAAATAAGGTTTTTAAAACATGGGACCAACACGTTACATGTTGCATTTACATTTCTGTTCAGTGTATTTCCTATTATTTATTTAATTTCCATGATCATTGCAGAATAAATTCCTCACCTTTTCTGACTGATGGTTTCATTCTCGCAAAATAGCCTATAGGCCTTCAACAAGTTAAGATATGGGATGAATGGTTGCCTCTCTCATTTAACTGGACCCACTTCACAGTAGTAAATAGATAGAGCAAAATACTTGAAATAGCTTATGCGATCCAAAGCGTAGTTTAAAGGTAGAACAGACTGTTTACCTTTTCCATTGACATGTGTAGGCTATGTCTGAATAATGTAATGTCACATTTCTCAAGAAGACAATATTTAATTAATAAACATAATACAAATATCATAACCATTGCAGAATAATTTCCTCACCTTTTCTGGCCATGATGAGTTCATATTCCCCAAGTAGCCATACAACAAATTAATATGCACATCTCTCATTTAATTGGGCCTATTAGATAGGCTATTATAATTCCAAGTTGTTGCTCTATGCATCCGAAATGGAGCACGGTTGACGGTTTATAACACATAGTAGAATTTAACAGGTGATCAGACAGTTGGTATTTTGCATTGATGTGTGTAGGCTACCACTGTAGGTAGCCCTACTGTAGTTTTTATTTTTGACAGTGCAGCATATTTAGGTTCAGGAAAAAGTAAATGCAAAACATTGAATTCAAACAATCTGTTTACAGGTCCACAACAATTTGCAATTGTTTTTGTCTTTCAGAAACAGTCAGATACAGCAAATGTCACAAGAAAACATTCTACCAACACCTCCAAAGACATTTGATCAAGTTCGCAATTACCATTTCCTTTAGATAGCCTACTGTCTTGGCCTAATTCCAATACTTCCAAACTATACAGCAAATAAGGGCATTATTGTCACCATAAAAGGTGAATGGTGGGCGTCATTCAGGTGGAGTTATAATGCTCGTTCACGAGGGCACAGTTTTTACGACAGGTCTGATTTATAACGGGAAATGTGTATGTATGGCGTGCGCCAAGTTTATAAATCTCAATATGTTTGTGCGTGCGCAGTCTTTTCAGAAACTGGCCACTACCACGTCAGATGGACAGGCCTGTCAGGGGAGAAACCGCCCAAAACGTAATTGACCACTCAAACCTCCCATTCTGATTGGAGTACTACGAAAACCTCTCCACCGCTTTTTAAAGGAAATGTCAGTTGGTTAAGGCCAATATGTCTCAATCGCTAACTAACGCCCCCATACTAAAAACATACCCAGGCAGACCTTTGCTTCCACATTCAAATCAAAAATAAATACATCCCCGGCTTTTAAAATAGTAGTGTCCACTCGTTAAAAAGACATCAAATAAAAGAGCAAAGAGGGCAACTACTAACACATTTCATTCATGGCTTATAAATATACCCCCCTGAAAAAGATTCAATGGATAAAGTATATTCTCAATGAATAAAACTGCTATGGAAAAAGTTGTCAGGGCACAGGCTCCTCATACGCAATATATTTTCCCAAAAAGGGAGTAGGTTCAAAAAGGGAGTAGTTGATGGCAGGCAAAGAGAAAGAAAGTGAACTAATGAGACAGCAATGTACAAAAAAAAAAGAGGGAAAGAAAAAAAAGAGAGGGAAAGAGCTGAAGCAGGCAGCAGGAGGTATTGGGATGACGGCACTGCAGCGTCCAGAGAACATGCCAAACCCTAGAAGTCATTTCCTGTTCCCCAGAAGACTTTTATGGAATTCTAGAGCAGTGGCACACATCACACACATCCCCACCTCACCTCTACCCCCCATCCCCAAGCCCACCTCCCCTTCCTCTGACCAGCCCTCCACCACACTATCCCTTACAACACAGATCTAGGATCAGCTTACACCCCTCGAATCCTAGCCCTAACCATAAGGAAGGGAAAACACAGATCTAGGATCAGCTTACCCCCATCGAATCCTAGCCCTAACCATAAGGAAGGGAAAACACAGATCTAGGATCAGCTTACCCCCATCGAATCCTAGCCCTAACCATAAGGAAGGGAAAACACAGATCTAGGATCAGCTTACCCCCATCGAATCCTAGCCCTAACCATAAGGAAGGGAAAACACAGATCTAGGATCAGCTTACCCCCATCGAATCCTAGCCCTAACCATAAGGAAGGGAAAACACAAATGGCAGTTTAATCCTACTCCCCTCCACACAGCTGCCAGGATGATGCTAAGCAGGAGCAACACAACACTGTGGGTGAATAGTAGAGCCAGAGACAAAGCCTTCGCCCCCTTTGACTCCCAGTGGGAATGTTCTATACCCACACAGGTTTAAGGGGCAACATTACAGCTTTACTCAAACACGCCATTTACATAATAAAAGTTGATTTTGACTCTCCTCCATGCTTTCCCCCTCCCTCAGAAATCACTCAGAGTACTGTGTATTAATAAAGGAACTTCCTATCCTCCCTAAAATCGGATGTTTGGCTTTTCTAACAAACCCTATTCCTGGAACTCTGATACACAACCCAAATAGATTGTGCAGAAGAAATCTACAGTATGTTTGCATACACCAGCTCACAGGAAGAGGCAGACTCGACCGTTCTGGTGGACACGTGGCGAGACAGACCACGACAACTAAGCCAGACATACATTACACATTTACATTACGAACGCATGTGTGTGTCTGTACAAAATGTGCCTCGTTCTATTTAATGACGTCTGTGTTAGCGCATCAGGATTCGAGATTGCGTTTGCATTGAGCGATGGTGGGGCTAACATCCAGGGCTCCATTAGAAAACAATAGTATAAGAGCACCCAGCCAGTGGCTGTCCTGTCTTCTCCTGGACACTGAGTACAGGCCTGTCAGGCCAGGGCAGATCTTTGCACCGTTATTACTTAAGTCTGAAGGCATCCGCATGGTTCCCAGCCGAAACAGTTCGGAAGAGTTTGTGCATATACACTACATGACCAAAAGTATGTGGACACCTGCTTGTTGAACATCTCATTCCAAAATTATGGGCATTAATATGGAGTTGGTCACCCCTTTGCTGCTATAACAGCCTCCACTCTTCTGGGAAGGCTTTCCACTAAATTGAACATTGCTGCGGGGACTTGCTTCCATTCAGACACACAAGAGCATTAGTGAGGTCGGGCACTGATGTTGGGAGATTAGGCCTGGCTCGCAGTCAGCGTTCCAATTCATCCCAAAGGTGTTCGATGGGGTTGACGTCAGGGCTCTGCGCAGGCCAGTCAAGTTCTTCCACACCGATCTTGACAAACCATTTCTGTATGGACCTTGCTTTGTGCATGGGAGCATTGTCATGCTGAAACAGGAAAGGGCCTTCCCCAAACTGTTGCCACAAAGTTGGAAGCACAGAATCGTCTAGAATGTCATTGTATGCTGTCGCGATAAGATTTCCCTTCCCTGGGGCCTAGCCCGAACCATGTAAAACAGCCCCAGACCATTATTGCTCCTCCACCAAACTTTACAGCTGGCACTATGCATTGGGGCAGATAGCGTTCTCCTGGCATCCGCCAAACCCAGATTTGTCCGTCGGACTGCTAGATGGTGAAGTGTGATTTATCACCCCAGAGAACGTGTTTCCACTGCTCTAGAGTCCAACGTTGGCGAGCTTTACACCACTCCAGCCGACGCTTAGCATTGCGAATGGTGATCTTAGGCTTGTATGCGGCTGCTCTGCCATGGAAACCTATTTCATGAAGCTCCCGACTAATAGCTATTGTGCTGATGTTGCTTCCAGAGGCAGTTTGGAACTCGGTAGTGAGTATTGCAACCGAGGACAGGTGATTTTTTACACGCTACACGCTTCAGCGGTCACATTCTGTGAGCTTGTGTGGCTGAGCCGTTGTTACTCCTAGACTATTCCACTTCACAATAACAGCACTTACAGTTGACCAGGGCAGCTCTAGTAGGGCAGAAATTTGAAAAACTGACTTGTTGGAAAGGTAACATCCTATGACGGTGCCACGTTGAAAGTAACTGAGCTCTTCAGCAAGGCCATTCTACTGCCAATGTTTGTCTATGGAGATTGCATGGCTGTGTGCTCGATTTTATACACCCGTCAGCAACAGGTTTGGCTGAAATAGCCGAATCCACTAATTTAAAGGGATGTCCACATACTTTTGTGCATTCAGAAAGTATTCAGACCCCTTGACTTCTTCCACATTGTGTTACAGCCTTATTCTAAAATTGATTAAATTAAATTTTTTCTTCATCAATCTACACACAGTACCCTATAATGACAAAGCGTAAACAGGGTTTTAGAAATGTAAAAAAACAAAACAGAAAGACCTTATTTACGTATTCAGACCCTTTGCAATGAGACTCGAAATTGAGCTCAGGTGCATCCTGTTTCCATTGATCATCCTTGAGATGTTTTTACAACTTGATTGGAGTACACCTGTGGTAAATTCAATTGATTGGACATGATTTGGAAAGGCACACACTTGTCTATATAAGGTCCCACAGTTGACAGTGCATGTCAGAGCAAAAACCAAGCCATGAGGTCGAAGGAATTGTCCATAGAGCTCCGAGACAGGATTGTGTCAAGGCACAGATCTGGGGAAGGGTACCAAAAAATGTCTGTAGCATTGAAGGTCCCCAAGAACAGTGGCCTCCATCATTCTTAAATGGAAGAAGTTTGGAGCCACCAAGACTCTTCCTAGAGCTGGCCGCCCGCCCAAACTGAGCAATCGGGGAGAAGAGCCTTGGTCAGGGAGGTGACCGAGAACCCGATGGTCACTCTGACAGAGCTCCAGAGCTCTTCTGTGGAGAGGGGAGAACCTTCCAGAAGGACAACCATCTCTGCAGCACTCCACCAATCCGGCCTTTATGGTAGAGTGGCCAGACGGAAGCCACTCCTCAATAAAAAGGCATATGACAGCCCGCTTGGAGTTTGCCAAAAGGCACCTAAAGACTCTCAGACCATGAGAAACAAGATTCTCTGGTCTGATGAAACCAAGATTGAACTCTTTGGCCTGAATGCCAAGCGTCACATCTGGAGGAAACCTGGCACCATCCCTACGGTGAAGCATGGTGGTGGCAGCATCATGCTGTGGAGATGTTTTTCAGCGGCAGGGACTGGGAGACTAGTCAGGATCGAGGGAAAGATGAATGGAGCAAAGTAGAGAGATCCTTGATGAAAGCCTGCTCCAGAGCGCTCAGGACCTCAGACTGGGGCGAAGGTTCACCTTCCAACAGGAAAACGACCCTAAGCACACAGCCATGACAACGCAGGAGTGGCTTCGGGACAAGTGTCCTTGAGTGGCCCAGCCAGAGCCCGGACTTGAACCCGATCGAACATCTCTGGAGAGACCTGAAAATACCTGTGCAGCGACGCTCCCCATCCAACCTGACAGAGCTTGAGAGGATCTGCAGAGAAGAATGGGAGAAACTCCCCAAATACAGTTGTGCCAAGCTTGTAGCGTCATACCCATGAAGACTCGAGGCTGTAATCGCTGCCAAAGGTGCTTCATCAAAGTACTGAGTAAAGGGTCTGAATACTTATGTAAAAAATGTAATTATAAATGTGCAAACATTTCTACAAACCTGTTTTTGCTTTGTCATTATGGGGTATTGTGTGTAGATTGATGAGGGGAAAAAAACATTATCAATTTTAGAATAAGGCTGTAATGTAACAAAATGTGGAAAAAGTCAAGGGGTCTGAATACTTTCCGAATGCAGTGTATTATTCCGACAACATTTTTTGACGTTTATGTTCGTTTTGGAGTATCAAAGCCAAAGACTAATTTTCAAAAGCCACTTACGTGTGTTCTGGCTCTGGCCCAGCCCATCGTGTCTTTGGACCAATCAGAACAGTTAGAATGTGTTTTCATTTTAGAAATTGTTGGGGTGGTATTCAGATCCAGACTCATTGCGGAGAAGAAACTAACGTCTGTGGGCGTGGCGTAACATTTGGCCAGAGCAAGGAGTCTGGGTAGCCAGGCAAACGGTTTACTACATTGCCTAGAAATACATATTGATCACCCATATTTGTCTCTGTCTGAAAGTCCCGCTCCTAAGAGGTAGGGTAAATGCAAACTGTAGCTCAAGAGAAAGTGCAAGTGTTCGCTCTCTCTCCAACTCTGCTCTCTTCAAACTACATCTTGCCTATTGGCTGATATATCCTAGTAATACCAATAGCCTAATATAAAATGGGCCACGTGAGAATCTCTGGTAATTTAACCTATTTCTTGGGTTATTTTTGCGCATTTTGATATTGCCTATAGGGCACAAAATTGCTGTGACCATGGCTTTTTGTCACATATGCCAAAAATAACATTGCGGGACTGCGGTTGGGTTCTAGACCAGTTCTTGCGGGAGCGGGTGGGAGTCGTACAGAAGGCCAGCAAAACGAAAAGCTGCGGGATGAAGAAATCAGTCCTGCACAGACCTCTAGATGGAGGTGATGTCTGGCAATGAAAAGTGCTCAGGAGGTGGCAAACGATGTGTGGTTTACTGTGTGAAACTGAGTAAGTAGATGGAGAGAATGGCAATGGCAATTGATGCAGCAGCAAAAGCACATGGTTGCGTGTAAAATGAAGTTGGGCCAAGTTGGACCATTTTGACCATATCCGATACAAGTAGTGCAACTCATAGTGAACCAAAATATCATAGAAGTTCTACAGATAAACTAGACTTCCTACAATGGTTGATACAATACAGTATGACAAGTTTTCCATCTTCATCAAATAAATCCGACTGCTAATGTTGTTAAGTCGGATGTTAGTTTCCCCTTCTTCGATTCCAACAGAAAGCTTTCAAAGGAAGCACTTTGAAAAAGAAGAGAGTAATAATGTCCAAAGCCAGCAGACACAAACAAGTGAAGTAGTGAGTGAGGGGGCGATCAGCGGGGGGTTCAATTATGCAGCCTTAAATACAGCTCTCCTCTCTGCAGGCCAGGAGAGAATGAAGGCTGTAATCAATAGCAAAGTGCTTTCCTGGCATTTCACTGTTTAATCCATCATCCTGGAGCTCCTGCTCCCCATCTGAGACACTGAGGTAGGACGAAGGCCACTGCTTATAGGAGGAGATGGAGGAGGGCTGAGGGATGAGACACAGAACACACACATGGACAGCACACACACGGACATGCATCATGCAGACATGCCACGACCCACTATACATCAAAATAAACACAATAAATAAGACAACAGTGCTGGTAAATAAATAAGGGCTGTGCTTTGAACGTGAGCTGTGAACAATACCTGTGAAACCACCATGTGAGGTCCTGGAATCTTAATTTAGTATGTGTGTGACACAATGCAGCGTAAGGCATGCCAAGGATTGTCCCCTTCGACACAAACAGAAACACAAGGGCGTTCTTTGTGTCTGTGACGGAGAACATGCATGCCAGAAGTGTGTGGCATCTACGTGTCCCCCAGCATGTGTGTGTGTTGACTTCCTTCAAAAAAGTGCCCTCCAAAAGAGCCTGCATACAACAAGACAACCATATGACTCGCATTACATCCAACCAATCAGTGAATTCATATGTGTACATGTGACTAGAGCACTTGAGAGCAGTTCAGAGGGGTCTTTTCTAAACGATTCAACAATGTCACCCGTGAGAGAGGTGGGTGGACTGGGAGGCATTAAAACAGGTCACTTACAGCTGGGAAAAAGCACACAAAGAGGTGGCGCCTTTTCCCACACTACACCAGTGTCGAATGAAAGGGGAGGGGGATGCCCACGACAGTTTCATCATGTGAAGGTCCCATGCTCCCGCTCTCAAGTTCAAAGCCAACTTGTTGATTTCCACTCAAAACTCTGATCATACTTGATCACTTCACCATCACATTGATGCAACTGACTAACCAGTTTCTCTGTTGGTCATAGGTACAGTATTTGAGCAACAGGCCAACATACTGTGCTTGTAAAAGGTAGTGAGTGTAGTAGTCATGTGTGAAGTCTACAGAGAGGGTTAATGATTACAATAGAAAACCCGACTAGGCCTATTTTAATGTCCCCATGCTATCTAGGGTGAAAACAACCAACCAGTAAACTGTGGGGAGTGTTTGAGGATAGCCATGGCAGCTACTTAAACTTCTCAACTTGCCAATCCTCACGTGAGTGTAATCAAAACAAATAATACACAAAGAAAGGGTTTAAGAGGTCAATATGACTGGAGTGACTAGTAACTAGTTAGTTAGCTCAGCAGCAGTGCTTTTACAGTTCATGTTGTGTTGTACTGTAATCAAGAGATACTGAAGCCACTGGTGATCTTGACAATGGGGAGTTTTACATGCTGACCACACCGCGCGCGTCTGCGTAGCCAGGCGCCAAAATAGAACTTGGTTCTATTTGTGACGCTTGACGCGCTGCAAGTCCCGCCTCTCCCATCTCCTCATTGGTTTTAAGGAGCATATACCCACGTGGTGGTGGTGGTAAGGCACCTTAAAGTTGGTTGCCAACCGCCACATTAAGTGCAAAGAAGAAGAAGCCTGAAGGAGGAGAGATTACTAGAAACAAACTCGGTTTACCTTTTTATCTGTAGCTTATTTGTCAGAGTAGAGGACCTTGTGCATTTCAGGTAAAATAACAACCCAATGTTTATATCCCAGGACAAATTAGCTAGCAACAGCAAGCTAGCTAGCTAAATTGACAAATGTTTAATGATTTTCGACCTGTCCCCAAATGAATATAGTTGGTTCAGAGTTCGTTTCAACCTGTGTGTCCTGATCGCGTCTGGTGTGGGTGGACAAAATCAACATGTGCGCAATGGTGCACGCCAGGTCTAGTCAGCATGTTAGAGACAATCAGCAGATGTGGCTCTTGCTGCACTTAGATGCGTCTCCTCACATGCAAACAAACAAACACACACACACACACACACACACACCCACTAGGCCTACTCCACTCACATAGTGTTGTTTTGTTTCAGTGTGACATGAACAACTACCAGTCATGGTCAGCCGAACCAAGCTATTCTAATCCATGGACATCAAACCACTGGAATCCACTGGAGATTACAACTCACAAGACCAAAAGGTAGCCATGACCAAGCATAATATGATTCCTGCAGACTGAGAAAGGTACCATGAACACACAACCTATTGACCAATAATAAGAGCAGTGAATGAGTTCAATATTTCAACAAGCTGGACAAACCCCTTCAAAACACACACACCCTTGTCCTGTAACACAGAGAATCCAGGCCTTCAGAAGAGTGAGGTTTGCGCTCACAGCTTCATACAACCACACACATTCATGCCTTCCCACATGGTGCAGCAGCAGTGCTGCTTATGAGCCTGGTTTAAATGCAGCACAGACGACCACAGAGAACAAAGGCCCCAATTATCCTGAGCTTTAACAGGAGGGCTAAAATAGGGAAATAGGCAGGCCAGGGAAATGCTGTCAAGTCCCAAACTGCACTGCTACCATCACCTTTTTCTACCATGAAACAAGTCAGTGTTCCACAGCCTCAAACAGAGCTTTTATGCCCACTCTCCATCCAGTCTCTCACACTCAGGAACTTGTGGAATGGCAGCATAATTCCATTGGAAGTGGTTGACTTGATGCTGCTTCTCATGTACTAGAATATGTGAGAAGTTATAGTGTGTCCATATTGTAAAACATTACAGGCTAGATAGATTATGAATTTCCACTTAAGCCAACACAGTAGCCTGTATCTTTCATGCATGTCGCTCACTGGTTACAAGTAGCTATTATCTGTTAATGGTGTTTACATTAACTGGCATTCCAGAAGAAATGAATTTACTGCTCCACAAATATGACTAGATAACTGCCATAGAGAACCCATCTGCAGATGGGAGGTAAAGGGGAGAGGGGCTAAGGAACATTGCCTCATGACCAACTATGGCCTTCCTCCCCCTTGCTCAACCACAGAAGGAAAACAAATGTAGTAGAAAATGTCCTTCTGAATAGAAGCATAAATCAATGTGGGGAAATTAAAACATTGACATAAATCAATCAAAAGGGCCAAAACATTATTTATATTCCAAAGGTTTGAATGATATGGGACATAAAGACAGAACATGTTGGCACATTTCTTTCAGCAGATCTGTACTAAAAGGAGTGTAACAGCATCTCTCACCAAGTTTCTCCACGAGTTTGAGCATGACCCCACCAATGTGGATCTCGCCGGTGACCCTCAAAGACACGTCCCTGTGGAGGTCTGTCACATGCATCTTCAGTTCCCACGTCCCGTCCGCATAGCAGCCATCGGGCATCCGTATACCGTCCAGCGCCATCCTGCCACAAATCACAACAATTAGGAAAAATGGCCCAATAATAAACATTGTTCCATTCAACTGGTAGGAAAAAAAATACTGTTACCCTTGGATACATCAACTGATGTATCCAATTGGTGCGTGACTTGCTGAACGTGACTTGAGGACGCACAAGACCCTCACCACCATAGCCGATCAGTGTTAGTGTTTTGATTTGGGAAAATGTTGCGCTTCCATAACTTAAACAGTGTCTGCTTCCTTGAATCTAAGTCAAATGTATGTTCTCTTATAGCCCAAGCATGCTTCAAATGGCCTATCACTATACTTGTTTGAATTTTACAGAGGACGCCGTCAATTATTCAATAGCCAAATGAGAACAAAGGGTAGGCTACAGGCCTAGTTATGGCAAGCGGAACAATAAGAAGACTTACCATTTGTGTGTGTTTACCTGTTTTTTCTACCTGCTTTTTCTAACGGTAAAGAGAGCCAGACAAAATATGAAGTTGATTACGTAAGCAGCCCCATGCAAGAACTCCTGAGCACACTAAATCTGGTCAACCAGTAACTCAGTAAAACATGTCCATAAATTAGCTAAATTAAGTTTCAAGGAGTAAAAAGGAGTTAAACCCCTAAATCCTAACTTATTTACCAGATATAACCGGTCGTTTAATGCGCAGTAGGCGTACAAAACTCAATTCCTAGCAGCAGAGTGCGCAAAAGACTGACTAGTCTACATTTATTGCGAGCTGGGAGGACGAAAATTATAATCAGTTTGTGTCCACTCACCTTCTCAAATACACCAACCCAAATCCAAAAAGCCACTAAAACTTCCGAGGTTTCGATAGTCAACGCGTTTTTTTTCTTCTAAATAATGTATCTAGATCTGTTCAAAGAGAAAATCCCAAAGAACTCGTCCAAGTGAAGTATCCCAAAGGGTCTCCTCCGGCTTCAGCTAATGGAGTACAGCCGTCTCTCTTTCTCCCTCCCTCTTTCCATCAGATAACGTCACTCATGGCTCCAGCTCCAATCCTTTTCCTTTCAAACCGTGCAGCAGGGCCTCTCTCCCAGCACGATTCTTGCTATCTGGGATCCTTAGGACGTCCCTACCTCACTGAAGTATAAATAAAAAAGGGTAGGGGTTAAGGTTAGGGTAGGGACGTCCCAAGGGATCCGGTAGCAATGACTCCCCCGGCACTACCCGACCGGTCATTTCCTCTGCTCCTACTATACTTTATTTATCTGTAATTGGAAGGGGAACGTTACAATGTGACGCGGGAAATTACGCACAATGTAATTTATCATTTTTATTACGATCTGTTCCCTTTCTCGCTGTTATTTTCTTGCCACTAGACTTGGAGTTTCAATGATGCCCCCCAACTACGCACTCTTATTTAGAAATACATTGGAAAAGTTAAAACTATGATATTGCCTGTCGTGTTTTATTCCATGCTTTCATTCATAATTTACTAATTTGAGGAAATGTCAACAGTTTGGTAGGGGATAACATGGGCATATCCGCTGCTGCATGCCTTTTATGGAAATAGTACCGAGCGTGCGGTGGTACATCCGGGGACCGCTATGGGGCCTACGGAATTGCACACAATTACTCATTTAGAAAACACGTTCTAAAGCCCCCTCCATCTATCAAATCCAGAGACCGAGCCCACTGGTCTAAAATACAATGTTGCACTATGGCGCTCTCAACTGTAAATATGTTACAAAGTGTCCAGTGTGCCGCCTGAAATATGATTTGGATAGGCCTAGCTACTGCTCAATCCTTTTAATTAATTAAATGTAATGGGAAAATGTAGATTTCCACCTAAATAGACATACCCAAAAGTAACTGCTATTCATGTGTAATTACATGATTCTGACATGCAAAAACTTGGTACATTTGGAAAGAAGATATCTGGGAGATTGTGAGGAAATGATCAGAAGATAGGAGTTACATAGTTCAGAATACACAAAACAAACGTTTTTTATTTTATTTATTTTGAAAGTCATCTTTCATTGACAAGCTATAAGTGAATTATTGAGGACTAGAGCTGGAAACACATCAGATGGCTTCCACAACGTGAACAATATCAGAAACAAAAATGGGATTGATAGACTTAACTAGAAATGGGCAGATGTTTTAGAAAGTGGTGTCAGGTGTGGTCACGGGAGGTTTCCAAGTGTCCCTAAACCTCTCCAAAGTGGCATATGTCTGTAAATTAGATATTTCCAGTGCTATTACATATTTGCAATCGCTAAATTATATTTGTTCAGTATAAAAACACAATTTCTACCATATCAACCTCACTCAAACATTGTGGTGGTGTTATGGAGTATCCAGGGTACATTCAAGTGTCCTTTCAACCTCTCCAAAGTGCCTGAATGTGGTAATTGCACTGTTTTTGCACACTAGATGTTAAAAGGTTCTAGGCCTTGCTTTGTCCCACCCAGGTCAACTGCATATCCCTGGAAAGCTTATCTCATTGGCGACAAGACTGTCAAGGTGCCATAGTAGCCAATCCCCTGTGTAATGGATGCCTACAGCGTGTAAGCAGGCAACATCATATTTTTGATGTGCAAAGATATAGTCACTCGGTGGACATTCAATGTTGCCATTAAGTTATACATCATCAGATAACATTGGCAATAGGCTAG
The DNA here is from genome assembly GCF_020615455.1 of Coregonus clupeaformis. NCBI lineage: Eukaryota > Metazoa > Chordata > Actinopteri > Salmoniformes > Salmonidae > Coregonus > Coregonus clupeaformis. Next base: position 24,345,249 of record NC_059216.1, on the reverse strand, counting down.
ATTTGTTCCTAACTACCTAAGGATTAATTTGATACTGCCCATGTAGCTATTGCTCAAACACAGACCAAATCGAAGCTTACCTTGTAAGATGTTTGCTGTTTGATTAAAACATTGTGTAAAATAAACATTTTGACTCTAGGGGCTGGTGATCAATAACGGTAGGTCACAGGCAGACAAATAAGATATCCTCATAATCTGTGGAGTCCCGGCTTTCGATGTGTATCAATGTATTCCGTGTTTATTTAGTTTATGCTTCACAACACTAACCGGAATGTAGGTAGCAGCTATCTTGAAATGTCATCGGCTCGGCCTGCCCTTATAAATTTGTATGACCATATATGGTAGTAAGTCACACTAAAGATTTGAAGGCACCGATCAATAGCCAATATACTCAGCTTTCTGCAGACACCCTGCTTTTGCAGATAGGGGCCACCGTTCTCATACCAGACTGAATTGAATAAAAAAATCAAATATGGTCCCCAAATATGGAGACTTTACATTTAAGAGGTTTTAAACACATGAACTGTTCATCATAATAACAGACATTGTATTTGTTTTCCTTAAATGATGTTCTACCCTCTCCTCTTATCAGACTGACACATTCTTTCTGTTCATTATTTTTCTTGAACTATAGCTAAATCAAATAAAAAGAGAAACTCTCACCCCTGTATTTTCATTTCTGATACATCATTCCAAGACCAACATGAGGAGTGGATTGTACAGGATTGTACACTTTAATAGGCTTTAGCCTAAATTATATGAGAAGATCAACAGGCATGAGTTATGGCCGACTGAAGGGCAGAAGAATCAACCCCCTATTGAAATAATACCCTGTTGAGTCTGCATGGATACCTAGTTATTAGTCATCGTAAACAAAATAAATCACATATCAATGTGTGGAATTTCACAGTGTTTTTCTATCCACACACTGACTCCACCACTCTAGAGGAGAATTATATATTTAGCCAAACTGCTTGTTGATGTGCATTCAAAGCCATAGCCACACAAATGGCTAGTTTGGCAAAGATTGAGCTGCTGTCCTTTTTTTCCATTGCATCTGCTCTTCTGCACAGCAGCATGCTCTCCTGCTCCAAGTGGTCAGCGGTAAGGCATGAATCATCAGGGTTTCTGGCTCTCCGCTAGTGCTCTGCTCTCACTAGCTCCAGCGAAGGAATTTGGGCCTCAGACTATGGTCTGCATCAAAGCGATTTATAACCTCTCTCTCCTGCTGCTCTGAACCCCTCGTCAGAGTCTGGCAGCCGACCCATTGCCTTTTATAGGCTCTGTTTAATTGGCAGGTAAACATTTGAGTCAGATGCAGTGCAGCCAGGAGTGGGGACTGGTGCTGCAGAGCAGCAGACAGACACAGTACAGTTAGTATAAGAGAGTACAGAGTCAGGTTTCTCTGTACAGTGTCTGGCTTTCACACAACACTGGTCTAGTGTCAGGGTCGTTCTTGAATTGTGGTGGCATTTGTGTCCCTTGCTTTTGCAACCATTAAAACCCCTTTCAAATGACAAATATTTAAACATCATATGTTTTTGTGTATCAAAGATAAAACATAAGGCACGCCCTTTATACTGCAAAACGTTATATTTATGCATTTTTTAAAGTATTTAGGGTAAGAAAATTGGCTTGTCCCAGTAGTGATGTAGAGTTGTAGTGACATGTTTTGGAGATTTAGAGATACAGTTGAAGTCGGAAGTTTACATACACTTAGGTTGGAGTCATTAAAACTTGTTTTTCAACCACTCCACACATTTCTTGTTAACAAACTATAGTTTTGGCAAGTCGGTTAGGACATCTACTTTGTGCATTAAGTAATTTTTCCAACAATTGTTTACAAACAGATTATTTCACTTATAAGTCACTGTATCACAATTCCAGTGGGTCAGAAGTTTACATACACTAAGTTGACTGAACTTTTAAACAGCATTCTAGAAAATGATGTCATGGCTTTAGAAGCTTCTGATAGGCTAATTGACATCATTTGAGTCAATTGGAGGTGTACCTGTGGATGTATTTCAAGGTCTACCTTCAAACTCAGTGCCTCTTTGCTTGACATCATGGGAAAATCAAAAGAAATCAGCCAAGACCTCAGAATAAAAATTGTAGACCTCCACAAGTCTGGTTCATCCTTGGGAGCAATTTCCAAACGCCTGAAGGTACCACGTTCATCTGTACAAACAATAGTACGCAAGTATAAACACCATGGGACCACGCAGCCGTCAAACTGCTCAGGAAGGAGACGCGTTCTGAACGTACTTTGGTGCGAAAAGTGCAAATCAATCCCAGAACAACAGCAAAGGACCTTGTGAAGATGCTGGAGGAAACAGGTACAAAATTGTCTATATCCACAGTAAAACGAGTCCTATATCGACATAACCTGAAAGGCCGCTCAGCAAGGAAATAGCCACTGCTCCAAAACCGCCATAAAAAAGCCAGACTACGGTTTGCAACTGCACATGGGAACAAAGATCTTACTTTTTGGAGACATGTCCTCTGGTCTGATGAAACAAAAATATAACTGTTTGCCCATAATTACCATTGTTATGTTTGGAGGAAAAACGGGGTGGCTTGCAAGCCGAAGAACACCATCCCAACCGTGAAGCATGAGGGTGGCAGCATCATGCTGTGGGGGTGCTTTGCTGCAGGAGGGACTGGTGCACTTCACAAAATAGATGGCATCATCAGGAAGGAAAATTATGTGGATATATTGAAGCAACATCTCAAGACATCAGTCAGGAAGTTAAAGCTTGGTCTCAAATGGGTCTTCCAAATGGACAATGACCCCAAGCATACTTCCAAAATTGTGGCAAAATGGCTTAAGGACAACAAAGTCAAGGTATTGGAGTGGCCATCACAAAGCCCTGACCTAATAATAATAATAATAATAATATGCCATTTAGCAGACGCTTTTATCCAAAGCGACTTACAGTCGTGCATGCATACATTTTTTTTTTTTTTTTTTTGTGTATGGGTGGTCCCGGGGATCGAACCCACTACCTTGGCGTTACAAGCGCCGTGCTCTACCAGCTGAGCTACAGAGGACCACAGACCTCAATCCTATAGAACATTTGTGGGCAGTGGGAATGTGATGAAAGAAATAAAAGCTGAAATAAATCATTCTCTCTATTATTATTCTGACATTTCACATTCTTAAAATAAAGTGGTGATCCTAACTGACCTAAGACAGTGAATTTTTACTAGGATTAAATGTCAGGAATTGTGAAAAACTGAGTTTAAATGTATTTGGCTAAGGTGTATGTAAACTTCCGACTTCAACTGTATCTATTATTTTGAATGCTACAAAGTGAACAAAAGTATTTAATATATTGTATAGATCAATAAAAACAAAAGCTGCTAAAATACATTTTTTTTACTAGTATGTCTGACCCTTCGGTTTATGTCATTGCCTTGAAAATCACTCATTACAAAGATATACAAGGACCTTGAGCATTCCCTCCTGTAGCAAACTGTAATCAGGTGAGGGGTCTATTTTAAAGGGGCAAACAGCAGTTGCTACATCAATTTCTGGACTTATAAATAAATGTATGTACCCATTGATTCTTGAATATAACTTGCCTCGAGCTTAGTTCAACTGTCATACCCCATCAGAACCCAAAATAAACGTGTTTTACTCCACTGTTTGTAAATGTAAAAACACTATGTAGCCTCAAAACCTGGTTAAAACTATCATTTTGATATAATGGATGGTCCCATCCCTCAACTTTTTTACCGAAACAGGGGCGGGGATGAAACTTCGTTATCTTTTCTACTGCTGATTGCCGCTTTAAATAAAATATTAGCTAATCACTATTTTAGTATGTCATAAATTTGAGGATTCCATTGATTATTTGGTGTGTCTAAATCCAACTTTTCACTTGGTGTTACTACATTTAAATGAAGGGAAATTACATTGTGAACAAAATTATTAATCATATCACTTTAGTAAATTATTTTTAAAGGGTCAATGACCTTAGCATCTGTGGCCTCCATTTAAGAAAATCCTCAATAACGTAAAACGTCTCACTGGTGTTACCATCATTGGTGTTACTACTCCTACTGGTGGCAGAATGCTATCATAATGGTACAAATTATTTAAAGTAATTAAGCTGCCATATTAGTTGATTTAGAATGGGAAGACGTAACCAAATAAATAAATACAAATATAGAAAAAAGTTACATTTTTCCAAAATGCCATGTTCAAATGCCACATCAATTCAAGAAAGACCCGTCACTAAAATAATCTCAATCAATTCCAGACAGTCAATTACTGATGTGGAACGTGTACCGTATCCTCTAATGAAGTTCACAACAGTGTCTGTAATCAAGTGGATATGGCACTGTCCACTGGAACTGTGTAACTTTGTACTTAAATGATAAAATCACTATTACGGCAATCCATCCTAGATATGGACATAAGCATACAGTTAGAAAGTATATTACAGCGTTATAGCATGGTGTACACACAGTCGTTTAAAATTCACTGCCAGAATATTTGCATGTGATTTAACTAGGAGTTAGTACTGGACAAACTAAATGAAGGGCCGCTCAAGTACATCACTCTATAAATCCTTTCTAATAGCTCAGATATACGGACCACTGCAGGGCTGATCAGTAACGGTCTCATGCTAATTGCCTCATTCTTAGTGGAGAGAGGAAATTAACTTGGAGGTTTCTGATGACCAGATGGTCAGTGGGAGCAATGGATTTAGAGTAACTCATGGGGAGGTCTGCCATCTTGTGGCCAAACCTAGAACCATGGGTATTGCCGTTTTTTTTTTTGCCATGGGTATTGCAGTCCAGTGTTTGTTGCATTCACTTAACTTTTAACTAATCCCAACTCTGCTTTACAGATATTAAGTGCATTTGGATTCTACTACTGTACCAATCTAGATACATAAAAAGTGTTACCCCATATCTTCAATCACACAAAGCTCTATTCATAAACTATCAATTAGCTATTGTGGTGTGGTTGGAAAGTCTATGTGGTGCCAAGGAAAGAATTTGATCTAAGGTTCAAATGAAACAAATTGCAGTATTGTGCTCCAACAGAACCTGGAAACTAGTGAATCTTTCCTGTTTAATATTTTGACAATATCTTCCTCCCTCGGCCTCGTCCCAGACTTCCCAAACATTTTAGCACTTCTCATTCAGACAGACAAGACGGTCCAGACCAGACCAGAGGTCAACAGAGACCTTACTCTCAGATATCATCCTTGGGACATGACAAAACAACTTTAAAAGAAGCAGATGGGAGAATAAGGAATAAAATAAGCCATTGTATAAAAAAAATGAAATTTTTAATAAAAGAAAATGTTTTGGATGGCAGTTTGAAACGATTACAGGCATGGTAGGTTATTGCAGAGCTCTGGGGACAGTCACTTTCCCAGCAGAAATCCTTTCAAAGTCAAAGTAACAATGTTTTAAAGTAACAGTCTTATTGAAAAAGGTTTTAGTTCATACAGTCGACCCATACAATGCAGACATTCCTAGATGATTCCTAGATGATGGTACCTCTCATTCTGTGGACATACTCTGAAAGGCGAGAGCCCTGGGTCATGTCATTAGGTGGAAATTGTTTTGAAACGGAGGAAAACAAGGCGGTACTACCTGAACTTGTCTAATAAGAACACTGATGTCTATATTCCATTGCAAAACATACTGTATTCTACAGTGTGCCCTACTGAACACAACTGGTTTTACAGATGGTTCAAAGGTCATCCAAAGCCCTCATTAAACTGTGGGCGACTCTGGGATAGACCAGCTAGCTACTGTACTTTGACTTCCCTGTGGCTTCACTAGATGCTCAGAGCTGAGATGAATGGTCAGACAATATAACAGACATATCCCTGAGGTTTGTGAAACCTCTGACAAGAGAGTCCCAAGACCATTATCAAAACAGAACGTGCACAGCAAACTATTTAAACAAACCCATTTTTGTTTAGCCAATATATTTCCGAACACAGTTGACATTCTGTGCTTGTCTGTATTTGAGTGAGGTTCACCTTGTGATAGCTGGCGTGATGTATCGGAACTTTAACATACCACAATTATGGTAGCCCACGAACAAAATATTCTACAACTATCATTCTAAACTGCCCCCATACCCAGCCGGTATAATTTTAGCATGCAGAGACATCAGTTAAACTGTCCTTGATCAGTATACTTAAAACAACATGGTGGGGAGAGTTCGAACCCTTCATAAGAGAGAATAGTTGCATGACTGCCCGATGTGGAAACAACTTGATTTAAATGGCAGAAAATAGGCACAGTCTTTCACCTCTGTCTGTCATTGACATTTAACAGAAACACACAAAAGCAATAAGAGCCATGTCTAAAGCGGTCTTGTGCAATTTACAGCCTTTGAGAATGTGCTTCTACCATTAACATTCATTCTGAACAACTTCAAGTCCTTTTCCCTTACTGCCCATTACATCAAGAGTTGTTCTCTGTTCCTCTACAAGGCAGTCTGGTCCGAGTCCACTTGATTTGACTCACAAAATAGGCCCCACTAACATACAATGATCCCAAATGAGCACATTCAAAAGTACTAAAATAAATCAATTGTGTGGATTACTAGATCACAACCCTTAGCTCTGGAACAGTTAGCAAGAGTTTGTGCCATACAGATTAGACAATTAATTTGACTCTGTTATTCTGATAAAGCATAGGACATACAGGGATCTCTACAATGACAATGTGCAGTCAGCAGCACACACACAAGTTAATTTGAGGTTAGTTCCACTTCATCATCCTGCATCTCTATAAATCGTATAAAACTGTTTATTTAAATACATGCTGTGTGGGGTTTTTAGATCATGAGCAGCCAGCACCAGACCATTTGAATGCAGCTTTAGGATTTCAAACGTCTGTTGGCAACACTGCAATAACCCAGATGAGATGCAAAGTGATTCAGGCATCATGTTTCTCTTTGAGCCATAAACAAATCTACTGAGCTTGTTTAGTTTTGCATATTGTTCTTGGAAAAAGTGACTAAAGCTGAATAACTCTGACCTGAAGCCCTTTAGTAGAGGGAAAATGCCCTTGTATTTCAACATGCTCTGTTCATACTAGCCATTAACAGTAAAGCAGACATAAAATAACTTAGTATCATTTAGAGATATTTGGCTACCTGCTGGATTCCCTGTTCCCTTAAAGGCCCAGTGCAGTCAAAACTTAATTAATTTTATATACACATTTCCACACTATGAGGTAGGACATTTTTAAAACGATGATAATGCCCTTTTAGTGTAAGAGCAGTTTGAAAAGACTTCTGCCCGTTTTGGTTGGTTGGAGTTTTGGCTTACCTGGTGACATCACCAGGCGGTAAATTAGTTAATAGTCCATTAAAAAAGAGTTCCAAACTTCTCTGCCAATAACAGATAGTTTTCCGTTTTCCCCTCCCCACTCAGACCACTCACAGACAGTCCTAGCCAAATTCTTGCTTGAGAAATTGCTCTTTGCTAAGAAGCTTTTTTTGTTTCTTTATGACCATTTACATTTTTACCCAGAAATGATTTGATTGAGATAAAACGGCTGAATTGGACCTTTAAGGGATCTATGTTAACACTACTATAGATTTGAAAATGATCATGAAAAATAAATTGGATTAAAAAATATATACATCCTCTTTCTATTTTATTGATCTGGGTATTAATGTAAATATTTTAGTGCTTGAAGGTCACTTCCTGTTTATAACCTTCTCAAGGTTTCTTAGGAGAGTTTCTACTGGCTCAAACCTGTGAGTGACAGCTCCTCCATCCAACCACAAAATGAAGCATTGACATGATCTCTCTTTTGATTGGACTCTTGAATTGCATACATTAGGATCAAATCAGACTTCAGACTATCCATCTGAACAGAACTGTTTTCACCTGTGTTTTGGTTAGATTGAAAAGTTGCTCTGTAACATAAAATGGAGGGTACATTTCAGAGCTCCATACAGGGACCTAACATTGCTTCTGGGTGACTAAAAGATAAACTAAATTACATTTAATGACAATAAGGTAAGTTACTGGTCAAGGCTGGCTATAGGCAAAATTACACTCACCATGCTTGACTTTCACATGGACGTATGTCTGTGTCACTTGAATGTCCTGCTAACATTGTGTGAACGTCATCTGAACATCAAGTGAAAGTCAAGCCGGTGTCACTCACTCTCTGGAGCCAAAGATGAGACGATCAAATGTACCTCAAAGAAAACAAAGTTTGCCACACAGCACCACTCAGTTACTAAAACCAAAGACATAAGGTAATGCTGTTATACGTCATCTAATCACTTTGTTGTATAAAAAAAACGAAAATTACATTTACAAAAATGGCTTTTTGCAGAACTTTGTGTGAGGATTATGCACACTACTGTCGATTGTTACTTCTTCGTAAAAGTCACTCGATGGTCAAATGGTAATGAAAAGAAGGAACACTAACTTGTACAGCATCCTCGTGGAATATCCGAATAAAAACCAGACAAGTTCGTCTCCCCCTTCTTTACATTTCTAAAACAAACTGTCGTATTATTTTCTTAGGGAAATATATTAACATTCTATTATAGAAATAACATTTAGACCCCTTTGAAAGTTGCATTGAGTTTGCTCAGACAGTAACATACGTTTTGAGACGAAGCTACACACATTTTATTTCCTTCATAAGTCTTTCCATTATTTGAGTGTACCAGTATCCAGCCCAAGTCCTTATCGATGGAAACTTAACTCAGGGTAAGAAGATACAGACCAGTGTGGGTGAGGGAGGTTACTGAGGGGTCCAGGCTGGCTTGTGCGTCCCACAGCTCCATGGAGAGTCTGTGGAGGAGAGGCGAGCTTTGGGTTGGGCTGAACCATGGCTGCTACACATAGGGGGAGTAGGAGATTGGTACATCCGGGAGGGCAGCAGTTTCAGACAGAGACTGATCTTAAGAGGAAGAGGAGAACCCTTCGGTAGTGTGCAATGGAATCTCTGACATACTCGTTGGCGGCTGGACTGGCTGGGAGGATACATAGAGGATCCTACTCTGCCCCCATGCTTCACAGAGCATGCAATGGGACTGGTCATCACAGTGACAGGCAGGCTGCACCCCCTTAGGGGGCCATAATCCAATGTGTCACCCTTGGGTGAGTGTGTATCCATCCTAAACAGTGCGAAAGGAGGTCTGTGTGTTAGCATAAAAATAGTTAGAGAGAGTGGAGTAACAGAGGGTAATAAAGATGCTATGTGTGAGTGTGGACATGATAAGAGTCTCTCTCTGTGCGTTTACTCTGGGTCAGGACTGTCTGTGGCGTCTGGCACTTTGGCTTGCTTATATATGAACGTCAGTAGGAATAGCGCAATATCATGTGAGACCCAATAGGCTGTATGAGAGGTCACCGCAGACCAATAGCGGCTCTCCACAAGGCCCTCACGGAGTTCAAAGTCGATGCGGCGCTCCATTTCCACTGTAGAACAAAGAGACTCACTGTGAGAATACATTTTAGACTAACTACTGTGTACTGCATAGGCCTAACTACTACACATTCAAAAAGGGTACTTAACAGTTAATATGGACAGTGGCTTGCAACAGTCAAGCACTCTTATTGATGTGAATTAGCATGATGTATTCCTTCTCTCTTTTGGGGGGGGTTGAAAGGGGTGGGAGATATTACGAAAGGGCACTTGTTATTACATAGATTTCAATACAATTATTCCTGAAACTGTATTTTTAAAAACTCAAAACAATGGGTTGAAATGTAGCTGAACTAACCTGAATGGTCTATGAGGGTGGAGGGGGACTGGGACAAGGTGGACGACAGGCCGTAAGCTGATTGGCTGTCGATGGTCCTCTTCGGCTCCTCCCCCTCTGGGGTCCCGGCCTCGATGGCACAGGACACCCCGGAGGGCGCAGAGCGGGAGAACCGAGAGAACAGGATCCCTCCTATTCCCTTCCCTATACTGTTACCGATACTGGCCGCTCCTAGACACAGAGAGAGAGAGAGAGAGAGATAGAAAGAGAGAAACAGCAAAGGCTTAATTTTAGACACAGGTTGCGACAAAGGTGAGTGAAGTAGACCGAGTACTACAGCTCCGGTCTTTACATGCGCTCTCCACAAGATGGCAGTGTTACCAGTGTCATCTCCAATGATCAGTCAGGTGGGTCTGTGATAGAAATACTGTAGAGTGAGTCCAATAATAGATGTCAACTCCATCACAACATACTGGGTACATGCTGACGTACATTTAAATGGAACCACCAGCTTTGTCTGCTCAGGACATGTTGTGCTGTCTATGAATATCTGCTGTACAAATGACTGGATGTAAAATCTATGAGAACCTGCTGAGTGAGGTAATCTTACAATGAAGTTTAATTCTTTCCCTTCTAGCTTTGGACCACCCCGAGTTTGAATCTGCGTCATGTGCACAGGTTACGAAGGCACTCATACTTAAGAATTGAATGTCATTATAATGTGCATGCAACATGCATGGTGATTTGAGGCAACAAGGTTCTATAAAGAGGATCAACCAGATGACTGACAGACGCACCTAGTATGCTGGCCTTGCCCATGCTGGCGATGGACTCTCCATAGTATTTCCTGGCCAGGACAGGGGAGGTGGAGGGGCTGGGGATGCTATCTGTGTCCGACGTCGGGTCCTTCTGCGGGTTGATGAACGTGGGACGGATCTCATCGTACGGCGTGGGGTCTATAGCACTACACCTAGGAGAAGAAAAACACATGTCACTGTCCATACAGTAAGTAGTAGTTTCACAAGTTTATATGTAACATGAGAATGAATTTACTTTGTGAACTCTTACCAGTGTATCTGTGCAGGTGCAATGTTGCTGTAATGTTTAAGGATGAGGGGCTCCAGTCTGTAGGCCTGCAGGAGGGACAAACCAATCACACAGTCAGTCTAGCACCCGATCTTTCCTCTGGTCAGGAAAAATCCCTCGGTCTAATCATCCATAAGACGATCAAGGCTCAGAGGCAATGAGAGGTGAGGGGTAGGACAGGGCTATTCAAATTTGGCCCTCGAGGCTGGTTTTACATTTTTCCACTCTAAATCACGGGACTGATTTAGAATGCAATCAACTACCCGGTAGAAACAACTACCCAATGTTTCAGCCCTCCAATACTGTAATAGAATAGCCCTGGTGAAGGGCATCTGTCGTGTCGTGTCGTGTCCTGTCTGTCTTGTCTGTCTGTGTCTCACCACGGGATCCGTGGGGTGGAAGACGTTGAAGAGCCTCTGGCAGATGGAGCGAGGCAGAATGTGGTCCTGTTCTCCACTGTTCCCTGGTCTAATCCCTCTCAGGGCCAGGAACACTGCCAGGGGAGAGCCCATACAGAAGAAGTTCTCCACCTGGGGAAGATGAGGAAATAGACACCATACTTCCTTCAAATCTTTGCTAGTCATCTTGTTACTTTCTTCCATTAACATCTTGAGTTCTGTGTCCTGGGTGATTTCTTTTGAGCAGTTAGCAGACTGTACCTTAAATTTAAGAGCAGGGGGTGCTAGCGGTTTGGAGGCTTCCAGGCCTTGAAGTTGATCCTCCAGCTCTCGTAACCTGAGGAGGAGAGGGGGGATTTGAGTAATACTGTTACTGTAGTATTCAGACCATTAACAAAACACTCACACCACACCTTCCTACAGACACCCTAGCTGTCTCTAGACACAGTCTAGATAGCCCTCTCAACCGTAACACAGACACCCATCCCATTCCTCCCATGACCCACCACCCTGCCTACCTGTTCCTGGTGAGCTGCAGCTGCTCCAGCAGGAGTCTCTCCTCGTAAGAGACCCATCTCAGGTCTAGCTCCTCCTCCAGCTCCTGGTGCTCCTGCAGACAGAACCTCACCGGGTCCCAGCCTGTCATGATGTCAAAGGTGATCACGCAGCCCAGGGAGTGAGACACGATGGACACCTTGCCCCCCTTCTCCTCAAACTCAGGGTTCCTCGAGCAGAACAGGGTGTAGAGGCGGTTCAGCTCCGACGTCAGGCCCTTGGTGATCTGGAGATAAAGAGAAGGTGAGAGGAGGGTGTTGTCAATTAACCAGGGCCAATACAGACGTCAAGTGAGATTTGAGGGCTTAAACCCACTGTGTGTGTGTGTGTGTGTTTCGGTCTCACCTCATCCCTGTACAAGGGGCTGGTGTAGTACATGATGTCCATGGCACTGCTGTTGAGCAGGTCTCTCAGTCCTCGCACCTTGTCTGGGGTGATGGAGTCCACTGTATCTGCAGGAAGACACACACGATTCAACCATCAATACCATCAAGATATATTTAAGTATTTCTTTATGGGAAAGCCTTTGTTTAGCCTCTATATTTTTATGAATCTATTAAATTCAGATTAATAAATCACCTTCTATTCACTTGGCTAAAACAGTAAAGCTATAGAATACTATGTGCATCACAGACATATTAGGAAATTAGAGGGAGTAGGAGACAGCACAGCAGTAGTGTAGAGGACAGCACATGGAACACACACACACACACTTGTTTTTCTATCCTTGTGGAGACCTAAAATTGATTTCTATTGAAAATCCTATTTTCCCTAACCCAAACCTAACTACCCTAATTCTAACCCTAACCCCTAAGTTTAAAATAGCCTTTGTCCTCGTGGGGACCTAAAGTCCCCACAAGGGAGAATTTTCCTTGTTTTACTATCCTTGTGTTAAGTCCCCACGAGGATAGAACAAGACCACACACACACACAAACATACAACTCAGAACAGACACACAATACACACACAAGCCTTAACCTTACCCCCATCCAGTGCCAGTTTGGAGCGCCACTCTACAGGCAGGAACTCCACGTGCTCCTCTGTGTGCTCTGAAAAGTGCTTCTCCTCCATCTTCCTTACTGCCTCCCTTAGCCTGGACACACACACACACACAACATAATTGCTATGTGCATAAGGATTGTCTCTTGAGTGTCGGTCTTAAAAATTGTCATTCTCTAGCTAGCGTTTAATACATTTCCTAATGCTTTGTGAAATTTAAAAAAATACACTAACAGATACAAACATATCAACACATTTCATCGCGAGCAATCATCCTCGCAGTAGGTTGTTACTGGTACGACATTACTGCTGGGTGAATGAATGGCTTTACAAAATGGTCCACACCAGGGAATCCTTTGTGCCTTGTGTTTGCTCTCCCTTTCACTTTTGACTGTGCATGTTTGAGAGGACTGACGTGCATCCATTTCATCACTCACTGACGCAGTCCATTCACTCACAATGGCTGCTAGCAGCCTACGTTAGCTTACTACGTTAGCTACACAAACAAAATTAGAGTGGCTGCTGTTGACATAACAGGGCGACCGGGGAAATACTTTGGCCTTAAGGTGAAATGGTCTGTGACGCTGCCTAGTGCTAATGCAGTCTATCATGCAGTCTGTCTGGTGGGCTTTTATGTTTAGAGGCTAGGTCACCTATCGTTGGCAAGCAGAGTTTATCTCGAGTGGCTAACTGGTGAACGGGGTCGCAGTACTGGCTTTAATGGTATTAACACAAACCCCTTCTGACACATGAAGAGGATCATACCGAGAGGCTGTCCTTAATGCCCTGCCACTCAGAACTAGCAGTCATTTTTCCTATTGGAGAGGAGAAGTATGGAAGGAGAGATAGGGGAAGAGAGAATTGAAGATACAGAAGAAGTGGGGTGGATGGCTGAGAGAGAGAAAGGAACGATGATGTCGATTGAAAGTGTTTGAGTGTTGCTTGAGAGTGAGACACAGCCAAGCCTCTAGAGAGAGTTCAATTGAAAGGTAGAGAGAAAAAGGGAAGAGAGAGAGAACAGGAAGACAGATAGCTAGACGTGGCAGATCTTTCCTATTGAGGCTTGAGAGAAGGCCAATAGCCTGATCCTAGCAGTGTAGGGAATGAGGCTTACAGTTGGGGCTGGCCTGACTTGGTCTACTTTAGCTACCTGCTAAGCGTCCCTAAGCCCCTGGCAGAGAGAGGGACAGCACACTCTGTGTTACTGTATAGGGCCGGCCTTGGGCAGTTGTGTTATTCCGGAACCTTCTAGACCACAGTGCCTTCGGAAAGTATTCAGACCCCTTTACTTTTTTTCACATTTTGTTACGTTACAGCCTTATTCTAAAATGGATTTTTGTTTAAAATCAGCAATCTACACACAATACCCCATAATGACAAAGTGAATAGGTTTAGACATTTTTGCTAGTTTATTAAAAAGTATTCAGACCCTTTGCTAGGAGACTCAAAATTGAGCTCAGGTGCATCCTGTTTCCATTGATCATCCTTGAGGATGTTTCTACAACTTGGAGTCCACCTGTGGTAAATTCAATTTATTGGACATGATTTGGAAAGGCACACACCTGTCTATATAAAGGTCCCACAGTTGACAGTGCATGTCAGAGCAAAAACCAAGCCGTGAGGTCGAAGGAATTGTCCGTAGAGCTCCGAGACAGGATTGTGTCGAGGCACAGATCTGGGGAAGGGTACCAAAAAATGTCTGCGGCATTGACGGTCCCCAAGAACACAGTGGCCTCCATCATTCTTAAATGGAAGAAGTTTGGAACCACCAAGACTCTTCATAGAGCTGGTCGCCTGGCCAAACTGAGCAATCGGGGGAGAAGGGCCTTGGTCAGGAAGGAGACCAAGAACCCGATGGTCACTCTGATAGAGCTCCAGAGTTCCTCTGTGGAGATGGGAGAACCTTCCAGAAGGACAACCATCTCTGCAGCACTCCACCAATCCGGCCTTTATGGTAGAGTGGCCAGACGGAAGCCACTCCTCAGTAAAAAGGCATATGACAGCCCGCTTGGAGTTTGCCAAAAGGCACCTAAAGACTCTCAGACCATGAGAAACAAGATTCTCTGGTCTGATGAAACCAAGATTGAACTCTTTGGCCTGAATGCCAAGCGCCACATCTGGAGGAAACCTGGCACCATTCCTATGGTGAAGCATGGTGGTGGCAGCACCATGCTGTGGGGATGTTTTTCAGCGGCAGGGACTAGTCAGGATCGAGGCAAAGATGAACGGAGGAAAGTACAGAGATCCTTGATGAAAACCTGCTCCAGAGCGCTCAGGACTTCAGACTGGGGCAAAGGTTCACCTTCCAACAGGACAACGACCCTAAGCACACAGCCAAGACAACGCAGGAGTGGCTTCAGGACAAGTCTCTGAATGTCCTTGAGTGGCCCAGCTAGAGCCCGAACTTGAACTCGATCAAACATCTCTGGAGAGACCTGAAAATAGCTGTGCAGCGACGCTCCTCATCCAACCTGACAGAGCTTGAGAGGATTTGCAGAGAAGAATGGGAGAAACCCCCCAAATACAGGTGTGCCAAGCTTGCAGCGTCATACCCAAGAATACTTGAGGCTGTAATCGCTGCTTCAACAAAGTACTGAGTAAAGGGTCTGAATACTTATGTAAATTTCCATTTTTTATTTTGAATAAATTAGCAAAAATGTCTAAAAACCTGTTTTTGCTTTGTCATTATGGGGTTTTGTGTGTAGATTGATGAGGGGGAAAAACAATTAAATCAATTTTAGAATAAGGCTGGAACCTAACAAAATGTCAAGGTCTGAATACTTTCCAAAGGCACTGTATATACAGAACTAGAGAGCTATAAGTAGGTCTGTCCTTTGTTTGGGTACCTAGAATAGGCCTTAAAAGTTGTAATCACACAGGACTGTAAGTACAGATTAATATTTATTGAAGTGCAAGAAAATACATAAATGCCAGCAGCATATTTTTTGTATTGTTTGAAAATGTCAACCCAAATGCAGCATCACTTAAATGACTCATAGAAAATACATTTATAAGAGTGTGAAATGCACTCCATTCAAAAAATCATTACCAGGTATTTAATGTCAGAAATGAATGATTAACTGTTGTGAGTCTTGTACAAGCAGGGTCTAATACCAAAAAGTGTGTGTATGTGTGTCTCGTGCCCTGTCATTCCCAGTCACCGCTAAAGAGATCATCTGGTCTCCTCACAGTAATCAAGTAAATTATCTCCTATTGAAAGTGTAAGGTCAGCCTTTTAAGAAAGCAGAACGCGAACGAGGGAGAACACAAAAGATAGAGAGGGAAGGTAGAGATAGGGAAGGTGGAGAGAGAGGTGGAAAGAGAGAGTAGGTGGTAGAAGGCGAGAGAGAAATCAAAGATAGAGATGGAGAAGGGAGAAGACAAATGTGACCCACCACCTGGATGCGGTCTTATTTGATTATTATTATTTTTTTTACACATTGGATAAAAGTAGAGACTCAGAGCTAGCAGTTGAGGAACAATGGGGAAGTAATTCTGCTTTGAAAGTTGCTAAACTTGTAACCCCACTTTTGAGAAAATGGCCCGTGAATGTTTTGGTACACCTACTGGAGAGCTCTTCTTTGTCTACACACATTCAGCATTGTTCACACATTCTTAAGCCTTAGCCCCACCCATCCCTTTAAGGATTCACATGAGGCCATGTGCTTAACAGAGTGAATAAGGTAGTGTAGTAAACAACCAAAGATTTCAAGACTAAGAGTGAAAGTAGTAGCAAAAAGTAGTAGTAAAAATACACTTTATCTAGACCTTGGCCTATGTCCTAATCTGACTTTGGTGCAGGTCATGTTGTTCTCCACATTACTGTCTCTGGTAAACACACACTATATCAAATAAAATCAAAGTTTATTTGTCACATGCACAGGATACAGAAGGTGTAAACGGTACAGTGAAATGGTTACTTGCATAGTGGAGACTTTTGTTTAGACATGTAGCTAGCTAGCGAGCTAGCTAAAAAATTAACCATAATCCCAAATAATGCCGAATTCAAAACAATTGGGAACTCGAAAAAAACGAGCTCAGACTGGGAAAAATAGATTTGAACGGTCATGCAACTCGGAATTCGAACGCAAGAACTCAGGCCTCTTTCTAGAGCTCCTACTTTCCGACATGAAGATCACTGACGTGATGATTTGACTTCGAACTTTTCAGAGTTCCCAGTTGTTTTCAACTCGGCAATACTACCATGCATAAATCTGCAGGTAGCTAAAGTGAAACAACTAGGTTCAATGTTAGCTAGCTAGCTAACATTAGGCTATAACTAGCAATGCAAATGGCCTTCTGAGATACGAATAATAAATTGTATTATTACTACACAGATCATACATGTAACGTTAGCTAGCGAGCCAGCCAGCTATCGTTAGCTAGCTAGCTAACAGTACGCTTTAACTTGCAATGAAAACAACTTTGACAAAATTAGAAATGTCTCACGTCTAATATCTGAAAATGAAGCTAGACTCTTACCTGTATACATACAGTGAGGGAAAAAAGTATTTGTTCCCCTGCTGATTTTGTACGTTTGCCCACTGACAAAGACATGATCAGTCTATAATTTTAATGGTAGGTTTACTTGAACAGTGAGAGACAGAATAACAACAAAAAAATACAGAAAAACGCATGTCAAAAATGTTATAAATTAATTTGCATTTTAATGAGGGAAATAAGTATTTGACCCCCTCTCAATCAGAAAGATTTCTGGCTCCCAGGTGTCTTTTATACAGGTAACGAGCTGAGATTAGGAGCACACTCTTAAAGGGAGTGCTCCTAATCTCAGTTTGTTACCTGTATAAAAGACACCTGTCCACAGAAGCAATCAATCAGATTCCAAACTCTCCACCATGGCCAAGACCAAAGAGCTCTCCAAGGATGTCAGGGACAAGATTGTAGATCTACACAAGGCTGGAATGGGCTACAAGACCATCGCCAAGCAGCTTGGTGAGAAGGTGACAACAGTTGGTGCGATTATTCGCAAATGGAAGAAACATAAAATAACTGTCATTCTCTCTCGGCCTGGGGCTCCATGCAAGATCTCACCTCGTGGAGTTGCAATGATCATGAGAACAGTGAGGAATCAGCCAAGAACTACACAGGAGGATCTTGTCAATGATCTCAAGGTAGCTGGGACCATAGTCACCAAGAAAACAATTGGTAACACACTACGCTGTGAAGGACTGAAATCCTGCAGCGCCCACAAGGTCCCCCTGCTCAAGAAAGCACATATACAGGCCCGTCTGAAGTTTGCCAATGAACATCTGAATGATTCAGAGGAGAACTGGGTGAAAGTGTTGTGGTCAGATGAGACCAAAATCGAGCTCTTTGGCATCAACTCAACTCGCCGTGTTTGGAGGAGGAGGAATGCTGCCTATGACCCCAAGAACACCATCCCCACCGTCAAACATGGAGGTGGAAACATTATGCTTTGGGGGTGTTTTTCTGCTAAGGGGACAGGACAACTTCACCGCATCAAAGGGACGATGGATGGGGCCATGTACCATCAAATCTTGGGTGAGAACCTCCTTCCGGCAGCCAGTGCATTGAAAATGGGTCGTGGATGGGTATTCCAGCATGACAATGACCCAAAACACACGGCCAAGGCAACAAAGGAGTGGCTCAAGAAGAAGCACATTAAGGTCTTGGAGTGGCCTAGCCAGTCTCCAGACCTTAATCCCATAGAAAATATGTGGAGGGAGCTGAAGGTTCAAGTTGCCAAACGTCAGCCTCAAAACCTTAATGACTTGGAGAAGTTCTGCAAAGAGGACAAAATCCCTCCTGAGATGTGTGCAAACCTGGTGGCAAATTACAAGAAACGTCTGACCTCTGTGATTGCCAACAAGTACTAAGTCATGTTTTGCAGAGGGGTCAAATACTTATTTCCCTCATTAAAATGCAAATCAATTTATAACATTTTTGACATGCGTTTTTCTTGATTTATTTGTTGTTATTCTGTTTCTCACTGTTCAAATAAACCTACCATTAAAATGATAGACTGATCATGTCTTTGTCAGTGGGCAAACGTACAAAATCAGCAGGGGATCAAATACTTTTTTCCCTCACTGTACATAATCACACAGTATATCAAGCTGGCCCACAGTCTCTCCACACACAGTGGAAAAAACAACATGGCTATGTCCCAAATGGCCCACTGTTCCCTTTATAGCGCACTACTTTTGACCATGGTCAATAGGGCCATTTGGGATGCATACCATGTTATCTCATAGCCATAGATATACAGAGGTCAACACATGACCCTCCACGATGTTGGCAGCACCATGTCGCCCAGTAGAATAACTATAATATGCACACACAGTGAACGAGAGAGCACTCACATGCCAGTGTTCTTGATGATGCGTCCTGTGTCCATCTTCTGTCCAATGCCGTGGACCACAAACACGATGTGTGTGGTCTGGGGGGGCTTGTCCTCCAAGGAGGCCTCCTCCACATAGCCCCGGTGGAGCCGTGTACCACTGCTGGAGGCTACAGAGGGGACAGGGGATGGAGACGGGGTTAACAGACGGTGGAGAGGGGGACAGCGTCACGAAAATATCAACATACTGGGTGGCTGCACATTGCCCAACAAATTCCAACAATGTTTTGCTCATCAGCATTTGTTCGCTTGTGTTCAATATGAGTAAAATCTTGATTCACGATTAAGGCTTGATAGCCTCAATCGTGAAATTACATTTCACAGAGGCTACAATGAATTGACCACACAACATGCATATGGTTATGGTGATGAACATCCTAGGCCATCCTATATTTCAAAGTAGCAATAAGGTGACTGAGTTTACAGGGGCAGTAGGAAACTCTAGGCCTCCCGCTGTGTCTGTGGCTCAGGCTGCATGTGTGGCCTTGTTCAGAGCTGGCTTCCTGTGCTAACACTACTCTACACCAGGGTTCTCAAACTATTTGGGGTCGGGATCCCCTTTTGTGATAGTAAATTAATCAGGGACCCCCTCAATCAGAACACAACTCGAGTGAGATAAAAAATAGCATACAAGGAGTTTTACTATGACTTCGGCAGTGCATGGCCGGACTAACCAAGTCTCGGGCCCTGGGAAGGAACAATTTAAAGGCCCACATTCTGTCATGGGGCAGAGATTTTTTGTTGTTGCAGCTTTAAAGCTAATATCCTGCAATTCTACACATTTTGCCATGAGGCAGAGAGAAAACATTGCAGTTTTAAAGCTTAAATTACAGTGCATTTATGAAAGAAAAATATATATAATAGGGGGAATATGAAAAGTATTGAGTTGCAAAAATGTATAACTGGTAGAGTACTGTGGATACCAATATCCCTGTGAGCCTCCCAGGCCCATGTCACCCAGGGTTAAAAACATACATTGTAGATTAATAATATTATATTGTATTGTATAACACCCTCTAAACTTAATCCACGGATCCCTTGTCCCTTTTTGTAACATTTTATTTGTATCTGGCCGCGGACCCCTCAGGGGTCTGCTGACCCCACTTTGAGAACCCCAGCTCTACACACTTGGGAAATAGGATTTGCTGCTTGCCGTCTGGCCGGCACAGCACTAAGGAGATTTCCAGCGGCAGTGGATTTGTGTGTGTCAGTCAGAAGAGATTGAGAACTCATGCCAGATCCACCTCTTAATCTCCTCCGACTGGGGATGAAAATATGGAGCTGGCTGCTTACACCTCTCCAATCCCCACAAGTGGCCGAGGAGGTTGTGGCTAGCTAGAGGTTGACTTGATATTGGGGTGGTGAAGGGGAGGAGGGGTTCAACAGAAAAGTGGCCAGTCAGTCAGTGACCTCTAACCTTTGGAGAAGCCCAGTTTCTGGGTGACGGTACGGGCGATCTTGGATGTGGTGGCATCGCTGTAGAGGTAGACCTCGTCCACACTGTGCCAGTCCACGTGGGTACGACTCAATTTCAAACTGTGGACAGCTGCAGAGGGGGAAGAGAGAGAGGGAGGGAGGGGAGGGTTAGAGAAGTAGGAAAGGGAGGAAGGGGAAAAAATGGAGGAAGAAGGGATGAAGAAATTGGAAAGAAATGAAGCGGGAATGAGAGGTGAGAGCAAGCAGAAAAAGGACAAGAGGAAAGATGAACGAATGCAGGGGGAGAGACAGAAAATACACTCATCAAAATTGTGATTTACAAATTCCTAATTTTACATCCAACTCAACAAGGAGAAAGTTTGGTCTAGTCTAGCGCTCGATCAAATACAGACTAGGGCATTGATCTGCAGAGCGTCACTTGAGAACCAGAAAATAACATATTGAAGAAGCACACAGGTTCACAAAGTCTGCATATTTCAACTCTTACCCGCCCATTGATTGCTTGGGTGTCATTGACTGTTTACAGTAGATTGTGAGATAATATTGTACCACACAATTCCCAATTGGGTCTCTATGGTAAGCTCGATCACCACTGTGGATGGGCTATACAGAGGACTATATTAGATTTCAGCATCTTTATCCTAGTGGGCAACAGCAACAGGGCAAGTAAGAGTGAAAACATGAACGATAAATGAAACCGGTTGACTGGGGTGAGCCGGTCACATTGAGGTTTGATTGCCACTTCAGACGTACTGTATGGTACAGTACGTGAAGAGGTGACAGGGTACTTCGGCATTGGTCCAGACCAAACCCTGCGGTGCTTAGAGCCAATCAGGAGGGAATAAAAGGACAGCGTTCAAGAGTCCAGGACAAAAGGATTCCTAGGAGAGGTGGACATTAAAAGACGTCCTCCAGCTTTTTAAAAAACGTTTACTGTTGAAAAGTGATATCCCAAGTACAAATACAGTAAAGTACACACACTAAAGGGTTAAAAATATATACACTGCTCAAAAAATAAAGGGAACACTTAAACAACACATCCTAGATCTGAATGAATGAAATAATCTTAATAAATACTTTTTTCTTTACATAGTTGAAAGTGCTGACAACAAAATCACACAGAAATTATCAATGGAAATCAAATGTATCAACCCATGGAGGTCTGGATTTGGAGTCACCCTCAAAATTAAAGTGGAAAACCACACTACAGGCTGATCCAACTTTGATGTAATGTCCTTAAAACAAGTCAAAATGAGGCTCAGTAGTGTGTGTGTGGCCTCCACGTGCCTGTATGACCTCCCTACAACGCCTGGGCATGCTCCTGATGAGGTGGCGGATGGTCTCCTGAGGGATCTCCTCCCAGACCTGGACTAAAGCATCCGCCAACTCCTGGACAGTCTGTGGTGCAACGTGGCGTTGGTGGATGGAGCGAGACATGATGTCCCAGATGTGCTCAATTGGATTCAGGTCTGGGGAACGGGCGGGCCAGTCCATAGCATCAATGCCTTCCTCTTGCAGGAACTGCTGACACACTCCAGCCACATGAGGTCTAGCATTGTCTTGCATTAGGAGGAACCCAGGGCCAACCGCACCAGCATATGGTCTCACAAGGGGTCTGAGGATCTCATCTCGGTACCTAATGGCAGTCAGGCTACCTCTGGCGAGCACATGGAGGGCTGTGCGGCCCCCCAAAGAAATGCCACCCCACACCATGACTGACCCATCGCCAAACCGGTCATGCTGGAGGATGTTGCAGGCAGCAGAACGTTCTCCACGGCGTCTCCAGACTCTGTCACGTCTGTCACATGTGCTCAGTGTGAACCTGCTTTCATCTGTGAAGAGCACAGGGCGCCAGTGGCGAATTTGCCAATCTTGGTGTTCTCTGGCAAATGCCAAACGTCCTGCACGGTGTTGGGCTGTAAGCACAACCCCCACCTGTGGACGTCGGGCCCTCATACCACCCTCATGGAGTCTGTTTCTGACCGTTTACACAGACACATGCACATTTGTGGCCTGCTGGAGGTCATTTTGCGGGGGCTCTGGCAGTGCTCCTCCTGCTCCTCCTTGCACAAAGGCGGAAGTAGCGGTCCTGCTGCTGGGTTGTTGCCCTCCTACGGCCTCCTCCACGTCTCCTGATGTACTGGCCTGTCTCCTGGTAGCGCCTCCATGCTCTGGACACTACGCTGACAGACACAGCAAACCTTCTTGCCACAGCTCGCATTGATGTGCCATCCTGGATGAGCTGCACTACCTGAGCCACTTGTGTGGGTTGTAGACTCCGTCTCATGCTACCACTAGAGTGAAAGCACCGCCAGCATTCAAAAGTGACCAAAACATCAGCCAGGAAGCATAGGAACTGAGAAGTGGTCTGTGGTCACCACCTGCAGAACCACTTCTTTATTGGGGGTGTCTTGCTAATTGCCTATAATTTCCACCTGTTGTCTATTCCATTTGCACAACAGCATGTGAAATGTATTGTCAATCAGTGTTGCTTCCTAAGTGGACAGTTTGACTTCACAGAAGTGTGATTGACTTGGAGTTACATTGTGTTGTTTAAGAGTTCCCTTTATTTTTTTTGAGCAGTGTATGTTTTGAGCAAAATCGTTTTTTGCCAGTCTGGATTGCTTTGTACTTGCACTTGTGTAGGCCTAATCCTGGATGTGTCAAAGAAAGAAAGAGACAGAAAGAGAGAGAAAGAAAGAGAGAGAAAGAAAGAGAGACACTTAGCATGAGCATCACACTGGTATCACTCTGTCTCCAGAGCACTCGCTCCTGTCCAGATTACTGCTGGTGCATTAGCTTGTTAATGCTCTGCAAACACTCAGCAGGTGTTCAGCAAACTATTAACTAATGCAGTCAGTTTAGTCCAATCTACAGAGTAGGGGACATCAAAGCCTGAAATCAGCTCTTCTTCCCTTCCTTCCCCCTCGTTCTCTTCATCTTTCCACCTCCTAATAGGAGGCATCTGAGAAAAGGGTTGTAGAACCAACAGGGGAGAATAGAACAGTGTTTCTGTGAGTCACATTGTGGAGGGGTAAAGCAGGGCGTCCCTGTTCTAATCTCATCAGCGAAGTGAGGATTGAGGAGCAGTCATGGATGCTCCGGTTGATCAGTCTCCATTCAGGGCCCCTCAGAGGCCTAATGATCCAAAATGGCTTAATGGAATGACAAGCAGGAGCTCAGGAGTTAACCCATGAAGAAGAAGCTGTGTTAGCTGGTGGACCGCGTGGAATTGGTTTCCATTTAGGAGATGTAACCCATTGGGGCTTAAGAGAGGAGGGATGTGTAGAAGGGATGGGACTGAATCCCAACCAAGCAGCTTTAGACAAAGTAAAAAGAAAACTCAATCCAGTCGATGGTCATAAGAATTTATTGCATTGGAAGACCTGAGGGTAAAGATTTTTCAGTATTGCAGAACTTTTCACCGGGTTAGAGTAGCACGTTTTCATTTATCATTGGAAATCACTTGGGATAACACGCATGCTTCACAACAAGTATCACACAAAGATAGGGATCAATTCCACTTCAATTCAGCCGATTCAGGAGGTGAATTTATATGGAATTGACAACCATCACTATACCACACTACTGTACATCATCTTACTACAGTACTCTACAGAAGCGGCGGCGGGCAGCAGGGATAGAATGATCCGTTCTAATGACCGGAGAAGTACAGTAGGGAAAGACAGAACCTCACCACTTAGCCTACACCTACTCTGAGTCCACTGTAAAATATGATGTCTTGAGGAGACAGGAGGTACTCAGTCTTCCCCATTAGCCAGCCATAGGAATAAATAAATCATGGCTGACTGGGTAGGGAATGAGGAAGGTGCTCATGTTGCCAAATGAGAAGGGAAATGAGATGGACAAGCTTCTCAGAGACAGCATCCTGTTTTACAGTGGATCCCAGGCCAGGGCAAGGCAGAGCAGAGCAGGGCAGCGAGGGGAAGAGGGGGAAGCCTGGATCAAAGCACACCAGAGGATCTAACAGTCAGCCACAGAGAGGTTAAGAGGTTTACATGGGAGGCTTTCCAACTATGCCCCGGAGAGCAAGGGAGGACGAGGGAAGAGGGAGAAAAAGTTGTAGATAGATTTAGAGACCGTGTGAGAGACCAAGAGCTATAACTAGAGTGAGAGAGAAAGACAGAGAGAAAGACAAGAGAGCGAGAGAGAGCCTCTTGTAGCTTTGTTCCTGAGGTAGGGCATTATGCCACTAAACAAGGGCAAAGCTCCTTTCCTCAAATTAATTACTGTCGTGTTAAAACAGTGTTATTGTTAGGATGCTAGCTCAGAGCAGTATTGTCTCTAAATTGGCATGGGAGAGTTAGTGTGACAATTACAAGCAATGCCTAACTAGGGTCTGCCAAACATCTTAGATATGTTCCTAGCCTCTGAAGGGTTCAACACCATGTAGAGAGCCACAGAGGGAGTACACTACTCTCAATGCTAGGACACTAGGGTCACATTCATTAAGCACGAAATGGTAGAGAATGTTTTGTGCCTGCTGAATGCAACCCAGGTCTTTCCAGGTTACCGGATTGCAACCTACTGTGTGTGTATACTGGGGTTAGTTTAACTGAAGTGTGGCCCTAGGGCAGGGGTCGGCAACAGTCGGACAGTGGGCCAAAACCGGCCCGCGAGTGATCCAGCCCCCCACAGTTCTTTGAAAGGGGGGGATTTTAGTTTTTGGTCAAAAGACAAATCATGAATTCAGCTAAGAATGAGTTTAATTGAGGAAATCTGTTCCCAAGTACTCCTACTAATAAAATAAAAAAATTGTCCCTCGGCTGAATCTAGTTGCCTACCCCTACTCTAGGGTGCTGAAGACAGTGCAGAGACTCCTATTGCCAGCAATAGAGGAGCAGAGTTATTCCATCCATTGAGGCAATGCTGGAGCTCACAGTGCAGACTGCAGAGCACAGAGTGTGCTATGGGGGCCTGAATGGTGCCTCTCATCTCTAAAAGAGCTTTGTTCATTCTCTTCAGAGCTGTGGTGGTGATAGGGGAGGTTCATTAAGATGTGATCACGCCGCTAGAGGGAACGAGAGGCGGAGAAGGGGAGGCTTTTTGGAGAACCAGCTTATTGAGCTCAGATCCATCGTTTTCCTATTTGGATTTAGAGAGAATGAAAGGATGTTACTAGCTAAATGACTCTCCACTTACTTAGCTCTACCACCACTAACAGACAGACCGGAGCAAGACTTGCAGGTATCCTCCAAAAGTCCAGAAAGCAGTAGCAGTACTAGTGACATACTCTTGGACACAGAAAGGGGGACATTCTAATGACTAGGCCCAGTTTAAACTAAAGGAGTGAGGAGGAGTCTAATCTAGATCCAGTTCTACTAGAGCGGGTTGGGGTGTCTAACTGGGCTTAGTTCTAGGGAGAGCTCAAAAGGGTGAGCAAAGATCTAGTTCAATCAAGACCTAAGATCTAGAGGGGAGAGGGAGTATAGCAGATATAATGTAGGAGATTTAAAAAAGGCTGGCGTACAGTACCTGAGCAGCGCTTGCGCTTGAGACATTTAGTTGTAGCACTCGGCTGATATCCACTCCATTTGAACAGAAAGGGGAGGTAGAAAGGGGGCAGGTGGGAGAGAACTAACAACCAAGAGAGAGTGAGTAAAAGACATGACGTTGGCGTTTTGTCACAAAGGGCTACCCACTGCCATCACTGTTACACTGGGGTGTTTGTCAAGCAGCGCTGCGATCAGGTAGCCACCCTGGGTCTTGTGTGTGTATAGTACAGAACACTAGTTGTTGGTTAGAAGCTGTTGGCTAGTATTCGCATCTGAAAATGTCACAGAATTGAGCATTAGTAAAAGTTCAAAAATTATTTAAAAAATAATTAATTAGGAAAAATGTATGAAGCGTATAGCCTAACCATTAATACATTTTGCTGAATTTCATTAGCGTCGTTCAACTGACAAGCAAAGTTCTTCATTTGAATAAAACCTGTCCCTATGTCTATATAAACATGGCTCTTCATTGTTGTGGCTTAATTAACGTGTCAATATTTGCTGTTGCACACAATCTTGAGCTGAGAGGGACCATTGAAACCCAATTGCAGCGCTGTTTGACATATGCCCAAGATGACAGAGGTAGCACCTGAATCCTACTTAACAACATGTAAAAACCTTATTCTTGTTTTACTGCCTTTAGGGTACTCAGTGTGGACTATATCATGTGCTGGTAATGAACAGATAGTTTTGTATAAAATAATTTAATAACATTAGAATTATGACTGTTTGCCTCCGACCAAATGGTTGGTCAATGGAGGCTACATGACAATGATATATGACATAACATATAGTGATATAAGGGTATATGGTTGTACAGTACTTTCAGCCAGCTATCTATCATTCATCTTGTCAAACAGGTTGAGTACAAATTGCAAAACAACGTTCTAACATCAAATTTAAAGTATGCGCCTGAAAAAATATTGGAGGGCTAACAGCTTAATATTTTAAGAGGATTTCACAACGATCCAAAGTGAGTGGGCCTCCTACAGAGCAGTTTCTTAGAAGTAGCCTGCCTTACAGCTTTTTTCCCCTTGCTCATGTTTTCAATCTAAAAAACTAAGGAGCTTAATTATTTTAGTGGGTCAGAAAAACTTCAGGGAAGGATATCCATTCCTGAGAACAGAGGCGAGAACCATTTCTGAGAACAGAGGAGGAAGTTGCCCTCTAAGATATTTCCTAAAGGCCAAGCAACCGCTCTCTCCTTCCCACACACTGGCCATACAGTAAGTCTCCCTCTCTCTCTCAGCTATCAAGCAACCAGGGTTTCATTTAGAGACATGTCTTTCCATTAGACCAGTGTGTCAGACTTGATGTCATCACATAGCCTATGGCTGTAGTCAGCCTGTGCAGTGACAAGGACATTGGGACTCAGTCTGAGCCCTGTCCTAAAAGGACCAGTCACGCTGAATCAGATAACATGACCTAGGCCTTGCCCTGCGGCAGAGCTCTGTTTGTGGACCTTACTGTTGGAGGGGAGTAATGGCCTTAGCTGATTGAGCTGTGGGCTGAGTTTATGTTTAACGAGTGTTAGTCAACACGAGGGTGTTCCTATTAAACCATAAGAAACCTGAGCCGGGAGCTCAGCTGGCCATAAAGGTATTATGCTGTGCTGTGACTGCTTTATATTTCAAATTTACTCACAGCTATAAATAGGCTGTGATAGGTCCATCAAGAATACCCAGTCGCAAGCAAGTTGTCGAGGGGTAGTTGTATTTGGATAATAGCAAGACTTTAGGATAACGTTGGTGTATTGGAATGTAAAATAATCTCAAATCAGTCAAGCAGAATAACTATGGATGTGGATATGGTATTGAGAGGTCTCCTATCCTTTCAGGCATTTGATTAACAAATGAATGTGGATCTCCATTCCGGATTGGGATATAATTATACCATTTGAGCTGAGGTTAGGACCGAGAAATCAGACTTGCAAATGACAGCAGTGCTTTCCTCAGCTGGGCTGGGATTGGGTGGGGGGGTGAAAGCTGCTGATTGTGCCATTGTTGCCAGGACAGGCTGGGAGAGAGGAAGAGATAGATAGAAAGAGGGAGACCAAGAGAGACAGGGGGAGAGAGAGAGAGAGATAGAGAGGAGAGAAAGAGGGATAAAGAGAGAGAAAGATAGTTATATAGAGAGAGATAGAGAAAGAAATGACTGTACTACCTTACGCCGCCCACTGAGGGTCTGGAGACAGACACATGAATCAGCTGATCCATCTGGGACCACATCATATCCATACAACAGTGGCAAGAAACAAATAAGCTTTATCCTGCTTAACTTACTGTCTTGGATATCCTGCTTACTGATGTATATTACTGAATCATAAAAATTTCTACTAATGCAGCATTAATACACCTCAACATGGGGGCCCCTCAGGGGTGTGTGCTCAGTCCCCTCCTGTACTCCCTGTTCACCCATGACTGCATGGCCAGGCACGACTCCAACACCATCATTAAGTTTGCCGACGACACAACAGTGGTAGGCCTGATCACCGACAACGATGAGACAGCCTATAGGGAGGAGGTCAGAGACCTGGCCGTGTGGTGCCAGGATAACAACCACTCCCTCAACGTGACCAAGACAAAGGAGATGATTTTGGACTACAGGGGAAAAAAAGAGGACTGAGCACGCCCCCATTCTCATCGACGGGGCTGTAGTGGAACAGGTTGAGATGGTCCAAACACACCAAGACAGTCGTGAAGAGGGCACGACAAAGCCTATTCCCCCTCAGGAGACTGAAAAGATTTGGCATGGGTCTTCAGATCCTCAAAAAGTTCTACAGCTGCACCATCGACAGCATCCTGACTGGTTGCATCACCACCTGGTATGGCAACTGCTCGGCCTCCGACCGCAAGGCACTACAGAGGGTAGTGCGTACGGCCCAATACATCACTGGGGGCAAGCTTCCTGCCATCCAGGACCTCTATACCAGGCGGTGTCAGAGGAAGGCCCTCAAAATTGTCAAAGACTCCAGCCACCCTAGTCATAGACTGTTCTCTCTGCTACCGCATGGCAAGCGGTACCGGAGTGCCAAGTCTAGGTCCAAAAGACTTCTCAACAGCTTCTACCCCCAAGCTATAAGACTCCTGAACAGCTAATCATGGCTACCCAAACTATTTGCAGTGCACACCCACCCCCAGTGTTAGACTATATGAGTCCGGTCCTGGCGCCATGGCACGAGAGCCAGATCGAGGCTCCTGCGGTGGACGAGTGGATTCGGCGCTCGGAGGAGACGTGGGACGCTGCCCATGTCCATCTGCAGCGTGCCATCCGTCAACAGAAGGCGAGCGCCGATCGCCACCGCAGTGAGGGCCCGGTGTACGCACCGGGAGATCGAGTCTGGCTCTCGACTGAAACCTGCCCCTCCGCCTGCCGCCGGAAGCTGGGTCGGCGGTTTGTGGGGCCCTTCAAAGTCCTGAGAAGATTGAACGAGGTGTGTTACAGGTTACAACTACCTATAGAGTATAAAAATATTAACCCTCGTTCCATGTGTCTCTTCTCAGGCCGGTGGAGCTGGCCCACTCCAAGAGGAAGAGATAGGAGAGACCCCTCCGCCCCCTTTGGACATCGAGGGGGTCCCGGCGTACAGGGTCCGGACCATCTTGGACTCCAGGCGCCGGAGGAGTGGTCTCCAATATCTCGTGGAGTGGGAGGGGTACGGTCCGGAGGAACGGTGCTGGGTGCCCAGGAGGGACCCACCCCATCTTTTTACGCTGCTGCTACTCTGTTAATTATTTATGCATAGTCACTTTAACTCTACCCAAATGTACATATTACCTCAACAAGCCGGTGCCACCGCACATTGACTCGGCACCGGTACCCCCCCTGTATATAGACTCCCTACTGTTATATGTTTTACTTCTGCTCTTTTTTTCTCTCAACACTTTTTGTTGTTGTTTTATTTTACTTTTTTATTAAGAAATAAATGCATTGTTGGTTAAGGGCTGTAAGTAAGCATTTCACGGTAATGTCTACACCTATTGTATTCGGCGCATGTGGCAAATAAAATTTGATTTGACTTGTTTTCTGAACTGAAGATGGCTTGTGTGCACGTAATTATAGGCTATGCTTGGGTTTAGAGATTCAATGCTGTACATTTCTGGATGTTGTCAATTGGAGATAATATGGCAGTGTTATGGAGTATAGAGAGATTGCATTTTGACATGGCCTGCTCTGAGCTTGTTTTGGCCTATATATATATTGAATCAAGGTCCATTGGTGTGGATTTCTCTGTTTGAGCTAGAGCACCATAAACATCTCAAATGGAATGACGTTCCAAATTTCACATTGGATTAGAGCTTGTCTACTCCGCTGGGAGCTTTGAATTTAATCGCCCAGGAAAAAGACCAGCACAGCAGATTGCTACAGTTACAGTATCTGGTCTAGCTATTGAAAGCGTAGCGAATATGTATGCTAAATGTAAATGTCATAGTGTGCCATGACAATTGTCCTGGGTTGTAGACTAGAGCTGTGACTAGTGATGGAGGAAGAAAATCTATACAGTTACATATCGGGATATTACTTTTGACAA
Source organism: Coregonus clupeaformis (assembly GCF_020615455.1). Classification (NCBI taxonomy): domain Eukaryota; kingdom Metazoa; phylum Chordata; class Actinopteri; order Salmoniformes; family Salmonidae; genus Coregonus; species Coregonus clupeaformis. Next base: position 24,314,626 of record NC_059216.1, on the reverse strand, counting down.
TATATCGTATCACTTTGACAATATCGCAATATCATTTATTTTGCTTGTTGGCTGTACCTGCAGCCTACTAACTCACTCCACTATTTTTCCTTCATAGCTTGTTCTCCATCTTCTTTTTAAATATGGAGACAATTTGTTTTCAGCACTTTTATTTCAATGACTGATCAAACCTTCTCTCATGGCCCTCTCTTGTCCCTATGCAGCAGACATATGGTGAGCAATATGTTTGGAACATCGAATCACAAAATCACAGTATCGAATCGCAATACATATAGAATTTATTGTGAGAATCGCAATACATATCGTATCGGCACCTAAGTACTGTAATAATATTGTATTGTGAGGTCCCTGGCAATTCCCAGCCCTAGCTGTGACATGACATTATGTGATGTTATGACCTGTGTGTGTTGTTGACACATTACCTTTGCCCTGATGCTCCAGGAGCCTGATGGACTGAAGTACTCCCCACCGTCATGAGCCCTGGCCTAGCCTCTAGCCAGCCCACATGCAAATCTCTCTACTGGTTCAAACGCCTTCAAAACACACCCATATGATAGATTCTCACATCAGTACACAGTCCCTTCACACACACACACACACTCGCATCTCTCTGTTGCCATCATCACCCACCACTCCAACACAGACAGACACACATGCAGGCATATACCCACAGTAAACACACATCTACCAGAGATTATGACATACACAGCACAGTGAGCACACAGTCTAAGTGACACAAACCCAGTGCATGTTTAAACAGAAGGTCTGACAAACAAAAGGTGTAATGGGTCCGCACTCAAAAAGATGTCACATTAAGCTTACTTCAGGCCTCCTAAAACCTGAGAGGGGAGCCAACAGGGGGCCTCTTGCTATTAACACCCTGCTCCTTAAATGGTGTAATCACAGTGAGAGGGTCATGGAGCCCCAATGGGACTTTTCTCTGGAGGTGCAATCTCAGTCACACTGCATGGAGCAACTCTGTTCCCAAGTTTCCACTTCTGTGTGTGTGTGTGTGAGAGAGAGCGCGTGCGACAGTGCAGTGCGTACAGGCCTACAGTATCAAATATTTGTTTGCCAAACACTCTCATAGTGATACTTTGTACATTATTTCTTCCTCTGAGAGGAACTTCCAAGCCAGACTGGCAAGTAAGACAGACTCTCTGTATTCTGTGAATCAGCCTATTGCCAGCTTCAGTAGCTGCCGAAATCATCAGTAAACCCTCCACAGTACAGCTGCCATGTGGGCCACCATCTGTGGCAACTGTCAATTTCCATCCTCAAATTAGGCACCAACGGCAGCCATTAACTACAAATGAAGTGGCAAATTGTCACTCTTTGCCACAGAAGCCTGATGAGGAATGAGGAACCTTTTTTGACTGACAAAGCAGCAGTAACCAAAGGCAGGAGAGGACAGAGCCCTCGTTCTGCCTGCATTATGATGATCTCATGCCTACATAACATGCCTGCAAGCCACACCACTTGCTTTCTGCTCCATTAGGCTTTGAGCTGGCTGCTGGGGTTTCAGGGTGAGAAAGAGGGAGGGAGGGGTGAGAGAAAGAGGGAGAGGGTGAGAGAAAGAGGGAGAAGGGGAGGAAGGGTGAGCGGGTGAGAGAGAAAGACGCAGAGAGTTGAGGGAGAACGATGGGGGGAGGAGAGGAAAGGAGAGGGAAAGAAGGAGAGCGAGAGGGTAATGCAGTATTGTGGAGGGGGTAACAGATGGGCGCTCTCACTTTACTAGCTGGGTGCTCTGCCATATATGACAATGACTTCAAATAAAATCCCAAGTTCAATAACATCGAACATTTAATACAAAAAGATGTCACTTCATTTCACCTTTTTATTTTAGTCCGGGCAGGCTTACACGTTTCGGAAGTTATGCCTTCATCAGGGCATCCGATTCGGTAAGCTACTGTATATGGTACAATAGACTCACTGTTCAGGGGTGTCATTTTCAAGTGTTAATTGGCTTTTGCAAAATGTGTGAACAGATAACTTCGAAGTGAATCCTTGAATGAATGAATTCATTAAATGTGGTGAAATGTTAGAACAGAACAGTTTTGTATTCTGTCGAAGAGGTGACTCAAAACTGAAATTATGGGATGTGGCAGTGCTTCCAGAGGGGGATTTGGTGTGTGTTTATATTTGTGTATATGGCTGTGTGAGAAAGAGAGGGATAGATGGAGAGAGTGAGAGAAAGAGAGAGGGGGGGTGGGGGTGGAGAAGATTGAGATTGGTTGATTGTGTGTGGGGTTTGGTTTTACTATCCTTGTGGGGACCAGAAGTCCTCCCAAGGATAGTAAAACAAGGAAAATCCGGACAAGTGGAGACATTTCGCCGGTCGCCACAAGGAATAATGCTTTTTTAGGCTTAGGGTTTAGGTTTACAATTCGGGTTAGAGTTACAGTTAGTGTTAGGTTTAAGGGAAAATAGGATTTTGAATGGGAATCAATTGTTTGGTCCTGACAAGGATAGTAGAGAGTGAGTGAGTGGAGAGAGGCAACGACCTCTGTCTTTCCAACCAGTTCATGTCTGTGACTAAGTTTGAGTGGCGTAGCTAGTACCGGGCAGGCGCTTGAGAGAACAGTGCATTACCGTGGCGATAAGGCAACCTCCAGTAGCCAGCCAGTCTACTGATGACTATACAGAGCAGGGAACCATTCAAGGACTAAACTTATTTTGATTACCAGTGAGTCAGAGAAAGTCATGATCATTTACAATGGGAGGTTAATCACTGTGTGCAAACTGTTATGGTCCAATTCAGAGTGCCATACACTGAGGAGATGGCGCTGGCCTTGGTTGGTAGGAAAGCAGCACTTGTTCTCAGTTCGAGATAGAAGTTATCTTCAAGCTTAGCTTTGATGTGTCAGATGATTTCTCACACATACAGCACACACACCAACACTGGTGGCATTTGCCCTATCTCACACAGACAAACACAAAGGCAAGCATACAGGTGACATTTTCCTTCCCTCTCTCGTACACATTTGTGACATTCTCCCTCACATACACAATAACATTCACACACACACACAATCTCTCCTGGTGACATACTGATTTAATACCATTGGTATCGAAACTCATTCACACACCCTCACATTCATCACAGAAGAAGCAGCCATCTCACAGGGCTGAAGACTGCATTCAGGAGGGGATTGCTGACTGAAAGATTCCATTTGTCATTTGTTTTCTGAGTGCTCCAACAAGCTATTCCTGAAACGAAGTGCTGTCTGCGCCTTGCATGAAAAACACACTTTTACCTATAATACACTCTGGGTTAACACAATACAATCAACAGCCTCATAAAGACAAACTGGTATTTTCCCCCTAGCTGGTCTACAGGGAGATCCTGATAGCTAATACGTTATGGTTTATGAGTCCCAACAACACTTTTCAGTTCTGATAAGGGGGCTAAGGTAAATAAATGTAATGGGAGTGGGTGTTATTTTTAATGGAGTCCATAACTAACCCAGACACCATCTACAGAGAACCCCATTTGACAGCTGCTATCACACTGCATTATGTATTAGTTCTTTATAGATAAGTACCTTTCTGGAATTATCAGGTTAGTAGTGATTGAGCTGGCAGAACTTCACAGATGAAGATTGTGAGAGAGCATGGCTACAGCACTGGTATCCAACCCTGGTCCTGGAGAACTAGCTGATTCAGCTAATCAACAAATCATCAAGACGTGGTTAGTGGAATCAGCCGTTTCAGTTCTGCTCTGGAGCAAAAGCTTGCCCAGACTGTAGCTCTCCAGGACTAGGGTTGGAGACAACTGGTATTCAGTCTTTAGATTCATGCATTATATACTTGATATAGGCCTACACTTGATAAATATTAATTTAGGCCTAAACCACATCTCCCACAAGCCCCGGTGTTCTCTCACCATCTTTTCTGTCGACTGTCTTGGCCACCACAGAGTCAGAGTCGAAGCTGTCCTGCATCTGTTGCCCAAGGAAACGGGTCAGGTGTTCCACCTCGATGAGGTCACTCTCGTCCTCCTCCAATGGGATCCAGGTGCCGTCGATGAACCACTGGCCCCTCATGACAGGGATGCTCTCCTGCTCTGAGGGTGGGAGAGAGAATGGAGCAGGGGGTAGTTAGAGAGACAGATTTACAAAGCAATCCATTTTTTTTCTTTCAACGTTTCCCCTTGATTGTTTTCTAGACGGGAGAACAAAATGCTAGGGTAATCAAAGACAAAAATGAGTAGCGTAGCATGAGCCAGCAGGTAACAACTCTATGTGTGTGGTGCTGACACAGCATGCAACCCATAAAGCTAGGCATTGGCAATCTCAGTGGAGTGTGGAGGGAGGCCAAAGTTGATTACAGAACTGATTAGTTTAGAATTAGTAGTAGTTGGTGAGAGCATGACTACAACACTTCATTGTGTAATGTGTGCTTCTATCTAATGGCACAGAGCTTGGGTGTGACTATTCATACAAACAGGTAGTAACCAACACACGCCTAAGCAGCACTATCTATAGTATAGAGCAGCAAAGACAGAAAACACCTATTACGGAATCACTTTTACAGTAGCCTACATTTGTATTCAGGTTACATTTATCATTGGATGTGGTGCAGAGAGTACAGATGTAGGATAATGAAAATACCAATGGATCCTTAGAAATGTCTTACTCAACAAAAGACTCTAGTGAAAGAAGATATGTGCCTAGGCTAGCTCATGCATGTCAAACAGTGATATTACTGGCCCAAACAGTCACAGAGCCTCAAACTGACTACAACATCTAGCTGGAAGATCCTAGGAAACCAACTGTCACTGTGTTGCCTCTAGGTGAACTCAGCCAGTTAGCCATGCATCCCTTCAGGGAAAATGAAATATCTGGCTGGCTTGCTCAAGTAATCCAGGGCTCTATAGCAACCAGGTCTATCACCATGGCTGGCTTTCTTGGAAATCTCCATGAATTAGTTGGCACAGTCCAGATACATTCAATGGAGGCAGTGCCCGGGATGGTGGCTAGACTAATAATAGGCCACTTTTGTGGGTTTGTGATAGGTGGCACAGATAAACTTTCGGTTCATTAAGTTGCTGAAATGCGATGGTTCTGACTCTATTCCGGATTGTGACTATATATGTGGCCTATATTTGTACATTAAAGCATATTGTAGACAGAGGCAGATTGCATAGGAGACATGAATGAGCGATGGCGACACACCATGCCATGCGACCTCTGATCTCGTGAGTGCATACGAGTTAATCTCTGTAGTGACCTGGTAGTGACTTGTCCATGCAGTCTGCAGCCTCTCATTGGAGAGATACGCAGCAGGAATTAAGACCAGAGATTATCGGCACCACTCAACATCTGGCACTGAGGCGTTTGCTTGCCAGTGGCAGATGAATAGCACTTTGCAACATGGGTAGATGTCGACTAAAATACTTTAAAGAGTAACCCTCTTGTAAGCAAAACAAATTAGACATGAATGCTGGGTATATAAGGAGTAAAGAGGATGCTTCCTATTGATACTTACGATTCCAATACACAGGATAGCATTCTCTGTCTTTGACATCCACCTCATACAGCCCACCCCTGACACATACAGCCTCTACGTTGATGTTTATTGAATCAAGGTCTCTTTCGTATGTGGAGTCTGTTCTCTCCATCGAACCCCTGTCCCTATGAACCCTAGTTCTCTGCTCCGGCACTGGTCCAGCTCGCTCGATTTCGTTCGACCCCCCAGTTGTCGCTTCCACCCCGCTTGCATTCTCTTCCTCATACCCTTCATCCATGCCCAAAGAGCCTTGGCGCTTGGTCGTGCCAGGGTTCAGTTCGCAGAATTTACGGAACATTACCTCAATTTTCAAAGAGTCGTGTCCAATGAAAGGCTTCCACGTTTTTTTGTCCTCTTTGTAAAACCATCGCACTTCTTCGGGTCCCAATTCTGTGACAACCTCGTTATACCGGTTCCTTGAACTACTGGACCGAGTCCTCTTTCTGCTTTCTAACACCGGGGCGACGTTCCGGTCATTTTCACTTAAGTCCAGAGGACTGGTGTCTAGGTAGGCTGCGGGAGGACTCCGGTTGTTGTGACAGCCGGGGTAAGCCTCCTCTAGGCCCAGTATCATACCGTCCGGAGGACCCTGGTGTCGGCCTCGCAGGTGCCTGGCCAGACCTGGCTGAACAGAGTGCATCCCTGCCTGCATTGTTTCGCCAATAGGCTCTTCATAGCAGCATACAAATACATCGTTTTCCAAGTCCCAGTCTCCGTTGTTGTTGCCGACAGATGAAACCCTATTCTCAGGCCTCTGTGGAGCGCTGCTTAGCAAAGACGTCTTATTTGTAAAACTGCTCGACATAACTATTGAGCAAGCTATCTTGTCATTAGTTCGGTAGCTAACCGGCTGACCCGGCCTAGCTATGTTTTACTATGCAGCAACTACTGGCAATATGTCATGTGTTTGACGAGGTAAAAAAAGAAAAGCCAGCACACTAATTGACAAGCAACAAACTAGCCCTAGCAAGCTTCCAACCGAGAAACCTGCTATTCTTTCTTCCGCACAACCACCTCCACCAATTTCTTTATAACTAAACCCTCCACCTTCTGCAACCGTACAAAGCCACTTTCCTGCTGGAACCGGACATCCGCTTGGTCCAGCTTGATATTGATACTGTTCGGTAACAACTTGTTACTTCTTTCTTTCCTGTGAGTAGAATTTTAGATTATTTCGTTTCTAAACAATTTGCCGGCTTGCATGGAGACACAAGCGCGTACGTCAACTAGTGCTATCTCCCCGTGACAACTGACGCACGGATCACAAGATTCCCACGCCCAAATGTGAACGCGCACGTAGAATGTACGCGAACGTTCTAGGGATTGGGATTGGGATTCTTCTTCTTCTTCTTCTTCTTCTTCTTCTTCTTCTTCTTCTTCTTCTTCTTCTTCTTCTTCTTCTTCTTCTTCTTCTTCTTCTTCTTCTTCTTCTTCTTCTTCTTCTTCTTCTTCTTCTTCTTCTTCTTCTATGATATCATGGCGGTCTGCAAAGAAACGTTTAAAGGGCATGCAGCCACCTACTGTGTTGGAATGTACGATCAATCGTGATCTGCCCAACACTGTACAACCATTTCAACAGTATTTGTATTTATTATGGTTTCCCATTAGCTGCTGTCAAGGCAACAGCTACTCTTCCGGGGGTCCAGCAAAATGTATGGCAGTAATATACATTATAATACCATTTTAAAACCTTAAAATACATTTTACAACAGATTTCACAATACATTAAGTGTGTGCCCTCAAGCCACTACAACACACAATCCAGGTGTACATGTGTATAGTGTGTATGTAATGTGTGTTTGTATGCTTGTGTTTGTACAGTAACATCTGTTACCCCCAATATATTTTTTGCCATCTCCACAATAACCTTCAACCTGGCATTTCTGCTTTACACAACCTGACTCGTATTGATAACCTTACTCATAAAAGCTATGTAGTCAACTTTATTTATTATCAAAGTGTCCAAAGTGTCCTCATGAGCTCTCCGGTGGTGCCGCACTATTATGGCTGACTCTTAAAACAACACATTTCAATGCACCTATCTGGTGTATGTGACAAAAACATATATATTTTTTTATAGCTGACACCCCTTTGTTGCTGCAGACATCTTTGAATCTCAGTTCAGAGCAGATATTTTTGGAATGTGTTTTTGAAAAATTTTCTGTGTAAATTGTTAAAGGGCGACTGCAATTCCTAATTTGGCCTCGTTTTAGATTTGGTTCATTAAGAAATGCTAGCGGCCATGACTGAATTCAAACGTGAGTTGGTTTTGGGTTGTGGTTTGATGTGGGTGTCTCTTCTGTGTGTTCGCAGGTGGGAAGAGTTAGCCAAATTATTTAGCCAATTAGCTTCAGCCAGCTGGTGTGCAACCGTGGCAAAGTTGGTTTGACTTTGGATAGCCTATCTCTGGGGATAGTTAGGGACTGACAATAAATTGCACAATGTAAATGCACATCTTTTAGTTGTCTCATTAAATGCTTTCAATATTTGTATATGACTTTCTTTAATTTATAGTTGGTTTGAGGTTTTTAAGTCATAGAAAGTTGGAGCTATTGACCTTTTAAAATATTGTCCCATCCCACTGGGCACAGACGTCAATTCAACATCATTTCCACATTGGTTCAACGTAATTTCATTGAAATGATGTGAAAACAACATTGATTCAACCAGTGTGTGCCAAGTGGGATGTACAAATAGCCCCATAGGGATACCGAATGTCAAACCAGATTGACCAAGGTCATTACGATCGGGTCCCGTGCAGCTGCGCTCCGAATTGATTATTACTTGCCAGCTGTGGGCATGTGGGCGAATAAAATAAACCCAACCCATGGAAAACTGTTTTGGTACCCTTCATTCTGTGACATACATCTCCTTTTTAGACAAGACTGACTTTATGACCAAAATTATACTAGTTACACTTTGTAGTACATTTTGACACTAGAATATTATGGACAGTATATGAATAGACAAGGTCTGTATAGCAGTAGTTACAGTATATAGGATGAGCCTTGAATAAAATACAGTATATACACTGAGTATACCAAACATTAGGAACACCTTCCTAATATTGAGTTGCACCCCCCCTTTTGCATCCGGTTTATACAGAACAACATCACATGTGCACTAGCACTCAATGCGCACAGGGAGCAGCGTGAGCAGCGACGACGTCATCATCATATCATCCAAAAACATGGCAGACGTTGGATGAATATAAAATGCTAATATCTTCGGGTGTGAGTGATTCAGTTTAAACAATTCAATGGATGTTTTGTGCACAAAGGTGATGACTAAAGTGTCTTATTAGGAATTTTCTAATCTAACTTCTCTATGTGGCCGTGTATGGAAATTGTCTTTCTGGGCTGGTGTCAATTAAATTGCAGTACTGAAGCAAAATTGTAGGAACAGTCGAAATCGTGCTTCTAGACCGGAATCCTGGCCCGTTGGATTGTAGCTAAGCCTAACCCTAACCCTTTTCCTAACCTTAACCTCATTCTCTTAACCTCCTACGTTAATTCATCTATGCTGCTGCATTAGTTAAATCAATCAATCAAATGTATTTATAAAGCCCTTTTTACATCAGCAGATGTCACAAAGTGCTATACAGAAACCCAGCTTAAAACCCCAAACAGCAAGCAATGCAGATGTAGAAGCACGTTAGTTAGTTAGTTAGTTAGTCCCTGATTTTTTTATTTTATTTTTTTATTTAACCTTTATTTAACTAGGCAAGTCAGTTAAGAACAAATTCTTATTTACAATGACGGCCTACACCAGCCAAACCCAGACGACACTGGGCCAATTGCGCGCCGCCCTATGGGACTCCCAATCACGGCCGGTTGTGATACAGCCTGGAATCGAACCAGGGGGTCTGTAGTGACACCTCAAGCACTGATGTTATGGAAGGGTAGGCAGGTGTTCCATCAATATATTCCCTTTACAAGGCACAGGTTTGGGGTCAAGTTCTTTGTTATGTGCGACGTGAAGACAGGATTTGTCAAAGACATTATAGTCTACAGAGGGTCCACCACAGACATCCAACACTGAGGGGCTTATGAGGACCATGCTTATGAGGACCATGCTGGCTCATCATCTTGGGAAGGGCCACACTTTGTATTATTTCTTAATATCTTTCTTTACTTTTCTTGGGATTTGGGTGTATTGTTTTGTATTGTTAGGTATTACCGCACTGTTGGAGCTAGAAACATAAGCATTTCGCTGCACCTGCAATAACATCGGCCAAATATGTTTACGCAACCAATAACGTTTGATATTTATTTGAATTGGTACAGCAGTCCCATACTCTTCCAGCTTCTGCTCTCCAACAGCACTGGGGCCTGTGGCACGGTTTGGTCGAATAGGAAAGGGATGCCGGCATTTGGAAGCAGCAAGATGCAGAGGGGGGAGGTGGAGTTCAAGGAGACGTCCATGTCCTTTCCACTGTCCATACAGCAACCATGTCGGCCACAGGGAAAGTGGACCACCTGACAGGGGAGAGAAAGATCAAACCAGACTGTGTGCTTGATTATAACCTCAGAATGGGGGAAGTGGATAAGGCGGACATGATAAACAGCTTTGTGGAATGCGCTCGGAAAACTACCAAGCGGTATAATACAATTTTTTTCTCTCCATCTGATCAACACTGCTGTCCTCAACGGCCACGTAGTTCACCACCAGCTAACAGATGAGAAGATTACTAAACAAGTTTTTTTTGTAATTGGACATGTACAAATCACATACATTTATGCAATTGCAATACATTGACAATATCTCACCCACCTACCCACTCCCTCATCCTCCCCACTCCCTCATCCTCCCCACTCCCTCTCTCCTATAGGTGAGGTGATTACCTACCAAAAGTACAGAGAGAACCTCATGAGAGAGCTGCTGGAGAAGCACCAAACCCCTCGGCGTCCATCCACTGGGGGCCGTCCTGCTGCAGACAATCTCCTACGCCTCACCGCACGGCATTTCCCCTCGGAAATCCCTCAAACTGCTGCTCAAGGCAGTCGCACACAGAGGCACTGCATTTACATTTTTACATTTACATTTTAGTCATTTAGCAAACGCTCTTATCCAGAGCGACTTTACAGTTAGTGAGTGCATACATTTTCATACTGGCCCCCCGTGGGAAACGAACCCACAACCCACTGCAAAGTCTGCATGTCCGGCACCAGGAGAAGGAAGCAGAGGAGGTTGACAAAGTACATGTGTTTAGTTTGTGACACACCCCTGTGTGTTGCGCCATGCTTTGGGGAGTACCATACGCTTAAGCACTATTGAGCACATCTGCAGCAATTACTGACTGACTGACTGACTTGACAGGTGATCTGCCATGATACTAAGCCTTTAGGGGTGTGGGGTGGAAAAGCAGTTGTTGTTCAATCACTACATGAATATTGAAATATGAGTTATGCATATGAATAAGTTCAGTCTTTTCTTGCTGTTTTTTTCCTTTAGTAAACCTAGTTTTAGTTTTAGTTGTTCAACCACTACCAATACTTATAAAATATAAAATAGACAACCATTACATATAGGCCTATGTCTTTTCTTGATGTTTTTTCCTCCATTAAAACTGTAGGTGAGTGTATGTTCAAACAGTATGTTGCTAGAATACTAAAGTTGGCCTCAATCTTCTGCAAGAAAGATGTCTAGTTCCAGTTATGATGTTGTCAAATAAATACTGGTTGTGTGGTTGGTTTCTGAAAGCACAGAATAAATAAGAATTATTAATAATTAGAATACAATATCAGGATATAGCAATCAAACAATGTTACAATGAAGTAACATAACACTGCTATAAAAATAATAAGTTGCACTGACAAAATCACAATTATGAATGATATAAGAAACAGTAACTGAAAAGCTCCACAAGGGGGCAGGGCAGAGCAGAGCTATGCTATGCTAAACGGGCCAAATGAAAACACAGGCCATGATAAGGCCAGGGCAGCTTCAAAGGATACAACACAAGATAATACTTTTCTGACACCATTACCATTGTTTTGCAGAGCTAATAGAATAATGTAGCTAGCTACATAAGCACAATTGAGTATAACACCATAAAGGTTATGAAATTAGTAGCTTGCGTATCCGTGGTTAAAAAGGAATACACACAGAATACATTATGCTGCATTCAGACATACATATGGTGTGCTACAGTACAAAGGACATAACACAATATACACTTACTTTGATAGGAACGCACACATGTCAAAAATTATTATTAGTATGGAAAACAACAGTGAAGACAATGTGGGCGCCAGCTGGAAAATGCGTTGGGGGGAAAGAAGTTAGTGCAGGTTTTGTTCTGACTGGAGAACAAATGTCTGCATACTTGATCTGGGGAAACACTGGGGGAGTGCTTGGGCTCTCATCAAATAGAGAAGTTTGTCCAGCTCATCTAGCTAATCCTCGTCTTATGTTAGCATAGCATGCCTCAAACGTAAATTGTCCGCCACAGTGAAATGGGCTACTTCTATGTGAATTAATGAGGAGGCGGAACACTTGTTAGAAAATAATTTGAAATTGACAAGTTGAAACATAGCCTTAGCAGGCAACATGCCTTGGTGTGAGGGCAGCGCAGGTTAACTGTCCTGTTGCGTAACAATCCAAATTTGGTGTATTTATCCAAAAAGGGCCTTCAGAACTTTAACATTGTATTACCAACAGTGGCCATTTTGTAAGATAGCCGCCACAGCCCGCTGGGGCCAAATCTGTGGTGGCTCTATGTCTAAATATTTTCAGGGTCCATTAATCTAGCCATGTGACAAATGAGGTGCCTTTACCTCAAAGCTCTTTCTGAATTGTAAAAAGTAGTAGTCGGGGCCCATTTTGACAAATGTCTGCCACGCCCCCCCAGGGGCCAAATCTGGGGTGGATCCATATAAAAAAAAAATCAGGGTACATAAATCTACATCTCTGCCAAATTTGATGTGATTTATCATCTTAACTGCCCCACCACACCTCAAAGTGGACAAATAATTTGACATTTGGCCTGCTGGCCCATGTACAAAATAGGCTATTGCCACTAGATGGAGACAAACTCTTTTAATCTGAGTAGGAATTAGGAATTGACTGAGAAACAGCTCAACTACCGTTTCTTGTAAAGTTTTCAACTCACCACTAGAGTGCAACATTTGTCTGAAGAATTATTCCTTCCTAAATGTTCCTCGCTCTTTCAGTTGGAGGTGTTTGGTGAGCTTCATTGTCAGTTGTAATAACAGTCACTGATATTGAATTCAGAGATTTCATTTAATTGTATTATGTAGTCTGTAGGTAGTCTGACCATAATATCATACTCATTCCAAATATAGGACACTCACTGCATTTGTTTATTCAATACTCTGTTCAGCTGTAATAATGTTCCACTTCACTTTTAAATGAATTGTACACAAAACCTATTAGTCCTTGCTTATTTGTGTGTGTGTGTGTGTGTGTGTGTGTGTGTGTGTACTAGTCATAGTAGTCTACAGGTGATCCCCAGACCGGGGTCTGGTTTGTGGGGAGAGCTAGGGTAGGACACAGCAAGAGAGACAGGCCTGTGCAGCTGTATTTTGAATAAACAGAGATTACCCCGCTGTGTTCTAATTTACTGCAGAGTGGGAATCAAACTCTAAACATGTCCCACCCCTCTGCAGTCAAACACACCAGTGTCTGGCCACCAGCATCCCATTGCACAACCAAAGCCAAAGAGGGATGACCCCAGTCACCTCCTAACATACGTTCAACACTCATAAAAGTACATTCAAGCTTTTTCTCTCTGTGGTCTTCAAGATTCAGCTCTTGGAGCTGTTTATTCTGAGGTCGTATGTCTTGTCCTACAAAATCTTGAATTTTTTTGGATAGTGTTGTTTTGCTTTAGGAGACCTTAGATTATTAGACTGTTAGAGCTCTTTGTTTTGAGGCCATATGTATTTCAGCAATGTTATCATGTTGAAACGTCCCATGCCAGAAATATTATTTTCAGTAAGTGTGTGGTGAGTACACAGGAACTTGAGCCAACTCATGAATAGTATTCATATCCTCTCTTGAGGATAGCAACACAAGATTGTGGTGGAATTTTCTGAGTGGAGGCCTAATCCACATGAACATCTCTCTCTGTATGGTCTGAGCAGTAACAGGCTAAACAGCTATAGAGATGGCCTCCAGATCATTCCTCTCCCTTATTCTCTCCTTCTCCCTCTCTCTCTCTCTCTCTCTCTCTCTCTCTCTCTCTCTCTCTCTCTCTCTCTCTCTCTCTCTCTCTCTCTCTCTCTCTCTCTCTCTCTCTCTCTCTCTCTCTCTCTCTCTCTCTCTCTCTCTCTCTCTCTCTCTCTCTCTCTCTCTCTCTCTCTCTCTCTCTCTCTCTCTCTCTCTCTCTCTCTCTCTCTCCCTCCTCTCCTCTCTTTCTCTCCTCTCTCTCGCTTTTGCTCTCTCTCACTCCTGCTCTCGCGCTCTAGTTGAGGGCTTCCATTTGGGGATGACATATGGCTTTTATATAACAATTAGTTCAATTCCTCATTCCTGGCAAAGTCAATCTCAAACAGGTTGGCTTGTTTTCCCTCCCTCCCTCCCTCCCTCCCTCCCTCCCTCCCTCCCTCCCTCCCTCCCTCCTACCACCTGGCTGAGTGGATGACGAACAAACTGCACATTTTCCTTCCAGTAACTGACCAAATAGATATTTATAACCAGCTGGTCACCTCCCCCACCCGCTGAGCACCCCCCCACCCCCCCTCCACCACCGCGGCTGCGAGAGCTCCCTTTAAAGACCAGTTGTGTCACTCCTGGCTTTGTTCTTAAACAAAGAGAACTGCCCCTCATCTGTCCGTAATTGGGCCGACCCTTGGAATGTGCTTGATGTCTCCGCGTGGGCCATTGCTGCTCCAACAGACAGGCAAGGGCCACTCGGGACAGGGAGATGGAGGAGTGGAAATCCCTCTCCCTATCTCTCTCTCTGTTTTTCTCTCGCTCTCTGATCCATTTTGACATAACTGGGAGATCTCTGTAGAAAATAAGACCCCCGTGCTAAGTGATAAATGGAACAATCTGAAGCCTCTTCCTGTTGGGTCTTGCTGGGCTGCACCACTATGCTGAAGTGTAGGGGGGTTGTGTGTCACTAGTAATTACTAGCTACGTGTGGTTAAAAGGGGATTTAATTATGTTTTCTAGGCCCCCTTTTTTTGAAGATTACAGATTTAATTGCTGGTGATTTGGTAAAAAAAAATGGAAATGCTGAATATTACAGGTTGTTTGCTAAAAAGGTTAATTGCTCCTACATGCTTTCATAACACAACCTGGTTTAGAAATTAGTGAAAACGTTTGACTTTGTATTGATGCCTAAAATCCCTCAATATAATATTAGTGTCTAGATTTTTTGCTTCTAACAATGCTATAAGGAGTGGTGTGAGTACCCAGGTTTATTAACACCCCTCTACCCCAGTTTCTAACCCACCGCCTTGGTCATGACTAATTTATTCTCTCATCCTTCACCTTTCACCCAAAACTCCACTCCACCATGATACGGGCAACACCAGCTAGCTACCCTGGATAAGTAAATAAATGATGTAATGTGTGACTTTCTTTTCTACTCCCCCCTTCTCCTCACCCCACCCACATTCAGAGGTGATTACACCAGAGTTAGAGCAGTTGAGAGTTGTGGGGTGGAGATGGGGAGTTGCTGGTTTGAGAATGAGGTGGGAGGTGGGGGGGGAGTGCAGCCACAGACGTGTGTGTGGGGTGGGAGGAGGTGCAGGGGCACCGGGCCCACAGGAGCAGACCTTTGGGTTCGTCTAGCGCTTCTCCAGCCCAACGGCTCCACTCTTCCCCCAGGCCCCCTCTCCATCCCGGGCCGTCTGGGCTCCGATTGGGGGGCTGTTGACTGCAGCGTGCCGTAGCCACTGCCTGGCCCTAATGACCTCCTCCAGGGCTATTGTGATTCAGCTCCCCCTCCAATTCACGGGTCTGATATCCTCCACCCCGGAGCCTGGGCCCAGGCTACTACCACTAGCTAGGTGTGTGTGTGTTCTCATTTGAGTGTGTGTTCTTTTAGGGGGGGTTGCTTTTGGTTGCTTGGAGCAGACAGACACTAATTAAGGGAACAGCACTGTATGTTGTTACCCCATTGGACACAAATAAAGATGAACTAGCAGATATACACTGTATAGCCAGGCTCTGTCTCTTATGTACTGCTCTTCTGGAACTCTCCTTGCCTGCAGAACAAAGAACACACCAACCACACCTTTATGTAAGCAGGACAAGTCTGTCTGCCACCTGGTTTACGTCCTAGCAAAGCCTTCTTTCTTTCTCTCTCTCTCTCTCTCTCTCTCTCTCTCTCTCTCTCTCTCTCTCTCTCTCTCTCTCTCTCTCTCTCTCTCTCTCTCTCTCTCTCTCTCTCTCTCTCTCTCTCTCTCTCTCTCTCTCTCTCTCTCTCTCTCTCTCTCTCTCTCTCTCTCTCTCTCTCTCTCTCTCTCTCTCTCTCTCTCTCGCTCTCTCTCTTACCTACAATCAAAATAACATGGTGTGAGTTAGGCTAAGCAAGACAGACCATCATCACAGGATGAAACAAACTTAAAGAGAGAACCTGAGGGGTATACCACAAAGGGAGCTAGATCTACTCAGGGTGTTCTAAAGCTAGCCAACTTCAGTTAGCTTTACATTCCAGCTCTGGCTTCATCCGTACTACGACGGTGGATATTGCTTGTCCGCCTGCCCCTAGCTCTAGCAGGCTTATAACTGCGCAGGCATGTCGCACATGGGTAGTCGAACGGCGAATTCTTCATTGAGACAATGTTGAAACATCAATCCATGGGCGAGTCAGTGCCACATTTTAATTTGTGCTGAAGTCAAAATGAAAGAAAAGTTATCTTGCAGGCTATGGTGTGAAATAGATTAAAAGAGCCTTCATTATTTGATTACTTATCGTTAATGCCGTCTTTGGTGTGCTTTGGTGTGTACGAGCCACTTTTCCCCCAGTCCTATCAATACAATTATTGTATTAAGTCATACAAAGGTTTTGCTGTGCATGAAATTTCAAATACATTCTGTCATTACTAAATGTGTAATGTGATAGATATTTTAACATGACTATTTATAACACACAAGAAAACATTTGATTAATAAAATATTTAATCAGTCATCTTCCTCAAATGAAGGGGATGACGACGCAATCTTTGCAAGAGGGAGGGAAGCTGATTTCATTGGTCCTCAACTCATGGCTCAGACCCTTAATTCAGGATAAATGGAGTTAGCCCTGAATTAGACTGCCCCGGAGCAGGTTAGTTCTGAAGGATTCGTTGCCATAGAAATGTACCTGGCTAAAAGGTGAGCCACTTTCGTGGTACCGGTTATCCTGAGTTGAACTCAGAGTTGACCAAAGTTACCTTGGGAACTCCTCAAACCTGATTTGTAGTATAGGGCTCTGGTCAGTAACTGTACATGTAGGTTTTGATATACGCTCACACTGCGTGTCAAAAGAGTACGGCGGGTACTCCTTAAAATATCAGCCGTGGAAGAAGAAGTATGTGTCCTAACTTATTACAAATTCAATTTTTAGAGACAAGAATCAGGCACAGTGATCAGGAAGGTCAGAAGAAAATAGGACGGCACGAAAACTACGAACTGTGTAAATTATGACTTGTGGGTGACGTTGAACTTTTTGGATATCGAGGCGGTGGGGTTTGGGTATTAGTCACTTTCACCTCACCTAAAAGTAAACAGGGCTGCTAAAACAGACAGCGGCGGAGTGGAAAAGTGTCAAAGAGATTAATGAAGTGTGCCTCTTCTCTCCTTCACACCATCCCTCTCTTTCTCCCTGTGTGTGTGTGTGGGGGGTGGGCCGCCCCTGTGGTGTAGTTGGCTGAGGTAAATATGGTGGAGAGACAGAATGGGGATGTTAGCATCACCTAACTTCATACACATCAAACCAGGCTTGTTGTAATCCTGTTTGGACAAACACTCTCTAAAAGCCATTTTCTCACCATGTTGGTCTCCTCAATCTGCCATGGCTGTGACATGTCTGTCCTCTTCTTTCCACAATTCAAAATGCATCCTCCTCAGTCCTCCATGAATGTTTGTTTGTTTAACTGCTGTGGGTTTGCCTCACAGTGACCTATGGATTGATGCAATGAGTGACTTTTTATCTTTCATTAACCAGTGAACTTTTGATAGTTGTTTAACAAGGTTGAGTAAGAAACTGGCCTGTAAGCAGAGCAAAATTGTGGGTATCAGTGTGGTAGAATTGGAGGGTCCACCAGCACTGGGAAGACCTATGAGTTGGGCACCTCTGTAAGGATGTTGCTGTGTGTGTGTGTGTGCGCGTGCATGCAGGCTCTGTATGCTTTCCCTCAATAGCCTCCACAGCCCCAAGTGGTCCTATATGTCCAACAGGGTTCCCAGCCCCGGTGTGGATGGTGTGTAATAGATTCTCCATGAGTAAGCTCTCTCCTTTAGATCTGCCTGCCATTTACAGGGTGAATGTTCTGCCCTCCCAACCTCTGTGGCCTTGCGTGGAGACCTACATGTGTCAGTGTCAGTCCACAGTGTTTTTAGAGCTGTTTAACACTGTCAGGGTTGACTTATCTGAGTGGGGAAAGTTTCAGAGGGAATAGAGAGACATCCAGAGTCGGCTTTGGAATGTTGTTTCAAAATGGCCAAGGGACCTGCTAAAATGGGACGCCCCTATGGAACTTAATTTCTGGCATCCACTGTTAAAACTATAGCTACTTAAATGGGACAAGCAACGCTGACTAGCGGTGTTGCAACCTACATGCTTTTTCAATGAAAAGTTTGGCAGTGTTGGCAGCCCCCTTGTATGATGCTTTGAGGTGTAGGTGGGTGCATGTGCTTTTCGACCCCAACTGGGGCTCAAAGTATGGCTGGTCGAATCACCCACCCCCCACCTATCTATCCCCCTCTCTCCTCCTCCCTTCCTTCTTTCCCCCTGTCTCCTCTCCTCCTCTCCCCCCTTTCTCCTCTACCCCTGCATCCTCTCTTCCTCAAGCTTCCTCCCTCCTCTCCCCCTCTTCCTCCTCCTACCCCTTCCTCGCCACGAGAGGACGGACCTGAGAGATGGGACCACAAGTCCCCACAGAGGCTCTTAGTCCATCCTCTATCTCTCTCCCTCTCTCTCTGTCCCTAATGGCTGACAGATGTGTGTGAGAGAGAAGAGGCTGTGTAGCGTGAGTGTGTTTCATGTTAGCTCACAGCGTGATGAGCAGAGAAGCAGCTGGAGATGAACAGAAACCACCCCGGCCCCCTCAATGCCTCCAGTTTTTTGCCCCGCGCTCCTCCGTCTCTTGCTTGTAATGCACTCCGGCCTTTTTCCAGCGTAATATATTGGTATTAATAAAGGCGAACAAAGGCTAACATTCTGTAATGGGAGTAGGGAAGGTAGTGGAAGGAAGGTATCTGGGCTGCTTCTCAGAGAAACAGCAGCCTCTTTAGTTATTCTCACAATAAATCTCATGGCAGTTTGAATAGTTGGATGGGCTTGCTCTGTGGTAACGTTTCCTCCAGTTGATTACAAAGGAGTTCAACGAATGCTCCTCGTTATTGATTACAGACACGGTACCTTACGGGTATATGCTACAGTGGACGACTTAAATTGCATGACTTGTCATACAATATCAATTTGGACCATTGGAGGATTTATTTTTCCACTGAACCAATAGGAGGGCAGAAAGGGTTCTCTATGTAGCTTGTGAACGCAACTCAGTTCCCTATTGCTCTTGAACGCAACTCAGTTCCCTGTTGCTCATGAACGCAGCTCACTTCCCTGTTGCTTTTGAATGCAACTCAGTTGCCTATTGCTCATGAATGCAATTCAGTTGCCTATTGCTCATGAACGCAACTCAATTCCCTGTTGCTCAATGAGAATTAAAGTTCTCTGAAGGCCTGGGTTTTAAGCAACATATATTTTTTCTTCTCCTGCCTACTTAATAACATTTTATTTGTGTTCTTGTGAGGGTTTGAGCAATACGGCTCCGTGGAGGGTTTAGAGGAGAAAAGGACAGTGTTGAGTTATTAAGCATCATGAGTGATTAATATTGCATGACATCGTGTGTTAACCACTTTTACGAGATGACGGGAAAGAAATCACTGCTGGTGTTTCTGGAAGCCAGAATCAATCAACCAGATGATCCAAGATGGCTACTCTGTCCTTAGTAACATACTCCACACACTACACCCACATTAGAAAACCAGACTACATACTCCACACTACACCACCATTAGGAAACCAGACTACTACTAGAGAGAGAGAGAGGCAGAGAGAGAGACAGAGGGAGAGAGAGGGAGAGCTACACAGCACAGGGGGAGAGAGAGAGAGCGACAGCAAGCAAACATCCCACTGGGCACACACTGGTTGAATCAACATTGTTTCCACGTCATTTCAATGAAATTATGTTGAACCAACGTGGAAAAGACGTTGAATTGACATCTATGCCCAGCGGGATGTTTGAGTAAGAGAGGGAGATGGAACCAGTGCATGTACAGATGTATGTGATCTGTGTGTGTTTGTGTGAGAGAGCTGTGGGTTAGTGTGTGAGTGTACAAGGGCAGTGCATGGGGAGATTGACTGGTTACTGGCTGGCCTCTAAACAGGGAACAGAGGCTTGATGAGGGATGGAATAATAGTGTGGGTTTTGAAGTGGGCAGGCCAGCAGCATGTTGGTAGGCCTCACTCTGCTGTGAAGTGGGCAGGCCAGCAGCATGTTGGTAGGCCTCACTCTGCTGTGAAGTGGGCAGGCCAGCAGCATGTTGGTAGGCCTCACTCTGCTGTGAAGTGGGCAGGCCAGCAGCATGTTGGTAGGCCTCACTCTGCTGTGAAGTGGGCAGGCCAGCAGCATGTTGGTAGGCCTCACTCTGCTATGAAGTGGGCAGGCCAGCAGCATGTTGGTAGGCCTCACTCTGCTGTGAAGTGGGCAGGCCAGCAGCATGTTGGTAGGCCTCACTCTGCTGTGAAGTGGGCAGGCCAGCAGCATGTTGGTAGGCCTCACTCTGCTGTGCAGAGCGGAGCGGGGGCCGAGCGGGAGACGGGTGGGGGGCCTCATTATCTCTCTCTCCATGTCGGGCCCTTAAGTCCATCTCCTCAGCGCCTGTTCTGTTTGTTTAGAGAGCGAGAGCCTTTTAAGCTACGTTTGCCCTAATGAGCCCATTATCTGCCAATGATCCACAAAGGGGGCCCTCCTCTCTCTGCCTCTACCTCCCCTGTGTCGAGCTCTCGCTTTTTCTCTCTCTCTACCTCCCCTGTGTCGAGCTATCTCTTCTTTCTCTGTCTCTCTACCTCCCATGTGTCGAGCGCTCTCTTTCTCTCTCTCTACCTCCCCTGTGTCGAGCTCTCTCTTTCTCTCTCTCTACCTCCCCTGTGTCGAGCTCTCTCTTTCTCTCTCTCTACCTCCCCTGTGTCGAGCTGTCTTCTTTCTCTGTTTCTCTACCTCCCCTGTGTCGAGCTCTCTCTTTCTCTCTCTCTACCTCTCCTGTGTCGAGCTCTCTCTTTCTCTCTCTCTACCTCCCCTGTGTCGAGCTCTCTCTTTCTCTCTCTCTACCTCCCCTGTGTCGAGCTCTCTCTTTCTCTCTCTCTACCTCCCCTGTGTCGAGCTGTCTTCTTTCTCTGTTTCTCTACCTCCCCTGTGTCGAGCTTTCTCTTTCTCTCTCTCTCTTCCTCCCCTGTGTCTACCTCCCATGGCTCTCTCTCTCTCTCCCTCTACCTCCCCTGTGTTTCTCTCTCTCTCTCTTTCCTCCAATACTAATACTGTGCTCCCTCAGGGACAGCAGTGCAACCTCCTTCCTTTGAACATGACCCCCCTCTCCGAGGCTGTACATTTTTATGTTGTTGTTGGGAACTGGCTTTGGTCTGGTTTTAACTGCCTCACACCTGCACATATTGTAGCTCCCCTTTATCAGCTAACAGTATAATGTAGTGTAGGTTGCTGTGTGTGTTACCAGGAGGGAGAGAGAGAGGGCTTTGCGGCTGATGGCAACATGGCAGCTCCTTGTAAGACCCTTCTCACTAGTTGAAAGAAATTGGGAATTTGCTGGAGGTATATTATTATTACATTTTATAAACATTGATTGAGTGAATTGATGCTTAAACTGAGCTTGGTTAACTCTTGCAGGGAGGCCCGGGTTGTGGGTGTGTGAGTACATGTGTGTGAGTACATGAGTGTGTACCCCCCCCCCCGCAAGATTAGCTCTCTCTCTGGTCTGGCCCTGCTGTCCCGTTAACGCTGAAGACTTAATTACGGTGATCAGGTAATAGTGGAGAAAATGGCAGGAATGCTGTCCACATGGCCGTGCTCACAGCAGGAATAGCTGCACGAGCTGCACTATCCAACATCGGCCAGCTCCCTCTGCCTCCTCCAGAACTCCTCTCACAGCTGCTTTTGTCTCGCCCTCTGAAGAGGTGAGGGGGGAAACAAGAGAAAGAAATAAAAAAGAAAAGAAGACAAAGACTAAGAAAATGTATCTTCTGGGTGCTGGATCTTAATTCGATTTAATGAAGTGGGCTTGAGGTTTGAGAGGCTTTGAGCTCTGAGCGCTAGTACACACACACACACACACACATGCACACACACACATACACACAGACAGAACTCCCAACTTCTTTAGGTTCCTATTGATCTTGTCACGCCCTGGCTCTGGGGACTCTAATATGTTGAGCCAGGGTGTGTAAAGTCTATGTGTTTTGTTCTAGGTTTCACATTCTAGTATTGTTGTTCTATGTTGGCCAGTGTGGTTCTCAATCAGAGGCAACGTGATTCAGCTGTTGCTTGTTGTCTCTGATTGAGAACCATACTTTAGCAGCCTGTTTCCCCACAGAGTTTGTGGGATCTTGTTTCTAGTCTGTTGTGTTAGACCGTGAACTGTCACGTTTTCGTTTTGTTGTTTTTGATCGTGTCTCTAATAAAGAGTATGTTTGCCTGCAACGCTGCGCCTTGGTCCTCATCTCTGTTCGACGATCGTGACAGAAGATCCCACCAGAACTGGACCAAGCAGCGGGTCGAGGAGCCATCGCCAGGGAAATCCCTAGCGGATATCCAGCGCCTCCTCGACTGGGTCAAGCCGGGTGAGGAAGAGAGGGGCTTGACGTGGAGGCAGAAGGGCGAAAGGCTGGCGAGAAGCATGGAGACCTGGTCCACGGGTAGGAGTGAAGCCCATAAATTTTTTAGGGGGGGGCTAACGCCGTGGACGACGGGGCAGCAGGAGGCCGCCAGGTTACGGGAGTCACTGGTCACCAGGGGGAAGGAGGATGTAGAGGCACGGCGAGAGGTACTGGCGTGTGTTGCCAGTCCGGTCCGGCCTGTTCCTGATCCCCACGTAGGGCCAGTGGTGTGTGTTCCCAGTACGGTCCGGCCTGTTCCTGCCACTCGCACCAAGTCTACGGTGCGCGTCGCCAGCTCGGCCCGGCCTGTTCCTGCTCCCCGCACCAAGTCTGTGGTGCGCGTCGCCAGCCCAGTCCGGCCCATTCCTGCTCCCCGCACCAAGTCAGTGGTGCGTTTCGTCAGCCCTGTCCGGCCCGTTCCTGCTCCCCGCACCAAGTCAGTGGTGCGCGTCGTCAGCCCGGTCCGGCCCATTCCTGCTCCCCGCACCAAGTCAGTGGTGCGTTTCGTCAGACCAGCTCGGCCCGTTCCTGCTCCCCGCACCAAGTCAGTGGTGCGCCAGTCAGCCCGCACGGCCCGTTTCCTGCTCCCCGCACCAAGTCAGTGGTGCGCTTCGTCAGCCCGGTCCGCCGGCTCTGCTCCCCGCACCAAGTCAGTGGTGCGTTTCGTCAGCCCGGCTCGCCCGCTCCTGCTCCCCACACCAAGCCAGTGGTGCGCGTCGTCAGCCCGGTCCGGCCCATTCCTGCTCCCGCACCAAGTCAGTGGTGCGTTTCGTCAGCCCAGCTCGGCCCGTTCCTGCTCCCCGCACCAAGTCAGTGGTGCGCTTCCGTCAGCCCGGCACGCCCGTTCCTGCTCCCCGCACCAAGTCAGTGGTGCGCCGTCACCCGGTCCGGCCCGCTCCTGCTCCCCGCACCAAGTCAGTGGTGCGTTTGGTCACCCGGCTCGGCCCGCTCCTGCTCCCCACACCAAGCCAGTGGTGTGCGTCGTCAGTCCGGCACGGCCCGTGCCTGTTCCACCGGTGGCTGGTCCGGCACGGTCAGATGCTTCACGCCGGAGCTAGAGCAATCCGCTCCACCAGTGTGCAGTCCAGCTCCGGCCAGCGGGGCCAGACCGGACCAGGGGTACTTTGGGGGTTGGAGAGGAGCGGGGATCAGGCCCGGAGCCGGATCCGCCGCCTACCGGAGTGCCCAACCGGTCCCTCCCCTGTGGTATTTGGTGGGCGCGGTCGGAGTCCGCGCCTTTAGGGGGGGGTACTGTCACGCCCTGGCTCTGGGGACTCTAATATGTTGAGCCAGGGTGTGTAAAGTCTATGTGTTTTGTTCTTGGTTTCACATTCTAGTATTGTTGTTCTATGTTGGCCAGTGTGGTTCTCAATCAGAGGCAACGTGATTCAGCTGTTGCTTGTTGTCTCTGATTGAGAACCATACTTTAGCAGCCTGTTTCCCCACAGAGTTTGTGGGATCTTGTTTCTAGTCTGTTGTGTTAGACTGTGAACTGTCACGTTTTCGTTTTGTTGTTTTTGATCGTGTCTCTAATAAAGAGTATGTTTGCCTGCAACGCTGCGCCTTGGTCCTCATCTCTGTTCGACGATCGTGACAGATCTGTTGGAACAAACCCTATTATGAGCAATTATGTTATTCACCAGCTGTGGCTAATCAATCTCTTTGCTTTCATTAGCAGCTAATAAAAGGAGTTATCAAAAATGTTAAGCTTAACAGTGATGTTTCCGGGATCTTTGAGTGTGAGATCGGAAATCTCTGTTTCCGTCCTGTTAGTGTTCAGAATGCTTTGGTCTGAACTGATGTTTCCCCCCAAGCACTAAAGCTTGTGAAGTACAGGTTTAAAATAAACTGTATTAGAATTAACATCTGTCCACGTTGTTGTCCAATTCTCTGTGTGGTTATAGTTGATCTTCCAAACAGAGACCCTTTTGGGATAATGTTTTTTGGGAAAAACCCTGAATGAATGTGTCATGTCTTTTAACCTAAGGGACCAAGCTATCTGAGCATCTGTAACTTTCTGGATGTACTGTAGCTCCCAAAGTATTGACACAGCCCCTGTATGCTGCAAAAAAAATAGTAAAACAATCACAAAAGAAGGCCCCTCTTCCTCGGCTGTACCCCTTAGCCCCCCTTCCCCCCCTTCCCCCTCATATCCACCTCCTCCCCCCGCCCCAAAAAAGAAAACCTCCACCACCACTCCACCATTGGCGGAGAAGCCATTAATGTGTTCATCTTCTCAACATTTGACAGGTGGAAGTAGAACTTTGGGGTTTACGTTTTAATTATAAAGAATTCCAGATGTGGAAAGGGGCTCATAAATTAGAAGCAGAGCTACTCAAATATCTTCTTTCAAAGGCACCAAGCGGGTCAGCATCTGCTTCTCATTGCACACAATGTTATTAAGGGCCCTGACTAAAGAAAGACCCAAAGTCCCCTGTCTGGCCCCACAATAATTGACACTATTAAATGTGCCTAAACAGATTTAGAGCGTCCAGAAAAGTTACATTTGTCTTGAAGAATGACCTTAATCATCTATTCTTCAAGCGAAGGGAACTGGAAGAGAAGGAGGAACCAAGCACCTAATCTGTTACGTATAAAATATAAATTTTTTGAAAAAGGGGGAAAGAAGGGAGGGAGGGCAGAAAATACAAACAAATTAGCCAGGTGCCTGTGTGTAGGAATGTAGGGAGGTAGGGAGAGGAGAAGAGAGGGAGGGGGTATGGAGGGAGGTAAAAAACATTGTGTTACCGCACTCCAGCCCATGTTGTTGGTACGGGAGCACATGCATGAAAAAAGCAGCAGTCACGACAGACCATTCATCTGCTATTCTGGTTCTTTCTGGTGATCTTTTCAAAACACTATAATGCATGTTCTGTCCTCCTTGGATAATGAGAAGCATTGAGAGGAAAGTGTTTCTCTGTTCTCTCCCATGACTGATTCACAGGCCCTTGTTTGGGAGTGGATTCATTTACTAAGGTATGAGAACTGTTCAACCAATGCAGTGAATGTGGAGGAGGAGTTAAGATGGAGTGTCGCCTTGTTAACGTCCCAAACCGGAAGTCACATCACAGGCTCTCTTTCCATTTCCCCTTAATCCGGAACATCCGGTTGTTGGGGACTCGGCAGAGGCTATTGACAGGCATGCTTTAAGCTTTCCCTCCCTTCTCATTGGCTGAGAGGAGAAGTAAAAGGGAAGTCCTTGCAGCGGAATGGCTGAGGTGGTTCTGTTTGTAGTCTGCGGTTGCCCAGTGGGTGCAGGGAGGGTGCCGGGGGTTTGGGGGGTTAGGGTCAGAGGGGCGCGCTCGGGTCGGTTGAGGGTGTGATGTCTCTCCTCCACGCCCCCCTCCCAAAAAGCAGAGCTAGATCGGCAGAAGTAAAGTAGGGCAGGAACTCTCAGGGGTGTGATTGAAAGGGTGAGAAGTTAATTTGGCAGCTTTTCTTTCTCGCTTTGCTAATGTTTCCTCTCAGGACTAAACACCCCTACTTCCCCCCACCCACCCTCCACTTTCCCTCCCTCCCAGACACCCCACCAATGTCATGGCTCTCTTCTCCCCAATGTCCAGCAGCTTCCAACACTCACCCTTCCCTTTCCCCTCCTCTCTGCATGTCCTGACCTCTACCCCCCTCCTCCCTAACTACCCCCCTCCCTCCCCAAAAGCACCCTCCGATGCAGCGGTACACATTGACCCGAAACGAAACCTTCTCTCCCCAGGAAACTTCCTGCTCTGAAACACTTTGGCTCAAGTGTGTTTTCTCGTGGGACGTGGGGAAGCAGGGAGGGAGGGAGAGGAGTAAGAGGGAGGTGGTGGTGATGTGGTACTTGAGCTAAATGGAGACTATGTTGGTGTATCTTCACGGCCTGTCAATCAGGGACCCCCAGGGATTCTGAAGGGGGAGGGTCTGCTACAGCTCAGGGGAGGATGGAGGGGTCATGATGCTGATGGTATGGGGAGGGTATGGAATGTGTGTATGTGTGTGTGCTGGGTCGGGAGGCCACATGGTGTCCTTGCTCTCCTCACTCACCACGTCCAGGATCGCTCCCATCAACAGCAACACTTTCCTGAATCAACATGGACCTAAATACACTCGCACACATTTTTCATTGGCCAGATCCCCACATGGCTCAGTATAGGCCCAGAGTAATCACAATCATAGAAGCAAACCCATGAATCTCACACAAACCTCTCCTTTAGATCACACATAACACACCCATTGCTTTACTGTCCTGAAGTGCCACATAAAGACTGACCTCTAGGGTCATGGGCATACCTGATTTGAAGTTTGAAGGATGATATGAGAGAAGATGGAGACATAAAGGTGCCATAGAGCCATAGGAAGCAGTCCATCCATGTGCAGTAGTTTAATGACATACTAGCTTCTCCTTCTGGAGGCTCCTAGCATAATGTCTCCTAGCCTATAGTATAGCGTGAGGGTGGAGTAGCCCCATAGAGTTCCACTGGGGGTGACGTCACTTTGGCTCTAAGTAGTTTCTCAGGCAGGAACCAGCCCTGTTACATGTAGCATTAATCAAATAGTCGTTGGCTGAGGCCACTCGCTCCATGTGTCCATGATCTCACACACACACATGACCTCACTCGCAGGCACGCACACACACACACACACACACATGCTCAGGACAGCTTCCCGTAAATATTGTCCCATCCATGCCCATAAGTGCCATTGGGGTCCCCATCGCGTGAGCGACCCCTTTTAGACACATTGAGTTCCAACATTCTCAGACGATCTCTTTGGAACAACAGCAGGAATTTCACTCTTTTAGTCTCTAATGTCATTTGATGTGACGTGATGTTTTTGCTGAGAGCATAGAGTAGTTATCTCTATCAGAATCTCGGATGCATAGGATTGGGTTTCCATAGGTGTCCATCTGATGCACTGTATGTGTTGTAAATTGTTTAGGTCTTATATGTTGGATTTCTATACAGTTTTTTTGTGTGTGTGACATCTATATACAGTATGTGTATGAATGTGTGTGCATGTATATTTTTGTGTCTTTACGTGCGTTAGTGTGTGTGTTTAAATGTGTGTGTATGTCTGCGTGCGCAGGTTGCCCTGTGCCCTGTGTGTGTGTGAGAGCGAGTTTAAATGTGTATGTATGCATGTCTGTGTGTGTAGCCTATATGTGGTCCTGTCTGGCCAGGCAGGGCAGTGGGTGCCAGTTGGAGGCACACTGCTAACACACTGCTAACACGGCTAACACACTGCTAACACGCTGCTAACACGCAGCTAACACACTGCTAACATACTGCTAACATGTGGCTAACACACTGCTAACACACTGCTAACACGCGGCTAACACACTGCTAACACACTGCAGGCTGCGGTGTGAGACAGGCCAGGTCGGCTGGTGACAGTGTGCAGCCCCTTCTCCCACCTCATTTATCTGCTGTGGCAGCGGACAGAATGCAATTTCCTGCGAGGGGGAGGCTGGGGGGACGGGGGGACGGGGGGCAGAGCACATCAAAGGGCCCACTGAAAGCTATCAGGAACTTGAGTACTGCCAGCGCTGCGTGCCAACCCACCAGCCCTCTCCTTTCCTCTCCCCCCTCTCCTCTCCTCCTGTGGCGCACCGGGACGCTAGGCCCAGGGCCGGGCACGGTGTGGATAGGTTAAAAATACCCATTCATTTACTAAAGTAAGACACCTTGAGTGGGGAGCAGCTGGTGCAGTGAGGGCAGTCATTAGGATCACCACAAAACCAGGGGAAGGTCACAGTTTAACACATACAAGCGCACAGGCACAAGCGCACACACTGTCACACACACAAACAAGCACACACTGTCACACCCACAAAAACACCCACAAACACCCACATACGCACACGCAGCACAATCTCTCAAACACAAACAAATACCCCTCCACCCTTACATCCCACTTCAGCTCCTGTGGTGGATGGATAGGACAGGGCACTACTGGCAGCCTCTACTAGGACCATTTTGTGTGTGTGCGTATTTGTGTTGAGTGTGTGAGGGCTTGGTAATGGATGCATCAAATGCATCAAATGCACCAAATGAGAAGCAGCTTGAGCGGAGATGCCTCAGCTAAAGGGTGTGGAGCACTTCTGCCCCCCCCCCCTCCTCTCTCCCTCTCCCCTCCCCTCCCTCTTTCTTTATCTCTCTTTCTCTTTCTTTCTCTCTCTCTCTCTCTCTCTCTCTCTCTCTCGCGCTCTCTCTCGGTTATGTGGATTGAGTGGGACAGGGGCTTTGGGCGGGTGTTAGAGATAGGAAGTAATAAGGCACCCCTTGAAAATCACCCTCCACCCCTTAGCCCTAACCCCCACTCCTTTTTATGTGGCGTAACAGTCCTTTGCTGAGGAACGGGACCGGTGGAGGAAATGGGTCCATCCACGTCATCACACAGAGAAAGAGAGGCCACGTGGCGGCACCTGTACCTCATAGCCTGCTGGGATAGGGCCCACCCCACCCGCCCACCCTAGCCTAACCTATAGCCTTCATTCAGTGTTGGAGAAGCTACTCTGAAAATACACTAAAGCTACCCTTAAGAAAAATATAGTTTACTTAACTGAAGTTACTTTGAAAAGTTGTTCACTACATCCAAACTACTTTGTGATTTTTTTTTAGATGTAAATCTGAAATGCCATAGACTCCAAATTGCAAGACAGATCACTTTGGGGTCATATGTTAACAGAATGTGTAATTTAGCCTTTTAAACACAAAAACAATGTTTTAAGTGAGAGATAGGCAGGTCTGATGCCAAAAAAGAAAGGAAAATATACCGGCAAGCAGCAATGAACAGGGTTCACAGAACACAGAAAGGACACAAGATCAGTTGGATGACAAAGCAAGCACTCTACTGTTTCAGGAAACTAGGCGTACGTTGCGCGTCACTACTTCACAGGAGAGGCATTTTAACAATACGTTTTAAAAAATACGTTTTTTTGGCAGAAATGCCCTCAGGAAAATGTGAACTTTCATGTGCCATAAAAACAAAATTGTATGCCATCTGTAAATACGAATACAATTGCTAAATTACGAGCCTAGTTGGTTTAGCCACGGAAAAAGACAGGAACCTTCCCGCTAGCCATGATTGGCTGAGATAATGTATGGGCTGGACATACTGAGAGATGAGTTTGGATTGGTCTGCCATTTAGCACGATTCTGTCTATAACATGAGCTGCTTATTATGTGTAGGTAATCCTTTCTTGTCATGGATTCTGCCGAGACTGCCCTTCCTTCTGGAAGGCTGCTGCCGATCTATGTTTTATGTTTCTATGTTCACCTGGTTGTTGTCTAGTGTTGCGCACCTGTTTCCCATTATAGTATTATGTCCTTCCCTATTTAACCTGTTCGCCCCCACTGTGTGTTGTGCGTGTTTGTTGCTTGTTACGAGTGTCGTTTGTGAGCGGGTTTGCTCCTCCCTGTGTTTGGAGGTTTTGCTTGTTTCTTTACTATTCAGTAAAGTAGATTTTCATTTCATTCTGTGTCCTGCGCTTGACTCTGGCCTACCGCATTCCACAGACATTCATGACAATTCTAAAGCGGCTTTTTTGAAAGATATCACAAAGAACTGAACTAGTGTTGCTAAGGCTCTCCACTTTCTGAAGGACCGAGTTTTGAAATCAGTGGAATGCCTGGTGGAAGCAGAGTATGATAGCTGAGGAGATGGAGAACACAGAAGGCTGTTCTTTTTAAATCACCTGTCTGGATTACATATTCAAACTAAGGGCAACCATGGCATCCGTGACAGAGAGGGAGAAGTGTTCTTCCATGTATATGGGTAAGAGAGACTAGCTAGCTAGCTAACATTGAACATAGTTAGTTGATTAGCTTTAGCTACCTGTAGATTCATGCAGGGTAGTAACGTTATGAATTGGGATTATGGTAATTTTTTTTACTAGCTACATGTCCAAAAAAAAGACTCCACTATGCGAGTAACTATTTCACTGTGCCGTTTTCACCTTCTAAAAAGCTAGAAACGAACCAAAAACATTGTTTAGAAATGTGCTTTTAGTTGCCTGGTTTGCTATATTGACTTATTGTAAATTATATTTTAAACGGATAGATTTATTGGTGTTAAAATGCACCAGTTGTGCTATTTTGGACCCCCAGGCTGCTTATGTCATGCAGCCTGTCGTTTTTGTGTTTATCATTTTTCATAACGACAATGACAAGTTACTGGTATACAGTGCATTCGGAAAGTATTCAGACCCCTTGACTTTTTCCACATTTTGTTAGGTTACAGTCTTATTCTAAAATGTATTAAATCGTTTTTCCCCCTCATCAATCCACACACAATACCCCATAATGACAAAGCAAAAACAGTTTTTTATATTTTTTTTATATTACCAATACAAAATGGAAATATTACATTTCCATAAGTATTCAGACCCTTTACTCAGTACTTTGTTGAAGCACCTTTGACAGCGATTACAGCCTTGAGTATTCTTGGGTATGACGCTACAAGCTTGGCACACCTGTATTTGGGGAGATTCTTCTCTGCAGATCCTCTCAAGCTCTGTCAAGATGGATGGGGAGCGTCGCTGCACAGCTATTTTCAGGTCTCTCCAGAGATGTTCGATCAGATTCAAGTCCGGGCTCTGGCTGGGCTACTCAAGGACATTCAGAGACTTGTCCCGAAGCCACTCCTGTGTTGTCTAGACTGTGTGCTTAGGGTCGTTGTCCTGTTGGAAGGTGAACCTTTGCCCCAGTCTGAGGTCCTGAGCGCTCTGGAGCAGGTTTTCATCAAGGATCTCTCTGTACTTTGCTCCGTTCATCTTTCCCTTGATCCTGACTAGTCTCCCAGTCCCTGCTGCTGAAAAACATCCCCACAGCATGATGCTGCCACCACCATGCTTCACCGTAGGGATGGTGCCAGGTTTCCTCCAGACGTGACGCTTGGCTTTCAGGCCAAAGAGTTCAATCTTGGTTTCATCAGACCAGAGAATCTTGTTTCTCATGGTCTGAGAGTCCTTTAGGTTCCTTTTGGCAAACTCCAAGCGGGCTGTCATTTGCCTTTTTCTGAGGAGTGGCTTCTTTCTGGCCACTCTACCATAAAGTCCTGATTGGTGGAGTGCTGCAGAGATGGTTGGGCTTTTGGAAGGTTCTCCCATCTCCACAGAGGAACTCTGGAGCTCTGTCAGAGTGACCATCGGGTTCTTGGTCACCTCCCTGACCAAGGCCCTTCTCCCCCAATTTCTCAGTTTGTCCGGGCGGCCAGCTCTAGGAAGAGTCTTGGTGGTTCCAAACTTTTTCCACTTAAGAATGATGGAGGCCACTGTGTTCTTGGGGACCTTTAATGCTGCAGAACATTTTTGGTACCCTTCCCCAGATCTGTGCCTCGACACAATCCTGTCTCGAAGCTCTACGGACAATTCCTTCGACCTCATGGTATCAATGCCAAACTTAAGATGGTTCATCATGGGAATGTCTTTGATGACCCTAAACAGTTTCAAGTTGATGGTCCATTGTGTAGTGGATTTACAAAGGATTTCAATGGACATTTAAAATCTGATTTCCTGATGTATTAATAACTCAGCCATCTCTTAACCAAACCCTTAGCTCTTCTCAAACTTAGTTAAGAGATTTACCATGTGTATACATACTGAATATGGTGTTATTATGGTTCACAATAAGTTTTTCAAAGGTTTTCCAAAATGTCCAGGATGAAGGAAAATCTATTTTGATTGTACTTTAGTTCAACTACTTCCAAGCTACTGCAAAATGTAGTTAAATTATTGAACAACACCGCCTTCCTTCCTTGCCAGGCCTCTAACTTGTGAAGAGCAGTAGAACCAAATTGTTTCTATTTAGATTCCTGGAGATCTTATGTAATTTTTCCGCAGATATTTTTTCTGCAGATATTAAACAAGCAAGCTATTGTGCATTTAGATAGACAGCTGGTAGCGTTGACAATAGGGTCTCTTTTGCATGTATATGTCCTCCCTCCCATAGCCTCCATGTAGCACGTCTGCCATGATGGTGAAGATGGCCAACAGCTTTTGAACTCCATCTGTATATTTTCCGTCTTATCTTTTTAGTCATCATCACTAACATTCTCTCAACATTTTTGCAAATATGGAAACCCTTATACGCCGCAGCTGTGAAAACAACCCAGCCAAACTTCTGCAGATTCAAAATGGCCTCGTCTTTATGACCACTGAGATGGCAGGGCCTCCGCCAGAACATTCTATAGGACTGACTACCAGCTGCATAGCGGGCAGGCCTGTCTACGTGGTATCACTGACAGGATGGCTGGCTGGCCTGGGGAATGTTTTGTCTGAAAGGCCCAATGCAGCAGTTTTTATATCAATATCAAATCATTTCTGGGTAATAATTAAGAACCTTACTAGCTAGGTTTCCATCCAATTGGCGACATATTTTCATGCGAATATTCTAAAAGCTGAATAAACGAAATATGCGCATTTTCACACCAATGGTGTGTTTCCACCAAACGGACTTGTTGCAGATAAAAATCAGTGTGTGATGACGTAGTGCACATGTACTTTATTCACTGAAGTTTTCACGTACCAAATAAAAATTAATGTTCAATGTGTTTCCATCACATTTTCAACAAAATCTGTTGCGATAAATAGCAAATGTGCCTACTCTGGTCTTGGCACGTGCGCTCCAGACAACAGCTGGTAGATACAGTGCGGGTAGGCTAGTCTACATGATGAGATTATGGATAAGAGCGAGAATGTTTTTATTTGTCAAAACGGCAGTCAAGCATCGATCATCGTCACCAGAATAAGACCCTCAATATTTACTGGAAAGGAGCATCAAGCTCATACCATGCACTTTCACCACCTGTGAAGTTCATCATAATTTATTTAATCTGTAGCCTAATAAACTGCATAGTTTCCCGAGTCATAGTGGGAGGACCACACACCATGTCATCACGTGACTCCAAATATTATTCTATATGATGGTTATTATATCAATATTTGCGCATAAAGGCGTTTCCACCGCCATTTCTCACATAATTAATTTTACCCACACAAAAAGATCCCACCATGTCGAACAAACAAATTATCTGTCTGCATTTATAAAATTGTACGCAAACTTCCTGTTTCCATCACAGTGTCACGGATTCTGCCGAGGCTGCCCCTCCTCCTTGCTCGGGCAGGTTTCAGCGTTCGTCGTCACCGGAGTACTAGCTGCTGCCGATCTATGTTATATGTTTCTATGTTCTACCTGTTGTGTCAGATTGTTTCACACCTGTTGCCCATCTTGTGATTACTGCGCCCCTATTTAACCCTGTGGCTCCCATTGTGTTCTGTGTGTGTTTGTTGTTTGTTCGCGGATGTTGTGAGTGAGCGGGTTTATTCCTCCCTGCGTGGAGGCTTCTTGTTACTTTACGTGATTAAGTAAAGATACGTTTTTTCCTTGAGTTCTGTGTCCTGCGCCTGACTTCAGTCTACCGCATACACTGACATCGTGACACACAGATGTCCTGATTTTTTTTATATGGAATGACTTTACTTGCATAACAACTGTGGATGGAAACGAATTTAGTGTAACATACAGTATTTCCATTAAAATTGTCAAAAATAGCTTTTTAACAAAAAACTATTTCTCAAGCAAAAAAATTGCTAGGACTGTCTGGGAGCAGTCTGAGTGGGAGGGTAAAACTGAAAACTAGCTGTTAGAAGTTTGGAACTCTCTTTGTTATTGGTTAATTAACCAAGTTACCGCATGGTGATGTCACCATGGAAGGCTGAAACTCCCGCCCATGGAAAGCCTATTCCCCCTCAGGAGACTGAAAAGATTTGGCATGGGTCCTCAGATCCTCAAAAAGTTCTACAGCTGCACCATCGAGAACATCCTGACTGGTTGCATCACCGCCTGGTATGGCAACTGCTCGGCCTCTGACCGCAAGGCACTACAGAGGGTAGTGCGTACGGCCCAGTACATCACTGGGGCCAAGCTTCCTGCCATCCAGGACCTCTATACCAGGCGGTGTCAGAGGAAGGACCTACAAATTGTCAAAGACTCCAGCCACCCTATTCATAGACTGTTCTCTCTGCTACCGCACGGCAAGCGGTACCGGAGCGCCAAATCTATGTCCGAAAGGCTTTTTAACAGCTTCTACCCCCAAGCCATAAGACTCCTGAACAGCTAATCATGGCTATTTGCATTGTCCCCCCACCCCACCCCACCCCCTCTTTTACGCTGCTGCTACTCTGTTTATTATCTATGCATAGTCACTTTAACTCTACCCACATGTACATATTACCTCAATTACCTCGACTAACCGGTGCCCCCGCACATTGACTCTGTACCGATACCCCCTGTATATAGCCTCCCTACTGTTATTTTATTTTACTTCTGCTCTTTAATTATTTGTTATTTGTATTTTTTACTTATCTATTTTTTACTTAACACTTTTTTTTCTTAAAACTGCATTGTTGGTTAAGGGCTTGTAAGTAAGCATTTCACTGTAAGGTCTACACCTATTGTATTCAGCACATGTGGCAAATAACATTTGATTTGATTTAGAAGGTCCTGTGTAGATTGTATTTTTAAGAGGCAACTATCAGGAAATAACACTGATGAAAGGTTTTCACACTTTTACAGTGTTAGTTTCATCAGCTGTTGTACAATATGATATAAAACACAGTCCCGTGTAGCTCAGTTGGTAGAGCATGGCGCTTGCAACGGCAGGGTTGTGGGTTCGATTCCCATGGGGGACCAGTATGAAAACATTTATGCACTCACTAATTGTAAGCCGCTCTGAATACGAGCGTCTGCTAAAATGACTAAAATGTCAAATGTAAAAAAACAAGAATTCTGATTGCACTTGGCCTTTAACAGATCCAGACCCCACATTAATGTGTGTGTGGGGTCATAAGTGACCCCCCTTTCCTCTCCCCATGCTTTTCTACAGGGACCACCTTTTTATGTCTTTCAGTGCCAGCTCTCAGAGGTACTTGGAGGCAAGGTTAACCTGGTTAATTTAAGGGTAGGGGGTTGGGGATGGAGTTGGGTTTGGGTTTGGGACCAAGGGGTGGGGGTGGGTGGGGGGTTAGTCGCTGGAGGTGGGATTCCTTATCAAAGCCATCAGAAATGCCTTGTCGACAGCCATTCATTGGGCTGGGGGAAATAAACCAACCCGCCCGCACAATGACTGAGTGTTGGGCAGATAACAGTGGGCCGTGGGGGTGCCCTCTCCCCTTTCTCTACATGTCAATCACTCCTTACTCTGCATCTCCATCTTTCTTTCCCTCTCCCTCTCTCTGCCTCTTTCTCTCCCTCTCTCTCCCTCTCTCTCCCTCTCTCTCTGGCTGGTTGTGTGACTGAGGGTGGAAACAGAAAGCCTCAGTGTGGGAAGTCACTTGTTATCTGAGAGTCTTGGGAATCAAGCCCTCAGCAGAGGCTTCACTCAGCGCGCTAATGAAAGGAGGACAATTTAGGTGCTTTCGTTCCCAACATAGTTAGACCCCCCATCTCTGGTCCTCCTTCCACTCCGCTCCCTCTCTCCCTCATTCACTCTCCTCTGCAAGCTCCTCGCCTCTGCCTTTCTCCCCCAAACAGTATTACGATGACATACCATTATTCTGCCAAATTGCTATTGTTAATTGAAAGACTCAACGCAGTCCATCCATATCCATCCAAATGTTTGTCATATGTTACATTGTGGGACTCCATACAGTGCATTTAGAAAGTATTCAGACCCCTTGACTTTTTCCACATTTTGTTACGTTACAGCCTTATTCTAAAATTGATTTTTTCCCCCCTCATAATTCTACAAACCATACCCCATAATGACAAAGCAAAAGCAGGTTTTTAGAAATGTTTCACATTTATTAAAAATAAAAAACTGTAATATCACATTTACATAAGTATTCAGACCCTTTACTCATTACTTTGTTGAAGCACCTTTGGCAGCGATTACAGCCTAGAGTCTTCTTGGATATGACGCTACAAGCTTGGCACACCTATATTTGAGGAGTTTCTCCCATTCTTCTCTGCAGATCCTAAAGCTCTGTCAGGTCGGATGGGGTGCGTCGCTGCACAGCTATTTTCAGGTCTCTCCAGAGATGTTAGATCGGGTTCAAGTCCGGGCTCTGGCTGGGCCACTCAAGGACATTCAAAGACTTGTCCTGAAGCCACTCCTGCATTTTCTTGGCTGTGTGCTTAGGCTCATTGTGCTGTTGGAAGGTGAACCTTCGCCCCAGTCTGAGGTCCTGAGCACTCTAGAGCAGATTTTCATCAAGGATCTCTCTGTACTTTGCTCCGTTCATCTTTCCCTCGATCCTGACTAGTCTCCCAGTCCCTGCCGCTAAAGAACATCCCCAAAGCATGATGCTGCCACCACCATACTTCACCGTAGTGATGGTTTTGGCCAGGTGATGACAGGCGAAAGAGTTCAATCTTGGTTTCATCAGACCAGAGAATCTTGTTTCTCATGGTCTGAGAGTCCTTTAGGTGCCTTTTGGCAAACTCCAAGCGAGCTGTCATGTGCCTTTTACGGAGGAGTGGCTTCCATCTGGCCACTCTACCATAAAGGCCTGATTGGTGGAGTGCTGCAGAGATGGTTGTCCTTCTGGAAGGTTCTCCCATCTCCACAGAGGAACTCTGGAGCTCTGTCAGAGTGACCATCAGGTTCTTGGTCACCTCCCTGACTAAGGCCCTTCTCCCCCGATTGCTCAGTTTGGCCGGGCGGCCAGCTCTAGGAAGAGTCTTGGTGGTTCCAAACTTCTTCCATTTAAGAATGATGGAGGCCACTGTGTTCTTGGGGACCTTCAATGCTGCAGAAATGTTTTCGTACCCTTCCCCAGATCTGTGCCTCGACACAATCCTGTCTCGGAGCTCTACGGACAATTCCTTTGACCTCATGGCTTGGTTTTTGTTCTGACATGCACTGTCAACTGTGGGACCTTATATAGACAGGTGTGTGCCTTTCCAAATCATGTCCAATCAATTGAATTTACCACAGGTGGACTCCAATCTAGTTGTAGAAACATCTCAAGGATGATCAATGGAAACAGGATGCACCTGAGCTCAATTTCGAGTCTCATTGCAAAGGGTCTGAATACTTAAGTAAATAGAGCTATTTATAACTTGTCAGAAATGTCCAGATCAACTAGTCCATATCACCTAAAAATTTTTAGCTAGGTTTTTTAGCCCATAGATTTTGTAGTAATATTCGAGTCACTGCAATATCTCATAAATACACATTAGACATAGATTTTGTAGTAATATTCGAGTCACTCCAATATCTCATAAATACACATTAGACATGGCCAAATGTATAGAATTGTAAGAAAATTAGCTTTAAAACGCAAAATGTTCTCTGCACCCTATGACAAAATGTGTGGATTGCAGGAAATAAGCTTTAAACCTGCAACATATTCTCCATCTGCCAACAAGAGGGGTGTGAACAGTTTGTGTCATGAACAATGCTTGTGCCCATAGAAATAGACGGGGGGAGAGGGATGTTCCCTAATGCTGGAAGGGGGGCCTAAGTGAAAAAGTTTGGGAACCCCTGATTTACATAACAATGGCTAACTGTGAACACCTTCATCAGGTTAACACCTTCTCACAAAGCAATTGTCCTGATTATGTAGAAGTTGTTGATTATGCTCTTCTCAAGTACTCACTGTCAGACCTAGCTATGGAAACACAATTTCCCTAGTATAAAATCAGGGTGTATACACTAGTGTAGCACTGGTGTTACAGTCCAAAAGCAGCATAAGTGCCATGCAATAACTAGGTACCACTTTTATCAATAGCCTGGCTATATAGAGTGGAAAGGGACTCACAAATCCTTCTGGATTTGCAGTGATAATTGAAATAGAACCGCTACCAGGCATTTGATCTGATGTATCATGGAAAATCCATGACTGGAACGCACATAGAAGCTACAAGTTGCAGTTTAAAAAAATGCAGGTCCATCCTCAAAAGTATACTGAAAATTATATGCATATCTGTAAAACACACATGGCCCTTAAACTAAAAGAATAATCTCTATTCAAACTAGAAGATTAAAATTTCCCAAACTAAACAAGTCCTCTAAGTCCACCTTTGTTTGCCACATTGAGGTTCATCATCTGCAGGTAATTGACTTCTCTCCATGTGTTGGTTCTAACAGTGGAGTGTAGTCCCACTCAGCCGCAGCAGGCCTTGTGAATGTTGTAAGGTAAGACCTCGCCACTGGGCATCCACGGATGGCTCAGCTCCCTTTGTGATGGGACTGTGACAGGTTTGGTTGATGTGCAACGGCCCCTCCCATCCACTTTCACCTGTGATATTGTCTGGTGTGGGGTTGTTGGGGTAGGGTAGGAAGGGGGCATAGTTGGGAGGGGATGTTTGAAGAGGAGGCAGTGAGCTGTCCCCAAAGGGCATGGGTTCCTGTTGCTCGATATTCCAGCGGGCTTTGCAGGCCTCCAGAGAGGGGTTAAATGAAGCTGGGGCTGTCTGATGGACAAAGGCTGGAGGTCAGCGTCAAGCCCTTTGATCCAACCCTGGCCTCTTCAGACCACAGATCCAGACCTTTTTGTTTCACCTTGCCTTTCTTTCTTCCCCTTTTTCCCCTCTCAATCTGCCCCTGACAATAGAGTCACTTACAAAGCATTGAGCGCTGTATGGTCTGCCAGTCACCAGAAGGAAGAGGTTTCAAAGAGAAGGCAGATGGGGCTCAGTGTCTCCCAGGTCCCCAGTGAGGAGATAGATACGCACTCTTACAGTCCACAGGACCGGACTGCAGACTCGCAGCTGCACCAAACGCTTTAGAGGACACAGCAAAGACAGGGCATTATGGGGACCAAGGGCAACTGGTTTTTGGGGACATGTGGAGGAAAAAGGAGAGGAATCAATCGATGTATGATCAAGTCGCCCCCTATTGTGAGAAGATGTAAGATTTTCTCCAGTTTTTACTCTTTCATTTTTATTTATGTTGGAAGTGTACCTTAATGCAAAGCAGACGTCAAGAAAATACACCAAAGTATTTAGGGTTGTAATTTTACGATTCCGAGGTCAAAAAAGCGGTATGAAGAAATACAGCTTTCAAAGCGTTTTTTTTCTTTTAATGCTCTAAAGGGGGGAAAGAATTCATCTTGGATCCAAATGCAGCTCTTCTGCAGGTGTAGTTAGACAGAGAACAAACATGGTTTGAGTTTGCTTCCCGCCCGCCTGTCCTGTCCCCCTAGCCAAAACATTCAGGTGGAGCTGGGCTCACTCCGGGCTCCCAGGCCTGCTCGTATAAATCCCCAGAAGCACCTGACACTCCAGCCTCCTCCGTTCCCACTGTGCCTAAAGACCCTGAACGTGTGAGACGATCACAGCCTCATTGACATGGCAGATTTGTGTGCTGGCTGGGGCCCACAGAAGGAAAAGCCCATTTCATTTGAATGGTTGGCTTTCATAAAAGTGATAAAACTCAGTGGCTTAAAGCTAACTCTTAGGTTCCTTGGTTGCCCTCTCTTGAACTACACGAGACCAAGACACGTCAGTGGACACACCAGTTAGCGTGGGTGAGAATTGAGACAGAAAGAGTTAATTTTTTTGTGTGCGCTAATCGAAAGTCGACTTCTGCAGCATCTGCGTCAGCAAACCAAAACTATGGTGAACCTGTCCCATGTGAACCAGCATTCCTGAGAATGTGAGTTACGACGATTGGTGGTTGGAACCAAAATGAGTGCCTGATTTCTGAGCCCCCCATTCTGAGCCTGTCATGGGCCGGAACACTATCAATAGCGATGGCTAAGGATCTCGCTCATATAGCTTGGTTCATAGATATCCACTGTTGTTGATAACAATGCATGTAGGTGTGTGTAGGTGTGTGTGTGGTTGCACGCATACGTTCGTATGTGTGTGTTTGAGTGAGTGTTTGTGTGTGTGTTTGTGTGTGTGTATGCGTGTGTGTGCTGGGGGGTAGAGAGAGGCTGAGGGCCACAGGGGTTAGCTGGAATGCGAGGCTTGCATTGGAGGCTTCTGTGGCGTTAATGGATTAACAGCCCGGCCTGGCATGCTAATGGAGATTGTCTGTGATGTAATGAGCTTTTAATTAGGTCACCTCTGAGCTTGACCCTCTTGTAATGAGGGGGGCTGGAGGGGGGCATAGCAGGGCTGGGGGGGCTGGTGATAGCACCCTGACCTGCAGGTGTGAACCGGCCGAGGCTGTAAACAGGGCTGGACATTCCAGGCATTCTCAGCTCAGCATCCCCTCTCCCCCTTCTCCCTGCCAATAACCCTTCACTGGCACTCACTATGGGTGGACACACAGAGAAACAATTGGAGCCACATTTCATGCTCCCTCCAAGGTGCTTTTGCAGTTTGGCGAAATGAAAGGGGGAACAAATAAAAACCGTTTCTTTGTTAGTCTGACAGAGTTTTTCATTCCTTCATCTCTTTTCATAAGGGCAATCAATCAATCTGCTGTTCCCAGACCTGGATTCAAATGCTAAAGAAATCAGCGGGAGGAGAAATATCTTATTAAATGTGTAAGATTCTAATCAGCCTGTCTTATTATAGAACCTCTCTTATCTTCCCCTCTGACTGCTCTCAGCTGGGGGAGAATAAGGCATAATTCATTTTGCTATTACACTGCCTTAAGCCCCTTCTCTCTCTCTCTTTCTATCTCCGTTTCTCTCCCTCTTTGTCTTAATTTCTATCCTCTCGCTCTCTCTCTCTCTCTCTCTCTCTCTCTCTCTCTCTCTCTCTCTCTCTCTCTCTCTCTCTCTCTCTCTCTCTCTCTCTTTCTCTCTCCTGCTGAAAGCTGCCGCTTTGGCACAAAGTGACACACTGATACCACCCTTCAGCCCGCTTTTGACAGAACAAAACACCTCTTTATTTCAGACGAGAGAACAACACTCACTGTGCCACTCAGCTTGCGGAGTCGTAGAGGGACAAATCCATCTGCAGTCATTAGAAGTGCCCTGTGAAAGGATTCCAGGACTAATGCCAACACTTTTATTGCACTATTTATGGGAACTGCATTTGCACAATTATTTTAACAGGGGTTTTACAATGTGGCACTAAATGTGGTGTTGGACAAACTGTAAATGAGGAATGCTCTTAAGCTTGGGCTTCTTTTTTTCGTATTCAAATCAAATCAAATCAAATCAAATCAAATTTTATTGGTCACATGCGCCGAATACAACAGGTGCAGACATTACAGTGAAATGCTTACTTACAGCCCTTAACCAACAGTGCATTTATTTTAAACAAAAAAGTAAGAATAAAACAACAACAAAAAAGTGTTGAGAAAAAAAGAGCAGAAGTAAAATAAAGTGACAGTAGGGAGGCTATATATACAGTAAAATAAAGTGACAGTAGGGAGGCTATATATACAGGGGGGTACCGTTGCAGAGTCAATGTGCGGGGGCACCGGCTAGTTGAGGTAGTTGAGGTAATATGTACATGTGGGTAGAGTTAAAGTGACTATGCATAAATACTTAACAGAGTAGCAGCAGCGTAAAAAGGATGGGGTGGGGGGCAGTGCAAATAGTCCGGGTAGCCATGATTAGCTGTTCAGGAGTCTTATGGCTTGGGGGTAGAAGCTGTTGAGAAGTCTTTTGGACCTAGACTTGGCACTCCGGTACCGCTTGCCGTGCGGTAGCAGAGAGAACAGTCTATGACTAGGGTGGCTGGAGTCTTTGACAATTTTGAGGGCCTTCCTCTGACACCGCCTGGTATAGAGGTCCTGAATGGCAGGGAGCTTTGCCCCAGTGATGTACTGGGCCGTACGCACTACCCTCTGTAGTGCCTTGCGGTCAGAGGCCAAGCAGTTGCCATACCAGGCGGTGATGCAACCAGTCAGGATGCTCTCGATGGTGCAGCTGTAGAATTTTTTTGAGGATCTGAGGACCCATGCCAAATCTTTTTAGTCTCCTGAGGGGGAATAGGCTTTGTCGTGCCCTCTTCACGACTGTCTTGGTGTGTTTGGACCATGATAGTTCGTTGGTGATGTGGACACCAAGGAACTTGAAGCTCTCAACCTGTTCCACTACAGCCCCGTCGATGAGAATGGGGGCGTGCTCAGTCCTCTTTTTTTTTCCTGTAGTCCACAATCATCTCCTTTGTCTTGGTCACGTTGAGGGAGAGGTTGTTGTCCTGGCACCACACGGCCAGATCTCTGACCTCCTCCCTATAGGCTGTCTCATCGTTGTCGGTGATCAGGCCTACCACTGTTGTGTCGTCGGCAAACTTAATGATGGTGTTGGAGTCGTGCCTGGCCATGCAGTCATGGGTGAACAGAGAGTACAGGAGGGGACTGAGCACGCACCCCTGAGGGGCCCCCGTGTTGAGGATCAGTGTGGCAGATGTGTTGTTACCTACCCCTTACCACCTGGGGGCGGCCCGTCAGGAAGTCCAGGATCCAGTTGCAGAGGGAGGTGTTTAGTCCCAGGATCCTTAGCTTAGTGATGAGCTTAGA
Source organism: Coregonus clupeaformis (assembly GCF_020615455.1). Classification (NCBI taxonomy): domain Eukaryota; kingdom Metazoa; phylum Chordata; class Actinopteri; order Salmoniformes; family Salmonidae; genus Coregonus; species Coregonus clupeaformis. The sequence continues at coordinate 24,271,689 of NC_059216.1, read as the reverse complement.
GGGCACTATGGTGTTGAATGCTGAGCTGTAGTCAATGAATAGCATTCTCACATAGGTGTTCCTCTTGTCCAGGTGGGAAAGGGCAGTGTGGAGTGCGATAGAGATTGCATCATCTGTGGATCTGTTGGGGCGGTATGCAAATTGGAGTGGGTCTAGGGTTTCTGGGATTATGCTGTTGATGTGAGCCATGACCAGTCTTTCAAAGCACTTCATGGCTACAGACGTCAGTGCTACGGGTCGGTAGTCATTTAGGCAGGTTATCTTAGAGTTCTTGGGCACGGGGACTATGGTGGTCTGCTTGAAACATGTTGGTATTACAGACTCAGTCAGGGACATGTTGAAAATGTCAGTGAAGACACTTGCCAGTTGGTCAGCACATGCTCGGAGTACACGTCCTGGTAATCCGTCTGGCCCTGCGGCCTTGTGAATGTTGACCTGCTTAAAAGTCTTACTCACATCGGCTACGGAGAGCGTGATCACATAGTCATCCGGAACAGCTGGTGCTCTCATGCATGCTTCAGTGTTGCTTGCCTCGAGCCGAGCATAGAAGTGGTTTAGCTCGTCTGGTAGGCTTGTGTCACTGGGCAGCTCGCGGCTGTGCTTCCCTTTGTAGTCTGTAATAGTTTTCAAGCCCTGCCACATCCGACGAGCGTCAGAGCCAGTGTAGTATGATTCAATCTTAGACCTGTATTGACTCTTTGCCTGTTTGATGGTTCGTCGGAGGTCATAGCGGGGATTTCTTATAAGCGTCCGGGTTAGAGTCCCGTTCCTTGAAAGCGGCAGCTCTACCCCTTTAGCTCAGTGCGGATGTTTCCTGTAATCCATGGCTTCTGGTTGGGGTATGTACGTACGGTCACTGTGGGGACGACATCATCGATGCACTTATTGATGAAGCCAGTGACTGATGTGGTGTACTCCTCAATGCTGTCTGAAGAATCCCGGAACATGTTCCAGTCTGTGCTAGCAAAACAGTCCTGTAGCTTAGCATCTGCGTCATCTGACCACTTTTTTATTAACCGAATCACTGGTGCTTCCTGCTTCAGTTTTGCTTATAAGCAGGAATCAGGAGGATAGAGTTATGGTCAGATTTGCCAAATGGAGGGCGAGGGAGAGCTTTGTATGCGTCTCTGTGTGTGGAGTAAAGGTGGTCTAGAGTTTTTTCCCTCTGGTTGCACATTTAACATGCTGGTAGAAATTAGGTAGAACGGATTTAAGTTTCCCTGCATTAAAGTCCCCGGCCACTAGGAGCGCTGCATCTGGATGAGCGTTTTCCTGTTGATTAATGGCCTTGTACAACTCATTCAGAGCAATCTTAATGCCAGCATTGGTTTGTGGTGGTAAATAGACAGCTATGAAAAATATAGATGAAAACTCTCTTGGTAAATAGTGTGGTCTACAGCTTATCATAAGATACTCTACCTCAGGCGAGCAAAACCTCGAGACTTCCTTAGTATTTGATTTTGTGCACCAGCTGTTGTTTACAAATATACACAGACCGCCGCCCCTTGTCTTACCAGAGTCAGACGTTCTGTCCTGCCGATGTAGCGTATAGCCTGCTAGCTGAATGTTATCATTGTTGTCGTTCAGCCACGACTCCGTGTTGCGTTGTTCTCCAAACATTTCACAATGAAACATTAGGTTCTAATTAAGAACAGTTGAATGGATGTACTGTAGGATGGTTGGTGTTATTAATCAATGGTCTTAGTCCTAATCAAAGAGAAGGCAGAATGTCACAGTTGGCTATCTGAGGTGGCAGGTGTGGTGGGGTTTGGGGGACAGGGGTGCAGGGGTGGTGTATGGACTACCTGAACCAAATGCTCTGTAGTGAGGTTATAAAATGCTCTGCACTGGTTGACACCTCTAATTCACACTGTTGAGCAGATTATGTCCCACTTCCAGTGCATTCAGAAAGTATTCAGACCCCTTGACTTTTTCCACATTTTGTTATGTTACAGCCTTATTCTAAAATTGATAAAATTGTTTTTTTCCCCTTCATCAATATACACACAATACCCCATAATGACAAAGCAAAAACAGGTTTTTATAAACTTCTGCAAATGTATAAAATAAAATAAACAGAAATATCACATTTACGTAAGTATTAAGACCCTTTACTCAGTACTTTGTTGAAGCACCTTTGGCAGCGATTACAGCCTTGAGTCTTCTTGGGTATGACACTACAAGCTTGGCACACCTGTATTTGGGTAGTTTCTCCTCTTCTTCTCTGCAGATCCTCTCAAGCTTTGTCAGGTTGGATGGGGAGCGTCACAGCACCGCTATTTTCAGGTCTCTCCAACGATGTTCAATCAGGTTCAAGTCCGGGCTCTGGCTGGGCCACTCAAGGACATTCAGAGACTTGTCCTGAAGCCACTCCTGAGTTGTCTTGGCTGTGTGGTCGTTGTCCCTTTGGAAGGTGAACCTTCGCCCCAGTCTAAGGTCCTGAGTGCTCTGGAGCAGGTTTTCATCAAGGATCTCTCTGTACTTTGCTCCGTTCATCTTTCCCTCGATCCTGACTAGTCTCCCAGTCCCTGCCGCTGAAAAACATCCCCACAGCATGATGCTGCCACCACCATGCTTCACCATAGGGATGGTGCCAGGTTTCCTCCAGACGTGATGCTTGGCTTTCAGGCCAAAAGAGTTTAATCAGACCAGAGAATCTGAGGAGTGGCTTCTGTCTGGCCACTCTACCATAAAGGCCTGATTGGTGGAGTGCTGCAGAGATGGTTGTCCTTCTGGAAGGTTCTCCCATCTCCACAGAAGAACTCTGGAGCTCTGTCAGAGTGACCATCGGGTTCTTGGTGACCTCCCTGACCAAGGCCCTCCTTCCCCTATTGCTCAGTTTGGCCGGGAGGCCAGCTCTAGGAAGAGTCTTGGTGGTTCCAAACTTCTTCCATTTAAGAATGATGGAGGCCACTGTGTTCTTGGGGACCTTCAATGCTGCAGACATTTTTTGGTACCCTTCCCAGATCTGTGCCTCAACACAATCCTGTCTTCTCTATGGACAATTCCTTTGACCTCAAGGCTTGGTTTTTGCTCTGACATGCACTGTCAACTGTGGGACCTTATATAGACAGGTGTGTGCCTTTCCAAATCACGTCCAATTAATTGAATTTACCACAGGTGGACTCCAATCAAGTTGTAGAAACATCTCGATGATCAATGGAAACAGGATGCACCTGAGCTCAATTTCGAGTCTCATAGCAAAGGGTCTGAATACTTACAGTACCAGTCAAAAGTTTGGACACACCTACTCATTCCAGGATCTTTCTTTATTTTTACTATTTTCTACATTTTACATGATTCCATATGTGTTATTTCATAGTTTTGATGTCTTCACTATTATTCTACAATGTACAAAATAGTAAAAATAAAGAAAAAACCTTGAATGAGTAGGTGTGTCCAAACTTTTGACTGGTAGTGTATGTAAATAAGGTATTTCTAAAAACCTGTTTTTGCTTTGTCATCATGGGGTATTGTGTGTAGATTGATGAGGAACTTTTTTTATTTCATCCATTTTAGAATAAGTCTAACGTAACAAAATGTGGAAAAGGGGAAGGGGTCTGAATACTTTCCGAATGCACTGTATATTCTGCTAGAAAATGAGTGCTATAAGGACACACTCATAAAGTTTATGTTGTGTTGACAGTTCAGTTCTTGTGGTTGGGACTATGGTACCGGCATATTGATGAAAAAATGTGTGGTGACAGTTCATTGTTTGTGACTGATAAGATCATTTGTATTTCAAATGTTCACTGTGCTGTACTGTACCTCCATTCTGTTACTCCATCTTTCAGTGAAATTTATCCACCAATGAATGTATGTGACTGATGTTAGCTTAGCTGTGATCAGGTTGAAAGACAGAGAGCTTTGAAAGGACTGGAGGGAAAGTCTATCACATTTCAGGAGAAGACCCAGATGCAGACAGTGTCGAAGTAACAAAAGTTTATTACAAATACAGGGGGCAGGCAAACGACAGCTCAAGGGCAGGCAGAGGTCAGTAAACCAGATCAGAGTCCAAAAGGTACAGAACGGCAGGCAGTCTCAGGGTCAGGGCAGGCAGAGGTCAATAATCCAGGGTGGTGTGACAAGGTACAGAACGGCAGGCAGGCTCAGGGTCAGGGCAGGCAGAATGGCCAAAACTAGGAAAAGTAGAAAACAGGAACTTGAGAAAGACAGGAGCAAGGGGAAAAACGCTGGTAGGCTTGACGAAACAAAACAAACTGGCAACAGACATACAGAGAACACAGGTATAAATACACTGGGGATAATGGGGAAGATGGGCGACACCTGGAGGGGGGTGGAGACAATCACAAAGACAGGTGAAACAGATCAGGGTGTGACAGTACCCCCCGCTCTAGGGGCGCTACCTGGCATCCTACCTGGGCGCATACCTGGTTGACCGGGTGCCGGCGTTGAAACTCAGCGATGAGGCATGGGTCCAGGATGTCCCTAGCAGGGACCCAGCACCTCTCCCAGGGCCTGGAACACAGGTGGAGCATTGGTAAGGCCAAATGGCATGACCAGATACTCGTAATGACTGCTGGCCGTGTTGAAGCCAGTCTTCCACTCGTCCCCCTCCCGTATCTGCACCAGGTGGTAGGCGTTCCGTAGATCCAGCTTGGAGAACACGCTGGTCCCCTGAAGCGGCTCGAAGGCAGAGGAGATGAGTGGTAGCAGGTAGCGGTTCTTCACTGTGATGTCGTTGAAGCCCCGTTGGTCGATGCACGGGCGCAGGGTTTTGTCCTTCTTCTCCACAAAGAAGAACCCTGTGCCGGTGGGGGAGGCAGAAGGACAGATTAACCCGGCAGCTAGGGAGTCCTCAATGTACTGTAGGTCTCCATAGCCTTGGTCTCCAGACCCGACAGCGAGTACAGTCATCCCCGGGGCAGAGTGGTGCCTGGGAGAAGGTTGATTCCACAGTCGTAGGGTCGGTGCGGCAGAAGCGAAGTGGCCCGGGCCTTACTGAACACCTCCCGGAGGTCCTGGTACTCTGCGACAATGGAGGAGAGGTCCGAGGCAACTTCAGAGCCCCCAGGAAGACGTCCCGGGGCAGGCTGCGCTGACTTCAGGCAATGAGCGTGGCAGAACGGGCTCCAGCCCATGATGGCACCAGTAGACCAGTCAATAAAGGGGTTGTGTCGCTGGAGCCGAGAGAAACCAATACCACGGAACCTGAGGACACTTAATTAGCAGGAATTGGATCATCTCGCTGTGGTTCCCTGATACTCATAGGCTGATGGGAGTGGTATTGTGGGTGACCCGGCCTATAGAGCGCCCGTCCAGCGCTCTAACGTCCATGGGAATGGAGAGGGGCTGAGTGGGAATGGCCCCAGAGTCGATGAGTACCCGGAGAGATTTTGACTGGTTCCCTCACAGTAAGATGGCATGAAAGGGGGTGCGAGTAAGGGGAAAGGAAAAGTTATCCGTATGGCCCACCAGAGTACTCGCTCCTACCGGTGAGCCTGGTCTTTTAATGGACAGGAGGACACAAAATGACCAGTAGTCCCGCAATACAGGCAACTCTTTGTGTGAAGCCTGTATTGCTTTTCGGCTGGAGACAGCCTAGCTCCGCCTAGTTGTATCGGCTCGGGAAGAGGTGAATTGGCAGACTTCGGAGACTCTCGGGGGATCTCGGGTAGCCTCGGGTTCTCTCAGCAACGGAGCCGTCAGGGACATTTTTTTATATATTTTTATTTTTATTTAACCTTTATTTAACCAGGTAAGCCAATTGAGAACAAGTTCTCATTTACAACTGCGACCTGGCCAAGATAAAGCAAAGCAGTGCGATAAAAACAACAACAACACAGAGTTACATATGGGATAAACAAAATGTACAGTCAATAACACAATAGAAAATATATATACAGTGTGTGCAAATGTAGTAAGTTATGGATGTAAGGCAATAAATAGGCCATAGTGCAAAATAATTACAATTTAGTATTAACACTGGAGTAATAGATGTGCAGAAGATGATGTGCAAATAGAGATACTGGGGTGCAAATTAGCAAAATGAATAACAATATGGGGATGAGGTAGTTGGGTGGACTAATTACAGATGGGCTGTGTACAGGTGCAGTGATCAGTAAGCTGCTCTGACAACTGATGCTTAAAGTTAGTGAGGAAGATAAGAGTCTCCAGCTTCAGAGATTTTTGCAATTTGTTCCAGTCATTGGTAGCAGAGAACTGGAAGGAATGGCGGCCAAAGTAGGTGTTGGCTTTGGGGATGACCAGTGAGATATACCTACTGGAGCGCATACTACGGGTGGGTGTTGCTATGGTGACCAATGAGCTAAGATAAGGCGGGGATTTGCCTAGCAGTTATTTATAGATGACCCGGAGCCAGTGGGTTTGGCGACGAATATGTAGTGAGGGCTAGCCAACGAGAGCGTACAGGTCACAATGGTGGGTAGTATATGGGGCTTTGGTGACAAAATGGATGGCACTGTGATAGACTACATCCAATTTGCTGAGTAGAGTGTTGGAGGCTATTTTGTAAATTACATCGCCGAAGTCAAGGATCGGTAGGATAGTCAGTCAAGGAGAGTTTACGGTCTAACCAGACACCTAGGTATTTGTAGTTGTCCACATATTCTAAGTCAGACACGCCGAGAGTAGTGATTCTAGTCGGGCGGGCGGGTGCAAGCAGCGTTCGATTGAAGAGCATGCATTTAGTTTTACTAACGTTTAAGAGCAGTTGGAGGCTACGGAAGGAGTGTTGTATGGCATTGAAGCTCGTTTGGAGGTTTGTTAACACAGTGTCCAATGAAGGGCCAGATGTATACAAAATGGTGTTGTCTGCGTAGAGGTGGATCTAAGAGTCACCAGCAGCAAGAGCGACATCATTGATATACACAGAGAATAGAGTCGGCCCGAGAATTGAACCCTGTGGCACCCCCATAGAGACTGCCAGAGGTCCAGACAACAGGCCCTCCGATTTGACACATAGAACTCTATCTGACAAGTAGTTGGTGAACCAGGCGAGGCAGTCATTTGAGAAACCAAGGCTATTTAGTCTGCCAATAAGAATGCAGTGATTGACAGAGTCGAAAGCCTTGGCCAGGTTGATGAAGACGGCTGCACAGTACTGTCTTTTATCGATCGCGGTTATAATATCGTTTAGGACCTTGAGCGTGGCTGAGGTGCACCCATGACCAGCTCGGAAACCAAATTGCATAGCGGAGAAGGTACGGTGGGATTCGAAATGGTCGGTGATCTGTTTGTTAACTTGGCTTTCAAATACTTTCGAAAGGCAGGGCAGGATGGATATAGGTCTGTAACAGTTTGAATCTAGAGTGTCACCCCATTGGAAGAGGGGGATGACCGCGGCAGCTTTCCAATCTCTGGGGATCTCAGACGATACGAAAGAGAGGTTGAACAGGCTAGTAATAGGGGTTGCGACAATTTCGTCGGCTAATTTTAGAAAGAAAGGGTCCAGATTGTCTAGCCCAGCTGATTTGTAGGGGTCCAGATTTTGTAACTCTTTCAGAACATCAGCTGTCTGAATTTGGGTGAAGGAGAAGCGGGGGTTGCAGCGGAGGGTGCAGAGCTGGTGGCTGGGGTAGGGGTAACCAGGTGGAAAGCATGGCCAGCCGTAGCAAAATGCTTGTTGAAATTCTCAATTATTGTAGATTTATTGGTGGTGACAGTGATTCCTAGCCTCAGTGCAGTGGGCAGCTGGGAGGAGGTGCTCTCATTCTCCATGGACTTTACAGTGTCTTCCGGGATGCCTCGGAGGCGAGGTGGAATCCTTGGGCGGGCGAGTGGAATCAGACTTCCTCTCCTTCCTTCGTTCCCGTAGTTGCCCATCGATCCGAATGGTCAAAGCGATGAGTGAGTCGATATCCGTCGGTAGTTCCCGGGCTGCAAGCTCGTCCTTTACTTCCTCCAATACTCAGTGCAAGAACGTGTCGAACAGCACTTCCGGGTTCCAGGCACACTCAGCTGCCAACGTGCGGAAATCCACTGCATAGTCTGCCACACTGCGGGATTCTTGCCGAAGCAACTTCCAGGCAGCCTCTCTCCTGGACAATGGAGCATCAAAAACCTTCTTTACCTCCTGCATGAACTCCTCCAGACTGAAGCATACGGCCGACTGTTGTTCCCACACTGCCGTAGCCAAGGCGAGAGCCCTCCCGGACATCAGCATGATTAGGTACTCTATCTTAGAACGGTTGGAGGGAAAGGAGGAGGGCTGCAGCTCGATGATGAAAGAACATTGAGCGAGAAATGCCCGACAGGTTTCTGACTCTCCAGTGAAGCGTTCTGGGGAGGTAAGCAGGGTTTTCGGGAAACTGGGGTGGCCGGGGAGGCCGCGCTGCTAGCAGCCGGGTTACTGAGGGGCTGGGAGGTTACCGTCGTGGTAGGCTGCCTAACAGACAACATGCGAATTGCTCCAGCAATGTGTTAAACGCACGGTCATGGCGTTCGGCCAAGGTCTGGAACCCTTCTATGAGACCACGAAGCAACTCCTCGTGCTTTCCAATGGTGGCTCCTTTGGAGGAGATGACGTTGCGGAGCTGGTCCGAGTCTGCTGGGTCAGTAATGGCCAGTTCGTACTATCATGTTTCAGGAGAAGACCCAGATGCAGACAGAATTGAAGTAACAAAAGTTTATTACAAATACAGGGGGCAGGCAAACGACAGCTCAAGGGCAGGCAGAGGTCAGTAAACCAGATCAGATTCCAAAAGGTACAGAATGGCAGGCAGTCTCAGGGTCAGGGCAGGCAGATGTCAATAATCCAGGGTGGTGTGACAAGGTACAGAACGGTAGGCAGGCTCAGGGTCAGGGCAGGCAGAATGGTCAAATCCGGGAAAACTAGAAAACAGGAACTTGAGAAAGACAGGAGCAAGGGGAAAAACGCTGGTAGGCTTGACGAAACAAAATGAACTGGCAACAGACAAACAGAGAACACAGGTATAAATACACTGGGGATAATGGGGAAGATGGGCGACACCTGGAGGGGGGTGGAGACAATCACAAAGACAGGTGAAATAGATCAGGGTGTGACACAGTCAGGGACCCCAAGGTGGTAAGCAGACTCTCCCTCTCTTTCTCTCTCTCTCCTCGTTCTCTCTCTCTTTCTCTCTCTCTCCCTCCCTCGTTCTCTCTCTTCTTTTTGTGGCCTAGACTCATTAAGAATCTATAAAAGGGCTCGTCTTAATGAGGAGCTCTTTATGAGGTTCTCGTTGGGCCTCTGGGGGATAACCAGACTGCAGTAGGAAGTTGTCTGTCTTGATGGCCAGGCCCCTTTTCTCATTGGTGGTCTAGCCAGCCGTAACCCCCCCCAACATACACCCTCACCTCCCTCCTTCTCTCTTCCCTTCCTCCTCTCTCCTCTCCTTCAGAATTTCTCCTGTGTTTAGTTATTCCTTGACATGATAAAAGTCAGCTGGTGCCTGTTCTGCAGGCAGGCGACTTGAAATAGGTCTTAATTGCCTTCTTCCTCCCCCTCGGCTCAGTCGGCTGCAGCTCTTTTACGAGGCCCGGGCCCGGCTGCGCTGTGTGCTCCTCACCTCTGTGTCTTCCTACTCTTCTCCCCAGGCAGGTCATTGTGCCCCTGAGCTTCACGCCTTCTTTTCCCCTTCTTCCCTCCTTCTGGTGGCCAGAGCCCTGCTGGACATGTTCTGGGGGCTCGTCCGGGAGTGATCCATGAGGTGCGGGTGGACGCAGACACTGAGAGGTCCCCAAGCAGGCAGCTAATTTGATTGTCTCACATGTGGTTGCTATGGTGTGGTGTGGTGGGCCTGGCAACCTGGTGATTTGTGTTTAATTCCTATGTGATTGGTACATTATTTTAGACAGATGCAAGCTTAAACACAAGCTCTGCCAATAAGTCTAAGGATGAGGGAATTGGTCAATGCTGTTGGCCATTCAAAATAAACATCCGTCAAAACCTGAGTTTCAGCTTTATTAGAATCAATACTGTTTGCTTGTGTGTGTAGCTTTGCTAACAGCTATACAGACAGAACTAGAACGTTTACTTAGTTACTTAGGTGGCCAATGAAGATTCATTTTATGTGTTGCTTCTAGCGATTAAAGCAGTGTTTATCAATGTCCTGTCAGCATCATTGAGAACGAGGGTGAAAACCTATCCCTTAAGCGATGTTTATTTATTGTTTAGAATTGGAAATGCTGCTGTGGGAAATTACTGTAATCAAATTACTTTTCTATTTTCCCTCTTTCACTCTCTCTTGTTTTTTGTTTCCTCCCCAAAAAATAATTTTAGCCAGATTCAAAACAACTCCTGCTCAGCGTCATGGAGCTGATGTCACTTCCTGCCTGAGGCTGACTGTAGCCACTCAACTTCCTCCATTATTCATTCCTCCACTGCTCCCTCTGCTCTGAGTGGGTATAGGAGGGCTCTGTTCTGGCCCCAGGGCACTCTAAATGGCCTGTGGTTTGTGATTAGGAATAGATACTGAATGTAAATGTGGGTATGTTTGCTGGAGAAACTTTAATTGGCCAGCTGCTTTGTATAACAATGTCTAAAGTTATGCCTTTTATTTCTTGGCAAGAGATGCAAAGAGGGGTGGAAGAGAGAGGGGAGAGGCATAGCTTTTGGGAAATGGAATGATGGTTTAGACCAAAACAAATTGTCTCTGGTTTCACTTGGATGCAATCCTATTATCAGCCTGAGAGTGTCAGAAAACAACAGCAGCAGAAAGAGAGTCCAGAGACAAGGAAGAAAAAAACCAATCGTAGTTGAACTAGTAGATGGTGGTATAAGAAGATGCAAATGTATACTTCTATAGTGTGTTTTTGTGTGTGTTAGCGGGTGTGCATGCAGGCGAGCAGATGTGCGTGTCAGTGTGTGTGCACGTGTGTGTGAGTCATTCGGTTGGGGCCATGAGGTTTAAGGTCAGGTCTAAGGGTGCTGGTCCTAGATGGGGGATGTAGCTATTAGCTCCGAGACATGGACATGAGGGAAAAGCTAAATCTACTCTTAAGTCGTAATTATGTTTTCTTTTGGAGGGAGAAATCTAAACATGTCCGATGCTCAGTAAGGTGACCCTAGGTGGGGTCACAGTCTGGTCACTACGGGAAAGTCTTGTGTTTCTGTTACTGAAGCTTGAAACAACACATGTTCACCGGCTAAACTGGAGAGAGAGAGAGAGAGAGAGAGAGAGAGAGAGAGAGAGAGAGAGAGAGAGAGAGAGAGAGAGAGAGAGAGAGAGAGAGAGAGAGAGAGAGAGAGAGAGAGAGAGAGAGAGAGAGAGAGAGAGAGAGTTCTCTCCATGTTTATCACAACCACCAAGAGTTAATGACCTCTGGGGATTTAAACCAGTCTGGCTCTTCTTCCCAACATTACTTCTTCTCTCATAAATTGAAAGAGGGAGGCAACATTTCCTTCCAAGTTTTTCCTGTTAGGCTACTTCTCTAATTACTTATAAACTAGGGAGAGTTTAACACAAAGGTTAGACATTTGCTACTGAAAACGTTAGACCATTGTTAGGTCATACTGTATAATAGTAGTGACAGTAGTTATCTAAGAGGTTACCAATTATACACATGAAAAGGAATACCAGAGTGCCTTGGTGAAGGCAAAACATAAATGAGACATATATATTTAGCGACGGGTGGGGGCAGAGCACAACAGAGCAGCAAGTCGCCTCAAACACTTCTCAACGACGGAAATGTTAAGCATTTTCATTTTGGGGGGGTCTTCCCCCTAACACCTCCATGGTTGTAATTACGTGATACTTAAGTAGCAAAATGTGCCACTTTAGTTTTTTCTTCCCCCTTCTCGAGTCTGACTCAAATTGCATCATCAGTTTTTGTCTCATTCTCCTCTGACACCTCTCCCTGCCTGTAATAGCGGTGTGGTGTTATTACGGCTGTGAGGCCCCCTCTTTGTTGTTGACAGGATAGCTGTGATTAACGTGCCTTCTCCTGACCTCAGCTGTAGCCTCAACCTCTGTCTCATGTCCCCAGTACCTCTAATGGATCAACCTAAGGCCCCGGAGACAAGTCCTTGCCTAGCTCTTGCCTAGCTCCGCTTGCTACCACTGGAAAAAGGGAGGGAGGGGGAGCAGAGATGGGTGAGAAAGGAGGGTGGGGTGTGTGGTGGCAACGGTAGTTTAATTGTCAACTAATCGCTTCCTATAACTTAATAGAGTTTCCACTGTTTTATGGATAATTGTGTTGTGTGTTTTTTTATATTCATATGGAATTCATGTAAACGTCACCGTCTCCCACCCCCACCCGATCCACCTTGGGGCACCAAAGAGGAGAAAAATTTGAGTGGAACTTTCACATAAAACACAGAGGCTTGCCCGGTTTGGAACAGAGTCAGGTGACGTAAAGAAAACCAGGTATTTATGGATACAGTCCATTTTGGTTGCTCAGTCGCCTGCAATGCCAACAAATTCAATTTCAATTACAGATCAGAAGTAATTAGATTTTCCAACCAGGAGCTGTAATCAATTTCTCTTCAGCGAGGGCCGTTAGAATGGTAGGAGACCACAGAGCTTGCTAGTTTGTCGACCACATTAAAAGCTCCTCAGACTTCATACAGGAGAAATGCTCCACTGAGAGATGGTGGATTGGCCTGAAGCAAGCTCCCCATCCCAGCCCTTAAACCACCCACTGTTTTCTGTGGTAACGTGTGGATGTGGACATTCGTGCATTTAAGGTGTGTGCCTAAGTGTGTATGTGTGTGTCACGACTTCCGCCGAGGCTGCCTCCCCTCCTTGTTCGGGCAGGCTTCGGCGATCGTCGTCACCGGCTTACTAGCCACTGCCGCTCCATATACAGTGGGGAGAACAAGTATTTGATACACTGCCGATTTTGCAGGTTTTCCTACTTACAAAGCATGTAGAGGTCTGTAATTTTTATTATAGGTACACTTCAACTGTGAGAGACGGAATCTAAAACAAAAATCCAGAAAATCACATTGTATGATTTTTAAGTAATTAATTTGCATTTTATTGCATGACATAAGTATTTGATACATCAGAAAAGCAGAACTTAATATTTGGTACAGAAACCTTTGTTTGCAATTACAGAGATCATACGTTTCCTGTAGGTCTTGACCAGGTTTGCACACACTGCAGCAGGGATTTTGGCCCACTCCTCCATACAGACCTTCTCCAGATCCTTCAGGTTTCGGGGCTGTCGCTGGGCAATACGGACTTTCAGCTCCCCTCCAAAGATTTTCTATTGGGTTCAGGTCTGGAGACTGGCTAGGCCACTCCAGGACCTTGAGATGCTTCTCTACGGAGCCACTCCTTAGTTGCCCTGGCTGTGTGTTTCGGGTCGTTGTCATGCTGGAAGACCCAGCCACGACCCATCTTCAATGCTCTTACTGAGGGAAGGAGGTTGTTGGCCAAGATCTCGCGATACATGGCCCCATCCATCCTCCCCTCAATACGGTGCAGTCATCCTGTCCCCTTTGCAGAAAAGCATCCCCAAAGAATGATGTTTCCACCTCCATGCTTCACGGTTGGGATGGTGTTCTTGGGGTTGTACTCATTCTTCTTCTTCCTCCAAACACGGCGAGTGGAGTTTAGACCAAAAAGCTCTATTTTTGTCTCATCAGACCACATGACCTTCTCCCATTCCTCTTCTGGATCATCCAGATGGTCATTGGCAAACTTTAGACGGGCCTGGACATGCGCTGGCTTGAGCAGGGGGACCTTGCGTGCGCTGCAGGATTTTAATCCATGACGGCGTAGTGTGTTACTAATGGTTTTCTTTGAGACTGTGGTCCCAGCTCTCTTCAGGTCATTGACCAGGTCCTGCCGTGTAGTTCTGGGCTGATCCCTCACCTTCCTCATGATCATTGTTGCCCCACGAGGTGAGATCTTGCATGGAGCCCCAGACCGAGAGTGATTGACCGTCATCTTGAACTTCTTCCATTTTCTAATAATTGCGCCAACAGTTGTTGCCTTCTCACCAAGATGCTTGCCTATTGTCCTGTAGCCCATACCAGCCTTGTGCAGGTCTACAATTTTATCCCTGATGTCCTTACACAGCTCTCTGGTCTTGGCCATTGTGGAGAGGTTGGAGTCTGTTTGATTGAGTGTGTGGACAGGTGTCTTTTATACAACGAGTTCAAACAGGTGCAGTTAATACAGGTAATGAGTGGAGAACAGGAGGGCTTCTTAAAGAAAAACAAACAGGTCTGTGAGAGCCGGAATGCTTACTGGTTGGTAGGTGATCAAATACTTATGTCATGCAATAAAATGCAAATTAATTACTTAAAAATCATACAATGTGATTTTCTGGATTGTTGTTTTAGATTCCATCTCTCACAGTTGAAGTGTACCTGTGATAGAAATTACAGACCTCTACATGCTTTGTAAGTAGGAAAACCTGCAAAATCGGCAGTGTATCAAATACTTGTTCTCCCCACTGTATCATCATTCCATTTGTCTTGTCTTGTCAATTACACACACCTGGTTCTTATCTCCTCATTAGTCTGTGTATAAGTGTTCCCTCTGCCCCCCTTGTCCTTGTTGGTGATTGTTTATTGTGAGAGTAGTGTAGCTCGGTGGAGCTACTCGCACTTTGTATTGCCGGGGTAGATATTTTCCCCTGTGCCTGTATATTGTTGGAGTATCCTGTACCGTGTATTGCCAGGGTAGATCGTTTCCCCTGTGCCTGTTTTCGTGTGTCGCTATCCAGCGCAACTGTGTACGACGTAATAAACTCTGTATTCAGTGATTTACCCTCCTACGCCTGACTCCTTCTATCACACTCATCACAGAATCACCCACCCACTATGGAGTCAGCGGGAGAGGAGCGCATGCCTGGAGTCGTGGCACGGGTCCAAGAGCATTCCACGATTCTGTCCAGCTTGGGGGAAGCGATGGATCAGGTTCTTCAGGTCGTGCAACGCCTGGAGAGGAGAGGACCCAATCTGTCGAGACCAGCTGGCCAACCGGATCCAGCCACCTACACCCCAGCACCTGAAGGGATCCAGATATCCCGACCACGGCGTTCGACGGGACGGCGGCACTCTGCTAAGGATTCCTCCTCCAACTGGCCGGCCCCATCGCCCCATCGCCCCATCGGAGTGGGAGAAGGTGTCCGTCCTCGTTTCCTGCCTCTCGGGGAAAGCCCTGGAGTGGGCCAACGCGGTTTGGAATGAAGGAGGAGCCACGTTGGAGAACTACGGGGAGTTCGCTCGCCTCTTTCGGGTGTTCTTCGATCACTCGCCCGAGGGTCGAGAGGCGGGCAAGTGGCTGGTCCACCTGAGGCAGGGGACGAGGACCACGCAGGACTTCGCGTTGGAGTTTGGGACTCTTGCAGCGGGGTCCGGGTGGAACGAGCGGGCCCTGATCGACCATTTCCGGTGCCATCTGCGGGAGGACGTCCAACGGGAGCTAGCCTGCCGGGACACCATGTTGTCTTTCACGCAACTGGTGGACATGGCCATCTGTTTGGACAACCTGCTGGCAGCAAGAGGACGTCCTGGTAGGGGTCTGCCCATTTCCACCCCGGACGATTCGGATCCAGAGCTGATGGAGCTGGGTGGAGCCGCCGTCTGAGAGAGCGGAGGACGACAGCGACAGGGCCACTCTGGTGGCACGAAGGGACAGTACATCACACGTAGTCGTCAACGCTCTTTTGGGTCTGGAGGCGGCAGGCTGGGCACTCTCGCATCAACCCAGGTATTGAACACCCACACTCGTTCAGAGCCCTCTGCTGCGCACTGTACCCTACCTATCTACTTTCCCGATCACATGGTAATTCCCCTGTGTAAGGCGCTAGTCGATTCAGGCGCAGCTGGGAACTTTATGGACAGGGCATTCTCACGCCGTCAAGGCATTTCATTGGTTCCCCTATCCATTCCACTCCCCATCAGAGCACTTGATAGTTGACCATTAGGGTCTGGGTTTGTTAAGGAAGTTACTGTACCAGTCACCATGATCACCCAGGAGACTCTATTATTGAGTTTCCTGCTTTCCCTGGGGTATTAGGTATCCCTTGGCTAGCACTCCACAACCCCACCTTCTCATGGCCGCAGAGGGTTCTCACAGGGTGGTCGCGAGAGTGTCAGGGTAGGTGTCTAGGTGTTTCCGTTGGTGCAACCACGGTGGAAAGTCCAGACGGTACCTCCACCGTGTGCATTCCCCCTGAATACCTCGATCTGGCGCACACGTTTTCTAAGACGCAGGTGACAAAATTACCACCTCATCTGGCGGGGGATTGCGCGATAAACCTTCGAGTAAACGCTGTACCTCCCAGGAGTCATGTGTACCCCCTGTCGCAGGCTGAAACGGAGGCTATGGAAA
The DNA here is from genome assembly GCF_020615455.1 of Coregonus clupeaformis. Lineage (NCBI taxonomy): Eukaryota > Metazoa > Chordata > Actinopteri > Salmoniformes > Salmonidae > Coregonus > Coregonus clupeaformis. The sequence continues at coordinate 24,255,451 of NC_059216.1, read as the reverse complement.
CATACGTCACCGAGTCCCTGGGCCAGGGGTATATACGTCCCTCCACTTCACCCGCCTCCTCGAGTTTCTTCTTTGTGAAGAAGAATGACGGCAGTCTGCGCCCGTGCTTTGATTATCAATCAAAGAACAAGGAGACGATAAGATTTAGTTATCCTCTCCCCCTCATTCCTTCAGTGATTGAGTCAATGCATGGGGCGTGCTTCTTCACCAAATTAGATCTCAGGAGTGCATACAACCTGGTGCGTGTTCTGGAGGGGGATGAGTGGAAAACAGCATTCAGCACAACCACAGGCATTATGAATACCTGGTGATGCCCTACGGTTTGATGAATGCGCCATCCGTCTTCCAGTCCTTTGTGAACGAGGTGTTTCGGGACATGCTTGGTCGCGGTGTGGTGGTCTACATCGATTCAGTAGACTGCGGGGTCTGTTCACCTCAGCCCCGGTACTGGCCCACCCCGATCCATCACTACCGTTCATAGTGGAGGTGGATGCGTCCGAGGTAGGGATAGGCGCTGTCCTATCTCAACGCTCGGGCACGCCACCCAGGCTCCGCCCCTGTGCCTTCTTCTCATGTTGGTGATCGGGAGCTGTTGGCTGTTGTCCGAGCTTTGACTGTGTGGAGGCATTGGCTCGAAGGGGCGAAACACCCTTTCCTCGTCTGGACGGACAACCGTAACCTGGAGAGCGAGGAGGCTGAATCCTCGCCAGGCCAGGTGGGCCCTATTTTTCACCCGGTTTGATTTTACACTGTCATACATTCCGGGTACGAAGAACGTGAAGGCAGACGCACTGTCCCGGCTGACACAGAGGAGAGGCCCAGAGACAACACCCCCATACTCTCGGCCTCCTGCATTGTGGCGCCGGTAGTATGGCCGATGGACGCGGATATAGAGCAGGCATTACACAGAGATCCATCTCCACCTCAGTGTCCAGCTGGGCTGCGGTACGTGCCTGCTCTTATCCGTGATCGTCTGATCTACTGGGCACACACGTCACCCTCTGGTCATGACCATCCTGGTCGTTGTGGACCGCTTTTCCAAGTCCTGCCGCCTCCTTCCTCTGCCTGGTCTCCCCACGGCCCTGCAAACTGCGGAGGCCCTGTTTACTCACGTCTTCCGGCACTACGGGGTACCAGAGGATATAGTGTCCGACCGAGGTCCCCAGTTCACGTCCAAGGTCTGGAAGGCGTTCATGGAACGTCTGGGGGTCTCATCTGGGTTTCACCCCGAGTCAAATGGGCAGGTGGAACGGGTAAATCAGGATGTGGGTAGGTTCCTACTGTCCTACTACCAGGACCGGCCGGGGGAGTGGTCGGTATTCTTGCCATGGGCAGAATATGCCCAGAACTCTCTCCGCCACTCCTCTACTAACCTAACGCCATTCCAATGTGTTTTAGGTTACCAACCGGTTCTGGCACCGTGGCACCAGAGCCAGACCGAGACTCCTGCGGTGGATGACTGGTTTCGGCGCGCGGAGGAGACGTGGGACGCTGCCCACGTTCACCTCCAGTGCGCCATGCGTCGTCAGAAGGCCAAACGCTGACCGCCACCGCAGTGAGGCAAATTGTGTGTGTGTGTGTGTGTGTGTGTGTCATTCAAGGGTTTTTCTTTATTTTTACTATTTTCTACATTGTAGAATAATAGTGAAGACATCAAAACTATTAAATAACACGTATGGAATCATGTAGTAGCCAAAAAAAGTGTTAAACAAATCAAAATATATTTATATTTTAGATTCTTCAAAGTAGCCACCCTTTGCCTTGACGACAGCTTTGCATACTCTTGGCATTCTCTCAACCAGCTTCACCTGGAATGCTTTTCCAACAGTCTTCAAGGAGTTCCCACATATACTGAGCACTTGTTGGCTGCTTTTCCTTCACTCTGCGGTCCAACTCATCCCAAACCATCTCAATTGGGTTGAGGTCGTGTGATTGTGGAGGCCAGGTCATCTGATGCAGCACTCCATCACTCTCCTTATTGGTCAAATAGCCCTTACACAGCCTGAAGGTGTGTTTTGGGTCATTGTCCTGTTGAAAAACAAATGATAGTCCCACTAAGCGCAAACCAGATGGGATGATGTATCGCTGCAGAATGCTGTGGTAGCCATGCTGGTTAAGTGTGCCTTGAATTCTAAATAATTCACAGACAGTGTCACCAGCAAAGCACCCCCACACCAACACACCTGCTCCTCCATGCTTCACGGTGGGAACTACACATGTGGAGATCGTTCACCTACTCTGCGTCTCACAAAGACACGGTGGTTGGAACCAAAAATCTCAAATTTGGACTCATCAGACCAAAGGACAGATTGCCACTGGTCTAATGTCCATTGCTTGTGTTTCTTGGCCCAAACAAGTATCTTCTTCTTATTGGTGTCCTTTAGTAGTGGTATCTTTGCAGCAATTCGACCACGAAGGCCTGATTCACTCCTCTGAACAGTTGATGTTGAGAAGTGTCTGTTACTTGAACTCTGTGAAGCATTTATTTGGACTGCGATTTCTGAGGCTGGTAATTCTAATGAACTTATCCTCTGCAGCAGAGGTAACTCTGTTTCTTCCTTTCCTGTGGCGGTCCTCATGAGAGCCAGATTCATCATAGCGCTTGATGGTTTTTGCGACTGCACTTGAAGAAACTTTCAAAGTTATTGAAATGTTCCGTATTGACTGACCTTCATGTCTTAAAGTAATGATGGACTGTAATTTCTCTTTGCTTATTTGAGCTCTTCTTGCTATAATATGGACTTGGTCTTTTACCAAATAGGGCTATCTTCTGTATACCACCCCTACCTTGTCACGACACAACTGATTGGCTCAAACGCATTAAGAAATTCCACAAATTAACTTTTAAGAAGGCACACCTGTTAATTGAAATGCATTCCCGGTGACTACCTCATGAAGCTGGTTGAGAGAATGCCAAGAGTGTGCAAAGCTGTCATCAAGGCAAAGGGTGGCTACTTTGAAGAATCTCAAATATAAAATATATTTGTATTTGTTTAACACATTTTTGGTTACTACATGATTCCATATGTGTTATTTCATAGTTTGATGTCTTCACTATTATTCTACAATGTAGAAAATAGTAAAAATAAAGAAAAACCCTGGAATGAGTAGGTGTGTCCAAACTTTTGACTGGTACTGTATGTCTGAGTGTCTGGGTGTGTGTGCATATATTTGTACTTGGCACACGTGCCTGCATATGTGTGTTCATGTTTACCAAACATAGCCCCAGCTCAAAACAGAGCTAGCAAGCAGCAGCCCCACAACCATTCATCCTTCCTTTCCATCAACCCCTATCGTCAGGTCTCCCCAAACACCAGCCCATCTTTACTTCAGAGCAGAAAACAAATATTAAACGTATGTTGGACTCACCCACCTCTTGCTAGCTACTGTGTATCTGCCTGCCTGCACAACTTCCTTCCCTCATACTCCCTTCTGTTCCTTCACGTCCCAGATATAATTATAGCCGTCCGAGGGATGATTATATGTTTATCCTAGAAGCTGGCCGACTGCCTGTCCCCAGTCCCACTGGAGCTGTATGTGTCTCAAAGGGGTTCCTCTTGAAAAGCACCACAGAAAGAGGGACCAGTCAAAAATGAAACACATGAGGGGGTGCAGAGATGGACAGAGAGCAGCGAATCGTCCATGACTTTGATATAATATCTATTTTTATATATGGGTGGCTATGAGCTACACTGAGCTGTCTGCTGCTTCACTTGAAGGAGCTGGTTAGCAGAGTCTCACCACAATAATGTTGGGAGTGGAGGACGAATAGGAGGATTGGGGAGGGATGTGGGGGAGGCCTTTGTAAACTATAATACCAATGACTGCCCTCGGAAGACTACACTACACATATGTTTGTTCATTTAGCAGAAGGTTGAGATCAGATCAGAAGCCTATGTTACAAATCTGCTATAGTTAGCACATCGGAGAGAACACTGAACAATAGCATTAATATATCATAGACTTCCAAGTCCCTAAAAGGTTCATTGTCTCCTGCAACCCTGTATCTATGCTATTTCTGATATACAGCTTTTCATAACCACAATCCACTTTTGTAATTAACTTTATTTTCTCCATAACGAACATAATTAAATGCTAAGATGTAATTTAAGTTATATGTACACATATATTATCCATTTAAAGATGGATAATAATATTGTTTCGTTGAGCCTTTACATTGTTAATGACTCGGTATCATGGCAGAATTTGCAGACCACTCTTTCACGTTGCCTAGCAATATCTATTAATCTGTCTATAGCAGCTACAGTATGTATAAAGGAGCCTTTAGAGGGCGTTCAAAAGATCTTCATTCCATAACTAATTAACAACGCAAACTCTCCACAAGCAAAGGCGGTTAATAAAAGTCTAAGCCCTGGGGGGTTGATTTACGATGGTCATACCATGGATCATTTTGCTATTGATGAAACCTTTTAGGACCCATGTAGGTATAAGAAAAAATATTAAACAATGATTTGATTAAACATTGAATTTTGCTTTACTGCTATTAGTCCATAGAAACGCATTGAATGTTCATACACATAGTAAAAAACGTTTGTTTTGAAGTGTCTGTCCTATATCTGAGAGATAAAAGAAAGATACATTTTTGTACCCATATTTAACAAATTTTTTGGGCACTAAACTACTTTTACACTGAGTGTACAAAACATTAAGAACACCTACTCTTTCCATGACATAGACTGACCAGGTGAATCCAGGTGAAAGCTATGATCCGTTATTGATGTCACTTGTTAAATTCACTTCAATCAGTGTAGATGAAGGGAAGGAGACAGGTTAAATAATGATTTTTAATCCTTGAGACAAATAAGACATGGATTGTGTACAGTGAGGGAAAAAAGTATTTGATCCCCTGCTGATTTTGTACGTTTGCCCACTGACAAAGAAATTATGTCAGGAATCTGATGTGGATGTGGTGTGGGAATCAAGTGCAGGACACAGAAGCTTCGTCTAACCAGACTTTACTGACGAAAACAAAATAACAAAACGGGCCTGAACAAACCCGGAGGCGAACAATTACGCAACAGTGCGTAAAACACCCAAAATACCGACTGCGCACGAAACAACAGTGCGACGGTTATAACCTAGCAAAAGGCAAAATGAACAGCACCAACAGACAGGCGGAACAATTACACACAACACATGACTAACAAATGGAAAACGTATAGGGTACATAATTAACCCTAACAGGGAACAGGTGTACAAAGAAGACAAAACCAAACAAACATCGAAAACATAGAATGGTGGCAGCTAGTACTCCGGGGACGACGACCGCCGAAGCCTGCCCGAGCAAGGAGAAGGAGCAGCCTCGGCCGAAACCGTGACAAATTATCAGTCTATAATTTTAATGGTAGGTTTATTTGAACAGTGAGAGACAGAATAACAACAAAATCCAGAAAAACGCATGTCAAAAATGTTATAAATTGATTTGCATTTTAATGAGGGAAATAAGTATTTGACCCCCTCTCAATCAGAAAGATTTCTGGCTCCCAGGTGTCTTTTATACAGGTAACGAGCTGAGATTAGGAGCACACTCTTAAAGGGAGTGCTCCTAATCTCAGCTTGTTACCTGTATAAAAGACACCTGTCCACAGAAGCAATCAATCAATCAGATTCCAAACTCTCCACCATGGCCAAGACCAAAGAGCTCTCCAAGGATGTCAGGGACAAGATTGTAGACCTACACAAGGCTGGAATGGGCTACAAGACCAAGGTGATAACAGTTGGTGCGATTATTCGCAAATGGAAGAAACACAAAAGAACTGTCAATCTCCCTCGGCCTGGGGCTCCATGCAAGATCTCACCTCGTGGAGTTGCAATGATCATGAGAACAGTGAGGAATCAGCCAAGAACTACACGGGAGGATCTTGTCAATGATCTCAAGGCAGCTGGGACCATAGTCACCAAGAAAACAATTGGTAACACACTACGCCGTGAAGGACTGAAATCCTGCAGCGCCCGCAAGGTCCCCCTGCTCAAGAAAGCACATATACAGGGCCGTCTGAAGTTTGCCAATGAACATCTGAATGATTCAGAGGAGAACTGGGTGAAAGTGTTGTGGTCAAATGAGACCAAAATCGAGCTCTTTGGCATAAACTCAACTCGCCGTGTTTGGAGGAGGAGGAATGCTGCCTATGACCCCAAGAACACCATCCCCACCGTCAAACATGGAGGTGGAAACATTATGCTTTGGGGGTGTTTTTCTGCTAAGGGGACAGGACAACTTCACCGCATCAAAGGGATGATGGACGGGGCCATGTACCGTCAAATCTTGGGTGAGAACCTCCTTCCCTCAGCCAGGGCATTGAAAATGGGTCGTGGATGGGTATTCCAGCATGACAATGACCCAAAACACACGGCCAAGGCAACAAAGGAGTGGCTCAAGAAGAAGCACATTAAGGTCCTGTAGTGGCCTAGCCAGTCTCCAGACCTTAATCCCATAGAAAATCTGTGGAGGGAGCTGAAGGTTTGAGTTGCCAAACGTCAGCCTCAAAACCTTAATGACTTGGAGAAGATCTGCAAAGAGGAGTGGAACAAAATCCCTCCTGAGATGTGTGCAAACCTGGTGGCCAACTACAAGAAACGCCTGACCTTTGTGATTGCCAACAAGGGTTTTGCCACCAAGTACTAAGTCATGTTTTGCAGAGGGGTCAAATACTTATTTCCCTCATTAAAATGCAAATCAATTTATAACATTTTTGACATGCGTTTTTCTGGATTTTTTTGTTGTTATTCTGTCTCTCACTGTTCAAATAAACCTACCATTAAAATTATAGACTGATCATGTCTTTGTCAGTGGGCAAACATACAAAATCAGCAGGGGATCAAATACTTTTTTCCCTCACTGTATGTGTGCCATTCAGAGGGTGAATGGGCAAGACAAAATATTTAAGTGCCTTTGAACGGGGTATGGTAGTAGGTGCCAGACGCACAGGTTTGTGTCAAGAACTGCAACGCTGCTGGGTTTTTTACGCTCAACAGCATCTCTGTGGAATGCTTGACACCTTGTAGAGTCCATGCCCCGACGAATTGAAACTGTTCTGAGGGTACCTCAACCAAGAATCTAAGTTAAATAATATTACTAAATCAAATCAAACTTTATTTAAAGTGCATTTAACGTTTGATTTGATCTGATTTAGTCCTATTATTTAACTTTTGGTTGAGATGAAGACCTGAATCCAACATATAAATTATTAATTTATAGACAAACTGGAATTAAAGCCAGACTAAGTCAGTGGCACAGATGGAAGTATCCAAACAGAAGATACAGTAAATATCCTTCATATGTTGATATTTGGTTGCGTTGACAACCAACCATATTTCAACATCACTTTCGAAATACAATAAATAGCCTATTAACTTGTTGACAAGTTAACAAATTATATGTTGGATTCAACCAAAAATAGATGGAACTATCCAATAAGTAGTTCATGCTCTACAACATTCACAGAGTACGACCCTACCTTACACAGAAAGCGGCACAGGTCCTAATCCAGGCACTTGTCATCTCCCGTCTGGATTACTGCAACTCGCTGTTGGCTGGGCTCCCTGCCTGTGCCATTAAACCCCTACAACTTATCCAGAACGCTGCAGCCCGTCTGGTGTTCAACCTTCCCAAGTTCTCTCATGTCACCCCGCTCCTCCGCACACTCCACTGGCTTCCAGTTGAGGCTCGCATCTACTACAAGACCATGGTGCTTGCCTACGGAGCTGTGAGGGGAACGGCACCTCCTTACCTTCAGGCTCTGATCCTACACCCAAACGAGGGCACTACGTTCATCCACCTCTGGCCTGCTAGCTCCCCTACCTCTACGGAAGCACAGTTCCCGCTCAGCCCAGTCAAAGCTATTCGCTGCTCTGGCACCCCAATGGTGGAACAAGCTCCCCCACGACGCCAGGACAGCGGAGTCACTGACCACCTTCCGGAGACACTTGAAACCCTACCTCTTTAAGGAATACCTGGAATAGTATAAAGTAATCCTTCTTCCCCCACCCCCCATAAAAAAAAGTGGTTGTCCCACTGGCTATCATAAATTGAATTCACCAATTTGTAAGTCGCTCTGGATAAGAGCGTCTGCTAAATGATGTAAATGTAAATGTAAATGTAAATGTAAGTAGATACATCTAATGTAAAATTCAACCTTAAAATGAGTAACACATCCATGGCCACATTTTGAGGTTACTGTAACTATACATTTCTTCTTATGTAATCATATGAAGTGTGCATGTTCAAGATAGCATGCATAGGTTGTTCCAGGTCTCTGGAGGTCTTCAAAATTGCTGTAATAATCTGTGCAGAATCTCGAAATGCTCGAAAGGCTGATCACTTGCACCATGTAGGCCGACTTTTAATGCAATCTCAACTGCAATCCAGGTTCTTTTGGTTCTGTTATTAGATGAAGCACAGTGATAACATGATAATTTCTTGTATAAATAAACAAAATATCTGACATTGTATTCCCATTTCAACTTTGCTGTGCTTGTAAATGGTTGAAAGTGCAGTGATAGACTTAACCAAAAATCAAACATTGTTTTTCCATTGGAATTTGGTTGTGCTTTTAGATGGTTGAAAGCATAGTGATAACACATTGGGAATTCCACTAACCTTTTGAGTGGGTGAATATACACTACATGACCAAAAGTATGTGGACACCTGTTCGTCGAACATCTCATTCCAAAACCATGGGCATTAATATGGAGTTGGTCCCCCCTTGGCTTCTATAACAGCCTCCACTCTTCTGGGAAGGCTTTCCACTAGATGTTGGAACATTGCTGCGGGGATTTGCTTCCATTCAGCCACAAGAGCATTAGTGAGGTCAGGCACTGATGTCCGGCGATTAGGCCTGGCTTGCAGTCGACGTTCCAATTCATCCCAAAGGTGTTCGATGGTGTTGAGGTCAGTGATCTATGCAGGACAGTCAAGTGGTTCCACACCGATCTCAACAAACCATTTCTGTATGTCATGCTGAAATAGAAAAGGGCCATCCCCAAACTGTTGCCACAAAGTTGGAAGCACAGAATCGTCTAGATTGTCATTGTATGCTGTAGTGTTAAGATTTCCCTTCACTGGAACTAAGGGGCCTAGCCCGAACCATGAAAAACAGCCCCAGACTATTATTCCTCCTCCACCAAACTTTACAGTTGGCACTATGCATTGGGGCAGGGAGCGTTCTCCTGGCATCCGCCAAACCCAGATTCGTCCGTCGGACTGCCAGATGGTGAAGCGTGATTAATCACTCCAGAGAACGCATTTCCACTGCTCCAGTCCAATAGCGGCGAGCTTTTCACCACTCCAGCTGACACTTGGCATTGCGCATGGTGATCTTAGGCTTGTGTGCGACTGCTCGGCCATGGAAACCCATTTCATGAAGCTACCGACGAACAGTTATTGTGCTGACTTTGCTTCCAGAGGCAGTTTGGAACTCGGTAGTGAGAGTTGCAACCAAGGACAGACAATTTTTACGCGCTACGTGCTTCAGCACTCGGCGGTCCCGTTCTGTGAGCTTGTGTAGTCTACCACTTCGCGGCTGAGCCGTTGTTGCTCCTAGATGTTTCCACTTCACAATAACAGCACTTAAAGTTGACCGAGGCAGCTCTAGCAGGGAAGACATTTGGCGAACTGACTTGTTGGAAAGGTGGTATCCTATGGCAGTGCCACATTGAAAGTAACTGAGCTCTTCAGTAAGGCCATTCTACTGCCAATGTTTGTCTATGGAGATTGCATGGCTGTGTGATCGATTTTATGCACCTAGCAACAGGTGTAGCTGAAATAGCCGAATCCACTCATTTGAAGGGGTGTCCACATACTTTAGTATATATAGTAATCGCATTGATCAACATCTCAACCAAATATTACCCAATTACCCACGTTAAAATGACGTGGTGTGCCCAGTGGGTAGTGTGTCACTAGATACTGCGAGGACGGAAGAACAAGACTCAGGTACATTATGTTCATTGAACCATGAACCATCAAAGCAGAGTTTGCTGTAGGGGGAACATGGTCTGAGTTCAAATGGTTCGCATGTTTTGGGTCTCAGCCTTGGCTAGGTTCCATAGTAGGATCTCCACTGCTTGTATATTTGTGAAAGTTTGGTTGCAGACCGCTCTTGGTTTCCAGTTACCTAATTTCCTGAACAAGAACAAATAAATAAATACACACTAGTACTGTATAAAACAAGACTTTAGTGCATGCAGAATGGTCACACACACTCACACAGAGTCCGTTTAGCTGTGGACATGCTAAAGCCCACGCATCCACACTCGCCTCAGTGCTGTCCTTGTAATGGCTAGTATCTCTGGTCTCTGAGCCCTGGGGGGACGATAAAAGCCAGGCTGTTGTGTTTTATCTGTCCTGCTGAAAGTTAGCCATTGACACATGCACTTTAGAGGAAGTGTCACTCACTGGGAGGACTTGCCCATTCCATGCTGCCCTGGGAGGGACAGACTGCAACGTTTCTGTCCCTCTTAGGGGTGAGCTCACTACCGACTTTGCTGGCATGGGCAACTGTTGCTAAGCAATATGATTTTTTTTCAGGGGAAAGTTGAAATAAAAGGGGGGGGGGATTCAACAATCCTGAATTAAAGTTTCTACCTTGGTCAATATGGATTTTTGTGTGAAATCCCAATACCCAGTCCTCCCCATGCACCATGCCACTTCACTTCAGCCGTCCTGGTCTCGTTGTATTTTCAAATTGTTTTTGTATCCGCATTGTCTGAATATGATTCTTTCACAATCACCCACTTCACCAACGGCAACCTCACAAAAGTAAATCATGGAGAGCACTCTGCCTATTTTTACGGACAGACAAAAGGAACAAAACCAGAGTCAGTGGGGTTGTCTGCTGTAATTTGATTGCCGACAAGTGAGGGGAAAAAGGTCTGTCAGCTTAGCGACGATACCCAACAAAGTGCATTCTCATTGTAACCATCGTAGTGCTCAATTGCTGGATGGCGGGCATGGGACAAAGGAACAGCAGGCTGCAGCGGGCATCACTGGGACCCTCCCTGCTCCCTCCACAGTAGTAATGACAGCCTAAGTGCGAACAGCAGGTGTCTTCCATTCAAGGCCGGGCAGGTTAATAAAGTTTCCTCAGAAAGTCAATAAACAAGGGCTTGTTCACACACTGGCTAATTGTTTTTTATTTTTCCCTGTTTCACCCAGCTCTGTGTGGACAGCCGTGATGAAGGACACCAGCTGGTTCCCCTGGAGTCTCCCTTGCAGGCCCTAGTCCTCTCAGCTCCCAGGGACCCCCCGATGAGCTCAAATGGGGCCACTGTCCTGTCATGGCTAAACAGAGGTGTTTAACTTCCAGAAATAGCAGACTCGAGTTTGCTAGCTGGGTTGCTGTTAAAATAATTGGAATAAATATAACTGTTTTGAAGAAAGAAAGTAACTTGTTGATTTGTGACTTTGGAGGGATATGTGGCCCCTTTGTTTGTTTCAATACAAATCCTTATAGAACACAGATTCTCCTTCTCCCTCTCTGGTCTGGATATAGGTTGTGATCTGTAGGTATACTGACGGATGGTCACAGGAGGCTGCTGAGGGGAGGACGGCTCCTAGTAATGGCTGGAATGGAGTAAATGGAATGGTATCAACCACATGGAAACCATGTGTTTGATGTGTTCGATACCATTCCATTTATTCCGTTCCAGCCATTACTATGAGCCTGTCCTCCCCAATTAAGGTGCCACCAGCCACCTGTGCCCTCTGTAACTTCTTAAAGTCGTCCGGCTTGAGTTCCATCCTTAATGAGAGCCAAGTAAACAACTCCTTATGATCGAAAAAGCCAACAAAGCTCAGTGTGTCTGTCCACATAAAGCTTTTCCGAAGTGAAAGCAATATGCTCTGAGAGAATGCCTCCCACACCACAACCACGCAGCAAATTGGTTCAGTTTAGTGAACCTGTGTTTGAGCAGGGAATAAGCAATAGGGGAATATTAAATGATATCTCAGCACGTTTATCTTGATAAAAATAAAAGATGTTGAGGCGTAATAGGAACAATATGTCGGATAATGAGGGGAACAGGGGATGATGGAGGAGTAGGACATGGATTACCAGACATTCCTCTTAATGGGATTTCATGAAGAAAATAATACAGCTCTCTCGTTTATTTGATTGTAGAGGTTGTGGTCGGGAGAAAAAAGCAGGATAAATGCATGTTTCATCAAGGCTAAATATTTCCACCCCGTGAATAAATGCTGGGAAGCAAACCCAGGCCAGATTGTGACCAGCGGTAGGATATATTTGTGGGTATATCTGTTTACACATTGCTTTGTGTGTGTGTGTGTGTGTAAACAAACAGAGAGCTGACACACAGTGGACAAAACAGGTGCTTGAAGAACAATTCTACTGTTTACAGTAGCTGTTACTCGCCTTTATACAGATGTAAGATCTTAATTTGAGCCAGTTTGCAACAACAGAAAAAGAATCCTGCAGCAACAGGAAATGTGAATTATTATGTGGATTATAATGAATTAACGTTTTTGTAGGGGTTGATTTTTCGTTAGGGCAAATCCAGTCTAAAATGTCAAAGTGGAAATGAAGCAACAAAAGTGAACACATTTATAGCTGACAAGTTTGCTAAAAGGCTTCCATCAAAGTGAGTGATTTCCTCATAATCTTCCCTCTCTCTTCACATGCCAGAAAATCTGGAGCTCCTGCTGTTCTACTCTTCTCTTTCCAGTGACTGCTGACCCTCAAGGTAATCAACAACTCTCTCCTTTGCTTTGTGTGTGGAGATGTTGCCAGCAGAATCTCTCCTCCTTATTCTCACTCGCATTCAGCAAGCCATATGCTTTTGATACTGTGTGTGTGTGTATGTGTGTGTGTGTGTGTGTGTGTGTGTGTGTGTGTGTGTGTGTGTGTGTGTGTGTGTGTGTGTGTGTGTGTGTGTGTGTGTGTGAGAAGGGGGTGGTGTGAGGTACTTAGGGCAGAGCAGAGAGACACAAAGATGCAGATCAGCAGGTCAGAGTTCCTGGTGTTAGGTTTGGTCAATCTCCCGCTGTATCCACAAAGCCAGCAGCTCCCTCGCATTTCTGGAATGTCTCACATTTCTCCTCTCTCTGTCCTCTCGCTTATTATTGTTGAACTACTTAAGGTTCCACAAGCAGAGCCAAGATGTCTTCCCTCCATCTCTAGCATTTTCTGCAGTGTCATTATCAGAAAAAGAGGTGAGATAAAGAGACAGTACAGATATAGCGACCTGAGGGAAAATTGGGATCCTCCCTACCAGGTCAGTGCAGTCAACTGGCCTCCATTTTGAGGCTGTATGATGTTAGGGCTATCCATTTTCATTTTGGTTTGAAATCAAGCAGCACAGGCACCAGTTCAAATGAATGATTTACAGAGGTGTACCTCTAAAGTTGGGAGGTAAAAGATAATGATGGATGATGATAAAAAATGATGGCTAACCTTCTGGTGCTGCTACAACTAAACTACTTCTAGCTATGGCTAGCTTGCTAACCTCGCTACCTCTGGTATTGCTACATCTAAACTACTTCTAAACTACTGCTAGCTACGGTTAGCTAGCTAGCCCTCTCTACCTCTGGTACTACTATAGCTAAACTACTGATAGCTACAGCTAGCTAGCCTGCTATTCCCTGTGAATACCCTGACTAATGGGGAATTTTAACGTGTCATCTGCTTCTGGGCTATTCTGAAAAATACCCTTCAGCCCAGCTCCAGATTTATTCTTGAGTAGCTGAAAGTGGGGACGGAAAGTAACTCAACACTTTAGCACATTATCCTTATCACCTCAGCTCCAGCTAAATCATCACAGTAATGGCTGCCATGTTTTCTTGCCCCACCACCTTCCTTTGTTATCTCCTCTCTCTTTCTCTTCCCCTCTCTCTCTTTCCCCCCTCCTGCGTTTCTATTCCAGTCTGCCCCACAGAGACTGAGCCGGAGCACCTGCAAGTGCTCACTTTGAAAGATGTTGCAGGCCCAAGAATGTCTGCAGTAAACACACGAGAGCTGTATTTATAATAAATCAGCTTTACGGCTCTCTGATGGAGGTGATATCAGGGAAATGTATGCAGAGAGTCCTTACCGTCCTCAGCAAACAGCTGTGAGATAGCACAACTGAATGGTCTGGGCTAGCACAACAGAGTTCTCTATGTGGTAGACCTGTGGATTCTAGTACACTATGTTACTGACTGAAATAGAGTGGGGCAGGGTGGCGGTGGGTAGCAGGGTGTGTGTGTCTGTACATTTATCTGTGTCTGTGTCTGTCTGTTTGTCTGTGTAGGGTTGCAGAACAGACTCGGGCAGAGTTTAGAGAAAGAAGTTTGAGAGAAAGTTTAGAGAAAGATGTTTGAGGATAGATCAGCTCTCAGTGACTTCAGCTCCAAATGATCTGTGTCTGTCTGTGGGTGAATCCAAAATTCCAGACGATTCTGCACCTCGTCCTTCAGCGAACCCCTTAAACCACCACGATAACTAACGACTGTCAGGCAACACACATCTCGAAAAATTGCCCTGAAACCCAAACAAAACACAGGCATGTAAACAAAAGTGGACTGAACCATACCCCAAAGCCCCAATCCCCTCCAACAGCCCCAGATGGTTCGCGTCACCCCTGGCAAACGGACAGAAAACAAATTTAAAAGCAAATTATGTCACTCTTCTCGAAGCTGTTGTACGGTTTCCCATTACCAAATACATTCCCATTCCCATCATACCATGATGAAAGGTGACCACCCGCCATTGTTTGGTTTTCAGCAGATGCAGGCAATAATAACAACGGCTAACGCCCAATGGATGGAAGAGTGTCCCAAAGCCCCTGAAACGCTGTGGAGTTACACATAATCACGTCAAAAATAACCACGTAAACAGCATATTACTGTGCTTTCTTCTGACATCAACAGGCCTCATTTATCTGTAAGGCCAGCAGAGGGGCTTCAGTAAATGTTTGTTGTTGTATTGTCAACACCACTCTCAGGTGGCCTCAAATCAAGCTTAATTTAGCTATTTTGGAACCTCCTTGAAAATATACCAAAGACTATAGACTTAGCTGTATCTGGAAGTTGGGCCGAAGTAAAGGAAAGCAGGCATCTCCCTTGGTTACCTCCGGTCAATTGTTAAGAGAGAAGGCTAATTAAATATGTATTAAATATTAAAGCATTAGACCTATCACTAAAAGCTTCAGTCATACAAAAATTATACTTAAATCCGAACTGGTTCTCTAGCAAACTAGTAAGATTGTCTCACCCAATGTTCAAGAAGGAACTTTTTCCCTTTATTCAGATTACAACCCCTTTCAGGTATTTGAAAAGGAAATCATCTCCTAAATATCACTATTTCTAAACAAGCCATAGAAAGTTGGTTGCAATTTCAATTTAATCCTCCAGAAATGACAGAACAAATATTGCAACAAATATTGTCGTTAAACTAAAATATACTAATTGATTTTTTTAAAAACGTTATTTTTTGAGAAAATGTTTAAAAAAGGTATAATCTTCGTAAATGATATTATCGGTAGGAATGGTGGAGTTATGTCGCACATGCAGCTAACAAAAACATATGGAAATGTCTGCTCTATCCAAAATTACAACCAAATAATTGCAGCATTACCGCAAAAATGGAAGAGGAAAGTGGAAGGAGGAAAAAGTAAGGAACTTGTCTGTCGGCCTTGCATTAAAGAACATAATTGGTTAAAGAAAATTGTGATAAATAAAAAAGTTTACCAGTTTCATTTAAGGACCAAAAGATTGACAGCCATCCCATATAGATTGCAAAATAGTTGGGAAGAGATTTTTGACGTACCGATTCCATGGCATAGTGTTTATGAACGGATCCGCATAACGACGCCGGATTTAGAACTTAGAATTTTTCAATTTAAATTATTATATACAATTCTTGCTACCAATATAATGTTATTTGTATGGGGGATACAATCTTCCCAGCTCTGCAGATTTGGCTGTGAAGAGACAGAATCATTAGATCATTTGTTTTGGTAATGTCCATTTGTAGCTTGTTTCTGGACACAGGTCCAGGAATGGCTGAAGGATTGCAATATTTGCATGGAGCTGACCCTGCAGATAGCACTACTGGGTGATCTGAAAAGTCATAGTCAATCGATCAATAATATAATAATACTTTTAGCAAAAAAATTTATTTTCAATTCACAAACTGTAGAAACAATGAGAATAGAAAGGTTCAGAACTTTTGTAAAACATCACAGTACAGTTGAAAAAGATATGGCAAATAGAAATCCAATATGGATGGTGTTAAGAGATAGATGAGAGGTGTTGAATGAAGCTGAAGGATGGGACTAATAACAACAACTAATAACAACAAGATAACTAGTGTAAGATATGCTGTGTCCATAATAAGTATATAGGTTATATATTGTGAGCTTTTGTGAAAGAGCACAGTTAGAAAGATATGGCATATAGAAGCATACCAGATGGACATCATGAAAATGATCGGAGGAAGATTAGGAGTAAAAAAAAACAAAATATAATTATTGACTGTGTCCATAAAATGTATATAGTATGTATAAGCATGAAGTAGAGGCCTAAGCATTGTTGTTCACTAGTTTACTCCAATTAGGGAAGGGATGATGGGGTTGGAAAGTAATAAAGGGAAATATATATATTTTTAAAGGATATGTATGTATATATATATATATATATGTATATGCGTATATGTATGTATGTGTATATATATATATATATATATATATATGCGAGAGAAAAATACAAAAAAAGAAGAAAAAAAAAGAGAGAGAAGGCTAATTGACGGAGCTGCTTTGACGAATAGGCCTCAGTGGTGGAAAGTCATCTTGTGGTTGAAACCTGGCAGCTCGTCCCTCTCTCTGCCAGGAGGCTGTGTGTGCTACAGCTAATTGCTTGTGTTTCTTACTCAGGGGTGATAAATAAATAACAGATACACTGTCATAAAAAGGCTTTTTTACAAGCTGCTAACAGCTGGAGCCGTGCTGGGAGAGACACCATGGGGAACGCTGGTGTGTTCTGGATCCAACCAGCGTACACGTGGTGGGTTGGAGACCTCAGAGAAGGTCCTGGGTTGCCCCCTTTTCCCCCTCCTATCCTTCTATCCATCCTTCTCTTCTCACCTCCTCTTTCCTGCTGTGTTTCAGGCTCCCCACTGATGGAGCAAGGTACCGGAGGGGTAACCGATGGAGCAACGCAACAAATTTGGCAGTTAACCCAGCACCAGCCGCTGCCATGTTTGAATGGTTGCCACAGCGACCAGGAGGCCCCTACGGCAAGGTTTGGGCTTCCTGTTTTTCACACCCGTGGTGCCCAAGGAGGAAAAGCAGCTTGGGATAGGAGGTTTTGGTTACAGCGGAACCGGAGACCTAAAAAACACAACAAAATAAATCATGATGGGGAGAGGGGAGGTGTTTCCGACTCTTAAAAGGAGGATCCAAGATTGTTGATCATTGGATAGCCTGTCCATCACTTCATCCAGCATGGTATCCTATCTCTACTCCCTGCGCTGTGAACCCTATCCAGAGTACTGGGATTAGTTCAACTCATCCAAATGATTTAGTATAGCCATGAAAGAACATATAGGGAAAGGGGTGTCTTAAAATGTTTCATGAAGTGGAAAAAGCAAGGCTTAGTTTGTGATATGCAGAAGCATTGGTGAATCTTTTGGCACGGATAAGGCATATAGTACGTCAAACCTATTAGTCTCCCCCCCCAACACACACACACACACACACACACACACACACACACACACACACACACACACACACACACACACACACACACACACACACACACACACACACACACACACACACACACACACACACACACTCCCCATGCTGCTCCCAGGCCCCTCTGCCCCTGCCATAGTAAAAGTGCATGATTTCCAGCTGCAGCCCTCATAAGGGTCCTTCAGTAAAAAAAAAAACAAGCCTAATGCTTGTGAGTCATTTTGAAATCACCATTTTATAATTTCTTTATCTTTTTATTGACAGCGGAAAATTTGTGTCATGTCAACTAGCCCCAGGGACCACTGTGAAAGTGCAGAGAGCAGAAAATGTGGCTTGAGTTAGCCAGGCGGATTAGCACTGAGTGCCTGACGAGGAAAACTACAATGCATCACTTGAAATTTTTTCGTTTTTTTTTTATGTTCCATGTTTGTTGCGGTTGTGCTTCATTAGGACGACCAACGTAACATTCTGGGATTTTACATTGTGTGGCATGACAGCTCTAAGACTCAT
Source organism: Coregonus clupeaformis (assembly GCF_020615455.1). Lineage (NCBI taxonomy): Eukaryota > Metazoa > Chordata > Actinopteri > Salmoniformes > Salmonidae > Coregonus > Coregonus clupeaformis. The sequence goes on along the minus strand of NC_059216.1, from coordinate 24,237,229 downwards.
TCTGTGGTAAACTTTCAGCAACAGGCTCATTTTGACTGTGAATTACAGGCAATGTGACTAAACCATGATGTTAAGGGCTTCTCAGCACACTTCAGCTCAGGTTGCATAACCACAGATTTAAGATCAGATCTGGTCGAGACCAGGTTGAACCTATTAAACTATGAGCGGTAGTTTTGGGCCCTGTTTTGGCCCTGTGTTCCTTAAAACTTGAAGCCTTTCTAGTGCTGTGGGGTGAACAGTACAGGACAGTACAGTAGGGATCTGAGCTGTTTGTCAGGGTGCCATGCCCCAGGCTAGACCCAAGCAGGCAGGCAGGCAGACGTGTGGGGTAGACTGGATCCCACCCCTGAGCTGCAGCTCTCAAATCAACTCACTGAAAATAAACGCTGCACTGCCAAAGGGACTCGTTTATCAAATCTGAAATTGCACTCATAGGGCAAAATAACCTACAATTACCAGCTAGAAATTAACTTTTCAGTCAGCCATCCAGAAAAAGATCATAGGATATCCTACAAACTGGAATTATTGTGAACCCCTGGCCTCCCCCTCCCACACCCCCATATATTCCAAGAACTCCCCATTTACTTAGAATGTCACAAACCTGCAGTCCCATAAAAGTAGGGTGCATGTTTATGCATTTAAGAGGCTAGTTGTAGATTCTACAGGCAGTCGCAGTTGGTTGTTTAGTTGGTTGATTTCAAGGGCAAATCAGTGTGTGTGTGTCCCTTTGTGCTTTTATCTGAATGTTTTCCTCCCAAACAACTTCAACAGACCCATACTTACACGGAGAGCTCTGTTGCTACCAGTTTCACCAAGATATTCAGACCACTCCCAAAACTTCAGCTTTTCCAGCAAAAGCAATTACGCAGTGTTGGCCCAAAGTAAAGTGGAGAGGGACTCTCTTTAAAGTGTGTCCATTTCCCTCCTTGTTTAATTATGTAGTGCTGGGTGGAACCTGGGGGCTTGGGACTCCATTCTAGCTGCAGTGCTTTTTCCATGGCACACATATGCAAGGCATTGGTTCCCACAGAGAGATCGGAAGCACAGTGGATCCCAAACGGGAGGTTATGGCGTTCCCCAAAGCCCTTAGCTGCGCGGTGACCTCATCGCCTGACCACCTACGTCTCCACAAAATCCCAAGCATGAGGTTGGGCACCCTGAGTGTGGCATCCGACTGCAAACTGTGATGTCACGTGTGAATCATCCACAGCTGAGGCCTAGCTATGGGGACTTTACACCTTGACAAACACACGTCCCTTTCTCATGGTGGATTAAGGCTTTCCATTTAATTGAGTCGGAGGGGAATAGTTGACTTCTAGCTGACTTGACGGTCCAACCTCATTTTCTTATAACAATTTCTTATCATAATAATGGTACAGTTTTCAGAGGACCTACAGCATATGAAACACACCCCGTAACAGTCCTATACTTACACACATACACACTTTACACAGTATATGACATACAGTTGAAGTCTGAAGTTTACATACACCTTAGCCAAATACATTTAAACTCAGTTTTTCACAATTCCTGACATTTAATCCTAGTAAAAATGCCCTGTCATAGGTCAGTTAGGATCACCACTTTATTTTAATAATGTGAAATGTCAGAATAATAGTAGAGAGAATGATTTCTTTCAGCTTTTATTTCTTTCATCACATTCCCAGTGTGTCAGAAGTTTACATACACTCAATTAGTATTTGGTAGCATTGCCTTTAAATTGTTTAACTTGGGTCAAATGTTTTGGGTAGCCTTCCACAAGCTTCCCACAATAAGTTGGGTGAAGTCTGGCCCATTCCTCCTGACAGAGCTGGTGTAACTGAGTCAGGTTTGTAGGCCTCCTTGCTCGCACACGCTTTTTCAGTTATGCCCACACATTTTCTATAGGATTGAGGTCAGGGCTTTGTGATGGTCACTCCAATACCTTGACTTTGTTGTCCTTAAGCCATTTTGCCACAACTTTGGAAGTATGCTTGGGGTCATTGTCCATTTGGAAGACCATTTGCGACCAAGCTTTAACTTCCTGACTGATGTCTTGAGATGTTGCTTCAATATATCCACATAATTTTCCTTCCTCATGATGCCATCTATTTTGTGAAGTGCACCAGTCCCTCCTACAGCAAAGCACCCCCACAGCATGATGCTGCCACCCCCGTGCTTCACGGTTGGGATGGTGTTCTTCGGCTTGCAAGCCGCCCCCTTTTTCCTCCAAACATAACGATGGTCATTATGGCCAAACAGTTCTATTTTTGTTTCATCAGACCAGAGGACATTTCTCCAAAAAGTATGATCTTTGTCTCCATGTGCAGTTGCAAACCGTAGTCTGGCTTTTTTTAAGGCGGTTTTGGAGCAGTGACTTCTTCCTTGCTGAGAAGCCTTTCAGGTTATGTCGATATAGGACTCGTTTTACTGTGGATATAGATACTTTTGTACCTGTTTCCTCCAGCATCTTCACAACGTCCTTTGCTGTTGTTCTGGGATTGATTTGCACTTTTCACACCAAAGTACGTTCATCTCTAGGAGACAGAACGCGTCTCCTTCCTGAGCGGTATGATGGCTGCGTGGTCCCATGATGTTTATACTTGCGTACTATTGTTTGTACAGATGAACGTGGTACCTTCAGGCATTTGGAAATTGCTCCCAAGGATGAACCAGACTTGTGGAGGTCTACAATTCATTTTCTGAGGTCTTGGCTGATTTCTTTTGATTTTCCCATGATGTCAAGAAAAGAGGCACTGAGTTTGAAGGTAGGCCTTGAAATACATCCACAGGTACACCTCCAATTGACTCAAATGATGTCAATTAGCCTATCAGAAGCTTCTAGAGCCATGACATCATTTTCTGGTATGTTCCAAGCTGTTTAAAGGCACAGTCAACTTAGTGTATGTAAACTTCTGACCCACTGGAATTGTGATACAGTGAATTATAAGTGAAATAATCTGTCTGTAAACAATTGTTGGAAACATTACTTGTGTAATGCACAAAGTAGATGTCCTAACCGACTTGCCAAAACGATAGTTTGTTAACAAGAAATTTGTGGAATGGTTGAAAAACAAGTTTTAATGACTCCAACCTAAGTGTATGTAAACTTCCGACTTCAACTGTATATTTCCTTTTCAGTCTTTCAAATGAAGCTGTTGTGCAATGTTAACATTACAAACAAATTTGATTAAACAAATATCCAAGCTTGAGACCGCAAGTTAGATAAACAACTCAGTCACTCCTTACAAATGAATAAATGTATTGCTTTTATACTGTTTTGATATATCCGTTGAGCCCACGATTAATCACCGCTAGCTGCTTACACAACATCTCTGTTTTCTGGTTTACAGAAAAATGAATGATCTGTAACTAAATAGAAACTTGATGTGTACATATTCTCAATGCAGTTTTGTCAATATTCATTTTCACATAAACACATTCCACAATCATCTTACAGAAAAATGTTAGACATATCAAGAATGTTATAAGCATACAACAATGCACATTAGACAGTGAGCCAAGCTACAAGTTACAGCAGTGTAACTTTGCTGACAGAAGGGTGATAATAAAGATGTCAAAAGCCGTCAGCATTCATCCCTTCAACTCTTCAGAATCTGTAGGTCACTGAATCTGATGTTGAGGCCTGATAACCCTGCTGAAAAAAAAACAGAATAGACCAGCATAGGCTGGTCCTAGGTGCTGGTTTTGCTGATGACCAGCCTTCACTAGATTTTCATGGTGCCTTCATTGTGTTTTCGTGGTGCCTTCGATGTGTTTTTGTGGTGACCAGCCTTCGCTGTGTTTTCATGGTGACCAGCCTTTGCTGTGTTTTGCTGGTGACCAGCCTTCGCTATGTTTTTGCTGGTGACCAGCCTTCGCTGTGTTTTGGACACTGGTGCATAGGCTGGTCACCAGCAAAACCAGCATCGTCACATCCCAGCTAACACATAGCTTTCTGAGAACCATATATTTCTTCAAGCTTGGTGACAGTGTGGTTGTCCTATGGTTATTTTGCATACAACCTTCCCACAACATTCTAGAAATGGTGCAAGATACTTGCTTGGCTTTGGAACATTCTCAGCACATTTAAGGAACTTGACAAAATAACGTTATTTTCTTGGTATTTCATTACTTTAACACAACGTTTCCTAAAAGTTCAAACATGGTTACATTTAATAAAAAATGTGGTAATGTTCTAGGAACGTTCTCCAACTGGTTTGACATTGGAAATGTTCTCAAATAGTTCAGAGAATATTAAGAAACAACGTTCTCCTGTGGGAATTTCATTACTTCAGCATAACATTTCCACCAGGTTTCCTAATGGTTCTATTTAAAGTCATGTTTTCAGAACTTTCAGAGAATGTTAAGAAACAACGTTCTTCTGTCGGAATTTCAGTACTTCATCATAACGTTTTCTGCAGGTTTCCTCATGGTTCTATTTAAAGTCATGTTCTCAGAACATTAAGAAAACGTTCCATATAAACCACAAGAAAACATTAGTAACGTTCAAAGAACATTCTAAGAATGTTATTGAAAAGATTATACATTCCATTATCAGTGTCAACAAAACTCTCTCTATCCTCTATCTTGTGAAGTATGTTCAGGTGTGTTGGCCGCTCCCACTAATTGGCCACACCTAATCTTAATGAGTGCTTGTTTCTTTTGAAATGGGGTGTTTGGATAGACTAAAATGAACCGCTTTGCATGAGTAAAAAAAACATGGCATGCTAGCTCTATCCTGGTGGCACAGTGGACTAATTCCATGAATAGAGAAGATTATATGGTTTGAATCTCACTGACGCGTGCCATTATAAAAAATGTATGTGTTTGCATGAGCAATGAATTTCCATGTGTCCTATCTGTGCTTGGAGTTAGAAACAGTTAACCCAAACTAAGCTAGCAGTGTTATTAAAAGTCTTAATGAAACATTTAGTGAAAGTTTTAAGGAAGATTCAAAAACCTCCAAATAACCTATAATTCCCGTTCTCAGAACATTAATAAAAACCTCCCAGGAAAACTTTCAGGGAACCATAGTAAAACGTTCTCAGAACCTCCCGGCAACCTAAAAATGTACGTTCCCAGAACATGCTACATTTTCACTTTCTGTTTTACCCGTCAGTAAAATTACTGTATGGCTTTGTTCCCAGAACCAATAGGAAACCAAAGACTTACGTTCCCACAACTTCCAAGGAATTAAATGTTCTAGCTTGGATCATGCTGGCTTGCAAAGTGATGTTTAATTCCTATTGGAATCCAGCCAGAGAGGGGATATCCAACAATTTGAACTTTTCTTCACCCACAATATGCATTCAGAATGACTGCCAGGTGTCACGGTTTCGGCCGAGGCAGCTCCTCCTCCTTGTTCGGGCGGGTTTCGCCGGTCGTCGTCTCCGGAGTACTAGCTGCCACCGCTCTATGTTTTCTGTTTGACTAGTTTTGTCTGTTAGCCACACCTGTCTTGTGTTATGTCTAATTAAGCACCCTATTTAGTTTCCTTGTTGTTAGTGTAGTGTTGTGTGTAATTGTTTCGTGTTAGGTGTCATGTTCGTACCTGTGTTTGGTACGCCTCTACTATATTGCTTACTTCTCGGTTGAGAAGAGTTTTGCGCGCCTGTTTATGCGCGCTTGTATTTTACGCCTGTGTGCATTTGCCTCTGGCTGTTTTTTGGATTATTGCCTCGCACTTTCCAGTAAAGATTATTGGACTATCAATCTGCTTCTGCACATGATTCCACACCACACCATTTCTACACGGCCCTGACAGAATTACACACCACTTCGATGGAATCAGCAGGAGCACAAGTCGACAGCGTGGAGGACCGTCTCCAGGGACAGGAACATCGCATCAATCGGATCGGGCACGCGTTGGAGGGCGTCATGGACACTCTTCGGCGCTGGGAGATCAGCGGTGTTCCCACAGCCCCACCGGTCGCTCCATCACTACCAGAGAACCTGCCTACTCATCCACCGGAACCCAGTGGGATTCGGCTCTCGCTCCCGAGGGCGTACGACGGCTCCGCTGCCGGGTGTCAGGGTTTCCTTTTGCAAGTGGAGCTCTACCTGGCCACTATACACCCGGCGCCCTCGGGATACGAGAGCGTTTCCGCCCTCATCTCCTGTCTCACCGGCAAGGCGTTGGAGTGGGCCAACGCCGAATGGAGGGGAATAGACTCCGCCACAGTCACCTATGCGGAGTTCTCCCGCCGCTTTCGTGCGGTCTTTGACCATCCACCAGAGGGAAGAGCGGCGGGGGAACGTCTATTCCACCTCCGACAGGGGATGAGGAGCGCTCAAGAATTCGCACTGGAGTTCGGACTCTAGCGGCTGACGCGGGGTGGAATGAGAGGGCCCTCATAGACCATTTTAGGTGTAGCCTTAGGGAGGACGTCCGCAGGGAGTTAGCGTGTAGGGACGCTTACTTTAACTTTTGACCAGCTTGTGGACATGGCTATTCGTCTGGACAACCTACTCACGACCCGCGGGCGTCCCAGATGGGGGGCCTCCCATTCCACCCTCCAGCACCTCCGAGCCGAGTCCGATGGAGCTCGGAGGGGCTGGCGCTAGAAACGAAAAGAGGAAGGAACCCGAGGGGAGCAGTCTCCTGCACCAAGTGTGGCCGCGGAGGGCACACCGCGGCGAGGTGCTGGGGAGGGTTCCCTGAGGAGGGAGATGGCAGGCCATACAGTGGGGAGTTCTCCCAGGTGAGTAGGCGCCCTACTTACCCAGAGCTTTCTGTCTTCCACTTTACATTACCTGTTTGTTTTCCACAGGTTGCACCTCGTTCCCAGCATAAGGCGCTAGTCGATTCAGGCGCAGCTGGGAATTTTATAGATTGTAAATTCTGTGTTAAGTTAGGGATTCCCCTCCTTCCAGTCGATAAGCCTTTCCCCGTACATGCCTTAGATAGTCGTCCGTTAGGATCTGGGTGGATTGGGGAGCTCACAGCGCCACTTAGGATGATGACGCAGGGGGTCATGAGGAGATGATTCAACTCTATCTGATTGACTCTCCTGCGTATCCGGTGGTACTGGGGCTTCCCTGGTTGACTACCCATGATCCTACTATTTCGTGGCGAGAGAAGGCTCTTAAAGGGTGGTCTGCTCAGTGTGAGGGGTTATGTCTGGGTGTTTCCGTGAGGGGCGACCTCGGTGGAAAGTCCGAACCAGATGTCCGCACTGCACATTCCTCCTGAGTATGAGGATTTGGCACTCGTGTTTAGTAAAACCCGAGCGGCACGATTGCCACCTCATAGACAGGGGGATTGTGCGATAGACCTCCAGACAGGAGCCGCGCTCGCGGAGCCATGTGTATCCTTTGTCACAGGAGGAGAAAAGGGCAATGGAAACTTACATTGCCGAGTCTCTGAGACAGGGATACATACGGACCTCTACTTCTCCCGCGTCCTCGAGCTTCTTTTTTTGTGAAGAAGAAGGATGGAGGTCTGCGTCCGTGTATTGACTACCGCGGTCTCAATCAGGTGACTGTTAAATATAGTTATCCACTTCCGCTGATTGGGACTATGACGGAGTCATTGCACGGGGCACGGTTCTTCACAAAATTGGACCTCAGGAGCGCATATAATTTGGTGCGCATTAGGGAGGGCGATGAGTGGAAGACAGCATTTAGTACTACCTCCGGCCATTACGAGTATCTCGTCATGCCATATGGGTTAATGAATGCTCCATCAGTCTTCCAATCGTTTGTAGATGAAATTTTCCGGGACATGCAGGCGCAGGGAGTGGTGGTGTACATCAATGATATTCTGGTGTACAGCCCTACTCGGGCCGAGCATGTAGCCCTGGTGCGCAGGGTATTGAGGAGACTGTTGGAGCATGACCTGTATGTCAAGGCTGAGAAATGCCTGTTCTTCCAGGAGTCAGTTTCCTTTTTGGGTTACCAGTTGTCTGCGTCAGGGGTGAGAATGGAGGTGGACCGAGTGTCCGCCGTGCGTAATTGGCAAACCCCAACGACGGTTAAAGAGGTGCAGCGGTTTTTGGGTTTTGCGAATTACTACCGGAGGTTTATCCGGGGGTTTTGGACAGGTGGCAGCTCCCATTACGTCTCTTCTGAAGGGGGTCCGGTGCGCTTGCAGTGGTCGGCTGAGGCGGACAGGGCTTTTGGGAGACTGAAGGACCTGTTTACCTCGGCTCCGGTGTTGGCGCACCCGGATCCCACTTTACCGTTTCAAGTTGAGGTAGACGCGTCCGAGGCCGGTATTGGGGCCGTTCTATCTCAACGCTCGGGTACACCACCTAAGCTCCGCCCCTGTGCTTTTTATTCTAAGAAGCTCAGTCCGGCGGAGCGGAATTATGACGTAGGGGACAGGGAGCTGTTAGCCGTAGTCCAGGCCCTAAAGGTGTGGAGGCATTGGCTTGAGGGGGCTCAGCACCCTTTCCTTATTCTGACCGATCACCGTAACCTGGAATATATTCGGGCCGCTAGGAGACTAAATCCTCGCCAGGCTCGATGGACTATGTTTCTCGCCCGGTTTGTGTTTAAGATCACTTACATCCCTGGGTCCCAGAACGGGAAGGCAGATGCTCTGTCCCGCCGGTATGACGCGGAGGAGAGGTGCGTGGAGTCCATTCCCATACTACCGGAGTCGTGTCTGGTGGCACCGGTGGTGTGGGAGGTCGATGCGGAGATCGAGCGGGCGCATGCGACCGACCCTAGTCCTCCACAGTGTCCGGTGGGTCGGACGTACGTCCCGCTCGAGGTCCGGGATCGGTTGATTTATTGGGCTCACACGTCACCCTCCTCTGGACATCCGGGTATTGGCCGGACGGTGCACTGCCTTAGTATGAAGTACTGGTGGCCAACATTAGCCAGGGATGTGAGGGTTTATGTCTCCTCCTGCTCAATATGTGCCCAGTGTAAGGCACCCAGACATTTGCCCAGGGGTAAATTACAGCCCCTGCCCGTTCCACAGCGACCCTGGTCTCATCTATCGGTGGATTTTGTTACCGATCTTCCCTCCTCTCAGGGGAATACCACCATCCTGGTCGTTGTGGATCGGTTCTCTAAGGCCTGTCGTCTCCTTCCCATGCCGGGTCTTCCTACTGCCCTACAGACCGCTGAGGCTCTATTTACTCACGTATTCCGGCATTACGGGGTACCCGAGGATATAGTGTCTGATCGAGGCCCCAGTTTACCTCCAGAGTCTGGAGAGCATTTATGGAACGTTTGGGGGTCTCGGTGAGCCTTACCTCGGGTTACCACCCGGAGAGCAATGGGCAGGTCGAAAGAGTCAACCAGGATGTGGGTAGGTTTCTGAGGTCATATTGTCAGGACCGGCCGGAGGAGTGGGCGAGATATGTGCCCTGGGCCGAGATGGCACAGAACTCTCTCCGCCACTCCTCCACTAGACTAACCCCTTTTCAGTGTGTCTTAGGGTATCAGCCGGTTCTGGCACCGTGGCATGAGAGCCAGATCGAGGCCCCCGCTGTGGATGAGTGGGTAGGGCGCTCGGAGGAGACGTGGAACGCTGCTCATGTCCATCTGCAGCGTGCCATACGTCGACAAAGACGAGCGCCGACCTACGCCGCAGTGAGGGGCCAGTGTACGCACCTGGAGATCGAGTCTGGCTCTCAACCAGAAACCTACCCCTCCGCCTGCCCTGCCGGAAGCTGGGTCGGCGGTTTGTGGGGCCTTTTAAAGTCCTGAGGAGATTGAATGAGGTGTGTTACAGGTTAGAACTACCTATTGATTACAAGAATATTAACCCCTCATTCCATGTGTCTCTCCTCAGGCCGGTGGTAGCTGGTCCACTCCAGGACTTCGAGATTGAGGAGACTCCTCCGCCCCCGTTGGAGATCGAGGGGGCTCCGGCGTACACTGTTCGGACCATCCTGGATTCCAGACGCCGGATGGGGGGTCTCCAATATCTCGTGGAGTGGGAGGGGTACGGTCCGGAGGAGCGGTGCTGGGTGCCGAGGAGGGATATTCTGGATCCGTCCCTGATGACCGAATTCCATCGTGGTCATCCTACGCGCCCGGCGCCGCGCCCTCCTGGGCGTCCCGAGGCCGGGAGTCGGCGCACGGCTGGAGCCGCGCGTCAAGGGGGGGGTACTGTCACGGTTTCGGCCGAGGCAGCTCCTCCTCCTTGTTCGGGCGGGTTTCGCCGGTCGTCGTCTCCGGAGTACTAGCTGCCACCGCTCTATGTTTTCTGTTTGACTAGTTTTGTCTGTTAGCCACACCTGTCTTGTGTTATGTCTAATTAAGCACCCTATTTAGTTTCCTTGTTGTTAGTGTAGTGTTGTGTGTAATTGTTTCGTGTTAGGTGTCATGTTCGTACCTGTGTTTGGTACGCCTCTACTATATTGCTTACTTCTCGGTTGAGAAGAGTTTTGCGCGCCTGTTTATGCGCGCTTGTATTTTACGCCTGTGTGCGTTTTGCCTCTGGCTGTTTTTTGGATTATTGCCTCGCACTTTCCAGTAAAGATTATTGGACTATCAATCTGCTTCTGCACATGATTCCACACCACACCATTTCTACACGGCCCTGACACCAGGGCTAGAAAAAATAATAACTGAGACTACCCAAACCATTTAAACTGGAACAACCATTTCAGTAAGTCCAACTAAGAGATTGGATTAGTTTAGAAAAATGTATGTTATTTATCTTGTGTAGCATAAAATTAATTAATCTATCAATGCAAAAACACAATAAACAAAAAATATGTTGAAACAAACAATTAAAAAAATTAACTGCAATAGAGCACGCTGGGAAATATGATATCAGTTGGCGTGATCAGACTAGCTTGACCAGCTAGACCATGCTGGACCAGCATACTCCAGCATGGACCAGCTTGGTCACCAGCATACCAGCATCACCAGCATAAGCTTGTATGTGTCCAAAACACAGTGAAGGCTGGTCACCAGTGTCCAAAACATAGTGAAGGCTGGTCACCCATGTCCAAAAGACAGAAAAGGCTGGTCACCAGCAAAACCAGCTAGACCATGCTGGTAAACCAGCATAACCAGATAGACCATGCTGGTCAGACCAGCTTGACTAGCTAGACCATGCTGGTCAACCAGAATAACCAGCTAGATCATGCTGGTCAGACCAGCTTGAACAGCATCTGACCAGCATAGACCAGCATGGACCAGCAAATACCAGCATGGACCATCTTGAAATGAATGCTGGTCTATGCTGGGGGTGTTTTCAGCAGGAAACTGAACACTGAATGAAAATGAAACCCTTCCTGATGCTGCCCATGAGTTTCACAGGCCCTGTTTAGATTGACAGAGGGTTGGTCCCCTACAGATGGAAGGAGCAAGTGTATGACCAGTCCTCCATGTCCTATCCAAACATCCATGATGACCACCTTGCTCTTCCTCTCCTCTCCTCTCCTCTCCTCTCCTCTCCTCTCCTCCTCTCCTCTCCTCGCCTCTCCTCTGCTCTGCTCCTTTCTCCTCTCTGCTTTGCGTCCCATCTTCCTGCCCACGGTTCGCCCACACTGGGATGTTAGCATATTCAGACTGTTTGGAATTCCTTCCTGCCATCTTAGGAGCACACACTGCGTTTTAAAACTTGTTGGGCCCTTTCAAGTTTTATTTGAAAGTATGTAGGTCCATTCTTTAAAGAATAACAGGTCCCCGGAGTGATTTATATGGAGTATTAAATGTCAAGGTTTGAAAAGACACAGTTAACACTCGCTCATCCACTTAAGAGCTTCTCAATGGCCTAAAATGTTCAGGGGGCTTTAGGCTGTAGATGTGCAGTAAAAATAAATATGCAGAGAACAAGAAAGAGAGGGAGACTAAACAGAAAGAGAAAGAGGGAGTATGAACTGACTAGCTCACTTTATGTTCTGTCATGTAATATCTTACTCAAACAATTAGAGTCGCTGAAAGGTCCATGGGGTTGTTCCACGGTCTATTTCGGATTCATAAGATTATACGCTTTGCCACAGCCAGTGCTTAAACTATAACAGAGATGTAGTGTAGTGCATATCATTACCGTAGTTCCTGGAACCCACTGAAGTTCAGTTACTTAAGAGGTCCTGCCTGCTGCCATTGCTGTTCTGCTGGCGTTCCAGGTCAAAAGTCAGGTGCCATGTTTACTTTTGATGGTCTGCGACCCTCTGGTAATTGGATTAGGGAAACTTTGCCTTTGAAATGGAACTCAGCTTTGCTTTTGTCAGCGAGTCAATGCTGCTGGATGTCTGAACAACTTTTTGTGCTGAGTTACTTCTCTTAAGTAATTTGATTGGTTGACTATGAGGCCCTTTAAGTAAGTTGATTGGTTGACTGACTAGGAGACTCCAGAGATCCTGCACTATGTAGGACCATGGTCACATGATAGAAAAGGCAATCTGTGTTCTAAACTATGCTAGCTACTCCATTCTACTCTACTCCACTCTATACCAGTCTATTCTTCTCCACAGTGGACAATAACACCATGGGTCTTTATCACAGAACAGTAGGACTCACTGGTGGGTTGCTTGCTCTACTCCCTCCTGGCCTAGCTCTGACTCTTAGGACCCCAAGTCTAGGCCATTTCAATTCCCATCTCTGATTAAAGGAGTATCTCTAAGTGCCAATCCAAGGCCCTGATAAAAAAGCTTTTTAATCCATTGAGAAAGTCCCCCATGTAACCCTCCAAAGCTCACTAGAGTTCTGGCATCAGGCGTTGCCCCACTCAGCCAGGGTCTGGACAGTGTTGTGGCAAGAGTGTCTCATCCCTCTGCACTGAGAGACCGGCCTAAAAAAAGGCCAGGGCCGCCACTCACTTGAGCGGTTGCCTTTGATAACATCTGCATGGAGGAGCTTTGCACCAGCGACAACAGGAGATGGAGGGACATTAAAGACCTGTCACTCACTTGGCAAAAGAGTGGCCAACGATTCCCATCATCTACTGACCCAAGCTCAGTCACAAACACAGGACTGAAGTGTCACTGATGGTTTCTCTAATGGAGCCTGTGGTACCCGAGTTTGACTGTTGAACATAGGGACAGGGGCTATAATATATTTTGGGGTATTTCGGTAAACACTTACAACACTTAAAATGATTTTTTTAACAATACAAGCTGAAGCATCTGTTAGATTTCGGACAAAACATTTTATTGTACTTTCTTTTGACTTGCATGTCATCGAAACCTTTAGGATTTCAGAATTCCAAATGCTGTGTAGTGCAAGTGATCTCAAGGGTGAAAACTTTTTCCACGTTAGCTCGACCATGGAAAAAATGTGATCAAAATAAAGCTTTCTTGCTAAAACTATAGCTTCAACTTTACATTCACGTGGACAAAAGGCCCCCAGAAAAAACTTTTAACCATGACTTAATACTTCAACATTCCGTGTAAAAGCAAACTGATGGTGTTTATTAAACATTGTTTTCGGCTGAAGCAGACAGGCCGGAAGAGGCAGTGACCTCTCTTTGTTCTAACCAATCCAACATCCATCCCTCTTCATTTTCTTTGTGTTTACTTCTACGTTCATGAGTTTACATGCCAATTCCATTATAGGGATTAAAATAGTTTGTGCAATCCCTCCTCAACTCCCCACCACCAACCTCTTTTCCTCCCTTTAACCCCTCCCGCCACTTACTGGCTTTGAGATCCATGGGTTGAGTTAAGGGATTACTGGCCAAACGCGCTGTGGCACAGACCATTACCCAGAAACAGGAGATGGCTGGGTTGAAGAATGTTCCAGCGAGAAGCCTGGGACCTATAGTGAAAGCTATGTTTGATCAATGGCCGTGGCACGTGTCTGCACTAGTGAATACTTCACTAAGCGTCTGAAAAAAAGAAAGAGAAAACTAAGGTGTGTTATGACACGGGGCCAGGGGTCTGCACTCCCAGGTTACCTTTGAGCTCCTGTTGATTATGGGCTGGCGTTCACGGGTGAGTGGCTCCAAGCAGGATTTAGAGACTCATAGCCATGGAGGTGAAATCATCCACTCTCTCACCAAACGCACCGGCACAGGACTGTTGACCTTTTCAATTGCCCAATGGCAGATGCCACCTGATGACTCAGCTCAGCATGCTCACATAAAAAGAGGAATGCTACTGCAATAAGCGAAAAGTAAAAACAAGCATGAACAACAAGATATACTTTTTGTTCTTTATAAAGATATGGCTAATGGGGTATTTTCCACATCAGTTTGGAGGAGTAAATTGACGGCGGCCCCCTCCCTGACTGTGCGATGGGTGGTGGTGGTTCAGCCAGTGCCTGTAGGGCTGAACCACCTAGGATTGGTAATCTCTGAGGGATCTAATGGGGCTCAGTGGGGCTAAGCCTGGTCAACACCTGGGAGTGGACCTCCATTAAAGACCCACAGCCAGGTGCCCTCAGCCCCATCAGGCCTGCACTGTGTGGAAATCCCACCCCAGCAAAGCTCTTATCCCTCCAGAGTGGGAGGATAGAGGATCTCCACTGAGCCCCTATGGTCTTCTGAAGGCCCCTGTGGACCCAGAACATCTAGTCCATCCACTTCTCTCCACTCTCCCTGCCAACTGAGGGAATGGGGTTACTTTATTTTCTTTTGTTTCCTCTCTCCATGCATGCTTGTCTGCATTTCATCAGCTGTCCATGTTATTGTGTAATACACTTGATTGACTCGTCAAGCTTAAATATTTTTGAGCTAGGATTGATCCCAAACAGGCCAAATGTTCTGGAAGAGCCAGTGCATAAGGATTCACAAATAATTCACGGAGCTGCTCTTCCTCCTGGGGAAGGCCTGTCCGGCCAAGACCTCTCCATCACGTTTGACAACTCCACTGTGTCCCCCTCCCAGAGTTCAAAGAACCTTGGCGTGACCCTATTTACATTTACATTTACGTCATTTAGCAGACGCTCTTATCCAGAGCGACTTACAAATTGGTGCATTCACCTTATAGCCAGTGGGATAACCACTTTACAATGTTTTTATTTTAATTTTATTTAATTTTATTTTGGGGGGGAGGGGGGGTATAGAAGGATTACTTTATCCTATCCCAGGTATTCCTTAAAGAGGTGGGGTTTCAAGTGTCTCCGGAAGGTGGTGAGTGACTCCGCTATCCTGGCGTCGTGAGGGAGCTTGTTCCACCATTGGGGTGCCAGAGCAGCGAACAGTTTTGACTGGGCTGAGCGGGAACTGTGCTTCCGCAGAGGTAGTCGGGCCAGCAGGCCAGAGGTGGATGAACGCAATGCCCTCGTTT
Organism: Coregonus clupeaformis; assembly: GCF_020615455.1. Lineage (NCBI taxonomy): Eukaryota > Metazoa > Chordata > Actinopteri > Salmoniformes > Salmonidae > Coregonus > Coregonus clupeaformis. The sequence continues at coordinate 24,222,104 of NC_059216.1, read as the reverse complement.
GGGTGTAGGGACTGATCAGAGCCTGAAGGTACGGAGGTGCCGTTCCCCTCACAGCTCCGTAGGCAATCACCATGATCTTGGAGCAGATGCGAGCTTCAATTGGAAGCCAGTGGAGTGTGTGGAGGAGCGGGGTGACGTGAGAGAACTTGGGAAGGTTGAACACCAGACGGGCTGCGGCATTCTGGATGAGTTGTAGGGGTTTAATGGCACAGGCAGGGAGCCCAGCCAACAGCGAGTTGCAGTAATCCAGATGGGAGATGACAAGTGCCTGGATTAGGACCTGTGCCGCTTCCTGTGTAAGGCAGGGTCGTACTCTCCGAATGTTGTAGAGCATGAACCTACAGGATCGGGTCACCGCCTTGATGTTAGCGGAGAACGACAGGGTGTTGTCCAGGGTCACGCCAAGGCTCTTCGCACTCTGGGAGGAGGACACAACGGAGTTGTCAACCGTGATGGCGAGATCATGGAACGGGCAGTCCTTCCCAGGGAGGAAGAGCAGCTCCGTCTTGCCAAAGTTCAGCTTGAGGTGGTGATCCGTCATCCACACTAATATGTCTGCCAGACATGCAGAGATGCGATTCGCCACCTGGTTATCAGAAGGGGGAAAGGAGAAGATTAGTTGTGTGTCGTCTGCGTAGCAATGATAGGAGAGGCCATGTGAGGATATGACAGAGCCAAGTGACTTGGTGTATAGCGAGAATAGGAGAGGGCCTAGAACTGAGCCCTGGGGGACACCAGTGGTGAGAGCACGTGGTGCAGAGACAGCTTCTTGCCACGCCACTTGGTAGGAGCGACCGGTCAGGTAGGACGCAATCCAAGAGTGAGCCGCGCCGGAGATGCCCAGCTCGGAGAGGGTGGAGAGGAGGATCTGATGGTTCACAGTATCAAAGGCAGCAGACAGGTCTAGAAGGACAAGAGCAGAGGAGAGAGAGTTAGCTTTAGCAGTGCGGAGAGCCTCCGTGACACAGAGAAGAGCAGTCTCAGTTGAATGACCAGTCTTGAAACCTGACTGGTTTGGATCAAGAAGGTAATTCTGAGAGAGACAGCAGGAGAGTTGGCTAGAGACGGCACGCTCAAGAGTTTTGGAGAGAAAAGAAAGAAGGGATACTGGTCTGTAGTTGTTGACATCAGAGGGATCGAGTGTTGGTTTTTTGAGAAGGGGTGCAACTCTCGCTCTCTTGAAGACGGAAGGGACATAGCCAGCGGTCAAGGATGAGTTGATGAGCGAGGTGAGGTAAGGGAGAAGGTCAACGGAGATGGTCTGGAGAAGAGAGGAGGGTATAGGGTCAAGCGTGCAGGTTGATGGGCGGCCGGCCGTCACAAGTTGCAAGATTTTATCTGGAGAGAGAGGGGAGAAATATAGGTCAAAGCATAGGGTAGGGCAGTGTGAGCAGGACCAGCAGTGTCATTTGACTTAACAAACAAGGATCGGCTGTCGTCAACCTTCTTTTCAAAATGGTTGACAAAGTCATCCACAGAGAGGGAGGAGGGGGGAAGGGGGAGGAGGATTCAGCAGGGAGGAGAAGGTGGCAAAGAGCTTCCTAGGGTTAGAGGCAGATGCTTGGAATTTAGAGTGGTAGAAAGTGGCTTTAGCAGCAGAAACAGATGAAGAAAATGTAGAGAGGAGGGAGTGAAAAGATGCCAGGTCCGCAGGGAGTCTAGTTTTCCTCCATTTACGCTTGGCTGCCCGGAGCCCTGTTCTGTGAGCTCGCAATGAGTCATCAAGCCACGGAGCTGGAGGGGAGGACCGAGCCGGCCGGGAGGATAGGGGACATAGAGAGTCAAAGGATGCAGAAAGGGAGGAGAGGAGGGTTGAGGAGGCAGAATCAGGAGATTGGAGGGAGAAGGATTGAGCAGAGGGAAGAGATGATAGGATGGAAGAGGAGAGAGTAGCGTGAGAGAGAGAGCGAAGGTTGCGACGGCGCATTACCATCTGAGTAGGGGCAGAGTGAGTAGTGTTGGAGGAGAGCGAGAGAGAAAAGGATACAAAGTAGTGGTCGGAGACATGGAGGGGAGTTGCAGTGAGATTAGTAGAAGAACAGCATCTAGTGAAGATGAGGTCAAGCGTATTGCCTGCCTTGTGAGTAGGGGGGGACGGTGAGAGGGTGAGGACAAAAGAGGAGAGGAGTGGAAAGAAGGAGGCAGAGAGAAATGAGTCAAAGGTAGACGTAGGGAGGTTGAAGTCCCCCAGAACTGTGAGGGGTGAGCCATCCTCAGGAAAGGAACTATACAACACCCTGTCATTCTCTGCAAACATCAAAGCAGTGTCTCGCTCCTGCAGGTTCATGCTCTACAACAGTGGTCACCAAACAGTCGATTGCGATCGACTGGTCGATCTCCAAGGCATTCGTAGTCGATCACCAAACATTTCTGTAAAAAACAACAATGATAAAGCCTTGCGTTCCTATTTTTTTTGTTCATTTAGAGCTGTTGGCGGTAGATGCACTTGATTCAGCAGCCATAGCGCCGGGAAGGCAAAATGTTCCCATTTTGAACCATTTCAGCATTCCCGGCAGGCTCAGAGAGCAAATCAAATGCACCTATTGACCTACCGCTGGCCAATCAGATAGCTCAGATCACTGTGTCTGCACAGTTTCCTCGAGCTATAGGCTGTAAAAAGAAGCCTCGAGCGCACAGCAAAGTTGATACTGTGAGATTTCAAAACGTTTAAAACCATGACTAGAGACAGACTCAATGAATACAGCAAAGAGCTGCTGCATGTTTAAGTTGTTATTCAGCACTGTCAACACTTTGTTCTCCCTACTTCCACTCACGGTACAACCAGCACTGCAGATGCAATTAATGAGTATAGCAAAGTGTTTCGATAAACTTGAGTTGTTAATATTGTGTCTTTTTTAACAGCAAGGAATATTTAACTTTCTCTGGTCATAAGAGTAACAACATGAATTTATGCATAAGGCAGAAATAATGCAGTGTGACTTGAGTTTCGCTATCAGCTGGAAGACTGTCTCCCCTTTTCTCTGTGGAGGGAGAGAGAGCGGAGGGTGGTGAGTCGAGTGAGAGGCAGCCTCACCGCTGCTCTCTCCCTCCCTCCCTCCCCTCAGACTGACCATCAGATGCAGGCCATCAGTCCAGTAAAATAAAATCAAAAGCTAATTATTATGCTCAGCTGTGTCTCACAAGTAATACAACAAATTATATATTACCAGCGTGATCATAGATCTACAATTTTGAAATATAATTTCAACATGAATTGCCTCACATAATTTTCAAATGGTCTGAGAAGAACAACGTTGGCAGGGCAATTCAAGCATAGCCAATATGCAGTGATAATGTATTGGGCATATAGCTTACTGCACATACCTCATTGCTACAGAACTGTTTTTAATAGATTAATGTTGCATAGGCTTATGTTTTTTAAGTGTTTTTTTATTTTTTATCTGAGCGGTAGATCTCGGCTTGCTTTTGGACTTGACTCAGAAAAGGTTGGTGACCACTGCTCTATAACATCTGTAAATTACGACCCTTCCTCACACAGGAAGCGGCGCAGGTCCTAATCCAGGCTCTTGTCCTCTCCGGTCTAGACCACTGCAACTCTCTGTTGACTGGGCTCCCGGCTTGTGCCATCAAACACCTGCAATTTATCCAGAACGCTGCAGCCCGCCTGGTGTTCAACCTTCCCAAGTTCTCCCATGTCACCCCGCTCCTCTGCACACTACACTGGCTTCCATTCGAAGCTCGCATCCAATACAAGACCATGGTGCTTGCATACGGAGCAGCAAGGGGAACTGCCCCTCCCATGCAAAGCCACAAGACACTCTGGATGCATACGAGGCAATATGTAATAACTAGGCAAAAGTAAACGGCACCAAACAGAAACCACTTGGTGGACTAATGTGCGACTACACGGGAAACTAAAGTAAATACAGCGTGAGAAACAACAGCGGCCATTTGCATTAGGTTCCCTTGCCAACGTTTCCTGTTTAGAACACTGTTCAATCTCAACCTAATCCCCTCACTAGCAGTACATTTCTCAGGATGCTTACGTGACCCCGGCCAGAGAACCAGAGAGATCCAGAGCAGATTTAAGGCTTTAAGATTAAATGTTGCCAATTTCTCTACCCTGCAGTCTTAAAAATATGTGTCTTAAAGACTTAACTGGTACTGAAGGGCCATGGGGTAAGGTGTAGCAGCAACCCTTGTTTAACCATTACCCAGTCAACAAGGATTTTTCAACCATGGAGTTTTTAGTGTGGGGTAGCCTACATCATTTTTGTGTTATCACTCCACCATCTTACAAGCTTTCATTAATTTAGTCTGAGGGTTGCTTAATATGTGAAATATTTCAGAAGAAGTAGAAAGGAATATTCAGGTGAATATTCAGGTGAAAATGTAGCAAGACACTTCCTATTCCACTGTCCATGGCTTGCACAATTTGTCACTCCACATGGTAGTCAGATAATGTAGCCTATTACAAACCAAATTTAGAAGACCTCTGAAAAAGAAAGCTCAAATGTTCCTTGAACCCCAGATCATCGTTTCCATAGGAACACAGTACACAGATAGGCTGAAGAAAGGGAACAGATAGTTTATCCATAAGCAATGAAAGGCATTGAGATTGAGGAGGAGATAGAAAGGCGTAATGGGACACGCAATTATGTCGTTATTAGCTATGTGATGGGTCTAATGTGGGGCTGAGGCGTATGCATGCAGCTCCGCGCACATCAGTCAAAAAATACACATTGAATGTCCAATTTAGGCTATGTGGTGTGGTGTGTTGACCAGATGCACTCAGTCAAAACACAATAACGCGCTCACGCTCTAAAACAGAACGCACTAACAAGATTGGCATTAAACATTTATCTGAATAATTAGTTGCAGGGTAGCAATGTTGTATTACATATTACAGACAAATTACAGTCCGAAATGCAATTTAAATAATAATATTAGAAAGTTTCAACTCATTATTATAGGCCGAAACAAATTGCGCACAATGTGTTTCTCTTCGAGAGAGGGGAGGGGGTTTATCTAAGGTGTTTGAAACAGCGGGATGGGGGTGGGGGCGGAGGGGGTAGGAGGAGGCATGAAGGCTAAATAGGGCGGACACATAAAAACGGCAATGGGCAATAGATGCATGATCAGTTGGAGAGTACGCCTGTCCGCGCAGTGTTCCGCCCTCATGAACTTCTGGAGATAGGAACCCCGCTGCAAACCTAGGCTGCTTCATACCGCTTCGGTCTCCGGCCATCTTCTCGCCTCTTGTTTTTTAGAGGGTCGTTAAGGAATTAATGATCCGAAGGCACCACCGTACCTCTCCATCAATTAATTCGGCGTTTACAGTACATGCTTTACACCTGGACTTCCATTGCGTGTGGAGAGCTCGCACTTTCTTTTGTCATATTTACTTTTCTCGAGGATACTACCTGTACCCCTACTGATGGTAAGCCCCGCTCAACTTCATATCTGTGGCATGTTCGAATGCGATTAAATTGACATAACAATATAGCCTATAAAATTACGGTCAACTCTATCCACGTAGCCTACAAGATTAGCCTACAAAGTTGCAGTAGAAGGCTCAGATGGGCTACATTTATATTTTGTTATAAATAAATGTAAATGATTGAAATAGCATAATTGAGAATATTAGCCTATCAACACAGTCTCATGTTCGTGATACTGAACATTAAATGTATCCCATTGCATTTAATCCGATTACTGGAGATACTTCATTAAAATAATTTGACCCGAAGTGAAATACATTGATTACCGTATATCCTGACGCACGCTAGGACAATGGTGCCAGAACGTGTTAAACAGTGAACAACGAATAAGGTCATTTTCTGCTAAAGAATGTTACGAAGACTTACTTTTGGAGTTTTTAACTGTTGCAACTTGCATAAATAGATTATGATGTTGTTGTTTTTTTTTTTTATAAATTGGCACTGGGTTAGACACCTGCACGAACAGTATTGTGCGCGTATTTCCTATTTGGTAACCGTTTGGAATGGCTACACTCACGTTTTCATCAAAACATTTATCTCCAGGTTGTTACTGATTTGTCAGATTTTGGACTGAGTCCATATATAGGCCTATAGTCGAAGCCTACTTTCATTGATTAGACACCCCTGGACAAAGAGACACTGGTCTTCCATGCGTAAATTTAGCTATGCTACACAGTTCAATTAGGCTATTTTAGATTTCTCAAATGCCAAAGCCTATTTGTTAAATTTTTTAATGATAATTTCGATACCCAATTGTGATTTAAGAACAAATGCCTGGATTTAAAAACGTAATGGAAACAACAATCTCCAACGTGTTATGAGAATAAATAATGTAGGACCATTGTTTATCTCTACCGCTACTACAAACAAATGGCTTACATACACAAATGAATCAAGATCCATGTAGCCTATCGAATTTAGACGTTTGTGTAGAAAATCTCATTAATACAATGAGGGACAGTAGGTTTACCGTAAATATTTACAGGCCTACGGACTCAATCTGGCCTCCTGCAGCCATTTACACTAGCCTATTCCAAATTGTTAAATCATTACATTACTCATTTGTTTGAATTGATGACTAATGACTCCAACAGAATTCCACAGTTTACAGCAAGTTCATTCTAAGAGAGCATTTGGGCATGAAGCTGACAGTAAGAGTAAACGTATCTGTTCTTAATTTTGAGAAGTTGGCCTCCTTGCTAAGTACAAACAGACCGATGCTTAGGCCTATAATTTAGAAAGAAGAACAAGAAACAGCAAAGGGGAAAAAAGGGATGAAAACATATTTTTTTATCATTAGCGGTTATAGTTTTATCATTCAACAATAACTACGAACCTGCATTGGCGCATGCTTCAATAACTTTGCTTTCACATCAAACTGTTGCTTGGCCCTGAAGATATGGCCATTCACTTTTATTATAACTTCAATTGGGAAAAACACTAAATAATGTATAATTAACTGATAAGAAGGTTAAAATATAAAATACGAGTTTGACAGATAATAGATCAACTGATAATTATTGACTATGTTTGGAGACATAACTGGAAACATCCATTTGTAGTCTTAGAACTGTCTTCAAAAGCATGTTGCTGCTGTTCTTGTACACTACTTATTGTCAGAAATAAGTAGAGCTATCATGCTTTACCTTTAACCAAGTATATGCCTACCCATAGAGTGTACCTTGCTTTTTTTAAATGAATACAAAATGTCCACTGTATGAAAAAGAAACATGGAATATGAATGCTTCTGTGAACTTAATACCCCCCCCATCCCTGTCAAATTCCTCAGGAAACACATCTAAAGGGCCATGTGCATAGTCTGATCACATTATCTCTGGTTAGAGAGAGGGAGGGAGAGAAAAAGAGGGAGGGGAGAGATTGGGGGGGGGCACAGAGAGAATGAGGGAGAGGAGTCAAATAAAGGCCTAGGGAGGAGGACTAGGCCAAACCAGAGGAAGCAAACTGCCCAGGCCTAATTGCACCCTGGGCTACAGTACATTCATTGCAAAATGTGGCGCTGTCTCTCGTTTAGTCCAAAACTCAGACTTTGAATTTTACACTTTCTCCCTAACTGTCCCTCTCCCCTACTTTAGGCCTGCCTCACAGCTGGTGAGCTGAATAACCCCAAACAATAAAAGTGTTCAAACATATTGTTATTTATCCTTTTAGACACCCTCTTATACAGCGGTTATTACAATATAAGAGCAGAATGAGGAAGAAATGTGATGAGCATCATTGTTGGTTACATCCCTATATGTTCTTTAGAACAGCTACCACAGTCATTTTATTTTACATTTGACTCATTTAGCAGACACTCTTATCCAGAGTGACTTACATGAGCAATTGGGGTTAAGTGTCTTGCTCAGGGGCACATCAACAGATTTTTCACCTAGTCGGCTCAGGGATTGGAACCAGCAACCTTTCGGTTACTGGCCCAACGCCCTTAACCGCTAGGCTACCTGCCGTAGGTCATCAACATACTTGGTGAATCCATCAACTTAATAAGTGGCTCTGTAATAAGTTCTGTAGTCACTGTTTTGTTTTTAGCGGTCTGATTCGCTGTAATCATGGGAGAGGCCACTCGGCACAATGAGCGTTTGTTGTCAGAGATGCACACACACGTTATCCCTCCACCCCATGGGTAATAGAGCTGATCATTTTCAGAACCCTACTGCCTCTTCGCCATGGTTCTCACGGACTGGTAGACACACACACACACACCAGTCAGTACTCACACAACACAGGACCTTGTGTCACGACCAAGAACACAAGGTCACACAAAGGTCAATGTCTAATTTTGTTACAAAAAAAGTTTAAAGATTTCCTTGATTACATGTACAGTGAGCCATGGAGGGAAAAAAGATAAACACTGAGATATGAACCCAGACACACACACACACACACACACACACACACACACACAGTGAGTGTACACATAATGTTCTTGTTAATGTGCATCTTTGCTGTTGTAATGCTTGGTCCAGTTCCAGTAGAATGGGCTCCAAACCGATGACGAAATGCTCACGGAGTTGCTCTCACCCATTGAGTTGAAGCGTCTGCTCTGTGGCACTGTTGTTTTCCCAGGCCCTATTTTACAAACACTCGTTAATTTTATTAGTGTGATTCAGTAATGTGTGTTTAAGCAAGAGATTCATTAAGGCCAAGTCCCTCTTGTTGTGATGTCATAGATCCACAGAATGGGCGTAAACCATCTACAGGACAGAACACTGTGTATAGAGGGATTGGAGAGAATTGTCTCAGTTCTAGAACTGCTTTGCTGTGACAGTCTGGTGTGAATTGTATTGGATAACAAGATTCTTGTTGTTAATATACTGCAGTGGTGAATTCTTGTGAAGTCTGGCTGGTCTGGAAAAACAAGGTTCTATTCAATTCAATAGATCTTTATCGTCCCCGAAGGGCTACTTGTGTGCAGCGTAAAAATACATGTACATAAAAACATTCACACAGCCAATTATGCTTTTGATCAGGTTTGAAAACAAACCTCCAGGTGCAACAGACTCATATCACACAGGTTTGAGACTACAGTATAGAAATGCAGTGATCTTCTTTGAGACAGGTCCTCTGTAGCTCAGCTGGTAGAGCACGGCGCTTGTAACGCCAAGGTAGTGGGTTCGATCCCTGGGACCACACGTACACAAAAAAAAATTATGCACGCATGACTGTAAGTCACTTTGGATAAAAGCGTCTGCTAAATGCCATATTATTATAAAGATAGTGTGTAAGTACATACAGTATGTCTAACTTACACTATAGTAGGCAGGACAGGAGGACAGCATATAGAAAAGCATTAGTACTTGTCTGAGTCCATGGTGGTTGGCCTTGGGCCTATTGATGCCAATGTGGTCAAATAGCAGAGCAGTAGGCCTGTCATCAGCGGCTCCACAGATCTCAGTGCAACTGAAGGAAGGAGGGTGGGAGGACGTGGGGTGGGGTGGGGTGGGGGGGGGAGAAGAGGGTCTCTTCTTGATGGGTGCACTTAGATGGGTGTTCACACAGGTCGGGGGGTTGCTCTTTAAGTTTCTAGATCAAGCGGTTTTGGCCTCCTTTGTTGAGGCCATTGGGATGCAGATTAATCCACTACTAATCAATACAGAGCAATCATGAACCATCTGATAGCTGGCCTTAATGAGGAGGGAGGACAAGAGAGGGTCCATCTACTCTGCCTGTCTGTTTTGCATAGACACGGCAGTGTTTATGTAAATGTATGCTCTCTACAATGACTTGGTCCTACTACCTCAACGAAAAAGCAAGACAATTTTGTTTTTCAATTGACAGACGAATTGCTTATGAAGTGTAGATGGATGTTGTGGCTTGATCTCTTGAAAAATATGTCTGCTAAAGTCTGAAGATTTTGGAGTAAAACATTTGAAAATAATATTGTTACATTAAATGTTTTTGCTGTTTAATTTTCTGTCCTATTTAATGTGTGGTGTCTGAAAAGGCATCAAACTTCTGTGAACTGCTCTTAGTCGGTTTCCCTGCTCTGACTTGCCAGTTACAGAAAAGAGAACATTAGCGTAACCTTTTACCCCACTTGTCTATGTGAAAATCCTTAAAGAGAGACTGGGTTACACACACACTCACACATACAAACATGTTAAGTCAAAGCCAGAAGTATTTTCCTCTACGCTGGCTAGACTACAATGACTACAATGTCCTTTTTCTCTTCTGTGAATTTCAGGAACAGGGTCACTCCAACGCTCTCAAGCAGCCCCCCAGCACCACATAACATTTCCTTGAGGAACGCGTCCATTGCTGGCTCCCAACAAACATGGACTGTTTTCCCATGCTTTATTTTCTGTCGGTAAGTGGACCACGCTAATTCAATTTATGCCATGTGACACCATTGCCACAGCTTTCTGCATTTCTCCCTTAACTTTTCTCAGAACATTGATTTGAGGTTGGTCATATTTTAATGTTAAATAACTCGATGGCACTACTGAAAAGGGAAAGCGTCTAGTCTGACTTTTACAGAGAAAATGTTGGTGGAATGTGCGGCACATGGTCCTTTCATTGACTCCTTGGTCGGGTCAGACTTATGAGGGACTCGGCTACTTAACGAGTTAAGAATTTGCTTTGACCCCAGGGCTGTTTCTCCTATGTGTCTAATCATAGTGGAGGAGAGAGAGAGAGAGAGAGGGTAAAAAGAATGGCCCCAAGATTCCATTCAAAAATCTGTGTTTTTAAACCAGCTGTTTACTCTTGGAGGATGTCGCCAGAGATAAACTGCATAGGGAGGATATCTGATCGGAGGCCATTTCACTGTAAACAAGCCAGACAGGTCAATTATAACCAATTAGAGGACATTTACAGTGAGAACATTAGTGAAGGGTCCTACAGGGTGGAGGTTATGTTAGAAACATAAGGAGATATAGGAAGGGTAGACAAATGTTGAATGTCACATAACAGAGGTCTCTCTCTTTCTTTCTATTCACTCTCTCTCACACACTTCCTGTCTTCTTTTAAACACCCTACCTCTACCAACCACGTACTGTGGCTTGCGAAATTATTCACCCCCCTTGGCATTTTTCCTATTTTGTTGCCTTACAACCTGGAATTAAAATTGATTTTTGGGGGGTTTGTATCATTTGATTTACACAACATGCCTACCCCCCCCAAAGTCAATACTTTGTAGAGCCACCTTTTGCAGCAATTACAGCTGCAAGTCTCTTGGGGTATGTCTCTATGAGCTTGGAACATCTAGCCACTGGGATTTTTGCCCATTCTTCAAGGCAAAACTGCTCCAGCTCCTTCAAGTTGAATGGGTTCCACTGGTGTACAGCAATCTTTAAGTCATACCACTGATTCTCAATTGGATTGATGTCTGGGCTTTGACTAGGCCATTCCAAGACATTTAAATGTTTCCCCTTAAACCACTCAAGTGTTGCTTTAGCAGTATGCTTAGGGTCATTGTCCTGCTGGAAGGTGAACCTCCATCCCAGTCTCAAATATCTGGAAGACTGTAACAGGTTTCCCTCAAGAATTTCCATGTATTTAGCGCTATCCATCATTCCTTCAATTCTGACCAGTTTCCCAGTCCCTGCCGATGAAAAACATCCCCACAGCATGATGCTGCTACCACCATGCTTCACTGTGGGGTTGGTGTTCTCGGGGTGATAAGAGGTGTTGGGTTTGCGCCAGACATAGCATTTTCCTTGATGGCCAAAAAGCTCAATTTTAGTCTCATCTGAACAGAGTACCTTCTTCCATATGTTTGGGGAGTCTCCCACATGCCTGTTGGCAAACACCAAACATGTTTGCTTATTTTCTTCTTTAAGCAATGGATTTTTTCTGGCCACTCTTCTGTAAAGCCCAGCTCTGTGGAGTGTACCGCTTAAAGAGGTCCTATGGACAGATACTCCAATCTTTGCAGCTCCTTCAGGGTTATCTTTGGTGTCTTTGTTGCCTCTCTGATTAATGCCCTCCTTGCCTGGTCCGTGAGTTTTGGTGGGCGGCCCTCTCTTGGCAGGTTTGTTGTGGTGCCATATTCTTTCCATTTTGTAATAATGGATTTAATGGTGCTCCGTGGGATGTTCAAAGTTTCAGATATTTTTTTATAACCCAACCCTGATCTGTACTTCTCCACAACTTTGTCCCTGACCTGTTTGGAGAGCTCCTTGGTCTTCATGGTGCCGCTTGCTTGGTGGTGTCCCTTGCTTAGTGGTGTTGCAGACTCTGGGGCCTTTCAGAACAGGTGTATATATACTGAGATCATGTGACAGATCATGTGACACTTAGATTGCACACAGGTGGACTTTATTTAACTAATTATGTGACTTCTGAAGGTAATTGGTTGCACCAGATCTTATTTAGGGGCTCCAAGGCAAAGGGCGTGAATACATATGCACGCACCACTTTTTCGTTATTTATTTTTTATAATATTTTAATAAGTTAAATAATACGTTATTTTTTTCATTTCACTTCACCAATTTGGACTATTTTGTGTATGTCCATTACATGAAATCCAAATAAAAATCCATTTAAATTACAGGTTGTAATGCAACAAAATAGGAAAAACACCAAGGGGGATGAATACTTTTGCAAGGCACTGTATTTATTTTAGCTCTGTCTTTGCCTTCCCAGAGACATCATGATTCCTGGTAATCGAATGCTGATGGTCATTTTATTATGCCAAGTCCTGCTGGGAGAGAGCATCCATGCTAGTCTGATACCTGAGGAAGGGAAGAAGAAAGCCCCGGGCCTGCAGAGTCGGACGGCTGGTCAGAGCCATGAACTGCTGCGGGACTTTGAGGCCACGCTGCTGCACATGTTTGGGCTGCAGAGGCGACCGCGGCCCAGCCGCTCGGCCACCGTGCCACGCTACATGCTGGACCTCTACCGACTGCAGTCGGGTGAGGCCGAGGAGGCCGGTGCTCATGACGCCGCCTTCGAGTACCCCGAGAGGTCGGCTAGCCGCGCCAACACCGTGAGGGGCTTCCACCACGAAGGTAAAGAGAGAGCGAGTGAGTGGGTAAATGTCTGTCTGTCTGTACAGAGGACCACATTGGTAATAACTGTTGTGCAATACCTTAATGCCTTATCCTCAGACCCAGGGCTATGCCCCAAATCTAATCAATATATTGATCAGAAAGAGAGATATGCATGGATTATGAGTACATGTGGATATCCAGAGGTGATATAACCTTCTCTCTGGTAAGTATGGGAAAAGTGCATATTTCATGGAGCGTACAGTTACAGTGCATGTCTATAACATATGCCCCATTATAGAATCCATGTACAGAGCTCTATATAGAAAATATACAGTAAGTCAAGGTAATTGGCCAACCAGCACCTGAAACAGCAAATGGTTTGGAATGAAGCACTGCCTTCCCTAAAAAAAATATTGAACCATTTTTATTTTCTGGACATCAACAGTCCATCCCCATTTAATAACATTCCAATAGTGATGGCAGCAACACATATCTCCCACCACGTATTTTATTAGCCTGGGTGTGGACCCGTAAGCAAAGAATCCCCATCTCTCATCAAAAACAATAATGGGAAAATGCTACATTTCCTACACCACTTAAACATAAATATAAGACATCCCCTCCCACCTTCAACATAAACTATGAAATCTAAGGATGTGGTCACAAAATGGTGGCCAAAGAGGGGGCAAGAATTCAGTCAGACAATTTCCCCTCCTCCTGAGAGAATCTGCGGTCCGACAAAGCCAGCTGCGTGTTTGGTTAGCAGCTCAAGGAAAAGCATACCTTAATATTATTGAGTTACACTTCTCACCCCACCCAGCACAAGGGCTTAAAAAAGCCTTTGGCCAGCAGTAGTGTGCCTCTCTCTCTCATGTCTCCAGTTAAGATGGAGCTAGGGCCCTTTAAGAGGGACCTTCCTCAACAAGCAATTATCTTTAACGCTACTCTGCAGCCTTCTAAATAAAGTCCCTCCTGCCAACAATGTGGGCACTGGGAGCAGAGCAGACAGACTGTAGAACTCTGCAGAGCTGGAGTGCAGACTCTCTAACTTAACTTTTAACGATAAGAAAATATCATACAATTCCACGTCAATTCACAATGCAGAATAATGGTCCTATTACGTACTGTATGTATGACTGCTAGGCCCAGGCAATTAAGTTATATCTACCACAATTATATGCCCGTGAAAGCGCCTCGGCTACAGCATGTTTGTTTCTCTGTAAGGGTACACTACTGCTTTTTAAATGCAGACACGAAATCCTCTCTGAAGTGGGACTAACGTCCATCACTATGCGACCAGAACTGTCAATCAAATAATCTCGCGCTGCCTGCTCGCAGACCACTCTCTCTTAAAAAAGTACTTTAAAGTTTGTTAAATACCGTGACTTACCAAGACATTTAGTAGAAATAAAACACATCTTCTGCTAGTAATCGACTCCTAAGCTTCAGTATTTTTGGAACGGGGGAGACTGATTAGTTGCCGTACTTCCGGGAACACAAACACTCACATTTTTCATAGAGAGCTAGCAAAGGACAGAGAGAGAGGGGAGGGGCACAATATAGGCAGGTCGGCCACCAGGCAGATGGAGTCAGAACCGTGCACTAGCCCTATCTATCGGCAATCCAAAGCTGTATCTCGCAAATGAAATGCTATATTTGGACATTTCTTGGCTTGCGATGTCTCGCAACTTCAGTAAAGCAGGGCCTATCATCAATGAATAGGCTAGGATATTCTACACACAACAGACCGAAGACTGAACACACTCTTGCATCATTAGCGAAGAGAAAGAGCAGGTGAGCCACCTGCACTGTGATTAAAATTTTGTTGAGGATTTTTCTTATTTATTTTTTTTAAGTTAAAGATCCCAGTTTCATTTTAACGTTTAAATGTTCACACCCCTACATGGTAGTCCTTGGTTATCCATAGTTTGTGTAAGAGAGATACGTTAGCATGGATGCTAAATGTATACTGAGAACTATACAAGATGTAAGTGTAATATGGATAGCCCAGTCAGAAATAACCGTTTTATAACAGGCTTCATGTAAAAAGAGAGGTAAACATGTAGGCTATTTATGTGCAGTAAGAACCTTCCCATAACATATGTGGCTAAAGTATGTGCTCTAAATCAGATATTTGTCTTGTGTAATCCAGAGATCATACACAGTGTGACAGTAGTGTATTATAGTGGATGGAGGGCTGGACGAACAGGCAGAGCTGAAGGGCTGAAGAAGAACATGTCTTCCCTCGGGGGAGTAGGGATTAGTCAGCCTTAATGGGGCCTGTCTAACACACTGTCTAACACCGCACAGCACAGCACCAAGGCCATTCAGGAACAAGGAGGCTCAGCTGCCTGTCTATGATGCAATGTGTGTGTGTGTGTGTGTGTGTGTGTGTGTGCTGTCTTGAATATCTGTTTCTACTGCTCTCTTTGGGTGTTTTGTTTCCCACTGTCAAGCTATGCTAATAACATGCTTGGAGCCTTTTTTTGAGCGGGATAAATAAGATCAAACTAAGTTGTTTGTTTTAAATTCCATTATATAACGCTTCAATTTAGTCAATTTTTTAGGATCACTACAAGGTAATAAGATTCTTAGTCAAGGCACCAAGTTCAAGTTTACAATGACAGAGCTATGGAAGGAAAACTATGTGAAAAGAGAAACATGTTAGTGTCACGTTGGGAAAAACTGTACAGGGACAAATGAGGTTAAAGATGCAATTACCCACTGAATACTCCAGGAATTCAAACAATTGTAAAAAAAAAAACAGTGTTTTTCAGGCCTCCACTTAGTCTTAGCTGCCTAGCTGCTCCACCACCAAAGGATTGTCTGTGGGAATCCGTAATGATTATTCATGATGAAAATGATAAATGTCCCCAGTTAACAAACTGCAGAGCCAATCAAAAAACACAGCAGGTTTTAATAATGAGAACCACCTGGGTAAGATTAAGGCCTGGGTGTGAAATAACAGGGCCAGATTGAGCAGAAAAATAGTAGACACAACATTCCTTTCCCAACAATGGTGATCTTGCCAGAAATCTGCAGACTGTGCAAGGAATAGCTACCCTCTACTATGTTTATACTGTAGCTGCGGTACGTTAATCACCACCCTCTAAGTAATGCATGTTTCAGCAAAGTGCTCAGAGAAAGGCATTGTGGGAAGTCCTGGAAGATCCTTATGGATAGGTAAGGAAGTATAGACAATGTATATTTGTACGCTCAGTCCCCGGAGGCTATCTCAAGCGAACTTGGACATTATTTTGTGTCAATTAAAGCATGTTACACTGAAGATTGACAGAAAGGGAACTGATTTAAACAACCGACGGTGTAATTGTTTTGGAGGGAACAAGTGAATAGTAACAAGAGGGAAGGGAAGGGAATATCTTACCAAATGTTTCATGCAAGGTCCTTCATTTGAGAGCTCACAGAGGTCAACAGTTTGTTCCCATTGAACTGGAATCTGAAGTTCAAGGATGAACTCTTAAATCAAACCTATACAGGCTTTCATTAGAGTCAAGATGGCAGCCTGTACAGACTCCCTTGGTAAAAGTGCTGACATTGACTCTGTCCGGTTTTCTTTCTCAGAACACATGGAGCGGGTTCATCCGGGCGAGCTTCAGACGAAGAACGGCGAGGCCGTCCCGCTGCGCTTCCTCTTCAACCTCAGCAGCATACCAGAGGACGAGCTGCTCTCGTCGGCCGAGCTGCGTCTGTTCCGGCAGCAGATCGACGAGGCCATTTCGGGAAGCGGGGGGGACAAGGAGGGGCTCCACCGGATAAACGTGTACGAGGTGCTGAAGCCCCCGCGGGCCGGGCAGCTAATCACGCGGCTCTTGGACACGCGGCTGGTTCGCCATAACGCCTCGCGCTGGGAGAGCTTCGACGTGAGCCCCGCCTTGCTGCGTTGGACACGGGAGCGCCTACCCAACCACGGGCTGGCTGTGGAGGTCCAGCACCTCAACCAGACACCGCGCCACCAGGGCCGCCACGTGCGCATCAGCCGCTCACTGCACCAGGAGCCCGGAGAGGACTGGGAGCAGCTACGCCCCCTGTTGGTCACCTTCGGCCACGACGGCAAGGGCCACCCGTTGACGCGCCGGGCCAAGCGCAGCCCAAAGCAGCGGGGGCGTAAGCGCAACCGCAACTGCCGCCGTCACGCGCTCTACGTGGACTTCAGTGATGTAGGCTGGAATGACTGGATAGTGGCGCCCCCAGGGTACCAGGCATACTACTGCCATGGGGAGTGCCCCTTCCCCCTGGCAGACCACCTGAACTCTACCAACCACGCCATCGTGCAGACGTTGGTGAACTCGGTGAACACCAACATTCCCAAGGCCTGCTGCGTGCCCACGGAGCTCAGTGCCATCTCCATGCTCTACCTGGACGAACACGACAAGGTAGTCCTAAAAAACTACCAGGAAATGGTAGTGGAAGGGTGCGGCTGCCGCTAACACTGACTATGGGCAACTTAAGGCAGGCAGCACAGACGCTAAGAAAAGACCCCACTTTACTCCCAAAAATCTTCACTTGGACCTTTATTTATAACTTTTATGTTGCAATGTATGTTTGTCAAATATTTTGGTTTCCTTGACAATATGATCATATATTTTGACAATATATATATATATATTTATATCTACATATAAAAAAATAAAAGTGAGTCCTTATTTTAAACATAAATAAAAAGCTGTACAACTTTTCATAATGTATATTAGATTGTATAAGGTTTTTAAAATGAGAAAATAGTATAAAAAAAATAAAAAATAACAAAGTTTATTTACTGGTAATATTTATTGCTTTTATATTATATACATTTAAAAATTAAAAGATAAATTGCCTTCCAATATTACATTTGAGCAGATCATAAGAAGCACCAATTGTGTACTTAAATTAGAGCACTGTGTGAAATTATCACAACACTGATTTGTTATGAATCAGTTGAAGTAATCAGAAATGTGCATTGATTTTAATTCACCTCTTTACATTGATCTTTAAACCAATTATTTTATTAGATAAATCCCTTGAGTAACAATTAGATTATTTTATAGAATTGTACAAATCTATCAGATAATATGGGTTGGGAAAAATGAAAAGTTGACAGCAAAGGTCCATGACTGTTTTATATGAGTTTGTATTTAACATGTTTGGGTCTGATACTTTTGAAAATGTACTCAAGTAATTGTTGCAATTCATTATAACAGAGGAATCTTTCTGATGCTCTGTCTCTCCCAAATAAAATAATGTTCGGTTTCATATCTGGCATTATCCAACTTGGAGTGATTCACACTTGATTTTAGTAATTTCTCTACATAGCTGTAAGATGAAGATAACTTTTAGCCATTTATAAGCATAAAGAATAATGCAACAGTTGGAGACCACATAGGCCTAGGCATGGGATACTTGGGGATAGGCTACAATATGCTCAAATTTCACTTTTATGTCAATTAGTTTAACATGTGCGGTGGTTAGACACTCGCTAATCCAATTGCCGTCTGGGCGGATAGTTGAAATTGATTGTTGGAGACAGTTGAGAAGTGATCCAATTGTTTCCGACGGTTTAGCGTTGGGGGCACGACTGTGGCCGATGCGTCATACACTGACACATGGCGATACCCGTTCTCTGAAGAATCAAAGGTTAGACCATCTGTCTCCTGCCTTTGTCTTCGACGGCTCATGCCGACAGAATAAAGACGCCTGTCTCCAACTTGTGCCCCATTAGACAATGCACTTCTACATCACTTATTTACAATCGGACGACTGCGCCAAATTATGTGATAACGTTAGGAGAGGGGAGTCTTTTGAACTTTTCAGGACGTTACACTGTATGTAGCATTCACCCCATGTCCCTGCATGAGCTTAGTATAGGCTAGGGGACATGTCGTAAGATAAATACATTTGGCATTATTTGAAAAATAATATTTTGCCAACTTAGCTTGGAAATGTTTAATGCCTGCATGCTTGGAAAGAGTAGAAGGCATACATTTTTTCCCCAATGCCCAACAGACTCAGAAAAAGCAATGCCTCCAATTCGAGACAAAATGCATCACCACGGGTGTCACTCAAACCCAAACTAGCCTTTTTGCCATGGTTGAGGTCAGCCGGTTGTTTCTGAAGGGTTTGACCTAAAAAAAAATATGATGATTTTCAATGAACCTCCCAATTGCTAAAGTAACGTAAATTAATGTGCCAATATTTTTGGTTTACTCAATTATCATTTAAAATCATAGGTTGGCTGGTGGAATTATATGGTCGACTTGTCTATATTGCAATGGAATGTGTATGGCATGGTTTTGCTGGTGTTATTTAGTCATTCCATGATTTCTGCTCACCTCAGAGAAGTTTACCACAGTCAACCTCGGGCTCTTGGACGGCTGTTGGGCTTGCCTTTGATGCCAGCATATCAGGCATAGCCTCTTCAAAAAGAGAGAGGCTGAAAATAAAATAATTTCCCTTTGAAGTGGCTGAAGGCAGAGGGGAGTTCTTCTTTTTAGCAGCTTGACAGCGCAATTACACACATTTCAACTGATCTCCTGAGTTTAGATAACATCAGCAAGTTGTGGTAATTGTCTGCCTGGTCATTATCCCACCTACACTGTTAAAATGAAGTGCTTTGTAAAACCAAAACTTGTGGCAACTGAGCTGCCACCAACTTGAAGGAGACGAAACCTGAACTTTGTTGGATTATTGAAACACATCATCCTGAGATGTTTCGAAACATTACATTGTGTGCTGTAACACCACTAAATCAAGTATAATGCAACACCTTGCTAGGGACTGGGAGCACTAACAGAAAAGGTTGAAAACCCTGTTTCGGTTATTGAAGTCCTGTTTAGTGCAGAATTAGATACCTTCTCTTTTGGTGTTGGTTCTTCTCTCTAAAGCTTCTAAACACCATTACGATGTTTTGAATCTTGTCTAGTGCAGAATTAGATCCCCTTTTCTGAAGTGTCTTAACGTATAACATTGTTTTATGTATTTGATAAGTTGCCATTTTATATAATTTTGGCAGGCATTGTCAGACAGTTTTCAAACCACCAGCACTAACTGGCAGGTGAACTAAGAATTCAGGATTCTACCCATACCTCTTCCATTGGTTATCATAAATGTGGGAATTGTATGCTGTCCTCATTGAATGTCAATTTGCCTGACGGTTTTGATATCCGTTCATCATGATCCATTACACGTCATGGCACAACAAGCTTAATACTAATATATAAATATACTTTCTGTCTTCAAACATGCATATATTGTGTGAAAAAAATCATAAAGTCCAATTTTGGGGAATCACCCACAATCCTCTAAAAACAGAGTCACTTGGAAAGATAGGAAATGCAAGGTAATTAAAACCAAAGACTTCCAATTAGTTCAATCACTCAATTTTCTCTCTCTTTGGTTATCCTCATGAAAGATACTTAAATCTTGAGCAACATATTCAGTTGGATTTATTCTTACATTATTTTGGTCAAATTGAATTAACAAATCTTTTAAACAACTTGCATACACTTTTTAAAAATATATTTTGACACTTAATTGAGACAGTTCTGAAATGACAGAGGGGATACAGATAGGTGGGAGAAACAGATTGAAGGGTTGGAGAGGGGCATTTAAACCCAGTCTTCGGTGGGGAGAGGGGTGATTAAGCCGGGTGCGTTACCGCTAGACCACAGGCTCTGCACCACTTGCATTCATTTTGATTAAGTATATGTTGTTGTTGTTGTTGTTGTTTTTTTGTCCATTTCAATTCAACCGATAATAATTTCTTACAGTGTGGCTGTGTGGTTGAGTGGGTAAAATTCCAACGAAATGTACCATCTTACTGCCCCTCCTGTTTCCAATCTGTCTAAATAAAGCATTGAAAATATTAAGGTGGAATACCACAAAAAATATTCTCCATAGTCCCTTATCATCAATCAATATTTAGACTATGAACCATTTACATTTATAAACCATTGATTGTATGAGAACATTATTTTTGTGTTTTGATGCTGCCTTTTACATGCACTGAAACCCAAAAAAGTGTTTTCACAACACTCTCTTAAAAACACCGAAATTCAGGTTGAAGAACCACTTTGGGTGTTTCAGAGTACCTAATTTCTGTTTTAAAACACCTTCTGTGTATTAAAACACTTACATTGGGTTTCACATGAGGTTGGTGGCACCTTAAGTGGGGAGGACGGGCTCATGGTAATGGCTGGAGCGGAATCAGTTCAAACACCAGAGCTCAGCTTAGGTGCACTACTTTTTATGGTTTCATTACAAAATCATGGTATTTTGAGACTTTCTATTTTTACAGTGTATAGCCTACCTTCCACAAAGACTACGCATGTTTATTAAAATGGCAGGAAAGCAACGTTTATGTAATGAGCCAATAGTCTATAACCTACCATTAACTTAAAAGCCAATGTAGGACCTTCAAAGTCAGCTGTGGAGGGGAGGGGGTATTCTAATGGAATATTGGGAAATTATTTTAAGATTACACATCAGTTGTAATGGTTGTGCATACGTTCTAATGCGGACAATATATTACTTTTCACTTTTTCTGGGTTGGATTTACAAAATTAATATTTATCTTAGAGAACAGATTCCTATGGGGTGCTTTGTCATTCATTCTGACGTGATGTGCCAGCGTCATGCGAGAGGCCATTCTCACGCAATTGCAGGTGAGTCATTACACGCTGAGTCTGTTGACAAGGGACAACTAATTTCCTGGTTGACCTCTTCAAAAAGCTTTTTATTCGGATGTTTAGCATTTATAGACAATAAACTGTCCTTCAAGAACATGGAAAGATGATCTCACTTTGCTTGGCCTTACTGGGTGCTCCATATCCTTATCATTCCAATCTCTTCCTCGAAGATAATTGCATCTCTATAAATCAGAGATTAGCAGGTTAGACATTTAGAGAAAACATAGGCCTATTAGTCTAGCTTTCCTGGAAGACACGGTTTATATTGCTGACAAGCCCTCTGCAGTAGCCTCTCTTTTTAAATAGTTATAACAGGTAGGCTACTAGGCTAATGGGAATATGTTGTAGTATTCTTTAAGCCCTATAACAATATTCAGCCTACACATGACCTAACAAAATAATATGATCATCACTGAAATGTATCCAGGGCAGCAGACCACCAAGGAAGACATTCCTATTCTGAACCCTGGGCTATAGCTACAGCTTTCTGTTTAGTTTATATTGCTTTGGGGCAGTTAACACTGCATTTAACAGCTGATAAAGAAGAAGGCTAGCCTTTTGTTTGTGGACCGAATACATGTAGGGCCCACCAATGTGCTTATGGACAGAGAGCTTATGGACAAAGCTCTCTCTCTCTCTCTCTCTCTCTCTCTCTCTCTCTCTCTCTCTCTCTCTCTCTCTCTCTCTCTCTCTCTCTCAAGTTCTCTGGCAGAACTTGTGTACCTGGCCTGGCTGGACTTAAGTTATTCGATTGGTTTGAAAGCAGTCGTTTCAGATAAAAGGAGGGTGTGTTCCTACGCTAGAATGAGATCTTAAAAGCCCCTGTTGTTAGAAGGGGGCGTCGCCCTGTCGCCCGGCTCCAACCTGTTCCATGGTGCATCTTCGCCCTGCATCACGCCACTCCCCATCTACCAGGGATTGGGTGGGGGTGCAGGAGGATTGGGTGAGGGTGGAGGAGGATTGGGTGGGGAGTGATGAGAGCTGATGTCAGTGCAGCTGGAGGTCAGGGCCTCTTGTTTCACTCTCCCACTCATGGAATGGTACACACACACACACACACATACACACACACACACCGAGCTGAGGGGGTTGAAATACTAGATCCTGGCCGTTGCCCATCTGTAGGGGTTATCTGTGTCACACACTACCCCTCACCCCTGCCTGTACCTCATCTCCACTTATCATACACACCTCTGCTCTGACACATGGTACCAGGACAGGCCCTTGTACACTGAGGGGATGAGACTGTCATCAGGGGAATAAACTGGCCTCAGGGTCATCGGCAACGCACACGCTCTCAGAGGAGTGGAAAAAGTTGGCGCTTACCCCTTGGCACTTATGGATGTAAAGGGAGGAGTGGATGGGTGGAATGACTTTTTGAGGTTCACACACAGGTGAATTTGTCATGGGCAGAAGTTCAGGAGACATTCACTGGTAACTCTGCTGTCAATGGTTACTGTAACGAAAAGAGAAATACAATTCCCATTTTCTTTGTTCTGTAGCGTAAATACCCTGTTATTTTCTCAACTTGTCGATCAGATATTCCACCTTAACAACTGTTCCGAAACACAGCACGGGGGAATAACACACACAGTGATTAAAACCCACCAGGTCTTAACGACAGGCTTCTCACTAATACACACTGAGAGGGGGATTGCAGTGGGAATTTCCACTTGGTGAAGAAACAACCGACAGGTTTTGAAATTGAAAGTGCCGGTGTCGCTGTGTGGATGGAATGCCTCTTTTGTTGGGTGAGTCTGCAGTCTAATTTTCGGCAGAGCAGGGTGTCCCTACGCTAGGCCTTTCTTCCCCGGCCCCGGCCCTATGCAATTTCATTAGATATGCCTAATGAAAAGATGGCCGCTGGACAGCCCAGAACCCCAACTGTCTCCTGGTCTGTAGTTAAGGCAGTGGCCCAGATCCCATCTCCCCTCTACCTCTACTCCTTCTGGAACAGGTGTGCTTCTACCTTAACTGTCTAAGCATCTTTTACTTGGGTTCTTCAACTCAAGATCACGGATAGGTGACAATATTGCTTTTACCTATAAACTCGTTTGAAAATCTGTGATCATGAAGGAAAGGAGATGAGGGTGGTAGACTCAGGTTTTGCCACCTCTCTTCCTTCAGTATCCCTGTAGCAGGAAGTTTACCAAAAGCTATGTTGCACTATAAGTATCACTCAGCGCAAAGTGGGTCCATTGATGCCCTAGCTAACTGTTGCAAAGTGGTCTGTTGGCTTGCGAAAGTATTCACCCCTTTGGCATTTTTCCTATTTTGTTGCCATACAACCTGGAATTAAAATTGATTTTTGGGGGGTTTGTATCATTTGATTTACACAACAAGCCTACCACTTTGAAGATGCAAAAAACTTTTGTTTGGTGAAACAAACAAGAAATAAGACAAAAAAACAGAAGACTTGAGCGTGCATAACTATTCACCCCCCCCCCCCCCAAGGTCAATACTTTGTAGAGCCACCTTTTTCAGCAATTACATTTGCAAGTCTCTTGGGGTATGTCTCTATAAGCATGGCACATCTAGGATTTTTGCCCACTCTTCAAGGCAAATCTGCTCCAGCTCCTTCAAGTTGGATGGGGTCCGCTGGTGTACAGCAATCTTTAAGTCATACCACAGATTCTCAATTTGATTGAGGTCTGGGCTCTGACTAGGCCATTCCAAGACATTTAAATGTTTCCCCTCAAACCACTCGAGTGTTCCTTTAGCAGTATGCTTAGAGTTATTGTCCTGCTGGAAGGTGTACCTCCGTCCCAGTCTCAAATCTCTGGAAGACTGAAACAAGTTTCCCTCAAGAATTTCCCTGTATTTAGCGGCATCCATCATTCCTTCAATTCTGACCAGTTTCCCAGTCCCTGCCGATGAAAAACATCCCCACAGCATGATGCTGCCACCACCATGCTTCACTGTGGGGATGGTGTTCTCGGGGTGATGAGAGGTGTTGGGTCTGCGCCAGACATAGCGTTTTCCTTGATGGCCAAAAAGCTCAATTTTAGTCTCATCTGACCAAAGTACCTTCTTCCATATGTTTGGGGGGTCTCCCACATGCCTTTTGGTGAACACCAAACGTGTTTGCTTATTTTCTTATTTAAGCAATGGCGTTTTTCTGGCCACACTTCCGTAAAGCCCAGCTCTGGGGAGTGTACTGCTTAAAGAGGTCCTATGGACAGATACTCCAATCTCCGCAGTGGAGCTTTGCAGCTCCTTCAGGGTTATCTTTGGTGTCTTTGTTGCCTCTGATTAATGCCCTCCTTGCCTGGTCCGTGAGTTTTGGTGGGTGGCCCTCTCTTGGCAGGTTTGTTGTGGTGCCATATTCTTTCCATTTTGTAATAATGGATTTAATGGTGCTCCGTGGGATGTTCAAAGTTTCAGATATTTTTTTATAACCCAACCCTGATCTGTACTTCTCCACAACTTTGTCCCTGACCTGTTTGGAGAGCTCCTTGGTCTTCATGGTGCCGCTTGCTTGGTGGTGCCCCTTGCTTAGTGGTGTTGCAGACTCTGGGGCCTTTCATAACAGGTGTACTGTATATATACCGAGATCATGTGACAGATCATGTGACACTTAGATTGCACACAGGTGGACTTTATTTAACTAATTATGTGACTTCTGAAGGTAATTGGTTGCACCAGATCTTATTTAGGGTTTTCATAGCAAAGGGGTTGAATACATATGCACGCACCATTTTTCCGTTATTTATTTTTTTATAATTTTTTGAAATGAGTTATTTTTTTCATTCCACTTCACCAATTTCAACTATTTTGTGTGTCTCAATTACATGAAATCCAAATAAAATCAATTTAAATTACAGGTTGTAATGCAACAAAATAGGAAAAACGCCAACGGGGATGAATACTTTTGCAAGGCACTGTAAAGAGGCAAAGCAGCTCACAAAGCTGAAGGGCTCTACCCCATCTGCCACCACCCACTTCAACGGACTAATCCACCTTTCAGACAGAGGTCAGGTTCATAGTCAGACATGCAACCTCGTCCACTGATAGAATAGTGTTTACATCGGAGCAGTTTCTCTTTTTGTATTAGGTTACCAGACCTTTCTCATTCAGATCGCGTAAACATAGAGAAACAGAGCTAGGTTCTGAGCTACAAGTCGACCGAGGGCGGCCTGCCTGCGTTGGACCTGAGTGTTTATTTGATAACAGACTCCCTCTATGTTGGTACGTAGAGCCTTTGTGTGGCCCCTCAGAGAGGCAGTTGGATTGTGCCCGGGGTTTTTGCGGGCTACAGTTTGAAAGCAACAACGTGAAACCGGAGCTGTAAATGTGACCTTAGGCAATTAGGCTAACAATAGTCCCGTTTTTTCTTCCACCTCTTTTGTGCTGCTAAACACTATTTAATAAGGGGGGAAATACGAGGAGAAACGTTTGCATTTTTTTGATCAGTAGAGAAAATAAACACACATGTAATGGATGAAATCAGCCATACTTGTAGTTTTTTGGGATGTAATCATGGATGGGCACAGCATATGTCGGCAAAGAGTTTTTGGGCTGTGCCCAAAGGTCGTTTTTGGGCTGTGCACTCCTTTGAGTTGTCTCACCTTGCTTTTTTTAAAGTGGGGGCAGTTGGAAGTTGAGGGGGGGACATGAGGTTAATGGAAACAATTTTGGCGGAGTGCAGTCAACCCTTTCCCATGTTTACAGACTTACATAGAGGGGTAGCTAGAGGGGGGAGAGGGAGGGAAAGAAGGAGGGAGGGAGAGGCAGGGAGAGACCGGCACCTCCCCACCTTCCTTCCTTCCTCCCTCCCTCCCTCCCTTTCGCTGCCGTATTCTTCCCTGAATGGAGTGTGTCCACCGGATCTGCCTGGGATGAAATGTCATATCTCAGACTGATCCTTATCTCTTAATCGCTTCCTTTGTCTCCCATTATTCCCCAGACCCTCCCTTGCTTCCCTCCACAGACCAAGGCCTTTGATGTGTCAGACACGGTTAGGGACGCTGGGGGTGGGGGGTGTGGTGGTCTGGCTCTTCTCTAAACTGAACTAAATGAGAGCTGCAGGAGTTATCAAGATGCACCGGTAGAGAACACTATTTGAAGAGGGCTGGTGTGTTACAGAGGATGTTGCAGTGTTTCCAGGGTGGTTTTAAAGTGTGTGTGTGTGTGTGTGTGTGTGTGTGTGTGTGTGTGTGTGTGTGTGTGTGTGTGTGTGTGTGTGTGTGTGTGTGTGTGTGTGTGTGTGTATGCATGCGTGTATGTTTGTGTGTGTTTAAAATGAACAACCGGCCCGTAGGGCTGAACTGAGCTGATGGTGGGTTGGCCTCATTTTCCATCTCTATAGGCCACAAACAGATATTTTTTGTGGTGTCAGAGCCAGCCAAATATGATACAAATGTCAGGAATTCTACACAGAGAGAGGGGAAAATGGATGAAAAATACACAATAAGAGAACAAAAGAATTATCTGGCCTGGTTTGTGAAATGCAGCTGGACTGAAGATGGGGGGTACTAAGAGGTGAGAGTAGAGAGAGGTCAGATTGTGCAGTTCTGCAGTTGCACAATATGGTAGGAAGAAAGAAAGAAAGAAAGAAAGAAAGAAAGAAAGAAAGAAAGAAAGAAAGAAAGAAAGAAAGAAAGAAAGAAAGAAAGAAAGAAAGAAGACAGGAATAGTTAGAATGGAAAAGGAGGAGTGAAGAACAGGGGGTGGAGAAGGGATAAGGGACGGAATAGAAATGGCAATGACAAGGGAGAGAAGAGATGTGGAGAGAGGTGGAGAGAGGTGGAGAGAGGAAGGAGAGAGTTGGAGAGAGGTGGAGAGAGGTGGAGAGATGAAGGAGAGAGGTGAAGAGAGGTGGAGAGAGGAAGGAGAGAGGTGGAGAGAGGTGGAGAGAGGAAGGAGAGAGGTGGAGAGAGGAAGGAGAGAGGTGGAGAGAGGTGGAGAGAGGTGGAAATCCCGCAACAGGGAGGGATCAGGGACATCCCTCACCGGGACCCAGCACCGCTCCTCCGGACCATACCCCTCCCACTCCACGAGGTACTGAAGGCCCCCCAGCCGACGCCTCGAATCCAGGATGGAACGGACGGAGTACGCCGGGGCCCCCTCGATGTCCAGAGGGGGCGGAGGGACCTCCCACACCTCAGACTCCTGGAGCGGACCTGCCACCACCGGCCTGAGGAGAGACACATGAAACGAGGGGTTAATACGGTAATCAGGAGGGAGTAGTAACCTATACGTAACCTTGTTTATTCTCCTCAGGACTTTGAACGGCCAAACAAACCGCGGGCTCAGCTTCCGGCATGGCAGGCGGAGGGGCAGATTCCGGGTCGAGAGCCAGACCCGATCACCCGGTACAAAGACCGGGGCCTCACTACGGTGGCGGTCAGCATTGGCTTTCTGGCAACGCACGGCGCACTGGAGGTGGACGTGGGCAGCGTTCCATGTCTCCTCCACGCGCAGAAACCAGTCGTCCACCGCAGGAGCTTCAGTCTAGCTCTGATGCCAAGGTGCCAGAACCGGCTGATACCCTAAGACATATTGAAAGGGAGTTAGGTTAGTGGAGGAGTGGCGGAGAGAGTTCTGGGCATATTCGGCCCATGGCAAGAACACCGACCACTCCCCCGGCCGGTCCTGGCAGTAGGACTGCAGGAACCTACCCACGTCCTGATTTACCCATTCCACCTGCCCATTAGACTCGGGGTAAAACCCAGAGGTCAGGCTGATCGAGACCCCCAGACGTTCCATGAACGCCTTCCAGACCCTGGATGTAAACCATGGCCGTTGTGGAACTGGTAAGGGATGTAACTTACCCGCTGGGAGGTGCCTAGGTGCCTTACTCTGGGCGCACACCGAGCAGGAGGAGACATACACCCTCACGTCCTTAGCCAAGGTAGGCCACTGTACAGTCGATACCTGGGTGACCAAAGGAGGGGGACGTGTTTGCCCAATAGATCAGACGATCACAGACAAGAGACAGCACGTACCGCAGCCCAGCTGGGCACTGAGGTGGAGATGGCTCTGTGCATAACGCCCGCTCTATGTCCGCGTCCACCGTCCACACTACCGGCGCCACAATGCAGGAGGCCGGGAGTATGGGGGTGTTGTCTATGGGCCTCTCCTCTGTGTCGTACAGCCGTGACAGTGCGTCTGCCTTCACGTTCTTAGTACCTGGTATGTATGACAACGAATCAAACCAGGTGAAGAACAAGGCCCACCTGGCCTGGCGAGGGTTCAGCCCCCTTGCTCTCCGGATGTACTCCAGGTTACGGTGGTCAGTTCAGATGAGGAAAGGGTGTTTCGCCCCCTCGAGCCAGTGCCTCCACGCGGTCAGGGCTCTGACAACAGCCAACAGCCCCCGATCACCAACGTCGTAGTTCTGCTCTGCCGAGCTGAGCTAATTAGAGAAGAAGGCAGAGGGGTGGAGCTTGGGTGGCGTGCCCAAGCGTTGAGATAGGACAGCGCCTATCCCTACCTCGGACGCATCCACCTCCACTACGAACGGTAATGATGGATCGGGATGGACCAGTACCGGGGCTGAGGTGAACAGAGCCCTCAGGTTACTGAAAGCCCTGTCAGCCTCAGCAGATCTTCGGAGCCGGGACAGACCACCCTTCAACAGAGAGGTGATGGGAGCTGCGACCTTGCCAAAGCCCCGGATAAACCTCTTAAAATAATTGGCAAAACCAATAAAGCGCTGCACCCCCTTTACCGTGGTTGAAGTTGGCCAATTACGCACGGCTGAAATGTGGTCTCCCTCCATCTCCACACCTGAGGTGGTGATGTGGTATCCGAGGAAGGAGACGGACTGCTGGAAGAACAGACACTTTTCTGCCTTGGCATAAAGGTCATGTTCCAACAGTCGGCCCAGCACTCTACCTACCAGGGACACATGCTCGGCGCGTGTAGCGGAATACACCAGAATGTCATCGATGTAGACCACCACACCGCGACGAAGCATGTCCCGAAACACCTCGTTCACAAAGGACTGGAAGATGGATGGAGCATTCATCAACCCGTACGGCATCACCATGTATTTATAATGCCCCGTCGTTGTGCTGAATGCTGTCTTCCAATCGTCCCCCTCCCGGACACGCACCAGGTTGTACGCACTCCGGAGATCTAATTTCGTGAAAAAGCACGCCCCTTGCATTGATTCTATAACAGAAGAGATGAGGGGTAGAGGGTAACTTTAGCGAATGGTAGTTTGATTAAGTGCCCGGTAATCAATGCAAGGGCGCAGAACTCCGTCCTTCTTCTTCACGAAAAATAAACTAGAGGAGGTGGGTGAAGTGGAGGGACATATGAACCCCTGATGCAGGGATTCGGAGATGTATGTCTCCATAGCCTCCATTTCAGCCTGCGACAGGGGATAGACATGACTCCTGGGAGGCACAGCGTCTAACCGGAGGTTTATTGCGCAATCCCCCACCCGATGAGGTGGTAATTTGGTCGCCTGTGTTTTCGAAAACGCATGCGCCAAGTCGAGGTATTCGGGGGGAATGCGCACGGTGGAGGTAGTGTCTGGACATTCCACCATGGTTGCCCCAACGGAAACAGCTAGACACCTACCCTGACACTCTCGCGACCACCCCGTGAGAACCCTCTGCGGCCATGAAAAGGTGGGGTCGTGTAGTGCGAGCCAGGGAAGACCCAACACAACAGGGAAATCAGGGGACTCAATAATATAAAAGGTGATTTGCTTCCTATGGGTCTCCTGCATAATCATTGTGACTGGTGCGGTAACCTCCCTATCAAAACCTGATCCTAATGGTCGACTGTCAAGTGCTTTGATGGGAAATGGAATGGGTAGGGGAACCAATGTGATACATAACCTATTAGCTAAAGACCTGTCCATAAAGTTCCCAGCTGCGCCTGAATCGACCAGCCCCTTACACTGGGGAACTACCGTGTGCTCAGGGAAGTTGACGTGTATGGTGAAGTGCGCAGCAGAGGGCTCTGAACGAGTGTGGGTTTCCGCTACCTGGGGTGACACGAGAGTGCCTTGCCTGCCGCTTCCAGACCCAGAAGAACGCTGACGACAGCGTGCATCAGAATGTCCTCTCTTGCCACAAGAGTGACACTGGATCTGTCGTCATCCGTTCTCCCGGATCGCTGCACCAGTCAGCTCCATTGACACGTAATCCAGGTTGCCGGGGGGTGAAACGGGCAGGCCCCTTCCAGGACGTCCTCTGGAAGCCAGCAGGTTGTCCAACCGGATGGCCATGTCCACCAGCTGGTTGAAAGTCAACATGGTATCCCGGCAGGCTAGCTCCCTTCGGACGTCCTCCCGCAGGCTGCACTGGAAGTGGTCGATGAGGGCCCGCTCATTCCACCCGGACCCCGCCGCTAGAGTTCTAAACAGGGCAAAGTCTTGCGCGGTCCTCGTCCCCTGCCTCAGATGGACCAGGCGCTCGCCGGCCTCTCTTCCTTAGGGGGGATGATCGAAGACTGCCCGGAAGAGGCGAGTGAATGCCCTGTAGTTGTCCAACGCGTCTCCTCCTTCACTCCAGACCGTGTTGGCCCACTCCAGAGCTTTCCCCGAGAGGCAGGAGACGAGGGCGGACAACTTCTCCCGCTCCGAGGGAGCCGGGCTGATGGTGGAAAAATAGAGGTCCAGCTGCAGGAGGTATCCCTGGCAGCGGGCGCTGTCCCGTCATACACCCTTGGTCGGGATAGGTGAATCCCTCTGGGTGCTGGGGTGTGGGTGGCTGGATCCAGTCGCTCAGCTGGTCCCAAAGGGTCGGGTCCTCTCCTCTCCAGGCGTTGAACCGATCCATCGCTTCACCCAAGCTGGATAGCATGCTGGAATGCTCCCGGACCCGCTTCACGACTCCAGGCATATTCCCATTTCCTGCTGACTCCATGGTGTTGGGTATGTGATTCTGTAGCGGGTGATTTGGAGTCAGGCGCAGGAGTGTAAATCACAGAATAAATGGTTTATTCGGTTTGACAGCGGTACGCAGCAATGCGTAAAACACTCCAGTGAAGTAAATACGACGCACTGTAGAAAACAAGGCACACGGGTGAATATCCACCGAGCTATAATAACCTCCACAATAAACAATCACACACAAAGACAAGGGGGGCAGAGGGAATACTTATACATGTACTGATGACGGGATATGAACCAGGTGTGTGTAATAAACAAGACAAAACAAATGGAATGATGAGATGATGAGAGGCAGTGGCTAGAAGGCCGGTGACGATGAACGCCGAAGCCTGTCCGAACAAGGAGAGGAGGCAGCTTCGGAGGAAGTCGTGACATGGAGAGAGGAAGGAGAGAGGTAGAGAGAGGTGGAGAGAGGGAGGAGAGAGGAAGGAGAGAGGTGGAGAGAGGTGGAGAGAGATGGAGAGGTGGAGAGAGGTGGAGAGAGGAAGGAGAGAGGTGGAGAGAGGAAGGAGCGAGGTGGAGAGAGGTGAAGAGAGGTGGAGAGAGGTGGAGAGAGATGGAGAGAGGTGGAGAGAGATGGAGAGAGGAAGGAGAGAGGTGGAGAGAGGTGGAGAGAGGAAAGAGAGAGTTGGAGAGAGGAAGGAGAGAGGAAGGAGAGAGGTGGAGAGAGGGGGGAGAGAGGTGGAGAGAGGTGTCGAGAGGAAGGAGAGAGGTGGCGAGAGGAAGGAGAGGTGGAGAGAGGTGGAGAGAGGAAGGAGTGGAAGGAGGGGTAAAGAGAGAGCATGAGTGAGGGAAGCCAGCCAGGCCCTTTTGGTTTCATTCTGAGCGACTGGATTGTGGCTGCTTCAGGATCATCAAAAATGTGCTGCTGCTTTCCATGGGGGAAAAGTTTTCATCAAGGGTCTCTGTACTTTGCCCCGTTCATCTTTCGATCCTGACCAGTCCCTGCAGCTGAAAAATATCCCCACAGCATGATGCTGCCACTACCATGCTTCACCGTAGGGATAGTGCCAGGTTTCCTCCAGAAGTGATGCTTGGCATTCAGGCCAAATATTTCAATCTTGGTTTCATCAGACCAGAGAATCTTGTTTCTCTTGTTCTGAGTCCTTTAGGTGCCTTTTGGCAAACTCCAAGTGGGCTGTCATGTGCTCAGTTTGGCCAGGCGGCCAGTTCTAGGAATTTAAGAATGATGGAGGCCACTGTGTTCTTGGGGACTTTCAATGCTTTTTTGGTACCCTTCCCCAGATCTGTGCCTCGACACAATCCTGTCTCTAAGCTCTACGGACAATTCCTTCGACCTCATGGCTTGGTTTTTGCTCTTATATGCACTGTCAACTGTGGGACCTTATATAGACAGGTGTGTGCCTTTCCAAATCATATCCACTCAATTGAATTTACCACAGGTGGACTCCAATCAAGTTGTAGAAACATCTCAAGGATGATCAATGGAAACAGGATGCACCTAAGCTCAATTTCGAGTCTCATAGCAAAGGGTCTGAATACTTACAGTTGAAGTCGGAATTTTACGTAGACTTAGGTTGGAGTCATTAAAACTTGTTTTTCAACCACTCCACAATTTTCTTGTTAACAAACTATAGTTTTGGCAAGTCGGTTAGGACATCTACTTTGTGCATGACACAAGTAATTCTTCCAACAATTGTTTACAGACAGATTATTTCACTTATAATTCACTGTATCACAATTCCAGTGGGTCAGAAGTTTACATACACTAAGTTGACTGTGCCTTTATACAGCTTGGAAAAGTCCAGAAAATGATGTCATGGCTTTAGAAGCTTCTGATAGGCTAATTGACATAATTTGAGTCAATTGGAGGTGTACCTGTGGATG
Organism: Coregonus clupeaformis; assembly: GCF_020615455.1. Classification (NCBI taxonomy): domain Eukaryota; kingdom Metazoa; phylum Chordata; class Actinopteri; order Salmoniformes; family Salmonidae; genus Coregonus; species Coregonus clupeaformis. The sequence continues at coordinate 24,188,809 of NC_059216.1, read as the reverse complement.
TATTTCAAGGCCTACCTTCAAACTCAGTGCCTCTTTGCTTGACATCATGGGAAAATCAAAAGAAATCAGCCAAGACCTCAGAAAAAACATTGTAGACCTCCACAAGTCTGGTTCATCCTTGGGAGCAATTTCCAAACGCCTGAAGGTACCATGTTCATCTGTACAAACAATAGTATATACCATGGGACCACGCAGCCGTCATACCGCTCAGGAAGGAGACGCGTTCTGTCTCCTAGAGATGAACGTACTTTGGTGAGAAAAGTGTAAATGAATCCCAGAACAACAGCAAAGGACCTTGTAAAGTTGGAGGAAACAGGTACAAAAGTATCTATATCCACAGTAAAACGAGTCCTATATCAACATAACCTGAAAGGCCGCTCAGCAACGAAGAAGCCACTGCTCCAAAACCGCCATAAAAAAGCCAGACTACGGTTTGCAACTGCACATGGGGACAAAGATTGTACTTTTTGGAGAAATGTCCTCTGGTCTGATGAAACAAAAATAGAACTGTTTGGCCATAATGACCATTGTTATGTTTGGAGGAAAAAGGGGGATGCTTGCAAGCCGAAGAACACCATCCCAACCGTGAAGCACGGGGGTGGCAGCATCATGCTGTGGGGGTGCTTTGCTGCAGGAGGGACTGGTGCACTTCACAAAATAGATGGCATCATAAGGAAGGAAAATGATGTGGATGTATTGAAGCAACATCTCAAGACATCAGTAAGGAAGTTAAAGCTTGGTCGCAAATGGGTCTTCCAAATGGACAATGACCCCAAGCATACTTCCAAAATTGTGGCAAAATGGCTTAAGGACAACAAAGTCAAGGTATTGGAGTGGCCATCACAAAGCCTTGACCTCAATCCTATAGAACATTTGTGGGCAGAACTGAAAAAAACGTGTGCGAGCAAGGAGGTCTACAAACCTGACTCAGTTACACCAGCTCTGTCAGGAGGAATGGGGCAAAATTCACCCAACTTATTGTGGGAAGCTTGTGGAAGGCTACCCGAAACGTTTGACCCAAGTTAAACAATTTAAAGGCAATGCTACCAAATACTAATTGAGTGTATGTAAACTTCTGACCCACTGGGCATGTGATGAAATAAATAAAAGCTTAAATAAATCATTCTCTCTACTATTATTCTGACATTTCACATTCTTAAAATAAAGTGGTGATCCTAACTGACCTAAAACAGGGAATCTTTACTAGGATTAAATGTCAGGAATTGTGAAAAACTGAGTTTAAATGTATTTGGCTAAGGTGTATGTAAACTTCCGACTTCAACTGTATATAAATAAGGTATTTTGTTTTTTATTTTTAATACATTTGCAAAAATTTATAATATTATTATATTGTGTTTAGATTGATGAGGCCATTTGTTTATTTAATCTATTTTAGAATAAGGCTGTAACGTAACAAAATGTGGTTAAAGTGAAGGGGTCTGAATACTTTCCGAATGCACTGTAAAAGATACATAAGATGTATCAGAGACAATTGTTGTCATGTTGACTCATGTGATGGTCACAACATTAGATGTAAAGCCAAAGCCAGTAGGGGTACATTTTGTGCCCCCTCTACTGGCGGGATACAACATGACAATGTGTGTGTCTGGCCACGAACAGTGGGCTCACACACACACACACATTAAACACACAGTAACCTAATGTAGCAGGCATAAAAGAAAAGCCTGAGCGGCGTTTCTTTCTTTCTGGTCCTGACAAGAAAAAATAAAGGAGGAGGAGGAGGAGGAGGAGTAGGTTCTCTTCTGCACTGTTCAACCAATCCAGTAAATGTGGAGGAGGAGTTAAGCTGGAGTGTCGCCTTGTTAATGTCCAAAAGCGGAAGTCGTGTCACAGGCTCTCTTTCCATGTCCCCTGAAAACAGGATGCATCCGGCTGTTTCCGCACCACTGAGGGTGCACACACGGGGATGATTTGCAACTTCTGGTGAGGCGGCAGGTAACCTAGAGGTTAGAGCGTTGAGCCAGTAACCAAAAGGTCGCTAGTTCAAATCCCCGAGTTGACAAGGTGGAAGATATGTCTATGTGCCCACTTAGCCCCAATTGCTCCAGGGTTGGCGTTAATAATGGCTGACCCTGGCCGTGACCCCCACTCTCTGAGGGTCTCAGGGGGATTTGGGATATGCAAAAAACATATTTCCAATTCACGTGTGTATTAATGCATGCGTGAAATAGCACAAATATAAGCGTGTACAATGTAAACAATAACATATTTCTTTGTGGTCAGGCCACCCAGCAACTGCTTGCATAGCTTGACAAAGATAGGAGACCTGACTCACAGTAAGAGGTTTGGACTTTGCCAAAAGCAACATTGTTCGTTTCGCAGGGAGTGGGGCAATGCAAGGGCCTTGCCACCTGGAGATGGAGGTTGAAGGGTGAAGGCTGGAGGGGTGAAAAAAGAATAACAACATTAGCCTCAGAATAAAATGTCACCACAAGAATTGATCCATCAACACTACATAAAACCTAATGGCTGTTTTGCAGACTATTACCATCTCCTTTCTGATTTGGACATTTATAAACCCTGAATTTCTAAATTGTGGAGAGATATAGTTTCATCCACCAGTGTATCAGCTTGTGTATTTGTACATGTACGACTAGCATAGTGAAAATAAACCTGCACTTTTCCCCAGATTATCCTAAGCTTGAACAAACGTTGACACTCCCTCCATTGCAAGGGTTTGTCAAGAGGCTGCTTGTTGCTTTTGACATGGACATACACAACTGTATACATTCAGCCATGAACATTAGGGTGAGATCATTAACATATGGGCCGGAGCACTTAAGGGCCAGCACTGAAGCCTGGGGTACACCCTGGCTATGTTAGTGAACGCTAGTCATGTATAAATACTATTACCGCTCCCTGTGAGAGAAACATGTCCACACAGTGAAGAGAAATCAAAACGGGAATGACAATGGAATTAATATGAAATATTACATAGCAGTTCTGTTATAATTCATATGGTTGTTGTCCAGATCTCATGATCTGGATTCATGTTTAACAGATTATTATGTTCAGCTTTTCATTTTAATAGTAGTTAGCCATGTCCACTCAACTCAGCCATCATCCCAGCGAAAGTTAAAAGTATCCCAGTGGAAGTGAAAAGTACCCGTCTAACTGGTAGCAAGCACATTAGAGCTTTACATCTCTATTCTGTATCCCTCACTAATGGCAAGAGTAAGAGTTGGGGAGGTTGTGTTAGTATCGTTGCATTCTTCTCTGTGTTACTCACTTTGTGATGGTTGTTTTTCCTGCGAGTGAATACTTCCTCTGGGGCCAGCAAAAAGTCGAAGAGTGGAAAAAACAGCAACACAAACTTTCAATTAAACCATTCCGTCTTGTAATAAAAAAAAAAGACCAAACAAACAAGGCTGTTGCCTTAGTAACGGAAGACACCTACTGAGGTGTTGCCCTCAGGATTTTGGGGAGGGTACGATCCAGGTGTGAGGTTTTGACCTTTTTTACGTGCTACTGGCACTGCCTTGGCACGCTGGATTATAGGCACTATGCCTATGAGTTGGGTAAAGTTTAGGCATAAGGGTGGAGAGGTCTATCACTTTGAGGTTAGAGGGCCTCTTTTGTCTCTTGTTTCATTCTAATGTGCCTTAATAACATTAGGAGGGAAATGAAAAGAATAGCAACTTAATGAAGACCAGACTGGCTATCCCAACGGATTGGAGCCTTCCATTGGATACACTGAGGGCGTGTCACCTACTGTCACTCGTTTGTCCTGTGGTAAGGATGTGTGCACCTGGTAGCAGTTCTCTCATGTTGCTCCTTTTTGACGAACCATACAAGTCACTGTTGATCAAGACTTAACTGTCTTACCAGTTCGCTGTCAGGGTTTTAGTGGTCGGGAAGAGAGAGAAAGAGGACAGGGCAAGTTGGAAAGGGGAGGGGGAGAGGGCAAGCTTTATAACTGCGCGGTTACAGAGGAAGAGAGAATGATGACAACTAGAGGAAGAGCAAGAGAGGGGAACATGGCTGGAGAAGAGAGAGAGAAAGAAAAAAGGGGGACAGGGGGAGGCGCTCGCTCTCTATGACTGGTCACCATGTGTGTGTGTTTGTGTGCGTGTGTGTGTGCGTGTGTGTAGGGTGGCTGGCGGCCACAGCCGTGCCCGGAAAGGCTCAGAGCACAACCAGTCATTAGGAAGTCAGGGCTGTCTGGAGTGCATTACAGGCAGGGTACTGTAACTCTTACAAGCACAGGCTGGTATCAATTCAACCCAAATACGAAAGAGGGAGGGATGAAGGGAGTGGCAAGAGTGAGGAGAGAAAGAGAGGCAGAGAGAGGGTGTCCTGCATGAGACCGGCATGAGACAGTATTGAAATGTTAGCCTCAGCTAGCTCAAAAAAGAGAGGGATGGTTTGTATGGAGGGAGGTATGTAAGGAAGGAGATGCAAGAAAAGAGAGAAAGGAGTGAGAAATGATTCTCCATCATAAGACAGTGTTGAAATGTTAACCACAGCTAACCCAGAAAAAAAGTAGGAAGGCAGGGAGGGAAGGAGGGAGAGGCAAGAAAGTAGAGAAGAGAGGAAGAAAGAGGGAGGAGGGGAGGGAGAAACTGAGAGCTCTAAAACGTTTCACACAGCTGCCGTTTTGACTGCAGCCTTCAACGGTTTGACAGTTTTTGGTGTTTCACGTCAAACCACTGCTTACATTGGCTCTGTCGGAGTTTCATCAAACAGACATGATTCACTCGAGACCAGAGAGAGGGAGGGAGAAAGAGAGAAAGAGGGAGGGATGAGGAGAAAAGACAAATCCCACATTCAAGAAAAAAGCAGGAGAGAAGATGAGTGGATATAAGGAACGGAGAGCTGAGTGAGACATCAGATGACATAAACAGAAGTACACTTATCCTGCATCAGTAGGCCAAAACCCACAGCTGAAAGGTCAAAGGTCATTTCAACGACATCAGGGTTTAAACTGAGCATGTGCAGTGTTGAACTTACCCAAATAGAACAATTACCCACAATCCTCCACTGTTGCACTCTCAGGGCACATTTTGAGGAGAAATCAGTCAATTCCTTTGTGTGTTTTTACAGTCATGGTGGATGTGTGAATGAGGATAGGGATGCTGAGTCTCCAGTTTTTTGTGTGATTAGAGCACTCAAGCAGGGGTGTTTATGTGTGTATTGATAGGAGAACTTGCTCTTTGGTTTCTCCCTCCATTTCGTCTTCCCTCTCTCTTATTACATTCCTCCCATTCTCCTCTTAATATAATGCAGAGAAGAGTAGACTCACCTGTCAATCACTGCAGCCAGCTCTTTCTCTGGTTGGCTACTCTGTACTTCAACTATGTGATCAATTGGCAGTAAATACCATCTGAGTCAGGCCACATCCTGATTGATTTGTTGTTACATATTACCGACCCTATCACCTGGTTCTGCCTTATCAGACACCCAATGTGAATCACATACTGCATATGAACATGTGTGTGTGTGTGCGTACTTGTGTGTGTGTTCTTTCTAGTGTTAATTTATTTATTTGATTGTCTGGTCTATTAACCTCACACCTGCTCCATACTCTATAACAGCATGTACCAGGTCATAGTGTTTCCAAGATTATTTTTGAAATCTTGATTTCATCCTGTGCCCTGTTTTCTGAATTAGGGGCAAAAAAGGTAAGTAATGACCTGGCATCAGACACCTGGTTTGATTTACTTTGTTTGGGTAGTTGGAAGTGGCCGGACCCCCTAACCCAGTTTATAGGAAACACACACACACACTCACAGACTCCTGAACCACGCATGTGCGCACGTATACACACTCGGACACACACTCGGACACAAACCTACGCACGTACACCATCCATGCTCCTTAGAACTAATACAAATGATTTGGTGCAGCAGCGTTTCTCTTCCAGCCTCTGGAAGTCTAGGTTAATGCCTTTCATTTCTAAACCTCCCTCTGCAGAGTGCAGGTGCACTGGCACAGTGAGAGAGGGAGAGAGAGAGAGGCAGGGAACGAGGGAGAAAGAACAAGAGAAAGAAAGAAGAGAGAAGAAAGGAAAGAGGCAGTTGGAAAGGGAGGAAAGGAGAGCATAAATGAAGGAGAGATATATTCTCAGTCAATTAATCTGAGGTTTTGGGAGCCCCAGTCCAGCTGTATATGTACCTGCCCACATAAAACAAATTACTACAGTTTACTATAGAATACTACTATACTTACTATAGAATTCCGTAGTAAACTGTAGAATAATATACTACACGCAATAGTATCCCTCAATCATGTGTAGTACTTACTATAGAATTTTGTAGTATACTGTAGGCATATACCCTGCCCATTCCCCTCCCCCATATCCCCATTTATGTCACCCATAAGTGAGAAACCTACACCCAAGTATAGACCATATATTGTGTTCCCTATGGTTATAGAAAAGAGCAGAAGCTCTGAACTATCCATTCAAACCTCAGTCTTACCTACCAGTTATGGAAAATGTTGTATTTCAGTTAATCTCCACTAGGTTTCCTCAATGAGAAAGCATCCACTTCTATGTCAAAGATAATCAAATAAAAACACTATAGTAAATACTACAGTAATGTCTGCAAAAAACACTACAGTAAATACTACAGTATACTACAATATGCAAAAACACTACATTAATTACAATAGTATACACTACAGTATTCATTTACTACAGTATTTATACCATAGTTAACTGTGAATACTACAGTATTCTACAGAAAATACAAAAGTATTCACTTTAGTCCGCAAAAACACTACAGTGAATACTAAAGTAAAGTCTGCAAAAAGACTACAGTGAATACTATAGTATTTATACCATATACTACAGTAATTTTTTCATGTGGGTGGTGCTCCTTTCTACTGTTTCTCTCTGTACCATGTGTGCCTCTGACACAACCATTTATCTCAACATGGACCCACACCAAGTTCTTCTTCTAGACCTTTGATTCTATCCACTTGGACCGGACAACAAAAGCAGGCACGTGCACAGATAGGGCTCTTTTGCCCTTCTGTATCATTTTCCCCAAAACATTTTTATATATACACTACCGTTCAAAAGTTTGGGGTCACTTAGAAATGAGCTTGTTTTCGAAAGAAAAGCAATTTTTTTGTCCATTAAAATAACATCAAATTGATCAGAAATACATTGTAGACATTGTTAATGTTGTAAATGGCTATTGTAGCTGGAAACGGCTGATCTTTAATGGAATATCTACATAGGCGTACAGAGGCCCATTATCAGCAACCTTCAGTCCTGTGTTCCAATGGCACGTTGGAACACAGTCTCAACGCTCCTCCATTATTTTATTGGACAAAAAAATAGCTTTTCTTTCAAAAACAAGCTAATTTCTAAGTGACCCCAAATATATATACAGTGAGGGAAAAAAGTATTTTGATCCCCTGCTGATTTTGTACGTTTGCCCACTGGCAAAGACATGATCAGTCTATAATTTTAATGGTAGGTTTATTTGAACAGTGAGAGACAGAACAACAACAAAAAAATCCAGAAAAACTAATGCCAAACATTTTATAAATTGATTTGCATTTTAATGAGGGAAATTAGTATTTGACCCCTCTGCAAAACATGACTTAGTACTTGGTGGCAAAACCCTTGTTGGCAATCACAGAGGTCAGACGTTTCTTGTAGTTGGCCACCAGGTTTGCACACATCTCAGGAGGGATTTTGTCCCACTCCTCTTTGCAGATCTTCTCCTACATGGCCCCGTCCATCGTCCCTTTGATGCGGTGAAGTTGTCCTGTCCCCTTAGCAGAAAAACACCTCCAAAGCATAATGTTTCCACCTCCATGTTTGACGGTGGGGATGGTGTTCTTGGAATCTGATTGATTGCTTCTGTGGACAGGTGTCTTTTATACAGGTAACAAGCTGAGATTAGGAGCACTCCCTTTAAGAGTGTGCTCCTAATCTCAGCTCGTTACCTGTATAAAAGACACCTGGGAGCCAGAAATCTTTCTGATTGAGAGGGGGTCAAATACTTATTTCCCTCATTAAAATGCAAATCAATTTATAACATTTTTGACATGCTGTAATGAATACTCGGACAGAGTGGTAAGATCCAATCGCAGAATTGCGATGCTTTATTCGAGTACAGACAAGGGAATAGCTTAATCGTAGTCGGGCGGGCTGTGGTCAAAACCGGGCCAGGCAGAGACAGGCAGAGGTACCAAGGGAGCGGGCGTAGTCGTAGTCGAGGGCACAGGCACAGGGTCAGAGTACGGTAATCACTGGGATAAACAAGCAGAGGATTAAGCAATTCGGGGAGTCAAACAACAAGGCACAGGTCGGATACCCGGGTAATCAAAAAACAACAAACTCTCTCTCTCTCTCGGAACAAAACGCTTAGCAAGTCACAATGGAACAATACCTCGCACCGACTGAGCTTCTGAGCACACCTTATATCCTACACTAATTACTGACAGGTGTGCTCAGAACTCAGGTGAACCAGATCGAGTCTGATGACTCCCCCTCTCTGTAGATCGGGGAAGTGTCAGACTCTGTCTAGACCCAGCCAACCCCCGATCCCTTACAGTAACCCCCTCCCCAGGGCCGGCTCCTGACGGCCTTCTACCTCTACCGGGTGGTCTTCCTCTGGGTCGGGGTCCTGGATGATCTGGGTGTTCAGCGTGGAAGGTGGCCTTGAGAGCGGGGTCCAGTATGTCCTTAGCAGGGATCCAGGACCGTTCCTCAGGTCCATATCCCTCCCAGTCCACGAGATATTCGATGCCCCCTCGTCTCCGTCTTGACTCCAGTATCTCGTGGACTGTATAGGTGGTGTCCTGTTCATCCTCCAAAGGTGGTGTAGTAGGTTGTTGAGCAATTGGGGGTACATCGGGCTATAGTGGACAGCTTTCAACAGGGAGACGTGGAACGTAGGGGTTTATCCTGTAGTGTCGAGGGAGTAACAGACGGTAGGTGACAGGGTTAATACGTCTCAGTACCTTGAAAGGCCCGATGTACCTGGGTTGGAGCTTCTTGCAGCTCCGTCGGAACCGCAGGTCTCGGGTAGACAGCCACACTCGTTGCCCGGGTTGATAAGTGGGAGTAGGTCTCCGGCGTCGGTCGGCGTAGGTCTTTTGCTGTTGTGAGGCCTGACTGAGATGTTGATGGGCCGTCTCCCAGACCTGCGCACTCCGACGGAACCACTCGTCCACCGCCGGTACCATCCTGGGTGCGGTATCCCACGGGAACAGGGGTGGTTGATACCCTAGAACACACTGGAAGGGCGTTAGATGTAGGGAGGTGTGAATGAGGGAGTTCTGAGCATACTCTACCCAAGGAAGGAATCGGCTCCACTCTTGCGGTTGCCGCGAACATTGTTGCCGTAGATACTTCCCAATTTCCTGGTTGAGCCGTTCTGTCTGCCCATTGGCCTGGGGATGATATCCGGAGGTGAGGCTCACCGAGATGCCCAAGCGTTCGCAGAAGGCCTTCCATACCCGGGATACGAACTGGGGTCCCCGGTCGGAAACAATATCCTCCGGGACACCAAACTGCCGGAACACCTGGTTAAACATAGTCTCAGCCATCTGAGTGGCATTAGGTAAACGGGTCATGGGTACTAACCGGCACATCATGGAGAATCGATCGATGACCACGAGAATTACAGTATAGCTGTCACGATCGTCAAATGAGGGAGACCAAAGTGCAGCGCGTTGAGCAAACATGATAGACTTTATTTAATTAAAGTACCAAAACAAATAGACGAATCGTAAAGTCCACAGTAACAAAGACTGACAAGGAACATGGAACAAAAACCCACAACCCCAAGGTAAAACACACAGTTTAAATATGGCTCCCAATCAGAGATAACGAGCCGACAGCTGACACTCGTTACCTCCGATTGGGAGTCATTTGAACAACCAAATACAACAACCTAGAAATAGACACAACAGAACTACCAACATAGAAATAAACACATAGAATGCACACACCCTGGCTCAACATAATGAGTCCCAGAGCCAGGGGTGTGACAGTACCCCTAAAGGCGCGGACTGCGACCGCGCCTCAATACGGGCTAAACAAGGGAGGGCTGGGCGGGCATACCTCCTCGGCGGTGGCTCTGGCTCCGGCCTTGATCCCCACCTCCTCTGCAACCCCCCAAAGTACCCCTGGTCCTGTCTAGCCCCGCTGGCCGGAGCCGGACTGACGACACGCGCCCCTGGCTTGGTGCGTGGAGGACGAACGGGCCTTACCAGGCTGACGACGCCGCACCACTGCCTTGGCGCGGGGAGCAGGAATGGGCCGGACCGGGCTGACGAAGCGCACCCTTGACTTGGTGCGGAGAGCGGGACCGGGCCGGACAGGGCTGACGAAACGCACCACAGACTTGGTGCGGGGGAGCAGGAACGGGCCGGACAGGGCCGGCGAAACGCACCCTAGGCTTGATGCGTGGAGCGGGCAGGCCTCCCCAGGCTGACGACTCGCATCCCTGGCTTGGTGCGAGTAGCAGGAGTGGGCTGGATCAGGCTGACGGCTCGCACCCTTGGCTTGGTGCGAGTAGCAGGGACGAGCTGAACCAGGCTGACGACTCGCACCCTAGGTTTGGTGCAAGTGGCAGGAACAGGCCGGGTCGGGCTGGCGACGCGCACCGTAGACTTGGTGCGGGTGGCAGGAACAGGCCGGACCGGGCTGGCGACGCGCACCGTAGGTTTGGTGCGAGTGGCAGGAACAGGCCGGGTCGGGCTGGCGACGCGCACCGTAGACTTGGTGCGGGTGGCAGGAACAGGCCGGACCGGGCTGGCGACGCGCACCGTAGGTTTGGTGCGAGTGGCAGGAACAGGCCGGGTCGGGCTGGCGACGCGCACCGTAGACTTGGTGCGGGTGGCAGGAACAGGCCGGACCGGGCTGGCGGCGCGCACCGTAGGTTTGGTGCGAGTGGCAGGAACAGGCCGGGTCGGGCTGGCGACGCACACCGTAGGTTTAGTGCGTGGAGCAGGAACAGGCCGGGCTGGGCTGGCGGCGCACACCGTAGGTTCTGTGCGTGGAGCAGGAACAGGCCGGGCTGGGCTGGCGACGCACACCGTAGGCTTGAGTACGAGAAGCAGGAACAGGCCGGGCTGGGCTGGCGACGTACACCGTAGGCTTAGTACGTGGAGCAGGAACAGGCCGGGCTGGGCTGGCGACGTACACCGTAGGCTTAGTACGTGGAGCAGGAACAGGCCGGGCTGGGCTGGCGACGTACACCGTAGGCTTAGTACGTGGAGCAGGAACAGGCCGGGCTGGGCTGGCGACGTACACCGTAGGCTTAGTACGTGGAGCAGGAACAGGCCGGGCTGGGCTGGCGACGCACACCGTAGGCTTGATGCGAGAAGCAGGAACAGGCCGGGCTGGGCTGGCGACGTACACCGTAGGCTTAGTACGTGGAGCAGGAACCGGCCGGGCTGGACTGGCGACGCACACCGTGGGCTTGGTGCGTGGAGTAGGAACAGGCCGGTCCGTACTGGGAACACACACCACTGGCCTTAACCGGGGATCAGGAACGGGCCGGACCGGACTGGTAACACACCTCAGTCTCTCACGCCGTGCCTCAACTGCTTCCCTCCCTCTACTCGCCAAAGGCTCCCGTAATCCGGTAGCCTTCTCTCCACGTCTCCCTGTGGCAGCCTCCTGCTGCCCAGCCGCCCAAGCCATGTGCCCCCCCCCAAAAACTTTTTGGGGTTGCCTCTCGTCCCTCCGACGATGGCCCTGCTGACGCCGTTGCTCCTCTCTCGCCAGGGCCTTGATCCTCCCTCAAGGTCCCTTGCCCCCGAGCATGTCCTCCCAGGACCACGATTTGCCCACCTGGGCCATCGCCAGCCTCTCGATCTCCTTACCCGGCGCTTCCTCCCATGTCCAGTCTCCTTGCTCCTGGACACGCTGCTTGGTCCTTTTTTGGTGGGTTTTTCTGTCACAATCGTCAAATGAGGGAGACCAAAGCGCAGCGCGTTGAGCGAACATGATAGACTTTATTTAATTAAAGTACCAAAACAAATAGACGAATCGTAAAGTCCACAGTAACAAAGACTGACAAGGAACATGGAACAAAAACCCACAACCCCAAGGTAAAACACACAGTTTAAATATGGCTCCCAATCAGAGATAACGAGCCGACAGCTGACACTCGTTACCTCCGATTGGGAGTCATTTGAACAACCAAATACAACAACCTAGAAATAGACACAACAGAACTACCAACATAGAAATAAACACATAGAATGCACACACCCTGGCTCAACATAATGAGTCCCAGAGCCAGGGTGTGACAATGGCCCTCCGATTCTGGTAGATCGGTAACAAAGTCCATAGCAATGTGCGACCAGGGTCGTTGAGGAGTTGGCAATGGCATCAGCTTACCCTCCGGTAGTGCTCGAGGCGCCTTGGACTGAGCACATACTGGGCAGGATAATACGTAGTCTCTGACGTCATCTGTGAGGGAATCCCACCAGTATTTTCGACTGATGAGTCGTGTAGTTCGAGTGATTCCGGGATGACCAGATCCTAGCGACGTGTGGCACCATTCCATCAGTTGAGGTCGAAGCGGAGCTGGTACAAACACCTTCGACACCGGGGTTTCTGGAGGGGCTGGTTCCGCTTGGAGGCTCTCCTGAATAGTGTCATCGATAGCCCACCTCACAGGACCAGCACGGCAACTCATGGGGAGGATAGGTTCTGGTTCCACGGGTCTTTCCGCGCGCTCGAACCGTAGGGAAAGCGCGTCCGCCTTACAATTCTTGGACCCGGGAATATAAGAGACAGTGAATTGGAAACGGTTGAAGAATAAAGACCACCTTGCCTGTCGGGAGTTCAGTCGTTTAGCACTGTGAAGATACTCCAGATTGCGGTGGTCCGTGAGCACTTGGAACGGATGATCTGCTCCCTCCAGCCAATGTCTCCACTCCTCCAGTGCTAACTTCACCGCCAGTAATTCACGATTTCCCACGTCGTAGTTCTGCTCGGCCGGATTCAGCTTCTTAGAAAAAAAAGCACAGGGTCGTGATTTGGGCGGCTCACCTTGGCGCTGGGATAGCACGGCTCCAACTCCAACCTCCGAGGCGTCCACCTCCACGATAAACGGCAAGGTAGGATCCGGCTGACATAAAATGGGAGCGGTGGTAAAGCGTTGTTTCAATGTCTCAAAAGCCCGCACTGCCCCCTCCGTCCATTTCAGACCACGACCCTTGTAGCTGGTCATCGCCGACAGGGGAGCTGCGGTTGTGCTGAAATTACGCACAAACCGTCTATAGTAATTGGCAAACCCTAAGAATCTCTGGAGCTCTTTCACCGTCTGGGGTTGAGGCCAGTCTCGTACAGCTTGCACCTTGGATTCATCCAGTTTTACCCCGTCGGGAGTGAGTATGGCCCCAAGGAAGGAAATCGTAGTGACATGGAATTCACTCTTTTCGGCCTTCACGAACAGAGAGTGTTGTCGGAGTCGGTCCAGAATCTGTCGTACATGGGACACATGTTCACTCAGAGAGTTAGAGTAGATTAGGATGTCATCAATGTACACTATAACAAAGCGATCAATCAAGTCCCTGAAAATGTCATTCATGAACGCCTGGAACACAGAGGGCGCGTTAGTAAGTCCATAGGGCATGACACAATATTCATAATGTCCTCGATGGGTGATGAAGGCGGTCTTCCATTCATCCCCTTCTCTAATGCTCACCAGATTGTACGCACTCCTGAGGTCCAGTTTACTGTAGATGGAGGCCTGCCCCACCTGCTCGAGGGCTGCTGGAATAAAAGGAAGAGGGTAACGATTTTTAATGGTAATATCGTTCAAACCTCGATAGTCTACACAAGGACGCAGTCCGCCATCCTTTTTCTTAACAAAGAAAAAACTGGATGCGGCGGGAGACGTAGATGGGCGAATGGCCCCTTGCTGTAGTGCCTCATCAATATACTTGCTCATAGATTCTCGTTCCGGCTGTGACAAAGGGTAGATTCTTCCGCGAGGAGGTGTAGCCCCGGATAGCAGATCAATTGCACAGTCCCAGGCCCGATGCGGTGGTAACACGGTAGCCCTCTCCTTGGAGAACACCTGCGCGTAATCCTGGTACTCTGTAGGAACAACAGTAGACACCACACCCTGCGCATCCTCCACAGTAGACGTTTTGCAAGGTAAATTGAGGCACTCTGCCCTACATACCTCACTCCAAGCCGTGATATCGCCAGATCTCCAGGAGATGACCGGATCATGGGTACCAAGCCAGGGGTGGCCGAGGACTAGCGGCTCCCGTGGAGCGGAGATGACGAACAGAATGATGTTCTCATGGTGCAGGGAGCCCACTTGTAACTTTATTTCCTCGGTACGGTGCGTAATGAACCCAGTGCCCATGGGCTCACCGTCTAGCGCGTTGACTCGCAGGGAGGTTGAATTGGGATAAGTTGAACTCCCAATTCCTCAGCGAGACCCACATCCATAAAACTGGCAGCCGCCCCGGAATCAATAAGACCTTCCAATTTGCGCACTCTCTCTCCAACAGATAAGGTAACTGGCACATACATTTGTTTAGATGTGATGTTGAAAACGTGAGTCTCACTCACCGGTTTGGCAGTTCCGAGGCGATATTCTGGGGTACGGTTTAGTCGTACCGGACATTGCCGAATGAAATGACCCGACTGACCACAATACAGGCCTAGTCCGTCTTGCCGACGTTGTTGTCTCACCGAACCCTGTAGGGGTGACCGTCCCAGTTGCCTAGGTTCCTCCTCAGATTCTCTCCTCCGCTCTGACGATTGCGTAGGACCAGTGACCGAGGGCTCCCGGACTGTGGATACCTTGTGTTGCACTATCAGATTATCAATAGAGATGGCGATGTTGATAAACTCATGTAGCGCAGTGATATCTCCCCGACAAGCCAACTCAGTCTGTACTTCTTTGCGCAGCCCTCTTCGGAAAACGGTGAGCAAAGCAGTCTCGCTCCATCCGCTACCGGCTGCTATAGTACGGAACTCTAAAGCGTAGTCGGCTACTGTGTGACGGCCCTGCTGAAGTTCGCATAGTTGGTCTCCCACGCTACGCCCAGATGCTGGGTGGTCGAACACCTCTTGGAACAGTCTCTTAAACTGAACTTCCGCATTCAACTCGGGGACCTCAGCTGCCCAAAGCGCAGTAGCCCAATCCAGTGCTCTACCCGTTAGCAGAGAAATCATGAAATCCACCCTGCTACGGTCATCGGAAAACATAGTACGATTATACGACATATACAGGGACGTCTGGAGTAGAAACCCCTGACATTTGCCAGGTTCCCCGTCGTACCTTGTCGGTAGAGAAATCGGAGGTGCATGACGAGGACTGACCGTGCTCGGGGTGGTGCCCTCAGCCGCACCAGCGTTGAGTAGCTGCAGGAGTTCATCCATCCGTTTCTCCTGTAACTTCCATCGCCTCTGTAATTCCGCTGGATCCATAGTAAAGGCGAGGTATTCTGTAATGAATACTCGGACAGAGTGGTAAGATCCAATCGCAGAATTGCGATGCTTTATTAGAGTACAGACAAGGGAATAGCTTAATCGTAGTCGGGCGGGCTGTGGTCAAAACCGGGCCAGGCAGAGACAGGCAGAGGTACCAAGGGAGCGGGCGTAGTCGTAGTCGAGGGCACAGGCACAGGGTCAGAGTACGGTAATCACTGGGATAAACAAGCAGAGGATTAAGCAATTCGGGGAGTCAAACAACAAGGCACAGGTCGGATACCCGGGTAATCAAAAAACAACAAACTCTCTCTCTCTCTCTCGGAACAAAACGCTTAGCAAGTAACAATGGAACAATACCTCGCACCGACTGAGCTTCTGAGCACACCTTATATCCTACACTAATTACTGACAGGTGTGCTCAGAACTCAGGTGAACCAGATCGAGTCTGATGACTCCCCCTCTCTGTAGATCGGGGAAGTGTCAGACTCTGTCTAGACCCAGCCAACCCCCGATCCCTTACACATGCGTTTTTCTGGATTATTTTTTTTTTCTTTCTGTCTCTTACTGTTCAAATAAACCTACCATTAAAATTATAGACTGATCATTTCTTTGTCAGTGGGCAAACGTGCAAAATCAGCCGGGGATCAAATACTTTTTTCCCTCACTGTATATACAGTGGGGAAAAAAAGTATTTAGTCAGCCACCAATTGTGCAAGTTCTCCCACTTAAAAAGATGAGAGAGGCCTGTAATTTTCATCATAGGTACACGTCAACTATGACAGACAAATTGAGGAAAAAAAATCCAGAAAATCACATTGTAGGATTTTTTATGAATTTATTTGCAAATTATGGTGGAAAATAAGTATTTGGTCAATAACAAAAGTGTCTCAATACTTTGTTATATACCATTTGTTGGCAATGACACAGGTCAAACGTTTTCTGTAAGTCTTCACAAGGTTTTCACACACTGTTGCTGGTATTTTGGCCCATTCCTCCATGCAGATCTCCTCTAGAGCAGTGATGTTTTTGGGCTGTCGCTGGGCAACACAGACTTTCAACTCCCTCCAAAGATTTTCTATGGGGTTGAGATCTGGAGACTGGCTAGGCTACTCCAGGACCTTGAAATGCTTCTTACGAAGCCACTCCTTCGTTGCCCGGGCGGTGTGTTTGGGATCATTGTCATGCTGAAAGACCCAGCCACGTTTCATCTTCAATGCCCTTGCTGATGGAAGGAGGTTTTCACTAAAAATCTCACGATACATGGCCCCATTCATTCTTTCCTTTACACGGATCAGTCGTCCTGGTCCCTTTGCAGAAAAACAGCCCCAAAGCATGATGTTTCCACCCCCATGCTTCACAGTAGGTATGGTGTTCTTTGGATGCAACTCAGCATTCTTTGTCCTCCAAACACGACGAGTTGAGTTTTTACCAAAAAGTTATATTTTGGTTTCATCTGACCATATGACATTCTCCCAATCCTCTTCTGGATCATCCAAATGCACTCTAGCAAACTTCAGATGGGCCTGGACATGTACTGGCTTAAGCAGGGGGACACGTCTGGCACTGCAGGATTTGAGTCCCTGGCGGCGTAGTGTGTTACTGATGGTAGGCTTTGTTACTTTGGTCCCAGCTCTCTGCAGGTCATTCACTAGGTCCCCCCCGTGTGGTTCTGGGATTTTTGCTCACCGTTCTTGTGATCATTTTGACCCCACGGGGTGAGATCTTGCGTGGAGCCCCAGATCGAGGGAGATTATCAGTGGTCTTGTATGTCTTCCATTTCCTATTAATTGCTCCCACAGTTGATTTCTTCAAACCAAGCTGCTTACCTATTGCAGATTCAGTCTTCCCAGCCTGGTGCAGGTCTACAATTTTGTTTCTGGTGTCCTTTGACAGCTCTTTGGTCTTGGCCATAGTTGAGTTTGGAGTGTGACTGTTTGAGGTTGTGGACAGGTGTCTTTTATACTGATAACAAGTTCAAACAGGTGCCATTAATACAGGTAATCGAGTGGAGGACAGAGGAGCCTCTTAAAGAAGAAGTTACAGGTCTGTGAGAGCCAGAAATCTTGCTTGTTTGTAGGTGACCAAATACTTATTTTCCACCATAATTTGCAAATAAATTCATTAAAAATCCTATAATGTGAATTTCTGGATTTTTTTTCTCTCAATTTGTCTGTCATAGTTGGCGTGTACCTATGATGAAAATTACAGGCCTCTCTCATCTTTTTAAGTGGGAGAACTTGCACAATTGGTGGCTGACTAAATACTTTTTTTCCCCACTGTATAAACATATATATAAACTCAAAAAAAGAAACGTCCCTTTTTCAGGACCCTGTCTTTCAAAGATAATTTGTAAAAATCCAAATAACTTCACAGATCTTCATTGTAAAGGGTTTAAACACTATTTCCCATGCTTGTTCAATTAACCATAAACAATTAATGAACATGCACCTGTGGAATGGTCGTTAAGACCTAACAGTTTACAGACGGTAGGCTATTAAGGTCTCAGTTATGAAAACTTAGGACACTAAAGAGGCCATTCTACTGACTCTGAAAAACACCAAAAGAAAGATACCCAGGGTCCCTGCTCATCTGCGTGAACGTGCCTTAGGCATGCTGCAAGGAGGCATGAGGACTGCAGATGTGGCCAGGGCAATAAATTGCAATGTCCATACTGTGAGACGCCTAAGACGGTGCTACAGGGAGACAGGACGGACAGCTGATCGTCCTCGCAGTGGCAGACCACATGTAACAATACCTGCACTGGATCGGTAAATCCAAACATCACACCTGCGGGACAGGTACAGGATGGCAACAACAACTGCCCGAGTTACACCAGGAACGCACAATCCCTCCATCAGTGCTCAGACTGTCCGCAATAGGCTGAGAGAGGCTGGTCTGAGGGCTTGTAGGCCTGTTGTAAGGCAGGTTCTCACCAAACATCACCGGCAACAACGTCACCTATGGGCACAAACCCACCGTCGCTGGACCAGACAGGACTGGCAAAAAGTGCTCTTCACTGACAAGTCGCGGTTTTGTCTCACCAGGGGTGATGGTCGGATTCGCGTTTATCGTCAAAGGAATGAGCGTTACACCGAGGCCTGTACTCTGGAGCGGGATCGATTTGGAGGTGAGGGTCCGTCATAATCTGGGGCGGTGTGTCACAGTATCATCGGACTGAGCTTGTTGTCATTGCAGGCAATCTCAACGCTGTGCGTTACAGGGAAGACATCCTCCTCCCTCATGTGGTACCCTTCCTGCAGGCTCATCCTGACATGACCCTCCAGCATGACAATGCCACCAGCCATACTGCTCGTTCTGTGCGTGATTTCTTGCAAGACAGGAATGTCAGAGTTCTGCCATGGCCAGCGAAGAGCCCAGATCTCAATCCCATTGAGCACGTCTGGGACCTGTTGGATCGGAGGGTGAGAGCTAGGGCAGTGAGAGGATGTTTCTTTATATATATATATATATATATATATATATATATACTGTATATACACACACACACAAGCATTTCACTACATCCGCAATAACATCTGCTAAACATGTGTATGTGACCAATAAAATGTCATTTTATTTATATATATATTTATATAATAATTTTCATATTTCAGATAGGACTAGTTTGGGTGGCTACTGGCCATATGTCTAAAGATAAAAGATAAGCAGCTGTAACATCAATATTATGGGATGAAGATGTAACATGTTCTGGCTAATCTATTACGATATTTGTGAGGAAGAAAAGCAATACCCGGCTGGTAACGAGCACTCTGCAGACAGGCATCCCTCCAAAGTGATGGCTTGGTGCAGACAGAACATGCTTTCTATCTGATCCTGCAACCTGCGCTACAAGTAGGCCGTATGATTATGCTCTCTCTGGACTCCAGAGAAGTGACATGATATATCCCTACTCGATTTTAGCTGCTAACATTAATGACTTTCAGCTCCAAATGCAGCTGTAAAAATGTATTTCTGTAGCCGATCTTGTGTTTTGAAAATGCATCACCGTTTATGGATTTCCACTAAATACCACAGCCACTAAGTCAAAACTGTCTATATCGGTTAGCAGTGTGGTTAAGGTTAGGGTTAAGGTTTAAAATCACATTTTAAGAAGATAAATTGTAGAAATAGACAGGGTTTATGACTTTGTGGCAACTAGTGACGACCCCGTTTATGGCTGTAATGACAGGCTACATTTGCGTAGCGATTGTGTGCGCATGTTCGTGTCTGTGCACACTTGCATGGGGGTCGCAAGTTTTGTACCACTCCTTTTTGGTGGTTGCAGGTCAAAAAGTTTGAAAACCACTGGATACATGATAGTGGCAACAAATGGAGTTGGGTTGGATAGGCTACAGTATTTACTTTACAGTCTATTTTGACTGGAATTGTGTTGGTAATTGTTAATAATAAGTGCAGCATTTATTCCAGTTCAAAATAGTTTACCAAAATATTTTACTCATCAGATTGTGCTGCTTTCACCTCTTCTTGTAATAATTGCTCAACTAGTCTTTGACAGCGGTTGCTGTAAACTTTTTCTGGGGGTGCTCTTTTTTTTGTTTGAACACATGCCCCCCAAAAGGTCTGTGCACATGATCTGAACAAAAGCAATATGCATCATGCCTTCTGTGTTGTGTCCCCCCCCCCCCTCTCTCTCTCTGATGTGCAGGTTAGGGCAAGTGCAGCAGCAGATAGAAAGGCCATATGGCAGGTGTCTGGCCTTCGTTGTCTGTCTGTGGAACACATGATGAAGGAAACACAAAAACAGAGTTTAGGAAATCCCAACAGTGGAGGACCACTGATCTTTGTTAGAATGTGTGTCTGTGTAGTGCCTTCACAATTTGGATTGAACATTCTCTTCCTACTTTAAAATAATGAGATTTATGGGCTTGATTTAAATCCGTAGCACTGATGATCCGCGCAATATTTTCGTGTTCGCTGAGACTGCATTCACGGTAAACGCTGCATATGTCGGCTCAATCGGAAATTACTTTTACATTTCAATCGCGCTGTAGCGTGGATCTTCAGCTCTACGGATTGAATAGAGCCCTAAATAAAAAAGAAACGGAAGTCACATACTTTTTTTCTTCATGGCTGTGTGATATGATCATACCCTCCATCCATCATGCATAAGGGTATGATCATATCAGACAGCCATTAAGAAAAAAATATGTGACTTACGTTTTTTTCTTGGCTTGTTATTCAAGGGAGCTTATACTGTGTCTCTTATTTTCTAGTCTAGTTTCTGGTGGGCAGATTTCTTAGAAAACATGCTATACAAATAAAGTATTATATAGTAAGAAATAAACATTATTTTAGTTCAGGTTGCTATGAAGTTAGTGTAGTGGCTGGTATCCACTCTGACCTCCGTGGTCCGCCTGCTGTCGTCACGGTGACGCATGTAAACACAGTCTTAATTAGATAGTTGGGGAGTCCAGACCTTACAGTGTGTGTGTGTGTGTGTGTGTGTGTGTGTCCGCACGTGTAAACCAGAGCTGAGTGTGGTGCTTCCTTTTGCTTTATGCGTCAGTGAGACATCACAGTCTGGGTGCCAGGACACCCTATCATTGTCATGATGACACAGGAAGTGTTGTGTTGGAAATGTGAGTCAAACTCAGAGTCCATTTTCAGCAGACGGTCATCCACAGATAGTCAGTCCCCCAGAAAGTCAACGGACCTGACCATAGGTCTCTATGAAGAAGCAGTCCAGATGCCATAAAAGCGTGGGCCCTGCCACTTAAACCAAGGAATTCTTATCATGTTGACTTTTCAAAAGGGATGCACCGCACTGTGGTCCCTGGTGCAGCTGGGACAACATGATGGATGGAGTGGCTAGTAGGGAAGGGATGTACCCTCCCCGCATCCACCCTCGTCCAAACCACCAGCACACACACAACAACACACACACACACAGTCCACCTCTGAGTAAGGTGGCTGGGTGGAGAAATTTGTGAGCGACTGGGGTTTGCACCAAGCGAAGGAGGGAGCCACTCGCCGGGGCCTTGGCCATAAAACAAAAGCACTTGTAACATGAAAGAATTCTAGCGCTTTACAAGAGGAAGTGGAACATCTGAGAGACGATGTTGTTTGAATTCTCAGTGTGCTCTTCTGGGCAAAGTGTCAAAGCTGGGGCAGCTGTCGGCTGCTTTTCCCTCCCCCCTCCAACTCCAACTCCCCTTCTCATTTCTTACCTTCTTCACATCCTAAATGTTCTTCCTGTGCCCCCGTCTCACCCCATGCCTCTGTGACCAGAGGGACATTGGTAAAACATGTTTCACCCCCGAACACAGGCGGAAAGGCAGGCAGCAGGTACCCACCCCGGGCAGCCCAGGGGCCAGCAAGGACCCAGCTTTGCTTTGAACCTGGCAGCTCCGGGGAACATTCCAGCCTTGAAAGGTTTATTTGGTTATTTCTCCAAATGTCCTGAAGTGAAATATACTGTTAAGTAAGCTGATACAAACCAGTTGTAGACAGGCAATAGTAAACACATTGGAACCGCTCATGAGATAGTTGAAGCCCTGTGTCAAGTGTACTGCCTGTTGGAAAGAGCAGGTTGTTTGGCAATTTCAACTCAAGATGTGAATTTTTTTTGGTAGATAGTGAGTATCAACAACCTTAGTTCTCTTGTCACATGCACAGGTACAGTGAAATGCTAAACTTGCATGCTCTACCCAACAATGCAGTTCTCAATATCAAAATTGTATAACTAATACAAAATACAGTGCCTTCGGAAAGTATTCAGACCCCTTGACTATTTCCACATTTTGTTATGTTACAGCCTTATTCTAAAATTGATAAAAAATGGTTTCTCCCCCCTCATCAATACTTTCTGTATATATAATAATGAAAACACAAGAAATAAGAAATAACCAAATTTACAGTGTGCAGGGATACTGGAGTATTTGAGGTAGATATGTACATACAGGCAGGGATTAGGAGAAAGTGACTGGTAGCAGGATAACTTATAATAATAATAAAAAGGGCAGCATCATAAGTGGTAGGTGGGTGTGTGTGTTGTGGTGAGTGTGTGTGTGTATGTAAGTGTAAGTGTTAGTGTGAGTGTGGGAGCAAGAGTGACAGTGTAGGCCTGATATACATGTGAACAGGGCTGGAAAGTGACTGGAAACAGGAAAATATAAATACTTATGGTAATATACTAGTGGTAATACAAACAATATTGTTTGATGGCTCTGCGGTGGTCGTAGCGGTGTTGGCTGTAATAGCCCTGTGAGCGGTAACTCTGTCCTTTAGCTTAGCGCGCACCTCTGAGTTAAATCGAGGGCTTTTGATTGGGGAAGCAGTGAACCTTAACTGTGGGGACGACATCAGTGATGCATTTCCTGATGAAGCCGGTGACGGAGGTGGGTAGCGCGTTGATGCTATTGGCAGAGTCCCGGAACATATTCCACTCAGCGTAGCAAAGCAGTCCTGTAGCATAGCCCCTGCATTTTTCAATGGAGCGCGTCACATGTACTTCCTGTTTAAGCTTTTGTATATAAAACAGGAAGCAGGAGTTTAGAGTCGTGATTTGATTTGCCGAAGGGGGGAGGCCTTGTATGCTTGCATGTGGGTTGAGCAACAGTGGTCCGGGACTTTAATCGTCCCTAGTGGCGAAGTAGACGTGTTGATAGAAGTTGGGCATCACGTGTCTTAATGACGCGGAATTAAAATCACCGGCAACAAGGAAAGCAGCCTCCGGATGCATGGTTTCCTGCTTGTTTATAACCTCGTACAGTTTGTGAAGTGCCAGCTTGTAGTTGTTGTCCTGAGGTGGAATGTATACAGCAGTTAAGATAGATGAAAACTCTCTCGGGAGGTAGAAGGGTCGGCATTTGACCATCATGTATTCCAAGACAGGTGAACAATAGGTTGAGACTACCACAGCACTAGAGTCAGCACACCAGTTGTTGTTGATGAAGAGAATCTTGTCCAAAAGGCATGTTTCAGAAGAACAGAGTCCTGTTGATAGCAAATCCGCTTTCGGAGGTCATCCATCTTATTATCAGGTGGCCAATAGAATGGAGGTTTTTCTCTTCGCATTAGTCTCACCAGGACGCCCGCTCTCCTGCCTCTCTTTCGCCGGCTTTTCCTCTTGGGTAGCCTGAAGGCTGAAACGATTTGGCATGGCCCCTATGATCCTTAGAAACTTTTACAGCTGCTCCATCGATGTTGACATTTAAGAGGTTCGTGTTGCTATACTGACCATGTAATGTTTTGAAGAAAATACCTGATCGTTCCAGTTTGATTATTCTAACCGTAACTTATCTCCTAGTATTCCTTTATTACATTGATTTATCATGAAAATCACTTTACAGATGGTAACCCTTTGGAAAATGTGGAATGGCTCCCATATTATCTTTCTTATGTAGTCAAGGTTATTGTGTGTGTGTGTTCATGCATACATGTGCGTATGCGTGAGTGTAGCTGTAGAAAATGTGGTCTGCATTCATGTGGATAATTATAACTTTATGGAGATTTTTTCCTCCCTCAGTGCAACCACATCTGCAGCAGAGGCAAATAGAAGGGCAGAGGCCAAGGGTTCTGCTCTCTCTCGCTCTATTTTGTCTCAACCTTTCTCCTTTCTCCTGCTCTTCCTCCGTCCTTTCTCTCTTGCTCCTCTCGCTCTCTCTCTACCCTCGTCTTTCTCTCTCCCTACATCTCCCTCTCTCTCCAGCTGGGACCACCAACGTCAGGGGCCTTGGACCCAGAACCAGCGCTATCAGCAACAAGTATACTCAAACGTCTCGTAATGACTTCCACTTAGAGCCAGTCCATAAATACTCTCAGATGCTGTACTACACAGACACATTACACAGCGAGAGAGACACAAGAGAGCGAGACACAAGAGAGCGAGACACAAGAGAGCGAGACACAAGAGAGCGAAAGAGACCTGCACTTTGGGAGTTTCTTATTTTTAGTGGCTCTGTTTGTTTTTGTTAGTTCCTCGGCTGACTATTTATATGATTTCATAAAGTCTTTTTACTCTGCATAGGAGTTATCCTAATTTTGTATTCACCGTTTATGTCCACGTCTTTGGGTTTAAATGTGCTGGAAGTGGATGTTTTGGTGCTCTGGTCATTTTGTGCTGTATGCTAAGCTGTGTCTCCTTTGTGATTCTGAGCTCAGAATGGCCTCAGCAGTAGTGGTCCCCGAAGATAGATTGTTGGAGCTCCACCCATGTGAAAGATGATGTCATTCTGTATTGTGTAATATTTTACATTATGGTAAATAGACTTCATGTACACTGCATGGGTGGGGCTGACGTACTCACTCCAATTGAATGATCTCATGCCAATCGAACCACATTAAAACACTAATTTGTTCAGTGGAGGTTAGGAGTTTGTGATTAATACCCCTCAATTGGGTAAAAGGAACACTATTATTGCTGAACATTGGACTTCGTTATTATTATATTGCCTATGGTCCAGGACATTTAGACAATGATGGCATCACGCCAACTAATGAACAATATATTGAAGTGTCATACAGACTATGGCTGCTTCCTCGTGAGGATACGACGCATTGCATCCCTATATGGGCTAAATATGGCAATATAAATTCGAAGTTATTCCCCTACTATTTTTATTGTACTACTGTTTAGGATAGATGGCCAGTCCCAAATGGGCTACCACACAATTCCTTTTTTGTTTGCCATTTTGGACATGCGAGACAAATCTAATAAGACCAACTACAATCCACACACAACCAAGGCTCTCCCGCGTATACTCTCATAACAACCTCACAATCCTAAAGCAAAAGAGTACACTTTCTACTCAAACAGGCATAAAACATTCTCACAAATTGATTTCATACTATTATCTACACCTCTATTTTCTTTAATCAAGAAAATAGAAATTCGACATGAGCTTGTCTGACCACCATACCTACTAATGTCAACTTCAAATCTACTAAAAAGAGCCACAAGATGGCATTTCAACATTTCATTACTACAAAATCCTACATTCTGTGATTAATTTGAAATTGAACTAAATTAATTCATAATGATCAGTAACAATTCATTCGATGATCCCCAGATTCTATGGGAGGCCGCCAAAGGCTTATTAAAAATAATGCAACTGCATTTGCATCGGATTTATCAGAATTGGAAATGTTAACTGCGTTAGAGCGTTCTCAACAAACACTTTTCAGACCAGGTAGCTATTACTCTTTCCAAAGTCAAGACAGAACTTAATTTATTGATAAGACATATAGCTGAATTTGCCATTTAGAGTTAAACTCAACCATTACTTCCATGGTAATTTTCCTAGTTGTTTGCTGGCCAATAGGTTATGCAGTAATGATCTAATAGCTGCTATAGCAACTATTGAATCTGAAACAGGGGGAATTACTATCAGAACCCAAATCACTCAAAGATTCTATAAAGAACTGTACACACCTGCTGTGGGAATTAAGATACTCTTTGAAGAGGTAGGGTTTCAGATGTTTTCGGAAGATGGGCAGGGACTCTGCTGTCCTACCTTCAGGGGGAAGCTGGTTCCACCATTGGGGTGCCAGGACAGAGAAGACTGGGCTGAGCGGGAGCTGCCCTCCCGTAGGGGTGGGAGGGCCAAGAGACCCGAGGTGGCAGAACAAAGTACCCGGTTGGGGTGTAGGGTTTGAGCATAGCCTGAAGGTAGGGAGGGCCCGTTCCTCTTACTGCTCCATAGGCAACTACCATGGTCTTGTAGTGGATGCAAGCTTCTACTGGAAGCCAGTGGTGCGGAGGAGTGGGGTGACATGGGAGAAATTGGGAAGGTTGAACACCCGGCGGGCTGCAGCGTTCTTGATAAGTTGCAGGGGTTTGATGGCACAAGCGGAGAGCCCAGCCAACAGAGTTGCAGTTGTCCAGACGGGAGATGACAAGTGCCTGGAATAGGACCTGCACCACTTCCTGGGTGAGGTAGGGTCGTACTCTACGGATGTTGTAGAGCATGAACATGCAGGAGCGAGTAACTAGAACCGAGCCCTGGGGGACACCAGTAGTGAGAGTACGTGGTGAAGACAGATTCTTTCCACATCACCTGGTAGGAGCGGCCTGCCAGGTAGGATGCAATCCAAGAGTGTGCAGAGCCTGAGCCGCCCAGCCCTGAGAGGGTGGAGAGGATCTGAAGGTTCACGGTGTCAAAGGCAGCAGATAAATCTAGGAAGATGAGAACAGAGTAGAGTCAGCTTTGGCAGTACGGAGAGATGCCATGACACAGAGGAGAGCGGTCTCGGTTGAGTGTCCCGTCTTGAAGCCTGACTGGTTAGGGTCAAGAAGATAGTTCTGAGAGAGATAGGAAGAGTTGATCAGAGACAGCATGCTCAAGTGTTTTGGAAAGAAAAGGGATACCGGTCTGTAATTTTTGATGTCAGGAGTTGAGTGTTTGAGGAGGGGAGCGACTCTGGAAATGTTGATGTCAGAGGGGATGCAGCCAGTGGTCAGGGATGAGTTGATGAGGGAAGTGAGGAATGGGAGAAGGTCTCCAGAGGTCTGGAGAAGGGAGGAGGGGATGGGGATGAGCGGGCAGGAATTCAGGCTGTAACACAACAAAGTGTGGAATAAATCAAGAGGTATGAATACTTTCTGAAGGCACTGTATATCCCTTAGACAATGTGAACTACGCTTTGGTCCTATTATTGCTCACACAATTTCTATTTGTCACAACATTTCTAAACAATGTCACTGGGATACAAAATGGCATGCCCATACTCCAATATTTCACAATAATGCCTTGCGATCTGGAAGGCGGCCTTTTGCATCCCCTCAATGGTCCAAATGGGGAATCCGTACCCTTGCCGATATCATGGACAGTAATGGTTTGAGAACATTCCAAGATTTGAAAGATACACACACAGTACCAGGCAACTTATTTTTTCTATATTTACACAGGCAACTTCTTTTTTCTATATTTACAACTTAGGTCATCTATGCTGGCCTATGGAGTCCCTTGGGAAACCCAACTACCGGACCATCCAGTGATGGGATTTATAAATAAATTATCTGGGCTCCCGAAAGGACTGATCTCTATCATATATAAACAACTTTTGGAAAGCTCATATTCTGAGCTAGCCATAAAAAAAAGTATAGTCCACAGTCTAATTGAATCTGAACAACAGGAACAGAATATGGAACAATATGACCTTGGCATCCCGTAATCCGAACCATCAATTTATACATTTTAAGTTTGTTCACAGACTGTATTTAACACCAAGGAAAAGTTTTACGATTAAATTAGCCCCAACTCCCAACTGTTCACTGTGTCCTCTAAATCAGATAGGCACATTCCTTCATGTGATGTGGGTGTGCCCTGCAGTTAAATGCTTCTGGGGCAAAGTTACAAAATTAATTTCAAAGTGCATGAATTTAAATATTCAATGCTTTGCATCTGTTATGTTACTTAACGATCAAAGCTCCTTGAATCTCTCAATCAATCAGAGACGATTACCATCACACTACCACCACCATGCTTGACCGATGGTATGAGGTTCTTACTGTGGAATGCAGTGTTTGGTTTTTTGCCAGACATAATGGGACCCATCTCGTCCAAAAACTTGACTCAAGTTTGCCAAAAAAGCACCTGGATGATCATCAAGACTCTTGGAAGAATGTTCTATGGACAGATTAATCAAAAGTATAACTTTCTGGACGATATGGGTCCCATTATACCTGTCGAACACCAAACACTGCATTCCACAGTAAGAACCTTTTACAAAGGTCAAGCATGGTGGTGGTAGTGTGATAGTTTGGGGATGCTTTGCTGCCTCAGGACCTGGAGCGACATGCCTTAATAGAAGGAACCATGAATTCTGCTCTGTATCAGAGAATTCTACAGGAGAATGTCAGGCCATCCGTCTGTGAGCTGAAGCTGAAGCGCAGCTGGGTCATGCAGCAAGACAATGATCCAAAACACACAATCAAGTCTACATGAAAATGGCTAAAAAAGCAACACATTTGAAGTTTTGGAATTACCTAGTCAAAGTCCAGACCTAATCCCAATTGAGATGTTGTGGCAGTTCATGCTTGAAAACCCACAAATGTTGCTGAGTTAAAGCAGTTCTGCATGGAAGAGTGGGCCAAAATTCCTCCACAGCGACGTAGAGACTGATCAACAACTACAGGAAGCGTTTGGTTGCAGTCATTGCAGCTAAAGGTGGCACAACCAGTTATTGAGTGTAAGGTGGCAATTACTTTGTCACAGAGGGGCATTGGGTGTTGCATAATTTTGTTTATGAAATAAATGAAATAAGTATGTAATTGTTGTGTTATTTGTTCACTCAGGTTCCCTTTATCTAATATTAGGTTTTGGTTGAAGAGCTGATAACATTCACTATTTAAAATATTGCAAACGTAGAGACAATTAAAAAGGGGGCAAATATTTTATATATATATATACATATATATATATATACTGTGTGTAGTGAGCTCGAAAGGTATTGGGACAGTGACACATTTGTTGTTGTTTTGGCTCTGTACTCCATAACTTTGGATTTGAAATGATACAATGACTATGAAGTTCAAGTATAGACTGTCAGCTTTAATTTGAGGGTATCTTCATCCATCCACGTTTAGAAATTACAGTACTTTTTGTACATAGTCGCCCCCCCCCCCCCCCACCCCCCCATTTTAGGGGACCCAAAGTATTGGGACAAATTTACTTAATTGTGTATTAAAGTAGTCAAAATGGATGCATTTGCTGTATGTTTTGGTTGTGTTTCAGATTATTTTGTGCCCAATAGAAATTCAAGGTAAATAATGTATTGTGTCATTTTGGAGTCACTTTTATTGTAAATAAGAATAGAATATGTTTCTTAACACTTCTACGTTAAACTCTATGTATTTCTTACTGTTATTTTTCTTTTGAATGGCAGCCTACGGGTACATGTTTTATAAACGTATACATTGAAATGGATAATGTACCTGTAATGTACCTGTACCTGTAACAAATAAAAACTTGGTCCCAAACTTTCTTTTTTCAGTTTGCTCTAAAAAATCTCTTTAAGATTCTTCCATTGGGGTCATTGTTGTTGGTCAGAACAGAACTGTAACTAGCTGTGCGTAGGCTATAAGTCCACACACTCAGGGTAGTGTTCATGTCATCGTGACAACGGCATGACAGAGAGGCTCAATCGCAACATCTTCATCACACCACCTGGAGTTTATCTTCAGGGGAGATACACACAAACATTCACACATCAGTCCTTACAAACACAAACAGATCCTATTCCATCTGTGGTTAGAGATTAGATGGCTCAATCTCTCACCCGCCCCTGACAGTGGAACTATTTGAAATTACATTTTTGCCATCAGACCGTGAAGACCTTTACGTGACAACAGACCATCTCTCCAAAAGCAACAGGAGGAGAGAGGGAGAGGACAGGAGAGGAGATCAGATTGAGATTGAGGGCTCTCAGGAACTCTCCTCTTCAATCAGTTTTGCCATGAAGGAGAGGTTCCTATCGAGTTAGCAAGTGGTTTGATATTAGAGTGGCCACAGGCCAGGAGAGTAATGATAAACAACATAATATTGAAATACACACACATACAGTATATAAACATGCAAGTACACACCCTTATATAAATACTCAAATATGAATACACACACACACGCACACAGAGATCCAGCACTGAATCAAACAACTAGATCAAAACACCTCCTTTGATCTCACTCGTGTGTTTATCATGTTTTCCTTCTGGGGGAAACTATGCATCTCGTTTGGACATCTTTCCCTCCTTCTCTCTAATCTAGGTTGGACATTGTCTCTGCTTCCATCTGTACATAGGTGAGGTATCTCGCCCTATCACAGCCCTTCATCCTGCCAAGCATGGGGATTCACAGTTTAGGGGCCGCTATCTGGGCCTCGACTGAACTTTATCTGGCCATGGGGGCCCCAGGGGCAGAGATGGCTCCCGACGCAAGATCAGACAAGTCCATGCCATGCCAACTCTCAGGTAATGTTGCAAAACTCACTCTGGAGATTCAAGATAGCCAGACAGTGGAATAGCTGGGTTTCGTATCAAGCAGGTTTTTCCAAATGAGAGATTTGCTTCAATTAGAGCTGAACATTATTTGGGTTTTTTATGATCCGTCTGAAGTTTGAGAGGAGTTGAAGAGTGTTGCAAGGCCAAGCTTGAGGTTGGCCCTATAGGACCTGGTTTAAGGTCATATTAGCCTTTTTTCTCTCAAGAGTTAACGTTAGGGATTATACTATACACTGTAAACTGATCTTAAATCTGTGTTACTTTTAGCAGAAAACTCTATATCTTGAGCCAATTACTGTGGAGGAAACAACATGTTGGCATGCCACATAACCTTTACCAAAGGTCATTTGGAGTTCCTCAGCTAGTGAGTCCATTGTGTTTCTGAGTCACTTTGTGAGTCAATGCTGTTTGTGAGTCAATTTATGACTCGCTTCATTGTATTTCCTGCAACACAAAGAGACTTCCTCATTTTTCCAGGTACCTGCTGTTTTGAACAAAATGGTTCCCTAATTTGAGGCTTCTTTGATGTTCCCAACTAAGAGGGTTGTACGTGTAGTATTACTAAGCGGAGGCCCTGACTAAAATGGCCTCGTTACCACAGCTTTACTAAATTTCCCCATCTAAAGGTAACACTCTCTCCCACACACACAGACACACACTCCCACAAACATATGCACACACACACACACACAGACAGACAGACACACACAGACACACACAGACACAGCACACACACACACACACACACACACACACACACACACACACACACACACACACACACACACACACACACACACACACACACACACACACACACACACACACACACACACACACACACACACACACACACACACACACACACACACACACACACAATGTTCCCAATCTTTTCCCATACACAAAGTAACTCTTACAAAAGCGACCCTCCAGGTCAAGCCATACAACCCAACCATAGGAGCAGTGGATGAACCATAGGAGCAGTGGAGTACTGGGTCAACCTACCCACAGCACAGTTGGCTCCCTGGCTACCGCCCTTTCCCCTCTACAGTATCTCTGCAATGTTGAGTGGAGGAATTTGAATCCCCTATTTTGGCTCCAAAGGATCCATGACAGTGAATCTCTAATGCAACATGGAAGGTCCTTGAACTAAAGTTGGTGCCAGTTTATCTATGGTCAGTGGCCTAGAATATTTCCGTGTAGGCTAGTATAGTCATTTTATATTTTAGTATAGCCTATATTTTAGTATAGCACACACACACACACACACACACACACACAGTCTTGTACAACTAACCTTGTGGGGACACACAATTCAGTCCCATTCAAAATCCTATTTTCCCTAACCCCTAACCCTAAACCTAAACCTAACCCTAACTCATACCCTTACCCTAAACCTAAACCTAACTCTAACCCTAACCCTAACCCTAACCTTAACCCGAAAACCTAACCTTAACCCTAACCCTAAACCTAACCCTAGCTCCTAACCCTAAACC
Organism: Coregonus clupeaformis; assembly: GCF_020615455.1. Taxonomy (NCBI): domain Eukaryota; kingdom Metazoa; phylum Chordata; class Actinopteri; order Salmoniformes; family Salmonidae; genus Coregonus; species Coregonus clupeaformis. Next base: position 24,156,951 of record NC_059216.1, on the reverse strand, counting down.
TAAAACTAACCCTAGCTCCTAACCCTAACCCTAAACCTAAACCTAATTCTAACCTTAACCCTAAACCCCCTAGAAATAGCATTTGACCTTGTGGGGACCAACAACATTTTCCCAGTTGGACAAATTTGTATTTGTTTACTATTATTTTTATTCGTCCACACACACACACTTCAAAGAGAGCAGAAATTAGAGCCTATGTACTAACTGGGGCATGGCATATGTGCGCTCTCGCTGGCCATCTTTCTTCTGAAACGAATACACCCTGACTCAAATACAAAACAGACAGGCAAATATATATTCACAGAAACACATGGTTTGCTTTCAAGGCTCAACCCTGTTGTATATTCACTTGGTTTGAGATTCAATTTTGTGTACTTCCACTGACATAAAAGAGACTAATTCCTTGTTTTTACAAAATGGTCGCAGCACACACACACACACACACACACACACACACACACACACACACACACACACACACACACACACATACAAACATTAATACCTTTTTAGGATTAAAGTTAAGACACCCACGTGCCGATAAGGAGATGTACCTCAGAACTTATCGTGATACCTCACACATTTTTTCCCCCCACATGTTAACTCAGCAATCCCACTTGGTGGAGACAAGATAACAGTCTGGGAGATTTCTGAAGAGGTGTACTGCAGCCTGCCTGTGTTTGTTTCACGGTCTCTCCCCACCATGCTTAGCCACAAGCCATACTTATCTCTCTGGCTATTAAAGCCCGATAGCAAGTCATTGGAGCGGTTTCGGCTCAGAAACGTAGATACAAGGCAAATATGGGCATCATATTTCCAGGCATCGTCACAATATATTTCTCCCTGATGGGAACGTCAAACAAAGCCATTCCTGAGATTCCTGGGCCGTGAGCGTTATCTTCTGTTTTGACCATCGTCCGAGAGAGAGCTTATAAGAGACAGGGTTGAACCTGTGAGCATTTAGAGATGAGATCTTACTCTGTGTGCACTGTTTTCAAGCATGTTTTTAGTATGTCGTCCAGTTGTGAATGGAAATGTGACATTATGGTGATTTTGTACAACAAGAATTACAGTTGGCCCATGTACAAGTAAACAAATACACACTCACACACACACACACAGACACACACACACACAGCTGGCAGAGGGAGGCCCACCCCACAGCCTGATCTTGTTAGCAGAGCGGCTGTGAGTGCGGCCACACCTCAGAAAGAATGAAAGAGAAGATGGGAAGAGCGAGTGCTCCGCCGTCGACCTCTTTCCTCTCTCACGTTATCCTGAGGCGTGGAGGCTCTGTGGAGGCTCTGGGGCTGGTTAACTGGCCTGCAGCTTGGGGCCTGACAGGATGGCCATCCCCGGGCCCCATCTCCATCTGATCACTGACCACGACTTGCGCACACACACTTGCACGCACATATGTGCAGTACACACACACCGAGTACTCATCAAACGATATCCATACAAACACATGATACAGATCATTTACATATCCACGCACATACAGACCCAGGGGGGACCCAACCAGCTAGGAAGATCAAAGAAAGTGTTTTGCTCATAGGAGGGCACATTCAAAATATACATAGCCACATATAGGTACCAAACATAATACCTTGAATGAAGGTCAGAAAGCTACCGTCAACATAGAGGTGGCCAAATGAATACCTTCACCCTTTCATGTAGCCTACACTGTGCATCAATGTGCTGCCACAAATCCAGAACTATGAGCAGAGTGAATTAAGTGGAGTGGAGCGGCACATAGTCTGGGGTCTGGGACGGGGGCAGGGTGGTGGGGAGGAGGGACTGAGCTCACAGCTGGGAGAGTGGTGTGTGTGAATGTTGCCAAAGCCCCCAGCATGACTCCTCTCCACTTGTCAAAATCACCATGTGTGCAATAATGTGATTACAGCCTGGTTACATATTATGATTTAAAACAACTTGAGAGTGTGTGTGTGTGTGTTTTTGGTTTTACTATCCTTGTGGGGACCAGAAGTGTGTATATGTATGTGTATGTGTGTGTGTGTGTGTGTGTGTGTGCATTCACGTGCTTGTGTGCATGTGAGAGGGGCAGGAAAGGGGCAGGAGGGTTGGTGAGGGGTGCGGGGACAGGGTGGTAAGGGGGGAGATGTGGATTCCTGCCCCAGCTTTCCCCGTCCCGTCTATCTCCCCCTGTAGTCCATGGGGGGGAAGCTGGGTGGGGGTTTCGGGGTGACTGTCTGGGTCTTGTCATGGATTTACAGGTTGGGGGAACGCTTTATGTCATTCTCTCCCTCTATGTAGCCCTGCACCACCCCAGCCTCAGCCCCCAGCCTCAGCCCCCAATTCAACGTTACACAATCACTACACTGCACACAAGGGGTTGTCATCGCAGGTGCAGCCGAGAGTTTTTTTTCTTTTCTTTTCTTTTCTTTTTTTCTTCACTCCATTCTTCACTCAGTTGTTTCCAGGCAGGCAGGCAGGCAGGCAGGGCTTCAGTGCAGAAGGGGAACAGCAGGTCCAGATCAGCCTCACACATCACAGTGAAGCCCAATCCTCTGGCTTCATTAAAACAGGTTTCTGTCATCACAAACCACCCTCCTGGTCGACCAGGGGGCAATTTTAATACCTAGCTTCTGATGCCTGCCTGCCTCTCTGCCTGCCTGCCTCTGCCTGCCTGCCTCTCTTCCTGCCTCTCTGCCTGCCTCTCTATCTTCCTGCCTCTCTGCCTGCCTGCTCTGCCTGCCTCTTTATCTTTCTGCCTCTCAATCTTCCTGCCTCTCTGTCTGCCTTCCTCTCTGCCTTCCTGTCTCTCTGCCTGCCTCTCTGCCTGCCTGCCTCTCTATCTGCCTGCCTCTCTATCTTCCTGCCTCTCTGCCCTGCCTGCCTCTCTGCCTGCCTGCCTCTCTGCCTGCCTGCCTCTCTGCCTGCCTGCCTCTCTGCCTGCCTGCCTCTCTGCCTGCCTCTCTATCTTCCTGCCTCTATACCTGCCTGCCTCTCTGCCTGCCTGCCTCTCTGCCTGGCTGCCTCTCTGCCTGCCTGCCTCTCTGCCTGCCTCTCTATCTTCCTGCCTCTCTGCCTGCCTGCCTCTCTGCCTACCTGCCTCTCTGCCTGCCTCTCTATCTTCCTGCCTCTCTATCTTCCTGCCTCTCAGCCTGCCTGCCTCTCTGCCTGCCTCTCTATCTTCCTGCCTCTCTGCCTGCCTGCCTCTCTGCCTGCCTGCCTCTCTGCCTGCCTGCCTCTCTGCCTTCCTGCGTCTCTGCCTTCCTGCCTCTCTATCTTCCTGCCTCTCTGTCTGACTCCTTGCCTGCCTGCCTGTCTCCTTGACTGCCTGCCTGCCTCTCTATCTTCCTGCCTCTCTATCTTCCTGCCTCTCTGCCTGCCTGTCTCTCTGCCTGCCTCTCTCTATCTTCCTGCCTCTCTGCCTGCCTGCCTCTCTGCCTGCCTGCCTCTCTGCCTGCCTCTCTATCTTCCTGCCTCTCTGCCTGCCTGCCTCTCTGCCTGCCTGCCTCTCTGCCTGCCTGCCTCTCAGCCTTCCTGCCTCTCTGCCTTCCTGCCTCTCTATCTTCCTGCCTCTCTGTCTGACTCCTTGCCTGCCTGCCTGTCTCCTTGGCTGTCTGCCTGCCTCCGTGCCTGCCTGCCTGTCCCTTGGCTCACTCCTATAAACTGTGTACGGCAGCCAACAGAACAGAACAGAAGAGGGTGTGAGATTGTCAATTTGCCAAAAGTCTCTCCACGTGTGTCCATGACTACACAGGAAGGCCTCTGAGCCACCATCCTGCGTGGCATGGTTCTCTCCCCGGTCAGGTGGTATTTTTGCTACGGGGCAAGGTGGAGGTGGAGGAGGAAGAAGGAGGTGGTGGTGGAGGAGGAAGAAGGAGGTGGTGGTGGAGGAGGAAGAAGGAGGTGGTGGTTGAGGAGTAAGGAGGAGGTGGTGGTGGTGGAGGAAGAAGGAGGTGGTGGTGGAGGAGGAAGAAGGAGGTGGTGGTGGAGGAGGAAGAAGGAGGTGGTGGTGGAGGAAGAAGGAGGTGGTGGTGGGGGAGTGTACTGTAGCTGTAGCTGGTTTTCTCAGCTTGTTAGAGGCTGGATCCCGTCCACACGATGCCAGCCAGGCATGAAGACCGGCGCTAACGATTCACTCCTGGGCATCTGGAAGTGAGAGAGCGAAGGCCTAGCCTGGAATGCCACCCATCTCGGGGCCTGGCTAAGAAAAACAAACACCAGCGGTCACAGAGAGGGGATTTCCGGTTAGAGTCATCTAATACCTCCCAGGAATCCCAGATTTCCCTGAATCCAGAGTGGAAGAGCCCAGGCCGTCAGAAGCCGCTCAGGAGCGCTGTAATATCACTATAAGTTCCACCTTTCCGCATTACAGTCTGTCAGATTAGCGCAGGGCCTCCGTCTACCCCACTCAGTGTCTCTTTGGTTATCTCACATGAAGGAAATATGAGTAGATTTCAATAGGCAGGACTGGAAAGATCAAGTCAATTGCTGTAAATAACTAATCGGTGAAATCCCCCATTTGCCTTTTACAATTTCTTGCCTATTTAATTTCTTCCCCCCATAATTGCTTCCATTGTGTTAAGTGAAGACGTGGCTGTCTGTCCCAGTAAGTTTAACTAACTCTGGGGCCATGGGCCAGAGAGATGAGGCTGGGTTTTAAGGAGGGCATTTGGCCTTGTTCCCCCCTCTCGGGGTCCTGGGACTGGGACTGTGGTGTGAAGCAGGGTCGAGCAACAGGATTTAGCGCTTAGACCCGGAGAGGGCCAGTGACAGCAGTCTGCTTGATGTCTGAGACCCGAGGTGACCGGATGATGGAGTCGGCATTCATAGGGAAAATGGGTCAGTGACCCAGGTAGCAAGTGGCCATGTTGTAGGCTGGTGCCCTAATTATTTCACCAAGTTCTTTGCAGTGTACACTCTTAGAAAAAGAAAGGTGCTATCTAGAACCTAAAAGGGTTCTTCGGCTGTTTCCATAGGGAGAACCCTTTGAAGAACCCCTTTTGGTTCCAGGTAGAACCCTTTCACAGAGGGTTCACCTGGAACCCAACAGGGTTCTACCTGGAACCAAAAGGGGTTCTCCTGTGGGGACAGCTGAACCCTTTTGGAACCCTTTTTAAAATGTTATTAGGCAGACACAACCCATCCTCATAAAAAATCACTACGGAACTTCCTCTTGGCTGTTTAGAAAGTACAGATTCCTTTGGTGGTGTTTGCTGATCTTCGGTCCAATTGCTTTTATGAGCTCTTTAGGTTTCTGTCATGAAATATCTGTGTGCATTTGCAGACAGACCCGTAGCGTTGTTCAGAGCACAGAGTCCATAGCATGTCTCGTGTGCTAGGTGTGGTCCAGGCTGTTTACGTCCTCCTTGGTGTCTGTACTATGTTTTCAGCAGGACACTATATGTCCTGTGAGCACTCCAACCTCTCTGTAGGGTGTCTGCCCAGAGTGGGTGAAAATGCACTTTGGTGATTAAATTTCACTTCCTTACTTTATAAAATAAATTTTACCAAGACAAATATGATTCTTCATGTTCTGAATCGTTCAGTGGGGTCTTCTTTAACATATCATTAACATTATATCCAAAAAGTAAGATTTCGTAACCTAATACATCCGATAAAAAGCACTGTGTACGCTGGGAGTCAGGAAGCAAGTACAGGGAGTGAATTTAATAATAAATAATACATGGAACAAAACAAGAAACACGAGTAGCGTACAGACATGAAACACAGGAACAGAGTCAATAACGCCAGGGGAAGGAACCAAAGGGAGTGACAGATATAGGGGAGGTAATCAGGGAGGTGATGGAGTCCAGGTGAGTGTCATGAAGCGCAGGTGCGCGTAACGATGGTGACAGGTGTGTGTAATCATGAGTGAACGGGCGACAACGAGTGCCAGATTTAGTCACCCTATTTTTTGGCCATCCTACAAGGATAAAAACTACAATAACGTTTGAATGGATTATGTTGAGGTTTGGACCATTGGTCAAAAGATGCGTTTTTGATTGGACACCCTACTCTCTAGTGTCTCCAAGGCAAGTCAGTTTTGTCAGACTTTTATTTGCTCTGGGGTCCCTGTGATGAAGCAGCTGTGCAAGTGTGTGTGTTAGAGTGTTTGTGCTTGTGCATGTGCGTGTGTGCAGACAGATGCCAGGGTGCCGCTGGAGCCCATGTGACCTCTGTCCCTGGCGCTGCAGGACGGCGTGAATGAGCGAGGTCACTGCTTACCATGGCCTGATGGGAGTTAAGGCATCTGTCTCGCTCATGATGAATAGAAAGCACCTGCACTGCTCACGAGAACCAGGGAGAGAGAGAAAGCGAAAGGGAGAGAGGGAGAGAGAGACGGAGGAGGGAGGGCAAGAGAGAACGTCCAGTTTCAAATCAGCAACAAGAGACCTCACCTGTTAAGGAATGGAGCAATAAAACATACATCTCCCCACCACACCACTACCCCGACTCTACTGGCTCCCACCCCGCTTTCCTGCTAGCCTGAGAGGTCCAATCCTCCCTTCCATTACCACCCCCTCCCCTCTCCTCCATCTGAGATGTTTGTCTTGCTAATGTGGGGGACCTCTGGGAGAGTCATGCTTAATGCAAGGAGACTGCTCGCTCTGCCGCTTGGGGGTCTTAATAATGGCTAACCGCTCGCCGGGCCGAGGCTGAGGCCGAGCTGGGGGTCCAAGAGGAGAGGACGGGAGGGGGGATTGGTGAAGGGGGCCAAGAGAGAGAGAGGTTGGGGGATTGTTTTACAAACAGAATTCCTTTAATTAATCACCATGTTTGAACAGCTGGCATACTCAAGACAGGCCGTAACGGGATCCCTGCGTGGAAGTACGGATTACAGACACAGATTTTGGCAGAAAAATATTAGCTGTCAAGCGCTGCAGCGGCCGGAGTGGTGGAGGAGAAGGGCCCTGTTTCCTGGAGGGGAAAGAGAGCCAGAGGAGGGGGGTTGCTAACATTGGTCCACATAGGTCCTAACTTGACAGGGCAGCCTAGGGAGGTGTCGGGATGACCCCCGGGGCTGGAGTGGGGGTGTGTGGGGACCCCCAGCCTGCACTAGGGGGCAGCCCTGGCCAGGGTCAGTCCTGGAGTGATCCACCTACTATGAATTCCGAGGAGAATGAGGGGGCAGTTAAAAGGGGGTTCAGGCACTGACATGGAGCCCTAAACCCTAAGCTCCCTGTTAGCATTTCTGTACAGGCCTCACATACAGTGGGGGAAAAAAGTATTTAGTCAGCCACCAATTGTTCAAGCTCTCCCACTTAAAAAGATGAGAGAGGCCTGTAATTTTCATCATAGGTACACGTCAACTATGACAGACAAAATGAGGAAAAAAAATCCAGAAAATCACATTGTAGGATTTTTTATGAATTTATTTGCAAATTATGGTGGAAAATAAGTATTTGGTCAATAACAAAAGTTTCTCAATACTTTGTTATATACCCTTTGTTGGCAATGACACAGGTCAAACGTTTTCTGTAAGTCTTCACAAGGTTTTCACACACTGTTGCTGATATTTTGGCCCATTCCTCCATGCAGATCTCCTCTAGAGCAGTGATGTTTTGGGGCTGTTGCTGGGCAACACAGACTTTCAACTCCCTCCAAAGATTTTCTATGGGGTTGAGATCTGGAGATTGGCTAGGCCACTCTAGGACCTTGAAATGCTTCTTACGAAGCCACTCCTTCGTTGCCCGGGCGGTGTGTTTGGGATCATTGTCATGCTGAAAGACCCAGCCACGTTTCATCTTCAATGCCCTTGCTGATGGAAGGAGGTTTTCACTCAAAATCTCACGATACATGGCCCCATTCATTCTTTCCTTTACACGGATCAGTCGTCCTGGTCCCTTTGCAGAAAAACAGCCCCAAAGCATGATGTTTCCACCCCCATGCTTCACAGTAGGTATGGTGTTCTTTGGATGCAACTCAGCATTCTTTGTCCTCCAAACACGACGAGTTGAGTTTTTACCAAAAAGTTCTATTTTGGTTTCATCTGACCATATGACATTCTCCCAATCCTCTTCTGGATCATCCAAATGCACTCTAGCAAACTTCAGACGGGCCTGGACATGTACTGGCTTAAGCAGGGGGACACGTCTGGCACTGCAGGATTTGAGTCCCTGGCGGCGCAGTGTGTTACTGATGGTAGGCTTTGTTACTTTGGTCCCAGCTCTCTGCAGGTCATTCACTAGGTCCCCCCCGTGTGGTTCTGGGATTTTTGCTCACTGTTCTTGTGATCATTTTGACCCCACGGGGTGAGATCTTGCGTGGAGCCCCAGATCGAGGGGAGATTATCAGTGATCTTGTATGTCTTCCATTTCCTAATAATTGCTCCCACAGTTGATTTCTTCAAACCAAGCTGCTTACCTATTGCAGATTCAGTCTTCCCAGCCTGGTGTAGGTCTACAATTTTGTTTCTGGTGTCCTTTGACAGCTCTTTGGTCTTGGCCATAGTGGAGTTTGGAGTGTGACTGTTTGAGGTTGTGGACAGGTGTCTTTTATACTGATAACAAGTTCAAACAGGTGCCATTAATACAGGTAACGAGTGGAGGACAGAGGAGCCTCTTAAAGAAGAAGTTACAGGTCTGTGAGAGCCAGAAATCTTGCTTGTTTGTAGGTGACCAAATACTTATTTTCCACCATAATTTGCAAATAAATTCATTAAAAATCCTACAATGTGATTTTCTGGATTTTTTTTCCTCAATTTGTCTGTCATAGTTGACGTGTACCTATGATGAAAATTACAGGCCTCTCTCATCTTTTTAAGTGGGAGAACTTGCACAATTGGTGGCTGACTAAATACTTTTTTCCCCCACTGTATGCAATGAAAAGCACTAAGGCATTTAGAAAATATTACTTTTTGGGGGCCCAACACTTTACCTATACCTTTCCTCTCTGTTCCCTCTTACACAGAGCAGCACATGTCAGTGGTGTAAGAACATTCCGGAACCACATAAATGGGTCATAGCTCATTCTAGAATTTTAGCAAGCCCGCTGTAAATATTAGTACCCATATGAACAAGGAAGATGTGAGCTCAAGTACACTCTTAAAAAGAAAAGGTGGTATCTAGAACCAAAAAGGGTTCTTCGGCTGTCCCCATAAGAGAACCCTTTGAAGAACCCATTTTGGCTCCAGGTAGAACCCTTTTGGTTTCCATGTAGAACTCTTTCCAGAGAGGGTTCTACCTGGAACCAGAAAAGGGTTCTCCAATGGGGACAGCCATTGAGCCCTTTAGGAACCCTTTTATCTAAGTGTAGTTGAGTGAGCGCAACACCATTTGACCTCGGAGCTAAGCAGGCATCAAAACACTCTAAGCCCCCCACACGCACACATCACATCCTCAACCATTCCAGAGGAAACGTAGCAGAGTGATTGCGTAAACTACACCATTCCTCTTGGAGAATACTTTCTCTGTGGCCTGCTGATGGAATTACTCAGACACTTAATTACTCATTGAGAATGTTGGAGCGCGCTCACTAGCCAAAGATATTTACAGCATGGCTTTCAAAACCCTCAGTCCCTCTGTTATTCAATGAATGCTCATCCCAGCCACAGTCATGTTAGGCAATGTAGGCCATTAGCAGGGTAAGGCTGTTTAAGTAATCAGATATTCAACCGTAAAATCAATGACTGAAATATACAGTAGAGCAAAGGAGGGGAGGACATACTCACCAAACAATAGTAGGTGTAAAAAAACAAAGACTCTGCCTTGAACATCTGTTGAATTTTCCATTGAGAGCCCCATAAAGTTTCACCACATAGTTTGGAGTGATTGTGGGGGTTTCTGTATGTATCCTTATAGAGCGTCAGTAGTTAGCTCAGTGAACTGTGCTCAGTTCAAAGCAGGGAGAGGAGTTAGCCGAGTGTTGAGGAGGATGATGTATGGGCCTAGAGCTCTTAGCAGACCACCGGGGTCACGGAACATGGCTTTGGTGTGTGTGTGGGTTTCAGGGATGGAGTGAACACACACACACGTATGCACACTATCTCACACAAATACTGTAAAAAGACATATACATACACTGAGCACCCCTCCAAAAAAGCACAAAAACAGACAGTTTCCATGGCTCCAGTGTGCTGTAAAACCATAGGTCATTACAGATGGTTTTGTTTCTCTTCTGAGAGGAACCCTGGGGTGTGGGCGGTAGGGGTGGTGGGCGGTTGGCGATGGGTAGGGAAGAACAGCCTTGTGGGGCAGCTTGGAAACAGAACCAGGATTTCCCAGGATGCAACAGGCCTGCTGTTTTTGTTCTCTGTCTGTCTACATTTGTCTGTCTCAGGATGTTCTCATGTCTCACTATCTACAGTAGCATGGAGTGTGTGTGTGTGTGTGTGCGTGTGTGTGTGAGTGTGTGTGTGTGTGTGTGTGTGTGTGTGTGTGTGTGTGTGTGTGTGTGTGTGTGTGTGTGTGTGTGTGTGTGTGTGTGTGTGTGTGTGTGTCTGTGTCTGGCTGTCTGGCTGACTGTCTGGCTGGCTGGCTTTCTTCCCCCTCTCTCTCTCTTTCTCTCTGAGCAATTGTTTATGTGTGCCTGCTCTGACTGAGTACTGCTTCAGAAGTGATAAACCCGAGTGAGTACACACGAGAGAGAGAGCGAGAGAGAGAGATAGAGAGAGAGATAAAGATAGAAAATGACCATCAGAGAGAGGGCGAGAGAGAGAAGAGTGGCCATGTAGTCCCATAGCCTGAGCATCGACTCCCTGCTCCCACGTCCCTGCTCCCCTCTCCAGCCGACCCTGCTCCCCTCCTCAGTCTGCAGTGGGAGAGAGAGGAAACGGACGAAGGATTTATTGTTGGGTCCTGACTTGTACACATTCCTGGTGTTGTTTTTCTCCCCTCGGCCCCCTCGGCCATACCAAAGGCCTCTAAAACAACAGCCTGTCAGGTTGTGACAGCTGGCTTCAAACAGCTCCTGCAGCACAGCAGCACCCCAAACCCTGGTTCCCATGCATGCAGCAGCCCCACACCGATGGGCCAATGTGTGGGGAAAGGTTGAGTGTACGTTTCTGTGTATCATCATGTGTGTACGAGTGTTTTGTGGCATGTGTGTTTCTGTCACAGGAGGCTGCTGAGGGGAGGACGGCTCATAATAATGGCGGGAACGGAGCAAATGGAATGGCATTGAACAGATTGAAGCCATGTATTTGATACCATTCCCCCTATGCCGCTTCAGCCATTACCACGAGCCCGTCCTCCCCAATTAAGGTGCCACCAACCTCCTGTCGTTTCTGTAAGGGTGGGGTGGTGGGAGGGTGGTGTTTGTGAGTATCTGTAGATAGGTATGTATGTGTGTTTGTGCGGTTTGTGTGACTGTATGTATTTATATGAAACGGGTGGAGTCCAGATGGTGTTAGTGGTCTAAAACATTGTTTCTCTTGGGTGGTGTTTTTAAGCATAAAGTGTGTATGTCTGCTTGTTTGTGTGTGTGTCTGCATGCTTGTGTGTGTGTCACATTAATCTCCCCCCTCCCCTCCTTCCCCCCTCTCCCAGGTGGCAGTGTGGCTTTGAAGCGCGGTTAGCCTCCCTCCCTCCCTCCCTCCCTCCCTGTGATTCCCCTCTACTCTGCCTGTCCAGGTGTGTATGGGCTGCACCCGGCTGTCTGAGAGAAAAAGGCCCTTTTTGTCTGAGCTCTGTCAACCAGCTCTGTCATACCATTGATCTCTCTGCTTCCTCCTCTCTTCTTTAGAGTGCTACCACACCTCCCAAATACTCCCCAGTCTTAGATGTGGGACCTGGGAGAAACCAAAGCCTATTTGGGGGGTAGGGGGGTATAGGTAGGTAGGTAGGGTGAGACTGTCCTTTTGCCACTAATCAGATAATTGTTTGCACTCTACAGGTGCTCGCCTCCTAAATGAGGTCACAGCTCAAGTGTGGCTCTTCAGAGGGAGAGAGGGATTAGAATGAATAGGAGTGCTGGGAGAAGACATGGAGAACACACACACACAGCACATACACACAGCACGCACAGACAGCACATACACACAGCACATACACACAGCACATACACACAGCACACACAGACAGCACATACACACAGCACATACACATAGCACACACACACACAGCACACACAGACAGCACACACAGACAGCA